>NC_140589.1:1076971661-1079371661 GCF_964204655.1 Triturus cristatus | reverse complement strand
TGCATACAACCACATCAACAGGGCTGAATAATCAAATCAACAGGCATACAACTCCTGGGTGACACGTGTGTAGTTGATAATGCAGGGGCATGCATACATCAACACTCCCCACAAACTCACCCCTTCACACTGCACACTACCTGACCATCCAAGAGCACACATGGAAAGTAATCCATGGGACTAGGATGACTGGCCATCACAAAATGACCACACACATACACCACTGGGCACACATAAAGGAAGAACACACATACATGATGACCTTGGACAGCCTGCCTGCAAAACTGTGTGCAGAAACCCACTCTGTGTCGGCAGTGCCCCCCAACCTGACATGTGTACAATATAGCCAACATGAACTAATTAAGTAAATTACAACTGCTGCACATTGTAAAATTACACCATTGCCCCCACAAGTATCTGGGTCAGGAAGAACTGAAGACCCTGTCACCCCAGAAAACTGATTGGTAAGTGAGCCCAAACATTGACCATGTTGAAGTGGCACACAGAGCATGTGGCACAGTAAACCATATACACACAGCAAAATAACTTTATTCAGTAAGGACACTGACAAAATATACAACAGGAGCAACTGTTTTTATTCACATATCGCACAGATAGGAACCATGAGAAGAGAAGAGCAAGGCACAAAATGCAGAGCATGTCCATGAGAAGCTGCACAGGCAAGGCAAAAACAGCAGTGAACGACATGTCCAGTGGCCAGGGCAGAGTGCAGAGTAGGTCCATGAGAAGCTGCACAGGTAAGGGCAAAACAGTAAGTCCAGTGGCCAGGGCAAAGTGTAGAGGATGTGCATGAGAAGCTGCACAGGCAAGGGCAAAACAGCAAGTCCAGTGGCCAGGGCAAAGTGCAGAGTAGGTCCATGAGAAGCTGCACAGGTAAGGGCAAAACAGCAAGTCCAGTGGCCAGGGCAGAGTGCAGAGTAGGTCCATGAGAAGCTGCACAGGTAAGGGCAAACAGCAAGTCCAGTGGCCAGGGCAGAGTGCAGAGTTGGTCCATGAGAAGCTGCACAGGTAAGGGCAAAACAGCAGTGAATGACAAGTCCAGTGGCCAGGGCAGAGTGCAGAGTAGGTTCATGAGAAGCTGCACAGGGAATGTGTGTGACTGTACCTTTCCATGGTCAGCAACACAGTCAGGTGGTAACAATGTGCAGTATAGGCCCACCTGTGTGAGAGACAGGTGTGTTAGGGTGACTAACACTAACACTTGGCTATCAGGCGGACTGGGAGCTGGCTGTGTCTCGGGGAATGTCAG
The DNA here is from genome assembly GCF_964204655.1 of Triturus cristatus. Taxonomy (NCBI): domain Eukaryota; kingdom Metazoa; phylum Chordata; class Amphibia; order Caudata; family Salamandridae; genus Triturus; species Triturus cristatus. The sequence continues at coordinate 1,079,370,391 of NC_140589.1, read as the reverse complement.
GGCACTTGAACGGGGAGAGAGCGGAACAGCTGAGGTAGAGCTATCAGTGGTTTGGCAAGCCGGAGGGCTCCTTGGACCAGGTGGTGTAGTGTCACGTAGAGGTGGAGTCATGCAGACGGGAGACACGGTGTGGCTGGGAGATTGTGGAGGGGTGCCCTTCCACTTCTTGGGGATTCTAAATGGCCTGCCTGACTTTGGATCAATGGGAAGTGGTGTGGGCACAACAGGAACACTCACCAACAAAGCTGCATCAGGTGCAGACGCTGGCACCCCCTCTGGTGATGTGCTGGATCCAGCGGTACGCTTTGCCTAGCTTCGCCTCTGCCCCCTTCCTCTGTTGACTAGGTGTCACCCCTACAGTGCCCTCCTTCCCCTGCTTCACTGGGCTTGGAATGGGAGTCGAGGTGGTGGGTGAATCTGCCGTGGAGCCCTTCCTAGGTGTACCCTTGGCATGCACCACCTCCTTGGTGGGCACAGAAACTGTATGCTTCTCTTTGCGAGATGCTTTAGGGACAGGAGAGTCCTTGGATGGGGATGCCTCTGAGGCATGTGTGCCTGAGGTCTGCTGCTTTCCTTTTTGTCCCCTGGTGTCGCCTGACGGGCTTTTCTTTCTGTGCTCTGGGGTGGCCTTGGTCTTCTGTGGGGACGGTGTCTGCGCCTGGGACCGCTTGGGTTGCTGCTGCTGTGTGCTTCGTGTGCTTTAACGTGACTTTGATGTTTGTGGACCGTGGTCACTATCGTCAGACGTGGCCACTGCCAGGGGGGTGGACAAAGGGACCGGAGCTGGACTGTGAGTATGTGCCTGTTGAAGGGCAGACGTCACTGTGGAGGACAAAGCCTGGACAGTCCGGTGCAGCCCACCCACATCTGAATGTATGCACTCCTTGAAAGCAACCACCTGGGCCAATTGTTTGTCGTGGTCAGTGAAGGCATTGAGGAAAGCTGTCTGGCCTACACACAGCTGGCGCAAAAGGTCAACAGACTCAGCACTGATGGCAGCAGGGGGGACAGGGGCAGGGGCAGCGGTGCCAGGGGTGAAGGACACTCTTCCCCTCTTACTGAGACGGACACGGGCAGCACCTGAGGAAGTGGCTGGGAGGGTGGGCACTGGCCGCTGTGTGGTGGAAGACGATGCAGAGTCCCCGTTCCCTGTGCCCGCCAGCATGGATGCATTACCGCTGTCATCAGATTATGTGGTGCTTTGCGTCTCAGGCTGGGATTCCTCAAGCAGACTCATGTCCCCCTCTGAGGCGCTGGTGACGTCTGTGTCACTGGGCTCCTGTGCAGCTGTTGTGCTAGTTTCACCCCCACTGCTGTCTGTCTCCTGTCCCTCTGTGACCACAGGAGATGCTGCATGAGTGAGAGAGATTTAGGGTCAGGTCAGTGGCAGCAACAAAACAAACATATGCCAGCAATGCATAACAAAAGATGACCAAATCTACATGTTTCACACCACCCTGTGCAATCACATCGTGCCAACTCACTATATAGACTCAAACAGTGCGTAGAAACTGGAAATTCAGGCATGAGTGAGCCATGTGATGACCACACAGCACAACACCCTGCTTGTGGCTCTGTTCAACCAGACACATAAGTAGCTCTGAGCACAACTAGGGACATGATGGGGCACACTACTTGTTGCCACTGACAGATCGGGATGGAACAGGAGGGTACAACACAGACACAGACCACAACATGACAGTCCACAATGGCCATTAGCCCATGACACCCACCAGGTCACACTTCGGGGCCCAAAGACCGGTGCACATTGTTGTCAGATGTCTAGGCCTCCCCAATCTGGGTGTATGCAATGGACACATTGATGAAGGCACAGTCAGATCGGGCACACTGCTGTTCCCTCCCATGGGAATCCCCAGACTACTCCAATGCAGAAGAAACCTGAAGAGCACAACTCAGAATGCAATGGGAATGCACAGCATTAAAATCAGCTTTGTAAGTACAGGTATGGCGAATTCATGACACCGGCGCCCAGCCCAGCAGCCACTTACATGCCAATGCATCACACTACCAACATCACATAGGCCAGCGCTGGCATAGGCTCTGTACACATGCAGCCACTCCCAGCCAAAGTCACCCTCCCCAAATGCTCACCCCTGGCTTGCTGCTTATGCTCCTTCAAACATGCATACAGCTCAAGCTGTGTCACTGCCAAGATGCACCCCATTAGTGGTGTCCTGCTGCGCCGTGCCAAACGCCCAGTGCGAGGAAGCAGCCCTAAGGTCCTCTCTGCCACGTTCTTTGCCAGCCGGCTGATGTCGTCCCACCTCTTGTGGCAGTGGGTGCGCCGTCGGTTTGAGACCCCAGAGCTCGAACCTTCGCTGCAATGGCCCTCCACACGGCCTTACGCTGGTGTACCTTGAGCTGCAGGCATGGGAGACAAGAGGGGGAAATGATCAGTGACACAGTGTTATGTACCAACATCTATCAGTATGGCAGCAAGATACAGGCTCATCACAAATCCAACGAAATGTCTATCAGAGACTATAATACATCTCACATGGTACATCTGCATGGGAAAAGCAGATGTGAATGCATGCAGGTGTGAGGGGGAACACAGTCCCTGCACATCTCACACACATGCAGGATGCCAGCACTGAAACCCCTATGTAGCCTGCCCACATCTCCAGTCCATTGTTGGGTTGAGCAACACATACACTACGCATGCTCCGCCGGATCTACAAATGGATCCCGACCGAAACAAGAAGAACAGTGACACAGGCCCTCGTCAGCAGCAGACTGGACTACGGCAACGCACTCTACGCAGGAATCCCAGCCAAACACCAACGGCGGCTACAACGCATCCAAAACGCCTCCGCCCGACTGATCGTCAACGCCCCCTGCCGCAGCCACATCACCCCCGTCCTGAGAGACCTGCACTGGCTCCCCATCGACAAGAGGATCACCTTCAAGCTCCTCACCCACTCACACAAAGCACTCCACAACGCCGGACCAGCCTACCTAAACAGCAGACTCAGCTTCTACACCCCCACCCGCCAGCTCCGCTCCGCCAACCTCGCCCTCGCAGATGTCCCCCACATCCAACGTACGACCGACGGCGGCAGTTCCTTCTCTTACCTCGCCGCCAAAACCTGGAACACCCTCCCAACCCACCTACGACAGACCCAAGACCTACTCGCCTTCAGAAGTCTCCTCAAGACCTGGCTCTTCGAGCAGTAGTGGCACCCACCCCCCCCCACCCCTCAGCGCCTTGGGACCCTCACAGGTAAGTAGCGTGCTTTACAAGTACCCTGATTGATTGATTGATTGATTGATACATCACATATCAACCTGTGTTTGGGGGGTGACCCACTGTGTCCAAGACTGCGCAGCCCTCAATGTCCCTGCCCTGTGAATAGATAACTGTGTCATGGATGTCACATTGAGGGACATGATCTCACAAATACAAAATGCCCTTCACAAGGGCGGGTGTGTGCAATCTACAGTGCTGATATGGCCCATAGCTGGAGTGCAATGTGAAAAGACTGATGTCATACTCTGTAAGTGAAGTGATGTGTCCTTGTCTTTGTAGGCGGGGACTGTGCTGCCCAGCTGGGCTTACACTGAGATGGACTACAGGGGCACACACAGCCATCCAGCCACGCAATCACTGTCCTGCCTACAGCATGAACAACCTTCTGTGTCACTGTATGGCTGACAACACAACACAGGTCACTCATACATACATGTGCAGGGAGGCAAACCTGTGGCATTGGGTACACACACCCTCCCCCTGGAGACAGCATGTCAGGCAGTGCATGACACTACCCCACACTCCCAGGCACATACTGCATCAGTCCTACTACATGTGTGGCCCCCCTGACCTACTCCACCACTGTTGAACACTTACCACGACATTTGGGGCACCATATAGCCTTGGGTACTGGGTGGGCACCTCGTCCACCAGGATCTCCAGCTCCTCGCTCGTGAAGGGACTGGCACGGATCTTCTCTGTCCTTGCCATCACTGAGGCTTGAGCCGGGAGAGAGAGGGGGCCATTACCTTTTCAAAAAAGCTGTGAGGTTCGTGATACCTTTACGCTCCTGTTTGTATTGTTCTTATCTTGCGCATTTTGCACACGGGAGGGAGAAGCTCCCCCCGAGTCGTTTTATTAAAGCTTTTTAATCCTGATTTTATTCTTGATTTTAAGGGGCTTGGAAAATAAAACGCACATTTTACCTATTTTTTTACTAAGTGCTCTCAGCAGCAGGGGCTCACTCCTCTTACCTGTGCGCTCTGTCTCCCGAGTGGACAGTCATTGGGGGGTTGAGCTCGGGAGCGGAGGCAGCCATCATGGTAGGACGGAAGGGGTCTGTCTAGTTGTTAGCTCGCTTGCCTATTTAGGGCTACGCTGGTGCGAGCACGCCTAAATTACTTCTCCTGAGGCTTGAGCCGGGAGAGAGAGGGGGCCATTACCTCTTCAAAAAAGCTGTGAGGTTCGTGATACCTTTACGCTCCTGTTTGTATTGTTCTTATCTTGCGCATTTTGCACACGGGAGGGAGAAGCTCCCGCCGAGTCGTTTTATTAAAGCTTTTTAATCCTGATTTTATTCTTGATTTTAAGGGGCTTGGAAAATAAAAAGCACATTTTACCTATTTTTTTACTAAGTGCTCTCAGCAGCAGGGGCTCACTCCTCTTACCTGTGCGCTCTGTCTCCCGAGTGGACAGTCATTGGGGGGTTGAGCTCGGGAGCAGAGGCAGCCATCTTGGTAGGACGGAAGGGGTCTGTCTAGTTGTTAGCTCGCTTGCCTATTTAGGGCTACGCTGGCGCGAGCGCGCCGCTGGCGCGCCGTAGGCGCGCCTAAGGCAAGTCCGTCAGCGCCCGTCCGCGCTCCCGCTGCGCTCAGCGCACAAACCCCTGGTTTAGTTTTCCCAGGAGAACGTAGGCAATACTCATATTCCAGAGAGGCCTTACTGGAACTGAGAGGTACGTCTAAGAAGGCGGCCTGCATGTGCCTGGTTATGGATGCAAGGGACATATTTTCTACTGAGGTATGTTTAAACTGTAAAATGATACTCCCCAAGATTTTGCACCAACAGGTTAAGGCTAATAAGGTCCATATTCCTCGCGCCAGTATTTCTGATAATACGATTAGCTGTATTTTGATTAATGCCAGGTCATTGGTAAAGTATAGTCTTGAATGTGCCAATCTGTTGGAAGATAACGGGATAAAGCTGGCATTCATTACGGAAACCTGGACAGACGAGGCGTCCGGACCTGACCTAGTCAAAGCCACTCCGCCAGGGTTCCAATGTGAGGTCTTGAACAGACCTATTAGGAAAGGAGGGGGGCTGGCCATCATCTATCATAATTCTATTCAGGGGACTTTCAAACCGGTAAATTTGCCCACATGCGAAGCCCTTTCCTTTAACCTTAATTTGACACATCACCACTCTTTTAAGGGCACGCTAGTATATAGGCCTCCAGGAGCCAGACTTTCCTTTTTTTCTTCCCTGGGGAATCTCCTAGAAGAAGCCCTTCTGGGCGATGCTTACACTATTCTCGGAGATTTTAATTTCCACTTGGAACTCACCAATGACCTGGAGACAGCCCGGTTAAAGGACTTGATGGAAGCAGCGGGGCTCACACAGCATGTTAAAGGACCATCTCACCAAGCTGGCCACACCTTGGACGGGGTTTTTTCTAATTTCCCAGGTCTGTCCTTGGTTGGTCTATTGCCTTTGGTTTGGTCAGATCATGCCGCGGTGTTGTTTAATCTTAACCTGATAAAGCATAAGATTAATGGCAGAAATCGGAGAGAACAGATCGAAACTAGAGCATGGAATAGGGTGGAGGCAGGGAGCCTGCATATCGCTCTGACCTCCTCAGTAGCCCATATTCCAGCTGGTTCGGACAATGCAGCAGCCTCATACACAAGATGGCTTGCGCAGGCATGCGAAGAACTAGCTCCACATAAATTTATTACGCCTAAAAGATTTCTTCCTTCGGCTCCTTGGTATTCAGAGGAGTTAAAACGATTAAAATGTACGTGCAAACGACTGGAGCGGAATTGGAGGAATGGGTATCTCGATACGGAGAGGCTGCTATATAAATCTAGTTTGCACACTTATAAGCAAACCGTACGGTTGGCCAAACAGAAATACTATGCAGTCCAAATAGAGTCGGCCAAGAACTCCTCCAGAGAGCTCCTTCATACGGTCTCCATGCTGGCCACTCCCAAGCCAGCTACTATCCTGTCCAGCCCGGAGCTTTGCGAAGAGATGGCGTTGTTCTTTCAATCTAAGGTTACCAAAATCTACTCTAGCCTCTGTGATCCAATAGACAAGGCCTTGTCTGAAGGTACGGAATTGGTAGAATTGGAACCCCTGGAAGAATCCCTGCAGGTCTTTAATTCACTAACAGTGCAAGACACATTGGAGCTTTTAACTGGTGCTAAATCTGGATCACCTTTAGACCCATGTCCTGTGAAAATCATCAAAATGGTCCCGGCCCCTATTGCTCGAAATCTAACCCCCATTTTTAATGGTATGTTTGAGGGTGGTCAGTTTCCTAAACAATGGAAGACGGCCTCCATACTACCTCTGTTAAAAAAGCCCAGTTTAGACCCTCAGGATCCGAATAACTTTCGGCCTATTTCCCGCCTGCCTCTGCCTGCCAAATTGGTTGAAAAAGCAATGAATAGACAACTCAGTGCCTTTCTTAAGAAAACTCACAAGTTAGATCCATCCCAATATGGTTTTAGGGAAGGACACAGTACTGAGTCAGCTTTAATTAAAGCCACAGAAGATATTAGAGCAGCAGTAGACCAGGGAGGTAGGGCAGCCTTGATCCTGTTAGATCTTTCAGCCGCATTTGACACGGTCGATCATGGGCTGCTGATGGACCGTCTAAGGAAATGCGGGGTTCAGGGCAAAGCCTGGGAGTTGATTAACTCCTTCCTCTCGGACAGAAGCCAGATAGTTGCACTTGGTAAATTTCATTCCAAATCTTTCTCTTTACCATGTGGCGTTCCGCAGGGGTCGTCTTTAAGTCCGACCCTTTTTAATGTGTATGTAGCCACCCTAGCTCCAGTTATTAGTAGCTATGGGTTTGGGATTACTGCTTACGCAGATGATACACAAATTGTGGTATCATTGCTACCTGGCAAGGAAACGGGAGTGGACACGCGTTTCCAGTCATGTATGGTAGAAGTAGGACATTGGATGGCAAGCTTTTGCCTAAAGTTGAACTCGGATAAAACCGAGGTGATGTTGTTTGGAAATAACCCTAACTTCTGGACTCCCTCTTGGTGGCCGGCTTCTCTGGGGCCCCTCCCTACCCCAGTGGAGAAAGTTAAAAACGTGGGTATCCTGTTAGATGTGAAACTTTCCATGGGCCCCCAGGTCAAGGCAGTTGTTTCCAAAACGGGTTACATCTTAAGAACATTAAAAAAAATCCTGAACCTGCTGCCACCAGATAGCCATAGAACAGTAGTCTCGGCCTTAGTTTTATCAAGGCTGGACTACTGTAATAGTCTATATTTAAACATACAGCAAAAATTCTTGCATAAGCTTCAGATGCTTCAAAATGCTGCTGCCAGACTTCTCACGGGTACCCCCAAATTTGCCCCTATCTCCAATGTGATCAAAAAACTGCACTGGCTCCCGGTCGGGAACCGGGTGCAGTTTAAATCTCTATGCCTGGTGTTTAAGGCTTTGCATGGAGAAGGGCCTGACCATCTTAAAAATCATTTTCAATGGTACACCCCACCTCGTCTGCTCCGTTCACTGGAAGCAAAGTTGATCACAGTCCCGACTACTAAAAAGGCCCATTGGGGCGGTCGTAGTTTAATTTTTGGCGCAGTAAAATCCTGGAATAAACTGACCTTCCATCTAAGGAATGCCAATAATCTGCTTCGTTTCAGAAAGGACCTGAAGACGTGGCTGTTTATAAATTAACCCTCCCTCTCTTGATCTCGCCCTTGGAGAAGTAGTTTTTAGCGCCAGGACACCTATCGGGTAATCGCGCGCTTTAAAAATCACCAAAACATAACAACAGTGGCGGAATTAGGTGGTGAGGGGTCTCTGGCAGCAGTACCTGGAGGCAGCAGCAGGTGAGGGGTCTCTGGCAGCAGTCCCTGGAGGCAGCAGCAGGTGAGGGGTCTCTGGCAGCAGTCCCTGGAGGCAGCAGCAGGCGAGGGGTATTTGGCAGCAGTCCCTGGAGGCAGCAGCAGGTGAGGGGTCCCTGGCAGCAGGCTCTGGGAGCAGTGGAAATGTGAGGCTCACTTCCGCACATATATAGCCCCCTGGGGTCGTTTCCAAGGTGCCAAGCTGCAGCAATTGGTGGTCCAGGTCTGCCTCTTTCAAATGCATCCAATGACCGCCTCCGCGGTGGCGGTGCACGCTTACTGCGATTTTAAAAATTGCATCATGCCACCGCTTACGAACTTCCCATTGGCTCTAGGGCAAGCTCCATGGCGGTGACACACCGCAGGGGCCCGGTGGGCGCTACCACGATTTTTGCGGCAGAGCATGCCAACCGCCATCTCCCTATGTCTCCATGCCTATCACTACCGCACATGTGTGAATCGGGGTGCTGGTGACACACCATCAGACCCAGGCGGTAGCTACCACGATATGGGTGCCATACATTGACATGAGGCACCGCCATTCAGGCAGCGGAGCATGCCAACCGCCATTTCCACATGTCTCCATGCCTATCACTACCGCACTTGTGTGAATGGGGTGCTGGTGACACACAGCCAGGGCCAGGCGGTAGCTACCTCGATATGGTTGCCATACATTGACACGAGGCACTGCCATTCAGGCGGCAGAGCATGCCAACCGCATTTCCACATGTCTCCATGCCTATCACTACTGCACTTGTGTGAATGGGGGTGCTGGTGACACACCGCCGGGGCCAGGCGGTAGCTATCGCGATATGGGTGCCATACATTGACACGCGGCACCGCCATTCAGGGGGCGGAGCATGCCAACCGCCATTTACACATGTCTCCATGCCTATCACTACCGCACATGTGTAAATGGGGGTGCTGGTGACACACCGCTGGGTGTAAATGTTCCATTTACTCCACTGATGGCTACACGTGCCATGTTTGTGTGTGTGATTTAGTTGATTGGCCTGTACTCACTCACATGTCACTTATGGATTTGATGGTCATGTAGGCAGGACAGTGTTGTTCTGGACTCTACAATGTGGACAAATGTCAATGTGTTGAGGTGCAGTGACAATCACAGCGATGCTCGTCTCAATGAATGATGATCTATTTTGCATTGCCCCTCATGTCTGCTCATGCCCACATTCGTCATTCCTGCGCCGACTGTGGTCATTGTGTGGTGGATGTGTGCCAGGTTGTAATGACGCATTAAGGTGTGACAGGTACAGCAGCTAGGCATGAGACAGTGGGATTGATTTGTTACACATATGCTGGATGCTATACTCCCAGGCGTGCCCATGTGAAATGTGGCCATCTCCCTATGTGCATTCACATTGACCAAGGTACTTGTCTTGTGTAAGTTGACAGGTGTGCCCTTTGTGTAGCTGAAGGTTTCCCTACATGTATGCTGGTCTGTTAGTCAATATTGATGTCAGTCATTGTTGTTGCTGTGTCATCCAGAACATGATATGCTGTGCACATCTCATGATGTATTGCATTGACATGTGTCCACTATCATCTCAAATTGGAGGAGGCCAAATTTGATTAGTCACTTGATGGTGCTGGAGGACATGGAGGATGTTGCAATCATACGGAAATGCCGTCTGGACAGAGCCACCCTGAAAACCCTTTGTGATCTGTTGGAGCCCCACCTGCAGCCTCGCTGGACATATCCAACAGCTTTCACCCCTACTTATAAGGTGATGGCGACCCTGCATTTTTTTGCCACTGGATCGTTCCAAGAGACAGTGGCCAGCGCTGGTGGGATGTCACAACCGATGTTCAGCATGGTGCTGCGTGATGTACTTTCCGCCATGATGATATACAAGGACAGATACATTCATTTCCCCAGGGGTGCTGAATTGCCAGCTGTGAAGGGAGACTTCTATCCCCTTGGACACATCCCCAATGTTGTTGGTGCCATTGATTGCACCCATGTCGGGCTTGTGCCACCACAGGCAATTAAGCACATTTACAGGAATCGCAAGCATTACCACTCCATAAATGTGCAGGTGGTGTGCCTGGCAGATATGATCATCTCCCACGTGTGTGCCAAATTCCCAGGCTCGGCCCATGCGGAACAGCATTGTGCCCCATCTGATGGCTAATCTTCTTCCCGAGCGTGCATTGATTGTAGGTGAATATGCCTAGTCGTATGGCGTGCTGGGTGTGGACCTATTGCCCTCAGCCTCAGCGACATTGCAATGTCTATTTGTATCATACCTAGGTGACTCTGCATATCCCAACCGTCCCTGGTTGCTGAGCCCACTGAGGAATCCCAGGACCCCGGCTGATGTCCGCTACAATGAGGCACATGGGAGGACACGTTGTGTGGTGGAGCGTACTTTTGGTCTGCTCAAGTCACGTGTCCGCTGCCTCGACAAGACCGGAGGTGCACTGCCATACTCGCCCGGGAAGGTGTGTCAGATTTTAGTGGCATGCTGCATGCTCCACAACCTAGCCATTCGCAAGGAGATTCCCCAGCTCCTGGATGATGGTGAGGACCCAAGGCCACAGCCTGCAAACCAACCCGTGTCCAGTGATGAGGACAGTGGAGAGGAGGAAGGTGGTGACCTGCGTGAACAGCTCATCACACGCTACTTTACTTGAAGGCGGGTGACAATGTGCAACATACCCATTGTCTGCTGATTTTGCTGTTGTCGTGAAGGGGCATGTGAGAATTGTAATGGCAGCCATTTGTAGACTCAGCGGTGGTTGGCAATGTTTCTGGGACAGGTCATTTGGGAACATCTACAGGACGTGTATGTTGACACTTGTTGCCCATTGTGACGGGTGCATGTTGGGTTATCCTGATGGTAGGTGTTGTGTGATGTCTGTGATGCCACACCCAGACCAGTGAAAGTAGTTCTGTTGTGTTTCCCTAGGTGCCTTCAACTTCTCCTTGCCGACATACAGCCCATGCTCCTGGTACATTGTGATCATGTTGAAGACTGTACACCCTGCAATACAGACGGAGCAGATACGACAACATGTGTGTAAGGATATTTAATTTGCAATGGTGAGATGCGAGGGGGGTGTACATTTCATTTGGGGGGGTGGAGCAGTGAGTTGACAGTTGTGGTAAATGAGATAATCGAGTAGTCACCACATTGATGTGGTGACCCAGTCCAACAGACAGATGCCATTCACAAGGCAGTGTGGGGAAGGCAGTCCAAAAAGTCAATGCAGTGGTGGAGAGGATTGCCATCATGGCTGGCTCCGTGACTGGTGTCTGGCAGGTGCTTTGCCTCCAGATACTCCCAGGGTCTTCTTTGGATGGCCCCTTCGTCGTTTGGCAGGGGGGGCCCTGCTGCAGGGACAGTTGGGTCTGAGGACTCACCCCTCTCTGTGGGTGCAGGGGAGGATGGTGAACTCTCATCCTGCGGCCCACCAGAGGGAGGTGGAGGTGTTGTTTGTGGCGCAGGCCTGTCCCTCAGTACCGCCACTTGCTGGCCCAAGAGGTCTACGATTTGTCCCATGCGGGTGTCGATGGACCTCATCAGCAGGATGAGCTCGTGCAACAGTTCGTCCGACCGGCCTATTCGTCCCTGGGCCTGTTCGTATGCACCAAGGACTCTGGTGATGTGTTCCAGGGATTGAGTCCCAGCCTCCTGGTGTCTGTGGGTGACCCTGTCCCTCCCACCTACCCTGCTGCCACAGACATGTTGCCTCACCACTGTGGGCACCTGCATCCTCTCCCTGCCCTCCTCCGTCAGTGGTGTGTGCTGGTCATCCTCTGGGACAGGGAGGGTGTTGCAGGCAGCACTGGTGGTGGTGGTGGCGGTGGCCGCACAGGCCGTGACAGCAGGGATCTGCTGTGAAGTTGTTATTGCTGCAGATGTGGTGGGGGGACGATGGGGTCCTAGGACCTGTTGCTCCCTGGCACACCAGATGGGCCGGCTTCGAGCTCATCATCCATGTAATCCTGGGAGTCAACATCCGAGAGTCCATGTACCAGGGGGAGACTGGCACTGCAGGTTGCTGGTGTTGTCCTCTGCAGTGAGTTCCTGGTCACCTGTGGGTCAGATGGGAAATGGTCATTGTAGTGCACCCGGCAAGCTTTGTGTTAGCTGTGTGTTATTCACTTTTTGTACACGAACAATTGACAGATCATCACATTGTTTGCTATGTGCACTACTGTGCTTCCTGACAGGATGCAGTGGTACATGCACTACTTGTCCATGGTGTGAGGTGTCAAGGCATGCCATGCGACCCGTGCACAATTAATGATTACAGGGACTTGTTGCCATCTAGGGCCTGGCACAACATGTTTTTAATTGAGGACTCATTATTGATTTGTCTGACCTGGCAGGTGTCACATCTGGCCATGGACTGGCCATTGTCATCTCCTGCATACCTTTGTCCTGTCATGTGCATATCTTGATTTGTACCACCACACATGCTTTTGTATTTTTAGAATGGTCCTTGTTGCACTTGCCCTATGGCGATGCACGTGTAAATAGGTGCTGTGCATGATTTTGCCCTGACTTTCTTCTACATGTACATTGGTGTGTCACACTTTGGTAGCTGTGGTAGTTTCCTTAGCTTACCTGTGTGCACACCTTGCTTGGCAATGGGGTAGGTGTGCCTCGTTGTGCAATGAGAGGGCTGGTGTTGTCATATGGCACCATTTAATTTGTGACGAATGGGTGGGTGCACGTACTGGCTACTTACCTGTAATGTGCCCACATTTGGGTTTGTTATGTCACACGTGTGTGTGCGTGGTGGCGGCTTACATCCTGCTCAGTGGGGTCACAGGACAGAATAATATGTCTACCTACCTACCTGTAAGTTTGTTTGGTGTACTGCAATGGCTTCCAACTGCTTCTGGGTGGGGTGGGGGAGGACTCCATCCTGCTGAGGTGAGGGCCAGGGGGCATGGTAGGAGTAGTGGTACAGGCCTCCCACCCACACACACCCTCATTGTAAAGATGGCTACCTACCTGTAAGTGTTTTTGGTGTACTGCAATGGCTTCCAACTGCTTCTGGGTGGGGTGGGGGGAGGGCTCCATCCTGCTGAGGTATTGTTTGTAGTGGGAAAATTGCTTCCAACTGCTTCTGGGTGGTGTGGAGTGCTACATCCTGCTGAGGTGTGGGCCAGGGGGCATGGTGGGAGTGGTAGTGCAGGCCTCCAACCCCCAAACACCCTCCCAGGAAAGATGGCTACTTACCTGTAAGTTTGTTTGGTGTACTGCAATGGCTTCCAACTGCTTCTGGGTGGGGTGGGGGGGAGGGCTCCATCCTGCTGAGGTGTGGGCCAGGGGGCATGGTGGGAGTTGTAGTGCTGTCTGCCTGTACATATGCCCCCATGGTAATGTTGGTTGCTATGTTTGGGGTGAATGGGAGTGGGTGAATGTTGGATCTGTGAGACATGTTTTTGTGAGTGTGTGGTGCAGATGGATGGAATTTGTCCTCGGTGGTGCAGCTTTGTAGTTGTGCGAGACTGTACATGGCGGAGTGCTGGTAGTCATTTGTTTGTACACACCAGCCTCCACTCCCCCGGCTACTCCTGTGAGACTCTCTGGATGCAGTATGGCAAGCACCTTCTCCTCCCATGGTGTGAATGGTTTTTGTGGAATGGGATGGCCACCGCCAGTCCTCTGAGCCAGCTAACGGTTCTTGCTCCTCCTCTCCTTGACAACCCTCTTCAGATCATGCCACCGCTTCATGATCTCCCTTTTTGATCTTGGGGTAGTCCCTACTGCATTGACCCTTTGGACTATCCCTACCCACATTTGTGTCCTTGTGGCTAATGGTGTCTGTTGGACCAGGCTACCAAAAAGCTGTGGTTACACTCTGACTATCTCATCTACCATGAGTGTCAACTCACTCTCTGTGAATTTGGGCATTTTCTGTGTGGCCATGGTGTGTGGTGTGCAAAGTGATTGTGGGTGCAGGAGTGTGAGTGGTGGGTGTGGTTGTGATGTGTATGGTGTGTGATGTGCAGGGGGTTAGTTGTGCAGGTGTGGAAGTGGGGGTGGTGCTGTGTGTGGTGTGGCTAGTGATGTTGTCTTCTTTGCCTCTCCTTTCAGCTGGGGTGTGTATCCCTTCTCTCATGGAGTATTGCAAAGTATTGTGGTCAGGGAAGGGGCTGGTTTTATACTCAGCTATGTGGGTGTGTCCAATTGGGGTATTGCTGTCAGGTGTGTTGTCCGTCCTGGGAGTTGAATTTTTCTTTTTGCCATGTGGTTGTGTCAGTGGGGTGTGTTTTGTGTATTTGGGGGCCATGGATAGCTTTCTGTGTGCACTTTTTGGCCTTATTGTGGATTTTTTGCCTCGTCCGCCATATTTTTCAGGGTTTGTCCGCAGCGGTGGCTATGCTGCAGCTCTTCCGCTGGCTCTCACATTCATCCCATTGTGCGACCGCGGTGGTCGGAGACAGCGGTACGTACCGCTGGACCGTCGGGGATATCCTAATTTCCCGTGCGTTGTCTCCGCTGTACTTGCGGCGGGTTGGTGTATTTCTGCTACGTATCCGAGCGCCGCAGATGGATTTTGGCCAGCTCCGCTCGCTACGGGTGGTTTTTCTTGGCCCCGTTCCACCGCGGTCTGTGTTTTTTGGCGGTTGATCCTGATTTGGCCGCCAGTTTTTCCACGGTGCCGGTGGGCGGTTGTTTTCCGCTTCCATGGCGGTTGGGGTGCTTTTCCGACCACTATCCTAATGGGCCTCTATGTATGCACTCATTCACTCACCCAGGCACTACTCATGGACTCATTCAATTACCCAGGCAGTACCCATGCACTCATCCAGTCACCTAGGCACCATCCATGCATTTACTCAATTACGCAGGCAGTATCCATGCATTCATCCTATCACCCAGGCACTATCTGTGCACTCACCCACCCAGTCACCAAGCCACTACCCTTGCACTCATCCAATGACCTAGGCTGTACCTTTGCATTCATTCAATCACCCAGGTTCTGCTCTTGCACTCCTCTAATCACCTATGCGCTGCTCATACAATCAACCAGGCACTACTCATGCACTAATCCAATTACCCTAGCAGTACCCATGCACTCATCCATTCACTCAGGCACTATCTATGCACTCTTACAATCTCATAGGCACTAGCCATGCACTCATCCAATCACCCAGACACTAGCCTTGCACTCATCCATTTACTGAGGCACTACCCATGTCCTCATCTACTCACCAAGGCACTCCCCATGCACTCATCCAGTCACCCAGGCACTACCTATACATTCTTCCAATCACCCAGGCACTATCCATGCACTCACACAATCACCCAGGCACTACCCTTACACTCATGCATTCAATCAGGCACTAACCATGCACTCATCCATTCACTCAGGCAATATTCATACAGTCATCCATTCAACCAGGCACTACCCATGCACACATGCAATCACCCAGACTTTACCCTTGCGCTCATCCATGCACTCAGGCACTACTGATATGCTCATCCATTAATTCAGGCACTACTCATACACTCATGCAATGATGCAGGTACTACGCTTCTACTCATCCATTCACTCATGCAGTACCCATGCACTCATCCATTCACAGAGGCACTACTCATCTATTCACCCGGACACTACCCATGCACTCATCCAATCATTCACGCACTATCTATGTACTATGTATTTACCCACGTACTACCCATGCAGTGATTAATTCCCCCAGCCATTATTCATGCACTCATCCATTCACCCAGGCACGACCCCTGCACTCATCCATTCACTGAGGCACTACTCATGCACTCCTTTATTCACTCAGGCACTACCCATGCACTCATCCATTCACCCAGGCCCTACCCATGCACTCATCCATTCATTCAGCCACTACCCAAGCACTCATCCATTCACTCAGCCACTACCCATGCTCTCATCCATTCACTGAGGTACTACCCATGCAGTCATCCAATCACCCAGGCACTATCCATACACTCATCCAATCACCCAGGCATTACTCATACATTCTTCCAATCACCCAGACACTATTCATGCACTCACACAATCACCCAGGCACTACCCTTGCTCTCATCCATTCACCCAGGCACTATCCATAAACACATTCAATCACCCAGGCACTACCCTTCTGCTCATCGATTCACCTAGGCAGTACCCATGCACTAATCTATTCACCGAGACAGTACCCATGCACTCATACATTCACTGGATCACTGACATAACATCAACACTCATAATATCGACCTACAAAATTATTGACACACAAATATCGATAACATAAATATCGATATACTATAATTATTTAAAAAACATACACAAATATCAACACAAAAATATCGTCAAACAGTAACATTGATATCACTAAAATCGATGAAAAAATTATCATAATAACTAATATCGAAAACATTAAATAAACATCCAAAATGACACAAATATCGATAACAAAAAATATAGATCACACAATTATCGGTAAAAATAAAATATCGACACCTTAAAAATATTTTTAATAACACAATATACATTATAAAACAATATCACAAACACACATTTTTTTTCAAACATTTTAATTGGCATTTTATTATTTAACATATGAGCAGTCATATAGTTAGAGTGTTTACTCAAGTCTTTACAATCACAAGTTACAATTTGCTGGTTCAAGTGGGAACCTTGAGATTTCAAGTTAAAAGGACAGGAGAATACAGTTGAACCATATATGTTTGTGAGATCGCAGGATGTCTTCGTAAACTTGAGTGTTTACTTAACAGATTGGTGTGTCAAAGGGATGTAAAGCCGGCTTGCTATAAAGGAAGAACCTGCCGATGTTTGTGCCTAACTAGGGTTTAGAACGTGGAGAATTTGGTTGGGCGACCTAGATTGCTTGCTTTAGCCTTTATGGATAAAGAGATATACTTTGCTGCGTGTTTTCATGAGCATGGGGGGGTCAGGAGCTTCACTAGAAGTATGCTAGTCATTGGGGATGCCGTTCAGCTAGATTATTATGCGCTACTTTAGTGGACCACTCCAAGGAGGTATTGCTCAATTAGAGCTCTTGGCGCAATTGAGGGTCGCTGTCAACTGCGGCTGGAAGGGGCCCGGGTTGTGTAGCAGGGTGTGAACCTTCAGGCGTATTCAGAAGCGATATTGGTTGGTGCGTACTAGCCTCATGTTGGTGAAACTGGTGCAATAGCATGGCCCACTCCATAGAGAGGTGTCTTTTTTGTGTCCCCTGCACCTCCTCCCTCCTGATTGTGTCCTCCTCCGCCAAGCCCCACTTCTTGACTGCTCCCACCCAGGCTGCTAAGGGGGGGGCATTTGGGGCTCTCTAGGGCATTGCAATCCCCCTTTTTCCTAACAGAAGATCTAGGGAGGTGTGTTTGGACTTTGAGGGTTTTGTGTCTACGGAAGAGTCCCAACCCGCTGGCTTACCACATACTGATATCTTTGAGTCCTGTTGTTTCTTGTAGTATCTTATGTATCCCCCTCCAGTAGGGCCGCAGTGTGGGGCACGACCAGAACATGTGAATGAATGTTGCGTCTATGGATGAGCACCTCAGGCACACCAATTGCGTGTCTGGGTAAAAACGCTGGAGCCTTGTTGGAGTAAAGTAGGCACGGTGTAATATGGAATGTTGTATCTTTTTGAAGCGAGTATTTCTGGATACCTTCTTCGGATATTCCAAGGCCCGTTCCCACTCCTCATCGTGAAATGGGTGACCTATCTCTTCTTCCCGTTGCGATCGCAGCGGGGCTAATGTTGTGGCAGTGAGGTCCCAGACTCTTTTATAAAGCAAAGTGATTAAGTGCTGCCCTAGCCCCATGTGGAGAATTGCATGTAGGACTGGATGTGTTGTTGGTTCCCCTTTGGCAAGATCCCCTATGGGGCGACTGCTAAGCATTAGTTGCCTGTGTAACAAAAATTGCCCTGGGGAGGCCCGTCTCGTCCGAGAGGCGCTCAAACGACAGCAGTTGTCCCTCTTCAAACAGAGATCCAACTTCCAGAATAGTATGATCCATCCAGGTTTGCATTGTGAGAGCAGTGTAAATCTCTTCCTTTTTGGGTAAGCCGGCTAGTGGGTACAAAGGAGTATACAATGGGGCATCATCAGAAATGTGGTGTATCCGCAACATGCATGCTTGTGCCACTTTTACCTGGATTGAGTGTGCCGCCCTAGGCTGCATGCCCGGAAGCCGTAGGCGACAGACAGCTTGTATCAACATGGGGCCCTCCTCTGTATCAGTCTCTGCTAGGTGGCGCCCCGCGGTCCATCTAGATATCCACTGCACTTGCGGTGCGTAAAAGTAGGCCTCAAAAGACGGTGCTCCCAATCCCACTTGATCTAATGGGAGCTGCAGTTTTGAGAGTGCAACTCTGCGGCGCTTGTCACCCCATATAAGGGAGCTCTGTAGAGCGTCCAACTCATGAAAGAAGGAGTGCGGGGGGACAACAGGAGTGTTGGCGAAATAATGAAGAAATTGTGGTACTAAGACCATCTTGGCCGTTAAAGAGTCAGAATATCGAGTTGGAAATGGCGACTTGCACTAATATCGAGATACAGAAATATCTACTGTAAGAATATCGTGGTCAAGAATATCGAGTTTAGGGTAAGAAATATCGTTTTCAAAAATATCGAAGTCATTGATATCGTTTGCAAAAATATAGTTGTTAAAATATCGTTTTTTTAGTTAGTGTTATGTATTTTAGTATGTATTTGAAATGTATGTGCTCTATTTTTGTGTGTAAGTATTGCATTTGTTTTAATAATATATGTTACATCTTTAGAAGTATTATTTTGCGTTTCAATTCCGTAGCAGGTTGTGGGTTTATAGGGAATAGGGTGGGAAGTAATTTAATTATAATAAATTGAAAATTAATTTTTATTGATTAATTGGTAAATATGTTAATTGTGTCATTTTTTAGGAGCGGGTTTTGGGTTTATAGGGGAATAGGGTGGGAAGTAATTTTATTATAATCAAATTATTAATATTTTTTTATTACATAATATTTATTCAATATTTAATATTGTTAATTGTGAGAATTATTTTATTCATTATTTATTAATTGGTTGTTAATTATTAATTCATTGGTAATTATGTTAATTGTGGGGGGTTTTTAGGAGCAGGTTGTGGGTTGATAGGGGAGTAGGGTGGGAAGTAATTTAATTGTAATACATTTATTAATATTTTTATCGTAATATTTACTAAATTTGATTTTATAGTGTTAATTGTGTGAATTATTTATTAATAATGTATATTTTGCTTGTTAATTGTTATTAATTAAATAATTAATTGTTAATGATGTTAATTGTATCAAGTTTAAAAAAATTGGTGGTAGCATTTATAGGGGAATGTGGTGGGAGGTAATTTATTTATAATTAATTAATCATTTGTTAATGCTAATTAATTAATTAATTTTAATATGGCAATTATGTAATTATTTTGATGTGTGAGTTGTGGGGTTTATAGTGGTAAACTATGGGAAGTATTTTTTTAAATTAACTAATAATTTGTTAAGTGATATTAATTGATTAATGTAATTTTAGTTATGGAAATTGTGTAAATAATTGTAGGTGTGTGTTTTGGTATTTATTGGGGTAGAGGGTGAAAAGTAATTTAGTTTAAATTAATTAATCATTATTTAATCATTAATATTCATTTATTAATTGATAAATATTTTTGGTAATTGTTTATTTTTATTGGGGATTAAGGTTCTATAGCTGCAACATTTGGTTAGTACGTTAATTTTTACCTTTTTAAATGTGATTTTTAATTAATATTGTTTAATTGATAATTAATTGTGTTAATCATGAAGGTACACTTTTTTTTAAATTTAGATGTGTGTTGTAAATTGTGTGGTGTTATAGGGTAGGAAAAAAAGTATTACATTTATGTAATAATTATTTTTTTAATTAAAATTAATTTCTATTACAACATATTTGTTAATTTTTTGTAATTTTTTTTATCTTTTTATGTAAATTTTAGATTTCTTCTACATTATAATATATTTCTATGTTTTGTACATTTTTATATTTTTATATAGGTTTTGTTTTTGATTTTAATTATTATATTTTGGATTGTAGTTGATATTTCTTTTGTTTTTAAACTTGAATTTTCTTTAGTGAGACTAGTAATTTTTACCCCTCCGCTATCCAACACTTTCCCTACTGCATTTGCAGGAGTGGAAATAGTAATTTATTCACCTACACTATCCAACACTTTCCCTACTGTTGCATTCACTGGAGTGGGAATAGTAATTTTTACCCCTCCGCTATCCAACATTTCCCCTTCTGATGCACTCGCTGGAGTGGGAATAGTAATTTTTAACCCTACGCTATCCAACACTTTCCCTACTGTTGCACTCATTGGAGTGGGAATAGTAAATTATCCCCCTCCGCTATCCAACACTTTCCAGACTGTTGCACTCATTGGAGTGGGAATAGTCATTTTTACCCCTCCGCTATCCAACACTTTCCCTACTGTTGCACTCGCTGGAGTGGGAATAGTAATTTTATCCCCTCCACTATCCAACACTTTCCCTACTGTTACACTCACTGGAGTGGGAATAGTAATTTTTACCCCTCCGCTATCCGACACTTTCTCTACTGTTGCACTTGCTGGAGTGGGAATAGTAATTTTTATCCCTCCGGTATCCAACACTTTCCCTACTGTTGCACTTGCTGGGGTGGAAATAGTAAATTATTGCCCTCCGCTATCCAACACTTTCCCTACTGTTGCACTCATTGGAGTAGGAGTAGTAATTTTTACACCTACGCTATCCAACACTTTCCCTACTGTTGCACTCTCTGGAGTGGGAATAGTAATTTTTATCCCTCCGCTAGCCCACACTTTCCCTACTGTTGCACTTGCCAGAGTGGGAATAGTAATTTTTTCCCCTCCGCTGTACAACACTTTTCCTACTGTTGCACTCCCTGGAGTGGGAATAGTAATTTTTTCCCCTACGCTCTCCAACACTTTCCCTACTGTTGCACTCAATGTAGTGTATAATGTAGGTTTAAAAAATATTAAATATTTCAATATTTTATTTTATAATATAGTTATTTTTAGAATAATGTTTATGTTACAGGTGTATGTATATGCTTATTTATG
Source organism: Triturus cristatus (assembly GCF_964204655.1). Classification (NCBI taxonomy): domain Eukaryota; kingdom Metazoa; phylum Chordata; class Amphibia; order Caudata; family Salamandridae; genus Triturus; species Triturus cristatus. Next base: position 1,079,349,220 of record NC_140589.1, on the reverse strand, counting down.
ATTTGTAATATATTTCTAACATTTTAAATGTATTAATATCATTTATTATTATTTTTAAGTCATTCTATATATATATATATATATATATATATATATATATATATATATATACTTTTGATTTTCTCAGGAACTACTGAACAGATTGACACCAGACCTGCAAAAGGCACTTCCCTGACCTGAGGACTACCTCTCTGCCAAATTTCAAGTAATTCTGTTCAGCCGTTCGGGCTGTACCTTGGACTAAAGGTCCCTATGGAAAATTGCATGGGGAAAATGTGTTTTGGGACCCCCCTTTTTTCTCAGCCCCCGCTTGATGAATCCCCCCGAGACTTTCAGGGTAGGAGCGGAGCGGAGCGCCCCACCTATTTTGAAAATTTCACGAGGATTCGTCAACCTGCGCCAAAGTTATTCCAAATAGAATGTTGCGGATTTCCTATGGAAACACGGTCCTAACTATAACTATCTACTGGCGACCGCCAGTAGATAATATATATATATATATATATATATATATATATATATTACATTTTATATATGTAAGTTTAATTTATTTTTAAATTAAATGTATTACTTAGGTTCCGATTCCGTTCGTAAAACGTACCGACCGACACGGACCCGGAACGGAGACCTACCGACACAGACCGGCACCGTACGACCCGTGCAGTACGATGCAAAGCGTGTGAATTACAGCCGACACGTACGGAATACAAGCCGTACGACCGAGCCGTAGGGAAACCAGTGATTCACCCGGAACCGGGACGCGATTTGCACCGACCGATACGCACCACGATTGAACCGGACCGACACGTACCCGCGATGTCTGATCCGCGCAGTGCGATGCAATGCGTGTAAAACCAGACCGACTCGCACAGAGCCCAAGCCGCATGACCGACACTCATAGAAAATAGGGACCTGAAGCAATAGAGATCTCTGCGACCGACGCGTATGAAACACAGACAAAAGTCAGCGTGAAAGACCTGGAGAAGCCCGCACGAGCCAACATCAGCGTCCGTCTCGATCAGAAGAACGTCTCCTTCATGCCTAGAAAACCCAAAGGAAAAAATACAAAAAAAGGACCAAACAAGCAATGACAAAGTCAATAAATATAAAAAAAAAACTTGGAACAAAGACACACCCACAACTCCACCTATATAAGGGACACTAATCACTACCATGATCCTTTGCAAATTCAAGGGAACAGCCAGCAGAGAACGCCATCAGACAGCAACCACAGACACACTCACAACTCACCCATCACACAACTTCCACACCATTAGCACCTCGCCAAAAGCACTCACACATACACCTTGCAAAAGTGACACTCACCCACACTCACTTGCATCCTCACACACACATCACTCACCACCCATCACCATGCCCCCAAAGAAGAATCCAAAGTTCACAGATAGTGAGTTAGAATTGCTGGTAGATGAAATCATCAAAGTAGAGCCACGTTTGTTTGGTACATTGGTCCAAAGGACCCCATGTCACAGAAAACAAAGATGTGGGCGAGGATTGTGGACAAGGTGAACGCACAAGCACCAATGTTGCGCACAAAGGATGATATCCAGAACAGGTGGTATGATGTGCCCAGGAGGGTCAAGAAACTCATCGAGAAGGATCACGCCTTGAGTCAGCACACTGGTGGTGGCCCTCCTGCAAAACCAGTATACTTCAGGTCCTGGGAGGAGAAGGTGCGGGACATCCTACCACCAGAGAGCATCCATGGTCTATCAGACATACCAGAGTCTGGTGAGTACACAACCAATATACTCAATATTGTGTGGCAAGGGGACAGTGAAACCATGCACCGTTAGCAAAGCCACAGTAACCAATAGATAATCATCCCAAGATGTGTATGCTAGTCAGACAAACACGATACCTGCCATCTCATAGTGACTTGTAACTGTCATGACATGTACAAATCTACCAACAAATAGAACAAGGCAGTAGCACAAAGCTAAATAAACACTGCCAACAGTTTGCCACCACAAACACACTACCTCACAGTGCAGCTGACTGACAGGAAGGAATAGTGGGTATGCAGTTGAAGTGAGTGTATCCAAAAGCATGATGGGGTTTGTAGTCACAGATAATGCTCCCCCTCTCAATTGGTCCATCAAGACCTCTCTGAACCATGCCCACATCACAGGGAGTGGAAAATGACTGACAAGATGGCTGACACTAGGTCCTGCTGTGGGGAGCACAAGGCCCTGGTAGGGGTTGTGCGCAATTCAGAAGCAGGACACCACTGCCTGACAACCTGAAAGCCAACTTGCATGCCCTCCAATGGAAGCACGTGTCATGGTGGGATGTCTGACCAGGTGGGAAGGAGGACCGACAGCTCTGACCATACTTACCAGCATGTGTAGACACACACACACCCCTCAACACAAACTCCACACAACTCACCGGGTATAATGCATTGACTCACACTGTAGTGAAATATCACCCAAAGATACACCGCACTGGGTTCTGCCGTGTGAAGCACAGGGGCTCCTTTTGGACTTGTAGCCAAACAAACACCCGGACTGCACAGTCTGCCATCTTGCCATTGCTGTCACACTCCCTCACAGGGAAGCAGAGTCAAAAGGAAGGAAGTATGGGCATGCTGGGAAGGGGGTGTAGCCAAAAGCATGATGGGAGTTACAGTCACAGACAATCCCCACCAACCCACATGGCCCAGCAAGCTCACACTGAACCATGCTCACCTCACGGAGTGGAAATGAACTGACAAGATGTCTGACACTGGGCTTTGTTGTAGGGAGCACAAGGCCCTGCTGGGAACTGGGCACCAACAAACACCAGGACTGCACTGTCTGACATCTTGCCATTGCTGTCACACTCCCTCACAGGGAAGCAGAGTCAAAAGGAAGGAAGTATGGGCATGCTGGGAAGGGGGGTGTAGCCAAAAGCATGATGGGAGTTGCAGTCACAGACAATCCCCACCAACCCACATGGCCCAGCAACCTCACACTGAACCATGCTCACCTCACAGGGAGTGAAAATGAACTGACAAGATGTCTTACACTGGGCTCTGTTGTAGTGAGCACAAGGCCCTGCTGGGAACCGGGCACCAACAAACACTAGGGGCCTCATGTAGGTAGCTAAATACCGGTCGGTAACGGCCGAAATTCGGTAAATATCCCGTTACCGACCGGTATTTAGCTATTTGAGATGTAGGAGGCATAATTTCAGGATTCGGTAAATTACCGAATCGGTAAAATACCGATTCGGTAAATACCGAATCCTGAAATCAGATGTAGGGAGCACTCTAAAGAGTGAAAATTAGTATTAAGAATTCGTTATTTACCACCAAATACAGGTTGGTGATAAATAACGAATACCTTGCAAAAAGTAATATTTTGCAGATTTAAGAGTGCCATGTGGCAGACATACATGCCCTCAGGGCATGTATGTGCACCACATGTGCACACATGCAAGATTCAGGGGTGCAACAGGGTGTCAATGTGACACCCTGCCACCCTTGAATATGCTCCCCCCATTACCGAATCGGTATTTACCGAATCGGTAATGGTGACTGGCTTCCCATTGATTCCTATGGGCCTCCAGGCCCATAGGAATCAATGGGAAGGTATGCCTCATTACCGAATCGGTAAATACCGATTCATAATTACCGAATTTTTCCGATTCGGTAAAATTTACCGAATTATTACCTACATCACATTTACCGATTCATAAATACCGAATCGGTAAAATTCGGTATTTATGAATCGGTAAATTTGATGCTACCTACGTATGGCCCTAGGACTGCACTGGCTGACATCTTGCCATTGCTGTCACGCTCCCTCACAGGGAATCAGAGTCAAAAGGAAGGAAGTATGGGCATGCTGGGAAGGGGGGTGTAGCCAAAAGCATGATGGGAGTTGCAGTCACAGACAATCCCCACCCACCCACATGGCCCAGCAAGCTCACACTGAACCATGCTCACCTCACAGGGAGTGGAAATGAACTGACAGGATGTTTGACCTTGGGCTCTGTTGTAGGGAGCACAAGGTCCTGCTGGGAACTGGGCACCAACAAACACCAGGACTGCACTGACTGACATCCTGAAAGTTAACCTGCACCCACTGCAATGGTCTCTCGCTTCATGATGGGATAACTGGCCTGGGGGAGAAGGAGGTCCTGACTTTAAACGAATAACACCGATGCTGGCCATACACACACCTTCTATGCTAAAACACATTGCACACGTGGTACCAGTCACTCATAAAGATAATGCCCAGGCAAGATGTCTGACACATGGGCCTGACAAATGATGTGGCTGAAAATCACACATATGCACTGGCCAAACCAAACACGGTCGCTACACACAGTCATTGCAACCATATGTTTAAACTCACTGGGGATGCTGTGTCCAGGGGTGCCCCCTGGCCTGGCGGTGGAGGTGTGTCTTGCAGATGACAAGTGTGGAGATCCATATATAGTACATTGTGCAAAACACACAGGACCTCACATATACATCATTGACAGGGAACATCTGACAGTGAATGGAATGGACACACCAATATATCCAACACCATAGCATGGTCTCATTCACACTCGGTGCTGTTGTGAGCTGCATTCCACTCCTACATCGTTCGGCAACATATGCATCCTTCACACAACACACCACTCACTGTCATAGACACTGTAGACACAAGGTCTAACCTGGACTGCATTGGAGGAGACATGCTACTGACAGCAGCCAAACCGCAACACACACAACACCGGCTCTCACTGTTATGAGCATTGAAAAGCCAGAGAGCTTCCTTGCCCAATCCATGTCACCATGGAGAACATTGACAAGTCAAATCACATATGATCATACAAAACTCAGCAACAGACTCATTAACGATGGTGACATCATCACTTGGATGAAATGAGATGGGAACTAGGAACACAGGAAAAAAACTCTTTCTCACAAGAGATCACAGGCATACCGGACTGTGACCATGTCGTACCAATACACCAGGTATCCTCCCCAGTGTATAAAAAGCATCCTTTATGTCAGTGAGTTGACTTGGGCTAGGACAGTTGATGTACAGGTCAAGGAAATGCAACATCCCCTCCAAGACGTCGCGTAGCACACGACTGAACATAGTTTGCGACATACCACCAGCAGTAGCCACAGTTTACTGGAAGGTACCAGTAGCAAAGAAGTGCAGGGCTGCCATCACCTTCACCTCTGGGGTCAGTGCTGTAGGGTATGTCCGGCCAGGTAGCAGATGTGGCGCCAACTCCTCAATCAGTGGCCTGGTAAAGCGGTACCGTTGAATGCTGTCGCGTTCCTGCATGGTTTCAAGGTCTGGGAACGGTCTATGGACAGCTGGTGCCCTGAAGTACAGAGATGAACAAAGGAAGATTGTCGATTCATCCACCCATGTGGCTATGACCAAGCAAAATATCACATGATACATCATGACAATACACAATGTACTGAGGTGTGTGCTGTTGGGTATGGACACATATGTCACCTACATGCCCATCACCTCACATCTCAAGTCCACATGTCTACATAAGTTCCATGTAGTGCAATGGCCAATCATTGGGCTGTGTCACAGTCACAGTACCTATGTACAGCTGTCACGTTCCAAAAACACACCATAGTGACAAGTGAGGCCTGATGTCTCCCAGGCATCACAGCTCTTTGACAGGCAGATACCCAGGGTCCCTGTATTGCCACATGGACACTGGCATGACATGGCGTATCATGTACACGCCACAAAACAACCATGAGTCCCAGAGGTAGTGGCCCCTGTTGTCTCTGTAGGCCCTACATGGACATCTCATAGACACACACACAACATCAATGTTGATGCACAAACCACATGGATGTGGAGACTGTCTCACATTGGGCACATTTGATCAGACACATCTGAGACACAACGTTTTTTTTATTTTTTTTATTTTAAGCAATTTATTGAGCGCACAAATAGCCTTAGGTGTCTCGGCGCTGTGGACAGCTTAGTTGAGATAAGAAGGGAGAGGAGGGTTATTTACTGAATAGCCAAGTTTTTAATTGTTTGCGGAAGGACAACAAGGTGGGGGTGGTTTTAATATGTAAAGGGAGTGTGTTCCAGAGTTTGGCAGACTGCAGACAGACTGGCACACAGACTGTGGGTGTTCATCAGAATTGTGGCTATGGGTCTCACTGTGACGTACATAATATCCCACCCAGGACTCAGGGTGTATGTGACATGTCCTAAACATATCCAACCTGCAACTGTGTCCATGACTCATGCCCATAACTGGACAGTTGCACATCACAGTGTTAATGTGCACAACACACAAAGGATTCTTTCCTCATGAACACGTGCACAGCCTGGGAGTGGCTGCACCAAAGTGCCATACAACAAACCAAATGTTGCCCCCCTACACACACCGGTAATGTAGCATTACATGCCATGGGACACAGTGTGGCACATGCTGTAGTGTGGTAGGTGTGCACCTGAGTCCCTGGCAATTAATTGTGTGTGGAAGCCGTCAAAAAGTCACACCAATGTCAACCAACACATGTGACTTCTACAGAGACGCATTGCACAGTTTAGGGCCGAGCCGTGTGCACGCTTAGCCATTGACTGCCATGAGAACCTATGCGGGTGACTATCATGCATACGTGTCGTGTAGGCATGGACCGAGCCCTGCGCACGTCTTGGCCATTGACTGCAATGTGAACCGATGCGGCTGACTATCATGCATACGCATTGCACAGTTCTGGACTGAGCCGTGCGCACGCTTAGCCATTGACTGCAATGAGAACTGATGCGGGTGACTATCATGCATATGCGTCGTGCAGGCATGGTACGAGCCCTGCGCACGCCTTGGCCATTGACTGCAATGTGAACCGATGCGGGTGACTATCATGCATACGCATTGCACAGTTCTGGACTGAGCTGTGCGCATGCTTAGCCATTGACTGCAATGAGAACCAAAACGGGTGACTATCATGCATACGCATCGTGCAGGCATGGACCGAGCCCTGTGCACGCCTTGGCCATTGAATTGTATGGAGATGGGTGCATGTGAATTTTCAAACTACGCGTTGTACAGTCAGTTGACCAAGCCGTGCGCACCCATTGGCTCTGGACTGTCATGGAGATGGACGCGGATTCAAAACTTGTACGATTCGTGCGCTGGAAATTCAGTTGGATGCCTACAACAATGTTGCAATTTCTAGGGTGTCATGAAGGTGAAGATTTGAATGATGCGGAAGACGTTTACGAGTCGTACAATTCCATGGATTAGCCAGATTCATAGAATGCAACCGTGTTGGACCTATCACATGGCACAGATTCTGCCTCTGCAGCACAGATATAAGGCTGGCTGGCCCCCAGGGAGCTCACTTGCCTGCACTACATGCTACTGGACCACATCTCTGCTACCACTGCTGCTGTCTCTGCATCCTCTGGCTACTGCTATGGCACGTACTCTGGAGAGGGCCCCAGCCTTCACTGAGGAGGAGAACCAGGCCCTGCTGGACGGGCTCCTTCCAGAATACTGCAAGCTGTATGGAAACCAGGGGAGCAGGTGAGTGTGCAGTCCACTGCCTTCCTAATTGTGCATGTTGTCTGACTAGCAGTGTGTACACCAGTGGCAAGCGTACTCACTGAGTACTTTCAACCCCCAAAGTGTGTAGGTACATGTGATGAACAGGTGTTCTGCAGCAAAAGTGCATTTGTGCAAGCTTTAACTTCCCAGGCAAGGTTTACATGTCAGACATGCAGGGCATTTGTCTATTTCCATGGGTGCACTACCTGTGTACCTCATTTTCCTTTGTGATGACTACATGTATATCCAACTGTGTCCAGCAGAAATATGTGGCATGTGTGGTAAAGGACTTTTAACTTTGTCATCCTCACAGGTTGATGCCCACCAGAAGTAGGAGATCTGGCTGACCATCACCCGGGCAGTTAGATCAGTGGGGGTCTACAAGCGCCGGATCCGCAACTGCCAGAAGAGGTGTCAGGACCTTCGGGCTGGACCCGGAGGATCGCAAGGGTCCAGCTGAAACTATCGCCTCCTCGCAGGGGGGTCGGACACCGGACCCTGACCCCCCAAATGCTCAGGATTCTGGCGGTGGTCTTCCCGGACTGGATGGGCTGCTGAAGGCCAGACAGCAGCAAGGAGGGGTAAGTCCATGCCTAATATGTGTACTATGTCTGACATGCTATTTGCAGTCTTTTGGCCTGGTAACACTTCCACATTACGTATGTCTTGTAGTCCAGGACTCATGTCCCTCAATTGTGTGATGCACCCTCCTCATCTGATCCACAGGTGTGGCCCCTACAGTCTGTGGCTTGTGTCACTAGGGCACTGTGTCCCTGCATCCAGCTATGCGTCATGTTCCAGACAGCATCTGTTACCGTGACTGTTGTGTGTTTCATGGGTGGGTCAATTGTTTACACAATGCCTGAGATCTGACATGTGATCTGTGTGTGCCCTTGCTGGGGTGTTCATGAGTTTGAGGGTCAGTAGGACATCTGAGATGTGACTATAGGAGACGAGACCTGTGTGACATAGAGATGTGTGATCACTTGACAGTGCACAATGGTGTATGTAACTGAAGTTCAGGGAGCTGTGTTTCATGCACAGCAGACTGTGAGGTGCTCATGTTCAGGGGGTTGTGTTCGCAGACACTCATATGTCTGTTTTGTATGATGTGGGGTCATCTGGGTCCGCGATATGTTGTTTGCAGGGGATGGACAAGTGCACTTGTCAGCTGCAGAGTTTCCTTTACACATGACCTATGATTGTGGCATAGTGCATATTGTTGTTGTCTGGATGCCCTGCCCCTGTGACAGGAGACAGTGATGACTGACTTTCTAGGCATGCCTATGCCATGGCATTGAACTTGCTATGAGTGATCCTGCATTGGGGTCAAATGTGCTCCATGCACCCCATTGTGGCATTGACTATTAGGACGTGAGAACATCATAGTGTGTGTTGCTGGTATGCATCACAAGCATGTGTAATGAGACTCTGGCCATCCCTTCTTCCTGACACCTGTACTGAGTCAGTGGCAAGAGATTTGATGTGTGTATAGTGACATACTCCTACATGTTCACTTGCATGTCCAACAAATGTGTAGGTGGTGCATGTGTGCACATTGGGATATTAGCATCCAACATGCAACAGACATTTGGGTGCAAGTCCAGGATTGATGGTGAGACTTACAATTGGCTTATTCAAAACAGTGTGAGCACTTTGAGCAGTGTTCAGCTGATGATGCCAGGGCTTGTCCTGTGATGTGCTGTACTCACTGTGGTGTGTGCGGTCAGTGCAGGTGACTGATGTTGTTCTGTTTTTCCTAATTCTATCCAGATACATCCATGGCCACAGGAGGGGACAGCGCCATGGACCAGGAGGAGCCACAGAGCCAGACTGGGACAGAAAGCGAGGAGTTGAAGGGACCCAGTGGCACGGAGGGCGAGTGGAGCCACCCTGAGGAGTCCTCAGCACCATCCACCCCAGCTGAGGGCCACAGCAGCTCGGAGGATGACTCCCTTGTGGAGGTGGGTGTCAGCAGCCACCAAACCCCAGCTAGTGAGGCTGTTGCCACCACCACCACCACCATCACCACACTCCCATCGGCTCCCATCCCAGAGGTCCGTGGAGGCTCCCGTGTTCGGGAGCATGTCTCCTTTGTGCCAGGCACCGCACCCCCTGTGTCCCCTGCTGCCCTGAGTGTGGAGTCTGTGGACATGCTTCAACAGATCTATGTAGGGAAGACATCAATGCTGAGTGTCCTCCATGCACACACCAGTCTGTTGACACAACTGGTGTCGTTCATGGATTTGATTTGATGTGAATTGTTATTTATAAAGCACAGCGAATGCCGTGGCGTCTTGGCGCTAACTGTGATATATGGATAATTGGAACCTGAACCTAGGTGTTTTAATTTTTAGCAAATAGCCAAGTTTTTAATTGTTTCCTGAACCTCACCCGATTTGATTGGCAAAGCAAAGTAGATGGCATCTGGTTCCAAAGTTTTGCCGCACAAAAAGACATTGTGCGGCCCCCCCATCTTACCTTGCGTGTTTTTGGAACACAAACAAGGCCCTCCGTAGAGGATCTAGTAGTTCTTACTGGAAGATACCTAGTAAAGAGTTTCTGCACCTCCCCAGAAATACCTCTATGGTGGGCCTTATGCACTAAGCAAAGAGCTTTAAAAATTGGCTCTTTGATGGACAGGGAGCCAATGTAGTGCTCTAATGGCCTCTGAGGTGGGACGACCCTTGGGAATATTCATGAGTAGTCTAGCCGCTGTGTTTTGCAGTGATTGTAGCTTCCTCCCCTGTGCTTTATCAATTCCCAAAAAAAGAGCGTTGATCCAATTGAGATGGACTACAACTGTCTTTTGAAGTTCAGGTGCTATAAACGGGAATATTTTCCTCAATGTTTTAGGAGGAAAAAGCAGGAGGAAGTTAGTTGGTTGACATGAGTGGATAGATTAAGCTGTTCATCTAAGGTCACCCCTAAATTTTTAACTTTAGTAACGGGGGTAGGACAAACTCCTGCCTCCGTGGGCCACCAGTTGGTGTTCCATAACGGTGGTTCCTTTACCGAATTCTAGGACCTCGGTTTTGTCCGTGTTTATTTTCAAAAAATTTGAGCTCATCCGGCACATGATATCTTTCAAACATGCATGGAAGCCAATGGCTACTGTGTCTGAAGATTTGGCAACTGAGATGGTAAGCTGTGAGTCATCGGCGTACATGATCAGTGAAAACCCATGTTTCCTGACCAAGTTGGCCAATGAGGACACATATATGTGGAAGAGGGTACGGGACAAAGCAGATCCTTGCGGAACACCACACGGGAGTTGGAGAGCTCCAGACTGTGTATTCTCCCAGTGTATATTTTGTTCTCTGGTTTCTAAAAAGGAGGAGAGGAGATTCAGTGCGATATCCTCCACCCCTATCTCTTTCAGCCGCTGCACCAACACCTTATGATTTACGGTGTCAAACGCTGCCGAAAGGTCTAATAGGACCAGAATTGCTCTGCCACCTCCATCCACTATCCTCTGAATGCCGTCTGTGGCCAGCACCAACGCTGTTTCTGTTGAGTGACAAGGCCTAAAGCCATGTTGTGTGCGGTCTAACAGAAGGTTATCTTCTAGGTAGTGAATTAACTCCCTGTTTATGGCTCTTCCCAAAATGTTTGCTGGTAGCGATAGTCGGGAGATTGGCCGATAGTTTTTTGGTTCTAGTGGGTCCAAGGCTGGCTTTTTAAGAATTGGTCTTATACAGGCCTTTTTCCATGCATCAGGATATTTACCTGTTTCGAGGACTTGGTTTAAGAGAGGGTAAGATGTGTACTGATGACTTTGGGGACCAGATGAAGAACTGCAGGGGGGCATGGATCTATTTGGTGAATTGCATTTTGTGGATATCTGGAGGTCATGGACCTCCTCCACAGTAAGTGTCCTGAAGCGTGCAAGTCTGCCACTTGCTGCCCATACGTTTATATTTGGAGGTTTGCTATATGGCATAGTATTGGCCAAGTTTAAAAGATCATCATAGATCACTTGTACTTTAGTTTGAAAAAAATTGGCCATCACGTTGCAGAAGGCTTGGTCTGGTCTGAACTTAATTGTGTGTTGAGGTGTAACAAGTGTATGTACAGTTTTAAACAGTTCCTTTGAGGAATGTGTTGCATCGCTTATTTTGGCAGTAAAATAAGCCCTTTTGGCTTTGATGATAGCCTGCTTATATTCCTCCAGACATTGATTATAGACTAGCTTAAGCTCCGTACTATAATCTGTTCTCCAGATCCGTTCTGTCCTTCTACATCTCATTTTTATTATTTTTACCTCCGGACTGTACCAGGGTGCTATTGCAGTTGCTCTTCTGATGGTTTTATTAATTTCAGGGGCAACATTATCTACAGCTGTTCTAATCCAGTTATCAAATTGGCTGGCTGCTATATCATTGTCACTATTTAATATGAATAGACCCGAACTCAACGCCTGTTCCAGGTCAGCCTTTTTTACCTTATTCCCTTTCCGGACCTTCAGGTTCGTGGCAGGAAAGGACTGAGGTAGGGTAAACACTTTATTGATCACTTAAAAAAAATCGCTCTATGGTCCGTCCAAGGTAGGGATAACGTTTTTATTATAGTTATGCCTGATTGGTTTGTAAAAATCCCATCCAGTGTGTGACCTGCTAAATGTGTGGGTTCCAGTATAATTTGGGAGAGTCCATACGCTGTAAAATTATCCACAAGTCTTGCCGTATCTAGATTGGTCTCTAATTCAAGATGATAATTAAAGTCCCCCACGATGGTGAAAAAGTCAGAATCCATACTTGACTCTAAAAAATTTAAAATGGCCTGCGAGAACACCATTCTAGGTCCCAGCGGCCTATAGACAAGTAGCCCTAGGAATGTGAAGAAATCATTAAATTTAAATGAAAACATTAATGCCTCGGCTGGAAGCACCATTATAGCCTCATGGCACAATTTTAGATTGTCTCTATAAATTATAGCTATACCCCCACCTCTGCCTTCTATCCTATCATGTTGCACCATTGAATAGCCTGGGGGAAGGGCCATATTCCAGTCTGGGTCTGAGCTTGCGTCAGTCCAAGTCTCAGTTACAAAGACAATATTCTAGTTGGAGGAGACATTCTAATTGGTATTTATGTTTCACAAGTGAACGTGTGTTTAATAATATGCATGACAAAGTTTGTATTGACTTCACCCTCGTCTTACCCTTCATAAGGCCATTATTTCCACCTGGTCCTTGTGGAGGATTATCTTTTTGAGGGCATTTCATCGGGCATGTCTGCCCTACAGAGGACCAATCAGTCCATGGCCTCCTCCCTGATGGCAGCAGTGTCCCTCCTCCAGCAGTCCCTCACCCCTCCTACACCTGCCCCATCCACGAGTCCTAGCACCCTACCTGTCCCAAGCCCACACACACCAGCACATTCACCCAAACCCACAGACATGGGCAGCACACAAACACCCAAACCAAGGTCTAGACGTGCACACAAGCAACCTCAGGGGAGTGATACCACACTTACAGGGGATGGTTTACAAACACACACACAGGCATCCACAACCACTCCGCAGTTCTCCGATACCTCTCCCTCCAAGACCCCTTCCCTTGCCTCACCTGCAACCCCATCTCCCAAGAAGCTCTTCCTCTGTGACCTTGGCCTCTTCCCCACTGATCTAGCAGATCCAGCTTACAAGGGGAAAAGGAAGTCCCCACACACAGAGGGGAGTGCCCCTCACACCCGGACACCCTCCCCCAGGCAGAGTCAGACTGAGGCCCCCACCCGCAAGTCCCCTGGAGCTGGAAGAGCAAGACTCCACCCCTGCCCCGCAGCTCCACAACACAGTGTCCGTCCTCCATCCCCCAGGCCACCACTCCACATGTTCCCCCGCCACACCCTGCCCCAGGTTCCCCCACTCACAGATACACCATCCCCAAAATGCACAGGCCCTCCCCCCTACCACTTGCTCTTCCACCCCCACCACCCCGGTCAGACCTGCAGTGGGGACCCAGTCCACTCCATCTGACCTGCCCACTGCAGTTGTGCCGGCACCAACCCCATCTGACTTGTGCCCCACAGTTGTGACTGCCCCCACTATGTCAGACACCTCCACTGCAGTTGCCAGTGACTCTCCTGCATCCACCACCCTTCACTGCCTCCTTCTGCTGAGCCCTGATCCTGTCCCTGCGGTGCTTGGCCTGCCCCCATGTATGCCCCTCCGAGTGGATGTCTCCTGTCCTTACCAGTGCAGGCAAGCAACGTGTGACAGTTGTCACATCACATTTTTGACATTTGGATATGGACTGGCCATTGGACTTTGTTTTGAAAGGACTTTGCATTTGCATTTCAAATTTGCTGATTAAAGCATTTGTATTTATCCTTGTGAATTTGATTTAGCTGTACATTATGTTGATGATGTTTACCATGACCTTGCAGTTATAATGCTGATTTTTCAATGTTGAATACTGAGGTGTTGATGTGATGTACTCCATGTGGTCCATGAGATATGTATCCTATTCTGGTCGGTATCCATGTCATCCTTTGCAGCTAACTGGGTGTGTCATGATTAACAATTTGTGAACATCTCCCTCCATCTGGGGGTGGTAATAGATGAACATCTTGACATGCGCGGTCAAGTCAATGCCGTGGTCTCTGCCACATCATATATTCTCAGGACCATGAGGAAAATGTTGCCTCTTCTGCCAGCAGACAGCCAGCGCACAGTGGTAACTGCCTTGATTATGTCAAGACTAGACTATTGTAATGGTTTATACTTAAACATGCAGGAGCGCGGTATACAAAAACTTCAGATGTTGCAAAATGCAGCAGCCAGATTGCTCACTGGAACCTCGAAATTTGCATCAATTTCAAGTGCAATTAAAACATGTAATTGGCTGCCCGTTAAAAAACTATTCCTCTTGAAAACACTCTGTTTAGTTTTCCGAGCTCTTCAAGGCACAGGCCCAGCCCATCTGAAACAACAATTTCAGTGGTATGTGCCCAAAAGATCTTTACGCTTGTCAGGAGCAAAATTAGCAGTAGTACCACCTATAAAAAAAGTTAGATGGGGAGGCAGAAGTTTTGCCGCTGGTGCAGCTAAGGCTTGGAACGAGCTCCCTTTCTATCTGAGAAATTGTAATGATTTATTGGCCTTTAGGAAGGCGTTGAAAACATGGTTGTTCTGAACATCACTCTGAAGCAACCTATGAAAGGCGGAAGGACTGCAGCAAGCGCCAGGACACCTCAGGGTAACCGTGCGCTGTATACATTTTCCTAACATAACATAACATCTCTGTAAACATTTCATTTGCATGGTCACATCTGTGGCTTGCACACATGCACATATGATGTGCTTCCCATTGTCCAATTTGTCCATTTCCCTGACTGTGGGCGCATCTCCACTGGACCTGCAGGTATAGGCATCATTGGTGTAGGAGCAACTGGGTCCTCTGAGCAACTTGCTGGACGTATGTATTGAGTATGTGCAGATGACTTAAGGGACACTCCCGTACCCAGGCTGTAGTGACCAGAGCCTTCATTGGGTGGTAACTGATGGCTGACTGACCAAGTGTTCTGCTGACATGACTGAGACCTGCTGGGACTATGTTTGGCACTGCTGAGCTTCCACAGGATTTGATTCCCCTCAAGTAAGTGTGCTGTTCTGTGACATTGCCTGGGCCCATGGTGTGTGTTCTGTGAGCATGTGTGTGTGTGTGTGTGTGTGTCCACGTCCTTTTTTATACACAGGCAGTGTTCCCTTGATATGTTCCTGTTGTTGATGCTTGCTGAGTTGTACTGTGTTCATCCCACATCTTTGTCCTGGTCTACCAGTTGTGTGGGTGCATGACACACTACTGTTAATTGGTGTTTCATCATTGGGATTTGTCAGTTCTGAGCGGGGATGATGTGGTCAGATGCAGATGGGACACAGTCAGGGGTCCCCAAGGCACTTGTTTGTTCGCAATGTCATGTAGTTGTCCCTAGGTGGTACCTTTCGGTGATTGAGACATGTGTATGTGTGTGTGACTGCTCCCACTCGACAGCTTCAGGGCTGAAATGTTGGGAGGTGTCAGCATGTGTGCCTTATGGTTCTCCTTGGCTTCTGCATTGTCCTCGGACTGTGGCAGGGATTCCGAAGGTTACGGGAGCTTTGACGTCATGGCCACGTACCGCATACTGTGCAGTATGTCCGTCATTCACCAGGGTTGTAGACAGTCCTTGTGTGCTGAGTCTGTGCATCTTAGTTCCTCCCAACATTACTGTGTTTGTCATGGGTGCATGTGCAATGTCACATGTCCATGTGGGCTTCACAGATGCACGTTGGTGCAGTTCAGGGTGTGTGGTGTTGAGGGTGGACAGAAGTGAATGTTTGCATGGCTCAGCCTCCACCTCCCGTTTGTCCATGGTTGATGGGCCATGCTGAGTGATTTGTGTTTGTGTAGGTGTGATGTACGTTTGTAGCAAAGTACACATGTCTGGCTTTCACAGTTTGTACGACATCTACCTTTGTCATCACAGTGGACGTATCATGCATGCTTGTGTCACCCAAATATATGGTCCCTGGGGTAGTGCTGTTGTGTGTCAGTCTCTTGCTGTTTTAGTTGCTGTTCATTCCAGCTTGTGTCACATGTGTCTGTTGGGCTCCCTCTCATCTCACAATGCCTGATTGCCCACTAAGGGGTGCCCAATGATCGGTTACTTTTGTATGGCACTGTGTCCACATCTGTCTCACTGTGGTTCAGCCCCCCTCATGTGTTGTGTAGTTGCCTGTGGATACTGAGACACACACACACATGTTGTGTCAGATGTGCAGTGTGAGGTTGCCTGTTTGTGTATCTGCACCAGTGCATTGGTATTGCTGTTGTGGGCCATTGTCTAGATGTTCTTTGGGTGATTTTCCCTGCTGTCCCTGTGAGTCATATCACATCATTCTGCACATTCATCCTGGTTGTTAGGTCCCATTGCTGCCATGGAATGGGAGTGTGTGACCCGACACCTACAGTCTACCCAGGATGTATTGATTTGTGTGTCTATTGTCGGAACGCCACTGGAGACGGAACTACAGCTCTTCCTTGCGCGCTAATTACAAATCACTCCTCACTGAATACAAAAAGGCGATCCTAGTGGCTAAAACTTCATATTTTTCTGAGAGAGTGGCTCTGGCCGCTAATAAATCTCGGGAAATTTTTTCCCTGGTCCACAACCTTGCCACCTCTGATCGCTCTACCCCCAGTCTTCTCCCCTCACAGTCCCTCTGCTCCTCACTCAATGATTTCTTTATAGACAAGATATTGAAGATCAAAGCTAACATTCCTACAGTGTCTCAACCTAGCTCTACTTGTCTCCCTCCCCCTCCCCCTCCCCTCTCCTCCTTTGCCCTTTTCCCTCCTATCTCCCTTGAATTATTTCTTAAACTCCTAGCCAAAGTCAGGTCTGGCTCTCCCGCGGACTGCGCGCCGGCTCGTATTCTCAAAACTCTTTTCACTAATTGCCCTGCTCCTCCTCTCGCTCTTCTCAACTCTTCTCTGGCTTCTGGCTCTGTTCCCTCTTCTTTTAAATCTGCTATAGTCTTTCCTATCTTAAAAAAAACTGGTCTGGATCCTTCTCTTCCTTCTAACTTCCGACCTATTTCTCTTCTTCCTTACCTTGGTAAGATCTTGGAAGCCCATGTCACCTCTTGCCTCTCCACTTATGTCGAGGAGAATGGCCTATTGGCATCCCATCAGGCGGGCTTCCGCCCGGGCCACTCCATGGAGGCGGTGGTTCTTGCGGTTTTGGATGAACTTAAGGGGAAAGCCGATCTTAACCTTCCCCAAGCCCTGGTCCTCCTCGATTTGTCCGCTGCGTTTGACACGGTCGATCACTCCATCCTTCTCGACCGTGTCAGATCAGCTGGCATACGGGGCGCAGCCTTTTCTTGGCTTGCGTCCTTTCTCCGGGAGAGGTCCCAGGCGGTCCATCTTTCCGGCTTTTCTGCCCCCTCCCGCCCGGTCACTTGCGGTGTCCCCCAGGGTTCCTCCCTCTCCCCCCTTCTTTTCAATCTCTATATTCAACCTCTTATCACCTCTCTTCTTGAGCTGGGGGTCTCTGTGTACAATTACGCAGATGACCTTCAGCTCATCTTTGATTTGTCTTCTTCCTCTGATTCCCTCCCCAAGTTTTGTTCCACTTTAGTCTTCATCTCCGAGTGGATGAGTGCCAACCATTTGAAACTTAATCCGGATAAGACGGAACTTGTCCTCACTGGTGGTCCTTCCAATCCTTGGTCTCCTGCACATTGGCCCCTCTCTTTTGGTCCCCCTCCTCTACCCGTTCCCTCTGTCCGTACCCTTGGTATCAAAGTCAGCCATGACCTTTCAATGCATAGTCAGATTAGCTCTGTTGTATCTTCTTGTTTTCTGTCCCTCCGTCTTATCCGGAAGATCTCACGGTTTTTTTCCACCGATGCACTTAAAACCATAGTCTCGGCCCTTGTCACCTCCTGCCTCGACTATGGGAATGGCCTGTATGTGGGCATTCCCGCCTCCGAATCCCGCAGACTCCAGGCCATTCAAAATCAAGCTGCTCGTCTCATCCTTTCCCTCTCTAAATCTTCTCACATCACACCCGCGCTCAAGACCCTTCACTGGCTTCCTGTCCGCTTCAGATCTTTTTTTAAAATGGCCTGTCTAGCCTTTCAGGCTCACTCCCGTTCCGCTCCTCTTTTCATTACCTCTCTTATTTCTTCTTATGCCCCTTGTCGTACTCTTTGCTCCTCCTCCTTGTCTCTCTTGCACATCCCCCGTTTTCATAAATCCAGAACGGGGGGCACGTGGTTCTCAGTCCTGGCCCCTCAGTTCTGGAATAGTCTCCCCCTTTCCATTCGCTCTATTCCTATCTACTCTCACTTCCGCAAGGCCCTCAAAACTTTTCTTTTCTCTCAGGCGTTCCCTTCCTAGTCCCTCGGGATGTTCTCTGTGAGTTCTGATCAGGTCCCCAGCGCCAGGAAGCCGCTTGGCCGCAGTGCGCTTTATTAAATATTTTTTTCATTTCATATTTTCGAGATGTGTGTATGCATTATGATGGTCACTTCTGCTTTTGTGTCATTGTACACTGTATGCAATGTTAGCCCCCATGGGTGGTGCTTGTCTGCACATGGCCGGGAGTATGTTAGATTTTCACAGCCCTGTTAGCATCACCACATCTCTGAGGGTATGGGACACAACCACTACTTTGCCACAAAAGTGTTTCATGTTTTGGGAACCAGGAATCGTACATGCTGTTTGGTATTTGCAGCTTTGACCATGATGACACTTACCTTTTGGTCACTGTGATGAGGGGCGGTTTAGACCCCATCACCACAATGCTCAACATTTGCTGCAGTTTGGAACCCCATGTTAAAGATTGCAGGAATCTGTTAGCATGAGCTGAAAGCCATTTTGTTCCTGGCAGCCATTTTAGTTAGCCATGTGCTTTCTCCCTCTTCTAGAGCCTTGCACATGCTCAGAGGGACCTGTAGCTGCCAGAATGCACCTGCTCCTAGTATAGAACTGTCAGGCTGTTCTAACTGATGTCAGCAACTCATTACTCCTCCTACTTGTTGACTGTGCATTTTCTGTAAGACCATCCATGTGTGTAACTCTTCTCATGTGTACTTGTACCGCCTTCTTTTGAGCCCCTGTGTGGGTATATAAGGCCCCTGTTCTCTGTACTCCTTAAAATGCCTCCTACAGTTGCCTGAGGGTACTGTGTGACGTAGTCTCCCTCATCTGAGGTTAATAAATGCAATGTTTTTATATTACAGCTTCTGTGCCAATCTCTTCTTTGTTGGTTTAAAAGGACCAGGTGTATCAGTGAACCCCTTAGAAGATTTGTATTTCTTCAAATGGCGCACGAAACATGGACTTCATCAGAGAAGTGGCTATCCAAGGGAGTGGTCTTGATGGGAGACAGGAATCTACTGAGGAGGACAAGACAGGAATCTACTAAGGAGGTACCCTGCGCACTGAGATTCTCTGTCTCTGCAGCCCAGTATATTTCTGGTCTTCCTGATTTGACCAAATGTTTACCGCTCCTGACTGACAACATTTTTGGCGTGAATATTCTAAAACGACCGTTAGGTCACTCAGAACTTGGCACTGAGAGGTTGGAGATTTTGTGCTTGGTAAGGTCGTTTGTTGCAACACTTTTTGGATTTATATGTAAATTGGCCAATATTTGGAATTTGGAAATATATGAATTGCAATTTGTGTAGGCGGGTAATGAGGAGACTTTTCTCTACTTTTTATAAACCTTGAACGGCACACTCTAACTTAAGTGCTACTTTGCGTATAATATTGTATATGCTACAATATTCTTGGCATGCCTGTTCTTAGCACACATCCTAGAATGTGCTGCTTTCTTGGAGGTACCAATGTGAATCTAGAATGGAATCAGCCGGCTTCCCTAGAGGGGATACCTAAATAGGTTTAGGTATAAAAAACGTATTTCTTCCTTGGTGACTACTTACACCAAGGAATTAAATATGTACATAAAAAGGATCCTGGTCTGTGCACTTAGTAACATTCATAAGTGGTGATATGCAGAGCGCTTTTTGAGTGTTCTGCCAGCCAAAATTGGCAAATTTGGTGTATTTTGGCTTCTTGAACATGGAACAGTCTTTTGGGCTGTTTTTTTGTGCAGTCTTTTGAACTACTTTTGAGAGCTTTTCTTGTAAATATGACTTACAATTAATATTTACAAATGGTTTGGTTTCCGTACAGTCTGCTGTCTCAAGTGTTGATTTGTGGGTTAATTGTGTGTTTGAATGTCTATGTGGTTTGTAGGTTTGATACCGGTGGTACTTGTGTGAGTGAGTAGCGATTGCGCTCTTTGTGTAAGAATGGCTAGCCTTAAGCGCGCTCTATTGTATGTTCTGAGTGTATGACCCCCTTCTGAAAATGTCTGGAATGAGCTCAATGTGTTTTTTGGTTTTTGTTTTTGTCATCATTCTGTAATGCAAAATATCATTAAAATAAAATAATTTTAAAATAATCCAGCAATTAATTATGTAATATATGTTGCACGCTATCATTAAAATTGACAGAGTAGAACACTATGCATGTGTGCAAATTGCCACAATGCTAAAGATAAAATTAGAATTCACATTCTATAGGAATAAAATAGGCCTCAAAAACGAAATTGTGTACTTTGTAATAATGACTAAAATACAAACATGTTACAGCATTTTCCTTAGATACATTGTATTAGATATTAAAAGGCATTCACATTATCTGAGTGAGTTGGTTGTTGTTAAACTAAACACACATTACAGAACGATAGATTTGTGCTGGCTTGAAAGGCGTGAGAATTTGATGCCTCCTGGTCACAAGCAACAGCTGCGTCAATAGCACAAGGCTATTTCTGACTGCAGGCTACAGAGGGGAAAATGCTGAGTCACCTAGATTTTAAGTCAGTGTAAACCTGATATATAGGCCTGCATTACAGACTGCTGTTTTAAAAGTTAGAAATGGGGGGCGTGGCCAAGATGGCGAGGTGAGCGGTCGCACTCTCCGTGAGCTCCCGAGACCCTAGGCCCCTGGACCGCGCTTTCTGGCAGAATCTCCCCCCGTTTTGCCAGGAGAACGAGGTGGAGGCGGTGGAGTGTCAGCGGCCTCGCTTTGGAGGAGGATTGCCGGGGGAGCCTCACGGTGAGGGGACGTCTGGTGGTGGCCGGAGGCGGAGCAGGGCCCGGGACCCTGCGCCATTCCGCTGCGCTTGGCCGGGGGTGCGGCCTACTGGCGAGGCATAGGCGCTAGAGGTGGAGAGCGTCGGCAACAGGGCCACGAACCAGTGGCGCCGGTGAGGAATAGCGGCGGGGGGAGCGGGTGTGAGCGGTGAGCCCCCCACCCGGTGGACAGCGTGGAGGAGTCTGGGCCGCGGAGACACGAGGCCTGACTCCGGAGGGAGAGCCTGTGGGAGGGGCACCGGCCCGGCAGCGGAGGGTCCTGGAGGCCCGCGGATGGCCCTTCGAACACCTGACGCCAGAGGGGGAGCAGCGGAGAGGTCACGGGCCCGGTAGTGCACGAGGAAGAGCACCCCGGGGGTTCAGAGAAGGAGACGAGGCCGGTGTGCATCCCTGTGGCCTGGGCCCCGGCGGGCACCCGCCTGGTAGCGCCACCCCTGTGGGGTCCAGAGAGTGGCCGATCGCATCCCTGAGCAGCCTGCGAGCCCTTGAAGATTGCGGTGGCGGAGCGGGGCTCGGACCGGGTGACCTGCGATCCCTGAGGGGACACGTGGCGCCATACGCGGAGCAGCCTGGGGCCTGCAGGGGGAGCCACCGGAGGTGGTAGGTGCTGGACACTGCCTGCATAGCCGGGAGACGGCAGGAGGAGATTGGTGCAGACTGTGGAGACCCTCCCGCGGTGGGTAGTGAAGACGGGCCCGTGGAGCGTGGCGTGGGCCTGGTGGGGCCCTGGTGCTTGGGGGCCGGCTGCACCCGACTGAACGGCACGTAAGGAAGACCGGTGCCCGGTGGGGGGAAGGGCGACCCCCCGGGGTATTGCGCTGGAGGTTGGCAAGTAGCAGCACAGCAAGCTGAGTGCCTGAGACGCAGGAAGAGCCGGCTGACTCATGTCCCCCTCACAATGGCAGGCAACAGAGGCGGCAAGAAGGGGGACCGCACTCTCCCCGAGATGCTTAGCAGGAACCACCAGAGAGCGGACAAGGGGCAGCCTTCGCCGTGCTCCTCCAGGGGTGCGCAGGAGGCAGGTGAGAGGGAGCAGCCGGTCACCAGATCCTTCCTGGAGTCCCTCTTCAGCTCCCTCAGGGATGACTTCCAAACGTTGAAACAGGAGGTCGCCGGTGAGGTGCGGGAGGTACGAAGAGAGGTGGATGGCCTAGGAGAACGTGTGGCCACCGTGGAGAGTGCAGGCCAGAGGAGGGACGAAGACATCGAACAGCTGCAGCAGGAGGTTCTGCGCCTCTGGGACCAACAGCTCGATCTTCAGGCGCATAACGAGGACCTTGAAAACAGATCCCGGCGGAATAACATTCGGGTCCGGGGTATTCCATCCGCGGAAGAGGGGTCCGAAGTGGCCGGCTACTTACAGGCCCTGTTCAGGGAGATCTTGGGAGAGTCGGTGGACTTCCCCATCTGGATCGACAGAGCATACAGGGTGGGGCCGCCGTGGCGTGCGTCGGCACCACCGCCGGATATTCTGGCCTTTCTTCCAGACTTCCCGCTCAAGGAGCGCATCCTGGCTGAGGCGCGGAAGCACCCATCCTTGACCTTCCAAGGCCACTCTGTCGCTTTATACCAGGACTTATCTGCCATTACACTTCAGAAACGCAAAGCCTTCAAGATCGCTGCTGACTTTCTGATGGAGCACGAAACGCCCTATGCCTGGGGTCACCCCTTCCATCTTATCTTTAGGTGGAATGGCACTATGGACCAACTGCGCTCACTGCAGGAGACATGCGGGGTCCTGGGCATCACCGCGACGGAGGAGGACACGACTACGCCGCACTGGAGGCGCTCTACTAGAGATGGCCGGCAGCGGGTGTCGGGGCGGCGCTCCTCTGAACGCTCCGGGAGGCCGGACTCACCCACCATCAGGGCCGGCATGGCCGGCGCAGTGCTCGGGGTGGCCAGGGACACTGCCTCAGGCGACGTCGCGCTGATGGCGTAAGAACACTCCGGGGGGAGATCATCACAGCCTACTTCATGCTGCAGGTTTGGGGGCTCTGGGGGGGGGCTGCGGGGAGGGGACAGTGGCTGGGCGTCCACTCAAGTCACTTACCACAGACTTGTCCCTCTTGGGACTCGACTGGTACTATGGTTTGCTGGGGGTTGGGGTCGGAAGAGGGAGGGAGGGAGGGGGGGTCAGGGGTTGTTGGCCCATCGCCGGGGGGTCTGTTTGTTGGTAGTTAGGGGATTTTGCATAGGTTGTATGGTAGAGGGGGGAGGGGGGTAGCCTAGGGGTTGGGCCGGGGAGTTGGTGAGGAACCGGGAGGGGAGGGGGGGGTCATCCAGTGCACCACAGGGGTTATGGCCGCCGCAGCGACACTCATGAGACGTACTCTGTGCATGCGGAGGCTACGCGCTATCTCTTCTGTCCTCCCCTATGCTGCCCACAACCCTTAAGATCGTGACACTTAATGTTCGGGGCCTCAACAACCCGGTTAAACGGCGTGCTGTGTTGTCCCTATTAGAAAGCACCCGAGCGGACATTTGCCTCCTTCAGGAAACACACTTGTTACCCCGGGACTGTCACAGGCTCCGCTCACACAAATTCCTGACACAACTCTTTTCCTCCAGTAACACTAAGACGGCCGGGGTGGCGATCCTGGTGGCCAGGCAGTTTAGGGGAGAGGTCCTCCACAAACGTGAAGTACTGGGTTTTTCAGAACCCAGCGGTGCCAGGGAGCACACCCAAAGACTTCGAGTTCTTCCTGTTTCAGACTACAGAAACACAGAGTCTTCTTGGTGAAGTCAAAGATCGTATTTATTGGCTGCAACCAGTAACAGGTATCCTAGAAGTACAACACGGTGTATATTCTCAGGAGACTGCTCAACCTTACAAAGCCAGCCTTCTCTTTTTATACAAAATATTATGCTTTAGGCAAACATTCCTTATTTTACAGTTGACCATTCACATTTTTTCACTACAAAGAAAAAGCAAAGTCATGATGACAAGCCCATATTTCAGTTTGTCCGGCCCTCAATCAATTACCCGGCAAGGCTCAGTACTTTCATCAGATATCGACGGACCCCCAATAAAAACGGGCACCTCCTCCTCGTAAAGCAAGTCATAAAGTAAGAAACAGGGACAGGTGTGTGTAAGATTAGGCATGGTTTGTGTGTGATGAAAGGTTTTATGATATGTTGTGCCTTGATACTAATCACATTCGGCCACTGGGAAAGGAACTGGCCGAACAGTTTTTGGCTTCAGGCAGTGGAGTCAGCTTGCCCAGGTCACAGAGGAGTCAGCAAAGGTGTATGTGTCCTTTAGACTCGATTTTTGGCCTAGTCATTGGCCTATGTGAGGGCAATCACAAAATGGCTGCCGTTCAATGGAAACCGAGGGATCAGAACGGAAACTATGATTTCAGGGTGATTTCTTCACCCGAATATGGCGAAAATGCTTGTGCATAGTATCCTAATCATTTGCGGTCTGCTGATACCAAGATCGTCATGATACGACGATGTTTATAACACGGGTCCAGAATTTTCAGTACCACAGACCCTCCTTTTGCCCTTACATAGGCAATAACCTATACTCACGTTAATCTGAGTCTAGGTCTGAGTCCAGGTCTATATTCATAAAGTCGTTGAGATGTTGCTGTAGCATCATCCTATTACTTAGCTCGTCTCTTGATACAGGTTTCCTTACACACGATGTAGCACAGAGGCCACATATTGCAGGAGCACACTGTACACACAGACAGAACAGGAAAAGAATGGCTAAGATCATCCCAATGACTATCAGAATCTTCCATCCCCAGGCGGATATCAGTTCCCAGAACCACCCCATCAATGACCAATCTCCTTTATCCACGTGAATAGATTCGGGGATCAGTTTGGAAATGGCCTGGTAAACTGTTGGAGCGTTATCTGGAATGAAAACACAGCAACTTGATTGGATCACTGTACATACCCCACCTCGGTCTGCAAGTATGACGTCCAATGCGACCCTGTTCTGAAGAGTCATAAGGCGATCCGACTGGAGCTCAGCAGTCAAATTACCAAGGGCACCGGCGGTTTCATCTACCGTGGATTCAACTACCCTTGTCAATTGCCTGCTGTTAACCATAGGCCCCCAAAATGGCAGAAAACCCTTTACGAAATCTCCAAGTTCTTGTCCTGCAGTGTCTTCTTTACTGATGACACCTCTAACTATCCTTGTCCTGTGGTAATCTGCCGCGGCCGTGTAGGTGGGAGGCAACAGGAACGAAATAAAACATGTGCCAGAGAAGTCAGGGGGCAACCATGTATAGGCTCTATTATGGCAGACGAAATAGGTACCCTTAGCTGCTAAGAACGAAGGGGAAGTCTGAGACGCAAAAACATATGTTTTAGTGCAGATACTTCTCCCTAGCTGAGCCCTGGGATTCTTGCCATTACCTTGCAGACATAGGTGACCCTGATGGGGTACAATCCAAATCGGGGAGGATCTCTTTGCTCGCTGGTTCTCACTCAGAGTAACTCCATATCCTGTTATGTTCCATCCAATATATGCTAGTGTCTCATCTCTCGGGATAGTCTCATAGGAAATATCTTCCCTAATCATATCTACTATACCCTTAACTAGAGCACTATTCTTAGCATTATCGTTCACAGAACGTAGGGGGTTGGCTTCATGGGCGTATATGAATATCGTTCTATATGCCCACACAGAACCATTATGGCTGAAAGGCAGGACCAGATAAGGGATACCTTTATCAGTGGGTATGAGGCATAAGACCACACACCCAACAGTTAGTTGTGTTCACTACTAATTGGTGTTGGTGTAGAAGCTGAACGAATTAATTATTGACAAATTCTAATCTTCTAGCAGACTCGTGTTCAGGCAGAGGGTGAAAAGAATGCGAGGAAACAGTAGAAGGAGGTATGGGCTGTGTAGTGGGTGCAAATGGCACTTGAAAAGAGAATAAAACATATCCTATTAAAAACGTCATTACACTAAGCAACATGAAAATACATAATATCAAAAATCGTTTCTTTGTCATCATTATACACATTCTGGCTTTAAAGTTCATCTGTTTGGCAGGTCTCTCATTCTCGAAAAACTCCATCCTCTCTAATTGCTGCTCGTGGTGGTAGGGTGTTCTATGCTAAGGAATGCTTCTGTCAGTCCAGGGCAACTCCTTTAGACCGACCAGAACTGTCGACCTAACGTCTTCAGCTGCACTCCAAAGGCTTGGGCAACCACGACCCTACAGCTGAACCCGGATGGCGGTTCGAAAAACAAAAATAAGAAAGTTTCTCAGATGAGAGAGCTGTACTTTCAAAAATATCAAAGAAAAATCATTTTTATTTGTCCATAGTTCTCAGCCTCAAATTGTAGCGGCTTTTTCCAGGTACTGTCTGGTTCTGGAACAAGAGTTCAGGCTCTGTAGTGTTCAATCGAATTGACGGTGGCACAGCTTCTTGCAAAATATTGTCACTATCTTGTTCAGAAAGTGTTCCTTTTACACGTGCATCGCTAAAAGGCAGAAAACGAGGCACAGTCTCAGTCTCAGAGTCGGCGATCCCCTCCTGGGCCCACCGGTCGTACGGTAGAGGCAAAGGGACCTTCTTGCAGTGTACGCCGTGGATCCAGTTCTTTTTCCCTTCCACTCGAACAGCTGATCTTGTTGAGAGAAGGACGAGATGGGGACCGGTCCAATGGGGCTGGTCATTCTTCGTCCGTTGGAAGTTTTTGACCAGCACCCATGATCCAGGATCGATAAGATGTCCTGGAGCTTCAGAGACCTGAGGCAGAGTATCGTGAACCTGTTGGTGTAAAACACGCAATTTAGCCGTCAATTCATACAGATAATCAAGCAGTACAGGGTGTTCGATCTCACTGAATTTTGTCGGCCTTGGCACTCCCCATATGTTAGCCGGGCGGCCGAACACAATTTCATAGGGACTAAGTCCCACTCGCGAATGCACAGTCATTCTTGTTGATAGGAGTGCTAAGGGCAGAGCGTCAGGCCATTTAAGACCAGAGCTCGCTTGTATCTTTGTCAACTTCAATTTGAGCGTGCCATTATAGCACTCTACTAGTCCAGCTGATTGGGGGTGATTTGCAGCGTGAAATTTTTGCTGGATACCTAGCCCTTCACATACTTTCTTCATCACTCGACCCACAAATTCACTCCCATTATCACTCCAGACCATTCTCGGCATTCCAAACCTAGGGAAGAATTCTTTGGCAAGGGCTTTAGCTGTGGATAAAGCAGTGTTGTCTATTAAGGGATATGCTTCTACCCATCTTGAAAAGGCACAAACAACAACGAGTACGTATTTCAAATTGTTGCACCTTTCCATGTGGATGAAATCTAGCTGCAAAACCTCAAACGGATACGTTGGGGGCGCAAACTGACCAGCTGGAGTTGGGGTTCCCCTTCCAGGATTGTATTTCAGACACACCATGCAATTCTTGACCACATTCTCTGCACATTTAGGAATTCCAGCATTTTGCCATACTGGAGCCAACAACTTACAAATCCCTTTCACACTGATATGGGCCATTCCATGAGCCATTGTCACCACTGCAAGCACATACGCATCGGGTAACAACCATCGCTGATGTTCTGACAAGTCAACCCAACAACCATTTTCATCCAATTTACCCGTACTCTCTCCACACACTCAACTCTTTCTCTGGAGCTTCAGCTTGAAGAGACTTCACACTCTCTATCGTATCTTCACACATTCCAACGTCACCAACCCATCTTGCAGGGCCTGCAACATACATTCGATTCATCACATCTTTTGCTGTTTCTTTTGCAATTTCGTCAGCAAATGCATTACCACAACCAACATCATCAGTAACCTTTTTGTGTGCACTGCATTTCACAATCGCAACTTGTAACGGCAAGGTCAGTGACTCAAGAAGCTCATTCACCAACTGACCATGCTGAATCTTAGCTCCATGCGAAGTCAGGAACCCACGTTCTTTCCACAATCGTCCAAAACTATGAGCTACACCAAACGCATACTGGCTGTCGGTATATATGGTCACTTTCATTCCTTTCGATAACACACACGATCTCGTAAGTGCAATCAACTCTGCTGCTTGAGCTGAATTATGTGGTATACGTGCAGCTTCAACAATCGTATGCAAAGTCGTGACAGCATATTCTGCAGTCGTATCACCATTCGGAAGCTTGAAGCATGAACCATCCACCCATAAGGTACCATCACACTTTACAAGAGGAGTATCTTTAAGATCTACTCTTCCTTTCGTTTCTTCTTCTGTCCTGAGAAAACAATCATGCTGTTCAACATCATCTGCTTCTACTGAAATCGGCAATAACGTGGCAGGATTCAACGTATTGCATCTCTTTATGTGCACATGACTCGCTAACACTGTCAACTCGTACCCTGACAATCGAGCACTAGTTAAGTGCTGTGTCTTGGTCCTGTTTAACAACGTGTCCACTGCATGTGGAACCATCACAATAAACATATTATTCATCACTAACCCAGCAGACTGTCGAATAGAAACAGCTGCTGCCGCTGTGGCTCTCAAGCAACTCGGCAATGCTTTAGCTACCGGATCCAAAGTCGACGAAAAATACGCGCATGGACGCTGCTTGTCTCCAAAAGACTGTGTCAGCACTGACAATGCACAACCCTCTTTCTCATGGACATACAGTGTAAAGGGCTTACTGTAGTCGGGGGTACCCAACACAGGAGCCGAACACAATGCATTACGCAATTCTGAAAAACTTTTCTGACAATCTTCAGACCATGGAACGGGATTCGGTGTATCTTTACAGGTCAAAGGTTTGGCCAGCAAAGAGAAATTCGGTATCCACTGTCTGCAGTATGATGTAATGCCCAAGAAAGCACGTACTTCTCTCTGTGTCCTTGGCACACTCAATTTTGCAATTGCCTGAATTCTTTCTGGGGTCAGTTTACTTCCCTCCTTCGATAAGAGATGACCTAAGTAGGTCACTTCTTGTCGACAATATTGCAGTTTTGAAAGAGACACTTTGTGATGTAAATCACTCAAATGACGCAACAACGACAAGGTGGCTTCCTTACAAATTTCCTCAGTATCTGCAGCGATTAGCAAATCATCGACGTACTGAATAAGGGTAGCGCCATCAGGTAAAACAATTGCATCAAGCTGTGTTTTTAAGGCCTGACTATATATTGATGGACTTTCACAGTAGCCTTGAGGAGCGCGTTTGAAGCGGAAGCTTCGGCCTCCTAAACTGAAGCCAAAAATATCCCTGCTCTCCTCGGCAATCGGGATGCTGAAGAAAGCATTCTTCAAGTCAATCACCGAGAACCAAGTGGCGGAAGCTGGAATCATAGTCAATAGGGCAGTGATATCAGGAACAACTGGAAACTGTGGCACAACTATTTTATTGACCTCTCTAAGATCAATCACGAACCTGTAAACAGGTGGCTGAGAGGGGTCAGTACGTTTCAAAACAAGCAGAACAGGACTATTACAAACGTTGCCTCTTGTCTCTTCAATTACATCTTTTTCAATCAAATCATAAATGATCGCTAGTAACGCCTTTTCACCTTCACTAGAGATCTTGTATTGGGGAATGCGTGGCAATTTAACATTGGCTTTCAATGTCACAACATATGGCGGTATTTCCAAAAGACCCACATCATTAGGACCAGTAGCCCAAAGAATATCAGGAAGAAACGACAATTCTGTCGGGAGTTTATCCTTCGACAAATACATTGGAGAGATAACTTTCCTACCCAGTGTAAGTTGTACTCCCGAAGGAGAACAATATAATGTCGCATACAACATTTTCAAAAAATCCAATCCTAACAAGTTTTCACCACAACCTGTCGTCAGAATAAGGGGTGCTTCCAATTCATAAGGTCCAACAGAAAGGGACATAGGACTAGAAATCGGATTCCTAACCGGGGCGCCAGAAAAACCTACTGAAACATTCATCTTGCCAGACAAAGGTGCGCCAGGGAGCTTTGAGTGCATAATAGAACTCTTTGTAGCACCAGTATCCAACAGAAAAGGCTCTGACACACCTGATGTAATCACCTTAACATATGGCCCACTCTGATCTACTGGAACTGAAACAACTCCCTCTCTTTGTCTATGGCTGTCCTAGCAATCATTACCTTCCATATTCTCATCTTCTGCATAATAGTCATCAGCATAGTACTGAGCCGTCCTACCAGACGCGTTATTTTGCTGGTCAAAACTATTCATTGAATTCTGAGTGGGAAGGGAACGCGCGTTCTGGGGTAAACTTCCACGTCCTCTACCTCTAGGAGCTTGTTGAACACCTTGACCTCTTGCGCCAGAAACACCATTCGTACGCTGTAACAAAATAGGACAACTATACTTGAAATGACCCTCTTCTTTACAATATGAACACTGATTGGGACCTACAGGAACACGTGGTTGAGAATACTCGAACCTTTGCGAGTTTCTCTGAAACTGTTGAGGTTGCTGATAGTTACTCTGACCACCACGTGGCGGATACGCCTGTTGTAAAAGAACCTTCGTCTTTAATTCTTTAGTTTTCTTTTCTGCTCTATCCTTCTCATCTTTATCCCTATTTTCGTAGTACTGTGCAGTAGCCAATATTTGTGCTGAAGAGGAAACGGCCCAAGAACTCTCTGAATCTTTCAATTTCTTACACAGCTCGGGAAGCAAATTGTGCACAAACTTGTCAACGAACAACCGTTGACCACCTTCTGTACTCATATCTTGACCGCTGTGGTCGATAAACGTTTCCTCAAACCTGGTGAAGAAATCAGACACTGTTTTATCTTTCTTCTGCTTACACGCAGACAATTTATCCCAATTCACATGCATCGCAGGCATTAAAGTCTTCATGTAAGTAATGATCCTAGCAGGAAGTTCTGCTACCAAAGGCTCAGGCTTGGCACCACCAACTTGTCTATCATTTGTAGTACTAATATTAGCCCATGTGTCACCTAACTCTTGCGCATGATCTGTATGGCGAATCAATCTCCACAAAGGCTGTGGAACAACATTCCCAAATAACATGTCTATGTCGGCTAAATTCATAATGCATGAGTCTGCAGTCTGTGATAATTCCTTATAATACCCTGCAGGGTTTTTACGAGGATCAGGCAAAGTCTGCTTAAGGGCTAAAACTTCAGCTCGCTTCCAAGGAACATGCACCCAAACACGCTGAAAATGAGCTGGAGCAGCATCAATGTTATTTACGGCATCAGCCGCAACGGCGTCCTTCCATACCGGAGGGACTTCTCTCATTGGGTACTGTCGCACTTTTTTCTTAACTGAGGAGTCAGGCTCAAACAGTGATTGGGAAAGATCCTTATTCCTAAAGGACAACAACGTCGTGAGTGCTTTCTCAACATCAGAACCCACAATCGTGCCTTTTGAAAACTCAAACCGTACACGACACAATTCAGGCGGACTTACTTCCAAATCATTATCCTCCAATTCCTCACAAAGGAAAGCACACATTTTCTCAAAAACGTATCTTTGTTTTGATGCTTCCCATTGATGGAAGACATCCATAACAGACTCTACATCATATTTAAAAGGGAAAGTAACCCATTTACGCGCCATATGGTCAAACATCTCTCTCTCTCTCTCGAATTAGGCAGTTGACTACGCGACTGCTTACGTTCTGAATCAGGGGTCACACCAGCTGTCCCGAAGAGAGGAAATATAATGCTAGCAACGGTATCAGTCATTCTCTGTCGGATAGAAGGAGAAGTTGACAAGAGAACAGGAGGAAAAACAGAGGGAGGTAAGGCAGACGCAGATGCAGATGCAGACGCAGAGGCAGTATCAGAAAGAACACTAGAAGAGGCAGTCGATGTAGTAGACAAAGTCGTAGGAAGTACAGATGAAGCAAGTAGCAAAGTCGGCGGCCCTTGAGGGGGCTGCGCCATAGGAGTAGGAGCCAACTGAAGAGGAGCTGGCGGCTGTGGAAGAACCTGGGGCATAATAACCGGAGGTTGCCCAACTAAAGGTTGCGGAGGTGCTGTAGCACTCTGCGCATAAGGGGGTGGTGAACTCAACAAGTGTGACATTAAAGGATCTTTCTCAATTTTGCATCTTGCTGAAGAAGCGGCAAAACTGGATAGCATCTATCGATCACCATTTTACGTTGCCTGTGCAACTGCTCACTCATCTGTTCTTCTTCATTATCTTTAAACTGCATAGAAGCTTGCATTATCGAGATACCCTTTTCTCTCTTATTTCTCTTTGCTAATTTAATTTCCTTCTGTTTGGCTTCCTTATGCCATAGGCGGAAAGAGTCAAACATCGCTGGCCGGGCTTTCTTCTTAAAAAGTTTAACCTCCAGATTATCCAGAATCTCTGTGTCAAAACTACCATATTGAGGCCATTTTAAAACACCATCTTTCCTGGTGTATCGGATCCATACTTCATTATATGTGATGGGGCCTACGCCATGTTTCACATATAGTTCATAGGTTGGAGTTCCAATCGGAGGAACCGGACACGAGTCCTCCAATCGGGAATCCCTATTACAACCAAGACAAAACAAATTTCCAAGTCTGCTAAGACCAGGCATCTTCGCTCTCTAGTCTAGCTTCAAACTTCAAAGGATTATCGAATACGATAGTCTCGTGAATACACGAGTCCCTCGGCTTTGGTACTTGCAAGTTCCAAATCAAAGATCCCAAGGGGATACCAAACTAAGAACCAAACTAAGGACTGGGAGACGCTCCACTTATACTTAACTGAGGTATCGATGACGTCACCAGAAGACTCGTCTATCGTTTCGCTCTACCAATCATCAAGGGTCCAAAACAGGGCGATAGTCAGGGCAGCAGTCCTTCGTAGCCGTCGGGAAGCGGGGAACCTCGCAGCAAAGACTTTCGGACCACGTCGACATGCAGGGGTCGATGAAGTGGCGGCCTTCCTCCAGAATTTTCACACGAAGCTCCTCACGAACCTCTGGCTTGGACCGGTACCGCTGAAATCGCCCTACGTTGGGCGCCAACTGAAGTACTGGGTTTTTCAGAACCCAGCGGTGCCAGGGAGCACACCCAAAGACTTCGAGTTCTTCCTGTTTCAGACTACAGAAACACAGAGTCTTCTTGGTGAAGTCAAAGATCGTATTTATTGGCTGCAACCAGTAACAGGTATCCTAGAAGTACAACACGGTGTATATTCTCAGGAGACTGCTCAACCTTACAAAGCCAGCCTTCTCTTTTTATACAAAATATTATGCTTTAGGCAAACATTCCTTATTTTACAGTTGACCATTCACATTTTTTCACTACAAAGAAAAAGCAAAGTCATGATGACAAGCCCATATTTCAGTTTGTCCGGCCCTCAATCAATTACCCGGCAAGGCTCAGTACTTTCATCAGATATCGACGGACCCCCAATAAAAACGGGCACCTCCTCCTCGTAAAGCAAGTCATAAAGTAAGAAACAGGGACAGGTGTGTGTAAGATTAGGCATGGTTTGTGTGTGATGAAAGGTTTTATGATATGTTGTGCCTTGATACTAATCACATTCGGCCACTGGGAAAGGAACTGGCCGAACAGGTTTTGGCTGCAGGCAGTGGAGTCAGCTTGCCCAGGTCACAGAGGAGTCAGCAAAGGTGTATGTGTCCTTTAGACTCGATTTTTGGCCTAGTCATTGGCCTATGTGAGGGCAATCACAAAATGGCTGCCGTTCAATGGAAACCGAGGGATCAGAACGGAAACTATGATTTCAGGGTGATTTCTTCACCCGAATATGGCGAAAATGCTTGTGCATAGTATCATAATCATTTGCGGTCTGCTGATACCAAGATCATCATGATACGACGATGTTTATAACACGGGTCCAGAATTTTCAGTACCACACACGGAACAGAAAGGCAGGCTGTTAGCCTACAGGTTTAGGGTGGGGGGTCTCCACTTCACGGTGGGGTCCCTGTATAACCCTAATGAACAACAGGAGCGCTTCTTACGCTCAGCGCTGGAGGACGTCACTGCCACGCAGGACAGGCACATTATCCTCGGAGGTGACTTTAATATGGTCTTTGATTCGGCCTTAGACAGATCCGCACACCGCTCTCCGCAAACTGGGGAATTCTCGGCCGGGTGTAAGGCGCAGCTGGCGGAGTTGGACCTCCATGACCTCTGGCGTCGCATGCACCCTACTGACAGGGACTACTCATACTACTCCCACGCCCATAAAACGTACGCGAGGCCGGACCATCTCCTGGTCACCGCGCCGGTGTGTGCACTAGCCACCGCGACGGAGATGGGGGTGGTCTCCCTGTCTGATCACGCCCCGGTCACCGTCGCGCTCTGTCTGCCGCCGATATCGTGCCCACCGTGGGTTTGGCGTCTGTGGGACACCTTACTGCACAGGAAGGCAGTGGTCACGCACGTGACAGATGCAATTTGGGACTATTTGTCCCATAATGATGACTCTGATACCTCCCGGGCGACACAGTGGGTGGCTCTGAAGGCGGTACTTCGGGGGGAGTTTATAGCTCTCTCCTCGGCGGACAATAAGGAGCGGCGGCACAAGCGGGAGGAGCTCACCCAGCGGGTCCGCGAACTGGAACATATGCACCGCAGGACGGGGGCTCCCCGAATATGGCGGCAGCTCAAGGGGGCGAGGAAGCTCCTGGCGGCCCTGGACATGGACCGCGCGGAGTACGCAGCTTTGCGCCTGCGCCATGCCTACTATACTGGAGGGGATAGATGTGGCCGGCTGCTGGCGAACAGGCTCAGGGTGGCTCGACAACAACAGCTGGTGAGGGAGATCTCTGACCCCACGGGATTGACGGTTACGGAGGACGCCCATATAGCCGAGACCTCCCGCAGGTTTTATGCCGACCTCTACTCTGGGGATCCCCCGGATGCACCTGCGACGGCGGCGTACCTGGACTCGGTTTCCCTCCCCTCCTTGACGCCTTCGCAGGCGGAGTACCTTGACAGGGATATACGAGTCGAGGAAGTGATTTCCGCCATTGCCAACCTTAAGCATGGGAAGGCCCCGGGGCCGGATGGCTATACGTGCCTGTTCTATAAAACGTTTTGTGCGACGTTGGCCCCGCTCCTCACACGCCTCTTCAAATCGTTCTCTGCTCCTGGGGCCATACCGCCGGACCTGTTGCGAGCCTCTCTCACGGTTATCCCCAAGCCGGGGAAGGACCGGGCGCAATGCGGTTCATACAGGCCGATATCACTTCTGAATGTAGACCTCAAGATGTACACTGAGATCCTGGCGGCCCGCTTGGCCCCCCACCTACCGGGACTTATAGACCCGGACCAGGCGGGCTTTGTCCCGGGAAGGCAGACGGTGGACAACACCAAGCGGATAGTTCACCTCATAGAAAAGGCATCACGGATTCCCGGGGAGAGAATGATGCTCTCAGTAGACGCTGAAAAGGCGTTTGACCGCGTCCACTGGCCTTATCTGGAGCAGGTTCTGCGGAAAGGTGGGTATGGGGTACAAATTCCGATCGATGATTCTCAATTGCTACAAATTCCCGACGGCGGTGGTGCGGGTGAATGGTTATAGCTCCAGGAGTTTTGACATCGAGAGGGGCACGAGGCAGGGATGCCCGTTGTCACCTCTGCTTTTCGCCCTGTACATGGAGCCCTTTGCCCAGAGGATACGTCACAATCCAGAGGTAAGGGGGTGAGGTTTGGGGGCTTCACTCATGCCGTTAGCCTCTATGCTGATGTAACGCCCTGAACGTCTCAGGATCGTTTAACAGACACGACAATGAGGACGCAACCACTTGTGAAGGGTTAGTTCTTTTAATGAAGGCAAATAAAATACAAAGAACAAACAAAAGTTATAGTCACTGGAATCCTCCAGGCTAAGTACGTTACCAGCCCACAGCACGGATGGTCCTAACCGTCCTCTGCATATACGCCGATCCCGGCGTATGCCAACAGAGGGCAGAAATGAAATGGCCGACAATGCCAATCGGTAGGCTGTGAGGGGCACGAAGAGTGTTGGGGAGAATCGAGGAGTCAGGGAAACACCCAGCCGGGGTCTCTACCTGAAGGGAGCAGCCGCTCAACCTCTTCCTCAGACTGCACCGGGACGCGGAGTCACCTCCTGGTGATGCGTCACCGATACCCCAATCACAAGCAAGAAGACTGAACCGAGAGCAGCCGCTCGATCGATCCTGTGGACTTCCGAGTCTGTAACGCGGCAAACACCTCCTGGTGTGCGTTACAGCTGGCAGTCCCTGTGTCTCTGGTTGGGCTGGGAGTTACGACTCCAACCAGCAAAAGCGCCACTGCGCTTGGACTCAGCCGAGTCAAAAAGCGAAGCTCAATGGTTGACCGGTAGAGCTTCCGGGTCCTTCACAGGTGACGATGGGGCAAGACACGGCCCAGGGAGTAACGACTCGACCTACCTCCGTTCTTGCCTTACTGGAGCACCACTCCGGAACACTGCTCTTCACGAAGCAGGTACGTCGGTGTAAACACAATATCCGACAGCCTTGTACCTCCCGGTTCCTCCCTTTATAGGGCGTGTTTTCCTTGAGTTATGTAACAGCTCTCCTGTTTACATAAGGGCGTGTTTCCCTTGAGTTATGTAACAGCTCTCCTGTTTACATAAGGGCGTGTTTCCCTTGAGTTATGTAACAGCTCTCCTGTTTACATAAGGGCGTGTTTCCCTTGAGTTATGTAACAGCTCTCCTGTTTACATAAGGGCGTGTTTCCCTTGAGTTATGTAACAGCTCTCCTGTTTACATAACCTCTCAACCGCTAAGCATCCTGGGAGATGTAGTCCGTTTTTGCTGGTTACCGTTTTCCTCCCCTCGTATGACAGGAATTCTTGACAGCTGACGACGTCACACTGTCGCTGGATGACCCGCTCTCTGCCCTTCTGGCATGTCTCGAGGAACTGGACTCCTTTGCTACGGTCGTGGGCTTCAAAATGAACGTGGGAAAATCGGTGGCATTGGATGTGTCTCTTACACCAGCTACCAGGACCTCCTTACAAAGCCTTTTCCCGATGCTCTGGTCGACAGATCTGGTGCCCTATTTAGGGATCCAGCTAGCTCCCACTCTACCAGCTATGGTGGCGGCTAATTATGCCGCTTTGGGCAGGAAGATTCGGGAGGAGATAGGCCGGTGGGACCGCAGCGCCCTTTCGTGGCTGGGCAGAATAGCTGCCGTTAAAATGACTGTCTTACCCCAGATTCTGTATCTGTTTAGGGCGCTGCCGCTGCAACCGCCCGTTGGCTGGATCCAGCAGACGCAGTCGGACCTGGCGCGTTTCATATGGCGAGGCAAGAAGCCCAGGATGAGGAGGGCGTTCTCTATGCTGGCGCCGGAGGCCGGGGGATTGTGGATCCCAGATCTCCGCAAGTACTTTCAAGCAGCGCAGCTGCGCTACCTGGTGGAGTGGAGCAGGTGGGAATCCGACAAGCACTGGCTCTTTCAGGACCAGGCGGTGGCGGGCAGGCCCCTGCAGGAGGTGCCTTTCCTACGTAGGGCTCACCGCCCTGCAAATCTATACGCCTCCTTCGTCACGAGGGTGCCCCTGCGGGTCTGGGATGCCACCAACGCCACGCACGGCCTGACAACATTCCCTTCGCCTCTCACGCCTCTGATTGATAACCCTGACTTTACCCCGGGACTGGCGAGGGGGGCCTTCGCTCACTGGCGTATGGCGGGGTGTCAGGCCCTGTGCCATATGTACGACCCGGAGGGGGTCATCCACTTCGTGCGCTTCCGGCAGGTATACGCGCTCCCGGAGACTGAGAGGCTGCGTTACCTACAGGCTCGCCATTGGGCGTTGCACCCACAGGTGCGGGAGACGGCTGATAGGAGACTCCTCCCTTATGAACGCTGGCTTTTAACTCGCACGTCCGACGCGAAGCTGATAACCGATCTTTACAAGCTGTTACAACCACCTTCCTCACACTTCTATAATCCAGGAAGGGAGCGCAGGGAGAGAGAATTGGGCAGGTCACTGAGTCACAAAGAATGGGAACAGGTGGCCTATAGGGCCAGGCATTCGGCATACCATATGGGACTCACTGAAACATTAACCAAAGTGTCGACATACTGGTACTACACCCCGGAGCGCGTACATGACATGGACCACAGCAAAGATAATGCCTGCTGGAGGGGATGCGGGCGGGTGGGCATGCTGACACACATCCTGTGGGACTGTCCGCTCCTCGACTCTTACTGGAAAGAGGTGATAGACGATATCGACTCCCATTTTGACACTGAACTACCACGCCTCCCAGCATACATATTACTAGGCCTCCCGAACGGGTTGATGTATCCCTTACGATCTCGCAGGGGTAGGCAGATAGCTATTGCGCTGGGCTCGGCGATGCAGAACATTCTCGCACACTGGCGCTCCACGACACTCCCCACTGTCACGGGATGGCTTCATAGATTGTGGCATGTGCTGGGGATGGAGAAACTGTCGCTTACAGTGGCAGGGGATATAGAGCAGTTCAATGATCTCTGGCAGCCGTTTCAGTCCCTGCTGGTTACAGAATTTAGGGAACTGACCTGCCCGAGATATCCGAGGAACCGGCCTCCTGAATGGACAGGTGGCAGGGCTCCTTCATGAGGAGGTGGGGGGGAGGGCGGGGATGATCAGACCCATGCACTGGACGAGGGGAGGGCGGGGGTCGGGGGTTTTGGGGGTTGGGGTTCGGGGAGGGTGGTTTGGGGGGGGGGGGTTTCCGAATTTTGCAACACTGCTTACCCTCGAGTGTCATAGCGGACTACTGTTTTGTTGGAATGTTCCCTGAAGGGCCTCCAGTCCCGTGTATGGCCTTCGCAGCGGTGCCCTAACACCTTCTATGATTGTATTGTTTGTCTATATGTGTTGCACCAATAAAAATATCTTAAACCTAAAAGTTAGAAATGCAGGTTCATCATTTTGGATAACAGAGAAAAGATAAGAAGGGATTTCCTTTCTTAATGCCTTTTTACATAAGCACATCCGTGGTGTTGATGTTAAATAATAACTGTCCTTTAAAAAGTGGCACAGACTTTCATGTTTCAAGTAAGGCTTCTGTGCTTAGGGTTATAAATGAATGCGTTTAAATATGATAGGAAAGGAATGAAGCTTGCTTTTCATATGTGCAACCATCAAAAGGGTAGGAGTTATTAAAAAATAATAAAAAGGGGAATTTTGATTATATAAAAAAAACATGTTATTAAAAATAAGTGCATTAAATTCGTTTTTTAATCTTTATAATGCCTAATAATTATACTGTGAACTCTTTGCATTAAAGTTGAATTTAAGCAGCATTTTACAGCAATGGGGGGAACTAAAATGGAAAATGTCACTTCATACAAAACATATTTTTATAAGGGTGTACCTTATACAATTCTGATTCCCCATCTCTGCGATATGTAGAGGACATTCTGGGGATGACTAATGTGCCCAAAAATTGTAGGATGTTCATTTTTAAGTGCCGCAAACACCAAAGTCGTAATTGGGCAAAATTCACTATTTAAAAGCAGTTCTGCAACTCAGAGCAGCTTTCAAACTGCTCTTAGGCTTCAGTAAATGCACACATTTAAGTATAAAGCAAATTGCTGACCTCTATACTGCTAGAAAAGCACACAGCACACTGCTTACAAATATAAAAAAATGTAAAAACCCAGCAGAACTTATTCTCTTACCTCTAAATTACTGGCAAACAGGAATGGAATAAGACTGCTTTTCAGCCATCAGTCTCCAGGGTCACTTTGAATTGGTAAAGCCGCATGGAAAAGGAAACAAAATATAACAGATGGTAAAGGATTAAAGGTCGAGATTTACATTAACAAGTCTAGCAGGTCTCAGAGCAAGGTTTGCTTTGACACTTCGACCTCTGAAACATTTTGAAAGACGAGATGGCAGCGCAGGGAGAGAAAGTTTTGCTTACTTTTTTTTAGCAAAAGCAAGTTTTTGTGCACTCATATGAATAGAGGGAAATATAATGGTATATGTGAACTCTGATTAAGAGAATGGCTCTGCCATGTATATAGCACTAATGCTTTTAGGGCTGAGTTAAGGAGGCAATGGGATTTAGTTTGAATTCATGTGCCCTCATGTTACAACTAGTATATTTACTAAAGGAATTGATGGTTGGTTATTAATGTTTTCTAGCTAGCTACATGTGCTATTTACCTCCTACAAGTGTATTTATGCCCAGCTGCCACAGATAGAAGGGGATAGTGTCGACAGAAGTAAAACCTGTTTCAGGTTTTCCTATTGTCGAAATGGGGGAAGGAGGCTAGCTCCTCTACAAATTAAGGGTAGGCAAATTTATGTTTTCTCTCTCTTTTTCTCTTTCTCTTTTGAGCCTGTCTAAGCTGTCTGTGAAACAGACATGAGACATTTAATTGGCTATTCAGTAATACTGTTTTACAAATTGTTAGTGTTGGAAATGGCCCTTTTTGCAGGGTCATCCCTAAACTTTTTGCCTTCCTCCTGTATTTTTTCTGACCTGTTTGTGTTGATTTTATGACTCTGGGCACATTACCACTGCTGATCAGTGCTAAAGTGTACATGCTCTCCCTTTGTAAATATGACTCATGAATTGGTATATTCCTGATTGGCTTATTTGGTTTACCTGTTAGTCCCTAGTAATGTGGCCTGTGTGTGCCCAGAGCTGGTAAACCAAATGCTGCTGGTGGGCCTGCAGCGCTGGTTTGCGCCACCCACAGAAGCAGCTTGTAAAGTGTATCTCAGACCTGCCACTGCAGTGTCTGTGTGCAGTCTAGAACTGCCATCTTGGCTGTGAAGTGCACCCACTTCCCAGCCCCTGAACCTTCCCTTGGCATCATGTAAGCCACCCCTATGGTAGGGTGCATTATATGTGTAAGGTAGGACATGCTCTGATGTGTGTAGCATGTCTTGGTAGTGAATTACACCCAATTTCGTTTTTCACTTTTGTAAGGCTACCCGTTCTCCATAGGCCAGAATGGGCAATTTGACTATTACACTCTATAGTTCTAACTGACCCCAGGAACATGGTAGAAAAACAAATTTAGTATGCCTGAGCTCAGAATATTAAAATACATCTTTTAGTGAAGGTTATTTTTATATTCTGTGTTTCAAAATACCACTTTTAGAAAGTACGTATTTTCTTGCCTAAGTCTTCCAGTGTGCTCTGCTATTATGTGTATTGGCTGTCTGGGTTTGGAGCGACAGGGCTGGGGAATTCCAGGAGACAGGGTGAGGTGTCCCAGTGGTGAATGGAGAGATCTGCATCTAGATGGGTGGGAGGAGTTATACCTGGGACCTGAATAGGGCTGTGCCTTCCCTCCACAATGCTGGCTCCACCTCCTGTGGTGCGTCTGATGTCTCTGCCCTGCACCCTGAAAGTAAAGAAGCAGCCTGGTAAACAAAGTGCTCCAGGACTGAGCAGAACTGGTTCTGACTGGGTTCAGTGACTTGTGACTCTTTAAAACAAAGACTTTTGGGGTATAAATATCTGTGCTGAAACCCCTACAATTTGTATTGCTCCTGGATCTCAAGACCAACCTCTGTCCGTGGAACTGAAGAAAGCTGTAGGAGAGGACTGTCCTGGTGTTGTGTGCTGTTCCCTGGATTGGCCTACAGTAGTTTTCATTGGACTGGAAAAAGGAGGGAAAAGGAGCTGTAAGAGAACTTTTTAATCTTGAACCTGCAATCACCCAAGGGCTAGAGAGAAATCTAGCCCCCTGACTGAAGTCTCAGGACCAGTAGACTTTATTTTGTCGCTAAAGCCTCAAAATTATCGCTAAAGCCTCAAAATTCATCGCTACACCTACAGAGCGTAAAGAAAATCGTCGCATCGCTGCCGCTGAAGGCTCGCTGGCCTGATCATTGCCCTGCACGTTTGCGGCCAGAAAATCTTCGCTACAGCCGCTGAGCGTAAAGAAAATCATTGCATCGCTGCCGGTGAAGGCTCGCTGGCCTGATCATCGCCCCGCACGTTTGCAGCCAGAAAATCATC
Source organism: Triturus cristatus (assembly GCF_964204655.1). Classification (NCBI taxonomy): domain Eukaryota; kingdom Metazoa; phylum Chordata; class Amphibia; order Caudata; family Salamandridae; genus Triturus; species Triturus cristatus. The sequence goes on along the minus strand of NC_140589.1, from coordinate 1,079,307,134 downwards.
ACTACAGCTGCTGAGCGTGAAGAAAATTGTCGCATCACTGCCGTTGAAGGCTCGCTGGCCTGATCATCGCCCCGCATGTTTGTGGCCAGAAAATCCTCGCTACAGCTGCTCAGCGTCCAGAAAATCGTCGCATCGCTGCCGCTGAGGGCCCGCTGGCCTGATCAACGCACCGCATGTCTGCGGCCCAAAAATCATCGCTACAGTGGCCGAGCATCCGGAAAATCGTCGCTAACCCCCGTTAGCGACATTTCTTGTGGATTATTTGACAACATCTCGGAACTGTGAGTAAAAAGGGTCGCAGAGACCATTGCCCTGAACTGAGCTTTACCTTCCCCATTCGAACTATTTTTGCAGCATCCAGAGAGAACTATTTCTTTGTACAGTATTGTGGTTTCCTCGTTATTTGGTCTTGTGATAAGCCTCTATATAAAGATAACTATTTTTTTGATAACTACCTGTGTTGTGTCCCTTTGTAGTATTCCTCACTGTGTTTGCTGTGTATGATCATCAACGCTTTACACACTGCCTCTGAGATTAGCCTAACTGCTCATGCTACGTTACCATAGGATGGAGCAGGGGTTGTCAAGGGGGTGCAGCCCTTCACTCTGACTTAGAAGGGTCCCTGCTTGGACAGTGCCAAAACAGGAGTTAGGGAAGGACTTGAGTTCAGAGTACAGGTGCTGTGCCTGTGGTGTCAGTTAGATTGAAGTGAAGAAAACTGGTGCACTGCCTGAGACACTGGACAGGATCGCTGAGGGCATTTGCCCCGGAAGGTGATTGCCCTATCCTGAAAGAAGAAACTTTTCCCTTGAAACTGGGCTGTGATTCCTGAGTTGCGAGTTGTGAAGCTCCACCGTGGGAACAACAAGAGCCTGCCTGTGAGGCTCAAACGGACACAGGGAGAAGACTCCCCTCTGGCTGGTTGTACAGCGGCTTCAATTTCCCAAGGACTTCTTCTTTTTTGTTAATAATGTACGCCTTTGGGCGTCCCATTTTTGAGGAGGAACAGCCTTTTGCGGCTCCTCGTCCTAATTCTCATGGCCCTGTGTAGTCCTCCTGGTCCCCTGGAGCCAGGATTGTTTTTGTAATAATATGTCTGACTGCTTTAATATTTGCATTGGGAATAATGTTTATTCTGCGAGAGAAAAGTCCATCTGAGCAGTTGACAAATGTTACTTTACCCTTTCCTTGATTATAATGATTGATTCTCTAGCCCTCATAAAAAGAACACTGGAAAAGTCTATTGAAAATGCTTTTTACATAGAATTGGACTAGATGGTTCAAGGATTTGTTTTATGCTTTGGGTTGAAAAATATTGGTAGTTCTGTTTGTGATAATAGTCACTACCCTTCAACTGTTATCTGTATGACCCAATGCTCTGTTCCCTTTGTACTCCTGCTTATACCTTATATATGCCCGCTTAACAATATTTAGATTGAGAAATGCGCACCTAGCAATGGATTAGGATATTGAGGAATTTATGAAAATAAATGTGCAAAATATTTTCTATGTTCCTTCTAGATCATAGGGATGTCTTTAGCTCATGCTAAAAGGACCATCTGTTAAAGATTGCAGGAATCTGTTGGCATGGGCTGAAAGCCATTTTGTTCCTGGCAGCCATTTTAGTTAGCCATGTGCATTCTCCCTCTTCCAGAGCCTTGCACATGCTCAGAGGGACCTGTAGCTGCCAGAATGCACCTGCTCCTAGTATAGAACTGTCAGGCTGTTCTAACTGATGTCAGCAACTCATTACTCCTCCTACTTGTTGACTGCATTTTCTGTATGACCATCTATGTGTGTAACTCTTCTCATGTGTACTTGTACCGCCTTCTTTTGATCCTGTGTGGGTATATAAGGCCCCTGTTCTCTGTACCCCTTAGAATGCCTCCTACAGTTGCCTGAGGGTACTGTGTGATGTAGTCTCCCTCATCTGAGGTTAATAAATGCATTGTTTTTATATTACAGCTTCTGTGCCAATCTCTTCTTTGTTGGTTTAAAAGGACCAGGTGTTTCAGTGAACCCCTTAGAAGGTTTTTATTTCTTCACCCACACTTAACTTTTGTTCTACACAGTGAGGAGGTGTTAGTGCACATTGACACATTGCTATTGTGATGTTTGCCTTGTGTTGGTCACACATGTGATGGTAGTTACATTGTATGTTTGAAGTCATATTCACTGTTGTGGGTATTTGTCACAGACTACACACTGTTGTCATGATGTTAGGGGGATGTATTTTGCTGGCATGTTGGTGTATGATGGATGTGTGGCGCATCACCCACCCTACGGGTGGTGGTGTTGATATTGATAGTCACACAGCACCCTATGAGTGGGGGTGGCAGTAGTGATGGGCAATATACCCCCTATTAGTGGAGGTGGCAGGAGCGATGGGCAATAGGTCCCCTATGGGTGGGGTGGCAGTAGTGATGGGCAACATCACCCCTATGAGTGGGGGTGGCAAAAGTGATGGGCAACATGTCCCCTATGGGTGGGGGTGGCAGGAGTAATGGGCAACAGGTCCCCTATGGGTGGGGGTGGCAGGAGTGATGGGCAACATACCCCCTATGAGTGGGGGGTGGAAGTAGTGTTGGGCAAAATAACCCCTATGAGTGGGGGTGGCAGGAGTGATGGGCAACATAACCCCTATGGGTGGGGGTGGCAGTAGTGATGAGCAACATACCCCCTATGAGTGGGGGTGGCAATGGTGATGGGCAACAGGTCCCCTATGGGTGGGGGTGGCAGTAGTGATGGGCAACATAACCCCTATGAGTGGGGGTGGCAGGAGTGATGGGCAACAGGTACCCTATGGGTGGGGGTGGCAGTAGTGATGGGCAACAAGCCCCTGTGAGTGGGGGTGGCAGGAGTGATGGGCAAGATAACCCCTATGGGTGGGGGTGGCAGTAGTGAAGGGCAACAGGTCCCCTATGAGTGGGGGTGGCAATAGTGATGGACAACAGGTCCCCTATTGGTGGGGGTGGCAGTAGTGATGGGCAACATAACCCCTATGAGTGGGGGTGGCAGGAGTGATGGGCAACAGGTCCCTTATGGGTGGGGGTGGCAGTAGTGATGGGCAACAAGTCCCCTATGAGTGGGGGTGGCAGGAGTGATGAGCAACATACCCCTAGGAGTGGGGGTGGCAGGAGTGATGGGCAACATACCCCCTATGAGTGGGGGTGGCAGTAGTGATGGGCGACAGGTCCCCTATGGGTGGGGGTGGCAGTAGTGATGGGCAACAAGTCTCCTATGAGTGGGGGTGGCAGGAGTGATGGACAGCATACCCCTATGAGTGGGGGTGGCAGGAGTGATGGGCAACAGGTCCCGTATGGGTGGGGGTGGCAGTAGTGAAGGGCAACAGGTCCCCTATGAGTGGGGGTGGCAATAGTGATGGGCAACAGGTCCCCTATTGGTGGGGGTGGCAGTAGTGATGGGCAACATAACCCCTATGAGTGGGGGTGGCAGTAGTGATGGGCGACAGGTCCCCTATGGGTGGGGGTGGCAGTAGTGATGGGCAACAAGTCCCCTATGAGTGGGGGTGGCAGGAGTGATGGTCAACATACCCCGATGAGTGGGGGTGGCAGTAGTGATGGGCAACAAGCCCCTGTGAGTGGGGGTGGCAGGAGTGATGGGCAAGATAACCCCTATGGGTGGGGGTGGCAGTAGTGAAGGGCAACAGGTCCCCTATGAGTGGGGGTGGCAATAGTGATGGGCAACAGGTCCCCTATTGGTGGGGGTGGCAGTAGTGATGGGCAACATAACCCCTATGAGTGGGGGTGGCCGGAGTGATGGGCAACAGGTCCCTTATGGGTGGGGGTGGCAGTAGTGATGGGCAACAAGTCCCCTATGAGTGGGGGTGGCAGGAGTGATGAGCAACATACCCCTATGGGTGGGGGTGGCAGGAGTGATGGGCAACATACCCCCTATGAGTGGGGGTGGCAGTAGTGATGGGCGACAGGTCCCCTATGGGTGGGGGTGGCAGTAGTGATGGGCAACAAGTCTCCTATGAGTGGGGGTGGCAGGAGTGATGGACAGCATACCCCCTATGAGTGGGGGTGGCAGGAGTGATGGGCAACAGGTCCCCTATGAGTGGGGGTGGCAGGAGTGATGGGCAACAGGTCCCCTATGAGTGGGGGTGGCAGGAGTGATGGACAGCATACCCCCTATGAGTGGGGGTGGCAGTAGTGAAGGGCAACAGGTCCCCTATGAGTGGGGGTGGCAATAGTGATGGGCAACAGGTCCCCTATTGGTGGGGGTGGCAGTAGTGATGGGCAACATAACCCCTATGAGTGGGGGTGGCAGTAGTGATGGGCGACAGGTCCCCTATGGGTGGGGGTGGCAGTAGTGATGGGCAACAAGTCCCCTATGAGTGGGGGTGGCAGGAGTGATGGTCAACATACCCCGATGAGTGGGGGTGGCAGTAGTGATGGGCAACAGGTCTCTTATGAGTGGGGGTGGCAGTAGTGATGGGCAACATAACCCCTATGGGTGGGGGTGGCAGGAGTGATGGGCAACATAACCCCTATGGGTGGGGGTGGCAGTAGTGATGGGCAAGATAATCCCTATGAGTGGGGCTGGTAGTGGTGATGGACAACATAGCCCCTATGATTGGGGCTAGTAGTGGTGATGGCCATGCAACCCCTATGGTGGCCTGTTGCTAGTGGAGAGGTTATGGATCCTCTGTGTGTGTGTGACATTTGGCGGGTTCGTGTCATTTGTTTGTGGGGTGGGTGTCTGACTTACCGTCTGCGCTGTCCGCGTCTGTTCCTGATCCGGTCATAGATGTACAGTACTGGTATGACCTGCGCGATGGGATTCATGATGTGTTCGTCTCATACACGCTGCTTATTGCTCCGTCTAGTACCTGTTGCAGCTGGTCCGTCTCGTAGCCGTGGATTATGTTCTGGCGCGAATCGTACCTGATATGCTGCTTTCCCGGATGCTGTGACTTGCTGTACGTGGCGACCCGTCCGGCGCGAATGATTTGCGCATCGTACTTGTCCGGCCGGAAACTGCTGTGGTATCTGCTTCCGGGCGACTCGGTTCGGCGATCGGAGGTACGGCTCGTACGGAAAATGAAGCTTGAATCGCAGCCTACGTGTCGGTCGGATTTGTGTCAGTTATGCGCATCGTACTTCATTGCACGGACGGACCGGCTCCCGGAACGTGTTGGTCGCAAGTTATGGCTACGAACAGCTCTCGGAGAGCTGTCTGACCCGAATCGGAATCGACCCCTAATTGTTAAAATTTACAAATAGATCTAAATATTTTTTAAGTTTAATGTTTTATTTAATTTATTTTACATAATTTTTTTATAGATATAAAAAAGCAATATTTTGTACTTTTATTTATTTTTATTTTTTTGGTCCTCATTCTGCCAACTCTCTTCCTGGATATAATTCTAGTCCCTTAGAGACCCTCTGGGATGAAAAGTGGAAAGGGAGGAAGAATAATCCCTGCAAGCATACTGCTATTTCCACTTCCATCTCCTCCGCATACTAAGACCCTCGGGTAATAGGAGATACCGTGGCAGACAGCATGTTTGGCTTAATCATTGGACCCACTTGCCTTCTCTCTCCACTTCACCAATGGAGCCCAGATCTTGTCTTTACTTCGTGGATCGCAGGCCATATCCTACTCACTTGTGCATATAATACTCTTAAGGCACTCGTCAAAGGAAGGGTTTTTTCAGATTTCCATAACCTACAAATTTCCTAACCATGTTGCTCCGTACTTCTTCCTCTAGGTTTAGTCCGAAGAATATGAGGCAGAGGTCTACCTTAATCTGTTTTCCAAGTATTGCTCCAATAAAATCGCACACCGAAGTCCAATAAGATGTCCTTTATGGGCATTGCATAAAGAAGTGTAAGTCATCTGCTGCTGCGTACGGACATCTTGGACAGTTATAAGTAATACCCGCAACCTTGGACAACTTCGCTGGAGACCAATAGACTCTATAGGTGGTAAACAGATGGTTGCGTTTAAGTGTTGCAGGCTTTACCACTGAACGTAACATACCGTATGAATCATACCACAATTGTATCAGATCTTCGTCCCCAAACTCCTCTCACCATAGATTTAGAATTTCAGTTTCGATCTTCTCGTCTGTCTCCAAAAAGGCCCCATACCAAAAGGAGATTTCCTTTTTCCACTGATCAGTTCTCATCACCTGATCAAATTTTGACTCCCCCTACTCTTGTGCCCAATCTTGTGTTGCCCACCAGGAACATAATTGACAGTACTTAAACCTTGTTAAATGTCCCTTTGTGTATTCACTTAGTACTTCCCAGCTCACTAAATTAGAACCTATTTTAAGATCTGCCCAATACCTTATACCTCCCGATTTTAGAGGCTAAGTTGATCTCTCAGGCATTCCGAGGTACCCGGGGATTCCCAAATCGGAGCCCATGATGAAAAATATCGAACGCCCAAGCATATCCTCACATACATCCAGGTTCTTAAAGTATAACTCAGAGTCTTCAGCCTCACCTTTTTAAAAACCTTTGGGTCTCCATATTTAAAAGGAAAGTGTTGCTTGCCTTGAGAGACATCTGCTAACATGGCCTCAAAAAGTAAACCCACAGATGTATTATCTGTCTTATTTGCCAACATACGGACATTCTTAAAATGGAAAGCACAACAATATGCAAGCAGGTCCGGTAACGTCAATCCTCCTGCCTCCAGCCTCCTTATTAATTTTTCCCAAGCTATCCTAGGGCCCTTTGACGCCCAAATAAAGCTCACTATTTTCCCCTGCATTTTAGCTATGTCCTCTTTCTGAAAAATTAAAGGAACAGAATTAAAAAGAAAAGGGGCCCGATTCACAGAACTAACTTAAGACAAAATCCTAAACTTACTACCATTTTGGTATTCACAGAAGGCACTTACTCATTTTGGTATTCACAGAAGGCACTTACTCATTTCGGTATTCACAGAAATTAGGAGTCCTAACTTTAGGCCTCCTAAATGCCTTCTGTGAATACCGAAAGTCTTAAAATTAGGATTTTTCTCAGTTTAGTAGTAGTATAGTTAGGACTCCTAACTTTAGGACTCCTAAATGCCTTCTGTGAATACCGAAAGTCTTAAAATTAGGATTTTTCTCAATTTAGTAGTCCTAAATTTAGGACTCCTAACTTTAGGACTCCTAAATGCCTTCTGTGAATACCGAAAGTCTTAAAATTAGGATTTTTCTCAGTTTAGTAGTAGTATAGTTAGGACTCCTAACTTTAGGACTCCTAAATGCCTTCTGTGAATACCGAAAGTCTTAAAATTAGGATTTTTCTCAATTTAGTAGTCCTAAATTTAGGACTCCTAACTTTAGGACTCCTAAATGCCTTCTGTGAATACCGAAAGTCTTAAAATTAGGATTTTTCTCAGTTTAGTAGTAGTATAGTTAGGACTCCTAACTTTAGGACTCCTAAATGCCTTCTGTGAATACCGAAAGTCTTAAAATTAGGATTTTTCTCAATTTAGTAGTCCTAAATTTAGATTTAGGACTACTAAATTGAGAAAAATCCTAATTTTAAGAATTTCGGTATTCGCAGAAGGCATTTAGGAGTCCTAAAGTTAGGAGTCCTAACTATACTACTACTAAACTGAGAAAAATCCTAATTTTAAGACTTTCGGTATTCACAGAAGGCATTTAGGAGTCCTAAAGTTAGGACTCCTAACTTCTGTGAATACCGAAATGAGTAAGTGCCTTCTGTGAATACCAAAATCTGTAAGTGCCTTCTGTGAATACCAAACTGGTAGTAAGTTTAGGATTTTGTCTTAAGTTAGTTCTGTGAATCGGGCCCATACAGTTTTCGGGAGGATAATCATTTTTATAAGGTTTACCCGACCATAGATGTTTACGGGTAGGTTCGCCCATTTCAGCAACATACTCACTATCTCCTGACTGACTTTCTTCCAGTTTATTTTAGTAATTGTTAGACCTGGCACCTTGGCGTGAGTTTCCCTTCCACTTTTTGTTGATGTGCCTCATGTGTTTTGTTGGTGTTAGCTGCTCAGAGCACCGTGCCACTGCCAATCAGTGCCACAGTGCAAGTGCTTCCTTTGGTAAAATGTATACATTGATTGGTGTCCATATTTGGCTTCTTTGGTTTACTATCAGCCCCTAGTAAAGTGCACCAGGAGTGCCAGGGCTTGTAAATACAAATGCTGCTGGTGGGCACAGAAGCGGCCTAGCAAAATGTGTCTAAGGTCTGCCACTGCAGAACCTGCGTGCAGTCTGGTACTGTTGCGCTGATTGCGCAAGTGCACCTACTTGCCAGTCCCCAAACCTTCACTTAACTACATATTAGTCACCCCCCTGGTAGGCCCAAGGGCAGGGTGCATTGTAGGTATAAGGTAGGACATGCCATGATGTGTGTGGCATGTCCTAATAGTGAATTACAGCCATTTTTGTTTTTCACTATTGAAGGCTACCTGCTCTCCATAGGCCAGAATGGGCTGCTGGAATTACTACACGCTGTAATCCCAGTGGACTCAGAGAGCATGGTAGAAAGTCAAGTTTAGTATGCCTGAACTCAGAATAATAAAATACTTCTTTTAGTAAAGTTTATTTTAATATCCTGTGTTTGTAAATACTACTTTTAGAAAGTTAGTATTTACTGACCTGGCCATTTCAGTCCGCCTCTGCCTAGTTACAGTGAGGAGCAGGGCTGGGGAATTCCAGGAGACAGGCTGGCTGCCAGGTGGTGGGTAGAGAGATTACACCAGGATGGGTGGGAGGAGTACACCTTGACTCTGAATAGACCTGTGCTCTGCCACCACAATGCCGCCTCCGCCCCCTGTGGAGCAGCTGATGTCTCTGCCCTACTGCTGAAAGGAAAGAGCAGAGTCACCACAACAAAGTGCTCCAAAATCGGACTGAGCCAGGCCCAGGCCCCCTGGCGACAAAGAACAAAAGAATTGCTGTATAAAAGAAGGAGCCCTGCTCCCAAGAAATTAGATCAGATCCTGCTGAAACAAGAAGAACCTCTGCCTGATGAGAAGGAACTGGGAAAGCTGTAAGGAGGAGTACTGTCCTTGACCTGGGGGATTGGCCTGCAGTGGTTGCCTTGCTGCTGAAGGAGAGGAGAAAAGACTACAAAGACTTTTATTTCAACTTGTGCTTAAAGATCTCCAAGGGCTTGAACTGAGCTTGCCCCCTGAATGAAGTCCCAGGACCAGTGGACTTCACCCCCAGCTCCCCAGAGTCTTTTGGAAGTGCCTGCTGCTGTTGTTGGGCCTTCTGAGGGACTGCGTGTCGCAAGGAGCTGGAAGCGTGACTCAAGGAGGAGAAGCGTGCCGCCGTCGGAGCTGTTGCCGTCGCATCTCACAGAGAGTGTCGCCGCTGCAGCATTGCATCGAGCGGAAGCGTATCGCATCATCCGGAAGTGTCTCGCAACGCCGAAGAAGCGTGTCGCCATCGCAGCTGTCGCATTGCACCGCTTCGAGAGGAGAGTCACACATCGAGGAGGAAGCATGCCGCCATCGCAGCCATCGTAGTTGTCGCATTTCACCACGTCCAGAAAAGCGCCTCGCATCCACGGAGAAGCGTGCCGCCGTCGGAGCCGCTGTTGCCGCACCTCGCAGAAGGGGTGTCGCCGCGGCAGCATCGCATCGAGCGGAAGCGTCTCGCAACGTCGGAGGAGAGTGCCGCTGCCAAGGCCGCTGCCGTCGCATCTCGCCAAAGGTGACGCCGCTGTAGCTGACGCATCGAGTCGAGCCTTCTCGCAACATCGGAGAAGCGTAACGCATCTGGAAGATCCCGTCTTTATTTCTTTTGCACCAAGAACTTCCACGCATCTGCATCGCTGCAACACTTTCGTTGCCCTGCGTGTCGCATCTAAGGTACATTGACTTAAAGTGTCGAATTTAAGAGCTTAAGAGAAACTAAGCAATCTTCTACCAACTAAGCAACCGTATTGTGTATTTTTAATCGTTTAATGGTCTTGTGATAATCCTATATAAAGAATCCTTATTTTTAATATAAATACCTGTGTGGTGTCCATTTGTAGTGTTGTCACTGGGTTACTGCATGTGTTCACAAATGCTTAACCTATAACGCTCTGAGATAAGCCTTGTCTGCTCGCGCCAAGCTACCTAAAGGGTGAGCAGAGGTTGTTTTAGTAGTGTAACCCCTTACCCTGACTAGAGGAAAGGTTCCCTGCTTGTCACAAGTACCTACCTGTGCCAACCAGAGAACCCGGATTCTAACATTGGAGGTCAGCGGTGAGGATTCTGGACTTGCATTTGTGACTCATGTACAGTAATTGGTGAACACTACTTAGTGAGTGCACACCTTAAACGCAACCAATACTTGTTGGTAGATTTCTTTTGGACAGTCTATTTTTGAGCACTGCCAGTCTTTACCACTGTGGAAAAAGCAGCATCCATAGTCTCTGTTGATACCGAAATCGAATGGGAAGAAGAGGAAATGGATAATTACACTGCCAAGCAGCTAAAGTTCTTTTGCCAGAAGTTTAATGTTTCTACAACTGGGTGTAAAAACAAGTCACAGCTCTACAAGGCGCTGAGGGCCTGGGTAGAAGCAAGGAAAGCCACTGAGGATGAGAATGCAGATGAACAACTGGTTGGGCCAGTGGACTCAGAATGAAGGAGAAGCCCTTCCTCTGCTGGTAGCAGTGTTTCTAGGAAAAGTATATCTCCAGAGGAGCTGGCAGACAGACAGGCCACCAGGAATCATGAGATAACATTGGCAAAGCTGAAAGTAAAAAGCCAATTGGAGCTAGAAAGCAAGAAACTGGCTCTGGAAGAAAAGAAAATGGCTCTTGAAGAAAGAAAGATTCAGATGGAGCATGACGCGAGAATGAGGGAGTTGGCAATAAAGGAGAAAAGTTTGGAAAACCCTCCCTCTGGTGGCAGCGCAACGCCGGTGCAGGTAGAGTCAAGGGTGTACATGCCAAAAGATGTAGTTAAGGAATACTTCAAGAATGATGACATAGGGCAATGGTTCAAGGCCCATGAGGTAGCCATGTCTTCCCACCGTGTCCCTGAGAGAGATTGGGGAGTGGGGTTGTGGGGACGGTTCCTCAGTGAGGGGCGGGACACACTTTTAGATTTGCCCTCTGACATGTATAATTCTTACCCCCACATGAAGGAAGCTTTAATGACCAGATATGGGCTAACTCCTGAATTGTATAGACAGAGGTTCAGGGGGTGTACCAAGATTGCGGGGAGTACGTATGTGGAGTATGTAACCTTTTTCTACAGAGCACTGGATGGCTGGGTGTAGGGTAGCAAAGTGGATGATTACCAAGGTCTCTTTGATTTAATTGCATGGGAGCACTTGTCGCTTAATTGTTTTCCTGAGCTACGCCAACACCTGATAGATAGCAAGCTGACTAACCCTAGGAAGCTTGCTGAAGAGGCGGACCGCTGGGTCAGCACCAGGGTCCACAAGGGTCAAGTGGGAGACTCCGCCAAGGGTGGGCAGGGTCCCCAGCAGAAGAGTGGGGGGACAGGGGAAAACAGAAAGGGTTTCCAAAAGGCCCCCAAAGTAATACCCAAGGGAACCAGCAGAAAGGTTCTCAGCCTCCCCCACCCCCGAAACCGACAGGGGCCCGACAGGTAAACCTGTTCCCAAGGGGCCCCCTCAATGTTATAAATGTGGTGAACTGGGTCACTTTGCCAGTGATCCCAAGTGTCGCCAGTATGTGAAACCAGCACCCACTGGTGCTCTACCGAAGCAAGTGGCTACAGTAGCCTTTGGGGAGGAGGTAGAAGTCCCAGGTGGGTGGGACCCCGTCCAGCTGACCTTAGTCTCACTAGGAGACAGTGAGATGGTCCCTAACGCCGACTTGCCCTCTTACACTAAGAAATATGGGCAAGTGGTGACCATCAATGGGAAGAAGGTAGAGGCTCTTCGAGACACAGGTGCCAGTGTGACTGCAGTGCGTCAGCACCTGGTATCTCAAGAGCAGGTTGTACCCCATGCCTATTGTCGGGTTGTCAATGCTGACAACACAGAGAGTCATTGTCCAATGGCTCAAGTTCCCTTTGAGTGGGGGGGGGGTCTCTGGTACTCTGCAAGTCGCTGTAAGAACTGCCATGCCTGTAGACTGTCTCCTAGGGAATGATTTGGAGAGCTCCCCTTGGGAAAAGGTGGAGAAGACAGCTCACCTGCGGATGGTGGGTTTACCTGATTGGGCGTGCGTGACCACCCGGTCAATGGCAGCCAGTAGGGGTGTTGAAAGGACCCTGGAGCCTGAGGGAGAGGCCCAGGAACCGGCCTTAGGGAGAGGGCACAGGAGGCGCAGGAAACCAGCCCCTAAAGTTCCCACGGCCCAGGAGGAAGCAGACCTTGAGGGGGATGCCCTGGAGCCTACCGGGGAACAGATAGCCGAACTGGGGGACCTGCCTGAGCTGACTCATTGGCAGCAAGAAGGAGGCCCCACCAGGGAGGAATTCTGCAGGGAGCAGAAAGAGTGCCCCTCTCTAGTGGGTATGCGGCAGCAGGCTGCAGCCCAGGCCAATGGGGATCAGTCCGGTACCCACTTGATCTACTGGGAGAACGACCTCCTATACTCAGAGCCTAACGTTGCTGAACCTGGGTCAGCCCGTGCGCTGGTGGTACCCCAGAAGTTCAGAGCCTTCCTACTGAGGCTGGCTCACGATGTTCCATTAGCAGGGCATTTGGGGCAGGACAAGACCTTTGAAAGGCTTGTCACCCACTTTTATTGGCCTCAAATGCGCAGGAGTTCAGACACTCACTGCAGGACCTGCCAGACTTGCCAGGCAAGTGGTAAGAGTGGAAGGTAGCTAAAGGCTCCACTCCAACCTTTCCCTGTGGTCAGTACCCCATTCCAGCGAGTGGGGATTGACATTGTGGGGCCACTGGACCCCAAGACAGCCATGGGCAACAGGTTTATCCTGGTCTTGGTGGACCATGCCACCCGGTACCCTGAAGCCATCCCTCTGAGGACAGTGACGGCCCCCGTGGTGGGACGGGCACTGATGGGAATTTTCTCATGAGTAGGATTCCCTCTAGAGGTGGTGTCTGACAGGGGACCAATTTCATATTGAAATATATGAAATCCCTTTGGCAAGAGTGTGGTGTGACATACAAGTTCACCACCCCTTACCATCCCCAAGGAAACGGGTTGGTTGAAAGATTCAACTGAACCCTAAAGGGCATGATTATGGGTCTTGAGGAACCCATGAGGCGTTAGTGGGACGTCCTCTTACCAAACCTTCTTTTTGCATACCGTGAGGTGCCACAGAATTTTCTGGGGTTCAGTCCCTTTGAGCTTTTGTATGGCCACCCAGTACGAGGACCTCTTAGTCTGGTCAAGGAAGGCTGGGAGCAATCTCCCAGGAAACCTCCCCAGAATGTATACAGTTACATGCTGGCCTTCCGGAACCAGACTAGGCATTTCAGGCAACTTGCTGAGGCAAATCTGGAAGCCAGCCAGGAGGAAATGAAGCGGTGGTACGACCACAATGCCACTCTGGTTGAGCTTCAACCTGGTCAAAAGGTATGGGTCCTAGCCCCTGTGGAGCCTTGTGCACTCAAGGACAAGTGGACAGGACCCTTTGAGATTGTGGAGCACAAGAGTTCTGTCACCTACTTGGTGGACTTGCAGTCTCCTAGGAACCCCTTGAGGGTCCTCCATGTCAATCGACTGAAGCCCCACTTGGAGAGGTCCGAAGTGGGCATGCTCTTGGCCACAGATGATGGGGCGGAAGAGGAGTCCGAGCCTCTTCCTGACCTCCTGATAGCCTCAGAGCGAGACGGGTCAGTGGATGGAGTTAACCTCTCACCCACCCTGACCCCTGAGCAACAGGATGACTGCCGCCAGCTGCTGGGGCAGTTTCCTGACCTGTTCTCCCTGGTTCCTGGTGTCACAGATTGGTGCGTCCATGATGTGGACACAGGAGACAGCTTGCCTGTGAAACATAAGGCTTACAGGGTAACTGACAGGGTCAGAGCAGGCATCAAAGAGGAGGTCTCAAAGATGCTTGCTCTAGGGGTGGTTGAGTCCTCCAGCAGTCCTTGGGCCAGCCCTGTGGTCTTGGTCCCAAAGGCTGCAGCGCCGGGTGCCACACCCGAACTCCGGTTCTGTGTGGACTACAGAGGACTCATTTCAGTCACGAAGACTGACGCGCACTCCATCCCCAGAGCTGATGAGCTCATTGATCGGTTAGGGGCTGCACGGTACCTCAGCACGTTTGATTTAACGTCTGGGTACTGGCAGATCGCCTTGACTGATGGGGCCAAAGAGAGGTCCGCATTCTCCATACCAGATGGGCATTTCCAGTTCCGGGTTATGCCATTTGGGATGAAGAATGCCCCTGCCACCTTCCAGAGGTTGGTCAACCAGGTGTTGGCTGGGCTGACGAGTTCAGCGCCGCATACCTGGATGACATCGCAGTGTTCAGTGGCACATGGAAAGAACACCTGCAACACCTCTGGGAAGTGTTGATGGCGCTGCGCAAGGCAGGTCTCACGATCAAGGCAAGCAAGTGTCAGATCGGGCAGGGTTCCGTGGTGTACTTGGGACACCAAGTGGGGAGCGGCCAGGTGGCGCCCCTACAACCCAAGATTGAAACCATCCTGGCTTGGGAGCCACCAAAGACCCAGACGGAGGTGAGGGCCTTTTTAGGACTCACAGGGTACTACAGGAGGTTTGTCAAGGGGTATGGCAGCATTGTTGCCCCCTTGACAGAGCTGACTTTGAAGAAGCAGCCCAGGAAAGTTATATGGACTGACACCTGTCAGAAGGCTTTTGACATCCTGAAGACTGCCATGTGCACGGCGCCCGTGCTCTTGGCTCCTGACTTCTCCAAAGAATTCCTAGTGCAGACAGATGCATCAGAGCATGGTGTAGGGGCTGTTCTCTCACAGATGACTGAGGAGGGCTGGGACCAACCTGTAGCCTTCATAAGTAGGAGGTTACTTCCACGGGAACAAAGGTGGAGTGCAATCGAGTGAGAAGAATTTGCTGTGGTCTGGGCGCTGAAGAAGCTAAGACCCTACTTGTTTGGGTCTCACTTCCGGGTTCAGACTGACCACAGGCCCCTCAGATGGTTGATGCAAATGAGGGGTGAGAACCCAAAACTGTTGAGGTGGTCCTTCTCCCTACAGGGTGTGGACTTTACCGTGGAGCACCGCCCTGGCACAGATCACGCCAATGCTGACGGTCTGTCCAGGTTTTTCCGCCTTAGTGAAGAGGAACTCCCTGGGGTAGGGTAGTTCCCCCCACATTTCAGCTGGAGGGGACACGTGTTAGACCTGGCACCTTGGCGTGAGTTTCCCTTCCACTTTTTGCTGATGTGCCTCATGTGTTTTGATGTGCCTCATGTGTTTTGTTGGTGTTAGCTGCTCAGAGCACTGTGCCACTGCCAATCAGTTCAGTACAAACAACAGTGATCCTCAAATGGTTAGGATAAGGATTAGATAAATATAGTTCAGAATCGATACTATATTCTGGAAGTGCAGCCGGACAACTGATTTAATTTTGCAATAAAACAATGCACACATATAGGAACAAAATACTTGTGGGACACAGTCCTGTATCCAATTAGAACAGTAACATTACAAAACAAACAAAGGTATTTCAGGCAAGACAATAGGAGCTTTTTACATTATCCAATGTTTTAAGCTTTTTCAAAACAGCTATTGCACTTTTTTACACAATGGATTAATGTGCATGCTGTTTTAGTAGGGGTCAACGACGTTTCGATCCTGTTACGAGGGTACTAGGATCATCATCAGGACATTAATGTGTACATGCCTGATTGTAACCGAAATTGCCTGTGGGAAAACAAACAGGGGTGATATAGAGAAGGGGAAGGATAAGCGGTGATCGGAGGAGAAAATAGAAAGAGAAGATTAGGACAATCCGCTCATGGCATGTTGAACAGGATTTAATGCGCAAAAAGTGCAGGTGTGGTAACATGGAGGCATGCTGGTGTGTGGGCATGCGTCGGGTCATCACGCGGTCATTTCCGCTCCAACTCTTCATTAGTCAGCCATTCACCTTGAATGCTAATTATCCTTCCTCCTTGTACTAGCCGGTTGCTCACCACGTATACGTCTTCTGTTTTGCGCCCGCCACTTCTCCACTAGTACTTGGCCCATGAACCCGACGCATGCCCACACACCAGCATGCCTCCATGTTACCACACCTGCACTTTTTGCGCATTAAATCCTGTTCAACATGCCATGAGCGGATCGTCCTAATCTTCTCTTTCTATTTTCTCCTCCGATCACCGCTTATACTTCCCCTTCTCTATATCACCCCTGTTTGTTTTCCCACAGGCAATTTCGGTTACAATCAGGCATGTACACATTAATGTCCTGATGATGATCCTAGTACCCTCGTAACAGGATCAAAACGTCGTCGACCCCTACTAAAACAGCTTGCACATTAATCCATTGTGTAAAAAAGTGCATTCGCTGTTTTGAAAAAGCTTAAAACATTGGATAATGTAAAAAGCTCCTATTGTCTTGCCTGAAATGCCTTTGTTTGTTTTGTAATGTTACTGTTCTAATTGGATACAGGACTGTGTCCCACAAGTATTTTGTTCCTATATGTGTGCATTGTTTTATTGCAAAATTAAATCGGTTGTCCGGCTGGACTTCCAGAATATAGTATCGATTCTGAACTATATTTATCTAATCCTTATCCTAACCATTTGAGGATCACTGTTGTTTGTACTGAACTATTACCCAAGGTCCTCAATTACCTTTTGGGTTCCCTTGTCCCTCATAAAAACTACCAATCAGTGCCACAGTGCAAGTGCTCCCTTTGGTAAAATGTATACATTGATTGGTGTCCATATTTGGCTTATTTGGTTTACTATCAGCCCCTAGTAAAGTGCACCAGGAGTGCCAGGGCTTGTAAATACAAATGCTGCTGGTGGGCTTGCAGCACTGGTTGTGCCACCCACAGAAGAGGCCTAGCAAAATGTGTCTAAGGTCTGCCACTGCAGAACCTGCGTGCAGTCTGGTACTGTCGCACTGATTGCGCAAGTGCACCTACTTGCCAGTCCCCAAACCTTCACTTAACTACATATTAGTCACCCCTCTGGTAGGCCCAAGGGCAGGGTGCATTGTAGGTATAAGGTAGGACATGCCCTGATGTGTGTGGCGTGTCCTAATAGTGAATTACAGCCATTTTCGTTTTTCACTATTGAAGGCTACCTGCTCTCCATTGGCCAGAATGGGCTGCTGGAATTACTACACGCTGTAATCCCAGTGGACTCAGAGAGCATGGTAGAAAGTCAAGTTTAGTATGCCTGAACTCAGAATAATAAAATACTTCTTTTAGTAAAGTTTATTTTAATATCCTGTGTTTGTAAATACTACTTTTAGAAAGTTAGTATTTACTGACCTGGCCATTTCAGTCCGCCTCTGCTGTGTGTGTGTGTGTTCTGCCTAGTTACAGTGAGGAGCAGGGCTGGGGAATTCCAGGAGACAGGCTGGCTGCCAGGTGGTGGGTAGAGAGATTACACCAGGATGGGTGGGAGGAGTACACCTTGACTCTGAATAGACCTGTGCTCTGCCACCACAATGCCGGCTCCGCCTCCTGTGGAGCGGCTGATGTTTCTGCCCTACTGCTGAAAGGAAAGAGCAGAGTCACCACAACAAAGTGCTCCAAAACCGGACTGAGCCAGGCCCAGGCCCCCTGGCGACAAAGAACAAAAGAATTGCTGTATAAAAGAAGGAGCCCTGCTCCCAAGAAATTAGATCAGATCCTGTTGAAACAAGAAGAACCTCTGCCTGATGAGAAGGAACTGGGAAAGCTGTAAGCAGGAGTACTGTCCCTGACCTGGGGGACTGGCCTGCAGTGGTTGCCTTGCTGCTGAAGGAGAGGAGAAAAGACTACAAAGACTTTTATTTCAACTTGTGCTTAAAGATCTCCAAGGGCTTGAACTGAGCTTGCCCCCTGAACGAAGTCCCAGGACCAGTGGACTTCACCCCCAGCTCCCCAGAGTCTTTTGGAAGTGCCTGCTGCTGTTGTTGGGCCTTCTGAGGGACTGCGTGTCGCAAGGAGCTGGAAGCGCGACTCAAGGAGGAGAAGCGTGCCGCCGTCGGAGCTGTTGCCGTCGCATCTCGCAGAGAGTGTCGCCGCTGCAGCATCGCATCGAGCGGAAGCATCTCGCATCATCCGGAAGTGTCTCGCAACGCCGAAGAAGCGTGTCGCCATCGCAGCCATCGCAGCTGTCGCATTGCACCGCATCGAGAGGAGAGTCTCGCATCGAGGAGGAAGCGTGCCGCCATCGCAACCATCGTAGTTGTCGCATTGCACTGCATCCAGAAAAGCGCCTCGCATCCACGGAGAAGCGTGCCGCCGTCGGAGCCGCTGTTGCCGCACCTCGCAGAAGGGGTGTCGCCGCGGCAGCATCGCATCGAGCGGAAGCGTCTCGCAACGTCGGAGGAGAGTGCCGCTGCCAAGGCCGCTGCCGTCGCATCTCGCCAAAGGTGACGCCGCTGTAGCTGACGCATCGAGTCGAGCCTTCTCGCAACATCGGAGAAACGTAACGCATCTGGAAGATCCCATCTTTATTTCTTTTGCACCAAGAACTTCCACGCATCTGCATCGCTGCAACACTTTCGTTGCCCTGCGTGTCGCATCTAGGGTACATTGACTTAAAGTGTCGCATTTAAGAACTTAAGAGAAACTAAGCAATCTTCTACCAACTAAGCAACCGTATTGTGTATTTTTAATCGTTTAATGGTCTTGTGATAATCCTATATAAAGAATCCTTATTTTTAATATAAATACCTGTGTGGTGTCCATTTGTAGTGTTGTCACTGGGTTACTGTATGTGTTCACAAATGCTTAACCTATAACGCTCTGAGATAAGCCTTGTCTGCTCGCCCCAAGCTACCTAAAGGGTGAGCAGGGGTTGTTTTAGAAGTGTAACCCCTTACCCTGACTAGAGGAAAGGTTCCCTGCTTGTCACAAGTACCTACCTGTGCCAACCAGAGAACCCGGATTCTAACAGTAATATCCTCCAATTTCTGAGTGATCAGCACCCCAAGATATCGTATTTGTGTTTTTGTCCCTTGACTCTTCGAACTGTGTTCACTTTATACCCCGAGATTAAGCCAACATTCTTTGCCTTCCTCCAGGGCCGGACTGGTGATTCAGAGTCAGAGTCAGTCTCCTGCAATGTATACCCTTGGGCAGACAACATTACGGGGCCCAAATGCCATATACATTTTAGTTGCTAATCAAAATAAATGTGTGCGGACCTCGTTGGGTGTGAAAATCGGGAGGGGGGGGTCATAACGTACACCCGTTTCTTCAATAATGCTTCAAGGGACCTTGTAGCATAAGGTCTGTATTTCTACCAGCTGTGGGACTAAGTCACTGTCTTTTACCGTTCTTTTTATTTTGAGCGCTGAGAAAATTCAATCAAAAACGGAGGCAGATTATGACAATTTTCCAGTTTTAATATGCTGACAATTATTGCTTTACATGCATTATCTCTTACATGCATTATCTCTTAAAGTATCAGTGAATGGAGCAACAAAACAAAAAATACGACAATTTTAAATTAGATCACTTGCTTTCCCAGAAACTTCATTTAAGTGTGTAGACACTTTTGTGCTTTTTCTGTGCGAATGATGACGGCCCAATCAAATTTGAAGTACAAGCACTAGATGTCTTTGAGTTTCTGTAGTGTTGCGCTCTAGTTCTCGAGCGCTGCGTGGTGACGCAGCGCGCGAGAACGTGTGATAACGAGCTAATGCGCATGCGCGAAGGCCCGCGATTGCCGCGAGGTCCGATTCCCGGCGCTTTCCTGCCTAACGGATATAATAAAGCATTCCTGGTAAACCCATTATCTCTGCTTCGGGTCATCTTTCATGAGGAGTGTACTCACAACTTTACAGTGGCGACGAGGCTGGGACCTGCATGCAGGAAAGTGGAGATCAGAGGGGAACTTGATCACAGACACACCACGTGGCAAAGGTGTCGAGCTGGAAGGATACCAGAGAGGACCGTAGGAGGATAATCACCTCCAGAGGGCAGAACAAGGTGGGAGAGCGTGGCAGAGGCAGTAACAAGGACATAAGGCACACTGGAAAAAAGGGGAAAAGAATAAGAAGAAGAAAGTAAAGACGGAGAAGGCCAGTTGAACCCAAAAGAGAACCTGGCGGACGCAGCGGCGCGCAGGGACAGGGGGGCAGAAGAACCTCAACACGACCAAACGCAAGGTGAGAGTGTGGACGCGCCAGGCAGTCCGAGAGGCCCAGGGGCGGCGCCAGAAGAACGCGCCAAAATGAGCACGCAAGAATCCTCGCTGACAACACCAATCCCGTTCCTGCCGAGGCCAGGAGAACCACAAATGAAATGGGAAGATTGGAGAGAGTACTTCAAGAATTACATTGCAGCGCTAGATGATGAAAATGGGGAGGCTTTTCCCAGTGCGAGGAAGAAAAGGATCCTAATGCACAATTTGGGCCCAGAAGGGATACGAGTCTATCAGATCCTGGTACCCGCAGTCAGACCGGACACAGATGATGACGTGTTCAAACACGCAATAGAAGACCTCGATACCCACTACCGGCCCGCGGTATGCGTCTCCATTGACAGGTACAATTTCCAGCAAAGGAAACAAGAAACCGGCGAATGCATAGATGACTATGTGGCGGCATTGAGGAAGTTGGCAGTAACGTGCAGGTATGGAGTCCTTACTGATGAGTTCATAAAAGACCAGTTAGTTATGCACACTACCAACAAAACGTACAAGACAAATTGTGGACAAACAGTGAAGCATCACTGAAGGATGTAATAGCCTTAGTGAAAAAGGCGGAAATGTCGAAAAGGTGCGCAGAGGCGGCCAAGAGGGAGACCATTCAGAGAACCATGGTGAACAAGGTGGATGACGCCGGGCCGCAGGGACGGAGCAAAACCATGCTGCCCGACGGGAAAGGACAGAGTAAATGGAAAGGAGAACCAGGACAATAATGGAAGCCGAGTGGAGACGCCAGCACGGTGTGCTACAGGTGTGGTAGTCCAGCGCATTTTGCGCAAGACAAACGATGCCCAGCTTTCCGAGCGAAATGCATGTTCTGTGGCGTTATGGGGCACTATGAAAAAGTGTGCCGCCGGAAAACGAAGAAACCAATGGTGAAGTATGTGATGCAAGACCCACAGGAAGAAGAAGATGAACAAGAGGAAGAAGACGAGATATTGTGTGTGGATGAGCTGGTACTGGGCATCGGGAATAAGCGCTCCCGCAAACCACTGTGCGACATGTTAATAGGAGGTGTGAAAATCAAGATTATAGCAGACTCAGGATCGCCGTACACCATAGTGCAGAGGGCAGTATGGAAGGAAGACTTCGAGCCCAGCTTAGGATCAAGGCTAGAACCACCGGACATACGGCCAGTGTCGTACACAGGCGAACCCATTCCCATGGTGGGATACAGGAAGTTGAACTTCGAATTCAAAGGAAGATGCGCGGAGTGCAAGTTGTATGTAGTGGAAAGAGGCCCATCTGTTCAAGGATGGATGGATCAAGGGGACTCGGGATCAAGTTGGACCCAGGAGGGGAAACGCAAGTGCTACTGACAGCGCCTGGGAGCTGGCCGGAACTAGAAGAAATGAAAAGCAGATTCCCAAAGGTCTTTGGAGGGAAAGTGGGTAAATTGGAGAAATTCACCCACAAAATAGTACTTAAGGACAACTCGAGACCAGTCTCGCACAAGGTCCGCAACGTGCCGCTAGCCATAAAAGAAGCGATACAGCGGGAACTGCGAAGACTAGAAGAAAATGGAATAATAGAGCCCATAGACAGCTCGGAATGGCTGGCCCCCTTGGTAGTGGCCACGAAACCGAATGGGAAAGTTCGTCTGTGTGTGGACCTTCGTGAGCTTAACAAGTGCCTGGTAGTGGAAAAATTCCCGTTGCCGCGCATTGAAGAAATGTTGTCCAAAACAAAGGGGATAAAGTGGTTTTCCACCATCGACCTCACATCTGCTTACCACCAGATCGATCTACATCCTACCAGCAGGAAAGTGACTTCCTTCATAACGCCGTTTGGATGTTATCAATTCCGCAGGATGCCGTTCGGGCTTGCTTCCGCAGCGACAGTGTTCCAGAAATTAATGCATCGCCTCTTCAAGGACATCGAGGGCATCCAATACTTCCAGGATGACATACTGGTGATGGGGTCAGACAGGAAAGACCACGACAGAAAGCTAGACAAAGTGCTTCAAGTGTTGGAGACAAATGGCTTGACGGCAGAATGGGAGAAGTGCCGACTAGGGATGACGTCTGTCACATATTTGGGACATGAAATAGGAGGCCAAGGCATTACACCCAAGCGAGCAAACGTGAAAGCTATCTGTAACGCTGAGGCACCGTCCAACAAAGAAGAAGTGAGGTCATTCCTAGGGATGGCAGAATATTACAGCAAGTTCGTGCAACACTTTGCCTCCAAGACACACCATCTGAGACAATTGATAAGGGACAAGACAGCATTCAAGTGGACAGAAGAAACGCAAAAGGAATTTGAAGCATTGAAGTGCGACATCAGTCAAGCAGTGCCCCTGCAAGGATACGATCTGCAAGGAAAATCTATACTGATAACAGACGCCAGTGAAAAAGGATTGGGAGCAGTCCTCATGCAAGAGAGGAGAGAGGGGACGACGGAGACCCTCTGTTTTGCATCCAGGTCATTATCACCAACAGAACAGAAATATAGTGTAATCGAGAAGGAAATGCTAGCGGTGGTATGGGCCATGGGAAGGTTCCGCCAATTTCTATGGGGCACGAGATTCACACTTAAAACGGATCACAAGCCTTTAGTCAAGGTGCTTACCTCCAGTGGACATGCCAGTGCCACGCCGCGCATAGCCAAGATGACACTAAAGTTACTAGAATACAGGTATGACGTGGAGTACATACCAGGGACACAAAACAAAGTCGCTGATTATCTTAGTAGAGCAGCAGCAATGGACGAGGCCCCCAACCCAGCAGCAGAAGAGGAAGAGATGGTAGCGGTTATGGAGGACCCCGAAAGGGTAATAAGTAGGCAAGAATGGACCCAAGCGTACGAAGATGACAATGAAATTAGAGAGGTCAAGGAATACATAGTTCACGGTTGGCCCGAGAAGAGACGGCTGCGAGAGGCGCTTAGGAAGTTCTACGAAGTTAGAGAGGAGCTGTCTGTGGGAGACGAAGGAATTTTCCTGTACAGAGGCGAGAGTGTCATCCCCCCGGCAGCGTTAGTATCTCGCCTGGTCGGGATGCTGCTTGAAGGACACTTGGGAATAGTGAAAACCAAGATGAGGGTGAAGCACATGTACTGGTGGCCTGGAATGGACATCCAGGTAGAGAGGCATGTCAGGGAATGCGACCAATGCCAGAGAGCAGATAAGACACTGAATCCACTAAGGCCGGAGCTGGAGAGATTCACGCTACTGAAGGATCCGTGGGAAGAAGTAGTGATAGATATCCTAGGACCGGTGTTAGACAGCCAAGGGACGCCCCAATATCTGTGCGTTCTGGTGGACAAGTACTCCAAATGGCCGGAGATACATATTCAAGAGGCGATGGACACAGCGACAGTGATTAAGTTTATGACATCAGTATTCCTCAGAGAAGGAATCCCGAGGACCATTTTGAGTGACAATGAACCGCAATTCACTTCAGAAAAGTGGTACAAGTATGCTGAGAGGAATGGAATCAAAGTACAACAGATGTCCATGTATCATCCGTCAAGTAATGGACAAGTGGAAAGGTTCAATCGAGTCATCATGGGATCCATCCAAGCAGCAATCATGATGGGCAAGGACTGGGAGAAGGAGGTACAGAACATGATATGGGCATACAGAATCACCCCCACAGGCACGGGGTATTGCCCTTTCCAAATCCTGAGGGTACGACATCCCTTCACCAAAGACAACGTAGTGTGGAGAGAGAAGACGATTACCAGCAAGTGGTCTCCGGCAGTGGTACAGAATAACCTGGAGAAGGCCCAAAGGATATATACGGAATACTATAATCAAAGGAGGAGAGTGAAGGCCACTACCCTGGAGAGAGGGGAATGGGTGCGAGTCAGATCGGCCATGAAGAAAAAGAAGGGAGATAGCAAATACAGCCCTCCTCTACAAGTGAAAGAAGTGTACGACAGGGCGGCTTTGCTCAGTGATGGGAATGTGTGGTCTCAAGACCGAATGACCAAGTGCAACCAAATCATACGCTGGCCCCAGGAGGTGACCGAAAGGACGCCCCAAGGTGCAAGCGCAAGGGAAAGTGAAGGAAACAGTACGTCTGGAGAAGAAGGCAGGACAGGAGAAGAGAGCAGTGAGATGCAGGGGGAGCAAATGACACCAGAGATCGGGGAACAGAGCAGAGAGGAGAGCAGAACCCCGAGGAGGGATGAACTGAGCACACCGAGAAGCCAAGCAGGAAGCCCGACGAAGGGAGGTACCCAAGAAGAATGCTCCACTCCGGTAAGGCACACTAGAGCGGGCAGAGTTGTGGTACGACCCAGCCACTTCCGAGACTTTGAACTAGAGGGTAGCTGAATGAGTATTGGGACTTTAAGGACCACTTTCCTTTGTTTATACAAGAAGGGAGATATGTAGTGTTGCGCCCTAGTTCTCGAGCGCTGCGTGGGGACGCAGCGCGCGAGAACGTGTGATAACGAGCTAATGCACATGCGCGAAGGCCCGCGATTGCTGCGAGGTCCGATTCCCGGCGCTCTCCTGCCTAACGGATATAATAAAGCATTCCTGGTAAACCCATTATCTCTGCTTCGGGTCATCTTTCATGAGGAGTGTACTCACAACTTTACAGTTTCGAACGCCTAAACAGGAATTATCCATGTTTTTTTTGGTCAAAATTGTATTTATTAGCAACAGACAGAAAGAACAAGCCATGACGTCTTTGATACAACGGAATGGACTGGCAAGTGATGATAATACAAAACCAGACACGGAAGTGGAAAAGGCAAGCTTCACCAATAACAACATACGCTAATGTAGGGGTACAGAAGTGCGAAAGAGGAGGCGAAGCAAGCCCTAAAACCACGCCCTAGAGATCCCAAATGGGCAATCCCTAGAGTCTAGTAGTCCGGTGTCCGCAGTCTATGGAGAGAGGAATTGTCCATCCAAGCAGCCTCTGCGCCATGGAACATCAAACTCGTTTTATAAGAAACCCAACTCCCCAAAATCCCACCCCCTCCCACCCCATGAACCCAGTTGGGAAAAAGAGAGAAAGAACAGAAAGGAAAGCGAGAACGATAGAGAGAGAGAGAGAGAGAGGAGAGTCTCGGGGAGGAAACCCGGAGGACCAGGACTGGAGACGGACCCACCGAAGGCGGGGTCAGGGCAACGCCTCATCCAGGCGGCATAAGAGCTGTGAGATGGACTACCAGGGAGACCCCCCAGTGGCGGTCTCAGCGGGCTACAGTTGGAACAGCCGCAACCCCCTAATATGGGGCGGGCAAACAGCCGCCGGCAGTCCCTGAGAGAGGAATGTCACCAGCGGCCCCGATTTGAGCTCGAATGCAGCGTAGTCATCTCTAAAAATATCCGCCATTCTCTCCAAACTCAGAAGCCTCCAGAGACGGGAGTGCCACATCGAGGCCGTAGGGGCCGCCTGTTTCTTCCAGTTGGCGGCGATAGCCACTTTCGCCGCCCCTAGACAAAGCCACATAATGGCCTTATCTGCTCGGGTTTGGTAGCGCAGGGAGGGATCTCGAAGGCCCAAGAGCGCGGCATCAATGGAGGTGGGGATCGGGTAGCCCAGCATAGTCTTGATTTGTGCCAGTATCTCCTCCCAGAATGGGTGAATATTATCTGTGTTTTTAAGTATGTCTGCAGTCTAACAATAAAAATAAATCGTTTCTAGAACTACATTTACTTAGTAATGTTGGGGAGACGTGGAACTGCAGATATGTTTGCCATTGAATAATAGTGACAGTTTAATTTGCACTGAACGCACTATCTGTCCTTGGTGTGAGGTTGCGTTATTGTGCATCAGATGTGCTCAAAATATAACGTGACATGAATGACCCTTCACACATTCAACTTAGACATTTATTATCTTTTATTCTCAGTGATAAATATTTTTAAATGGTATGTGTTGCAGAACTGGTTCAGGTTGGTTCTCCATTCAAATGTCTTTGCCAGGCTGCTGTTGAGACACAGTCTTTGTGTAAAGGCGCAACATCAGCAGGTAGCCTCTGGCCTTGATTACCCACAACAGAGGCACACAGAGGTGTCAGGTTCAGTGCCCTTCTTCTCCACATAGCCACTCTCACATGCATTTCATTTGTTCTATAGCGCTACTCAAAACCAGTGTAGGTTGTGTGAACACTTTACAACACACACACATTATATATGGAGACAATGAATTATACGTGTGTAAATCAGTCTATAGGAAATAATACATAGGACAATGTGAATTGCAGGGTGTAGGAATCACATATCATCCATACTGGTAGGCAGTACATTTAAAAAATGTGGGTTCTGGAGAAGCACAAACTTAGGATTTAAAATGTACCTCAGTGGTTGGGGTTGGCTTTACTATTAAGAATATATTTCTACCGAAACAAACCTTTTTTAGCAGCATTTGGATAATGAAAAACTGGGGAAAAAATAATGTTGTAACCAATAGCATGCAGTTTGCCTGCTGCTCTTTGATGACAGTTTATTGATCATTGCCCTATATTAGGATTGTAATTTAGGAACTGCTGGTTACAAACACATCTCTGTGGCAAAAACAGTAACCCACTGAGTTATGCACATAAAATACAGTAATGTGATTTGCATGTTCTTTGCAGCAGACATAATAATCCTTTGTGCTACTTTATGATGAGTCAAAACTGTCACTAGCCCAAACTCTGATCTCTCTCCAGCAGGAACATTAACCACCAGAGTTTACTTGTCATTTTTATTGTTGCCTGAAAACTGCTGGACACACTACATACAAGGTACTTTGCAGCAGGTGATATTAAACCCATAAGTTACGCCCTCCAGGTCAGCATCAGGTGTGGTTGCACCAGTCAGTCCGCCCCTTAGTTCCTTGCAGCGAGAAGAACAAGACCATGTTTCAGCACGCACCTGTGTATGTGGTGTTTGTATAGCACAAACCAAGTAGCGCAGCACTGTACAAGGCCAAAGTCACAAGTAAATCCATGGAGTGCTTGGAGGGGTAGCTGGGCTCTGAGATGTGCTGTAAAATGCACCATTTTGGTCTGTCTTTTTCCCACATTTTCGTGGGGGGAGAACCCCCCACCACAAACCCCCCTAGTAGTGGTCCGGCTCGCTCGCTGCTTTCGCTCGCGACCCGCTAGACGGGGGCTAGTCTGCCAAATTTTGCCAGGGCTGCTTTCCGTTTCCAGTCCGGCCCTGCCTTCCTCATCAGATTAGGAACAGCATTTTGCGGATTACTGGTAAACAGAATCAAGTCATCTGCATATAGAGCCAATTTAACTTCTAACCCAAAAGATTTGAAAGGGAGAATGGTGGAATCTGCCCATATCATATAACCCTGTCTTGTTCCTCTAGAAATGCTGAACCAATTTGACAATTCTCCATTTACCAGTACCTTAGCCTTAGGGCAATAGTAAAGATTTTTCACGGCCTTCACGACATTCTGCGGGAACCCAAAACTGCTTAATGCCTCCCACAGATATACCCAGTGCACCTGGTCAAAGACCTTAGCTACATCTACTGCTACTATGGTTAAAGGTAAGTTCCGTTCTTCCGCCATATCCACAACCCCTATCAACTGAAATGTAAGTTTGTTTAGCTGCCTCCCTGATATGAAGCCTCTTTGATCTGGATGTATGACCCCTTCTATAACCTTAGCTACACGTGAAGCTATCATCCCAGAAAAGATCTTGTAGTCTGTATTTAAAAGGGATATTGGTCTGTAAGAGTCTACTTTCTGAGGATCCTTGTTCAGTTTTAAAACTAATGTAACCGTAGCCTCATACCAAGAACTTGGGATCATTTCCCCATCCATATATATCTCATTAAATATGGCTTTTAAAACTGGGACTACAATATCCATGATACAAAGAAAAACCTCAACTGGAAGACCATCTGGTCCAGCTGCCTTTCCCCTTGCCATTTTTCTACACTGCGTTCTAATCTCTTTGTCCGTAATCTCTCCCTCTAAGGCTTTCCTCCATTTATCAGTTAATTGTGGGAGTGCCGCTATTCTTAACCAGTCTTTTATACTTTCCCGATCGGGTTGTATATCTTCACTGTACAGATCACTCATAAACTTTCGTGCTTCTCCACATAGATCTGCATTGGCATATAATGCTTCTCCTGACTCCCTACTAATTAAGTCACGTACTGTATTTCTCGCCTTATCTGCTTACAATGAACTGCATTTCTCTCCATGAGCAAAGTGTTGAAGCTTACTCACTTTCCCTCTATCGAGTAGCCTTGTATCCAACTGTGCCTGAAATTCTGCTTGCAACTTCTCCAAATCTTTACTTAGGGGCCCATTAGCATGGCGGTCGGAAAACCACCCCGACCGCTATGGTAGCGGAAAACAACCACCCGCCGGTACCACGGCAAAACCGGCGGTACAATTAGGATCATCCGCCCAAAAAAAACTACCACGGCGGAACGAGGTAAAGAAAAACCAAGGCCAAAAACCGTCCGCGGTGGTCAGATTCGCGGCGGAAAATAACCAAACCACCACCAGGACCGCGGTACGTTCCGCTGTTTCCGACCGTTGTGGTCGCAAACAGTGATGAATGGGAGAGCCGGCGGAAGAGTTGTAGGATAGCCACCGCTGCAGATGCTCCGTGACAAATACGGCGGTCAACAGAAAAAACTCCCAACAAGGCCATAAAGTGCACACAGCAAACTAGCCATGCACCCCAAAACACAGAACACACCCTAATGACACAACCACATGGCAACTACAAAAATTAAAATCCCTGGACAACCTGCACAACACACCGGACAGCAATACCCCATTTGGACACACCCACATAGCTGAGTATAAAACCAGCCCCTTCCCTGATCACAATGCTTTGCATGACTCCAGACGTGAAGGGACAAACACCACAGCTGAAAGGAGAGGCAAATCATCACACCATCACAGCACACACACACACCACACACATCATCACCACCACCAACTCCACACCTGCACCCATAACCCCTTTGCACATCACACACCATGGCACCACAGAAAATGCCCAAATTCACAGAGAGTGAGTAGTCAGTCATGGTGGATGAGATAATAAGAGTAGAGCCACAATTGTTTGGTAACCTGGTCCAACAGACACCATTAGCCACCAGAACACAAATGTGGACAAGGATAGCTGACAGGGTCAATGCAGTAGGGACCACCCCATGCAAGAAACAGGAACTCATGAAGCGGTGGCAGGAAAAGAACCATGAGCTGGTACAGATGACTGGCGGTGGCCCTCCCATTCCACCAAGAACATTCACAGCATGGGAGGAGAAGGTGCTTGCCATACTGCATCCAGAGAGTCTCACAGGAATAGTCGGGGGAGTGCAGGCTGGTATGTACTGTGAGAAGTTGGCCTGGTATATGCTGTCCACTAATTAAAGTGGGCACCTTGTATCAGTCCAAACACCCTTATTGATGATTAGGTTAAAGACAACCTTTATTGAAAGCTATCCTAGTGGTAGCTATGGAGAGCAGCCTTCAGGCTAAGTCGCGAAGGAATGTAAAGCAGCTTGGTTTGCCAGATTATAACCTCTTGAATGACTAATTGAAAGGAGAACCTCACAAGGTATATATATATATATATATATATATATATATATATATATATATATATATATATATATATATATATATATATATATATATATATATATAAATATATACTATATATATTTATTACTAGACACTCTCTACTAACCTCTTTATGAGATTAGAGAACAAGGCACACAATATTAATACACTAGAATGACAGTAAATAGCACAATACACAGTGGGCCCCAGGTGGAGACCAAACCATATATTAAGAAAGTGGTATAACAACCACCACTTGATGAGACACAGTGCCTAGAGTACGTAGAACCGCTGGGACCCCAAGGAACCACCCAAGGTAGTGACACAGGGGACCCACGGGGGACGCATGCAGTGTGAGAACACAGCCGCGAGCTCCGTACAACTCTATGGGAAAGTGGCGGTTGGAATTTTAAAGCTTAAGGACACTTGGGAGAGGACTTGGAGCAAACCCTTTCAAACTTAGAAGGTTCTAAGGCCAGCACCCATGTGAGCAATGGAGTACTCGTGTTACTTAACCCAGGGAAGCTGGGTGCATAGGTGTCAAATGGTGTCGGGAATCTTCGTCGTTTTCAATGGCGTAATGCTGCAAAGTGCTGCTGCTGTGAAGAGGAAAAGTGTCCGGTGTGATCCAAGCCTGGATCGGAGCTGAGAAGAACCTGAAAGCAGAGGGAACAGAGTCTGGGTCACTTGTCAGTGACCAGGGGCTCGGTAGACGAATGCCCACTGATGTCGGGTGCCTCAGGTGAGATGAGGTGAAGCTTGACTCTGCAGCCACGGGGACCAGGAGATGTCAACGATGACCAAAGTCCACAGACGAGCTGTCCCACAAAGGATGTCGAGTGCTGGGTGGTCAGTGTCCGGATTGGAGACCAACAAGCCTTGGCAACTGCAACCCATGCGGTCAAAGAAAAGATGCTCCAGTGTGGACCAGCAAGGTCCTGTGGACTCCCCAAGCAATGGAGAGTCAGGGCAGGTCTGGAGCAACCAGGAAAGCCCACTGAAAGTTAAAGTACCCTTCTCAGGGACCCACAGGTTGACGGACCAGGGATCGTGAAGGGACCTCGAGAGGAATCACTAAATACCAGCCCACGGAACACTTGTGGAGTGTAGGCCAGTAATCTTCAGTGGAATCACTGCTCGGGGTCTGGCCTACAAGTAGCCCAAACCACAGCCTCAGGAATCGCCAAAAAGCATATGCTGCTGCAAATGTGCACGGTGTCCAGGGGTTCGGTTTGCACGGTCCCCACGAGGGCTGCGGGTCTCAGGTTTACTGAGAGCACTCGTCAGCCTCAGGGAAGCTTAGGAACCCACCTACTGTGTTGCAAAGTCTTCGGAGTCCGTCAGGAGCAGCATAGATGCAAACCATCAGATGCGTCATTGGTGCCTGCCGTGCAGGGGAGTAACTCCTTTACTCCAAGGGAGATTCTTCGGTCATCCAACGTAGTTGATAGTTGAAGTACTTGATTTCTGTAGCAGAGTTTCGTCCAGGTAAATCCAAAGTCCTGTAGCCAGGGGTTCCTACTTTATACTCAAGGAAGGGGTGGGACAAACTCTGGGGATCCACCTATGGGAGGGTCAGGACAGAGGGGTGGCTACACCCATGTCCTTTGTCCAGTTTCACGCCAGAGCAGGGGCTGATAGCCCCTGCAACCAGTTTGAGCTGGACTGTGCACAGGGACACCAAATGTGCCCCCAGTGCCGACATCAAAGCACTCTCAGAGTGCACCCACCCAGCCCCAATACACTAAAGCTTGTCTGGGAGGTGGTCACACCTCCCTGTGACAGGAAACCTATTGTCCAGCCATCCACTGCCGGAGTTTCGTCCAGTAGCAGGAGGACAGACTCGTGTCTGTTGCTGGCAGCATCCATTTTGTGATGCCAAGGTCTGTAAAGCTGGTTACGGGTGTACCGGTGCTGTCATATTTCTCCCTCTAGTAGGGTGGAATCATACCTCCTACACCAGTTACTGGTGTTGAGGTATGATTCCAAGGCGTTCGACACCAAACACGACATGTTTCTATGCAGCTGTTTTAAAGTTAGCATTTACCGCGAGGTTAGAGGTAATGGTAATGGTAAAAAGTATTTCTAAAGCGCTATCATTCATCCCAAGGGATATCATGGCGCTAAGATTAAGCAATGT
Organism: Triturus cristatus; assembly: GCF_964204655.1. NCBI lineage: Eukaryota > Metazoa > Chordata > Amphibia > Caudata > Salamandridae > Triturus > Triturus cristatus. The sequence continues at coordinate 1,079,275,286 of NC_140589.1, read as the reverse complement.
ACAGAGAGCTGACATAGGTCGGTAATGGTTTTAATGAGTGTTAGGGAACAACATAGTTTTGAGTTTTTTCCTAAAGGTAAGGTAGCCGTCAGTAAGTCTTAAATCTATTGATAGATTGTTCCATAAGTTTGCAGCTAAATATGAGAATGCACGCCTCCCATCCTAGCCTTCTTTATACGGGTGGTTACCGCTCTTGCGGTGAATTGAGATCTAAGATTTCTATTTGGTACATAGAAATTGATTCTATTTTTTAGGATAGTCGGGCCAGTATCATGCAGTACTCTGTGAGTGATGCACAGCATTTTGAAAGAGGCTCTTTCTCTCATTGGCAGCCAGTGTAAGGCTCTCAAGCAGCTTGCAGAGGAGTCATATTTTCTTTTGTTACATACGGCTTTTGCTGCCGCATTCTGAACAAGCTGTAACTTTGAAAATAGGTAATCCGCCATGCCGACGAATAGGGAATTCCCGTAATCAAGTCTACTAATTAATAGTGACTGGACTAGGATCTTTCTGCATTCCAGGGGAATCCAGGGAAACACTCTTCGTAGCATTTTCAGTAGCGCGAAGCCTTTGCCACAAATGGTAGTTACGTTGTTTTTCATTGACAATGCATTGTCAATGTAGACTCCCAGATTCCTCGCCGTCTGAGTTGGTTTGGGGGGTGTACCAAGACTGTTAGGCCACCAAGTGTCATCCCAAAGCTGTTGGGAACCGCCGAACAATAGAATCTCCGATTTGTCGGCATTTAATTTCAGGCAATGATTATGCATCCAACTAGATAGTTCAGTGAGGCAGTTGAGCAGTCTGTTTTTGGAGCCTTCTTCACCATTTAAGGCAATCATTAGTTGCGTATCATCTGCATATGAGCAGATGTTAACGCCCCACTTCTTCCCAATGGTGGCTAACGATGAAACATAAACATTAAATAGTGTTGGGCTTAATGATGCCCCCTGTGGTACACCATACTTGATCTTTCGAGGAGTGGAGGTATAGCTGCCTAGTCGAACAGATTGCGATCTGTCGAATAGAAAAGAGTTCAACCAAGTCAGGGCTTTTCCCTCTATTCCTTTTGCAGCTAAACATTCTTGATGAAAGGTTATGGGATACGGTATCAAAAGACGCTAATAAGTCTAACAATATCAAGGCCACCGTTTTACCCACATCAACCTGGTTTCTGATGTCATCCAGTACTGCCAGAAGAGTTGTCTCGGTACTGTTGTTAGACCTAAAGCATCGTCTGCGAAACATCGAGCAAGTTATTAGTTTCCAAAAAAATTTGACAGTTGTTTGTTCACCAATTTCTCCAACACCTTTGAGAGGTATGGCAACTGTGAGATGGGCCGGTAGTTGGCTGGATTGTTTATGTCCGCACCTGCTTTCTTTAATAAGGGAGTCACTACTGCCGTTTTCCAGATGATTGGAAATTCCGCTTGGTCTAGAGACTGATTTAATACTTGCATCACTACTGGACCAATTATAGGGATTAATTGTAGGAAAATGTGGTGTGGGCATGGGTCCAGCGCAGACCCCTATTTAATTTCAGACATGACTTTGGTTACTTCTTCCTCTGAAAAAGGGGCAAAGACAGGGCAGCTGGCCAATGAGCAAGGCTCTGCATCAATATGATGCTCTGTCATTTTCTGGTCATTACTGGAGAAGGATGAATACATTTTATCTATTTTATCGAAGAAAAAATTGCTGATTTTATTGCATCCCTCCTGTGAAGGCGACAGGTTTGTTGTGAGGCTAGTGGGATTGCAGAGTTCTCTAACAATTTTAAAAAGTTCTTTAGAGGAATGTTTATGTTCAAATATTTGCTGTGAGAAGTAGTCTTTTTTTGCTTTCCGTATGGCTGCATTATAAGCTTTCAGTTCCTGTTTATAAATGGATCTGTCATTCAAGGTTTTACTTAACCTCCATTTATGTTCCAACATAGCGCATTTTCTTTTAAGAATTTTAAGATCTGGGCCATACCACTTTTCCGACACCGTTCGCCTGGATTTAGTTTTAGTAGCGTTCCTTGAGCAGTGTTCAAGTGCATCCCCAATACTTTTTTGTAGACAGTAGATTTCTTGTTCAGTAGAGGAGCCTAGATTAGTATTAAAATGAAAGTGCTGTTGGAATTTCTCCAATGAGAATTTTTTCCAATTACAGGCTACAGCTGGGGTCTGTATCGTTGGTCTCGTATTTTTTTATAGGTAGGCTGATGTTGAAGTCTATCCTGAAATGATCAGTCCATGTAAGAGGCACAATGTTATTAATGATTGTGGTCTCAATGTTCGTAAATATCAGGTCCAACCTGTGTCCCGCTCTGTGTGTATCCTGGTTGACTATTTGTGTTAGTTGCAGGATTCCCATGTTGTCTGCAAGATGCTTAGTAAGTGAGTTAGTATGTAACCAGAATGTACATTGAAGTCTCCTAATACTAAGATGTTTTTATGTTTTAGACAAGCAGGAAGTATCTGAGAGAGAAGCTGCGTACTAAATTCTACTGTGCTTCCTGGAGGGTTATAGATAATAGCTCCGCCCATCAGTAGAGAAGTGCCTAAAAAGACTGAGTAAATCATTACTTTATGTTTGCTATCCTGTGTAGGCACTTCTTGGGTACAAGTGAACTTCTCTTTAAATAGCAAGGCTACCCCTCCACCCTTCTTTTTGGGTCTATTGAGGTTTAAGATTTTGTAACCTATGGGGAGCGCCGTTGCAATGTCAGGAGTACTGTGAGTGTCAAGCCAAGTCTCCGTAAGGAACACTAAATCCGGTTGTATTTGATATAGAGTGTCCCAAAGTTCAATAGAGTGTTTAGGGAGAGATCTTGTATTCAGATAGATACAGGATATTTCAAGGTTAGAAGAATTTCTTGAAATCAGGTCGTCTTTAGGTTTATTGTCCCATCTACATCCCCGGCAACCAAATGGGCCCATGATATTAGTGGGCTCCACTTTGGCACATTGAGAGTGGCCTTGTAGGGGTTTAGTATTAAGTAACATAAGATTATCTTTAGAGTAAGTCAATCGCAGTGTATCTGACCTGTCACTAGTCTGTGAGGCAGAGTTTGTAGCCCCTAGACCCGTACAGGCACGGACGGGCGCAGACGGGCGCAGACGGGCTTGTCTTTGGCGCGTCTTCGACGCGCTGTCGACGCGCCCGCTGCGCTCGTCCGCTGCGGGGGGATTCATTTGTAGCCGTATAGGTGGGAGTGGCCGAGCACTGTGCCGCTAGCAGTTCACATACAATACAAAGTAACACTTTTTAAAAGTAAATCTTTTAAAAGCTGTTTAAAATTATTAAAGTTTGTTGTCTTACTCAAGCAGCAGTCCCGGCTTCCGCCTCAGGACCTCAACAATCACGTGCACACTGTCAATCGGTGCACGCACTCCGAGTCAGCGATTTTAAAGGATTAGGGGTGGGAGGGGCCGAGCACTGTGCCGCTCGCCTACTCCTCACCAAAGATGGTGGCTTCCGTTCTAGTCCCTGGCGGCGCCTACTCGGCTGCGATGGGGCGGGCAGGGTTCGTGGGGCGGGAACAGGAGGAGCAGAGTTCAATGCCCAGGTGAGCATTCGCCAAGTAAACAAATACACAATTACGCTTCTAAAATTGGGTTTTTCCAAAGCAGTTCACATACAATACATAATGCACTTAAGAGTATATGATTGGCTACATCACAAGCAACCCCCTGGAATAGAGGTTCCGAATGCTGCAGAGGGGCTCTCTCTCATGCATGGGCACCCTCTCACAAAATACCCAGCACCCTGCATTCAGGATTAATAAGGCCTGCCATAGGGGTGACTGATAGGTTTATATGTGCAGTGATATGGATAGATATAGGGAACCTATATCTAAGTAGGGGTGCATACACCACCTTACACAGCCTGCTGTAGCAGGCCTGTTGTGTCATTTTGAATGGTCTCCCAGGGGTGGCATAATACATGCTGCAGCCCCTGAGAGGCCTCTGGGGTACCTATGCCCTAGGTACATAGTATACCATATACTATGGACTTATAAGGGTACCCCAGAATCCAATCTGAAGTGTACTTAAAGTACATGCAATCAATTTAGAGGGAAAGCAGCTAGGCTGGGGTCCTGGATATCTGGATCCCAGCCAGACTAAGTAAAAAAACAGTGAAACATTAGCAAAAAACATTAGCAAAAACTATAAGAAGCAGATCCTACTCTCCTACAAGTACCAACAAATGTATACCATTACACTGCTATGTACTGTCTTGCACAACTACAAAGCCACATCTCCCAGGCCCAAGTACATTCATCTTCACCACAGTACCCAAAACAGGTCACATAGATGTAACATTCACTCCATCTGAATCACCCCAAAGGTAGCCAACATTTACAGGGTTGTATGTGTCCAGGCAACCAGCACTACAACTCCCACCATGCACCCCTGTCTCACCCCTGAGCAGGATGGAGCACTCCCCCCCCCACCAAGAAGCATGTGGCAGCCATTAGATCACTACAAACTAACAGGTAGGTAGCCATCTTCAGAGGGAGGGCTGTTTGGGGGTGGGAGGCCTGCAAAACAACTCACACCATGCCCCTTGTCACACCCCTTAGCAGGATGGAGCACTGCCCCCTCAGAAGGATGTTGCAGCCATTAGATCACTACAAACAAACTAACAGGTAGGTAGCCATCTGCCCAGGGAGGGCTGTTTGGGGGTGGGAGGCCTGCAATACAACTCACACCAGGCCCCCTGTCACACCCCTGAGCAGGATGGAGCACTCCCCCCACCCAGAAGCATGTGGAAGCCATTAGATCACCACAAACAAAGTAACAGGTAGGTAGCCATCTTCACAGGGAGGGCTGTTTGGGGGTTGGAGGCCTGAAATACAACTCACACCAGGCCCCCTGTCACACCCCTGAGCAGGATGGAGCACTCCCCCCACCCAGAAGCATGTTGCAGACATTAGATCACAACGAACAAACTAACAGGTCGGTAGCCATCTTCACAGGGAGGGCTGTTTGGGGGTGGGAGACCTGCAATACAACTCACACCAGGCCCCGTGTCACACCCTGAGCAGGATGGAGCACTCCCCCTGTTGGACCTGTCAGCCCTAGGGTGGTCTCCCCCTCTATTTTTGATCGTGCCTCATTTTTTCCACCCTCATTTTTATGTTGGACTTAGGTCTCCGGGCGCCTTTTCATTGCCAATCAGTGTTAAGGTGCAGGTGCTCCCTTCTCCCAAGATGGCTGCCACAGGCCCCTGCTTCTGCAGAGTGGTCTTTCTAGTAGCACCCTAGCTGCCAGGAGCTGGCTGGAACCCCACGACAATGTTGCGACACCAGCCCGCCTTTTTTGTCCCATAGGTAGAATGGGGAAGCTCCTGGAATGTGCTGGAACCTTCTAGAAGGGAGGTGGGGTTTTTACTTTTGCCGCCTTGGATAGAGGTCACCTGACCTAGGGCTACTTAACAGAGGGAGGGAACATTTTCTAGTCAGTTGGCCAGTTGGGGTAAAGCAGACCTGGAGGATCCACGCAGGAGTTTTAGGCGGTAGGGCCTAGCCAGGGACTTATGCCTCTGAAAGTGACAGGACTTAGGTACTGCCTTTTAAGTGAGTGAGGAATCCTGTACAGCCCACTGATCTAGCCCAGCGGAAGGAGAACCCAGGGGCCATCTGCCAAACTTGACTAGGAGGGAACTAGTCACCAACTCAATCCCTACCCCCAAGAAACAGAACCCCTAAGGGCGCCAGAGACATCTGCGCCATTAAGAATGCTGAAACTAAACGCTGGAACTTCATGCTGAAACTGAATGCTGAAACTAAATGCTGGAACTTCATGCTGAAACTGAATGCTGAAACTAAACGCTGGAACTTCATGCTGAAACTGAATGCTGAAACCTAATGCTGAAGCTCCCTATTGAAACCTAAGCTGAAAGTGACTGCTGGACTGCTGGGGGATCAACCAGGTACTAGCGCTGTGATCCCTGCGCTCCCCGACCTTGCCTGGGATCCCCCCGAGTCAGTCCCGCATCGGGCGCTGAACGCTGAGCCCGCCGTCACCCCTGCTTAATTTGTCAACCCCCCCCTGGCGCGGGGACCAGAGGCGCACTCACCGCCGCAGCCCAGGACCCAGAGGTCTGCCCCTCATCGAACCGGGGCCCGCGGAGAAGCCCAGGGCCCCGCCGCTGCCGTCGTAGCTGCTGCCTGAGTCATGGAAGGCTGTGAAGCCGGCTCCCGCACCCACGTGACGAGGGCGGACTGCGCGCCGCCGCCCCCGCCGCTGAGCGCTCTGACTGCGGGGCCGGAACAGTGAAGATCCCCAGACTGTCTGTGGAGGACGCCGAGATCAAGGTAACCCCCGGGGGCTGGGAGGTAGCGTGGCCGTGCGGAGGCCTGGGACTCACCCCCCTGCTCCCCGGGAGGTCTGAGGAGGACCCGGTGCACCCCCTAACGATCGGGAGCGGCATCGCACTACTTGCGACCGTCTCCCGGTGCCCAACTGAGACTCTGGTTCCCCTCCGTGGGATTGCCCCCTTGCTTCTAGACTGCCGCATACAAGGGGACCATGTGCTTAAGGGCTGATTATTACGAGTAGCGCTGTGTTCTTAAGTTCTGCTCTGAAGTGCTTAATGCTTGATTATTACGAGTAGCTCTGTGTTCTTAAGTTCTGCTCTGAAGTGCTTAATGCTTGATTATTACGAGTAGCGCTGTGTTCTTAAGTTCTGCTCTGAAGTGCTTAATGCTTGATTATTACGAGTAGCGCTGTGTTCTTAAGTTCTGCTCTGAAGTGCTTAATGCTTGATTATTACGAGTAGCGCTGTGTTCTTAGGTTCTGCTCTGAAGTGCTTAATGCTTGATTAATACGAGTAGCGCTGTGTTCTCAAGTTCTGCTCCGAGGTGCTTAATGCCTGTTTATTCCGTGTAGCGCTGTGATCTCCAGTTCTGCTCTGAAGCGCCAGCGGTGTCATGAGTAGCGGTAAGCCCGCAAGTTGTGCCTTGAAACGCTATTAGTTTCCCAGGTGGGGCGCTACGTTTCCCAGTCCGCTGTTGAAGCGCTCTTGAATCTGACGCTCAGGTATACAGGTGTTGCCTATTGCATCATAATGAATTGCTGGTGAATCTGACGCTAATGTATTCAGGTACTGCCTATGGCACCATAATGAAGTGCTGGTGAATCTAACGCTAATGTATTCGAGTAATGCCCATTGCCATCTAATGAACTGCATTTGCTTCTAACTGCTTAGATAAACTTGATTGATTTTCATTGAACCTACTGTGTGGTGTCCATTATTGTGTGCGTTTCCTGCTTCAGGGGATGTGTGTGTTGTATGGTCGCTTTACACTTAAGCCTTCGGGTGCCCACCCGCTCGAATCACGTTACCTCCTTAGGGCCCGGTGACCCCAGGTCTTACACCCCCCCACCCAGAAGCATGTGGCAGCCATTAGATCACTACAAACAAACTAACAGGTAGGTAGCCATCTTCCCAGGGAGGGCTGTTTGGGGGTGGGAGTCTTGCAATACAACTCACACCTGGCCCCCTGTCACACCCCTGAGCAGGATGGAACACTCTGCCCCCCAGAAGCATGTTGCAGCCATCAGATCACTACAAACAGGTAGGTAGCCATCTTCCCAGTGAGGGCTGTTTGGGGGTGGGAGGCCTGCCATACAGCTCACACCAGGCCCCCGTCACACCCCTGAGCAGGATGGAGCACTCCCCCGAAGCCTGTTGCAGCCATTAGATCACTACAAACAAACTAACAGGTAGGTAGCCATCTTCCCAGGGAGGGCTGTTTGGTGGTGGGAGGCCTGCAATACAACTCATACCACGCCCCCTGTCACTCCCCTGAGCAGGATGGAACACCCCCCCCCCCACCCAGAAGCATGTTGCAGCCTTTAGTTCACTACAAACAAACTAACAGGTAGGTAGCCATCTTCACAGGGAGGGCTGTTTGGGGGGTGGGAGGCCTTCAATACAACTGACACCATGCACACCTGTCTCACCCCTGAGCAGGATGGAGCATTCACCCCCCCCCCCCAGAAGCATGTGCCAGCAAGTCCACAACAATGTGACAACAGGATAGGTAATCAGACAGCGCATGCACCCCAGCATACCTCCAGAAAAGCCTGGAGACAGATGACAACACAAGGACTCACATCACACAAAAATTGACACAGATACAATCTCAAAATACAGTGTGCTGACAGCTAATCGTATGTAACTGTCACAGACACAGGAGTGTAACTCACCAAATTCAATGTTGAAGCAATTCAGGGCACCAACATGCACATCAACGAATACTCTCTGTAACTTCCAGGGGGGCTGAGCATGAAGGACCATAGGAAAAGTAAACAAGTATGGTCTGTCGAAGAAATAAATCAAAGCACAGGACAGGACAAAGGAATGCATGAGATGACAATGGCTAGTGCATGCGCAGATGTAACGACTGCCAGGTAGAGCAATCAGCAAAGATGCTTCACATTAAGTTGTATATCCGCCAGTTGTCAGATGACAAATTTTCATCGTAATAATAAAATATGCACGTGGGGCATGGTATCCATTGACATGTCACCCCATGGGAAAACAATGTATGTACCCCCACATCATGTCATGATGTACATCACTGTGCAGACATACAATGTGTGAACTAGTTAACTGTATGTTGCATCACCTGTAAATAAGAGACAGTGAACAGCAAGCTTGAGGTGTGCATGTCAATGACCATCTCCCCTCTGTCCCACAGGTGACCCAGAACTGACTGCGGAGGACGACAACACCAACCTGCAGAGCCAGTCTCCTCCACCGGTACATGGACTCTCTGGTGCAGACTCCCTGGATTCTGATGATATTGAGCAGGAAGCCGGCCCATCTGGTATGCCAGGGCGCAACTGGTCCCAGGACACCACACCACCCCCACACCCTCAGCAACAACTACAACAACAACAACGCTGAGCCCTGCTGGAACGACCCATGTGGCCACCATCACCAGTCCTAGCTGCAACACCCGCCCGGCCACAGAGGATGTCCACCCCACCCCAACAACTGTGGAGGGAAGGAAGAGTAGGCATGTGCAGACAGTGGTGAGCCAACAGGGCCGTGACAGCAGGGCAGGGCCGAGTCCAAGAGAGACACGAAGACAACAGGAGCATGGGACCGAAGCCCTGGCAAACATCAGCAGAGTCATTGGGGCCTATGAACAGGTCCAGGGGCAAATGGACCAGGCCCACCAAGATGCACATGAGCGCCAACAGGTGCTGAGGTCCATGGACCACCGCATGGGCCAGATTGTGGACCTCTTGGGCCAGCAGGCATGCAGCACAAACTACATCTCCACCTCCCTCCGGTGTCCCACAGGATGCCAGTTCACCATCCTCCTGCGGACACGGAGAGAGGTGAATCCTCAGACACCACTGGCCCTGCAGCTGTGCCACCCCCTGCCACAAAACCAAGGAGCCGTCCGAGGAAATCCTTGGGAACAAGCCATGGCAAAGCACCTCCAAAACGCCATCCAAGGGGCCAGCCATGATGGCACACCTCTTCACCCTGCCATTGACTTTGTCAACTATCCTTCCCCACACTGCCATGTTAAAGGCATCCATCTGTTGGACTGGGTCAGTACAACAGTGTGGTGAGGAATCAATTGTCTCACCTATCATCACTGAAAACTCATTGCTTCACCCTTCACATTTCTGTAAATATTCACACCCCTGTCACATATATCCCTTGTAAATAAACACTTCTTACACAACAATGTTGTTGTGTCTGCTCCATGTTTATCACAGTTTGTGCAATGTTAACCATGATTACAATGTCACAGGAGCACGGATTGTCCGTAGGTAAGTAGAGGCTGAAGGGATCTAGGAAAACACAACAGAACAATAGTCACTAGTCAGGCGGTGGTATCACAGCCAACACACAACACTTGTCATCAAGGTACTACAATCTGCACACATCACAATGAGCAACAGTACCGACATAGACATCCTGTAGCTGTGAATAACTACCCTGTTCCCTAAACATAGGCAGCCAGCACTGAGTCATCCACAGGCTGCAGTCACAAAGCTAACATCGACCTTTTCAACAACATCAGCACACAATGGCCCCATTGTACATTGTCAATCACCTTCAAGTGAAGTAGCGGTTGATGAGCTGTTGTCGCAGGTCGACACCTTCCTCCTCTCCACTATCCTCGTCACCGGACATGGGTTGGTGGCGGGGGCCTCTGCTGCTCATCACCGTCCTGCAGCAATGGGATCTCCTTGCGCAAGGCCAGGTTGTGGAGCATGCGGCATGCGACAACGATCTGACACACCTTTTTGGGCGAGTACATCAGGGCACCTCTGGTCTTGTCCAGGCAGCGAAACTGTGACTTCAGGAGACCATAAGTACGCTCGACCACACGACGTGTCCTCCCATGGGCATCGTTGTAGTGGACATCAGCTGGTGTCCTGGGATTCCACAGTGGGCTCAGCAACCAAGGACTGTTGGGATATGCAGAGTCACCTAGATGTGAGGAACACAGAGAAACCCTGTAATGTCACTGTGGCAGAGAACAGCATGTCACAGACAAAGCATGCTATTTGACTATGCATACTCACCCACAATCCATGCACGCTCAGGAAGCAGATTAGCCGTCAGCTGTGGTACGATGCTGTTACGCTTGATGTATGAGTTATGGGCTGTGCCGGGAAATTTGGGACACACGTGCGAGATGATCATATCCGCCTGGCACACCACTTGCACATTTATGGAGTGGAAATATTTATGATTCGTGTAGATGTGCTCACGTGCCTGTGGTGGAACCAGCCCAACATGTGTGTAGTCAATGGCACCAACAACATGGGGGATGTGTCCAAGGGGATACAAATCTCCCTTCACAGCCGCCAATTCAGGTCCCCTGGGGAAATGGACATATCTGTCCTTGTAGATCATCATAGCGGACAGGACATCACGCAGCACCATGCTGAACATAGGTTGCGACATCCCACCTGCGCTGGCCACCGTGTGCTGGAATGATCCAGTGGTCATAAAATGCAGGGCCGCCATTACCTTAGACGTTGGGGTGAAAGCTGTTGGATATGTTTGGCGAGGCTGCAGGTGGGGCTCCAACTTAGCACAAAGGTTCTGTAGGGAGGGTCTATCCAGATGGAATTTCCAGATGATCTCCTCATTCTCCATGTCTGCCAGCACTGTGAAGGGATGATGCAGATTTGGTCTCCTCCTAGTAGAGATGAAAGTGTACACATGTCAATGCACTACACCATGAGATGGGCACAACATCTTACGTTTTGACAGACACAACGCCAACAATGACTGTCATCACAATTGAGTTACAGAGCAGATTACATGTAGGGACTCCTTCAGCTACACTAATCGTACACTTGTCCACTTTCACACAGCAAGTACCTCCAAAACAACCTCGGTCTATGAGAATGCACATAGGGATATGGCCACATCTAGCATGGGCACGCCTGAGAGTATATCAAATCAAATCAAATTTAGCTTTATTCGGTTTTCATATTTTCATACACAAAAAACCATAAAAGCACACATTCTAAAATACCATTGTACAATAATCAGTTTAGAATTAAAACAATAGCAGCTTTAAAATTTCATAGTACCATTATTGTACAATAATATTAAAAATAAATTGTTAGATCAATGTTAAAAACATGTTTTACAAATTTCTTAAAATATAAAGGGTTAAACCATGGTACATATTTCATAGAGGGAGCAAGTTCGAAATTTCATAGTGCCAATGTAATACAATGATTGTAGAGGGAATTTAATAAAAAAGATTATAGCTTAGATTATAGAATTATAAAAATTTAGAGAATGGGACCAGTGTACATATTTCATTTAGGGGCCAAGGTCAAAAACGTATCCCATGACTAGTCATAGGTTTAGGGGTTAAAGTGGCTTATCTTTCGAGGCATTCATTGACTAAGATCTTCGTTGCTAAGAGGGCCTTGCGGCACTACCTCATATTTTAGATTTACCAAGTGTCCCACAGGAAAGTTCTAAAAATAAGAGGATGAAAATGGTTCACAGATGTTTCCTGGATTTAATCACACATTTTAGAACTGCAGCAATATTTCTAGCAAAACAATCGTTTTCCAAAAATTGCAATGCCAAATAAGCCGGACGATATTGCCTCAAACCCCACATTTTCAAGATGAGTTTGATCCACCTCATCCTCAACTCTCGATAAAATCTACAGAATAATACTATGTGGATTGTTGATTGGAGTGAGAGTCCGTCACAGGGACAATTTGGTATGGTTTTAGACCAATCGTTTATGGTCGGGAAAGTTACCAGACGGTGGAATGTATCGTGTCTAAAACACATCATAACAAATCTTTCGTAGCCTCTCATTACATATATTAGATATGGTTGAATGTGGGGGTGGCGCGCATCAATTGATTCCTTTGGACCATTGGCCTTGAAGCCTCACTGGCAAATCTATTAGCCTCCATGTGATTCATACATTGTTTTTTAAAAGCCTTTCTAGGGATTATGAAAGTATTCGGGCTGGCCTAAATCAGTCATAAAATCTTTTATGTATTTCAACCACCTGATCTCTAAGGCGTGTTTTAATTTAAGGCTGTCACTCAACACCTGCCGACTGAATATCGTTTGTGTCGAGGTCCAAATCCGGTGCCACAGTAGAACCGGTTGCACCTTTATTATATCAGCAATAAATGGAATGCCCAACTCAGTGTAGCAGATATATGTTGATGTTGATCGTGGAACAGCCAATAAATACCTTAAAAACGCGTTCTCAACCCTCTGTGTATCGTTTATGCCACAATAACCCCATATTCCCGCCCCGTAAATTGCTATGCTAACGCACATACATTTTAATACATTTTGATACATTTTAATCAACTGTTCTGGGGGCCTTTTTCCTAGCTTCTGTGCAAAGTTTACTAGGGCTGTGGTCGTTCTCATAAATTGGAATTTCCTAGTTTTGATGGCCTGGGACCACGATCCCATGTGATCAATTAAAATTCCTAAATAAGAGTATGTTAAGGTGGTTTCCACTTTTTTGTTATCTATAAAAATATCCCTCTGCTTCCTTCCACCCCTCCCACAATTCATTATAAAAGTTTTAGTAGTATTTTTTTTTAAATCTAGGTTTTTCATGAAAACTTTGTAGCTACTGAGCGCACGCTGTAGGCCTATAGGAGTTCGGGCCATAATGACAGCATCGTCCGCGTAGAGCAGGCCGGGAATCGGTCGTTTTTGCAACTGGGGTAGGTCTAGACACCCTTCTAGCATGGCTTTCTCCAGGCCATTTGTGTATAGTGTGAACAAGAAAGGTGCCAGGACACAACCCTGTCTAACACCCCTCTCCACTTGGAACGGCGCTGTGCATTCTCCATTGGGTCCATACCGTACCCGCGCTCTTGCATTTATGTATAGTTCTTTTAAAAAATGAATTAAAGGTGCCTCGACCCCCATTGTCTCTAGGATACCAGATGATTTTTCATGGGATATGCAATCAAAGGTGGCAGTGAGGTCAACAAAGGCCAGATACAATTTTTCTTTTCTGGCCTTTGTATACTTCCCCATTAATATGGTTAAATTGAGTCCCTGTTCTATTGTACCTAGACCCCCCTAAAACCGAATTGGAGGTCTGAAATTATATTATTGTCCTCAGCCCATTGTTGCAACCGGTTGAGTCCAGCAAAGAGATCGGGCGGTAACATGTAGGGTTCTGCCTGTCACCTTTTTTAAAGATCTGTACCAGGATGGATTCAGACCAGGTTTCTATGAGTCCAATTGTACAACAGGCCCGCAATACATGTGTTAATAGTGGACCCAATAGTTCTATATTATATTTAAAAATATCAACCGGTACTCCGTCTGGTCCCGGAGCCTTTCCCCCCTTACTTGCTTTTAAAGCCCCTTGGATTTCTTCAAGTGTAACAGTTAATTCTATTGGAAAGGGTGAAGGAGCAGTATCAGAATTTATGACAGTTGCAGGTACATCGACCTCCTGCATTTCTTGCCGAAATATTTTAGAGAAGTGGTCAACCCATTGACCTTTGTCTATGGCAAATTCTAGCGTGGGGTTAGTCTCTGTTGTCAGAAATGGGGTTTCACCATGCGCCAAAAGGCAGTACTATCTTTATTCAAACTTGCCTTGTGCAGGTCGGCCCAGGTATTATTCTTTAGTTCTAATTTACGTATTTTTAATGCCTGATTATATGCTTTCCTACACTGCTTTATTTCTGTTCTATCCCTTTCCTTTTTGTGTAAAGCCCGTTTTAATTCTATGTATGCTTTTGTGCACTTGCTGTTAAACCACCCACTATTTTTTCTATCTCCCTTTTTTTTCTACTTTCAAAGTCTTCCTGATTGTTTCAGTTATTTGCACATATGACTCCAATACTACTGTATGTGATGTTGGTTCATTCAAACACTTCATTATTGATTCCAAGCTTTTCTCAACCATTGTCTTAGTGATTTTATGTGGTTCTACCTTGTCCCATTTTAGGGAGTAACCATTTATTTTATTAATTACCAAGTTTTTGGCCGCATATATCCTCTTATTACGGGGAGTTTGAGTTTTTTGATGGCAGTACTATGGTTACACTCAAGGGAAAATGGTCGCTTATAGAGTTCCTGTGTGTTTTGTAATTCAAGATGCAAACCTAGCCGGAATTAAAATAATGTCAAAAATCAAGCTCAAACCTCTCCCATTAAAGGTCTGTGAAAATGGGATTGGAGGTGAGCTTAAGACATTTGCAAAACTCATGTCTAAAATAAATAACATTTCATTTAGGGCTTCCCCGTAGGTATTATGCGGGAAGTGGGGCAAATTAGAGCTATCTTCATCCACAATTCCACATGTAACATTATTGTTTTCCGAGCATGGAGCAATATTAAAGTCCCTCCCATACAAATAAAACATTTTCTGTTTTACCATTCTGAATTTCCTGTAAAGAGTTTCTGAGCTGTTTTAATATATCAGTCAGGCGGTCCTTTTGCGCATTATTATAGAAATTTATCAGGACAACAGAGTTTTGTTTATCTATATTCAAAATCACGATTTGATAGATCGGCTCTGATATAGCAAAGGATATTTTATCTATATTCAACATATTTGAGACATATATACCTAACCCTCCCTTTGGGCACCCATGTGCCGATGGTGTGGCTGATGTATGATAGGTCTTAAAGCCCTCGATGTGTATTTCATTCAGGGACCACGTCTCTTGTAAACAGAAGATGTTGGACACCACCGCGCCGCACAGCCACCAGCTGTAGCGTGTGCGTTCCTCCCCGCTGCTGACCTCAGCCTTGCTGAGCCCGCCCCGACGACCCCGCCCCCTGCCGTAGTAACGTGCTTGTGATTGACTCTGTCTGCTTCTTTCGTTTTTTTGCATCATACTGTACTGTCCCCCATATTGTTTGTTTAGATTGCCTGTTTCCCATATTGTCTCCCATATTGTTGTTCTGTGCCGTTTCCCTCTCTGCCCCGTGCGGCCATGCCCCCTTTTCCTTCTGTGCCCTCCCCGCTCCCGCCTCCCAGCTGCTCCTCCCTCCCTCCCACTTCGCCATAAATGGCGACCGTGCGTACACGCAGCGTTGACACGCAGCGGGCGTGCCGATTGTGCGCCGAAGGTGCGCCAAAGGTAAGCCCGTCTGCGCCCGTCCGTGCCTGGACCGCGCCCAGTGCCAGGACCCCTGGCCCCCACCGACGCAAGACGACCCGACTGACCTACGACGCCACCGAACTCATCGCACTCAACACCGGCGGGATCCCTGGATGCTACCGAGCCACCCCGAGGCGCACCCACAGACCCTTCAGCTGCCACTCCTGCAAGTTCTCCTGCATCCGGACCTGCACCGCACCCGCACCCACCAAGCCGAGAACCAGCAGCAACCACCTGAAGTGCATCACGCTCAACACCCGCTCCGTCCACAGACACGCCGTGGAGCTCTGGAACCTCCTCGACACAACATCACCAGACGTCGCCTTCCTCACGGAAACCTGGATGAACGCCTCCTCAGCGCCCGACATCGCCATCGCCATCCCAGACGGTTACAAGATCATCCGGAGGGACCGCGGCAACCAGACCGGAGGAGGCATCGCCATCATCCACAGGAACACCATCCGCATCACGAGCAACTCCGACGACACCCTCACAACCGCCGAACACCTGCACTTCCAGATCCACACCGACCCCAAGACCACCCTCAGAGGCACCCTCATCTACAGACCCCCGGGACCACGCACACAATTCAGCGAAGACATCGCCGACTTCATTAGCCCGCACGCTCTCCCCTCCGCTGACTACATCCTCCTCGGGGACCTCAACTTCCACCTGGAGAACAACAACGACCGCAACACCACCACCCTGCTGGACAACCTCGCCACCCTCGGTCTCAAGCAGCTGGTGACCACCCCCACCCACTACGCCGGACACACACTCAACCCCGTCTTCTCCTCCAGCAAGGACATCTCCTTCAGCCACGCCACCGGACTCCACTGGACGGACCACAGCTGCGTCCACTTCAGCTACAGAAAGAACACGATACACCACCACCAGCAACAGGTTGCACGCAGAAGATGGAACAAGATCACAGCCGACCAGCTCGCCGCTTCCTTGAGCCAGGACCCACCCGCCAGCTCAGCGAACCCCAGCCAGGCCGCCAACAACCTCACGAAGTGGATCAGCAACTGCACAGACGACCTTGCCCCACTAAGGACCCCGCCCAGCAGACACGGCAGTAAGAAAGCACCATGGTTCACCGACGAACTCAAGAACTCCAAGAGGAACTGCCGTGCCCTCGAGAGAGCCTGGCGCAGAGACCCAACACCAGACAACATGACCTCCCTCAAGCTCGCCACTTGAAAACACCACCAACTGATCCACACCACCAAGAAAACCCCATTCAAGGAACGACTGGACAACAACGCCCACAACAGCAAGGAACTCTTCAACATCGTCAAAGAGCTCTCCAACCCCAGCGCCGGAAACAACGACATCACCCCATCACAAGACCTCTGCAACTCCCTCGCCTCCTACTTCCACAACAAGATCGCTGACATACACAACAGCTTCAGCACAGAGCTGACGCACCCCACGACAGCACCTGCACCCCCCACCACCACCCTCCGCGCCTGGACCCCGATCAACACCGAGGAAACCCTACACACGATGAACTCCATCCACTCCGGATCTCCAACCGACCCCTGCCCTCACCACGTCTTCAACAAGGCCGACTCCGTCATCGCACCCCACCTGCGGGACATCATCAACACCTCCTTCGACACAGCGACCTTCCCGGAGAGCTGGAAGCATGCCGAACTCAGCGCTCTACTGAAGAAACCATCAGCGGACCCCACCGAACTCAAAAACTACCGCCCCATCTCGCTCCTCCCGTTTCCGGCCAAAGTCATCGAGAAGACCGTCAACAAGCAGCTGGCCACCTTCCTCGAGACGAATGGATCCCTCGACCACTCGCAGTCCGTCTTCCGGGCCAACCACAGCACCGAGACCACCCTCATCGCTGCCACTGATGACATCCGAGCCCTGCTCGACAACGGGGAAACAGCGGCCCTCATCCTCCTGGACCTTTCCGCAGCTTTCGACACTGTCTGCCACCGCACCATAGAGCAGCGCCTCAGCAACGTCGGAATCCAAGAGAAGGCACTAGAATGGATCATCTCCTTCCTCGCCGGAAGGACTCAGAGAGTCCGCCTCCCCCCCTTCAGATCAGAAGCCACCGAAGTCATCTGCGGCGTTCCTCAAGGCTCCTCGCTCAGCCCCACCCTCTTCAATGTCTACATGAGCCCCCTTGCGGCCATCGCACGCCAACACAACCTCAACATCATCTCTTACGCCGACGACACCCAGCTGATCCTCTCCCTCACCAACGACCCCGCCACCGCCAGAGCCAGCCTACACGAGGGGATGAAAGACGTAGCCGAGTGGATGAAGAACAGCCGCCTGAAACTGAACTCAGACAAGACGGAAGTCCTCATCCTGGGATCTTCGCCCTCCGCTTGGGACGACTCCTGGTGGTCCCCCGCCCTGGGCAGCGCACCCAAACCAACAGACCACGCACGCAACCTGGGCTTCATGGTGGACTCCTCCCTCTCCATGACCAGACAAGTCAACGCCATCTCCTCGTCATGCTTCAACATCCTGCGCATGCTACGTAAGATCTTCCGATGGATCCCCACCGAGACCAGGAAGACGGTCACCCAGGCCCTCGTCACCAGCCGGCTGGACTACGGCAACTCCCTCTACGCCGGAACCACTGCCAGACTCCAGAAGAGACTCCAGCGAATCCAGAATGCCTCAGCAAGACTCATCCTGGACATCCCCCGACACAGCCACATCTCCGGACACCTGAGAGACCTGCACTGGCTCCCGGTCAACAAGAGAATCACGTTCCGACTCCTCACCCACGCACACAAAGCCATCTTGTGATGGTCAGTCATCCTAGTCACTTGGCTTGCTTTCAATGTGTGCACTTGGGTGGTCAAGAAGTGTGCAGTGTGAAGGGGTGAATTTGTCAGGAGTGTTGATGTGTGTGTGTGCCCCTGCAATGTCAACTACACACGTGTCACCCAGGAGTGGAGTGCCTGTTTGTGTGATTGTTCAGCCCTGTGCTTGTGATTGTGTACACATGTGTGTGTTATTTGTTGTGCACTGTGCGGTGTGTTGGTGTGTCCTTGCAGTTCTGGCTGACTCCTACTTGTTGTTTTTGGCAATTGTGAGTATGCAGAGTATGTGACTGGCAAGCCAGTGTTGTGTTTTGTTGATCATCCATGTGTCTTGATGCTGTTTGTGGTCACTGTGTATACCTGCTCAACCACACTGACATTGTAGGTGTGATTTTCTCATGCATTGCTGTCACATGGGCCTTTATTGCCTCCAGTATGGCATGTAGTGTCCCAGACTTGTGCATCTGTGGGTGTTGGGTTAGGTGTATGTGTGTTTGCTGAGGTACCGCTTGACTTCCAAAGTGTGATGTTGTCAGTCGGCTGTTTTGATTGTTGTTGTGGGTGTTCATGGTGTGTTACTCATATCTGTGTGGGACTGGTATATTTTGTGCGCACACACTGCTTGTCGTGCATGCAGTGCTGTGAGTGTATATAGCCTTCTTGCCTAGTGTGCATCCTCTGATGTTGTGCTGTGTTTGCTATGTGATTTATTGGCATGTGTATCTGTTGTGTGTTTGATGTGGCTGTGTGCAGTGTTTGGGCTGTGTTGTCTTTTGCAGCTGACAGCTGCTCTGTGTGTGGTGTTCTATTTGCATGTCTGTGTGTGTGTTTTATTGGTGTGGTGTGTTTCATTCAGATGTGTGTTGGCAGTGTGGTGTGCCTTACTTGTGTGTCTGTCACATAAACTTAGGTCTATTCTACTTCCTGTGCTTGTGTTAGATGTGTCCTCGGTGTTTTTTCCTCTCATGTTTGAGCTGTCTCTTGTCATTCTTGTGCATGTGCAGGCATGTGGTACACTGTGGCATCATGTTGACTTGATGGGTGGTGTGGTATGTCTGTCTGTGTGTCATTGTAGGCCCATTTCTCCCAGTTTGTGTCCATGTTTGTTTTGTGATGGTGCACTTCTTGTCTGTGTTGTGGTATGTTGCCTGTGCATTGTACCTGACTGATGAGGTTGTGCACTCCTGTTCTGTCTGTGCTCCCATTGCTTTTCCGCAGTTTGGCTGCACAAGTCATGTCTGGTCTTGTTGTGGTTCTGTGTGTGTTTTTGCTGAGTTATGTGTTTGGCAGTTGTTTTTGTGCAGACGTTGGTTCTGGCATTCCTGTGTGTGTGTGATGTTTGTGGATACCCCCAGGGAGTGTGATTGTTTGTGTATTGAATGGACATAATTGCTACCCTTCTGTGTGTTTGACACTGGTGTTGTATGCTGCAGGTGTGATCGTGGGGGGGAGGTATGTGTAAAGGTTCCTACTTGTGTTTGACAGTCATGGAGTGTGTCTATGGGCCCTGTGTGTAGTGCTGCTGACATACTCCTGTCAAGTAGTTGTATACATATGTGTGGCTGTTCACAGTTTGACTTCAGGGCCTTCCTTTCATCCCTGTGCCTATACATGGGTTGCCTCGCTGTCTCCCTGAGTTGTTGCACTGAGGTGACTGTGGTTTGACCTCACTAACTGTGTCATCCATGTGTGATTTGATGGGCTGGGGGTGTTGTTATATGTTCCTTGTCTTGCATGTGATGTACACATGCTTGGTGGTTATCCATTCCTGTGCACCTCACTTTAGCTTTCCCATATGTTGTGCTCCATTGCTGCTGGCATGTGGTCTGTGTATGTGGCTGTGTGTCAGTGTGGGGTATATCTGTGTGACTTGGCAGGCTGTGTGTCCAGTGAAGTGATTGTTTTTTATCTGTGTGTGTTCATTGTGTGCTTGTATTCAGTTTTCTTGCCATGTGTGTGGTGCTGTGGTGGTGTGTGGGTTGCCCTGGGCTTGTGCTTCTGTGCTGTGTGTTCCTCTTCAGCCACTCCTACTGTGGCTGTCTCCCTAGTTGTTTGGTGTGGTGCAGGGCATGGGCTCACATGGCTTGTTGTTGTGCATGGGGGCACAGTAGGGGCACATGGCATGTCCCTTCATGTTGGGGGGGCCCAGTGTCTGGAGGGTGGAGGTGTGGCCCTGTGGTCTTTGTGCACTTCCCATGAATGGCGCTTGCCCTGCCTTCTGCATTGTGCACGATTTCCTGCGTCTCCACCACTGCGGTGACGTGACCGGGACATAAATTCATGTTCGCGGTAGATAGGTGACCTGGGAGCAGAGGGGTGATTTAGTGACAGGTAGGACATGTGTGGGTAAACTTGTGGATGTGTTCCTGTGCCCACCAGGGTGTCTGGTGTGAACAGGAACCCTATATCAGCCCTGGAGTTGTGTGTTGTGGTTGTTTGCGGGATTGTGTTATTGCGTACCTGCGGCGTTGTCCGCGACGGTCCATAAGTTGCTGGTAATGTATCAGGTACAGAACCGGGAAGACGTGTAGAGCTGGGTCCATTGTGGTCGGGACCGGGAGTCTGGTTTTGAGCTCCGCTGTCTCCGGTTGGGCGGTTTCTCCGCTGCGGTGCGACTGGCTGTTTGGGGCATCCTGATTTGTACAGTGGACGGCACGTCACTCCGTACGGCGGTGAGTCTCCATTGGCTCCCACCGCCACGGTGGCGGGCGCACTTTGATGGTGGCTCGCGTCACACCGTGGTGGACGGGAAAAGGGCTATGTTTGGCCATGGTAATGTGGCAGACGTGAGAACCGCTGCTGGTGTGCGGCAAAAAGCATTTTCCACCACCGGCAGTACCGCGGTGGTGCCTCCGCCCGCCATACTAATAGACCCCTTAGTGTCCGAACACTATCCAAGCCATCCATTGAAGCTTGCTGTAATTCTTCTTCTTTAACCTTAATTTCCCTGATTCTATTCTCCTCTTCCTGTTTCACTACTCGTCTCTTTACCACCATTATAGATCTTAAAACCCCTCTTAAATATGCTTTAAAAGCGTCCCAAACTATTTGTCTCTTTGTCGATCCCATATTGGCTTGAAAGTAGTCATCAGATTTCCCCCCCAGATTACAGAGCACTTCTTCATCTAGTAATATAGTTCTGTCCAGTGTCCACCGTCTCTGCCCCTCTCTTTGGTGAACCCCCAGGGTCATAACTACTGCAGAGTGATCTGACAAAATTGCTGGAAAAGGGGTTACCTGTTCCACATCCCCATACAGCTCCTGATCTAACAAAAAATAATCAATACGGGAGTGATGCCTGTACTTTTTAGTATAAAAGGTAAAATCTTTAACTTCCCCCTTCTTACTACGCCAAACGTCAATCAAATTAAATTCTCTCATCATACTCTTCAGTCTAGAGAATGTTTTTGGAGGACTAATGTATTTAACCTTTGACGTACTATCCAATTCTTTATTCATAACTAAGTTAAAGTCCCCTCCCAATACTATCGGTATTGTTGTTTCTAATAAACAGGATTCAAGCTTTGTAAGAGCCTCCGGGTTATCGTTATTTGGCCCATAATATACTGCACACACCAAAGACTTACCTTGAATTAGTAGAGTTGCCACTAACCATCTACCACAATAATCTAATTCATATTTAACTAATCTTAATACGGAGTTACTTCTGATAATGATGGCCACTCCTCTAGTACTCCCTCTCTGGTCAGAACACACTCCCTCCTGAACCCATCGTACCCTACTAAGACATTGTTTACACTCTTCTTTCCAAATGAGTCTCTTGCAACAGTATAATTTGTGTGTCACTATTTTTTAATAATTTCATAACCCAGAACACTTTCCTCCTGTTTCTCAACCCATTTACGTTCCATTTTAAGAACTTCACTACTTTTGATCTATCCATTCTTATCCATTTCTATGGCACCACTTCACCTTCTTGAACATTGAACCTTGGTCCCACCTCCCAAACCTTTTAGATCCAGACCTGCCCTTCAACCCTTTAGCAAATAGCCTAATGAGGACTAATTTTTTTTCTTTTTTCCCAATGCGCCCCACACCTAGTGCCCCTCTCCCAGGAAACCCCCTTTCTACCTCTTGGGCCATACACTCCGCCCTTCGTTACCCCCGTCCCAAAGTGAGAAAACCACATAAAATTAAATTAAATAGGGGATAAAGACAGCCTATCCTCTATATGAACCAACATTACAAACATCTTTTCCTTAAACACCCCCAATCACACAATATAATATCTCATCCCTCCATTTGTGTTAGAAAAGTGTCAACTTCCTCTGGATTACTGATGTTATACATCTTGTTTCACCACATTATCTTTAACATCGCTGGGAATTTCATCTGAACCTGACCTCCCCTGCTTCGTAGCTCGGTCATCCTGGTCCTCAGCTCCCACTGTCTCTGCGCTGTCCTCTTTCTTAGATCTGATCTAATTTGATAGCTAAAATCATCATATCTCAAAGAACCTTCCTTCAAGGCATGCCCCAATACCAGCTCCTTTGTGGCATATGTGAGGAAGTTTATCAGAATTTTTCTGGGCATCTTCCTATCCGGATTTAACTTGAAAGGGTCTCTGTGTACCCTCTGTATCTCTTTCTCCAAATCAATTTCTGGTCTGTCCTTCAGAATTCCCTCTCCTAAAGGAGTACAAAGAAAGGTCTTGATGTCCCCTTTCTCAGCCCCTTCCGGCATTTTTAGAACTCTGTGGGGGATATTCTCAAGAACGTGTGATAACCATTGCAAAAGTTACTTAACGCAACCCTTAACATCGCAGTCCATCGCGGGAAATTTATGCCTTGTTAACCAGGTATTTACAACACGACGGTACCATGCGATAGTCACCAGATAACGCATCAACTGACCGCGTTAAAATCAACGCCACCCCGCCAAAATGTGAAACACGAACGCCAAAAAGCTGCGATGAGGCCAATCACGATCCAAAAAGCAGCAAAAACCAGCAGCAGGCCTGCAAATCGCACGCGTCTGGCGGGAATATGCACTATAAAAGCAACAAAAACAACACACCGGAAAGAAGCCAAAGTGCGTAGCAACATGGATGCACCCTGACCGAGCGCAGAGGCCAACACGAACCCCACAAGCTCCACAGACCACCAGCAAGGAACAATGGGGTTGGGGAAGGCCAAGGAGAAGAGGGAGAGGAAGACGGGGTGCAGTCCGCAGGAAAACAAGACCAGCGTCACGGAGGTGACAGAACACAACCAGCAACTGACCCACAATTAGACTACCTTGAATGCAGCTGGAGTGTCGAGGAGGCCAATGGAGGAGGCCAAGAGGCGCTGGCATGACGTGAAAATCTAAAGCAGCCACAAAGCCGTTGACAACAGGAAGGCAGCAACGGCGACAGAAGGTGGGAGTCCTGCGCCACAGGTGGAGCTGGAGGAAACGGAGGCCACAGTCAACAGTGCGGAGTCTGTGCATGGAGTCGGGAGTGCGGACACAGCTCAGGAGGACCTGACACAACATCAACAGGGTGAGTAAAGACCAGGGACTGGGGGGACGGGTGGAGATGGGCACAATGGCACACATGCACAACTATGTGTAGCACACTGCACACCCACAATGACCCTGGATCATGTCCCTCACCCCTGTGGCACACTGCATCACACACACATAGCAATAACAGCACATCCACATTGACGAGAATGTGGTACAATGTGCAACCCTGACACTGCAGAACAGAGGACACAACTGGTTCTGCACATGCACAGAAACGGCCCACTAAATCTGACAGAGCTGGAAACTGTGAAATGGAAATGTACGCGTAAAACCTCACACCCGTCATGTACTCCAAATGTACACTGTCCCGCATGTAAATCCTGCACCTCCAAAACAGTCACAATGTACATTGTCATACAGTCTGCATGTAAACAAGAACAATGCGCCAACACACATGTCAAGACAATGTCAACATGCATCTCCCCTCCACATCGCAGAGGGACACACAAAACCTCCAGCAGAGCACAGAAGACAACACATCAGTGATGCCGGAGAGGACCACCACACCTTCAACACTGACGCCCTACAACAGCCCATGAACATCCCACGCAACCCACTACCAGAACCAGGGCAGCCAAGCTACTTAGAGGAGAACCCAGCCCCTGCAACAGACCACACATCATGAAGCACCCGCAAGCACAGCAGGCTCACAACACTTCACCGACCCACACATGGCACCCCAATGCCAGGTGTCAGAACGCAGAAAGGAGGTGGCCGAACAGGTGCGGGTGTATTCCAAACCCATGGAATGCGAACTAGATCACACACGTGGGTGTCTATTACTCTTCAGGGACCACCTACACCCCACAAAGGAGACCCACACTGCCATAGAGACACATGCAGATGCACATTCCCAGTACAGAACCACGTCCAGGGGCACGCACATATCAGACGACTGCCCTTGCGAATTGTGTGGGTGACGACAAAGCTACATGTCCAAGCTCTAACCCGCTGCCTGCAGTGACATGTCTGCATCCGCTGTACACAGCACAATGTAATGTCCTTGGGCCCAGGGCCCTCATGCCTACAACAAGACGACAGGGAGACACGCAGATATCATGTTGAACTGGCTACGGGCACGCGCGCCCGGCCCCTTTATTGGCAGGGCCACATGTACGGTGACGCCTGTGCTGGATGTGTATGGGGTGAGTATAAGGCAGCCCGCACGGAGTGCTTGGTGCTGGCAACAACTTGAACAGTGGACACCAGTGCAATGGAAACAGAAAACACCAGTATAACAGAGTCAACTGCTGAGCAACATGGAGGAAGCCGGAGCAAGTACAGAGGTCACCCAACATACAAACAGAAGTGTCCGCGTGTTTCAGTGCGCTGCGGTTGGGGCCCCAGAGCTGAGCGTGCTCATGTGAAGAAAATATATAGGCTTGTATCCCTTCTGGACATTCCTGATGCAGCTGCAGTCGGGGGTGTCACATCTGCATCATCTTCCTCATTGTCATCCCAGGTCTTCCACACTGCCTGAGGTGACATTGCTGCATGTGCTCTCCACAGCACATAACCAAAACAGTAATGGACGATGATTCATGGTGCACAGAGTTAGTGGCACCTGGAGTGCTGAGCAAGGGATCAGGCAGAAGATGGCATCCACGACAGGTGCGGGCAACTCCATCAGTCTACCAGTACGACCGTTTAGACCCTGGCAGTTGGCGGTTGGAGTTGGTCCTGGCTGTGGTGGCATGTGCCTCCTGCGCTGATGCGACGTCCGGGCTCGTCAGGACTCTATTTGATGTGTGAGCCCTGGTGGGCCGCATTTGAGGCCAGAGGCAGTGGACAGCGCAGGGCCACAGACACATGGCATTGATGACCCCAAGGCCATCGCCTCAGAGGCCATCCAACATCTCAGAAGAAGGGGTCTCGGACCTGACCAGCACAGAGTTAGTGGCCCCGGATGCACTGCGGCTGGCACAGGCACCCCGGCACGGGACGGTGACTTGCGGTGCAGTCAGATGGGCCACGCAAGCTGAGCAGGTCCTCATCAATGTCCGAGGTGTATGTGGCAGAGGGTTGCGGGGGACAGTGGAAGGTGTCCTCCAGGGCATGATGCAGAGGGTAGAAGCTGTCTGGAAGCAGCAAATGGTGGAGTGGAATGCCACGTCATCGTTTTAGCCACAAAGTCAGTATCACTGACATGATGGCGATGACAGCTCCAAGTCCATGGAATAAGTCACCACCAAAGTTCAACCAGAAAGTGTCCATGGATCTCGGGGAACAGACTTAGTGGCACCGGGGCTGAAAGGGGATCTAGACTGCGTTGAGACCTGTACAATGACATCAAGTCAGGCATAAATAAATCAAGACTGAATTCGAATAGTGTGACCTACTCGACCACAGTGGAGGCCTGAGGCAGTGGTCAGCGCGGGCCAGACGCGATTCAGCGAGCTCCTCCTGGAACTCTAACACACAACATTGTCATGACATTTGGGGGTGACTTGTGGTTGACGGAGGCCAAAGCACCAGAGCCGAGTGGGTGTTCAGTCAGCGATGATGACGTGTCCTGCCTGGTACGAACTTGATTGGATTGACGTGAGGCCTGCTGGACCGCAGTGTAGGCTGACGGCGTAGTCATCAAGGTCCCACAGACAAGTGTGGTTGGGATGCCAGGCACATACTTGGTGGCACCACATTGAAGGAAGTGCAGTGATGTAAATTTGCATTAATGTGCGTACTCAGACAATGTCTGATCAAGACTCAGTCCCAAATGTGTGACCTACTCACCCGCAGCGTAGGCCGGAGGCAGCGGTCAGCAAGGGCCCACAGCTACGTGTTGTTGTCTTGCGATGCACAGAGTTAGTGACATCAGGGTAGTTGTTGGTAGTGTTCGATCACCTCCGTAACGATGATCCTTTTACCCTCCGGACTGAAACGCGTCATCCCATAACAGTGGCGTCACTAGGAGGGTGCGGGGGGGGGGGGGGGGAATGCACGTCACCATGAGTTACTGCACTGGGTGACACCAACCCTAGTGACGCTGCTACCCAGGTTGCCAGAGTGAGTTGTGGTGTCGTGTCTGGTGGGTGGGCATGTTGTTTGGCATGTTGTATGTGAGTTTGTGACGTGTGCATTCCCAGTGTTGTGAGTTGCATGGTTGTGGAGTTGAGGTGTGTGGTGTGTTCATTTGGTACTTGCCAATGAGCAGCGCATTTACGTAGGTGCCAGCCAGGAAGTGCCGGGTGATGATGGGCTGTCGGAAGATATAGGACTCATGCACTCGGAATGGGTGGTTGGCGTCGGGGTTGTTGGAGATTCCCAGGTGGTCCACTATTGCCTGCACAGAGATGGTATGCGTGTGCTTTTGGTAGCGGATATTGTGTGCAGTGTCATCAGGGGGCACAAGTAGGACATGTGTGCATTCAATTGCCCCCTGACACGTAAGGGAATCCAGCTATGGCTTTGATGCCTTGCTTGGTCTCCAGCTGTTCCTGCGCAGTGTGGGGGAAGGATAGGTAGTGTGGTACCAAGCTGATGATGGCATCCAAGACAGGTGGGGGGGGGCTTGGATGTGGCTGGCTGTGAGACTCCTCGGACTCTGGCGGTTGTTGGTTGGCAGGTCCCAGAGGCCAACAGGTGCGGCACAGCCAGCAGCTTTGTCTGCGAAGGGATGTTGGTTGTCCGCTGTGTTGGTACCGTCGGCCTGTGGGCAATGGTGGTCAGGATGCGTAGGATGGTTGTCCTTTGGAGCCTGTGGTGGGCAATGACGTTCCCTTGTGTTGGGTCTGTAAGGTTGGTGAGTTTTCAGCAGGTCGCTGTCTTTGTCTACGCTGCCTCAGTGTTGGTCTGGGCGGGGGTTGGGGGGTCCGGGGGGAATCCTGGGGGTGGTGGCGGTGGGTATTGTTGCCTTATTGGGGCTCCGGGCTGCATGTTCAGTTGCCCGGGTCCATCTGTTGTTCTTCATGTTTGGCTCTGGGCTGTGCTCTCTTGTCTGTTGCCGGTTGTTGTCCGACTTTCCACCAGGTCAGAGCAGGTGTTAATTTCCTGCTGCTAACGCGCCTTATCACATGTTTTGTTTTCTTATCGCCGATCTGGCTGGTCGTTGAGAATGTTGTGGAGTGGTGTTGTCCCGGCTTTTTGCACGGGAACGCCTACTCTGCATCTCATTAGCGATAGTTGCTGGGGCCATCTGTGGCGATGTTTTTTGTGGCTGCTATCGCAGGTAAACTGGTGCGATGAGCTGTTAGCACCAGCTTGTGAATGGGGTGATAAATTTATTGCGACTTTGGCTGCTCTAAAGTGCCATTAACTCGGCGATAGCTCCTTGAGAATATGTCCCTCAAATTGTTGCGCCTGGATTGTGTTTCCAGCCTCTCTAGATCCTCCTGCATCAATTTATTGTGTAATTTTAGCATCTCTATATCTTTAGAGTTCTCCACCGTCGCCACTATCAGTGCCTTCACCTCTTTCTCCAATATTCCGGTACGCTCTGCAATATCATCCAGCTTCTCTTCCAATACACCGCTTTGATCCTGAATCCCTTTTTGGTTTGCTTCAGATAGCTCAAATTTCATAAGGATATCTCACCTTAGATTCAAAATCATCCTTTCCATCTGATTCTCAACTCCACCTCCACCTCCTCCTCTGCCTTGTGAAAAGTCACCATTTGGGTGAGGTGACTCTGTACTTAAAGTCGGAGTCAGACTGGGAGCTACCTCCAAACTCAGGTTTTCAGTCCGCTCATCTCCGCTCTGTAGACTCCCTGCCAGCGGGGAGAATCTATTTTCCAAAGGCAGCAGGGCTATCTGGGTCTGGATCTGTGTAATAACCTTGCCCCCCTTCCCTTGTGGAGTTATAATTTGCTCCATTATCTTAAAGTATGAGTTAAGGGAGGGTTAGGGCTTAACCGGTACAAGTGCCTCCTTAGGGCCACAGCGTTTAGGTTTCCCTCCGGATTTCACCACCGCCTTTCTTGTTGGGTAGACCACAACCACCTCCCTTGCTGTCTGCTCCCTTGTTTTCCTCCCTTTTGCTTTACTCTTAGCCTCTGGGAGTGACCGTAGCTGGTAACGACTTCTGACTCGCGTCTCCCTATTTGCAGGTAGATTATCTACAGTACTTTCTCCCTTCTCCATAATGATACCTGCTCCTGATTCCGTACTCCCCCTCCACCTTCCCCCTCTCTTGAGCAGAGTATAAGGCTGAGTATGAGTCTACAAATGGAGGCTCTTTTTCCATCAACCTCGATGCCTGCTGCATACACCTCTGTACCAGTACTTCGTTACTCTTCACACTCCCTCCCCTTTTAGTCACATCCAGTGCCTCAAAATCCCCAATTTGTGTGTTCCAGCGCACGCGCCGTTCCTCTTCACGCCGCCATTCCCTGGATGTCTCTCCTCCAGTGGCCAGCGTCCTGTGCTGTCTCTGCCCCTGTCTACCCGGAAACCGACCCACACCATTGCAGCTCGGGTCCTCCTCCAGAGACCTGCTGCACGCCACCAGATCCCACGCTGAGTCTCCGCGTCTGAGCCCATGGGGACCAAGTAAGTTATCTTAAAATACTATGGGGGCTTTCAGATTTAATTTCCTTATACTTATTTCCTCATTTTGGCTGCCTCTCCCCGTGAAACTTAACTACATCTCTTCTTTGGTCCGGGAGGCTCCCGTGACCGGCGTCAGCCTGCCGCCATGTTTCCCCTGCCCTCGATATTTTGTACTTCGATATTTTTAACAACGATATTTTTTTTTCGATATTTTTGTATTATGAAGATAGGAGGTCAATATTTTTGACAATGCTATTTATGTCCCGATATTTGTGTAACTCGATATTCTGGTACTCAATATTCTGTCAGTGATTCCATCTTCGCCAAGGTAATTCTGCCTATGGGCGCCTGGGGTAGGAGCCATCCAGAAATATATCCGTGTCCTGGTTCCTATCAAGGCACGACGGTGGTTAGCCTCAAAGAGGTCAGCCGAGGAGTGATAAAGTCGGATACCAAGGTACCACGGGGCGCCAGCGCTCCATGTTATACGAGAGGTCCCAAATCCTATCTCCCGTGGGGAAAGGCTAGGATTTTGGGGGTTTACAACAGACTATGCCCAATTGACTTTGAGCCCTGCTGCGGCCGCAAAGTCTGAGAGAATGTTTCCTATGGGGTTGAGATCGGATTCTATGTCCCTCACATAAAGCAACAGGTAGTTCCCGTCATAAACAAATCGCTAGAGGCTCCATGGCCATGGCAAATAAGAGGGTGGAGAGAGGGCACCCCTGTCTGGTACCCCTCTCTACTGGGAATGGCGAACAAATATATTTACCCAACCGTACTCTGGAGGTGAGTTTCGTATATAATAGTTTTACGTATGCCCTAAAAGTGGGGCAAATTCCCATTTGCTTCAGCGTTTCAAAGAGGTATGGCCATGCTAGCTTAATATATGAGCGGCGGAAGCAAAGGGCCCAACTGGTCTGTGAGGATCTTGCCTAAGATTTTACAATTGGAGGACAGCAGTATGATCGGTCTGTATGAGGCCAGGTGCATCGGGCCTTGGTCGGGCTTCGGGATCGAGACTATAAGAGATTGGTACAATGAACCCGGCAGCTCCCCCTACTCCAGAGACGCCGCATACATAGTAGTCAGTTGTGGTGCCAATTGAGTAATGAAAGTATTATAGTACTCTAAGGACAGGCCATCCAACCCTGGGGCTTTATTTCGGGCCAATGCACGGATCGCCTGCTTTACCTCAAACTGCATAATTTCTGCTTCCAGAAGGTCCCTATCTTCGCTCGGTATTTGGGGCATTGTGAGGGGTTCTTGAAATAAGGCCAGTGCCTCCTGACTGTCTTGCATAGGACATCGATAAAGCGTTGTGTAATAGTTGCGGAAGAGCCGTAGAATGTCAGATTGAGATGTCGTGATTCTGCCAGAGGAATCCATAATTTCAGTAATTCGGAGGGTTTCTTGGTGCTGGCGAGCTAACCACGCTAAAAGTGTGCCGTACCGATCACTCTCCCTGTGCCTTTTAGCTGCGTATAGTTTAAAGTTGTACCACCTCACGTCTGCCAAACCCTCCTCATATACCAATTTAGCCTCCGCGACTTGCACATGAGTTGCCGTGCCTGCATTTTCTGCTTTGGTCAGTGATGCTAGTTTATTTTCCGCCCTTTCGAGGCTCTTATCAAGTGTCTTGCGGACCTCAGATAACTGTCTGATGCAGGCTCCTGGCACCCCCACCTTAAAAGCATCCTGCTCCACCATTCTGTTGGATGCTGGATTGGCTTTGCCCTCGAAATATTCTTCAATACTATTATCATGATCGTGATGGAACACCGGATCCTCTAAGCATTCGAGCTGCAATTTCCAAGTTGGTTACTGGCGGATGGGGCGGTCTCCATCTAAGAGTCAACAGGTGTGCATCATGATCCGAGATTACTCTCACCAGATAGTCTGCATGCTGGATTATGGGCAATAGTGTCTGCGAGCACAAGAAGCGATCGAGCCACACTCACAGGCTAAGGGGTACTGAGTGGTAGGAATAGAGTTTAGTGGTTGGGTTTCGGTCCCACCTTGCATCTTCTAGGGTCCAGTGTTGTGCCCATAAGTGGAATCGCTCTGGGTGCTCTTGCGTGGGGGAGCCCAAGCCTGGAGGATGCGATCGGTCTAAGGTCAGGTCCAGAATGCAGTTATCATGGCCTCCTACTAACCACTGCGCGTGTGTAAATTATGGAAGAACTGTTGACATTGAGTCCCATAACAGTCCTTGGTCCCCCTTCGGCGCATAAATACTACCTATTAACAAAGGTCACCCGTCTAGTAGCCCTTCTAGGAGTGCATATCTTCCCTCTTTGTCCACTTCTTTGCGTGCTTCATTGAATGGGATCCCAGGTCGAATCCATATCATCGCCCCCTGGGCGAACGCAGAATAGCTAGTGGCGCAGAATGTACTCCGCCTAGCTCTTTTGAGGTGAGATGTGTTTCCTGCAGCAGTATGATCGGCGCCCCTTGCCTCTTCGCATAAGAGTATACTGCATACCGCTTTCTTGCTGTGTGCATTTCTCTGACATTTAAGATCAGGAAGCTAATATCTGTTGTGTTTAACATGGCTTCTTGCGAGTTCTAAGGAACCAAAGGAGTAGGCATGGAAATTGTTGCATTCTACCTTCGTCCCCATCCCCCCGCATGCTGGACTGACACCATGAGGCGCCCGTCCCAAATGTGATTGTGTTCATAAGGATTTAAAGAAACTGGGGGAAGCAACAGCTTTGAGGAACCTGGTTCCAACATTTTGGACCTATCACATCTGGTGATACGTCCAAACTATATGTGTCAGTAACATTCTAATGTATTGTGGGGGGGTGTTCTTCTAGTTCTCTGAGCCTGTAGCCTGATACGGCCTATTTCGCTGTGTATGGTGGTTGTGAGTCTGGTATGTTTTGGGGTAATTACTGATGACAGCGTTCGCTGCCATATTTCTGGCCGATGTTTTGGCTTATGTGACGCATGCGTGTGGCTTAGGGAGAGGAAAGAGGGTTACTCTAAAGTGGTTGGCTAAGGCAGATCAATGCGTCCGCTGCCCGGGTTGGCACTGCAGTGTATATGGCCTGTGTGTGCATCACAGAGGAGGTAAGAGGATTAATCCTAATTAATAAGCCCGATCAAATCAATGTGTCTGCCTTTTGGGGGGACACCAATGGGGGGATTATTGAGCCTTCACGGGATAAACTTGTATCCCTGGAATTGTCTTCAGATGAGAAGATATGTGGGCCGTCTTCTTTGTCTGAAGCCCTGCAGTCTGGTCCAATTTAGCTTCCACCTGAATGGTCCTCCTGCTATTTTTTCCTCAAGGTTGGGAGGCCCCGCTGCCGGACTACACCCTATCCGTTCCTGCTGCTGTTGGTTTTGTTTTCTCTGGGCTTCCCGGCCTCTCAACCTCCTCAAACTGCAGACTGTTTCCCATTGTGAGCCGCCCTGAAGATTATTCTCTGCCCAGTCAAACACCGCATCCGCTTTCGGGTCTGTGAAAAATGTTGTCCTCCCATCACTAATGACTCTGAGACGGGCTAGGAACAGAAGTGAGTACTGTATTCCTTTTTGTCGGACCATCCTCTTTGCTTCTATGAAAGTGGCCCTTTGTTGCTGCACTACCTTTGAATAGTCCGGAAAGATCATCACCCGCTTATCTTCGACTTGAAGCAGACCGTGCTGCTTGTCGACCTCAGCACAGCATCCCTATCTCTGAAGTGAAGCAGCTTCAGGAGCAGCGGCCACGGAGGCATCCCCAGGGGTGTCGTATAGCCAGAACCTTGTGGGCCCTCTCCACCGAGAAGAAAGGTGTGAGTTCAGCGTCAGGGGTGAATGATTTGAACCAGGTTTCAACATATCTTTCGGGGTGGGAACCTTCTATTCCTTCCAGCAAGTTGATCACTCGGATATTGCTGCGTCGGGACCGACCCTCCAAATCGTCCGCCTTTTCTTCCAACTTAGACACCTGAGTCTGGAAGCTCCGTGTTCTGTCCTGGTGCGCTCAGGTCAGCGGATGCAGGCGGGTCAGAGTTTTTTCCCCTCTGTCACTCAATCAGCCATATTCCGATGATCATCGTGCAGTAAGCCAAGGTCCGAGGACAAGGGCCCGAACCTGCCTCCATTGCGATACGGGAGTGTTCTATCGCTGCCAACACTTTGTCCAATTGCCCTGACATCGCTTGCGGCGTGGTGAGGCATGACGTCGGAGTTTGATCTAGGTCTATCGGGGACTGTTGGCACGCTAAGACCCTTGTCTGTGGGCCATTCGTTTGGCGTTGCCACCCCTTGGGCACGTCCACTTGAGGTGCCGCTATACCTTAAGGTTCTGTTCAACTTCTAACCTGCCACCCCTCTCTTGAAGGGGCCCAAAGACCGCCAGCCCCAGAGGCCACTGGTCAGTGGGGGAGAAATCACGATCCTGATCTTCTGCTTGAGTTCAGTTTTGCCTCTGCCGGCAAATCCCAGATGATGTTCAAGAGCTTCCAGGTTCTAGAGTGTGCACTGCAGGCTGTCCTGTATGTGGTAGGGAGGCCATAGGTGTCGTTTTGCATTGCACGTTTGTGCTTCGGCCGTTCGGGCGGCACACCAGGCCCAATCCTCCGAACCTCTGGCTGCTGCTTTGTTCCCGTGGGCCCGTTTCCATTATTATAGATGTTTTGTGTCCCCTCCTGGCATAGGTTTTTCCGGTTGTGGTGTCCAGGGGCTATCTCCTCAGTCTTTACTGGGCTGGTGAGAGGGGTGCATCTTCCCTGCAGAGCCCTCGGTTTTGGGCCCTAGTTACAATCCCACCACTGTGGTCGCGCTGTAGATGGCCGCCCCTTTCGTGCTATTTCCTCGCAGCTCTCCCTGATTGACTTTGAAGAGGCAGCCAGTGGGTATTGTCCTACTTCGGGTATTCCCAGGGGTTGAATCCAGCTATGGCCCGGTAGTGATGTCTGGGTCCCAGCTCTGGCAACTCAGGCAGTCCCAGCCGCGGTGGCAGGCTGCTTCTGGTGCCTTTATGTTTCAGTCCCCTTCCCCCAACATGGCCCCATCGCTCGCGATGCCCAGCTGCTGTGCTTATGTCTCACACTGAATGATAAGGGGGGAGGCTCTTCTCTTTGGAGCCATCTACCTTCAGACTTGCGGCTATCTCATGTCCTGAGGCCTGCTTCGTGCCCGCCACCCAGGTGGCGGTTGTTGTCTTTGCTCAGGTCTCGTCTCAGGCCTGCATCTGGTGCTATGCGCTGCCGGCCCCGCGCTCTTTCAGGTCTTCGCACCCCCTGGGGCCGCAGGCACCGGGTCTGGTGTTGTCTGCCTTTTTCACGCTGCGGCGCAGGCCAGGCTTCGGGACCAGTGTCCACAGTGGGGTATAGCCGTGGATGTCTTCACCCTTCTGGGGCCACCGGGCAGCAGCCCTACTCAGCAGGTGCCTGAACTCTGTGTCCTAGAGCCTCAGTAGCACAGGGGTGTGCAGGCCAACTCTCGCGCCCTCGGCGTCTGCCTGGGGG
Source organism: Triturus cristatus (assembly GCF_964204655.1). Classification (NCBI taxonomy): domain Eukaryota; kingdom Metazoa; phylum Chordata; class Amphibia; order Caudata; family Salamandridae; genus Triturus; species Triturus cristatus. Next base: position 1,079,240,379 of record NC_140589.1, on the reverse strand, counting down.
TCCCACCAAGCTTGCAGAGCCCCCCGGCTATTAGCGCTCATGGTGTCAGCCGACTCCCCTCGCAGATTCGCCACTGCTCACGGTGCTCAGCTACTTCATTTATGTCCTGCGATGGGTGTTAGGGGAGGGTCGCACTTCCTTAGGGCTTACCAACTCTGTCTGGTCGGGTCTTCTCGCTTTGCCTACATTTCAGAGCCGCTTTTCACCAGGGCATCACAGTGGATTCAGGGCTAGGGCCACTCTTAGCCCATCTCGGATCCCTGCAGGGCTCCGCTCCTTAGCCCCTCAGCGCCGCAACCTCGACACTGGAGGCCGCCAATTTGTGGCCACGCCGCTGCCATCACCTTTGTCTGGGTGTCTTGTAGGGGCAGTATCTAGTTCTCACCGCAAGACCGTCGTGGGCCTACCCCAAACTGGAACCAGCAGTGTTTGGGGTAGGTCCACCAACGGTCTAGCAGTCAGAGTACAACACTATACAACAGGGTGTCTTTACATGCCAGGAGTCGATGTTTTGAGCCAACAAACCAAAGTAGGGTTGGCTGAACAAATTTACAGGTGCCATCACACCTAGGGTGCTGGTTGTGGTTTATCATTGTTACCTATCTAGACAACACAATTAGTGTAGAATAACTGCTTGTTTTGGTCCTGAAGAATGCTGTCAACTTGACACGATGGCAAGAAACACGTTGACCACTTCTTAGTGTGTAATATCCTTTAGCATTACAACAGGGGTGCGCAACATTCTCATTTTAAATCAGGATAGAAGCCAGTTTCATTACAATTGTCTTGATTGGACTTCTAATTCCTGTTTTAATCCTCACACGGTCTAGTGACCCACATTCCACACATCTACACTTTTTAGGTCCCTCACACCAACTACACCAAACAGCATGGAATAAAAGATCTCCGCCAAATGGCCCCTCATAGGGTGCCCATCAGGTATTGCAGCGCCGACCTGACGAGGAGCAAGCCCTTTGATGAAGCATGACACCTAGCTGGCTGAGTTTGTGAGGGCACTCATTCCGATAGGAGGAATTCCCATTTTCCTCCCTTCATTCAGTGAACATTGTCCCACACATAGCCAACCATTTTTTCCTCTTTATGCCTGTCACAAACTGCATACTCGTTTTGTTGGAATATATACATCAAACAATGTTAATAAAAATAAATGCATATTATTTCTTTGCTTGAGTCTTTGAATGAAAATAAAGACATAAATAAAATATAAATATTGTTTTGTATTTCATTCTCATATTAATTATTTTTCTGTATTTACAATAATATGTTTATCTTAAATTAATTGTCAGACATAAATTAATGTTTTTAATATACATATATAAAATACTTTTACCACTTAAACATACATTTTTATCATTAACTTTACAGTCAGTCAGTCAAATATGCTTTATTCGAAGAACATTCATAAAAGCAAAAACAATAATACAATAAGAACAATAATACCTGAATACAGACATACTGAATATAAATTACAAGCTTGGTTGCTAATCCTATTTCAACAAGATAATAATCTACACAAAGAATAGTAGAAATCAATCAATCCCGAAAGTTTAAAAGTGCTGTATAAATTAAAAAAGTTAAAATAGATAAAAAATGGTTAAAATGCAGACGAGTAAATAAGTAAACAGAGAATAGTCAGATGACTAGCAATCTCTATCTAAGCGAGAGAATAGTCAATTAACTAGCAATTCCTGTCTAGGCAAGAGAATAGTCAATGACTAGCAGTCTCTTTTTGAAGTGGCTAAAAATCTCTGTCGTATTGACCATGCCCACCCTAGGTATTTTGCGGTGGCAACTGAAATCCAAATCAAATTGTTGGTGCATATAATACGCAAAGCGACAGTGCTGTTGGTGGTCCCTAGATTTTTACACATCGGAGACAACCAAATACGCCTTGGAACAGCATAAGCTTTGCATGAAAACAAAAAATGGCCGATTGTTTCTTTAGTAGAACCACAAGTAGGGCAGCAACCACAGGGTCCACCTTCCCACTTGGCTGTCAGATGTCTAAGGGGAAGAGCACCTGCTCTAAATTGAAAAAGGAGTTTTCTTTCACCAGGCTTATTTATAATGTCCCAATATGGTTCTAAACAGGGATACAACTTAGCCTCCAAGAATTCTCCGGTCATAGACCCCGCACTGGAGCTACTCCAATGCCGAGAGGCAACCCTCTCCCAATAGATATCTTTTAGAGCACTTTTTGTTGGAAAAATTGCTCTCTCCGGATCTTCCCAAAGTGAACAGAGACCAAGCTCAGTCAAGGTTATCTTAAGCGTTTTTAACCACCCAATTTTGTGGAATACATCAGATCTTATAATGTCTAGAAAACCCTCAGCGTAGTGAGAGAGCACAGGGGTCGTCCATATCCTACGCCAATATAAAATTGGACGAAGCTTAACCAGATCTGAAACTGCTCTTCTACCCAGGTCATATTTGAGAGGGAGCAGAGGGGTGCTTTTAGGAACACCCGTTATAGCCCTAAAGAATTTATTTTCAGAAGATTGAAGCACAACCACTTTCTCAAAGCCCCAGAGCTCAGCACCATATAGGGCGGAGCCTAAGGCCTTTGCTTCATAGACCTGTAGGGCAGGTTTAACTGGTTTAGTTAAGGATTTTCTGTGCTCAGCACAAATAGCACCAGACAATTGCCTATGTCTGAGTGTGGCGATGTCAATATGACGCCGCCAACTTTTGTCGCTAGAAATATGCATACCTAGGTATGTGAAAGTATTCACAACTTCTAGCGGGCGGTCATTTAAAGTAATTTTAGATTTAAAATTACGATGGGGGTTAAAAGTCATAAGTTTTGTTTTGGCTGAATTAATTTCTAATCCATACTCCCCACAAAATTGATCAAAGATACATAAAGCACGTTGCAAGCTACTGGGGGTTTTAGATAAAATAAGCGTATCGTCTGCAAACATTAAAATGGGGATCTTAATCCCAGCTAAGAAGGGAGCATCCACTTGAGCAGAGAGCATACGATCTACAACCTCATTAATATACAGAGTAAAAAGTACGGGGGCCATTGAGCAACCTTGTCGGACTCCCCGCTCAACTGGGAAGTCCGCTGTAACCGAACCTAATCCTCCCCACTGAATTCTTGCAAAATTAGATTCGTGGAGTCTCATTATCAAGGATAATAGATCACCAGGTAGTCCCTGCTTCTTAAGGACTAGCCATAGCTTAAAGCGTGGAACAAGGTCGAAGGCAGCCCGCAGATCTACAAAAGCGGCATACAAGCTACCCTCGCCTAGAACAACAGTCCGCCATTGAAGCATAGTAAAGCAAAAGACCTGGTCCACCGTGCTTGTAAGCCTTCGGAAACCTGCCTGAAAGGGTGATAGAGCATTAGTCTCCTCAGCCCAGTCCAGAAGCCTATTGGCAATCACACGACCGACAACCTTTTGGATAGTATCAATTAGGCTTATTGGTCTGTAATTGCCCGGCTGGGATCGATCACCTTTCTTGTAGATAGGTATAATTACAGCACCCTTCCAAGAGGTTGGCACCGCAGCACCCCATGCAATGGCATTTATAAGAAGATGGATATACTTGCACCAGCGATCTTTAGCATTTATAAATACATCTGCTGGAACACCGTCGAGACCGGGAGCACGGCCCGGGGCTACTGAGCTAATGGCCATCATAATTTCGTCAGTATCAAAACAATAGTCTTGAAGCTGATTTACACTAATGTCTGGCCCTGATGCAACACTATTAGGCTCAGCATACTGATTTTCAAAAAATTTCACCCATTCTTCCTGTGGAACGTTATTGCATGGGGGATCAGGCGAGCCTGAGCTGCCCCATTTAACAATATGCCAGAATAAACGAGAATCCTTCTTATCACTGGCAGCCTTTAACTCAGAGCAGTGGTACTCGTCCCAGGCTTTTTTTGCCATGAAAATATTGGTTTTATAAACTTTTCTTGCAGATTTTATTGCAATTGATTGCCCGCCTTTAATGGCTTTACCTAGAGCAAGTCGTGCAGCCCTGCACTGTTCATTATACCATTTAGCAAGTTTTGGGGCTCTCGCTCCTTTATTTTTCACTGGTATAAGGAAATAAGTTTTAATTGTAGAAAAAAGGGAAGTGTGAATTTCTGATATTTTGTCCATATCAGGGCTGGTTAATTTAGAATGCTCTATAGCTGATATTGCTTGGTCAACCTGGTTGCTAATGTTAACAATGGTCTGTTGGTTAGTCGCTATTTTTTCCCACCTTAATCTGCGCATGTCATTGGTGGGAATAATCTTGGGAGGTATCAGCACAGTGTGAACAAAGGACTGGGTAATATGGGACCACCATTTGTGGGTTACGCACAGTGGGTTGTGATCGCTCTCTATTCGCCAAACAACTTCCATATCACTAGTCAAGGGCCATAGTTTTAAACTACATAAGACGTAGTCAATCCTGCTATTATATCGCCCATTATCGAATGTGCTTGTCCCATTCTTATCACTACAGGTCCTTCCATTTAGGGCTCTTAGACCCTTCTCATAACAAAGAGCATTTATACTAATCACATCATCAGACCACCGCACAACCGGCTTGAGCTCCAATTTGGGGATACCCCATTGCCGGTCCTCTTCATCACCAAAGAGGTCATCGTCACTAATTAGGGGTTCAAATGTTCTGTTAAAATCTCCCGCTATAACAATATTATGGTTTAAAGAATAAGTATCAAGGAGACAGGCCAAGGCTGATAAAACCTCGGTCCTCTCTCCCTTGTTACACCTTACATAAACATTATAGATATCCAAAAACCCTAGTTTATTTAAATTTATCCTAACGAGTTGGATGTCTCTATGGTTGGTGTCAATAGTTTTAGTGAGCAACTTTAAACTCTGTCGAACCCAAATAGTTAATCCCCCCATGGGTCTCCCCTTTGAGCCCTTTAATGCAGGAACAATGTAGTTTAAATAACCCTGCACAAAGGATGGTTCACATGACCATGTTTCCTGAAATAAGCATACATCAAAGTTGTTAATGAAACGTAACCAATCCTCACACTCCAATTTGGAAGTCAACCCTGCAATATTCCAGGACAATAACTTCCTCGATGTGTTCTCAGAGTCGGCCAAGAGACTGTCTGAAGGTGGAGAGACCGGAACTATAAGATGATTGGTACAGGTAACTACTCTGCCTTCAGAAGCTTGTATTCCTTGCTCGCTAGGAAGTGGAGAAGAGACAGGAAAAGATGGTTCAACGGGGGTTGGTGACAAACCATTGGGGTAGTTAGTCAATCTACATCTTCAAGGTTAGCTAATGCCTCGTATCGGTTTCTGAGCGGTATAGGATGGTTAAGCCGACTGCAAAGTGGAGTCCCTGAATTAAAAATGGGAGCTGAGAGGGAACGAGGATAAAAATAAGTCAGTTCCCAAGTAGTAATAAAAGACTTCACGTGATTTTCGTGCCAATTAAGGATATGGTTCACCGCTCGAGGATCTCTAAAATTAACTGATATAATGTCCCCGTTTATATTTTTTGGGGTGTGACCCAGCCAAGGTAAACGCCGTACATGTAAAATTTCCCCATTTATGTATGATGGAAGAGGGCGATTTTGGCCAAGCCAATGAATCACTTTATTTTTTTTATTTTTTTTTATTTTTTATTTTTTATTTTTTTTTAAACCGTTTATTGCACGATGAAAAAGTTACAGGCATGGGCCTACAACCATCCGGCCGGCCGCTAGAGTAACAAAAGGCATATAACATACATACAGTGAGAGTCTCTTGGCGGAGCAGATTGGCAAATCAGGTGATATCAATAGCGTAGGCCGCATAACTCCTAGCCCACAATACGGTTTCCTTTTGTCAAACAGAACAACACAAAAAACCACACCCGCAAGGCAACCCGCGATCCAAGTGACAGTACATGCTCCGTAAATGGGGGATCCTAACCAGCAGCAAAACTCTGAAGAGGGGAATGGGAGTATAGCAGGGACTGGGGAGCCACGTGCCCACGGCTGAGGGAGGGGGTCGGCTAAGGAGATGGGGCTGGCGAGGCTGCCGGTAGGAGTGGCGGCTCACAAATACCCCCACGGTAGGCGTTCCAGGGGCTCCAGATTCTCACCCACGCCCCAGGCTTACCCCTCGCCACATACACTACTTTTTCACGAAACATACACCAATCCATATGTTCTTTCCAGGCCAACACCGCCGGGGGCCTCTGGGATCCCCACAATTGGGCAATGTCACGCTTCGCTATCATGTATCCCAGAGTCACCCACCGCGTCTGCGGGACCGAATAATCATTTGGTTCCCACACATTCAGCAAGCATCTCCTCGCTTCAGGCAGCAGTGCAACACGCGTAACCACACGCAAAACCTCATGCACACCACGCCAGAATCGCTCCACTTTCGGGCACTCCCACAATATATGCATGAAAGTTGCCAAAGCACCACAGCCGCGCTTACACAATCCGTCACCAGCAAAGCCCATACGTAGAAGCCTCGGCCCCGTGACGTAAACCCGGTGAAGGATCTTAAGCTGGACGAAACGAAGGCGAGCCGGGATGGCCACCTCCTTCGGAGAGGCCACCGCGGAGATCCAATCCTCGTCGTCCAGCTCCAGCCCATCGGCAACCCAGGCCTCGCGGAGGCCAGTCAGCAGGCACGATCTGTCATTGATCAGTTTTTTATATATAAGGGAGATCGTGCTGTCTGGTACATGGCCATCCAGCACCCTGTCCTCTAGGGGGGAAGACTCCGGAATGGACGCAACATCCGGGAAGACGGAGGCCAGCGCGTGGCGGACTTGTAAGTATCGAAAGTACTCACTGCCTTGCAGCTGAAACTCCGTCTGCAGCATCTCAAAAGTCTTGAAAGCTCCCCTCGTCCAGAGATCTCCCACCGTGCTGATTCCGATCGTGTCCCACTTCTCGAAGCCCTTCGATGTCCACAAGGAGCCCAACCTCTCAGACGCATATAGCGGTGACGCCCGGGTCAAACGGTCCTTCCATCCCAGAGCTGCATTAGCCGTGTGCCATACACGCACCATGACACGCGTCGGTCCCGTCAGACGGGAGTCGGGCGTGCCAGAATAGAGCGCTCGATTATAATCGCCACCGGGCAGGAGCATCCTGTCCATTTCAAATGCCGGGTTCAAGGCGGGCCCGTAAAGGCCATGATTGATTGCAGCTAGCTGGGAGGCCCAGTAATACCGTTTAATGTCCGGGAGGGCGACCCCCCCATCGTACCACGGGAGCGTCAATTTGGCCAGAGCAATACGCGGCCTCCCGTCCCAGAACAGGCGCCGCTGCAGGCCCTCCACCTCGCGGAAGTAGCGCGCTGGTACCAAGTCCATAGTGTTCTGGAGGGCGTACAGAAAGCGCGGCAAGGACATCATCTTAAACAAGGCCGCTCGGCCAAGTGGCGAGAGCGGAAGACGCCGCCAACGCGCGACATCCTCTCGCAAGCGCTGGAGGGGGGGCAACAAGTTCCGCTCATAGCGGGCCTCCGGGTCTAGAGTGATATATATACCCAGGTACCGGAACCCCTGGGAGGCAATCTGGATCGGGCAGTCACGCGGTAGGGCCGGAGCCTCCCCGGAAAGCACATATACGCAGGATTTTGCCCAGTTGATGACAAGGCCTGAGTTACGCCCGAAGGAGCGCAAAACATCAACCAGGACAATCAGCGATTTGCGCGGGGAGGCGAGATACAAAAGGATATCATCGGCGTAGAGGGACACGCGGTCCTCATACTCAGGGGTCCAGCGGAGACCACGGATAGAAGGGTGCCACCGTAGCCACTCCGCCAAGGGCTCCAAGGCCAGTGCAAACAGGAGCGGCGACAAGGGGCAACCCTGGCGCGTGCCCCGCCCCAGCTCGAATGGGGCCGAGACTCGCCCATTCACCACCACCTGCGCCAATGGGCCCGAATACAACAATTTGACCCAGCTAATGAACCCCGGGCCAAATCCGAATTTCGCCAGCATCGCCCAGATGTATGGCCATTCAAGCGTGTCAAACGCCATGGTGGCGTCTAAGGACGCCAAGATGGCCGGCTCCCGCACAAACGGGACACGCGCGAGCACCCCGTGCAAGCGTCGCAGATTAAGAGCCGTGTTGCGATGGGGTATAAATCCAGATTGGTCTTGGTGGACCAAGTCACCCACCACACCGACCAGCCGGTTGGCCAACACCTTGGCGAGGATTTTGGGTTCCGCGTTCAAGAGCGAAATTGGCCTGTAGGATGTGACCCGCTCACGGGGTCTCCCCTCCTTGTGTATCACCACAATCGTGGCCAGACGCTGGTCCGGCGGGAGGGAACCCTGCGAGTGGGCCGCCAGGAACATCGCTCGCAGGTGGGGCGCTAGTACATCCGGGCGCAGCTTGTAAAGCTCGATGGGGAGACCATTAGGGCCCATGGCCTTGCCGGACGCGACCGAGCGAATAGCCAGGGCAATTTCGTCCGAGGTGGGAGGAGCGTCCAGCGAATCCCTGTCCTCCACCGAAAGGGAGGGCAGCGCTATGTCCCGAAGCAGGGAATGGGAATCTTCCTCCGAGCAAGGGGAAACCGGGGAGTACACCTCGCGGAAGTAATCCGCGAAGCAGGAGACGATGGCTTCCGGCTCGGTGACACGCGTACCATCCATCCTATCAATCAAAGGAACCACACGACTCGCTCTCTCCCTCTTATCCAACCACGCAATCAATTTACCCGCCTTATCGCCCACATCATACAATCGTCCCTGTTGCTCTCTACTGAGGCCCCTGGCCGCCTCCGTGACGAGGGCCCTATAGGCCGCCTGCTTGAGGTGCAAAACATGCAACTTGGCATCCGTTACCCCGCTCCCCAGGTCACCCTCCAGTTCCACAATCTCGGCCTCCACCCGGGTCACCTCCTCCCGCTCACGCCTCCGGGCATGGGAGATAAAGGAGAGGGCCTCCCCTCTGAGGACTACCTTAAAGGCCTCCCACAGGGAGATGGCCGAAGGGACAGACCCCACATTCTCGTCAAAATAGCGCTGTAAGGATTTAATCAAGTCGGCACGAATAGTGGGGTCTCGTAAGTACCATGCATTGATTGGGGCCACCCTGCCCTCCCCCCTCGGGAAGACATCAAAATGTAACAATAATGGGGAGTGATCCGAAATACCCCGCGCCAGATGGCACACCTCTCCTACCCTCCCAGCGTGGGCCGCCGGGACCAGGATGTAGTCAAGTCGCGAGAGGCTACCATGGGCGCCCGAGTGGAAAGTGTATTGCAGCTGCGTAGGGTGCTTTAGTCGCCAGCAATCCACCAGGCCCAGTGTGTCTAAAAGGCCGGACAGCCACGCCTGTGCCCGGGGGAGGTCCCTAGGGGGGTGACGATCCATAGACCCAGAAACTACCGCATTGAAGTCCCCCCCAACCACCAGCAGGCCACCCGGGAGGTCCAGGAGGAGGCGCCCCAGGTCCGCAAATGTAGTAGCTTGTAACCCAGGCGGGACGTACACTGACATGAAAACAATCACTCTACCCTCCATTCTACCCACCAGGACAGTGTAACGTCCCCTCTCGTCATGGCGCACCTCATCAATCTCCAGCGGAAGCGAGTTCTTGATCATGATACCCACCCCCCGCGACCCCGAAGTGAAGCCCGAGTGGGCCACCAGACGATAGCCCCGCCGATTCATGGCATGGAAGGAGTTACCTATAAGGTGTGTCTCCTGCAGGAAGACAACATCTGGCGATATACGTTTCAGGAACTGCAGGACCACACCACGCTTAATCCGATCCCCCAGGCCGTTAACATTCCAGGACAACACAGCCAAGTCCCTACCCCCCATCATACGTAGAAGCAATCAGTCGTCCCCCACAGAGCATTTCGAGAACAGCAATACAGTAAAGGGTTTGCCTTGCGGTGCAAACAAACAACACACCCCCGCCCCCCCATCCCAACAGAACTCCCCCCTCCCTGCACCCCTGCATGAGCCCAGTCAGCCCCCCCAAAGTGCAGTGTGCCTGTCGCCCCATAGAGAAAGACTAACTAGCCCCAGAGGAGGAGGGAAGCCCCCAACAGACCCCGTACGACCTCCATAGGAGGGGAACATACACGATCGAGAAATGGTAAAGAAGTATTGTCCCGAGCAGGGCCTATTATTCACCCCTTAATTCTGATCCGGCAGGCCCTCTCCACCGCTCGCACCCCCCCCACCCCCCCGGCCCCGATCATCAGGCAGAGTGTCCAACCAGTCCCCAGCCGCCTCGGGGCGATCAAAGAAGTGTGTGCGACCTTCCACCTCCACCCTTAGCTTAGCTGGAAAGAGCATTGAGTACTTTAGATTCAGGTCCCGCAGGCGACGTTTAACACCGAGAAAACTGAGTCTCTGCTTTTGGACCGCCGGAGTAAAGTCTGGGTAGAAACGCACATCCATGTTGTCAAGCTTGACCGGTCCCTGTTGCCTGGAGGTCTGCAGGATAGCGTCCCTGTCCCGAAAATTGAAAATCCGGGCAATGAGAGGCCGCGGCGGGGCACCGGCCTTCGGCCTGCCCCCAGGGACCCGGTGAGCACGCTCAACCGCAAAAAGCTTACTCAGGCCCCGGGTCTGCAGATGGGTAAGGATTAGATCTTCCACAAAAAGGTCGGCGGCCTCCGCCTCTCGTCCCTCCGGCACCCCCACAATACGAACATTATTCCTCCTGGCCCGACCCTCGGAATCCTCCAGTCGCCGGTCCATCAGGGCGCTCGCCTGGCCAAGCCGGCGCACCTCCTTTTGGAGGGCCGCCACATCTGTCTCAAGGCCCGCTGTGGTGTGGGTCAGGGAATCGACCCGGTCATTCGTCTTAGACAGGTCGGCCCTCACCAGGCTCACATCCACAAGGACCGAGTCTATTTTTTGCGCTAGGGTGTCGAAGCGCTGGTCCACCGAGGCCTTCATCTCCGCGATGGCGCCCATGACGTCCCGGAGGGTCAGGTCCACCGGCTGGGCAGGCGTCTCCGTCAGGCCCGCCGGGGACGTGCGCGATGTCTCCGGAGATCCCTTCTGGAGAGTGTAGCGGTCCATACTATTGGATTGGTGCGCCGGGCCACGGCGGGTCGTCTTCACCTTCGCCCGGTCGCCATCTTGTTTGGTGGACATGCTTGCTTTCCCACCGTCGTGCCAATCTCCTCAAAAGGGCCGATAGACCCGTTCACGGGGCCCGGGGGGGGGAGGGCGGCCACCGCACCGCAGGACGATCCACAGCAGGCGGGTCAGCTGGGCACCTGGACAAGACCACACCACCGCACCCCGCTTCGCGACCCTACCTCGCTGGAGGCGAGGAGGGCGCAAAAGTGAAAGTGAAAGCGCGGGGTACGCGAGTCACCCAGCCGTGCCCGCCGCCGTTGTTCACTTTGTCCCCGGATCGCCCCACTACTCCAATCCGGGGGGCCGGCACGGGGAAGGCCGCAACCTTCGATCGGCGCTCCCGCCGGTGTTCGGGGTCCGATTCGAACACGGAAAACGGGTGGCGCCTCCGCTCGGGTTCACCGACACAGTCCCCTCAAAAAGGACAGGATATAGCCAGGATTAATTCAGGAGGTCGCGGAGGTCCTCGGGAGCCTCGCACCTACGCGGCCATCTTGGTTGCGCGCTAGGCTCCTCCCCATCACTTTATTTTTTAACTGGAGGTAACTCTCAGTTACGTCGTCCTTTAGGGTTGGAACACCAGCAAGAACGACCACCAAGGGCACAGCTTCTGGTGGCAGTTCAATACAAAAAGACCTACACGTCTGTGAAATGGGAATTGGATTATTAGCTATCACACAATATGCCTTTTGATGTTGGATTTGTCCCTCCTGATGAAGCTCTTTCTACAGCTAAAATAGGAGGTTGCATTGAATTCAGGAGATTAGTTCTTCCTTCGTTATTATGAGTTACATTACTTACATCTGGGTGATTTTGAGAAATAGGTTTTAATGGTACAACAGGAGGAGGTAATGTAACAAAAGAAGAAATAATAGGAGAAGGAATAATAGGAGAAGGAATAATGGGGGGTGCTTTAATTGGTTTAACAAAATTCCTAATTAATTCCCTGTTAGACTCTATTACCGACTCTACTTTCTCAAGCCTTCTATTAATGGATTTCAAACTCTTAACTTTACTCCAAAATAGGTGGCCGCCGCCGGCCCGCCAGTGACGATCCGCTCGCCAAATGTCCCTGTGTCACCCCGCCATATTAGCATGGCGAAGTGCACCGCGGCGGATGAAAAGACCGTCCGCCGATTTTCCGCCAGTTGAATTGCCAGCCGGGTGGAAGAGGCAGATAATATAGTGGCGGTCATTTTTAAAGGCCTTTTCATGGCGGCGATGTCGCCATGGAAAGGCCATTATATAAAGTACAATGGTTCTGTCGGGTATAACCACACAATTACTTTGCTTTGTCTGACCGCCACCGTAACGGTAAACAGGACCGACCGCCAGAGATGCAGCAGTCCCGCTAGGCCCATTAGGATGCGACAGCCACCCTGGCGGTCGCATCCCGCACATTTTACATTGCGACGGATGGTGCTGTAAGCAGCACCCGCCGCAATGTGAAATATGCATGTTGTGCATTGGCATGCACAACGTGACAGGCACCGCGCAATACCTGCCACCTTGTGTATGCCAATGAAGGGGGGTGCATCCCTCACCCCCCCCCCCCCCGGGGCCCGTAACAGGCCACCAAAGCATTTTCCGCCGGCCTTTCCATGGCATATTTCATAAACAATGGGGTGACCCTGTGTCCCTCAGAACCTGGGTATAAATTATATAAAGTACAATGGTTCTGTCGGGTATAACCACACAATTACTTTGCTTTGCAATAGGATTTGGAGAAAGCTGAATTTATCAATCGACAAAAAATCAAATACAAATTACATTTAAAAAGAACACATGAAAACAAAAGAAAATGCACAAACCAGCGTAGAGTCAGATTTGTTGGGTGATAAGATATTCTTTATATATAAATTGCATCATTTATATTAACACCCATATACTTCTTTTTAGCAAAAAAAGGCTGCCAAATTTGTGAACATTAAAGTGAATTTGTGAGCAAGTGACATAGTGACATAAGTGACACAATTAGTGCGTAATATGTACAAAGTGATTAGAAAAAATATATATGCATAGTAAAACAGGCCAGTATAAAGAAAGGCAATGACACTGTTTCCAGAGATGACTTAAATTCTTTATGAAACAAGGTCTTGGACTGGGCCTCAGTAGTGTCGACGTTTCAACCCTATATAAGCGATCCTAGATCGTCATGCGGGTCTTCATCAGGACTAAAAATACACAATGGCAACCTGAAAAAGCAAGTAAAGCACATATCAAAAATGATCCTTGATGAAAGATTCATGTGTTCCACCTGCCACCGAAATCTGGAAGCAGAAATGGATAGCCATGACTCACCTAACGGACAGTCTAGGCAGGCCTTGTATTGGCACGGTGTGGAGTAGAATCACTCATCCAATGGGATTCTACGGACAAGGTTGGAATAGAGTAAGTTGTATGATCATTTGCACTCTGTGCAGTCACTACATAATAAGAGATTGTTAATCATCTAGCCCCCCCCACAACTGTGCAGTCAAGCACACAGAGCGGTCCAGAATGACACCTGACGGATGTGACCCCTTACAAACAAATTGGCATGCAATAACCGGATGGCCTGAAGACATCCTTAGCGAGCTAGTCAGTGCAAGCGCATAGCCATACACGTATGGAAACATTGTTTATCAAGCGGAAAAATTGCTTCACACTATGTTGAAGGGTCCGAACCACCGCTCTAGCTCTAACCAAACGTAACGGTGCTAACCAAACGTCACGGCCAATATAGAATGAAGGCTGATCAAATTATGGAAGTGTTCAAAATGAATCTGACACATTTTAACTTCACTATTATGTAGGACATAGTTGATTATTGAGAGATATTCGGAGCTCACCTTAATGGTAAATATCAAGGGCTGGCTGTGAAGCTCAGCGAATGCGAAGTCAATGTCAAACTTGATTTGGAAGGAATGTTGTTTAGGTCCTCTTATCAGCGTCTATAACAAAAAACACGGACGCAAGCTTAATTAAGCGTACTAGAGGACAAAGTTCAGAGAGACAAAATGGGAAGCCACTCAAGCGCTCACCTTAATCAATGACAAACGGAAGTCGACGTCAAACTTGATTACGAAGGGATGTTGTTTAGGTCCTCTTATCAGCGTCTATAACAAAAAACCCAGACGCAAGCTTAATTAAGCGTACTAGAGGACAAAGTTCAGAAAGACAAAATGGGAAGCCACTCAAGCGCTCACCTTAATCAATGACAAACGGAATAAATTACGGTAAACGCGTGGAAGCAGTAACGAATCCTGCCGTTCAGCCACCTTTCGTCAGTGCGCCACCGCCGCATTTGAACAGCACTTAAACCAGTCGACCAATAGTTATCAGTATACGTATACACGTTCCAACGTGACGTGAAACGTAAAGGGGTCCGTAACGGTTGCTAAGCGAACCAAACAGCTGGGGGATAAACGTATCAGCACACGCGTCCATAAGTGACGTAGGACGTCTATCGTGAAGAGTGCTGTATTAGTTACTAAGCAACAGGAATTGCAGAATAGGGCCAGACCGCGCAACCGATCAAGCGGCATAACAGTGTATGCCTTCATGGGAAACTTGAAACAAACAAAGCTCAATGTGTTGTGGATCTTAGTTGGGTTAAGCAAACACCATATATTGTGGATCTTAATTAGGTTAAATGAACACCATAATCTTGACATTAATGAATCATAATTGACCCATCTGTCTAGAAGTCTCTTCAAGCTCATTCAGATCATGTTGGACAGTATTCAAAGAATGTATCCACCTACACTCCTTTCTCTTCAGAATTGGTGTAATGGACCCTCCTCTTGGAGCTGGACTTACTTTTTCTAGCACCCACCATCTGATATTTTCTGGCTGATGGTTCTGAGAGAGAAAGTGGTCCACCATAGGGGCTCCTTGTATTTTGCATCTATTGCGGCTCATGTGTTGGAGTATCCTAGCTTCTACCTTTTGTGTGGTTTGACCCACATATAGTAGGTCACATGGACAACTTATCGCATAGATTAGATTAACACTGTTGCAATTTGTAAAGCACAATGATTTGTATGTTCTGTTATGATAAGTGAAGGAGGAACCCTCCACCGTCAACAGACAGGCTTTACAGTGGCCGCATTTATGATGGCCTGTAATTGGAGCCAGACCCAGTTGGTCTCTGAGTCCCAGAGATTTTGGTGGCTCAAGGTATGCTTTGACCACGTTATCTTTTTCGCTCCTGCCCCGTTTAAAGGCAAAAAGCGGTTCCTCAGTGGTTGGAAGTTCACTGGCCACGAGATTCCAATATTTTTTCATGATCTTCTTCATCTCGTTACTTTTAGTATTGAACGTAGTCACACATACAATGTTCTCAATTCTTGGTGTTCTTTTCTTAACTTCTAAGAGTTGGTCCCTAGGACAATACCAAGCACGTTTGCGTGCACGTTTCAGTAACCCCGCTGGGTACCCCCTCTCCTTTAGACGACTGGTAAGGATCTCAGTTTCCTTGAAGAAGTCAGCTCGTCGTGTACAGTTCCTTCTCAACCTGAGATATTGACCATACGGGAGATTATCTCTCAGGCTGCGTGGGTGGCAGGAATCATACTTGAGGAGGGTATTCCTCTCTGTGGGTTTGCGGTACAAGTCACAAAATAACAATCCATCTTCAACTTTGAATGTTAGATCCAGGAAGTCAATTGTTTTGGTATCATTCAACATAGTGAATTGAATATCGCCAGATCTCGCATTAAGCCATTCATGGAACCGCTTGAGTTCCTCCTCAGTACCTGACCAAATCATTATAACGTCATCTATATAAAGTTTCCAAACCAAAATTTGGTTGATAAAGGGATTTTGATGACTATAAAGGTGTTCTTCCTCATATGCATCCATATAGATATTGGCCAAGCTGGGCGCATAGGTGGCCCCCATCGCAACGCCTTTGCATTGATAGTAAAACTGTTTCATAAAAATAAAATAGTTGTACTTCATCGCAATTTCCAAGAGACCAATTTGAAAATCAGTTGGTATCCAATGAGGTAGCGCGCTTCCAGTGAGGGAATTCAGTCGCGCTCCGTTTTGCCTGCGTGTGCTCGCGTCCCTTGCTGCCTGGTACGCCCAGAGTGACTGGGTCAGTGAAACTTCAAATCCAGAGCCTCGCCTTACCTGCTGGGGGACTCTCCTGCTGTATTAGTGTTGCTGCCGCCGCTCCTGGGCTCCCTCTCGCTGTGTGTCTCCCCCGCCGCCGCCACTACACCTCGCGGCTGAGAGCGGGGGGAGACTACAGCCCCCAGGCTCCTTTGCGGCCGCTGACGCCACCCACGCGCCCGGAGGCGCACAAAAGATCGCGGCTCCCTCGGGGGAGCGGGAAACTTCAAATCCAGAGCCTCGCCTTTCCTGCTGGGGGACTCTCCTGCTGCCCTGCCATATTAGTGTTGCTGCCGCCGCTCCTGGGCTCCCTCTCGCTGTGTGTCTCCCCCGCCGACGCCACAACACCTCGCGGCCGAGAGCAGGGGGGAGACTACAGCCCCCAGGCTCCTTTGCGGCCGCTGACGCCACCCACACGCCCGGAGGCGCACAAAAGATCGCGGCTCCCTCGGGGGAGCGGGAAACTTCAAATCCAGAGCCTCGCCTTACCTGCTGGGGGACTCTCCTGCTGCCCTGCCGTATTAGTGTTGCTGCCGCCGCTCCTGGGCTCCCTCTCGCTGTGTGTCTCCCCCGCCGCCGCCACTACACCTCGCGGCCGAGAGCGGGGGAGACTACAGCCCCCAGGCTCCTTTGCGGCCGCTGACGCCCCCCACACGCCCGGAGGCGCACAAAAGATCGCGGCTCCCTCCGCGTCGCGGGACGCGCGAGGGTGGCGCCGGGCTAAGCCCGATCAAAGGGCGGGCCGTCTGTGGCCGTCCGGGGCTGGACAAGGCTGGGCTGGGCCACCCCCATAACATCGGTGAGAGTGAGCTGTGGTGTGGGGTCTGCCTTTGAGCATCGGGGACTTGTTTCCACGGACAATTGGTGAATTGGCTGTCGTGGCAAGAAGTGTATTCAGGACTTTGATCCAATTAGGCTATGGCAAAAAATAACAGTAAGGGCTCTGTTATAGGGGGGACTGGGACATTAGATGCCTACTTACAAAATGCCGAAAATGCCGTTTCTAGGGAAATAGAAATGGTGGAAAGGAGGTTATCTTTAGAACCTTTAACCCAGCTTAACTTTGAGTTACAACCTGGCGACCCTATTTTAGGCATAGGTGTTGGGCAAACTTTACATCTTCCTTCGCCGGGCCGTGTTCTACAGTCCAGTCCTGCTACCATGCCCCTTCTTATTAATGTTTCTACACCCGCTTTTTCCCCTCCAGTTACTCGTACTAGGCAGTTAAAAATTCCCCCTGTTGCCATTGTCAAAACTTCCAAAGGAAAGAGAAAAGCTAATAATGCACCTAAAGGAAGTTAACGAAGAAGAAGTCCTGAAGGCCATTAACACAATGGCAAAAGGCAAAGCCCCAGGTCCGGATGGCGTGCCTGCGGACCTTTATAGGGCTGACCCAGGGCTTTGGGCAAAACTTTTTACTGCCGTTTTTAATGCTGCTTCTAAGGCTGGTGCCCCTAAGTCATGGGGCAAAGCTGTTATCGTCCCTTTATTTAAAAAAGGGTCAAGAGAAGACCCGGCATGCTACCGGCCCATTTCTCTTTTGGATTCCGCCATGAAAATAATGGGTAAAGTTGTCCTAACTCGATTAACAACTTGGTTGGAAGATAAATCTATAATTTAGGACCTACAATACGGGTTTAGACAGGGAAAGGGCACAGTGGGTCAGTGCCTTAATTTGCATCTCATCATCGGGAAATACACGGTCGCGAAGCAGGGGGACCTTCATTTAGCATTCATGGATTTGTCCACTGCTTTCGATGTTGTTAACCGTCAAAAATTATGGGCTTCATTAGTTGCTTTGGGGCTTGACCCAGTATTGATATCCTTTCTGGCCGTTATTCATGAGGATACTACCGCTGTCGTCCGCTACAGAGAAGACGGGAGTCTATCTGATGCTTGGCAGGTAAAGTGTGGGGTTAGACAGGGTTGCATTCTACTTCCCCTGCTTTTCTCGCTTTACATTAATAATTTGGGAGAGGTTTTAAGTTTGATCAGTAAAGATCTCCCTAGAGCCGGCTTAAAACTAATTCCCGCGTTACTATATGCTGACAACACTATTTTATTGGCGAGAACCGCGAGAGGTTTGCAAGCGCTTTTAAATGGATTTAATGATTTTATGGTTTCTTTAGATTTATTAATAAATTTAAAAAAATCACATTCCATGTCAATAGGTGCTGGGAGGGCGAAACGGGTTAAATTCTACTGTAATGGGCAGGAACTTACAAAAGTGCAGTCCTTCCCATACTTGGGGATCTTATTTGATGACAGACGTTCTTGGGTCATGCAATGCGCCCAGAAAAAGAACATCCTTGCTAGAGCTACAGGAGCGTTGTTGGGCTTTGCAAAACGTCTGGGGAGTAAACCACTACCTGCACTCATGAAAATTTACAGAGCTAAGTGTGTACCCATGGTTCTATACGGTGGTGAGGTATGGGGTTATAAGGCCTCGCTAGAAATCCAAACGGTGGAAAATACCTTTTTTCGCAAACTGTTGTCCCTTCCTCCCTCTGCACCAATTTTTAATATGCACGAAGATCTGGGGGCGGGCTATCTTAATGATGAAATCTCTGTGGCGCCTCTACTTGGCTGGCTTAGATTGTGGGCCCAGCAACCCCCGAATCTGAGCCAGCTTATTGTCCAAGATTGCTTGTCCCTTGATGAAGCTATGTCTATCCCATGGTTTCGATCCATTAAAAGTAACCTGAAGTCACTCGGCTGTTCTGAACTGTTTGATAGGCCATGTGCATTGAGTAAAATAAAAATAAAGGCCTTTAAGAGCCAATTTTTTAGTAAAGCCATGTCACTGAGGGAAGAAGAAGAACTTGGCAGTTAGGAGGTTTGTCATGCTAAGTACAGGTAGTGGGATTCAGTCTTACCTGACCTTTATAAACAAACCATTCCATCTGTTTTTGTTAATAAGGTTTAATCATGGCATGCTGCCCTGGCTTCTGGCTTACCCTAAGGGTTTTTTCAAAGAGGGAACCCTGGGCCCATGCCCCTGTGACAATACTTCTGAACAAAATATGTTGCACATGGTTTTCTTTTGTAAATTTTACTCTTTACTTCGAAAAAAATATATTGTGCCTATCCTTAAGAATCATAACTTTGTGCAAGTGAGGCCTGCACTGGTCTATCTGCAAATGCTTGAGACGCTGCTGGTATGCTTTGGGGTGGCTAGCTTCATTACAGGGGCTATTAGGTACAGAAATAGGGTTTAATATCATTAGTAATTCCCCAGGTCCTAGGAATATGTTTTTTTTAACAGTGGGACATGGAATGTTGAAGCAGAAATGGTTTTATGGATTTGTAATTGATTAGAATTATTTAAATTGACATACTTTTATCGTGTTTAAGTGCCAATGTATTGTATTATATTTTTTGTGAATTTTTTGTATCTACCCGTACCATGAATTATTGTATTGTGCTTTGATGGTTTTAAATTTTAACCGAATAAAGCAAATTTTTGACTTTGACTTTGACAATGAGGTCTTATCCTCCTGTCAAGAGTAGCTCTAACCACCTCAAGAGCCTCAGCCTGGGGAATAGAGGTGTAGAGTGAGGATACATCCAGAGTGACGAGTAATTGAGTTTGGATGTCAAATGGTTGTCCTTCCAACAGTTGAATAATGTGCATTGTATCACGCACATATAATTTAGTCTCAGGTATCCAGGGTTGTAAAAAATGATCTATAAACTGGTTGAGTGGTTCCAAAATAGAACCACAACCAGAGACGATTGGTCTACCTGGCGGTTTCTCTAAGCGCTTGTGTATCTTGGGAAGGGTATAGATGGTGGGAATTCTAGCTTCCCTTTTGTTTAAAAATTCGCATTCCGGTTGGCTTAGGAAACCCATTGCCACTCCATCCATGGTTATTTTCTCAATCAATGATTTGACCTCTGACATAGGATCCCTCAATATAGGACAGTAACTGTCTCTGACTCCCAATTAAAGCTCTATTTCAGCAATGTAATCTTGTGTGTTCTGCAGAACCACCGCCCGCCCTTATCAGCGGCTTTGATGACAATTGCCTTGTTGGTTCCTAATGCACGCAAACGTGCTTGGTATTGTCCTAGGGACCAACTCTTAGAAGTTAAGAAGAGAACACCAAGAATTGAGAACATTTTATGTGTGACTACGTTCAATACTAAAAGTAACGAGATGAAGAAGATCATGAAAAAATATTGGAATCTCGTGGGCAGTGAACTTCCAACCACTGAGGAACTGCTTTTTGCCTTTAAACGGGGCAGGAGCGTAAAAGATAATGTGGTCAAAGCATACCTTGAGCCACCAAAATCTCTGGGACTCAGAGACCAACTGGGTCTGGCTCCAATTACAGGCCATCATAAATGCGGCCGCTGTAAAGCCTGTCTGTTGACGGTGGAGGGTTCCTCCTTCACTTATCATAACAGAACATACAAATTGTTGGACAGGCCACACGAAGGGCTTGCTCCCTCCCCGCACGACAGGGCCCGAGCTCCGGCCCACCAGGCATAACCCACGAAAAGCACCTGTACCCCGTCTTCCGACGGACCTTCTGCCCTCGGACCTCTACTCCTCACGGGGCCCAGCCCCACCGGCTCCCCCGGCCGGTTCAAGCCGCCATCTTGGGCCCTGCACCACGAGGCCGCGTGGCCTCGGCCCGACCCTAACCCCGGGCCTGGCCGGCCCCGACATCCCGGCACCATCCTCCACCCAGGAGGTGAGCGGGCCACTTGGCAGGTCAATGGGAGAACGAAGTGTCAAGAGCTCTTCCCCCGCCAGGTGCCGATCGCCTCCAGCTCCCCCAGGCGCTGGCTCCACCCCCTGCTGGGTGTCTGGACACCTTCATCCCGGGCCCTCCGACCTCCAAGTGCGAGGGTCCGGACATCAAAGGGCGCCTGCCCTATAACTGGGACAACTCCGGAGCAGGAAGGCAGTTGTATCCTGGAGTCGAGAGACACCGAGAGAACTCAGCCTTGACGGACTACTGGCGCTGCCGTAGCCCGCTCTTGTGAACCATCGTCCTGCCTGCTGGCGCTGCCGCGGCCTTCTGCAGCATCCATCCTCGTCGGGACCTGCTGGCGCTGCCGCGGCCCGTTGTAACGACCATCCTCGTCGGGACCTGCTGGCGCTGCCGCGGCCCGTTGTAACGACCATCCTCGTCGGGACCTGCTGGCGCTGCCGCGGCCCGTTGTAACGACCATCCTCACCGGGACCTGCTGGCGCTGCCGCGGACCGTACATCGACCATCTTTCCGGGACCTGCTGGCGCTGCCGCGGACCGTGTACCGACCATCTCAACCGGGACCTGCTGGCGCTGCCGCGGCCCGTACCAACCAAACCACCAAGCTCGAGGATTGTGAGCTAGTCATCATCTCATCCGAACTACCTGACTGGTAGACAGACTGTCCCGCTACCCCTTACCCTGCTTTGAGAGACTTGAATCGAGGGGACCCCTGAGTCCAGACCTCCTTGTACCATTCAACCGTACCTTAAGAAGTGCTTATAAAGAACACTGAACCTTATCCGTGTGTGGTATCTGTCTGTGGGGGGGAAGTTACTTGTCTGTACGATCGCTGGAGACGGCTCTCCCCGGAGACCTCTCCTCCTGACCCCGGCCGACCCTCCCGGTCCGTCTACCCTTTCTAACACAAATCATTGTGCTTTACAAATTGCAACAGTATTAATCTAATCTATGCGATAAGTTGTCCATGTGACCTACTATATGTGGGTCAAACCACACAAAAGGTAAAAGCTAGGATACTCCAACACATGAGCCGCATTAGATGCAAAATACAAGGAGCCCCTATGGTGGACCACTTTCTCTCTCAGAACCATCAGCCAGAAAATGGTGGGTGCTAGAAAAAGTAAGCCCAGCTTCAAGAGGAGGGTCCATTACACCAATTCTGAATAGAAAGGAGTGTAGGTGGATACATTCTTTGAATACTGTCCAACATGGTCTGAATGAGCTTGAAGAGACTTCTAGACAGATGGGTCAATTATGATTCATTAATGTCAAATCTAACGATTTGAGTGGCCCTCATCTTTATTGGTACCACATAAATATGGCCAGCATTTGATTTGATATCCTGATTTTGTTAGGCTTTCAATGGGTATACTGATACATGATCTGTGCACTGTAACACGCTATGTACTCTTAGGTCTATATCCGAGTTGTAAATGTATTGCACTACAATTTAGGTGTTTTCCTTTTAAGAGATACATACTGTAAAAACTTTGTGTGTCCTAACTTTGTTGGATTTCTAACACTTAGAATTGCCTTTCATACCTGAATGTCTTAATCGAATTGTACTTTAGAATGCCATGACATATCACCACAACGTGTTTTCTTTTTTGTTGAAATGTTGAAACTTTATTGGAACGATTTTGCTCTCTGTGCTTATTTGTTTTTCAAGTTATTACATGAAACTGTTTCTAAGATCTTTCTGTTCCCAAGATTATGGTGTTCATTTAACCTAATTAAGATCCACAATATATGGTGTTCGCTTAACCCAACTAAGATCCACAACACATTGAGCTTTGTTTGTTTCAAGTTTCCCATGAAGGCATACACTGTTATGCCGCTTGATCGGTTGATCGGTCTGGCCCTATTCTGCAATTCCCGTTGATTAGTAACTAATACAGCACTCTTCACGATAGACGTCCTACGTCACTTATGGACGCGTGTGCTGATACGTTTATCCCCCAGCTGCTTGGTTCGCTTAGCAACCGTTACGGAGCCCTTTACGTTTCACGTCACGTTGGAACGTGTATACGTATACTGATAACTATTGGTCGACTGGTTTAAGTGCTGTTCAAATGCGGCGGTGGCGCACTGACGAAAGGTGGCTGAACGGCAGGATTCATTACTGCTTCCACGCGTTTACCGTGATTTATTCCGTTTGTCATTGATTAAGGTGAGCGCTTGAGTGGCTTCCCATTTTGTCTTTCTGAACTTTGTCCTCTAGTACGCTTAATTAAGCTTGCGTCTGGGTTTTTTGTTATAGACGCTGATAAGAGGACCTAAACAACATTCCTTCCAAATCAAGTTTGACATTGACTTCGCATTCGGCTGAGCTTCACAGCCAGCCCTTGATATTTACCGTTAAGGTGAGCTCCGAATATCTCTCAATAATCAACTATGTCCTACATAATAGTGAAGTTAAAATGTGTCAGATTCATTTTGAACACTTCCATAATTTGATCAGCCTTCATTCTATATTGGCTGTGACGTTTGGTTAGCACCGTTACGTTTGGTTAGAGCTAGAGCGGTGGTTCGGACCCTTCGACATAGTGTGAAGCAATTTTTCCGCTTGATAAACAATGTTTCCATATGTGTATGGCTATGCGCTTGCACTGACTAGCTCGCTAAGGATGTCTTCAGGCCATCCGGTTATTGCATGCCAATTTGTTTGTAAGGGGTCACATGCATCAGGTCTCATTCTGGACCGCTCTGTGTGCTTGACTGCACAGTTGTGGGGGGGGCTAGATGATTAACAATCTCTTATTATGTAGTGACTGCACAGAGTGCAAATGATCATACAACTTACTCTATTCCAACCTTGTCCGTAGAATCCCATTGGATGAGTGATTCTACTCCACACCGTGCCAATACAAGGCCTGCCTAGACTGTCCGTTAGGTGAGTCATGGCTATCCATTTCTGCTTCCAGATTTCGGTGGCAGGTGGAACACATGAATCTTTCATCAAGGATCATTTTTGATATGTGCTTTACTTGCTTTTTCAGGTTGCCATTGTGTATTTTTAGTCCTGATGAAGACCCGCATGACGATCTAGGATCGCTTATATAGGGTTGAAACGTCGACACTACTGAGGCCCAGTCCAAGACCTTGTTTCATAAAGAATTTAAGTCATCTCTGGAAACAGTGTCATTGCCTTTCTTTATACTGGCCTGTTTTACTATGCATATATATTTTTTCTAATCACTTTGTACATATTACGCACTAATTGTGTCACTTATGTCACTATGTCACTTGCTCACAAATTCACTTTAATGTTCACAACTTTGGCAGCCTTTTTTTGCTAAAAAGAAGTATATGGGTGTTAATATAAATGATGCAATTTATATATAAAGAATATCTTATCACCCAACAAATCTGACTCTACGCTGGTTTGTGCATTTTCTTTTGTTTTCATGTGTTCTTTTTAAATGTAATTTGTATTTGATTTTTTGTCGATTGATAAATTCAGCTTTCTCCAAATCCTATTGCAAAGCAAAGTAATTGTGTGGTTATACCCGACAGAACCATTGTACTTTATATAATTTATACCCAGGTTCTGAGGGACACAGGGTCACCCCATTGTTTATGAAATATGCCATGGAAAGGCCGGCGGAAAATGCTTTGGTGGCCTGTTACGGGCCCCGGGGGGGGGTGAGGGATGCACCTGGGTGGTACCTACGGTACCCCCCTTCATTGGCATACACAAGGTGGCAGGTATCGCGCGGTGCCTGTCACGTTGTGCATGCCAATGCACAACATGCATATTTCACATTGCGGCGGGTGCTGCTTACAGCACCACCCGTCGCAATGTAAAATATGCGGGATGCGACCGCCAGGGTGGCGGTCGCATCCTAATGGGCCTAGCGGGACTGCTGCATCTCTGGCGGTCGGTCCCGTTTACCGTTACGGTGGCGATCAGACAAAGTCCGCCTGCCATCGTAATGGGGCCCTCATTTTTTACTATTCACCCTCTACAGTATACCAACTCAGGGAAACTCCTGCACACTAAACATATGTAATTTACTATTCCCACTCAAAACTATATTAACTCACAGGGAAGTTGCTGGACGCTACACATATATAATTTACTATTCCTACTCCAAACTATAAAAAGTCAAGGAAGGTGCTGGACACTAAACATATATTGTTAGAAATGAGGTGGCTCTGGTTGGCGCAGGCAAGTACCAGTGACAAGCAGGGACCCTTTACTTCTAGTCAGGGCGAAGGACGGCTCCTTAGAGTAACCCCTGCTCACCCTCTAGGTGCGTGGCGCGAGCAGTCAAGGCTAAACTTCAGGGCGTACACAGTTAAGCACTTGCAATTATACACACAGCAAATACCTTGCATGCTCCAGGGAGGTTGTATACAAAAATAAGGCTTTTATATATTTTAAGCAGACTTAGTACAAGACCCAGTAACGGTGAAACGGTGGGCCACGATCTCTATAATTACGGAAAGTTCTTTTATACGGAAAGTTCTTCTTATGCGGGGCAACAAGGTGAACTGTGGGTCTTAGCGCGCTTCGCGCTGAGACGGTGACCTGGTGGCACGCGTCAGACGGCAGGGAAAATAAAACGTTGCGGACCCTGGATCCGATGCGAGCTCGCGGTCGAGTTCGTATATGACAGTACCTTGTTTCTTTTAGTAAAGGCGGGTGCGGGGCGTCCAGCGGCTCTTCAGAAGGGCGAGGCGGCGTCCGGGGCTCCTGCGCTTTATGGGGGGGAACTGGTCCTTCAGGCTCACAGCAGGAGTGGGGTGTTCAGGTTGGCAAGTGAGCAGAGCGGGGCAGCCAGGTAAGTTTTCCACGTCCGGGCCGTCCGAGGCTTTTAAGATGCTCACAGGGCCGATTCCGGCGGGAGGGGTGAAGGTGTGCAGCGGGCCTCCGGCGAGCGAGGTGACGGGGGCAGCCCAGCACGGCGTAGGGGGAGCGGCTCGGATCGAGCGAGGCTCTTCCCAAGGCAGGGGCGGCTAAGCAGTCCCGTCACGGCACAAGGAGGGGCTGATGGGCACGGGAGTCACGGCTCCGGCGAGGGAAGGAACACCACAGTCCAGCTGTAGGCGAGTGAAGGTCAGGATGAGCCCAATGGTCCTGGGGCTCAGTTCAGGGGGCAAGCTCGCTTCCAGGCCCTTGGAGATCGTTTTTGAAAGCACAAGGTTCTTGTAATACAAATGAATCAAAGTCTTAGTAAAGGGTTCCTCTTCTCTCCTTTGACAGCAAGGTCACCACTGCAGGCCAGTCCCCCAGGATAGGGACAGTCTTCCTCCGTACAGCTTTCCTGGCGCCTCCTCCTTAAAAACGTGACAAACAGTGACATACAAACATGAAGAACAGAAAAAACAAAGAAAGTTTGGTCAGAATGCTCCTAAAGGTTGTCAAAATTGAGAAACCATGCAAATGTGCTCTTTGTGGTGCACTTAATAAACAATATCAAGTGCACATGTGCTGCTATTAGTGAACTCGTGCACATAAAGGACTACAATTGAAATCCTTGTGGAAAAACGGGGGACAAACGTCCCCTATCTGACTCGTACAACGTGGTTGTATAGCTAAGAGACTGGAGGGCAAAAAGGTGTCCATAATGCCCATATAGCGTTACTAACTATCAGGTGAACTAGGGGAAAAAAGATTTGATCAAGCAAACATAATTGTGCTGCTGGGCAAAAGAAAGGCTAAGGAAAGCAATGTTAAGTTCTTACAATAGGTACAATCATTCAGTGCACCATGGGTAATGGGAGGGGGTGGTGGCGAAATGGCACACCCTAGAAAGGAAAAAGGGGGAAAAGGTGTAAACAACATGGTCCGTTGTGAAAGAAGCCGGTACTTAGCTGCTGGTAGATGGTTGTACTCACGCCCACGACGCCAGGCACCCGCTCGAAACCTGAAAGCCCCCTCTTTAAACCGGACCCCGACGATAATGTAGCAGCGGTCCGGTGGTTGTTTATAAAACCATATCCTGACGAGGGGCGGTAACGTATGAGGAACCACTACGTCAGGATGACGTGGGGAGTGCTGCGGAGAAGGGGGCCAATCATCAGCGTTCATGTATTAAAATGAAACGGAATCACAAGAAGCGTCAGGGCTGTTTCGATGGCGCGGACAGGGAGGACCAATAAAGGCTCTCGATACTCCACGGGACACGTATCGCTGTCCGCGGGAAAGAAAAGAGAGGTTGTCATGGGGAAGGCACCACAACAATGTCAGTGGGTGCACTTGCCGGAACACGATGTAAAAAGAGAAAGCGCTGAGAGATGCAGGGACTGCTGTTTGCAAAACCCGAAAAAAGTAAAAAGGTGACATAAAAATAGCACAAAAGTACATAGCACATTGAAAGAATATAAAAAAAAAATACACACCCGTAAAATCGACACGGTGGCCATTGATGTGACGCTAATTCGGGCGGATCTCTCTAAGACCAATGAGAGGGTTCAATCGCTGGATTTGCGGACGTCCACCCTTGGTACGGATGTGTCGGACCTGCAGACTGCTCTCGGCGACCTCAAGTCGGCCAACGACCTGATGGCCCGGCGGCTGGAGGACTTCGAGGGACGGGCTCGACGCAATAACATCCGCGTCATAGGTGTTCCGGAGACCTCCGACAATCGCCCGGTGGATCTTATGGTTGAGGAACTCATCCTCAAACAGCTTGCCCCCGCTGGCCTGAGTAAGTTCTTTGCCGTGGAGCGGGCCCATCGAGTCCCAGGCGGTCGGCCGCAACCGGGAGCTCCCCCGAGGCCTATTGTCGCAAAACTTTTTCACTACAGAGACCGAGATGCGATTCTGCAGGCCTCACGGGTACATGGCCCGGTCCGATATGAGAACTCATCCGTTAACTTTTTCCCGGAAAACAGCGGATGGGTTTCCAGGGGGTGAAGCGCCGTCTCCGGGACCTGGGTTTTAAGTACTCGATGCTTGTTCCTGCCAGGCTCCGAGTGGAATACGAAGACCGGGCTACCTTTTTTGACTGTCCTGCGACCGTGAGTGACTGGCTGGATTCTCTGCCGGACCGGGGTGACCGGCCTGGGCCTTCTGGTGGTACCGAGGGTGGCGGGCCTCCTTCGGAGTGACTTTTGGTCCTTGACTTTGATATTTTGTTTTGTTCAGCTGGGTTCTACTTCTTTTGTACATTTTGTTTAATTATGATCTGTGTTGGGGGCGGGCGGGGACGGGTCCCTTTCCTCCTCCGGGGTCTTTTCGTAGAATGGGGTTTTTAGGGCGACAGGCACACTGCAAGTTGGGGTGGTTTTCTGGACCGCAGGGGTGCAGGGTGGGGGGAGTTGAATTTGGGGGGGGGTTGGTGGGTGGGAGGGGTTGTTTGGATTTGTGTTTTTTGTTTTCAAGGCGAGGTATTGGCTCTGTTTCAGTTTCAGGTGTCGCGCTATTTGCTGGGGGACCCTTGATCTACTGGAGGGGATGGGGGGGGACGGGTTGAGACTGATGTCTTGGAATGTCAACGGATTGGGGGATCGTATCAAGCGGGGTGTTGTGCTGCAGTATTTGCGTCGTTTGACTCCTGATGTGGTATTCTTACAGGAGACGCATCAGGTTGGTAATGTTTGTCATGCCATGAACAGGGGGGGATACCGACTCGTGGCCCATTCCGGTTTCACCACTGGCTCTAGAGGTGTGGGCATTCTCCTACGATCTTCACTTCCGCTAGAGATCACCAGGGTTGTCCTAGACGATAGAGGGCGCTATGTGGCTCTGACTGGGAGGTGGGAGGGACAGTCCCTTTCCTTGGTTTCGGTTTATGTTCCCCCGGGCCTCCAGAACTCCACTTTCTCAGACTTGGGTTGTATGCTGCTTGAGCTTCCTGACAGTCTTTTGCTTATGGGTGGGGATTTTAATTCGGTTGTTTCGGGTGAGTTGGATCGCCACCCGCCCAGGGCCCTCCCTGCTGCCCAGGCGTGGCTCGGCGGACTCTTGGATACCTTCGGTCTGGTGGATTGTTGGAGGTTAATGTATCCGACACAGTGTCAGTACACATTTCACTCTGGGGCCCATGGGAGTCTCTCCAGATTGGATTATTTTCTTATGCCCGCGGCCCAGACTGCCCGGATTCCAGAGGTAAAGCACTTGGCCCGAGGTATCTCTGATCATTCCCCACTGTGGTTGCTTTTCGACACCGGGATGCGGTCCGCTGGGCGGATCGCCCCTATTAACCCTTGGTACTTGCGAGACCCCAAGATTCGTGATAGCCTTGTTAAGTCGATTGATCAGTATTTTCTCGAGAATGAGGGGTCGGTGTTGTCCTCAGTGTCCCTGTGGGAAGCCTTCAAAACAGTGCTCCGCGGGCATGCCCTATCCCAGATAGTGGAGGCTAAGAGGGTTAAGAATGAGGCGGTGGTGAAGCTGGAGACTGAAATATCGGGGCTGGAGGCGGCTTTGGAGACGGGTGTCACTCAGGATGGGCTTCATGCCCTCAGCTTGAAGCAGTTTGAATATAAGTCTCTTGTCACTGACGCTGCCAAGATCGTGTATAGGGAGCAACAGGGTAGGTTGTATGATGCCGGGGACAAGGCGGGTAAACTGATTGCTTGGTTGAATAAGAAGGAGAGAGTGAATCGTGTGGTCCCGGAGCTTCAGGTTTCGGATGGAGTGTGTGTGACTGACCCTGGTGAGATTGTGGAGTGTTTTGCTGACCACCTCCGGGCGGTGTACTCCCCGGTGTCTGATAGAGATGAGGATGACTCTTGTCTCTTGCTGCGGGATATTGCCTTGCCCGGCCTATCCGTCGAGGACCGTGAGCAGATGGATGCCTCCCTGTCTGTCGACGAGATTGCTACCGCGATTCGTTCCCTTCGCTCGGGCAAGGCTATGGGCCCCAACGGACTGCCGATTGAACTGTATAAACTACGCCCGGATAAAATCGCGCCCTTCCCCCGTCGTATGTTTCTGGAGTCGCTCGAGCGGGGTTCCCTTCCCGACGACCAGCGTCTGGCTACTATAGTTGTTATTCCCAAGGACGGTAAGCCAAGAGACCGCTGTGCCTCATATAGGCCTATTTCCCTACTAAATGCCGAACCGAAAATCCTTGCCAAGGTCCTCGCTAATCGCTTGCTGAAAGTTATATGTGATTTTATACATCCGGATCAATGCGGCTTTATCCCTCATCGTAATACCGCTCTCAACTTGCGGCGTCTACATGGCGTCCTCGCTAGGGCGGAGTACTTCTCTGAACCGGCCATATTGGTTTCCTTAGACGCCACGATGGCCTTTGATACCATCGAGTGGCCATTTCTTTGGGCCGTATTGGCGAAGTTTGGCTTTGGGGAGGGATTTATTAGTTGGGTGAAGCTCCTCTATGCTGGTCCAATGGCTCAGGTTGTTGTCAATGGGCGGGTTTCTCGGCCCTTCGCTCTCGGGAGGGGTACTAGGCAGGGGTGCCCGTTGTCCCCTCTGCTCTTTGCTCTCGCCTTGGAACCGCTCGCTGCCTGGCTCCGCTGGGAGCCCTCGATCAGAGGGATCCGGTGGGCCCCGGGCTTCGAGGATCGGGTCTCGTTGTACGCGGATGATATTCTTCTGTACCTCACCTCGCCGCGGAAGTCGCTCAATGTGCTTTTTGATGTCCTTACTTCCTTCGGGAGAAATTCGGGTTTGATAATTAACTGGTCCAAATCTTGCGTGTATCCTATCTCCGGTGGCCTCCCTCTCTTGCCGCCTCGGCTTCCGATCCAAACATCTCAATCCGGTTTTAAATACTTGGGGGTATACGTTTCGTTGGATCCGGCGGTCCGCTACGAGCAGAATCTCCTGTCTCCCCTCCGGCGTTTGAGGGCGGATACGGCTCGGTGGTGTAAGTTGCCCTTGTCTCCACTTGGTCGCGCAGCACTGTTTAAAATGATGTCCCTTCCCAGATTTCTTTACGCACTCCAGAACTCCTTCGATACCATTCCGGCGGCCTACTTTAGGGAAGTGGAGAGTTTGCAGAGGAGACTGGTTTGGGACGGTCGTGCGCGTATCGCTTTGGCAAAGCTGTCTCTTCCCTGGTATGACGGGGGCATCGCGCTTCCTGACATTAGAAGGTACTATTGGGCCTCCCAGCTGTCTGCCATTAACCATGCTACGTACGCTCCTGGCTCGAACCCGGCATATGAGATGGATAAATTCCTGCTTCCCGGCGGTAACTACAACAGAGCGCTCTACTCTCGATCTGCCGGAAGGACCCTCACGGGCCCTACTAGGATTGCGGTACGTGTGTGGAAAGCGGCGAATGTAGCTGTGGGCTGGAGTGAGCGGTTAACGTGTGCTACTCCTCTATTCGCCTCAGAGCGCTTGGGAAGCCTCTGGACAACGAAAGGCTTTGAGCACTGGGATACGATCGGCATTAGCAGAGTGGGGGACCTATGGGTTAAAGGCGCGGTTAAATCCTTCGCGGCGCTTCAGAGCGAGTACGAGCTTAGTAAAAGGGAGTTCTTCCGCTATGCCCAGGTTCGGCACGCCCTACTCTCGGTCTTTGGGGAGGGGACCACGGTCCCTGTTTCTTCGCCTCTCGAGGACCGTATACTCGACGGACACGTCCCCGACAGTACTATCTCCCTGATTTATAAAAAACTAATAAATAATCGGGCTGATCTCTTGGTGCGTCTTCGGGAGGCATGGACGGGAGATGGGGTTGAGTTGGACGACGAGGACTGGCAGTCTGCGCTGTCATCCCCTAAGGAGGTTGCCATCCCGGCCCGTCTCCGTCTGGTCCAGCTTAAGATTCTCCATCGTGTCTATGTGACGGGTCCCCGTTTGGTCTCGATGGGGTTTTCTGACGACGGGCTCTGTAAGCGTGGCTGCGGGCTCAGTGCCACCTTTCTCCACATCCTCTGGGAGTGCCGCGAGGTGGCGGAATATTGGCGCCAGGTGCATGATGTTATGAAACGAGTCACTGGGGTCGCTCTGTTGCCGGAGGTGCGCCGATGTGTTCTGAATGTGTGGGAGCCCAGTGACTATAATGCGGCCCAGGTGCGGTGGGCGGCCCTTGGGAACATGATCGCAAAGAGAGATATTGCGCAGCTTTGGGGTTCCCAACGGCCTCCCACCGTGTCCGTATGGAAGGAGAACATGGACTGGTGCATGTTCAGGGAGAAGACGGTGTATGTGGCTCGTGGTAAACCGGGGGCGTGGGGTAGAATCTGGGGTCAGTGGAATGTGTATCGAGGGACTATCTGTTCTCCCCCCCTGGTGGATACGTCTGATGTTGCCTTGTCCCCCTGATCCTTGAGGGTTCCTTGCTTAATTTGTTCATCTGAATATAGATTTGGTTTTCCCGTGCCCCCCCCCCTCCCTCTCAGACCCCCTTTTTATTGACCACCCTAGGGTGGTCCTATGTGGAGTTCCTCTGCTGTGGTTAGACGCCCTTTGAATGTTTTTCGCCTTGTTTTTTGTTTTTCTTTATTTTTGTTGATATTTATGTAAAATAGGGTGTATCCTGATTTCCCTTATGTGCAGCCTGATCTCCTGTCATTTAGCGGAGCCCCTGCGGGCCAGTCATTGTTTTTGAACTGCTTGAACATTTCTGAATACTAGCGGCCGGCCCAGGTGGTTGTAGGCCCGTGCCTGTACCCTTTTTCTCTGCACAATAAAATTTTAAAAAAAATAAAATACACAGCCGCAGGACCTACATGTTCATTTATATTTTGGGTTCCTCTTGTATTGAACACAGTCTGAGAGCCAATCTGTAAAATAACTTGAAAGAAAGAGAGGTAATGTTTTTAACTTTGAGCACAGAGCACTTTAAACATGCATATGTGAATTAGAAGTGTGGGCAAAGGGGAGAGACAGGAGGTACATTGCATATTAGGGCACTTGCCCGAAAATCCTAAAAAATCTTTGATGATTACATGAAGTTTGCACTTGGCAGCTAAGAGATATTTATCTCTAGTTGCTTATTGATTTATATACAATAACTTCCTACATGTTGCACCACACGATGTAATAATTCGCTGCTTGCACTTTATTTATGTGTATATATTTACGTACTGATTCAGCACTTTATTAGTGTGTTCAGGCAATTGTTCGAACTTAGGGATATAAATTGCGGGCCTGTGAGCACATGGTGCAATATATGTCTGTGCAATATAGCTACATGATCAATGTTGCCATGTACCGGTTTGGTAGAAAAGCGGTTGTTGTTATGCACTCAGCACTTTATGAAGAATTAGCACTGGCTTGTTAAGGAAGAAGTTTATATATATTTCCAGCAAAGGTTTACTGTGAAAGGAGGCACTATGCCCTTTGAAAATAAGGACAAAATGAACGGCATTAGTACTTTCGTAATCTTTGGAAAGACAACCGGACATTTGAACCCTTGCATAATAGATGGCCAATGTGAATATTAACCAATTAAATTGAGGTACAAGAATTTGACATTAGAAGTTTACAGCACTGTATTTCTATTATAGCCCATATGGTCTTAAAATCACATTATGCATGCAAGGATTAAGCACATATTAGAGAGTCACAATCACATTTGTATTTGAAATGAAGTCAGCGAATATGACGACATTGTTATATTTGATATGTAAGGTTTATTATGTTCAAGGTTTGAAACGCTTCATCCCAAACCACAATAAACTTTGGAAGAAGAACCGGGCATGTTGGGACCTGTTTGTTATTGAGAACGGGTTTGCTGATATATATATATATATATATATATATATATATATATATATAT
This sequence comes from Triturus cristatus, assembly GCF_964204655.1. Taxonomy (NCBI): domain Eukaryota; kingdom Metazoa; phylum Chordata; class Amphibia; order Caudata; family Salamandridae; genus Triturus; species Triturus cristatus. The sequence goes on along the minus strand of NC_140589.1, from coordinate 1,079,206,818 downwards.
ATATATATATATATATATATATGTATATATATATATATATATATATATATATATACTTATGTATATATATATATATATATATATATATGTATATATACATATATATATATATTACCTACTGGTGGTCGCCAGTAGGTAGTTATAGTTAGGACCTATTTTCCATAGGAAATCCGCAACATTCTATTCCCAATATGTCTGGCGCCGGTTGACGAATCTTCGCAAAATTTTCCAAACTTTTGGCCAGCTCTGGTCCGCTCCTATCCTGAAAGTCTTGGGGTGATTTGTCAAGCGGGAGCAGAGAAAAAAGGGGGTCCCAAAACGTGTTTTCCCCATGCATTTTCCCATAGGACCTTTAGCCGCAGCTACAGCCCGAACTGCTGAACGGCATTGCACCAAATTTGGCAAAGAGGTAGTCCTCAGTTCAGACTCATGCCTTTTGCTTAAATGGTGTCAATCTGTTGAGTAGTTCCTGAGAAAATTACAGTTAAAAGTACATATATATCTATGGCCTCGGAGGATCCGCGCACCCTATGCGCACCCTGAGCGCACCCTCTGCGCACCCTGCGCGCACCCTCCCGATCACATGCTGAATGCTAATTGGCTGTCAAGTGGTTGTCAACATTCGAAACCACGAACTGTTGGCAGCCATTTTGTGCCTCGGTAGAAGCGAGGCTGAAGAAGTCTGTGGAATGAGTGTGTAAAACATATAAAGGGGGCAGGGTAGAAATATTCTGACCCTCTAGACCTGCTTAGGGGGTCCCAGAAGGACTCCCAGGACCCTTTTTTTTTTTAAACGGTAAAATGCATGGTGGGTGTGCGGTTTCGGCCATAAAAAAAAAGAAAACGAAGCGCGGGCTCCCGTGCTTCTCTAATAATTAGCCCCCGGGGGGGCCAAATCCCGGGGGCAAAAATCGTAAAATTTAATGGGGGGCCCAGGGGGGCCCCCCAGCCCCGGGGACCACTACCTCCCGGGGCTATAAAATAAATGGGTGGGGGGCTCAATGCCCCCCCCAAGCCCCGGGGACCACCACCCCTGGGCTTTATTTATTGAGGGAGGTGGCTGCGTGGCCCCCCTCCTGGAGCCCTCGAGGGCCCTGGGGACCGGAACCCCCCAGGGCCGGCTCCTGCAGTGTCCTGGGGTGCCCACCCCCAGAACACTGTTGTTTGCTATAAGAGGGCTGGAGTGTTTATTAGTCTAAACTTAGGAGTCGAGCATCCAGCTCAGCGCACACCCCTGGTGTGCACGACTCCTATCACGTTGGATGCACGATTTCTCCCACGTAGGGTGCGCGATTCCTAACGTGTTGGGTGCGTGACTCCAAGCAAAAAAAAATGACATTTTTTTTAGATAAACATCATGCTTATGTGTTTCGTTCTTGAGTGGCTCTAAAAAGAGCAGTTGTGTTCATTGAGAGTTTTTGGTACTTATAAGTAAGTACCTATACAGAGTCTAAAGTTGTTGAGGAAGACTCTGTTACCCTCATCAGTAAAATGTACACCATCTCTCCTGTAGATGTCTTGCCTATGAAAATGCAGATTGTTATTGGAAATGGACCCCATTCTATAGTCTCGGAGAAAAGCAGAAACAGATTTATTCACATGTTACCTAGCTTTCTCAATCTGTGGACAAAAATTATTGGACCAGTTCCATTTCTGCCTTTGGCATATGTTAGAATAGACAAAGGCAGTTTGGGGAAAAAGTGAAATCAATTCTGCAAAGGTGTCCTTGATAAGCATTTCCAGACCTACCCCAGTCAAAGTGCCTAGGTCATTGCCACCACAGTGCACAATTATGAGGTCAGGGTGTTGGAGATACAAAAAGAATTTAACAAATGGCATCAATTGGTGCCACTTTCACCCTCTCTGTCCAATCCATTTAATGTCTACATTTGGCAAACCTAGGTCTTTGTGAATGCCTTTGGTTTCTGCACACCTTTGGCTCCAGAAAATATAGCTGTGTCCCACAATCCACACTCTAAGCATCTTGAAGGGGAGGTCTGGATGCACTCAGATGGTCTCTGTAAATGAAATGGCAGTTTGAAAAGTTCGATTTTTCTAAAATGGTGGATAAGATGCAGTTTTAAAAAAAGAAAAGAAATGATTGGTTGTTTGACAACATTCTACACTGAAAACTAGGGTGCATGTTTCTGTTTTTTAAACGCATGATTCTTATTGGTTAACAAAAACTGATTGGAAGGAACATTATATATGATAAGCTGATATGTTGAAAAGTCAAGGACACTTGCTGTTTTGATTAGCAGCATTGTGTGCTGAACTTGTGACTTGTGTGCTCAGTTAAGTGTTCCATGAACTGTTTCCATGGTAACAGACAGAAGGCAGATTGGGGGTAGTGTTCACATTTATGTCGTTTGGAAAGGGTTGAAATGTGTAACCAATAAAAATGTGTGTTTGATTTTGAAAAAATGTGGGAAGGAATGGGATTTGGTGTGGAAAATGAGAGGGAAACATTGCCATTCTTTGGTTTTGCTGACAGGTGCACAGTGCAGAGATTCTGTATAAGAAAATCTGGTGTGTGACTGACATACTTCTTAATCTACAAAACAACTTGAAAGGTGAGTTTTTTTAATTGTGAGGGGGTGTATGTGGTCCATTTTGATTTTAATCACACTAATGTATTTCTCCTGCTAAAGTGCAGGGAGTACTTTTTTGTGTGTAGAATCTTATTGTCAGTGTGTGTGCATTTTGAAACCATCCTTTGATAAGCATTTGTGTTTTTCATGTGTTTCCAGACAGATAACTGTGCTGTTTTCATGTTTTGGTAGAATTAGAAACCAGCCATTGTTTATGTATTTGTAAAATGAGTCAAGTTTCTAATCTAAAATGCAATACTCCTTCTAGATTATGAAATGTGTTTTGGTAAAATGCAAGGGATAATGTTGTTTGTTTAGAATCACACAGTGAGTCTGGGTGCATTTAGGAATCATTTTGAGAGAATCATTTTGGTAGTAATGTGTAGTAGAAACTTTTGTGCAATGTGTGCAGTCACTTTACATCTTGGAGACTAGTAAATGTATTTTTGTAAATTGCAAGGGATAGTGTTGTTTGTTTAGAATCACACAGTGAGTCTGTGTGCATTTGGGAATCATTCTGATAGAAGCACTCTATACAAATGTGTAGTAGAAATGTTTGTGGAATGTGTGCAGTCACCTTACGACTTGTAGACTACTAAATGTGTTTTGGTAAAATGCAAGGGATAGTGTTGCTTGTCTAGATTCACACTGTGAGTCTGTGTGCATTTGCGCAACCGTTGTGAGAGAAGCATTTGGATACATCAGGTATTTACTAAAAGATAACTGTTTTAAAATCGGTTATGTTGTCAAGTTTTAGAAGTATTAGAAGCCAGTCATTGCTTATGCATTCACAAAATGAGTCAGGCTTTCATAGTAGTGTGCAGTATTGAAATATGTAGAATCTCTGCAGTCACTTCAGACCTTCCACACTAGTGAATGTGTTTTGGTAAAGTTCAAGGAATAGTGTTGTTTGTCTAGAATCACACTGTGAGTCTGTGTGCATTTGGGAACCAATGTGAGAGAAGCATTTGGGTGTTTCATGTTTTTGCAGACACATAAGTGCTTAAAAACCTATCCTGTTCTTACATTTTGGTAGAAATAGAAACCATTTATTATTTATGTGTTTGTAAAATGAGTCAGGCTTATACACTAATGAGCAGTAGTAAAATATGTGGAATGTGTGCAGTCACATTACCTCTTCAAGAATGGTAAATGTGTTTTTGTCAAATCCAAGGGATACTGTTTGTTTTCTAGAATCACACTGTGAGTCTGTGTGCATTTAGAAACTGTACTAAGAGAAGGATTTGGGTATTTCATGTGTTTGCAGACACATAACTGCTTAAAAACCTATCCTGTTCTCATACTTTGGTAGAATTAGAAACCAGTCATTGGTTAGGTATTTGTAAAAAGAGTCAGGGTTCTACAATTATGTGCAGTAGTACAATATGTGGATTGTGTGTCCTCTGTTTACCAATTCCGGACAAGAAAATGTGATTTGGTAATATGCATGGGATAGTGTTTGTTGTCTAGAATCACACTGAGAGTCTGTATGCATTTAGGAACCATTTAGAGAGAAGGTTTTGGGTACTTTATGTCTTTGCATACACATAACTGCTTAAAAAACTCTAATCATTTAGTCAGTACCCAAGTACTCATACACTGAGCCAGGCCTTAGCCCATGGACTGTTTCAAACGTCTATCCACTATGCATGCAGGCCTCTAACCACCTACACACTTGTCTTTCACACCTTCAATACCCCAGTCAGTATTCATACAGTTCCCGCAAACACCCTGTCACTCCCCTTACACTTCTCCACTGATTTATTCAGCGCCATGTACTAATCCATTCACTGCGCCAAAACCCAACCAGTAATACATTCGCCCAGGCACTCTCCTTGAAGTACTCTAATGATTGAGTCAGTACTGAGGTACTTATGTAGTGAACCAGGCTTTAGTACATGCACTGCTTCAAACGTCTATGCACTATGTATGCAGGCCTCTAACCACCTACACACTTGTCTTTCACACCATCAATCCTCCAGTCAGTATCCATACAGTTCTTGCAAACACCCTGTCACTCCCCTTACACTCCTCCAGTGATTTATTCAGCACCATGTAGTAATCCATTTACTGCGCCAAAAAACAAACACTTATAAATTCATCCAGGCACTCTCCTTGCACTACTCTAAACATTCAGTCAGTACCCAAATACTAATGGAGTGAGGCAGGCCTTAGCACATGGACTGATTCAAACGCCTATCCACTATGCATGCAGGCCTCTAACCACCTACACACTTGTCTTTCACACCTTCAATACCCCAGTTAGTATTCATACAGTTCCCGCAAACACCTTGTCACTCCCCTTACACTTCTCCAGTGACCCATTCAGCACCATGTACTAATCCATTCACTGCGCCAAAACCCAACCAGTAATAAATTTACCCAGGCACTCTCCTTGAAGTACTCTAATGATTGAGTCAGTACTGAGGTACTTATGTAGTGAACCCAGCTTTAGTACATGCACTGCTTCAAACGTCTATCCACTATGCATGCAGGCCTCTAACCACCTACACACTTGTCTTTCACACCTTCAATACCCCAGACAGTATTCATACAGTTCCTGCAAACACCCTATCACTCCCCTTACACTCCTCCAGTGACTCATTCAGCACCATGTAGTAATCCATTTACTGCACCAAAACCAAAAACACTTATAAATTCACCTAGGCACTCTCCTTGCAATACTCTAAACATTCAGTTAGTATCCAAGTACTAAGGGAGTGAGGCAGGCCTTAGCACATGGATTGATTCAAACGCCTATCCACTATGCATGCAGGCCTCTAACCACCTACACATTTGTCTTTCACACCTTCAATACCCCAGTCAGTATTCATACAGTTCCTTCAAACACCCTGTCACTCCCCTTACACTTCTCCAGTGACCCATTCAACATCATGGACTAATCCATTGACTGCACCAAAACCCAACCACTTATAAATTCACTGAGGCACTCTCCTTGTAGTACTCTAATGATTCAGTCAGTACCCAGGTACTTATGTAGTGAACCCGGCCTTAGCACATGGAGTACTTCAAACGTCTATCCACTATGCATGCAGGCCTCTAACCACCTACACAATTGTCTTTCACACTTTCAATTGCCCAGTCAGTATTTATGAACTCCAATAAACACCCTGTCACTCTCCTTGCACACCTCAAGTGACTCATCCTGCACTATGTACTAATTTATTCACTGCGCCAAAACCCCCAAAAACTTAAAAGATTCACCCAGGCACACTCCTTGCAGTATTCTAATGATTCAGTCAGTACCCAGGTACTCATGCAGTGACCCAGGCCTTAGCCCATGGACTGTTTCAAACGTCTATCCACTATGCATGCAGGCCTCTAACCACCTACACACTTGTCTTTCATACCTTCAATACCCCAGACAGTATTCATACAGTTCCTGCAAACACCCTGTCACTCCCCTTACACTCCTCCAGTGACTCATTCAGCACCATGTAGTAATCCATTTACTGCGCCAAAACCCAAACACTTATAAATTCACCCAGGCACTCTCCTTGCATTACTCTAATATTTCAGTCAGTACCCAGGCACTCATACAGTGAACCATGCCTTTTCACAAGGACTGCTTGAAATAACTATCCACTATGCATGTAGTGGTCTAACCAGTTTCACACTTGTGCTTCAGGCCTACATTTCCACAGTCACTATGCATACACTCCGGCAAACACACTGTGACTGCTGTTGCAAACCCATAGTAAGTCTTTCAGTACCATGTAGTAATCTATTTAGTAAAGTAAAACTCAAACAACTATGAATTCACCCAGTGTCTCTCCTTATAGTACTGTAATCATTCAGTCAGTAAGCATGTACTCTTTCAGTGAGGCAGGCTTTAGGGCACGAACTGCTTCATAGTAGTATGCACTATGCATGTAGTGGTCTAACCACCTTCACACTGGTGCTTCAGGCCTATAATTTCTTAGTCAGTATTTATATAAAATGTGTTTGTATAGTAATAGAAAAGTATAATTTATAAAGATATTAATATACATTTATTTGTGATTAATTTTTACAGATACTGTTTATTACCATTAAAATAGAGAAATCATGCCGGACAAAGTAAGAAAAAGAACAGAAAAAGGACAGTTACTTGAAGAAAAATCAACCACAAGTATTGAATGAACAATCCTGTAAAACCCGGGTATGAATGGTCGTACAGAGCGTATATTCTCCGTCCGACTCGTACCCGGGAAAACCACCTTACAAACCCGCAAGTACGATTCGTACAGAAATACCATTTCCGTACAAAACACCGACTGGCAAAAAAATACCCACAATTCCGATCCGGGACCTCGCGTACGTGACGTCCGGACGGAGTCAGGCAGCGTTCTACGGACCAGCAAGTACGATCCGTGTCTATGTCACTCCACATGGATCATTTTCTATGGCAGCTAAAAACTCCAGGGAAAGTGCGGACGAAGCGAAGAAGGAGCTGCGGGACGCGACGGACAGCCATGGACCCCATCCTACGTGTCATCCCGGCCCTCCTAGCCTACAACCTGGTGCACAGAAACCGACGCAGACGCCGCAGAAGGTCAGCACAACACCCAGGGGCAAAGGGGGGGCGAGGGGCAGGAAACATAACCTCCACCAAATTTGTAAAATACCATATACTGTCCTAACATTACCTCCAGGGTCTGGTCACTTCGGGGTGCGTGTCCACCAATCCCCGCGTACGCGTACCCGTCACCACTAAAATGGTGGTACGGCCCGTAACCACGCCCTCAGAGCGTGGTTACGGGCCGTACCACCATTGGAGTAGTGATGTAGGGGTATGCGTGGTACGCGCCGTACCCATGCCCTCAGAGCGTGGGTACGGCCTGTACCACCATTGGAGTGGTGAAGTAGGTGTACACGTGTTACAGGCCGTACCCGCGCTCTGAGGGCGTGGGTACGGCGCGTACCCCTACATCACCACTCCAATTGTGGTACGGGCCGTACCCACGCCCTCAGAGCGTGGGTACGGCCCGTGCCACCATTGGAGTGGCGATGTAGGGGTACGCGTGGTACGCGCTGTACCCACGCCCTCAGAGCGTGGGTATGGCCCGTACTACCATTGGAGTGGCGATGTAGGGGTACGCGCCGTACCCACACTCAGCCCATACCACCATTGGAGTGGTGATGTAGGGGTACGCCTGGTACGCGCCGTAGCCACGCCCTCAGAGCGTGGGTATGGCCCGTACCACGCGTACACCTACTTCACCACTCCAATGGTGCTACGGGCCGTACCCATGCTCTGAGGGCGTGGGTACGGCACGTACCACGCGTACCCCTACATTGCCACTCCAATGGTGGTACGGGCCGTACCCACGCTCTGAGGGCGTGGGTACGGCGCGTACCAGGCGTACCCCTACATCGCCACTCCAATGGTGGTATGGGCCGTACCCACGCTCTGAGGGCGTGGGTACGGACCGCATCACCCGTACCTCTAGGGCACCATTACATTAGTGATACAAGGCGTACACACGCCATGAATGTTGGCTTAGGGCCTGGTGCAGCATATAACCAGTATATTGGGGTGTGTACATGGCCAGGACAGCAGTGTACAGCACCAAGGGTGCGGGTGGGTGGGTGGGTGTCTGCCAAGGAGTCCCAGCAGTGGACATAGACATGTAAGGGGTGGGTGCAGAGGACTCCCAGCAGTGGACAGAGACATGTGAGGGGTGGGTGCAGAGGACTCCCAGCAGTGGACAGAGACATGTGAGGGGTGGGTGCAGAGGACTCCCAGCAGTGGACAGAGACATGTGAGGGGTGGGTGCAGAGGACTCCCAGCAGTGGACAGACATATGAGGGGTGGGTGCAGAGGACTCCCAGCAGTGGACAGACATGTGAGGGGTGGGTTCCGAGGACTCCCAGCAGTGGACAGACATATGAGGGGTGGGTGCATATCACTCCCAGCAGTGGACAGACATGTGAGGGGTGGGTGCAGAGGACTCCCAGCAGTGGACAGACATATGAGGGGTGGGTGCATATCACTCTCAGCAGTGGACAGAGACATGTGAGGGGTGGGTGCAGAGGACTCCCAGCAGTGGACAGAGACATGTGAGGGGTGGGTGCAGAGGACTCCCAGCAGTGGACAGAGTCATGGGTGTGTGTACATCATGATCAGATGAGCACAACGGGTGTATGTATGCATCCCTAATGTTCAACTATGTTGATAGTTTCATAACAACACATCACTGACATCAGTGTCCCACTACCATGAGGATGGATGTCCTTCCCCCACTGCATGAAACCACACATGTGGGTGTGAGGAGAAATGACACATGCATACCCACCCCTGGAGGATGCAGCACAATATACACACTGAGATCATGCCACAAGACTGTATACTCATGTCAATGCCCACTACACTAAGAGAGTCAAAGGGAACACACACTGTCACGCACATCCCAGGACTGATAGGAATGTACAGGTGCCGGGACAGCCACCAAGATGTTGCCTCTCATGGAAGGAATAGGGTGGACTTCCCACAGATACAATGCCCACAATTGTCAGTCAGGTGCCCAAATACCCTGCAGAACAAGTACCAAATGTGTGCTAGGCTGGGAAAACACACATGCATAGTGTGGAAAATGCTGATTGTCCCCATTAAGGCATGACAACATAATCAATACACAAGTACAGTGACTAGCAAGGATGGCACAGAGGATGCAGCCGGAGACATTGCTGAGCAGGCATGGCCATAGTTGAAGGGATCCGTCACCAACAAAGGAAATTTAGACACAGGTCAGCACTACAAAAGTGCTACTCCCTGCAGGGTAGATGTCAGGTGCCACAGAGGAAGGATCAGTCCTTGGGACAATGTGTCCAAACACAAATAGCACACACGACCAAATATACCTTGCAGAGACATTGTGATGGCAGGCAGATACCATGGTCCACCCCATTAGCATCAGACGACAACTTTCTCCTGACACATAACACATTACCACCACCCCAACTCCGGGACCATCAGCACCCACATCAATACCTGAAATGCAAATGTGTTCAAACGGAAAACAAAATGCTTTATTCAGCATTAAAAGAAAAAGTAGTTAACGACACTATTAACAAATGCACATGGCCAGTCCAGATATGAAGTCCTTGGGGGGGACACATGGCCACGCGTCTCCCCTAGCTTGCCTGCACATTTGAACCCGCAGGTTCCTCGACTGGGGGGGGGCATCATGTGGGGAAGGACCAGGCACCGCAGGGACAGGAGGTGGAAGGGTAGGTGTGGTGGGTGCAGGGACGGACGCCTCCACCACAGGGGGTGGGGCAGCACCAAAGGTGGAGGTCAGCTCGGCGCTGCACACTGCTGCCAGGTCGTCAAGCGTCTCCCCTTCACCCGAAGACAACACAGCCTCAAAGGAGGGGAGGGGGGTCGGAGTGATGGGGTGCAGCGCTACTGGGGGAGGGGGGGCTCAACTCCCCTACCCGTGGAGTGCCGTTCCCGTTTGCAGGCTGGAGAGACAGAGGGGCTGAGGCCCAGCACAGCCAAGTAGGCCTCTTTCTCTGGAGGTGTGGTAGGGGAGCCGAGGGGAGTGCCTTTAGAGGGACTGGTTAGTGCGCCATGCGGCCTCGGACTGTGGCTGCGTGTATGCCTGTGTGCCCCAGACCCAGTGGGTGTGCCCTCATCCCCCTGAGTGTGCGTGCCAGGAGGAGTGCGCTTGCCCTTACGTGGTGGTGTGCTGGCTGTGTTTGGTGCGGTGCGTGCTTGTGAATGTCTGTGTGTGCTTGGGACAGGTATGGGAGTGGGAAGTGTGGATGGTGCAGGGGTAGGGGAGGGGACGAAGCGCTGCAGGAGACTCACTGCTGCCGTCAGTGAAGAGTCCATGGACCTCAGCAACATCCGTTGGTCAGACATCGCTGATGACATGCCCTCCATGTACGACACCATCTGCGTCATCATTCAGCTCTGGCCATGGAGGACATTCATCAGCGATGTCTGTCCAACCTGCAACTGTCGCAGAATGTCCACAGACTCTGCAGTGAGGGCAGCAGGGGGGACAGGGGCAGGGGGAGCGGTGCCTGGCAGGAAGGAGACACGGTGTTGCCTAGCACGGACAGAAGGGACCGGAGCAACTGGGAGGGCGGTGATGGGAATGGAGAGGGCGGTGACAGATGTAGTGCTGCTGCCAGGTATCGTAGCAGCCTCCGCCCCCTGGAGGAGTTCAGCATCGGACCCGTCTGCGTCATAGTCAGTGTAGTCACTAGACAGGTCCTCCGCCTGACTCCCCTCGCCCTCCGTGCCACTTGCTCCCGCAGACTCCACAGCAGTGGTGGCAGCGGTGCTGGATCCCTCCTCCACGTCCGTGCAGGTGTCTCCCTCGGTGTCCTCCGATGATGCTGTGGGCAAGGTGAAGAGACAGAAAAAAATCAGTCACCTGTATACAACAGACACATGAGTCACAATTAAAATGTCACAGTGCATATCAGGAAATGCATCATGAGTAACATCTAGAATAGTCCGCACATATGTAACCCTGCACTCCCCAGTTGGTTGACCCACCATGAGACTTGAAAACAATGGAGATCATGACACAACAGCAAATAACTTGATATCAAATTATACTGAGAAGCTAGTGTCTGGGGACAGTTGAGTACAGCAAGAATATTAATCCATGCCACCTCTTGTTCACTGTGAACGAAACTGTATTGGTGCACCCAAGGCCAAATAACACACCTCAATACTGAAGGTGTCCCCACACTCTGAGACCTGCGAGTACTTAGGAAACCATAGCCAAAAACATTGCAAACCCTTGGGACTAACAACACTTTACACAATGTACATGTTTAGAATGTGTGAATGTGCCACTTTGTGAACAGAAGACACATCTGCCTGCATGACAAAAGTCACACAATGATGTGCACACAAAAATACTTTTACACAGTCATTGTATGAGCTGGCAGCCGAATTCTAAAAAGGCACTGTAAATAATAAATGGAGTAGAAGTAAGTACATATACATGGCACTACGGTGGTCTGGATGACTTGACACTCGTAAGTTCGTATCAGCAACAACCAAGGACTTACACACATGCAAACACACTGTGTGAACATGGATATGTATATTCAGAAGACAAGTGGTAATCAAACTGTGCCTTCCAGTGAAATGTGCCTGCGTGTCCACGGAAAGTGTAAAAGTACTTTCTTTTGCACTTCCCTGGGAGACATCTGTCATGCAGGCACAATATTGTCCTTCACAACCAACTAGCAAAAAAGAAGCCTAGGTAAAATGCTGACATGTTGACAAGTGTAGCCAGTGCCAAGGTACAATACTTATTGACTGAAAACTTGAATCATGCCACCTTTCACATGGCCATCCGTACCATGATGACACAGTTGGCAACACATCTGACCCACTGCCTGTCATGTGGAGTGGCACACATGTCCAAACACAGGACAATGCATTAGCTAATGGGCCTGCAATGTGTCTGGATAAGGAGCACCTGCACTGAGGAGACACCCTCATGGCAAGCAAGAATGTCCACACAGATGTCAGCACACACAGACCAAAGTACATAGCATCTCGACCACACACTGGTGGCAAAAATGGATGAGCATGAGCCATGTATTTAAATTTTTGACACATGCTGCAAATCACAAACATTAAACCCAGCGAAACCTGACTGAGTCACTGCATGTTGAGTGTCAGTCCAGAGAATTATCACACACAGGTCAGACACGACAAGGAGACATAAGGATTGGACATGTATGCCTTGCCCGCACAAATCCCCCATACCTGAGACAATGTGATTGAGACAGATCAAGAAGTGACACCTCTTAATCTGGGTTTACGCCAATGTGCATCACAAATTCCTAAATGTACTCCACATCACCTTGTGAGGCTGCCAACACATATTTGTGACCAACAACCATCAACAGATAGTTGTACATAGACACACAGGCACTGCCCAGTGTGAGGATGCACAAGCTAAATGGGGTCAGCATTTACAATGGGCACATGTAGCACACTTCAGAGAAATACAAATGAGGGCAGGGAACTATGCCACAGAAGCCAAACTATGCTGAACACACAGAGAATGGGCACAGTGTTGGATGACACACATGATTCAGAGGCAAGGGTGTCTTAGGGGACTGTAGTGGGAACGCAGCTTCATTGTCCTGGAATTATCTGACTGTAACCTGAGCTTCCGTCCCTGCACTATGCATATCTCCCACTCATGCACATCATGTCTGAGGCCACAACATTGTTCATGCATGCTGCAAGTCTGTTCATTTGAAAACTCACACTCCTATGTTGAGACTCAGCATCAGTGCCAACTAACATGGACACCCAAATGACTGTACAGGACAGGGCACAGGCAAGGTAACAACACATGTCTCAGACCCCCCCCCCCCCCCCCCCACATGATGCAGAAAGCAATGTGCACTTGGATTAACTGGCAGCCTAGATGACCATGTGCAATAGTGATTACACACAAACCAGGGAACAGATGTCATTTAGGGGAAGGGAGGAGGAACAGCCCCGTTTGACTTTGGGAAACATGATATGCACTGCACAAATTAACCCTCGCTGTGTATCCAGGCAACTGAGCACTTACAAAAGCTGGTGACACACAACAAACACACATGTACCTACCCCCTTCCTGCTGCTGCAACTCCTGTAACCGCCTATCCAACTCAGGGAAGACCACCGCCAGAACACGCTTCATCTGTTGGGTCAGTCGTCGGCCCCCGCCGTGCTTGTGTGGAGGTGAGTCCTTGAGCTGCCACCGGGCGATCCTCCGGGTCCAGCACCGGATGTCCTGCCAGCGTTTCCTCACATGGGCGAGGCGCCGACTGCGACCCTCCACAGATCTCACAGCCCTGACGGCCTGCTTCCATATCTCCCCCTTGGCGTAGGCGGTTACCTGTGAGGATGACAAAGTGAGACAACATCACTACACCTGCTCCATGTCACAGAGACACACATTTGAACATCTTTAATCTTTAGAACAGGGCATATTATGCTGGCAACCAATTGCACCTTTCTCATAGGGACATTAGCCTATGTGGAAGCCCCAAAGCAGGACATGGCATTGAAAGTACACAGGTGGCATGAGGGGTGCAACACACTCCATGATCATGGCACACGCTGTGCATCACATGCAACACTAGGCTGATGGACAGCACCTCCAAGCAGTCACATGCCGCAGGCCACTGACGCAACCTCAGCAGAGTACACAGACACACACAGGCACAGATCAATCACCTGCCATTGGCAACAGCGGATACAAACCTCACTCTGCACATGTGCCAGTTGCCTGTGGGGTGTCACAGGTGTGGTGCTAGCTCAGCAAGTCAGACACTCTGCACGGCTTACTTAAACCCCTCAGATGGGTGGAGCTGTTGCCTCCTCCATGCAGCTGGGGTGCAACACTCCACATAGACACTCACCCACATTACAAGGAACATTCACACACATCAATGTCCAGGGGGCGTACACATCATTTGGACACTCAGCACAGCTCCACTCAACTCACACACACCTGTGGGTACAGTCACCTGTCACACCGGGGGGGGGGGGGGGGGCAGGGAATCAGCTCTGGACAATAGGAAAAAATTTGGCATAAGGATTGGGTAGGCTGAATGTGCCATGCACTATGCAGTGAATGTCACAGTAAGCACAATGCAAGTGAGGAGTGCACACAATAACGACAGCATGCTCTGCATGGAAGACATAAGCCATTCCCCCCCCTGGGACCCACGCTAAAAACCATTGCATGTCTGTCACACCTGGACACAATGCCAGAAGTGACAGTCACAAAAAAGGGGCACAGTCAAAGCTAGTGGAGTCAGCACTCACCTGCTCCCCTGGTCTCCCATACAGGCTGGTGTACTATGGGAGGATGACATCAAGCAATGCCTCATTCTCCTCATGGCTGAAAGGCTGGGCCCTCTCCACAGTCCCTGACATGTTCCCAGAGGAATCACAAGCAGCAGCAGTGGTGTCGAGTGTAAGGTAGTGCAGGCAAGTGCCCTCTCATGGGTTCTGGCTGACTTACATCTGCCTTGCTCAGCTGTTTCATTTACAGGAGTACAGAGTGATTGGTCAGTCTCATTTGCATCCTACGTTTCCTCCAATCCCTTTAAACATACCCCAGTGAGGGCCTTTGCATGGTTCAAAATTTGAGCATGATGTGAAGTCAACAACCACTTTGCAACATTGTATTTAGTTGCCAACTGCCTATTCCAGGCCACATGATCGAAAATGTGAACTTGAAAATCGGTATCCATGACAACCAGCATGCATTTAGGCCCCAATACTTGTCCCTCATGTGTCCCTACGTAATTTAGCTATCCACACACAGGTACGGTGCGTTTCACACGTACTCCTACCGCACCAGTTGCACATTGCGTTAGCCACGTACGTGTACGACCAGTGTGTACACGTACGTGTATGCCCTGGTAGTCCACGTACGTGTACACACTGGTCGTACACGTACGTGTACACCCTGGTAGTCCACGTACGTGTACACACTGGTAGTCCATGTACGTGTTCACACTGGTCGTACACGTACGTGTACGACCAGTATGTACACGTACGTGGACTACCAGTGTGTACACGTACGTGGACTACCAGGCCGTAAACGTACGTGTGCACACTGGTCGTACACGTACGTGTGTACGGTTCGTACACACACCCGTACTCCGGCGGGAACAACAGTGTGATGATACGGACCGTTCACACGCCCTCAGAGCCTGTGTACGGTGCGCTTCACAGCTTACACAGGTGATAGGAGGCGCACACAAATAGAATGGAGGTGTCAGACTCGTGCACGGCTGTACATCAAGTCATAGTCATTCCAGTCCTACATGTGCAGGGCCTAGGTGTGTCAGGCAGTGATGTGTCACATGTCTCCTCATGTTTTCGCACAATAGATGTGTGATGACCTGTATACACATGTCATGTGTGATGGGCCAGTATGTGGCACACTTCCCCTTCCCACAATGCACATGTGTGCATGTAGTACAAACGTGTCAAGCACTGCATCACTGGTATGGCACAGTCACCAACACCCGCAAATGTCCCCTGATGCCAGGGACAGGGACACTAACACCTGACATCTAAGTAACAGTGTGCCTCAATGTGAACATGTCCTGTGTGTGTCATGTGTTCCCATGAGCTTGCTGGTGTTGTTCCGTCAAATGCATCTGCTGTTGCTGCATCCAACATGTGTCTGTGTGTAGATGGGCATGGCACACATATACGCATCCCATGCCACATGTGGATTCACACGTTACGTTTATCTGGATGCTTCAAAGATGATTTTATGACATGAGGACATATCTGCGCTGTATCCATGTCTATGTTTTCGTGTTTCACGTGTACCCCTTCATTGCAATGTGTATGATCTATACATTTCCAATGACATGTGACCTGTGCGTCTAGCTTGCCGCCAGCAGTCTGTATGAAATGACATCCTTCCAATGCAGATTTGTGGAAGTATGTCACTCCTGTGATGTCTCTGGCTGTTCACTTACACTGGCCCACAGCTAGTTCCGGGCCATGTCATGTAGAACGTGACTATCAACGGGTGTAGCTGGCTTGTCGTAGGAGTATCACCTGGCTGCCATATGTGTCCTGGATGTGTAGCACAGACCTGACTCTGTATTTCGCTGATGTGTATTAGCAGTTGAGCATGTGCTCAGTTAATTGACATTGATGTTGTTAGGTACTCACTCTTCGTTCTTCCTTCCAATTATCTGCAGGGCACCGCCTCTCCCCCGACCAATTCCAGACTTGGCTGCCATGAGGGAACGTGACTGCCTAAGACGTTACCGCTTTTCGCAACAGTTGATTGAGGACTTGACCGCAAAGCTTGAACAACACCTCCAACCGCGACACAGGTATCCTACTGCGCTGACCCCCAAGATGAAGGTGATGGCAGCCCTACATTTTTTTGTCACCGGTACCTTTCAATTCACCATAGCTGATGTGGGTGGCATGTCCCAGACCATGTTCGGCCGTGTCCTGCATGATGTTTTAGAAGCCATGTTGGAGCACCTGGATGATTTCATCCATTTTCCAACTCCTGAGCAGTTGACAGGTATCAAAGGTGAGTTCTATGCCCTGGGAGGGATGCCCCATGTAATTGGGTCCATTGATGGGACACATGTGGCTTTGGTACCACCACAGGCACAGGAGGTAGCCTATCGAAACCGAAAACATTATCACTCCATCAATGCCCTTGTGTGTCTTGCTAACATGCTGATTTCCCATGTCTGTGCACGTTGTCCAGGGTTTTCCATGTCTTGTTGGTGGGTATATTCTGTTTGTCCTGTATTTAGCGGTATCTTTGTATGTTATGGCATCTCCTGACCCACTTCTTTACATGATGTTTCCATGTAGGGGACTCTGGATATCCCAACATGCCATGGCTGGTGACGCCTCTCCGCAACCCCAGAACAGCTGCAGATCACCGTTACAACAACGCCCATGGGCAGACCAGGCCGTTTGGCCTCCTGAAGAGCCGATTCCGGTGCCTCCACAAGACAGGCGGGTCCCTCCCATATGCACCGGTGAAGGTCTGCAAAATCTTCCTCGTGTGCTGCATGCTGCCCAACATGGCAGTGGAGAAAGCTGTGCCACTCATCCTGGATCCCGATGAGCAGGAACATCCACCCGTGGAGGATGAAGGCCTTGGTCACGAGGCAAGTGAGGAGGAGGAGGAGGAGGAGGACATCCGGAGTCAGCTCATACGCAACTTCTTCTCATAATGGTGGGTCCCTGGGTCTGAGTGTGCACGCTTGGAGCCTTGTGTGGCATGTGTTGCAATGTGTGTGTCCAGCTGACTGTATGCTAAGTGACTTAGAGGTGTGTTCTGATGTGTCACTCGAGTGATGATGTCATTCCACACATTTTAACTGACACACTCAGTTGTCAACTAGCATGGTGTCAACCTTATTCATGTAGAGTACATGACCATGCATGCGGTTGACTATCATTTTCCTGACTTCTTGTGTGTCTGTCATCCCCATGTAGTTGCGCATGCTGTCTGCTCGTGGCATCGTTGTGCTCCTGCTATTCCTCATGAGTATTGCAACGTGTGCTGAATCAGCGTTACATGCACGGACATGGTGAGATGTCTCCTTTGGGTAAGGATTGCAGCAAGCCATTTTGGGTGTGGTAGTTGTTTTGAATGTGTGGGCACTGCTCCTGTGCAGGTTTTTTCACTATGCATACATGTCGACTCACCATGGGGCACATGACATGTAGCATGACTCACATGAATTGATAGTCACACTTCGTGACAGTCATCTGTAATGGGATTGTGGATTGTGATGAAGGCATCTATGTGTGTAAAACTTCCCTATGAAACATACGGGATGCTACGGGTGGACATAGTGTGGGACATCCCCATAAGAGGCTCAATGGGGAATTGCAGCCTCTCCGTGTGCAGCTGGGGATGTTTGGCTCACCCCCTTCACTTGTGTGCCAGTCCTATGGATTTACAGCATCTGTGGTGCGAAGGGGGTGTCCAGTGTAGGTCCCACATGTTCATCCAAAAGACCTGTGTGTCTGTTCATATTGATGCATTTCCATAGGTGTGAGGCAGAGTAATAAAGTTGTTCCTCACCCTCCAAGGTGCCTCATCTCTGTCAATGCAGGTCTCTTGCCACTGTGCATGTGGCATCTCTGGCATAGTTGTCAAAGATTGTGCATATGAGTCTATGTGTAGATTAGCAACCTGCATTCTGTTCTTCCTGTATTTGATTCTCTATTGTGCATGGAGTCCATGGCTGTGTATGTGTTTTGGCATGTTGGTCCCCACAACGGGCCGTCAACACCTGCTGAGGGTGTGTTTCCTGTGCGCAGCTCGCCCTTCAGTTTCATGATCCGGTGTCAGTCATCTTTGGTGATTGTGCATCCTTTGTCTCTGGGTGTGCCATGGAAAACCGGACACTCCTTCCTTTACATCCACCTGTTGCAGTGGTCCTTTCTGACATCCTAGTCTTTGGGTGGAACTTGTGGCATAGTTTCCAGGACCTGCTGCCTGCTGTTGCTGCCCCTGCAGCAGGGGCACACGAAGTTTCCGGATTTGGCAACACACACACATCAAAGATGCTCCTCCCTTCCTCCCTCAACACATTCTTTTGGCTGTCATCAGCTTGTCTGTGCCACAGTTGCGGCCACGCAGTGCCAAAGGCTGGACCGTCAGCACATGCAACGTGCACATTGCACGACCCTCAGGTCCTTGCATGACCCACATCACACTACAGTGTGATGTTGCAGACACCCTCCACGCAATGTCCATCCACAAATCTCCCGCCTGCTCTCAGGCATACACTAAGCGCACACACAACACCTTTGCATGATGAGTGTGCAACTCCGACTGCCTACACAGCACAGCCACCCCTTCCAAGCCCTGTCACACCAACCAGGTCATGTCCCTCCTACTCCCACCGGCTCTGTACCCCAGCAAGGCCATGGGAGTGGGTCTCAAGGCTTCTGCATGTAGTATGGTGTTGTCGTCAGGCACATGGCACAGGTATCATCTCTCAGCGTGTCAATCTACAATGTGTCCAGGACCCCCCTCTCCACCATCACATGCGCACACAACCTCATCATCAACACGTATGCCATAGACAGCCAGGTGCTCCTCACCCTCACCAAGGACACAGACATTGCCAGTTTCAATATTCAAGATTGCATGAGATCCATTGATGACTGGCAGAACATCAGCCACCTGAGGCAGGATTTGTACAGAACTGAGGTCAACATCTGAGGATTGTCCCCTTACAGCTGGGTCAACTGCTTGTGTCCCACCCGCAACAGCCCTGCACAAGCACCCAGTGTCCATGCACACAAGATGGTGTGCATCATGGATTGCTTGGTCACATTTACCATGGTAATCACCAGCATCTGTGCCTCAGACTGCAACACCCTCTAAATTATGCACATGATCCCCAGATGGATCCACTCCAAGGAAAGACGGACCATCCCCCAGGTCCACGACAACATCCGTGTCAAATACTGCTCTGCCCTCTACGGAGCAGCCACATCCAAACTCCCGGGAAACTTGTCCACATCCAGGGTGCATCTGCACACCTCAGCTGCAACATCCCGCGCCCCAGCCACATCACCGTCCAGCAGAGATAGCTGCAATGGATCACTGTGTGCTGCAGGATGACCTTCAGACTCCCCACCCACACTCAGGAGGCAGGCCACAACCCTGACCCAAAACCAACCTTGTACCACTGTCATCCGAGACCCCGTAGTGCCATCTCCGTGCATCCAACCTTGACCTGGCCACCATTCTTCAGATCCACCGTACTCCAGCATGCAGGACATAGTTCTCCCACCTTGGAACACATACCTGGGACTCCCTCCCCGGGAACTTCCGAATGAGGCATGACCTCTACGCCTTAATGATACTCTTACAAATAGGTCTGTCCGCACAGTATTGCAAGCCCCCCCTCAGCAGCTTGAGGCCATCACAGGTGAGTATTGTGCTCCATGTCTGCATTGAATGATACATTGTGACCCATGTGTGTCTCGTACCAGACTCCGATCCTAGGGTATGGATGGGTGGAGTTAGTTCAACACTCAGGCATAGTTTGACATTTACACACACATATGTTGTGGACTGTTAGAAATGGGATTTCTGGTTGGCTAAGGCCATTACTCGGGTCGCGGCGGTGATTTTCCCTCAATAATCGCGGGGTGGGCACCCGAAATAATATAAACATAAGCGGGGTGGCACCCGCAAGATAAGCATAAGGCGGGGTGGGCTCCCGCTCACCAGTAAATCAATCAAAGAGGCACAAGCGCGGGGTGGGCTCCCGCTAAAGCACGCATCATGGGGGAATCCCTACATTGGGATTCCCTCGGCGGAGATCGCAGCCCAGCGCTGCAAAGATCACACGCATTCCCCTTTCCTTGGGGGAAACCAGAATAAAGCGCTCTCCAGGCGCTATGTTGAGGACCAGAAAAGCACCTTGCTGCAAGGAAAATAAAGCGCTCCCAGGGCGCCAGGCCAGCATCAAGCCTTGGCAAGGTAAAAGGAAAGTCTCAAGGGTCCAGAAGGCATCCAGGGGGCAAGGTAGGGCCCAGGGGCCAGCACACAGGGCCCTCCAGCAGGGAGGTAGCCCCCATGGCGGTCCCTCCTGGGCCCCACCAGCAGCAAGCCCCCCTCAGGCAGGATCCCAAGCAGAACAGTTTCTGTGGGGACACAGCCCCATTTTTATACAGCAAACCCCTTTGTTCTGGGTTCAGGGTGAGGGGGAAAACCAGTCGCAGCTGGTTGGGGAGCACCCTTGATGTGCTCAGCCCCTCACTCTATTCATTGGCAGGGCTAGGGTCGTCAGTCGCACCGCAGGGGGCGGGGCCAGCATTGTGTGTGGAAAACCCTGTCCTATTCAGGACCCAGGTGTACTCCTCCCACCCATCTAGCTGCTGATCTCCCCATTCACCACTGGGTGACTCATCCTGACTCTGGGGAATCCCTAGCCCGTCACATGACATGACCAGCCAATCACGCGACAGACACACTGCACACAGAAGTGCCCACTTCTAGAAGTGGCACTTCCACACTAGGTACATGCACGCCGCACACATCATCGCGCAGCATTCACTCCCACGAGTCTGCACATACCAAACTCGGGCCTGCACACCCCACGCATCAGGAACTACTAGGGACACAT
Source organism: Triturus cristatus (assembly GCF_964204655.1). NCBI lineage: Eukaryota > Metazoa > Chordata > Amphibia > Caudata > Salamandridae > Triturus > Triturus cristatus. Next base: position 1,079,185,570 of record NC_140589.1, on the reverse strand, counting down.
ACATTCCCCATGCATTCCTATGGGAGGGCAGGCCTATCTCACCACATGCACTCAGAGCGCGCACGCACTTTACCCTGGGACACAGGGAAAGTGCGCAGAAACCAAAAAAATCACCACACCAAGTCACCAATAAAAAGCAAAAAGTTCAGGGGTGAACCTGCCAGAAGGGCTAAGTCCAACATGGACTAATGCAAAATGACAGCAACATCTCATGACAAAATAAAGTTTTTATTTATGGTGGGGTACGTCTGTTGGTAGATGAACTGAGGTGCTCTACCGGGTGCATAGAATCCAAAGTTCACAGGGGGAGATGGTATCCTTTGCTTTGGAAGTCATCAGAGTCCAGAACACAGTGTTGTCATCATTGGTCAGACTGTGACCAGCAAGTCCATGTGGCAGAGAATGTCATTGGATGAGGTGCTGCTGTTGCGCTAGAGGGCCAGGAGCCAGGCCAGGTGACCTGGGAGATGTGAATGGTCCACTGACTCTCACGGTCTTTTCCGTGGATGACCCACCTTCCTGGGGGGACCCTCAGATGCAGGCCTTGACGATGTCTGTGATGCTCCGTCGGATGAATCCTCCTCCTCCTCCCTCCCTGTGGCTGGTGATGGTCTTCGCCTGGTGGCACAGGGAGGGTTGCCCATGTTGTCGGCGAACCGACGGAGTGAACGGCTCATGTCCGTTTGCACCGCCAGGAGCTCAGCCAGTCTTGCCACCATCCGTCCTTGGTGTTGTTGTTGACTGGCATGTTGCTCGACCTGCAGGTTCTTCATCTCGTCGTGGGTCCCCTTTATCTCTGTGAGGCTCGACACTACCTGGCTGATGCCCCTGGTGTCACGCCGGTATGTGTCCAGGATGTGGCGTATGTGTGACATACCGATTCCCTCAGCTGCCTGGTCAGGTTCTCGCCTCCGCCTGCCTCCACTCCCACCACCCCTGCCCACACGAGCATGGCCTGCCGTTGTGGGCACATCAGGTCTACGGGACCCCTGAGGGATGGCATTTGCGGGGTTGTCTGCCTCCTCCTGGGTGCCCGGAGAACCTTGTCCCTCCCGGTCAGACTGGCTGTTTTGTTCAGTGCGAGCAGGGCTCCTGGGTGTCTCCTGGAATGTGGCAGGAATGGGGGTGGGGGTTGGCACAGATGTACCGGATGCAGGTGCTGCAGGGGCTTGGGCTCCAGAGGGGCCAGGTTGGTCGGGGTCATCCACGGAGTGGTGAGAGTCGTCGCTGCCGGTGGGATCATCTTCATGCTGAGCCTGTGACTGTGATTGTTCCCCCCATTGTTGGGGGGAGGTCCATGACGTTGCCCTGTGTGTGAGAGGGAGACAATGTTAATGCTGTTTCATGACACATCCATGTTTCATACATACTCAAGTTGTCACAGTTCCTCCAGGTAGTTGGATGTGCCTAGCAATCCTCTCAATGTCCACTTGGGGATGGGTATGTTGCGGGGGACAGATTGATATGTTCTCCTGAGTGTTTGACCTGTAGAATTTTGGCTAGGATGCTTATTTGGCTATGGATTGGTCTGGTTGTGTTACATGTTCATTGTGAGTGTGGGTAAATCCGTTGGCTGCCCCGGGAGCGTGTGCTTGTGTAAGAGGGGGTGTGTGACCGGGCGTGCTGTTGGGTGTAGTGTGATTTGTCATTGGGTCTCCCAGGTGATGTGTCTGTCCCCTCATGGTGCATGCTGGCATGACACTGTGTGTGAGTTCCTGTGCTAGATATCTGAGCTTGTGGAGTTGGTGTTTGAGTGTACAGTGGTCACAGGAGGGCCTTGTGCTGCATACAGCAGGGCCAAGTGTCAGCTACCTTGTCAGTACTTTGCCAGTCCCTGTGCATTGGGCATGGTGCATGGGTATGTACCTAGGCCATATGGGCTGAGGGCATTGGTGCCTGCTTCTGAGTTGCACAATGTGTTGTGTGAGCCCCACCCTCCCAGCATCCCGGACATCCAGTCTTGGGTTTGTGGTTGGTGTGGCCTGGGACATGGCATTGCCTTTATTTGTGAATGGGGCATGGAGATGTTAGGGGCATGAGCGTGGTTTTTGAGTGTGGTTGTGTGCGGTGAGGGCTTGGGGGAAGTTGCGTGCATTTGGTGTATTTGTGGTGTGGATGCCATTCCCCCCATGTTACGTGAGTTGTTTGTGTACTCACCAGGCTCTGCGACTCCTTCGACTCCGTGTACTCCCACCGGCAGAAGCATGGCCATCACCTTCTCCTCCCAGGGATGGTAATGTACGGGTCTGCGGGGCAGCCCACCTCCAGTGATGTTACTCTGGGCGTATTCCTCGTTCATTTTCCTCTTGACTGCCCTGCGCAGATCGTACCACCTGGCTTGGCATTCATGCCTGGTCCTTTGGATGGGCGCAACAGCATTCACTTTATCGACGATCCTCTGCCACAGGCTAGTTTTTTGGGCTATGCTGGTCTGTCTGACCAATGTTCCAAACAGCTGTGGCTCGACTCTGATGACTTCGTTGACAAGGAGGTCCAGCTCCGCCCTTGTGAACTTTGGATTCTTGTCTGTGGGCATGGTGTGGGGTGTGGGTGTGGATGTTGTGGGTGTGTGGGTGTGAATGTGACGGTGTGTGTGTGAATGTGAAGAGGGGGTGTTTGTGAAAGAGGTTGTGTGAAGGTGTGTGAGTTAAGGTGTAGACGTGTAGTTAAGGTGTAAGTAAGGTGCTGTTGTTTGTCTGTGGGGTCTGTCAGCAGTGGGTCTGTTGCAAAGGCTCATGGGTTGTGTGTGTGGGCCCTTTTTATTGGACCATTTGTGGGTGTGGCTGTGTTTGAAATTTTGGTGGGTGTGTTATAAGAGGTGGTTGTGATTTAGGGCCTCTGTTTGCCTGTTTGGATGTGCCAGGTCAGTCATTGAGATGTATTTTGTCATGTAGACGTGTTTTGTGGTGTTGTGCGAGTCAAATTGACCCTCCTTGTGCTGTTTTACAGTGTCCTGGTTCTATACGAGTCTTTTTGGTTTTAGGTAAGGTCCGTACATACGCGATGCTGGGTGAGGGTGCTGAGGTACGGTGTTGGGGTACGGTGCGTACAGGTGCGGGGCTGGGCTTCGGTGTTGGGGTATGGTGAGTACAGGTAAGGGACTGGGGTGCGGCACGTACAGGTGGGTGGCTGGGGTACGGTGTTGGGGTACGGTGCGTACAGGTACAGGGCTGGGGTATGGTGTTCGGGTATGGTGCGTACAGGTGCGGGCTGGGGTATGGTGTTGGAATACGGTGCTTACAGGTACGGGGCTGGGGTACGCGCCTGGGGTGCGGCGCGTACAGGTGGGGGGCTGGGGTACGGGCCTGGGGTGTGGCGCGTACAGGTGCGGGGCTGGGGTACGGTGTTGGGGTATGGTGCGTACAGGTACGGGGCTGGGGTACGTGCCTGGGGTGCGGCGCCTACAGGTGGGGGGCTGGGGTACGGGCCTGGGGTATGGTGCGTACAGGTATGTGGCTGGGGTACGGGCCTGGGGTGTGGCGCGTACAGGTGGGGTGCTGGGGTACGGTGTTGGGGTACGGTGCATACAGGTACGAGGCTGGGGTATGGTGTTGGGGTACGGTGCATACAGCTGCGTGGCTGGGGTACGGTGTTGGTGTACGGTGCGTACAGGTGTGGGGCTGGGCTACGGTGTTGGGGTACGGTGCGTACAGGTACGGGGCTGGGGTACGGGCCTGGGGTGCGGCGCATACAGGTGGGGGGCTGGGGTACGGTGTTGGGGTACGCTGCATACAGGTACGGGGCTGGGGTACGGTGTTGGGGTACGGTGCGTACAGGTGCGGGGCTGGGGTACGGTGTTGGTGTACGGTGCGTACAGGTGCGAGGCTGGGCTACGGTGTTGGGGTACGGTGCATACAAGTACGGGGCTGGGGTACGGGCCTGGGGTGCGGTGCGTACAGGTGCGGGGATGAGGTATGGTGTTGGAATACGGTGCTTACAGGTACGGGGCTGGGGTACGCGCCTGGGGTGCGGTGCGTACAGGTGGGGGGCTGGGGTACGGGCCTGGGGTGTGGCGCGTACAGGTGTGGGGCTGGGGTACGGTGTTGGGGTATGGTGCGTACAGGTACGGGGCTGGGGTACGCGCCTGGGGTGCGGCGTGTACAGGTGGGGGGCTGGGGTACGGGCCTGGGGTATGGTGCGTACAGGTATGGGGCTGGGGTATGGGCCTGGGGTGTGGCGCGTACAGGTGGGGGGCTGGGGTACGGTGTTGGGATACGGTGCATACAGGTACGGGGCTGGGGTATGGTGTTGGGGTACGGTGCATACAGCTGCGTGGCTGGGGTACGGTGTTGGTTCACGGTGCGTACAGGTGCGGGGCTGGGCTACGGTGTTGGGGTACGGTGCGTACAGGTACGGGGCTGGGGTACGGGCCTGGGGTGCGGCGCATACAGGTGGGGGGCTGGGGTACGGTGTTGGGGTATGGTGCGTACAGGTACGGGGCTGGGGTACGGTGTTGGGGTACGGTGCGTACGGGTGCGGGGCTGGTGTACGGTGTTGGTGTACGGTGCGTACAGGTGCGAGGCTGGGCTACGGTGTTGGGGTACGGTGCATACAGGTACGGGGCTGGGGTACGGGCCTGGGGTGCGGCGCGTACAGGTGGGGGGCTGGGGTACAGTGTTGGGGTATGGTGCGAACAGGTACAGGGCTGGGGTATGTGCCTGGGGTGCGGCGCGTACAGGTGGGTGGCTGTGGTACAGGCCTGGGGTACGGTGCGTACAGGTGCGGGGCTGGAAGACGGGCCTGGGGTGCGGTGCGTACAGGTGCGGGGATGGGGTACGGTCCTGGGGTACAGTGCGGAGGGGGGGTATGGTGCTGACATACGGGGGTACGGTGCTGACATATGTGGGGGGAGGGGGGCTGTGCGACTCGTATCCGGGGCCTTTTACATGCGGTTGTGTATTCGGACAGGCGGTACGAATCGTACTTGCGCGCTCGGACTTCTGTTTTACGATTTGCACGTAAAAATGTCTGGCTACCTATTGTACACTTTTCCCGACGCTATTCGGACGTAAACATTTCCGGCTCCCTCTCGTACCCTTTTCCCGACGCTATTCGTATGTATTTTTCACGTACGAATCGTACTTCGCAGTTTGCACGGTACTTGTACGATTCGTACGTGAAAATATACGGATACGAGTCGTACGCAAATTTATTTTGCCGGATCGGAATCGGCACCATAATGTGGCTAAAAAGAAAAAATCTTCTGGTAAGATCACAAAGCAATTTATTTAAAATGTTTGTAGGACCAGACAGAATGTACAGAATGCTGAAACCTCTGAGAATGCTTCAACTAGAAAAATATTCAAAATAATAGGAAAAGCAAAAAAGCAAATGGACAGTCAAAGGAGACGAAGTATGGTAAAAGAAGACGAAATCAGTATAAAGAAATACGCCAAAAATTATTTTACAAGAGAGTAGTACATAATTTGCTGAAAGATACGAAGAAATATAAAAAGCTCTATTTTATAAAAAGAAGAAGCATATTGAAACCATTGTTGAAAAGGCTTTTGAAGTAAAAAGGAAACCATTCATTTTAGTATTAAACAGAATTCGATCACTAGATAAACCAATCCATTTAATGAAGGCCAAAAGTAAGAGGAAAAAAGTAATTAACAGAACAAATTTTTGTGATTTTTTTGGGGGTGAATGGAAACACAGTTCAAGTTCAGAGCCTTTCTTTAATGAAGAGAGTTATTTACAGAGCAATAATATATTGCATGCAGTTGACACCAGTGGTCGAGGTTATGAGGTTAGAAATGGTTGTCCAATTGATAAAGAGAAAATGGTTCCAAGAAATGCAGAAGAAGTGATAGCTGATGAAGTTCTAGGGAGAATCTATTGATAAATTATGCAATTTCTTACGAGCATATAGTAAAAAAAGTGTTAAACAAAAGATTAAGGTGTTGCAAGGAATAGACCCTTGCAGAGTGAGAAAAAATACTGGTTTGCAAGGTCATTCTCTGGCTTGTCTTTCTAGGAAAGTTTGTCAAAGTGTTTTTCACCATTTCAGGATATTGGAAGTACATCATACTCAAATGCGGAAGTTAGTGAGAAGATTGTATTATGCAAAAAGTCCAGCACTAAAGTTAAATGAGTTGAACAGTGCTCTTTTGCGTGGGTCAGTATCAGATGTGATGAAGGTTTGTGATGATATTGAGTTTTATTACTTTGTTCCTCAGCAAGAGAGTGCAGAAACTGACACATTAATAGAACAAAATGTTGAAGACAATGTAGAACCCATGATTACAAAAAATCTTGAATATCAAATCACAAAGTTTAAGGTGATTTCAGGTGAAAGACCAAATGTTTCTTGTATTTGTTGTCGGCGAACTCACTATAAAAATCAGACTAGGAGTGTCAATCTGTATTTAAAAAGTGAAACAGAATATAATGATACGTGGAAGGAATTTGCAACTTATTTGTTGGTAGAGGAGTGTTTTGATTTGGGTTCTGACCAGCGTATTTGGAAATATTGTTATAACAAATTAGATGATAATAAAATGCCTGCTAGAGCTGTTCATAATAATCTAGAGTTGGTTGCTGTTCCTCCAGAGCTGATAGATTTAAATACCTATGAGTCTATTCTCATTCAATGTGTGCACCCGTTTCAGGCTATTGTTCGTATGGAGCCTAAAACAGGTAAATTGCCTCCTTCAGATTTACAAAGAGGATTGAATGGAAGAGTTGTGTATTTACCGTTAGATTTAAAGAAAAACATTGAAACTATTGGTGTAGACCGTGCAGAAAATGAACCACTAGTTATTCTAGTTAATGGTGTTCCTACTAAGAATAAGATAATCTGGCAAGAGTTAGTGGATGTTAGAAAAGTGCAAAAGGCAACATTGTATCTGATAAAAAATAATGAATACTATAGAAATGTGTTTGTAGGAGAAGAAGAAATAGATTTAGCAGAAGATACTGAAACATCAAGTGGACAAATTGAAAAAGTGGACATGTCCAGATGTGAAGAAATCTATGAACATTACAGTGTACATCCACTTCATTCCAAAGAAGTGATGGGGAATACGATTGAGTTGTTCCAAATGAAAAAAGCAAAAGGAAGTCCCATGAGTGTATGGGAAGAGAGCTTGGAAGCTCGTTGTTTCCCGCAGTTGTTTCCAACAGGAAAAGGTGGACGATATGATGAACGTCCTGTGCAGATTCCTGCATCTGAATATCGGACAACAAGATTATATGTAGAAGATCCAAGCTTTCGACAATGTATCCCTTATATGTTTCATCTTCTGTTTGAAAGTGACTTGTCGGGACTTTCATATGCAGTAAATCACATTTTAAAAACTGGAATGCATCTGCAAAATGTAACTGCAAAGGATTTTATGGATAAAGTGCATCAGATGGCATGTCAGCGTGGGACTAATGAATATTGGTACCGTCGTCATGGAGAACTGAAATGTATGCTACAGAACTTAGGAACTCCTACATGGTTCCTTACAATAAGCTGTGCTGAGTATGCTTGGGATGATTTACTTGAATTTCTTCGAGAGGCAAATTCCAACATAAAAAATATTGAATACAAGACACCTGGAGAATTGTGCTCTTTGGATCCTGTTAATGTATGCAGATATTTCAATCATAGATTTGAAGCTATGATGTCTTTCATCCGCAATAAAAAGAATCCTCCTCTAGGAGAAGTTGTGGATTTCTTTTGGAGAAAGAAGTATCAAGCAAGAGGTGCTCCTCATATACATATGTTGTTATGGATCAGGGACGCCCCCAAATTTGGAACAGATTCAGATGATACTGTTTTGTCTTTCATTGAAGAATATGCCACATGTGCTGTACCCAATTGCAGAGAAGATAAAAATTTAAAACAACAAGTCTTACAATTCCAAAGCCATAGATGTGAAAAATACTGTCGACGAAAGTACAAGTCTAAGGAGAAGTTCTATACCAAATGTCGTTTTCCATGTCCTGTATTATCCAAAGGAAGAGTGAACAGTTTTATGTCAGATATGTGACATACCATCACAAAAAAGTCTCCGAAAAATACCTACAACTTAAGAAGAAGCGAAGAGTCAAAATACATAAATGACTACAATCCAGTTATTTTATCCATGTGGAACGCTAACATGGATATTCAGTATGTTGCAGACAATTCCATTGCTGTTGCTCAATATGTAACGTCCTACATTACTAAATCAGAAAAGACGAATTGAAAGAAATGTGGGAAGAGATTTCTCACGAGAAGACTCTAAGTAAGAAATTATACAGTTTCAGTTTGAAGATGTTATCGCGTCGAGAAATTGGAGCATATGAATGCTCAGATTGGTTATCATGCACGTCTATACTCCAAAAGTAGAAGATTCATTTGGGTGAGTCTAGGTCTTGCAGCAATGCGATATCGGGTACTGAAATCTGTTCAAGAAATTGAATATTTAGCAGAAAAAGAACCAGAAAGTACAGATATTTTGAAAACGAATATGTTGGACACATATTACCCAAACAGAAGTCATCATCTTGAGAACATGTGTCTCTATGATGTGCTGCAAAACTACACTTTTAAACGGAATACTACAGAGAACATTAATGATGGAAAATATGAAGTCATTGGTTACGAAAAATGTTTAGTGAAACAAAGGAAAGGAAACTTGATTAATCACAGGAAACTGAGTTGCGACACTGCTGATAAAAGGGAATTTTACTATTTAGCCCTTTTGCAAATGTTCAAACCGTGGCGTTCAGAACTGGAAATACTTGGAGATTTTCAGAGCTATGAAGATTAATTTAATGCTTGTAAAGATAGCATACAATACAGTGCTTTTGCAAATTATGTGAAAATGTTGAATGATGAAATTGATCAAGAAGCTAAAATTGCAGCTGAGATTGCTAGAGACAGTTCGCAAGACAGTCAAAGTTCTGCTGCACTGAGTCAAGATCCACTAGGACAACCAATTGTTGAAAATGAAGCAGCAATTGCCATGAATGAGGTGGAAACAGCAATGCATCAAGCTCAAGAAGATGTAATGGAGTTAGGAAACTTGGAAGGTGCCGATTCCGATCCTGGAAAACCCGGGTACGAATGGTCGTACGGAGTGTATTCCCCGTACGACTCGTCCCCGGGAAATCCACCTTACAAAGCCGCAAGTACGAATCATACAGAAATACCATTTCCGTACGATTTGTACAAAAGTACGTGCGGTGAAAAAAAAAACCCAATTCCGATCAGGGACATCGCGTACGTGACGTCCGGACGGAGTCAGGCAGCGTTTTACGGACCAGCAAGTACGATTCGTGCCTACGTCACTCCGCACGGACCATTTTTACGGCAGCCAAAAACTGCCGGGAAATTGAGGACGAAGCGAACAAGGAGCACCGGTACGCGACGGACAGCCATGGACCCCATCCTATGTGTCATCCCGGCCCTCCTAGCCTACGACCTGGTGCACAGAAACCGCCGCAGATGCCGCAGAAGGTCAGAACAACACCCAGGGGCAAAGGGGGGGGGGGCAGGGGCAGGAAACATAACCTCCACCCAAGTGAAATTGCAAATATGTCCTGTACATACATGACCTCCTGGCTCTGGTCACTTCGGGGGACGTGTCCACCACTCCTTACGTACTGTCACAACGGAAGTGGACGTGGACGCGTACCCGTCACCACGACAATGGTGGTACGGACCGTACCCATGCCCCCACAGCGTGGGTATGGCCCGTACCACCATTGGAGTGGTGATGGAGGGGTACGTGCCGTACCCACGCCCTCTACGAGCGTGGGTACGGCCCGTACCACCATTGGAGTAGTGATGGAGGGGTACTCGCCCTACCCACGCCCTTAGAGCATGGGTACGGCCCGTACCACCATTGGAGTGGTGATGGAGGGGTACGCACCATACCCACGCCCTCAGAGCGTGGGTACGGCCCGTACCACCATTGGAGTGGTGATGGAGGGGTATGCGCCGTACCCACGCTGTGGGGGCGTGGGTACGGCCCGTACCACCATTGTTGTGGTGATGGAGGGGTACGCGCCGTACACACGCACTCAGAGCGTGGGTACAGCGCGTACACCTCCATCACCACAACAATGGTGGTACGGACCGTACCCACGCCCCCACAGCGTGGGTACGGCCCGTACCACCATTGGAGTGGTGATGGAGGGGTACGCGCTGTACCTACGCCCTCAGAGCGTGGGTACGGCCCGTACACCCCATGAATGCGGGGTTAGGGTCCGTCCCACCCGTACTCCTACGGCACCAATACAGAATGGACACAAGGCGTACACACGCCACGAATGTTGGCATAGGGCCTGGTGCAGCATAGAAGCAGTATAATGGTGTGTGTGCATGCACAGGACAGCAGTGTACTGCACCAAGGGGGCGGGTGGGTGGGTGGCTGCAGAGGACTCCCAGCAGTGGACAGACATATGAGGGGTGGGTGCATATCACTCCCAGCAGTGCCCAGATATATGAGGGGTGGGTGCATATCACTCCCAGCAGTGCCCAGACATATGAGGGGTGGGTGCAGAGGCCTACCAGCAGTGCCCAGACATATGAGGGGTGGGTGCAAATCACTCCCAGTAGTGCCCAGACATATGAGGGGTGGGTGCAGAGGCCTCCCAGCAGTGCCCAGACAAATGAGGGGTGGGTGCATATCACTCCCAGCAGTGGACAGAGACATGGGGGTGGGTGCCCAGGACTTCCAGCAGTGCCCAGACATATGAGGAGTGGGTGCATATCACTCCAAGCAGTGCCCAGATATATGAGGGGTGGGTGCAGAGGCCTCCCAGCAGTGTCCAGACATATGAGGGGTGGGTGCATATCACTCCCAGCAGTGGACAGAGACATGGGGGTGGGTGCCCAGGACTCCCAGCAGTTCCCAGACATATGAGGGGTGGGTGCATATCACTTCCAGCAGTGCCCAGCCATATGAGGGGTGGGTGCAGAGGCCTCCCAGCAGTGCCCTGACATATGAGGGGTGGGTGCATATCACTCCCAGCAGTGCCCAGACATATGAGGGGTGGGTGCAGAGGCCTCCCAGCAGTGCCCAGACATATGAGGGGTGGGTGCATATCACTCCCAGCAGTGGACAGAGACATGGGGGTGGGTGCCCAGGACTCCCAGCAGTGCCCAGACATATGAGGGGTGGGTGCATATCACTCCCAGCAGTGCCCAGACATATGAGGGGTGGGCGCATATCCCTCCCAGCAGTGCCCAGACATATGAGGGGTGGGTGCAGAGGCTTCCCAGCAGTGCCCAGACATATGAGGGGTGGGTGCATATCACTCCAGCAGTGGACAGAGACATGGGGGTGGGTGCCCAGGACTCCCAGCAGTGCCCAGACATATGAGGGGTGGGTGCATATCACTCCCAGCAGTGCCCAGACATATGAGGGGTGGGTGCAGAGGCCTCCCAGCAGTGCCCAGACACATGAGGGGTGGGTGCATATCACTCCCAGCAGTGCCCAGATATATGAGGGGTGGGTGCAAAGGCCTCCCAGCAGTGCCCAGACATATGAAGGGTGGGTGCATATCACTCCCAGCAGTGCCCAGATATATGAGGGTGGGTGCAGAGGCCTACCAGCAGTGGCCTGACATATGAGGGGTGGGTGCATCATCCTCAGATGACCACAACTCCATGGGTCCATGAACGCATCCCCAATGTGCGACTATGTTGAGAGTGCCATATCAACACATCACTGACAGCAGTGTCCCACTCCCATGAGGATGGATGTCATTCCCCCACTGCATGACACACCACATGTGGGTGCGATGACAAATGACACATGCATACCCACCCCTGGCGGATGCAGTACAATACACACACTGAGATCATGTCACAAGACTGTATAGTCATGTCACTGCATACTAAACTAAGAGAGCCAAAGGGAACACACACTGTCACGCACATTCCAGGACTGATAGGAATGTACAGGTGCTGGCACAGCCACCAAGTTGTTGTCTCCCATGGAAGGAATAGGGTGGACTTCCCACAGATACAATGCCCACAATTGTCAGTCAGGTGAACAAATACCCTGCAGAACAAGTACCATATGTGTGCTAGGCTGGGAGTACACACATGCATAGTGCGGAAAAGGGACCATTTCCCCATGGAGGCATGGCAACATACTCTATACACAAATACAGTGACTACCAAGGATGGCACAGACGATGCAGCCGGACACATTGCTGAGCAGGCATGGACATAGTTGAAGGGATTCATCAGCCACCAAGGGAATGTAGACACAGGTCAGCACAACAATGGTGCAACTCCCTGCAGGGAAGTTGTCAGGTGCCACAGAGGAAGGAACACTCCTTGGGATAATTTCTCCAATCACAAAGAGCATACACGACCAAAGAATCATTGCAGAGACCTTGTGACGCCACGCAGATACCAGGGTCCACCCCATGAGCAGCAGACTCCTACATTTCCCAGATACCCAACACATGATCACCACCCCAACCCATGGAGCATCAGCACCAACATCAATACCTGAAAAGCAATCGAGTGCAAAGGAAAAACAAAATGCTTTATTCAGCATGAAAACAAAAAGTAGAAAAGGACACTATTTACAAAGGCCATAGGCCAGTCCAGGTACGAAGTCCTGGGGGGGACACATGGCCACGCGTCTCCCCTAGCTTGCCTGCACATGTGACACCTCTGGTTGATCGACTGGGGTGGGGGTATCATGTGGGGAAGGACCAGGCACCGCAGGGACAGGAGGGGATTGGGCAGGTGTTGGGGGTGCAGGGACGGACGACTCCACCACAGGGGGTGGTGCAGCGCCAAAGGTGGAGGTCAGCATAGCGCTGCACACGTCCGCAAGGTCTTCCAGCGTGTCCCCTGTACCCGAAGGAACCACAGGCCCCAAGGAGGGGGGGAGGTCGGAGGGATGTGTCACAGCGCTACTGGGGAGGTGGTGGACAGGGGGGGACTCAACTCCCCTTGCCCGTTTGCACGCAGGTGAAACAGTGGGGCTGAGGCCCAGCACAGCCAAGTAGGTCTCCTTCTCAGACTGTGGGGCAGGGGAGCCGAGGGGAGTGACATTGGAGGGACTGGGGAGTGAGGCATGCGGACTCCGACTGTGGCTGCGTGTCTGCCTGTGTGCCCTAGACCCAGTGGGTGTGCCTTCTTCCCCCTGAGTGTGCGTGACTGGAGGTGTGCGCTTGCCCTTCCCTGTTGGTGTGCTGCCTGTGTCTGGTGTGATGCCTGCCTGGGAAGGTGTGTGTGTGCTTGGGACAGGAATGGGAGTGGGAAGTGTGGATGGCACAGGGGTAGGTGGGGGGACCAAGCGCTGCAGGAGACTCACTGCTGCCGTCAGTGACGAGTCCATGGACCTCAGCAACATCCGTTGGTCAGACATCGCTGATGACATGCCCTCCATGTACGACACCATCTGTGTCAGCAGTCTGGTGTGGCCATGGAGGACAGTCAGGATCAATGTCTGCCCAACCTGCAACTGCCGCTGAATGTCCACAGACTCGGCAGTGAGGGCAGCAGGGGAGACAGGGGCAGGGGGTGCGGTGCCTGGCACGAAGGAGACATGTTGTTGCCCTACACGTACAGAAGGGACCGGAGCAACTGGGAGGGCGGTGATGGGAATGGAGGGGGCGGTGACAGTTGTAGTGCTGCTGCCAGCTGTTGGAGCAGCCTCCGCCCCCTCAGGGAGTTCAGCCTCGGACCCGTCTGCATCGTAGTCGGTGGTGGTACTACCCAGGTCCTCCGCCGCACTCCCCTCGCCCTCCGTGCCACTTGATGCTGCCGACTCGCCAGGAGTGGTGGCACTGGTGCTGGATCCCTCCTCCACGTTTGTGCAGGTGTCTCCCTCAGTGTCCCCTGATGATGCTGTGGGCAAGGTGAAGAGACAGGAAATAATCAGTCACCTGTGTACATCAACACATGAGTCCAAACTAAATAGTGAAAACAGAAAGGTATGCAGTTCCTAATATTAACGTAGTGTGTGTTAAAGTCACTCAGACCCCAGGGTGATGTTGTGAAAACAATCGGATGGATAGGAGTAAAAATTACTCCTTCTGGAAAAGAAGACCCTCACACACCCAACAAGCGGGTGTCTTGCTTCATCACCGGGTCTTTGCTCCTTATCGGGCCGGCGGTGCAATGCCCGATCAGGCACCCCAAGGGGGCCTTCCTGTCGGAGATCTTTATTTCCAAACGCCGGTGAGCAAGGTGTGTGGGGGGGAATTAGTTATGATAAATGATGTAGGTGCAAGTGAAGTGAAAGGTAAGTGTGCTAAAACAGGGGTAGGTGATCCACTTCAAACAATTTTAATAAAGTATGGTCACCACCCTGATTAAAATCAAACAATCCGCACATCTCTCACCATTAGGTTTGTGAGTAATATGTGCTAAAGGAATAAAAAGGTCAACATGTTTCTTCAGGACCAGTGAAAAAACATATACGGCTACCTGCACCTTTTTGGTGGTGGCCACAACCTCTAAGAGGTGTCAGTGTTGGCCACACATACAGCACCCTAAAAACGTGTGGTACCGTGAATAACAACAGCACACAACCCTCTTAGGCTGTGGAGAAAATGAGGCCGGGGTAGGAAGGCACTAAATTTTAGTGTCCTTGTATTGTATTAAACGGCAATTCTTCAGGACCAGTGAATAAACATATACGGCTACCTGCACTTTTTTGGTGGTGGCCACAACCTCTAAGAGGTGTCAGTGTTGGCCACACATACAGCACCCTAAAAACGTGTGGTACCGTGAATAACAACAACACACAACCCACTTAGGCTGTGGAGAAAATGAGGCTGGGGTAGGAAGGCACTAAATTTTAGTGTCGATTACGTTGTGAAAGTGTCACCGTCTACCTACGAACCCGTCAGCCGCTCGAGTCTGATGACAATGAGCTCGGCTAGGAAGCGAGCCGAGCTCATTGTCATCAGACTCGAGCGGCTGAAGGAGTAATTTTTACTCCTATCCATCCGATTGTTTTCACAACATCACCCTGGGGTCTGAGTGACTTTAACACACACTACGTTAATATTAGGAACTGCATACCTTTCTGTTTTAATTGATTGTTGGGCATGTATGCTGGACCTTCGATAATATTAAGCTAATATATTATTGTTAAGCCCCCCCTTTTCCCCCTTCTTGGTTTGAGGTCCAAACTAAATAGGTCACAGTGCATATCATGAAAAGCATCATGAGGAACATCTAGAATCTCCAGCACATATGTAAGCCCTGCACTCCCCAGTTGGTTCACCCAACATGCCCCCTGAAATGATGAAAATCAGGACAACACAGCAAATAACTGGAGATCCAATTATGCAGAGAAGCTAGTGTCTGTGAACAGTGGAGCACAGGCAGACCATGATGGCATGCCACCTCCTGGTCACTGTGAACAAAATAGTATTGGTGCACCCAATGCCAAATAACAGACGCCAATGCTGAAGGGGTCCCCACACTCATAGACCTGTGAGTACTGTAGAAAAGAAAAAGTAAAACTCTCTGATCCATTGGGAAGCACAAAACTTTACACTATTGACATTTTTGGAATGTGTGAATGTCCCACTCGTGGAACAGAACACACATGTGCATGAATATCAGAAGTCACACAAGGAGGTGCACACAAAACTACATTTACACAGTCATTGTATGAGCTGCCCGCCTAATGCCAAGAAGCCAATGTGAAGAAGAAATGTGGTATCAGGAAGTACATATACATGGCACCACGGTGGTCGGGATTACTTGACACCGGTAAGTTGGCATCTGCAACAACCAAGGACTAACCCAAATGCTGACACACTGTGGGAACATGAATATGTATAATTCCCAAACAAAATTTGGACAGAAATGTGCACATGTTCTAATAGTGCCAGCGTGTTCCACAAAAGTGTAAAAGTGGTACTTGTGCACTCCCTTGGGGACATCTGTCATGCAGGCACATCATTGTCCTTCACAAAAATCAAAGTGAAGCATATAAACAATTGGGACATGTTGACAAGTGTAGTGAGTGCTAGGGCACATTACTTGTTGAATAAAAACTTAAAACATGCCAACTGTCACATGGCCATCCGTACCATGATGACACAGTTGGCAACACATCTGACACGCTACCTGTCATGTGGATTGGCACACATGTCCAGACACAGGACAATGCATTAGCTAATGGCCCTGAAATTGTGTTGGAATAAGGAGCACCTGCACTGAGGAGACACCCTGATGTGAAGGAAGAATGTCCACACAGATGTCAGCACACACAGACCAAACCACATAGCATCTGGAGCACACACCGGTGCCAATAATGGATGAGCAGGAAACATGTTTTTTAACTTGTGACACATGCTGCAAAGCACAAACATGACACCCTGCACAACATGCCTGGGTCACTGCACGTTGAGTGCCTGTCCAGACAATCATCACACACTGGTCAGACCTGGCAAGGAGACATAAGGTTTGGACATGTAGTCCTTGAACCGCACAAACTGAGACAATGTGATTGAGACAGTGCAAGATGTGACACCTCTCAATCTGGGTTTACTAAAAAGTGCATCCGGAATTCCTAAATGTACTCCACATCACCTCGTGAGGCTGCCAACACATATTTGTGACAAAAAACCTCAACAGATTGTTGTACATAGACACACAGGCACTGGCCAGTGTGAGGATGCACAAGCAAAATGGGGTCAGCCTGTACAATGGGCACATGTAGCACACTTCGGATAAATACAAATGAGGCCAGGGAACAATGCCACAGAGGCAAAACTATGCTGAACACATTGAGAATGGGCACAGTGTTGGATGACACACATGATACCGAGGCAAAGGTGTCTTAGGGTACTGTAGTGGGCACACTGCTCCATGGTCATGGAATTATCTGACTGTAACATGAGCTACCGTCCCGGCCCTATGCATGTCTCCCACTCATGCACATCATGTCTGAGGCCACAACATCAGTCATGCATGCTGCAAGTCTGTTCATTTGTAAACTCACACTCCTATGTTGAGACTCAGCACCAGTGCCAACTGATATGGACCCCCAAATGACTGAACAGGACAGGGCACAGGCAAGGTAACAACACATGTCTCCGACCCCACCCCCACATGATGCAGACAGCAATGTGCACTTGGATTAACTGCCAGCCTAGATGACCATGTGCAATAGTGATTACACACAGACCAGGGAACACATGTCAAGGAGGGGAAAGGAGGAAGAACAGCAGCGGATGACTTTGGGGAACAGAAAATGCAATGCACATATTAACCCTGGCAGTGTATCCATGCGACTGAACACTTCCCAAAGCTGGTGACACACAACAAACACACATGTACATACCCCCTTGCTGCTGCTGCTTCTCCTGTAACCGCCTATCCATGTCAGGGAAGACCACCGCCATGACACGCTTCATTTGGTGGGTCAGGCACCGGCGCCCGCGGTTCTTGCCTTCTGGTGAGTCCCCCAGCAGGACCCGGGCGATCCTCCTGGTCCAGCACCGGATGTCCTGCCAGCGTTTCCTCACCTGTGCCTGGCGCCGACTGCGACCCTCCATGGAGATCACGGCCCTGACGGCCCGCTTCCATATCTTCCCCTTCTCGTAGGCGGTTACCTGTGAGGATGCCAAAGTGAGAATGGATCACTACACCTGCTCCATGTCACAGAGACACACATTAGAACATCTTTGATTTGTTGAACAGGGCATAGTATGCAGCAAAATAATCGCACCTTGGTCCTAGGGACTTTGGCCTCTGTGTAAGGCCCAATGCACAACATGGCATTGGAAGTACACAGGTGGCATGAGGGTGCAACACACTCCCTGATCATGGCACACACTGTACATCACAAGCAACACAAAGCTGATAGCCAGCACCTCCAAGCAGTCACATGCCCCAGGCCACTGACCCAACATCAGCAGATTACACAGACACTCACAGGCACAAATCATTCACCTGCCAGTGGCAACAGCCGATAAAAACCTCACTCTGCACATGTGCCACTTGCCTGGGGGGTGTCACAGGCGTGGGGCTAGCCCAGCAAGTCAGACACACAGCACGGATCACTTCTCACATCAGATGGGTAGAGCTGTTGCCTCCTCCATGCAGCTGTGGTGCAACACTCCACATAGACACTCACCCACATGACAAGGAACATTCACACACATCAATCTCCAGTTCATTTGGACACTCTCACCACAGCTCCACTCAACTCACACACATCTGTGGGTACAGTCACCTGTCACACGGGGGGAACACTGAATCACCTCAGGACTATGGAACAAGAAGGGCCAAAAGGATTAGCTATGCTGAATGTGCCATGCAGCATGCAGTGATAGTCAAAGTAAGCACAATGCAAGTGAGGGGTGCACACATGAACCACATCATGCTCTGCATGACAGACATGAGCCATTCCCCCCCCCCAGACCCACTCTAAACAACAGTTCATGTCTGTCACACCTGGACACAATGCCAGAAGTGCCAGTCACAAAAAGAAGGGGCACAGTCAAAGGTAGCCGAGTCAGCACTCACCTGCTCCCCTGGTCTACCATACAGGCTGGGGAACTGTGGGAGGATGACATCCAGCAACACCTCATTCTCCTCCTGGGTGAAAGGCTGGGCCCTCTCCACAGTCCTTAACATGGTGCCAGAGGAATCACAAGCAGCAGCAGTGTAGTCGAATCAAAGGTTGTGCAGGCAAGTGCCCTCTCATGGGTTCTGGCTGACTTATATCTG
This sequence comes from Triturus cristatus, assembly GCF_964204655.1. Lineage (NCBI taxonomy): Eukaryota > Metazoa > Chordata > Amphibia > Caudata > Salamandridae > Triturus > Triturus cristatus. Next base: position 1,079,166,921 of record NC_140589.1, on the reverse strand, counting down.
CCTTGCTGGGCTATTTCATGAACAGGAGTACAGAGTGATTGGTCAGACTCATTTGCATCCTACGTTTCCTCCAATCCCTTTAAACATACACCAGTGACAGCATGAGCATTTTTTCAAATTTGCAGCATCATGTCAAGTCAACAACCACTTTGCAACAATGTATAATGTGGCCAACTGCTTTTTCCAGGCCACATGATGGAAAAATTAGATTTTTAAACTGGGTATCCATGACAACCAGCATTCATGTAGGCCCTAATACTTATCCCTTATGTGTCCCCATTGTAAATTTCAAATCCCCACACAGTTACGGTGCGTTTCACACGTACCCCTAGGGCACCACTACTCTAGTGCTACGGGCTGTACCCGCGTGTGTACGGTCCGTAGCACTATGGCGTACGCCTACGGCAACCCTACCATAGTACTACGGGCCGTACCCACGTGTGTCCGGCCCGTAGCACTATGGTAGGGTTGCCGTAGGCATACGCCACAGTGCTACGGGCCGTACCCGCGTGTGTACGGCTCGTAGCACTATAGTAGGGTTGCCGTAGGCGTACGCCATAGTGCTACGGCCCATACCCGCGTGTGTACGGCCCGTAGCACTATGGCGTACGCCTACGGCAACCCTACCATAGTACTACGGGCCGTACCTGTGTGTGTCCGGCCCGTACCACTATGTCAGTGTTGCCGTAGGCGTACGCCATAGTGCTACGGGCCGTACCCGCGTGTGTCCGGCCCGTACCACTATGTTAGTGTTGCCGTAGGCGTACGCCATAGTGCTACGGGCCGTACCCGCGTGTGTACGGCCCGTAGCACTATGGCGTACGCCTACGACAACACTAACATAGCGCTACGGGCCGGACACACGCGTGTACGGGCGTATCTCTATGGCGTACGCCTACGGCTACACTCCCATAGGGATAGGACCAGTGTGTACACGTACGTGTGTACGGTCCGTACACACACGCGTACTCCTACCCAAACCCCATATAGTGATACGACCGTACACACGCCCTCAGAGCGTGTGTACGGTGCGTTTCACAGCTTACACTGGTGATAGGAGGCGCACAGGATAGGAATGGAGGTGTCTGACTCGAACAAGGATGGACATCAAGTCATTGTCAGTGCAGTCCTTCATGTGTAGGGCCTACGTGTGTCAGGCAGTGATGTGGCACATGTCTCCTCATGTTTTAACCCAATAGTTGTGTGATGACCTGTGTACACATGTCATGTGTGATGGGGCACTATGTGGCGCACTTCCCCTTCACACCTTTTACATGTGTGCATGTAGTTCTAACTTGTCAAGCACTGCATCACTGGCATGGCACAGTCACCAGGACCCGCAACTGTCCCCTGATGCCAGGTACACGGATGATGACACCTGACATCTCACTACCAGCGTGCCACGATGTGACTATGTCATGTGTGTGTCATGTGTTCCCATGATCTTACTGTTGGTGTTCCGTTAACGGCATCTGCTGTAGCTGCATCCAACATGTGTCTGTGTGTAGATGCCCATGTCACACTATCACGCACACCAGGACACATGTGGAATGACACTAACGTGTGTCTGTATGCCTCGAACAGGGACTTGTGAGCTTAGGACATATCTGCGTAGTCTCAATGTCTATGTGATCATTTTTGACATGTACCCCTTCATGGCAAGGTGTGTGGTCTGTCCTTTTTTCCATGACATGTGACCTGTGCGTCTAGCTTGCCGGCAGCTGTCTGTATGAGATGACATCCTTCAAATGCACATATGTGGATGTATGTCACTCCTGTAATTTGTCTGGCTGTTCACTCACACTGGCCCACAGCTACTTTCATGGCATGTCATGTAGACCTTGCCAATCCACGTTTGTAGCTGGCTCTTGGTAGGAGTATCACCTTGCTGGCATACGTGTGCAGGTTGTATTGCACAGTACAGACTCTGTATGTAGCATATGTGTATTAGCTGTTGAACATGTGCTCAGTGCATTGACATTGGTGTAGTAATGTACTCAATCTTCGTTATTCCTTCCAAATTTCTGCAGGGCACCGCCTCTCCCCCGACCAATGCCAGACTTGGGTGCCATGAGGGAATGTGACTGCATACGCCGCTACAGATTCCCCCAACAGTTAATTGAGGACCTGACAAACAGGCTGGCACCACACCTCCAACCGCGACTCAGTCATCCAACAGCGTTGACCCCCAAGATGAAGGTGATGGCAGCCCTACATTTCTTTGCCAACGGTACGTTTCAGTTCACCATAGCTGATGTGGGTGGCATGTCCCAGACCATGTTCATCCGTGTCCTTCATGATGTTTTAGAAGCCATGTTGGAGCACCTGGATGAATTCATCCATTTTCCAACTCGTGAGCAGTTGACAGGTATCGAGGGTGAGTTCTATGCCCTGGGAGGGATGCCCCATGTAATTGGGTCCATTGATGGGACACATGTGGTTTTGGTAGCACCACAGGCACACGAGGTAGCCTATCGCAACAGAAAACATTATCACTCCATTAATGCCCTTGTGGTGTGTATTGCTAACATGGTGATTTCCCATGTCTGTGCACGTTTTCCAGGGTCAGCACACGATGCCTACATCATGCGGCGTAGCAGGGTGCCAGAAATGATGCTGCAGCTGCACAACGAACGAGCATGTCTTGTTGGTGGGTATACTCTGTTTGTCCAGTATTTAGCTGTATCTTTGTATGTGACGGCATCTCCTGACCCACTTCTTTACATGATGTTTACATGTAGGGGACTCTGGCTATCCCAACATGCCATGGCTGGTGACGCCTCTCCGCAAACCCAGAACAGCTGCAGATCACCGTTACAACAACGCCCACGGGCAGACCAGGCGAGTGATTGAGAGGACGTTTGGCCTCCTGAAGAGCCGCTTCCGTTGTCACCACAAGACAGGCGGGTCCCTCCCATATGCACCGGTGAAGGTCTGCAAAATCTTCCTCGTGTGCTGCATGCTGCACAACATGGCAGTGGAGAAAGCTGTGCCACTCATCCTGGATCCCGATGAGCAGGAACATCCACCCGTGGAGGATGACGGCCTTGGTCACGTGGCTAGTGAGGAGGAGGAGGAGGAGGAGGAGGAGGACATCTGGAGTCAGCTCATACGCAACTTCTTCTCATAATGGTGAGTCCCTGTGTCTGAGTGTGCACGCTTGGAGCCTTGTGTGGCATGTGTTGCAATGTGTGTGTCCAGCTGACTGTATGCTAAGTGACTTTGAGGTGTCTTCTGATGTGGCAACTCGAGTGCTGATGTCATTCCACACATTTCAGCTGACACACCCATTTGACAACTAGCATGGTGTCAACCTTAGTCATGTTGAGTACATGACCATGCATGCGGATGACTATGTTTTTCCTGACTTCTTATGTGTCTCTCATCCCCAGGTAGTTGCGCATGCTGTCTGCTCGTGGCATCGTTGTGCTCCTGCTATTCCTCATGAGTATTGCAACGTGTGCTGAATCAGCGTTTCATGCACGGACATGGTGAAAAGTCTCCTTTGGGTAAGGAATGCAGCATGGCATTTTGGGTGTGGTAGTTGTTTGGAATGTGTGGGCACAGGTTTTGTTACTATGCATACATGTGGACTCAACATGGAGCACATGACATGTAGCATGACTCACATGAATTGATAGTCACACTTCGTGACAGTCATCTGTAATGGGATTGTGGATTTTGATGAAGGCATCAATGTGTGTACAACTTCCCTCGGAAACATACGGGAGGCTACGGGTGGACATATTGCGGGACTTACCCATAAGAGGCTCAATGGGGAATTGCAGCCTCTCCGTATGCAGCTGGGGATGTTTGGCTCAACCCCTTCACTTGTGTGCCACTCCAATGGATTTACAGCATCTGTGGTGCAAAGGGGGTGTCCAGTGTAGGTCCCACATGTTAATCCAATAGACCTGTGAGTCTGTTAATGTTGATGCTTTTGCATAGGTGTGAGCCTGAGTAATAAAGGTCTTCCTCAGCCTCCAAGATGCCTCATCTCTGTCAATGCAGGTCTCTTGCCACTGGGCATGCGGCATCCCTGGCATGGTTGTCAAGGATTGTGCATATGAGTCTATGTGTAGATTAGCAACCTGCATGCTGTTCTTCATGTATTTGATTCTCTATTGTGCATGATGTCCATGGCTGTGTATGTGTTTTGGCATGTTGGTCCCCACAACGGGCCGTCAACACCTTCTGGGGTGTGTTTCCTGTGCACAGCTCGGCCTTCAGTTTCATGATCCGGTGTCAGTCATCTTTGGTGATTGTGCATCCTTTGTCTCTGGGTGTGCCATTGAAAACCGGTAAGTCCTTCCTTGACATACACCTGTTGCAGTAGTCCTTTCTGACATCCTAGTCTTTGTGTGGATATTGTGGCATAGTTCCCAGGACATGCCGCCTGCTGTTGCAGCCACTGCAGCAAGGGCACACGTAGTTTCCAGATTTGGCAACACACACACATCAAAGATGCTCCTCCCTTCCTCCCTCAACACATTCATTTGGCTGTCATCAGCTTGTCTGTGCCACAGTTGCGGCCATGCGGTACCAAAGGCTGGACCGTCTGCACATGCAACGTGCACATTGCACGACCCTCAGGTCCTTGCATGACCCACATCACACTACAGTCTGATCTTGTAGCCACCCTCCAAGCAAGGTCCATCCACACATCTCCCGCCTGCTCTCAGGCATGCACTGAGCGCACACACACCACCTTTGCATGATGAGTGTGCAACTCCGACTGCCTACACAGCGCTGCCACGCCTTCCAGGCCCTGTCACACCCACCAGGTCATTTCCCTCCTACTCCCCAGCGGCTCTGTACCCCTGCAAGGCCATGGGAGTGGGACTCAAGGCTTCTGCATGTAGTATGATGTCATTGTGAGGCACATGGCACAGGTATCATCTCTCAGCGTGTCAATCTACAATGTGTCCAGGACCCCCCTATCCACCATCACATGCACACACAACCTCATCATCAACTCGTATGCCATTGACAGCCAGGCGCTCCTCACCCTCACCAAGGACGCAGACATTTCCTGTTCCAATATTCAAGATTGCATGGGATCCATAGATGAATGGCAGAACAGCAGCCACCTGAGGCTGGACTTGTACAGGACTGAGGTCAACATCTGAGGATTGTCCCCTTATAGCTGGGTCAACTGCTTGTGTCCCACCCACAGAAGCCCAGCACAGGCACCCAGTGTCCACGCACACAAGATGTTGTGCATCATGGATTGCTTGCTCACATTTGCCATGGTAATCACCAGCATCTGTACCTCACACTGCAACACCCTCAGCATTATGCACATGATCCCCAGATGGATCCACTCCAAGGAAAGACGGACCATCCCCCAGATCCACGACAACATCCGTGTCAAATACTGCCCTGCCCTCTACGGAGCAGCCACATCCAGACTCCAGGAACACTTGTCCACATCCAGGCTGCATCTGCACACCTCAGCTTCAACATCCTGCGCCCCAGCCACATCACCGTCCAGCAGAGATAGCTGCAATGGATCACTGTGTGCTGCAGGATGACCTTCAGACTCCTCACCCACACTCAGGAGGCAGGCCACAACCCTGACCCAAAACCAACCTTGTACCACTGTCATCCGAGACCCCGTAGTGCCATCTCTGTGCATCCAACCTTGACCTGGCCACCATTCTTCAGATCCAGCGTACTCCAGCATGCAGGACATAGTTCTCCCACTTGGGAACACTGTTAGAAAAGGTAGATGGACCGGGAGGGTCGGCCGGGGTCAGGGGGAGAGGTCTCCGGGGAGAGCCGTCTCCAGCGATCGTACAGACAAGTAACTTCCCCCCCACAGACAGATATCACACACGGATAAGGTTCAGTGATCTTTATAGGCACTTATTTAAGGTACGGTAAAATGGTACAAGGAGGTCTGGACTCAGGGGTCCCCTCGATTAGAGTCTCGTAAGGTAGGGAAGGGGGTAGCGGGACAGTCTATTTACCAATCAGGTAATTCGGAGGGGATGGTGATGAGCTCACAATCCTCGAGCGTGGTGGTTAGGTGGTATGGGCCGCGGCAGCGCCAGCAGGTCCCGGTGCGGAAGGTCGATACAACGGGCCGCGGCAGCGCCAGCAGGTCCCTGGAAGATGAACGGTCCGCGGCAGCGCCAGCAGGTCCCGGTGAGGATGGTCGTTACAACGGGCCGCGGCAGCGCCAGCAGGTCCCAGGAAGATGAAGGTTGCAGAGGGCCGCGGCAGCGCCAGCAGGTCCCGGTGAGGATGGTCGGTACCACGGGCCGCGGCAGCGCCAGCAGGTCCCAGGAAGATGAAGGTTGCAGAAGGCCGCGGCAGCGCCAGCAGGCAGGACGATGGTTCACAAGAGCGGGCTACGGCAGCGCCAGTAGACCGTCAGGGTTGAGTTCACTCGGTGTCTCTCGACTCCAGGATACAACTGCCTTCCTGCTCCGGAGCTGCCTCAGTTATAGGGCTGGTGCCCTTTGATGTCCGGACCCTCGCACTTGGAGGTCGGAGGGTCCGGGATGAAGGTGTCCAGACACCCAGCAGGGGGTGGAGCCAGTGCCCGGGGGAGCTGGGAGCGATCGGCACCTGGCGGGGGAGAGCCCTTGACACTTCGGTCTCCCATTGACCTGCCAAGTGGTCCGCTCACCTCCTGGGTGGATAGTGGTGCCGGGATGTCGGGGCCGGCCAGGCCCGGGGTTAGGGTCGAGGGGAGGCCAGGCGGCCGCGTGGTACAGGGTCCAAGATGGCGGCTTGACCCGGCCGGGAAAGCCGGTGGGGCTGGACCCCGTGATGAGTAGGGGTCCGAGGGCAGAGGGTCCGTCGGGGGACAGGGTACAGGTGCTGGTCGCGGGGTTATGCCAGGTGGCCCGGAGTCCTGGCCTTGTCGAGCGGGGAGGGCGCGAGCCGTCTGTGAGGCCTGTCCAACATGCGTCCCCCCCAGCTGAAGGCGGGGAGAGTCACCCATCCCCTTGGGGACTCTCTTCGTCGAGGCGGAAAAAGCGGGACAGGCCATCCGCGTTGGCGTGGTCTCGGCCCGGTCGGTGCTCCACAGTGAAGTCCATTCCCTGCAGGGAAATGGACCAGCGCAAGAGTTTTGGGTTCTCCCCCCGCATCTGCATCAGCCATTGCAGGGGTCGATGGTCGGTCTGTACCCGGAAGTGGGTACCGAAGAGATAGGGCCGGAGCTTTTTGAGGGCCCACACCACTGCGAAGGCTTCCCTCTCGATGGTGCTCCAACGCTGTTCTCGGGCCAGGAGACGTCGACTGATGAAGGCCACCGGCTGGTGCTGACCTTCGGGGTTCAACTGAGAGAGGACGGCTCCGATGCCGTGGTCGGAGGCGTCGGTCTGCACCACAAACTCCCGACTGTAATCGGGGGCCGGGAGCACCGGGGCGGTGCACAGGGCGGCCTTCAGCTCCTCGAAGGCCGCTTGACAGTCCGGAGTCCAATTGACCCGCTTTGGCTGGTTCTTGGATGTGAGACCCGTGAGGGGCCCCACGATGCTGCCGTATTCCTTCACGAACCGCCGGTAGTAGCCGGTGAGCCCCAAGAAGGCTCGGACCTCGGTCTGGGTGACGGGGGGCTGCCAGGCCTGGATGGCAGCAATCTTAAGTTGTAGGGGGGCCACCAGCCCGCTCCCCACTTGGTGCCCCAGGTAGGTCACAGACCCTTGGCCAATCTGGCACTTGCCGGCCTTAATGGTGAGGCCGGCCCGCTGGAGGGCTTGTAGGACCTCTTGGAGGTGACGGAGGTGGTCGGACCAGTGGCGGCTGTACACAGCGATATCGTCCAGGTAGGCAGCGCTGAATTCTTCAAGCCCCGTCAAGACCTGGTTCACAAGGCGTTGGAACGTGGCGGGGGCATTCTTCATGCCAAAGGGCATGACCTTAAATTGATAGTGGCCATCGGGGGTGGAGAAGGCCGACCGTTCCTGAGCCCTGGGTGTGAGGCCGATTTGCCAGTAGCCCGCCGTTAGGTCGAAGATACTAAGGTAGCGGGCGGCCCCCAGCCGGTCGATCAGCTCGTCTGCTCGGGGGATGGGATGAGCGTCGGTCCGGGTGACAGCGTTCAAGCCCCGGTAGTCGACGCAGAATCTCAGTTCAGGTGCGGTGCCGGGGGCAGCGGCTTTGGGGACTAGTACGACCGGGCTGGCCCAGGGACTGTCCGAGGGCTCGATGACCCCGATCGTGAGCATCTTGGCCACTTCCTCCTGTATGCAGGCCCGTACCCGATCTGGTACGCGGTAGGCCCGGTGCCGGACAGGGGGACTGTCCCCGGTGTCTACGTCGTGCAAACACCAGGGGGTGACCCCGGGGGTGAGGGAGAACAGGGCAGCGTACTGCAGCAGGAGGTCCCGGCAGTCCTGTCGTTGCTCCGTAGTGAGGGCGTCAGAGAGCCGGACCCCATCTACGGACCCGTCCTTCTCGTGAGTCTTCAGGAGATCCGGGAGGGGCTCGGAGTCTTCTTCTGTGCCACTGTCCGTAGCCATCAAGAGGCTTAGTTCGGAGCGCACAAAGTGCGGTTTGAGCCGGTTGGTGTGGAGGACCCGAAGGGGGTTCCGGGAGGTCCCCAGGTCGATGAGATAAGTGACGGGGCTTTTGCGCTCGACCACTTTGAAGGGCCCCGTCCACTTATCTTGCAGGGCACACGGTTCAGTGGGGGACATTACCCATACTTGCTGCCCCGGCTCGAATTCCACGGAGGAGGCATTGTGGTCATACCACCTCTTCATGTCTTCCTGGCTGGCCTCGAGGTTCGCCTTGGCAATCTCCCTGAAGCGCCGGGTCTGGTTTCGTAAGGCCAGGAGGTATTTGAAGACGTCTGGAGGGGTCGTTAGGGGGGCCAACTCCCAGCCCTCCTTCACGAGGCTGAGGGGCCCTCGCACAGGGTGTCCGTATAGGAGTTCAAAGGGGCTAAAGCCGAGGGACTTCTGGGGTACTTCTCGGTAGGCGAAGAGGAGGCACGGGAGCAGTACATCCCACTGGCGACGGAGGGGCTCTTCCAATCCCCCAATCATCCCTTTGAGAGTGCGGTTGAACCGCTCCACTAGTCCGTTTCCTTGGGGGTGATAGGGGGTCGTGAATCTGTATGTGACCCCGCATTGTTGCCAGAGGGACTTCATGTACTTCGATATGAAGTTCGTACCTCGGTCGCTGACGACTTCTCGGGGGAAGCCTACCCGGGAGAAGATCCCCATCAGGGCCCGGCCAACCACTGGAGCGGTCACGGTCCGTAGGGGCACCGCCTCGGGATAGCGGGTGGCATGGTCCACTAGTACCAAGATGAACCTGTGTCCTTGTGCCGTGCGAGGGTCCAGCGGCCCCACAATGTCTATCCCCACCCTCTCGAACGGGGTGGTGACCACCGGGAAGGGTTGTAGAGGGGCCTTAAGCTTCCGGCCACTCTTCCCGCTTGCTTGGCATGTGGGGCACGATCGGCAGTGGTTCTGGACGTCATTCCTCATTTTTGGCCAGAAAAAGTGGGTCACCAGTCGACTGTACGTTTTATCTTGGCCCAGGTGCCCAGCCAGGGGGACATCGTGGGCTAGGTTGAGTAGAAAGTCTCGGAAGCGGAGCGGTACCACCAGAACTCGACTGGCCCCCAGCTCGGCGATTCTTTGCTCGCTGTAGAGCAGGTCGTTATCCCAGTAGACCCAGTGGGTTCCGGTGGTGTCCCCGGCGGCTTGGGTGCTGGCTTGTTGGCGAAGTCCCTCGAGGGAGGGACAGGTCTTTTGCTCCTGGCGGAACTGTTCTTGGGTGGGCCCCCCTTCTTGCCGCCACTGAGCCAGATCCGGAAGGTCCTGGGGTTGCGCGTTTTCTTCGGGGGCCGGGTCTGGGAGGTCGGCCTCGCCGTTGTCCTCTACGGGGGCAACCGGGGGCGGAGGTGCCGGCCATTCGGTTTCTTCTGATCGGGGGGCGGCCCGGCCGGCCATGGATCGGGTGGTTATGCAGGCCCAGTCCGGGAGGCCCAGCATCCCCAAGTGCTCTCTTCTCTCGACGGTGGCCCACGGGGAACTCTCGAGGTCATTCCCCAGGAGGCAGTCCACGGGGGCATCATCCCGGACCGTCACTTTCAGTAGGCCGGAGACCCCTCCCCATTCAAACGGGACGCAGGCCATCTTGCACATGCTTTCAGAGTTATCTGCCGAGCGGACGGGGCAGAGAATGTTCGGCAAGATCTGCTCGGGCTTCACCAGGTGACAGCGGACGGCCGTCACGCTGGCGCCGGTGTCGCGCAAGGCCTCAGCTCTCTGTCCATTAATGGTCACCCACTGACCGTATTTCCTGGTGTTGGCGGGTAGGGGAGCCCGCGGAACCATGTCTCTTCCCCCTAAGCATGCCAGGACCATGGCGGCCGGTTCCCACCCTTGCTGGTCCGGCTCACACTCCTCGGGACCCTCCAACGACTGCTCCTCCCCCAGGGCAGCGGCAGCTACCTGGCGGGGTTTGGGCGTTTGGTTCAGCGGGCAGTTCGGATCGTTGGCGTAGTGGCCTAGTCGCTGGCATCTGTGGCACGTGACGTTGGCTCGGTACCCAGGCCGCACCGGGGGGTTGCCCCGGCCGGCCGGCGGCGGGGTGCTGGCCACGGTTGTTGCTGGCAAGGCGTCTCTCCCCCGCCCCTGGCCTCCTCCTCCTCGAGGACGGTGCTGGCCTTGGTTGCTTCTGTTCTGGTCGTGTGGCCCTTTCCGGCCCACTCGGGTGCTCTCCCACCGGTCAGCTTCGGCGGCGAGCTGCCGGGGGTCAGTCAGCTTACTGTCGAGTAGGTGCTGCCGGAGCTCGACGAAGCAGTTGTTTGACAGGTGTTCCCATACCATGAGGTTGAAGAGCTGTTCGTAGGTGGTGACCTGACTTCCCTTGATCCAACCCTCGAAGGCCCGGCTGAAATAGTTCACGTATTCCACCCAAGTGGTACCTGGGATCCGGGTGCAATCCCTGAACCTCTGGCGGTACATCTCGGGCGTGAGGCCGTAGCGGGTGAGGAGGGCAGCCTTCATGTGGTCGTAGGACGACATTTGGTGATCGGGGAGCTGCAGCAGGGCATCGCGACCCTCGTTGATAAATCTCCCCCAAAGTCCGGCTCCCCAATCACTCCGGTCGATCCGGTGGGAGGTCATTGCGATCTCATAGGCCTTAAACCATTGTTGTATGTCGTCTTCTCGGACATACTCGCGGACCACATCCTTGGGGATGTGAACTTTTTTCTCAGTTGGTCCCGGGGTGTGTGGTCTTTCAGGTACCCCCAAGTCCTTATGCTGTTTGCGCAGTTCTATCTCTGCCAATTGGCGCTCGTGCTCGAGCGTTATCTTTTTCTCTTCCAGCTCTCTCTGTCTCTGTTTTTCTTCTCGCTCCTCTCGAATCCGCATATGCTCGAGGTTGAGTTTCTGTTCAGCCAACTTGAGCTCCCCATCCATCTTGAGTCGTGCCATCTCTAATTCGTGCAGTCTGACTCTGTCTCTTTCTCGTATTTCCTCCGGTGAGAGGCCCGTTCCCCGTTCCTCGGGAGTCGTGGCGTTCCCCTCTGGTGTAACGCTGTTTTGGTCGGAGGGTCTTGCGACCCCCGTTTCTGTCCACGACTCAAGGGCGTGCTTTAGGTCATCCTTGGTACTCAGGCCAGTGGTAGCAATGCCAAGTTCTATGCAAAATTGTCTCAGTTCGCGGTGGTTGTACTCCTCTAGTTTCTCCATTTGGAACTTCTCGGTGGAGCTGCCATCTTTGGTCGACATCGTGCTTTGTCGTGGGGTGAGCTACTCTCTGTACGATTACGCGTTGATTCGGATCGCGCCGCTGGCCACCAATGTTAGAAAAGGTAGATGGACCGGGAGGGTCGGCCGGGGTCAGGGGGAGAGGTCTCCGGGGAGAGCCGTCTCCAGCGATCGTACAGACAAGTAACTTCCCCCCCACAGACAGATATCACACACGGATAAGGTTCAGTGATCTTTATAGGCACTTATTTAAGGTACGGTAAAATGGTACAAGGAGGTCTGGACTCAGGGGTCCCCTCGATTAGAGTCTCGTAAGGTAGGGAAGGGGGTAGCGGGACAGTCTATTTACCAATCAGGTAATTCGGAGGGGATGGTGATGAGCTCACAATCCTCGAGCGTGGTGGTTAGGTGGTATGGGCCGCGGCAGCGCCAGCAGGTCCCGGTGCGGAAGGTCGATACAACGGGCCGCGGCAGCGCCAGCAGGTCCCTGGAAGATGAACGGTCCGCGGCAGCGCCAGCAGGTCCCGGTGAGGATGGTCGTTACAACGGGCCGCGGCAGCGCCAGCAGGTCCCAGGAAGATGAAGGTTGCAGAGGGCCGCGGCAGCGCCAGCAGGTCCCGGTGAGGATGGTCGGTACCACGGGCCGCGGCAGCGCCAGCAGGTCCCAGGAAGATGAAGGTTGCAGAAGGCCGCGGCAGCGCCAGCAGGCAGGACGATGGTTCACAAGAGCGGGCTACGGCAGCGCCAGTAGACCGTCAGGGTTGAGTTCACTCGGTGTCTCTCGACTCCAGGATACAACTGCCTTCCTGCTCCGGAGCTGCCTCAGTTATAGGGCTGGTGCCCTTTGATGTCCGGACCCTCGCACTTGGAGGTCGGAGGGTCCGGGATGAAGGTGTCCAGACACCCAGCAGGGGGTGGAGCCAGTGCCCGGGGGAGCTGGGAGCGATCGGCACCTGGCGGGGGAGAGCCCTTGACACTTCGGTCTCCCATTGACCTGCCAAGTGGTCCGCTCACCTCCTGGGTGGATAGTGGTGCCGGGATGTCGGGGCCGGCCAGGCCCGGGGTTAGGGTCGAGGGGAGGCCAGGCGGCCGCGTGGTACAGGGTCCAAGATGGCGGCTTGACCCGGCCGGGAAAGCCGGTGGGGCTGGACCCCGTGATGAGTAGGGGTCCGAGGGCAGAGGGTCCGTCGGGGGACAGGGTACAGGTGCTGGTCGCGGGGTTATGCCAGGTGGCCCGGAGTCCTGGCCTTGTCGAGCGGGGAGGGCGCGAGCCGTCTGTGAGGCCTGTCCAACAAACACATGTCTGGGACTCCCTCCCCGGGAACCTCCAAATGAGGCATGACCTCTACGCCTTAATGTTACTCTTCCAAATAGGTGTGTCCGCACAGTTTCCCTAGCACCCCCTCAGCAGCTTGAGGCCATCACAGGTGAGTATTGTGCTCCATGTCTTCATTGAATGATAACTTGTGACCCATGTGTGTCCTGTACCAGACTCAGATCCCAGGGTATGGATGGGTGGAGTTGGTTCAACACTCATATGTTGTGGATCAATACCAAATGACAGCAACATCTCAAGAAAAAATAATTTATTTTTGGTGGGGTGATTCTTTTGGTAGATGTGCTAAGGTGCTCTACCGGGTGCATAGAATCCAAAGTTAACAGGGGGAGATGGAATCCTTGTCAGTTGGAGTCATCAGAGTCCAGACCACAGTGTTGGTCATCATTGGTCAGACTGTGACCAGCAAGTCCATGTGGCAGAGAATGTCATTGGGTGAGGCGCTGCTGTTGCGCCAGAGGTCCAGGTGCCAGGCCAGGTGACCTGGGAGATGTGGATGGTCCGCTGACTCTCACGGTCTTTTCCGTGGACGACCCACCTTCCTGGGGGGACCCTCAGATTCAGGCCTTGACGATGTCTGTGATGCTCCGTCGGACGAATCCTCCTCCTCCTCCCTCCCTGTGGCTGGTGGTGGTCTTTGCCTGGTGGCACAGGGAGGGTTGCCCATGTTGTCGGCGATCCAACGGAGTGAACGGCTCATGTCCGTTTGCACCACCAGGAGCTCAGCCAGTTTTGCCTCCATCCGTCCTTGGTGTTGTTGTTGACTGGCTTGTTCTTCATCTCGTCGAGGGTCCCCTTGATGTCTGTGAGGCTCGACACTACCTGGCTGATGCCCCTGGTGTCACGCCGGTATGTGTCCAGGATGTGGCGTATGTGTGCCATACCGGTTCCCTCAGCTGGCTGGTCAGGTTCTCACCTTCGCCTGCCTCCACTTCCACCACCCCTGCCCACACGATCCTGGCCTGCCGTTGTGGGCACATCAGGTTTACGGGACCCTTGAGGGATGGCATTAGCGTGGTCGTCTGCCTCCTCCTGGGTGCCCGGAGAACCTTGTCCCTCCTGGTCAGACTGGCTGTGTTGTTCAGTGCGAGCAGGGCTCCTGGGTGTCTCCTGGGATGTGGCAGGAATGGGGGTGGTGGTTGGCACAGATGTACCTGACGCAGGTGCTGCAGGGGCTTGGGCACCAGAGGGGCCAGGTTGGTCGGGGTCATCCACTGAGTGGTGGGAGTCGTCGCTGCCGGTGGGATCATCTTCACGCTGAGCCTGGGACTGTGATTGTTCCCCCCATTGTTGGGGGGAGGTCGATGACGTTGCCCTGTGTGTGAGAGAGAGACAATGTTAATGCTGTTTCATGCCACATCCATGTTTCATACATATTCAAGTAGTCACAGTTCCTCCAGGTGGTTGGATGTGCCTAGCATTCCTCTCAATGTACACTTGGGGATGGGTATGTTGCTGGGGACAGATTGGTATGTGCTCCTGAGTGTTTGACCATTAGATTTTTTGCTGGGATGCTTATTTGGCTATGGATTGGTCTTGTTGTGTCACATGTCCATTGTGAGAGTGGGTACATCCGTTGCCTGCCCCGGGGGTGTGTGCTTGTGTGAGGGGGGGGTGTGTGACCGGGCCTGCTGTTGGGTGTAGTGTGATTTGTCATTGGGTCTCCCAGGTGATGTGTCTGTCCCCTCATGGTGCATGCTGGCATGACACTGTGTGTGAGTTCCTGTGCTAGGTATGTGAGCTTGTGGAGTTGTTGTTTGAGTGTACAGTGGTCACAGGAAGGCCTTGTGCTGCCTACAGCAGGGCCAAGTGTCAGCTACCTTGTCAGTACTTTGCCAGTCCCTGTGCATTGGGCATGGTGCATGGGTATGTACCTAGGCCATATGGGCTGTGGGCATTGGTGTCTGCTTCTGAGTTGCACAATGTGTTGTGTGAGCCCCACCCTCCCAGCATCCCGGACATCCAGTCTTGGGTTTGTGGTTGGTGTGGCCTGGGACATGGCATTGCCTTTATTTGTGAATGGGGCATGGAGACGTTAGTGGCATGAGCGTGGTTTTTGAGTGTGGTTGTGTGCGGTGAGGGCTTGGGGTAAGTTGCGTGCATTTGGTGTATTTGTGGTGTGGATGCCATTCCCCCCATGTTACGTGAGTTGTTTGTGTACTCACCAGGCTCTGCGACTCCTTCGACTCCGTGTACTCCCACCGGCGGAAGCGTGGCCATCACCTTCTCCTATATAATATACTTAAACAACTATGAGTCTCATACAATTGAGGACCTTGACACAAGAATAAAGGTGATGCTGAGAACTAGTGAAGCTGCGAATTCAAGTATGCATATGTGTGTGTATGCATAGGTGTAAAAATTCCCATCATCAACCTCAGGAGGTTAGCTTCATCATCTGGGAATGAAGGACTTAATAGAGTACCATCTTCTACTTGGCAATTTGTAGATCTTGGTCTCTTATGTGTCCCAAACCAGTAGCTGGTATATTGTTGTTGTTGGATGATGGAAAAGTGTGATAATTGCAGTGCTCGTGAAACGTGATAGTGTGTAAGTGCTGGATAAAAATTGTCTAACAAGGCACTAAACACATTTTATTAAATCGCTACCTTGTTGGCAAAATATAAAAACAGTGCTATAACAGTTTCAATGATATAATAACTGTGATGGAAAAAAAAGGTCTACATGTTTCTGCTATCGGGTGGGATTCACCCAAGCATTCGTCAGGACCAATTTAGCTACTGCAAAGATGAAACAATGCTCACATGAGCAGTGAAGTGATAAATACAACCTGGACCCAATCGAAGGGCCTAGAAGCTCTGTGGGAAGTAATTTTACTTCGCTGACCTACAGAGATGGGTACAAAGAAAAAGAAAAAGAAAACACAGCATTGCAAAAACCTTTTAGAAAGTTATATTTTCAAGGTCAACATTTAGCATCCAGTACATTTATCTAGTATGCAAATACTCATGTGTGTATCGAGACTGTAATAAGTCTGTATAATTAGGTAAGGTGAATAAAGTTCATAGCACTTACCCAATATGTGATGGGTGTGCACCTCACCTCACCTGGCTACTGCTCAGGTTTGGGGAGGCCCCGCTCTGTAAAAGAATCAGAGGGTTCAAAAGTATTACTCCTCAGAATTTGGGCGATTTTAAACCGCTAGCGCTCACTCCGCGAAATGCCAAAAAACGTCTAAGCCCACACAATGTCATTCGTATGCTACATAATGTATAAACATTATTGGCCCGGACTGGGCTATGTAATCGCCATGGTATCAGTTAAAGCGAAAAACCGACTTGCCAAAGCAAACCGGTCTGTTAAAATATAGTGAAATAAAGCCGTGTCTCTACCAAAATGCCCAGAGAGCACGAGCAATATCAGCGATGTGCTTGCTTACTGACAATGAACAAAGCGAACGAGATTCCTACTCACCTATCCGTCGGTACCTCAACACAGAGCTGAGCTCGTAGGAGAGGCAACCAGCGGGGTGTAAGCACTCAGTTAAAGTAAAGAATGCCGGTATCTGTTGTCAAGGCAACCAAGTGAGTGGGACGCTGGTGGATTGCGTCATCCCGTCGCGTTGAGTAAGCCTGGGAAATGTAGTCTTTCAATGGCGCAACAAGTAGGTGGTCAAGAAACCATTCCTAATTCGTTTCGTCTGGCAGAACAGCATGGCAATGAAGCCAAACTATTGCTATCGCCCTGAAATTTTAGAAGAATATCGTACATATAGAAGTCAGCCGCTAATGTGAGTGTAACCAAGCGTAAAAACCTAGGCGACTTTGATGGTATGAAAGCACATGGTGTTGAAATCATATCAACCTGAGGCAAATTGTATATACGATAGGATATATATGTGTCTGATCCTAAAGTGATGCCCAAGGAATATCGTCATTGAGCCCATTCCGATCACTATGAAGTCTGAAAACCCATTTCTGTTCTTTGTGAAAAAGGTAATTCGTAACATCTGTGATATGCGATGGAATAAATGGTTGTTCCAGGACGAGCCATTTCATATCTTCTGGTTTGTGGTTCGATGTCAGGAAATGGGTAGTCATTTTGGTGGCCTGCTTCTTACGCCTGGTTGTGCTCTTATGCTCACTTATTCTCACTTTAATTTTATGGGTGGTCATCCCTACATATTTTAGTGAGCAAGGGCAGGTAATCAGGTAAATAACTTTCTCTGAGTTACAGTTTGTGTGTTTATGGAGCACCCATGGTCTTGAGGTACCAATGTCTACTGATTTTGTAGGTGCTGTCTGTGGGCACACTGAGCAGGAGCCACAAGGATAGTGGCCTTGCACAGGTGGCAGGTCCCAAAGTGTAGATGTAGAAGGGTTCCTCATAGTTTTAGGTCGTGTATGTACAAGACTGTCCCTCTCTTGAATGAGAAGAGTGGAGGAGGTATTTCTTCATTGTTCAGATTTAAGATGCGCCAATGTTTCCGCACTACTTTCTGCACATGGTTGGATAGTGTGCTGAAAGTGTTGACAAAGGTCAATCTCGTGAGTGGTGGTTTTGGTATTGGGGGTGCAATGAGAGCGTCTCTGTTGTTATTCGCCGCTCTTTTTTTAGCTTGTCTTATCAAGGAAGTAGGATAATTCTTTACTTTCAGTTGTTGGGACAGGTCAGCGGCGTGTGTCTCAAAAGTCTCTTTGGTGGAACAATTCCTGCGTATCCGCAGAAATTGTCCGACAGGCAAGTTCTGTTTAAGAGACTTTGGATGGTGACTTTGAAAGTTTAGAAGTGAGTTTTTTGCTTGGGGTTTTCTGTACAGTTCACTCCCCAGAGTCCCTTGTGTTGGATAGATGACAATATCTAAAAAGGGCAGTCTCGTCTTGTCATGTGTCACTGTAAATCTCAGAAAATTATTTTGGGCATTGAGCCATGTATGGAAGTCAAGCAAGGTGGTAACGTTGCCACGCCATATTACCAAAATATCATCAATATATCTCTTCCAAACGACAATCCTGTCGTGGAAAGGATTGATGTTGTTCAGCACTTTATCTTGTTCGAAAAGATGAACGTAGAGATTCGCCAGGCTGGGCGCAAAAATACTGCCCATCGATATTCCTGAGGTTTGGAGGTAGATGGTTTCCTCAAACTTAAAGAAATTTTCTTTCATTGCTAGCCTGGTGCACTCCATAATGAAATTGATGGGGGTGCTCGTGTCTAGATCTTTTGTGTCGAGTAGACCCCTGATAGATTCTAACGTTTCGTCCTGGGGAATACAGGTGTAGAGAGATTCAACATCGAAACTCACCAGAAGGTCTGTTTCGATGTCAAATGTAGTCTCAGGCAACAGTCTCAGGACGTCTTTAGTGTCCTGTAAAAATGTTGGCATCTCTTTGACCAACGGTCGTAGGAAAAAGTCTACGAAAGTGGACAAAGGTTCTAGGAGTGACCCTATCCCCGATATAATGGGGCGTCCTGGTGGTGGTCTAGTGGCTTTGTGTATTTTGGGAAGGACGTAGAAATAAGGCATAACCGGATACTTCGTGATCAGGAAATCAGACTCTTGTGGTGTAATCCAGCCTGACTCTTTGGCTTCATAGACCAGGTCATGTATTTCTTTAGACAATCTTGCTGTCGGGTCTTCGGACAGAACCCGGTAAGATTTGCCGTCATTCAGTTGTCTTAGACATTCGTTCCGGTATGCTGTAGAGTCCATAATGACAATGGCGCCTCCCTTGTCAGCGGGCTTGATGGTGATGGTATTGTCATTGGATAATGTCGTCATGGCTTGTTTTTGTAAAAGAGGAAAATTGCAATATCCTCTCTCACTAGTAGAACAGAGCGAGGTAACGTCATTGATTACAGCTTGCTCAAAGACCTTCACGTGGTCTGGCACCAAATGTACTGGCGGGTTGAAATTGGAAGCTGGTTTGAGGCCTGTATTAGATTCCAGAGGTAGATTATCTAGACTCATCATATCAGTTCCTTTGTCTTTACTCTTGAAAAAGAAATGCAGCCGAACTTTGCGGAAAAATTTCCCAAGTTCGCACCTCAATTGAAAAGGGTCACCTACACACGTAGGAACAAAACCTAAACCTTTGTTTAGAACCTCATATTCAATAGAAGTCAGGTTGCGTTGGCTTAAATTTACCACTAATTGACTATTGTCAGCTATAGTCTTTGTGGTAGTTTGTTCGTTATGTTCTATGGGTTCTGTGGTGGCTGGTCTGTTTGCCAGTGTACTTGTTGTACTTGTCCTCCTCTTCTCCTGCCTCTGTTGCGTCCACGGCCTTGCCCTAAAAAAGGTTGCTGCCCAAAGAAGGTAGGTGGGGGGGGGCGGCTGGCAGGGAAAGGGGGGCATAGGTGGATTAAAAGGTGAGGATTGATAACCCCAAGGTGCTGGGGGCCACCAAGGGCCTTCTCCTCCCAGGGATGGTAATGTACGGGTCTGCGGGGCAGCCCACCTCCAGTGATGTTACTCTGGGCGTATTCCTCATTCATTTTCCTCTTGACTGCCCTGCGCAGATCGTACCACCTGGATTGGCATTCATGCCTGGTCCTTCGGATGGGCGAAACTGCATTCACCTTATCGACGATCCTCTGCCACAGGCTGTTTTTTTGGGCTATGCTGGTCTGTCTGACCAATGTTCCAAACAGCTGTGGCTCGACTCTGATGACTTCGTTGACAAGGAGCTCCAGCTCCGCCGTTGTGAACTTTGGATTCTTGTCTGTAGGTATGGTGTGGGGTGTGGGTGTGGATGGTTGTGGGTGTGTGGGTGTGAATGTGATGGTGTGTGTGTGAATGTGAAGAGGGGGTGTTTGTGAAGGAGGTTGTGTGAAGGTGTGTGAGTTAAGGTGTAGTTGAGGTGTGAGTAAGGTGCAGTTGTTTGTCTGTGGGGTCTGTCATCAGTGGGTCTGTTGCAAAGGCTCATGGGTTGTGTGTGTGGGCCCTTTTTATTGGTCCTTTTGTGGGTGTGGCTGGGTTTGAATTTGTGGTGGGTGTGTTATAAGAGGTGGTTGTGGTTTGGGCCTCTGTTTGCCTGTTTGGATATGCCAGGTCAGTCATGGAGATGTATTTTGTCATGTAGACGTGTTTTGTGGTGTTGTACGAGTCGAATTGACCCTCCTTGTGCTGTTTTACAGTGTCCTGGTTCTGTACGTGTATTTTTCGCCTAGGTAAGGTCCGTACATACGCGACGCTGGGTGAGGGTGCTGTGCTACGGTGTTGGGGTACGGTGCGTACAGTTGCGGGGCTGGGCTACGGTGCGTACAGGTGTGGGGCTGAGCTACGGTGTTGGGGTACGGTACGTACGGGTGCGGGGCGGAGCTACGATGTTGGGTATGGGGCATACAGGTGCAGGGCTGAGCTACTGTGTTGGGGTACGGTGCGTACTGGTGCGGGCTGAGCTATGGTGTTGGGGTACGGTGCGTACAGGTGCGGGGCTGTGCTACGGTGTTGGGGTACGGTGCATACAGGTGCAGGGCTGAGCTACGGTGTTGGGGTACGGCGCGTACTGGTGCGGGGCTGAGCTACGGTGTTGGGGTACGGTGCATACAGGTGCGGGGCTGTGCTTCAGTGTTGGGGTATGGTGCGTACAGGTGCGGGGCTGTGCTATGATGTTGGGGTACGGTGCGTACAGGTGCGGGGCTGAGCTACGGTGTTGGGGTACGGTGCGTACTGGTGCGGGGCTGCGCTACGGTGTTGGGGTACGGTGTGTACAGGTGTGGGGCTGTGCTACGGTGTTGAGGTATGGTGCGTACAGGTGCAGGGCTGAGCTACGTTGTTGGAGTACGGTCGTACTGGTGCGGGGCTGAGCTACGGTGTTGGGGTACGGTGTGTACAGGTGCGGGGCTGTGCTACGGTGTTGGGGTACGGTGCGTACAGGTGCGGGGCTGTGCTATGATGTTGGGGTACGGTGCGTACAGGTGCGGGGCTGGGCTATGGTGTTGGGGTACGGTGCATGCAGGTACGGGGCTGGGGTACGGTCCTGGGGTACGGTGCGGAGGGGGGGTATGGTGCTGACATACGGGGGTACGGTGCTGACATATGCAGGGTGAGGGGGGGGCTGTACGACTCGTCTCCGGGCACAGGTTTACCCGTGTACATGTGTGCTGCAGCGTTCGCTCCGTACGGGGCCTTTTACATGCAGTTGGGTATTCGGACGGGTGGTACGGATTGTACTTGCGCGCTCGTACTTGTGTTTTACGATTTGCACGTAAAAATTTCCGGCTCCCTATCGTACACTTTTCCCAACGCTATTCGGATGTGAAATTTTCCGGCTCCCTCTCGTACCCTTTTCCCGACGCTATCCGTACGTATTTTTCACATACGAATCGTACTTCGCTGTTTGTAAGGTACTTTTACGATTCGTACGTGAAAATATACGGATACGAGTCGTACGCAATTTTTTTTTACCGGATCGGAATCGGCACCTAAATGTTGAACAGAAACAAATATATCAGCAAGTGAAAGAACAGATTTACCATGGATTACTTCATGAAAAGAAAGAGTGCTCATGCATATCATTTCAACCTATCCGAATGTATGTGAGTGGTTAAGCTGGAACAGGAAAAATTTCTTAATTAAAGTAATTACAAGTGATCTGCAGAAAACAACTGAGTCGCATTTGTCTTGTGTTGTTACTGCTCCAACTGGGTTGGCAGCACATAACATTAAAGGAATTACTTTACATCGTTTACTAATGCTACCAGTAGAGCATGAGAACAAATTGGAATACCACAAGCTATCTGGAGAAGCTTGTTGCGAAGTTTCAAGAGTCCTGAAGAAAATGAAACTTCTCATTATTGATGAGGTAAGCATGGTCTCAGACTTAATGCTTGCCTTTGTGCATCTAAGAATGCAGCAAATTCTTAAAACAGAGTATGACGTGTTATTTGGAGGAAAACACATCATAGTTTTTGGAGATCTACTGCAACTGACTCCTGTAAAAGGACAACCAGTATTTAAAACATTTGCGCATGAAGACACCAGAAATTCTCTAGGTAGTGTTGTAAACGTGAACATTTGGTCATATTTTGGATACAAAGAACTGACGAAAAATATGCGACAGGCAAATGATTCTAAATATGGAAATATTCTTCAAGATATAAGAATTGGACTTCTGACATGGCAAACAAGCTTTGCAGAGTCGATTACTTTCCAATTTGTTTCCAAATGAAAATGTAGTTCCTGAGAAAATATACATGCAAATTGCAGAAAATAAATCTGTAATCTGCTTAATGCCAACACTGCGCGACTGTTCTATATTCTACGAAGAACTATTGAAACTGGAAAATGAAGAAATTATTAAAATGGAAGCCATCGATAAAATAGAGCATGAAGGAATCACTATTATTTTGATGGGAAAATTGAAAACAAAACTGGATTCTTTAGAAAAAAAGATATCTAAAACGGCCGGTTTAGAAAAGAATCTATATGCATGTATAAACTGTCGGGTAATTTTAAGGCGTAATTTGGATGTAGAAAAAGGTTTAGTTAATGGAGCAATGGGTAAAGTTGTGGATTTTGTTAATTATAAGAAAAAAGATGGAATTGAATTTTTAAAAATTAAATTTGATCAGATTGAAGAAGGTAAAGAAATTGGTTGTTGTTCAGTTCGTTTTTTGCTTGTTAAAGATTTATATGTCCGTAGGAAACAATTTCCATTTTCTCTGGCATACGCAGTGACTATTCATAAATCTCAAGGATTGAGTGTAGACAGTGCATTGGTGAATATTGGATCTACTGTGGTTAAAGAGGGTATGGCATATGTTGCTTTGTTGCGAGTCAGAACATTATCTGGTTTGTTTTTGATTGATTTTGATGACACAAAGGTTACTGCAGATGCAAACTGTGTAAAAGAGTATAATAGGTTAAAAAGAGTGTATGCTCCCAATTTAGGTCAATATCCTGTATTTGAAAAGTGTGTGGTTGGTCGAAAAAGAAGGTATGAGAATATCTGTACTGAAGGTGTAGAGAAAGGAAAAAAATGAGATAATGTTGTCATTGCAAACAAAAAGAAAAAGGACACTATTGAAGAGATTGTTGGTTATTAGTTTGAAAATAGTGCAGGTGTCAACTGCTATGCTAATGTAGTGGTCAATGTTGTTTTTTTATCTTGAAGGTTTGCAACAACAAATTATGCAGAATCGGGAAAAAAGATTTAGTTCCTTGTTGCATTCTGTTTATGATAAATTGAGAACTGATACAAGTAAAATAGAAACTGTTTCTGATGTTCGTAATCTTTTGGATGTATGTTCTGGTTCTACACAATTTACACAAACTATCCAACAAGATGCTCAGGAATTTTTAATGTATATGCTTACTGTTTTTGAAAATGAAGGTGTAGAAACAGAAAATATTTTTGGGCTTTGTTACAAATGGGAACATCATTGTGAAAATTGTATGTATACATCTAGCACTAATGTAGACACTGAAAGATTTCTATATTTAACATTACCGGACTGTAAATCAGTGTCTTTTAATAAATTAGTTAAAGCTGCAAATCAAAACATGGAGTGTAGCCAATGTAAATCAGAAATGTTATCAACATTATTTTTACAAAGATATGGACAATATATAATTTTAATGATGCAACGTTGTACAGCTGATGGAAGAAAATTGGACACTTTAATAAAACATTTCGTAGCAACACAACTATCAATATCAGGAAGGACTTTTGTAGCAATTGCAATAATTTTCCATGATGGTCCTTCCACAACATCTGGACATTACACTGCCTATCTAAAATGTGACAAAGGCTGGACACTTTGTAATGATGCCCAGTTGGTTTTCAAACAACGTTTGCCTACTGAATTACCAAATTCCTACCTAATATTTTTAAAGTCAAAGTTTTAGGAAGATAATTCAGCCTCTGAGGAATTTATTATTATAATTTAATAGGATTACCATTGGACATTTTACATAAAAAACAGTGCAAAAATACCATTTGGCCTCAAGTAAAGGTATATGTTTGAATTATGGACTTTTTCTTACTCATTGACTCGGTGAATATTTTAAAGCGACAACATTTACAGTTTTTATACATTTAAGTTATAAAATTTTGTTAGCAGTAAGCATTTTATATATGTGTGATTTGTATTTTCAGATATTTTACTGAGAATAGATTGTTGGTACTTTTTAAACAATATTTTTGATTGGTTTTTTTGCCCGCTGTTATGTGATGAGTATGATTGAAATCACTATTTCTAGTGAAATTCAATATATTCTGAGAACAGCAAAAAAGACAAACAAATTACTTTGTTTAAATTATGCTGTGTTGTTAAAAATTTATTATTACATGTTCTAACTATTTTTTCTTTTCTTTCACAGATCCTAATTCTAAAATAAGCAATTTACCCAAATTTACATTACAAACAACATCTGAAAAAAATGTGTACCATTGTACCAGCTGTGAAGGTAAGTTTAACTAAGTATTAATATGCACAATGGGCAGATCTGCAAGAAGCTACAAAGTTTGAATACGTTTTTCAAAACCCTCTGTTTATACCTCTGTAGTTTTGGAATCTCTCTGTCATAGGATCCCATGTGACCTGAAAAAAAAAGATTTGATTGGTTCAAAACATTTCCCATTGTAACTATTGAAGGACCTCAACTATTTCAATCATTCTTTTTTTAGCACCTTTGGAGAGATATCTCTGTGCTTACCTCCTGTCACTCTCATGCAATTCGTCAATCAACCAGCAATATGTTCATATTGTAACAGTCTGCCAATACCTAAGAACTTATGGGGCAGATTTAGAAGCATCCTGTGCCAACAATATTTCACTTTTTGTGACGTAGTAATGGCGCCAGACACTCCTTCATATTTACAAAGAGAGGAAAAGACACTCTGTCTACCTTTTCTTCTCCATGTAAATACGACCTCATCATACACTCCACTTTGCGTTGAAAGGGCGTTCTATAAGTGTTGTTGTGCATGATTGCACACAATACTCATAGAACAAGACACATCTCCAGATTTATCAAAAATCATGAATCTGGACATGTGTGTGAATGCTGCACCATTCTCCAATTGGTGTAGCAAGGCACAACAAGGAGAATTGTTTTCATTTCTCCTCTTTTTTTATCTTTCAATACATGCTACAATGCTCAGCATACATTGAAGGAGAAAAATGCCTTTACTGATTGTTTTTGTGTAGGAAGGTGTGTCTTCCTGCACAAAAACAAACTCCACATGACACAGATATCCTTGCACCATGGTGCAAGGGTGCCTGTGTCACCACATGGCTGCTGTTTAAGCAGCCGTGCAGAGAGAAGCATAGACTTGCAACATATTTATGTACATATGTTGCATCCCTGTGCTTCGGAAGTACCACAGCACACTGCAGTTAAAGAGGTTACTGTGTGATGCTGCAGGACTTCCTCATAGTTCTGCACTTATACATTCACCATACACTACTAATGCATTCGTTCAGTCAATTATGCACTACACATACATTCATCTAAACTTTCACACACTAACATACAAATATAGCTCTTTTTTTAAACCAGAAAAGTTAGTTCTCAAAAGAACTTTTTTTTCTTCTTTTTTCTTTTATATTATTTTTTTTTGATTATCGGAACAATTTATTTTTTTGTGTTTTTCTAGATAAAAAGGAAAAAACAGACCTGGAGGAACAAAACAATGAACAATGAACTTCAGGGAAAAAAAAAAAATCTAACAACGATGGTTCTCTTGTAACCTGCAAATTAAATCAATAGATTGCTCTCCGTAACATAGGACTGTATTACACTTCAAGCAGTGCACCTTGAGTGTTGCAAACTGAGGACGGATGTCCAGGTGTTGTTCTGATGGATCCACGCAAGAAGTACTTGGATGTGATGTCTGTGAAGGTCCAAGAAGAACTCTCATTCTTCGGCACTCTTCACTTGCCAGGTTTACTGGATGCATGGTTTTAAGATATTTTTCATGCTGGCTGTACCACATGAGTACTTCTTTGCTGGATGGGAGAGCACTCTTTGACATATTTTGTATGTCACTTTGGTGGCATTTGTCTTGGTTTGTCCCTCTGGAAAAGTAAAAATTTTCCTGACAACAGATGAATATCTTTCTCGGGGCATGGTGGTTCAACCAGAAATTCCTCTTCTGGAGAATGTTCAGATGCTGGAGATGCCTGCTGCCCTGAAGCGATTGTTTTCCAAAAAAGTTTGAACTAAGTGTAAACTTAGCCAAAAAAAGTTCTTGTCTGCAGAGAGATGCTCCTCCAAAGAAGGTCTAAGAAGAATTATTGAAATGGGTGGCGTCTTTTAATAGTTAGAATAGGAAGTCTAATGAACCAATCAAATCTCTTTTTTTCAGGTCACATGGGATCCGCGCACCCTGCGCATAGGCAGCACGCACCAAGCGTGAATTCGCGAAATTGCATTCAAAAGTAATATAGGTTGATTAAAAGTAAAAATATATTAATTTTATGAGTAGCTTAGATTATGTCTTCCCTTAATAGTCACATGAAATACAAATATATATACATATATATATGTTTTTTGATATTTAAAATATTTCGCGGGAATTGCGCACCCACCACGTCAAACACGTACATGACGTTTCGCGGAAGCACGCGAGCGCCGCGTAACGTATTTCGCATGTGTCGCGTATGTGCCTGGAGTCGCATACCGGTCGCATAGCAATCGCGCACTAAAATACATACCCAACGCATCGAGAAAGGTACGCATTGGGTGTGCAACTCCAAAAAATGATTGCAAAAAAAAAAGAATAACAAAATATTAAAAATATAGTTTAAAAAATATAAAAAAAATATAAAAATAGAGTTAAAAATCTTTTCCGAATAGTTTTTAAAAAAAATCATTAAAAACATGTAATATTTATTAATTTTAAAAAAAAATGTAAAACAAACTTTAAATTATGAAAAACAGTATAAAAAACATAAATACAGCAATTGAGACACTGAAAAATAAAGGTTTAAGAAATCCTATGAAATTCAGTAAAAAACCATAGGTTAGGGATAAGTTATAGATAGGAATTGGCATTTAAAAAACCTTTGAAATTCACTTAAAAAACCATAGGTTTCAGGTATGTTATAGTTAGGAATTAGCATTTAAAAAACCTTTGAAAATCAGTGAAAAAAACCACAGGTTTCAGGCATGTTATAGTTAGGAATTAGAATTTAAAAAACCATAGAAATTCACTGAAAAAACCATAGGTTTCAGGGGCGTTATAGTTAGCTGGATATTTCCCTCGTACAAAACCATTGAAATTCCCCGTTATAGTTAGTTCAGCTAACTATAACTCGCGCCCCCGCAATGCTCTGCTGATGACGTCACATATTACATCACTCATGACATGGTCAGTGACGTCACTGATGACATCACTGATAACATCATCCATGTGGTAATTTGATGCATCTTCTCACAACCTAATATAACCTTTGATGCACCCACTCTAAATTACATACTGCCATTCTCAAAACCATAGACACTAAAACACCAATAAGTACATACCCATTCACTGATTCTTCGGTCTACACACCCATCCACTCACTCACCCGTACAGTCACTCATACTTATGGTCACTCAGTACAGGACTATCATATGCACTCATACACCTATATAGACACTCATACACCGCCACTCATCCATAGAGGTACTCACATACCTACTCAGTCATGCAAATAATTAATCACACTGCCATTTACTCACCTATACAGTTATACACGCACTAGCTCAATTACTCATACAAATACTAGCAAATTCTTACGCTCTTATCAATCAATGATACAAGCACACACTCATGGTGGTAGTCCCTGGGGCATTGTGGGAGGGAGTTTTTTTCACTGCCCCGGGACCTGGCCCACCCGGGGGCTTCAATCCAACGAAGCGCAAATTCGGCCCATTTTTTTATGTCATTTGAGATGTCATCAGTGATGTCATGAGTGATGTCACTGACCATGTCATGAGTGATGTAATATGTGACGTCATCAGCAGTGCATTGCGGGCGCACGAGTTATAGTTAGCTGAACTCACTATAACGGGGGAATTTCAATGGTTTTGTACGAGGGAAATGTCCAGCTAACTATAACGCCCCTGAAACCTATGGTTTTTTCATTGAATTTATAAGGTTTTTTAAATGCTAATTCCTAACTATAACGTGCCTGAAACCTATGTTTTTTCAGTGAATTTCAACAGTTTTTTAAATGCTAATTTCTAACTATGCCTACAGAGATAGGACATGTGAAGAAAGAAGAAAAAACGCACATAAAGAAAAGAAGAAATGCAGAAAGAAGCAACAGAAGTCCTCAAAGACGAAGAAAAGTGCAGGAAGAAGGATAACGTGCAGAAAGAACAAACAGAAGAGCAGAAAGAAGCCTTGTTGCAAAATCATCCAGTACCCTCAACTTTTTCAGACGGATAACGGTGGTAACTGAGTCTGACTAACCAGTCCTAGAGCCAGTGCTATGTTAAAAGACACTCAGAATACAGTGAAAACACCTACATACACTAGGTAACACTATGCGTTGGGGTCCCCCTGTGATTAGCATGACATCCTCTGTAAGCCCCCAGTATTTAATAGGGTAGGGGATTAAAACTACCTCTTCAAACGTGCCACAGGGCGTGTTTGCACACGTCACCTCAGGCCCCGTCCCCTCCCTTCCCCACTGTGTAAACACGCCCTGTGGCCGTTTTAAGTTGGGAGATTAAGTCCCCTTGAATCCTGAGGGTCCCTAGGGTCCAACTAGACCACGAGGTACCTCCAGTAAGCACCACAGAGCTGCGTTGCAGAGAGATGTAAAAACGGGCACGGCCTAGACCACCTCTCTGCAACGCAGCGCAGTGGCGCTTACTGGGAGCACCTGGTGGGCTAGTTGGCCCCCAGGGTCCCTCAGGATTGAAGGGGAATTATTTCCCCAACTTAAAAGGCGCCACAGGGCGTGTTTGCACACGTTAACTCAGGCCCCGTCCCCTCCCTTCACCACTGTGTAAACACGCCCTGTGGCCGTTTTTAGTTGGGAGATTACGGTCATTTGAATCCTGAGGGTCCCCTGGGGTCCAACTAGCCCACTAGGTACCTCCAGTAAGCGCCACAGAGCTGCGTTGCAGAGAGGTGTAAAAAGTGGCACGGCCTGGACCACCTCTCTGCAACGCAGCTCAGTGGCGCTTACTGGAAGCACCTGGTGGACTAGTTGGCCCCCAGGGTCCCTCAGGATTGAAAGGGAATTATATCCCCAACTTAAAACGCGCCACAGGCGTGTTTGCACACGTCACCTCAGGCCCCGTCCCCTCCCTTCACCACTGTGTAAATGCTCCCTGTGGACGTTCTAAGTTGAGAGATTTAGTCCCCTTGGATCCTAAGGGTCCCTAGGGTCAAACTAGCCCACTAGGTACCTCCAGTAAGCGCCACAGAGCTGCGTTGCATAGAGGTGTAAAAAGGGGCGTGGCCTCAGAACACCTGTCTGCAACGCAGCTCCCTGGCGCATACTGGAGATACCTGTTGGGCTAGTTGGTCCTCAGGGACCCTCAGTATTGAAGGGGAATTAATTCCCCAACTTACAACTGGCCAGGGGGCGCGTTTGCAGAGTGCTGCAAGGAGGGGGCGTGGCTTCCGGCGCGATGCCGGTCTTTTATTTATTTTACTTTTTTAAGAAGGAGGGCTGTGTGGCTCCCCTTCTTTTTCTAATTTATTGGCCCTGGGGACCCCATCCCCCAGGGCCTGCACCCTAATTTTTTTTGTTGAAAAAAATAAATTTGGCCCTCCCAAGGCTTTAATCGGCCCCGGGGATCCCAACCCCCGGGTCACGGCCTTTTTTTTTTTTATTCTTTAGGACGGGGGCTGCGTTGCCCCCCTTCTCAGGCCACTTATGGCCCCGGGGACCCCATCCCCCAGGGCCGGCCTTTGTTTTTTATTATTTAAAAAAAATATATATTTATAGAAACACATAGGAAATGCTGGACAAACCGTGTGTACCTATCACCATGACGATTTGTGTGATATTCATTAAAAGGCGACTATGCATACAATGAATCCACGTGGAATGTATTTGCACCGCTAGTGAAGCTCTGACGTGTCTGACGACCTACCGTGCCTAATCCCGGCGCCCCCGCCGGTGGGTACTCTCCAAGTAGACACCCTTGTCGTTTATTTATACAAACATGGGTAGCTATTGACGGGCACATTTAATACACACGCACACCAAGCCATTCAAAGGGAATTCGACAAAAATTCGACCAAACTATGCAAGAAACCCCCCTCACGGTTAATAAAACACACATCCACCGCCGGATGTGTAATACTTTTTATTTTACTCTCTGGAAAGTAGACGAACCTCACTTGAGAGTCACAGCGTGCTCCTGGATGAGCCCAATGCTGTATTACACCCACCAGTGCCCGCCGAGTGCCACACACCTCTGTGTTGTATTCCACCAGCTAGTGCATATGCTATGACACTCTCTAGCCCATGTGCACTGTAACACCACCCCGTGAATATGGCATGCCACCCTTGCCTTCGCACGGGTTATATTGCCCCATCTAATGTGCCTTCCTCGATGCCTATGTTATAACGCACAGCGCTATGCCATACATATTACAATCTGGGATCCATATCTTTATCACAGTGCATATTCAATGTTACACTCCCCAGCACATATTTTATTTTACAACTTTAGAGACTAGTTAGGTTACACAACACTGCCCTGTGCATATTACACTCCAAGGCGCATATTGCATAGCACGCGCTAGTGCCTGTGCTATCTCGCGCTCTCCAATGAATCTGTCATTGCGCACAATGTATTGCATATTATATTTCATGCCCGGTTCATCTTATATCACACTTTTTGGTGCATAGTTTATACCATATACTGTATCTAGTTTTCATTTTCAATCGTGCTCTCAGGACTATGTTCTATATAACACTGCGTCCACCTACCCTTTTCACGGGCATTACATTTTGCGATGGGGGGTGGAGGGTCAGGGGGTGTTTCTGCCAAGTGAGCCCGGAGTCACAGTCACAAACGTCCTCTTCTTCCTGAATAAAAGTGAGATTATGCTGCATACTTGTTCATATTTTAAGTAGTTCGCCCAGACACACATTTTAAAAACAATAAAGTTCCTAATACCCACCTTCTCTGAACAGTTAGCTTGCTGCCCCATCCACCTCCACCCTATCCTCTGTTGTCTGAATCCATGGACTAGCCTCCTACCTCCTGCCATGCATGGTCTGATGTGCTGCCACTGCCCTCCATTTAGCATAATGTACCAGTCCACTCCTCCTGCCCTCCATTGCCCAATTCTATGGCCCATCATTGACCTCCTGCTTAGCCTCTGTGCTTAGCTTGCTGCCCCTATTCTCCTTCCCCCTGCCCTCCGATGTCTTTGTGCATGCCCCTGCTCCATCCTTTTTGCCCACCATGTTCCATGGACCTGCCACTCCTATCTACTCTGAGTGTTCTGTTGAGCTGTGTAGGAAGGTGGAATCTGACTATATGGTTGCCCCCAACTTTTTGTCTGGTATTTGGATTGTTTTTGACTAGTCTGGCTGGGATCCTGCTATCCAGGACCCCAGCCTATCTGCTTCCTCCCTAAAACTGATGTGAGTACCCTAGGTACCTTCCAATTGGATACTGAGGACACCCTACCAGACCCTTGTAGATGGTACCCTAGGTACCCAGGGCATGGGTCCCTCAGAGGCCTATCAGGGCTGCAGCACTTATTGTGCCACCCTGGGACAGCCATATCAAATGACACCACCAGACCACTACTGTAGTCTGGGTAAGGTGGTGCTTGCACCCCCTTACAGGGATACAGGTACCCTGTATCCCACCTATGTACAACACATATATTCTCATTGGTCACCCCTCAAGCAGGCCTTGCTAATCCTACAAGGCAGGTGTGGGAGCCGGCCTCGTGGCATGGTCCTGTTTCCCCGCGCTAAGCCGCACGAGGTCCCATGCCCATCGGGGCCCCTCCATCTTGGATTGCACGTCACTCCACGTGACCACCTGTATGACCCTGCTCTACCCGGCCTCGGTCCCAGCGAGGCCCGACATCGAGACGCCAACCCCTGGCTCGGGGGATACCACGTGAGCCCTTCCCACTCTCGGCGGAGGGCAGTATCGATGGGACCCCCTACCGTCTCTCCACACCTGGGTGTGATCACCCCACAGCTCTCTGGGGCCTGGCGCCTCTCCTGCTGGGCGGCTGGCCGCCCCCTACCCGTCCTCTCCGCCCCCTCCGGGCGCACGGGTCCGGACATCAAAGGGCCCTCGTCCTATATCTGGGGCGACCCGACAACAGGGCAGTAGTTGTATCCTGGAGTCGAGAGCCCTGCTGATCGGATCGCGGCTGACCCTACGAAGAAGACTCACCCTGAACCAGCCCTTGAGCCCTGCTGACGACGTCGCGGCTCCACTGTGCTTAAAGACCTTCACGAACCTTTGGGGCCCTGCTGACGCTGTCGCGGCCCGACCTTGTTGAACCTTACCACCAGAGCCCAGCTGACCTCGTCGCGGCTCGACCTAAGCGGAACTACCATCCGAGCCCTGCAGACGACGTCGCGGCTCTCCACATCCGAGCCGCTCTGAGACCCGCATCCAAGGTCTGGCGCAGAGCCCTCCCGTGCCTGGCTGGCACTAAGACTGTCCCGCTACCCTATCCTCTTGAACGAACCCTGAGACTCTGACAGGGTCCCTCGATCCCTCTGTAAATATTGCACGTATTACTGCCGATAAAGAATCTAATCTCGCAACTACTATTGAGTCCTGTGTGGTGGTGTTACTGGGCCTAGTACGATCAAGAGAAAGACCTCCCCGAGGAGGCTTCTCAGCGGCGCTCGGCTATAACTTTGCGGTAGGAAGGTGCCGGAATAGTCTCCCCGACTACCCGGCGGGCCTCCCTCCAACATTTGGTGGCCAGCGGCGGGATCCGAGCAAACGCAATCGTACAAGCAAGTAACGCAACCACTACCTGACCAGACGAGAAGAGAAAAAGGGAACCATGGATGGCCAAGAAGCAACCATGGCCGCAACCTTCCAGTTGGAGAAACTGGAGGAATACACCCACAAGGAACTCAAACAATTCTGCAAAGACAAAGGGATCCCAACCACAGGATTGGGCACCAAGGAGGAAATGCAGAAAGCCCTGAAAGCCTGGGCAGAACCCGAGACCCCTCCACCCCGAGCCGCAGGGGCCTCGGCCCGGGACGGAAACCTGCCGACCACGGCCCCGACAAACGGGGAGCGAACCATCCCAGACACCAGCCTTTCCCCCGAAGAGATACGAGAACGGGAAAGGGCCCGGACACACGAAATGGATCTTGCCCGACTCCGGCTGGACGGTGAGCTCCTACTGGCAGAGAAAAAGATAGCCCTGGAGCAACTACGACTACAAGAAGAAATCGAGGAGAAGAAAAGGCATCGGGAGCTAGAGGAGAAACGGCTAACCCTCGAGCACGAGAGGAGCCTTAAAGAACTTGAACTAAAAGCTAAAGCTGGGGAGACCAGCAACCCCGGAGCCCGGGACGCTCTGCCCTCGACCGAGCCAAAGGTGCACATCCCCAAGGATGTCGTCAAGGAGTACTATAAAAATGACGACATCCAGCAATGGTTCCGAGCGTACGAGGTAGCCATGACCTCCCATCGGGTACCCCGGAAGGATTGGGGTGCCGGCCTATGGGGGAGGTTCCTCAGCGAGGGCCGGGATACCCTGCTACAACTCCCCGACGCAGTGATGACCTCGTACGACCACATGAAGGAGGCCCTACTCACACGCTACGGACTATCGGCCGAGATGTACCGGCAACGCTTCCGGGACTGCAAGAAGATCCCCGGTACCACATGGGTCGAATACGTGGACTTCTTCAGCCGAGCGTTGGAGGGATGGATCAAAGGGAGCAAGGTCACCTCATATAACGAACTATTCGACCTCATTGTCTGGGAGCACCTCGCCAACAACTGCTTTGTGGAACTAAGGCAACACCTCCTGGACAGTAAACTGACCGAGCCCCGGAAGCTCGCCGCCAAAGCGGACCGATGGGTCAACACCCGGGTCCCCAGGAACCCCATGGGGGACTACCAGTGGAGCACCACAGGACCTCCCCGCCAGCGCGGCGGAGGAGGGGGGTCCCACCGCAGTCGAGACTTCCCAGCTGGACCGCCCAGAAGTCCGCCACGAGGGCAAACAACCAACCCCGCTTCCCCGACCCAGGGCCGAAGAGGGACCGCCCGGTCTGGACCACGACCGACAGTAACCTGCTTCGGATGCCAACAGACCGGCCATTATGCAAGTGACCCGGCTTGCCCCGTGAACCGACGGAACGGGACCACGGGGCCACCTCCCCGACAAATTGCCGCCGCAGCCCTGGGGGAGGGAGAGGACGAGGAGGAGAACCACGACGACGGGTCCCCCGAGTGGGAACCAGCCGCCATGTCGCTTGTATGCCTAGGCTCCCGAGAAATTGTGCCCCGCGCCACCATCCCAAGCAACACCCAGAAGTACCAACCGTGGGTCACCATCAATGGGCGACGGGCCGAGGCCCTCCGGGACACTGGGGCCAGTGTGACCGCTGTCCGCTGCCATCTGGTGACCCCCGAACAGATCCTACCACATGTCCTCTGCCCTGTCCGGACCGCCGACAACACCGAGAGCATGTGCCGGATGGCCCGAATCCCCTTTGAGTGGGGAGGAGTGTCCGGCACCCTAAAAGTGACTGTCCACGACGACGCCCCGGTGGACTGCCTCCTGGGGAACGACCTAGAGAGCTCCCCCTGGGCCCAGGTGGAGCGCCGAGAGCATCTGGGGATGCTAGGACTACCCGAGTGGGCCTGCGCCACCACTCGGTCCATGACCGTCCAGCCAGCTGCGGCCCTGGCACCCGACAAACCGGCGGGCCCCGAACCATCCACCTCCTCCAACCCGGAGGAACCTGACGAGGAGGCCGGGCCCTCCGAACTTTCTTCCAACGAGGCCGCTCCCCTCAGCGAGATCCCCGAGCTGGCCCAGTGGCGCCACGACGGGGGCCCCACCCGTGAACAATTCCAGCAAGAACAGAAGGGCTGCCCGTCCCTCGAGGGGGCCCGACAGCAGGCGGCCGCCCAGGCTGCGGGGGACCCCTCGGGAACCCACTGGGTCTATTGGGACAATGACTTATTGTATAGCGAGCAGAAAGTCGCCGAACTAGGGGCCAGCCGGGTGCTGGTGGTCCCCCTCCGATTTCGAGAATTCCTCTTGAACCTGGCACATGACGTGCCCCTCGCCGGACATCTCGGGCGGGACAAGATGTACAGCCGCCTCGTGACCCATTTCTATTGGCCCCGAATGAGACGAGACGTGGACCAGCACTGCCGGTCCTGCCCGACCTGCCAAGCTAGCGGGAAGACTGGGGGACGCGTGAAAGCCCCCCTGCAACCATTTCCAGCCGTCCACACCCCGTTCGAACGAGTGGGGATAGACATCGTGGGGCCCCTCGACCCCCGGACCGCCCTGGGCCACCGCTTCATCCTGGTACTGGTCGACCACGCCACCCGGTACCCAGAAGCTGTTCCCCTCCGAACTGTGACCGCTCCAGTGGTGGGCCGGGCCCTGATGGGCATCTTCTCCAGGGTGGGGTTCCCCCGAGAGTGGTGAGTGACAGGGGGACGAACTTTATCTCGAAGTACATGAGATCCCTCTGGCAACAATGTGGGGTCACCTATAAATTCACCACCCCTTACCACCCCCAGGGGAACGGACTGGTCGAGCGGTTCAACCGAACCCTGAAGGGGATGATCAAGGGCCTGGAAGAGCCCCTCAGGAGGAGATGGGATGTCCTGTTGCCCTGCCTCCTGTTCGCCTACCGGGAGGTACCACAGAAGTCCCTGGGCTTCAGCCCCTTCGAACTGTTGTATGGGCACCCCGTCCGAGGGCCCCTCAGCCTGGTCAAGGAGGGTTGGGAGGCGAACGTCCAGAGTGCCCTGCCCGACGTCTACCGGTACCTCCTGACCTTGCGGAACCAGTCTCGA
Organism: Triturus cristatus; assembly: GCF_964204655.1. Classification (NCBI taxonomy): domain Eukaryota; kingdom Metazoa; phylum Chordata; class Amphibia; order Caudata; family Salamandridae; genus Triturus; species Triturus cristatus. The sequence continues at coordinate 1,079,130,965 of NC_140589.1, read as the reverse complement.
AAGTTCCGTGCCCTGGCAGAAGCCAACCTTGAAGCCAGCCAAGAAGATATGAAACGCTGGTATGACGAGAATGCCTCAGCCGTCGAGTTTGAGCCGGGCCAGCAAGTCTGGGTCATGTCACCCGTGGACCCCTGCGCCCTGCAGGACAAGTGGACCGGGCCCTTCAAGATAGTTGAAAGGAAGAGCCCCGTCACGTACCTGGTCGATATGGAGTCTCCGAGGAACCCCCTCAGGGTCCTGCACGCCAACCGGCTCAAGCCCCATTTTGCCCGAACTGAACTAAGCTTACTACTGGCTACCGACGATGGGGGTGAAAGTGACTCCGAGCCCCTACCAGACCTCCTGGGGTCCTCGAGCCAAGACGGCTCCTTGGAGGGCGTCCACCTCTCCGCCACCCTGACACCAGAACAGCGCCATGATTGCCAGAAGCTACTGCAACCCTTCGCTGCCCTCTTTTCTCTCACGCCCGGGGTAACCCCCTGGTGCGTCCACGACGTGGACACGGGGGATAGCCCCCCTGTACGACACCACGCTTATAGAGTGCCTGACCGAGTCCGGGCTTGCATAAAGACCGAGGTCGCCAAGATGCTCGCCCTCGGAGTCATCGAGCCTTCCGACAGCCCGTGGGCCAGCCCGGTAGTCTTGGTGCCGAAGGCCGCCGCCCCCGGCACGGCCCCCGAACTTAGATTCTGTGTCGACTACCGGGGCCTGAACGCAGTTACCAAGACCGATGCCCACCCTTTGCCACGAGCCTGAAGAACGCCCCAGCGACCTTTCAGAGGCTGGTAAATAAGGTCCTGGCCGGTCTCGAAGCCTTCAGCGCGGCCTACCTCGATGACATTGCTGTCTTCAGCGACCACTGGGCCGCGCACCTAGGACACCTTGGGGAAGTCCTGGCCGCTCTCCAAAGAGCCGGCCTCACAATTAAGGCCAGCAAGTGCCAGATTGGTCAAGGATCTGTGACCTATCTGGGCCATCAGGTGGGGAGTGGCCAGGTGGCCCCCCTCCGGTTAAAAGTGGATGCCATCCAGGCGTGGGAGCCCCCCGCCACCTAAACCGCTGTCCGGGCATTCCTGGGCCTCACAGGCTACTACCGACGCTTCATAAAGGATTACGGCAGCATTGTGGGCCCCCTTACGGAACTCACGTCAAAGAAACAACCCAAGGCGGTGCACTGGACGCCCCGCTGCCAGACCGCGTTTGATGCTCTCAAAGCAGCCATGTGCGCTGCCCCGGTGCTATAGGCCCCCGACTACAGCAAGGAATTTGTAGTCCAGACCGATGCCTCGGAGTACGGGGTCGGGGCGGTCCTCTCCCAGCTGGACGTCAAGGGCCTCGACCGACCGGTGGCCTTTATCAGCCGCCGACTGCTGCCGCGAGAACAGAGGTGGAGCACCATCGAGCGGGAGGCCTTCGCAGTGGTATGGGCTCTCAAGAAGCTCCGGCCCTACCTTTTCGGTACCCACTTCAGGGTCCAGACTGACCACCGGCCCTTGCGGTGGCTCATGCAAATGCGGGGCGAGAACCCCAAGCTGTTACGCTGGTCCATCTCGCTACAAGGGATGGACTTCACTGTTGAACACCGGCCCGGCAACGACCACGCCAATGCTGACGGCCTGTCCCGATTCTTCCGCCTCGGCGAGGAGAACCCCCAAGAAGATGGGTGACTCTCCCTGCCTTCAGCTGGGGGGGACGCGTGTGGGAGCCGGCCTCGTGGCGTGGTCCTGTTTCCCCGCGCTAAGCCGCACGAGGTCCCATGCCCATCGGGGCCCCTCCATCTTGGATTGCACGTCACTCCACGTGACCACCTGTATGACCCTGCTCTACCCGGCCTCGGTCCCAGCGAGGCCCGACATCGAGACGCCAACCCCTGGCTCGGGGGATACCACGTGAGCCCTTCCCACTCTCGGCGGAGGGCAGTATCGATGGGACCCCCTACCGTCTCTCCACACCTGGGTGTAATCACCCCACAGCTCTCTGGGGCCTGGCGCCTCTCCTGCTGGGCGGCTGGCTGCCCCCTACCCGTCCTCTCCGCCCCCTCCGGGCGCACGGGTCCGGACATCAAAGGGCCCTCGTCCTATATCTGGGGCGACCCGACAACAGGGCAGTAGTTGTATCCTGGAGTCGAGAGCCCTGCTGATCGGATCGCGGCTGACCCTACGAAGAAGACTCACCCTGAACCACCCCTTGAGCCCTGCTGACGACGTCGCGGCTCCACCGTGCTTAAAGACCTTCACGAACCTTTGGGGCCCTGCTGACGCTGTCGCGGCCCGACCTTGTTGAACCTTACCACCAGAGCCCAGCTGACCTCGTCGCGGCTCGACCTAAGCGGAACTACCATCCGAGCCCTGCAGACGACGTCGCGGCTCTCCACATCCGAGCCGCTCTGAGACCCGCATCCAAGGTCTGGCGCAGAGCCCTCCCGTGCCTGGCTGGCACTAAGACTGTCCCGCTACCCTATCCTCTTGAACGAACCCTGAGACTCTGACAGGATCCCTCGATCCCTCTGTAAATATTGCACGTATTACTGCCGATAAAGAATCTACTCTCGCAACTACTATTGAGTCCTGTGTGGTGGTGTTACTGGGCCTAGTACGATCAAGAGAAAGACCTCCCCAAGGAGGCTTCTCAGCGGCGCTCGGCTATAACTTTGCGGTAGGAAGGTGCCGGAATAGTCTCCCCGACTACCCGGCGGGCCTCCCTCCAACAGCAGGGTTCTGAGATATGTGTGAGGGAGAACCCCTACCTGAGTAGGGCCCCTCTGCAACCCTCGTAAAACCATTACTGGGTTGTTTGTAGTGTAGCCATACCATATACTCTTAACCGCATTATAAGTATATCGCGATAGCGTGATAACTTGAGAATGGCTACACAGAACCATATCTTGTTTGGTGTCAAACATGTAGGAATCATACCCCCAGTCCAGTCATGGGCATGAGAGCATGATTCCCCCCTGCTAGAGGGGTGATATGGGAAAAGCGGCAGAATTTAGACACCAATTTAAAAGTGCACACGTATCACAAAATGGATGCTACTGGCCACCCACATGACTCTGGCTGCCTGTTGCTGGGGAAAACCCCAGCCTCGGCAGCTGGACAATAGGGATCCTGTTGCAGGGAGGTGCCAGCACCTTCCCAAACAGGCTATGTGGATTGGAACTGGGTGGGTGCACCATAGGATACCTTTCAGAATTGCACGTAGGCTGCCACAGCGCCTACATTCTGCATACACCGCCTGGAACCAGTTCAGGGGCATCCTGCCCCTCGCCCAGGCGGGAAACAAACAAAGGGGAAAGGGTGTAGCCACCTTTTCCCGCCTCAACTATCATTGGTGGACACTGATCTGGACACTCCCCTAATCTTGTGGATAAAGGTGAATAACGTGTCCCCGGAGAATCAGATTAATCTTGGACTTCACAGACTTGACCTTCGACGAGCTGCTGCCCAGCTGACTGAAGAAATCTCCCTTGGGTTAAAGGAGTTACCCCCCTGCTTGGCAGGCATGTGAAACACTGCAAGTGACCCAGTTGGAACTTCGCTGCTCCTTCGGACATCAATGACTCCTCTCAACCTTGAGGTGGGTTTCCTAGCATCCCAGAGACCAGTGAGCGTGCCCAGCAAGTCTGAGCACCGTGGACTGCGTGGGTGCCAAGATCCCTGATACCCCAGGACACCGGCCACCTCTTGCGTAGCACACGACTCTGACCAGTGGGGAAGTTGTGCTTTGGCCCAATATTGAGCCAACCTCTCAGCAGCAACTGTGCCAAAGATCAGCGCCCTAGCTTACTCCGGTGGCCCATGGGCACCCTTTTACGCACTCCAAATTGCTGCCTTCCGCTGTCCCTTGTCTCTCGACCTTTGGGCCCTGGCGGAGGACAATCCTTACTTTTAAGAGTTCCCCTGGTTTCTCCAGGCTTGCTCTACAGTTTCCTTGAAGGAGACCTCTCACAGACCTCGTGGGTCTGCACCAGTAGCTGATTTGTTTATCTTGTGTGGGTTGCGGTTGCCAAGGCTTAGTGAATCCAATCCGGACACTAACACTGCAGCAACCCTCACCTGATGTGGGACAGTTGCCCTCCAGAAGCTGGCCTTCCTTGAAGCCTCTCGGAGACCGTGGCTGCAGATCCAAGCTACACCTTTTCCACCTGAAGCACCCGACATTGAAGGGCTCTTTTCCTTGAGCTCCCTGGTCACTGTGCCGTGACCCAGACTCTGTCCCCTCTGCTTTCAGGTTCTTCTCTACAAGATCTACAACTTCAATCTTCACGGCATCCTCAACGCTTTTGGCCAGCAGCAGTTTTGTACATTTTCCCATTGAAAATCAGCCCGCGACCCGACATCGAAAATGACCTATGCACCCGGCTTCCCTGGGGCAGGTAACAGTGGTACCTCAATCAATCAATCAATCATCGCATTTATATAGCGCGCTACTCACCCGGAGGGTCTCAAGGCGCTGGGGGGGTCCGCTACTGCTCGAACAGCCAGGTCTTGAGTTGCTTCCTGAAGGTGAGGTGGTCCTGGGTCAGGCGGAGGTGGGTGGGGAGGGAGTTCCATGTCTTGGCGGCGAGGTAGGAGAAGGACCGTCCCCCTGTGGTGGCTCTTCGGATGCGGGGGACGGCGGCGAGGGCGTGGCTGGTCGATCGAAGCTGGCGTTTGGGAGCGTAGAAGTTGAGGCGGCTGTTGAGGTATCCTGGGCCTTGGTTGTGTAGGGCTTTGTGTGCGTGGGTGAGGAGACGGAAGGTGATTCTCTTGCTGACCGGGAGCCAGTGCATGTCTCTCAGGTGTCCGGAGATGTGGCTGCGACGGGGGATGTCCAGGATGAGTCGCGCTGAGGCGTTCTGGATCCGCTGGAGTCTCTTTTGGAGTTTGGCGGTGGTTCTGGCGTAGAGGGAGTTGCCGTAGTCCAGACGGCTGGTGACGAGGGCCTGGGTGACCGTCTTCCTGGTCTCGGTGGGGATCCACCGGAAGATCTTACGTAGCATGCGCAGTATGTTGAAGCACGACGAGGAGACGGCGTTGACTTGTCTGGTCATGGAGAGGGAGGAGTCCAGGATGAAGCCCAGGTTGCGTGCGTGGTGTATTGGTTTGGGTGCGCTGCCTAGGGCGGGGGGCCACCAGGAGTCGTCCCACGCGGCGGGTGAGGATCCCAGGATGAGGACTTCCGTCTTGTCTGAGTTCAGTTTCAGGCGGCTGTTCTTCATCCATTCGGCTACCTCTTTCATCCCTTCGTGAAGGTTGGCTCTGGCGGTGGCGGGGTCGTTGGTGAGGGAGAGGATCAGCTGGGTGTCGTCGGCGTAGGAGATGATGTTGAGGTTGTGCTGGCATGCGATGTCTGTGAGGGGGCTCATGTAGACGTTGAAGAGGGTTGGACTGAGCGAGGAGCCTTGAGGGATGCCGCAGATGACTTCGGTGGCTTCAGATCTGAACGGAGGGAGACGGACTCTCTGTATCCTTCCGGCAAGGAAGGAGATGATCCACTCCAGTGCCTTCTCCTGGACTCCGATGTTGCTGAGGCGTTGTACTAGGGTACGGTGGCAGACAGTGTCGAAGGCCGCGGAGAGGTCGAGGAGGATGAGGGCCGCTGTTTCTCCGTTGTCGAGTAGCGCTCGGATGTCATCGGTGGCTGCGATCAGGGCGGTCTCGGTGCTGTGGTTGGCTCGGAAGCCAGACTGCGAGGGGTCGAGGGATCCGTTCGTTTCGAGGAAGGCGGCCAGTTGCTTGTTGACGGTCTTCTCGATGACTTTTGCTGGAAACGGGAGCAGCGAGATGGGGCGGTAGTTCTTGAGGTCGGTCGGGTCGGCCGATGGCTTCTTGAGTAGGGCGCTGAGTTCGGCGTGCTTCCAGCTCTCCGGGAAGGTGGCGGTGTCGAAGGAGGTGTTGATGATGTCCCGCAGGTGGAGTGCGATGACAGCGTCGGCCTTGTTGAAGACGTGGTGAGGGCAGGGGTCGGTCGGTGTGGATGGAGTTCATCGTGCGGACGGTGTCTTCGGTGCTGATCTGAGTCCAGACGCGGAGGGTGGTGGTGGGGGGCGGTGGTTCGGTCGTGGCGTTCATCGGTAGAGAGCTGAAGCTGTTGTGTATGTCCGCGATCTTGTTGTGGAAGTAGGAGGCGAGGGAGTTGCAGAGGTCTTGCGAAGGGGTGATGTTGTTGTTTCCGGCGTTGGGGTTGGAGAGTTTCCGGCGTTGGGGTTGAAGAGCTCTTTGACGACCTCGGTACTCCCGTGGTAGTGGGCTCCTCAAAAGCTTAACTCTACGTTTTTAACTTTGAACTCCTGCTAGAAGTGCCTTTAATCTGTTTAAATCAAACCGCGACATTCTCCATAGGCTTTAAGAGAGATCCCAATAGCAGCTATTTCCACTGCACGCGCCTCCCGTGGGTCCCCTTCCTCATAACCTGGGGTGGATTCTTAAGGGACCAGCGATCCTAAATGCCCTAGGCATTGTCTGTAGAATTGTCGTGGTTCTTATACCACTTTTTAAATATATGGTTTGGTCCCCCCCTGGGGCCCTGTGATTCCAGTGCATGTCCCTCCTGTCCTCTGTTATCCGAGTCCATGTCCCTACCCCACTTCCTCCTGCCTACCATGATCCAATGTACCATACTTGCAAACATTTTAGGGAGATTTTGAAAAAAACCTGGGGTATTGATTTTCCCCTTTGAGTTACATTTAAAAGAGGAGATTGTAGACAGGAGACAGATCAAATAAAGCCCATTTGAGCTTAAAAACATTAGACGTTTCCTGGCTGAAACAGGTCTGTTGGCATGTATGCTTGTACTACCACTGCCTCTTCCTTCTGCCCACAATGGTCTATTATATTGCCACAGCCTCTCTTGCCAGTCCTGTATTGTTGTTTTGTTGCCCCTGCCCCCCTTTCCACTGCCCACCATAGTCTGTTGTGCTGTCACTGCCCTTCCTGCCTGCCCAGTGTGGTCAAATTGTTGCCTCTGCACTCTCCTACCTGCCTTCAATTTTCAGAGTCCGTGCCCCTGGCCTCTGCCTCTCAACAGTATCCCAATGAACCTCTTCCAGGGAAATCCTATTGATTATGAAGGGCTTTTTGCATTCACAACTACGGAAGTCAAGGCACAGTCCAAACCCCCAAACCAAGTGTATTGTGGCCTTGGCGAGCTTTGTGTGCTGCAATTTTACAGCATAGGTTTTCTGGTGATGAACGGCAGATCTATGAATGATACTCCACCTAACTAGTCCTGGACAAATGGCCGTAAATGCTCCTACTTAGACTATACCATCTGTAATTCAGCGCTGTTCCACCACTTGGGTAATTATAGCATTCTTCCTCGATCAGAAAGTGATCATCGTCTACAAGTGGTTACCCTCAATATACAGCCTGTGTACCATAAACTTGCTTCAACAACATGCACAGGAATCTACACAGTAAACCTAAAACGTTTAAGATGGAATGACGACATCAGCTCAAACATCATGAAAGCATGTTTGGTATTTATAACAGAAAGCACGGATGCAGTGGTTTTCTCCACTGGCACGTGGTCGTCCTTCTGCTCCCAATTGATAAGCCATTTTCCATCTAAACAACATGTACACAAGGCTCATTTTAGCCGCCAGTTTTCAATCTCCAGTCAAACTAGGGTATTGAAGAAATCTAGAGACAAAGCTCTGCGGATTCTCAAGACATCCCCAGGAAACAACGAGTTCTTGAATGGGAATAAAACCAACCAAAAATTACTCAGGGAGGCTATACAAATTGACAAACGGCGCCACCTAGGCCAATTTTGGTGTAAACTTTTATGGGAGAGCAAAAACCGCAACTCTAGAAGATTCTGGGCCTTAATTAATCGCCAAAACTCCAGCTCATCTAGATTTGGGACAGCAAATATTGCAGAAGCCGACTGGTCTGCCTATTTGACAGACCATTTTAGGGCCTCAGAGGTCTCAGCATCTATAGTTTCATGTGCTTCTAACCCATTGACAACAAATTCATATTTGAACTGGAGCAGGTCCATGGATTGTTTAGACCCACGAAGTGAAGACCTACAGGTCACCCAAGAAATGGTCACTAAAGTATTATTAAAATCAAGACCAGATGGCGCACCGGGTCCAAATGGCCTACCACAGACCTTGTTTAAAACAAATATTGACCTATGGTCAAGATACCTAACCAATCTCTTTAACTTCGTATTGACAAGCTCAACTATACCGGATTCATGGCGAGGGGCAATAAAAATCCACCCGATCTACAAGTCAGGCTCTCATGCCTCGCCAAACAACTATAGATTAATTGCCCTATTAGACATCGAGGCCAAGTTTTATGCAGGAACCCTATTGGAGGAGCTGAGATCCTGGGCCGAGCAGAACAACTTGATTCCAATGAATCAAACTGGCTTCACCGCTAACTCCGGCACTGTGACCAACTTACTGACATTGTCTATAATTGTCGATAAAGCATTAGTTACATCTAGGGTGGTTTTTTGCTGTTTTGTAGATTTTAAAGCCGCATTCGATTGGGTACCAAGGGCTGCTCTATGGGAAAGTTAAAAAAAATGGGGGATCACAGCCAAAATCCTGGATGCGATCATCCAACTGCACTCGGGCACATGGGTACAAGTGAAGTTGGAGACTGGCACACATCTCTCTCGGAAAATCATGACAACCAGAGGGGTCAAACAGGGATGTGTGCTGGCCCCCCTCCTTTTTAATTTGTTCATAGCGGACTTGCCATCCTCCCTTGAAGAAATAAATAGCCACCCGCCCAAGATGGGAGGTGTATCAATAAGTAATCTTTTATATGACATGGGCTGCAAAGGCTACTAAATAAATTAGAAATCTACACCACCATGAATAGATTAGAGGTTAATTTAAAGAAAACCCAAGTGGTTATTTTCGGTAGAAAACGTTACCGTGGTGGAGGATGGCTGTATAACAACATGAGTCTTACAATAGGAAAAGCATATAAATATCTAGGGGTCAATTTTGACTCCAGGGGTAACTTTAATAAACAGCGGAAGGACATTTCAGTAAAAGCTATAAATCTCCAGGTGAACCTCTGCAAGCTTTCAAGAAATCTGTCTGGTTCAAGTCTATCCCCATTATTGGTAGTTATGAGAGCAAAAATTGGACCGACATTGACATACGGCGTTGAGATTTTTAGGGGGAAACTAAACTCCATCTTTAACCAACATGTGACCAAACTCTACAAAAAAATTCTCCATCTGCCCAAAACTGCCTCTGCTGCTCAGATTAGACTTCAATTGGGCTTATTAAATTATGACATTTCTGGCACTGGATTGTACTTAAATCTGTGCCATAAACTGAGACAAGCAAACACAGGCTCATTGGAGTCTTTAATTTGGCTGGATATCTCCCAGAAAAACCCATGCGGATCTTATAGTCGTTTTTTTAAGGATTCGATCCAAGAAATGTCTGCGGGTGCATTATGGGACCTCAACCCTAGTAAGTCAGTATTTAAAGCTAGCATTAAGAAATGCATTCGAATGAGGTCCCTGATTATTGATAAAGCTCACTTTGCCAAACGTAGACATGCATGGGCAACAATGATCTCGTATGGTCGGTTATCCCCCGCTTCCTACCTATCCTGTACTTACTCCTTGCACCTAAAACTCAGTGTTATGGCTGTCAGACTGGGCGATTGGCAACACCTAAAAGAACTGCCCGCCTGGCGCCGTCTGTCAGAGGATGTAACGTGCAGAGGGTGCGGCATGCCTCCTGAAACCCTGGAGCACATAGTATGCCTTTGTCCCACTTTTATGTCACAACGCAGACGTAAACTGAAAACTGAGTGGAATAGGCTGGGAATCTGGACATGTAGACAAGCAATTATTGCAGCTTTAATGCCAGAAAACACAGCTCTAAATATTGCTTTTACAACCTTTATACGACATACATACCACACTTTTAGGCAGTAACTGGAATGGTACGTCATCGCGCCCTCTTTTAAGAGCTATTCCATTCCATTCTGCAATTTATTTAATGCTGCTAAAATTGCTCTTACTTCACTGCTGCTTTGTACAATCTGCTGTTATTTTACGAAATATTGGATTGCATTTATGGCTGATTGTTAAACACCTGAAATCGAATGCATTTTAAACGTCATGTTGTCATTGCCATTTTGCATATTAAGTTCCTTTACCATTTACACACCAGTGAAGCTTTAAATGTAATTTGAAGTTTTTAACAACCACTGCTCTTATGCTATGTTTTTTTGTCTTTTTTTAATTAATTTTTTTATTTAAACAATGTGTATTGCTGTTGTAACTTTGAGGTGTTCTTTTAAGGATATTTCTATACCCAAATAAAGTATATATTACCAATGAACAACTAGATTGCTAACATTCTATATTTATTACAAAAGTGTGGAACGCCTGACGTCATCTTGATGTAATCAAAACTGTAATACCTAGAGCATTTCCTTTAGAAATTACATTTATGAGAGGGTCTTATTTGCATCAAAATTATGGTTAGTGCTCTAAAAAACTAAAATGAGAACATGTTTTCTGAGTTTTCAAATAGCGACAAAGAACTTTTAAATTATTTGTAATCTTTATGTTTTTTTATCCAGTTGACCACTTGATTAAATGTTGCACCTAGTGGAGAGGATGTGGTGTTACTTCCAGAGCTGCAGACTTTGCAACTGGGGAACCAGGTTGGAGTTTCTGCTTCAGCTCAACATTCTGTGATTCTGGTCAAATCACTTAATCTCCCTATGTCTACAACCAAAATGAATTTGATCTTGTGTGATGTAACCAATGCTCATGTAAAGCACTCCAATACCTGACAAGTCTGCACTATATAAAACTGCAAATACACAATAAATAAGTGTTTTGCACACTTCTGTCATTGGGCTACATGTGGGCTACATCTGGCTGCATTTGGGCTCTTTTGTCTCTGGTGGCCATCTCGGGAGATTTATTTGTTATGAAGTTTCCTAATTTCCTCATTTACTGCAGTCTCCTCAGTAGGAAATACTTTCAGTTTTTTATTTTGGTTCCATCAAGAAGGCATTCAGATGTGTCACACATTTGCCATAAATTCTGAATGTTGGCGCTCTAGTTGCTCATTAGATCACTGTAGTAAAGCTACTGCTCACCAGGGAAGTCTGCTGCTGGTATTCAAAGTGCATGTTTCAGTCTGCATGTCAGAATTGTTTTATGAAATAGAAGAGGATTTGAGAAGTCAAAATGTGCCCTAATTTTTCTTTCTGCAGCACTAATCATAATTTCTATGGCAAAATGAACCCCCTCATTTTGTTCCTTTGTAAATTAAATGTTTTAAGTGTTACCACTTTATTCCAATCAAGATGGCTTCAGGTGTGCCATACTTTTGTCATTAGTAAGACTGTTAGCGCCCTAGTTGTTTGTTAGAACACTCTGGGACATTCTGTCATTGAGCTATACTTGGGCTACATCTGGGTGATATTTGGGCTACATTTGGGCTCTTTTGTCTCTGGTGGCCATTTTGGTAGACTTATTTCTTATGAAGTATCCAAATTTCCTCATTTACTACAGTCTCCTCAGTAGGAAATACTTTCAGTTTTTTACTTTGATTCCATCAAGAAGGCATTCAGATGTGTCACACATTTGTCATAAACTCAGAATGTTAGCACTCTAGTTGCTTATCAGATCACTGTAGTAAAGCTACTGCTCACCAGGGAAGTCTGCTGCTGGTATTGAAAGTGCATGTTTCAGTCTGCATGTCAGAATTCTTTAATGAAATAGAAGAGGGTTTGAAAAGTCACTCAAAATGTGCCCTAATTGTTCTTTCTGCAGCACTAATCATACTTTCTATGGCAAAATGAACCCCCTCATTTTGTTCCTTTTTAAATTAAATGTTTTAAGAGTTACCACTTTATTCCAATCGAGATGGCTTCAGGTGTGCAATACGTTTGTCATAAGTAGGACTGTTAGCGCTCTAGTTGTTCTTTAGAACACTCTGGGAAGCTGCAGTAAAACACAAAGGAATCAACTGCCAGTCTCTGCCCTTGTTGGATGTACATGTTTTACTGAGAATGTCAGACTTCATTCTCACATGACTGAGAAAGATAATGTGAATTTACAGAAAATATGCTCTCAGTTTAGCTTATAGATCACCTTCCAAACCTCTGTGGGAAAAGCATGAGAAAATAGTTTTCTCTCAAACATGATTCATGATATCACAGCAGAAGGCTTTTTCACATGGTAAAATCACCTTAGAACACACCACAATTCCTAAAATGAGTATGGTACAATCAAACAAATGATTTATAATGTAACTAAAGTCTTAAAACCTTCTATTAACTGCAATGCTTTTTAATGAGGTGCTATCATGTATGCTATATGTCCCAAGATGGCAGCCAACACTTCTTGGATGATGTACTGACAGCCAATCAGATCTCACGATGAGATGTGTGGTTAGGCTCCGCCCAGATATATATATCTTTTTAACTCTAATTTTCTCAGGAACTACTGAACGGATTTACACCATTTAAGCTAAAGGCAGGAGTCTGAACTGAGGACTACCTATTTGCCAAATTTGGTGTAATTCCGTTCAGCAGTTCGGGCTATAGCTGCGTCAACAGGTCCTATTGGAAAATGCATGGGGAAAACGCGTTTTGGGACCCCCCTTTTTTCTCGGCCCCCGCTTGACGAATCACCGTGAAATTTTTAGGATAGCAGCGGACAGAAGCTGGCCAAAAGTTTGGAAAATTTCATGAAGATTCGTCAATCGGCGCCAACGTTATTCCAAATAGAATGTTGCGGATTTCCTATGGAAAATAGGTCCTAACTATAACTACCTAATATATATATATATATATATATATATATATATATATATATATATATATTCAATGTGGATCAATCCAAGCCATCTCAATGAATAATCCAGCGGCACACCCAGGACAAAACAATAAGTTTTATTATTGTTTCAAGCGAACAGAACTACGCGTTTCGGCGAAGCCTTTGTCAAGTTGTTGACCCCTGCCCAAATTCCCTTAGAAATACAGGTCAAGGTTGATGGATAGTGAGAAAATACTATCGCGATCCAACACTTACATTTAGTACATTATCATAATATTTATCAAAATAACGCATTGTAATATTCATGATCGTATTCAAAAATCCAACAATTAAAGGAAAATAATCAATTACCATTTTCAAATAATCTCTCACTCAGAACTCGAACTCATATACCCCAAATGTACTAAATGATAGATAGTGAAAAAATACTTCCGAATTCAACAATTTCACTATTACAGTTGTGTGTGTTTACAATATTCACAATAATTCTGTAATTTCTAAAACATGTTGCTGATTATAAAGCTAGGCGTTGAATGATATTTCCTAAACTTATCCGACAATGAGAAATTCGTAATATTGTCAATTGATCATATTATACCATGTCTCGCTAGTGGCTCAATTTTATGCATACAACTAGGACGAGGAAAACCAAATACATGCCCATGACGTATATCTAATATATTATGTAGACATTCATCGTGAATCCTATACATATAGAATTAAATCGGACATGTCAAAATATCGATAATTCCTGCTAGATAAAGTGGGCATGGGTCCAAACTCAACCTGGTGTTAAGTGCATAAATATTTAACGGGTAATGTACCCCCACAATATTTGAGACAATTTCATTATGATGACAAATGTGCCTATCCTAAGTGGGTAATGTACCCTGACTTTATACACGAATTATTTACATCCAGTTCCTAATAGCCTACATGTATATAGTCAGCTCTCATTATTAAATGGATATATACAAATAACATCAGAAGTGAAAGGAAGAATTCATACCTTTTCCTACTACTAGCTAGCAAACGGGGAAAGAAAGGGAATGTTCGCGGGGCAGGGCCATCAGCTGTTCGTGCTAAAATCTATTTCAATACCTACACCCAGTGAAGATAGAAAAAACAAATCAATGAGATAAAACTAAATGTCACCAGAGGATTCGGACAACCTATCCTGAAGCAAAAACTAGCTAGAAACAATTAAGATATCTCCACCTAATATAATCTTAGGTCATTATTATACTTTGCCTATTCCTCCAGTATTAAAAGAAAGGTGTAAAAATGTTATATGAAAGTCGGGACACGTACAAGGAAGGAAACAACTAAATCCCAATATGGGTGGCCAATTCTTCCCCATAATTCATCCCATTGGGAATCTTGGTGTTGAGTTCAATGATGTACTTCGACTCAGTGATTCTCAGAAGTTTTTCGCGATCTCCCCCTCTTTGGAGGGGTAAGATTCTGTCAATGCCATAGAACTTTACCAATTTGGCATTACTCTGGTGTTTCTCTTGGTAATGCCTCGCTACGGGGTAATTCAGATCAATGTTGGTCACCGCTCGCATGTGTTGTAAAATGCGGGTCTTAAGCTGTAATTTCGTGCTGCCCACATAATTTAAACCGCAGGGGCATTCCAGGACATAAATGGTATAGTCACTGGTGCAGGTTATAAATTTATTAATCTTTTTTCTCTTCTTTCCTGCGATATAGTTGTCTCGATTTTTGCTGTGCTCACATGCTTTACACGAGCCACATTTCTTAAAGCCCCTGGCGTTTCCCAGCCATGTAGTGTTCTCAGCGGTGTTCTGATAGCTGTGTACAAGTTGATCTTTGAGTGATTTAGACTTTTTGTATGTTATCAATGGCACGGGACCTATCTCAGTGCCAATGATGGGGTCTGATTGAAGTAGTCCCCAGTGTTTCTTCATCAGATATCTTAGGGTATTTGACCTGCTGTTGTAGGTGGTAATTAGCCTGGGGATGACAGTCCCTTTCTCTTTCTCCCCTTTCCCCTGTGAAGAGAACAGTGCCTCATTCCGTGATATGTTCTCAACTTTTTTTGCAGCTATTGCGATCACCTTCGGCAAATAGCCTCTTTGTTCGAATCTTTTTTCCATTGTGTGTTTTTCTTTCGCAAAACCACTTTCAGTATTGCAGTTCCTTCGAGCCCGAAGGAACTCTCCAAAGGGAATGCTATTACGGAGTGGTGTGGGGTGATTGCTATTTGCATGTAATAGGGTGTTCCCTGATGTTTCTTTACGGAACAGAGTGGTGACAATTTGATTGTTTTCAATATTAATAGCAATATCTAGAAATTCACAATGTGAAGTACTGATGGAATGTGTAAAGGACAAATTCAGATTATTGTCCCCCAATTTGTCGATAAATTCCTTAGCTAGATCTAGAGGACCATCCCAAATCAGGAACAGGTCATCAATATACCTGATCCAGATGCGAAAGAAAAACACACAATGGAAAAAAGATTCGAACAAAGAGGCTATTTGCCGAAGGTGATCACAATAGCTGCAAAAAAAGTTGAGAACATATCACGGAATGAGGCACTGTTCTCTTCACAGGGGAAAGGGGAGAAAGAGAAAGGGACTGTCATCCCCAGGCTAATTACCACCTACAACAGCAGGTCAAATACCCTAAGATATCTGATGAAGAAACACTGGGCACTACTTCAATCAGACCCCATCATTGGCACTGAGATAGGTCCCGTGCCATTGATAACATACAAAAAGTCTAAATCACTCAAAGATCAACTTGTACACAGCTATCAGAACACCGCTGAGAACACTACATGGCTGGGAAACGCCAGGGGCTTTAAGAAATGTGGCTCGTGTAAAGCATGTGAGCACAGCAAAAATCGAGACAACTATATCGCAGGAAAGAAGAGAAAAAAGATTAATAAATTTATAACCTGCACCAGTGACTATACCATTTATGTCCTGGAATGCCCCTGCGGTTTAAATTATGTGGGCAGCACGAAATTACAGCTTAAGACCCGCATTTTACAACACATGCGAGCGGTGACCAACATTGATCTGAATTACCCCGTAGCGAGGCATTACCAAGAGAAACACCAGAGTAATGCCAAATTGGTAAAGTTCTATGGCATTGACAGAATCTTACCCCTCCAAAGAGGGGGAGATCGCGAAAAACTTCTGAGAATCACTGAGTCGAAGTACATCATTGAACTCAACACCAAGATTCCCAATGGGATGAATTATGGGGAAGAATTGGCCACCCATATTGGGATTTAGTTGTTTCCTTCCTTGTACGTGTCCCGACTTTCATATAACATTTTTACACCTTTCTTTTAATACTGGAGGAATAGGCAAAGTATAATAATGACCTAAGATTATATTAGGTGGAGATATCTTAATTGTTTCTAGCTAGTTTTTGCTTCAGGATAGGTTGTCCGAATCCTCTGGTGACATTTAGTTTTATCTCATTGATTTGTTTTTTCTATCTTCACTGGGTGTAGGTATTGAAATAGATTTTAGCACGAACAGCTGATGGCCCTGCCCCGCGAACATTCCCTTTCTTTCCCCATTTGCTAGCTAGTAGTAGGAAAAGGTATGAATTCTTCCTTTCACTTCTGATGTTATTTGTATATATCCATTTAATAATGAGAGCTGACTATATACATGTAGGCTATTAGGAACTGGATGTAAATAATTTGTGTATAAAGTCGGGGTACATTACCCACTTAGGATAGGCACATTTGTCATCATAATGAAATTGTCTCAAATATTGTGGGGGTACATAACCCGTTAAATATTTATGCACTTAACACCAGGTTGAGTTTGGACCCATGCCCACTTTATCTAGCAGGAATTATCGATATTTTGACATGTCCGATTTAATTCTATATGTATAGGATTCACGATGAATGTCTACATAATATATTAGATATACGTCATGGGCATGTATTTGGTTTTCCTCGTCCTAGTTGTATGCATAAAATTGAGCCACTAGCGAGACATGGTATAATATGATCAATTGACAATATTACGAATTTCTCATTGTCGGATAAGTTTAGGAAATATCATTCAACGCCTAGCTTTATAATCAGCAACATGTTTTAGAAATTACAGAATTATTGTGAATATTGTAAACACACACAACTGTAATAGTGAAATTGTTGAATTCGGAAGTATTTTTTCACTATCTATCATTTAGTACATTCGGGGTATATGAGTTCGAGTTCTGAGTGAGAGATTATTTGAAAATGGTAATTGATTATTTTCCTTTAATTGTTGGATTTTTGAATACGATCATGAATATTACAATGCGTTATTTTGATCAATATTATGATAATGTACTAAATGTAAGTGTTGGATCGCGATAGTATTTTCTCACTATCCATCAACCTTGACCTGTATTTCTAAGGGAATTTGGGCAGGGGTCAACAACTTGACAAAGGCTTCGCCGAAACGCGTAGTTCTGTTCGCTTGAAACAATAATAAAACTTATTGTTTTGTCCTGGGTGTGCCGCTGGATTATTCATTGAGATGGCTTGGATTGATCCACATTGAAATATTTAAAACGGAGTTGCGACTGAGGCAGGCACCGGCGTCGATAGGAGGGAGAGCGGAAGTTCGCAACAATCCTTGTGCAAAAAATATATATATATATATATATATATACACACACACAACAATTTTCCATTTTAGAAAATGATCCAGCACTCCGTGGGGGTTTTTTCACTCAATCTTTATTTTTTGAGTGGTTGCACCCACACGTTCCGGCTGTCAGCGCAGCCTTGATCACGATGGCAATCGCCATTTTTAAAAACATTAAATGCACTCCTTTCAAAACATGGAAACAAACAAAGGACAGTTCCAATGCACATCTCTGCCACTGTTCCTGTTAACATGGGCACCATTTTGAAACATTGTACAACTCACAATTATTCAATTCCTTTACATGCAAGTGCATTATAAAAAGACTGACATTAATTTCCAATAATGTATTTCAACACTATATTCAATTTTTATATACTAACAATTGTAAATTTAATTTCAACAATGCATTATATCTGGCTAATAGATCTTTCTCGGTCACCCTTCGTAACCTCTAATGAACAATTTGGCTTTGTTAAAGTGCTTAGTGCTTATTTCTTTTTTCAGTACTTATTTTTAAAGTGCTAGTGCTCAACCATTATTTTTCTCATTTTATATCTTTACATTTTTCCAAAAAGGTTTTTATAAAATTGATTTTTTGTATATTAAAATTCATATACATTTTGCTTTAAATCATTTTTCCTAAATGAAGTATAAAAAATAAACTGCTAGTGCTTAATACCCAAACGTGCTATTAATGAAGTGCATGTGTCCCCTGTCCTTCTCCTCATAAATTTTACTCTGTCAGTTTAAAAGAAATGGTTCCATCGAATGTTCAGCTTCACTTTTCAATTTTTAGTACAAGCAGGTAAACAGGTCTTCATCAATATTCAGCCTATTAGGCTCCATACTATCCAGCTCTAGTACAATTATCTGTTGTTTAATTGATTGAGAGCCTCTTTACAATATATATCACTGCCCCAGAGCACAAGATTACCCCCTTTATCAGAGGGCTTTACCAGGGTTCCTTCTTCTTTCTTTAGTTTAGTTAAAACCCTCTGGATTTGAGCTTCTTGGGGAACCAACTTCGTTTTTGATTCCCTGTTTGACAATATAAATGTCTCAAATCCATGATTACATTATCCGAAAAGACATCTATATTGTCCCTTGCCATTTGGGGGAGATGGCGTGATCGTGGACGAAAGGGGGTTCGATCCGTTTCATTCAGTCACGTCAATAGGGGTTGAGTGTCATTGTTTTCTATTCGGTTTACTTCATCAGTTGGTTCAGATCCTTCGTTTTGTTCTGTAATGCCCATAACTCCTCTAGTGTCGGCTTGTCCATTGCTGTTAACATGTTTTGTTCTTCCTGGGACTTTTCCATTGGTGGACGAACTGGAATTCTTTTGAGGTTTTCGGTAATTTGGTCAATTTTAACTTGTGGATGACCCTGTACAGATCCATTCTGCAATTGGCGTAATTAAATTAATTCTTACCGCAATACGAGAGGCCCAGCTCTAAGACTGATATCTCTTCCTCTGATACTATCGTATCGCTCAAATTAATTACTATTTTGCTTGGGGTTACTTCTTTGATACCTGTTTCGCATTGGAGCGCATCGATCTATTTGTTAGCCCTCCTACAGTTCCTTTGGTATCCTTCCCCTCCTCTCCTCTGTTTCCTCTTCCTCGTCCTCGTCCTCCTCGTCCCTGGCCTCTCCCTCAACTTCTTGTTGTCTGGTGATCTGTCATCTGGTCCAACTCAAAAACCAGAGTTCATCAGTAACATTGAGTCTTGTATTCACTGCTCCCCTTCTGGTAAATTCCTCTTGTTCTATTTCTGACCCTGTATCCGAACTGGCTTCTCTTTGTGATGCTCCTTGATGCCATGTACTGCCCCTCTGGACTTTCTGTCTTCTTTCCGGGTCGAATCTTCTGGCAAATGTGTGTATTCGTCCTTCTTCGTAGTCTATACGATCACTTAAACATTTGGTTGCTTTTCTATCTTTAATTCTCTTCTTGTACTTTTCCAATCTTATTTTCATATCTCCTTTAAATGTTGTTATTCTTGTTTGATCCGTATTCTTTTCCAATGTGGTGGTGAGTTCTTTAATTTTCAATGCAACTTCCTGCCTCTCAATCTCTGCGTACTTGATGAGCATTTTCACCATATTAGTGGAACTATTAGCAATGTTTTCAGCCCATTCAAGCAAGAGCTCCGGTTTCGGATTTTCATAGGCTGGCGTAATCATAATGCGTAGGTCTCTTGTGACCCTACCCACTTGAATGTATTGTTTTAAAGACGCCACTTCCCACCATCGAGAAACTTCGCGTTTTTTTAATTTCTCGTATTCCTGCAACAATTTACCAATTTCATTGCTGGTTGAGGCTGATGATTCCCCTCTGTCCTGATTTACCATGCTTCTCGTTCCTTCAAAAAGTTTAAGGGCTTCCAGCTCCCTTGCTGCACATTCCTCATCACTCATATACGTTTGAGTGAACTTCCCCAAGTTTAGATGCGATTTCTTGCCTCCCCATCTTTCTTTATGGATGAGCTTGTCCCGTCTTTCACCTGGCTCCCGCTACTTTCCCGCTTCCCTGTATCAATTAAATCCGGTTGCGTTTCAGTCTTATCCCAAGGTCCGGAATCCTCCGAACCCGGACCCGCATTTCTTCGATCTTTTATCCCGTCACTCCAAGGGTTGCTTTTATGAGTTCGTGGGGGGCGTTTAAATATATATAAATTTAGAAAACACTTCATATTTTCTTCACCACTGTACATATATATGTTATTTTTTACATTACAGATGATGTTTGCTGGGAATGAGCATGGATATGGAGAACCACACCTCCGTGTAGCCGCAGGTGACTGCCACCCCCTCCTCCAGGCAATGGAGTTTCGGCATACCAGAGCGGGCATGCTGCGTGAGGCTGAGGTTTCGCAGGGGATTTTCTTCATCTGTTTTCACTGCATCGCGGCTGGCGTTTCTGGCAGTCTCTTCTTTCGGCACTGATGGTTTTGCCAGGATGTGGAGAAAGTGGAGGCTGCTTGGTGGGGGTTTGAAGCAGACCCCGCGCTGACTTGGCGGAGCTCGGAGCTGGCTAAATGGAGCACCTAAGTCAAGGTGGTGCTTAAGGAGAAATCTGCAATTTGCTGGGAGGGCGCCGTTCAAGGAATTGAACGCTGATGTTGGCTCCCGGGAGGTGGTCGGAAGGAGGCAACACACAGCGGCTGGGAGGTGAGGCTGGCAGTGAGATGCTTGGTGTTTGGTGTCTGGTGGGAAGCTTTACTGTATGAGGAAATTTGGCAGTTGACTCTTCAATAGCACGCATAAGGAAATCTGTCAGCTGGACTATTTAACAGTAAAGGGAAGTGGAAAAGAAAAGGGGAAAAAAAACAATTCAGTGGTTGAAAAGCGACTAGCATTCTACTGCAACCCTGCCAGCAGAGAAGACTTGGGGCAACTAGCATAATCCGCCAGGTTCGTTTTTTTTTTCTCTCTTTTAGTGCTTGACTCTCTTATTTCGCAGGTGTCCGGATAAAAGTAAAGATGGGAAAACATTTAAAACAGATGAATGTGTTTGCTAAAGTGGACGACGCAACAGGGCTTAAAGCCAAAATGCACTCAGCCCAAGCGAAAGGGACTTGTTCAAGAGCTAGAGCTGGGAATGTGGTAAACTGGTCAGGCCTGAACTCTAGTTTTGAGAGCTCAGAAAAAGAGCCATCTGAGCCCCGGTCAGGGGAGGAGATTTCTATTAGTTCTATCAGCTCGGCTCAAGTGGATGGCTCCACCACTGGAGAGAAGGAGCAGACCAGTGAGCCAGCAACAATGATTAAAAAGATTGAGCTGAAAAGTTCTAAAGACTTTCCATTATTCTCTATAAAGAGCGCTCAGCCTAAAATTGCTCAAAATATGCCTGCTCTGTTAAAATCAAATGAGGCTTCTGAAACCATGCTAGAAGAAGTGTCAATTAACTCTTCACAGACTCTGTTCTTATCTTCTCCTCTCCAGGCCCGCTACTTTTGGCAGCTAATCTGACTTTGCCAGAGGCAGCACGTCCAATGCATGGCCAGGCCAGTACACCAGCACTACCAACACCATCAGGTCAGCTTTCGGCCCTGGCTCAACCTTCCCAAGCAGAAGATACCCTTGTACAACAGCTGGAGGGAAGGTTACCGCCTCAGTTATCATCTCGGACGTTTAAAGATGGTCCGCAACCTCCAGACCAGTCATTCAGTTTAGATGGCAAACCTCAACAAGAAGAACCTGAATCATTAAGTGGAGGAGCCAGTAGGCAACAACTTGAAATCAAGACCATGCTTAATCTCATTTTGGATGAGATTAGAGATATGAAGAAATCGCAGGAGAGTGAGATCGCTGCCTTTCATCATCGGCTTGGGGAAATCGAGGAGGCTGTGGCTGGCTTCCCTGCTAGAATGCAAGAAGCCGAATCGAGGATTGCTTTGCTAGAGGATCAAATGAATTCCATGCTTCTTAAAGTAAACTCAGCAACGAAAGACAAAATGGTCCTTGAGAAAAAACTTGAGAAGTTGGAGAACCATTCTCGTCGTTCTAATCTTCGGATTGTCGGAATACATGAAGGAAGCGAGGGGGCCAATGCTCTCCAATGGGTTGAATCATTTATTAAACAAAAGGTGCCACCTGAGTTTACTGGAGACTTAATACTAACAAGGGCTCATTGTGTGCCAGCTCATCCCCTACCTAATCCCAAATTTCCTCGTACTATTTTGACTTACCTTGGTAGATTACCATGTGAAAGAGAACATTTTGGCAAAGGCAATACAGCAGAGACAGTTTTCCATCAATGAGGGGGTCTAAATGCCAGATTTTTGCAGATATGCCTGTGGTAGCCGCACGTAGGCGTAAAGAGTATGTTAAACTCTTGTATCTCTTCAAAGCTCAAGGTGCGCAGGCTTCTATTGCCCAGCAATCAAAGTTTAGGGTGCTGGTGAGAGGAAAATTCCATATGTTCTCAAGCATAGAAGAAGCCCAGGAATTATTGAAAGACATTTCTTCTTTAAATTTGATCTGTTAAACACCATTGCTGTGTGCGGTGGTAGGTCACCCAGGGTGCAGATCCAGGGCACCCCATAGTGTAGTAGGGAGCGGAAGAGATGTGGTTAGCGAGGTTTACCATATTTCTTGGGGGGGTCGGGACTCACGGGGTTGGGGGTGGTTTGGTCTGGGTGAATAGCAGTAAAAAGAGCAGTAGCAGGGGCAAGTGGCGAAAGGAAAACAGTCTTGTGTGATTTCTCTTTTTCAGTATGAAAGCTTCTAGAAATGATAAATAAATGCTGTATTATTTCAACCAATGTTAAAGGAATACTAAACAAACAAAAGTATGGAGGGCTTATTAGGTGGCTGGCTTTTTTTTTGCCCCAGGTGTTATTCCTTCAAGAAACCCATTTAAAAAACAACTCCCCTAAGCTTTTCCTCCCCAGAGTATTTTCTCATGCTTTCTATGCATCAGCTGGGCTGGCCAAAAGAGGGGTAGCTATTTACTTTTGCAGAGGTTTCCCGTGGGAATTTGGTCAAGTCTGGAAAGACCCCTTCAGGAGGTGGATCTGGGTCGAGGTCAAATTAAATGGCACGACATTAAACTTTGTATATTAATACGGCCCAGTAATAGACAATACTACAGCACTATTGAAAGTCAGTGAGCTACTTAGGGGGACACCGGGGCAGATAATTTTAGGAGGGAATTTTAATTTCATTCAAGATTTGAAGAAAGACACCTCTAACAAAGACAACAGTTAAAGCCAAAAACCCCAAAAGTCCTAGATGCTTTAAATCAGGAGCATCTTTTGTTAGATCCCTGGCATCAAATTAACTTGACTAATTGTAAATATACATGTTACTCCCGCCAATTTCAAATGGCTTTCCGTATTGATTTTTTTCTAATATCGCGGTCTTTGAAATATATAGATTCAGAAATAGGGGCAAATTAATTCTCTGACCACTCCCTTGTAAAACTAGAGTTGGAAATTGAGGAGGGAAGGAGGACAAGATCCAGGTGGCAGATGGATTGTCTCCTCCTTCGGGACCCCCATTGGGTAGCTGATATAAAAGAATGGATAATAGAATACTTTAGGATTAATGAAGGTATGGCAGAAGTTTTTTCAGTATGGGGGTTCAAGGCAGCCTTGCGTGGGCAAATGATCACTTTTTCAGCGTCCAGTATAAACAACGGCATGAAAAAATAGCCAAACTTCAGCAGGCTACCAATAGTGCCTTGAGCCAGAGAAATACCCCGTTACAGGGCGCGGGGGAAACAGTGGGTCAGCTTGAGAGGACGAAACAGGCACTTAGGGAATTCTTTCTAATTGAAGAAATAAATAGTTCTAGGACGTACCAACAACGTGTGTACGAGGACAGCCAAATGGTTGGTAAAGTGCTAGCCGAGGCAGCTAAAACCAAGCAGGAAACAGCCTGAATTTCCGAGATCATTGATCCTAAGACCAGAGATATGATAACCGATAAGAACGGTATAGCCGAAGTTTTTATGGAACGCTATCGGCAGCTATACGCCATTAGATATGAGGCAAGATTGGACCTAATCCAGGAATATTTTGAGGGGATAAATCTTCTGAGTCTGTCAGAGTCGCTCGTGGAACAAATCCAACTCGATATATCCAAAATAGAAGTTTTAAATGTTCTGAAATTTATGGCAGGGGCAAAGGCCTGTGAAATTGATGATCTGCTGATTGAATTTTTTAAAACATTTTCTAAGGAATTTACTCCTTTCTTGGCAAAGCTGCTCAATAATATTAAGTCGGGAGGCTGTGTCCCCTCAAGTTTTAAAGAATCTATAACTGTCAGCTTTGTTAAGAAGGGCAAAAATCACAAAGACGTCAATTCTTATAGACCGATCAGTCTCCTAAATGCTGATTATAAGATTCTAATTAAAGTCTGGGCCCGAGGCTTCACCCCCATAGCACAGGAACTGATCCATAGCGATCAGTCTGGGTTTGTTGCAGGGAGGTCTATGTCCTCAAACACTGGGTTTTTAATTCAGGCTCTAGACTATTTTACGAACAGTAAAACCCCAATGCTCATCATGATGGTGGACGCCGAAAAGGTTAACTGGGATGCTCTTTTCTTAGGTCTGGATAAATTTGGTGTCCCTGTCCAGGTCACAATAAAAAGAATCTCAAAAAGAGTGGAGGGTCTGAGGGATATAAGTTTAAAGACTCAAACAGAAAAAATCCCAATCCAAAATCTAAATACAAAACTAACTGTGAGTCTATAGGGCTAGGTGAACTTCATACAGCTACACCATCAACACTAAACCAAGAATGTGTTTCTACCAAAATATCTCTCTGGATATGTGCATGCATTTAAGATCTATGAATGCATCAAAGGTTCCCATCACCCACATAAAGTGGCTTGCCTCATCATTTGGGAAACCAGGGACTTATCTGGAAACCGGATGCCACCAAGTTGTCATGGGGCAGGGTTCAGAGTACGTCCCGGATGCACCTATGGCAATGTTGTTCCAATGAGAAGACCACTCTAGGGATTTGTGTGGGGTGATGTGTGCAGTGCAATTGAGTGAGTGTGATATAATAAAATTGGGAACAAGGCACAAAAATTGTTTATTAAAGTGCTGCCTTGGTACCAAATTAAAACAGTGCTTTTAACAGTTTTAACAAATAACTGTGATGGAAGTGGTCGACATGTTTCAGCCTTGGGTGGATGTGCCCTAGTTTTCGTCAGGACCATATAAGCTACTGCATCTTAAATGTGAAAAAGGTAAATCATACGACCTGCACCTGGAATAGGTGTGGAAGAAATTACCCGAGTAAATCTGGGTATTCGCCTCGCCTCACCTGGCAACTGCTCAGGAAACAGGAGGCACCGCTCTCTCCGTCGGTACCTCGGGCAGCTGCTGAGCCACTCGGCATTTTTCTCAGACTACTTTGGGGAACGCGGGGTGGGTGGTATTTTGTGGACCCACGCAGATTCCTGAACTTTCCACCACAGAAGTGTGAGGAAAATTTGTTTTTTTGGACAAATATTTAGGTTTGCAAGGGATTCTGGGTAACAGAACCTACTGAGAGGCAGTCAAGTCACCCCATCCTGGATTCCCCTGGGTGTCTAGTTTTCCAAAATGTATAGCTTTACTAGGTTTCCCTAGGTGCCGGCAGAGCTAGGGTTCAAAATCTACAGCCAGGCACTTTGCAAAAAAAGGATCAGTTCTCACTGTGAAAATGTGGTGTGTCCACGTTGCGTTTAGGGCCATTTCCTGTCACGGGCACTATGCCTACCCACACAAGTGAGGTACCATTTTTCTCAGAAGACTTTGGGAAACTCTGGGTGGGTGGAATTATGTGGATCCACGCAGATTCCAGAACTTTCCACCATAGAAAATGTGAGAGTAATGTGTTTTTTTGGACACATTTTTAGGTTTGCAAGGGATTCTGGGTAACAGAACCTGGTGAGAGCCAGTCAAGTCACCCCATCCTGGATTCCCCTGGGTGTCTAGTTTTCAAGAATGTGCCGGCTGCGCTAGGGCCCAAAATCCACTGGTAGGCACATTGTTAAAAACAAGTCTGTGCCTATTCGGCTTTCTGCCGCCCTGTGGGGGGGGTATCGGGGGTGGGATTGCCCTGATATGTCCCATGGGGGGCAGAAACACTGTGGCAATTTGTTTGGGAGGTAGGGGCATTGGTATGGTCATTCTGGGTAGCCCCCAACCCACGTATAAAAAAGCCAGCGACGTCTAGTGCGCTACTTGCCCCCCGGTGGGACTGATTGGGGGCAAATGCCCCATATGCCCCCAGGGGGGACAGAAAGGCTGTAATCTTTGCGGGGGAGGGGGTAGGGGCATGGGCATGCCCGTTTTGGGCAGCCCCCACCCTAATTCCAATTTGCCCAAAATAATCCCTTGCATCTAGTGGGCTGTTTGCCCCCCCATGGGGGGGGGTAGATTGGGGGCTACTGCCCCATCTGCCCCCCGGGGGGGCAGAAAGGCTGTAATGTTTGTGGGGGTGGGGGTAGGGGCATGGACATGCCTGTTTTGGGCAGCCCCCACCCTAATTCAAATTTGTCCCAAAAAATCCCTGGAATTTAGTGGGCTTTTTGCCCCCCCCCCCCTTGGGTGCAGATTGGGGCTAATGCCCCCATCTGCCCCCCAGGGGGGCAGAAAGGCCAATAGATGCCATGGATTTTTTAGGGCAAATTTTAATTAGGGTGGGGGCTGCCAAAAAGTAGTAGAGAGTAGTAGAGTACTAGAGAGTGAGTAGTAGAGAGTGAGTAGTAGAGAGTAGTGGAGTAGTAGACAGTGAGTAGTAGAGAGTAGTAGAGAGTGAGTAGTAGAGTGGGTAGTAGAGAGTGAGTAGTAGAGAGCAAGTACTAGAGAGTGTGTAGTATAGAGTGAGTAGTTGAGAGTAGTAGAGAGTGAGTAGTAGAGAGAGTAGTAGAGAGTGAGAAGTAGAGAGAGTAAGAGAGAGTAGTAGAGTAGTAGAGAGTGAGTAGTAGAGTGAGTAGTAGAGAGTAGTTGAGAGCGAGTAGTAGAGAGTGAGTAGTGGAGAGTGAGCAGTAGAGAGTGAGTAGTAGAGAGTGAGTAGTAGAGAGTGAGTAGTAGAGAATAGTAGAGAGTGAGTAGTAGAGAGACAGTAGTAGAGAGTGAGTAGTAGAGAGTAGTAGAGTGAGTAGTAGAGAGTGAGTAGTAGAGAGAGAGTAGTAGAGAGTGAGTAGTAGAGTGAGTAGTAGAGAGTAGTAGAGAGAGAGTAGTAGAGAGTGAGTAGTAGAAAGTAGTAGAGAGTGAGTAGTAGAGAGAGAGTAGTAGAGAGAGAGTAGTAGAGAGTGAGTAGTAGAGAGTAGTAGAGAGTGAGTAGTAGAGAGTGAGTGGTAGAGAGAGAGTAGTAGGGAGTAGTAGAGTAGTAGAGAGTGAGTAGTGGAGAGTGAGTAGTAGAGAGTATTGGAGTAGTAGAGAGTGAGTAGTAGAGTGAGTAGTAGGGAGTAGTAGAAAGTGAGTAGTAGAGAGTAGTAGAGAGCGAGTACTAGAGAGCAAATAGTAGAGAGTGTGTAGTAGAGAGTGAGTAGTAGAGAGTAGTAGAGAGTGAGTAGTAGAGAGAGTAGTAGAGAGTAGTAGAGTAGTAGAGAGTGAGTAGTAGAGTGAGTAGTAGAGAGCGAGTAGTAGAGAGTGAGTTGTGGAGAGTGAGTAGTAGAGAGTGAGTAGTAGAGAGTGAGTAGTAGAGAGTACTACAGAGTGAGTAGTAGAGAGAGTAGTAGAGAGTGAGTAGTAGAGAGTAGTAGAGAGTAGTAGAGTGAGTTGTAGAGAGTGAGTAGTAGAGAGAGTAGTAGAGAGTAGTAGAGAGTGAGTAGTAGAGTAGTAGAGAGTGAGTGGTAGAGAGTAGTAGAGAGTAGTAGAGTGAGTAGTAGAGAGTAGTGGAGAGTGAGTGGTATAGAGAGTAGTAGAGTAGTAGAGTAGTAGAGAGTGAGTACTAGAGAGTGAGTAGTAGTAGAGAGTAGTAGAGAGTGAGTAGTAGAGAGTGAGTGGTAGAGAGTAGTAGAGAGCGAGTAGTAGAGATTGAGTAGTGGCGAGTGAGTAGCAGAGAGTAGTAGAGAGTGAGTAGTAGAGAGTGAGTAGTAGAGAGAGAGTAGTAGAGAGCGAGTAGTGGAGAGTAGTAGAGTGAATAGTAGATAGGGAGTAGTAGAGTGAGAGTAGTAGAGAGTGAGTAGTAGAGTAGTAGAGAGTGAGTGGTAGAGAGTAGTCGAGAGTAGTAGAGTGAGTAGTCGAGAGTAGTAGAGAGTGAGTAGTAGAGAGTGAGTAGTAGAGAGTTGCAGTAGAGAGTAGTAGAGAGTAGTAGAGAATGAGTAATAGAGAGTGAGTAGTTTAATTTAAAAGGAACACAATGAGGGGGTTCATTTTGCCATAGATTATGATTAGTGCTGAAAAAAGAAAAATTAGGGCACATTTTGAGTGACTTCTCAAATCCTCTTCTATTTCATAAAAAAATTCTGACATGCAGACTGAAACATGCACTTTCAATACCAGCAGCAGACTTCCCAGGTGATCTGATAAGCAACTTGAGTGCTAATATTCCTAATTTATGGCAAATGTATGACACATCTGAATGTCTTCTTGATGGAATCAAAGTAAAAAACTGAAAGTATTTCCTACTGAGGAGACTGTAGTAAATGAGGAAATTAGGACACTTCATAACAAATAAGTCTCCCAAGATGGCCACCAGAGACAAAAGAGCCCAAATGTAGCACAAACGTCACCCAGATGTAGCCCAAGTATAGCCCAATGACAGCATGTCCCAGAGTGTTCTAAAGAACAACTAGAGTGCTAACAGTCTTACTTATGATAAACGTATGGCACACCTGATTCCATCTTGATTGGAATAAAGTGGTAACACATAAAACATTTAATTTGCAAAGGAACAAAAAGAGGGGGTTCATTTTGCCATAGAAATTATGATTAGTGCTGCAGAAAGAAAGATTAGGGCACATTTTGACTTCTCAAATCCTCTTCCATTTCATTAAAAAAATTCTGACATGCAGACTGAAACATGCACTTTGAATGCCAGCAGCAGACTTCCCTGATGAGCAGTAGCTTTAATACAGTGATCTAATGAGCAACTAGAGTGCTACCATTCAGAATTTATGGTAAATGTGTCCACATCTGAATGCCTTCTTGCTGGAACCAAAGTAAACAAGCATTGAAAATGCAATAGGTCTCGCCCTCGTTTATGTTAAAGCAATTCTGTTTGTAATTAGGTGGCTTTTTAGCTTTGCTTGTATTAGTGTTTTTCAAACTTTCATGTACATAACATGCATATGTATGCATATATGTATATGTATATGTATATGTATATGTATATGTATGCATGTATTTATATTTGTATTTATATAGATATGAAGATTATATATATGTTTATATATATGTATATATACACATACATATATATAAATGCATATGCATATATATGCATATAGATATGTGCATATGTGTGCATGTAGAGAGAGGTAGAGAGGAGTAGAGGTGTAGAGGTAGAGGTGTAGAGGTAGAGAGGTAGAGAGGTAGAGAGTAGTAGAGAGAGAGGTAGAGAGGTAGAGGTAGAGAGGTAGAGAATAGTAGAGAGAGAGGTAGAGAGAGGTAGAGAGGTAGAGAGTAGATAGTGAGTAATAGAGAGTAGAGAGTGAGTAGTAGAGAGTAGTAGAGAGTAGTAGAGTGAGTAGCAGAGAGTCAGTAGTAGAGAGTAGTAGAGTGAGTAGTAGAGAGTGAGTAGTAGAGAGTAGTAGAGAGTGAGTATTAGAGAGTGAGTATTAGAGAGTGAGTAGTAGAGAGTAGTAGAGAGTAGTAGAGAGTGAGTAGTAGAGAGTAGTAGAGAGTAGTAGAGTGAGTAGCAGAGACAGAGTATTAGAGAGTAGTAGAGAGTGAGTAGTAGAGAGTAGTAGAGAGAGAGCAGTAGAGAGTGAGTAGTAGAGAGTAGAAGAGAGTGAGTAGTAGAGAGTGAGTAGTAGAGTGAGTAGTAGAGTGAGTAGTACAGCGTGAGTAGTAGAGAGTAGTAGAGAGTAGAGAGAGAGAGTAGTAGAGAGTGAGTAGTAGAGTAGTATAGAGTGAGTAGTAGAGAGTAGTAGAGTGAGTAGTAGAGAGTGAGTAGTAGAGAGAGCGTAGTAGAGAGTGAGTAGTAGAGAGTAGTAGAGAGTGAGTAGTAGAGAGTGAGTAGTAGAGAGTGAGTAGTAGAGAGTAGTAGAGAGTGAGTAGTAGAGAGTGAGTAGTAGAGAGTAGTGGAGTAGTAGACAGTGAGTAGTAGAGAGTGAGTAGTAGAGAGTAGTAGAGAGTAGTAGAGAGTGAGTAGTAGAGAGTGAGTAGTAGAGAGTAGTAGAGTGAGTAGCAGAGACAGA
Organism: Triturus cristatus; assembly: GCF_964204655.1. Lineage (NCBI taxonomy): Eukaryota > Metazoa > Chordata > Amphibia > Caudata > Salamandridae > Triturus > Triturus cristatus. The sequence continues at coordinate 1,079,100,738 of NC_140589.1, read as the reverse complement.
GTATTGGAGAGTAGTAGAGAGTGAGTAGTAGAGAGTAGTAGAGAGAGAGTAGTAGAGAGTGAGTAGTAGAGAGTAGAAGAGAGTGAGTAGTAGAGAGTGAGTGGTAGAGTGAGTAGTAGAGTGAGTAGTAGAGCGTGAGTAGTAGAGAGTAGTAAAGAGTAGAGAGAGAGAGTAGTAGAGAGTGAGTAGTAGAGTAGTATAGATTGAGTAGTAGAGAGTAGTTGAGAGTAGTAGAGAGTGAGTAGTAGAGAGAGTAGTAGAGAGTGAGAAGTAGAGAGAGTAAGAGAGAGTAGTAGAGTAGTAGAGAGTGAGTAGTAGAGAGAGTAGTAGAGAGTAGTTGAGAGCAAGTAGTAGAGAGTGAGTAGTGGAGAGTGAGCAGTAGAGAGTGAGTAGTAGAGAATAGTAGAGAGTGAGTAGTAGAGAGACAGGAGTAGAGCGAGAGTAGTAGAGAGTGAGTAGTAGAGAGTAGTAGAGTGAGTAGTAGAGAGTGAGTAGTAGAGAGAGAGTAGTAGAGAGTGAGTAGTACAGTAGTAGAGAGTGAGTGGTAGAGAGTAGTAGAGAGTAAGTAGTAGAGAGTAGTAGTAGAGAGTAGTAGAGAGAGAGTACTTAACATGCATATGTATTCATATATGTATATGTATATGTATGCATGCATTTATATTTGTATTTATATAGATATGCAGATTATATATATGTTTATATATATGTATATATATATACATACATATATATATAAATGCATATGCATATATATATGTGCATATGTGTGCATGTAGAGAGGTAGAGAGGAGTAGAGGTGTAGAGGTAGAGGTGTAGAGGCAGATAGGTAGAGAGGTAGAGAGTAGTAGAGAGAGAGGTAGAGAGGTAGAGAGTAGATAGTGAGTAATAGAGAGTAGAGAGTGAGTAGTAGAGAGTGGTAGAGAGTAGTAGAGAGAGTAGCAGAGAGTGAGTAGTAGAGAGTAGTAGAGTGAGTAGTAGAGAGTGAGTGGTAGAGAGTAGTAGAGAGTGAGTATTAGAGAGTGAGTATTAGAGAGTGAGTAGTAGAGAGTAGTCAAGAGTAGTAGAGAGTGAGTAGTAGAGTGAGTAGTAGAGAGTACTAGAGAGTAGTAGAGAGTGAGTAGTAGAGAGTGAGTAGTAGAGAGTAGTAGAGTGAGTAGCAGAGACAGACTATTAGAGAGTCTTAGAGAGTGAGTAGTAGAGAGTAGTAGAGAGAGAGTAGTCGAGAGTGAGTAGTAGAGAGTAGAAGAGAGTGAGTAGTAGAGAGTGAGTAGTAGAGTGAGTAGTAGAGAGTGAGTGGTAGAGAGTAGTAGAGTGAGTAGTAGAGAGTAGTATAGAGTGAGTGGTAGAGAGTAGTAGAGTGAGTAGTAGAGAGTGAGTAGTAGAAAGAGCATAGTAGAGAGTGAGTAGTAGAGAGTGAGTAGTAGAGAGTGAGTATTAGAGACTAGTAGAGAGTGAGTAGTAGAGAGTAGTGGAGTAGTAGAGAGTGAGTAGTAGAGAGTGAGTAGTAGAGTGGGTAGTAGAGAGTGAGTAGTAGAGAGTGTGTAGTAGAGAGTGTGTAGTAGAGAGTGAGTAGTTGAGAGTAGTAGAGAGTGAGTAGTAGAGAGAGTAGTTGAGAGTGAGAAGTAGAGAGAGTAAGAGAGAGTAGTAGAGTAGTAGAGAGTGAGTAGTAGAGTGAGTAGTAGAGAGTTGTTGAGAGCGAGTAGTAGAGAGTGAGTAGTGGAGAGTGAGCAGTAGAGAGTAGTAGAAAGTGAGTAGTAGAGTGAGTAGTAGAGAGTGAGTAGTAGAGAGAGAGTGAGTAGTACAGTAGTAGAGAGTGAGTGGTAGAGAGTAGTAGAGAGTAGTAGAGAATAGTAGAGAGTGAGTAGTAGAGAGAGTAGTAGAGAATAGTAGAGTAGTAGAGAGCGAGTAGTAGAGAGTGAGTAGTAGAGAGTGAGTAGTAGAGAGAGTAGTAGAGAGTAGTAGAGTAGCAGAGAGTGAGTAGTAGAGAGAGTAGTAGAGAGTAGTACAGTAGTAGAGAGTGAGAAGTAGAGAGTGAGTAGTAGAGAGTAGTAGAGAGCGAGTAGTAGGGAGTGAGTAGTGGAGAGTGAGTAGTAGAGAGTAGTGGGGAGCGAGTAGTAGAGAGTGAGTAGTAGAGAGTGAGTGGTAGAGAGTAGTAGAGAGTAGTAGAGTGAGTAGTAGAGAGTAGTAGAGAACACGTAGTAGAGAGTAGTAGTAGAGTGTAGTAGAGAGCGAGTAGTAGAGAGTGAGAAGTAGAGCGAGTAAGAGAGAGTAGTAGAGTAGTGGAGAGTGAGTAGTAGAGAGTAGTTGAGAGCGAGTAGTAGAGAGTGAGTAGTGGAGAGTGAGCAGTAGAGAGTAGTAGAGGGTGAGTAGTAGAGAGTGAGTAATAGAGAGTGAGTAGTAGAGAGTAGTAGAGAGTGAGTAGTAGAGAGACCATAGTAGAGAGTAGTAGCAAGTGAGTAGTAGAGAGTGAGTAGTAGAGAGTAGTAGAGAGTGAGTAGTAGAGAGTAGTAGAGTAGTAGAGAGTGAGAGGTAGAGAGTAGTAGAGAGTGAGTAGTAGAGTAGTAGAGTGTAAGTGGTTGAGAGGAGTAGAGAGTAGTAGAGAGTTAGTAGTAGAGGGTGAATAGTAGAGAGCAGTAGAGAGTGAGTCATAGAGAGAGAGTAGTAGAGAATGAGTAGTAGCGAGTAGTAGAGAGTGAGTAGGAGAGAGTGAGCAGTAGAGAGTAGTAAAGAGTGAGTAGTAGAGAGTGTGTAGAAGAGAGTAGTAGAGTAGTAGAGAGTGAGTAGTAGAGAGTAGTAGAGAGTGAGTAGTAGAGAGTGAGTATTAGAGAGAGAGTAGTAGAGATTAGTAGAGATTAGTAGAGAGTGAGTAGTAGAGTAGTAGAGAGTAGTCAGTCAGTGTCAGTCAGTGTCAGTGTGTCAGTGTCAGTCAGTCACTGTCAGTCAGTCAGTCAGTGTCAGTCAATCAGTGTCAGTCAGTGTCAGTCAATCAGTGTCAGTCAGTCAGTCATTGTCAGTCAGTGTCAGTGTCAGTCAATCAGTGCCAGTCAGTGTCAATCAGTCAGTGTCAGTCAGTCAGTGTCAGTCAGTCAGTGTCAGCTAGAGCAGCTCTGCTGACCTGGTTCTCTGGCTCTAAAGCAACTCTGCTGACCTGGTTCTCTGCACTGCCCACGTGACCCCCCTTGCAAAACCAGGTCGTTTTGAGGTAGGCAATTTTCATGTCGCCTCAATATATTTTGGGCCCTTGCCTGTCGCGGGTACTTGGGCTTCCCACACGAGTGAGGCACCGTTTTTATCGGGAGACACGGGGGAACGCTGGGTGGTAGGAAAATTGTGTCAGCCTGGTGATGCCACAACTTTCCCACACAAAAATGTTAAAAAACGTGATTTTTTTCAGCTAAATTTGAGGTTTGCAGGGCATTCCGGGTAGGGAAACGTTGGGGGATCCACGCTAGCCATACCTCCCTGGAATCCCCTGGGTGTCTAGTTTTCAGAAATGCGTGGGTGTGGTAGGTTCCCCTAGGTGGTCGCCGAGCACCGGACCAAAGACCCAGGTGACCCTCCGTGCAAAACCAGGTCGTTTTGAGGTAGGCAATTTTTATGTCGCCTCACTACATTGTGGGCCCTTGCCTGTCGCGGGTACTTGGGCCTCCCACACGAGTGAGGCACCGTTTTTATCGGGAGACCCGGGGGAATGCTGGGTGGTAGGAAATTTGTGTCAGCCCGCTGATGCCACAACTTTCCCACACAAAAATGTGTGAAAAAGGTGCATTTTTTGCCTAAATGTGGGGTTTGCAGGGCATTCTGGGTAAGGAAACGTTGGGTGATCCACGCAAGCCATACCTCCCTGGAATTCCCCGGGTGTCTAGTTTTCAGAAATGTGTGGGTTTGGTAGGTTCCCCTTGGTGGCCGCCGAGCACCGGGCCAAAAACCCAGGTGACCCCCCGTGCAAAACCAGGTCGTTTTGAGGTAGGCAATTTTTATGTCGCCTCACTACGTTGTGGGCCCTTGCCTGACGCGGGTACTTGGGCCTCCCACACGAGTGAGGCAACGTTTTTATTGGGAGACCCGGGGGAACGCTGGGTGGTAGGAAATTTGTGTCAGCCCGCTGATGCCACAACTTTCCCACACAAAAATGTGTGAAAAAGGTGAATTTTTTGCCTAAATTTGAGGGTTGCAGGGCATTCTGGGTAAGGAAACGTTGGGGGATCCACGCAAGCCATACCTCCCTGGAATCCCCCGGGTATCTATTTTTCAGAAATGTGTGGGTTTGGTAGGTTCCCCTAGGTGGACGCCGAGCACCGGGCCAAAAACCCAGGTGACCCCCTTGCAAAACCAGGTCGTTTTGAGGTAGGCAATTTTCATGTCGCCTCAATACCTTTTGGGCCCTTGCCTGTTGTGGGTACTTGGGCCGCCCACACGAGTGAGGCACCGTTTTTATCGGGAGACCCGGGGGAATGCTGGGTGGTAGGAAATTTGTGTCAGCCCGCTGATGCCACAACTTTCCCACACCAAAATGTGTGAAAAAGGTGATTTTTTTGGCAAAATTTGAGGTTTGCAGGGCATTCTGGGTAAGGAAACGTTGGGGGATCCACGCAACCCATGCCTCCCTGGAATCCCCCGGGTGTCTAGTTTTCAGAAATGTGTGGGTTTGGTAGGTTCCCCTAGGTGGCCGCCGAGCACCGGGCCAAAAATCCAGGTGACCCCCCGTGCAAAACCAGGTCGTTTTGAGGTAGGCAATTTTTATGTCGCCTCAATAAGTTTTCGGCCCTTGCCTGTCGTGGGTACTTGGGCCTCCCACACGAGTGTGGCACCGTTTTTATCGGGAGACCTGGGGGAATGCTGGGTGGTAGGAAATTTGTGTCAGCCCGCTGATGCCACAACTTTCCCACACAAAAATGTGTGAAAAAGGTGAATTTTTGGCTAAATTTGAGGTTTGCAGGGCATTCTGGGTAAGGAAACGTTGGGGGATCCATGCAAGCCATACCTCCCTGGAATCCCCCGGGTGTCTAGTTTTCAGAAATGTGTGGGTTTGGTAGGTTACCCTTGGTGGCCGCCGAGCACCGGGCCAAAAACCCAGGTGACCCCCCGTGCAAAACCAGGTCGTTTTGAGGTAGGCAATTTTCATGTCGCCTCAATACGTTTTGGGCCCTTGCCTGTTGTGGGTACTTGGGCCTCCCACACGAGTGAGGCACCGTTTTTATCGGGAGACCCGGGGGAATGCTGGGTGGTAGGAAATTTGTGTCAGCCCGCTGATGCCACAACTTTCCCACACCAAAATGTGTGAAAAAGGTGAATTTTTTGGCAAAATTTGAGGTTTGCAGGGCATTCTGGGTAAGGAAACGTTGGGGGATCCACGCAACCCATGCCTCCCTGGAATCCCCCGGGTGTCTAGTTTTCAGAAATGTGTGGGTTTGGTAGGTTCCCCTAGGTGGCCGCCGAGCACCGGGCCAAAAATCCAGGTGACCCCCCGTGCAAAACCAGGTCGTTTTGAGGTAGGCAATTTTTATGTCGCCTCAATACGTTTTCGGCCCTTGCCTGTCGTGGGTACTTGGGCCTCCCACACGAGTGTGGCACCGTTTTTATCGGGAGACCTGGGGGAATGCTGGGTGGTAGGAAATTTGTGTCAGCCCGCTGATGCCACAACTTTCCCACACAAAAATGTGTGAAAAAGGTGAATTTTTGGCTAAATTTGAGGTTTGCAGGGCATTCTGGGTAAGGAAACGTTGGGGGATCCACGCAAGCCATACCTCCCTGGAATCCCCCGGGTGTCTAGTTTTCAGAAATGTGTGGGTTTGGTAGGTTCCCCTTGGTGGCCGCCGAGCACCGGGCCAAAAACCCAGGTGACCCCCGTGCAAAACCAGGTCGTTTTGAGGTAGGCAATTTTTATGTCGCCTCACTACGTTGTGGGCCCTTGCCTGACGCGGGTACTTGGGCCTCCCACACGAGTGAGGCACCGTTTTTATCGGGAGACCCGGGGGAACGCTGGGTGGTAGGAAATTTGTGTCAGCCCGCTGATGCCACAACTTTCCCACACAAAAATGTGTGAAAAAGGTGAATTTTTTGCCTAAATTTGAGGGTTGCAGGGCATTCTGGGTAAGGAAACGTTGGGGGATCCACGCAAGCCATACCTCCCTGGAATCCCCCGGGTATCTATTTTTCAGAAATGTGTGGGTTTGGTAGGTTCACCTAGGTGGACGCCGAGCACCGGGCCAAAAACCCAGGTGACCCCCTTGCAAAACCAGGTCGTTTTGAGGTAGGCAATTTTCATGTCGCCTCAATACGTTTTGGGCCCTTGCCTGTTGTGGGTACTTGGGCCGCCCACACGAGTGAGGCACCGTTTTTATCGGGAGACCCGGGGGAATGCTGGGTGGTAGGAAATTTGTGTCAGCCCGCTGATGCCAAAACTTTCCCACACCAAAATGTGTGAAAAAGGTGAATTTTTTGGCAAAATTTGAGGTTTGCAGGGCATTCTGGGTAAGGAAACGTTGGGGGATCCACGCAACCCATGCCTCCCTGGAATCCCCCGGGTGTCTAGTTTTCAGAAATGTGTGGGTTTGGTAGGTTCCCCTAGGTGGCCGCCGAGCACCGGGCCAAAAATCCAGGTGACCCCCCCGTGCAAAACCAGGTCGTTTTGAGGTAGGCAATTTTTATGTCGCCTCAATACGTTTTCGGCCCTTGCCTGTCGTGGGTACTTGGGCCTCCCACACGAGTGTGGCACCGTTTTTATCGGGAGACCTGGGGGAATGCTGGGTGGTAGGAAATTTGTGTCAGCCCGCTGATGCCATAACTTTCCCACACAAAAATGTGTGAAAAAGGTGAATTTTTGGCTAAATTTGAGGTTTGGAGGGCATTCTGGGTAAGGAAACGTTGGGGGATCCACGCAAGCCATACCTCCCTGGAATCCCCCAGGTGTCTAGTTTTCAGAAATGTGTGGGTTTGGTAGGTTCCCCTAGGTGGACGCCGAGCACCGGGCCAAAAACCCAGGTGACCCCCTTGCAAAACCAGGTCGTTTTGATGTAGGCAATTTTTATGTCGCCTCAATACGTTTTGGGCCCTTGCCTGTCGCGGGTACTTGTGCCTCCCACACGAGTGAGGCACCGTTTTTATCGGGAGACCCGGTGATGCCACAACTTTCCCACACAAAAATGTGTGAAAAAGGTGATTTTTTCAGCTAAATTTGAGGTTTGAAGGGCATTCTGGGTAAGGAAACGTTGGGGGATCCATGCAAGCCATACCTCCATGGAATCCTCCAGGTGTCTATTTTTCAGAAATGTGTGGGTTTGGTAGGTTTCCCTAGGTGCCGGCAGAGCTAGGGTTAAAAAACTACTGCTAGGCATTTTGCCAAAAAAGGTTCATTTTTCACTGCAAAATTGAGGTGTGTCCACGATGTGTTTTGCGCCATTTCCTGTCGCGGGCACTAGGCCGACCCACACAAGTGAGGTACCATTTCATCGGAAGACGTTGGGGAACACGGGGTGGGTGAAAATTTGTGGATCCACACAGATTCCAGAACCTTCCACCACAGAAATGTGTGAAAAATGTGTTTTTTTTGGCAATTTTTTTAGGTTTGCAAGGGATTCTGGGTAGCAGAACCTGGTGGGAGGCAGTCAAGTCACCCCATCCTGGATTCTCCTGGGTGTCTAGTTTTCAAAAATGTATAGGTTTGCTAGGTTTCCCTAGGTGCTGGCAGAGCTATGGTTCAAAAACTACAGCTAGGCACTTTGCCAAAAAAGGGTCATTTTTCACAGCGAAATTGAGGTGTTTCCACGTTGCGTTTTGCGCCGTTTCCTGTCGCGGGCACTAGGCCGACCCACACAAGTGAGCTACCATTTTTCAGGGAAGACTTTGGGGAATGCGGGGTGGGTGGAAATTTGTGGATCCACGCAGATTCCAGAACTTACCACCAGAGAAATGTGGGGAAAAAGTATATTTTTTTGCAATTTTTAAGGTTTGCAAGGGATTCTGGGTAACAGAACCTGGTAGGAGGCAGTCAAGTCACCCCATCCTGGATTCCCCTGGGTGTCTAGTTTTCAAAAATGTATAGGTTTGCTAGGTTTCCCTAGGTGTCGGCAGAGCTATGGTTAAAAAACTACAGCTAGGTACTTTGCCTAAAAAGGGTCATTTTTCGCTACAAAATTGAGGTGTGTCCACGTTACGTTTTGCGCCGTTTCCTGTCGCGGGCACTAGGCTGACCCACACAAGTGAGGTACCATTTTTCTTGGAAGACTTTGGGGAATGCGGGGTGGGTGGAAATGTGTGGATCCACGCAGATTCCAGAACTTTCCACCAGAGAAATGTGGGGAAGATACGTTTTTTTGGCAATTTTTTAGGTTTGCACGGGATTCTGGGTAACAGAACCTGGTGGGGGGCAGTCAAGTCACCCCATCCTGGATTCCCCTGGGTGTCTAGTTTTCAAAAATGTATAGGTTTGCTAGGTTTCCCAGGTGCCGGCAGAGCTATGGTTCAAAAACCACAGCTAGGCACTTTGCCAAAAAAGGGTCATTTTTCACAGCGAAATTGAGGTGTGTCCACGTTGCGTTTTGCGCCGTTTCCTGTCGCGGGCACTAGGCTGACCCACACAAGTGAGGTACCATTTTTCTCGGAAGACTTTGGGGAACGCGGGGTGGGTGGAAATTTGTGGATCCATGCAGATTCCAGAACTTTCCACCAGAGAAATGTGGGGAAAAAGTGGGTTTTTTTGCAATTTTTTAGGTTTGCAAGGGATTCTGGGTAACATAACCTGGTGGGAGGCAGTCAAGTCACCCCATCCTGAATTTCCCTGGGTGTCTAGTTTTAAAAAATGTATAGGTTTGCTAGGTTTCCCTAGGTGCCTGCAGAGCTAGGGTTAAAAAACTACAGCTAGGCACTTTGCTAAAAAAGGGTAATTTTGCATTGTGAAAATGTGGTGTGTTCACGTTGGGTTTTGAGCCATTTCCTGTCATGGGCACTATGCCTACCCCTACAAGTGAGGTACCATTTTTATCGGGAGACTTAGGGTAATTCAGATTTGTAAAGGAACTGTTATTACCTATTGACTTTCGATGCATTTCTGCCTTCCAAATGAAAGACATTGTGTAAAAAAGAAGTCATTCTAAAAAATGACTGATAATTCTCATGCTAGTATGAGTATTCCCAAATTCGGAAATGTGCAAATATCTACTGTTTCTAAACGCTATATTTTGTTCCCATTTCAGAAATACATAGGTGTCTTTCATACCGATTTTTCCATGTACACATTTTTACAGAATAATTACTATGTACCCGGTACATAATAAAAAACCATTGCAAGTTGCTGCTCAGTTTTTGGCTCTGGGTTCATCGGGTTCTTGGTGAACCTACAAGTCCTATATATCCCAACAACCAGTAATGTCCAGCGGATGTAACGGTACATTGCTTTCAAAGAGATGTCATAATTACAAGAAGTTACAGGTGAAAACATTGACACAAAAGGTGCTTTTTTTAAAAACAATTCAATTTATCCTATATTTAACTGTTAGTTTCTATAAAGAAACCTTGATGGCTCTACACAAATGACCCCTTGCTGAATTCAGAATTTTGTCTACTTCTTTAAAATGTATAGCTTTCCAGGATCCCTAATTGCTTTTGTATCCATTTCTACCATTAACTAGAAGGAGGTTGAAAGCACAAAAAATAGCAAAAATAGGCTATGTCCCAGAAAAATGCCAAAACTGTGTAAAAAATGTTGGGATTCTGACAAAAGTCTGGTATCCCCTAAAAGCTGGGAAAATGGTGATTTCAGCCCCACAAACCATTTTTTGATAACACTTGCAGGGAAAAACCCAGAAGCTTTCATTTGCAGCCCGTTTTTCCCATTTTCCCCCAAAAAACCTAAATTTTGCTGTATTTTGGCTCATTTCTGTGACCCCTCCAGGGGAATCCACGAACCCTGAGTACCTTCAGAATCCCCATGATGTTGGAAGAAAAGGACGCAAATTTGACGTGGATACCTTATGTGGTCAAAAAGTTACAGGGGCCTCAGCGCGCACTACCCCAAATAGCCAAAAAAGGGCGTGGCACAGGAGGGGAAAAGGCCTGGCAGCGAAGGGGTTAAAAAACCTTTGAAATTCACTGAAAAAAACATAGGTTTCAGAGACGTTATAGTTAGAAATTAGCATTTAAAAAAGCTTTGAAATTCACTGAAAAAACCATAGGTTTCAGAGAAGTTATAGTTAGAAATTAGCATTTAAAAAACCTTAAAAACTTCACAGAAAAAACCATAGGTTTCAGGGGTGTTATAGTTAGCTGGCCATTTCACTCGTACAAAACCATAGAAATTCCTCTGTTATAGTTAGTTCTGCTAACTATAACTCGCGTGCCCGCAATGCACTGCTGATGATGTCACATATTGCATCATTCATCACATGGTCAGTGACATCACTGATGACATCACTGATGACATCTCAAATGACATCACTGATGACATCATCCACGTGACACTGATACACCTCATCATACACTAGTATAACCTTTCATCACTCACTGTAAAATACAGAGTACCATATTTGAAACCATTGACCAGCCAATACCAGTTACTACATACCCACTCACTGATTCCTAGGTCTACACACACAACTACCCATTCAACAACAGAATCATTTATACATGCAGTCACTAACTAATAGAACACTATCAAATGCACTTATACACATATATAGACATTGACACATCAGCAGTCATCTTCGTCGGTTATGCAGTCATCCTACTCACTCATGAAAAAAATGAATCACACTTATATTTACTCACTTACACAATTATCCAACAACACCTCATTTATTCAAACACATAGTAACTCATAGTTAAAATGTTAAAAAATCACCATTACAATTATACACTCATTCATATAGTTACTCTCACAATCACTGACTCTTACACATACTTATTTATATACACCAACTCTCACATATGGATTGTACTCCTGAGGCGGAAGCCGGGAGCGTTACTTGTGTTTTTAAAAATTTGAGCGTCACTTGTAATCTGTGTTCTTAACTTACCCTATCTTGGCTCATTCTTGGGGCATTAACCCATCCCTTGTCTTCCCGCACAGCGGATCGTTACGCTGTTGCGGACTTGCCAAACAAACATTTGCTGACGCCATTGCCGGCGTGCACCGAGGCCACGCCCCTTCGAGGCCACGCACCCGCCCAAGCTTAAAAGGCGCTGAGAACTAGCTCCTGTTTAGGATTGTACTCCTGAGGCGGAAGCCGGGAACGTTACTTGTGTTTTAAAAAATTTGAGCGTCACTTGTAATCTGTGTTCTTAACTTACCCTATCTTGGCTCATTCTTGGGGCATTAACCCATCCCTTGTCTTCCCGCACAGCGGATCGTTACGCTGTTGCGGACTTGCCAAACAAACATTTGCTGACGCCATTGCCGGCGTGCACCGAGGCCACGCCCCTTCGAGGCCACGCCCCCCCGCCCAAGCTTAAAAGGCACTGAGAACTAGCTCCTGTTTAGGATTGTACTCCTGAGGCGGAAGCCGGGAGCGTTACTTGTGTTTTTAAAAATTTGAGCGTCACTTGTAATCTGTGTTCTTAACTTACCCTATCTCGGCTCATTCTTGGGGCATTAACCCATCCCTTGTCTTCCCGCACAGCGGATCGTTACGCTGTTGCGGACTTGCCAAACAAACATTTGCTGACGCCATTGCCAGTGTGCACCGAGGCCACGCCCCTTCGAGGCCACACCCCCCTAACGCCTTCCCCTACTTTCAAATATGTGCACTTAATAATAATAATAATAATAATAAAAGGGATCTTGTCATGCGCGAACATAGCCCAATGGGCGTCAAGGCGCCTAATTCCAAATCCAGCTCATAACAAAGCTCCTGCAGCTCAACCTGTGTAAGCTCTGGAAAAGCACCAAGTTTTTAGGGCCTTTTTAAACAGCGCTAAAGAGGGCAGGGTCTTCAACTCTATCGGCAAGTTGTTCCAAAGTTGTGGAGCAACAACTGAAAAGGCCCTGGCTCCCCATCTGGTGAGCTTAAAGCGAGGAACAACAAGTTGAAACAACCCTGAAGAGCGCAGAGGCCTTGAGGGGCGGTAACGAGTAAGCAGAGAGCTGATAGCGCCTTTAGATTCATCCTCCAGTGCTCTATATGTCAAACACAGAATTTTAAAATAAATTCTGTGCTGAATAGGCAACCAGTGAAGGTCTCTCCTTGCAGCAGTAGCAGAAGAAGCCCTGGAAAGATCCAGGACAAAACGTGCGGCAGCGTTCTGCACGATTTGCAGTCGATGTATAAGGCCCTTGTTGGCTTCCATGTAAAGAGAGTTGCAATAATCCAACCTGGAACCAACAAGGGCGACTGCAATCTGCTTACGAGCTTGAGGTGACAAATAGCTGCGAATTCTATTGAGCGTCCTGATCACGCCCCAGCAGGTCGAAACAGTCCGATTCACCTGTAGGTACATCGAGAGTGAGGTGTCAAACATTACACCCAGATTTCTGGCAGATTGAGATGGGGTCGGGCAAATGCCAAGAGAGGGAGGCCACCACTCACTCGACCAAATCTCTTGGTCCTTCCCGAAGATCAAGACCTCAGTCTTGTCGCCATTTAGCTTCAAGGAGTTGGCAACCATCCAGTCTGCAACATGTTGCATGCAGGACCTGAAGCTAAAGGCAGATGTTATGACAGAGGATTGAGTCAACGAGACCATAATCTGGGTGTCATCGGCGTATGATACCACCTCCATCCCCTGCGATCTTACTAGTCTAGCAAGGGGGGCCACGTAGATATTAAACAGGGTGGGACTTAATGCCGACCCCTGTGGCACCCCACATTGCAGAGACTTTGCAGGGGAGAGGTGGTTGCCGAGCATCACTCTCTGTTCCCTATCAAGGAGAAAGGAATTAAGGAGACTCAGTGCCGGACCAGTGACACCTGCCTCCCTAAGCCGAGATGTTAAAATGGCAGGAGACAGAGTGTCAAATGCGGCTGTGAGGTCCAATAGCACAAGAACAGTAGTTTGTCCAGCATCCACCTTGCGTCGGATGTTATCGACTACAGAGGTGAGAGCAGATTCTGTGCTGTGGTGTTTTCGAAAACCATGCTGGGTAATGTCAAGATACTCCGAGGCTTCAAGAAAAGAGGATAGATGGCGATTCAGGTGAGCTTCTAAAATTTTTGCAGGTGCAGGGAGCAGAGAAATAGGTCTGAAATTTTTCAGGAGGCCGGGATCAAGTGAAGGCTTCTTAAGAAGCGGCTTCACAATGGCCTTCTTCCATATTGATGGAAAAGTGCCTTGAGCAATTGCCTTATTCATCACCTCAAGTAAGGGAGGGAGAAGACTGTTCCTACACTCTTTTAACTTTTTAAGCGGCAGTGGATCAAGAGGAGAAGAGGATTTGATCTTATCCAAAAGAACATTCAGACCCTCCAGAGACATTAAAGGAAATACAGAAAGGAGGCTAGGAGGGACACTTGGCGGAAGCGCGGCGGACGAGCGCAGCGGGCGCGCATAAGGCAAGCCCGTCTGCGCCCGTCCGCGCCAGGACGAGCCAAGGGCCAGACACCTTGGAGCTTTCTACTCAAGTAAGGCTATCATACTCCAGAGACTCCCTGCTCCAATTAAACCGGCCCCTCCAGCCTTCATGCACCCATAGTGTTAAAGGTGAGAACCTTTGTGCCCATTGTCCTCATTGCTCATTTAAACTTACTTCAGCAATTACATGTCAGACACCTCTGACAATCATTAATATGGCCTTACTAAACTGCAGATCCCTGTCTAAACACGCGCAAGAAATCCATATGCTGCTAGAAGAGGAGCGATTGGATATTTTGTTTCTCACTGAAACATGGCTCGCCCCTCACTCAGACTCGGATATTGTACAGGTGCTTCCTCAAGGCTATCTGGTTCAACACTTGGACCGAGTGAAGGGAAGGGGAGGAGGGATAGCGATTATTTACAACGACCAGTTTTCATGTAGATTTCATGATAGCCCCCTATTGGACTGTGAAAATGTACACTTTAGCATACAAGTGTCCCCATGCAACTCCCTTTCAGGAGTCCTCATCTATCGTCCACCAGGGGCCCTGGGACAATTCTGTAGCTCCCTCCTGGAATTCTCCACGGCAATGACTAGCACCTTACCCAATTTTCTAATCTTAGGAGATCTTAATATTTACTTCGATAATACCAATGACAACACCGCCTCAGATCTGGTATTAGACCTGGCTACTCAACACCTCCACCTACAGAGCAACCTTCCTACGCATACTTTTGGACATTTACTTGATCCTATTTTTTGTAATATTGCTGATCTTAAAATAAATGCCCCGATCCCTCTGCCTTGGTCGGATCACCTGCTTATTCCTTTTAGGTGGGAGATTCCGACCATCTCTCCTCCTAAACAACTTCCCGGTAAACCAGCCCGCCCCTGGACCAAACTAGATATCAAAAAATGGAAGCAGGTCCTGGAACTTTCCAAGCCAAACCACGAAACAGATCCCGTAATAGCGGATGCGGAGTTCTCTTCTTGGATCGAAAACTCTCTCAACACGATCCTCCCAAAAAACCCGTACCTTAAATCCCGCAAAAAAACCTCCTCTCCATGGTTTACCCAGGAGACTCGTCTCCTGAAAAAGCTCTGTAAAAGGGCGGAAAGAGTGTGGCGGAAGGACTTTGACCCTATTAGCAAGAGGGATTACAGACTGGCTATTATTAATTACAAAAAAGCCCTAAAAAATGCCCAAACAGCCTTTTTCCAGGAGAAAATCAGTGCTGCAACCTGCTCGTCGAGGGAGACTTTCCGAATTGTAAAACAACTTCTCAAAACACCAGAGCCCATATGTTCGACTGACCTCTCGGACAACCATTGTAATGAGCTGGCCACTTTCTTTGATAAAAAGATTCAAAACATTCTCCAACAACTTCCCCCGCTTACCCTCACGGACCCCCTATTTATGCCCCTAACACAAGTCCAGAATCTGAACCCGGGGCTTGACACATTCACGCCCATCAGTAAGGACACCTTATCCCCCATCCTTCAATCTCTCAAAAGTGGCTCACCGTCTGACCCCGCCCCAGTCAAAATCTTAAAGCAGGTAGCATCTACCATTCTTGCACCAATGGTAAACTTAATTAATGCCTCTCTAGCAGATGGAACAGTGCCCCCCAGCTGGAAGAAGGCGAAGGTTAGGGCCCTACTTAAAAAACCCAATCTAGATCCCCTCAATCTATCTAATTTTAGGCCTATCTCTCTCCTTCCGGGTATTAGCAAGATTACAGAAAAATTCATCAACGTCCAGCTGTCTAATTACCTGGAATCGAACGAACTACTCAAACTTTCACAGACAGGCTTTCGCCCTGGCCAGGGAACTGAAACTGCGATGGTGACGGTGGTCGAAGAGGCCAGGAAGATCTTGGATGCAGGAGGATCAGTGGCAGTGATCCTCCTGGATTTAAGTGCGGCCTTCGACACGGTCAACCACCTGATCCTGGTCCAGCGGCTTAGAGATCTTGGGATCACAGGTAGCGCCCTGTCCTGGTTGAAATCCTTCCTTCATGGCCGCTCATTTCAAGTTATAGAGGGTAGCTACATCTCCAAGACGACCCCTATACGTTGTGGAGTGCCTCAGGGCTCGTCTTTGAGCCCCACGCTCTTCAACATTTATATGTCTCCCCTGGAAAAGATCGTCACTCCATATGGTATTAAACTTCTGACATATGCGGATGACACCCAGCTGGTTGTCTCCCTAAGTCAGTATGAAAACTTTACCACCGACCTCTATTCCTGCCTGAGAGACATAGCCAGTTGGATGGACAGATCTCACCTGAAACTTAATAGTGACAAGACGGAGATTCTGGTGATGGGGAATCAGTCCCACTTTCGTCCGGACGTCCTCTGGCCCCCTTGCATGGGCAAGCCTCCTACCCCCAAATCCGAGATTAAAAGCCTCGGACTATGGTTGGACCAAAATCTTACCTTGCATACCCAAGCAAGGAAGACTGCAGGAGTCTGTTATGGTCTCCTGCGCTCAGCCCGGAAGATTCTACCACTGCTCCCTTTCCAATCGAGGAAACTCTTGATCCAAGGCCTCATTCTGTCAAGGTTGGATTATGGAAACGCACTGTACCTTGGCGCACCGCGGAAAGTAACTACTAAACTCCAGGTAGTGCAGAATACGGCCGCACGCATTCTTACCAACACCAAGAGTCGTTGCTCGGCCAAGCCGGCCATCAGAGAGCTACACTGGCTGCCCGTCTTGGAAAGAGTCCAGTTCAAGGCGCTCTGTTTAACACATAAAATTCTGAACGGAAAAGCCCCCCCTATCCTTAAAGACCTGGTGACCCCTTACATCATTTCCAGATCCCTCCGATCTTCCAACGCCCATCTAACTCGGCTACCTAAGATTAAAAGAGCACGATCAGGAGGCCGTCGCTTTTCTTATAACGCCTCCAAACAGTGGAACTCCCTCCCCCCTGATCTTCGTGCACAACCTAATCTTCTGATATTCCTAAAACTTTTAAAGACCTGGCTGTTCCCGTGAGCTTCCCCTTTTTGATTCCGCCTGTACTTCTGTTCAGCGCTGGGAAGCTCACGGGCAGCCATGCGCTTTAGAAATCTCCTAACATTAACATTAACATTAACATTACCATTAACATACAATGCCTTTTATTTTTTTCCTTTGTTGAAGATGTACAACTAAAACATATATTCGCTCACCAACACACAAATAAATACACTTAGTCACCCAAACAACTGTTTCCACAGGCACTCTTAAACCTATACAGCTAATCAATCAACCATTCACACATCTATGCATAGAGTTACACACACCACACACAAACTCAGTGTCCCATACAAATACTCACCCCAGGGCCAATAAATTAGAAAAAGAAGGGGGGCCACACAGCCCTCCCTTGTTAAAATAAAAATAAAATAAAAGACCGGCATCGTGCCGGAGGCCACGCCCCCTCCTTGCAGCACTCTGCAAACCTGCCCCCTGGCGCATTTGCAGATGGGGAACTAATTCCCCATGAATACTGGGGGTCCCTGGGGGCCAACTAGCCCACCACGAACCTCCAGTATGCGCCAGTGGGCTGCGTTGCAGAGAGGTGTCCTGAGGCCACGCCCCTTTTTACACCTCTGTAAGTGTAAAGAGTGTTGTAAAAAAGGGCGTAGCCTCTGAACACCTCTCTGCAACGCAGCTCTCTGGTGCATACTGGAGGTACCTGGTGGGCTAGTTTGCCCCCAGGGACCCTCAGGATTGAGGAGGAATTAATTTTCCAACTTAAATCACGCCACAGGGCGAGTTTGCAGACATGTCACCTCAGACCACGCCCCCTTCCTTCACCATTGTGCAAACGCACCCTGTGGCGAGTTGTAAGTTGAGGAATTAATTCTCTTTCAATACTGAGGGTCCCTGAGGGCCAGCTTGCCCAACAGGTATCTCCAGTAGGCGCCAGGGAGCTGCGTTGCAGACAGGTGTTCAGCGGCCACACCCCTTTTTACACCTCTCTGCAACGCAGCTCTGTGGCACTTACTGGAGGTACCTAGTGGGCTAGTTTGACCATAGGGACCTTTAGGATTCAAGGGGACTTAATCGCTCAACTTAGAACAACCACAGGGCGTGTTTACACAGTGGTGAAGGGAGGGGACGGGGCCTGATGTGACGTGTGCAAACACACCCTGTGGCGCATTTTAAGTTTAGGAAATAATTCCCTTTCAATCCTGAGGGACCCTGGGGACCAACTAGCCCACCAGGTGCTTCCAGTAAGCGCCATTGCACTGCGTTGCAGAGAGGTAGTCCGGGCCATGGCACTTTTTACACCTTTCTGCAACGCAGCTCTGTGGCGCTTACTGGAGGTACCTAGTGGGCTAGTTGGACCCTAGGGACCCTCAGGATTCAAATGGACTTAATCTCCCAACTTAAAACGCCCACAGGGCGTGTTTGCACATGTCACTTCAGACTCCCCCCTCTCTTCACCAGTGTGCAAACACACCCTGTGGCGCGTTTTAAGAGGTAGTTTTAATCCCCCTGCCCTATTATGTACTTGGGGCTTACAGAGTAGTTCATGCTAAACACAAGGGTACCCCAACACATAGTGTTCCCTAGTGTATGTAGATATTTTCATTGTATTTCAAGTGTCTTTTAGCATACCACTGGCTCTAGGCCTGGTTAGTCAGAGTCAGTTAACACCAAGTACCCGTCTGATAAAGTTGTGGGCACAGGATGATTTTGTCACAAGGCCTCATTCTGCTCCTCTGTTGGTTCTTCCTGCACATGTCTTGATTCTTCCTGCACTTTTCTTCGGCTTTGAGGACTTCTGTTGCTTCTTTCTGCATTTCTTTTTTTTCTTTCTGTGCATTTTTTCTTCTTTCTTCACATGTCCTACCTCTGTAGGCATAGTTAGAAACTAGCATTTAAAAAACCTTTGAAATTCACTTAAAAAACCATAGGTTTCAGTTATGTTAAAGTTAGAAATTAGCATTTAAAAAACCTTTGAAATTCACTGAAAAACCATAGGTTTCAGGCACGTTATAGTTAGGAATTAGCATTTAAAAAACCTTTGAAATTCACTGAAAAAATCATAGGTTTCAGGCACGTTATAGTTAGGAATTAGCATTTAAAAAACCTTAGAAATTCACTGAAAAAACCATAGGTTTCAGGGGTGTTATAGTTAGTTGGACATTTCCCTCATACAAAACCCGTGAAATTCCTCCGTTATAGTTAGTTCAGCTAACTATAACTCGCGCCCGTAATGCACTGCTGATACTGTCACATATTACATCACTCATGACATGGTCAGTGACATCACTCATGACACCACTAATAACATCACTGATTACATCATCCATGTGATAGTGTGGCAGACCTCCTCTCACCCTAATATAACCTTTGATACACACACTCAAAAATAGAAACTAACATTTTCAAAACAATGGACATACCAATACCAGTTACAACAACCTATTCAGTAATTCCAAGATCTACATATACATCCACTCATTCACCAACAGTCCTATACAGTCACTCAAACAGGTACCCACTCATCATATGTACACATACACCTATACATCCTGTTACACACTGCCACTCATCCATAGAGTTACTCACACACATAGTCACTCATACTAATAAATAATCAAGCATCCATTTACTTGCATATATAGTTATACACACACCAGCACACTTACTTCTACAGAAACTTACACATACTAACTCTTTTAAACAATCACTTATAGAAACACATACTTATTCCAACAGGAACTCTTCCAATCTCTCACTCTCACATATACTCACTTATATATACCAATACTCACATATACTAGTTTAAAATATATGTAGTTACTTATAAAGACACTGTTGAGACAGTCATTCACTCACTAACACACCCACACACACACTCATCCACCCATACAGTCCTGCACACATACTCTCTTCAATACATACAAACAGTGACGCACTCATTCATGCATCTATGCACTAAGTAATACCCTCCACTGAACCATACAGACACTCAGACACAAATAATGATACTCGAAAAACCAAGTAATAACCCATATAGACACTCATGTAGCTACTCACCAACCCATGCAGTCACGTATACACAAAGTGAGAGACTGATACAGATATTTACATATTTAAACATTACTCATTAACACATGTATTCACTAAGATACACTTAAGTTTTAAAATAAATTTTACAAAAAAAATAATCAATTTAGACACTTATATACCCATTTATTCTTCCATCAACCTTGAGATACACATATATAAAACATATTTAATTTTCAGAAAAACACACATTCACTGGATGATGTCATCAGTGATGTCATCAGTGATGTAATTTGAGATGTCATCAGTGATGTCATGAGTGATGTCACTGACCATGTCATGAGTGATGTAATATGTGACGTCATCAGCAGTGCATTGCGGGCGCACGAGTTATAGTTAGCCGAACTATCTATAACGGGGAAATTTCACAGGTTTTGTACGAGGGAAATGTCCAACTAACTATAACGCCCCTGAAACCTATGTTTTTTTCAGTGAATTTCTAAGGTTTTTTATATATATATATTCACTGAAAAAACCATAGGTTTCACACATGTTATAGTTAGCGGAAATTTTACTGATAAAAAACCAGTGAAATTCCCCCGTTATAGTTAGTGCAGGCAACTATAACTCACGCGACCGCAATCCTCTGCTGATGCTAATACTGTATTTAGACACTTATTTGCCCATGTCTTCTTCCATACATTTTTAGCTATACATATATTACAAATATTTTTTTTTCATAAAGACACATATGTCATCAGCAGAAGATTGTGGTCGCGTGAGTTATAGTTGCCTGCACTAACTATAACGGGGGAATTTCACTGGTTTTTTATCAGTAAAATTTCCGCTAACTATAACATGTGTGAAACCTATGGTTTTTTCAGTGAATTTGCAAGGTTTTTTAAATGCTAATTCCTAACTATAACGTGTGTGAAACCTATGGTTTTTTCAGTGAATTTGTACGGTTTTTTAAATGCTAAGTTACTTTACGCCATTCGTGGCGTGCGCGCCCACTTAACACAGTTCGTTCCGTGCGCGCACGATGCGCTTCGCGCACCGTGCGCGCACAGTAAGCACGCGGTGCTTACTGTGCTTACGGTGCTTATAAGCCATGCACAAATGGTGCCCTTCGGGCACCATTTGCACACGGGGTGGAGAGAGTGTGGATAATTTTTTCTTTTATTATTTTTGTTAAAAATATTGTGGTTTTCCACACGTCTGATAAGCACTGCACATTTGGTGGCCTGCGGCCACCAAAAGCACAGGGGGTGGGGAGAGTGTGGATAGTGTTTTTTTTTTGACATTTTTTACCGTACGCGTACGGTAAGCGTAATCGGCGAAATTAGCGAAAAAATAAAAATGGCATTTTTGGCCTTCGGGGGTCTTGGGGGACTCCCTCATCATGGCTATGTGTGTGTGAGCTGTCAAAACAGCTCCTTTACATGTGTATTGGTTTTATTTAACTACCTAACTCTCAGTGCGAGAGAGAAAATGGCGGCCGGCGCTTCCTGGTTTCGGCCGATTCGAATGTTTACTAAGATCTAAGAGCCAATCAGAATCGCGCTCGCGCACGCCACCGTACGCGTACGGTAAGCTTACGGTAAGCGTACCGTAAGCTGGCTCAGATATATATATTGATTTAAAGGCTATTTTCTCAGAATCTACTGAACAGATTTACACCAAACCTACAAAAGGCACTTCCTTGACCTGAGGACTACCTCTCTGCCAAATTTCAAGTAATTCTGTTCAGCCGTTCGGGCTGTAGCCCTGTCTAAAGGTCCTATGGAAAAATGCATGGGAAAAACGCGTTTTGGGACCCCCCTTTTATCTCAGCCCCCGCTTGACGAATCCTCCCGAGACTTTCAGGGTAGGAGCGGAGCGTAGCGCCCCACCTATTTTGAGAAATTTGCGAGGATTCGTCGACCGGCGCCAAAGTTATTCAAAATAGAATGTTGCGGATTTCCTATCGAAAAGGGGTCCTAACTATAACTACCTACTGGCGACTGCCAGTAGGTAATAATATATATATATATATATATATATATATATATATATATATATATATATATATATATATATATATTATCTACTGGCGGTCGCCAGTAGATAGTTATAGTTACAACCTAGTTTCCATAGGAAATCTCAAAATTCTATTTTGAATAACTTTGGCGCCGGTTGACGAATCCTCGCGAAATTTTCAAAACTAATGGGGCGCTCCGTTCAGCTCCTACCCTGAAAGTCTCGGGGTGATTCGTCAAGCGGGGGCCGAGAAAAAAGGGGGCCCCAAAACGCGTTTTCCCCATACATTTTTCCATAGGACCTTTAGACACAGCTACAGCCAGAACGGCTGAACAGAATTACTTGAAATTTGGCAAAGAGGTAGTCCTCAGGTCAGGCATGTGCCTTTTGCATATATGGTGTAAATCCGTTCAGTAGTTCCTGAGAAAATCAAAAGTAAAATCATATACATATCTGGGCGGAGCCTAACCACACATCTCATTGTGAGATCTGATTGGCTGTCAGCACTTCATCCAAGAAGTGTTGGCAGCCATCTTGGGACCAATATACATGATAGCACCTCATTAAAAAGCATTGCAGTTAATAGAAAGGTTTTAAGACTTTAGTTACATTATAAATCATTTGTTGATGGTACCATACTCATTTTAGGAATTGTAGTATGTTCTAAGGTGATTTTACCATGTGAAAAAGCCTTCTGCTGGGATATCATGAACATTGTTTGAGAGAAAACTATTTTCACATGCTTTTCCCACAGAGGTTTGGAAGGTGATCTATAAGCTAAACTGAGAGCATATTTTCTGTAAATTCACATTATCTTTCTCAGTCATGTGAGAATGAAGTCTGACATTCTCAGTAAAACATGTACATCCAACAAGGGCAGAGACTGTCAGTTGATTCCTTTGTGTTCTACTGCAGCTTCCCAGAGTGTTCCAAAGAACAACTAGAGCGCTAACAGTCTTACTTATGACAAAGGTATGGCACACCTGAAGCCATCTTGATTGGAATAAAGTGGTAACATTTGAAACATTTAATTTAAAAAGGAACAAAATGAGAGGGTTCATTTTGCCATAGAATGTATGATTAGTGCTGCAGAAAGAAAAATTAGGGCACATTTTGAGTGACTTCTCAAATCCTCTTCTATTTCATTAAAGAATTCTGACATGCAGACTGAAACATGCACTTTCAATACCAGCAGCAGACTTCCCTGGTGAGCAGTAGCTTTACTACAGTGATCTAATGAGCAACTAGAGTGCTAACATTCTGAATTTATGGCAAATGTGTGACACATCTGAATGCCTTCTTCATTGAATCAAAGTAAAAAAACTGACAGTATGCCTACTGAGGAGACTGCAGTAAATGAGGAAATTAGGAAACTTCATAACAAGTCTCCCAAGATGGCCACCAGAGACAAAAGAGCCCAAATGTAGCACAAATATCACCGAGATGTAGCCCAAGTATAGCCCAATGACAGAAATCCCAGAGTGTTTTAAAGAACAACTAGAGCGCTAACAGTCTTACTTATGACAAAGGTATGGCACACCTGCAGCCATCTTGATTGGAATAAAGTGGTAACATTTAAAACATTTAATTTGCAAAGGAACAAAATGAGGGGGTTCATTTTGCCATAGAAATTATGACTAGTGCTGCAGAAAGAAAACTTAGGGCACATTTTCACTTCTCAAATCCTCTTCTATTTCATTAAAAAGTTCTGACATGCAGACTGAAACATGCACTTTGAATACCAGCAGCAGACTTCCCTGGTGAGCAGTAGCTTTACTACAGTGATCTAATGAGGAACTAGAGTGCTACCATTCAGAATTTATGGCAAATGTGTCACATCTGAATGCCTTCTTGATGGAATCAAAGTAAACAAGCATTGAAAATGCAATAGGTCTCGCCCTCGTTTAAGTTAAAGCAATTCTGTTTGTAATAAGGTGGCTTTTTAGCTTTGCTTTTATTAGTGTTTTTCAAAATTTCATGTAAATAACATGCATATCTGTATATGTATGCATGCATTTATATTTGTATTTATATAGATATGCAGATTATATATATGTTTATATATGTATGTATATACATATATATACACATACATATATATAAATGCATATATGTGCATATGTGTGCGTGTAGAGAGAGGTAGAGAGAGGTAGAGAGGTAGAGATGTAGAGGTAGAGACGTAGAGGTAGAGAGGTAGAGGTAGAGAGGTAGAGGTAGAGAGGTAGAGGTAGAGAAGTAGAGGTAGAGAGTAGTAGAGAGAGAGGTAGAGAAAGGTAGAGAGGTAGAGAGTAGAGGATGAGTAATGGAGAGTAGAGAGTAGAGAGAGAGTAGTAGAGAGAGTAGTAGAGAGTAGTAGAGAGAGTAGCAGAGAGTGAGTAGGAGAGAGTAGTAGTGAGTAGTAGAGAGTGAGTAGTAGAGAGTAGTAGCGAGTGAGAAGTAGAGAGTAGTAGAGAATAGTAGAGAGTGAGTAGTAGAGGGTGTAGTAGAGAGTCGTAGAGAGTGAGTAGTAGAGTGAGTATTAGAGAGTGAGTATTAGAGAGTGAGTAGAGAGTAGTAGAGAGTGAGTAGTGGAGACTGAGTAGCAGAGAGAGAGTAGTAGAGAATGAGTAGTAGAGAATGAGTAGTCGAGTGAGTAGTAGAGAGTAGTAGAGAGTAGTAGAGAGTGAGTAGTAGAGAGTAGTAGAGAGTGAGTAGTAGAGAGTAGTAGAGAGTAGTAGAGAGAGAGTAGTAGAGAGTGAGTAGTAGAGAGTGAGTAGTAGAGAGAGAGTAGTAGAGAGAGTGAGTAGTAGAGAGAGTAATAGAGAGTAGTAGAGAGTGAGTAGTAGAGAGTGATTAGTAGAGAGTAGTGGAGAAGTAGAGAGTGAGTAGTAGAGAGTAGTAGAGAGTGAGTAGTAGAGTGAGTAGTAGGGAGTAGTAGGGAGTAGTAGAGAGTGAGTAGTAGAGTGAGTAGTAGAGAGCAAGTAGTAGAGAGTGTGTAGTAGAGAGAGAGTAGTAGAGAGTAGTAGAGGGTGAGTAGTAGAGAGTGAGTAGTAGAGAGAGTAGTAGAGAGTAGTAGAGTAGTAGAGAGTGAGTAGTAGAGAGTGAGTAGTAGAGAGTGAGTAGTAGAGAGTAGTAGAAAGTGAGTAGCAGAGAGAGTAGTAGAGAGTAGTAGAGTGAGTAGTAGAGAGTGAGTAGCAGAGAGAGAGAGTAGTAGAGAGTGAGTGATAGAGAGTAGTAGAGTGAGTAGTCGAGTGAGTAGTAGAGTGAGTAGTTGAGAGTGAGTAGTAGAGAGTAGTAGAGAGTAGTAGAGAGTAGTAGAGAGTGAGTAGTAGAGAGTGAGTAGTAGAGAGAGTAGTAGAGAGAGAGAGTAGTAGAGAGAGAGTAGTAGAGAGTAGTAGAGAGTGAGTAGTAGAGTAGTAGAGAGTGAGTGGTAGAGAGTAGTAGAGAGTAGTAGAGAGTGAGTAGTAGAGAGTGAGTAGTAGAGAGTAGTAGAAAGTGAATAGTAGAGAGTGAGTAGTAGAAAGTAGTAGCGAGTGAGTAGTAGAGAGTGAGTAGTTTAATTTAAAAGGAACACAATGAGGAGGTTCATTTTGCCATAGAAATTATGATTAGTGAGGAAAAAAGAAAAATTAGGGCACATTTTGAGTGATTTATCAAATCCTCTTCTATTTCATTAAAAAATTCTGACATGCAGACTGAAACATGCACTTTCAATACCAGCAGCAGACTTCCCTGGTGAGCAGTAGCTTTACTACAGTGATCTAATGAGCAACTAGAGTGCTACCATTCAGAATTTATGGAAAATGTGGAACACATCTGAATGCCTTCTTGATGGAATCAAAGTAAACAAGCATTGAAAATGCAATAGGTCTCGCCCTCGTTTAAGTTAAAGCAATTCTGTTTGTAATTAGGTGGCTTTTTAGCTTTGCTTGTATTAGAGTTTTTCAAACTTTCATGTACATACCATGCATATGTATGCATATATGTATATGTTTGCATGAATTTATATTTATATAGATATGCAGATTATATTTATATGTTTATATATTTACTGAAAAAACCATAGGTTTCACACACGTTATAGTTACAAATTAGCATTTAAAAAACCTTGCAAATTCACTTAAAAAACCATAGGTTTCACACATGTTATAGTTAGCTGGACATTTCACTCGTAAAAAACCAATGAAATTCCCCCGTTATAGTTAGTGCAGGCAACTATAACTCACGCGACCGCAATCCTCTGCTGATGACGTCAGATATTACATCACTGTATTTAGACACTTATTTACCCATGTCTTCTTCCATTAATCTTTAGCTATACATATATTACAAATATTTATTTTTCATAAAGACACATATGTCATCAGTGATGTAATATCTGACGTCATCAGCAGAGGATTGCGGTCGCGTGAGTTATACTTGCCTGCACTAACTATAACGGGGGAATTTCATTGTTTTTTTACGAGTGAAATGTCCAGCTAACTATAACATGTGTGAAACCTATGGTTTTTTAAGTGAATATATATATATATACACACTTATATATATATATATAAATATATATATATATATATATATTTCTTTTTTTTTCACTGAAAAAACCAAAGGTTTCAGGGGCGTTATAGTTACGAATTGGCCTTGGTCACATGCAAGATTTGCAAAAGAGTGCTGTCGCGAGGGGATCCTAACAAGAAATACTCGTGCAGCACGGCTAGTATGATGAAGCACCTAAGGACCCTTCATCCAAACAATCTTACACAAGAAGAGTGCAAACGGATGAGAAACACTCTTGCGCCTTCCATCTTATCGCAGCCGAGCACTTCAAGAGTGCATCCATCAGCCCAAAATTTGGACATCCGTCCTCAATTTAAATTTTTAAAAGTGCTCTCCACTAAGTGCAATGCGACTTTGTGCTACCGTGAGCAGTCGATCGATCTGATATGCCGCCGGCAAAAAAGTCACATTTGCTATTTTTTTTTATTTTTTTTTATTGTTCCCTGAAGTTCAACGTTTGGTTCCTCCTGTTTTGTTTTTATTTTTTTTTGCAGAAAAACCAAATTGTTCAGAAAACCCCCAAAAAATATAAAAGAAGAAAGAAGCAAAAAAAAAGTTCTTGTAAGAACTAACTTTCCTGGTTTAAAAAAAGAGCTAAATTTCTTTGTTAGTGTGTGAAAGTTTAGATGAATGTATGTGCAGTACGTAATTGACTGAATGAATGCATTAGTACCGTATGGTGAATGTATAAGTGCAGAACTATGAGGAAGTGCTGCAGCATCACACAGTAACCTTTTTAACTACAGTGTGCTGTAGTACTTCCGAAGCACAGGGATGCAACATATGTACATAAATATGTTGCAAATCTATGCTTCTCTCTGCACGGCTGCTTAAACTGCAGCCATGTGGTGACACAGGCACCCTTGCACCATAGTGCAAGGATATCTGTGTCATATGCTGTTTGTTTTTGTGCAGGAAGACACACTTTCCTGCACAAAAACAATCAGTAAAGGCATTTTTCTTCTTCAATGTATGCTGAACATTGTAGCATGCATTGAAGATATAAAAATGTGGAGAATTGAAAACAATTCTCCTTGTTGTGCTTTCCTACACCAATTTTAGAATGGTGCAGCATTCACACACATATTGAGATTTATGATTTCTGATAAATCTAGACATGTGTCTTGATCTATGAGTATTCAGTGCAATCATGCACAACAACACTTATATAACACCCTTTCAACGTAAACTGGTGTGCATAATGAGGTTGTATTTACATGGAGTATAAAAAGTGCACAGAGTGCCTTTTCCTTTCTTTGTAAATATGAAAGAGTGTCTTGCGCAATAACTATGTTACAAAAAGTGACATATTTCCAGTTTTAAAATTCATAGCGAATGATAGAAGGTAAGCACAGAGTTTTGTCTGCAAAGATGTTCAAAGAAGATTGATTGAAATGATTGCGGTCCTTCAATAGCTACAATGGGAAATATTATGAACCCCTCAAATCTCTTTTTTTGCAGGTCACATGATATCTGATTATGGTCAGATTTTAAAACTACCTAGGTATAAACAGAGTGTTTTTACAAACGTGTTTCAACTTTGTAGCTTCTTGCAGACCTCCTCATTCTGCATATTGAGACTTAGTTAAACTTACCTTCACAGTAATAGCAATAAAAAATGGTATACATTTTTTTCATATTTTCATTGCAATCTAACTCCATATAAATTGCTTATTTTAAAATTTGGATCTGTGAAAGAAAAAAAAAATGATAACATGTAAAAATACATTTTTAACAACACAGCATAATTTCCACAAAGTAATTTATTTGCCTTTTTTGCTGTTCTCAGAATATATTGAATTTCACTAGAAATAGTGATTTCAATCGTACTCATCACTTAACAGCGGGCAAAAAAAAACCCAATCAGAACGATTGTTAAAAAATAAAAACATGCTATTCTCAGTAAAATACTGTAAATATTGCCGCATTAAAATATTCACCGGATCAATGACCACCAAAGAGTCCATAATTCAAATATATACCTTTCCTTGAGGCCAAATGGTATTTTTGCACTCCTTCTTTATGTAAATTGTCCAATGGTAGTCCTATTAAATTATAATAATAAATTCTTCAGAGTGTGAATTATCTTCCTAAAACTTTGACTTTAAAAATATTAGGTAGGATTTTTGTAATTCCCTAGGCAAACATTGTTTAAAAAACAACTGGGAATCATTACAAAGTGTCCAGCCTTTCTCACATTTTAGATAGGCAGTGTAATGTCCAGATGTGGTGGAAGGACCATCATGGAAAATTATTGCAATTGCTACAAACGTCCTTCCTGATATTGATAGTTGTGCTGCTACAAATTGCTTTATTAAAGTATCCAATTTTCTTCCGTCAGCTGTACAACGTTGCATCATTAAAATTATGTATTTTCCATATTTTGTTAAGAATAATGTGGATAACATTTCTGATTTACATTGGCTAGACTCCATGTTTTGATTTGCACCTTTAACTAATTTATTGAAAGACACTGATTTACAGTCTGGTAATGTTAAATACAGAAATCTCTCAGTGTCTACATTGGTGCTACATGTATACATGCAATTTTCACAATGATGTTCCCATTTGTAAGAAAGACCAAAAATATTTTCTATTTCTACACCTTCATTTTCAAAAATGGTAAGCATATACATTAAAAATTCCTGAGCAGCTTGTTGGATATTTTGTGTAAATTGTGTAGAACCAGAACACACATCCAAAAGACTACGGACATCTGAAACAGATTGTATTTTACTTCTATCTGTTGTCAATTTTTCATAAACAGAATGCGACAGAGAACAAAATCTTTTTTCCTGATTCTGCATAATTTGTTCTTGCAAACCTTCCAGATAAAAAACAACATTGACCACTACATTAGCATAGCAGTTGACACCAGAACTATTTTCAAACTGATAACCAACAATCTCTTCAACAGTGTCCAATTTCTTTTTACCTGCAATCACAACATTATCTTGTTCTTTTCCCTTCTTCACACCTTCAGAACAGATATTCTCTAACCTTCTTTTTCGACCAACCACACGCTTTTCAAATACAGGATATTGACCTAATTTGGTGCATACGCCCTTCTTAACCTATTATACTCTTTTACACAGTTTGCATCTGCAGTAACCTTTGTCTCATCAAAATCAATCAAAAACAAACCAGATAATGTTCTGACTCGCGACAAAGCAACATATGCCATACCCTCTTTAAATACAGTAGATCCAATGTTCACCAATGCACTGTCTACACTTAATCCTTGAGATTTATGAATAGTCACTGCATATGCCAGAGAAAATGGAAATTGTTTCCTACGGACATATAAATCTTTAACAAGCAAAAAACGAACTGAACAACGACCAATTTCTTTAACTTCATCAATCTGATCAAATTTAATTTTTAAAAATTAAATTCCTTCTTTTTTCTGATAATTCACAAAATCCACCACTTTACCCATTGCACCATTAACTAAACCTTTCTCTACATCCAAATTACGCCTTAAAATTACCCCACAGTTTACACACGCATATAGTGTCTTTTCTAAACCAGCAGTTTTAGATATTTTTTTTTCTAAACAATCCAGTTTTGATCTCAACTTTTCCGTCAAAATAATAGTGATTCCTTCATGCAGTATTTTGTCGAGGGCTTCCATTTTTACAATTTCTTAATTTTCCAGTTTCAATAATTCTTCGTTGAATATGGAACACTCACGCAGTGTTGGCATTAAGCAAATCACTGATTTATTTTTAGCAATTTCCACGTACACTTTTGCAGGAACTGCATTTTCATTTGGAAAGACATTGCAAAGTAATCGACTCTCCAAAGCTTGTTTTCCTTGTTTTGAAAGAATTCCAATTCTTATATCTTGAAGAATACTTCCATATTCAGCATCATTTGCCTGTCGCATATTTGTTGTCAGTTCTTTGTATTCAAAATGAGTCCAAATGTTCACATTACCAACACTGCCAAGAGACTTTCTAGTACATTCATGGGCTAGTGTTTTAAATACCGGTTGTCCTTTTACCGGAGTCAGTTGCAGTAGATCTCCAAAAACTATGATGTGTTTTCCTCCAAATAACACGTCATACTTTGTTTTAAGAATTTGCTGCATTCTTAAATGCACAAAGGCAAGCATCAAGTTTGAGACCATGCTCACCTCATCAGTTATGAGAAGTTTCATTTTCTTCAGGACTCTTGAAACTTCACAACAAGCTTCTCCAGATAGCTTGTGGTATTCCAATTTGTTCTCATGCTCTGCTGGCAGCATTAGTAAACGATGTAAATTAATTCCTTTAATGTTATGTGCTGCCAACCCAGTTGGAGCAGTGACAACACAAGACAAATGCGAATCAGTTGTTTTCTGTAGATAACTTGTAATTACTTTAATTAAGAAATGTTTTCCTGTTCCAGCTTGACCACTCTATACATTCAGATAGGTTGAAATGATGTACATGAGCACCCGCTCTTTTCATGAAGTAATCCATGGTCAATCTGCTCTTTCACTTGCTGATATATTTGTTTCTGTTCAACATTTAGTTGTTCTTCCAAGTTTCCTAACTGTATTGCATCTTCTTGATCTTGATACATTGCTGTTTCCACCTCATTCATTGCAATCGCTGCTTCATTTTCAACAATTTGTTGTCCTAGTGGATCTTGACTCAGTGCAGCAGAACTTTGACTGTCTTGAGAACTGTCTCTAGCAATCTCAGCTGAAATTGTAGCTTCTTGATCAATTTCATCATTCAACATTTTGACATAATTTGCGAAAGCACTGCATTGTATGCTATCTTTAGAAGCATTAAATGAATCTTCATAGCTGGGAAAATCTCCAAGTAATTCCATTTCTGAATGCCATGGTTTGAACATTTGCAAAAGGGCTAAATAGTAAAATTCCCTTTTGTCAGCAGTGTCGCAACTCAGTTTCCTGTGATTAATTAAATTTCCTTTCCTTTGTTTCACCAGACATCCTTCGGAACCAATACTGCATATTGTCCATCGTTGAGGTTCTCTGTAGTATTCCATTTAAAAGTGTAGTTTTGCAGCACTTCATAGAGACACATGTTCTCAAGATGATGACTTCTATTTGGGTAGTATGTGTCCAACATATTCGTTTTCAAAATATCTGTACTTTCTGGTTCATTTTCTGCTAAATATTCAATTTCTTGAACAGATTTCAGTACCCGATTTCGCATTTCTGCAAGACCTAGACTCACCCAAATGATTCTTCTACTTTTGGAAAATAGACTTGCAGATGATAACCGATCTGAATATTCATATGCTCCAATTTCACGATGCGATAACATCTTCAAACTGAAACTGTATATTTTCTTACTTAAAGTCTTCTCGTGAGAAATCTCTTCCCACATTTCTTTCAATTCAGTCTTTTATGATTTAGTAATGTAAGACGTTACATATCGAGCAACAGCATTGGAATTGTCCGCAACATACTGAATATCTATGTTAGCGTTCCACATGGATAAAATAACTGGATTGTAGTCATTTATGTATTTCGATTCTTCGCTTCTTCTTAAGTTGTAGGTTTTTTTCTGAGACTTTCTTGTGATGGTATGTCGCATAGCTGACATAAAACTGTTCACTCTTCCTTTGGATAATACAGGACGTGCAAATCCAAAACAACATTTGGTATAGAACATATCCTTTGACTTGTACTTTCGTCGACAGTATTTTCCACACCTGTGGCTTTGAAATCGTAAGACTTGTTGTTTTAAGTTTTTATCTTCTCTGCTATTGGGAAGAGCACATGTAGCATAATCTTCAATGAAAGACAAAACAATTTCATCTGAATCTGTTCCAAATTTGGGGGCGTCCTTGATCCATAACAACATATGTATGTGAGGAGCACCTCTTGCTTGATACTCCTTTCTACAAAAGAAATCCACAACTTCTCCAAGAGGAGGATTATTTTTATTGCAGATGAAAGACATCATAGCTTCAAATCTATGATTGAAATATCTGCATACATTGACAGCATCCAAAGAGCACAATACTCCAGGTGTCTTGTATTCAATATTTTTTATATTGGAATTTGCCTCTCAAAGAAATTCAAGTAAATCATCCCAAGCATACTCAGCACAGCTTAGTGTAACAAACCATGTAGGAGTTCCCAAGTTCCGTAGCATACATTTCAGTTCTCCATGTCGACGGTACCAATATTCATTACTCCCACGCTGAAATGCCATCAGATTAATCAACTGAGATTCTAAATGATCATCTCTCTGATGCACTTTATCCATAAAATCCTTTGCAGTTACATTTTGAAGATGCATTCCAGTTTTTAAAATGTGATTTACTGCATATGAAAGTCCAGACAAGTCACTTTCAAACAGAAGATGAAACATATAAGGGATACATTGTCGAAATCCTGGATTTTCTGCATATAATCTTGTTGTCCGATATTCAGATGTAGGAATCTGCACAGGACGTTCATCATATCGTCCACCTTTTCCTGTTGGAAGCAACTGTGGGAAACAACGAGCTTCCAAGCTCTCTTCCCATACACTCATGGGACTTCCTGTTGCTTTTTTCATTTAAAACAACTCAATTGTATTCCCCATCACCTCTTTGGAATGAAGTGGATTTACACTGTAATGTTCATAGATCTCTTCAAATCTGGACATGTTCACTTTTTCTATTTGTCAACTTATTGTTTCAGTATCTTCTGCTAAATCTATTTCTTCTTCTCCAACAAACACATTTCTATAGTACTCATTATTTTTTAACAGATACAATGACGCCTTTTGCACTTTTCTAACATCTACTAACTCTTGCCAAATTTTCTTATTCTTAGTAGGATCACCATTAACTAGAATGACTAGTGGCTCATTTTCTGCATGGTCTACACAAATAGTTTCAATATCTTTCCTTAAATCTAACGGTAAATACACAACTCTTCCTTTCAATCCTCTTTGCAACTCTGATGGAGGTAATTTACCTGTTTTGGGCTCCATACAAACAATAGTCTGAAATGGGTGAACACATTGGTGCCGATTCCGATCCTGGAAAAAATTTTCCCGTACGACTCGTATCCGGTAGCGTACAAACTGCCAAGTACGATTCGTATGGGAAAAAGTCCATACGAATCGCATTGGGAAAATTTCCCCACACGTCCTCGGGTCGGAAAAAGTGTCTGACACATCCCCGGACGATTTTACGTACAAATGTGAAAAGTGAAGTCCGAGCGCGCAAGTACGATCCGTCCCGTGTGTCCGATGTTACAACCGTATGGAAAATGCACCGTACGGACCGAACTCCCATAGCAACCATGAAGACATGTGCCCACATACGTGCCGAACCCCCCCCAGCCCCCGTGAGTACGTGCCGAACCCCCCCAGCCCCGTGAGTACGCACTGAACCCCCACCCGTGTATGTACACCCATGTACGTGCGGACCGTACCCCCACCCGTGTATGTACACCCGTGTACGTACGAGTCGTACCCCCACCCGTGTATGTACGGTGCGTACCCCCAGCGCGTAGCGCTGGGGGTACGCACTGTACATACACGGGTAGGGGTACGACTCGTACGTACACAGGTGCACATACACGGG
Organism: Triturus cristatus; assembly: GCF_964204655.1. Taxonomy (NCBI): domain Eukaryota; kingdom Metazoa; phylum Chordata; class Amphibia; order Caudata; family Salamandridae; genus Triturus; species Triturus cristatus. The sequence continues at coordinate 1,079,067,115 of NC_140589.1, read as the reverse complement.
TGGGGGTACGACTCGTACGTACACGGGTGTACATACACGGGTGGGGGTACGACTCGTACGTACACGGGTGTACATACACGGGTGGGGGTTCGGCGCATACTCACAGGGGCTGGGGGGGGTTCGGCACGTACTCACGGGGGCTGGGGGGGTACGGCACGTACTCATGGGGGCTGGGGGGGTACGGCACGTACTCACGGGAGCTGGGGGGGGTACGGCACATACCAGGCCCCCTAATCTGGTCGTTTCGCGGCATACTTCGCTTTTCCGGCACTTTTTGGGTGCCGTAAAAATATTGCCGTCCGGACTGCCGTCGGTTCGAATCGTACTTCCTGGTTCGTGAAACGCTGCCTGAAAGCGTCCCGACGTCACGTCGGCGCTTTCCTGGATCACATTTGTATGTATATTTTCGTTGGTCGGTGTTTTTTACGATTCGTACGGAAATGGTGTTTCCGTGCGATTCGTACTTGCATGTTTGTAATGTTTTTTTCCCGGGTACGAGTCGGACGGAGAAAACGCTCCGACCGACGGTTCGTACCCGGTTTTTCCAGGATCGGAATCGGCACCTTAGTATGAGAATAGACTCATACGTATTTAAATCTATTAGCTCTGATGGAATAGCAACCAACTCTAGATTATTATGAACAGCTCTAGCAGGCATTTTATTCTCATCTAATTTGTTATAACAATATTTGCAAATACGCTGCTAAGATCCCAAATCAAAACAATCCTCTACCAACAAATAAGTTGCAAATTCCATCCACTTATCATTATCTTCTATTTCACTTTTTAAATACAGATTGACATCCCTAGTCTGATTTTTATAGTGACTTCGCCGACAACAAATACAAGAAACATTTGGTCTTTACCTGAAATTACCTTAAACTTTGTGATTTCATCCTCAAATTTTTCTGTAATTACGGGTTGTACATTGTCTTCAACATTTTGTTCTACTAATGTGTCAGTTTCTTCACTCTCTTGCTGAGGACCACTGTTCAACTCACTTAACTTTAGTGCTAGACTTTTTGCATAATACAACCTTCTCACTAACTTCCGCATTTGAGTATGATATACTGCCAGCATTCTGAAATGGTGAAAAACACTTTGACAAACTTTCCCAGAAAGACAAGCCAGAGAATGACCTTGCAAACCAGTATGTTTTCTCACTCTGCAAGGGTCTAGTCCTTGCAGCAGCTTAATCTTTTGTTTTACACTTTTCTTAGTATAGGCTTGTAAAAAACTACATAATTTTTCAATAGATTCCTGTCGTACACTGCAAGTACTACTGCAATCCCAAGTGTACACAGGGTTTTTAGCACATCTCCCTAAAACTTCATCAGCTATCACTTCTTCTGCATTTCTTTCAACCATTTTCTCTTTCTCAATTGGACAACCGTCTCTAACCTAATAACCTCAACCACTGGTGTCAATTGCATACAATAATTTTTCGCTCTGTGAATAACTCTCTTCGTTAAAAAAAGGCTCTGAACTGGAACTGTGTTTCCATTCTCCCCAAAAAAATCACAATTTTTTTTTATTATTAACTCTTTTCCTCCTACTTTTGGCCTTCATTACATGGATTGGTTTATCTAGTGATCGAATTCTGTTTAATACTAAAATAAACAGTTTCCTTTTTATTTTAAAAGCCTTTTCCACAATGTTTTCAATATGCTTCTTCTTTTTATAAAATAAAGCTCTCTTTTTATATTTCTTCACATCTTTCAGCAAATTATGCACTACTCTCTTGTAAAATATTTTTTTGCATAATTCCTTATACTGATTTTGTCTTCTTTTACCATACTTTGTCTCCTTTGACTGACCATTTGCTGTTTTTCTTTTCTTCTTATTTTGAATTTTTTTCTTACTTGAACAATTCTCAGTAGTTCCAGCATTATGTACATTCTGTTTGGTCCTACAAACATTTTTAATAAATTGCTTTGTAATCTTACCAGAAGATTTTTTCCTTTTAGCCGCATTATCTTGTACATTCAATACTTGTGGTTGATGTTTCTTCAAGTAATCCTCCTGTCTCTGTTCTTTTCTTTTTCTTTTTTTTTCTGGCATGATTTCTCTATTTTAACGTTGAAAAACAGTATCTGTAAAAAAGAATCACAAATAAATGTATATTAATAACTTTCAAATGTATACTATTCTATTACTGTAGAAACACATTTTATACAAAAACTAACTAAGAAACTATAGTCCTGAAGCACAAGTGTGACAATGGTTAAAACACTACATGCATAGTGCATACTACTTTGAAGCAGTTCATGCCCTAAAGCCTACCTCACTAAAAGACTACATGCTAACTGACTGAATGATTACAGTACTATAAGGAAACACACTGGGTGAGTGACAGGGTGTTTGCTAGAAGTGTATGAATACTGACTGGGGAATTGAAGGTGCGAAAGACAAGTGTGTAGTTGGTTAGAGGACTGCATGCATAGTGGATAGGCATTTGAAGCAGTCCATGTGCTAAGGCCTGGCTCACTGCATGAGTACTTGGGTACTGACTGAATGATTAGAGTACTGCAAGGAGAGTGCCTGGGTTAATTTATAAGTGTTTGTGTTTTGGCGCAAGGGCAGTCTTTATCTGGCCTTTATAGACCTGAAGACTGCCTTTGACCTAGTCCCCCGGGAAGATCTTTGGAGGGTACTTCATGAGCTGGGCTTACCCCCTTACATCCTGTCACTTCTTATCAGCCTTCATGCCCATACCTTTGCCCAGGTTCGTTGGGGCAAAAACGGTGAACTCACTGAGAAGATTCCAGTCTCTAGGGGCGTAAGACAGGGCTGTGTCTTGGCACCCACCCTATTTTCACTTTATGTGAATGGGGTGGTAAAACATCTTCAACAAGAACCAGCCGACGCCCCCTGTCTCGGAGGAGTCCGTATCCCCACCCTGCTTTTTGCGGACGACACGCTCCTGATTTCGAAGACCCCTCAAGGTCTCCAGAAATTATTAACACGATTTCAGGAGTTCTGTGGTGCAAGAGGATTAACAATAAATGTGGATAAAACAAAATATCTAGTCCTAAATCCTCCTAAGAAACTGGGCCGCCCACCGACTCTAAACTCGATCCCCCTAGAGAAAGTAGCCGAATTCGATTACCTCGGTATTCGGATTACGGATAGGATGTCTTGGGCAAGACATATTGACAAAATGGTCCTCAGCCACAGGAGAGTGGGAGGTGCCCTTATGAGGGAGTTCAGGGCCTCTCCAAGGAGATCACTCACCCCAGTAGTTGATATTTACAAGGCTAAAGTAGTGTCATCAGCCTTGTATGGGGCAGAATTGTGGGGTCACTGTTGTTTGAAAGACCTAGAGACAGCGGAGAGCAAGCTATTGAAATCCTTTATCTCCGTGCCCCTGAGCACTCCTTCCGTACCTGTCCAGTTGGATATGGGCTGTAAAAATATTAAAGACCAGGCCCAGCTTCGCCCGCTTTTGTTATGGACAAGAATCTGGAGGGGTGAAGAATTAAAATCTTATGCTGATGCCCTGGGGGAAATAATGAGTTTGGGGGGTTGGGCTAAGATAAAGTGGCTAAGAGATACTAAAAAGCTTCTGGAGAATGTCGGTCTAGGAGGCTGTTGGTCATCACGTTCAGCCCCTCCAAAAGAAGTTGTCAAGGCGCTTTATTGGAACTGGTGTGCGGAGCGGACAATTACAAACTCTAATCACTGCAAGTCGACTGTCGCCTTTTTGCAAATTAAAGACACTGTGGCTTTTGAACCCTACCTGGATTTGATAACTCTCCCTTTTGATCGAGCCCTTTATTTTAGATTCAGAGTTGGATGCCTCCCCCTAGGTGCACTGGTATCGTGTTGGTCACCTGTGCCCCGTATTTCTTCCAACTGTGCGTGTTGCCCAAGTAAGGCCGAGACCATTGTACACGTCTTATTTGTTTGCCCGGACTATGCAAGGCCTAGGAGTGTCTGGTTGAAACCCCTTTGTCGCAATATGGGCACACGTAGTTACCTTGAAGCCCTGCGTATCCTAACTACAGACACTTCCCCCCTTTTAGTGTGTGGAATTGCTAAATTTTTAAAGTGGTCCTGGCTTATTCGTTGTAAGAGATTGTCAGTAGCTGTTTAATTCTCTTTTTAGATAATTTATTGCGGGCAATTTATGTCCTTTTATCTTCTTATGAATTTTCTACTGGCTTCTTGTAGTTGTGTTTTTTATGTGCCTATTGTAATAATTGTATTTTTTATGTGCTTACAAGATATCTTGCATATCGAATAAAAGCTTATGACTGACTAATTTATAAGTGTTTGTGTTTTGGCGCAGTGAATGGATTAGTACATGGTGCTGAATGGGTCACTAGAGAAGTGCAAGGGGAGTGACTGGGTGTTTGCTGGAGTGTATATATACTGACTGGGGAATTTAAGGTGTGAAAGACAAGTATGTAGGTGGTTAGAGGACTGCATGCATAGTGGATACGCGTTTGAAGCAGTCCATGGGCTAAGGCCTGGCTCAGTGCATGAATACTTGGGCACTGACTGAATGATTAGAGTACTGCAAGGAGAGTGCCTTGGTGAATTTATAAGTGTTTGGGTTTTGGCACAGTGAATGGATTAGTACATGGTGCTGAATGGGTCACTAGAGGAGTACAAAAGGAGTGACAGGGTGTTGCTGGACTGTATGGATACTGACTAGGGAATTGAAGGTGTGAAAGACAAGTGTATAGGTGGTTAGAGGACTGCATGCATAGTGGATAGGGGTTTGAAGCAGTACATGTGCTAAGGCCTGGGTCGCTGAATGAGTACTTGGGTACTGGCTGAATGATTACAGTACTGCAAGGAGAGTGCATGGGTGAATTTATAAGTGTTTGGGTTTTCGCGCAGTGAATGGATTAATCCATGGTACTGAATGGGTCACTAGAGAAGTGCAAGGGGAGTGACAGGGTGTTTGCTGGAGTGTATATTTACTGACTGGGGAATTGAAGGTGTGAAAGACAAGTATATAGGTGGTTAGAGGGCTGCATGCATAGTGGATACGCGTTTGAAGCAGTCTATGTGCTAAGGCCTGGCTCAGTGCATGAATACTTGGGCACTGACTGAATGATTAGAGTACTGCAAGGAGAGTGCCTTGGTGAATTTATAAGTGTTTGGGTTTTGGCACAGTGAATGGATTAGTACATTGTGCTGAATGGGTCACTAGAGGAGTACAAAAGGAGTGACAGGGTGTTTTCTGGAAGTGAATGACTACTTACTGAGGAATTGAAGGTGTGAAAAACAACTGTGTAGGTGATTAGAAGACTGCATCCATAGTGAATAGGCATTTGAAGCAGTCTATGTGCTAAGGCCTAGCTCACTGCATGAATACTTGGGTACTGACTGAATGATTAGAGTACAGCAAGGAGAGTGCCTGGGTGAATTTATAAGTGGTGGTCTTTTGACACAGTGAATGGATTAGTACTTGGTACTGAATGGGTCACTAGAGGAGTGCAAAGGGAGTGACAGGATGTTTGATGGACTATATGGATACTGACTAGGGAATTGAAGGTGTGAAAGATAAGTGTATAGTATGTTGGAAGACTGCATGCATACTGCATAGACATTTGAAGCACTCTATGTGGTAATGTATTGTTCACAACATGACTACTTGGAAACTGACTAAATCATCAGACTACTGCTAGGACAGTGCCTGGGTAAAACTTTTAAATTTTCATTTCTGGTGCAGTGAAGAGAATACTACATGGTACTGCACTTTAGTGTCAAACCCTCACTCATTTTATCAATGCATAACAAAAGACTAGCTTCTAATGCTACTAAAACTTGACAACATGACCAGTTTTAAAACAGTTATCTATCAGCAAATACACGATCTGCCAAATGCTTATCTCACAGTGGTTCCCAAATGCACACAGACTCACAGTGTGATTCTAGACAACAACAACTATCCCTAGGAGTTTACCAAAACTCATTCACTACTGTGGAAGTGGTAAGGGAACTGCACACAATCTACATATTTCAGGACCGCACTTTTGTGTCAAAGCCTGACTCATTTAATCAACGCATAAGCAAAGACTGGCTTCTCATGCTACTAAAACTTGACAACATGACAAGTTTTAAAAGAGTTATTTGTCAGAAAATACATGATGTTACCAAATGCTTCTCTCACAGTGGTTCCCAAATGCACACAGACTCACAGTGTGATTCTAGACAAGCACCACTATCCCTAGGAGTTTACCAAAACTCATTCACTACAGTGGAAGTGGTAAGGGAACTGCACACAATCTACATATTTCAGGACTGCACTTTTGTGTCAAAGCCTGACTCATTTAATCAAAGCATAAGCAAAAACTGCCTTCTAATGCTACTAAAACTTGACAACAAGACAGGTTTTAAAACAGTTATCTGCCAGCAAATACATGATGTTATCAAATGCTTCTCTCACAGTGGTTCCCAAATGCACACAGACTCACAGTGTGATTCTAGACAACAACCACTATCCCTAGGAGTTTACCAAAACTCATTCACTACTGTGGAAGTGGTAAGGGAACTGCACACAATCTACATATTTCAGGACTGCATTTTTGTGTCAAAGCCTGACTCATTTAATCAACGCATAAGCAAAGACTGCCTTCTAATGCTACTAAAACTTGACAACATGACAAGTTTTAAAAGAGTTATCTGTCAGAAAATACATGATGTTACCAAATGCTTCTCTCAGTGGTTCCCAAATGCACACAGACTCACAGTGGGATTGTAGACAAGCGCCACTATCCATAGGAGTTTACCAAAACTCATTCACTACAGTGAAAGTGGTAAGGGAACTGCACACAATCTACATATTTCAGGACAGCACTTTTGTGTCAAAGCCTGACTCATTTAATCAAAGCATAAGCAAAAACTGCCTTCTAATGCTACTAAAACTTGGCAACAAGACAGGTTTTAAAACAGTTATCTATCAGCAAATACACAATGTTACCAAATGCTTCTCTCACAGTGGTTCCCAAATGCACACAGACTCACAGTGTGATTCTAGACAAGCAACACTATCCCTAGCAGATTACCAAAACTCATTCACTACAGTGGAAGTGGTAAGGGAACTGCACACAATCTACATATTTCAGGACTGCACTTTTGTGTCAAAGCCTGACTCATTTTATCAATGCATAAGCAAAGACTGGCTTCTAATGCTACTAAAACTTGACAACATGACAGGTTTTAAAACAGTTATCTGTCACTAAATACACAATGTTACCAAAAGCTTCTCTCACAGTGGTTCCCAAATGCACACAGACTCATAGTGAGATTCTAGACAACAACCACTATCCCTAGGAGTTTACCAAAACTCATTCACTACAGTGAAAGTGGTAAGGGAACTGCACACAATCTACATATTTCAGGACAGCACTTTTGTGTCAAAGCCTGACTCATTTAATCAAAGCATAAGCAAAAACTGCCTTCTAATGCTACTAAAACTTGACAACAAGACAGGTTTTAAAACAGTTATCTGTCAGCAAATACATGATGTTACCAAATGCTTCTCTCACAGTGGTTCCCAAATGCACACAGACTCACAGTGTGATTCTAGACAAGCAACACTATCCCTAGCAGATTACCAAAACTCATTTCTTCATCTAGAAGGAGTACTACATTTTAGTGTAGAAACATAACTCATTTCACAAATTCATAAACAATGACTGGTTTCTAATTCTACCAAAATATAAAAACAGCACAGTTATCCGTCTGCAACCACATGAAAAACACAAATGCTTATCACAGAATGGTTTCTACATGCACACACACTGTCAGTAAGATTGTAGAGAAAAAAAGTATTCCCTACACTTTAGCAGGAGGAATACATTAGTCTGATTAAAATCAAAATAGTCTACATACATCCCCTCACAATTACATAACTCACCTTTCAAGTTGTTTTGTAGATTAAGAAGTATATCAGTCACACACCACATATCAGTCACACACCAGATTTTCTTATACCGAATCTCTGCCCTGTGCACCTGTCAGCAGAACCAAAGAATGGCAAAGTTTCCCTCTCATTTTCCCCACATATACATGTAAACATCAAATCACATTCCTTCCCACATAAATTCAAAACCAAACATACATTTCTATTGGTTAAGCATTTCAACCCTTTCCAAATTACCTAAATTTGAACCCTTCCCCCAATCTGCCTTCTGCCTGTTACCATAGAAACAGGTCATGGAACACTGTACTGAGCACACAGGTCAGAAGTTCAGCACATAATGTTGCTAATCAAGACACCAAAAGTGTGCTTGACTTTTCAACATATCAGCTTATCATATATAATGTTCCTTACAATCAGTTTTTGTTAACCAATAAGAATTATGCGTTTAAAAAACAGAAATATGCACCCTACCTTTCAGTGTAGAAGGTTGTCAAACAACCAATGATTTCTTGTCTTTTTTCAAAACTGCGTCTCAGCCCCCATTTTAGAAAAATCTTACTTTCCAAACTGCCATTTCGTTTACAGAGACCATCTGCGTGCATCCAGACCTCCTTTCAAGATACTTAGAGTGTGGATTGTGGGACACAGCTATATTTTCTGGAGCCAAAGGTATGCAGAAAACAAAGGCATTCACAAAGACCTAGGTTTGCCAAATGTAGACATTAAATGGATTGGACAGAGAGGGTTAAAGTGGCACCAATTGATGCCATTGGTGAAATCCTTCATGCATATCCAACACCCTGACCTCATAATAGTGCACTGTAGTGGCAATGACCTAGGCAATTTGACTGGGGTAGGTCTGGAAATGCTTATGAAGGACACCTTTGCAGAACTGATTTCACTTTTTCCCAAAACTGCCTTTGTGTATTCTAACATATGCCAAAGGCAGAAATGGAACTGGTCCGATCATTTTTGTCCACATATTGAGAAATCTAGGAAACATGTGAATAAATCTGTTTCTGCTTTTCTCCGAGACTATAGAATGGGGTCCATTTACAATAACAATCTGCGCTTTCATATGCAAGAGATGTATAGGAGAGATGGAGTACACTTTACTGATGAAGGAAACAGTCTTCCTCAACAACTTTAGACTGTGTATAGGTACTTACTTACAAGTACCAAAAACTCTCAATGAACACAACGGCTCTTTTTAGAGCCACTCAAGAACAAAACACTTAAGCATGATGTTTATCTCCCAAAAATGTACGTTTTTTTTCCTTGGATCCGCGCACCCAACACGTTAGGAACCGCGCACCCAACGCGTGAGAATCCGTGCACCCAACGCGGTAGGATGCACGCACCCTGCGCGCATTTCGACGTTTTTTTTTATTTTTAAAAAGGGGGCCCCAGGGGGTCCTTCTGGTACCCCTAAGCACCTCTAGAGGGCAGAGTATTTCCACTCTGCCCCCTTTATATGTTTTACACACTTATTTCCCTTGCTTTTTCAGTCTCGCTTCTACCGAGGCAGAAAATGGCCGCCAACTGTTCCTGGTTTCCAATGTAGACAGACACTCGACAGCCAATTAGCATTCAGCACGCGATCGGGAGGGTGCGCGCTCGGTTCGGGGAGGGTGCGCTTACGGTGCGGGTAGGGTCCGCGGATCCTCCCCGGCCATAGATATCACTAACTTTTTTACCCTAATTTTCTCAGGATCTACTGAACAGATTCACACCATTTATGCAAAAGGGCGAGTCTGAACTGAGGACTACCTCTTTGCGAAATTTGGTGTCATTCCATTCAGCGGTTCGGGCTGTAGCTGCGACAACAGATCCTATTGGAAATTGCATGGGGAAAACGCATTTTGGGACCCCCCTTTTTTCTCGGCCCCCGCTTGACGGATCACCGCGAAACTTTCAGGGTCGGAGTGGAGCTGGCCAAAAGTTTGGAAAATTTCGTGAGGATTCATCAACCGGCGCCAGACTTATTGGGAATAGAATGTTGCGGATGGAAAATAGGTCCTAACTATAACTATCTACTGGCGACCGCCAGTAGATAATATATATTTATATATATATATATATATATATATATATATATATATATATATATATATATATATATATATATATATATATATATATATATATATATATATATATATATGGGAATAGAATGTTGCGGATGGAAAATAGGTCCTAACTATAACTATCTACTGGCGACCGCCAGTAGATAATATATATTATATATATATATATATATATATATATATATATATATATATATAATTCACTTAAAAAACCATAGGTTTCACACATGTTATAGTTAGCTGGACCTTTCACTCATAAAAAAACAATGAAATTCCCCCGTTATAGTTACTGCAGGCTACTATAACTCACGCGACCGCAATCCTCTGCTGATGACGTCAGATATTACATCACTGTATTTAGACACTTATTTATCCATGTCTTCTTCCATTAATCTTTAGCTATACATATATTACAAATATTTATTTTTCAGAAAGACACATATGTCATCAGTGATGTAATATCTGACGTCATCAGCAGAGGATTGCGGTCGCGTGAGTTATAGTTGCCTGCAGTAACTATAACGGGGGAATTTCATTGTTTTTTTACGAGTGAAATGTCCAGCTAACTATAACATGTGTGAAACCTATGGTTTTTTAAGTGAATTTGCAAGGTTTTTTAAATGCTAATTCGTAACTATAACGTGTGTGAAACCTATGGTTTTTTCAGTGAATTTGTACGTTTTTTTAAATGCTAAGTTATGTTTTTATTTTTTTTTTCAGGTTTTACACCGTGCGCGCACTGTGGGCACTCGGTGTGCTTCGCGCACCGAGCATCCACGGTTCGCAGTGCGCGCAGGGTGCGCGCACCTCGCGATTTTTAAGAAAAAAAAATATTGGTTTTTTTCTCCCTTGTGGGTCCTTCTGTGACCCCCTGACCAAGGCTAGGGGGTCAGGAACTGTCCACTCTGCCCCCTTTTCACGTTCTCCACCTTTGTTTTTCACCCCCTCAGACTGCGAGAGACAAAATGGCGGCCAACACTTCCTGGTTTCGACCGATTCGAATGTTTACCGACATCTAACAACCAATCAGAATTGCGCTCGCGCACGGCAGGGTGCGCGGGTGCGCGCACAGTGCGCGCACGGTGCGCGCGTATAGATATTGATATGCTTTTAAATGCTATTTTCTCAGGAAATACTGAACAGATTTACACCAGACCTGCAAAAGGCACTTCCGTGACCTTATGGCTACCTCTCTGCCAAATTTCAAGTAATTCTGTTCAGCCGTTCGGGCTGTAGCTGTGTCTAAAGGTCCTATGGAAAAATGCATGGGGAAAACGTGTTTTGGGACCCCCCTTTTTCTCGGCCCCTGCTTGACGAATCACCCCGAGACTTTCAGAGTAGGAGCTGAACGGAGCGCCCCATTAGTTTTGAAAATTTCACGAGGATTCGTCAACCGGCGCCAAAGTTATTCAAAATAGAATTTTGAGATTTCCTATGGAAACTAGGTTGTAACTATAACTATCTACTGGCGACCGCCAGTAGATAATATATATTTATATATATATATATATATATATATATATATATATATATATATTACCTACTCGCGGTCGCCAGTAGGTAGTTATAGTTAGGACCTATTATCCATAGGAAGTCCGCAACATTCTATTTAGAATAACTTTGACGCCGGTTGACGAATCTTCGCGAAATCAAAACTCGTGGCCCGCTCCGGTCCGCTCCTCTCCTGAAAGTCTCTGGGTGATTCGTCAAGCGGGGGCCGAGAAAAAAGGGGGGTCCCAAAATGTGTTTTCCCCATGCAATTTTCCATAGGGACCTTTAGTCGCAGCTACAGCCTGAACTGCTGCATGGAATTACACCAAATCTGGCAGAAAGGTAGACCTTGGTTCTGAGTCATGCCTTTTGCTTAAATGGTGTAAATCCGTTCAGTAGTTCCGGAGAAAATCAAAAGTAAAATCACATATGTATCTGGGCGGAGCTTAACCACACATCTCATCGTGAGATCTGATTGGCTGTCAGCACTTCATCCAAGAAGTGTTGGAAGCCATCTTGGGACCAATATACATGATAGCACCTCATTAAAAAGCATTGCAGTTAATAGAAGGTTTTAAGACTTTAGTTACATTATAAATCATTTGTTGATGGTACCATACTCATTTTAGGAATTGTGGTATGTTCTAAGGTGATTTCACCATGTGAAAAAGCCTTCTGCTGGGATATCATGAATCATGTTTGAGAGAAAACTATTTTCTCATGCTTTTCCCACAGAGGTTTGGAAGGTGATCTATAAGCTAAACTGAGAGCATATTTTCTGTAAATTCACATTATCTTTCTCAGTCATTTGAAAATGAAGTCTGACATTCTCAGTAACACATGTACATCCAACAAGGGCAGAGACTGCCAGTTGATTTCTTTGTGTTCTACTGCAGCTTCCCAGAGTGTTCCAAAGAACAACTAGAGCGCTAACAGTCCTACTTATGACAAATGTATGGCACACCTGAAGCCATCTTGATTGGAATAAAGTGGTAACTCTTAAAACATTTAATTTAAAAAGGAACAAAATGAGGGGGTTCATTTTGCATAGGAAGTATGATTAGTTCTGCAGAAAGAAAAATTAGGGCACATTTTGAGTGACTTCTCAAATCCTCTTCTATTTCATCAAAAAATTCTGACATGCAGACTGAAACATACACTTTCAATACCAGCAGCAGACTTCCCTGGTGAGCAGTAGCTTTACTACAGTGATCTAATGAGCAACTAGAGTGCTAACATTCTGAATTTATGGCAAATGTGTGAAACATCTGAATGCCTTCTTGATGGAATCAAAGTAAAAAACTGAAAGTATTTCCTACTGAGGAGACTGTAGTAAATGAGGAAATTAGTAAACTTCATAACAAATAAATCTCCCAAGATGGCCACCAGAGACAAAAGAGCCCAAATGTAGCACAAATATCACCAAGATGTAGTCCAAGTATAGCCCAATGACAGAATGTCCCAGAGTGTTCTAAAGAACAACTAGAGCGCTAACAGTCTTACTTATGACACAAGTATGGCACACCTGAAGCCATCTTGATTGGAATTAAGTGGTAACACTTAAAACATTTAATTTGCAAAGGAACAAAATGAGGGGGTTCATTTTGCCATAGAAATTATGATTAGTGCTGCAGAAAGAAAAATAAGGGCACATTTTGACTTCTCAAATTCTCTTCTATGTCATTAACAAATTCTGACACGCAGACTGAAACATGCACTTTGAATAGCAGCAGCAGACTTCTCTGGTGAGCAGTAGCTTTACTGCAGTGATCTAATGAGCAACTAGAGTGCTACCATTCAGAATGTATGGCAAATATGTGACACATCTGAATGCCTTCTTGATGGAACCAAAATAAAAAACTGAAAGTATTCCCACTGAGGAGACTGCAGTAAATGAGGAAATTAGGAAACTTCATAACAAATAAATCTCCCAAGATGCCACCAGAGACAAAAGAGCCCAAATGTAGCCCAAATATCACCCAGATGTAGCCCAAGTATAGCCCAATGACAGAATGTCCCAGAGTGTTCTTAAGAACAAATAGAGCGCTTACTGTCTTGCTTATGACAAAAGTATGGCACACCTGAAGCCATCTTGATTGGAATAAACTGGTAACACTTAAAACATTTAATTTTAAAAGGAACACAATGAGGGGGTTCATTTTGACAGAGAAATTATGATTCGTGCTGAAGAAAGAAAAATTAGGGCACATTTTGAGTGACTTCTCAAATCCTCTTCTATTCCATTAAAAAATTCTGATATGCAGACTGAAACATGCACTTTTAATACCAGCAGCAGACTTCCGTGGTGAGCAGTAGCTTTACTACAGTGATCTAATGAGCAACTAGAGTGCTAACATTCAGAATTTATGGCAAATGTGTGACATATCTGAATACCTTCTTGATGGAATCAAAGTAAAAAACTGAAAGCATTTCCCACTGAGAAGACTGCAGTAAATGAGGAAATTAGGAAACTTCATAACAAATAAATCTCCCAAGATGGCCACCAGAGACAAAAGAGCCCAAATGCAGCACAAATATCACCCAGATGTAGCCCACATGTAGCCCAATGACAGAAGTGTGGAAAACACATATTTTTTGTGTATTTGCAGTTTTATATAGTGCAGACTTGTCAGGTATTGGAGTGCTTTACATGAGCATTGGTTACATCACACAAGATCAAATTCATTTTGCTTGTAGACATGGGGAGATTAAGTGATTTGACCAGAATCACAGAATGTTGAGCTGAAGCATAAACTCCAACCTGGTTCCCCAGTTGCAAAGTCTGCAGCTCTGGAAGTAACACCACATCCTCTCCCCTAGGTGCAACATTTAATCAAGTGGTCAACTGGATAAAAAAAACATAAAGATTACAAATAATTTAAAAGTTCTTTGTCGCTATTTGAAAACTCAGAAAATATGTCCTCATTTTAGTTTTTTAGAGCACTAACCATAATTTTGATGCAAATAAGACCCTCTCATATATGTAATTTCTAAAGGAAATGCTCTAGGTATTACAGTTTTGATTACATCAAGATGACGTCAGGCGTTCCACACTTTTGTAATAAATATAGAATGTTAGCAATCTAGTTGTTCATTGGGATACTGTTGAGAGGCAGAGGCCAGGGGCACGGACTCTGAAAATTGAAGGCAGGTAGGAGAGTGCAGAGGCAACAATTTGACCACACTGGGCAGGCAGGGAGGGCAGTGGCAGCACAACAGACTATGGAGGGGAGTGGAAAGGGGGGCAGGGGCAACAAACCAACAATACAGGACTGGCAAGAGAGGCTGTGGCAATATAATAGACCATTGTGGGCAGAAGGAAGAGGCAGTGGTAGTACAACCATACATGGCAACAGACCTGTTTCAGCCAGGAAACGTCCAATGTTTTTAAGCTCAAACGGGCTTTATTTGATCTGTCTCCTGTCTACAATCTCCTCTTTTTCAATGTAACTCAAAAGGGAAAATCAATACCCCAGTTTTTTTTCAAAATCTCCCTCTTACCAAGTTCAAAATGTTCGCAAGTATGGTCCATTGGATCATGGTAGGCAGGAGGAATTGGGGTAGGGACATGGACTCGGATAACAGAGGACAGGAGGGACATGGAGAGGTGCACCAAACTGACCCTACAGGGCAGGCATCAGGGTTTGCAGCAGCACAATACACCACACAGCGCATGTGGGACGGGAGTGCAGCACAACAATCCATAGAAAGCAATAGGGAGAGGACAGGGCCATGCACATGGACAACAGAGAACAGAGGGGAAAGAGGCAATGGTAGCTAGCTGACCATAATGGACAGACAGGAGAGAAAGCTGCAGCATAACAGGCCATAAAGGGCAGGAGGGACGGATCAGGGGCATTACAATGGAACAGACAAGCCAGGAGGGAGGGAATAGGGGTCTGTACATGTAAACAGAGGGCTGGGGGCAAGGGGGCAGGGCAGGAGCAGCAAGATGACGATGGAGGTCAGGCAGGATGGGCACTAGAAACAAGACACACCATGGAGAGCAACAATGAGACTATGATGGCATACACACAGACCATGGAGGGAAGGTGGGAGGGGGTCAGGGGCAGCTAGCTGACCACACAGGGAAGGTGGGAGGGGCCATGGCAGCACAGAAGACCATGCATGGCAAGCGGGAGGGTTAGTGGCAGCAAAATGGCTATGATGGGCAAGAAGGAGGGTGCAAGGGCATGCACAAAGGACCCTGGAGGATAGAAGGGAGGGTCAGGACCTGGGCACAGACAAGAGAGTTCAGGGGAAGGGGCCTCCCAACAGACCGCGCGGGGCAGGCAGGAGGAGCAGTTGCAGGACAACAGACCAGGGAGGGCAGAAGGGTGTGGCAGTAAAATGGACCATGGAGGACAGGAGGAAGGAGATAGAGGCATGGCATGTGAACAGGCAGGGTGGAGGTGGCAGGGACAGGTTACAGTCATCTGACAATGCTAGGCAGGTGGGAGGGGAGTGGCAGCTCAACAGAACACTCAGAGTAGATAGGAGTGGCAGGTCCATGGAACATGGTGGGCAAAAAGGATGGAGCAGGGGCATGCACAAAGACATCGGAGGGCAGGGGGAAGGAGAATAGGGCCAGCAAGCTAAGTACAGAGGCTAAGCAGGAGGTCAATGATGGGCCATAGAATTGGGCAATGGAGGGCAGGAGGAGTGGACTGGTACATCATGCTAAATGGAGGGCAGTGGCCACACATCAGACCATGCATGGCAGGAGGGAGGAGGGTAGTCCATGGATTGAGACAACAGAGGATAGGGAGGAGGTGGATGGGGCAGCAAGCTAACTGTTCAGAAAAGGTGTGACGTTTGTGACTGTGACTCCGGGCTCACTTGGCAGAAACACCCCCTGACCCTCCACCCCCCATTGCAAAATGTAATGCCCGTGAAAAGGGTAGGTGGACGCAGTGTTATATAGAACATAGTCCTGAGAGCACGATTGAAAATGAAAACTAGATATAGTATATGGTATAAACTATGCATCAAAAAGTGTGATATAAGATGAACCGGGGCGTGAAATATAATATGCAATACATTGTGCGCAATGACAGATTCATTGGAGAGCGCGAGATAGCACAGGCACTAGCGCGTGCTATGCGATATGCGCCTTGGAGTGTAATATGCACAGGGCAGTCTCTAAAGTTGTAATATAAAATATGTGCTGGAGAGTGTAACGTTGCATATGCACTGTGACAAAGATATGGATCCCAGATTGTAATATGTATGGCATAGTGCTGTGCGTTATAACATAGGCATCGAGGAAGGCACGTTAGATGGGGGAATATAACCCGTGCGAAGGCAAGTGTAGCATGACATATTCACGGGGTGGTGTTACAGTGCACATGGGCTAGAGAGTGTCATAGCATACGCACTAGCTGGTGGAATACAACACAGAGGTGTGAGGTACTCGGCAGGCGCTGGTGGGTGTAACACAGCATTGGGCTCAGCCAGGAGCACACTGTGACTCTCAAGTGAGGTTTGTCTCCTTTCCAGAGAGTAAAATAAAAAGTATTACACATCCAGTGGTGGATGTGTGTTTTATTAACCGTGAGGGGGATTTCTTGCATAGTTTGGTCGAATTTTTGTTGAATCCCCTTTGAATGGCTTGGTGTGCGTGTATATTAAATGTGCCCGTCAATAGCTACCCATGTTTGTATAAATAAACGACAATGGTGTCTACTTGGAGAGTACCCACCGGCGGGGGCGCCAGGATTAGGCACGGTAGGGCGTCAGACACGTCAGAGCTTCACTAGCAGTGTAAATACATTCCATGTGGATTCATTCCATGCATAGTCGCCTTTTAATGAATATCACGCAAATCATCATGGTGATAGGTACATACGGTTTGTCCAGCATGTCCTAGGTGTTTCTATAAATATATATTTTTTAAAAATAATAAAAAACAAAGGCCGGCCCCGGGGAATGGGGTCCCCTGGGCCATAAGTGGCCTGGGGAGGGGGCAACACAGCGCCCTCCTAAAGAATTTAAAAAAAAAAAAAGGCCATGACCCGGGGGTTGGGGTCCCCGGGGCCGATTAAGGCCTTGGGAGTGCCAAATTTATTTTTTTCAACAAAAAATATGAGGGTGCAGGCCCTGGGGGATGGGGTCCCCAGGGCCAGTAAATTAGAAAAAGAAGGGGGGCCACACAGCCCTCCTTCTTAAAAAAATAAAATAAATAAAAGACCGGCATCTCGCTCGAGGCCACGCCCCCTCCTTGCAGCACTCTGCAAACACGCCCCCTGGCCAGTTGTAAGTTGGGGAATTAATTCCCCTTCAATACTGAGGGTCCCTGAGTGCCAACTAGCCCAACAGGTATCTCCAGTATGCGCCAGGGAGCTGCGTTGTAGACAGGTTTTCTGAGGCCACGCCCCTTTTTACACCTCTATGCAACGCAGCTCTGTGGCGCTTACTGGAGGTACCTAGTGGGCTACTTTGACCCTAGGAACCCTTAGGATTCAAGGGGACTTAATCTCTCAACTTAGAACGGCCACAGGGCGCATTTACACAGTGGTGAAGGGAGGGGACGGGGCCTGAGGTGACGTGTGCAAACACGCCCTGTTGCGCGTTTTAAGTTGGGGAAATAATTCTCTTTCAATCCTGAGGGACCCTGTGGGCCAACTAGCCCACCAGGTGCTTCCAGTAAGCGCCACTGCTCTGCGTTGCAGAGAGGTGGTGCAGGCCGTGCCCCTTTTTACACCTCTCTGCAATGGCGCTTACTGGACGTACCGAGTGGGCTATTTTGCCCCTAGGGATCCTCAGGATTCAAGGGGACTTAATCTCCCAACTTAAAAAACGGCCACAGGGCGTGTTTAAACAGTGGGGAAGGGAGGGGACGGGGCCCGAGGTGATGTGTGCAAACACACCCTATGGCGCGTTTTAAGTTGGGGAAATAATTCCCCCTCAATCCTGAGGGCCCCTGGGGGCTAACTAGCCCACCAGGTGCTTCCAGTAAGCGCCACTGAGCTGCATTGCAGAGAGGTGGTCCAGGCCGTGCCACTTTTTACACCTCTCTGCAACGCAGCTCTGTGGCGCTTACTGGAGTTACCTAGTGGGCTAGTTGGACCCTAGGGACCCTCAGGATTCAAATGAACTTAATCTCCCAACTAAAAACGGCCACAGGTCGTGTTTACACAGTGGTGAAGGGAAGGGACGGTGCCTGAGTTAACGTGTGCAAACAAGTCCTGTGGCGCGTTTTAAGTTGGGGAAATAATTCCCCTTCAATCCTGAGGGACCCTGGGGGCCAACAAGCCCACCAGGTGCTTCCAGTAAACGCCACTGCACTGCGTTGAAGAGAGGTGGTCTAGGCCGTGCCCCTTTTTACATCTCTCTGCAACGCAGCTCTGTGGCGCTTACTGGAGGTACCTAGTGGTCTAGTTGGACCCTAGGGACCCTCAGGATTCAAGGGGACTTAATCTCCCAACTTAAAACGGCCACAGGGCATGTTTACACAGTGGGGAAGTGAGTGGACGGGGCCTGAGGTGACGTGTGCAAACACGCTCTGTGGCGCGTTTTAAGAGGTAGTTTTATTCCCCTGCCCTATTATATACTAGGAGCTTACACAGGAGGTCATGATGATCACAGGGGGACCCCAACGCATAGTGTTCCCTAGTGTATGTAGGTGTTTTCACTGTATTCTGAGTGTCTTTTAACATAGCACTGGCTCTAGGACTGGTTAGTCAGACTCAGTTACCACCAGTATCCGTCTGAAAAAGTTGAGGGTACAGGATGATTTTGCAACAAGGCTTCTTTCTGCTCTTCTGTTTGTTCTTTCTGCACGTTATCCTTCTTCCTGCACTTTTCTTCGTCTTTGAGGACTTCTGTTGCTTCTTTCTGCATTTCTTTTTTTTCTTTCTGTGCGTTGTTTCTTATTTCTTCACATGTCCTATCTCTGGAGGCATTGTTAGAAATTAGCATTTAAAAATCCTTTGAAATTCACTGAAAAAACCATAGGTTTCAGGCACGTTATAGTTAGGAATTAGCATTTAAAAAACCTTAGAAATTCACTGAAAAACCATAGGTTTCAGGGGCGTTATAGTTAGCTGGACTTTTCACTCGTACAAAACCATTGAAATTCCCCCGTTATAGTTAGTTCAGCTAACTATAACGCGCGCGCGCGCAATGCACTGCTGATGACGTCACATATTACATCACTCATGACATGTTCAGTGACATCACTCATGACATCACTGATGACATCTCAAATGACATCACTGATGACATCATCCTTGTGATAGAGTGGCAGACCACCTCTCCCCCTAATATAACCTTTGATACACACATTCAAAAATAGAAACTAAAATTTTCAAAACAATGGACATACCAATATCAGTTACAACAACCTATTCAGTAATTTTAAGATCCACATACACATACACTCATTCACCAACAGTCCTATACAGTCACTCATACATGTACTCACTCATCATATGTACTCATACACCTATACATCCTGTTACACAACGCCACTCATCCATAGGGTTACTCACACACATAGTCACTCATGCTAATAGAGAATCAAACATACATTTACTTGCATATACAGTTATACACACACCACCACACTTACTTCTACAGAAACTTACACATACTGAGTCTTTTAAACAATCACTTATAGAAACACATACTTATTCATACAGGAACTCTTTCAATCTGTCACTCTCACATATACTCACTTATATACACTAATAGTCACATATACTAGTTTAAAACATATGTAGTTACTCATAAAGACACTATTGAGACAGTCATTCACTCACGAACACACCCATGCACACACTCATCCACCCATACAGTCCTGCACACATGCTGTCTTCAATACATACAAACAGTGACGCACTCATTCATGTACCTATGCACTACGTAATACCCCCCACCGAACCATACAGACACTCAGACACTCATACTGATACTCAAAAAAACAACTAATAACCTATATAGACACTCATGTAGCTACTCACCAACCCATGCAGCCACTTATACACAAAGTGAGAGACTGATACAGATATTTACATATTTAAACATTACTCACTACGCCATGTATTCACTAAGATACACTTAATCAGTCAGTTATACAATCAATTTTTCAAAAACAAATCATCCATTTAGACACTTATATACCCATTTATTCTTCCATCGACCTTGAGATATACATATATAAAACATATGTAATTTTCAGAAAAACACACATTCACTGGATAATGTCATCAGTGATATCATCAGTGATGTCATTTGAGATGTCATCAGTGATGTCATGAGTGATGTCACTGACCATGTCATGAGTGATGTAATATGTGACGTCATCAGCAGTGCATTGCGGGCGCGCGAGTTATAGTTAGCTGAACTAACTATAACAGGGGAATTTCAATGGTTTTGTACGAGTGAAAAGTCCAGCTAACTATAACGCCCCTGAAACCTATGGTTTTTTCAGTGAATTTCTAAGGTTTTTTAAATGCTAATTCCTAACTATAACGTGCCTGAAACCCTATGGTTTTTTTCAGTGAATATATATATATATATATATCTCCACTCTTTCGGTTCCCCAGTCACCGGGCTGTTGCAGCGCTCCTCGTGGGTGCTTGTCCCTGCGGCAGAACCACGCCGCTTTAAATCCACACGTAATCCCTCCAGCTGGAAGGACAAATGGGACGCACTCTCTGCAACCTTTTGCACTTTTTTTTATTTTCTTAATTCCTTCATTTCACGGGATACAGGCATGAACAGATCTGTTCAAAAGTGCAAAAGGTTGCAGAGAGTGCGTCCCGTTTGTCCTTCCAGCTGGAGGGATAACTTGTGGATATATATATATATGTATATATATATATATATATATATATATATATATATATATATATATATATATATATATATATATATATATATATATATATCAAAGCTCAAAGTACCCAAACGTATCAAGGCTCCTTGTGTGCAGCTGAGGCCCGAGTGCTCCTTGTACGTTAGGGTAGTTTGAGCTTTGATATTTACGCGGTGACCCTGCCGCGGGAGGAGCACCACCCTGAGAGAACCGGGGGCCATGCGGTCTTTAATTTTGGGCCGATATCGTGGGGCAGCAGCGTATGGATCTTGCACGAATCACGCACAGCGAGGCCCATCTGTGGGCTTGAAAGGTTGCCAGCTGAACATTTGCGCAACGTGAGGCACTACAAATCCCACAAGCCCATCCAGGGCGTGCATCTATGCAATTAAGGGGGTGGTGCCCTAAGCGCTTTTTCCAAACTGCCAAAGCCTCTGAAGAGAAGTGGGGACACTTCGAAACGCGTCAGGCATCCAGGGCAGTTTTGAACAGTGAAAGGAATTGTTGTGTTGGAGGCGTGCTTACCTATCAAGGCTCCTTGTGTGCAGCTGAGGCCCGAGTGCTCCTTGTACGTTAGGGTACTTTGAGCTTTGATATTTACGCGGTGACCCTGCCGCGGGAGGAGCACCACCCTGAGAGAACCGGGGGCCATGCGGTCTTTATTTATGGGCCGATATCGTGGGGCAGCAGCGTATGGATCTTGCACGAATCACGCACAGCGAGGCCCATCTGTGGGCTTGAAAGGTTGCCAGCTGAACATTTGCGCAACGTGAGGCACTACAAATCCCACAAGCCCATCCAGGGCGTGCATCTATGCAATTAAGGGGGTGGTGCCCTAAGCGCTTTTTCCAAACTGCCAAAGCCTCTGAAGAGAAGTGGGGACACTTCAAAACGCGTCAGGCATCCAGGGCAGTTTTGAACAGTGAAAGGAATTGTTGTGTTGGAGGCGTGCTTACCTATCAAGGCTCCTTGTGTGCAGCTGAGGCCCGAGTGCTACTTGTACGTTAGGGTACTTTGAGCTTTGATATTTACGCGGTGACCCTGCCGCGGGAGGAGCACCACCCTGAGAGAACCGGGGGCCATGCGGTCTTTAATTATGGGCCGATATCGTGGGGCAGCAGCATATGGATCTTGCACGAATCACGCACAGCGAGGCCCATCTGTGGGCTTGAAAGGTTGCCAGCTGAACATTTGCGCAACGTGAGGCACTACAAATCCCACAAGCCCATCCAAGGCGTGCATCTATGCAATTAAGGGGGTGGTGCCCTAATCGCTTTTTCCAAACTGCCAAAGCCTCTGAAGAGAAGTGGGGACACTTCGAAACGCGTCAGGCATCCAGGGCAGTTTTGAACAGTGAAAGGAATTGTTGTGTTGGAGGCGTGCTTACCTATCAAGGCTCCTTGTGTGCAGCTGAGGCCCGAGTGCTCCTTGTACGTTAGGGTACTTTGAGCTTTGATATTTACGCGGTGACCCTGCCGCGTGAGGAGCACCACCCTGAGAGAACCGGGGGCCATGCGGTCTTTAATTATGGGCCGATATCGTGGGGCAGCAGCGTATGGATCTTGCACGAATCCCGCACAGCGAGGCCCATCTGTGGGCTTGAAAGGTTGCCAGCTGAACATTTGCGCAACGTGAGGCACTACAAATCCCACAAGCCCATCCAGGGCGTGCATCTATGCAATTAAGGGGGTGGTGCCCTAAGCGCTTTTTACAAACTGCCAAAGCCTCTGAAGAGAAGTGGGGACACTTCGAAACGTGTCAGGCATCCAGGGCAGTTTTGAACAGTGAAAGGAATTGTTGTGTTGGAGGCGTGCTTACCTATCAACGCTCCTTGTGTGCAGCTGAGGCCCGAGTGCTCCTTGTACGTTAGGGTACTTTGAGCTTTGATATTTACGCGGTGACCCTGCCGCGGGAGGAGCACCACCCTGAGAGAACCGGGGGCCATGCGGTCTTTAATTATGGGCCGATATCGTGGGGCAGCAGCGTATGGATCTTGCACGAATCACACACAGCGAGGCCCATCTGTGGGCTTGAAAGGTTGCCAGCTGAACATTTGCGCAACGTGAGGCACTACAAATCCCACAAGCCCATCCAGGGCGTGCATCTATGCAATTCAGGGGGTGGTGCCCTAAGCGCTTTTTCCAAACTGCCAAAGCCTCTGAAGAGAAGTGGGGACACTTCGAAACGCGTCAGGCATCCAGGGCAGTTTTGAACAGTGAAAGGAATTGTTGTGTTGGAGGCGTGCTTACCTATCAAGGCTCCTTGTGTGCAGCTGAGGCCCAAGTGCTCCTTGTACGTTAGGGTACTTTGAGCTTTGATATTTACGCGGTTACCCTGCCGCGGGAGGAGCACCACCCTGAGAGAACCGGGGGCCATGCGGTCTTTAATTTTGGGCCGATATCGTGGGGCAGCAGCGTATGGATCTTGCACGAATCACGCACAGCGAGGCCCATCTGTGGGCTTGAAAGGTTGCCAGCTGAACATTTGCGCAACGTGAGGCACTACAAATCCCACAAGCCCATCCAGGGCGTGCATCTATGCAATTAAGGGGGTGGTGCCCTAAGCGCTTTTTCCAAACTGCCAAGGCCTCTGAAGAGAAGTGGGGACACTTCGAAACGCGTCAGGCATCCAGGGCAGTTTTGAACAGTGAAAGGAATTGTTGTGTTGGAGGCGTGCTTACCTATCAAGGCTCCTTGTGTGCAGCTGAGGCCCGAGTGCTCCTTGTACGTTAGGGTACTTTGAGCTTTGATATTTACGCGGTGACCCTGCCGCGGGAGGAGCACCACCCTGAGAGAACCGGGGGCCATGCGATCTTTATTTATGGGCCGATATCGTGGGGCAGCAGCGTATGGATCTTGCACGAATCACGCACAGCGAGGCCCATCTGTGGGCTTGAAAGGTTGCCAGCTGAACATTTGCGCAACGTGAGGCACTACAAATCCCACAAGCCCATCCAGGGCGTGCATCTATGCAATTAAGGGGGTGGTGCCCTAAGCGCTTTTTCCAAACTGCCAAAGCCTCTGAAGAGAAGTGGGGACACTTCGAAACGCGTCAGGCATCCAGGGCAGTTTTGAACAGTGAAAGGAATTGTTGTGTTGGAGACGTGCTTACCTATCAAGGCTCCTTGTGTGCAGCTGAGGCCCGAGTGCTCCTTGTACGTTAGGGTACTTTGAGCTTTGATATTTACGCGGTGACCCTGCCGCGGGAGGAGCACCACCCTGAGAGAACCGGGGGCCATGCGGTCTTTAATTTTGGGCCGATATCGTGGGGCAGCAGCGTATGGATGTTGCACGAATCACGCACAGCGAGGCCCATCTGTGGGCTTGAAAGGTTGCCAGCTGAACATTTGCGCAACGTGAGGCACTACAAATCTCACAAGGCCATCCAGGGCGTGCATCTATGCAATTAAGGGGGTGGTGCCCTAAGCGCTTTTTCCAAACTGCCAAAGCCTCTGAAGAGAAGTGGGGACACTTCGAAACGCGTCAGGCATCCAGGGCAGTTTTGAACAGTGAAAGGAATTGTTGTGTTGGAGGCGTGCTTACCTATCAAGGCTCCTTGTGTGCAGCTGAGGCCCGAGTGCTCCTTGTACGTTAGGGTACTTTGAGCTTTGATATTTACGCGGTGACCCTGCCGTGGGAGGAGCACCACCCTGAGAGAACCGGGGGCCATGCGGTCTTTATTTATGGGCCGATATCGTGGGGCAGCAGCGTATGGATCTTGCACGAATCACGCACAGCGAGGCTCATCTGTGGGCTTGAAAGGTTGCCAGCTGAACATTTGCGCAACGTGAGGCACTACAAATCCCACAAGCCCATCCAGGGCGTGCATCTATGCAATTAAGGGGGTGGTGCCCTAAGCGCTTTTTCCAAACTGCCAAAGCCTCTGAAGAGAAGTGGGGACACTTCGAAACGCGTCAGGCATCCAGGGCAGTTTTGAACAGTGAAAGGAATTGTTGTGTTGGAGGCGTGCTTACCTATCAAGGCTCCTTGTGTGCAGCTGAGGCCCGAGTGCTCCTTGTACGTTAGGGTACTTTGAGCTTTGATATTTACGCGGTGACCCTGCCGCGGGAGGAGCACCACCCTGAGAGAACCGGGGGCCATGCGGTCTTTATTTATGGGCCGATATCGTGGGGCAGCAGAGTATGGATCTTGCACGAATCACGCACAGCGAGGCTCATCTGTGGGCTTGAAAAGTTGCCAGCTGAACATTTGCGCAACGTGGGGCACTACAAATCCCACAAGCCCATCCAGGGCGTGCATCTATGCAATTAAGGGGGTGGTGCCCTAAGCGCTTTTTCCAAACTGCCAAAGCCTCTGAAGAAATACCCTTTCAGGCATAGAGTGACGAATAAATTATGCAAAAAAGAAGCAGAGAATTCTGGGTAGTTCTCAAGTTTAGGTGGAAAGCAGCTCCTGTATGGAGCACTCTCAACACCAGCGACACTCTAGATCTGCTCACCTCAAATGTCTGTTTTTCTATCAAAATCTTTAAGCATAGGATTAGCACAGTGCCATCCACGCCGAGATAGAAAAGGACAAAGTCTTTTGCCATTTGTACAGCAAAGTCTTTAAGCATAGGACTAGCACAGTGCTGTCCTTGCCGAGCTGTAAAATGACAAAAGCCAATTACCACTCCAGGCACAGTATTACAGCTTTGAGTTGGTAAAATACCAATCAAGCCAACCTGAAATGAGTAAAAGCAACCCCTGACACAGTGTTTCGCTCTAATTAGAGCTCTTCAGAGAGGTATAGCTTTGTCCAGACACAAGGGAGCACCCAGTATAAGTAAAAGAAATACCATTTCAGGCATAGAGTGACGAATAAATTATGCAAAAAAGAAGCAGAGAATTCTGGGTAGTTCTCAAGTTTAGGTGGAAAGCAGCTCCTGTATGGAGCACTCTCAACACCAGCGACACTCTAGATCTGCTCACCTCAAATGTCTGTTTTTCTATCAAAATCTTTAAGCATAGGAGATAGAAAAGGACAAAGTCTTTTGCCATTTGTACAGCAAAGTTTTTATATATATATATATATATATATATATATATATATATATTACCTACTGGCGATCGCCAGTAGGTAGTTATAGTTAGGACCTATTAGCCATAGCAAATACGCAACATTCTATTTGGAATAACTTTGGCGCCGGTTGACGAATCTTCGCGAAATTTTCAAAACTCGTGGCCCGCTCTGATCCACTCCTATACTGAAAGTCTCGGGGTGATTTGTCAAGCGGGGGCCGACAAAAAAGGGGGGTCCCAAAACATGTTTTCCCAATGCAATTTTCCATAGGGACCGTCAGTCGCAGCTACAGCCCGAACTGCTGAACGGAATTACACCAAATTTGGCAGAAAGATGCCTTTTGCTTAAATGGTGTAAATCCGTTCAGTAGTTGCTGAGAAAATCAAAAGTAAAAACACATATATACCTATTGGCTGTCAACACTCCAAACCAGGAAGTGTTGGCAGCCATCTTGTGCCTCGGCATCCAGCACGAATTTCGGCCGAAAATTTTAAAAAACGAAGCTCGGGCTCCCGCGCTTTGTTATTCTTTAGCCCCCGGGTGGGCCAGGTCCCGGGGGCATTCAGGTTTAACTGTAACAGTTCAATTCCTGCAAAGCAATGTGGACAAGAAAGCGTCTGCGAAATAAAGTCAAAGCGGGGTCATTCCGTTCTGAGATATTAGTCAGATGCAGAAAAGGAGAGAGAGCATGTGCGTCCAGTACGACGGTAGTATATGTACTGCCTGAGACTATGGGCTCTTGGATGCCTCGGTTTGTCAGACGCAACCGAGGGAATAGCAATACTGAAACTCATCTGGAAACCTGGCCTGCCATTGGACGAGAGGGCGCGTTCCAAGGCGACCATTGGCTGGAGGCGGCACCCGTCGCCCAGTCCTTGTCCACTGTAGTACCATTCCTGATTTGTGAACTGAGGCAGCGGGGCTGCCGGATGCCAGGAGGATGCCCGCGGCTGTGCGGTTATCACACAGTGCCATGGGCATGGGAGCTGCAGCGTGCTGAAAGGAGAGCGAGCCATGTGCCGCTAGCCTATGACCAGCAGCGGAAGGGAAGCACTGCAACAGGCAGGGTGCCGAGCTCCGCGCTCAATGTCCCCTCCGCCAGACCACTGGAGGGAGGCAACACTGAGTCATAAAAGGTACCCCAAAATGAACTTTGTGGCTGTAGTTGAAATTATACATGTCGGAGCTCCCGTGCTGCGGGACGGTGAGGCTGCCGTAGCACCAGTACATGCTGCGCTGACAGGATGCACAGAATACTGAGTGTCTGCCCCACAGCATGCGCCCCTCACTCGTAGGTGTATTCCAGTTTTACACAGGGGTCCTTCTGCTCACAGCAACACGTCACTTGCAACCGTTTACCCTTCGCACAGATAACATCGACCATGCTAGAATAAAAATTGTAACCCTTCCTCAAAATGCACTCTCTTGAAGTACCTAACGAGAAGCTGCGACTGCTAAACGTAGTGTCGCTTCAGGGAGCACCTGTACCAGATGCTATGCACAGCGCCTCAGCACAGCACCTTCTCACTGCCGCTGCGTTCAGCACTAAACGAACCATCAGAATTACAACTGAATTGAGCTACACAGCAATACTCACAGCCTGCGCTGGGTTGCCTTAGTTACAAGTTCTGACCTTTAGAAAACTATTATTAATTTCCAAAAACTCTTCATCTTCGGGGCGTTCTTTTTGTTAAAAAAAAAGACAAACACAGGTAGGTGACTGTGTGTTTATCCCGGTATGTCCACTTTTGTGCCTTTGGCGTTTGGAGTCATGCATGCCTTTTGAAACTACTGGGAATGGACACTCCTCCAATAAGAATACGATAACAAGAAACATACAAAATTCATATAGCTACACACCAGCTGAAATACTGCAAACCCTGTAAAGCGTTAAACACCTCCAATGCTGCAATTCATACACAGTGATTAGCAATTTATCGCCATGAGGTCACGTAAGTGGTAACAGGCACTGCGCTAACCAAGACCTGCCTAATTTAACAAAGATATATAGCAACGAGCCGCAAGCCAGAAGGAATGGCACAAGGAAGCGCTTTCTGGTTCGACAGGGTATGAAGCGCTACACAGTTGCTTCAGTGCAACACATGCAAGCATGAGCACGGTGAATCAATCAATCAATCAAAGCATTTATATAGCGCACTACTCACCCAGAGGGTCTCAAGGCGCTGGGGGAGGGGGGTCCCCTACTGCTCGAACAGCCAGGTCTTGAGTTGCTTCCTGAAGGCGAGGTGGTCCTGGGTCAGGCGGAGGTGGGTCGGGAGGGAGTTCCATGTCTTGGCGGCGAGGTAGGAGAAGGACCGCCCCCCTGTGGTGGCTCTTCGGATGCGGGGGACGGCGGCGAGGGCGTGGCCGGTCGATCGAAGCTGGCGTTTGGGAGCGTAGAAGTTGAGGCGGCTGTTGAGGTATCCTGGGCCTTGGTTGTGTAGGGCTTTGTGTGCGTGGGTGAGTAGTCGGAAGGTGATTCTCTTGTTGACCGGGAGCCAGTGCAGGTCTCTCAGGTGTCCGGAGATGTGGCTGCGACGGGGGATGTCCAGGATGAGTCGTGCTGAGGCGTTCTGGATTCGCTGGAGACTCTTGTGAAGTTTGGCGGTGGTTCCGGCGTAGAGGGAGTTGCCGTAGTCCAGACGGCTGGTGACGAGGGCCTGGGTGACCGTCTTCCTGGTCTCGGTGGGGATCCACCGGAAGATCTTACGTAGCATGTGCAGGATGTTGAAGCACGACGAGGAGACGGCGTTGACTTGTCTGGTCATGGAGAGGGAGGAGTCCAGGATGAAGCCCAGGTTGCGTGCGTGGTCTGTTGGTTTGGGTGCGCTGCCTAGGGCTGGGGGCCACCAGGAGTCATCCCAGGCGGAGGGTGAGGATCCCAGGATGAGGACTTCCGTCTTGTCCGAGTTCAGTTTCAGGCGGCTGTTCTTCATCCATTCGGCTACTTCTTTCATCCCTTCGTGAAGGTTGGCTCTGGCGGTGGCGGGGTCGTTGGTGAGGGAGAGAATCAGCTGGGTGTCGTCGGCGTAGGAGATGATGTTGAGGTTGTGCTGGCGTGCGATGTCTGCGAGGGGGCTCATGTAGACGTTGAAGAGGGTTGGACTGAGCGAGGAGCCTTGAGGAATGCCACAGATTACTTCGGTGGCTTCAGATCTGAACGGGGGGAGGCGGACTCTCTGTGTCCTTCCGGTGAGGAAGGAGATGATCCACTCCAGTGCCTTCTCCTGGTTTCCGACGTTGCTGAGTCGCTGCACTAGTGTACGGTAGCAGACAATGTCGAAGGCCGCGGAGAGGTCTAGGAGGATGAGGGCTGCTGTTTCTCCGTTGTCAAGCAGTGCTCGGATGTCATCTGTGGCTGCGATCAGGGCGGTCTCGGTGCTGTGGTTGGCCCGGAAGCCAGACTGCGAGAGGTCGAGGGAACCGTTCGTCTCGAGGAAGGCGGCCAGCTGCTTGTTGACGGCCTTCTCGATGACTTTTGCAGGAAACGGGAGCAGCGAGATGGGGCGGTAGTTCTTGAGGTCGGTGGGGTCGGCTGATGGCTTCTTTAGTAGAGCGTTGAGTTCGGCGTGCTTCCAGCTCTCCGGGAAGGTAGCGGTGTCGAAGGAGGTGTTGATGATGTCCCGCAGGTGGGGTGCGATGACAGCGTCGGCCTTGTTGAAGACGTGGTGAGGGCAGGGGTCGGTAGGAGATCCGGAGTGGATGGAGTTCATCTTGCGGACGGTGTCTTCGGTGCTGATCGGGGTCCAGGCGCAGAGGGTGGTGGTGGGGGGCGGTGGTTCGGTCGTGGCGTGCGTCGGTTGAGTTCTGAAGCTGTTGTGTATGTCCGCCATCTTGTTGTGGAAGTAGGAGGCGAGGGAGTTGCAGAGGTCTTGCGAAGGGGTGATGTCGTTGTTTCTGGCGTTGGGGTTGGAGAGCTCTTTGACGATGTTGAAGAGTTCCTTGCTGTTGTGTGCGTTGTTGTCCAGTCGTTCCTTGAATGCGGTTTTCTTGGTGGCGTGGATGAGTTGGTGGTGCTTTCGGGTGGCGAGCTTGAGGGCAGTCATGTTGTCCGGTGTTGGGTCTCTGCGCCATGTTCTCTCGAGGGCTCGGCAGTTCTTCTTGGAGCTCTTGAGTTCGTCGGTGAACCATGGGGCTTTCTTGCTGCCGGGTCTGCTAGGCGGGGTCTTCAGAGGGGCGAGGTCGTCTGCGCAGTTGCTGATCCACTTCGCGAGGTTGGTGGCCGCCTGGCTTGGGTTCGTTGCGCTGGTGGGAGGGTTCATGCTCAGGGAGGTCGCGAGCTGGTCGGCTGTGATCTTGTTCCAGCTTCTGCGTGCAACCTGTTGCTGGTGGTGGTGGATCGTGGTCCTTCTGAAGCTGAAGTGGACGCAGCTGTGGTCCGTCCAGTGGAGTCCGGTGGCGTGGCTGAAGGCGATGTCCTTGCTGGATGAGAGGACGGGGTCGAGTGTGTGTCCGGCGTAGTGGGTGGGGGTGGTGACCAGCTGCTTGAGTCCCAGGTTTGCGAGGTTGTCCAGCAGGGTGGTGGTGTTGCGGTCGTTGTTGTTCTCCAGGTGGAAGTTGAGGTCCCCGAGGAGGATGTAGTCAGCGGAGAGGAGGGCTTGCGGGCTGATGAAGTCGGCGATGTCTTCGCTGAATTGTGTGCGTGGTCCCGGGGGTCTGTAGATGAGGGTGCCTCTGAGGGTGGTCTTGGGGTTGATGTGGACCTGGAAGTGCAGGTGCTCGGCGGGTGCGAGGGTGTCGTCGGTGTTGGTCGTCATGTGGATGGTGTTCCTGTGGATGATGGCGATGCCTCCTCCGGTCTGGTTGATGCGGTCCCTTCGGATGATCTTGTAGCCGTCTGGGATGGCGATGTCGGGCGCTGAAGAGGCGTTCATCCAGGTTTCCGTGAGGAAGGCGACGTCTGTGAGGTTGTGTCGAGCAGGTTCCAGAGCTCGATGGCGTGTCTGTGGACGGAGCGGTTGTTGAGCAGGATACATTTCAGGTGGCTGCTGCTGTTGCTCGTCTTGGTCTTGGTTGGTGCTGGAGTAGTGCTGGTCCGGATGCAGGTGCAGGGGTGAGTTTGAATGCAAGACTGTGTAAAATAATCGCTGCACAGCTATCTGGTCCCCTTATGTATGTCCAAGCATGCAGGTAAACCCGATAAAAGCGGAGTGCTCACTGTTTAACAGAGCAGTAAAGAGAGACAGCAGGTCCCATCAATACTTCCCATTCAGAGTAGTACCGCTTCTGCTCAAATAAAATACGAGCGTGCACGCAGACAACCCATTCTATCAGCCTGCTGTTTCTGGAGGCACATATGCATTTAAAGTGGTATAAAACATTTTGTCAATTAAGAAAAATACTTTAACCTTCTGTTGCTGGCTGAACGTGCCTTTTTCTTTAACTTGTAAATAGAGCTATCTGCACTAACTTCCCTTCATTACGGTCCCCGGAAGATGGGGGATTGCTGGCTGACTGAATTTGAATTCGTTTAATGAAGAAAAATAAACGCTAGAATCCGTATAACGTTTTTGTGTTCATATTTAGAATTCCTTTCAGCACAACAGCCCCGCCCCCTCACAGGTGCATGCATGTGCTGTGGGTTCTTTAAATTGGTAAGTGGAGATATGCGAGCGAGGGGTTGCTGTGCTGTGCAAAAATGCACAAAGCTCATGAAAGAGTGACAAACATGGCAATGGAAACAGCTATTACTGTACACTCTGACCTTGTCTTGATGACAAACTCTTATTATGGTGGAAGTAAACATTAACCTGCTGGGCCAATAAAAGCATCCATGGCGTGGAATACAAAAAGCAACACAGGCCTGATTGCAAAAGTCGAAAGACAACTTGGAAGCTGTGAGAGCTGACTGGGGTCAACGCTTTCCTTTACCAGTGATAGCATTTTTTTTTTGTATCATCTCGATCTCTATTGCTGTTAATATACTACCAGATAATTCATTCCGTGGCGGTCCCTGGAACAGTAGTTGTTTGTTGTAGATATTATGCCTTTTATTCATCCGAGAAATTGATCTGCCTTCTAATGGGCATATTCTTTTTGTGGCACTGAAAATCGTTTCTGGCTTTTAAAAACCAACTTACATCTCAGCACAATCAGTGCTTATTAAAAACACACTTAGCAATTCTAAAACTTGGAATACATTTCATTTTGCAAGAATACCATTGGAATGTGAGTGAGTGATAGTAAATTGTAGTAAAATTATTCTAATCGGTCTCTCGTTTTTCTTAAAGATATTAAATGTAGGAACATCTCATTTTACAAAGCACTCAAAACAATGCCATAAAATGTATACCCCGAAGAAATACAGCAATGCACATCCAACTTTGATATGGAAATTTAAGGAATACAAAATGATGAGAGCAGAAGCGAGGATTTAAATATGGGAGATACAGCTCATTTGGGGAATTGCCCAGAAGTGTATAGAGATGCAGAAACCTATTTCAAAGTTCTTTTGTCTCATATTCTGTGGACAGACTCAAGAGAACTCAATTAATATAGACAATTTCAACATTTTAAGGGGTCCAATACAGGTGGGGCGGAGAGTGTACCACCCCTCCCGATTACAAGTTTTACGAGGCCCAGGAAAGCATCCAGTAAAAACCATGTGTTTCTGCCCACGGAGGGGGGCTGGAATCGGGAACTACATGTCGTTCCCCATTTAACATTTGAAAACCTCTGATGACCGGCAGTCAAGTAAGAGATACTGTCTAGAACAGTTATATCACAAAAGCCCAGTTTACAGATGCCACTATGGGAATTTCCAGAACTCAAGGCATTGGTCGTCTCACAAGGCTGTGGATGGAAGCTGTGATGCTATAGTTGGGAGACTTGTATGACCAGGGTGCATTAAATGCATCAAGGAATAGTGGAAAAATATGGGGTGAACCATGGCCAATTCCTGACACACGGCACTGATGCACGTGGTTCGTACTGTATCGGGCTAGGAGGAACCCTTAAATGGGGAGTTATTACAATGCTTGCTAACTCATAGATACAGAAGGCGGGCTGTGACATTGTTTTATACTGCCCTGTGGAGGCAGTTTTCATCTCAGTGCCAGGAAATCCATGACAGATGGTCTATCTGCTTGACCCAAAAGCTATCCAGCAAGCAATGAGCAGCAGTGAAGGAGTTCATTAAAAGTGTCCCGTAATCCTAGGCGGAAGCTCACGTGGTTCCATTATCTGCAATGAGCCTACCTTACACCAAAACGTATAGGGCTCATTGTTGTAAATAAAACAGCGATATGATTAAGCATTCACTGAAGACATGTGCTCTTCATCTCTGAATTATGTTTTCTGCTTTATATTGACTAATGTTCGGACTCCATTTTGCTTAGCCGTCCGCCATCTTGTATGGCCACGAAGCCACGTGCTCTGCACGAGAAGAGTCTTACCTCTCCATTGGTCACTCCTGAGATCTGCCTAGCAACAGTCTATAAATAGCCCCTTGTACGTTTGGTGTATGTTCAAGACTGACCACATCTGTTACTAATTAGGCTTTGCTCGAATGTGTTTTCGCGGGTCTTAGAAACTGTTAACTCCGCCCATGTATTGATCATGTATTGAACATGTCCATATAAGGCCACAAATCTTGCTTCATGTTGTATCCGCCTACTTATGAGCCCCCCCCCTATTGTGTATAAAAGGGGACCATGCGCACAAGTTCTGTGTGATACTCTGTGCAATACTGTAGAGTGTTGCGTAGGTTGTAGGACCACCTTTGAAGGTTAATAAACTTTGTCTTTGTATTTGCAGTTTCCGTGCCAACTTCCTTCTAGTACTTCGTATACAGAAGGGCGAACCCTTTGTACTTGCGGGCCTAGCTGGGGCCTGTATTCATCAATTGGCGCCCAACGTTGGGCTCATCAGCGACTCGGATACTCGAAGGACTGGTCGTGACGAAGGAGTGGAACCTTGCCGGGGACGTGATCACTGCCAGCGGCGTCTTTAGTCCTGGCATCCCGAGGCTTTCTTCCTTCCCTTCCGAGCTGACCATCTGGGTGGTGCCGGTCCTCGACTGAGACCCCTTCTGTCGGTTTTGCCGTGCAATAGCCGTTTGGGCGAATTTGGAACTTGGCAGTTGGAACCTGGACGCTCTTGATTTGTAAGAACCGCTGTACGGTACTTGCTGCGAGCTTTTGAAGCCTGGGTTGG
Organism: Triturus cristatus; assembly: GCF_964204655.1. Taxonomy (NCBI): domain Eukaryota; kingdom Metazoa; phylum Chordata; class Amphibia; order Caudata; family Salamandridae; genus Triturus; species Triturus cristatus. Next base: position 1,079,032,660 of record NC_140589.1, on the reverse strand, counting down.
CAAGGCTATTTGATTTGATTTGTGATGACCGGTCATATTTTGAAATGAATAATGGGAAAATATATGCGTTGCAACACATATAGGCAGGTAATGTGGAGATATTTCTCCGGGGTTGTTTGAATTTGAACGGCGCAACGTTTAAGCGCCACTTTTTGATAATATTGCATATTTTGCACTATTCTTGAACATGCCTGCTTTGAGCGCACTCCGTAAGTGGTGCTGCTGTTTTGGGAACCGGTTAAGTCTTGAGGAATCTGAGCCAGCCCCCCCCAGAGGGGACTCCTAATAGGGATATGTATGTGAAGCACGGTCTTTCCCCGATAATGTACAGCACATTGTGGAGGAAATATACCAAGAAGGATGCTGAGTTGCGATGGCCTTTGTATGGATCGTTTGATATGCGTAAGATTGAATATGTGGAGCAGTGTATATGTAAGCGGCGTGCGAGACAAGACATGTTTGAATGTATACGATTGTGGGTGAAAGAAGTGCGTGAGCGTGAGAAACGTGAAAAATCGCTGAGTGACAAAGAGCAACGGAAAAGGGACCATGTGAAAGCACAGGAAGCGAAACAGCGTGAGGAAAAAGATCTGGCGGAAAAACAGGAGAAAGAGCACAGGTTGCAAATATCGGGTCAATATGCTGTTCGGCAGCCTCTTTATCCTGTCCTTACTAATCTTGAAGATGATTTTTCTCTATTAGATCGTTCTCCGCCACCTTATGTTGGCCCGTCCGCTCCGGGAGTCAAGGATTCTGGATTGCTCAAGGAGAAGGTAGACACGCGGTCCATGTTATCAACTGATCGTATGGGTGAGCTTCGGAAAGTTTTTTTTCGTGCGCTCAAAGATAAACTATCTCTCGCTGAATTATTGTCGTCTTTGGAAGGATGGCAGGATAGGGAAAAGTTATATTTTGCTGAAACTTTTTCTGATGAAGTGGTTACTGCTTTTCGAAAATATTCCGATGTTTTTGAGCCTGATGATGTAGTGTTAGATACTAAAGCATTACGTAACGGTGTCCTTTCTCCCTCTAAGGTACCCGATGCGGTTCAACGGCTGTTTGCGTTACGGGACGCGATGTTTGAACTCAAAGAGAAAGCGCGCCAAAAGAGAGAGAAGGAGGAGCAATCGAATCCGAATGCAGGCGGAAGGCAGCCGTCTATCATTCACTCAGATAAGATTGAATTAGTGCATGCTAAGCCGATGCGAGAGGCAGCGCCTCTGTACGTTCCTCCTAAGGGAGCGGGAACTAGTTTGGATATGTCTTCCCCCGATGCTAGAGGATATTTTGTGTACAATTGGGTTTACACTCCTTGGCATAGGGCTGATGTTATGGCATTATAGAAAGCACTACCCGATCCCCGAAAGAATCCTGCCGCCTTTTATGAGGAAGTTGAGGGGGCTTTAAATTCTTGTACTATGACCTTAGCAGACATAGATTTGTTCTTTGGGCTCATTTTACCACCGGATATGTGGAGATCCGTACGGAAAGTAGATGATCAAGCAGCCTTTAAGGCGAAATGGTCTGATATAGAAGATGAGGATAGAGAAAGAAAACCCGCGCAAAAGCCACCTCAGCTTATTTTAGACCTCCCAGCTGCTATTTTGACTAAGTTGAAAACGATTATCCCGCCTAAAAAGATTGATTGGAACATGTTAGCCTCATGCAAACAGAAGGTTGATGAATCCGTTTCTGATTTCTTTACACGATTCGAGGAAACGTTTCATGATTTTAGCGGTCAGTCACTTACGGATGATACGGGTCGACATCTTTTTGTTGATAAATATGTGTCGAATTTATTACCAGGAGTAGCAGCTCGATTAAAAGCGATTGAAAGCTCTTGGACCACATCGTCTCCGGCATCCCTCCTGACGATGGCTCAGTATTATGAGCGTCAGGAACAAGAAGCGAAGGGTAACGAAGAAAAGAAGTCGAAAGACTTAAAAACAAAGGTGATGTTAGCGCAAGTGTATGGACCGCCTCGCCGGGGTGCTGACAGAGGTGGAAGAGGGTTTATGGTCCCCCTTTTGGTCGCCCAGATGTAACTAAGGATCAATGTGCGTATTGCAAACAGTTGGGTCATTGGGCCCGGGATTGTCCGGTATTGCAGGCACAGCGCCAGGGGCGTGGCCAGGGGCCGATGAGAGGTAGAGGAGGTTTCTCGGGACCTAGAGGACATTTAACTGATCGTGCTCGATTTGATTCTAATATGCGGCCACGTGAGGGGCCTAATGTGTTTGATCGACAAAACCAGTATCAAATGTCCGATTGTGAACGCCTTGGGTATCACGATTCACAGCATGCATAGGAGTGCGTAGGATGGGGGGAGGAATCAGTTGAAGTGCCAGTAGATCAGAGGGGTCCTTATGTTACAGCACAGGTTTTGGGTTCTACTGATCGGTTTTTGGTTGATACAGGAGCTACTCGTAGCGCTTTGTCCAAACAATTGGTTCCGAGGGCTCCCCTGTCTGGCTTAACGGTTACATCGATAGGGTTCAATGGCACACCTTTACTTAGCCCATTATCACAACCCCTTGCATTTCATGTTAATACGTTTTCTACGCCTTGTCCGTTTTTGCTTTCCCCGAACACGTCTGATAACATTGTGGGTCTGGATATGCTTAAACATTTCAGAGCCACAATCCGTTGCTCCCCTGAAGGAGTGCGTGTGATTCTCAACGATAACTATCCGAGGACAGGAAGGATGTGTGTGGTTGCAGAGGATACCGCATTGGCTTCTCTACCCCGCACTCTGTGGGCCACCTCGGATACTGATGTGGGACGGATGGTTATCCCCCCGGTACACATTAGGGTAAAGGAGGGAGCTGTGTTACCACGCCTACCTCAATATCGTATTTCGCAGGAGGGGGAGGAGGCACTCACGCAGATAGTGCAAGATCTCATTAAGGTGGGGGTAGTGGAGGAAGTTCCATACAATGTCTGCAATAGTCCTATCCTTCCGATTTTGAAAAAAGACACTGATACTAGGGTTTATCGTTTTATTATTGATTTGAGGGAGGTGAATAAGATAGTGATACCTCAATACCCTGTGGTTTCTGACATCACAACATTGCTTACCTTGGTCCCACCAACGACAACCACGTTCTCTGTTATTGATTTGAAAAATGCTTTCTTTTCAATTCCTATTCATCCTGATAGCCGATACCTTTTCGGCTTCACTTTGAACAATCATTCATATCGATTTTGTAGAGTTCCTCAAGGGTACACAGAAAGTCCTAGCATTTACAGTCAAGCATTGAAAAGGCAGTTGGATTCCTTTGTTTTACCTGAAGGGGTGGCCCTCATACAATATGTCGATGACATCTTGTTGGCGGCCGATACTCCTGAGCAATGTGAGAAGTGCACGTTATCTTTGCTCTCCTTTTTGGCATTACATAATCACAAAGTTTCGAAGAAAAAATTACAATTCTGTAGACCAAAGGTAACCTACTTAGGTCACCTTTTGTCTAAGGAGGGGCATGCACTCACACTAGATCGCATTCAAGCAATTTTGGACACGCCAGTACCTTCCACGCAGAAGGACGTGCGCGCATTTTTGGGACTCACTTCTTTCTGTAGGCAATGGATACTGGGTTTTTCACACATAGTTAAACCACTGTTGGCACTTTTGACGAAAGACACTCCAACTCCCCTTCCCTGGTCAGACGAGTGTGGGATTGCTTTTCAACAATTACGACAAGCCCTTTGTTCAGCACCAGTGTTAGGCACCCCTGATTATACGAAGCCCTTTACATTGTATGTACATGAAAAAGATGGATGTGCGTTATCAGTTTTAGTACAGATGCACGGCGACAAGCAGCGCCCTTGTGCATATTTCTCGGCAGTACTTGATCCTGTTGCCCGAGCGTTGCCTGGTTGTTTTCGCTCGGTCGCGGCGACAGCTGTGTCAATACGCCAAAGCAAAGGAATTGTGTTATCTCATAAGCTATTAGTGCTGGTCCCCCATGCTGTTGACGCCCTGTTGAATCAGACAAAGACGCAGCACTTAACTAGTGCTCGTCTAACAGGATATGAGCTGACGTTGTTGGCTCCTCATATCACATTGAAGAGATGTGCAACGCTAAACCCAGCCACATTGTTGCCATTTCCGGAGACTCAGCCGGAGGCACAAGAAACACATGATTGCATTTTTGTAACTGAGGAACAGACAAAGGGTCGTATTGATCTCCAGGATACGCCCTTTACAGATGTAGATGGAGAACTGTGGGTGGATGGGTCGTGCCTGAAGCTACCAGACGGTACGACTTCAGCGGCGAATGCAATCACCACGTTACGAACAGTAGTGGAGACAGCACACATACCACAGAAATCAGCTCAAGCAGCGGAACTGATAGCATTAACACGAGCATGTGAGCTTAGTGCAGGATTGCGTGTGAATGTCTATACAGATAGCCGCTATGCCTTCGGGGTAGCACACGACTTTGGTTTACTCTGGAGGGAGAGAGGATTCCTAACGTCACATGGAGCACAGATAATGAACGGAGAGTTAGTTCACAACCTCTTGACCGCATTGACATATCCAAAGAAGATTGCCATAGTTAAATGCAATGCACATAAAAAGGTGACAGATAAGGTGGGAGAAGGGAATGCTTTGGCAGATCGAGTAGCACGAGGCACTGCGATGCAGCCTGACTCTACTGCAATGTATGTTGTGAAGTCGCAGGCAGAAAGATGGCACGATGCTAGGAGAGAAGTGTTAGAGATACAGAGGACAGCTTCCGATAAAGAACGGGAGCAGTGGTCTATTGACGGAGAACTGGATGATGAAGGTTGTTGGAGAAATAAGCAAATGAATAAATGGAAGTTACCCATAGCTTTTGTACAACCTATGGTTCAGATGGCACATGGGCTAGCACATGTTGGAGCTTCCGCAATTGTAAAATTGCTCACACAAGTTTGGGAGCATCCAGAGATTGCTAGCACGGCAAAGAGAGTGGTGCAGACTTGTATGATTTGTCTGAAGTACAATCCAGGAAAAGGGACACGAACTCCAGCAGGAGGATTTGCAACACCCACTGCACCTTTTGAAGTTTTGCAAATGGATTATATTTAGCTTGAACGCTGTAATAATCTGAAGTATGTCCTAGTAGTGGTTTGTGCCTTCAGCAAATGGATTGAGGCATACCCTACAAAAGACAATACTGCAATTACTACAGCCAAGGTGTTATTGAAGGAGTTCTTCCCTCGGTATGGTGTTTGTAGATTGTTGTGGAGTGATAACGGACCTCATTTTATAGCAGACGTTATCAAGTATGTCCTGAAAGGATTGGGAATCACCCAGAAGTTCCACGCAGTGTTTCACCCTCAGTCTGCGGGACTGGTTGAGAAGTACAACGGCACTCTGAAGCTTAAGATAGCGAAAATACAAGCTTCCACTTCTCTGACTTGGCCGGATGCTTTACCTTTGGCATTATTGTCAATCAGATCAGTACCACATTCTCGAACCGGTCTCACGCCATATGAGATTGTGTTTGGACGTCCGATGAATATTTGGGGCCCACTGAAACCAAAGTCAGTGTATGATGTACCTTGTGTAATGATGAGTGATTATCTGGCGCAGTTAACCGATAAGTTGGTCTCTATTCATCAACAGGTTCGAGAAGCGCTCCCTGACCGGTCCACAGGTGAAGGCCATGATCTCCAGCCTGGAGACTTTGTGCTGGTGAAATCGTTTGAGAGGACGAGCAGTCTAGAGCCGAGGTGGTGCGGTCCTGAGCAGGTCTTGCTTGCAACGAGAACGGCTGTCCGGGTCTCCAACCGCAAAAATTGGATCCACTCTATACATTGTCGTAGAGTGCCACCCGGATTGGTGGAGCCTGCTGTATTGACCGACCATCGAGAAATCCTGACTGCGAAGAAAGGCCGTGCTGTGGACCCGGACGAGACTGAGGAGCTCTTCCCGGACCAAGCGACCCCTGGAGTAAGAAGATATCACCTCAGACCGAGGAGGTGAATTTCTGAAGTATTTAAATATGTTGTCAGAGCAGCCCCTGGGTTAGTGAAACGGAGAGCCAATGAGGCAAGGGGGGGGGGGATCAGCCCTGCATTAGTGTAGTGACACCCGTCTTGGCCCGATGGTGAAGAAATCAACCGCTGCCTAGGGGGAAGAGTTCTGACAACCTTTTAGTTTCAGGAAGATATGGACACTTGTTTGAAAATGGAGAAGAAGAAAAACTTTTGTGCAATAGGGTTCATTGTTGCTATAGCGATTGCTGCCATAACCACGTGGTTTGTTGAGGATGTAATTCCTGCCCGTGAGTTGCTTGTTGTGTCTACTCCAGTGCCTGAGGAGCACTACTTCTACACCCTTCCATATCAAGAATTGAAGCATCGGCAATCCTATCTGAATAATACTTTCATCCAGATGCTGCATCATACCCACGTTGCTACAAATGCTACCAATTGTTGGATATGTGGTATGATGCCAGCACATCAGAAGAAAGGGGGAACACCATTTATACCTCTCCCTTTCTCACATAATGGCTCTTGTAGAGCATGGTATACCTTGCTTTTTGCCACAAGAAAACCTACAGTGGGACGATTACTTTTCAGACTTAACAAAGAGTGTCATCACGATAAAGAAGGTTACCCACAAGCCAATGGAACAATATGGGAATGGGAAGAATATCGACCAGACAATGAATCAATTCCCTACATCTTTACGAACACTAGAGACATTCATGGAAATGAGAAATTTGTAATTTCAGTGGCACAAGCCCAAGCGGACATGTGTATCCAAAGCGTTGGTTATATTCCTGTTGGTGTCAGTGATTGCATTGTTGTACTAAACATAGATGGATTAAATAACAGTACCTTTTTGGCCTCCCACAATACCTATTTTGTATGTGGTAATAAAGGTTACTACCGTTTGCCTGCCGGATGGTCCGGGGCTATGTGGCCTTTTTATTACCCCCTGTATTCTTAGCACCTGCGTCTTTTCATAAAGACTTGAAGTTATTGAACAATGTGACCGTAAATAGGTATAAACGCCCTCTATCTGTTGATGCCGTTGACCAGACAGATACCAGTTTGCAACAGTATATTGATTTTAATCTAGGACTGTTTTTCTTTGTTGGAGCTGCCCTGAATAGTAGGAAGATTCAACGATTAACTAGGGTTATAGAGGCTGTGACAAATCAAACTGCTGCTGCTCTTGGGAACATTATGGAAGAATTGCAGATCACTAGAATTGTTACATTACAGAATCGTATGGTATTAGATGTTATGTTAGCAGATAGAGGTGGAGCATGTAGAATTATAGGAAGTAGTTGTTGTGTGCTCATCCCTGATCACACACCATCAGTTTATCAAGCCATTAATAAATTGCATAAAATTGCTGCTGACATCCATACAGAAAATGGCACTTGGACCTTCTCTGGATGGTTTTGGACCTTAATTACTACATGGGGATGGAAAGTCCTTACTGGTTTATGTGTTATTGTAGCAATTTTGTTCACATGTTGTATGTGTATTCAATGTGGTCCTATGATATGTTCTTTATGTGTTTCATTCTGTATCCCCAATAAGAAAGCTGTTGTCGATGCCACTTATCAAAAGAGCATAAACAAAGAAATAACTGAAATGATATGAATCGATATAAATGATGATTATCTTGATTATCCTAGCAAGCCGAATGTCTTCAGCAAATGCTGAAAGGGTCGTCTGTTGTAAATAAAACAGCGATATGATTAAGCATTCACTGAAGACATGTGCTCTTCATCTCTGAATTACGTTTTCTGCTTTATATTGACTAATGTTCGGACTCCATTTTGCTTAGCCGTCCGCCATCTTGTATGGCCACGAAGCCACGAGAAGAGTCTTACCTCTCCATTGGTCACTCCTGAGATCTGCCTAGCAACAGTCTATAAATAGCCCCTTGTACGTTTGGTGTATGTTCAAGACTGACCACATCTGTTACTAATTAGGCTTTGCTCTAATGTGTTTTCGCGGGTCTTAGGAACTGTTAACTCCGCCCATGTATTGATCATATATTGAACATGTCCATATAAGGCCACAAATCTTGCTTCATGTTGTATCCGCCTACTTATGAGCCCCCCCCCCTATTGTGTATAAAAGGGGACCATGCGCACAAGTTCTGTGTGCTACTCTGTGCAATACTGTAGAGTGTTGCGTAGGTTGTAGGACCACCTTTGAAGGTTAATAAACTTTGTCTTTGTATTTGCAGTTTCCGTGCCAACTTCCTTCTAGTACTTCGTATACAGAAGGGCGAACCCTTTGTACTTGCGGGCCTAGCTGGGGCCTGTATTCATCATCATGTTCCTGGGGGCATGCTCACAATCTCACAGTGTGGGCAGCTGGAGGCACATTTTTATCACATGGTTTGGGAGGGTCTTCTTGTTGCAAAGGTATTGGAGGAGGTATTGAAGGTGGTGTCTGAGGTAACTGGACGGGGGGTGATCATGGTCTCCTCTCTGCATGTTATAATTAAAGCCCAGATCTTCCAAAAACAAGCAGAACTGCCAGTTTGCGGACCATGCCTTCAGATCAGACGTTTACCATCCCCAGTAGCTGCAATGAAATGATTGTTTCCTGATTTCTAGGGAACGACTCAAGTTAACTTTTTATAAGTTAGTCGGTATTATCAATTTCTCGATTTTCCTGGTGGCAAATTAAAAAAAACTATATATATATAAATATATCTACGCTCCACTTGCACCGTGCCAGAGTCACTCGCGGTCAGGTGCTTTTGTTACGGTGGTGCTGTCCGCAATTATTAAAGCTCAAATCTTCCTCACATTAAAGGAAATATAAGCACTCATGGGTAACGTGTTGACGGGTCTTTTATTGCCAGAACAAACGTGTTTCGGCGCTCTGCCTTCTTCGGTGTTACCGACACACCACAAGCAGCCGTCATTTAAACACACCCATGTGTAATGAACATAATCAATGGACAACTACAACAATACAGAAGAGATGGCGCCATCTTGTAATGTGTAAACATTGTTGTTCGTATGCTAACGCATTAAAAACAAGGCAATGCAAATGCATATTGTTTCAATTCATTGACTAGCAGTGAAAGCATACTATCACGGTAACACTGTTATTTAGTAATCACCGATATTCAACAATTTTCAATAATTCTCAATAATTTCATGCCACATTTTCGGTAGTATTTCTACCTACTTTTATCTTGGCATCATATTCATAAAATCTCGCCGTGAATCGGCAAATGTCCATTGGACATTACCTAATTGTGTGAAAAAACGACATACTGTTAAAAAACATGAACAAGGACTACTTCCTAGCACATCAGTACCATTTCGTACACTAAACATTATTACATACAAGTGAATACATTATTGTAACCATGTACTCTTAAAAGTTCAAGTCCCCATGTGTGAGGCTAACTCCTCATTACTGTTCAAACCTCTGGGGAACTTAGTTTGTAAGTCAATTATATATTGTGATTCCAACCTAGGCAATTTCTTAAGGCGATCTCCCCCTCTGATGTTTTCTGGGACATGATCAAAGCCAAAATATTGTAGCACATTCCTATTACTAGGATGTTTTTCATCATAGTGCCTTGCTACAGGATATGATGCATCGCTTTTTTCAATTGCCCTCCTATGTTCAAGTATCCTGATTTTCAAAGGATGAATAGTGCTGCCTACATAGCAGAGACCACAAGAGCATACCAAGCAGTAAACAGCATAAGAAGTGCTGCAAGTCAAACATTTCTTAATTGGTCTTTTTCAGATTAATATCTGGTACTAAATACGTCAAAACTCTTTTGCTATTTGAACAGGCTTTGCACTTACCACATGGGAAAAAGCCTTGCATATCTTTCAAAGTTCCCATCACTAGAGGTTCCTTAGTCAAATGACTACTTACTAACCTATCTTTTAAGGATCTCGCCTTCTTAAAAGTTACCAACGGATACGTTGGACTGTCCTCACTTATGACATTGTCCGTTCTCAAAATGTGCCAATTCTTTCTAAGCATATGTTTCAGAAAGTTGGCTTCTACAGAATATGTTGTAATCATCCTGAACTTGCCTCCATGTGGGTCATCCGGCTCTTTCCTTGCTTTTTTACTATATTCTAACAAGTGTTGTCTGGGATCCCTCTAACCGTCTGCAGTGTTTTCTCTAATTGGGCTGGTTCATATCCCCTTACTTGAAATCTAGCTACACAATCCTTGGCAGCTGCTTCGAAATCACATGCTCTAGAGCTGTTCCTTTTTAATCTTAAGAGTTCCCCATAAGGAATACTTTGTATCAATTTGGGCGGATGATTGCTAGTCGCAAACAGAGTTGAATTACCGGCAGTAATTTTGCAGTAGAGGGCTGTTTCTAACCTGTCTTCTGATACAAACACTTTCAGGTCAAGATAGTCCACTGCCACTGGACTTACTGTGCCCGAAAAGTGCAGATTCAGATTGCTCTTGTTTAGGTCCTCAATATAACCCATGGCAGACTCAGACATTCCCTCCCACACAATGAAAAGGTCGTCGATATATCGATGCCATGCTGCCACTCTACCTTTAGTGGTACCCTTTTCGTAGGTTCTGGACACCTGCTCCTCCCACCAGCCAACGAACAAATTCGCATAGCTGGGAGCGAAGCAGGTGCCCATCGCCGTACCTGAGATCTGTTTGAAATACTTATCTTCAAAGACAAAGATGTTGTTTGTGTGACAAAATCTTGTGAATTCAATCAGCATCGGATTATGTTCTGCAAAACGCAATTGCCTTTTGTTCAAATAGAACTGTACAGCTTTCACAACATCATCATGATTAATACAGGTGTACAGACTAGTAATATCCAATACTACTAATTGATACGCAGGATCCCAAGTAAAACTCGTAATCTTGTTAAAAAAATCTTTAGTGTCTTTCACATACGATTCGAGTTCAATCACAAATGGAGACAGATAATAATCAATGAACATGGACATGTGCTCAGTTAAACTGCCCTGTGAGGACACTATTGGCCTGCCTGGCGGTCGTAAGTTGTCCTTATGAAGTTTTGGAATGTGATAAAAAGTTGCCACAACCGGAGTAGTATTTCTTAAAAATAGGGGGAGGAGCCTAGCGCGCATCTAAGATGGTCGCGTGAGCACAGGGCTCCCCGGACCCTTTCTGCTCCTCGGAATATATCCTGAGATTATCCTGATTTGGTTTCTGGAATCTGGGAGATGAAGACCAGCTGATCATATATCTCTTTTTAAAACTCTAATTGGACCTGGGAATCCTGAGTTGTCGTCGTCGGAACTTTTGGGACCCACCCGGCGGAGGTGGCCGGGGTGAAGGTGACCCGTGGGGCCGGGCTGCAATTGAACAACAGCGGCCTCAGCGCGGTGCCAGTTGCCGAGTCAGCGCTTTCGGTTTCGATTTTGGCCTTCAGGAGATCGGCTGGCGTGCGTGCTCAAGGTGGCGAGGTGCCTCCTGGGCCTCTGCCCGAGGCTTGCTTCCATCTGCTACTGGTGGGCCTGACGCCTCCGACCCCCACATCGGCAGTTTGTGGTCCTTTTGCTGGCGCCCGCACACCTTTTGATCGGAGGTCCCATTGAGAGACTGCGCTCGCATGGCGGGCAAAGGGGGTCCGGAGGGGCGCAAGACCAAGGCTTCTCTGCGCGGGGGAGCGGTCCAGAGCAACAACATGGACCGCTACACCCAGGGCAGGGGGCCCCCTGGCGCTACTGGCCTCTCCCCGGACGCTGCGGGGGGAGGCACGACCGTCTCTGCGGAACTTTCCCTGCAGGACATTATGGGCGCCATCGAGGGCATCAGGGAAACCATCGCGACGCAATATGAGGCCCTGGCCCGTAAGATCGACACTGTCGCAATCGATGTCACCCTGATTCGGGCCGACCTCTCCAAAACCAACGAGAAGGTCCAGGCCCTTGATACACGGACCTCCACCCTGGGGGCGGAGGTGTCGGATCTGCGGGCCGCGCTTGGGGACATTAGAGTGGTCAACGACCATATGGCCCGGCGGCTTGAGGACTTCGAGGGACGGGCCCGACGCAACAACATCCGCATCATTGGTGTACCGGAGTCCTCAGACGGCCGCCCGGTGGACCTCGTGGTCGAGGAACTTATCCTGCAACAGCTGTCCCCGGCTGGCCTAAGTAAATTCTTCGCCGTGGAGCGGGCCCATCGAGTTCCGGGCGGCCGGCCGCGGCCGGGGGCCCCCCCGAGGCCTATTGTGGCTAAACTGTTCCACTACAGGGACCGCGACGCTATTCTGCAGGCTTCACGGACCCGTGGCCCGGTCCGCTACGAGAACTCGACTATCAATTTTTATCCGGACTTCACGCAACTGGTCCAGAAACAGCGGATGGGATTCCAAGGGGTGAAGCGCCGTCTCCGCGAGCTGGGCCTGAAGTATTCGATGATCTACCCGGCGAAACTCCGAGTGGAGCATGGAGAGCGGACAGCCTTTTTTGACTCTCCTGTGGCCGCAAGTGACTGGCTGGACTCGCTGCCGGACGGGGGTGGCCGGCCCGGGCCCTCTGGGGGCACCGCAGGTGACGGGTCCCCTTAGACTGACATTTGGTCCTTGCTTTTGCGGTTTTGCACTGTACAGTTGGGTCTTACTTCTTTTGCATACTGTGTTTTACCAGGACCCGTGAGGGGCGCGGGCGGGTTCGGGTCCCTTTCCTCCTCCGGGGTCTTTTTGTAGAATGGGGTTAGGGGGGCGACAGGCACACTGCAAGTTGGGGGGGGTCATTGGCCCGCAGGGGTGCAGGGTGGGGGGAGTTGGACTTGGGGTGGGGTTGGGGGGGAAGGGGGGTTGTTTTGTTGTGTGTTTTTTGTTTACAGGGCGAGGTATTGATTTTTGTCCATATTTGGAAACCGTGCTGCGGGCGGGGGGCCTCTTGATCTATTGGAGGGGATGGGGGGAGACGGGTTGAGGCTTATGTCATGGAACGTCAATGGGTTGGGGGATCGTATTAAGCGGGGTGTTGTACTGCAATATTTGCGTCGTGTGACTCCCGATGTGGTGTTTCTCCAGGAGACGCACTTGGTCGGCAATGTCTGCCATGCGATGAACAGGGGGGGATACCGCCTCGTAGCCCATTCTGGTTTCACAACGGGCTCCAGGGGGGTGGGCATTCTCCTGCGAACCTCCCTTCCGGTGGAGATCACGAGGATAGTCTCGGATGACAGAGGGCGCTATGTGTGTTTGCTTGGGAGGTGGGAGGGGCAGCCCCTTACCCTGGTTTCAGTTTACGTCCCCCCGGGTCTCCAGAACTCCACCTTTACTGACTTGGGTCGAATGCTGCTTGACCTTCCGGACGGCCTCCTGCTCATGGGCGGGGACTTTAACTCTGTGGTTTCGGGTGAACTGGATCGTCACCCACCGAGGACCCTCCCCGCTGCCCAGTCATGGCTGGGTGGGATGTTGGAGACCTTCGGCTTGGTGGATAGTTGGAGACTAATGCATCCGACCCAGTGTCAGTTCACCTTTCATTCGGGGGCGCATGGGAGTCTCTCTAGGCTGGACTACTTCCTTATGCCCGCGGCGCAGACTGGTCGGATTCGAGAGGTCAGACACTTGGCGCGTGGTATCTCCGACCATTCTCCGCTGTGGCTTCTCTTTGACACCGGGTCGCGGTCTGCAGGGCGGATAGCTCCTATTAACCCTTGGTACCTGCGGGACCCTGCGACTCGTGACAGCCTGGTTAGGGCCATGGACCAATACTTCAGTGAAAACGAGGGGTCGGTGTCGTCTGCGTTGTCCCTTTGGGAAGCCTTTAAAACTGTGATACGCGGACACGCCCTCGCCCAGATAGTGGTGGCCAAGAAGGTTAGGAGTGAGGCGGTGGTGAAGCTGGAGACTGACATCTCGGGGTTGGAGTCGGCCCTGGAGGCGAATGTTACTCCGGACGGGCTACATGCCCTTAGCCTGAAACAGTTCGAATATAGGTCCCTGGTCACTGACGCGGCCAAAACTATGTATAGGGAGCAGCAGGGCCGATTGTATGACGCGGGGGACAAGGCGGGAAAGTTGATCGCGTGGCTGGACAAAAAGGAGAGAGTGAATCGTGTGGTCCCCGAGTTGCGTGCTGCTGACGGTGTGTGTGTGACTGAGCCGGATGAGATTGTGGAATGTTTCGCTGACCACCTCCGGGCGGGGTACTCCCCGGTGACTGACAGGGATGAGGATGACTCTCGCCTCCTACTGAGAGATATTGCTCTGCCCGGCCTGTCCGTTGAGGACCGGGAGCGGCTGGACGCTCCCTTGTCGTCGGATGAAATAGCGACCGCGATCCGTTCCCTTCGCTCGGGCAAGGCTATGGGTCCTAACGGTCTGCCCATTGAACTATACAAATTGCGTCCTGATAAGCTTGCGCCCTTCCTCAGCCGCATGTTCCGCGACTCTCTCGCGGCGGGTTCCCTTCCGGCCGACCAGCGCTTGGCCACTATAGTCGTTATCCCCAAGGAGGGCAAGCCGCGAGACCGCTGTACTTCTTACCGGCCCATTTCACTGCTCAATGCGGAGCCCAAAATCCTGGCGAAAGTCCTGGCCAATCGATTGTTGAGTGTCGTGTGCGATCTTATTCATCCGGACCAATGCGGCTTTATCCCGCACCGCAACACCGCTCTTAACTTGCGGCGTCTTCACGGTGCCCTTGCCAGGGCGGAGTTCCTCTCCGAACCGGCCGTGCTGGTTTCTTTGGATGCCACGATGGCCTTTGATACTATTGAGTGGCCATTCCTCTGGGCCGTCTTGGATAAATTCGGCTTTGGAGAGGGATTTATTGGCTGGGTGAGGCTCCTTTACACGGGACCCATGGCTCAAGTGGTGGTGAATGGGCGGGTCTCTCGGCCCTTTGCCCTCGGCAGGGGCACGAGGCAGGGGTGCCCGTTGTCCCCGTTGCTTTTTGCTCTCGCCCTGGAGCCACTCGCTGCCTGGCTCCGTTGGGAGCCCTCGCTTAGAGGGATCCGGTGGGGCCCGGGCTTCGAAGATCGGGTCTCGCTGTATGCGGACGACATTCTCCTGTATCTCACCTCACCGCGGCAGTCACTCAACGTCCTCTTTGACGTTCTGACCTCCTTTGGGAACAATTCGGGTCTCACGATCAATTGGTCTAAATCCTGCGTTTATCCCATCTCTGGTGGTCCTCCTCTCCTGCCGCCTCGGCTCCCGATTCAGATATCTCTGAGCGGCTTTAAGTACCTGGGGATATACGTTTCGCTGGACCCGGTGGCTCGCTATGAGCAGAATCTCCTGCGTCCACTTCGGCGGCTGCGGGAGGACACGGCCCGGTGGTGCAGGCTCCCCCTGTCCCCGCTGGGTCGGGCCGCGCTGTTTAAAATGATGTCCCTTCCCAGGTTCCTCTATGCACTCCAGAACTCCTTCGATGTTATCCCAGTGGCCTACTTTCGGGAGGTGGAGAGCCTGCAGAGGAGACTGGTGTGGGACGGGCGGGCGCGTATTGCTCTTGCCAAGCTCACTCTCCCCTGGTATGACGGGGGCATCGCGCTTCCTGACATTCGCAGGTACTATTGGGCCTCGCAGCTATCTGCCATTAACCACGCCACGTATGCGCCCGGCTTGAATCCGGCGTATGAGATGGACAAGTTCCTGCTTCCGGGCGGGAACTACAACAGGGCGCTTTATTCCCGCCTGGCTGGCCGGACCCTTACGGGTCCTACTAAGATTGCGGTGCGGACCTGGAGGGCTGCCACTGCGGCCATGGGCTGGAGTGAGCGATTAACATGTGCTACTCCCCTGTTTGCCTCCGACCGCCTGGGCAGCTTGTGGACCACGAAGGGGTTTGACCAGTGGGACACGATTGGTATCAGCAAAGTGGGAGACCTGTGGCATAAGGGCGCGGTAAAGACTTTCGCGGTGCTCCAGGCCGAATACGAGCTGACCGACAGGGAGTTCTTCCGCTACGCCCAGGTTCGACACGCCCTGCTCTCGGTCTTCGGGGAGGGGACCAGGATCCCTGTTTCCTCGCCCCTCGAGGACCGTATACTTGACGGACATGTCCCTGATAGTACTATTTCTTTAATTTATAAAAAATTAATTAATCACCGGGCGGACCTTTTTGTGCGCCTTCGGGAGGCTTGGACTGGGGATGGGGTGGAATTGGACGACGAAGATTGGCAGTCTGCACTGTCGTCCCCCAGGGAGGTTGCCATTCCGGCTCGTCTCCGGTTGGTACAGCTCAAGATTCTCCACCGGGTGTATGTGACGGGTCCGCGCTTGGTCTCGATGGGATTCTCCGGCGACGGGCTCTGTAAGCGAGGCTGTGGGCTCAGCGCCACCTTTCTTCATATCCTTTGGGAGTGCCGCGAGGTTGCGGACTACTGGCGCCGGGTCCACACGGTTATGGGACAGGTCACCGGGGTCGTGCTGCTGCCGGAGGTGCGTCGCTGTGTCCTGAATGTGTGGGAGCCCAATGACTACAGCGCGGCTCAGACTCGGTGGGCGGCCCTAGGGAACATGATTGCCAAGAGGGACATAGCGCAACTTTGGGGCGCTCAACGGCCGCCCACCGTGTCAGTATGGAAGGAGAATATGGACTGGTGTATGTTTAGGGAGAAGACTGTGTATGTGGCCCGTGGCAAGCCGGGGGCATGGGGTAGAATTTGGGGGCAATGGAACGCGTATCGCGGAGGCATCTGTACGCCCCCCCTGGTAGATACGGATATCGCCATGTCCCCCTGACCCTTGATGGCTCCTGGCGCCTTTTGGAACAACTACATATGGACGTTCATCTTCCTTGACCCCCTCCCCCCCCCCCCCCTCCGTCCCCGGCCTCCCGGTACTCCTCTCTTTAGCGGTTTGCTCAATTGTCCTGACTGGAGTTTCCCGGGGGGAGCCTGACCCGCACTGGTTTCCCTCATAACTCGCCTTATGTTGTGTATTGTTTGTTCTTTTGTTTTTGTGATTGTTGGACTTACGCTTCCTGTTCCTCGAGAACTATCTGGAGCCACTGCAGGGCAGTGCCCTGGGAACTGATTGTAGCCTTGATATGTGTAGATTTCCTTCTGTACCTAGCGGCCGGCCCGGGTGGTTGTAGGCCCGTACTTGTAACCGAATTATTGCTTAATAAAACTTTTTCAAAAAAAAAAAAAAAAAAAAAAAAAAAAATAGATGTTCTTCCGTCCCCAAACATTGATCTATTGTACAATTTCTTGATTAAAGTCTCATAACTATACACGCTTTCTTGATAAATCTCCTGTGTAGTCTTAGAATAGTATTTTCTGTCTGACAACTGTCTCAAAGCTTCTTCACAGTATTGTTCCCTGGTTTGCAACACTACATTTCCGCCTTTATCTGAAGGCTTGATTATAATTGATGTGTCGTGAAGTAAATCATCAAGAGCTTGCTTCTCATCCTTCGTCAAATTGTTGCAATTATGACTCCTCTGGTTGTTACATCTGAATTTTAATAAATCACTGACCATCGCATCAGAGAAAACATCAATGGCATCGAAAGGCATTTGTGGTACAAACGTTGATTTTGGTTTGAATGGAGTTTCATCAAATTCTCGGTCAATGCCCACATTTCTCGCTCTCTGGACCATATTTTCCATGATGTTTGATTGAGCATCCACATCCCTATGTAGATTGTGTAAGAGTTCCACTCCTGGTAAATCATTACAGGTGAGTAGATCTGTTACTGTCATTCTTGCTCCTGACGTTATAGTTCTGTTGTGGGTCTTAGTTTAAAGTACTTGTGTAGCTTTAATTTGCGTATGAAATTGTAAAGGTCAATTCTAGTCTGTGTGAACTCTAGTTGACTTGTTGGACAAAAGGTTAGTCCCAGGATGAGTACTTTGACCTCATTGACAGACAGCTGTTTGGAAGTGAGATTGACCACTGTTAAATTTGTATTCTCTATTGGCGCTTGTTGTTTCTCTTCTTGCGTGACAACCACGCGGGCGCTTTTCCTCTGTCTCTTCCGACCCCACCCTGATCGGCGTGTTCTCCGGAGGGTTGTTCGGGTGGTTTGTTCTTGCCGCCCCGTAACCATGATTGTCTTATTATTTGGAATTCGTCATGAAAAGGTGTCATCGTTCTTACTCCTCCCAATGTCGCCACAGCATGTTCATCTCCTGACTCATTTTCAGTTAAATCAGATTCTGATGTTTCCACTCGTAAACTTGATGTTTTTGTTGTTCTTTGCGTTAATTCCTTCCTTGGATCATCAAACTTCCGTGCAAATGTAAGCACTCTCCCTTGTAAATAATCCTTCTCATCGCTCTCAAATGTTTCTTGTTTTCTTAACTTTATTTTATTTTCATACAATTATTGAGAATTATTGAAAATTGTTGAATATCGGTGATTACTAAATAACAGTGTTACCGTGATAGTATGCTTTCACTGCTAGTTAATGAATTGAAACAATATGCATTTGCATTGCCTTGTTTTTAATGCGTTAGCATACGAACAACAATGTTTACACATTACAAGATGGCGCCATCGCTTCTGTATTGTTGTAGTTGTCCATTGTTTATGTTCATTACACATGGGTATGTTCATTACACATGGGTGTGTTAAATGACGGCTGCTTGCGGTGTGTTGGTAACACCGAAGAAGGCAGACCGCTGAAACGCGTTTGTTCTGACAATAAAAGACCCATCAACACGTCACCCTTGAGTGCTTATATTTCCTTTAATGTGAGGAAGTTTTGAGCTTTAATATATATATATATATATATATATATATATATATATATATATATATATATATATATATATATATATATATATATATATATTACCTACTGGCGGTCGCCAGTAGGTAGTTATAGTTAGGACCACGTTTCCATAGGAAAACCTCAACATTCTATTTTGAATAACTTTGGCGCCGGTCGACGAATCCTCGCGAATTTCTCAAAATAGGTGGGGCGCTACGCTCCGCTCCTACCCTGAAAGTCTCGGGGGGATTCGTCAAGCGGGGGCTGAGATAAAAGGGGGGTCCCAAAACGCGTTTTTCCCATGCATTTTTCCATAGGACCTTTAGAACGAGCTACAGCCCGAACGGCTGAACAGAATTACTTGAAATTTGGCAGAGAGGTAGTCCTCAGGTCAAGGAAGTGCCTTTTGTAGGTTTGGTGTAAATCTGTTCAGTAGATTCTGAGAAAATAGCCTTTAATTCAATATATATATCTGAGCCCGCTTACGGTACGCTTACCGTACGCTTACGGTAAGCGTACGGCGGCGTGCGCGAGCGCGATTCTGATTGGCTCTTAGATCTTAGTAAACATTCGAATCGGTCGAAACCAGGAAGCGGCGGCCACCATTTTGTGTATTTCACTCTGAAAAAAAAGAGTGAAAACAAGGAAAGGGGGCAATGAGGAGAGTTACAGACCCCCTAACAATTGTAAGGGGGTCAAAGAAGGACAGAAAAGTACAAAAAAAACATTTATTGATTTTAAAAAAAATCACGGGGTACGCGTACGGTAAGCTCACGGTAAGCGTACGGTAGAAAAAAATAAAAATAAATAAATGAAAATCAGATTTAAGAGTTTAGAAATTAGGGAGCTCTAAAAAGAGCTGTTGTGTTTATGGAGTCATTTTTTTAGTGGTACCTACAAGTAAGTACCGATGCAGAGTCTAAGGTTCAAGAGGAAGACTCTGTTCCCTTCATCATTGAAGTGCACACCATCTCCTCTATAAATGTCTTGCATGTCGTAACGCAAGTTGTTGTGGTAAATGGCACCCATACCATAGTCACGGAGGAAAGCAGAAACAGATTTGTTGACGTGCTTTCTTGCTTTGTCAATCTGTGGACAGAAATGATTGGACCAGTTCCATTTTTGCCTTTGGCATATGTTGGAAAACACAAAGGCAGTTTTAGGGAAAAGTGTAAACAGTTGTGCAAAGGTGTCCTTCATAAGCATTTCCAGACCTACCCCAGTCAAAGTGCCTAGGTCATTGCCACCACAGTGCACTATTATGAGGTCAGGGTGTTGGATTTGCATGAAGGATTTCACCAATGGCATCAATTGGTGCCACTTTAACCCTCTCTGACCAATCCATTTAATGTCTACATTTGGCAAAGCAAGGTCTCTCACCATATCTGTTTTCTCTGCAAACTTTTCACTCCAGAAGACATAGCTGTGCCCTACAATCCACACTGTGAACATCTTCAAAGGAGAACTGGATGCACTCAGGAGGTGTCTTTCAGTAGAATGGCAATATGAAAAGAAAGACAGTTTGGAAATGGAGGCATACATATTTTTTACAAAACAAAAAGAACTGATTGGCTGTTTCATACTATTCTAGAAAAAAAACTAGGCTGTATGTGAAAATTAATAGAAGCATGTTTTGTATTGGTACAAAAAAATGTGTAACCAAAGAACAGTACTATGGATTTGCAGTTAGGTTTGAAAAGTCAAGCACTCTTGCTCTGTGGAATTGAAACATTGTGTGTCGAACTTCTGACCTAACTGCACACAGCAGTGTTCCATGAGCTGTTGCTATGGTAGCAGGCAGAAGTCAAGTTGGGGGAAGGGTACTAGGCAGAAGTCAAGTTGGGGGCAGGGTACTTTTGGAAAAGGGTTGGTTTTCAACCAATAGAAATGTGTCATTACATTTGAAAAAAAGGGGGAAGTACTGAGATTTGAAACTTACATGTATATGTGTGGAAAAATAGAGGGAAAGTTTGCCATTATCTGGTTCTGCTGAGAGGAGAGAGGTGTACAGAACAGAGATCCTGGCTCTGATAATCTGCTGTTTGAGTGACACATTTCTTTCACAACTAACTAATTTTAAAGGTGAGTTTACAGTTTGAGAGGGGATGTATGTGGTAACTTAAGAAATGAATAATAGAAATGGGAATTGTTTTTGTTGTAGTTACACATGGTGGATTCATAATGTGTCAGTCTGTAAAAGAGATTTTCACTTGGCCCGAAAAAAAAAGAGCAGTAAGTGTGCTTTCAAATTGGCAAAGAAATTTCGTTTTGGCACTAATGTGAAAACATGACTCTGTGTGCATAGAAGAATTATAGGCAGAAATGTATTGCGTCTTGCTCTGGTGATTTCACAGTTGCAGTAGATGGAAAAGAGGAGCGAATTTTTGGGGGAAGAAGCAGAGGTTTAGCACACACCCATGTGCTTGCCATGTATAGTCATGCACAGTAATTAGAAGCGAGTGGGGTTTTCAGGTTTAAGTCTGTAATGCAAATACATTCAGCATCACTAAGGCTGGTTGCCCCTGCTGGAGTGTAGGCAGTCACAGAGAATACACACGGTGGTGGTCTGAAAAAAAAACTGCTTGGACATGTGCATTTAAATAAATTAAAAAAAAAGGTTTCAGAATGTGTCAGTCTGTAAAAGTGATTTCAAATTGAAAAAAGAGATTTTCACTTGGCCCGAAAAAAAAAGAGCAGTAAGTGTGCTTTCAAATTGGCAAAGAAATTTCGTTTTGGCACTAATGTGAAAACATGACTCTGTGTGCATAGAAGAATTATAGGCAGAAATGTATTGCGTCTTGCTCTGGTGATTTCACAGTTGCAGTAGATGGAAAAGAGGAGCGAATTTTTGGGGGAAGAAGCAGAGGTTTAGCACACACCCATGTGCTTGCCATGTATAGTCATGCACAGTAATTAGAAGCGAGTGGGGTTTTCAGGTTTAAGTCTGTAATGCAAATACATTCAGCATCACTAAGGCTGGTTGCCCCTGCTGGAGTGTAGGCAGTCACAGAGAATACACACGGTGGTGGTCTGAAAAAAAAACTGCTTGGACATGTGCATTTAAATAAATTAAAAAAAAAGGTTTCAGAATGTGTCAGTCTGTAAAAGTGATTTCAAATTGAAAAAAGAGATTTTCACTTGGCCCGAAAAAAAAAGAGCAGTAAGTGTGCTTTCAAATTGGCAAAGAAATTTCGTTTTGGCACTAATGTGAAAACATGACTCTGTGTGCATAGAAGAATTATAGGCAGAAATGTATTGCGTCTTGCTCTGGTGATTTCACAGTTGCAGTAGATGGAAAAGAGGAGCGAATTTTTGGGGGATGAAGCAGAGGTTTAGCACACACCCATGTGCTTGCCATGTATAGTCATGCACAGTAATTAGAAGCGAGTGGGGTTTTCAGGTTTAAGTCTGTAATGCAAATACATTCAGCATCACTAAGGCTGGTTGCCCCTGCTGGAGTGTAGGCAGTCACAGAGAATACACACGGTGGTGGTCTGAAAAAAAAACTGCTTGGACATGTGCATTTAAATAAATTAAAAAAAAAGGTTTCAGAATGTGTCAGTCTGTAAAAGTGATTTCAAATTGAAAAAAGAGATATACACTTGCCCCCGAAAAAAAAAGAGCAGTAAGTGTGCTTTCAAATTGGCAAAGAAATTTCGTTTTGGCACTAATGTGAAAACATGACTCTGTGTGCATAGAAGAATTATAGGCAGAAATGTATTGCGTCTTGCTCTGGTGATTTCACAGTTGCAGTAGATGGAAAAGAGGAGCGAATTTTTGGGGGATGAAGCAGAGGTTTAGCACACACCCATGTGCTTGCCATGTATAGTCATGCACAGTAATTAGAAGCGAGTGGGGTTTTCAGGTTTAAGTCTGTAATGCAAATACATTCAGCATCACTAAGGCTGGTTGCCCCTGCTGGAGTGTAGGCAGTCACAGAGAATACACACGGTGGTGGTCTGAAAAAAAAACTGCTTGGACATGTGCATTTAAATAAATTAAAAAAAAAGGTTTCAGAATGTGTCAGTCTGTAAAAGTGATTTCAAATTGAAAAAAGAGATATACACTTGCCCCCGAAAAAAAAAGAGCAGTAAGTGTGCTTTCAAATTGGCAAAGAAATTTCGTTTTGGCACTAATGTGAAAACATGACTGTGTGTGCATAGAAGAATTATAGGCAGAAATGTATTGCGTCTTGCTCTGGTGATTTCACAGTTGCAGTAGATGGAAAAGAGGAGCGAATTTTTGGGGGATGAAGCAGAGGTTTAGCACACACCCATGTGCTTGCCATGTATAGTCATGCACAGTAATTAGAAGCGAGTGGGGTTTTCAGGTTTAAGTCTGTAATGCAAAAACATTCAGCATCACTAAGGCTGGTTGCCCCTGCTGGAGTGTAGGCAGTCACAGAGAATACACACGGTGGTGGTCTGAAAAAAAAACAGCTTGGACATGTGCATTTAAATAAATTAAAAAAAAAGGTTTCAGAATGTGTCAGTCTGTAAAAGTGATTTCAAATAGAAAAAAGAGATATACACTTGCCCCCGAAAAAAAAAGAGCAGTAAGTGTGCTTTCAAATTGGCAAAGAAATTTCGTTTTGGCACTAATGTGAAAACATGACTGTGTGTGCATAGAAGAATTATAGGCAGAAATGTATTGCGTCTTGCTCTGGTGATTTCACAGTTGCAG
Organism: Triturus cristatus; assembly: GCF_964204655.1. Classification (NCBI taxonomy): domain Eukaryota; kingdom Metazoa; phylum Chordata; class Amphibia; order Caudata; family Salamandridae; genus Triturus; species Triturus cristatus. The sequence goes on along the minus strand of NC_140589.1, from coordinate 1,079,009,331 downwards.
TAGATGGAAAAGAGGAGCGAATTTTTGGGGGAAGAAGCAGAGGTTTAGCACACACCCATGTGCTTGCCATGTATAGTCATGCACAGTAATTAGAAGCGAGTGGGGTTTTCAGGTTTAAGTCTGTAATGCAAATACATTCAGCATCACTAAGGCTGGTTGCCTCTGCTGGAGTGTAGGCAGTCACAGAGAATACACACGGTGGTGGTCTGAAAAAAAAACAGCTTGGACATGTGCATTTAAATAAATTTAAAAAAAAAGGTTTCAGAATGTGTCAGTCTGTAAAAGTGATTTCAAATTGAAAAAAGAGATATACACTTGCCCCCGAAAAAAAAAGAGCAGTAAGTGTGCTTTCAAATTGGCAAAGAAATTTCGTTTTGGCACTAATGTGAAAACATGACTCTGTGTGCATAGAAGAATTATAGGCAGAAATGTATTGCGTCTTGCTCTGGTGATTTCACAGTTGCAGTAGATGGAAAAGAGGAGCGAATTTTTGGGGGAAGAAGCAGAGGTTTAGCACACACCCATGTGCTTGCCATGTATAGTCATGCACAGTAATTAGAAGCGAGTGGGGTTTTCAGGTTTAAGTCTGTAATGCAAATACATTCAGCATCACTAAGGCTGGTTGCCCCTGCTGGAGTGTAGGCAGTCACAGAGAATACACACGGTGGTGGTCTGAAAAAAAAACTGCTTGGACATGTGCATTTAAATAAATTAAAAAAAAAGGTTTCAGAATGTGTCAGTCTGTAAAAGTGATTTCAAATTGAAAAAAGAGATTTTCACTTGGCCCGAAAAAAAAAGAGCAGTAAGTGTGCTTTCAAATTGGCAAAGAAATTTCGTTTTGGCACTAATGTGAAAACATGACTCTGTGTGCATAGAAGAATTATAGGCAGAAATGTATTGCGTCTTGCTCTGGTGATTTCACAGTTGCAGTAGATGGAAAAGAGGAGCGAATTTTTGGGGGATGAAGCAGAGGTTTAGCACACACCCATGTGCTTGCCATGTATAGTCATGCACAGTAATTAGAAGCGAGTGGGGTTTTCAGGTTTAAGTCTGTAATGCAAAAACATTCAGCATCACTAAGGCTGGTTGCCCCTGCTGGAGTGTAGGCAGTCACAGAGAATACACACGGTGGTGGTCTGAAAAAAAAACAGCTTGGACATGTGCATTTAAATAAATTTTAAAAAAAAGGTTTCAGAATGTGTCAGTCTGTAAAAGTGATTTCAAAGTGTAAAAAGAGATTTTCACTTGGCCCGAAAAAAAAAGAGCAGTAAGTGTGCTTTCAAATTGGCAAAGAAATTTCGTTTTGGCACTAATGTGAAAACATGACTCTGTGTGCATAGAAGAATTATAGGCAGAAATGTATTGCGTCTTGCTCTGGTGATTTCACAGTTGCAGTAGATGGAAAAGAGGAGCGAATTTTTGGGGGAAGAAGCAGAGGTTTAGCACACACCCATGTGCTTGCCATGTATAGTCATGCACAGTAATTAGAAGCGAGTGGGGTTTTCAGGTTTAAGTCTGTAATGCAAATACATTCAGCATCACTAAGGCTGGTTGCCCCTGCTGGAGTGTAGGCAGTCACAGAGAATACACACGGTGGTGGTCTGAAAAAAAAACAGCTTGGACATGTGCATTTAAATAAATTTAAAAAAAAAGGTTTCAGAATGTGTCAGTCTGTAAAAGTGATTTCAAAGTGTAAAAAGAGATTTTCACTTGGCCCGAAAAAAAAAGAGCAGTAAGTGTGCTTTCAAATTGGCAAAGAAATTTCGTTTTGGCACTAATGTGAAAACATGACTGTGTGTGCATAGAAGAATTATAGGCAGAAATGTATTGCGTCTTGCTCTGGTGATTTCACAGTTGCAGTAGATGGAAAAGAGGAGCGAATTTTTGGGGGAAGAAGCAGAGGTTTAGCACACACCCATGTGCTTGCCATGTATAGTCATGCACAGTAATTAGAAGCGAGTGGGGTTTTCAGGTTTAAGTCTGTAATGCAAAAACATTCAGCATCACTAAGGCTGGTTGCCCCTGCTGGAGTGTAGGCAGTCACAGAGAATACACACGGTGGTGGTCTGAAAAAAAAACTGCTTGGACATGTGCATTTAAATAAATTAAAAAAAAAGGTTTCAGAATGTGTCAGTCTGTAAAAGTGATTTCAAATTGAAAAAAGAGATATACACTTGCCCCCGAAAAAAAAAGAGCAGTAAGTGTGCTTTCAAATTGGCAAAGAAATTTCGTTTTGGCACTAATGTGAAAACATGACTCTGTGTGCATAGAAGAATTATAGGCAGAAATGTATTGCGTCTTGCTCTGGTGATTTCACAGTTGCAGTAGATGGAAAAGAGGAGCGAATTTTTGGGGGATGAAGCAGAGGTTTAGCACACACCCATGTGCTTGCCATGTATAGTCATGCACAGTAATTAGAAGCGAGTGGGGTTTTCAGGTTTAAGTCTGTAATGCAAAAACATTCAGCATCACTAAGGCTGGTTGCCCCTGCTGGAGTGTAGGCAGTCACAGAGAATACACACGGTGGTGGTCTGAAAAAAAAACAGCTTGGTTTCATAATGTGACAGTTTGTTATACAGATTTTCACTTGCCCAAAAAAAAAGAGGAGTTTGTGTGCATTCAAATTGGCAAAGAAATTTCGTTTTGTGACTATTGTGAAAAGAAATGTAGTAATATATTTAAATACAATAAAGAATTTTTTTTTTAGTTTTTTTGCAGGTATTGCTGAAGAACAGTGAACAAAATTTAAGATGCCTACAAAATCTCGAGTTCAAAAAACGCTAAAAAAAAAACTATATTTGAGGACAACTGGAGGACCAAAGTTAGTAGAAGATGCTGATGTTGGGAAAAAGAAAAAATCTTCTGGTAAGCAAAAAAGACAATTCCTAAACAAAATATTGAAAACAAACAAAAATGTACAAAATGTCTGTTCTCGGAAAAATGTAACAAAACCTACAGAACAGCAAAAAATTGAGGATTTAGTTAATGCAAATATACCTTCTGCAATTGAAAAGTTTAACATAAACAGAAAAACAGCATTTAAAGAGATACGTAGAAAAATGTTTCAGAGAAGAGTTATGTCCAATTTGATAAAGGATATAAAGAAATATAAGCAAAAGGCTAAATATTATAAGAGAAAAAAAGAAATTGAAGCCATTGCAGCAAAGGCATTAGAATTAAAAAGGAAACTATTCATATTAATTTTGAATAGGATGCGTACATTAGATAAAATGGTTAATGTACTGAAATCACAAAGCAAAAGCAAAAGAGTAGTGAACAGAACAAATTTTTGTAAAGTGTTTTTAGGAAAGTGGATGCATAGCTCAAGTAGTGAACCTTTTTTTAATGAAGAGAGCTATTTTCAAAGTAATAGTTTGCTGCATGCAGTTGACACCAGAGGTCGTTCATACGAAGTAAAAAATGGTTGCATAATGGAGAAGGAGATAATGGTTCCAAGAGATGAGGTACAAGTGATGGCAGATGAGGCAATGGGGAGACGTCCTAAAGCCCCAGTGTACACTTGGAATTGTAGTAGTATTTGCACTGTGCGTCAGGAATCTATTGACAGATTTCGAGAGTTTCTAAGAGAATATAGTAAAAAAAGTGTAAAACAAAAGATTAAGGTGCTTCAAAGTCTGGATCCATGCAGAGTGAGAGAGAATACTGGTTTGCAGGGTCATTCTCTTGCTTGTCTATCTAGAAAAGTGTGCAATAGTGTTTTCCATCATTTTAGGATGCTGGCTGTTCATCATACTGAAATGAGAAAGTTTGTGAGACGGTTGTATTTTGCCAAAAGTCCAGCAATAAAGTTAAATGAATTGAATAGGGCTCTGTTCCGAGGAACGGTATCAGATGTAGAGAAGGTTGTTGATGAAATTCAGTTTTGTTACTTTGGTCCTGAACAAAACAGTGCAGAGAAGGACACAGTAAATGAGGCAGAAGTGGAAGAGAATGTAGAACCTTGTGTAAGTAAGACATTTAATGATCACATAACAAAATTTGCAATAGTCTCTAATGAAAGACCAAATGTTACTTGTATTTGTTGCCGCAGAACTCATTATAGAAAACAAACTAGGAATGTTGATCTCTACAGAAAGAGTGAAAATGAAGATAATTATAAGTGGATGGATTTTGCAACATATATATTTCTTGAAAATTGTTTTGAATTGGGTGAAGATCAGCGTATTTGTAAATACTGCTACAACAAGTTAGAGGAAAATAGAATGCCGACCAGAGCTGTACATAATAATTTAGAATTGGATGCTATTCCTGCTGAACTTTCTGAATTAAATACATATGAGTCTATACTCATTCAATGTGTTCATCCGTTCCAGACCATAGTACGTATGGAGCCCAAAACTGGTAAATTACCTCCTTCAGATTTACTGAGAGGTTTAAAAGGTAGAGTGGTGTATTTGCCCTTGGATTTGAAAAAAAATATGGAAACTATTGATGCGGATACTTTGGAAACTGAACCATTAATTATTCTGGTTAATGGTGTACCTACAAAGAATAAGAAGATTTGGCAGGAGCTGGTAGATGTGCGGAAAGTACAAAGAGCAAATTTGTATTTGAAAAAAAATAACAAATGGTATGAATCAATTTATATAGTAGAAGAAGAAGAAGAAGAAGATTTACAAGGAGATACAGAAACACCAAGTGGACAAATTGAAAAAGTGGACAAGTCAAAGGAAGAAGAAATTTATGAACATTTTAGCATACATCCTCTCCATTCGAAAGAAGTTATGGGAGACAATATTGATCTCTTTCAGATGAAGAAAGCAAAAGGAAATCCCGTGAGTGTATGGGAGGAGAGCTTGGAAGCTCGATGTTTTCCCCAGCTGTTTCCTAAAGGAAAAGGAGGACGATACGATGAACGTCCGGAACAGATTCCAGCTTCTGAGTATCGGACTACAAGACTATATGCAGAAGATCCCAGATTTCGACAAAGTATCCCTTATTTGTTCCATCTTTTATTTGAAAGCGACTTGTCTGCACTGTCTTATGCAGTAAATCACATTTTAAAAAGTGGAGTACATTTACAAAATGTGTCTGCTAAGGATTTTATGGAGAAAGTGCAGCACCGAGATGATCATTTGGAAACACAACTGATCAATCTGATGGCTTGTCAGCGTGGGACAAATGAATATTGGTACCGACGCCATGGTGAACTAAAATGCATGTTACGCAATTTAGGAACACCAACATGGTTCCTTACCCTAAGCTGCGCCGAGTACGCTTGGGATGATTTAGTGGATTTTCTACGAGAGGCCAATTCAAACATTGAAAACATCGAATACAAGACAGCAGGAGAACTGTGCTCATTGGATCCGGTTAATGTTTGCAGATATTTCAATCATAGATTTGAGGCTATGATGTCCTTCATCTGCAATAAAAAAAATCCACCCCTTGGAGAAGTAGTGGATTTCTTTTGGAGAAAAGAGTACCAGGCAAGAGGTGCTCCTCATATTCATATGCTGCTGTGGATCAAGGATGCCCCAAAGTTTGGAACAGATACTGATGAAGCAGTGTTATCTTACATTGAAGAATATGCAACATGTGCTATACCTAAAAGCACAGAAGAGTACAAGTTAAAGGAGCAAGTTCTACGTTTCCAAAGTCATCGGTGTGGAAAATACTGTCGACGGAAATACAAGAGCAAAGAAAAATACTACACTAAATGTCGATTTGGATTTCCTAGACCTGTTCTTACAAATGGAAGAGTCAACAGTTTTATGTCAGCTGTGAGACATACTATCACAAGAAAATCACCTAAGAATACCTACAACCTTAAAAGAAAAGAAGAATCAAAAAATATAAATGACTACAACCCAGTCATTTTATCCATGTGGAACGCTAACATGGATATACAGTATGTTGCTGACAATTCCATTGCTGTTGCTCGATATGTAACGTCTTACATTACGAAATCAGAAAAAACAGAATTGAAGGAAATGTGGGAAGAGATTTCTCACGAGAAGACTGTCAGTAAGAAGCTGTACAGTTTCAGTTTGAAGATGTTATCGCATCGAGAAATTGGATCCTACGAATGTTCAGATAGATTATCTTCTGCAAGTCTCTACTCGAAGTCAAGAAGAATAATTTGGGCAAGTTTAGGCCTTGCAGCAATGAGAAATCGGGTACTGAAATCTGTTGGAGAAATTGAATATTTGGCACAGTTCGAACCTGAAAGTACAGATATATTGAAAACAAACATGTTGGACACATATTATCCCAAGAGAAGTCATCATCTGGAGAACATGTGTCTCTATGAAGTGCTGCAGAACTACATTTATTCACGGAAAGCTGCAGAAGACATCAATAATGGAAAATATAAAGTCGTTGGTGAAGAAGGATGTTTGGTGAAGCAAACCAAAGGAAGTTTGATAAATCACCGGAAGCTGAGTTGCGACACTACCGACAAGAAAGAATTTTACTACTTGGCTCTTTTACAGTTGTTTAAACCATGGCGTTCAGAGGATGAACTACTGGGAGAATTCCAGAGCTATGAAGATTCTTTTAATGCTTGCAAAGACAGCATACAATGCAGTACATTCTCAACTTATCTGCAAATGTTAAATGAAGAAATTGAACAGGAAACTACAATTGCAGCAGAAATTGCTAGAGACAGTTCTCAGGACAGCCAAAGTTCAGGAACATACAGTCAAGATCCCCTAGGACAACCAATCGTTGAAAATGAAGCATCAATAGCCATGAATGAAGTGGAAACGGCTATGAATCAAGCTCAAGAAGAATTTATAGACTTAGAAAATTTGGAAAGACAACTGAATCAAGAGCAGCAACAAATTTATGAAGAGATCAAAAACAAAATTGATCACGGATTTCTACATGAAAAAAAAGAGTGCTCATGCACATCATTTCATCCAATCAGGATGTATGTAAGCGGACAAGCTGGCACTGGAAAAAGTTTCCTAATTAAAGTCATCAGAAGCTACCTAAAGCAAAAAACAGATTCTACTTTGTCTTGTGTGGTTACTGCTCCAACTGGGTTAGCAGCATATAACATAAAAGGAATCACCTTACATCGTTTGCTAATGTTACCAGTGGAGCATGAGAACAAAATACAATTCAACAAGCTAACTGGAGAAGCATGCTTGGAAGTTTCAAGAGTATTGAAGAAGATGCAAGTTCTCATTATTGATGAGGTGAGCATGGTATCAAACTTAATGCTTGCCTTTGTGCATTTAAGAATGCAGCAAATTTTGAAGACAGACTATGACGTGTTATTTGGTGGAAAACACGTCATAGTTTTTGGGGATCTTTTGCAACTTACTCCGGTTAAAGGACAACCAGTGTTTAATACTGTGACACATGAAGACACGAAGAAGTCATTGGGAAGCATCGGTAATACAAATATTTGGTCCTTCTTTGAGTACAAGGAACTTACAACTAATATGAGGCAAGCAAACGATGAAGAATATGGAAGTATTCTGAAAGATATCAGGATTGGACTACTCACAGAAGCTGGCAAAAAAGCATTACAGACTCGGCTGCTACATAATTTATTTCCAAAGGAAGAAATAGTTGCAGAGAAGATATACAAGAACATTGCAGAAAACAAAAGTGTCATCTGCTTAATGCCAACTCTACGTGAATGCTCAATATTCAATGAGGAGCTTTTGAAATTGGAAAAGGAAGAGATCAGGAAATTGGAAGCAGTGGACAAAATTGAGGATGGAAGAATTACTGTCACAGTAACAGGCAAACTGAAAAATAAATTGGACTCACTAGAGAAGAACATCTCCAAAACAGCAGGATTAGAAAAAAATCTATATGTTTGCATGAACTGTAGAGTGTTTTTAAGGAGAAATTTGGATGTTGAAAAAGGCTTAGTAAATGGAGCGATGGGAAGAGTTGTGGGTTTTATTAATTATCAGAAAAAAGATGGAATTGAATGGTTAAAAATAAAATTTGATCAGATAGAGGAAGTTAAAGACATTTGTCGTTGTTCAGTTCGTTTCATGCTTGTGAAAGACTTATATGTACGTAGGAAGCAGTTTCCGTTTTCTCTAGCATATGCTGTAACTATTCACAAGTCTCAAGGATTGACTGTAGATTGTGCATTTGTGAACATTGGATCTAGTGTGTTCAAAGAAGGTATGGCATATGTTGCTTTGTCACGAGTCAAAACATTATCAGGTTTATTCATGATAGACTTCGATGACTCAAAAGTTAGTGCTGATACAAACTGTGTAAAGGAGTATAATAGATTAAGAAGAAGCTATGCTCCTCATTTAGGTCAGTATCCTGTGTTGGAGAAACGTGTAGTTTCTCGTAAAAGGAGAAATGAGAATATCTGTAATGAAGATGTAGAGAAGAGGAAAAAAAAGAGGAGTGATGTAATTGCAAGCAAAAAGAATAAGGAAAATGAAGAACAGGTTGTAGGATGTCATTTTGAAAATAGCTCTGGTGTCAACTGCTACGCAAATGTAGTGCTGAATGTTGCTTTTTATCTGGAAAGTTTGCAAGAGCAGATAATAATAAATCAGGGAAAAAGATTCTGTTCAGAGCTCAGTCTCCTTTTTCAAAAGCTGAGTAAAGATAAAACTCAAATAGAAAGTGCTACTGATATTAGAAAACTTTTAGATGTATGTTCAGGACGAACACAGTTTTCTCAAAATGAACAGCAAGATGCTCACGAATTTTTGATGTATTTTCTTCAGGTAGTGGAAGAAGAAGGAGTTCCCATTGACATTTTTTTTGGTCTCTCTTATAAATGGGAACATAGTTGTGATAATTGTTATAATATAAGTGGTTCTATTGTTGATAATGAAAGGTTTATTTATTTGACATTGCCAGAGAGTAAAACAGTCACTTTTGCAAACTTAGTTAAAGATGCTAATCATAGCATGAAATGTGGTGAGTGTAATTCTGACATGTTATCAACATTAATTTTAAGGGAATACGGACAGTATGTAATTTTAATGATGCAACGATGTAGAGCTGATGGATCAAAATTGGATACTTTAATAAAGAAGTTTACAGGACAGCAATTATCAATTTCAGGAAAAACTTTTGTAACTGTTGCAATAATTTTCCATGATGGACCTACTGTTACTTCTGGACATTACACAGTTTATCTAAAATGTGAAAAAGGATGGACACTGTGTAATGATTCCCAATTGATTTTCAAACAACGTTTGCCTTTTGATTTAGCAAATTCCTATCTAATCTTCCTGAAACCTAAATTTTAGAGAGACTTGGCAAGATCTGGACAAAATAATTTTACCATTTTACAGGATTACCATTGCAATTTTGTAGAAAAAAGATTTTTAAAATTATCATTTGGCCTAAAGGAAAGATAACCAATTGTAATGTGGACTTTTTAAATTTTTAATGCAATTTTGAAAAACCAATAATTTAGAGATTATCGGTAACTTCTGCACATTTTAAATTTTGGAATGCTATTGGACTGCCATTGGAAATTTTTACAAAAATGATTTAAAAAATTACTATTTGGCCATGTGGAAAAGTAAGCAATTCTATTGTGGACAAAATAAATTATTCGAAAAATTTTCGTGAACCAAAATGTTACAGAGAATCGGAGAGATCTGGACAGATTAAACTTTAGAATTTTAATGGTTTTCCCTTGGAAATTTATTCCAGGGAAAGAATAAAAAATACTATTTGGCCTAAAGGAAATAAAATCAGATGTATTTTGGAGTTATTTGAGATATATTATTGTGAATGTACTTCTGAAACAAAAATATCAGACGGTATTTTAAAGAAAAAAGTATTGTTTTTAGATGACATTTTTTAAGAATAATATGCATTTCTGTAATGATAAGTTTAAGTGAGAAGAGATTCTGGGCTTTTTTAATACAATCTTTGAGATTGTTATTTTTTTTTGCCCGCTGTAAAATGATGAATGCAATTGCTTTCACAATTTATAGTGAAATGCAATATATTCTGAAAACAGCAAAAATAAGGCAAAAATATTTTTTGGGAAAAAATGTAAATATGTGTACTGTATTATAAAATGTTTTAAAAATATTAATACTTTTTTCTTTTTTTTCAGATCGATATAGAAAATTTTCGTAAACTACAACCATTTTAAAAACTATTTTTTAAAAAAACAAATGAATAAATATTTTTTTCAGTGAGTATGGTAAGTCAATAGTAATAATTGTAGTCTTTCAAGGACCTTGTAATGTGAAAAATGATTTTTAGTGTTTTTTTTAAAAAATAAAAAAAAGGTACGCTTACCGTACGCGTACGGTAAAAAAAAAAAAAAAAAGTTTTTTAAAAAAAATGTAAAAAAAAGATGAAAGATAAGGTTGGCTCTTAAAAGAACCGTTGTGTTCATGCAGGGACAGAGGAAAGGAACCATGGGAAAATCATTCAAAGCTACAAATGTGCTGATCTATTTTGTTATTCACTAGGGAAACACTGGTCTCCCTATAACAAATTAGAGCTTTACAAAATGTGCAATGAATATCAACCTTCCGAAATCGAGGGTTCATTTCCAGAGGGCCAGCAAAAGGAGATTCTCCCCCCACAGATGAAGGGCTCACCTGAGCTGCAGAAGAAGGAGTAAGCTCTGCAGGTGATGGTCCAGGCTGAGCTGCTGTGGATGTACTGGCTCGTCTTTCTGAAGAGTTACCTCCAAAAAGATGACCATGTGTCCTTCTGTGTACATCCTGGAGGTGTCTCTTCATGGTGTGATTCCCAAAGGAATACTTCCTGTTAGGATTACCTCTAGAAAGTACACGCTGACACAGCCTGCAAGTAACTAAGGGTGCATTCACCTTTTGCTGGCCTTCTGGAAAAGTAAAATAATCCCAAACATAAGAAGGTTTTACTTTCCTCGCTCTCTGCCTCAAGACAGTGCTGCTGGTGCTAGCCTCACTCTCAGAAGAGCTCTGCTGTTCTGCCATCGTATCCCAAAGACAAACCAGCTCCTTCTCCCAAGGGATCACAAGCAGAAATGAGGGGAATGGGTGTGGTGTAGGAGAGTTCTAGAACTGAAAGTAGTTTCAACCAATCAAAAGTTGTGTTTCAAGATCACATGACCTACCGTACGCTTACGGTACGCTTACGGTGCGCTTACGGCAAAAGTGCGCATGCGCGTAAAAAAGACACGCGCTTGCGCGCATGCGCATAACAGTCACTCCCCGGCACTTCCGCGTAACGTGCGCGTGTGGCGTAAGCGCGCACGCGTCCCACGCGCAGTACGCGCGGCTACGCAAAGTGCGTAACTATACGCAAGCAGCGTAGATAGATTACGGACGTTGCGTAAACCGTACGCTTACCGTGAGCTTACGGTACGCGTACTATAAAAAAAAAAAAAAAAAAAAAAAAAATCTGGAAATAAATTTTACATGTTTATTTTAAAAAATATATATAAAAAACATATTTAAGGATTTTAAAAATTAAAGCATAGTCTTTATAAAAGATAAGAAAATTAAAATAAAAATATGTTTGAAAAAAATGAAGAATATAAAAAAAAAATAGCATTTAAAAAACCTTGCAAATTCACTGAAAAAACCATGGGTTTCACACACGTTATAGTTAGGAATTAGCATTTAAAAAACCTTGCAAATTCACTGAAAAAACCATGGGTTTCACACACGTTATAGTTAGGAATTAGCATTTAAAAAACCTTAGAAATTCACTGAAAAAACCATAGGTTTCACACACGTTATAGTTAGGAATTAGCATTTAAAAAACCTTGCAAATTCACTGAAAAAACCATGGGTTTCACACACGTTATAGTTAGGAATTAGCATTTAAAAAACCTTAGAAATTCACTGAAAAAACCATAGGTTTCACACATGTTATAGTTAGCTGGACATTTTACTCGTAAAAAACCAATGAAATTGCCCCGTTATAGTTAGTTCAGCTAACTATAACTCGCGCGCCCGCAATGCACTGCTGATGACGTCACATATTACATCACTCATGACATGGTCAGTGACATCACTCATGACATCACTGATGACATCTCAAATGACATCACTGATGACCTCACTGATGACATCATCCAGTGAATGTGTGTTATTCTGAAAAATAAATATGTTTTATATATGTATATCTCATGGTCGATGGAAGAATAAATGGGTATATAAGTGTCTAAATGGATGATTTGTTTTTGAAAAATTGATTGTGTAACTGACTGATTAAGTGTATCATAGTGAATACATGGCTTAGTGAGTAATGTTTAAATATGTAAATATCTGTATCAGTCTCTCACTTTGTGTATAAGTGGCTGCATGGGTTGGTGAGTAGCTACATGGGTGCCTATTTAGGTTATTAGTTGTTTTTTTGAGTATCAGTCTGAGTGTCTGCATGGTTCGGTGGGGGGTATTACGTAGTGCATCGGTGCATGAATGAGTGACTCACTGTTTGTATGTGTTGAACACAGCATGTGTGCAGGACTGTATGGGTGGATGAGTGTGTGTATGGGTGTGTTAGTGAGTGAATGACTGTCTCAATAGTGTCTTCAGGAGTAACTACATACGTTTTAAACTAGTATATGTGACTATTGGTGTATATATGTGAGTATATGTGAAAGTGAGAGATTGAAAGAGTTCCTGTATGAATAAGTATGTGTTTCTATAAGTGATTGTTTAAAAGACTAAGTATGTGTAAGTTTCCGTAGAAGTAAGTGTGGTGGTGTGTGTATAACTGTATATGCAAGTAAATGTATGTTTGATTCTTTATTAGCATGAGTGACTATGTGTGTGAGTAACTCTATGGATGAGTGGCATTGTGTAACAGGATGTATAGATGTATGAGTACATATGATGAGTGAGTACATGTATGAGTGACTGTATAGGACTGTTGGTGAATGAGTGGATGTGTATGTGGATCTTAGAATTACTGAAGAGGTTGTTGTAACTGGTATTGGTATGTCCATTGTTTTGAAATTTTTAGTCTCTATTTTTGAATGTGTGTATCAAAGCTTATATTAAGGTGAGAGGAGGTCTGCCACTCTATCACAAGGATGATGTCATCAGTGAGGTCATCAGTGATGTCATTTGAGATGTCATCAGTGATGTCATGAGTGATGTCACTGACCATGTCATGAGTGATGTAATATGTGACGTCATCAGCAGTGCATTGCGGGCGCGCGAGTTATAGTTAGCTGAACTAACTATAACGGGGCAATTTCATTGGTTTTTTACGAGTAAAATGTCCAGCTAACTATAACATGTGTGAAACCTATGGTTTTTTCAGTGAATATATATATATATATATATATATATATATATATATATATATATATATTCAGTGAAAAAACCATAGGTTTCACACACGTTATAGTTAGGAATTAGCATTTAAAAAACCTTAGAAATTCAGTGAAAAAACCATAGGTTTCACACATGTTATAGTTAGCTGGACATTTTACTCGTAAAAAACCAATGAAATTGCCCCGTTATAGTTAGTTCAGCTAACTATAACTCGCGCGCCCGCAATGCACTGCTGATGACGTCACATATTACATCACTCATGACATGGTCAGTGACATCACTCATGACATCACTGATGACATCTCAAATGACATCACTGATGACATCACTGATGACATCATCCAGTGAATGTGTGTTATTCTGAAAATTAAATATGTTTTATATATGTATATCTCAAGGTCGATGGAAGAATAAATGGGTATATAAGTGTCTAAATGGATGATTTGTTTTTGAAAAATTGATTGTGTAACTGACTGATTAAGTGTATCATAGTGAATACATGGCTTAGTGAGTAATGTTTAAATATGTAAATATCTGTATCAGTCTCTCACTTTGTGTATAATTGGCTGCATGGGTTGGTGAGTAGCTACATGGGTGTCTATATAGGTTATTAGTTGGTTTTTTGAGTATCAGTCTGAGTGTCTGCATGGTTCGGTGGGGGGTATTACGTAGTGCATAGGTGCATGAATGAGTGACTCACTGTTTGTATGTGTTGAACACAGTATGTGTGCAGGACTGTATGGGTGGATGAGTGTGTGTATGGGTGTGTTAGTGAGTGAATGACTGTCTCAATAGTGTCTTTATGAGTAACTACATATGTTTTAAACTAGTATATGTGACTATTGGTGTATATATGTGAGTATATGTGAGAGTGAGAGATTGAAAGAGTTCCTGTATGAATAAGTATGTGTTTCTATAAGTGATTGTTTAAAAGACTAAGTATGTGTAAGTTTCCGTAGAAGTAAGTGTGGTGGTGTGTGTATAACTGTATATGCAAGTAAATGTATGTTTGATTCTTTATTAGCATGAGTGACTATGTGTGTGAGTAACTCTATGGATGAGTGGCATTGTGTAACAGGATGTATAGGTGTATGAGTACATATGATGAGTGAGTACATGTATGAGTGACTGAATTGGACTGTTGGTGAATGAGTGGATGTGTATGTGGATCTTAGAATTACTGAAAAGGTTGTTTTAACTGGTATTGGTATGTCCATTTTTTTTAATATTGTAGTTTCTATTTTTGAATGTGTGTGTCAAAGGTTATATTAGGGGAAGAGGAGGTCTGCCACTCTATCACAAGGATGATGTCATCAGTGATGTCATCAGTGATGTCATTTGAGATGTCATCAGTGATGTCATGAGTGATGTCACTGACCATGTCATGAGTGATGTAATATGTGACGTCATCAGCAGTGCATTGCGGGCGCGCGAGTTATAGTTAGCTGAACTAACTATAACGGGGCAATTTCATTGGTTTTTTACGAGTAAAATGTCCAGCTAACTATAACATGTGTGAAACCTATGGTTTTTTCACTGAATTTCTAAGGTTTTTTAAATGCTAATTCCTAACTATAACGTGTGTGAAACCTATGGTTTTTTCACTGAATTTCAAAGGTTTTTTAAATGCTAATTCCTAACTATAACGTGTGTGAAACCCATGGTTTTTTCAGTGAATATATATATATATATATATATACATATATTCTTATATTTTTTTCACTGAAAAAACCATAGGTTTCAGGCACGTTATAGTTAGAAATTAGCATTTAAAAAACCTTTGAAATTCACTGAAAAAACCATAGGTTGCAGGTACGTTAGAAAATTGCATTTCAAAACCTTTGAAATTCACTGAAAAAACCATAGGTTTTAGGGAAGGTTATAGTTAGTTGGACATTTCACTCGTGCAAAACCATAGAAATTCCCCCGTTATAGTTAGTTCAGCTAACTATAACTCGCGCCCCCGCAATGCACTGCTGATGACGTCACATATTACATCACTCATGACATGGTCAGTGACATCACTGATGACATCTCAAATGACATCACTGATGACATCATACATGTGATAAATTGATGCATCTTCTCACACCCTAACATAACCTTTCATACACCCACTCTAAATTACAGACAGCCATTCCTAAAACCATAGACACTACAACACCAATAACTACATACCCACCAACTGATTCTTAGGTTTACACACACATCCACTCACTCACCCATACAGTCACTCATACTTATGGTCACTCAGTACAGGACTATCATATGCACTCATTCACCTATATAGAAACTCACACACTGCCACTCATCCATAGAGTTACTCACACACCTAGTCAGTCATTCAAATAATTAATCACACTGCCATTTACTCACCTATACAGCTATACACACACCAACTCACTTACTCATACAAATACTAGCACATACTTACACTCTTATACAATCACTGATACAAGCACAGAGTCATCCATACAGTCACTTTCACAATCACACCCTCTCACTTATAGTCATTTATATACTCCAACACACATATATACTGCCTTTCACATATGTAGTTACTCACACATATACAACTGAGATATACATTCACTAACTAACACACCCATACATACACTTACCCACCCATACAGTCCATCACAGATGCACTCTTGAAACCATGCACCCAGTGAATCACCCAGTCACACATCCATTTACAGAGTCACACACAACCTACCCACACAAACACTCATGCACCCATACAGATACTCAGACAACCAATCAATAACCCATATAAACACTCATGTAGCTATTCGCAAACCCATGCAGCCGCTTACACACCAACAGACGGATAAAGACATTCACACAGTTTACTCACTAACTCATGCATTCAGTAAGATAAGTTGGATCACTTACTTTTAGAGTCAGTGACGCACCTACTAAATCATCCATTCAGACACTTATACATCCACTCATTCTTCAATACGCCTTTCCCTATTTATAGTAAACATATTTAAACTTTACAGAAACACACAGTCACTGGATGATGTCATCAGTGATGTCATCAGTGATGTCATTTGAGATGTAATCAGTGATGTCATCAGTGATGTCACTGACCATGTCATGAGTGATGTCATATGTGACGTCATCAGCAGTGCATTGCGGAGGCGCGAGTTATAGTTAGCTGAACTAAGTATAACGGGGGAATTTCTATGGTTTTGTACGAGTGAAATGTCCAACTAACTATAACTTACCCTAAAACCTATGGTTTTTGCAGTGAATTTCAAAGGTTTTTTAAATGCAATTTTCTAACTATAACGTACCTGAAACCTATGGTTTTTTCAGTGAATATATATATATATATTATCTACTGGCGGTCGCCAGTAGATAGTTATAGTTAGGACCGAGTTTCCATAGGAAATCTCAAAATTCTATTTTGAATAACTTTGGCGCCGGTTGACGAATCCTCGCGAAATTTTCAAAACTAATGGGGCGCTCCGCTCCGCTCCTTCCCTGAAAGTCTCGGGGAGATTCGTCAAGCGGGGGCTGAGAAAAAGGGGGGGTCCCAAAACGCGTTTTCCCCATGGATTTTTCCATAGGGACTTTAGTCACAGCTACAGCCCGAACGGCTGAACAGAATTACGTGAAATTTGGCAGAGAGGTGGCCATAAGGTCAAAGAAGTGCCTTTTGCAGGTCTGGTGTAAATCTGTTCAGTATTTCCTGAGAAAATAGCATTTAAAAGCATATATATATCTATACGCGCGCACCGTGCGCGCTGGGTGCGCGTACCCTGCCGTGCGCGAGCGCAATTCTGATTGGTTGTTAGATCTTAGTAAACATTCGAATCGGTCGAAACCAGGAAGTGTCGGCCGCCATTTTGTCTCTTGCACTCTGAGGGGGTGAAAAACAAAGGTTGAGAGCGTGAAAAGGGGGCAGGCTGGACAGTTCCTGACCCCCTAGCATTTGTCAGGGGGTCCCAGAAGGACCCCCAAGGGTCCAAAAAGAGTTTTAATTTTTTTCGCGAAAAATCGCGGAGTGCGCGCAACGTGCGCGCACGGTGGAAACGGAAAAAATTCCGCGAACGTTGCGCACCGTGCGCGCACGGTCCGAACTGCATAAAGTGGGCGCGCGGTGCGCAAAGCGCCCCGCGTGCCCACCGCGCGTGCACGGTAAAATTTAAAACAAAAAATATATATATTAATAACTTAGCATTTAAAAAAACGTACAAATTCACTGAAAAAACCATAGGTTTCACACACGTTATAGTTAGGAATTAGCATTTTAAAAACCTTGCAAATTCACTTAAAAAACCATAGGTTTCACACATGTTATAGTTAGCTGGACATTTCACTCGTGAAAAACCAATGAAATTCCCCCGTTATAGTTAGTGCAGGCAACTATAACTCACGCGACCGCAATCCTCTGCTGATGACATATGTGTTTTTCTGAAAAATAAATATTTGTAATATATGTATAGCTAAAGATTAATGGAAGAAGACATGGGTGAATAAGTGACTAAATACAGTGATGTAATATCATCAGCAGAGGATTGCGGTCGCGTGAGTTATAGTTGCCTGCACTAACATGTGTGAAACCTATGGTTTTTTAAGTGAATTTGCAAGGTTTTTAAAATGCTAATTCCTAACTATAACTTGTGTGAAACCTATGGTTTTTTCAGTGAAGATATATATATATGTACACACATATATATATATATATATATATATATATATATATATATATATATATATATATATGAAACAGGAGTTCCCAAAGGAAATTGGAACTTTCAGCCCAGAACAGCACAGCAACTCTTGAATTGTGCACAAACTTCGTGGACATGGGGCCCACCAGAGGGATTTTAAGCAATTATTTTGGTTGAAACTGTGCAGCACCCACCAGAGGGTTAAAATTCTAACGGTGCACTACCTCACCCAGCATGCAACCCACCAGAGGGAAACTACCTATCAAAAAATGACCAATCAGGTTACAGGTTTTTAAATGCATGCTTAGTGCTACTGTGAGGCTACAACGTTTCAGGCAACGCCCATGAAGAAGGAGCGGGAGGCTCCGAAACCGGTCGGCGTGTTCATACTGTGCCCACAAGTTGTGTCATCCTCCGATTAAAAGCTCTTCTGAACAGCTGCTGTGGAGTGCGTTCCAATTTCCTTTGGGAACTCCTGTTTCATATATATATATATATATATGCACTTCACCACTATCTGGGCAGGAGACCTATGTCTATGTTTCAACACACTGAGATGCTTGTGAAAATGGCTGAATTGTGTTTGGGTAACAATGTATTTTTATTTGATGGCCTTATGTACAAGCAAATGCAGGGCGCAGCCATGGGTACCTGCTTCGCCCCCAGCTATGCTAATTTGCATATGGGCTGGTGGGAGGAGCAGGTACTCAGGGTGGAGCAACAAGTTACATTCACAGAGCATGTAAAAATATACGTCAGATACATCGACGATATATTCATTCTGTGGAAGGGTTCAGAAGAGAGTGCTACCCAATTTTCCAAAGAAATTAACAACAACACCCTGAACCTCAGCTTCACGTGTAACATGAGTAGGGAATCTATCCACTTTTTGGATCTGGAGCTTTTCGTAGAAGGAGACAGCCTTCAATCTAAAACCTTCAGAAAACCGACAGCTGGTAACGCCATCCTACACGCGCACAGCTTCCACCCCAGCTCTCTTAAAGCCAGCATACCATATGCCGAGTGCCTACGCATGAAGCGAAATTGTAGCACTAACACCGGCTTCAAAGAAGCCATTCATGAATTGTGCAACAGATTAGCCCACAGGGGCTATAACCAAGAAATCCTAGATAAGGCCAAATCCAAGGTAGCCACTAAAACCCGAAAGGAACTCCTTGCTACTAAAACCACTACTACTGTAGGTAGTAAAGAAAGTTCCACTATCAACACCCCGAGATTGGTCACGGGATTCAATGCCTACCATGCCCAAGTACGCAAAATCATCTACAGGCATTGGAATGCAGTAAGGAATGATCCAGTTCTAGGCACGTCCACCAACAGCAAACCCCAAATCACATTCAGAAAAGCTAAATCTCTGAGACAGGAAATAGTGAACAATGCCCCAAGCAGAACAAAAGCTGAAGGTTCCTGGCTTAGATTGCCTACAGGTTTCTACAAATGTGCCAAATGTAAGGCATGCAAACATGGTAAAAACACGAAAGATATTGTCTTACCATTCAGACAATCACCTTATGTGATCAGAAAGCATTTCACATGCAAAACAGATTTTGCTGTTTACGTATTGACCTGTACATGCGACAAAAAATACGTGGGAAGCACCATACACCCCGTACACGTACGCATTCTTCAGCACTTGAGAGCCATCACGCACAATGATGTCACATACCCAGTTGCCAGGCACATAAACACTCACCACAACGGCAAAGCGGAAGATCTCACTTTCTATGTGGTAGACAGCATCCCCAAAAACCCTAGGGGAGGTAACAGACTTCTAGCTCTAAGGAGATTGGAATCCCGTTACATTCTTTTGTACAATTCAAAAATCCCTAATGGTATGAACGCAGACGAAGCGCTTAATGTCCACCTTTAGTCTAGCGGGTCTCTTGCCGCTATTTCCAATCTTTCTCTAATATTCTGCTACAGTCTGTTCACACGCTTTTTTATTTCCTTTTTACGTGTGCTTTACATCCTAGCAACCCACCCACTACATGTACACTAAAATCTTAATTTTTCTTTTCCTTGCCTTTGTTTCTGTCCTCTTTTATCTGACTTTATTAGTGCCCCACGGAATGTTTTCACACACTCCTTTATTGTGAGTACACCTCTCTACACCTTTCTTTCAATCTTGGCCCACTTGGGCGGCACCCTCCTCCATTTTTCGTACCCATTATTCGCTTCATTAGGACCACAATAGACGCTCTCTGCTTATTATAGTCCGACACTTTGCCTGGGTATCCTATTTTCTCCCCGGCTGCTCCTGTCTCATTTGTGAATGTTCACTAGAACTCTTCACGTCTAGACAGGCACCCGTGTGAGACACAATATTTGATAGCGTCTTTCCCTTTGGACCTTATAATTAATTCTAGCATTTGGGTATCTTTTCTGACAGATGCATTTTGCATCTCTTATGTTTATTTAGAATGTTTTGATGAAGTTTCCCGCCGTGGGCTTATTTTCATGTCTTCTATGTCCATACATGTACACGGGACAGTGAGACATATAAGGCACTTTGTTTTAATTTGCAGTTAAGCAGAATAATTGTCTTTTTCATATATATATGCCATTTAATATATGTATGTGCTTAATTTTTCACATGTTTTAATTTATATACGTTTATTTAGTATGTTTGTGTTTTTCGCAAAGTCATGCCGATCAGCCCGGTCATGTTTCTTTATGTCTATGATGACAGAGTGGTGGTTGCCATGACAACTGCACATTAACATATGTAAAGGTCACTGACATGTGTAACAGACAAGTGAACAAGGCGGTTCGCCGTCGAAACGCGTCTTGCCGCTGTTGGATTAAACTTCTTTTTGCCATTATTTCACGGAGTCTGTGCCTGTCTGCTCGTCGACTGCCAGGATTGGAATTTCATATATATATATATATGCAAACCTTTTTTCCCTCTTCTATCCCTCCGCTAGCCTTCTCAATCCAAATAGCTGAATAATATCCACCACTCAAACTACTTTGATATTTCACTATACTAATTCACCACTAATCCTTATGGGTTCCGGAGTAGTGTGCTACTCGCCAAGGAAGTGCTTCAACACCCCATTTGGGGTAACAAGCACTATATAAATACTAACCTTTTCCCTCTTCTATCCCTCAGCTATCCTTCTCAATCTAAATGACTGAATAATATCCACCACTCAAACTACTTTCATATTTCACTATACTAATTCACCACTAATCCTTTATGGGTTCCGGAGTGGCAAGCTACTCACCGAAAAAAGCGCTTTAACACCCCATCAGGGGTAATAAACGCTATACAAATGGAAACCTTTTTCCCTCTTCTATCCTTCTGCTAGCCTTCTGAATCCAAATAACCCATGACCTCGATCGAGGAAGCTTCCTTCAGCGATGGTTCTGGTGTTATGTTAATAAATTATGTTTCAAATCCCACCTCCAACTGGCAAACTCTTAAGGCAGCTGCCTCACATTCTACATAAAAGCTCCAACAATTAAGGGGCACTTGCTGGGTTGCTTTTTATTTAACAGAGGGGGAGAAGTAGTGTCTTGCGAGTTAACAATGACGGAACCCTTTTTAATCCTGATGAGCTCCGTAGAGCGGTGACGTAAGTGTTAGAGCGGAATGCAGTGAAGTCTGGTTTAGAATGTTGAGTTCACAGTAACATGCAGATGAATAAAGATGTCTTCACAGGCTGGGGAGAATGCTACATATGGAACAGCTTCAGCCGCAGCTACCAAACTTTACTTACCTCTGGCTATAAGTTTGTTGCTGTGGTGAGGGATGCAGTTTTCCTCATAATACTTAACCCAAGCTCCCCTGAAGTGATTCCAGGGTCAGTTCGCTGTCCTCCTGTTTGAGCTTTATGGACAAAACAAGCTTTCAGAGGCCTCTCCCGAACTACCCAGCTGAACATCACCACAGTGGGAGTTTGTTTCTGATAAACAAAAACTAATGACCCCCACACCCTGTGAGGTTCTTTCCCATGGTGCAGGGGTCATTGCTGAATTTTTCTTGTCCCTCATCACCAGGTTTTTCCTGGCAGTGACGGACAGGAAAAAAGGCATTACACTGTCCACCCTAACTAGGGAGGATTGCCCGATGGCCACTATTCTATTGGGCTGTTGGAGTAGTTATTTCATCAACACAGTCTACAGGAGCTCCGTCAACAGAATGCCTATGGACCGACTGTCTCAAAATGAGGCAGATGGACTGAGAGTTTCACAGGACAGGTACTCATTCATGTTTGCGGCTGAGTACCTCGTCCGCTAAACTCTAAATGAGGCCCTATGTTATTTATTTGAATTGTACACTGACTTTTTTAAATGCGATTGTAAATAATTTTCAAAATAAATGTTTTAATAATCTAAATGGAACACATAATTAAAAAAATACTGTATAATCAATATTGTAAAGATCATCTGAAAGATCTTGTAGAAACACTCTTGCTCAGTCTTAGTCAACAAGGTTCAATTTGATCCTTATCAGCATGATGACAGGATCTGATTCAGTTCCAAGCCATGGATGGATTCCCAGCTGTCAGGTGGCAGTGGAGACGGACTCCTCGAAGAAGCTGGCTGGCTACTTGCTACCTTTTCTTGTAGCTTGCCCAGCAAGGGAGTTGTGCGATCATGTGGTTTGTTATTTGGGCAATCACATCTGCAAGGCTAGAGGGTTCTAACACACTAGGCGTCTCTCAGGCTCCCTTGTCCCAGTTTCCAGTCACCCTCACTGAGGGGTGAGCAGGCCCATAAGGGGCAGGTGCATTTACTGGTGTGTAGGCAGGTGGCATTTAAGTAGAAATGTCTCTAGGTTTCTGCAGCTAGAAAGCTATTTTCATAGTGTCGTTGACCAGACTCCCTATACAATTCTCTGACTGCATGGTCACTGTCTCACGGGTGATTAAGAAGGCATCAGTTAAAGAGCTAATTCGCTGAGAGTAGCAACTTTTTTAGCAGCCCAGATGCCTAACATTTGTTAACAACTACTGTAAGATTAAAACTTAATAAAGGAAGTAAGCCATGCAAGGCTGGTCTAAATACCTAAATCCACGTGTCTCGATTCTAAAGGGAAACGAAAACTGACAAAGGAAAGAGATCTTGATTTGTCAACGTTTGTTTTTTCTCATGGGTTCTGCTTTATAAATGCTTGTACATTTTGTTCCAAGCACTGGCAAAGCCAATAATAGCCTTCGGCCATCTTGGAGTGATAAGTATAGAAACCCTCCAAGATGGCTGCCATGTTGCCTACATAAAATACCATCGAGGAAGTATAGAAAATAATACTTCAGTATGGCTAACACATTGCCTCTACATGCAATGTAGCAGTTACCTTGGAGAACTATTAGTTTTGCCAATGCTTAAAATGCAATTTAGCTGGTATTGCTAAGGCCAATACCGCCAGCAGCTGCCACAGCTAGCAGGAGACATGGGGTAGATGCAGCAAAGGGCAGCTGTGAAGACACAAAAAGTGCCTACAGGGGTCAGTAAAGCCACGAAAAGGGGAAGGAAATGAGGACAAAGTTTGCCATTTAACCTTCCATGAAATGCCATGGCCCTCAAAGACAGCCCACATAACCAGTGATAACTCTTTAAAACTACATGAGAGCCGATGGCTGAAGGGGGCTGACTGAAAGTCCACTTTCTGTGTGTATATACTCTAAAGTATATTGTTGGACCTGGCATTTCCTGGCGTGATTACCCTTGACTTTTTGCCTCTACCTCCTCTATTTTTGATGCTGTAATGGATTTTGTTTGACTGACTTAGATGCTTTGGGCACTTTGCCACTGCTGATCAGTGTCAAAGTGCAAGTGCTCCCTGTATAAAGTGTAATGGTAATTGGTTGTCCATGATTGGTATGTTTGCCTTACTAGTAAAGTCCCTAGCAAAGTGCACTATGTGTGCCAGGGCTGGTAATGCAAATGCTACTAGTGGGCCTGCAGCACTAATTGTGCCACCGACACAAGTAGCCCTAAAGAGAGAACTCAGGCCTGCCACTGCAGTGCCTGCACGCAATTTGTTAAACTGCCTTGTTGTCCTGACAAGTGCACCCACTTGCCAGGCCTCACCCTTCCCTTTTATGCACATCAGACACCCCTATGGGAGGCCCAAGGTACCCCCCTGGGCAGGGTGCAGTGTATGTGAAAGGTGGGACATGTACTGAGGTGTGTACCTTGTCCTAACAGTGAAATACTCTCCATTCCGTTTTTCACTGTTGAAAGGCCATCCTGCCCATAGGACAGAATGGGGAGGCTGTGTAATATGTTTCCAGCATATCTTCCCATAGGCTTAAGATGGAGAGGTGAAGTTTAGTGTGCCTGAACTCACAATTTAATAACACATATTTTTGTGAAGGTGGTTTTTGCATTGTGTGTTTAGAAACCACTATTTAGAAGTGACTGGGTTTTTGTGCTCTAACATTTCTGTGTGTCTCTGCCTGGTTGTGGATTGACTGTCTGGATTTGAAAGTGATATGATCTGGGGAGTGTCTTGACCCAGGGGAGGAGGTGAGACAGAAACAGGCTGACCTGCATCTGGAGTGTAGGGGGGAGGAGTAGCCCCTGGAGGTGAAGAGGCCTGGGTTGCTGTCATAAAACAATGGCTCCATCTCCTGCTGAGTGATTAAGGATCCAGACCCCCACTATCAAAGGAAGAAGCTGTCACTGGCAGGGAGACACCCAGAACTGGTTTGGACAGGGGTCAGTGACCCCCTGAACACAAAGACATCAAAAACATTTAGGGGTATAACTATGAGAGCTGGAACCCCTGAATGTTGGAATGGAATGGAATGGAACTGTTTAAGACTGTAAAGGATTAAAATGACTCTGTGGCCAAGAGGAACCTCAGCCAAGGAAGAAACAGCTGAAGAGACTGAAGGAAAGGAGTGACCCTTGCTGTGTGTTCTGGGGCTGGCCTGCAGTTTGCTGATTTAACCAAGGAGAGGCTAAAGGGACTTTGCTGTGTGCTGTGTCCCCCTGCTTGAAAGGACTTTGTTGTGTGTTGTGTCCTGAAGTAACTTATCCCCAAGGGCCCGAGGAGTGCTGTTGTGGAAACTCAGGAACACAAAAGTTTCCAAGTGAGTCTCAGCAACGCTGTGTGCGTGTGCTTCGTGCAGCCTGAGACCTTCATGTGGATTGTCCTGTGATCCTGTGCACCCGGAATCCAAGTGAGTCTCAGCGACGCTGTGTGCGTGTGCTTTGTGCAGCCTGAAACCTTTGTGAGGATTGCCCTGAAATCGTGCACACACGGAGTCCAAGTGAGTCTCAGCGACGCTGTATGTGTGGGCTTTGTGCAGCCTGAGACGTTCGTGAGGATTGCCCTGTGATCGTGCACACCCAGAGCTCAAGTGAGTCTCAGCGATGCTGTGTGTGTGTGCCCTGTTGCAGCCTGAGATCTTCAGAGGAGCTGTGCTGCCGGCCCAAGCATGCCGTTGCCAAAGCGGGAACTCGAACCAACCCCGCCGGTGGGGCCCGAGTTCCACTGCCCGTAATCAACGAAGTCGCATTGGAGGCCCAAGTCGCGAGGAGAGGAGAGCGAGGTCGCACCCCCCCAGGTAACATGCATCGCTGCCTGGGGCGGGGTGCGGTCTCAGAGAGAGGCACTCTCGGCCTTAACCCCTTCTCGCAGCGCGAGCCTCCGCTCAAGCACGTACCGTGGCCTGTACTTGCCGAGGGGTGGCAGTACCGGGGCCGGAGTGTGGAGCTACACTTTGGTTTACACCATACCCGTGTTGGGAGCATATGTTGGCAGAAGCTGACCGTGAGTCAGTAAGAGTGGCATAGAGACCGTCCAAAGCACCGTGATCGGTGCCGGAGAGCATTACGCTTTGCATTATTTTTACATTACGAACTGCCTGATTGTTGCATTAAGCATTGCATTATTTTTGAATTACAAACTGCCTAATTGTTGCATTACGCATTGCATTATTTTTGCATTACGAACTGCCTGATAGTTGCATTATGCAGTGCATTATGTTTGCATAACGAACTACCTGATAGTTGCATTACGCATTGCATTATTTTGGCATTACGAACTGCCTAATTGTTGCATAACGAACTGCATTATTTTGACATTAAAAAGTGCCTGATTCTTGCATTACGAACTGCATAGCATTGCATTAGGACTGCAGGGGATCATAGAGAATTGCTCATTAATACTGCAAGAACCTACAAGGGCTTGCTGGCCTAATAACCGGCAAGGTGAAATATTAGAAATACGCATATGTTGGATTTTTATTGTGTGGTCTCATGGTACATCTTTTTATATAAACATATACTTGTTTTTTATGAAACTCGTGTGGAGTCCATTTGTGGTGTCATCCTTGGGTTGCTGAGAGCATGGTTGCAAATACTTTACACATTTGCCTTGAAGATAAGCCTGGCTGCTCGTGCCAAGCTACCGAGGGAGTGAGCAGGGGCAGGTGTCCTTCCTTTCCCTGACTTAGAAGCAAGGGTCCCTATTTAGTCTAAGGTACCTTCCTCAGCCAACTAGAGACCCCCAGTTCTAACATATATGTCGTAAAATATTGACAAAATGAAGTAGCCTAGAGAAAGCTAAAATTCACTGTAGGCAAGATCTAAAAATGGCTTTGAAAATAGTGGTGTGTAAAAACACCGATATGGACAGAGATTTGACTTAATGCCTTCACAATTCTGTTTACTATGAGGGAGCTTTTTGACTGAGAAGATCTTCCCTCTTGCCATTTTTTAACATAAATCAGGATTAATTGGGACCATGCCAAAAAATGGTTCCTTGAGAAGCACACACTTACCCAGCCCAGCTCCCTAGCATTCTGTACATGATCCCCCAACATCTAGCAGAGTCTTTTAGACAGTTGTCTGAAAATGGAGAGCGGAGAAAAGGATTCAAGAGATACTCCTGCAGTTGTTGGTAAATAAGGCAAAAGTCACCTATTGAAACATTGAAATGCGCCAGGCATCAAGTAATCTGCTTCAGAACAAAGTTTTGTGAATCTGACTTGTCGATTTCAATAAATATTTGCATTATTTGGCAACATAATTGAAGCTTTATTCGATTTATATTATTGGTGTAATTCGCTTGTTTTGTCTACGTGAGCATGTTGTGATATGAGAGCATGAATTGTTTTGGATTTGAGAAAACCAGAATAAAAAAGACATACATAAACTTTCAACAATTCTCACAGTAGCCAAACATATCATAGCATGTGCATGCTTCCATGCTAGGTGAATACAAAGGGCGCATGTCTTAAAAAAAGATGTGGGGGGACTAACCAAGTTAGGCATTATGCAAATGAAATCATGACTCGTGCCATCACAGCGCATGATGTCACGACGCGTGACATTGCATGTGACATCACAGGAAGTGACGTCACTGGAAGTGACATCACAAGAAGTGGCATCAGAAGAAGTGGCATCAGATATTAAGACCGCACTCATGTTTATCAGGTATATCATGATTACATTTAAGCGACTTATGAGGTTTAACAAATGAGATTTTGCGTCTGGGTTGTCACAAAAAAGCTGCGCAATCCCGATGCAAAATATGGGCCTCAACTAATACATTAATTTTTTTAAACCCTGCCGCAAAGAAATTCGCAACAGGGAGAAGCATGGCAGTATATCTGTTTTGTTTAATTGGTTGCAAAGTCTACATTTTAAAATATTTGATTGGGTTAAGGCATCTGCTGTAAAGGTGCCTAGTAAATCTCAGGGAATAGTAATATTGGTGAGATAACTCTGGAGTTTAACACATTTGTTGGAGAGATCTGTGTTTTGTGAAGACCCAAATTTGAATCAAAGTAGTATAAGATTACTGTGTCTCCTGCAAAGCACATCACATAACATGCAGATGACAGATTTTTATTTTATGTTGATAGGTAAGTGTATTACTGCTTTCAACACAGAGATCGTTTTGTTACCAGCAGTTCATAAATTGCAATCCTTTGTAATACAGCACGGTAAGCTATGAAGGACATGTGACTCCTACAACTTGTAACCCTGTCTCATGGAACTCATCTTGTACAATGTTTCCACATGTACATGATTTATTGTCAATGTATAATGTGTATTTTACGTAAAGCGCTGTGACATCCTGCATTGCGTTGCGTAGAGCTATAAAAGAAATAAAATAGTGGTATTGAAATTATTATTTGTGTAAATACTGGGACAGACCAACACACCTGGCATTCTTACAGTGCATGTGTCTGTCTCTTATGTACAAGGACTGAACAAAGGCAATAGCTTGCCTCTCTTAAGTACCTGTGAAGAGATAACAAGCTGTGTGTCTTTGTTTTCCCTCGGTGGCATTTACATTTAAGTATGAAGTTCCAGGTGGCCTACCAGTCAGCAGGGCCGTTTTTACCATTAGGCAAGACTAGGCAGCCGCCTATGGCAGCTAAAGGGGGAGGGCGGCATAAAACATGAGTTTGGGAACCCCCTTGAACAGTCTTTGACCTCGAAAGCACATTGGGTAGCGCGTTCTACAATTCGACGTCACGTTCAGCGACACGGGCGGGTGCCGTGCGCGCCGATTACCGACTTCCGATTCGCTTTCGACCCGATCGGAGTCGGACCTATGTCTGTGCTCGCACGGTCGCACCCTGTGCTGACCCCAAGGTGCCTGCCCGCATATAGGAGCATCCGTTCTTCTGAGAGGTAATGGGGAATATGGGTGTGAATAATGTAACTTATCATTAGGGGTGCATTTGTAGCGACCAAAACAGACATAGTTTGTTCTATTTTTAGCAATCCCCTCTTGAAGGACCACATGGACCAAAATGCATTGTGGCAAAATCATGGAGCTTAACTCACAATGACTATGGAAAATGTTCGCCATTGTCCAGCACTGTATATAAGTTGATTCTGATTTGAATTTCATATCGACAAAAGTTGAAGATTTTGTTAAAATATTTGAATATAGTGAATTTATATTTTGAATGAATCGGGAAATAATACATTCGCTTAAATTTTCATGAACTAATGACCGTGTGGTTCACAAATTCATGAAGTCTGTATTATCGGAAACCATGAGACTACTCCCAGCATAGGGAGCAGACATCATTTTCTTGTTTTGTGTACATAGACAGAGCACATTCCCCGGTTGTATTGGGGTTGAGAATTTTGAGACTGGGCAAACTTGTATGGATTCTCGAGACACATCTTTAGGATGAAGAAGGAAGGTGACTTCAAGATCTGATGTCAATGGTTTTCTGGCAGTATGCCACCATCCAGTCTTTCTTCTATCACACTATCATTGTTGCTGCAAAAACCTGCTGTGCATTTAGGATGAGTGAAGAACCATAGGAATCCATTTTAAGAATGCTCTTTTATGAGAGATTAAGTTATCACTTTCCCACCTCATTGGGTTGTGTCCAAGGTTCTAGTTTATGATGTGGCGACAAAAGGTGATGGAGCAAGGTTTCATATCTAAAGAAACTTGCTCGTATGCAATCCTCTCGAATAACCTGTAATACCATAACCAATCTGTCCGTGAGTACTAATCTTGCACCACATTTTATATAACCATATCCAGGGGAAGCTTGTCTACGTGCTGTCTTAATAAGTAACTCGAGTGTCCTAAAAATGGGCGCTAAAATGTGGGAAATATTCTGCGCATGCGTCTACCACATCACGTGGTGTGACGTTCTTCTGTCGCTTGGGGGAAATCTTTGCAGCTGTGCAATAGCTTCTAATATGGCCACTTCAAAGCAACATACTAATGCGCATGCCGAGCTGAAACTAACTCATGCAAATTCTACTAAGATATTAATGCAAAAGAGTTATTAAGTAAATGGGGTTAGAGTAAGTGGTATACAGTGAATTCATTTAATTTAGTATTCTAGCATGTTTCTTTCTGACTTTATTAATAGTTCGCATTTGGGCCTTGGAGGGTGGCTGATGTCCTCATCCTTCGTGTCAACCACGCAAGCGCCCTACATCTCTGCTCTCAAGTCAATGAAGTCATTTGACAGACTGCCAAAACCCAAACCCAGCAAGGACATGAGAAAGTAAACTCCTGACCCTATGAGAGGAAGACCCAGCAACATTGTACCTTAAAATTGTCGATCATAATACGAAATGCTTGTGGGAATAAAGCTTGTGGGTATTAAAATTAAAGGGCGGGGGATTAGACAATAGACTAAAGAAAAATATTGCACTTGGTATGGTGTGGTGTCCTCACCCCACTACTTGACCCAATCAAATTGCGGGTGAACATAGAATTGAATTTAAACATTTGGGGGTGGATCATACACTTGAAATTGGTATAACAGAGGTAAGTTGTAGATAGTTAGACACACTTGATGCGGAGATGCTGATGCAATGCTGAGATGCTGCCTGATTTTACTGCAATCTGACTGAAGAATCCAACACTAGGGAAAATTTGCGGAAGAAACCGAGGAGGCACATCTAGGAAGGGGTCCGGACGTGCCCGAGCCGGAGAGAGTAGCACCAGAGAGGGGTGTAATGCTGGTGTTGCACTAGAAGAGGTCACCTTTTTCCTGTCCCGATCCTGTCCTGAGTCCTTGACTCTTTGATGTCGGGGTCCTCACACCATTCTAGGTAAATATATCTGTAGGGTAAATGCTCCGTACTTGCTTTCTGTCCTTTCTCTCCTCAGGTGCTGTCATTGTAAGAATTTATTAATGAAAACTGATTATAAGCTAACTGTACTATTTGCCTGATGGAGATTTCTGGTCTATTTCATGTGTATTTGATTTGACTCACAAAATTATTAATTCAGATAAACCTTTAAAACTTCTTCTGAGTCTGTGGTTCTTTAAAATAAAGTTAAATGCATTATTGTCTTTCCTCCCTATTCTAATCTACTACTAGATCTTATCGAACGTCCATTTACTCAGGAGACAGGAATGGTAAGAATACTGGTGTAAAGGTTTCCTAGGGTAAAATAAAATTGATGACCAGTGGATATTTGCCAGCATATTGTGTGTATGAATGTATATGGGCCCAAATGAGTGTTGTGTGTAAGAATGTGTAGAGCTGGTAAACTCTGCTGCATCAAAGGCATCACCTTAACGGGCGTTTGGTAATTGCTACCCAGGTGGTGGATAATGATCCAGTCTTGTATGCCTGACCAGTGAGCGTGACGTTTCAGACTGCTTCTGTCTTTTTTTTTTTATTTACCTGTGATGTTCTATTACTTGGCCGGGATGAGCGTTTATCATTGGTGGAGATGTCTGAAACCAGTCACAAGACACCCCATACACAAAAAGATTGAAGTGCATCTAGTGATTGTGTGTGTCATGTGTATGTCTTCAGTCAAAACAATTTGTATGGTCACCCTAGATGTCCGCCCTCTGTCCCAGCTACACGGATCACCTAGTTGATAGTGGGCATTATGTGCTCTGCTTCATTCGTTAGCTGCTGGTACATGGGTGCGAGGAATTGGTGTTATATCCTGAGAAATTTCAGGTCTTACAAAAGATCAGTTGGCCAATTGTCCGTTCAGTACTTGAAACAGTTCGTAGGTGCCCATCATTTTGTTTCTGGCTTGGGGATCATTACATTGGCTGAGATTGGATGACGTTTAATTAGTCTAGTTATCGATTAGTTCAAGGAGGCTGCAGGAATTGGCACTAATCCTTGCCCACCCGATTGTCGGGATGTGCTCTGTTGTCACCTGCTATCCCTGGCAGCACTTCCTGGATCTAGTTCTAGAAGACTTCAGCAACACTGGGGATGCAGAAACGTTGGCATTTGTGTCACCTAATGGTAACTTGAGTTGCGAATATTGTCATGTACCAAGAATGTAGATCTAGCAGAAGCTAGTCAGATCCAGAATTGAAGTAAATCTTTGAGAACTAACTCTACCTGTTGACATTAGCCACAAGATCATCTACTGTGGTGGAGTCGCGGCACTCTTTTTTTGATTGCTTGGTTAGCGAGGTTTATATCTAATGCATTAATTTTTCTAGCCTGGATGACAGGGGGAGAGAGTGATGGTAGTACCGGGACAAGTTCAGCATATTTCTGCGGGGCCCAACTTCTTGGCAGGGGGGGCGGTGTCTACCCTGTGAAAATAGTGGGTGGATGCTGTGAAACTGCGTGTATCCCCGACTTGTACCCTGGGAATACAATACATCATAGTTTGGAAAGCAGCCACTACGGCCATGAGTACGAGCAGCCCAGTACTCATAAACAGTGGATACAAGTTACTAGGGGTGGGGATAATCCAGAACATTATGAGTTGGACCCTGAGGGTCCACTATGAAATAAGGACTTACCAGGACAAGCAGTAGGTCTTGGTCTGATTCTCCTGGAAATTCCCCCACCACCACTCACCACCCCGGACTTTCACATGGAGATTTCAGCTGCTTCCATCTGCCAAAATCTTCCTCTGAAAGGAAAGAGATTTGTGGTGTTTTTGCAGATCTCATCATTCTGATGGAGCCAGTAATTTCAGATACAACCCCATTGTAATTACCAGGCCATTCGTAACGAGGACTTGCATTTTCTGTTGACTATTTTCAGTATGAGATTTCTGAAATGAATGATACTCCTTAAAGCGGCAAAGCCCACACAAATGCCCGGCATGGCAAATGCACTTTTTAAAATCTCCTCTCTCTCCCAGTCAGTAAGACAGATTGTTAAATTTTACTGCGGTGAGCACTACTCCCTTGCATGCACGCTGAGATCACCATCCTGTTTTAGGCATGACAAGTAACAAAAGCATGACCTCAACTTTTCAATACCAGCAGCACCCAATGCCCTCAGTCAGCTGCCAAAACCGCTTGAAGAGAAGGCACACATAAACTTTTGTAGAACTACTCGGTTATTTTGAATCAGCATTTTTTAGCACTCAGTCCTTTACAGAAATAATTAGTGTAGTACATTGGTAAGAATTGTAAATTAGAATTAGAAATACCTCAACCTCCTGATCCGCCTACCTACACCCCAAGTCAACTCAGTATTAAATGCAATGATGTAGTTACTCAATGTAAACAAATCTGCTACAAACTCACCTAAAATATGTATTGTAGCAAATCTGCCACCAGATAGTTTAGGCCCTATTCAAATGATTCTTCTGTAAACTGTTATAGCTGAAAATACCTCACTCGTCAGCCAGGAATTCATAAAAGGATTTTTAGCCGGGCTGATACTCCCTTTCCAGGACCCAAAAGGGAATAGACATCCCCTAGGTTTGCTGGGCTTGAATAAGAAGGACTTTCTTCATAATTAAACTGTTTCCTTGATGGGGAGAAAAAGACAAATAATGAAAAACGTGCATTTGTACACCAGGCCCAACTCCCCCGTGCATAAAAATAGGCTGTTTAGATTTCCTCACAGGGGGGATTAGGAGCCAGTGGAGGATGTCGGAGGACTTCAATGGTAGTCCACCTGCAAACATGCGACTAGGGCAGCCTTCTAGAAGTACTACTAGGCGTGTTTGTAAACTGTAGAAAAAAAATGAAAAAGTATATTCAGACAGAGATGTATGTCTCCACCCATCCTTTTACGTATTTTTCTCACAAGTCGGTCCTCAGTGCCTGCAGGGCTTTAAACGGTCAGATGTAAGGAGCTAAATTCACATGGAGCTTAATACAGCTCATAGTTTTCATTTGCTGCTGATTTTAGTACGTAATTAAATGTGAAAAAGCAATGAGCCTGATTCACAAAGATATTTATGTGAGCATGGGTGACTTATTCTAGCAGGGCTCATTACTTACTCCTGAATTTCCAGAAGTAATATCAACTCAAAACAAGCATTGGCATAGCCAATAGGTCTCGCCCTTGAGACCTCTTAAGTGTTTAGGCATTGAGCACATGCATACACAGGAGGAAGGACACTGACAGCGATAGGGGTGGGGGGAGGAAGAGAGCAGGAGGCAGAGAAAAATAAGGAGAGATAGAGGAAGAAAGAGGAGAGGAAAATAAAGGTCCTGTAAGAACGTGTGAAGAAACATGCAAATTAGTGACATCCCTCCTGAGTTGGCGAGCAAACAAGGACGCTAGTTAATAGGATTCTCCCATCCAAATTAAACTCACCCTTTATGGTTCTTGGGGGCATATCAACAATGGCTTTATCTCTGCTTTTTTGGCTTTAAAAGCCAAAAAAGCAGAGATAAAACTAGCGCCCTATCAACAACAGGGTGCTAACATGCAAATTTGCATGTTAGCACCCTTTTACTCTACGCTTCCCCTTGCATCTCTAATGAGATGCAAAGGGGGCATTCCAGAGTAAAATAATAGGAGAAATGTCGCTAAGCGACATTTCTCCTATTATCAAGAATGTCGCTAACCCTGTTAGAGACAAAAAAAGCAGCGCTAACCGCGGTTAACGCTGCTTTTTTACGTCTGCTAATTTTCAGACTTAGCCATGATATCCTATGGAAGGAGGATATCATGGCTAAGTTTGCCTGTCCCTATCAACAAGGTAACGTGTGATTATCGCTGGGTTTCCAGCGATAATCTCACGTTAGCCTGTTAGCGTGTAGATTTTTATCGCTATTGAGATAAGCGTTGCTAATAGCACGCTATCTCAGCGATAAAAATTCACGCTAGCCGGCGATAATTATCCTCACGCTAAGAGCGCTGAGCGATAATTATCGCCGGTTGTTGTTGATGTGCCCCTTGGTTAGTAGGCCTCACCAGGCCTCAGTCGTGCGTCCCTACACTGTACAGGCTCTGCTAGGTAAACAACTGCAAAGTGTCCATGCCCTGCTGATACCATATTAACATTAAGATTAATAAGCCGTGGTTGCAACCAAGCTACTTCCCCTTTATGCACAGCTCCGGGTGAGGCGGGTTGTAACTGAGCTCTGGCACAATCAGAGCATAACCCCATAATCCGGTCAGTAATCCATTGGAGTAAGTGAGTACGAGGCAACGGAAGCCCCTGGTATATCTGAGAAACCGGCAGACCTGGAGTGAGGTCTGTGAAGGGACCACTCGGCATGAGCGAAACCAAAGCCTAAAGAGACATCGGGTGGACCAGTTGGTGCCAGTGCCGGAGGCCGCAGATCAAGACCAAACAGACAGGAGCTATATAGAACAGGACACTTCCTCATGGACGTGAAGTGAGAGTAGGGTCTCACTCGAATGACTACGTCTTGTCTCAGTTCTCACGTGACTGAAGCAATCCTATCTGCAAGTGTACCTGCAATGGCAACTACTGAGCATTGGAGTGACAGGGCCTGTGTCTTTGCATTACAAACCAATTAGCCTCTAGGCACTTTTACAAATCAGCATGCACACAGGAAAGCTGACACACAACACTCGCATCATTCTTTCTGGTCATGCACAAATATTGTGTAATTCTTCCTCACACAGAATGCACACTGATATACACATACAAATAGGGGATGTAGGTTTGCATTTTGTAATACAAATAACATATTTTTATTATACATGCCCAGGTTCTGAGGGATACTGTGTTACCCCATAGCTTTATATATTGGTTTGCATTTTGTGTCAGAAAGGAGTCCCAGTCAACCCCATATTTTATGCAAGTGCACGGGAAAACATTTCCTCAAACGATGAACCAGGCAGGATTCTAAATCACAGAGCAGCATTGGACGCTGCCTTCCTAGCATTGAGGCTAAATGGGAAAAAAGTCTGTATTTTACGATGTGAGCTGTAAAATGAGAGCAACACCTTTTAATCTGTTTCCCCACTTGGCCAAATTAAAGGGGACCTAGGATCAACCACTTTTCCTATGATGTGTTTTATATGGATATTTCCATATGTTAAAAAGTATGAAGATCTCAAACACTGTTGCAAGTAGTTCACATTCAAAAATTCAAAGGGTACCGACCCATATGCAAAATATTGTCAAAACAGGAGCATGAAATTTAGCATTACAACATGTTTCTCTTGAGTTGGACACCAACAGTGTTGGAACATATCAAATAGGAACATATGTTTTTACCATAACTCGATCATACCTCTGCCTGGCAGGTCTATTGGAAATGTAACGGGTAGTCTTAACATGCCTGTAGTCCACATCAACAAGGCCAAACGCGCACCCAAAACTGCAAATACGTCAGAAACAAGAATAATATCCTATTTAAACATACCCTGGAAGGGCGATACTCTTCCATAAAGTTCTAGGTTCTACACTCACCTTGTCCGACTCCTGCTGGTACATCCCTCCCCTGGCTAAGCCTACACCTAACGGACGTCGGGTGTGTGAGCTGGCAGAGTTCTGTGAGGGAGCTACAAACTGCAGGTAAGGAGCTGTTCCCCTGCAACCAGAAGTTGGAGGGACGTAGCCCCGGAAGTGTGAATGAAGGATTTGACATCAGATTTAACAACCTACTGCACATGCCCAGAATTACAGAATACGTATCACCGGAAAATGCGCTGACACAGAAACACAAGCCCGGAAGTGGTGCGTGCGCACGCAGTCTTCGCTTCTCAAGCACTGCACTCGTGCTTGTGGCGCGCCGCTGCTCGCTCCCGCAAGGTGGATGCCGCCACAAGCACGAGTGCAGTGCTTGAAAAGTGAAGACCGATGGCTAAAGGCCCTCCTAGAGCAACGCATGCGTGCTGCCTAGGCGAGACCTAAAAACTTAGTAAATTAAACTCTGCATGTTTCTATGTCTGCGTTTATTTCTAAAAAAGGAAAAATGAAGAGAGTAGGTGTGCCTTAGCGTTACTACCTACGCTACATACTAATACAGAAATATCTATGTAGCGCTAAAAAAAAACAAGAACGTCAACAGAGCGCTAGGAAAGATGACAGGGCTACATACCCTAAAGCAAGAATGTCTTGACCAATTTAGTGAACAGCAGATCATCACCAGGCCCTCTCACATACTCTGAAAGCGTGCAATCGATGGAAATACGCTCTATACATCTATCTCACACTTTTTGGCGGTACAGTAAGTTTTTGTCAAGTGATCTTAAGCCCTGCCTCAGATATAGGGTAAAAAAGTTTCGGCCAGGTAATTGGGGGAGTTCCCATGTGCCGCTTTACATGTCAGCAAAGGTGTTTTACATTCCACGTCGCAGGCCACTGGCAGCCTTCGATGTTTCCTCTGGGCTTGCAATGCACAGTCCATTTAGGTTCAGTAAGCATTGTTATCGCTGTTGTCTTCTGGACAACCCGACGCTTTGAAATTTTATCTTTGGGGGTTCCAGCTGCAGGACATCCCCACAGCCTGTAATTCAGGACTGCCAGGTCAATATCTGAGCAGATTGAAAGCATGTGGGTTTTAAGAGAAGACTGCCGATGTGCACGTGTTTGTACCACAATCATCGAGTTTGTGTTATATCTGGCTTCCTATAGTGCTAAAATCTAAACGTCATCTAAGTGCGCATTTATCAGTAAAATAAATATGAAAAGATACTAGATGCAACCTAATTATTTATTTGATGACAAAATGAATGTAGTCAAATACAGACGTGAACGGAAACA
This sequence comes from Triturus cristatus, assembly GCF_964204655.1. Taxonomy (NCBI): domain Eukaryota; kingdom Metazoa; phylum Chordata; class Amphibia; order Caudata; family Salamandridae; genus Triturus; species Triturus cristatus. Next base: position 1,078,972,084 of record NC_140589.1, on the reverse strand, counting down.
AAATATATACCAGGCATAGCGAGCCCTATTTAGAACATCTAAAACAAATCAATAGATAAAAAATGGAATAGTAAGATAAAATATATGCCTTATCTCGCTGTACAGATTTGGTTAAATTAAGACTACTGCCCGTGTCATAGTAAACTACTCATTGAAGAGCACAGCGTTTAAAGGCTTCCAAAATGTTATGAAGAAATTGAGTATAACTATTATCGCTGTGGCTTACAGCCTACAGCATCAGTTAGAGGTGTAGCCAGCCCCTGATCGGCCAGGCACATGTCTTCAAGGCCCCCACCCCCACAGCTCCGCCATGCATCAAGTTGCACAGCCTTAAAGCCAGTCTCTATTTTTAAGCCCATGCCATTCTAATTTTGAATTGTTAGACATGTGTTTGAAAAAAAATAGCAGTGGATGTATGACATGGCTACGGACTGAGGACTGCATGGTAGAAAGTGCTCACCAGGATAACGCTTAGAAATCACAATAAATCAACCTTTTAAGGTTATTACTGGTACAGTGCATGCGCATTTCTACAATAAAAGGTCGCACCTCTCTATCAGCAGACGTAGTTAGTAAGATGTGTTTATATAGTTTGGCTTGGTGCTGTGTTTTTTGCTGGATGCTTCTTGGCGCCCCGGCCCCAGCCCTATCAACATTCCCACCGCACCTGAATCCCTCTGACGCACACATACACAGAAGACAATGCAGACCTTGCCATGCACAGTTCAGTATAGACGGATTACAACTCAAATGAAGGAGTCCATTCTGGGAACAATTGACGTTAAATGTATAGAAAGGAACCTGACTCACAAGCCTAAATGTAACCCTTTCAATGCAAGGGTGTTTGCGGAGCTCTGCTGCAAATCTTTTAGAAAAAAACATGACATTAGGGGGCATATTTACAAGCCCCTATCGCCACAGGAGCGTCACTTTTTCTGATGTTCCTGTTGCGATAGGGGCTCCACCTTATTCACAAGGCGGCGTTATGACACCGTGGCTTAACGCTGCCTTGTGAATAAGGCCCCCTTTCACTGTACACTTAGTGAAATGGGTGGGCAATGGGTGGTGTGGTGGGCGTTCCGCCGCAACACCCATTGATTTTGACGCTACCCCATCTTGACAAAGATGGCCTAAATATGGGGCAGTGCCAAAATTAAGAATAAAAAATTCTTTAGTTCTCCTTGTTGTTGCTGTTTCTATGTGTGCTGCATTGTGCAGCACACATAGAAACAGCAAAATGCAATTGATTGTTTATGCGCAGGAAGGTGTTCTGCAGCACACATAGAAGTTACAAAACACCATTACTGATTGTTTATGTGCAGGAAGGGACACATTCTCGCACATAAATAATATTTTCCTGCAACGCAGGCACCCTTGCACAAAGGTGCAAGAGTGCCTGCGTTGGCGCTAGGCATCTACATTTAGCCCCAACTCCTAGGGAAAGGCAGGGTACACTGTATTCTCATGAATAAGGCGCATCCCTACATTTGCAAACATTTGAGGCGCGATGTTAGCCTTCTAGGCGCGCGTTGTAGCCTTCTTGGCTTAATGCCATGCTCCAAACAGTTTCTTAGTAAATATGCCCCTAGGTTGTTCAAGCGCACCTATCTCTTTGGTCTCATTGTATGCCCATACAACCAGGGTGTTCTTTCAGTACTTTCAGGGCTATGTATTGGTGCAAACCCTGCATCAATATCACATTGCTACCTGAAGATATAATGGAAAATGTGTATATATATATATATATATATATATATATATATATATATATATATATATATATATATATATATATATATATATAGATATATATATATATATATATATATATATATATATATATATATATATATATATTGTATTTGTTCAATGTTTTATTACATTTCTGAAACGGACAATCATACATCCTGAAACAGTAATGAAGGAAATGGTGAACTCGTTGTCTTCCTACACTGCTGAAACAACAGGAAACTCTTAAGAAAGTTAACCCTTGTGTTCTTCCCGTCAGAGACATATGTCAATTTGAAGTTTTGTAGAGGCAACTATAACTTTATTAATGTTGGGCTTGCATTGCTAATGCCCTTATCTCCAAGGAGAAATGCCAGAAGCTTATAACCTGTGAACACATTGAACCTTTTACATCACAAAATGTTGTTAATATATTCTACAGCTCATACACTTACAAGGGCTTCCTTTTCAATTGTGCTATAGTGACGTTTATCTTTGGCATCGAGGAGCAAGTTCAATTGTGTGTTCTTTTCTCTCTACCAAAAGGATAAAAGTCATCCCTATATTAGCTGTTAGGGAATGTTTGTTAAGGCTGGCTCACTCAGGTCATTTGAATATAGCACTTTACTACGCGATGTATTACATCGCGTGCTATTACAACGCAGTCGTTACAACAACCGTGTTGTTAGTACGCGATGCATCTACATTGCAAGTCTTAACAACGACTTCCACTAGGGGGCGTGCTGGACTTAGGAATAGTATTATTTACTATTCCTACTCCAGTTTGCACAACAGTAGGGAAGGTGTTGGAATTCATTTCCAATACCTCAGCGCCCCCTAGTGGAAGCCGTTGTTAAGACTTGCGATGTAAAGGCATCGCGTGCTAACAACGTAGTCGATGTAACGACCGTGTTGTAATAGCATCCGATGTAATGACAGCGTTGTAAACTCTGTTTCCCAGGTCATTTTGGTGTGATATTGACAAAGAAAAATAAACAAGCATTGGCAATGTCAATAGGTCTCGCTTTTGCAAGAGTTAGAATTGGAGTTGCAAATGACTATGGGCCAGATGTACAACCCTTTTTTGTGGCAAAAACGGGAGATCCACCTATTTGCGAGCGCAAAAAAGGCTAATGGCATGTACAAATGCTATTTTGCAAGTCACTGACTCGCAAAATATCATTTGCGACTCCCGCTATTAGGAAGGGGCGTCCCTTCCTAATAGCGAGCCAACATGCCATGTACAATTGTTTTGCGGCTGCAAAACACTTGCAGTTTACCACTTATTTCACATTGGTGGTAAGCCACTCGCAAATGGGAAGGTGTCCCCAGGGGACCCCTTCCCCTTTGTGAGTATGTGAGAAAATATTTTTAAGAGCAGGCAGTGAGCAGGCAGTGGTCCCAGGGACCAATGCCTGCCCTTAAAAAATATAAAACTCAAAAGTTTCATTTTTCTTTTTCTTAAATGCATCCCGTTTTCCTTTAAGGAAAACGGGCTGCATTAAAAAAAAAAGACTGTGTTATTTAAAAGCAGTCCCAGACATGGTGGGCTGCTGACCCCAGCAGGCCACCATCCCTGGGAGCGCTAGCCATTCCTAATGGGCTTGCAAATTGCGCCTGCCTCATTAATATTTATGAGGCATGCAATTTGCGACCCAATTAGGAATCGCAAACAGTGTCTGAGACACTGTTATATATCCCAATTTGCGAGTCACAAATTGCAAGTCGCAAATGCGATGCAATTCGCGAGTCGCAAATTGGTGGGTTGTACATCTGGCCCTATATCTTTTACGATGTGTTTTGGTTTGCATGTGTGTGGGTTGGAATTATGTGGATTGGATTGGAATTCTTAGTTGTGGAATTGTGTGCTGTGGAGTGGATTTGTGTAGTGGAAGTATGTGGCACAGTGGATAGATAGGGGTGAAAGCTGCACGGAATAAATAGATAGCCCATAGATAGCCCATATCGGGATGTGTAGACACCTATATATATTGATTGGGGGTGGGCGGAATTTGCGAAATCCACTTTCGCAAATTATCGCGAAAATGTTAAAAATTATCGCAAACACGCGGAAATATCGCGAAGATGCGGAAGTTTTTTTCCTGCATGTTCGCGAGATTTTCTGCATGGTTGCAGCTTGCCAACTTACCCATGTGGTTGCTCGCGGGGCGCGGCCATCTTGTTTTCAGTTGTCTCGCGGTGCATGATCGCGAGAAGAAAGACGTGATCGCGCGACGCATGACTGTCGCGAGACAGCGCAAATGGCTAAAAACAATACAACATCTCATGGAGAACGCTACCGGATCAAGAAAACTTGTCGGCGAACGCAGGGATTCAGGTAAGGCGATCGCGCGCGCGCGAGAATGTATTATTTTACAGCGCGAGCAAGAAACAAATTATCGCCAAGCTGCGGAATGCGGAAATTTTGACATTTTCGCGCTTTCCGCGGAATGCAAAAATGTCACATTATCGCAATTTCCGCGAACGGAACGAAATTTTAGCCCAGGCCTAATATTGATGTCAAGATATGCTGACATCAAGATACTCCAACGTTAAGGTATGCCAATGGAAAGATTGTCTAATGTCAAGATACTCCATCCTCAAGATATGCCGACTTCAGCATACAGCAACATCAGAATATGCTAATGTCAAAGACTGAAAAAGTTGCAGTGCTGGCTCCAGAATGCACTAAACACAACTGGATGTCTGTGTGTGTGGATGCTTGTGTATGAGTGTGTTTAGTTACATTGTTTTCTAGCAAATATAGTGCATGCATGTTACCTGTCTTTAATACCTATTAGGCACCTATCTATATTTGCATATTATACATGTGAATGGGAAATAGATGGATGGATGGCATTGGGTGTTGGAAAGACAGTGGGTGGGTAAATGGATGGAAGGATGTAGATGGTTGTTGGACGGACAGCAAGTGGGTGGACCACTGGAGGGAGTTGGGTGTTTGGACGATAGTGGGCGGGTGGGTGGACAGACAGATGGAGGTGTTTGTTGTAAGGACAATGAGTGGGTGGACGGGCGGAGGCGGGTATTGGAAGGACAGAGGGTGGGTGTCTCAATATAAACATCATTGGGAAAACGAGAGCCAATTTGACCCTCTTTTGTTGCACGTCACAGCACGTACTGCCACTATTTCACATCCATGTGTGATTCCAAGTAATCAAACCTTCTTCTTGAGCTAGTATGGTCCATACCCATGATAGTGTGTGCACTATATACATAGGATATTCGGAGGAGATGGTGCATATGACATTTTACTCCAATCAGTACCGCTTGCATCTTTAGAACCTGTGGGATTCACCACCGGCATGCTGGCTCTGCGGATTCTTTGCTGCAGGAAGCAGAGATGTTCGCTGTGTGCCACCAGCTGAGAGTGGGGGTATGCACACACCAAATACACTAGAGGCCGGCCTATGAAAGGATTCTTCAGGGCCCAGGTCAAGTCAGAAATTAATTGCATTTCCAATAGAGGACGAGAAGTTAGTTCTTTCCTGAGCTGCCCTGACATCAATGACAATAGGCACTTAAGTTAGACTGCCTGGGAAACAAGGCATGCATGAACTACACCACCACCATCTTCAGCTCACCCAGGAATCAGTTGGATGGGGCACACTGGGGCAGGGGCTGAGGGTAGTGAGGGTAGGGGGTAGTGGAAGGCTGTTTCGTGGGCCAGCATACTGAGTCCACCGATGTCACTAACACCCAGACCACCATCGCACAAATCTTGGAAGCCTACATCAGTCCCAAGACATGATGGACCAGGTACTCACTGAGCTCCGGGAGATGAAGCAGCTGCAGAGGAAACATAACCAGCAAATGAATGCCCACAACTCAAATATGGGCTCCCTGATAGGGGTGCTACAGGACATTTACACCACCATGTGCAGGGCTTTTCCAGCATCATCTACCCCTTCCTGTTGTCCTACAACATCTGAGCCATCTACATCGGCCACAGGAAGGAAGGCCCCGCCACTGCAAGAATCACCTGCAGCGCCCCTAGTCCCTGCAACTGTGGTTCCCCATCCCCTACTGCAGGGGACATCCACGCTGATCAGCAGGAGATGAGGATGGCAAAACCTCTGCCACCCCCAGCAAGAAACCTTGACTCTAATTTCCTCCAGTGTGTGCATACCATTTACTCTGTGGACTATTTCCAGACACATTTGTCTTTCTAATGCTAGTAGTATTTTGGACATTGGACCTCAATAACATTTTAGGCTCTCCAAATATGGTTTCAATCACCATGACTGACTACTTCATTTTTTGCTTTGCTTTTGTTTTGTTCATCCTCTTTCATTTCATCAGGTTTAGTACAATAAATTCACAAGTCAAAAAGTCATAAACTGGTGCTTTATATCTCAACTCTATCAATGCATTTGTTTTCTTCCATCATAACGTGACAATGGCAGAAATCAAAAGATTGTGTAAACATAGATGATTTGTAAGTAGGTAATGTTTATTTCAAGTTCCCAAACATGACTCCCAAAAATGTCATACCATTTAATCATCAACTACTACGTTTATTCCATTTGATTAATAGTTGTCTGTCAACATTTGCACTAACATAACAATCTATACATTACACTTATACTCAGTGGCAGTTTGCACATTTCCAGTTCAAGCCCTTACCAACATGGAAGAAGGAGATATTTCCAAGACAATCAGATAGCATAGGCAAATTATCATCAATACATATCATCAACTGTAGCCAGATCTTCTGGCTCACATAAGGAATCCCACATCAATAACACCAAGAGACAAAACCATGGCAGCAGTACATTTTGTAGACAAAGGATCATTCTAAACCACTGTTCCAGTATCTGGTGGAAAATCACAACCAGGTTTCAGCGGTGTGCCACAAGACCTATGTCCCACAATGATGTGACACATCAACACCTATATACACTTTACACACATTGAGGATTTTACCAATGTGAAGGGTGATTATCATGATTTGGCTCCTCTACCACATGCGTTTATGAGCAAATGATGGCACACATAATGCTTTAGTGCCAATCCACAACAGAGAACAAGTCCAATGTAATCCTCAAATCTTCCATTCAGTCACTGTGCAATTTGACCTTGTACAAGATTTGTACATCCACAGTCTGTGTCTGTCTTTCTCAGGATCTAACCTGGTCCCCTTTGTACTTGGAAACAGCACCATCTACCGGCAAATGTCACAACTATGAAATGGTGAAGGAACTTAAAACTGATTTTCAAAAAAACATTACCAATCACACAGAACATAATAGCCACATTACATACTTAACTTTTGGAGGATACAGTTTCACAAAACAATCAGGAATAAACAATGTAACTAAACACAGCAGTCAATATGTCTAAGTTTTAATCATCAAACACCTTTGGCCTGAGTTTCCCCGAACTTGCCCTTCCCAACAAAGTACCACCACATTCTTTTCTCATCATCACATTAATAGTTGGTGTAACGGTAAAAGACATTACATATAAAGATATACGTACACCCATGAGAAGAAGTTGTCAAAGAAATGCCGACGTAAGTCAACTCCTTCCTCTTCACCACTATCATCTTCATTTGGCATATCAGGATCCTCACCCGAAGGCTCTTCATGGTCTACATCCTCTGTGATGTAAGGGGTGTTCGGTCGCACGGCAAAGTTGTGGCGTATGCAGCAGGCCATCGTGATTTGGCACACCTTAACAGATATGTAGAGGAGGGCTCCACTAGTCTTGTCCAGACACCGAAACTTGGCCATTAGGAGCTGAGAAGCCTGTTACACTGGCCACCTTCTTCTTCTATGGGCCTTATTGAAGCAGACTTCCCCTGGAGTTGTTGGATTCCTCAACGTTGCCAACAATGGTTGGTTGGGATATGCTGGGTCTCCTAGATGGAAGATAAACAAGGGAAAAAATAATTTAATACAATTCCAGATTATGCAACTAGAAATACCCCAAACAATATAATGAAAGCTTGTACTGACAAACAAGCCAGGCCCTCTCAGGTCCAAGTTGATACATTTGCAGGGGTATGGGGCTGTTGCGTAATCCAAAGGAATCCTGGGTAGGGTCGGGGAAACAGGTACAGAAGCTTGTGATGTACAAATCCGGTAAACAGCCAACTTGCTCTTTGATTGAATGGAAGTGTTTCCGATTCCGGTAGACCTGTTCTCTGGCGTGTGGTGGCACTAAAGTAATATGTGTGTCATCAATTGCTCCAACCACTTGTGGTAGGCAACCCAAACCGTAAAAGTCACCCTTCACATTGGCTAAATCCTGCTGCCATGGAAACTGGTTGAAGCTGTTGATGTGTCATCATTGAAGAAATAAATTCTTGTAGCACACCACTGAAAGTTGGTCATGACATACCACCAGACTCTGCCACAGTGTAACGGACGGATCCTTTGCCCACAAATTGAGGTACTGACATGAGTTTGATAATGGGTGTAATAGATGTGGGATTTCTGTTGTGAGGCTGAAAATCTGTATAGTTTGTTTGCCTATTCAACCTGAACTTCTTGATTATATCCCTTTCTTCCATGGTGGCAAAATCTGAAAATGGGCGGTACACCGAAGGCTGTCGTCTCCTCAGTCTCCAAGGATCCATATGTCTGCACTGGAAAAACATGTGAACATGTTTAACATTTTCCACAGCAACATGTTTAATAATTGGCACGGAAGTCATGTATTTTAACAAAATATATGTTGCCTTTATACATATTTTAGACAAACATTAGTTTTTTGTCCTTTATTCTTCACAAATTACATTTCTAGCCTTAAATATTGTCACATTAAAAAAATGTGTAAATAATGCATCTCAAATGTATTTTTTAAACATGTAAAACATTTTTTAAATTTTTCCTCCAAAAATACCGTAAACGGAGGTGTAAACAACACAACGCTAATAGTGCATTTCAGCATGGTAACTCTCTACATATAAATGTTTTTATTTAAAATAATGAGTGTATGTCTAATATTGATCATGTACACAAACTAGCCCTCATTTTGAGTGATAGTGACGCACTTCACAGTCACAAACACAGTATTATGAACGCTTCTCAGAACCCGTATTTAAAGCACGATCCCACAAGCGTCTCTCACCTCCGGTCGCAGGCTCTATACCACTTGGGGTACCGACGGAAAGGTGAGTGTTGGGACACTAGACGCTTGAGATTAGAACTCGTAGTTCTCCTTTGCTTCTTTTGCTTTGGCATTTTGGGTGATATTGTTCCTCACGCCTGCACTTTGGACTGGCCATTTCCATCAGTTAGTGTGAGATATGGGAATAGCCTGTATTATGTTTAACGCCTAAAGAGACCACTTTAGCCAAAGTTTTGGTTTGATCTACAGGTTCTTCATTAATTAAGACTTTTTAAAAATAGCATGTCTTTATAACATCTAAACATAGAGATTTCCATCATTTAGGTTTACTAAGTGACTGTACTTATACCATCACACAACCGTCACAGCTTTCGTGATGAGTGACCTGTTAACATGGATGGTAAGATTTAGTTTTAATGAACTCTGGAGTTTTTAAATTAAGTACTCTCATTTTTTCCGACTCATATTTGCTCTTTCTCATAAATGTTGTGTGAAAACACACGCTCGAATAGTGCTCTGTTTGACACTTCCAACCTACTCACTTCTCTACAGAGTGGTGCCCCCTTTCCAGAGCTGTTGTCAGGTTGAGGTGAAGCCTTCTACCCAGTTGTTACGGGTAAGAAATTGCTGTTTATCTTTTTGTTCATACATACTTACGGTGTATGATGTAAATAGAGGAACCCTGTTGATCCCTCTTACATCGTTATTCTGTTTTGTTGTAAGCCACTGACTCTATTACATATGTGTCAGTATCTCTTTCTCATTAGGTACAGTCTCCTTTCTGAGAAGAGAAACCGGAAGTGCCTTTGGTTTCGTATTTGATTTTCAATTTTTCTTTTGTTGAACACATCACTTTGCAGCAGCATCTGTAGGGTCCTGACGAAAGCCTTGACACATCATGTGTTGTTATGGCTGAAACATGTTGACCACGCTATTTCGTCTGACACAGCAGTTCAAATCTATACCGCAGGTGCACTGTTTTTAATCCTGGCAGTGAGAATATATGAATAAAGGATGTACAGTATTCTCTCTAGCTGGCTTTAATATCACTTCATTCACGTTACTTCTTTTTTTGCGTTGCGCCCTCACCCACACTTTGTCTCTCATTTAGTGGATTTAGTAAATCCGTGTAGAGTAGACCTCAAAACATCCCTGTGCACCTCCCACTCAGTTTGGGGGTTGTAGCCCTCAGAGGAACTAGGTTCCCTCTGAGAGGAGAATCCCAAATGATGCAGCATGCCACCTTTGGTGGGTGAGGGATTTCGTCCTAAAAAGGGATCATCCCACAGTTAGATCTGTGTGATATTGTCAGTGTCTTATTCCTTTCTTTGTGTGTTGTTTTTCTAGACCCAATGATTTCTTGTTATATTGATGTACTGTATTGGGGATGCAATCCTGTGCAGGTCTTAAAATGTTTCCCTAGGACCCTCCGTCTAATATTTTCTTTCTTTAGTAGGCAGCCTGACCATGCCAATATAACATTTGGAATCAGACGGGCACGGCAGAAGTTGACCATGTAGGGGGCTGTAAACTCCACACAAACACAGCCATAGGCTAACATTGGTGAAAGCAACGTACGAAGGCCAACGGCTGTGTCCATCTCCGCTGGAGATCACATACGTCACGTACATGTATGTGACGGTTGGAAAAAGAGCTCACTTGCCTCCGAACACTGCTGCCATCAAGCCCTCCTCCACTTTTCCTGCTGTTTGTCATCTGTGGAAGCAACGATGCCAGGTAGAGCAGGTGACAGGGCCACTATCTTCTCACCATAGGAGCTGGATTTGCTGTCCAAAGAGGTCCTGGCCCTGTACAGCCAACTCTATTTCTCACCAGAGTGACTGGTGCATATCAGATATGTATATGTGAATCTTTCTAACTGGTTTTATCCCCATTAACACAGGCTACATTGTCCCTATGAGTTCCTGAGTGAGTGTAGGGTGAGAAATGAAGTGTCATATATCATATATCATACATAGGACAATTATTTTGTGGATTTGTAACCACATTAACTTTTAAAACAAACCACAACATTAGTACGTCTTATGTGTTTTGAAAGCCCTAGATCCCATTTGGTGTGTTTGTGGAGAGAAATCAATGTATCTGTTAGAAATACATTTGATATTTAGAAAATACACATCTTGGTAAATTGACATCACATATTATTGTATTCATAACTGTGGATAGATATCCATGTTTGACAAACCAATATGACATGATGTTCGCTATGTGTATCATCCCACTAATCACTCAGCCTAGATTAGGGGTCTCCAATCAATCCATTGTGAGCTACCAGTAGCTCCCAGTCCCCGTCAGAGTAGCTCACAGCCTTGAGGTCAGTTATCAAATGTGCATAAGGTCATATATTCATGTAGAGGTTGAGGAACACTGTGTTGTTTTGTCATCATGATCATCAGGCTGCAGATAGTAGGGCCTGACAACTAGTAGTGCTCAATCAGGATCATGGGCAACGCTGGGGCTTTGTCACAGTGGCACACAACTGGTGCACTGAGGTATATTGTTATTGAAATATGATTCCTTGCCAAATCATAATATGACTTATGAGCATACAAACTACCCCTGAATGCTTTGACATGGAGGACTTGAAATGGAGAGTTAGCTAACCTGTTGAGCCAACACTTCATTCCATTTTCTACCATAGCAAATTGTGCTATTGCCTAAATGCAGGCCCCTTACTCCCAGTGGCCAGTATTTACAGTGCCAGAAGTATTTATGCAATTTAAAGTCCTTTATTTACATGCAAAACTTTAAAAGTGCAGACATATGTTACATGATATGAAGTATTGGGTTGAATATTTGTCTGCACTTCAAAAATGTCCCCTATGTAAAAGGACATACAATTGCATATTTGTGCCACATATGGCAAAATGTGTGGCCTGTGCTGTAAGTATATACCACACAGACTCAGTCACCCTTAGTATAATATCCCATGTATACGGTCACATGTTCATACATCCCCAAAGAGTAAGCTCTCACTGACATACATGGCAGCCCTTTCATAGTGGCCTTAGTCATAGTATGCAGTTTAAACTCTATGGACCTTAGGCATCAAGTCAATGAAGCTGGCCTTGAGGTTTTCTGGTAACTGCATAAAATGTTTAGCCTTCAGTGGGTGAAAATGTTTTGCACTGATCATAAGTAGCTCACATCACAGAAAACTGTAGGAGGCCCCTGTTAGGTAGCTTATGAGTCAGGCTTATGCTAGCTGAAGTAAAATTGTGTGACATCAATTCTGACAAAAAAAAAGTCACAAAACCATTGTTTTTTCTTTCATGCCGTGTATCCATACAGGTCAACGCCCATCAAAAGCGGGACATCTGGAAGGCCATTGCCCGGAAGGTGCGGACTCTGGGAGTCTTTAAGCAGCACAGCATCCACTGCCAGGAAAGGTGGGAGGACCAACGACGCCGGACCTGAAAGTCAGCTAAAGTCGAGCTCAGCCAGTCCTCCCAACATGGGAGCTTTGTGTGCTGCAACCTGACCTCCCTAATGGCCCGCATTCTTGCGGTGGCCTAGCCCATGCTTGATGGGCAGTTGAGGGCCCAACAGCAGCAACAAAGGTTCACATGTTACATGACTTCTTTTTTATTACAGCCACGATTTTACCATCAACATTAAGGATGACCCATGTCCAACACACTAGAGTTCTTGAACGTATGCATTTCACACAATATGTATGATGGTGTACTTTATCTATTGATATTTTGGCAATGATCCTACCTGATTCCTGTTCACAACCAATGGGCTGTTCTGAGCAGATCAAATACACAGAGGGGTAACTGTTCCGATGGGGGTATACCGGCATTCTATGCTCCGGGTTGTGTTTACAGAAAAAAACGAAAGTAACTTATCTAAGATAGATAAGTCTCAGGTTGGATATAATAGATAGTGGGGAAACTTCTCTAATTTGAAGAGTTACCCTCACGCACCCGTTAAGGTGTCAAGCTTCATCATAGGGCGTTTTTGCTCCTCGTGGGGTTGGTGCTGCAGTCCCCCATGGGCCCCGCAAGAGGGCTCTTTAGCGGAGTTCTTTTTAAAGGAAAACACTGTAGTGGTGTGTGGGGTAAATGCAAGGGTGAGTTAAAAATATTGTGAGGGTACCCCAAAAGGTAATTTATTCTTGTGTCCGTCCGGTATGGTTAAAAGCAAAAGAACTTTAGACCTACCACCAAGAGGAGGTTTAGTTTGGTTCTGAAAAAGTGAGTAGTGATAAAGCTCATACGATCGGCATGTTCCATGCCCTTGTGGTCCAAACCGGATCCTTGGCATATCTTCAGGACCAAAAAAAAAGTTGAGTGTGCATAAAGAAACAAGGGGCAAGGATAGATGTAAGCCCTGTTAGACACACCTCAGACAGGCTCATGGTGGTGTTATCATGGAACAGTATTCCACAAATACCTCAAAGAAATTATTCAACCTAATAAGAACAGATACAAATGCATGTGTAAGTGAATGAGAGTGCTATTAAACTCAAAGTAAAATTAACAAGCATTTGCAATGCAATAGGTCTCGCCTTTGCATAAGTTTGAGCTATTGGCTTTGTAAATGGCAATGCCTTTTATTTATGTGTTTTGAAAACCTGCAAGCGGTGCGTAAACACGCACTTTCTACATATAGTCGTTGCTTATGAGAAGAAAGGCTGGCAGTAACTGTGCCTCTTTTACTGCCAGCCTTGCTTCTCTTAAGCAAAGACTATAAGTGCAAAGTGTGTGTTTACGCACCGCTTACAGGTTTTCAAAACACATAAATGAAAGGCACTGTCATTTACAATGCCAATAGCTCAAACTCTCACAAAGGCGAGACCTATTGCATTGCAAATGCTTGTTTTTAGTCTGTTTTATGAAATTTACTCCCTATCCCTATCATGAAACATGCCTTCATAAATATATAGAAATAAAACAACCTAGTTGAATTTCTAACCAACAGCTTCTATAGGATTTAGAGAAATGATCAAAACCCTTTAAATATTTGAGAAGTAATGCACGTGGAACAAATCCGGCTGATGTTTTATTAACAAATAGGTCCACTGCAGCAGGAACCTATTTTTTTTATTTTGTTGCATGACCCCCATAGACCTCTTGTGAGATCAGTTGGGAATGTATGTTGCCTTACCTATTTGAATAGTATATTCAATACATAAGTTTGTAGCCTTTAACCCACTACCATCACAGTATCTTCCAAGCACCTTCTCAGGTTGAATCTAGTTCATGCCATGCAAAAAATGCACAATTTGTCTTTGTGCTAGAAATGATAAAAGGGTATATTTAAGTTAGCTGAACTTGATTACCTACCCTTTCTTTACATTTATCCTGAAACCACTAGAGATATTAATGTGTCCTTTAGCACATATTTTTAAGTAATCACAGTTGAGATGCAAGAGAACTTGCTGGAATGGCAGGTGTTGCATGTTCATATAAAAAAGAAAATGTAGTGACTCTTGGTATTACTGTTCGGTTAATTAGACCATGGAAGCTGCAACATTTGAGCAATTTGGTTAAGGCCAATCATTAAAGTATTTCATCATGGGTTTGTACAAGCTGAATCATGCCAAACAATCCAATTGCCATTTTTGGGGACATTACAGTGTGTTTGATGCTGTGTGTGTATCTGGCTCATTTTCCTTGACTTCTGATGTATAATTGGCATTGTACAACATGAGACCGGTAAAAGATGATGAGGGAAATTCCTTCAAATAGTCTAAACCACTGCAAATCGCTGTGGGCAGCATTCAGTCTTATTTTCCCCTCTGTGCCACCTTCTTCTTTTCATGGGAACTGTCCATCCCAAACTGCAAGGTGAGACCCCTTCCGGAAGAAAACACATGCAGTGACCCTCGGTATAACTAGTTGTGGGCCCTTGCTCGGTGTGACTCAAGATCCAAGCTATACCTCACTGACGAGGCCTAAGCCATTCTTGTGTTTTGTGTTTCCTTTTGGAGAGAGGCTTGGCTGGCAGTTCGGTGTGGACTACAAGGAGCAGAGTGAGTTCTGATTTGCATAAAGCAGGCCTCTGACTAGCGCGGTACGGTGTATGAAAAAGTGATTGGTTGGAGAGGTACCCAGAGCAATTGCCAGTGGTTTAGGGGTTTTGCTAGCATTCCTCTCATCACCTTTTTCATGCAGTGCTGCCTTATATTCATATGGAAAGCCAAATTGCCCTATATTTTGAGCTTCTAATTTTATAATCTGTTTGCATCCTATGCCCATTTTTTGAGAACTACAGAACAATATAGGCAGCTGTAGAAAAAATATTCACGTCTTAGTGTTCTCTGAAGAGTATTATCTTCACTAGATGCAAACATAGGCACAGGAGAGACAGAGGGCATCGATTTACCACCACAGTGGCCCAGCAGGGCCTTGTTGAACCTCTCAACCAGTCCGTTTGTCAGGTGGTTAAAAGTTATGGTGAAATAAGGAAGTCGGTATCCCAGTACATTTAAACTGCATGACCTTTGCCCTCTGGACCGCTGCCTCCTGGCAAGGAATGGTAACGCTAACACCCATTTTATGCCTTGCAGACGCTGACTGCATTTTAATGAAAATCAAGCATTAATATAATACTCCATATCATGTTTGGAAGCTCCAGTGTTCTGTGCATGGCAGTCTGTCACAGTGGAAACTCGTTATCGAAGGGCTTCCTCACCACAATGTTCCCCATCGACTACCCCTTCTCTTTCTCTAGGGTCTCTTCAACAGACCCTTACTTTTTTTACTTCCCAATAAATGGTTTGAACCCACAAGCACCATGAGTTTAATACTGGCTCAGAGACTCGAAAGAATACATATATTAGTAGAAGAAATATGTGTGTCCACTTGTAGAAAATATTTAACGGTAGTGGACTACCTCACTGACTGAAGCTCTGTGCACAGGATCTCTTGTTTCTACCTGCTAGTAGACCTTCGTAGATAAGAACAGGCCATAGTTAATCAAAGGCTTCTTTACAGTCTATTATGATGATGCATGGGAATGGCTCAAAATGACACCGGAATATTATGATACTTGCATGCCACAACTACTGATAATGTTGATGATGTCCACATATCGTAAAAAATAGACCTTTGTAATGGGTACTGAATGGAACCCTGTAAACACAATTAAATATTGATTACATTTGTATTGCTAAGGTTATAGCATATTTGCTGTTGGGCTTGCTAAGCGTTTGAAACTAGATACATTTGAAAAAGGAGCAATGGAAGGATTTTCAGTAGCGGTATGATCAAACCCTAAACGCCCCAGCTGCGCCCCCTGTTGTTAGGAAATCTTGACAAGGCCCATATAAATGAGCAATGCTGAAGCCAATCGGTATTGCCTTTTGGCTTTGCCAGTGGCGTTCAGTTGTGCTGAACATTATCAGCAAGGAAACTCAAATATGCTCTGAAGTGTACACATGTATGCTTGGCAACACATGCGCATGTATGTGTTATGATAGTGTATACATGCGCACATACATGACCCTGCATGCACACGCAGAAGTCTTGACAGCGCCTCTTTTTTTATTGCTCTTGGAGAGCAGTCGCCAGTTTTGGAGCTGTAAATATCAAAAAGAAATGTGTGAAAGTGCATGTAAGGAAAAGACATGGCCCAATTGCAAATTGCAACTGTAGACCTCACCAAAAAAGAAAAAAAATATATATTTTTTACAACAAGAACGCTGCACAGAAGGTGATGGGTGACCAATGGGGAAGCAGTTGGGAGGTGTGGGAAGCTAATCAATGTTGGGATGCAGTGAAGGAGCGGGGGAGGAGAGGAGAGGATTTGTAAACATTTTTTAAACCCTGGTGTAGATCGACATTTGATGCAACAGTATAGATGGTGAGAAGGGAGGGTGCAACACTGAGGGGGGGTGATTTGAGGAAGGAAGCAGAGCACGATGGTGAGTGCAATACATTACATGCCCTACTGTGAGATGCTAAAGTCAAAAGAAACAAGATTGCAGTATTTGTTGACACAGATTTATTCATATTGTACTTTTTGAGAAGGAACAGTATGCAGACTGCAGTATGCAGGCCTTGCGAACACACTGTACAAAGGTATTTTTGGGGTGATATCCTTTTTGGTGACATCAGTTCACTAGTCTAAACTACAAATGTCAAGCATTCAGAGGTGTGAAACAATTGCCAGGGATACATAACGATGAAGAAGAGACCAGATCATACATGATATAGGAGCTGTCATGGGGAAAGACATAACTGTGACCAAATGTTGTCTGACAATGTTGCGTACATGCATGAGCTTATGCTAATGTTGAAGGAAAGTTTTAGAGCCTTGAAGCAGATGAACTCTGAAAACTTGGAAACTGTTTTGTGATCAAAGCTCATGATCAGTTCTGTTTACACAGATTCACTAGCACTATTGTATATGTCATCTCAGCATTAAACAGGGCAGGCGAATGAGAAGGTGCCAACATTGGCGGGGAAGCAGCTGACCACAGTGGTTCTGGTACAGATATGAAGGGACCCAGTGGCCCGAGGGTGAGGGGAGTGCAATGGAGGCCACCAGTAAATCTACATCTTCTTCGGAGGTCTTCTCCAGAGAGCCCACTCTTGGAGAACCCTACGTCAACTACTTCACCTGCATCCTGGTCTGCCATCCAGAACTCCATCTCTACCTTCCCTCTTGCCCCCCCAAGTTGCCCAAACCCGCACCCGTAAAAGGGGTGGTGTCTTCTTCGATCTGTCCCCCCCGACTGCGTTGAGTGAGGAGACTATTGGCTTCCTCAGAAATATCTCTATGGGCTAGACGGCACTACTGAATGCTATCCAGGGGCTTGGCAGCCAATTGAAACAAATGGTACCCTACCTGTAAGACATTTACAGTGCTCTGTTTTGCAAGGTCTAGCCTCCTAATTGACCGCAGCCTCCCAACCATCCCAACCTTGTGCCCCACCTCCCACCCGCCCCATTCAAATTCCCTATTCTCAGACTTGTCCCAAGCACACTCACACCTTTGCATGCGCCCACTCTCACAGACACAAACAGCACCCCCACACACAAACACAAAAAGAGGAATGCATCCAAACACACAGATACCACCCCAGCACAACCACAGATACTGCACCCACCAACACACACACATCCACCACCCCAGCACTACCACATACACAGCACCCACCACCACAGAAACATCCATCCCCCAGCACAACCACATACATTCCACCCACCACCACAGACACCCCACATATTACATCGCTCATGACATGATCTATGACATCATTGATAGCATGACTGCTACATCTGAAATGGATCAAGTTATAGTTAATTTAGGGCACAAGTTATAGTTACTTGTATAACTATAGCTGGTGAATTTCAGTGATTTTGTTAATTTAAAACGTTATGTTTTAACTGATATTTTCACTTAACTGTAGCGTTCCTTTAACCTTTGTTTTTTTCAGTGAATTTCTAATGTTTTAAAAAAAAATTAAGTAACATTATTACAAATTCTAACTATAACATCACTTTAACCTTTCTGATTTTTCACTGAATTTTGAACGTAAAGTAAGATGTTGATTACCATGCGCAGCTTGGGGTTGTGGCTTGTGGCCAGGCCCTGCCCTCAACCCCTATAAGCTGACAGTGAGTAAAATATAAAGGGTGGTATTTTAGGTAAGCAAAAGACACACAATTGATGGACGGAATGCAGAACAAATCAAAACATTCACCCCCAGTCAAGAGATCTGGGTTAAATCCATCATTCTTTTGCTCTCCATGCCACCCCAGTTTAGACCTGGCCACATGCAAATCAGTCTTGACCCTGTGCCTCATGGGAACAGTCAAGCCCGAACTGCCAAG
Organism: Triturus cristatus; assembly: GCF_964204655.1. NCBI lineage: Eukaryota > Metazoa > Chordata > Amphibia > Caudata > Salamandridae > Triturus > Triturus cristatus. The sequence continues at coordinate 1,078,953,452 of NC_140589.1, read as the reverse complement.
CCAGGTCCTCCCTAGACCGGAAACAAGTATCCTAGGACCGGATTCGGGGTTTCACCCCTCTTCAGCCGGGATAGCTTGATTCCAGTGGCACAGTGAGCCCAGGACCCACGTCTGGGCATACCTGGCGCACTTAGGGCAAGTAAGCAAAATACACACAATTGATGGATGAAATGCAGAACAAATCAAAACATTCACCCCCAGTCAAGAGATGTGGGTTAAATCCATCATTCTTTTGCTCACCCTGCCACCCCAGTTTAGACCTGGCCATATGCAAATCAGTCTTGACTTTGTGCCTCAGGGGAACAGTCCAGCCCAAACTGCCAAGCCAGGTCCTCCCTGGACCGGAAACAAGTATCCTAGGACCGGTTTCGGAATCAAGCTATCCGGTCCTAGGATGCTTGTTTCCAGTCCAGGGATGACCTGGCCTGGCAGTTCGGGCTGGACTGTTCCCATTGGGCACAGGGTCAAGACTCATTTGCATATGGCTGGGTCCAAACTGGAATGGCATGGTGAGCAAAAAAAAGATGGATTTTGGCCCAGATCTCTGTACTGGGGATAATGTATGACATTGTTCTGCATTCTGTCCATCAATAGTTCCTTTTGGTATTTTAGGTAAGTCAGAATTCCTGACTTTGTCAAAGAGTGCCAACACCAAAATATAAAAAGTGGGCCTTTGGATTTATCAAGGGGTCAGCATATCATCATATATACAACAGACCTAACATCCGTGTCAAAAAATCACCAATAACTATAAACAAATGTATATTTCATAAATTCGCACAATGCAATGTTTAATAAAAGAGTTTTCTTAAATAAAGTTTAATATGGTTTTATTTTAAAAAATCAACATGTCTTTTAGTCTTTCTTTTAACATGTTTAAACCCACAAAATGCAGTCATAAAAACACCCACAAGAAGGCCCTGTACTCCAGCTAAAGAGCAGAAAGCTTCAGCTATGAGTCCTTAAAACAATATTGTAAGCTGGGGTCATGGATTTAATCACCAATGAGACTTACTGGTCTTCTTTTTAATGATGCTGGGAGGCTAGAGCGCTTTCTGTCACACCCAACAACATTAACAAAAATGAATGGTGGTGCCCCTGTTTCTTCTAGGAGCACCACCAGGATAAAAACAAACATAAATAATTTTCTGAGTGTCCTGGGGCTCACCCCGGCCACCACATATTTAATTTTTATTTAGGGCTGCTAATGAGGCCCAGGGTCCCCAGGCTCCCTGCAAGTGGTCCCATGGATTGCACACAAACCAGCAACACTTACTAAACATTTATTTTAAATGACTGGGGTACCAATGACACACATCATTTTTAGGTCAAAGCGTACCAGACAGCAGAGCTGCCTCGTGGCAAAGACATATTGGGGACACGCTAGAAGCTGACCTAGAAATGTATTCTGCCCTTTGCTTACCATTGGCCTTGCCTCTCGTCATTTCCATTTGCATGCTTTTTGCTTGCTGGCTTTATTTATTTTCGGCTGTCCAGCTTGAGTTAATCCCTCCTGTGAAGCATAGTCAGTTTACCACCTTGCTGTATGGCTCCTTGTGAGAAGTTGGCCTGGCATATGCAGGTCACTAGTTATAGTGGCCACCTTGCACCAGTCCAATTCGACTCTTATGGTAGATAGGTTTAAGACAACTTTTTAAAGAAAGCTATCCTAGTGGTAACTGTGGAGAGCAGCCTTCAAGCTTCGTCTCAGAGGAATGTAAAGCAGCTTGTTTTACCTTATAATCTCTTGAATTACCAAATGAAAGGACACCACACAGGTATATATATCAAATATATATGTATTTATTACTAGACACACTCTACTAATCTCTTAGAAACCAGGAACACATTAAAATGTCAATGTTTCACAATAAATTAAGCACAAATATGGCTGGAGCCCTAGGGGCGTACCAGACCATATACTAAGAAAGTGGTATAAGGGTGTCAACTTGCAAAATAACAAGGCCTAGGGCCTGGGGAATCGCTGGGGCTTCACTACTGCAGTGTTAGCAGGTAAGTAACAGTCCCACGGGAGACGCGTGCAGTGGGTGAACACAGCCGCGGGTTTCCTATTGGTTATAATGGAGCAAGTCGCGGTTAGATTTTTACAGTTCTAGGGTACTTCGAGGAAGACTACAAGCAAGCCACTTACAAGGTAAGTATTTCGAGGGCCAACACACACTTGGGCACCGGAGTGCACGAGTTACCACACCCAGGGAAGCAGGGTGCATAGGTGTCTTTTGGTGTCGGGTCGCGTCGCTGTTTTCTATGGAGACCAAAGAAGACTTGCTGCTTGCGTCGTCTGAAGAAGTGTCCGGTGGAATCCGAAGGTGGATTCAAGATGGAGGAGACCTAAAAATTGAAGGGACAGTGTTCAAAGTCACTTGCCAGTGACCGGTGGCCAGCAAGTTGGATGACCACAGATGTCGCGTCGATTCAGGTCGCCGATGGTGTTTTGACTCTTCGCTCACGAGGTCCAGGAGAGATCGATGATGACCAGCAGCTGGATTTGGAGTGTCCCATAACGTCTGCAGCTGATGGCAGTGTCGGAAACTGGATTGGAGCCCACAAGCCTTGGCAACTGCAAGTCTCGTGTAGACTGAAGAAAGTCGATGGTGCAGACCAGCAAGTTTTGATGGACTCACCCAGCAAGGGTAAGTGAAGGCAGGCCTGGAGCAACCAGAAGAGCCCTTTGATTTATTGAAAAAGTCTTCAGGGGACCCACTAGCCAATGGGCAAGTGATCACAAAGATGCCGCCACAGGAAATGCTTCACAGAAGCCCACGGTCACTCGGAACAGTGTAGGCTGCTGATTTTTGGTGCAAGACCTGCTAGGGGCTTGGGCCATAAATGGTCCAATGCACAAGTTCGTAGAATGTTGTTTAGGGTTTGCACTCGACAATAGTGCACGGTCCCCAGGTATTGCAGTTCCGCGTCACTCCTGTGGTTCAGACGTCACAGCTTCGCTGGGGACTCAAAATGGCTGTCAAGAGGTCAGGAAATCCACTTCTGGGGTTGCAGGGACTTCGGACTCCAGCGGGAGCAGGAAAGTTTGCAACTGTTGATTAAGGTTTTTGGTGCCTGCCAAGCAGGGGAGTCACTCCTTGACTCCAAGGGAGTTTCTTCTGTCTTCCAAAGGTAGTGGAACGTCGAAGGGCCAGGATTCTTCTTTGTAGAGCGTCGTCCAGGGTTATCTGATTTGTAAAGGCAATGCTTGCTATCTTATAGTGAAGAGAGGGGAGGGACTAGCTCTATGACCACTCCTCTAGGAGGGTCAGGGGAGGGGTTGATTTTGCACCCACTTCCCTTTGCCCAGTTTCACGCCAGAGCAGGGACAGGTAGCCCCTGAACCGATTTGAGCTGGCATATGCACAGAGGAGCCTACTGCTCCCCCAGTGCAGGACTTCAAAGCACTCTAGGAGTGCACCCACCCAGCTCCAATACACTAAATCCTGTCTGGAAGGTGGTGACACCTCCCTGTGACAGGATGCCTTTTGTTGGGCCTCCTCCACTGCGAGTTTCAGTCAGCAGCAGGAGGGCAGCCCAGTGTCTGTGCTGGTGGCATCCATTTTGTGATGCCAGGGCTCTATAGGATTTGTATCGTTTTACATGTCGTCCCCTCTTGAAGGGTGGGATCATGCTCCCACATCATGGACTGATGTGGGGGTATGATTCCAAGTTGTTTGACACCAAACACGACATGTTTTGATGCAGTCATTCCAAAGTTAGCATTTTCATGCACTTAAGAGTATAAGGTTTAACCGCATCCACAAACATCCATAGAGAATAGACTCTGGTAGCTGCAGAGGGGCCCTGCTCAGGCAGAGGCACACCCTCACATTGTAAACCAAGCACCCTGCCCTCAGGATTGATAGGGCCTGCCATAGGGGTGGCTGATAGGTTTATATGTGTGTGTATGGTGAGATATAGGAACCTATATCTCAGTGAGGAGTGCTAACACTACATCACACAGGCTGCAGTAGCAGGCCTGTGGTGTCAGATTGAGTCTGCTTCCCAGGGGTGGCATAATACATGCTTCAGCCCCTGGTAGGCCTGTGAAGTACCAATGCCCTAGGTACCTAAGGTACCATATACTAGGGGCTCATAGGGTACCACAGTATCCAATCACTGGTGCATCTAATATGCACACCAAGTCGTTTAGAGAGAACAGAGAGACTGGGGCCCTGATTAGCAGGGACCCAGCCAGACTATAGCCAGAAACAAGTGTATACATCAGAAAAAAAGTGGGGGCAACATAAGTGCAGATCCTACTCTCCTACACAACCCCCCCAAACGCAGGGACATTAAACTAACCTTGACCAGTTGAGTCTTCATGTTCTAAGTGGAAATACCTTGAGAGTCCTTCTGCATTGGCATGTTGGGTCCCAGGTCTATGTTCCACTGTATAGTCCATCCCCTGTAGGGAAATGGACCACCTGAGCAATTTAGGATTTTCACCTTTCATCTGTTTGAGCCATAGGAGGGGCTTGTGGTCAGTCTGAACTATGAAGTGAGTGCCAAACAAGTATGGCCTCAGCTTCTTCAGGGCCCACACCACAGCAAAGGCCTCCCTCTCTATAGCTGACCAACGTTTCTCTCTAGGGGTCAACCTTCTGCTTATGAAAGCTACTGGCTGGTCTTGACCTTCATCATTAAGTTGAGACAGTACAGCTCCCCAACCCAGCTCTGAAGCATCTGTTTGAACAATGAACTTATTTTGGTAATCTGGACTCTGTAAGATGGGGCAGTGCACATTGCCTGCTTGAGGTCATCAAATGCCTTTTGACAGCTAGCTGTCCACTGAACCTTTTTTGGCATTTTCTTAGAGGTCAGATCATTTAAGGGGGTCACTATAGATCCATATCCCTTAACAAACCTCCTATAGTACCCAGTCAGGCCTAAAAAGGCTCTGACCTGTGGCTGGGTTGTTGGAGCTACCCATTCCATTATGGATTGGATTTTGCTCTGCAATGGTTGAACCTGGCCTCCACCTACAAGGTGGCCCAGGTACACAACCTGACTCTGCCCTATCTGGCACTTAGTGGCCTTGATAGTGAGGCCTGCTTTTTGCAGGGCCTCCAGTACATTTCTGAGGAGGACCAGGTGATCCTGCCAGGTGGAACTAAAGACAGCAATATCATCAAGATAAGCTGAGCAATAAGTTTCCATACCAGTCAGGTTGCCTGTAGATTTTACTCTTTACAGGCAGACTGTCTCCAGGGTCCACCTCATGGGTGCACCAGGAAGTCTGACTTGGGGTCAAGCTAAACATATGTCTAAACTGTTGTAGCACTTGTCTACATTCAGTTTGTTGATGCTCGGTGAGGCTGCTTGCCAAAGCAACACCATCAACTGACCCATCATCAGGGTTCTGTGAGAGCAGGTCAGGGAGAGGGTCACTCTCCTCCTCCTGGTCCTCATCAGTTGCCATGAGCAAGCCCATGGCAGCCCTGTCCACATATGGCTTAAGTCTGTTGACATGGAGCTCCCTAAGGGGGCTCCTGGGAGTTCCAAGATCCACCAAGTAGGTGACTTCTTCCTTTTTCTCAACAATTGTATGGGTGCCACTCCATTTGTCCTGGAGAGCTGCTGGGGCCACAGGCTCCAACACCCACACTTTCTGGCCTGGCTGGTAAACAGTCAGGACAGCCTTTTGGTCATGCCAAGCTTTTTGTAATTCTTGGCTAGCCTCAAGGTTTTTAGTTGCCTTCTGCATGTACTCTGCCATCTGGGAGCGGAGACCAAGTACATAGTCCATCACATCCTGTTTGGGAGGTATGAGAGGTAACTCCCATCCCTCCTTCACCAGACATAAGGGTCCTCTCACAGGGTGCCCAAACAGAAGTTCAAAAGGGCTGTAGCCAACCCCCTTCTGTGGAACCTCCCTGTATGCAAACAGAAGGCAGGGAAGTAAAAGGTCCCATTTTCGCCTAAGCTTTTCTGGGAGGCCTTTAATCATTCCCTTTAGGGTTTTGTTGAATCTCTCAACTAACCCATTGCATTGTGGGTGATAGGGAGTAGTGAATTTGTAATTGACACCACACTCCATCCACATTGCTTTTAGATATCCTGACATAAAGTTTGTACCTTAGGGAAACCCACTCTGGAGAAAACTCCAATGAGGGCTCTTGCTAACATAGGGGCTGTGGTAGTCCTGAGGGGTATAGCTTCTGGATACCTGGTGGCATGATCCACTACCACCAGTATAAATCTGTGCCCAGATGCAGTTGGAGGGTCAAGGGGACTGTTAGACGGACCGGGAGGGTCGGCCGAGGACAAGGGGAGAGGTCTCCGGGGAGAGCCGTCTCCAGCGATCGTACAGACGAGTAACTTCCCCCCCACAGATGTACACCACACAAGGATAAGGTTTAACGTTCTTTATAAGCGATCTCTTAGGTACGATAGAATGGTACAAGGAGGTCTGGACTCAGGGGTCCCCTCGATTCTAGTCTCTTGGTTGGGAAAGGGGGTAGCGGGACAGTCTGGTTACCAATCTGGTAGATGCGATGATATGATGGATAGCTCACAATCCTCGAGCTCGGTGTTCTAGCTGGACGGGCCGCGGCAGCGCCAGCAGGTCCCGGTGAAGGTGGTCGTTACAACGGTCCGCGGCAGCGCCAGCAGGTCCCGACGAAGGTGGTAGTTACAACGGTCCGCGGCAGCGCCAGCAGGTCCCAACGAAGGTGGGTGTTACAACGGTCCGCGGCAGCGCCAGCAGGTCCCAACGAAGGTGGTAGTTACAACGGTCCGCGGCAGCGCCAGCAGGTCCCGACGAGGATGGAGGATGCAGAAGGCCGCGGCAGCGCCAGCAGGCAGGATGATAGTTCACAAGGCAGGGCTACGGCAGCGCCGGTAGTCCGTCAAGGATGAGTTCTTCTCGGTGTCTCTCGACTCCAGGATACAACTGCCTTCCTGCTCTGGAGCTGCCCCAGTTATAGGTCTGGCGCCCTTTGATGTCCGGACCCTCGCACTTGGAGGTCGGGAGGTCCGGGATGGGGGAGTCCAGACACCCAGCAGGGGGGTGGAGCCAGCGCCCGGGGGAGCCGGGGGGCGATCGGCACCTGGCGGGGGAGAGCCATCGACACTTCTTTCTCCCATCGACCTGCCAAGTGGGCCGTTCACCTCCTGGGTGGATGGTGGTGCCGGGATGTCGGGGCCTGGCCAGGCCCAGGGTTAGGGTCGAGCTGAGGCCACGCGGCCTCGTGGTGCAGTGTCCAAGATGGCGGCCGGGCCGGGCGAGGGAGCCGGTAGTGGTTCGGCCCCATGATACAGAGATGTCAGGGGGCAGGAGTCCCGTCTGGAGACGGGGTGCGGGTTGTTTCTGTGGGTAACACCTGGAGGGCCGGGGCTCGGGCCCTGTCATGCGGGGAGGGAGCAAGCCCTTCATGTGGCCTGTCCAACATGCGTCCCCCCCAGCTGAAGGCGGGGAGAGTCACCCATCCTCTTGGGGACTCTCCTCGTCGAGGCGGAAAAAGCGTGACAGGCCATCTGCGTTGGCGTGGTCTTGGCCCGGTCGATGTTCCACAGTGAAGTCCATCCCCTGCAGGGAGATGGACCAACGCAATAGTTTGGGGTTTTCCCCCCGCATCTGCATTAGCCACTGCAGGGGTCGATGATCTGTTTGCACCCGGAAGTGGGTACCGAAGAGATAGGGCCGGAACTTTTTGAGGGCCCACACCACTGCGAAGGCCTCCCTCTCGATGGTGCTCCAGCGCTGTTCTCGGGCCAGGAGGCGTCTGCTGATGAAGGCCACCGGTTGGTCAAGTCCCTCGGAGTTCAGCTGGGAGAGGACCGCCCCGATGCCATGGTCGGAGGCATCTGTTTGTACGATGAATTCCCGACTGTAGTCGGGGGCCTGGAGCACAGGGGCAGTGCACATGGCGGCTTTCAGCTTCTCAAAGGCCGCTTGACAGTCTGGGGTCCAGTTGACCTTCTTCGGGTGGTTTTTGGATGTGAGTCCCGTGAGGGGCCCCACAATGCTGCCATAGTCCCTCACGAACCGCCGGTAGTAGCCGGTGAGCCCCAAGAAGGCTCGGACCTCGGTCTGCGTGACTGGAGGCTGCCAGGACTGGATGGCAGCGATTTTGAGTTGCAGAGGGGCCACCAGACCGCTTCCTACCTGGTGTCCGAGATAGGTCACGGACCCCTGACCAATTTGGCACTTGCTGGCCTTGATTGTGAGGCCGGCCCGTTGGAGGGCCTGCAGGACCTCTCGGAGGTGGTGGAGGTGGTCGGACCAGTGGCGGCTGTACACAGCGATATCGTCCAGGTAGGCGGCGCTGAACTCCTCGAGTCCCGCCAAGACCTGGTTCACCAGTCGCTGAAAAGTAGCTGGGGCATTCTTCATGCCTAAGGGCATGACTTTGAAGTGGTAGTGGCCATCGGGGTAGAAAAGGCGGATCGTTCTTGGGCCCGGGGTGTGAGACCGATCTGCCAGTAGCCCGCTGTCAGGTCGAAGATGCTGAGGTAGCGGGCAGCCCCCATGCGGTCGATCAGTTCATCCGCTCGGGGGATGGGATGAGCGTCGGTTCTGGTGACAGCATTCAAGCCCCGATAGTCGACGCAGAATCGGAGCTCAGGAGTGGTGCCGGGGGCAGCAGCTTTGGGGACCAGCACGACCGGGCTGGCCCAGGGGCTGTCCGAGGGCTCGATGACCCCCAGCGTGAGCATCTTTGATACCTCCTCTTGGATGCAGGCCCGTACCCGATCTGGTACGCGGTACGCCCGGTGTCTGATAGGGGGACTGTCCCCAGTGTCCACGTCGTGCAAGCACCAGGTGGTGACCCCTGGGGTGAGGGAAAACAAGGTAGCAAACTGCAGCAGGAGGTCCCGGCAGCCTTGGCGCTGTTCCGGGGTGAGGGCATCGGAGAGTTGGACCCCGTCCACGGAACCATCTTTCTCACGAGTCTTCAGGAGATCAGGGAGAGGCTCGGAGTCTTCTTCCGCTCCACTGTCTGTAGCCATCAGGAGGCTGAGCTCCGAGCGCACAAAGTGGGGTTTGAGTCTGTTGGTGTGGAGGACCCGGAGGGGGTTCCGTGGAGATTCCATATCGATGAGATAGGTGACGGGGCTCTTGCGCTCGACCACTTTGAAGGGCCCCGTCCACTTGTCCTGCAAGGCACATGGTTCGGTGGGGGACATCACCCACACTTGTTAGCCAGGTTCGAATTCGATGGAGGAGGCATTTTGATCGTACCATTTTTTCATGTCCTCCTGACTGGCCTCAAGGTTCGCTTTCGCCATTTCTCTGAATCGCCTGGTCTGATTGCGTAGGGTCAGGAGGTACTTGAAGACGTCTGGAGGGGTCTTTAGGGGGGCCATCTCCCAACCTTCTTTGACTAGGCTGAGGGGCCCTCGCACAGGGTGCCCGTACAAGAGTTCGAACGGGCTAAAGCCGAGGGACTTCTGGGGGACTTCTCGATATGCGAAGAGGAGGCACGGAAGTAGTACATCCCACTGGCAACGGAGGGGCTCTTCCAACCCCCCAATCATTCCTTTGAGCGTGCGGTTGAACCGCTCGACGAGTCCGTTTCCTTGAGGGTGATAGGGGGTCGTGAATCGGTAGGTGACCCCGCACTGTTGCCAGAGGGACTTCATATATTTCGAAATAAAGTTTGTGCCTCTGTCGCTGACGACTTCTCGGGGGAAGCCCACCCGGGAGAAGATCCCCATTAAGGCCCGGCCGACCACCGGGGCTGTTACAGTTCGCAGGGGCACAGCCTCGGGGTAGCGGGTGGCGTGGTCCACCAGTACCAGGATGAACCGATGTCCTTGTGCTGTACGGGGGTCCAGGGGCCCCACAATGTCTATTCCCACCCTCTCGAACGGGGTGGTGACAACTGGGAAGGGTTGCAGAGGTGCTTTGAGTTTGCGGCCGCTCTTCCCGCTGGCCTGGCACGTGGGGCAGGACCGGCAGTGGTTGAGGACGTCGTTTCTCATCTTTGGCCAGAAAAAGTGGGTCACCAGGCGACTGTAGGTTTTGTCCTGGCCCAGGTGTCCAGCCAGAGGGACATCGTGGGCCAAATTTAACAGGAAGTCCCTAAAACGGAGGGGCACCACCAGCACTCTACTGGCCCCTAACTCCGCGATTCTCTGTTCACTGTACAATAGGTCGTTGTCCCAATAGATCCAATGGGCTCCGGTGGTGTCCCCTGCGCTCTGGGCGAGGGCTTGCTGGCGGAGTCCCTCGAGGGAGGGACAGGTCTTCTGTTCTTGACGGAACTGTTCCCGGGTGGGCCCCCCTTCTTGACGCCACTGAGCCAGGTCGGGAAGGTCCTGGGGCTGAGCGAGCCCTTCGGGGGTTTGCTCTGGGGGGTCGGTATGGTCGGTGTCCTCTACTGGAGCGATCGGGGGAGGAGGTGCTGGCCATTCTGGTTCTTCTGGTCGGGGGATGGCACGGGCGGCCATGGACCGGGTGGTTACGCACGCCCAGTCCGGGAGGCCCAACATCCCCAGGTGCTCTCTTCTTTCTACGGCGGCCCACGGGGAACTCTCAAGATCATTCCCCAGGAGACAGTCCACGGGGGCGTCATCTCGGACCGTCACCTTCAACATGCCGGAGACTCCTCCCCATTCGAAGGGGACGCAGGCCATCCGACATAGACTCTCCGAATTGTCGGCTGAACGGATGGGGCAGAGAATGTTCGGCAGGATCAGCTCTGGGTTTACCAAGTGACAGCGGACGGCCGTCACACTGGCCCCCGTGTCACGTAGTGCTTCGGCCCGGCGTCCATTAATGGTCACCCACTGACTATGTTTTCTGGTGTTGGCGGGTAGGGGAGCCCGCGGGACCATGTCTCTTCCCCCTAGGCACGCTAGAACCATGGCGGCCGGTTCCCACTCTTGTTGTTCCTGTTCGTATTCTTCCTGTTCTTCGGAGATTTGTTCTCCCCCCAGGGCGGCGGCAGCTACCTGGCGGGGTCTTGGAGTTTGGTTCTGTGGACAGTTCGGGTCATTGGCGTAGTGGCCGACTCGCTGGCATCGGTGACACGTGACATTGGCTCGGAACCCCGGGCGCATCGGGGGGTTGCCCCGGCTGGCCGGGGGCGGGGTGCTGGCAGCGGGAGCGGCCGGGACGGTGTCTCTTCCTCGTCCCTGGCCTCCTCCTCCTCCTCGGGGACGGTGCTGACCTTGGTTGTTCCGGTTCTGTTCGTGCGGCCCTCTCCGGCCTACTCGGGTGCTTTCCCACCGGTCAGCTTCGGCGGCGAGTTGCCGTGGGTCAGTCAATTTACTGTCGAGGAGGTGCTGCCTGAGCTCGACGAAGCAGTTGTTAGAGAGGTGCTCCCACACCATGAGATTAAAAAGTTGCTCGTAGGTCGTTACGTGGCTTCCCTTGATCCAACCCTCGAAGGCTCGGCTGAAATAGTTGACATATTCCACCCAAGTTGTACCCGGGATCCGGGTGCAGTCTCAGAACCTCTGGCGGTACATTTCGGGTGTGAGCCCATATCGGGTGAGGAGGGCAGCCTTCATGTGGTCATAGGATGACATCAGATGGTCTGGGAGCTGTAACAGGGCATCGCGGCCTTCATTGACGAACCTCCCCCATAGACCGGCTCCCCAGTCACTTCGATCGATTCGGTGGGAGGTCATGGCGATCTCGTAGGCCTTGAACCACTGTTGTATGTCGTCCTCTCGGAAATACTCTCGCACGACATCCTTGGGGATGTGTACTTTCTTTTCTGTCGCTCCTGGGGTGCGCGGTTGCTCGGGCACCTCCAGTTCTTTGTTCTGCTTCCGTAGGTCTATTTCTGCCAGTTTGCGCTCGTGTTCGTACGCTAATCGCTTTTCTTCGAGCTCTCTCTGCCTCTGTTTTTCTTCCCGTTCTTCTCGGAGCCGCAGATGCTCTAGGTTCAGTTTTTGTTCGGCTAATTTTAGTTCACCGTCCATTTTGAGCCGTGCCATTTCTAACTCATGTAGTCTGTTTTTTTCTCTCTCTTGGATCTCTTCCTGCGAGAGGCCCGTTCTTCGCTCCTCGGGAGCCGTGGTGTTCCTCTCTGATGCTGCGATGTTTTGGTCCGGGGGTCTGGCGGCCCCGGTTTCTGCCCACGACTCAATGGCGTGCTTGAAATCGTCTTTAGTACTCAGACCGGTGGTAGCAATGCCTAGTTCCATGCAGAATTGTTTCAACTCACGATGGCTGTACTCTTCCAATTTCTCCATTTGGAATTTCTCGGTGGATCCGCTCTCTTTGGTTGTCATTGTGGTTTCGTCGTGGGGTGAGCTACTCTCTGTACGATTAGGCGTTGATTCGGATCGCGCCGCTGGCCACCAATGTTAGACGGACCGGGAGGGTCGGCCGAGGACAAGGGGAGAGGTCTCCGGGGAGAGCCGTCTCCAGCGATCGTACAGACGAGTAACTTCCCCCCCACAGATGTACACCACACAAGGATAAGGTTTAACGTTCTTTATAAGCGATCTCTTAGGTACGATAGAATGGTACAAGGAGGTCTGGACTCAGGGGTCCCCTCGATTCTAGTCTCTTGGTTGGGAAAGGGGGTAGCGGGACAGTCTGGTTACCAATCTGGTAGATGCGATGATATGATGGATAGCTCACAATCCTCGAGCTCGGTGTTCTAGCTGGACGGGCCGCGGCAGCGCCAGCAGGTCCCGGTGAAGGTGGTCGTTACAACGGTCCGCGGCAGCGCCAGCAGGTCCCGACGAAGGTGGTAGTTACAACGGTCCGCGGCAGCGCCAGCAGGTCCCAACGAAGGTGGTTGTTACAACGGTCCGCGGCAGCGCCAGCAGGTCCCAACAAAGGTGGTAGTTACAACGGTCCGCGGCAGCGCCAGCAGGTCCCGACGAGGATGGAGGATGCAGAAGGCCGCGGCAGCACCAGCAGGCAGGATGATAGTTCACAAGGCAGGGCTACGGCAGCGCCGGTAGTCCGTCAAGGATGAGTTCTTCTCGGTGTCTCTCGACTCCAGGATACAACTGCCTTCCTGCTCTGGAGCTGCCCCAGTTATAGGTCTGGCGCCCTTTGATGTCCGGACCCTCGCACTTGGAGGTCGGGAGGTCCGGGATGGGGGAGTCCAGACACCCAGCAGGGGGGTGGAGCCAGTGCCCGGGGGAGCTGGGGGGCGATCGGCACCTGGCGGGGGAGAGCCATCGACACTTCTTTCTCCCATCGACCTGCCAAGTGGGCCGTTCACCTCCTGGGTGGATGGTGGTGCCGGGATGTCGGGGCCTGGCCAGGCCCAGGGTTAGGGTCGAGCTGAGGCCACGCGGCCTCGTGGTGCAGTGTCCAAGATGGCGGCCGGGCCGGGCGAGGGAGCCGGTAGTGGTTCGGCCCCATGATACAGAGATGTCCGGGGGCAGGAGTCCCGTCTGGAGACGGGGTGCGGGTTGTTTCTGTGGGTAACACCTGGAGGGCCGGGGCTCGGGCCCTGTCATGCGGGGAGGGAGCAAGCCCTTCATGTGGCCTGTCCAACAGGGACCAACAATGTCAATCCTTACCCTTTCAAAGGGAACCCCCACCACAGGTAGTGGTATTAGGGGGGCCTTTGTTGTGCCACCTGACTTGCCACTGGCTTGGCAAGTGACACAGGAGCGGCAAAACTCCTTGGTGTCCTCAGACATGTGTGGCCAATGAAAATGAGGGACAAGCCTGTCCCAGGTCTTGTTCTGGCCCAAGTGTCCTGCCAATGGGATGTCATGTGCTAGGGTCAAGAGGAACCCCCTAAACTTCTGAGGTATTACCAACCTCCTAGTGGCTCCAGGGGTAGGATCTCTAGCCTCAGAATATAGGGGCCCCTCATCCCAATAAACCTCATGGGACCCACTAGCACTCCCAGCAGCCTCAGCAGCAGCTTGCTGTCTGAGGGGTTCAAGAATGGGGCAGCACTGTTTCTCTTTGCTCAGATCTTCCCTGGAAGGTCTCCCTGCCCCCAAGAACTCAACCTGACCAGGCTCAAGTTCCTCTGGGGCAGTTCCTTCTTCAGGCTCTGCTTCTCCTCCCTCAGGAGGGGAATCTGAGATCTGACACAGAGGGGAAGGCCCAGCCTTAACCCTACTGCTCTTCCTCTTGGGTAGAATCTGGTCCATAGTTTCAGGATCCAGAGCTGGTTCAGCTTTATGCATTTTGGCTTGTGACCTGGTCACAGCAAATACCTCTGCAGGTATGCCCAACATCTCAGCATGAGTCCATAATTCTACTTCAGACCAGGCTGAAGTCACCAGGTCATTGCCCAACAAACATTCGACAGGGAGCTCTGCACTGACTACTACCTTTTTGAGGCCAGTTACCCCTCCCCAGGAGAAATTCACAACTGCCAGACTATGGCTGGTCCTGACATTGCTTGCATTGGTCACCTGGTACATTTCACCCAGGATGATCTGTGCAAGGTCCACTAGATCCTCTGCCACTATGGTGACACTAGCACCTGTGTCCCTAAATGCCAAAGCCTGTTTGCCATTTATGATAGGCTGCTGTTTGTACTTGCCCAGATTACTGGGGCTCACTATGAAGGACATATCAAGGTCTCCCTCACAAACTAGCAATGCCTGTGTTGGTACTCTGACTAGGCCAGAGTCCACATCAGAACCCAGGGTCAACCCTACTACACCCTTATTCTGAGTATTACCTCCACCAATGACTGCACTAGGGGGAACAGTTGCCTTAGGGGCTGGAGTGGTGGTGGTTTGGTCTTTGGACTTGGTACAATCAGAAGTCCAGTGCCCTTTCTGTTTACAGAATTTGCACCAGGGCTTCTTTTGGCCTTTTCCCTTTGCAGATTGTGACGCCCCACCAGATGCAGATTTTTGGAGCCCTGGTGAAGACTTCTGGTCTTTTGACGTATCCCCACCTTTATCTGAGCCTTTAGGATCTTGCTTCTTAGTGTCACCACCTTGGTTCTGGGTTTTCTGCCTCACCCTGGTTCTGACCCATTTGTCTGCCTTCTTTCCCAATTCTTGGGGAGAGGTCAGATCAGAGTCCACCAGGTACTGATGCAACAACTGTTTTTGGCAATTATTAAGGATCTGTTCTCTCATTATAAGATTATACAATCCCTTAAAATCAGTTACTCTGCTACCAACCAGCCAACCTTCTAGAGCCTTGGTTGCACAATGAACAAAGTCAGTCCAATCCTGAGGCTGTGCTTTCTGGGTATCTCTGAACTTCAACCTGTACTGTTCAGTGGTTAAGCCAAACGCATCTATTAATGCACTCTTCAGGGCTTCATAGTCATCAGCATCCTCTTCTCTGACAGTGAGGGGCTTATATCTACCTTTATCTGAAAAGGAGAGCCACAAGATTGCTGCCCACTGTTTCTGGGGGACCTGTTGAACTTTACAGGCCCTCTCCATAGCAGTTACCCATTTGTGGATATCATCCCCACTCTGGTAGGGAGGAACAACCTTGGACAGGTTCCTATGGTCTGGAATGTAATCTCTGCCTCTAGGGACACTGTTGCTGCCACCAGGGGTATCAAACCCCTCTTTTCTAGGAGCTCTCTGGAGCTCAAAGGCCTCTCTATCTAAGGCCAATTGCTTGGTTCTGAGGGCAAGCCTAGCTTCCTCATACTGGAGCATCTTGTACCTTCTTTCAGAGGAGGTCTCTCTATGTGAGTATGAGTTCCTCTGATGGACAGAATCTTTGTTAGAGTGACATCAGTGGTCAGATTCCCTTGAAGGGGATCTAGGCCTCTCTTCCACTCCATCAGCCCTCTTAGGGAGGATTCCTCTGTCCTGTTCAGACCTTTCTGGGTCTGGCCCTTCAATCACAGACTCCAGGTCATCTTGATTTTCATCATCAGACCCAGAGACTATGGCTGACCCACCCCCTGATCCAGATCCACCAGCTCCTAGAGCCAGTCTGAGATCATCTGCTACTAACAGACCTATCAGGTGTTGTGTGGAGGGACTCTGTCCTTGCTTCAGGTGTCTTGCAACACACATGGCCTTCAAGTCAAAGTAGCCCATGTCCTTGTACTGAAGCTGGGTGGACCCACTGGCTCCATCCCTTGAGGACATTCTAGTGTTATGCAGTGTTGCACTACCTTCACTAGTTTGTGGCCTACTGAACCTTGCTTGAGCTGTAGCAAAGGTGTGCTTATCCCTTCACAAACTGCTCTAAGTTCAGTAGAACTTATTGATACTAAGCTTGAATTTATATGTACCTTGAGTACCTTAAGTGGTTTTCAGTTAGTAATTCAAATTGAGATTTTCTGTTAAAACAATGGCAAGCTGTAATCCCCCATGCTGCCCACCAATGTGAGAAGTTGGCCTGGCATATGCTGGTCACTAGTTATAGTGGCCACCTTGCACCAGTCCAATTCGACTCTTATGGTAGATAGGTTTAAGACAACCTTTTAAAGAAAGCTATCCTAGTGGTAGCTGTGGAGAGCAGCCTTCAGGCTAAGTCTCAGAGGAATGTAAAGCAGCT
This sequence comes from Triturus cristatus, assembly GCF_964204655.1. Lineage (NCBI taxonomy): Eukaryota > Metazoa > Chordata > Amphibia > Caudata > Salamandridae > Triturus > Triturus cristatus. The sequence goes on along the minus strand of NC_140589.1, from coordinate 1,078,937,068 downwards.
TGTTTTACCTTATAATCTCTTGAATTACCAAATGAAAGGACACCACACAGGTATATATATCAAATATATATGTATTTATTACTAGACAGTGATAAATGCAAGTAACAAAATTATCTCTCTGACGAAAGCACTAACCACTGACCTATTTATATTACATGCACTCTGTGATCTCCAAGGCACACTCTCTTTGCAGTACGCATGTTAACCCTAAGCTCTACCTTACAATGAGTAAAAACTTCCATTAGACAAAACTTCGATTTTGATTCAGGAAAAACATTAATCACCTGGAGTTACCTTGATATTTTTATGGTTTCCTGAAAATTGCTCAAGGCCTAGAATGCAGCAACAGGTGCTTTTAAAACCTAATATGCTTGCAAACACGACACCCCCCCAACCCGAAGTCAGTGCACTGATTGCACTGCCCTAGAGATGCCCCAAGGACCCCTGGTGTGACTTATACGCTGCAACGCTCAGGTTTGGTGCTGGCAGTGGGGGAGTGGCTTTGAGGACCGCATAGCACTATATGCGGAAGATATCCTTCTGTTTCTGAAAGATCCACAGCGTTCCGGCCCCCGATGTCTGTCACTTCTTCAGCTATATGGCGAGGCGTCCGGGCTCCGAATTAATGTAGGCAAGTCCCGGTTGGTAGAAGTGAGGGGAGATGCCCTGGGCGGGTTTGGTGCCCCAACATTCCCACCCGCACAATTCCTTCAAGGATTAAGGGACTCACGTGTACCCCTCCCAGATCTGGCCTGGGCCCTTAACTTCCGGGAACTGGCCCTTATGCTTGAACGTGACCTGGGCCACTGAGCCACTCTTCTATTGAATTCCATGGGGCGTACTGCCCTCTTCAAGATGGTGTGCCTACAGCGCTACTTGTACACCATTGACAACTATCCCTACCACATTCCCCGCCAATGGTTTCACTTCCCGACTGCCAGGATCGCTAATTTTGTGTGGGCAGGTGATAGACACAAGGTAGCTTTTCAGCCACTGCGCAGATCCTCCTTTGATGGTGGCTTGGGCTTATCGGACATGTACCTTTACTACCTTGCAGCCCATTTGGTACTGTTTAATGACTGGTTCACAGGCGGCTGGGATGACCCAGCATACCGTCTGGAGATTCACTCGATGAGTCTGGATGGTCTGCTTGATCTTCCAAATGGGGCACGTCTGCCCACTATACCACCTTCTTGTATGCAGGTTTCCCTTACCTGCTGGAAGGCGACTCTTCAGCTCATTGGTTGGGACTGCTGCCTCACTGAGATGACCCCTCTATGGCGGAGAACTTGGCTTAGTCAGCTCTCGACCCTGGAAGGATTCATCCCCTGCGATTTCCTACCTCGGGGTTGTATGTGTGCGATCAACCATTTCAGGTTTTATCTGTGGGGTTTACCTTTCCTTGTCAGAACTGATCACAAACCTTTGCTCCACATGTTTGCTTGCAGGAATGTGTAGAGTGCCACTCCCAGGATTAAAAGATGGATTGAGGAGCTCTGGGAATACAATTTCACTATGGAGTATCTTCCAGGGTTAAAGAATGTACCTGCTGACTACTTATCCAGAATGCCTTTAGACAAACTAGTTCCAGTAAGTACTGATTGGTCTGTGTCTTGGGTTAATAAACCAGCACTCAACAAGCTGAATGGGAAGCTAGTTTTGCCTGTGACAGCTCTAGGAAGTTTGTGATGAACTTTGTAGTCAGCAGGTGGCCTGCACTCATTGATGTTCCCCAGTGTGCCAAAGGGTTTTGGAATGTACGTGATAAATTGAACATTGCTGAGGGGGAGCTCTTTCGTGGAGAGAGATTAGTTCCCCCTTGAAGTATGCGTGAAAACATTATCAATTTGGCACATAAGGTTCATCTTGGGCACAGTTTGACTAAAGCTAGAGTGAGAGAATCCAATTGGTGGCCTAAAGTGGATCATCAGGTAGAAGAAGCAGTTAGGGAGTGTACCTTTTATGCCAGTAATGATGAATCCAGGAAAGTCAGTGCAGCACCTCTTTCACCTGTTGTGTTACCCGAGCGCCTTTGGTCCAAGCTAGCCATGGACATTGTAGAGTAATTCGATGTTTTGTCTCCTAATGAGAGGTTTGTGGTTGTCCTGGTTGATTTAACTTCTAAATGGGTTTCAGCTTGTTGCATGAGCTTTGTGGTTAGCAAGAACAGCATTGAATTTCCTAAAGTTGTATTTCCCTGCAAATGTATTCCAGAAGTCATGATCATCGATAATGGAGTACAATTTACTTCCCAGAAGAGGGAGGAGTTCTTTAAGGATATTTCCATTACCCATCACCACACTGCTCTATAAGCACCACAAGCCAACGGTTTGGTTGAAAGCTTGAATCAGCTTGTAAGGGCTTGTGCTCAAACTGCTTTTGAGTCAAGGTCACCTTTTAAGTGCATTTTGCAGGAGAAATTGTGGGCACATAGGAACACACCCATAGCGTCACTGGCTGCTCACCATTTAAGAAACTCGAGGGCAGAGCAGCTGGTTCAAAACTTGACCCGGTGTGGCTTAGTGTAAAAGATAGGAACAGTGGGGTAGTTGATTGGAGAGTGAAGCGATACCAAGAGAAGTATAAACAAAGGTATGATGCCAAGATGGGTGCGCGCAAGTGTGAATTGAAAGTTGGTGGTTTGGTGTTTGTAAAGAAAGCTGTGTGGTCTGCGAAAGGTGAAACTAAATTTTTAGGTCCTAAACGTATTATCATGGTTATAAGAAATGTTGTGATGCTAAGTGGTGGTGATGTTTGGACTAGGTCTCGACTGTCCAAATGTAGCAGGGAGGATGGTAATGTAGGGTCTCAGTTCAGACATTTGCATTGTAGTAAAGTTGAAAGTCAGTCTGGCCTTTTGCATCTTGATAAAAGAGTGAGAAGATCACCATCATATCTTCATGATTACATTTTACAGTGATGTTTAGTTTCTTTGTTTTTATCTAATTGTTGTCACTAGTTATAAATTGTATCCATATGTTTTCCTCTCCTTCTTCCTTGTATTCCTCATTTACCTCTTTCTCTTTCCTCTATGTCAATATGTTGAAGGGGAAGATGGTTTGTAACTTCTCCTTTAAATGGTGATGCACTTGTGAGAATGTTAAGTGCATCACCAGAACCTTGGGTGACTTGGAAGATCAGAGTGGGGGAGATCTTAGCTGCTGTCGGTGGTGTCCTCTGGTAGTGAAGAAGAATTAAGGCGTTTCATCGTTATATTAAAAATGGATTAAGTTCTGGATATTAACTAACGTGTCGAGGAGTGTTAATTTCAACTGAAGGAATCTGTCAACAATCTATGGTGATAGAAATGTGGTAAAGCCTTGGTGAGGAATATGCAGGATAAAGGGGCAGAAACTTGTTTTCAGCTTCTGGAAAGAAAGAATACAGACATGCGGAGGCGGGCTAGTCATATGTCTGCTTGAAAGGTTTTTGAGCCATCTCTTGAACTTAAGAATGTCAGATTCCTTGTTCAGGGATAGAGGTAAAGATCTACATAGAGAAGAGCCTTGCACATGAAACATAATCCTCCGTGCTTCTTGTAACAAGACGGAGGGCTGGACAGTAAGTTCAGATTAGAAGAAATACATTTGGTGGGAAGATAAGGGACAAACAACTTTGATAGGTAATTTGGAGCCTGGTCAGGTAAGATTTTGTTGGCAATGCACATGGATTTAAAATGTCTTCTTTCCTTTACAGGGAAACAAATGAAGCCATTGGCACAGCTGAGATGTGATCATATTATTCCCATTCCAACAGGAGCTAGCAGGATGGTGTTCGAGTCTTTTGAGGTGAACTATTGATTTGTTCGGGAGTCCAGTGTAGAGGCTATTGCAATAGTGAAGGTGAGAAAATGGTTAATGAAGAGCTGGCAAATGTTTCTCCTCCAATAAACAATGTAGAGTCAATGTAGGCTATGAAGGAAGACAAAACAACATCGTATTTTTTTGCATGGCACAGCAGCAACTCCTCCACCATTAGGCGTGCCAATACTGCACTTCGTTATAGAACCTGCCAAGAAGTCAGTGGCTGTCTCCTCATACCTCCAAAGAGTTCACACTGCACATGGGAGTGACCAGAGCGCATTTACCCCCTAGCCCCACCCATCAAAGTCCATTAGTCATTATATAAAGATGTTCATTCCACCAGCCACACACACCCTAAAAAAGGCCAGCCACAAAACCAGCTCACACACAGACCTGCTGGAGTGGCCCATCTGGCATTGTGTCCTTCTAACTCCCCCCCCCCCCCCCGTGACCCTGCCAGTGCAGAATCAGAGTGGTACCATAGACCAGTGCAGGCACTCACCTCACCTCAGAGTTGTTTATCCTTGTGACAGTCTCTGTGCTGTGCTCTTTTGACATCTGGCACTGTGTGAAGAGGTAACCAGGTTACATCATAGACAGTGCATCGTAACCTGGCAAATAATGCACCAGGCACCATATACACTGGATGTGCTTCTTAATTGCAAAAAGGGTTTAAAAATGATTAATGATTTGCCAGTTGGAAGGGGCCTATTTTGGGTGTTCCTTCTGAATTGTGAACCTGTACACATGTGTACTGTGGTTTGCTACCGTAATTCAGGTCGCTGACCACTGATCAGGTAGCGACTCCCAAGGTGGGAATCAGGATGGGAACTTTGGGGCCAGTAGGCAGTGGTACATGGGACCGCTGCTAGCCCTCAGTGAATTTTCAAAATGTTAAAAACACAAATTGTTTGATAAGCAGCCTAATTTCCTTTAAGCAAACCAGACGGCTTAAACAAATGTTTTACCATTCGAAATGCGATGACAGGGACGATGGTCTGCTGTCCTACTGTCCCATGCAGATAACGATGCATGGCCTTGCAACAAGTCACAAGGGGTTACAAATTGAGGCCTGCCTCATGAATGTTCATTATTCAGGTCGCTCTGGACAACCTGCTGTTCTTTATTTTACTAAATAACCTATTTGTTCATAGGTTGGTTTGTAAAATAAAATACTGGTCGAAAAAAACCAGTGTACAATTTGTGATCACTTTCTAAGATTAGAATCTTAGTGGGGAAAAGTGTGTTGGTTCATCTGCCCCTCTATTCTTTACTGTGCTTCATCTGTTAACAGGTTTTGGCCAAGGCTGGATCAAGTTAAGCTGAGAGATCCATCTGTACTTCAGTAACAATATCTACAACCTCTTTTCATTGGAACAGGTGCGAGCAGTGACTAAACCTTGAACTATCTGGTGCTTTGCCAACAGACATACAGGTCAGCATATTACTTAGAGACTAGTAACAGTGGGGGTCTGTCTGTCTGTGATCCATAAAGCTGAACAGAATGAAAGGACGCTGCATTATGGTGCTTCGCCTGCACTAGAATCATTCTTAGCACGCCTATATTCTGTCTGCTTGCTTTTGCATTCCGCTGTGGATAACAGGGCGAAAATGTTCCAGAGTTCACTGTGGCTTATGCTGGATTCACAGGGCTCCATCGCAATGCACATCTCTTCGGATACAGGTCTGTGTGTGGAATCCTGCGCTGGTTCATACAGGGAGGCAGCTATCCTTGTCTCAAATTAACCCTTTGTTTGTAGAATGACACCTAATGAAGTGTGGCTCCAATCTACATGCGACCTATTTGTGGTCTTGATTCAGGGGTTGCAGCAGAAAAATATTGAATGAGGGTTCTAAAGCATCCAATTGTACCCTAACCAAGCCCCCTTCCACCCTGTTTTTACCATTCTTGGAGCTCTGAAGTAACCAAACAGGTACACATCCTTTTGACCCAAACACTAATTCTTTTACAAATTAAGCACTGCTAAAATGTAAAGGATGTGCACACTTCATCACATCTGGTAATTTATTGGTGTGATAAACATCACACCACTTTAATTTTAATCCACAAACAATCAACGGTTTGGGCAGGGGTTGCAATTGACAGGGACTCTCATAATCATCCCATACATCAATTTCAAGTGTGTAGCTTGTGCAAAGCCTGTGGGCGAATGTTTATCATACTAGAGCTTCAAACAAAATGGTCAAGAAAAGATGACAAAACTGGTGAGATGTGCCTGTGTAAAACCGTGACATCCATAAAGGTAATGAACAAGAAAGGCTTGGGTCCATGCACTATCGGAACTAGACCCCTCTTAAACTGTAACAATCAAAGTGTCCAGATAGATCGTTTTGTAATTAATCAACCGTGACTTCAGTACTCTGTTCTAAAGCCCGTGTGTTTTTATTTACATATCTCTTTTACTTTAGTTATCAAACAATATTAAGCCATTATTTGCATGTCATCTTGTCAGGCAACACATATTTTTTCAAAAAGTATTAAGCAATCAAAATAATAGTTACAAAAATACATATATAATGCAAGTACAAGCTGTCATGATTTCCTGTTTCACCGTATGGCTAGCACGTGGTGTGTTGCGTGCGCGCCCGCCCCCTTGCTGCTGGAGCGTGTCAGGCAGGTTGGTGGTCTAGCTTTCCCCCGACGGAAGACGCTGATCGACCAGCTGACTGGCTCTTCCAGGGAGAACCGCATAACTGATGGCAGTTCCAGCCGGACGGCGCTTCGTATTAACATCGTGAGCATCACAGGAGCGCAGGAGCGCTAGCGAATGCTCTGCCAGCAACCGGAGCTGTTTCCCAGACTGCGCAGGAGCGCTCAGAGTACCCCTGTCTTCAGCGACTCGTGCAGACGCACGGAGACGCTTTCCTTGTTTCCCAGACCGCGCAGGAGCGCTCACAGTACCCCTGTCTTCAGCGACTCATGCAGACGCACGGAGTCGCTTTCCTTGTTTCCCGGACCGCGCAGTAGTGAATGCATTACCCCTGACATTAGCGTCTCGTGCAGGCGCACGGAGCCACTTTTCCTTTGTGTCCCGGACCGCACAGAAGCGCTGGCATTATCCCTGACATCAGAGACTCGTGCAGCCGCATGGAGCCGCTTTTCCTTTGTTTCCCGGACCGCGCTGGAGCGCTTGCATTGTCCCTGACTTCAATGACTCGAGCAGGCGCACGGAGCCGCTTTCCTTTGTTTCCCAGACCGCGCAGGAGCGCTTGTTTTCATTTCTGCTCACCGACTGATCGTGCAGGAGCGCTTGGTTTCATTGTTAGCCTTAGGACAGACAACACTTTCCAACCTTCGAGGCGCTGCATCCCAGGTGACTACACTATTCTTGCGTACCGTTGTTTGTTGTGCGTGATTCATGTCAGTAGCGTGAGTGTTACCCATTTGCTCTCTCTCACAGGTGGTGTTCCCCGAAAGGCTTTAAAAACACCCGAGGGCGTGTCCGTCAAGCCTCCCTATAGGCTGTCTTCACCCTTTTTCGGCTACATCCCCGGTCCCCTCTTCATCCTGGTCAGTACTTAATCCTTTCTAGGATAAGGGGGGAGACGGTGGAGGTTGTTCATGTCTGCCCTGCGGGATCACTTCACAAGCGGAAGGTAAGTCTTGTGGGGTCCTGATACGAAGTCCAAATTGTACATCCCACCCGGGCAACATGAGCAACCCCAACGTCACCTTACAGGACAAAGCTGTCATGCTTGCCAGCAGAAAACCTTAGTTTACGACATGATATAACGGCCTTGCAAGGCCAGGTGGGTGCAGGTCTGATGGGGCCTTGGGGGCCGTCTCCCTCAACCAGGGTCAGACAGGAAGGGTTGTTGAGGCCTCCGTTGTTCAATCCCGGGGGTTCCTTTCTTTCTCCTTCACACGCCTCTCTACCCATACAAGTGATAGCCACACATTCTGTACAGTTGGGGGCTCCAGAACGCTTTTATGGTGACAGCTCCAAGTATAGCATTTTCCTCAACCAATGCCACCTGCATTTCATGTCTCGAGCATCTGCCTTTCCTGACGATGCCTCCAAGGTTGCCTTTGTTCTTTCCTATCTGGGAGGTGATGCCGCCCAGTTGTCTATACCCTTGGTGGAAAATGACGAACCTCTACTGTACAATTTTCCGGTGTGCAAAGAGACCATGCGGCGTATGTTGGCTCGCCATACGTTCGTACAAGCTGCGGACAATGAGATACTCAACCTGAAGCAGGGCAATACGGACTTGTTGCTCTACATCACCACTTTCAACCGGTTAGTGGTAGAGGCATGATGGCCCGAGTCCAAACAGGTGTCTGTTTTCTACAGAGGCTTACGCGATGAGCTGAAGGATCTCATCTCCTAGATGACAGAACCTCCAGAGGAGATCGTCCATTCATCGATCTGGTAGTCAAGCAGAACTATCGGTTACTGGAACGGAGAACCGAAAAATCCAAGGGCAGCGAGATCCGGGTTACGGCATACAGAGAAAAACAAGAGACGAGACAACTAAACCCTGTGATGCTCCTGAACCCATGCAGATAGGCAGTATCTGTGGTCCCCTGACCAAAGAAGAAAAAGAAAGAAGGCGAAGATAGAACCAGTGCCTATACTGTGACAAGAGTGGCCACTTCGTCAGAGAATGCCCGGTAAAACCCTGCAAACCAAGAGGGAAGACACAATTCGTCCTCCCAATATCCAGAGGAGACGGGTCAAGAAACGAAGTAACCCAGTCGAAAACGGGGTCCGTCTACTGGGGTTGTCGTCCGTCAAGACACCTACCCCTGCCTTCTAGGACAGTTATTGACATATGGGCGTGCATGTGTCCTTGCAGTCTCCCACAGGGCAGTCCTTGCACGTCACTGCTCTGATCGACTCGGCAGCAACCGGGAACTTTATAGACACCCAGTTTATGGTGGGCCTGGGCATGGCTAGGGTAACCAAAAAAAAACGGAAACAGTCAAGGCAGTGGATGGCACAGACCTGACATCAGGACTGATCCGTTACCAAACCGAGGACTTGGATATGGTGTTGGAGAACAAACATACGGAGTCCATCGCCTTTGAAGTTATTGATGCCCCTCAATTCAGACTTTTAGGCCCCCACTGGCTGGTGCAACTCAATCCCCACATAGACTGGGCAACCAGGAAGTTGTTGCTAGGATCGGTCCATTGTGTTTGCTCTTGTTACCCGTCAGCGGAGGACTCCAGTACAAGAGAGATACAAGCCTGTGCACTGCCCCTGACCGGGATGGGTATGGTCACACAGGGGGTCATACCAGAAGAATACCTGGATCTGGCTATGGTGTTCAACAAGAAAGGCGCCAATACACTACCCCCTCATCGTTGCTTCGATTGCAGAATCAACATAATCCCGGGATCTACGCTTCCCTGTAGCCGTGTCTACTCCCTCACCGAAAAAGAAAACTAACATCTTCACACCTACCTAGACTAGTACCTGCAGAATGGGTTCATACGCCATTCCAGATCTCCCTTTTCCTCCCCGCTCTTTTTTGTGGCAAAAAAGGAGGGGGATCTTCGAACGTGTATAGACTTTAGAGCAATGAACGCCATAACGGTCAAAAAACGATACCCCTTGCCCATGATATCCGACTTATTGGATCAAGTGAAAGACGCGGCTATATACACCAAGCTGGATCTGCGCAATGCCTACCATCTTGTCTGGGTCCGCGAGGCAGACGTGTGGAAAACCACCTTCCGAACTAAATACGGCCTGTACGAATACCGCGTCATGCCTTTCGGGCTCTGCAACACCCCTGCTGCCTTCCAGTATTTTATCAAAGAGGTATTGAGGGAATACATCGACCGGTTTTGCATCGTCTACATCAATGACATACTGATTTACTCAGCGGGTATGTCAAAACCCCTACAGCATGTACGTACCATCCTCCAACAACTACAACAACATGGTCTATACGTCAAGTTGGAGAAAAGTGTGTTCCACACCACCACGGTTGAGTTTCTGGGTCATATCCTAACCCCTGCAGGCATTGAGATGGATACAAGAAAGGTAGAAACCATATTGCATTGGCCGTCCCCTTGTTCCGTTAAGCAAGTCCAGTGGTTCCTGGGGTTCGTGAACTACTATCGTTGCTTCATTGCGGGGTTCTCTAAGATAGTCACCCCTATCACGTACCTGCTACGGAAAGGCGTACGTTTCTTGTGGGACCACAAAGCAGAAAACACCTTTCGGGAGCTAAAGACAAGGTTCACAACAGCTCCTGTGTTGAGACAACCCGATCCCAACCAGCCATTCATAGTAAAGGCCGACGTCTCACAGAACGCCCTGGGGGAGGTTTGTCACAAAGGGACACCAAGACGGGTCTGTTACACCACGTGGCCCACTATTCCAGGAAGCTATAGCCAGCAGAATGTAACTACACTATTACAAACCAAGAACTCCTGGCCATCAATGCGGCCTTTGAGGAATGGCACCACTATCTGAAAGACGCCAAACACTCGGTGACCATTTACACCGACCACAGAAACCTACAGTTCCTTCACTCAGCCAGGGCCATCACTGCCAGGCAATTGCGGTGGACCCTGTTCTTTAACGAATACAGCTTCCAGATAACATACCGGCCCAGAAGGGAGAACGCGAAAGCAGATGCCTTATCCAGGCTGGATGAAACCGGGGATGGTACCCTTCCTGTGGAACCGGTATCCATTATCCTGGAGCGTTGTTTCCAGGGGGTTGTGGTCACCTCCTCCTTCCTATCTTGGCTACGCAGCGACTTCGAACAGAAGGTCCCGAAAGACTGGACAGAGACCTCCAAGGGCTTGCAGCACAGGATGGGTTCCTGTTCAAAGGAGGGTGTTACTTCCTTCCATTGGTAGACCATCAACAACAGGCGTTGTACATGTGTCACGACCATGCCTTATCCGGCCATCCCAGATACCAGAAGACAATGGACTTGATACAGAGGCATTTCTGGTGACCATCCATGAACACCGACGCACACGCCTATATAGCTCACTGTGCCATCTGTGCCCAAGGGAAAGTCTCGTCCTAACCTACAGTAGGGCTCCTTTACCCGATTCCAGTCCCTCCATACCCTTGGCAGACCATCTCGATGGACTTCGTCGTGGAACTCCACAAGACCAGAACAGGGTACACCACCGTTCTCACCATTGTGGACCATTTAACCAAAATGGCGCACTTTGTGCCAATGAAGAAGTTACCAACAGCAGCTGAACTGGCGTCGGTCTCCATGCACAACGTGATACGGTTACATGGTATCCCTTCAGTGCTGATCACAGACAGAGGGTCCCAGTTCATATCCAGATTCTGGAACAAGGTCTGCAACGCCATGGACATGGAGGTGCATCTCTCTTCCGCATATCACCCCCAAACATATGGGCAGGCGGAGAGAACAATCCAATCCATGGAGCAATACCTACATTGCCTACTGCTATCCGTAGAAAAAGAATGGTTAGAAGTGCTCTGGATAGTGGAATATGCTTACAACAACAACAAGCACGCTGCCACGGGTGTGTTGCCTTTCTACTGCCTCCAGAGCCAACATCCTAGGACAACACCCTGAGGCTTTCTCTACCCCCCAGCCAAGGTTACATCCTGTCTTCTATGTCTCTCTCTTACGGCCTGCTCACCCTGACTGCCTGGCCGCTTCTCCCCCACCTCTTGTTCTCGTGGACAATCACGAGGAGTACAAGGTCCGTGCTATCCTTGATTCCCATAGCTCTAGGGGTAGACTCTTCTACCTTGTGGACTGGAGGGGGTACGGTCCGGAGGAGCGGTCCTGGGTGTCTTTGTCCCATGTTCGCCATGCACCCCGTCTGGTTCGTGCCTTCCATGCCCGGCATCCCCTGAAGCCCCGTCCTGCCACTCCTGTTTAGCCGGTGGCGTGGGTCTGTTTTGAGGGGGGGGGGTGCTGTCATGATTCCCTGTTTCACCATATGGCTGGCGCGTGGTGTGTTGAGTGCCCTTGCTGCTGGAGTGTGTCAGGCAGGTTGGCGGTCTAGCCTTCCCCCGACGGAAGCCGCCGATCGACCAGCTGACTGGCACTTCCGGGGAGAACTGCATAACTGATGGCGGTTCCGGCACGGACGGCGCTTCGTATTAACGTTGTGAGCATCGCAGGAGCGCTAGCGAATGCTCTGCCAGCAACCGGAGCTGTTTCCTGGACTGCGCAGGAGCGCTCACAGTACCCCTGTCTTCAGCGACTTGTGCAGACGCACGGAGCTGCTTTCCTTGTTTCCCAGACCTCGCAGGAGTGCTCACAGTACCCCTGTCTTCAGCGACTCGTGCAGACGCACGGAGCCGCTTTCCTTGTTTCCCGGACCGCGTAGGAGCGCTTGCATTACCCCTGACAATAGCGACCCGTGCAGGCGCACGGAGCCGCTTTTCCTTTATGTCTCAGACCACGCAGGAGCGCTAGCATTACCCCTGACATTAGCGACTCGTGCAGGCGTACGGAGCCGCTTTTCCTTTGTTTCCCGGACCGCGCAGGAGCGCTTGCATTGCCCCTGACTTCAGCGACTCATGCAGGCTCACGGAGCCACTTTCCTTTGCTTCCCGGACCGCGCAGGAGCGCTTGTTTTCATTTCTACTTACCAACTGCTTTCGCAGGAGCGCTTGGTTTCATTGTCAGCCCTAGGACAGACAACACCTTCCAACCTTCGAGGCGCTGTGTCACAGGTGACTACACTGTTCTTGCGTCCCGTTGTCTGTTGTGCGTGATTTATGTCAGTAGCGTGAGTGTTACCCATCTGCTCTGTCTCACGGGTGGTGTTACCTGAAAGGTTCTAAGAACACCCGAGGGCATGTCCGTCAAGCCTCCCTATAGGCTGTCTTCACCCTTTTTTGGCTACCTCCCCCGGTCCCCTCTTCATCCTGGTCAGTACTTAATCCTTTCTAGGGTAAGGGGGGAGACGGTGGTGGTTGTTCATGTCTTCCTTGTGGGATCGCTTCACAAGCGGAAGGTAAGTCTTGTGAGGTTCCGACACAAGCACCCAGTCCTTGATATACAAATACATCTGGCGGACACATATAATAGTCACAGAGGTTACTGCCTCTTGTCCTGCCTGTGTGAAAGCCGGTATATATGTATTTTTGTAATGTGAACTGTGTTAATTGTGTTTTACATGTCATGGTGTTGTTTTATGAACTATTGTTAAGATTGCTTAATACTTTTTGAAAAAACATGTGTTGCCCGACAAGATGACATGCAAATAATGGCTTAATCTTGTTTGATAACTAAAGTAAAAGAGATGTGTAAATAAAAACACACGGGCTTTAGAACAGAGTACTGAAGTCACGGTTGATTAATTACAAAACGATCTATCTGGACACTTTGATTGTTACAGTTACAATCCATAAAGGTAAGACATCACAAGTTATCAGGGTGAACAGAAGATGCTCTTTATTGACACCTCATTCACCAACATCACTGCCTCAACTGACTTTTTGGGTGAGATCACAAAATTCTATTCCTAACATTCTTTATACAGAACACTATGACATAGATAAAAGTTACATACTCTCAATTAAGATACACCTCATTTCTCCCAGCTATGTTAACAGTTTCAGAGCGTATTCCTATACAGAGAAAAACTCGCAGAGATCTTCTTTAAAGACATAACTGCAATATGAAATAAGCATTAAAACAAGCATATTAGTTACTAATTACATCTATAACAAACTAAGCACTTGTCTATGAAAATCACAGATTATTGCATTATAAGATCCTGAAAGCAAGATGTTTCTTTCAGTTATTCATTATTTCTTCTACACTCACTCAATAGTTCCGAGATGTCCTTATTCTACCTTAATGAATTTGGCCATTATTCTGACATATAGTTTCATGGTTTTTTTGTTGCTAACAGGCATGTGACTGCCATTGTACCACCACTCTAATGTTGTTCCAGATTCTCCCCACGCATGTTTTGACAGCATTTCTGAATAGTTTAATAACTGTCACGGTTCTTGTTCATCTGAAACAGTCCTCACACCCAGTTGGAGATTTTATTTTTACTAAATCTCCAGATGAAAATCTATTGATTTTAACTTGGCTTCTCTTATCAAAATTTTATCTCTCATGCGCCAAGAGACAGTTCCATGAATCTGCACACCTTTATTCAAAACTATCCACCCGGCCTCATTTTGTGTACATGGCACACACCCTTTAAAGATTTCAAAAGGGGGTTTCCCTCTTGCTTCATATGATGACATTAGATAAGCAGTTCTGCAATACTGTAACTCTCCTCTCCACTCCATGTTAATTGTTCCTGCTAATTGAATACTCTCTTTCAGTGTTTTATTCATTTTCTCTACGGCACCACTTGTCTCCGAGTGATATAATGTGCTTTTTGGTGAGTAGTACCACAGTTACTCAAATAATTCTTTACATAGCTAGAGCAAAACTAAACACTATTATCAGACAATAAAATTGTGGGATGTTTCACATTTGAATATATTCTTTAAAATCTAATAATGGCATTTGTGAATATGTATCTTTCCCACAAGAAATTTCCACCCACTTTGCAGATTAGTGAGATAACACTATACAATAGAGAGTGACATGCTCCCCTCTTATAGGGCCTACAGGATCTATTGCTACTTCCTCCCAATGATAGCTTGGCAGTTTCATACATTCCATGGGCATTTGTTTGACTTTAAGATTTTTATCAGAATTATTGCATGTTACATAATCTCTAACATTACAGCCAACCTCAAGGTCAAATCGTGGCAACCAATATCTGATCTTACTATCCCAGGATGAAATGTCCTCCAAGAAGCATTTTCTTACAGTTTTTTCCATATCCCTTCTGGTGGTACCAGTCTGGAATATCAAGAAGCAATACCATTGTTTCTAATTATCCACCAAACACTTTCTACTTCTTTCCAGAATTCGTTTGACATCTTAATTCCCAATAACCACTGAATCATTCTTTTAAGCTTACTTCTGTATCTATTTCTTTTCTCCAGTCTTCTTCTGTAACTGCACCAGACATTACTATGCACCCCTAATCACATCATATATCATTCTTCCTGATCATCAAACTCTTGTACTTCACTTTCTACTCTAGGCTAACAGTTGGCTGTGTTTTCCTCATTTCCAGGAATATACTCAACACCAAAACAAAAGTCCTGAACTGAAATTACCCAAGTTTGTATCCTGGACGATATAGTAGCCAAACGCTTCCTTATAAACACCTCTCTAAATGGTTTATGATGGGTCCAAACTTTTAACTTCATTCCCCATAACAAATGTCTAAATTAGTTCAAGCCCAGTAGATCGTGTGTGTTGGTGTTGATTCTGTCTTGGAAGGCCATTTTATTTGAGGTTTTGAGGAGAAGGGGGTATGTGTTGATGGCGGATTTGAAGGTTGCGTGGGTTATCGGGGTTTTGTTGTTCCTCTATCTCTTCTTGAGTCGTTTGCAGCCGTGTCTGGATTTGTGGAGGGCAGGAGTGAACCAGCTGGCTTTCTTGGAGTGTTGCTTGCCTGGTGTCTTCTTGAGGGGTGCCAGAGTATGGGCGCTGTTGGAGATCCATCGGTGAA
Organism: Triturus cristatus; assembly: GCF_964204655.1. Taxonomy (NCBI): domain Eukaryota; kingdom Metazoa; phylum Chordata; class Amphibia; order Caudata; family Salamandridae; genus Triturus; species Triturus cristatus. Next base: position 1,078,921,735 of record NC_140589.1, on the reverse strand, counting down.
GGTTGCGCATGGCGGTGTTGGCATCTGTTGGGGCTGGTAGAGAAGTCGTGCTGAGGAAGTCAACAAGAAGTACATTGGTGGCCTTGTTCCAGCTGCGATGGGGGGAGTGGAGGGCGGTGAGGTACATTGGGTGTGGCAAAGGCGAGATGCACGCAGTGGTGGCCGGTCCAGAGGAGTTCAGTGGTGTGGCTGTAGGTGATGTTCCCGCTGGTGGAGAAAACGAGGTCAAAGGTGTGTCCTGCTGTATGGGCTGGTGCGGTGACTAGCTGCTTGAGTCCGATGTTGGCGAGGTTCTCCAGTAAGTAGGGAGGGGGTTTTCTGGTCACTGGGGTTATCCAGGTGGAAGTTGAGGACACCAAGTAGGATGCTATCGGTGGATGCGAGAGCCTGGGGTGCGATGAGATCTACAGTGGTGTTGGAGAAGGTTGGACGGGAGCCTTTAGAGGTGGGTGCAGCGGAGGATGTTGTTGGGGTTGCTCTGGATCTGGAAGTGGAAGTGGAGGTGTTCCATGGTTGTAGTTGGGTCGTTCCATGGTCAGTGCATGGTCAGTCGGATGGTGTTCTTGTGGACGATGGCGATGCCTCCTCCTGGTCGGTCGGCACAGTACTTGCCGGCGATTTTGTAGCCGTCAGGGAGGGCGATGGCGATGTCCGGTCCAGAACAGGGGTTAATCCAGATTTCCCTGAGGGAGGCGATGCTAGGAGTGGTGGCGTCGAGGAGGTCCCAGATTTGTGTGCCGTGTCTGTGGAGGGATCGCACGTTGAGGAGGATATGCTGGAGCAGAGTTTTCTATTGAAAATTTATTGAGATTTAAGCACCAGTTTTGTTTATATGTTATGATTAAAATTACTGATTTATAATCATTAATCACTAATTTTGTTAAAAGTCTTGACTAATCAACAATACTAATGAGAGAAATTACACGTGGGAATGCATTTATGTTGCTTTATTAATACGTGAACTAAATTGGTGTGCAATTTAATTGAATAAGTGTTGCTAAAGTGCTATTTGTTTCGTGTTTACGCTTTAAAAATAACGTGTTTAAATGTTTCTTTGTGTCGCAGATGGCTAGGTAATTACATACACATAAGGGTATTAGTGGGGATTAACACTGTATAATCATTATGATATGGTAACATTGTTTTGTGTTTCTTTTAATTAAGATGGTCCGTTTTGGCCTAAACCAAGATGGCCGCTATTTACAGCCTGCACTCGAGTGATTGAAACGTGACGAGAGGCCTTGCTGAACATGGTTGAAAGTCACCTGACCATGGTTTCTGGCTGAATTAAAAGTTTCCGTGAGGACAGCAGCTCCGGGCTTGATGCCAATTGCCCTTGGAGAAGAATAAAGCCACAATGAACTTTGATAACTTGCGGTGGCTTCGCTATGGTTCCGAGGAGAAGCATTCATGAATGTATCGTTTCCTAACTTGAGTTTCCTTCTTCCGTGTTTTTATTTTTGTGATTTTTGTGAGCGGAGGTTTTCTAAATGTTGCGAGTATACATCCTTTCCTGCTCGCTCTGCTCAGCGGCTCAACGGACGTTTAGAGTTTGTTTGTTACTTTTATTTCGTTAGTTTTGTTATAAATAATGTTAGACTAGAGAGGGTCTAAGGCCACTTCTTCCTGAACCTATGTTCGTGAGGATCGATGCTGATCGAGAGGACGGCGACTCGGGAGACTTTACTGAGAGACCTGTCCTGACCCATTTAGCTAGAATAGGTAACTATGAGAATAATGATCTTGCTAATGATTGACTTTCATTTGAACTAATTTAGATAAAAGATGATCTTTGTTTGAATTCCAGTGTCGGGTGATTATTCCTTTGTCAATTATTGAGTTCTGAATGTATTCCCTGTGTTTTAAATCATGACTCAGGACATATCTCTATGGTCACATTGACCTCGCACTGGATGCAGATTGGTATAGGTTTCGCTCATATATACAGTGTGGATAGAGTAATAGTTACGAATGTAAGTGTGATGGGCCCTAGCGTATGATGAGTGTATGTGCATACGACTGTGGATTTACTCTGTCCGTGGAAGTAGGGAGAATTTATATGCGCCGATCTGCAGCAGTTTCCTGGTAGCAGAGGATGGTTTCGATCCATCGACCTCTGGGTTATGGTAGCAGTATGATGGTTAGAGATTATTGTCTTGATCTGATAGATTGCTTGTACATAGGCTTTTTGATTCATTGATTTATTGTTTGATGTTGGTATATGTACTAATACTATATGTTAAAGTCGTCGTGTTGAGTTTTATGTAGTGTGAACGGCTTCTGGAACGTGGGGAGCTGGTGACGGTTCCGTAGTAGGGCAGAGGGAAGTGAGTGCTGCTCTCGGGAAAGACGGGATTGTTGGCACTGTACGTATGCGGGGAAAAACGTCTGACAATTGAAGTTGCGTGTCACATTGTCTGGGTTCGGAATCAGTGACATCGTCGTGTGTTACTATTAGAGATATATTTTCGGTATAAAAGGAGTGCGTATGGTAGCGAAGGTTATCTGTGAAATTCTGGTCTTAAGTCCCAGGGATCCATAAGGTTTGCCGTTAAAGCTTATCGCTGGAGAAGTAATAGGTATTCTCTGAGCTTGTCTGAAGGACTGGGCAGAGGTAAGCGCTGCTTGGTTAACGTGTGTTATAATTCTGTAGTGGGACAGACTGTTCGCTGTTCTCGGGAAAGGCAGGATTTTGTGTGGGTGTGCTACATTTTTCTGGTGTGAAAGTGCGTGAAAGTATGAGCATTTAGTTGATTGTAAGACTCTTTGGAGCAGCCCTAGAGAAAACAGTTAATGGATGCATGTTAGAAGGGCAGAGTAGAGGGATGTGCTACTGTGCCAACGAAAGTAATAATTCCGTAGTGGAGCAGAGGTGAGCGCTGTTCTAGAGAGAAGCGGGATTCTTGTGAGAAAGAATTTTCTTTACTATTCTGTGGTTAGCGAAGCAGACAATGGAGATGTTTATATGTTGTAACTAATAGATTTTGTAGAATCTGAAACGAAGTCTACTGAAGAGGTTTTGTAAAGGAGGGGTAGACGAGTGACAGGAGACAGAGCAGAAGCGACTGCAGCGACTACTGACGTCAGGGAGTCAGAGACAGACCGCGCTGTGATTGGGTAGTGGATCAGAACAGTGCTTGCGCTGGGATTGGTGCGTTGGTGTGAGCCGCGCGGGGATTGGAAGAAGTACAGGGTGACGTAGACGCTCCAGGATTGGTGCGTTGGTGTGAGTCGCGCTGTTATTGGACAAAAGATCGTACAGTTGCGGAAGGGACTAGAGAATAGTGGTAAACGTTAAAATGTATTACAAACCGGAGGAAAAGAAGAAGAAATCCTTGTTCAGTAAAATTAAAAGGTGGTTCGACAAGGATAAGAACATAATAACTAGAGAAGGTGAATTGCTACCTCCGACGAGAACTCCTGCATCCTTCATGGTTGCGAAATATGGGTATCATACCTGTATATGGTTAGATAACTGGGCTAAGTACACTAAGGATGACGGTGTTTTAGCGTTCCCGGAACATGGTTTATTTAATCTGGCCGTGTTGAGAAATTTACGGGAAAAAATGATGTGTCTAGAGCCTAGACCAAAGCCGACACAGTTCGAGGCGTTGGTGGAATGGGAAGATGAGGTGCATGATCGAGAAAAGCAGAGGAGTGGAGGCAATTATAGGTATATGTTCGGGAGAAAATATGATCGTGAAACTCATCATGATCGAATGAGGAGATGGCGAGATGCTAGTATGTCAGAGGGATTATATCCTATGAGGACAGTTGACGAGAAGGAAGAGAGGAAGGGTACAGAAAGGGTGCCTGATGCAGAAGTGAGAAGGTATGGGGCTAATGATTATGAGGATGAGGTCTTAGATGACATGATTTACAAGAGACCACCCCCATATAGATCAGAACCAGAAGAGAGTACGCCAGTTGCTACTCCAAGAAGAGATACTTTGCGAATTGTTAAAACTGAGGTTATGACACCTGATCTGAAAAGTGGTAGCTCTTTCATGGAAAGGGAAAGAGAGAGAGAGCGGGAGAGAGAGAATCGAATTGGTGACGAGAAAACAAGAGAATTAGCCAGAACTACATCTGAGCTGACTGAGAAAATTAGAGAGCTGACGAAAAATCTGGAAGCTGTTACAGTGCCTGTAACCATAGGTCCGGTTGTGCCTATTTTTGATAAGCAAAGAATGGGTGAAAATGGTTTGACAGTTCCCTATGTTGGAAATGGTTTGGTTGGTACTTGCTCTTTGGAGGAATCAGGAATGAGAACGGGAGGAAATAATTTGAGACAGTCGAGACATGACACATGTAGTGGAGGATCAAATGTGCAGCTTAATTCAGGATTGAATACTGGTTGTTTGGGAGGAACGATTTTGGAACCACAGAGAATGGCAGAACAAGTGGGTGCAGTGAAAAAGTCTACAGAAATAACAGCTGAGGATTTGAATGATTGGTTGAAAGTTCTTCAAAAGAAGGATAAAGATTCACAGGCAATTGATGTAGCCAGGTTACGCATAGAATTGGAGGAGCTTATTGCAGGAACAATTCCTACAGATATACTGAAAAATCATCATGATGGAGAGTTGTTATTCATGTGCAAGAGTATCACCTGGAGAGCTAAGAGTACACATGACAGGTTAAGAGCAATAGCGAGTGAACAAGGAGTTGACATGGATAAGGTGAAAGCTTTGCAGAAGCCTTACAGGGTGGATTTCACCGATAAGGATATTGAGAATCTAAATGGTGCTGGCAGAACAGGACAGATTAAGGAAATGATTGCCTTATTGCGAAAATGGGGTGATGTGGAAAGGTAGAAGGATAGGTGGTACAAGAAAAGGGAAGATTCAGTGGACAGGACTTACTCAGCTTTTCCCATGAGAGAAAAGGAAAAAACAGTGGATGCTTATCCTATGAGAGAGATTCCTGGAGGAGGATATGTACATGTCCCATGGACTAGACAGGATATTTTGTCATTTACGAATGATTTCCCTCGACTGAGAGAAAAGCCCGTCGAGTGGTATAGGCAGGTAGACAGGTTTGTGAAATTGTCAAAAGTGCTGTGGATTGACCTGAATAGTCTGTTTGATATAATTGTTCCGGCAGACTTGTGGGCAGAGTGTAAAATAGTTGTAGATTGGCCTGCAAAGGAGTATCCAAGAGATCCGAAAAGAGGAGCACCAGATCCAGAGGTGATGAAGAAATATGATCAGGTTATTGTGTTCCTGAAAAATAAAGTACCCCCGAAAGAGACAGACTGGGTTAAGATTGATCGAACACATCAGGAAGCGAAAGAATCAGTTCATGCTTTTTACGAAAAGGCTGATACTGGCTTTTAAACAGTTTAGTGGAGATGAACACCTGGGTGATAAGGATTTGAGTCATTTTGTATACAGATTTGTATATGGCTTGAGACCTGAAATCAGTGAAAGAATACGTGAGCATACAGTTGACTGGCAGAGTAAAAAGATTGATGAAATCTTGAGACATGCAAAATACTTCAGTGATGAGATTGAAGCAAAAACAGAGAAAGCTGAAAGAAAAAGCAATGTGGGCACAGGTGAAAGTTGCAGAAAGACAAGAAGCACAGTTGGTGGAACAGGCAAATAATCCAGGAAATAGGCCCAGATATGCGGGAAAAGGAAAAGGGAATTTAGAGGAGGCAAAGAAAAAGTTCCCTTGTCACAACTGTGGACAATTGGGGCATTGGAGATCCGAGTGTACCAATCCACCATTAGTGAGTAAAGAGAATAAATCCTTGAATCAACAGGTGCAGAACGAGGGGTGTAATCATCAGCAGCAACAGCAGAAGGTTGTCAGACAGCAGAGTCAAGAGCCAAAACCGCCCTTACCGCAGAATAGAGGGTCCCAAAAGTATAACCAGGACTCGGGATTCTACAATGATGAGCAGGTAAACAAACCGAGACGTTCAAACCCGGTACAGCAGTACTGGTTAAAAAATGAGGGGAGTGAGTCTGAAGGGGACTATTGACGGTGCCGAAGAGAGGAGGAAGAGTGCATACTTGGTGCAACTCTAGAAATAGACCAGACAGGACCATTTGTAGATGGGAAAATAAATGGGGAGAGTGTTACTTTTTTGGTAGACACAGGAGCGACGAGATCAACTGTCAGGTCAGCAGATATAAGAAATCTTCCTCTCTCGGACGAAGCAATCCAAGTGGTTGGTGTAGCTAATACACAGATTAAGACTCGTCTTACCGAACCAGTAAGGGTAAGAATAGGGAAATTTTCAGACATGCACAGATTTGTAGTCTGTGACACTAGTCCAGTGAACTTGTTAGGTAGGGACCTATTGTGTAAGATGAACTGCACAATTTTTTGTACTCCGGATGGAATAGCTTTTGAAACACCAGATGAGGATGTTTTGTACAGGATGACTCTAGATAATAGAGAGAGTGAGATTGTTGGTACATATGCTGTGTTTAATCCAGATGACTTGCCTCAGGAGTTGAGACACACAGTAAAAACAGCGGTTTGGGATTTTACTGGAGAAGATGTGGGATTGATGAATAATGTAGATCCAGTGAAGATTTCAGTGAAAGAGGGGATTGTTTATCCTAATATTCCTCAGTACAGATTGACACCAGAGATAATTGAGGGAATAACTCCTATAATTGACAAGATGATTCAACAGGGTGTTTTGAGAGAGTTACTGAGTAGCCCGTGTAATTCACCGATAATGGGGTTAAAGAAACCTAATGGAAAGTTCAGGATTGTACAAGATTTGAGAAAGGTTAACAAAATTGTGGTGGCATGTTGTCCCATTGTGCCAAATCCGTCAGTGATTTTGTATCAGATTCCTCATGATGCTGAGTGGTACACGGTAATTGATTTGTGTCATGCTTTCTTTTCAATTCCATTGCATCATGACAGCCAGCCGATTTTTGCATTTCGGTTTGGACAGCGTATTTTAGCATGGTGTCGTATCCCACAGGGGTATACAGAGAGTCCTTCGATATTCAATCAGTTACTGAAGAAATCATTGGAGAGTTTGATCATGCCTGAAAGCTCAGTACTAGTGCAGTACATCGATGACCTACTTGTGGCATCGAAAACACGTGAAGCTTGTGAAGTAGATACCATAGCTTTACTGAATCATCTGGCAGATGGAGGGTTAAAGGTATCTCCAGCTAAATTGCAATTTTGCAAGAAAGAGGTGCATTATCTTGGACACAATATTGAAAAGGGTCTGAGAAAGGTGACCGATGACAGGATCAAAATTATCAGAGGAATGAGAGCCCCGATGACCCAGAGAGAAGTGAGGATGTTTCTGGGGATGGTGGGTTATTGTCGTCAGTGGATAAGTAATTTCTCCCTGATAGCAAAGCCACTGATTAAGTTGACTAAAAGTGAGGTGAGAGACCCATTGGAATTGGATGGAGAACAAATGGCAGCATTTGAAGAGTTAAAGAGCAGAATGTGTGAAGCCCCTGCTTTGGGAATGCCAGACTATGAGAAAGAGTTTGAGTTGTATTGCAGTGAGAGAAATGGATGTGCACTTTCAGTGTTAATTCAGAAGCATGGACAACTGAGAAGGCCAATTGCGTACTTCTCATCGACACTTGACCCTGTAGCTGTAGGGTGGCCAGGTTGCCTGAAAGCAGTAGCTGCTACATGCAGAAGCTTGGAACAGAGTGAGGGTATAATAATGGGATATCCTGTAAGGGTATTCGTACCTCATGATGTGGCAATTCTTTTGACAAGAAGCAAAACTCAATATATGTCACATAGTCGACTGACTAAATATGAGAAAATCATTCTGGGAGCATCAAATGTGACTCTTGAAAGATGTGTGAATGTGAATCCAGCAACTCTCTTACCAGATGCCGAAAATGTGAATGTGGGAGATGGTGTTGATCATGATTGTTTGGATGTGCTTGATTACTGTACAAAGCCAAGGCCAGATATAAGAGATTTGCCACTGCCTTAGAGTGATCATGTGCTGTTTTTGGATGGATCATGTCTAAGGACTGATGATGGTGTGCTGACTGCAGCATATGCGGTGTGCAAGGTTTCAGAAGTTATGGATGCTTCGCCTTTGAAAGGAGTAAGATCTGCTCAAGTGGCTGAATTGGTGGCATTGACAAAAGCTTGCAAGATTGGGAAGAATCTGAGAGTGACTGTGATGACTGATAGTCAGTATGGATTTGGAGTTGTTCATGATTTTGGCCAACTTTGGCTACAGAGAGGTTTCTTGACGTCGAGTGGGACTCCGATAAAGAATGCTGAAGTGATTGGGAAGTTGCTTGAGGCGATACAGCTGCCTAAAGAACTAGCGGTTGTAAAGTGTGCTGCTCATGGACAAGGAGATGATTTTGTTACTCTTGGTAATCGTTTTGCTAATGACATAGCACAGTATTGTGCAAAGAACAATCATTCGATTAACAGGGGACGAGAAAGGGAGATGTCTTTTTGTTCTGTGATGTTTACTAATGTCCTAGAAACGTGGGATGAAGTGAAACAGTTGCAGGAGATGAGGAAATGAGAGAGTGGATTAAGGCAGGTTGTGCCCCAAGAGAGACAGATCATGTTTGGATCTATAGAGATGGAAGACCAGTCATGCCAAATAGCATGTTGTCAACAATGGCAAGAATGTATCATGGCCAGGGACATCTGGGGAGGGATGCGATGATTAGGTCCTTCAAACAAACCTGGTACAATGCAAAGTTCAGGCTAATTGCAGAAAGCATCTGTCAGAGATGTTTGATTTGTCAGCAGTTCAATACTGGAAAAAAGACAGTGGTAAGCCTAGGAACAATAGGCAAAGAAGGAGGTCCTTTTACCAGGATGCAAATAGATTTCATTGAAATGCCCCAAGTGAACAGATTGAGGTATGTTCTAGTGGTAGTCTGTTTGTTTTCGAGATGGGTGGAGGCCTATCCGACTAGGAGAAATGATGGAATAACAGTGGCAAAGTTACTGTTAAGAGAGTTGATTCCTAGGTACGGGTTCCCAGTGACAATTGAGTCAGACAGAGGTGGACACTTCTACAATGAGCTCATGGGTTTAATTTGTGAAGCATTGAGCATACAGCAGAAGCTACATTGTGCATACAGACCAGAGGCTTCTGGTGTTGTTGAGCAGATGAATGGCACAATCAAAAAACCGAATTGGTAAGATGTGTTTAGCCACTGGAATGAAATGGCCTGATGTCTTGCCTCTAGTGCTAATGACTATTAGGTCTACTCCAGATAGAACCACAGGGTTGAGTCCACATGAAATATTAATGGGACGTGCGATGAGACATGCATTTGTGCCTGTCAACAAGTTGATGACAATAACTGATGACATGATTTTGGATTACTGTAAAGGCCTGGCTGACGCAGTTCATTCTGTGTTACACCAGGTTGGAGAAGACGCTACTACACTTGAAAAGAAGCAAGCCCATGATCTAAGTCCAGGGGACTGGGTGAGGATTAAAGTACACAGAAGAAGAAATTGCTTGGTTCCAAGGTGGGGAAGGCCAAGACAAGTTATTCTGACTACGACAACTGCAGTGAAGTGTGCTGGTGTGAAAAACTGGGTTCATGCAAGTCATACTCTGAGAGTTCCAAATCCAAAGGATGGAACTGGTAAAGAGTATTTTGAAGAGTCAGATTCCAGTGATGATGCAGAAACTGAACCAGTGAGGAGAAAAAAGAATCCTGAAAGGGGGGAAGGAGAAAGAGAGTCAGGTGATTCTTTTTTCTTTCCAAGAGAGGCTTCAAGAGAAACATTGAGAGTCTCAGAGGAGAGATCGGATTCTGTAAGAGTGCCTGAAGTTCCAACAAGCAGTGGAGAGGAAAGAAGAGAGAAGAGCAATTCCACAGAGACTACACCTGAATCAGATGAGGAGGTTGAAAATCCACTTGAGATTACACCTGAAGAAGCAGGGTCAGAAGAAGTTAGAGAGGGACAGATTGCGGAAGACCCCCGAGGAGGTGTAGGGAACATTCCTGATAAGCTAGGTGAAGGGACAAGTGAACAGCAAGAAGATTGCATGTCGGAGACCCGAGGAGGGACAGAAATAGGGAAATCTCAATCGGTGGTGGAAAAGACTGTGGAGCAAAAGAAAATTGTTGAAGAACGAGAGGCAAATGAAACAGAATCAGATGAGAGTGAGAATGAGAAATCAGAGGGTCGAGTTCTGAGAAAGAGAACTTGGATCGGAGAAAGAAATAATAAAGAAGTGAGACCAAAGAGGGTTGTAAGAGGAGATCTTTGGCCTAACAGGATAAAGAGGTTAAGGTACAGACTGACACGAGCAAATTCATCGAAAGCTGAACAGGTGAACGAGGTGTCTAGTCAGAATCAAGCAAAGAGTGATAAACAAAAGGTCACAAAAGAACCGGAAGAGATCAAGAGAATCAGAAAACCTAACCAGAAGTATAGGTCACCGGAATGGACGTACGTGGCACTGTCTGAAGGTGAAGAGGCAGAAAGTCAAGGATATCCAGAGGGGACCATACGAGAAGTGGTTGAGGAGAAAACTGTTGGAATTCTGAAAGTTATCTTGACTGACATTGGAGAAGAGTCGGATGCTCAGGATGTTGTTGAAGATTTGATACAATTTGATGTTGCTGAAGAAGAAGTGAAAAGTGATGAAAATCCAAATTGAGTGAACTAAAGGAGTCATTTGGAGAAAAGTGGAAAAAAAACAAAAGTCTGAAATTAGCTGTTTGAGATAATATGGAGATCTAAATTTCGGTAGTGGAGTAGAAGAGGCTAAGTCAAAAGACACTGCCAAAGTAGTAAAATGGCTAACACAGAGAATAATCAAAGTAGATGTGCCTTCTTGAAAAGATGGTGTAGAATGTGCTGCTGCTGTACTGGATTATTAATGCTATTATGGGGTGTACTAGCTTTACTAGTTACTTTTAGAGTTACAATAGACACTTTTGGAATACATACTGAAAATGTGACTAATATAGAGAAGAGTTCACAGAAAGTAGTTTCAACTAGAATTAGTAACATTCACATACATAAAGATAGGTCAATTAATGATTTTTCTAGCAATGTTTTTTCGAAGTTGTTGTACGAATACGTGAAGACAATGGAAGTTAGGGATTGCTACGTCTGTATGCAATTACCTGCATCCGTTTCAGAGGGTGTTACTTATAATCATTTACCAGCTACGTATGGGATTTCATGTATTGTGTTAAGTAGTGTTTTTTATTTGTTAGGGAAAATAGATTATGAGATGTCTAACAAAGATAACATTTTTGGGCAATTGCCTATGAACAGAAAGCTGAATCCAGCTAAAGAAGCTAACATTTTTGGTGAGATTTGTATTGAGACAGAAGAATTAACATTAGATTACATTTTTAGAAACAATTTAACTTGCAGTTTGAAAGAAGAAGAAAAGGCTTTCCTAGACATGGTAGAGGAAAGGAGAATGAACATGCATGAAAAGGCAGGGAAATATAAAGTGAGTGAGACAATATGGGATATTGAGATGGGAAAGGAATTGAGGAATGGGGCCAGTCCAACTTTGGCTTTAGATGCACCACAGAAGGGTAAACTATGCATTACCAGAAAGAAATCCCAATATGATAGGTATTTTGTTGGGACTAGTGAGTGTCATGATACATACTTCATTGCAACAGGATGGGGTTTCAAGGGAGGAGAAGATCCAGTTTTCCCGGGAGTGTATTATGTTTGTGGGAACAAGGCTTATTACAGGTTGCCTGACCATTGGTATGGCACGTGTTATGTGGACCTGGTCTTTCCAAAGATTTTTCATATAGATAAGATAGAAGATGTAGAACACATTAATTTACTAACACGTTTTAAGAGAGAAACTTGGTCAGAAATTGTAGGTGATATTTTTGGAGCTTTAATTCCAGCAGTGGGAATTTCTTTAAATGCATATGGAATTCGGAAACTGTCAACAGTGGTGGATCGCTTATCGACAAGTACCGCTGGAGGGTTTCTTTTGGTAAATACGGAGATGATTGCTGTACGTGCCATGTCTATGCAAAATCGACTTGCCCTTGATATTCTATTGGCCAAGGAGGGTGGAGTCTGTGGAATGCTGAAAGTTCAACATTGTTGCACTTACATTCCTGACGAAAGCAAAGATCTAAAGGTCTATATCAAAAATATTACTGATTTGCATGAAGAATTAGTACCACTGGAAGCTAAAAGTATCTGGACTAAAATAGCTAATAAGATAGATGCTGTTAAGAGTTTTATTGCTAAGATAGGTAGTACCATTATTGGTAAAATATTATTTCCATTGACGTGTAATTATTGCTTTATTGATACTAAGATTGGGGTGTTTGTGTTGTAAAAACAGGGGAGGGAAAAAGAGAATAATTAGAGGAAATACTGAAAAGAAACAAAAGAGGTCAAAAAGAGACCCACAAGAAATAGAATTAGAAGAATTGAGGGAGAGTGTTTACTTAGAGTCAAAAAGGGATGATGAGAGAGAGTCTGGTGTGTAGTGTTGTGAAAAGACATTTCAATTTCTCCTAAAATTGGGACTAAATTTTTTTTTTGGGTTGGTTTTTGTGGTGATAATATATCACCAAAGGGGGAATTGCTGGAGCAGAGTTTTCTATTGAACATTTATTGAGATTTAAGCTCCAGTTTTGTTTATATGTTATGATTAAAATTACTGATTTATAATCATTAATCACTAATTTTGTTAAAAGTCTTGACTAATCAACAATACTAATGAGAGAAATTACACGTGGGAATGCATTTATGTTGCTTTATTAATACGTGAACTAAATTAGTGTGCAATTTAATTGAATAAGTGTTGCTAAAGTGCTATTTTACGCTTTAAAAATAACGTGTTTAAATGTTTCTTTGTGTCGCAGATGGCTAGGTAATTACATACACATAAGGGTATTAGTGGGGATTAACACTGTATAATCATTATGATATGGTAACGTTGTTTTGTGTTTCTTTTAATTAAGATGGTCCGTTTTGGCCTAAACCAAGATGGCCGCTATTTACAGCCTGCACTCGAGTGATTGAAACGTGACGAGAGGCCTTGCTGAACATGGTTGAAAGTCACCTGACCATGGTTTCTGGCTGAATTAAAAGTTTCCGTGAGGACAGCAGCTCCGGGCTTGATGCCAATTGCCCTTGGAGAAGAATAAAGCCACAATGAACTTTGATAACTTGCGGTGGCTTCGCTATGGTTCCGAGGAGAAGCATTCATGAATGTATCGTTTCCTAACTTGAGTTTCCTTCTTCCGTGTTTTTATTTTTGTGATTTTTGTGAGCTGAGGTTTTCTAAATGTTGCGAGTATACATCCTTTCCTGCTCGCTCTGCTCAGCGGCTCAACGGACGTTTAGAGTTTGTTTGTTACTTTTATTTCGTTAGTTTTGTTATAAATAATGTTAGACTAGAGAGGGTCTAAGGCCACTTCTTCCTGAACCTATGTTCGTGAGGATCGATGCTGATCGAGAGGACGGCGACTCGGGAGACTTTACTGAGAGACCTGTCCTGACCCATTTAGCTAGAATAGGTAACTATGAGAATAATGATCTTGCTAATGATTGACTTTCATTTGAACTAATTTAGATAAAAGATGATCTTTGTTTGAATTCCAGTGCCGGGTGGTTATTCCTTTGTCAATTATTGAGTTCTGAATGAATTCCCTGTGTTTTAAATCATGACTCAGGACATATCTCTATGGTCACATTGACCTCGCACTGGATGCAGATTGGTATAGGTTTCGCTCATATATACAGTGTGGATAGAGTAATAGTTATGAATGTAAGTGTGATGGGCCCTAGCGTATGATGAGTGTATGTGCGTACGACTGTGGATTTACTCTGTCCGTGGAAGTAGGGAGAATTTATATGCGCCGATCTGCAGCAGATACAGGTGAGCCGGTCTGGTGCGCTGTTGGTTGGATGGGCAGTGAGAGGATCTGGCATGTTGGTGCGCATGACGATGTGGCTGCAATGCCGGCAGGTGAAGGGCCAATAGGTCTCCTTCAGTGATGCGAGGTGGCATGGGGTCCAGAGATGAGGGCGAGGAGGGTGCTAGTGTCGTAGCCGTGGAAGGTCCGAGAACCAGGGTCACTGGCGCTGGGCACAGTCCAAGCACGGATAGGTGTAGACGGGCATGCCTTTCGCGCACCAGCTGTGCGCAGCCACCATTAAGTAGCACTGCGGGGGCTGAACAACTGGCAAGCGGGAAACATGGGAAGGGACACTGCAGGGGGCAGGGCCATGGGGCATCGCAGTGGCAGGGGAAAAATAGTAAAAAGCAGAGGAAAACAGAAAAACAGAATAAAGGCAGAAGCAGAAAAAAAGAGCAGAAATAAAAAACAGAAAAAAGCAGAAAAGAGAGAAAGAGGGGCCGTCCTAGCAGCAGGGCAGTGACGCTCTGCCACTAGACCATCAGGGATGAGGCCAAACGCCTGACCAGCGGGTCAGCAGCAGCAACGGGGCAGCAGCAGATACCAGCCGGAGCTGTGCTGTGAAGGGAGCAAGTACACTAAGGGTTAGAGTACTGCACTTTCACCATGCAGCGGCTGCCTTTAAGTAGTGCTGCGAGGTGGGCTGGACAGCTGGGAGGCAGGAAACGCGGGATGCTCGACCACTAGACCACCAGGGATGAGGTGCAGGCAGGAGACTGTGGGTGGAGGAGGGACTCGAACACCTTACCAGCGAGTCAGCAGCAGCAACGGGGGCAGCAGCAGCTACCAGGCAGAGCTGCGCCGTGAAAGGAGCAAGTCCACTAAAAGTGACTTCATTGGCTTGCTGCTGCAGAACTTGTATTTTGCGATTTACAGCCTCGATACTGGTGGTTACACCTGTCATGGTCAAGTCCTCCCGCTCTGTCCAGCATTTTCTCTGCCCGGTCTCACACTTTCTCTCTCTAGAACACTGCTTCCCTCTCGCTCTCCATGCTTCTGGCCTGCACCTCCCTGTTACTCAGGAAGTGAGGTCAGACTTAATATAGTTGTTTCTCTGTTTCAACTTGGGTCAGGTTGGAAGGAATTACCTGTTGGATATGTGTCACCAAGGGATCCGCCCTCCTACCCGCTCCTGGCTTCTAACATCAGAGTTGTGGCAGCCCAGCCTTGCTCTGATGGATAGGTAGCACCTACAGCGCCATGTTGTAAGCAGAAGTTCCTAAACAGTAAAAAAAATAGGAGTGAGCCTGCGCCGGTAAACTCTGCTACGCTACGCAGGAGGCGGAGTACTTTTGCCAACCTCCGCACTCCAAGCGGAGTGGCAAAAGTTCACAATCTCCGCCAGCTGAGCGGAGTTCACTGCCCACCCCTAAATATTATTTGATTCTAACCTTGCATTTTCTGTGTAAATCACATGTGTCGGCAGTTTGCTTTGATAATCTTAAATCCTTAAGAAGATGCTGCATTTGATTCCGAAGACATGCGAAAAACGGTTGTTCACACCATGGTAAAGTCTAGGTTAAACTAAACGATTAGTCAATTCAATTAAAATAATTTGTCTTTATTCGATCTTCTGAGGACAGATCATAAAAGATACACACAATAAAAGAAAGAAAATAAAAAAGCAATCACATTTTCCATTTAAAATAAATAAAATAACAGGCAAGAACAATAAGTCGTAGCTAAAGTGGCATTGCAACAATACTGGATCTAGAGATAGCAGCTAAGAGGCAGATGAGTATAAAAAATGTAGCATTGATGATGAATGTATAAAATCATTTTTATAGGAAAGTATAAAAATAACAGCAGCATTGAACATTTAATCAACATTACAAATACAATGATTGCTGGAGCCACGAATATGCTATTGTATTAAAACAGCATACTCTTTGACTTTGCTAAAGTGCACTTCAGAAAGCTTGTGACTGTAAAGCAAACATTACAATCATTGAGTTGCAGAAGGTAATAAAGTGTCGCTTTGCACTTGGAAAATTTATGTCTGCGCAACAGTGGTAATAAAAATGTCTTAGTAAAAGGGAGATACAATTGACAAAAAAAGTGTAAAATGGTTTGGCTCGATTGCTCATCACATGGACAAGTGGCAATAGTTTCAGAAGAATACTGGCCCAGAGCAAAACATATCCTCCAGCGATATGACCCCAAGCTCAATCTAATCAGCAAATTTCTTTCATAGACATTGGTTACATATAGTAGATATGGAGCATTAGAGGAAGTTACTTGAATAATACAATAAACTCTGACTGAGGGTTTAGCCACTTCAGATAGTTCCCTGGAGGATTGCTTCTGTTAACGGAAGCTATCCCTAACCCACTTTCTGTACCCTTTGCCAATTAACTCTGGGTGCTCAAACAATGCCGCACAATAAAGTGCCGAGAAGCAGGTTTTAATATATTGAAGCTGAGGAATAGAAAGGCCACAGGCACAACTTGAACAGTCTCTGATAACAGCCTGGTTAAAATCAGCTTCTTCGTTGGACCAGATTGAACACCAGGTGGTTAAGGGGGTTGCATTTATAGTGTGTATTGGACATAGTCAAGACCTAGCTCCAGGTGGTGGGAAAAAGGCGGAGATGAGGGGGAAAGACTCTACGAAAAATCTGTTCTCCTCAGTCTGCATAGCGAGTACGTCCCTACAGCTCCGATTACCCATTCCATATGTTAAGATCGGTAGGCATTTACGATTGTAAATCTCTAATATTGGAGCAATGGGCTTTTTACCTATGGACATTGCAAGTGAGAAAGTGATCCCTATGGCTTGTGTGTGATTGGGGTAAGGACGCAACCTTGGCGCACCCCACGCTTGATGCTGAATGGCTCTGTGCATTCTCCGGCACCACCAATCCTAACTGAATCTAAACGATCATGATGGAGAAGCCTTAAGAATGAGACCAGACCTGCATCAACACCCATGTTTACTAGGATGTCCCACAACTTAGAGTGGGAAAAATAATCAAATGCACTGGTCAGGTTCATAAATGCCAAGTGAGTGGATGCGCCCTTTGTGGATTTGTATTTTGCCAAAATAAGATGGAGATTTAAGGCACTGTTCGATAGTGCCAAGCCCCTTTCTGAACCCATACTGACTAGGTGCCAGAATGTGATTGGCACTTATCCAGTCCATTAAGCAGTCTAACACAACTCTCCCAATTATTTTAAGAGAAGAATCCAGAAGGGATATCGGGCGGTAACATTTAGGATCATGCACATTTCCTTTTTCGAACACAGGCACTATAACAGATGAACGCCATGACCTTGGTACTCTCTCACTGCAAAAGGAATTAAAAACTGAAGTAAGCACCGGGGTCCAGGAGAGTGGATCTTCCTTGAATAAATCTAGTGGAATGCCATCTGGCCCTGGAGCCTTCTTGCCTTTTCTATTAATGATTGCTTTTAGGACCTCCTCTTCTTTAAAAATAAGGTTTGGGCACGTTTACTCAACTATGCTGAGTTGTCCACAACCCTAAGATCAGTGAAATACAATCCAGCATAATGCGTCACCCATGTCTCAGCCGAAATATGGACAGTTACTTTATCAGCTGGTAAGGTGGGAGATAAAACAGACCGTACTGCTTTCCATGAGGCTTGTGGGTCTTTAGGATAGCGTGTGCCCACTATAGAATCCCACTTCTCCTCCTTCAGGGCCGACTTTCCTATTTTGATGGCTGAATTAAAAGTTTCCGTGAGGACAGCAGCTCCGGGCTTGATGCCAATTGCCCTTGGAGAAGAATAAAGCCACAATGAACTTTGATAACTTGCGGTGGCTTCGCAAGGAGAAGCATTCATGAATGTATCGTTTCCTAACTTGAGTTTCCTTCTTCCGTGTTTTTATTTTTGTGATTTTTGTGAGCGGAGGTTTTCTAAATGTTACGAGTATACATCCTTTCCTGCTCGCTCTGCTCAGCGGCTCAACGGACGTTTAGAGTTTGTTTGTTACTATTATTTCGTTAGTTTTGTTATAAATAATGTTAGACTAGAGAGGGTCTAAGGCCACTTCTTCCTGAACCTATGTTCGTGAGGATCGATGCTGATCGAGAGGACGGCGACTCGGGAGACTTTACTGAGAGACCTGTCCTGACCCATTTAGCTAGAATAGGTAACTATGAGAATAATGATCTTGCTAATGATTGACTTTCATTTGAAATAATTTAGATAAAAGATGATCTTTGTTTGAATTCCAGTGTCGGGTGGTTATTCCTTTGTCAATTATTGAGTTCTGAATGTATTCCCTGTGTTTTAAATCATGACTCAGGACGGGGAACAACCTTTACAACGCAACTTTTACAACGCACTACACTTACAACGCATTTTTTACAACGCACAATCCATTACAATGCATGACATTACAACGCATGACACTACAACGCATTTTTAAAAACTACCTTTACAACGCATTCCATTACAACGCATACTACCATTACAACGCATACCATTACAACGCATAATATTACACTACACTATCCAACACTTACCCTACTGTTGCACCCCCTGGAGTTAGAATAGTAATTTTTACCCCTATACTATCCAACACTTACCCTACTGTTGTACCCCCTGGAGTTAGAATAGTAATTTTTACCCCTATACTATCCAACACTTACCCTACTGTTGCACCCCCTGGAGTTAGAATAGTAACTTTACCCCTATACTATCCAACACTTACCCTACTGTTGCACCCCCTGGAGTTAGAATAGTAATTTTAACCCCTATACTATCCAACACTTACCCTACTGTTGCACCCCATGGAGTTAGAATAGTAATTTTAACCCCTATACTATCCAACACTTACCCTACTGTTGCACCCCCTGGAGTTAGAATAGTAATTTTTACCCCTATACTATCCAACACTTACCCTACTGTTGCACCCCCTGGAGTTAGAATAGTAATTTTTACCCCTATACTATCCAACACTTACCCTACTGTTGCACCCCCTGGAGTTAGAATAGTAATTTTTACCCCTATACTATCCAACACTTACCCTACTGTTGCACCCCCTGGAGTTAGAATAGTAATTTTTACCCCTATACTATCCAACACTTACCCTACTGTTGCACCCCCTGGATTTAGAATAGTAATTTTAACCCCTATACTATCCAACACTTACGCTACTGTTGCACCCCCTGGAGTTAGAATAGTAATTTTAACCCCTATACTATCCAACACTTACCCTACTGTTGCACCCCCTGGAGTTAGAATAGTAATTTTTACCCCTATACTATCCAATACTTACCCTACTGTTGCACCCCCTGGAGTTAGAATAGTAATTTTTACCCCTATACTATCCAACACTTACCCTACTGTTGCACCCCCTGGAGTTAGAAAAGTAATTTTTACCCCTATACTATCTAATACTTACCTTAAATGCAATTTAATATTATGCGTTGTAATGGTATGCGTTGTAATGGTAGTATGCGTTGTAATGGAATGCGTTGTAAAGGTAGTTTTTAAAAATGCGTTGTAGTGTCATGCGTTGTAATGTCATGCGTTGTAATGGATTGTGCGTTGTAAAAAATGCGTTGTAAGTGCATGCGTTGTAAAAGTGTGCGTTGTAACATCATACATCCACTCAGGACATATCTCTATGGTCACATTGACCTCGCACTGGATGCAGATTGGTATAGGTTTCGCTCATATTTACAGTGTGGATAGAGTAATAGTTATGAATGTAAGTGTGATGGGCCCTAGCGTATGATGAGTGTATGTGCGTACAACTGTTGATTTACTCTGTCCGTGGAAGTAGGGAGAATTTATATGCGCCGATCTGCAGCAGATACAGGTGAGCCGGTCTGGTGCGCTGTTGGTTGGATGGGCGGCGAGAGGATCTGGCATGTTGGTGCGCATGACTATGTGGCTGCAATGCCGGCAGGTGAAGGGCCAATAGGTCTCCTTCAGTGATGCGAGGTGGCATGGGGTCCAGAGATGAGGGCGAGGAGGGTGCTAGTGTCGTAGCCGTGGAAGGTCCGAGAACCAGGGTCACTGGCGCTGGGCACAGTCCAAGCACGGATAGGTGTAGACGGG
Organism: Triturus cristatus; assembly: GCF_964204655.1. Classification (NCBI taxonomy): domain Eukaryota; kingdom Metazoa; phylum Chordata; class Amphibia; order Caudata; family Salamandridae; genus Triturus; species Triturus cristatus. The sequence continues at coordinate 1,078,901,820 of NC_140589.1, read as the reverse complement.
CATGCCTTTCGCGCACCAGCTGTGCGCAGCCACCATTAAGTAGCACTGCGGGGGCTGGACAACTGGGAAGCGGGAAACATGGGAAACATGGGAAGGGGCACTGCAGGGGGCAGGGCCATGGGGCATCGCAGCGGCAGGGGAAAAATAGTAAAAAGCAGAGGAAAACAGAAAAACAGTATAAAGGCAGAAGCAGAAAAAAAGAGCAGAAATAAAAAACAGAAAAGAGAGAAAGAGGGGCAGTCCTAGCAGCAGGGCAGTGACGCTCTGCCACTAGACCATCAGGGATGAGGCCAAACGCCTGACCAGCGGGTCAGCAGCAGCAACGGGGCAGCAGCAGATACCAGCCGGAGCTGTGCTGTGAAGGGAGCAAGTACACTAAGGGTTAGAGTACTGCACTTTCACCATGCAGCGGCTGCCTTTAAGTAGTGCTGCGAGGTGGGCTGGACAGCTGGGAGGCAGGAAACGCGGGATGCTCGACCACTAGACCACCAGGGATGAGGTGCAGGCAGGAGACTGTGGGTGGAGGAGGGACTCGAACACCTTACCAGCGAGTCAGCAGCAGCAACGGGGGCAGCAGCAGCTACCAGGCAGAGCTGCGCCGTGAAAGGAGCAAGTCCACTAAAAGTTACTTCATTGGCTTGCTGCTGCAGAACTTGCATTTTGCGATTTACGGCCTCGATACTGGTGGTTACACCTGCCATGGTCAAGTCCTCCCGCTCTGTCCAGCATTTTCTCTGCCCGGTCTCACACTTTCTCTCTCTAGAACACTGCTTCCCTCTCGCTCTTTATGCTTCCGGCCTGCACCTCCCTGTTACTCAGGAAGTGAGGTCAGACTTAATATAGTTGTTTCTCTGTTTCAACTTGGGTCAGGTTGGAAGGAATTACCTGTTGGATATGTGTCACCAAGGGATCCACCCTCCTACCCGCCCCTGGCTTCTAACATCAGAGTTGTGGCAGCCCAGCCTTGCTCTGATGGATAGGTAGCACCTACAGCGCCATGTTGTAAGCAGAAGTTACTAAACAGTAAAAAAATAGGAGTGAGCCTGCGCCGGAAAACTCTGCTACGCTACGCAGGAGGCGGAGTACTTTTGCCAACCTCCGCACTCCAAGCGGAGTGGCAAAAGTTCACAATCTCCGCCAGCTGAGCGGAGTTCACTGCCCACCCCTAAATAATATTTGATTCTAACCTTGCATTTTCTGTGTAAATCACACGTGTCGGCAGTTTGCTTTGATAATCTTAAATCCTTAAGAAGATGCTGCATTTGATTCCGAAGACATGCGAAAAACGGTTGTTCACACCATGGTAAAGTGTAGGTTAAACTAAACGATTAGTCAATTCAATTAAAATAATTTGTCTTTATTCGATCTTCTGAGGACAGATCATAAAAGATACACACAATAAAAGAAAGAAAATAAAAAAGCAATCACATTTTCCATTTAAAATAAATAAAATAACAGGCAAGAACAATAAGTCGTAGCTAAAGTGGCATTGCAACAATACTGGATCTAGAGATAGCAGCTAAGAGGCAGATGAGTATAAAAAATGTAGCATTGATGATGAATGTATAAAATCATTTTTATAGGAAAGTATAAAAATAAAAGCAGCATTGAACATTTAATCAACATTACAAATACAATGATTGCTGGAGCCACGAATATGCTATTGTATTAAAACAGCATACTCTTTGACTTTGCTAAAGTGCACTTCAGAAAGCTTGTGACTGTAAAGCAAACATTACAATCATTGAGTTGCAGAAGGTAATAAAGTGTCGCTTTGCACTTTGAAAATTTATGTCTGCGCAACAGTGGTAATAAAAATGTCTTAGTAAAAGGGAGATACAATTGACAAAAAAAGAAAAAGTGTAAAATGGTTTGGCTCGATTGCTCATCTCATGGACAAGTGGCAATAGTTTCAGAAGAATACTGGCCCAGAGCAAAACATATCCTCCAGCGATATGACCCCAAGCTCAATCTAATCAGCAAATTTCTTTCATAGACATTGGTTACATATAGTAGCTATGGAGCATTAGAGGAAGTTACTTGAATAATACAATAAACTCTGACTGAGGGTTTAGCCACTTCAGATAGTTCCCTGGAGGATTGCTTCTGTTAACGGAAGCTATCCCTAACCCACTTTCTGTACCCTTTGCCAATTAACTCTGGGTGCTCAAACAATGCCGCACAATAAAGTGCCGAGAAGCAGATTTTAATATATTGAAGCTGAGGAATAGAAAGGCCACAGGCACAACTTGAACAGTCTCTGATAACAGCCTGGTTAAAATCAGCTTCTTCGTTGGACCAGATTGAACACCAGGTGGTTAAGGGGGTTGCATTTATAGTGTGTATTGGACATAGTCAAGACCTAGCTCCAGGTGGTGGGAAAAAGGCGGAGATGAGGGGGAAAGACTCTACGAAAAATCTGTTCTCCTCAGTCTGCATAGCGAGTACGTCCCTACAGCTCCGATTACCCATTCCATATGTTAAGATCGGTAGGCATTTACGATTGTAATTCTCTAATATTAGAGCAATGGGCTTTTTACCTATGGACATTGCAAGTGAGAAAGTGATCCCTATGGCTTGTGTGTGATTGGGGTAAGGACGCAACCTTGGCGCACCCCACGCTTGATGCTGAATGGCTCTGTGCATTCTCCGGCACCACCAATCCTAACTGAATCTAAACGATCATGATGGAGAAGCCTTAAGAATGAGACCAGACCTGCATCAACACCCATGTTTACTAGGATGTCCCACAACTTAGAGTGGGAAAAATAATCAAATGCACTGGTCAGGTTCATAAATGCCAAGTGAGTGGATGCGCCCTTTGTGGATTTGTATTTTGCCAAAATAAGATGGAGATTTAAGGCACTGTTCGATAGTGCCAAGCCCCTTTCTGAACCCATACTGACTAGGTGCCAGAATGTGATTGGCACTAATCCAGTCCATTAAGCAGTCTAACACAACTCTCCCAATTATTTTAAGAGAAGAATCCAGAAGGGATATCGGGCGGTAACATTTAGGATCATGCACATTTCCTTTTTCGAACACAGGCACTATAACAGATGAACGCCATGACCTTGGTACTCTATCACTGCAAAAGGAATTAAAAACTGAAGTAAGCACCGGGGTCCAGGAGAGTGGATCTTCCTTGAATAAATCTAGTGGAATGCCATCTGGCCCTGGAGCCTTCTTGCCTTTTCTATTAATGATTGCTTTTAGGACCTCCTCTTCTTTAAAAAATAAGGTTTGGGCACGTTTACTCAACTATGCTGAGTTGTCCACAACCCTAAGATCAGTGAAATACAATCCAGCATAATGCGTCACCCATGTCTCAGCCGAAATATGGACAGTTACTTTATCAGCTGGTAAGGTGGGAGATAAAACAGAACGTACTGCTTTCCATGAGGCTTGTGGGTCTTTAGGTTAGCGTGTGCCCACTATAGAATCCCACTTCTCCTCCTTCAGGGCCGACTTTCCTATTTTGATGGTATGCTTGTATATCTTTCGACTTTCCTTAATCGCGATCTGGTCTCCAGGGTTTTGCTTTTAAGGCCCTACGTTGGGTGTTATTGGCTTCTCTACAGGCGTTATCAAAGCATTATTGTGCATGGTGACAAGACTGGGTAATGGGTCTAGAAAGCAGGGTTTTGATCTGATCTAGCAGAATTGTGAAATCAGATAGGATGCAGGCCGGAATACGGGGGTATGCAATTACAGCTACGCACCAGAGCAAAACTATTGGATAACACCTGTTCATTAAGCTATTCATGTTCGCAGTTCGCCCTACCACCCAATGCCCTGCGTTCTTAGTAGATAAAACCTGGGAAGGCAGAGGCTTTTGTAGCATATGTGGTAGCACTATCTTAACGGAAATAGGATTGTGGTCATTATAGGTCTGGATGAGGACCTCATGATCCATAATAAGAGGACACATGCTCCAAGTGGCAAAAATATAGCCAATAGTTCTTTCTGCACCTCGTCCTAAAAAGGTTGGAATGTGTTGGTCAGTTGATTTAGGAACCCTGTTGACCCTGCCCCGTTCTTCCAGATGGAAGAATAAGACCCGCCCCCTAGCATCCATCACATTATAATCTGACTCGCGAGATAGTGGATCAAATGTAGTTGGAGAAAGGGGCGGAGGATGCCCCAATTTTCCATCAAAGTCTACGCCACCAACAGCTTAAGGGGACATTCCACTCGAGCCTCCCTCTCCACAAGCATATCAATTAACACGAATAAACCTTGAAAGTCACCCTTGGACAAAAAGTTGTTATTATAAAAGTTTACCAAATATATCTTCAGGGTGTCTGTCCAAGTGAGGCAAAAGGCCTGCGCCTCCCCATGTTCCTGAAATAGCTGTACAATCGAACCGGCAATATGCACTTTAAACCAGGCCCCTTTAGCTCTGCTCGATGAGGATGGAATCAAGGGCAAGCTAAAGCATGTAAACCCATCAAATGCAATGTCATTAGTCTCTCATGTTTCTTGCAAAACTCAAGATAAAGGATCGCCATCCATCTGACAACATTTGTTAGGCTAGACCCGCTATTTTCCAGCTTAAAAAGTTCAAGCATGCATTATCTGTTGAACCTTCATCCAAACTTATGCTCACACTGGCCCCTAAGGGAGGAGGGTTCTGCGTAGGAGTAATGGACAGGTGGACAGGAGGGGTTAAACTGACAGGTGCCTCATCAGTATTCAGAACACAGGTCCCTGCACATAACTGAATCTGGGAGAGGATAATATTTGTTTTGGCAACGGAACTGAAACTGTAAGGTGTCCCATCCTACTCAAGTGAACCCGGAACAGTGGGCAGAGGATTCTGTAGGGGAGTGAGGGGCATTGGGGCAACAAAATTTGGACTATCAAGTACCCTCCTCACCTCCTGAGAACCAGAGCAAACAAGCTCCTCCCTAAACCGTCAATCAATATCCTCCAGCCCGGCCAGTATATAAAATCTATTGTTCAAAGGGAGTGACACTTGAGGGGGGAGTCTAGGCAACACAGTTGTACGGGAAATGAAACTGCCAAGAGTACAAGATCGATTTGCAAGATGCTGATAAAAAAAGCCAAGTGGGACTATCTTAATGAAGCTGGATTTAACCATTCCTATACTTGCTTTATACAGTGGAGAAGTGTGGCTCAATGATTAGAGCGGCAGACCCTGATGCAGAGGTCTAGCCCGGGACCAGGGTTCAATTCCCCGCCTCGGCGGGTCTTGGGCTCAAAAATTCCACAGACCTGATAATTCTCACCTCTGTGCCTATTCCAATCATGGAGTCCCACTCTGGGCAATAGCTTGCTTAATCTCCACAACGTCCCCCGCAACGCTAAGGATGCCTGGCCTCCACCTTGGGGGTGCCTAGGAGTGGATGCCTCACATGGAAAGCCAGGATGGTTTCCACAGCGGTATTCGTACAAGCGCCTTGAGACCCTTGCGGGTGAGTAGTGCGCTATACAAGTATCAATTTACATTTTTTTTTACACTTTACAGTATTTCCTGAACAACCGTGGGATCACGGATGTTGACCACAATGACATCCCCACTGTGCCCACGTACCCCAGCCCCAATGCCCCTACCCGTCTTGCCATCAAGATCTCTTTTGATATGTCCCAATTGCCAGCGACGTGGTTGTTCAACCAATGGATAGATTTGTTCATTAGGCCCCTGGTACATTCCATATTATCTTCTGTGAGCCTAGGGACATTAATCAGGGCAACGACGTAAGGGGCAGATGCTGGGGAAAGATCGATCACAGGTAAACAGTCAGGCTTGGGGCACGGGCTACCAGTTGTTTTGCAGGTTAATTTGGTGGTAAATTGTCATGTGGATGAAGTACAGGTATAGTAGGGGGAAGATCAGAGGTCAAATACTGAGTACAAACGGAAGTCCTGGATTCCAAGGGCTTCGCCAATTTGGATTTGATTATTGCTAAACGTTCAAGGATAGGGTGAAACTTAAAATCCAAAATGTCACCTATACACTTGCTCGGTTTGCTCCAAGTGTTTTCATTTACCACTGCTGAACCCCCAGTCAAGTCTTCATTACCAGCCTTAAGGTGCGAGGCAATTTTACTAGTTATGGCAGAGTTTCTAGACTTAGTTGATTTGGCAGTTTTCCTCATGCGCATGGCTTCTGGGCCACTATCCCCCTCAGAATCACGAAACTGGTCATCACCCTCTGTGTTGGTTGGACCGGGCTCAGTCCTCTCTCCTAGTACAGGGGATCGAGCCACCACGCATTCTAGAGCGTCACGCAAATTTTGTACTGGCTCCTCGGGGCAAACGTGGCCCATTGACGCTGCAGTCGGGATTGTTGCTAATGATACACTCTGCGTTGGTAACAGTTCACAGGAGCTTTGATAAATAGGTATAAGAGTGATCTCTTTGGTTGTGAGTGAAAGGCGACGTTCCAACAGCCGAATTTCATTAGTAACCATGTCCACAGCCCGAGTTAGGTAATTGTTGATAGTCGAACGGGTGCAGGGGGGAGGTATCATGCTGGGGACGCTTGAGGCACCCTTCCTCTTGCCTATACTATAAGCCTAGTTGAAGTGATGTGGACCAATAAAGACAGGAACAAGTAGGCAGGCAAAAACTAAACCAGATATACATGGCTAGCCACAGCTTTCAAAGCGTAAAAGCTTAAAAGCGTAAAAGCATAAAAAGGGGATGGAAACTTTGGGACAGAGTTGAAGACAGTACCTTATTCCCTGATGGCTGCTTACACGAGTCAGTAGGGACCTGCAACAGGCTTTAGGGGGTGGCCCAGCCCAGTCTCTTCCGGGCTTTGAAGGGCACAGATGGGGCCGCCCTAGGCCTGGGCTCTGCCAGGGCACAGCCCGGGCACATCAGCACACGTTCCGCGCTGCAGGAGTGTTGGACCCTTTTTCTGCGCCTCCGGGCGCAGCAGGAGATGTCGGCGGCCTCACGCCGCAAAGGATGCTGGCCAGCGTGGTTCTCTGGCCCTGATGAGCCTCAGTAGTCTTTCTTTGGGCCTTACTGCTTTTTAAATCTGAAAATTCCAGCTTGTACAAAAACGTGGAAGCAAGATTAATGCTGAGAATTCCTTATCGTCAATCCGTCTCTCCTTATCTGAAGCATTTACATTGGATGTGAATAGCCAATCGCATTCAATTTAAAGCACTTACTTTTGCTATTAGGCCATTCTCAGGTGATGGCCCTTATTATCCGAGGAAAAGACTGTGGGGCATATGTATCAAGCAAATTTTTAATCGCAAACGCTGCGATTCGCAAAATACAGCGTTTGCGATTAAAAATTCGCAAAACGGGATGTATTAGGCAAAATCCCATCGCAAAATTAAGGAATTGCTAATTTAGCGATTTCTTAATTTTGCGTAAGCATTTAAGAAATCGCAAATTACGATTTCTTAAATGAAATGTAAAAAGCACCCAAGTTGTGCGAATTATCCTTAAGAAATCGCAAATTACCACCAACTTCCAGTTGGTGGTAATTTGCGATTTCCTTTCAAAATGCACTATTTTTAATTTTGCAAAGTGCCACGTGACGCTCATACATGCCCTTAGGGCATGTATGTGCGCCATATGCACACACATGCTCATTTCAGGGGTGCATCAGGGTGTCATCATGACACCCTTGCACCTTTGAAATTATTCTCAAATAGCGATTAGCAAATTGCGAATTCGCTATTTGAGAATTACTTCGCATTCATTCCTATGGGTCTCCTGGCCCATAGAAATGAATGGGCAGGTATTCCTTAATTGCGATTTCGCAATTTGCTAATCGCAATTAAGGAATTTTAAGAAATCGCAAAAAGTTTGCAATTTTTTAAATACATCCCGTTTTGCAATTCTCAAATAGCGATTCTTTAAAAATCGCTATTTGAGAATCGCAAATGGTGATGTTGATACATATGCCCCTGTGTCCTTATATGCAATGAAGATCTCTCAGATGATGATCAAACAATCTCCGACTTCTGTAGGTCCCAAAGATTTCGAAGGCCGGACGAGGGGGCAGATTGTTTGCATTTCTGATGTCCGAGCCGTGGAGTGCACTACCTGTTAGCCTCCATAGGGCTTCTTCTGTGCCTAACTTTTCAAAAGAATTAAAAACCTTCATTTTTGATAAGGCCATGATCCTATATACTCCTACCTGTAAGGTTAGTCTCTCTGGTAGATAGAACCAGGACGCCTCCTATGAAGCAGCGGTGTTCTGTATAAATGCTATTTGATTGATTGATTGATAAACACAAACATATATATACTTTCCATAACTTTACTTACAATGCATGGTAAACATATGCGTGTTAAGAGAACCAACAATTGCATGCATGTTAAATGTGTGCGTTGTAAAAAATGCTGCGTGGTAAAGGAACTGCGTTGTAAAAATTGTGTTGTAAAGGATGTTTCCCCTGAATACCAGCATCCTGCCTCTCACAGCACTTAGTGGCAAATGGGAATCTCCTTCCTGGGGAGACTTGAGGATGACGCCTGGGGAGAAGCAGGTAGCCGCCCTAGAGAGATGGCGATACAGGCAGGATTCCAGTTTGTGCAACTAAAGATATTACACAGAGCGTATTTCACCAGATCACGGCTGTGGACTATAGGTAAAGTGGACAATGACTGATGTCTTAGAGGTTGCAAGCAACAGGGTACTCTAGAGCTTACTCTGTGAGACTGCCCAAACCTACATGATCTGTAAAATATTATTAAGGGGTTTTTGGGACACACCTTGAACCTTACTCCACCCCTTTCAACATTGGGTATCTGGGGGAACAGTCGCTGGACAAATATACACAACTATTCTGTAATGTGGCGTGACATCAACTGCTGCTGGGGAGCAGAAACACCTCCAAAGATAACAAATTGGAGATCAAACCTAGATTGCTGTATGCAGCAAGAAGAGGTGGTGTGCAATCAATCAATCAGGGATTTCAGTCCCTTGGTCCCACCCGCAAATCTGAAAAGGTATGGAGCTCATGGAGGCAGCTCACGGTCGAAGGAGAATGGTAGGCACAGGTCGTAATGGACTAATTTTACCACTGTCTCAAACAGGCAAAACCAGGTGGTGGCCATGTGCTGAGAAAACATGGAATAAGACTAGCAATACTGGCAGCAGACTTTCAAAAAAGGGCGAGCATAGTGACCCTTACATTGCACATTCCCTTCAGTGTATGTTAGGGAGACTCCCATGTGGGCACTAACGCACAATCTCACATCTGGCATGGATGTATATTGTATTTATAACCACATGTATTAATTATTATATAGTGCAAATCTATCTGGAAAGCAAAGGAATGACTGAGTGCTGAGAGATGATACATGATCGAATGCAACAGATGGAGAATTACAGATTGGCAATGCTCAGTTATATTTCACATATTTACACTGTGTTAGATATGATTACGGCTACCAGTATTATGGTATTTATTTTTGGAACATTTCCCGCAGTATTATCCATATTTATTTTTTGCACATTTTATCTGTATTTATCGACATTTATTTTGGTCTTTGTGAAAAAACTAAAGCTGCGATTTGTACATTTCCACATTTATTTAACCGATAAATATGCACTCATGCTTGAATGCCTGCCATGTTTCAATGCTGTAAACACCCGCTGAAGTTAAACCAATGCATTTATATGAAACCATGCAAATTTCAGGATCAGCCTTGTGTATATCTATTGCTGTTAAAGCCTCTTTACCAAAATCCCTTTCTTTTTTACCCCCCTTTACTATATCCTAATATACAACACCCTGCCTTAGGACTTGATAGGCCTGCAGTGGGATAGCTTACATTTATTAAAAAGGTAGGTTTGTGCTTTGCAGTTAGTTTAAATGGCTATGTCAAGTCAACAGTGGCTGGCTGGAAGATGTTTTCACATTGTCGCATCCAGGGTGGCAGAAAAAGTGCTGCAACCCTGGTGGGACACTTTAACTTACAGGCCCTGGTACCCCTAGTATAATGATTTATAAGTGTGTAAAGTTATACCAATTGGGTGTAAGCCAATCAAACATATACTTTTAAAGGCCAGAGCTCTGGCACTGAGGTTTGGCTAGCAGGCCTCAGTGCACTCTCAGAATCGAAAAACCAGCAGTAACAGCCCAAAACGTTGAGGGGATGATCATGTAAAAAGAGGCATTTCCTTACACATCCCTCAGAGAAACTGGTCTCCTTGCGAGGGTTTGAATTGACAGACCTATCGCTGACACCTTACCCATACAACAAAGAATGAGGCAGGGATGTCCCCACTTCCCCATCTTTTTGTGATTACCATACATCCCGTGGTGGAATGGATAAGGAGAGATGGACTCCTGAGGGAATTTGAATGGGCACTTGATGTATAGGATAGGTTCTTAATGTACACAGACGACCTGCTGATATACATGCAGGATACAAAATAGTCAAGACCCAAGGAATAGCAGATGATATATATATATATATATTTGGGGCAAAAACAAGAAGGTGATGAAAGGAATCCTTGAATTAGTTTCTGCCACTAGGGATCACTATTCCCCTCATTTCAGACCATCATTTTTCGCCCACAGTGACATTTTAGACAGAGAACCATCTTATGCAAATCAGTCTTGGTCCTGCTCCAAAAAGAACAGTCCAACACAAACTGCCAGGCCAGGTCCCCTCTGAAGGGTTCACAAGCACACCCAGACCTGTTTTGACCTACTAAAGTAAAGCACAGTGAGATACCTGTCGCGCTTAAGGAGTCCACTACAAAAACAACAAGGTGATCGAGGAAATGCTTGCATTTTTCAGTAGGGCACCCTAGGTGGTACAGGTATGCCCAGGTATGGGTCCCATGCACACTGTGTCACTGAATCAAACCTGTACCTGACTGATGAGCGCTAATAATGGCAAAACCGGTCTTAGGATGCTTGTGTTCTGATTCAGGCTAGACTGTCCCTATTAGAGCAGGATCAAGACTGATTTCCATATGACAAAATAATGATGGGCTGCGATGTGGCCCAAGTAATAACCAGTGGCTGAAATTTAAGCATTCCATCCATCACTTTTTTGTATACTTTGACATCCTAGGTGGGACGGATACGCCCAGATGTGGGTCCTGTGCACACTGTGCCTCTGGAACCAAGCTTTACATGACTGATGAGCCCTGATAATGGTGGAAATGGACCTGGGTTGCTTTTGTTCCGGTTCAGGGAGAACCGGGCTTGGCAGTTCAGGCTGGACTGTTCCTACTGGAGCAGGGTCAAGACTGATTTGGAAAATGGCAGTACCAACTGAAGTGGCATAGTGTGCAAAATAATGATTAACTGGGATGCGGCCTGAGTACTTACCAGAAGCTGAGATTATTTCAAGCACTCAGTCCATCACTTTTTGGGATACTTCAGTTATATATTTGGGCAGTTTACAGGTTTGGGGAGCAAAGTAGCGAAATTCGTATTTTATCCAATCAGGTGTGTGGAGCAAGATATTTACTTAGCAGAACACCTTGAGGTGGCCAGAGATGGCTTGAAGTACTTAGGTTTATACAAAACAGATGACAAAATCCACACATGGCGAATGAATATCTTGCCACAAATGGAAAAGCTGTGCTGAAGTATAACCTTTTGGCACACTCTTCTCAGTAATGGGTAGGTCCGAAATATTTAAAATGGTCTCCCACCACAGGTTACTGTACCAATTAGAGAATTAGCCCTACATGATTCCTTGTGGTTACTTTAATCGCCTCAATGCTTTGGTTAGGGGCTTGCTGTGGAGAGATGCCACCTCCTATACTGCACTGACAAACTGCTCCAAGTCCCCAATGTCATTTAAGGGAAGGCAGGGGTCGTATGTGTTACTCCTGGCATGTCCCTTACTACCCCTGGTGTTGTCCTTGCAACCACTGGCTTCACATTACATAGGCAGCACCATGTCCTGATAAGACTGAAGTGCTCGTCATTCCAACAAGTAATAGCCCCTGGTGTGATCTTTTCTGGCCTCCGAAACTAGGTGCCGCTCCGGCACCAGTCCCGGTTGTAAAAAGCCTGGGTTTGAAAGTTGACTCTGAGTTATCTATGTCCAGCCAGGTCACCATGGTGGTAGGAACCTGCAAAGGGCTATTAAGGCAGTTACAGAAACTTGCTCCTCTCCTATCAACATCTTCATTACAGTCAATTGTTTCCGCTACCGTCATCTCTAGGTTGGATTATGGGAATGCCCTTCACATCGGGCTTTCCCACAAACTTATCAGGAGATTGCAGGTGGTGCAGAATGATGCGGCTAGGCTTATTTTCAGACTTCCTGGAAAGACACGTGCTACCCCTCTGTTACATAAACTACACTGGCTTCCCATCAAACAAAGAGCTCAATTTCAGGGCTTATGCATTGCCCACAAGGCTATCTACGGCCAGGCACCAAGGTATATAAAAGATTGCCTAGAGAAATATGTTCCCAGCCGGACACTGCGATCATCTGAGGCCTGCCGTTTAGCTTCCCCCCGGTACACTACTAAATCTAAAGGGGGTAGAGTATTCTCTGTTTTGCTTCCGCAAATTTGGAATAACTTACCTGAGTACCTGCGTAGGGAACCGGTTTTCCTCACTTTTAGGATACAAATAAAAACGTTCCTATTTAGAGAGGTGTTAATTACAGTGTAATTTCTGCCACCACTGCTGATTTTCCATCTGCTCTAGTGACTTGCTCACTTTTCTCTATGAGCGCTTGGAGACCTGAAGGTGATTTTGCGCTATATAAAAGGCATATAACATAACATGTTTGTTTTAGAAAATAAAAACGGGTTTAGAAATTTCGGTCTGCAAAACAGTGGCTGCTCCAGGCTGCTCACTATGGACCTTACACAGTAACAACTTTGCAGCAAATGTTGACAGCTAAAGGATCATCACTGCACCCACAGGCTGGTATTTGAAAACCTTCTTCTTAGATTAGCAGTGACGTTGCCCTCCTCCCTGGATCAGCCACCCCAGATCCACGCTGATAAAATCATACAAAAACAGAGGAAAAAGTGACAAAAATACAATAGTCTTTAGATCCAAAGAACCAAGGGAGCCTAAATTCTTGAATTCTTGTTGTTACCTGTTTATAGTATACTTTGTATAAATTTAATGGTTTTAATTGTATATTAAAATAAAATTATTAACAATTGCAGCCCTGATGAAACTCGTAACATATGAGAGAAACACGTTGGCTGTCTTGCTGAATTGTATGCTGGCAATTGGAAGAAAATAAAGAAGTTTGGACTCTCTTGGTTCTTTGACCCTAGAGGCTATGATATTTTTGTCACTGCTGCCTCTTCGTTTTCGTATGACTTTGAAACTTTAAATTGCTTTTAGTTGTTCTATCAAGCCAGGTGTCGCTTAGCAGATCTCCCTTCAAGGCGTCCTAGGCCCTAAGCTCCACATAGCATTGCTATGTTTGTCCAGCTGGCTCTGGGTTCTCAAGTGCTTCACTGGTCTGGACTGTGTTGAGCCTGGCCACTTTGCTCAGACAAAATTACTGCCTCTTTGTTCATAGTTTAAGATTTTTGAAGAGCAAGGAGTTGTTACTTAAATAAGAAGTTGCCTAAAAATCTTTCAATATTTGTTATTTAGGTTAGTTTAGACAGCTCTAAAATACATGTGGGCCTTATTACGAGATCCACCTTATCCCCATGGGGAGATACCCGGGACAGAATTTCCAATTCCAGGGGAGGGGCATCTAATTGTGAGATAAGAGGGAAAACAAGTGGTTTCTTCCTTATGGGGAATAACATGCAGACCTGATAATGGCAAGTCAATTTCACATGTTTTCTCCCCTTTCCATGGGAAATAAGGGGACCGAATCCGTGAACATTCACCACATTTTTAGAACAGGTGGTCAATGTTATTGAGGCTTTTTCTTTTGCCACAAGGTTGGTGAAAGGGACAAGGGGTGGTGGGAGGGAAGGATTCTGTCTTCGTCAACTGGAGGAGCTACTCCTGCTCTCCATATGCTGATGCAGGATTGTGAGGGTTGGACACAACTGCCTGCCGCTCCCGCAGCCCTGCTGTGATTATCAGGCCTGGAGTTTGAGTATCTAATAAATCTGGGCCCAGAGGCACCAGAAAATCTGTAGTTGCAGTGGCAGCTCACTAAATAGCACAGATCCTTCACAATGTGTTCAATGGCTAGGCAAATAGAGACAGTCGTCTGTGCCTGATCTTACGCCAGTATTTAAAAGTATACCGCTGTATTGGCACCAGTCGCTACAGATTTTGGGTTTGTCTGGGGGAAACCCTGGATCGGTACAAAGGGAGTTCCGTCATGATACAGTGGTCAATGCCTTTTTTCCACGCCTCCATATTGAGGGGTTCCACACTGCGCCAATTCTTGGCAATGTCTCTTTTCGCCACCAACAGTCTAACCACAGCAACAATTTTCTTTTATACCTTTTGGAATCTAAATCCGAATTCATATGTAGGAGTGCTAGTTTCAGTTCAGGCATAGATTTTCTCTCCATCACCTCCCCAGGTATGCCATGCACCCCTTCCCAGAAAGACTGTATCTGTGGGCAAGACCATAAGGTGTTCAAGTGATAAGCTTTCTAAATCATCCTCTAGAACAAGTCCAGACTTCTGTTTTCTGTAGCCTCTGGCACTAAAGACTTAGGGCCCTATTACGAGTACAGCGGTCCATAGACCACCTCCACACTGTGGGCCTCCCCACAGTATTATGAGTGGGGAGGTCGGACCACTACAGGACTACTGCGTCCCCGGGTATCCAGGAGCATGCTGGCGGTGCTGCTGCAGCACTACTAAAGCATATTCTGAGTTTCCTATCCAACCGCCTATTTCATGGTGGTGAGCCCGCCATCAAAAGGATGGTAGAGAGGCAATTAAGGGGGAACTAACAGGGCCCCGTGACGCTTATGGGACGCTTATGGGCCTGGGTGGCATGCAGGGGGGGCACATGCTGTGCCCCCCTGGAATTGCACCCCTGTTCCTGCACAGCGATGCATGCATGCCACACCAGGCAGGAATGTGCTGCAGGTGCGGTCACGGCGGCGGTCTGCATGTTAAGTTTTCCTATGAGCCTCACAGCCCCCCGCCATGATACCGCTGCAGCACCGCCCGCCCGACCAGGATTAAACACGGCTTTGGTGGTCCTCCAGCAGAGAGTGCTGTAGCTTTGCTGCTGAATGACCACCAAAGTCATAATAAAGCCCTTAGTCAATGTGCCAACCCGAGACAGCAAACCAGTTAGACTACAAAAACACCACAATCCACTGAAAGGGAATGTTCTTTGTTATTTGCACAGTACCCAGCTAAATCACACGAAATATCTGCTATTTTCCCAGTAGGCAGATAAATAGTCATGTTTATTTGCTATTTGCATGACTACTGGCCAAATGATGCATAATCTGTGCCTTTTAGCCAGTGTTGAGGAAATAATGAAGTTTCTTTGCTATTTCCCAGGCCGTTAGCTAAAATGAGCATAATCCTAGTTATTTAGCTGGCAGCTGGGTGAATACAGATTTTTGTTGTTATTTACATGTCCGCTATGCAAATCATACATAATCTCTGATATTTAACCAGTATCCAGGTAAGCTTTTATGTTTCTGTGCTACTTGAAGACCACCAGCCACATAGGGCATAATCTCTGATATATATCACATTTGGAATCAATCAATGAAGGCAAATGATCTGTTTTGTCCCTGGTGCTTTCCCTGGTAGGAACTGTCCAGGTGTGATTACTTCCATATTAATTGTCGGCCATTCCTATTTCCCCACAAAATATCTCTCTACTTCTCATAAATCCTCTACTCCCTAATTTATTGCTTTTCTCTACCTTTCTATTTTCTCGACCTTTTTTTTACTTGCATTGTGCTACCGTACAGGGACACTCAGACACCTCTTCGAATCCACTTTTAGACCTCATTGTTTATTGGTGTTTACCAAGTGGTAATTATACAAACATGGGTCCAAAGATGTAACTATATAGCTGTACAAAGTCTTGTGTTGGTGAATCATTGTATATTAGTTAGGACTGTACATGTTGCATGTGTATAGATAGAAAATCTGAGGTAGCTCTTATTCCATAGAATTTGCACCACGCATTCTTTGTATCACATTTCTTTTAAATGTTTTTATTGATTTGTCTACATATATCTGTTATCCTACAACCCTGAAGAAGTCCATCTCTTTGGGCGAAACGCGTTGGCTGTTCGACTCAACTTGATGTACCAACAATTAATTGAATAAAGGATGATTTGAAGAAACAAACTTGGACACTGATCTCTTAAATCTTATGTTCATAAAAGTGGTGCACCATTTGTTCTTGTTGTGTTAGACATTGTTAAGTCCAGAAGTGGACCGCATCGTGACAGTGGGTGCGTTAGTTGAGTGCACACACCACTTGGGTATTTCCCACCTTGCATAGCAAATAGGGGATAGCAGGTTAGGTGCTAGTTTCCTGTAGGGGTCCACTGTCAATGTGTTTGCTCGTTTTAGTACTTGACCCCCGTTTACACTAACCTGCCAATCTTCCTCAATATATAAATACGTCATACACAATAGTTATGCCAGGTTTTAAAGATAGAAAACAAGACCTAGCTCAGGACCTTTTCTCATCTAGACAAAATGTGGGCGGGGCAACTTCTGTTGGCCCAAATTCAGAGGGCTTAAAAACGAAGTTTCAGAGACTGGAGAAGATGAAAAAACAAGAAATGTCCAGGTGGTGGGACGGCACCACTCTGGCTAAGTACATGGAGAATGAGAAAACACCTAGAGGCCTCAAAATATGAATTTTTCCAACCTTTGAGGACCGCGATCATGAGTTACTTAAGGAACGGGAGGACAACCTCCGAGACGAATCATTTACCATGATGCGGATACCAATTAAGCAAGCGGAGAAGAAGGAAAGCAAATTACAGTCAGAGATAGAGGAATTGGAGAAAGAAATTGCAACTTCAGATTTGAAAGATGCAATAAAGGAAAAATATGATATTCTAATATAAGATTCTGGAGGATTACCAGATACATCTGCAGGACAAAAAAGATTAAAAAATCAAAAGAGATGATGAAGATTATAGAGACGGGCGAATCTATACATTTGCACACAGGTATGAAATTCTAAAAGTACCAGGGGAAGGAAAGGGAGCCAGAGAGGATACAGCTGAACTGGCATCAGCAAGCAACACCAGCTCCATATCGTCAGTAGCAAGCTCAGTTTCACTGAGGAGACACCAGGCACATCCGATATAGATAGTTGGTCGACTTTTTTAGTCAAAATGGAGAGACTAAGGCTGGGGGTCAAAACCATGAGAAAAGATCAAAAACAAGAAGGGGGGAGGAGATGGCAAGAACACAAACACAAACAAAAACAAGAGAGTACGGAACGAGACTGTCGCATTGACGACCAGACCCAAAAAGACCTAGAGCAGACCAGACCTGAGGCACGCATTGAGGGACAGGCACAGGCGTTGATGATTGTAAATATATCTGACAGAGTGTTATCTAAAGCTGATTTATCTGTTCTGAGTAAAGGCTTGGGGTTTTGTCCAACCCAATTTGGCAATGGCATTGACATTTTTGATGCCTTGTACAAATTCATACGTTGATTAAAATTATAAGATCACTTCACTCGTAATCCTTCTGTGTCTATCACCAACAATGAGGAATGTATACCACCCACCCATACTGCTTCTGATTTTCATGTGTTGCAACTGATGCTCTCACTTGAGTATGATACATCAATTGATGTAAATACACTAAGAGCTGAACTAAATATTTCTGAAAATGTGGACATTGATAGTGGTCTGAAAAATCGTTCTAAATTTACCCCAGTAGGAACACGCCCCAATATCGACATAAGCAGAGAGAAGGTTACCAAGGGCTTTTATAAACTTTTCGAACATCCCATCCCCCTAACAAAATCAATTTTAACCTCAGGATGGCAGAAAACAAAGCATTGAAAGAACTTAAATCCGACTCCTCCTTTGTTATCAGGAAGGCAGATAAAGGGGGCAATGTTGTGGTGATGGACAGGGTGATGTACATCCAGGAAATAGACCGCCAACTAGCAGATACATCATGCTACACAAGAGTACCAGGTAACCCCACCAAAGCACTTAGTAGCCACATCAATATGAGGTTGGCTGAATGGAGAGAGAGTGGCCTAATAACTGACGATGAGTGCAATTATCTCATTGTCAGAGAATCCTCGTTCCCTTGTATATATGTACTTCCCAAAATTCATAATGGGGGCCCCTTTCCACCTGGATGACCAATTATCTCGGGGTTAACTCCTCCACAGAGAAACTGTCTGAATACGTGGACAAATTCCTACATCCTTTGGTCCACAACCTACCAGTTTACATTAAAGACAGTAAAGACATCCTCAACAAATTTGAGGGCATGGTATGGTCCGAGGATCTCCTTTTTGTCACCATGGATGTGGCTAGCTTATACACATTTATCAAAAGTGAGTTTGGCATCAAAGCCCTAGAATACTTTCTGGGACAGAGAACTGCTGACCATTATATGCACAATGAGGTACTGAAGGAAATGACTGATATTATACAGTCAAAAAATGTCTTTTTGCATGATAACCAATGGTACTACCAAGTACAGGGCACCGCGATGGGCTCCAGATTTGCTCCCGCTTATGCCGGGCTCTTTATGGGCTGATACGAGCGGGAGCATGCCTGGGGCTACCGGGCAACATACCGGACCGAACACATAATTTTTTGGGACAGGTACATCGACGATGTCATCATGCTTTGGGATGGACCTGTCACCAAACTATTGGAATACCTTATATTTTTAAATAACAATCCCTTTAAGTACGCTTTACCATCAACTACAGTAAAGAGCAAACAGACTTTTTGGACATTCTTTTTTTTGTCCAGAATAATTGCATACAGAGTACCCTCCATCGCAAGAGCACTGCCTGCAATAGCACCTTACATTTTCACAGTGCACACCCCAAACACGTAATAAATAGCATCCCGTATGGGGAAAAGGTGTGCATTAGGAGGAACTATAGTACTGATGAGGCCTTCAACACTAACATCCAGGAAACAAAGCATCGTTTCCTGGCAAGGGGATACCGATCAGGAACTCTAGAGAAGGCAGAGAGGAGGATTGTCATAACACCCAGAGGAATTACTCTGACAGCTAAAGCTCACGGGAAAACTAAGCGGGCTCCGGTTTCTTTTAACACACAATATAATAACCAGAGCGATAGGGTGTACAACGTGCTGCAGAAACACTGGCAACTTCTCACTGATCTATCCAGTCTGAAAGAGACCATAGCTCCCAGACCCAAAGTAACTTAAAGAAGGGGAAAGAACTTGAGAAACTGCTTATGCCCGAGCTTTATTACCATGCCCAGAATGGAAACCTGGTGTCTCATACAACCAAGGGTTTCTACACCTGCAAAGACTGCAATGTATGCTGACTGGGGAAAGACAAAACTAAGACGTTTTGTTTCAACACCAGTCAAATATATGATATTAATCATCTGATCAATTGTAACACAAAATATGTTACTTACGTTGTGGGCTGCCCATGTGATAAGATCTACGTGGGCAGTACGATCAGGCCACTGAAAATAGGAATCCAAGAGCACATACGTGCAATACGTAATGGTGATCTCAAATATCCCCTTACTTTTCACATGCAGGAAAATCATGCAGTCTGCAAGGATATTTGGTTCATGGAAATTGACCATATATCAGCTAACCCCAGAGGGGGGGACAGGGAGTTGTCCCCAAGACAAAATGAGGCGGGCTGGATTTGCAAACTTCGCAGTGTGGAATATGGTCACAATAGTGATGATGAACTACATTACTTTTTATAAAGATGTGGTTTATCTGCTAGTCACACTGCTGGATGACACGATTCTGCACACACTCTTAAGTGCCACTACCCTGTACAGGCTGATTTCCAGTCATACTGTTGAATGACATGTGCTTGCACACACACAAAAATGCTCATGTGTGCCATTACCTTGTATATATCATGTATGATAAAAAAATTATTTTCCCCCATGTCATCATCTCGGAAGTTACGGAGATAATGAATTTGAGGAGCTTTCTGTTGTTGTGCCATGTAGTCCAAATTTATTGAGAGGCTTATGTGCATACTGCTCATGCGTGTAATATACCCTCTCCTCTACGTTTCCTTCCTGCTCATCTCGCTTGACCTTTGCTTCTATGCACATGTTTTATCCCATTCTAGATCTTAGGGTACACCATGCATGATGGCGAGCACCTCGCTCACATTATTTTACTTCTACTAAACGGTTTTGTTGACATGTGTGGGTTATCATGTCGTTTTTATATCTTTAGCGCTAACCCATTATATTGTCTGCAGTATACTCTTTAGTGTTGACCCATTATATCGTCTGCACTATACTCTTTTTACCACTTGCAGCTTTTGGAGCTCATTCCACATTAGGATTTATACATTAGCTATTTGGAGGTAACACACACTCTTCTAAGATGGCAGCTATTTAGACATATCCCCAACCGGACTCTCGATCCCATGGTTTCAATGGGGTCGCGCCCTCCAAATTGAGTGTTCACCACTATGTAGACACAACCTTTCTAAAATAGTGTCTGTATATTTTTCCATATAATGGTTTTGCCATTCTATGTACTAATGTATCGTTCACTTTAAACTGCAGGTTGTACTATACAAAATGGCGCCTACCTTTCCTCACATAGTTTTTTTATCTAGATAACTCTGGTGGCACGTATTGAGTCATATACGTTGTTCTTGGACCAAAAGCCATGACACATTATATCTACTACGCTATATTCCCTTATACTGTTTGTAGCTCTCTGGTGCTTTTTCCGGGTTAAGGTCTGCACATTAGCCATATGGAAGTAACATACACTCTTTCAAGATGGCGGCCATTTAGGTATATCACCACTCAGACACTTTATCCCTACGTTTTAGTGACTTGCGTCCTCCTTTTTGACTATTCATTATATTCTTTACATTTCTTAGCCTTTGATCACTCTGGACGGAGGGATAACGGTTTCGATATTTGGATAAAACAGTTCCAAGATGGCGGTCGCAAAACACCTATGTGGCTTCTCCGCACTTCGGCAGCTTTGGGATACACCCCCCACAACTGCTGCGATTTTGTAATCAACATTGGGCTTTAAATATGGAGACACTAGGCAGTGTCACTCTCTCCAGACGACACCACGGAAGGAGGTGAGAGGACGCTGCAGTTCTCTACACTTATTGTGGTAGGTCCTAATGGTTGGGTTCTGCGCGGTGAGATCAGGTTTTGTCAGACTCGCTCTGGCTGTTAAAGTAACTCTGGTACAAAAAAGAAGGTCGCAGTGGACAGGTATTTTTCAGATTTCTGTACATAGAACTCAATTTAAATGCATTAAATAGTTCAGACGTCACTACAAAGACAGATGATTGCTTGTGATTTAATTTTCATCACGGACATAGAATTAAACAAACCATAAATATAGGATATTAATCCTCATAGATATACATTGGTGCTCAGAAAACGAGGGGGAGAGTGAGTGCTCAGGAAGAGTCAGGTGATTGTGTGCAGGAACGGAAAAGTAATGTGGTTCAAATACATCCATGTTTTTAGAACCAATCCGTCTTCTTGCTTGGCAAAACAATATAATCATAAACATAACATTCTAGGCACAGATAAACCTATCTCTGTTGCCTATGTTTGATAACAATAATAGTGTGTCAACGTTTCGACCCCTGTTGTCATAAAGGTAGCTTCATCCTTATTGGGGGGGTCTTCATCAGGACTCTGGGAAATCGTGAAGTAGGGGAAAGAGCACCTAAAAGCAAATAGGCTTAAGATTAAGTGACGTCAATAGTGAAACAAAACTATATTACAAGGTAGTCAGTGAAAATTACCATTAAATGACAGCATGTACACTCTGGCTGTCTTTTGAAGATGAGGGGCCGTTAGCTCCTAATAAGAAATCAGATGGGGAGACGTGAGGTCAAAAATGACAACTGCCAACACAAAACCATAGAGATCTAATTACATTCGAACTCACTTGAGAAGACCAAGATTTGAATAAAATCTGAGTTATTGGTGCCAACGAGTACACCTCAGTATCCAGGCTTGCTTGCTTAGTAACCAGCAGAATATAGAAAAGACCAGGAAATGCTTCAAACCATCACAGGTCATAATGCCAAAAACTAAAGACAACACTTGAATCGTAGATGCAAACGCAATCAGGTCATTTGGATAAACAAACGAGACAAACATATAACTTATGTGACACAATCGGCTTTCTAGATCAGCCCGTCTTCCAACTATGTTTTCCATCCTTAAAGGCTACAGTCAGCATCGAGCGCCTTTTAAATAACGTAATCTGATGTGCACACATCTAAACTCCTTTGAAATAGACACCGCAACGGCGGTCGGGCTGCCAAGCTGGAAGAGGTGTGGCGCAGTGGCCAGGGCGGCTGACTCCGGAATCTGGGGATCACGGTTCGGTGCCGGCGGCAGATTAGCCCAGCACCCTCTGGGCAATAGCTTGCTTAATCTTCCCGACAGCCCCCAGCGCCTAGAGACCCTTACGGGTAATTGTTTGCGCTTTACAAATGTGGATATTATTCCAAGTGTATCTGGAGCCGCCAGTGGTGAGTTTTTACTCTGTGACCGTTTTTGCATACTGGGTCATAGTGTTTAGACTTAATTCGGTGCGCATATGGTTTGGTGAGACTTTTTGTTATAATACGGGTCATTATGTCACGACCCATCTGTTTGCATGTTGCTCGAGAATACAGTAAGATATTTAACGTTTGCAAAGGTCCCGAATAAGCATGTGGGTTTCCTTACTTTGATGTAAACGTAGCCTGTTGGCATTATTTTTAGGTAACGGATTGTTTTAATAATTTTTTTATTTAACCACAGGGGCATGCAATACCTTTTTTTCTTTTACAGCATTTTATATAACGCGAACTAGACCGAAATCGGGTATCAGAGCGCCTTACATAGCACCAGTTGCATTACATGAGGACAATTTTTTTTTTTTTTTGTTAGGCACGGGGAGATTAAGTAATTTTGCCCAGAATCTCAGGATGTTCAGCGTCATTGCCGAGACTCGAACCTAGTTCCCCAGATTCGAGGTCGACCGCCCTAGCCATTAGGCCAACTCCTCTCCCTCTCCCTTAACATTAGACGCTCACGATGCGGTACATGATAATAGTGACTTTTCATTTCGGCACGTACTTTTGAAGGTTGATGGGAAGCGTTCACGGTGTGTGCGGCATTTTTTGCCTGGATCTAGTATGTGCCTGGTTTTCCGTTACTGCACACAATCACCCGACTCTCCCTGAGCACTCACTCCCTCCCTCTTTTTCTGAGCACCAATGTGTACCTATGAGGATTAATATCCTATATTTATGGTTTGTTTAATTCTATGTCTGTGATCAAAAATTAAATCACAAGCAATCATCTGTCTTTGTAGTGATGTCTGAACTATTTAATGCATTTGAATTGAGTTCTATGTACAGAAATCTGAAAAATACCTGTCCACTGCGACCTTCTTTTTTGTACCGTTGTTTACTCGGGTCCAGTGGTCCTGCGGGTCACCCCATTTGTAATACTCGTTAAAGTAACTCTGACTGTAACTGCGGTTTATAGGTGGGTAGGGAAGGAACCTCTCGTTTTCATTTTTTATTTCTGAGTCCAACTTCGAGCGCCCATGGTGCCTGTTCTTGGCATATATTACAATGCGCAACTGGCAAGAGGGGCATCACCATATCTGATTAGCTGGTCCCATTGGCACTTATATTTTAGCATGGACTTGGTTGATTTTGACGGGTTGATGCCCGCAGTTTGTATTAATTTTTAAACTATTAGGACCGGTTACATGTTGTTTCTAAGGCATAATCAGGATGCCTTCATTTTAGTATTCTTTTACTTTTAGGTGTGGAACTTGTGATCGCTCCTGTTCTAGTCCGCTGCATATGTGCGTGGCAGATTGAATCCTTTACCTGGACCTATTTGGGCTCTGGTTGTGGTTTATTACTCTTTCATCCACACCAAGGGGCATATCAACAAGGGCTTTATCTCTGCTTTTTTGGCTTTAAAAGCCAAAAAAGGAGAGATAAAACTAGCGCCCTATCAACAACAGGGTGCTAACATGCAAATTTGCATGTTAGCACCTTTTTACTCTACGCTTCCCCTTGCATCTCTAATGAGATGCAAAGGGGGCGTTCCAGAGTAAAATAATAGGTTAGCGACATTTCTCCTATTATCAAGAATGTCGCTAACCCTGTTAGAGACAAAAAAAGCAGCGCTAACCGCGGTTAACGCTGCTTTTTTACGTCTGGTATTTTTCTGACTTAGCCATGATATCCTATGGAAGGAGGATATCATGGCTAAGTTTGCCTGTCCCTATCAACAAGGTAACGTGAGATTATCGCTGGCTTTCCAGCGATAATCTCACGTTAGCCTGTTAGCGTGAGGATTTTTATCGCTAATGAGATAACTGTTGCTAATAGCACGCTATCTCAGCGATAAAAATTCACGCTAGCCGGCGATAATTATCCTGGCGCTAAGTGCGCTTAGAGATAATTATCGCCGGTTGTTGTTGATATGCTCCCAAGTGAGGATTATATAAGGGTCTAATGAATTCCTCCTCATGCTAATGGATCACCATTGACTATTCTCTGATATTATTGAGCTGTGCCATTCCCTTTCTCCACCCAAATGAAGTGGATATGGAGTTTTTGTTTTACAACTGCTGATCTATCTTGGATGTCCTGACGTAAATTTAGGAGTACACTGCACACGGTGGGTAATAATAATTCGCCCCGAATTCTTCTTTTGGAATCGCCCTTGCACTCCATTACTCCTTTTTCTACCCATATGATCACCCCTCAAAAACAGACTTCATCTATCCCATATGGCGCTCTCCCTGGTAGGAACTGTCCAGGTGTGCCTACTGTTCGTTTTCGATTATCTGATTACTGCCACATTAATTGTCGGTCATTCCTTTTCCCCCACAAAATATCTCTTTACTTCTCATAAATACTCTACTCCCTAACTAAGGGGCATATTATCAAGCCAGGCGATAACATTATCGCCGCTTTAGCGCCAGAAAACTGCAGCTAAAACGGCGATAATGGGCTTGATAATATGCTCTATGGAATACCAATTGAAGCCCATGTTAAATGTGAAGGACGTCTAACATGGGCTTCAATTGGAATTCCATAGAGCATATTATCAAGCCCATTATCGCCGTGTTAGCGGCAGTTTTCTGGCGCTAAAGCGGCGATAATTTTATCGCCTGGCTTGATAATAATTCCCTTATTTCTTTTCTCTCTAGTTTCTCTACCTTTATATTTTGTCAGCCTTTCTTTTACTTGCATTGTGCTCCCGTACAGGGACACTCAGACACCTCTTCGAATCCCCTTTTAGACCTCACTGTTTATTGGGGATTACCCTATGGTAATTATACAAACAGGGGTCCAAAGATGTAAATACATAGCTGTACAAAGTCCTGTGTTGGTGAATCATTGAGTTAGGACTGTACATGTTGCATGTGTATAGATAGGAAACCTGAGGTAGCTCTTATTCCATAAAGTTGCACTATGTATTTTTTGTATCACATTGTAAAGGCTGTGTCCTTTCTTTTAAATGTTTGTATTGATTTGTGTACATATATCTATTATCCTACAGCCCTGAAGAGGTCCATCGCTTTGGAAGAAATGCATTGGCTGTTCGACTCAACTTGATGTGCTAACAATTAATTGAATAAAGGATGATTTGTAGAAACAATCTTGGACACTGATCTCTTAAATCTTATGTACATAAAAGTGGTGCACCATTTGTTCTTGTTGTGTTAGACATTGTTAAGTCCAGAAGTGGACTGCATCGTGACAGTGGGTGCGTTAGTTGTGTGCACACACCACTTGGGTATGTCCCACCTCGCATAGCAAATAGGGGATAGCAGGTTAGGTGCTAGCTTCCTGTAGGGATCCACTGTCAATATGTTTGCTCGCATAGAAAACGCACTCTATTTAAAGTTGGGCCCCTGTGCTGCTTCAGCCTTCTCTGACATTCTTCAGAGCAGCGTGCTTGTGCCCCCCCCCCCCCCTCTCCTTGGTTTTTTACAGTGCAGAGGGAGTTGTGGCAGGGCTCGGGCAAGTTGCTTTGGGGCAAGAGAAGGCTAAGGCTGGAGGCTACATAGAAGGAGAGCAGCATTTAAGCAGCAAGCAACAAGATGGGGACCAGACGTTGGCGAATTGAGGCTTGCGATTTGGGAGACCCACAAGTCCTTCTTCCAGTTTTTGTGTGCTGTGTGTTGGGGAGGCTCTGTGTCAGCTCCCCCCTGGTGGTGCGAAGGCGGCCAGTATTAGGCTGGTACGGCTTGTGCCTCGTAGGGGAGGTCTGCTCCCTGCATGCACACTTACGTCTCACCCTTGTGTTCGCTTGTGCTCTCTCGTGTGCCCCTGCTCCACGGTCTAGGAAGGGGGTTAACATCTATTTTGGAGTCCCAGAGAAGAGTTGCAAAGAGGGAAAGTAGGCATTGGGCGTTCGTAGCATCTGCGGAGAATTGAATACTTGTGGATATCTGTGAACATGCTTTCATCAGGTTTTATAAGGTGTTTTAGAAGATGCCTTCTAGGGGGCAGATTTACGATAAACTAACGCAGCGCGGTGCAGCAAGTCGTTTTACTGCGCTGCGTTAGTTTGGAAGCACAGGGATGCGACATATTTACAACAATGTGTTGCATCTCTGTGCTTTCCCCTGCGCTGGTGCACAAACTGCTGCCATGCCCTTGCACCATGGTGCAAGGATGCCTGCCTTGTGGGGAGATTGTTTATGTGCAGGAAGGTTTCCCTTCTGCACATAAATAATCAGAAATTGCGTTTTACAACTTTATGTCTGCTGCATCAGCACACATATGCCTTGTGAAACGTCATTATTTAAATATAAATAAATGTGCAGGAAGGGACACCTTCCTATACATAAACAATCACCAGAGGTGATTTCCTCTTTCCATGTGTGCTGCAGAAGGCATAAAAAGAGGGAAAAAAAAGGAATACATTTCTCCACAGGGATGCAACATATTTACAACAATATGTTGCATCTCTGTGCTTCCCCCTGCGCTGGCGCACAAACTGCTGCCATGCACCGATGCAGGCACCCTTGCACCATGGTGTAAGGATGCCTGCCTCATGGGGAGATTGTTTATGTATAGGAAGTGTTCCCTTCCTGCACATAAACAATCAGAAATGGTGCTTTACAACTTCTATGTGTGCTGCATTAGCACACATAGGCCTTGTAAAACGTCATTGTTTAAATGATTGTTTACATGCAGGAAGGGACACCCGTGCATGCGCATTTCTCGCAAGACACCTTTCTGGTTTGGCAACCCTCCTTACTGAAGCTGCAGGGGACGTTCACAGGTAGCGAGTGGAATTTGGCAAGATTATGGCATGCGAACAGCTGGCTCTTGAGGGACGTGACCGTGTGCAGGCAGCGTGTGTGTGTGGCTGTAAAAGGCTGTAGAAGGTTTTATGCAGCAGTGAGTGTGTACCACTCTAACAGCCTGTGGGGGCTGTGTGCAGGCAGAGAGTGTACCGCTATAAGAGGGTGCAGGCAGTTGTATACTTGCACTGTGTGCATACCATGATTGTAAGAGAGTGCAGATAGTCGTGTACACACGCTGTGTGTGTACCACTTTAACAGCCTGCAGGAGAGTGTACCACTGTGTGCAGGCAGAGAGTGTACCGCTGTACCTCGTAGACTCGGTCCCTAACCTTGCCTGGGGGAGTGGGCAGGGCTTGCTGAAGCCGCACTCACCTTTCAGCCTTCTGCATTGCTCGCTTTCTGCGTTGCTCCCGGGCATGGTGACTGCGGCTTTCGCTCAGGGCAGTTTGCTCCCACTCTTTGTTGGCAGTAGGTAGCATCTGAGGGCTCTAGGCAAGCCCCTCCTGTTTTCCCCCCAGCTCTGCAAAGCAGGACGTAAAGCTCACAGTTGCCTGCTCCATTCCATTTCCGGTCCCTCGTTATGTCCTCACTTCTGCCTGGTGCTCTGAAAAAAAAAACCTACATAAAACTCCGCTACGCTGGCGGTAGGCAGAGTTGCCCAAACTCCACTCTCCAAGTGAAGCACCGGAGTGGCCAAACTTCGCAAACTCCGCCAGCAGAGCGGAGCATGCCACCCGCGCTTAGTTCTAGGTACTCTGGGGGGATGGGGCTGGATGATCACCCGAAATCTCTAATTAAACAAGATGTGTCCATATGGGCCCTTTTCCTTCTCTGGGTGTTTCAATATTGTTATTTGTATGGGACAATACGTCCTCTTGGAAAGGAAGTATAGTGGTGCCTTTATATAAAAGAAGGTCCCAAAACTTCTCCCGCCAGCTTTAGACAGATTGCACTATTGGGTGAGATTGGGAAATTGTTTGTCAAGAGTATTCTTCTTCACTTTCAGGAATGGGCATTTGATAATAATCTAGTCCCTGCAGAGCAGGCTGGCTTTCATAAGCATTGTGGTACCTTGGACAACATCGCGGCCCTCCAAACTCGGATTGAAAAATATCTAGTGGGTAAGGATATGGCTTCATATGCTGCCTTTATAGATTTCTCCACAACCTTCGACAGGTTGATCGTTGAATGCTGTGAAGGAAATCGGTTGTATTGGGGATCCTCACTCACTTGCTTAGGCTGGTTGTTACTTTGCACTCTTCTGCTTAAACTCAGGTCCTGATGGGAGGGAATCAGTCTAATGAAGTAGAACCTCACAATGGGTTGGAGCAAGGGTGCTTACTTGCGCCCCTCCTCTTTTCCCTTTGCATCTATTACTTGCCTAGCAGAGTCAGACAGTGTAAGGGGGGCCAACCAAAACTAGGAATAATGAATCTTGGTTGTCTTCCTTACGCAGATGATGCTATTTTACTAGAGTTAACCCCGATAGGTTTACAAAGGCATCTTTTTAAGTTAGGCAACCACGCTGATGAACGTTTCCTAAAAATAAACATCTCTAAGACCAAAGATATGGTTTTTAGACCCCAGAGTGTAGGGTTAGGAAAGATCTGCATTGGTATTTGAGGAAAGATAAGCTAGAATTGGTGAATTTGCACCTGTATTTAGGTAGAATTTTATCTAGTAACTGCACTAACAGTGATCATATTAGTCAGTGCAGAAGTAGGGCAATATCTCAGGCTTCTGCAATTGGCAGGTTATATAAATGTTGCGAGCAAAGATAGTTTGCCCACGTCCTGGCAGTATATAAGATTAAAATTCCAACTTCATTGAGTTATGCCTGTGAATCAATGGATGAGCAGTACCAGGGCTTTTTTGAGAAGGTAGAAGGGCGCATTTGGCACCAAATATGTAAGTTGAATTGTGCAGCTGCTCCTTCGGCACTCATGCTTGAATTCGGGCTCCATTCCATTATGCGCTATGGCAGCAAGCTTATGGTGGGAAAACAGTATATTGAATAGTGGTCCATGCTCGATACGGGCTGCATTAAAATATGAAAGGGGTGTCCCCCGGGAGTCACTGGATGCTCATTGTCCGAATTTAGGCCAGTCGTTCCGCTGGAATGTCTAAAAATTCTTAAAGGTTTAAAATCAGGTTCACCTTCAGACCCTTGTCCGGCTAGGACATTGGCAGCGGCAGCTGAGGTTGTTAATGTAGAAGTTAACGCCATCATCAATCTTTCGCTCCAGAAAGCGGTGGTCCCTTTGGCTTGGAAGGAGGCTAAGATCCGGTCCCTCCTGAAAAAGCAGTCATTAGACCCTTTGCCCAGGGAATTATGGGCCTAGCTTCCTTCTCCCTGCATTGGCTAAGGTATGTGAGAAGGTGGTAAACAATCAGCTTACCGATTTTGTGGAAAGGGAGGCGCTTTTACATCCAGCGCAATCTGGGTTTCGCTCATCACACAGCACTGAAACAGTGCTGGTTGAGGTGGCAGAGGCTATACGGGACTGTCTGGATGCAGGTGGGAGGGTGGCGCTAATTTTGCTCAACCTCTCAGCCGCGTTTGACACGGTCCCGCACCCATGGCTTCTGCCTCGGCTGGCCAGGATTGGTCTGTCAATTACTGTGTGGGGCTGGATCCGCTCCTTTCTGGAAGGGCGGTCTGAGCAGATTTGGATTCCACCTTCCTCCTCCTCCCCTCAGCTGGTCACAACGGGTGTCCCGCAGAGTTCTTCCCTTAGCCCCCTCCTATTTAACATCTATGTGACTCTAGCAGAGGAGCTGGGGGCATAGGTGATGGCCCATGCGGATGACACCCAGCTGCTCTTCACCTGGGCCTAAGGGGCGGACTCTGTATCTCAGGTCCAACACTGCCTTTCATCAATCTTTAAATGGCTGTCGGATGCACAGCTTAGGTGCAACAAAGGGAAATCGGAGATTCTGCTGTTTGGCACATTTCCTTCGAACTTGAGAGAGCAGCTCTGGCCTCCCGAGTACCCTCGTCCAACCTCTCCTGGGAAGCCAGCAAAAAATCTTGGGGTTTGGTTTGACGAAGAACTGTCCTTTGCATCACATATTAAGAAGCTGGCTGGCGGCTGCTTCGGCTTGCTTAAATCCTTTAGAAGATTTTTTCCCCTCCTGCCTGCTGCCGCAAGACAAACCATCACATGCATGCTGATCCTGTCTCGGCTGGATTATGCCAATGCTCTCTTTGCTGGCATTCCGGGCTACCTGTTAAAGAAGTTACAGGTGGTCCAGAACACCGCAGCCAGACTGTTATCAGGTCTGTCAGCCAGGGACAGTGTCCATAACCAGTTGCGTTTATACCACTGGATGTCCTTAGCAGCCAGAGTGAAATTCAAATTACTGATTATGGCCCACCGCGCGCTCCAAGGGTGTGGCCCTCTTTACTTGCAGAGGCGTGTTTCCTTCTATGCTCCTGCGCGCTCTTTGCGATCTTCGTCCCTATGCCTTGCCCAAGTCCCACGTTTCAAGTGTCAGAGGATAGGGGGCAGCTCCTTCTCAGTTAAAGCAACAGTTGCATGGAATGCTCTTCCTCTGGTCCTAGGCTCCATCCAGGACCCAGTTGCATTAAAAAAAAAATTTAAACACATCTATTCACTTGAAGTCGTCTGCCTCACCCCGATGGTCTCGCGCCAGGACACTCACGAGTAGCCGTGAGCGTAACAAATTCATATAACATAACATATTCTCAAGAACGTGTGATAACTACCGCAAAAGAAGCATAACGCAACTCTTCACATCGCAGCCCATCGCGGCATAATAACTCTGTGTCAATGTGGTAATCCCAAGCCCGCGGCACCATGTGATAGGCCCATGACAACGCATCAAACCAACTCGTTAAAATCAATGTAATGCCGCAAAAATGAGAAACACCGATGCGAAAAAAGCAGCGATGATGCCAATCTTGATACAAAAATCTGCGAAAACCAGCCACAGGCCTGCAATCGCCACGCGACATGCGGGAAAATGCACTACAAAAGGTGAAAAAAAACACATACAAAAGCCAAAAAACAGCGAAGCACAATGGAGTCAGCCTGAGCAAGTGCAGAGGACAACCAGAACCCCACAAGCACCCCGGAGGACCAGCCTGGGACTTCGGGGTCAGGGAAGGGCAAGGAGAAGAAGAGTAGGAAGAAAAGGTTCCGTCCGCAGGAAAACAGGATCCTGATAATGGAGGTGATAGAACACCATCAACCACTGTTCGTCACCTCCACTGTGTCACTGGCAACTAAACATGGAATATGGCAGACCATCGTGGACAAGGTGAATGCAGTCGGAGTGCTGAAGAGGACAATGGACGAGGTCAGGAGGCGCTGGAATTATATCAAGCTGTTAGAAATGGGATGTCTAGTTGGCTAGGGCAAGTCGAACACTCGCAAACAACTGGAAGGCAGCAATGCAGAATGGAGGTGGCAGTCCAGCGCCACAGGAGGAGCTGGACGAGATGGAGGAAATGGTGTCTACAGTCATCAGTGGGGAGACGGTGGCAGGAGTTGGGGGCCCGGACACTGCTCAACAGGACCGGACACAACAGCAACAGGGTGAGTAACGACCAGGGGCTGGGGGAAGGGGGAGATGGGCACAACAGTACACATGCACAATTAAGCATAGCACATCTGCGGACAAACCATGCCCCAAACTAACACAAAGATAACAATGCACCCAAGAATGCAACATCCCAGCACTGTAGAAGCACAGAAGTCAAAGGCACACCACATGTAAGGGATCAGGGGCAGCCACATCAGAGCTGCATGGGTGACTCCCCCAAAAGGCGGCACACACATCACATGCAGAGCACATCAACATTGACAACGATGTGGCACAATCCACAACACGTCCATAACAGAACAGGGGACACAACTGGTCCCACTTGTGAGCAGTAACTGGCCAATCACATATGGCATCGCAGAGAAATGTGAGTTGATAATGTACAAGTACAAACACACATCCGTGAAGTTGTCGAAATGTCCACTGTCCCACATCACATAGGCAGCTCCCCACAAACATTAACAATGTACACTGTCATTCAGTCTGCATGTAAACATGTACAATGTATCAACATACATGTGAACACAATGTTAAACTGCATCTCCCCTTCACATTGCAGAGGGAAATTCAACTCCTCCTGCAGAGCAGTCCCAACCTCTCTTCTCCGATAACGAAGAGGACAACCAGACCTTTGACTCCGACGACCTCCAATAGCTTGTGGACAGCCTCCGCAGCCCACTTCCAGGAGCAGGGAACCCACCCCCTGCACAGTGCACACAGCAGGCAGCACCCACCACCACGGCTGCCTCACAGGACCCCCACGACGGACACATGGCCTTCCAACTCCGTGTGTTGGGGTGCCAGGAGAAGCTGGCCGAACAGGTGCAGGTGGGGTTCGACCGCATGGCAGCCAAACTAGACGCCAGACGTGGGTGTCTAAGTCCCATCAGGGACCACTCACAGTCCCTAACGGACACCGACAGTCCGCTTCATGCTCTCCAACGAACCATGGCTGATATCGCCAGGGTCCTGACTAAGAGGCAAGAATGACTGGCCAGTCATAGTGGCTCCAGCGAGCTCGCCCAGGAGTTGGGACTCATGCGAAGGCTCATGGAGGACAGGGAGCGTACGCATGCGGAAAAAGTGGCTGACACAGCTGCACACCAGCGAGAGTTAGCTGGGTCCCTCAATGCCATAAAGACCATCCTCATGGCATTGATGCCACAAGGCCTGGCGCTGATGCATGCTGCTGCTACCACTCCATCCACATCTCCGGCCCCTGATGTGTCGTGCCACATAGTGCAGCAAACATTCCGCCTCCGGCCCCTGCGGTGTCACTGCCACACAGTGCTGGAGACAGACCACCACCACCCACATGTGAGGCACATGCAACAGCTGAGGACGAAGATGCGGATGAATCTGCCCCCGTGGTCAGAAGGAAGCGGTAGCATTCATGTCCGCCATATGGCCTGTTTCTGCTTGGTTCTGCCCTCAGCATCATCCCCTTCCACTGTGGCCTGATGCACTCTGCAACACGGACTCTGGCTGGCCCTCTATGGGCCTTCGCTGAAAGGTGGGGTTTGCATGGCCCTGTACTGCTCCAGCTACAAAAGTCCATTGAATGTGCATTAAACATTAATTTACACAACGGAGTCTCATTTCTATGATCTTGCAAGTGTGAAGGTATGGATGCATGTAGGTTCAATGATTTAACCTTACGTCCATGTTGCTTATGTCATGGGACTTAGGTCACAGGGTGACACATTGCCGATTACGTCCCGGGTGGTGCCGACACTAGAATGGGGAAACACTCATTCGTTACATCCTTGTCCAGGCCAGAACAGAAGCACGCCCACAGCCCCGTAGTCATTGTTCGCACCCTTACGCTGGACTGGCATACGCCAGGCCAGCCCACTCCGCTCACGGTCACATGGGGGGATGACAATGCTACATGTCTCAGGTGTACCCTGTAGAAATCTGCTGCTCACAGGTCTAGTTGTCCGCATCCCACAGCCACACCACACCCATTCAGCACCGGCGTCACAGGACATGTGACCCTGCCAATAAAAAGGGCCTGGCACACGTGCTGGACGCCATTTCCACTCTCCAAATGGGTGTCTCCGTTATGCATGAGGGCCTAGGGCCCTGCCACCTCACATTGCCCAGTGCTGGGGGTGACATGATGGCGTCCGCACCACGCGACTCAATCATAAAGGGTCCATGGCTAGCGGTGCACAGACTTGTTGCCACCGGATGCACTGCGGCAGGCACAGGCACACCACCACGGGACAGTGTCTTTCGGTGCACTGAGATAGGGGCACCTTCAGTGCTGAGCGGGTGTGCAGCCTGCGATGATGCGCCGTCCGGGCGATCTGGAATGGTGGCATTGGTGTGAGGCCTACTTCACCACAGTGTAGACCCAAGCCAGCAGGCAGTGCAGGCCTACCGCCACGTGGCGTTGCCTTGCGGTTCACAGAGTTCTTGGCACCTATTGGGCTGAGCGGGTGTGCAGCCTGCGATGATGCCCTGTGCACTGATGTGTTCTCTGCCATTGCGAAATCAAGACCCAGAATCAGGAGTGTGACCTGGTGGTCCACGGTGCGTGGCTACATGATGTGGAGGGTGCCATGGTTGCGGGCCCCGGGCTTGGAGCTCCCCCTGGCACGTGGTGGGCCCTCTTGGAGACACGCCGGTGGCGGAAGGTGAGCAGTGAGGCTTGATCGTGCAGGGGCGGGCAGTCTCCGCTGGGCGGCAGGAGGGGCTGGGGTGCAGCAGCCGGTGTGCGCAGGGGCGGGCATGCGATGATGGCGTGTGCTACTGTATGGACCCTGCCATTCATGTCTCTGGCAACTGTTTCAGATGAGTGACCTGGGGGACTGCAGTGTGTACCGGCACGTGATTGGAGACACACCAGTGGCTGCAGGTGAGCAGTGGGGCCTGGGTCCGCAGTGTCCACAGTGTCTGCACTCTCCCTCCCTCTCTCCCTCTCTCTCCCTATCTCCCTCTCTCTTTCTCTCTCCCTCTTTCTTTCTCTCTCCCTCTCTCCCTCTCTCTCCCTCTCACCCTCTCTCTCCCTCTCTCTCCCTCTCGCTTTCTCTCTTTCTCTTATTCTCTCTCTCCCTCCCTCTTTCTATCTCTCTTTCCCTCTCTCTCCCTCTCTCCCTCTCTCCCTCTCTCTTTCTCTCTCCCTCTCTCTTTCTCTCTCCCTCTCTCCCTCCCTCTCCCTCTCTCCCTCTCTCCCTCCCTCTCCCTCTCTCTCCCTCTCTCTCCCTCTCCCCCTCTCTCCCTCTCTCTTTCTCTGTCCCTCTCTCTCTCTCTCTCTCTCTCTCCCTCTCTCCCTCTCTCTCCCTCTCTCTCCCTCTCTTCCTCTCACCCTCTCTCTTTCTCTCTCTCTCCCTCTCTCTCCCTCTCTCCCTCTCTCTTTCTCTCTCCCTCTCCCTCTGCTCTCCCTCTCTGTCCTTTGATGGGCACATGTCACACCTTCTTATCTATCTTTCTGTCTTGCAGGCTGTGACTTACAGAATTCCCGGAGAAGACCCACCGTGCCTCATCATGATTGTTTTTTTGTGAGTCATCTGTAATAAATGGTTTTTTTTGTTATATGATGTGGATGTGTGTTTCCATTTTTGTGGCCACACCTGTATGTTAGGTGTTGTGGTTGCGCGACTTCAGGTGATTTGTTTGGGTCATGGTTTCGTGGAGTTGTGCATTCTCTTTGTCGGAAGGGAGTGGGGGTGGTGGGGTCCGGGGGGGGTGGCGGTGTGTGTTGTTGCCCTCTTGGTGCTCCGGGCTGCATGTTCAGTTGCTGGGGGTCATCTGTTGTTCTTCATGTTTGACTATGGGCTGTGCTCCCTTGGCTGCTGCCGGTTGTCATCCGACTTTGCACCAGGTCAGAGCAGATGTTAGTTTCCTGCTGCTATTGCGCCTTACCGCCTGTTTTGTGTTCTTATCTCAGATCTGGCTGGTTGTTGTGAATGTTGCGGAGTGGTGTTGTTACATCTTTTCGCTCCGGCACGCCTACTCTGCATCTCATTAGCCATAGTTGCCGGGGTCATCCCTGGCGATGTTTTTTGAGGATGCTATCGCCGGAAAACTGGTGGTATCAGCTGCTTGCACCAGCTTGTGAATGGGGCGGTAATTTTATCGTGACTTTGGCTGCGCTAAAGTGACAATAACTCGCCGTTAGCTCCTTGAGAATATGCCCCGAAATTAGGCCTGGGCTAAAATTCAGTTCCGCTCGCGGAAATTACGATAATTTGACATTTTCGCGTTCCGCGGAGAGCGCGTAAATGTAAAAATTTCCGCATGCCGCATCTTACCGGAATTTTTTTTCTTGCTCACGCTGTAAAAAAATACATTCTCGCGTGCGCGCGGTCGCCTTACCTGAATCCCCGCGTTCGCCAACAAGTTTTCCCGATCCGGTTGCGTTCTCCACGAGATGTTGGATTGTTGGTAGCCATTTGCGCTGTCTTGCGACAGTTCGCGCCCGCATTAACGTCATTTGTCACGCGATCACGTCAATCGTCGCGCGATCACGTCTTTCTTCTCACGATCATGCACCGCGAGAGTATGAGATGATTGAGATCTTGCGCCCGTGAGCAACCGCATGGGTAAGTTGGCGAGCCACGATCATGCAGAAAATACCGCGAACTGGCGGGAAAAAAACGTCTGCGTCTTCGCGATATTTCCGCGTGTTTGCGGAGATTTTTAACATTTTCGCGATAGTTTGCAAAATTGAATTTCGCAAATTCCGCCCACCCCTACCCAAAATCTTTTTCCGTCTGAAGGAGAGAAGTGCTGTTTCCTCAAGTTATGTGAAACCACTGGATATGTTTGGAATTGGGCGAAATGAAGTGGGACCCCTCCCAGAACCTAGTTTGAAAAATATGATCAAAAAATCAATTTATGAAGTTAGTCAAAATAGAGATAATGTACTGTGTTTTTGGCACATTAGGAATGATACATTTGTGGAGAGTAGCATATGTAAAAAGAAACACATATGTCCTATGGAACCTTCCCCATGGTGTGCGTAGAACCAACTTGCTATTAAGGCTGAACTTGCTTCCTCTACAAATTATTACGGGAGCATGGGAGCGATTACTTAGGGAAGAGATGTTCTGTGACCTCTGCTGGAACCATGTTCAAGATTTAAACCATGTGTTATTTGTTTGTCCTCTCCTACATTCACTACAATACCAACTATTAAGACCAATGTTCTTAAAGTATAATATTTCCTCGACAGCAAGAGCCTGGAAACGTGTTTTGGTGCCACCTTCCGAAATAGTTTGTTAAAAATGTTTTACCTTTTTAAAACAATGTTTAAATATCTTTTAGATAGGATTATATTAATTGCATTTGCCCTCATATTTAATGAATATTGTCTTTTAGGGTAATACGATTTGCACAGTTTAATTAGATTTACAGTGTTCACATATCTTTGCAAAGCTGATTGCACTGAATTATATTGAAGTACTGTACTAGAGTTACACTATTGTTCCTACTAACCTTCTTATGCTTGGTTATGTTTTGTATTCCTCATTAATTTATTGCACATTTGCACTTTATTTGTCCAATGACTTTTTACATAAGTGGAGTGTGTTTGATGTTGAATGACCCGGCTATGTATTTTATGCTGTACATTGTCAATTGTGTGAACTGTATTTTGTAGATCTTTGTGTCTTTTTAATGTGGATCTCTTTGAGTTAAAAATCATAAGCATTGATTAATTGATTGCATAATCTTTGATATTTAGCCAGTATCTGCATAAATTGTTAAGTCTCTTTGCTATTTGCATAGCCATCAACCAAATAGTGCATACTTTCTGCTGCTTAGCCAGCAGCTGAGTAAATGGTGAAGCTCTATTGCCATTTACAAGGCTTCCAGCCGAATAGTACATAATCTCTGTTAATTATTCACCAGCTGGATAAATAGCAAAGAAAATTCACTCTTTACCAGACTGGCAGCCTAGTTATGTTTATTGTTCTCTCCCCAGTGTCCTTCCTTGTGTAAGTTGCTTTGTCAAATAGTTTGACTGAGGTGAGTGACCGATAATGGTATTTTACTTCTCACAAGGTTCTTCTCTGATTCCAAAATTCCAAAATTCATGATGTCAGTCAGTCAACAAACAGCGTACAAAATTTTAATATATGAGTTTTCAAATCAAGGATTTAGCTAAATTCTTAAACACAGGTGTTCTGTTTCTATTGTTTTTCAACCTCGTTCTGACTTCTCAGAATTCCCCTTAGAACTATTGTTTCTGTCTTCCTCGAAGTCTATCTTCCACTCCTTAGCTGCTTTGATGCCTTTGAGTTGAGGGCTTTCTATTGCTATTAGTTTGCTGTATCAACAGGAAGGACTGCACTCACTACAGCCACCCTGTTATGACCCTATGTCTGTTTCATGTCCCCCATCTTCAGTGCTGGCTTCAGAGTGGTGTGACTGGTGCCATAGCACCGGGCACCAAGGTTGAGGGGGGGTCATTTGAATGACAGGTTGAGGAGGGATAAGAGGATTATCCAAAGATCTTTCTGTGCGCTTCAGTTTTCAGAGGATAATAACTCTGGTGATTAATGCTCTTGAGGAAGAGATCTGTGATTTGTCAAGGGATAGTTTTGACTCTTTCTAAAGTAGCATAGATGGTTAATGTTTCTGCTGCAAAGCACAAAGTGTAGCAAGCATATCACAGATTTGTATTTTTTTGTAGATAGCACAATGGGTTACTGGTTTTAGTCACAGATATCATTTTGTAACTTGCACTTCATAAGTTAACATCCCTCTACTATAGCACAGTGAGCTATGAATTGGCATCAAAGTGCAGCATGCAAACTGTAAAACATAGGTTTAGAACATATTTGCTTTTTTCTCAATCTTTCAGCAAGAACGTCGCACTGGAAGCCTCCAACGCTAAAGCTGGCCCTGTCCATTCTGTGTGTATTCATCGGATCATTTTTAATGTGTTACTTTTTAAAGGGTATAGGGCAGTTTCAGACCCATATAAAATAATTTGACTGACTTCAAATCTTTGGGTAGGAAAGGTGAAACCCTGCATCATATTTTCTATTCATCTAGTTAATATTACTCTTAGATGTCACTAAGTTTGTCCTGCACGCATTATAAACTGCCTAACTAACATAATGTAAAACAGCATAATTAGTTGGGGATTTATAAAAATTTGACTCCATTTTTGTGCCCAAAGAGTATATATGAATGCCAATCAGTATGGCCAAAGGTATTTTGTTTAAGTAGAACTTGCATTTCCAACAACACCGTTGTTTTGTAGCAGCACAGCAGTTGTGGTAGTAAAGGGCAATATCTGCCCCTTCCTTAATGACTGGCAAGGCAGTGTGCCACTCCTTAAAAGGCTTCGCTATGCCACTACATTCACTCTAGGATTTTTTGATGCCCGTTCTTCATTGCAGAGATGTCGGTCCACCAGCTGTCACGCGAAGCCGCGCAGGCAGACTGAGGTTTGGCTGAAGGCTGATTTAATATTAGTCTGGTGATGCCACCTGCTCGCCATGCCGCCAAGTGAGATGCCCTGCCCTGACCTCTTTTTGTCATTAAGAGGATCTTGCTGCAGGGAGCAGAGACTGGCGCGCTGAAGAACCTACATTACAGCCGAAAACGCATTTTTTTACCCAAGAAAATATAATTAGGGTGTTGTCAGTGGTTGCGTTAAGTATCCCAGGTGACAATAGACTATTACTGTACTCTGTTACATGAACTGAAGACAGCAAAAAAGATTTTTGTAATTTCCAAAGTAGACCTAGCCTGTTCTCTTTGACTTTAGCAATGTTTCTGTATTTGCAGTTATGAAAGATATTTTCAAAACTTGTAGGAAGAGAAATAAAAGTGATCGATCGGACTTGTGTTATGCTGCGGAATTAATCTTCTGCATCCGAGTTCACAGGAGAATGTATTGTCAACGTTTGATTACAATTTTTTCGGGTTAACGAAAAATACAGAAATGTCTGAAGAAGGAGGCAGGTACCCAGAGAGCAACATGAGGGTATATATAGAGGTTTAATAGATAGACATAACATTTACAGACCTACTAAAGAAATATGAACTGGATTTCAGATTGGTGCTATTACTTAATTAAAGTAATTAGCGGGGACACAGATGAGTGTGCAGCATGTACACCCCAAGACAGGGTACTGATGTGGACCTGATTGGATTGTATGCCCCATAATCAGGATGAAGAATCTGGGGTGTCTCTCATATGGGCGTGGTCGATGTAACTAAGGGCAGGGCTGACTTTAGTGCTGGCGGCGTCCAGTGCCACAATCACTTTTGGTGCCCCCACGCTCCATGATCGCCTCCTCAGACTCTCTCACTACCTCCGGGAAAAAGTGCCCCTTATCTCTCCAGTCATAAGACATTGCTTAACACAGCGCTCCCCCCCCCTGAGCCCCTCCTCAGGTCAGCGCCCCCTCCACAGGGCAGTGCCAAGTGCGGTCGCACCGGTTGCACTGCCCTGATTAAGGGCGTCGCTTAAAACATTTAGGCTGAAAAGCTGTGTTTAGCATAGTGTGCTGCCTCACTGGTATTTTGCTGCGTCTGTAGATTCATCCAGATATATAACACAACATGTAACTGATGAAGCAAGGGAAAATACAGACATTTTTGTACCCCCTTCGAAGTTAATGACCTCATAACCTTAAAAATACTGTTTGAATACTTGTACTAATCAACCAATGCACCTTTAATTAGACACCACACGCGTGAAACTAACTGACATTTGCAAAAATCTAATTTATTTACCAATGTGAAATTAAATTAATATAGGTTGTGATTTGTGTAGAAAAATATAAGTTGATTGCATGTATTTCATTTGTAGTAAAATATATTATGGCAAAAAGAATGCAGATAGTAAGTAAAATGGCTTTAAATGTCGCTTATGCTAGGTAACATCTAACAGGGGTCATTAGAATGGTGGGTGGTAAATAGAAGGGCTTATTTTCAATGTCTAATTTCTGCTATGTCGTTTTCATATTCGTTCCGTTCAGGTCTGCTAGGCCTCGCTGAGAAAATGGCCGCTGCCGAGAGATGTGATTGTACGCAAGAACAAAGATGGCCCCTGCGCATGAGCAGAATGGAAGTTTCAGTCACGAGTGTGTGGTCTATGCCCGGAGTGAGAGATGTCAAGGCCGAACTGACCTAGGACAAGAGCTGTGCCAAACTTTCTGTGCAAAAAGCATGGGAACGGATGAGAGACTCGAACTGCAGAAGATAATCTTATTCATTATGTATGGAAATTTTTGCAAATACTTTAACAAAGTAAAATTTTGGGACTTGAAAAGTCACGAGAGTGGTGCAAAAACTTATTATTTACAGAAAAGGTTTAGGCAAGGAGGACAATGAGGTGACCATCACCACCGCTTCAATGGACCAATGAAATAGAAAGCAGCCCTAAAAAGTTTACATTTTGGGTATAGCAAGTTAGTGAAAGGGTATAAAAAGTGGTGCTTATAATGATGTTGTGGGCACTTGATTATTCTACTATTCAGCACGACATGCTGTCTGTTGAGACAATTTTTCTTCCTGATGCTGAAAAGACTTTGGCAAATTTGAACTTCGAACTTTGATGGAGAAAAGGAACGAGACCGTCGCGGGAGTCTATCCTGGGAGGGAATTCGTTCGAGGAGGTTAGAGGGATAGTCAGTCAGTTTGGGAACCTATCCTGTGATCTGCATTTCATGTTCTGGTGAACCATTCTCGTCATCGCCCTAATGCCAAGGTTAATGAGTATTTTCCGTTTCTATTTCAATGTACTTGAATGCTTATGAAATTAATGTCTATACATTTTGTCTAATAACATTTTACTTATTCAATTTATTCAATGAATCTAGATAACATTTCATGCTAACTCAAACTGAGTCTGTGGTTATTAGAATTAAAGTTATGATTCATAAAAGTTAAAGGTTTTAAATTGTGATTGAGCTGGACTTAATCGCCATCAACTGATTCCTACTAGTTGGTCAATCGACCAAAAATAACGGAGTATCTTGATGTTTAAGACCGAAAATTCTAGAGTCAAATGTATATAATGTATATAGTTATTATTTAGGAAAAATAGTATCAAGGTACCCCGTATGTCCTGCAGCTCGCAAGCTTATCATTGATCCAGAAAAACTGAGTGTGTGTTTCGGTGTTATGGGCCCCACCGATGAACAAGTGGTATAAGGGTTTTTCCTGGGTTGGTGTCGGATGTGAAGGTTTAGCTATAGCCGCGCTGCATCAGTTTTTTTGGTAGCAGATTTATGGTTTCTATAGGTCAGTTTAGGGGATTATTGATTGTTAATTTCTATGTCTAACACTTCATGTCAAGTTTTATGTCGCGTTATATGTAGTCGGAATTTTGAAGGTTCCGGGAAGTAGGAAGTGGATTTGTGTGACAAGAGAAGTCACATGAAATTGTGCATTGACTTCAATTTGGTGATAACACAGACCTGTTTATGTTAGGGAATTTCATGTGTGAATTGTGTTGAGTGAAATAGCCACAGGTTTTCTTGTGAAACTCAGGACCTTAATTCCCAGGAGCAGTATAGTCTCCACATGTGTTTTATTCCAAGAGAAATGGGTTTACCTCTTGCTTGAGAGAAGGGTAAGGTAGAGGGAAGCGCTACACTTATCAAATTAAACAGTATTCTTGAATGTTTGAATAAACTATCTTTTGTTTAGTGAAACAGACAATGGTAATGTGTTTATGTCGTAACTAATCGATTTTGTCAAATCAACGAGTTATAAAATTGTGCCGATAATTTTTGTAAAGGAGGGGTCAGCAGAAGCAGGAGTAGAGCTGACATCAACAAAAACCGCGCTGGGATTGGTCAGTTGCAGTAACACAAAGAGCTTTCTGATTGGTATGTTGGTGTGGGTCGCGCTGAGATTGGTCAGTGTGGGAGTGACGTAAAGCTTTCTGATTGGTGCGTTAGTGTGGTTCACGCTGAGATAGGACAGAATAGTTAAGCAGATTAGAGAAGAGTTGTGTGAATTGTTTGGGCAAATAATTGTGAAATTAGGCTTATTATGATGGACGAGAGATAGAGAAACCTTCATGATTTATGAAATTCAAGAACCTTTTTAAGAAAGATAAAAAGATTGTAACGAGAGAGGGAGAAGTGCTTCCTCCACCGAAAACACCCGCATCTTACATGATGACGAAATATGGTTTTCATACTTGTTTTTGGTTCGAAAATGGGGCAAAATATACTGAAAATGATGAAGTATTGGCATTTCCAGAAACTGGTTCATTTAGCACAGCTATTCTACGAAATGTAAGGAATAAAATGATGAAGCTTGAACCGACACCTAGACCGACACAGTTTGAAGCCCTAGGTGAATGGGAAGATTAGATGTATGAAAGAGAGAGTCACAGAGGTACAAGGGATGATGGGTTTGTTCCTGGAAGAGTGTGGGGTTTGAGTCATGAAGACAGGATGAGACGATGGAGGTACTCTAATATGACAGATGGAATGTTTCCTGCTAGAACAGTTGAGGAGGGAACAGGGGAAAATGCACAGAGAAGAAGAAGCATACAGTACCAGAAAGGTGTGGAAATGGAGTAAGTGATACAGATGATGAGTTGCTGGAAGACATATTAAATAAAAGACCCCTCCATCTCAACAGGTTTCTACGGTGGTGACACCAAATGCACCGCCAATGGAAACTGGGATGAATCAAAATCTAGAACGATTTTCTGAAATAAATAATCCATTTAATAGACATAAAATACCACAGACAGTAGAACCTGATAATCATAATTCATCTGAATTAGCAAGAACAACAAAAACATTGGCTAAAAAGATAAAAGAATTGACAAAGAATGTAGAAGCTGTAACTGTACCAGTAACTATAGGTCCAGTGATACCAGTATTTGAAAATCAAAAGATAGATGACCGTTCCTTAATGATTCCCTTAAATTCCAGTATGCAAAAAGTACGAGAAAAGAGTTATCCTGAAATTAGGGAGACGAAAGATTCAGTCAGATTAACTCCACCTATGGATTTGACAATAAATCAGAGTCCAATAAATACAATTCCAATGGGAGCTGAGTGAGCAACTGAAACACCAGAGAACAGTGTGAATAGAGTAGATCTGAATACGTCCCCT
This sequence comes from Triturus cristatus, assembly GCF_964204655.1. Taxonomy (NCBI): domain Eukaryota; kingdom Metazoa; phylum Chordata; class Amphibia; order Caudata; family Salamandridae; genus Triturus; species Triturus cristatus. The sequence goes on along the minus strand of NC_140589.1, from coordinate 1,078,857,827 downwards.
GTGGGTCCAACGGCAGAAGAATTAAATGAATGGGTCAAGAGTCTGCAGAAGAAAAATACAGAACAGCCACCTTTGGATGTAGTTAGATTAAAAATAGACATGGAAGAACTGATTATTGGGACTATTGGTACAGATCGGTTAAAAACTTATCAGGATGAAGAGTTGATGTTTATGTGTAAAAGTATTACTTGGAAAGCTAAGAATTTGCATGGAAAATTGGAAAAAACAGCAATTGGGTTGGGAGTAGATTTTGCAAAAGTTAGAGGATTACAGAAAACGTACAGAGTAGATTTTAGTGAGAAAGATATGGAGAATTTGAACACTGCAGGACGGTTAGCTCAGAAAAAAGAACTAATTGTGTTAATGAGAAAATGGGGAGATGGAGATAGATGGAGAAGTAGATGGACAAAGAGAAAAGAAGATACGGCTGATAAAGCAATGTTAGCTTTCCCAGTAAAAGAAAAGGAACCAATAGTAGTAGAATGTGCAATGATAGAAATTCCAGGAGGAGGTTATGTACATGTCCCATGGTCCAGACAGGATATATTGTCATTTACAAAGGATTTTCCAAGATTGAGAGAAAAGCCTGTAGAATGGTATAGACAAGTGGAAATATTTGTAAAGGTTTCAAAGGTATTGTGGGAAGATTTGGATGGATTGTTTGAGATTGTTGCACCTGATGATTTATGGACAGAATGTAAAATCACTATTGACTGGCCAAAGGAAGAATATCCTAGAGATGCCAAAACAGGAGCTCCAGGTCCAGAAGTAATGAAAAAACATGATCAAGTAATCACCTTTCTGAAAAATAAGATTCCTCCAGGAGAAACAGATTGGGTGAAGATCGATAGAACAACTCAGGAAGCAAAAGAGTCTGTGCATGTTTATTATGAAAGATTGCTTCAAATTTTTTAACAGTACAGTGGATATGAGAGCTTGAGTGAAAAAGACATGAGTCATTTTGTATATCGATTTGTGTATGGTCTGAGACCCGAGATAAGTGAAATGATTAAGCAGCACATGTTGTGTTGGAAGTCTAGTACAGTGGAGGAGGTTTTAAGGTATGTAAAATATTGTAGTGATGACATTGAAGCTAGACAACGTAAGCTCAAAGAAAAAGCAATGTGGGCACAAGTGAAGGTTGCAGAGCAGCAAGAAGCCCAGATACTTAACCAGATTAATGACGCAGGGCAGACAAAAATGAAACCAAACATTGGTAAAGGAAAAAGTCAGATGAATATAGAAGAAGCCAAAAAGAAATGGCCATGTCATAATTGCGGGAAAATTAGGGCATTGGAAAAACTAGTGTAAATTACCTCCAAAAGTTAATACTGAAAATAAATCATTAAATCCAAAGGTGCAGAATGAGGTGGGCTATCAACAAACGTCACAGCAACAGGGAGTTACTCAACCGAGTCAGGTGCCGCAGCCACCTCTCCCAAAGAGTGTAAATCTTCAAAGATACAGTGCAGAGACAGGATTCTACGGTGGAGAGCAGGTAACAAAATTGCCGCGCGCAGCTGCTGTTTCACAGTATTGGCTACGACCGGATGGAAATGAATCGGATGAAAGTTTTTGACGGTACCTAGGAGAGGAAGAGGAGTGCGTACTTGGCGCAACTCTAGAGGTAGATCAGTCAGGTCCGTTCGTGGATGGAAAGGTGAATGGTGTAAATGTTACTTTCCTTGTGGACACTGGCGCTACCCGTTCTACTCTGAGATCAGTTGAAATTCCAAACCTTCCTCTCTCAGGTGAATTCATCCAAGTTGTAGGTGTCTCCAACAGACAATTTAAAGCCCCTCTTACTAAACCAGTTGAGGTGGAAATTGGTCCCTTTAAAGACATGCACCGTTTTGTAGTGTGCGATTGCAGTCCCGTAAATTTACGTGGACGCGATATCCTTTGTAAAAGGAACTGCACCATCTATTGTACCCCAGATGGTATTGCATTCCAGACATCAGATGATGATTTTCTGTATAAAGTGAATATGACAGCACTTGAACCAGAAAATTGTGATACATTTCCTGTGTTTGATGCAGAGAAAATCCCTACTGAATTGAAAGGAACAGTGAAGACTGATGTATGGGATTTTCCGGGTGAGGATATAGGTCTAATGAAAGGAGTTGACCCTGTAAAAATTACTGTAAAAGAAGAAGCAAATTACCCGAATACTCCACAGTACAAATTAACACCAGAAATTATTGAAGGGATAACACCAGTGATTGATAAAACGATTGAACGAGGGATTCTGAGAGAAATAATGAGTAGCCCGTGTAATTCACGTATAATGGGATTGAAAAAGCCTAATGGAACCTATAGGATAGTGCAAGACCTGAGAAAGGTGAAAAAAATCGTTGTTCCCTGTTGTCCAATTGTACCAAACCCTGCTGTAATACTGTATCAAATTCCACATGATGCAGAATGGTACACAGTCATTGATTTGTGTCATGTATTCTTTTCAATTCCATTACACCCTGATAGCCAGCCATTATTTGCCTTCCAGTTTAGCAAGCGTATTCTGGCATGGTGCCGAATTCCTCAAGGGTATACCAAAAGTCCTTCCATTTTTTTTTTTTTTTTTTTTTTGAAACCGTTTATTGCACGATGAAAACCATCCGGCCGGCCGCTAGAGTAGCAAAAGGCATATAACATACATACAGAGAGAGTCTCTTGGCGGAGCAGAGTGGCAAATCATGTGATATCAATAGCGTAGGCCGCATAACTCCTAGCCCACAATACGGTTTCCTTTTGTCAAACAGAACAACACACAAAAAACCACACCCGCAAGGCAACCCGCGATCCAAGTGACAGTACATGCTCCGTAAATGGGGGATCCTAACCAGCAGCAAAACTCTGAAGAGGGGAATGGGAGTATAGCAGGGACTGGGGAGCCACGTGCCCACGGCTGAGGGAGGGGGTCGGCTAAGGAGATGGGGCTGGCGAGGCTGCCGGTAGGAGTGGCGGCTCACAAATACCCCCACGGTAGGCGTTCCAGGGGCCCCAGATTTTCACCCACGCCCCAGGCTTACCCCTCGCCACATACACTACTTTTTCACGAAACATACACCAATCCATATGTTCTTTCCAGGCCACCACCGCCGAGTCCTTCCATTTTTAATCATATTCTGAAGAAATCTCTAGAAAGTTTGAAAACACCAGAAAAATCTGTCATGGTCCAGTATTTCAATTCAATTCAAATAACTTTATTCGATTGTAGGATAAAAACAATCATAAAAGTATATACATAACAAAACATTACAATTCATTAAGAAAAAATTCATAAATAAAATCGTAACCTTTGAGAAGCACATGATCGAAATGAAATAGAGGAAACTACCATTTATACAATTATACTTTTTCTAATAGAGATCACTTTCTTTAGGTACAGTGTAATTATTGCAACGCAAAGGTCATTGTCCAAACGTTGAATATCATACATAGCCGGGCGGCATTGCCGATGCCCGAGCTCTCTTAAAAAAGGTAGTAATTGCATAGACCTCATTTGATGATAAAATTTACAAAATAGAACAACGTGCATTGTACTTTGGGGAGAACTTCCATCACAGGGACAGGGAGGTAATACATGAGACCAGTTGTTAACTGATGGGAAGCTAACCAGTCTGTGGAACAGTCCCAACCTTAAACGGGTTAATAAAAATCTATCATAGTTACCCGGGACATGGATCAAATAGGGTTGAATATTAAAAGATGTTAAAATTATTTGATGGTTTAAAACAGTGGTTTTTATAATCTCTGTAGTAATTCTTAAGGATTCTAGAAAGAGTAAACCCTCTTTTTTGAGCTCTTTCCGGGAAATAGCAAGCATAGTTTGGGGTTTTAAAAAATAATCCAATTTGCCAATATCACTTAAGAATTTACGTACATAATTGAGCCACGGTATCCTTAAATGTCCATCTAGTTTAAGAGCGTCAGCCAGTATGTCTCTGTTGAGTTTGGGTTCTTCATTTGTCCATACCCTATGCCAGAGTAATACCGGTTCCAACTTAATGAGATCGGATATAAAATGGAGTCCCAATTCCGAATGGCAAATATGGTTTGAGGAACTCCTTGGAACTGCAAGTATAAATTTTAGGAAACAGTTTTCAAGTACCTGGAGCTGGGAGGTATCAACAAAGCCCCAGATCCCACTACCGTACATTGCGCCAGAAACGCACTTGGCTTTATAGATCTTAATTAATTCAGTAGGTGGTCTGGTGCCTAATTTCCTCGTGAAGGATCTAAGGGCGGCAATTACACGATTCATTGTCAGTTTTTTAGCTAATATAGCCTCACCCCAAACATCCTTCTCAGTAAATAAAATACCCAGGTAAGAGAATTGTTTTGTGCTCAATAATTGCTGACCCTCAATGGATATAGGCTTTTTAATTTTGGGGCGTGTACCACAGCGCATGATGAAGGTTTTGGCTATATTAACTCGTAATCCCAGATCTTTCATGAAGAGGGCGAAACTCTCCACCACTCGCTGTAAACCCTCTTGAGTACGAGACATTAAAACAGCGTCATCCGCATACATTAATAGCGGTATTGGACGACCAGCTGCGTATGGGGGGTCACAGGGCCTTCTCTAATCCATTAATATATAAATTAAAAAGGAGTGGTACCCGTACACAACCCTGCCTGACACCACTCCTGATTAGGATTTTTCCCTTTTGCCCATAGCGAACGCGAGCGGATGCGTCACTATAAAAACATTTAAGAAAATAAATTATAGTGTCTTCAACCCCAATTTGATCCAAAAGTGTCCATAGTTTAGAGTGAACCACACAATCAAAGGCGGCTGAGAGGTCAACAAAGGCCACAAACAGGTTCTCCCTCTTAGCCCTGGTATACTTCCCAGTCAGCATCAAAAAATTCAAACCCTGTTCCACTGTACCCAAACCAGAACGAAATCCGTATTGTAGGTCGGATAGGACAGAATTATTCTCAACCCATAAAAGTAAGTGATCCAGGATTACACGTCCAACTATTTTAGTATAAGAGTCTAAAAGGGAAGTGGGTCTGTAACAACCCGGGTCATGTCTATCCCCCTTTTTATAAATTGGGACTATTATCGACTCCACCCAAGAGGGCAGTAAGTCCGTCCTACAACTGGCGTTTAACACCTGGACCAGGAGGGGGGCCCACAAAGACGGTAGAGTCTTGAACACATCTATAGGTACGCCATCGGGGCTAGGGGCCTTACCTCCCTTGCTCATAGATATGGCTTTTTCAACCTCCTTTAGGGAGAACTGCATGTTGCCCAAGAGAGGGTAGTCCGTAGGTTTACATGGGGAATAGGACATGGGCTCTCCCTCATAGACTTTGGAAAAGTGATCAATCCATTTGTCCTCTGGTATGGCTATCTCAATAGAGGGGCAAACCTCTTTGCTAAGAAAGGGATTTCTAATAATTTTCCAAAACCTTGCACAGTCATTACCAACCGAAGCCTGGTGCAACGCTTCCCAAGATTCTTTCCTTGGCTCATCTTTCCTCTCTTTTAGAGCTAATTTGTATGCTGACCTTGCTCTGCGTATATCCTCTATACACCTGGGGCGGTTAGCAAGCGTTTTCTTTAAATGTGAATATGCTTTAGTACAACTAGAGTTAAACCAACCATCCCTCGGTGCTCTGTTACTTTTACATTTCCTCGTCAAGGAAGATTTAATTTGATCGCAGATTATGGAGAAGGAGGCAAGGATTTTATCAGGAGTAACATCCTCCGATAAGCAAGTCAACAACTCCGGGGCACATTTATTTATAACGGAAGTTAATACTTTAGGTTGATCAACATTCTCCCATTTAAGGGTATAGCCGTTGATACAACCGAGAGTCAAATTCTCCCACAATATGTCCCTGTCACTATCTTTTGAAATCGTTCTCTTGGGGATGGACATAGTTAGGCATAAAGGAAAGTGGTCGCTTAACGCCATGTCAGAGACGCTAAATTTAACGATCCTTTCAGCATGCCGGATGGTAGAAAATGCAAAGTCAATGGTCGAGGAACAACCACGGCCATTGAAAGTTGGTGGGAGAGGGAAGGGGTTAATAGAAGTTTCATTTAAGAAACCCAAATCAAATTGACCCAGGAATTCATTATAAAGATCTCCTAAGTGGGAGTGATTAAAATGTAAAGAACTCACTCCATCTTCACGCCCCACGATACATCTCTTATCAATCGCCATAGAACACAGGGTGCAATTAAAGTCACCCAGCAGGAGGATCATCATATTGTGTCCGAATGATTTTTCTTGTTGGGACACTAATATAGCCAATTTATTAAGTATACTAGAAGCGTCCTCCAAAGGAAAATTATTATAGAAATTGATAAGAACAATCGGGGTAGCTGTGGTGAAAACCAAGATCAAAAGTTGGAAAGAGGGATCTTTAACTGGCTCCAATATCTTTAATAAAAGCAGGTTGTTGGATACATAAGTTGTCAAGCCTCCTTTAGCTCTGCCATGTGCAGAGTTCACTGCTGGGGTATGGAGTGTTATGAACCCGTTGATATGAACTGGGTCCTCTGACCATGTTTCTTGGAAACAGATAAGTTCTTGCTGGTATATAAAACTTTGCCATAAAGGATTACCAATTTTAGATTTAATTCCAGCAATATTCCAAGAACATATATTACAAAACAAGGTGTTACTCACAGGACAAATAGTAAGGCCCAGGATAGGATCTAAGGTGGGATCTGTCCTCAAAGGAGTTGAACCATTCCCTCTCGTATCTTCAATATAAACAGCCGGCATTTCATCCCCTCCCAGGATACCATCGGTTCCAGAGCACAAGCTAACTATACTGGTTTCACCATTAATAGTAACCAGGGAATCAGGAAACAGAGTAATGGTCGATGCAGTTATCCGAGTACTAAATGGGACACTAATTTGCTGTCAGTCATTATTATCCAAACCACTGAGAATATCATATCGGTTAGAAATTGGAACAGCAAATCTCCCTTCCTCAAGGGGCCCCTGATTAGAAAATAAGGGACGAAAACCTCGCAACCTTTCCTGCCATGGAGAAGAGTAAAAATAAGCAAGTGGGACAATATTTACGTGATCAGTGAGAAGTTGGCCAGAATAACACCTCCCCAGAATATCATTAACCAGAGGGGGTGACCGGAATGAAAGTATCACACAGTCCCCTCTGAATGTTTTGGGAGATAAACCAATCCATCCAACTCTTCTGGCCATCTTAAAGTTGGAGAACAATGCATCGTTTGATCCAAATTTAACTGATAAGAAATATAGGGCTTTATTTCTCAAGGTTGACCAATGTTCTTGAACATTAAGGGGAAGGGGAGGGACATTAACTAACACCACAGTATATGGTAGAGCTTCTGGAGGCAAATTTATGGTAGGGAGCCTAGGTGTCGGAATAGGAATAACCTCCCTGGCATCAACAGCTGCCCCTAAAGCAGATGGAAAATTGTTTTGCACAGGTAGATAAGGTCCTAGTACCTGTGGTCCCGTCGTATTGAAATCTTCCAATCTGGCAGGAGCCTGCTGTACACAAATATCGTCCAGATGTGGAGTAATAGAAGGGTTACCTTTCGCCACGGGCAGCTGATCGAAAGGTACAAGATCATTTGACCGCTTCAGAGGTAATTCTGCCTCAGTTAATCCCTCCATATGGGTAATCCTATCTTCGATATTTGACAATTTCACCATAATGGGTTCCACAAAAGACATTATCAGATTCTCCATTTTTCCCCAGAAACCCTCCCCCATTAACGGGTCACTTGTATTAGTAGTAGGGGGGATAACTAATGTGTTGTTAGTGACCTTTTTCACTTTTTCTGTAGGTTTGCTAGTAGTGTTACGTGGTTTGAGGGGACCCTTTCCCTTTGTGTTAATCAGGGATTTCCCTTCCTTGGTGCAATGATTTTGCTTCCGTTTCGCTTTTAACCCTCTAGTTGTCATACGTGACGAATCATTATTAATAATCTGTTCACATCCAGAAATTACAATAGGGCTTATAGGTGGTACTACTCCCACATCAGCCATAGAGTTCTCAAAAGAATGGTCAGAGAGTTGATCGCTAGGAAAAATAGCAGATAACCTAGGTTCCGCGGAAATAAGCTCTGGTTGTGCCAGCGGAAGGGATTTTGATTTGTCCCCCGATATTTGCAAGGAGCGAACGTCGGGGAGCCCAATAAAGGATGGAACTAATAATGACTCCTGTAAATTTGATGTTAACAGCGAGATGCTATTAGCAGAAAGAGGGGGGAGCGTACCTACAGGAAGCGAGAGGCGCCTCTCGGTGCTTTCAATGGCTGAGGAAACCACCCCAATAGTTTTTTGCAGCATCTGATCGATTGCTGTCAAACTAGGAATAGGGGTATGAACAGTACTATTGGGTTGTGGAACATTATGTGCTAGGGCGGCCTTGGGCTTGCCCATGTTTTGTGACAACAATGAAAACATTAAGAACAGGACAGAAGCAGTAGCATAGGAATAGACCAAGCCTTCAGAGTCACTTACTACTCACAGGTAGTCACACTGTTTCAGAAGTCCGACCAAATGGTATGGCCCTGCCCTGCCGCGGCCTGCCCCGGGCGGCCACAGACGGTCCCGCCCTTGTCCCGGGCTTCTCCCGGCGCCGCCCGTGCGCGTCCCGTGATGCGGTGGAAGCCTCGCGGTTTTTAGCGCCTCCGGGCGCGACGGCGGGCGGAAGTGCCCCAGTGACGTTAGGCAGGCTGGGTTGTGTAGTCCTGCGCTGCCGCCGTGGATGAAAAGTCGGCGGCAGCGAAACACACACAGCGTGGGTGTTCTTGCCACAATCAAATGGGACCCCAGGTACGTGCTTACTCCTCCGTTCACTCAAAGGTTCGATGTGCCCCGCTCCTCAGAGGGAGCCTCGCGGTTTTTAGCGCCTCCGGGCGCGACAGCGGGCGGAAGTGCCCCAGTGACGCTAGGCAGGCTGGGTTGTGTAGTCCTGCGCTGCCGCCGTGGATGAAAAGTCGGCGGCAGCGAAACACACACAGCGTGGGTGTTCTTGCCACAATCAAATGGGACCCCAGGTACGTGCTTACTCCTCCGTTCACTCAAAGGTTCGATGTGCCCCGCTCCTCAGAGGGAGCCTCGCGGTTTTTAGCGCCTCCGGGCGCGACGGCGGGCGGAAGTGCCCCAGTGACGCTAGGCAGGCTGGATTGTGTAGTCCTGCGCTGCCGCCGTGGATGAAAAGTCGGTGGCAGCGAAACACACACAGCGTGGGTGTTCTTGCCACAATCAAATGGGACCCCAGGTACGTGCTTACTCCTCCGTTCACTCAAAGGTTCGATGTGCCCCGCTCCTCAGAGGGAGCCTCGCGGATTTTAGCGCCTCCGGGAGCGACGGCGGGCGGAAGTGCCCCAGTGACGCTAGGCAGGCTGGGTTGTGTAGTCCTGCGCTGCCGCCGTGGATGAAAAGTCGGCGGCAGCGAAACACACACAGCGTGGGTGTTCTTGCCACAATCCCCAGGTACGTGCTTACTCCTCCGTTCACTGAAAGGTTCGATGTGCCAGTATATTGATGACCTATTGGTGGCATTAAGGACCAAAGAGGCATGTATTACTGACACCATTGCATTGTTGAATCATTTGGCAGAAGGAGGGCATAAGCTGTCACAGCAGTATGATGGTAACAGTTCCTAAAGAATAAAGTAAGAGAGATTCAGAAAGCCAGTTAGGCTTTTGAAGAATGTGCAGTGTCTCCAAGATGGTTAGAGTGTGCCGAGAAAGAGTGAAGGTACTCCTATGTGGATCTGTAAGTGCCCTCACACACCCAAACAGGTGTATAGCATCATCATCGGGCTGGTGCTCCTCGTGGGGGTGGCGCTGCAGTCCCTCACGGGCCCGTTTGACGGGGCTCTTTGTCGGAGATCTTCAAGGAGTTTGCCGCATTTGTGCATGGGGGTGTGTGGGGCTAAGTGTAAGTGGTGTGGTGATTGAGTTCTAAAAAGAGCCCAAGGACACTTGCAATTTATTAAGGGTGTCCTCGGGGTCCGGATAAAATAAATCACGGGGATGGAGAAGCAATCTCAGTTGCCTGTGTGAGAGGGGAAAATGAAAAAATACAATCCCTCTTCTCTCACCCGTGTAGTGAATAAAGTGAGTGTGTCAAGGGGTCGACATGTTTCGCGCCATAGATAGTCCCTAGTGGATCTGGGGGCGCTTCATCAGGACCAAAAGAGTAAGGTATGTCAAATGGGAGTCGGGAAAGAGACACCCTATAAACCCATGAGTCCTAATTGTAGGAAAGGTAGTTGCAAAACAAGAGATAGGAGACACGTCGTCTAGCGTGTCCCTTGTTACGGCCTATAGAGGAGACAAAAAGCACACATAGGGGGAGAGAAGGGAAAGAGAACACAGTCCAAGGCCGTTAATAACAGTCTAAAGTCATGTGGATAGTATATCTCTGCATGCTGGTGTGTCGGAAAGTGCCTCGGTGGGGAACCTAGCTAGACACAAGCATGCAAGTGGATGGAGAGGGGCAAGGATGTCCCTGGAATGCTTAAAACTAAAATAAGTAGTGGTCAAGTGGTCCATGTGTACGGCTAGACTAGGTGGCAAGAATGCTCACTAAAAAGTGACATCGCGGGTCTATGGTGTGACTAGTGTGCATACGGGAGAGGTGTCCAAATATCATTAATCATGACTCATGAGTGTGATCAAAAGTGATCTGCTGTGCTCTTAAAGCCACATGTACTATGAGGGTGAGTATGCCGTGAAACACAACAACGCTGTGCCTACCCTCCCTAGTTCCAGGTCAGGCCTCGTCAGCTTAGCCAAATAGCAGTGAAGGCAGCTGTGAAAAAACGGCCCGCAAATCGGGACCGATGTCGTTAATAATACAGTATGCCAGGAAGAAATAAATAAACACAGGCGGTATGGCTCTGATATATAGGCCGCTCAGGATATGGTTAGTGGCTATGATCTTTTGGGCCGGTCGATGTGGAGACGGCTGGTTAACCGGACCGGTACCGGTAACAGTACAGAGAAATACTCAAACTGCCCTGAACAGTTAGCAAGAACAGTAACGGTGCTTTAAGCCCATCGAGATCGAGGCGGTCAGGAAAGGAGGGCCGGTATCGATCATTGTACACTATGACGGATAATGTCATTCTAATTAGAGAAAGTACTCACTGCGTGCTCTTCTTCTGTGCTCCGGAACACCTACCCGGTAGCTTCGGCTGCTGGACGGCAACTCGGGGCAGTGGTATCCATAATATACACGTCCTACGTGATTGGAGCAGGGGGGTGCACGTGACATGCGTAGGAACGTGGTGACGAAGTAGTCGTCTGGCGTTCTATTAGTGCGGCCATGTTGGAACGGGATCAGAAAGTGAGATTCCGGCAGTAACTCGGGGCAGCAGTATCCAAATATAAGCGCCCTACGGTATTGGAGCAGGGGAGTGCACATGACATGTGATGGAACTACGTGGCGATACTGTTCTCTGGCGTTCTTAAGGGGCAGCCATAATGGACAGGGATCGGATAGTGAGATAGCCAATGTGACGGGGATGGCAATGTGGGGGCAGCAAGTTGTATCAAAGTCCCGTTTATGAGCTAGTATTAGAGCCAGACATTAGACAAAGTGGTAAAGATATCTCTCATATATATATATATATATATATATATATATATATATATATATGTGTAGCAGGAGACATAAAGATCTATTGACTGTAATGAAAATTGGAGATATGTGGTCAATATCTCCTGGAAGTTTTGTAAGTGTCTAGTCTTAGTAGTGGAGTAGTACACAAAAGGAGATGGTGGAGTGGAACCGTTATGTGAGGGGGTAATATATTTTATTGTGTATATTGTATGGTTATAGTAGTAGTAGTCTCAGGGAACATATTATGTCATATATGTTGTGTCTAAGACAGATGATGTGTGTGATGCTCCCACTTAGGGGTTCACCTAGTGAGATCGACCCAGGGTATGTTATCGTTGAGACCACCACTGTCACTTTTAAGTCTGAAGACCCATCGTTGTTCACGTTCAAACAAAGTAGTTATGGACCATTGAGGGTTAGATTCTATAATGGTCCACTTTAGGCTGTCTGGGGGATGATTTTTCTCCAGAAAGTGAGCCTGTAGTCTTGTTGCTGACCGTTTGCAACGGATCGTACTTTTATGTTCTCCTATGCGTATCTTTATTGGTCGAGCTGTCATACCTATGTAATGTGAACCACAGGGACACGTGATCAAGTATACGCAGTTCTTGGTATTGCAATTAGTGTGGCGATTTTGACGCCATGGTCTCGAAAGTCCAAGTTCCAGTTCTTTGGTTGCCGTCGTCTGAGGACAGACTGTACATGTGCCGCATGGGTGATGGCCCAACACGGGAGGTAGTGTCCAGAGGGTTGGTTGCGGATTGGTTTTTTTGTTTTTTGGACGTGTATGTACCAAAATGTCCCTCAGATTTTCAGTCCTTTTGAATGCGAACAGTGGTATTGGTCCTGGTGATACATTGCCTGTTTCTAATATCTTCCAGTGTCTTTTGACAATTTTTTGAATTTTATTGGAGTAGGAGGTGAATGATGTCACACAGGTTAGTTTGTCAGTTTCCTTCTTCTCTTTTACTTCAAGTAGAGCTCCTCTGTGGTTGTTTCTTGCTCTCTTGCGAGCCTGTCTTATGATGTTGGATGGGTAATTCCTTCTGATCAGGTTGGTAGATAGAGTTTCGGCTTCTTTCTCGAATTCTATTCTGGTGTTGCAATTTCTCCGTAGGCGGAGGAACTGGCCTACAGGTAGGTTCTCCCTGAGTGCTTTAGGATGGTGACTTGAAAATAGGAGCAAGCTGTTCCTATCTGTAGGTTTTTTGTAATTGGTAGTTTTTAGAGTACCCTCTTCCAGTGATATCAGAAGATCCAGGAAAGGGATGGAATCCGGTGACAGTGATCCAACAAATTTCAGGAAGGGGTTGATCGTGTTTATCCATGTGAAGAAAGAGCGACAGGCATCCTCATCCCCTTTCCAAAAGATGATAATATCATCTATATACCGGCGCCATAAAAGGATGTTGCCGGTAAACGGATTGGTGTCAGTGAGGATATGTTCTTCTTCGAACCTGGCCATGTAAAGACATGCCAGGCTAGGCGCAAATGTGCTGCCCCTGTGGTTCACATTACATAGGTATGACAGCTCGACCAATAAAGATACGCATAGGAGAACATAAAAGTACGATCCGTTGCAAACGGTCAGCAACAAGACTACAGGCTCACTTTCTGGAGAAAAATCATCCCCCAGACAGCCTAAAGTGGACCATTATAGAATCTAACCCTCAATGGTCCATAACTACTTTGTTTGAACGTGAACAACGATGGGTCTTCAGACTTAAAAGTGACAGTGGTGGTCTCAACGATAACATACCCTGGGTCGATCTCACTAGGTGAACCCCTAAGTGGGAGCATCACACACATCATCTGTCTTAGACACAACATATATGACATAATATGTTCCCTGAGACTACTACTACTATAACCATACAATATACACAATAAAATATATTACCCCCTCACATAACGGTTCCACTCCACCATCTCCTTTTGTGTACTACTCCACTACTAAGACTAGACACTTACAAAACTTCCAGGAGATATTGACCACATATCTCCAATTTTCATTACAGTCAATAGATCTTTATGTCTCCTGCTACACATATATATATATATATATATATATATATATATATATATATGAGAGATATCTTTACCACTTTGTCTAATGTCTGGCTCTAATACTAGCTCATAAACAGGACTTTGATACAACTTGCTGCCCCCACATTGCCATCCCCGTCACATTGGCTATCTCACTATCCGATCCCTGTCCATTATGGCTGCCCCTTAAGAACGCCAGAGAACAGTATCGCCACGTAGTTCCATCACATGTCATGTGCACTCCCCTGCTCCAATACCGTAGGGCGCTTATATTTGGATACTGCTGCCCCGAGTTACTGCCGGAATCTCACTTTCTGATCCCGTTCCAACATGGCCGCACTAATAGAACGCCAGACGACTACTTCGTCACCACGTTCCTACGCATGTCACGTGCACCCCCCTGCTCCAATCACGTAGGACGTGTATATTATGGATACCGCTGCCCCGAGTTGCCGTCCAGCAGCCGAAGCTACCGGGTAGGTGTTCCGGAGCACAGAAGAAGAGCACGCAGTGAGTACTTTCTCTAATTAGAATGACATTATCCGTCATAGTGTACAATGATCGATACCGGCCCTCCTTTCCTGACCGCCTCGATCTCGAGGGGCTTAAAGCACCGTTACTGTTCTTGCTAACTGTTCAGGGCAGTTTGAGTATTTCTCTGTACTGTTACCGGTACCGGTCCGGTTAACCAGCCGTCTCCACATCGACCGGCCCAAAAGATCATAGCCACTAACCATATCCTGAGCGGCCTATATATCAGAGCCATACCGCCTGTGTTTATTTATTTCTTCCTGGCATACTGTATTATTAACGACATCGGTCCCGATTTGCGGGCCGTTTTTTCACAGCTGCCTTCACTGCTATTTGGCTAAGCTGACGAGGCCTGACCTGGAACTAGGGAGGGTAGGCACAGCGTTGTTGTGTTTCACGGCATACTCACCCTCATAGTACATGTGGCTTTAAGAGCACAGCAGATCACTTTTGATCACACTCATGAGTCATGATTAATGATATTTGGACACCTCTCCCGTATGCACACTAGTCACACCATAGACCCGCGATGTCACTTTTTAGTGAGCATTCTTGCCACCTAGTCTAGCCGTACACATGGACCACTTGACCACTACTTATTTTAGTTTTAAGCATTCCAGGGACATCCTTGCCCCTCTCCATCCACTTGCATGCTTGTGTCTAGCTAGGTTCCCCACCGAGGCACTTTCCGACACACCAGCATGCAGAGATATACTATCCACATGACTTTAGACTGTTATTAACGGCCTTGGACTGTGTTCTCTTTCCCTTCTCTCCCCCTATGTGTGCTTTTTGTCTCCTCTATAGGCCGTAACAAGGGACACGCTAGACGACGTGTCTCCTATCTCTTGTTTTGCAACTACCTTTCCTACAATTAGGACTCATGGGTTTATAGGGTGTCTCTTTCCCGACTCCCATTTGACATACCTTACTCTTTTGGTCCTGATGAAGCGCCCCCAGATCCACCAGGGACTATCTATGGCGCGAAACATGTCGACCCCTTGACACACTCACTTTATTCACTACACGGGTGAGAGAAGAGGGATTGTATTTTTTCATTTTCCCCTCTCACACAGGCAACTGAGATTGCTTCTCCATCCCCGTGATATATTTTATCCGGACCCCGAGGACACCCTTAATAAATTGCAAGTGTCCTTGGGCTCTTTTTAGAACTCAATCACCACACCACTTACACTTAGCCCCACACACCCCCATGCACAAATGCGGCAAACTCCTTGAAGATCTCCGACAAAGAGCCCCGTCAAACGGGCCCGTGAGGGACTGCAGCGCCACCCCCACGAGGAGCACCAGCCCGATGATGATGCTATACACCTGTTTGGGTGTGTGAGGGCACTTACAGATCCACATAGGAGTACCTTCACTCTTTCTCGGCACACTCTAACCATCTTGGAGACACTGCACATTCTTCAAAAGCCTAACTGGCTTTCTGAATCTCTCTTACTTTATTCTTTAGGAACTGTTACCATCATACTGCTGTTGCATTTAACTTGGGAGCCCTGGTACAGGACCTTTTCTAATAGCTCCTCGTCCCCCCCTCCTTTGTTGATATGGGCATAAGGTGTCCCCATCCAAACTGCAGTTCTGTCAACAAGAAGTACAATATTTAGGTCATAAGATTGAAAAAGGGATGAGAAAAATAACGACAGAAAGAATCAGGATTATCAAAGGAATGAGAGCCCCAATGACACAGAGAGAAGTGAGAATGTTTCTTGGAATGGTTGGTTACTGTCGACAATGGATATATGGATTTTCATTGATTGCCAAGCCTTTACAGCGATTAACAAAAAGTGATGTAAAAGATCCAATTGTGTTGAATGAGCAAGAGATGGAAGCTTTTGAGCAACTGAGAAATAGGTTGTGTGAAGCCCCGGCATTGGGAATGCCTGATTATGAGAAAGAATTTGAGTTGTAGTGTATTGAAAGGGACGGATGTGCACTTCTGGTACTAGTACAAAGGCATGGAAGAATGAGACGTCCCATAGCATACTTTTCAGCTGTTTTGAACCCAGTAGCAAAAGCATTGCCTGGATGTCTAAAAGCAGTAGAAGTCACTTGTTTGTGTTTGGAACAGAGTGAAGGCATTGTGATGGGATACCCATTAAAGGTATATGTCCCACATTCAGTAGAAAACCTTTTGACCAGAACAAAGACCCAATTCATGACACATAGTCGATTACCAGATATGAGAAGGTAATTCTGGGTGCAGACAATGTAACGGTTGTGAGATGCATAAGTGTGAATCCTTCCACTTTATTAACTGATGTAGTAAATGCAGAGGTCCAAAAATGACGTTGATCACAATTAATTGGATGTACTTGAATTCTGCACAAAACCCCACCCTGACATCAAAGATGAACCTCTAGAAGAATCAGATTATTTGATGTTTGTGGATGGATCATGCTTAAGAACGAAAGAAGGAATTTTGAGTGCTGCGTATGCTGTATGTATGGTGGCAGACATCATGGAAACATCTTGTTTGAGAGGTATACGTTCAGCCCAAGTTGCTGAGCTGATTGCTCTGATTCGAGCTTGTAAACTGGGAAGAAATTTCCGAATCACTGTGATCACGGATAGCCAGTATGGCTTCGGAGTGGTACATGATTTTGGACAGATCCGGTCCCAGAGGGGATTCATGACTTCTTCAGGATCTCCAATTAGGAATGGTGAGTTTATGAAAATGGCGATACAGCTGCCTAAACAGATTGCAGTCGTGAAGTGTGCTGCACACAAAAATTGTGATGACTACATTACAGAAGGCAATAGGTTCGCTGATGAAATAGCTCAATATTGTGCCAGACATACAACTTCAATGAATCGGAGGAGGGAAAAAGAACATGTTTCATGTCCTTTGATGTTTACTAACACAGTTGAAACGTGGGAAGAAGTGAGACAGTTGCAGGAAGAAGCAGTTGATGAGGAAAAAGAGATATGGATAAAATCAGGCTGTAGACAAAGGGAAGAAGATGGAGTTTGGGTTTACAGGGATGAAAGACCAGTTATGCCTGATAGCATGATCTCTAACATGGCACGGAATGTACCATGGACAGGCACACATAGGTAGAAAGGCAATGATAAGACTTTTTAAAACAGACTTGGTACAACCCAAAATGTAGGGTTATAGCTGAAAGCCTTTGTCAAAGATGTCTTATATGTCAACAGTTAAATCCAGGAAGGAAAACAGTAGTGAGTTTAGGAACAATAGGACGATAAGGAGGTCCATTTACCAGAATGCAACTAGATTTCATTGAAATGCCACCAAGTAACAGACTGAGGTATGTCTTGGTGGTTGTCTGTTTGTTTTCTCGTTGAGTGGAAGCACGTCTGACAAGAAGGAATGATGCAGTTACATTAGCTAAATTCTTGCTGAGAGAATTCATTCCTAGATATGGTTTTCCAGTCACAATATAAACAGATAGAGGAAGTCATTTCCAAAATGAAGTCATCTAGCGGATATGTGAAGCATTAGACATTCAACAAAGGCTCCATTGTGCCTACAGACCAGAGGCTTCTGGGGTGGTTGAGCAAGTAAATGGCACAATCAAGAATAGGCTAGGAAAGATGTGTCTAGCCACAGGACTCAAATGGCAATATGGCCTAGCTCTTTTGCTCATGAGCATGAGGAGTGTACCAGACAGAAAAAACAGTTTGAGTCCGCATGAAATAATAAGGAGACGAGCAATGAGACAAGCATTCGTGCCTGTCAACAAACTGCTGACTATAACTGATGATCTTATTCTGGACTATTGCAAAGGATTGGCTGATGTGGTGCATTCTGTGTTTCATCAGGTTGGACTGGATGATATCACTCTTGAAAGAAACCCAGCTCATGATCTGAGTCCGGGAGACTAGGTCTGCATAAAAGTCCACCGAAGAAGAAATTGCCTGGTTCCTCGCTGGGACAGACCACAACAAGTGATCCTAGTGACTAACACAGCAGTAAAGTGTGCAGGTGTGAAAAATTGGATTCATGCCAGTCATACGATCAGAGTTCCAGATACTGAAGATCGACCTGTAAGTCGACATCTGGAAATATCAGACACCAGTTCGGCATCTGAGACAGAAACTGAAACAGTCAGAGTTCCAGACCCTGAAGATCAACCTGTAAGTCGACATCTGGAAATATTAGATACCAGTTCGACATCTGAAGCAGAACAATCTGAATTGGTGAAAACCAAACTGAGGACATTGGAAAGCAAACAGAGGACTTTCAAAAACAAATAATTGATATTGAAACAGGAGAAACAGAAATAATTCACAGTGATGTCGAACTACCAAGTACAAGTTCTGAGGAAATCCCTTCGGAAGTAATTGGAACAACAGAAGAGAATCAAAAATCAGACGAAGAATCAGAAATCATAAAGTTCAAAGTTAAAGAAAGTGAAGTGAGATCTGAAACAAAATCGGAAGAAAGTGAAGAGGAATTAAGACAAAGGAGAGGACCAAGAAAGAGAGCTTGGAAAGTGGAACAAGAAGAAACAGAGACTGGACTAAAAAGGCCACGAAAAGGAGATAATTGGCCCAACGAATGTAAAAGACTGAGATATAAAATAATGAATTGAACAAAGACAAGGAGGAACAAGTAAATGAAATAACAAGTCAAAGAAATCAAATAAATTTGAATAAAGGACAATTGCAAAGACCATAAAGAGTAAAAAGACCTCATTTGAAATACAAATCACCTGAATGGACTTACCTAGCACTGTCTGACATCGAAGAGGTGGATAGCAGTAAAGAGCCCAAGTTGCTGAGCTGATTGCTCTGATTCGAGCTTGTAAACTGGGAAGAAATTTCCGAATCACTGTGATCACAGATAGCCAGTATGGCTTCGGAGTGGTACATGATTTTGGACAGATCCGGTCCCAGAGGGGATTCATGACTTCTTCAGGATCTCCAATTAGGAGTGGTGATGACTACATTACGGAAGGCAATAGGTTCGCTGATAAAATAGCTCAATATTGTGCAAGACATACAACTTCAATGAATCGGAGGAGGGAAAAAGAACATGTTTCATGTCCTTTGATGTTTACTAACACAGTTGAAACGTGGGAAGAAGTGAGACAGTTCCAGGAAGAAGCAGTTGATGAGGAAAAAGAGATATGGATAAAATCAGGCTGTAGACAAAGGGAAGAAGATGGAGTTTGGGTTTACAGGGATGAAAGACCAGTTATGCCTGATAGCATGATCTCTAACATGGCACGGAATGTACCATGGACAGGCACACATAGGTAGAAAGGCAATGATGAGACTTTTTAAAACAGACTTGGTACAACCCAAAATGTAGGGTTATAGCTGAAAGCCTTTGTCAAAGATGTCTTATATGTCAACAGTTGAATCCAGGAAGGAAAACAGTAGTGGGTTTAGGAACAATAGGACGAGAAGGAGGTCCATTTACCAGAATGCAACTAGATTTCACCGAAGAGGTGGATAGCAGTCAAGAGAACTCGAACGAAAATTATAAACAGGAGGGTGAAAGTGAACTGTGCCCATCCTGAAGAGACTGAAACAGAATAAAGACAAACTGGTGAACTTAAAGAAAATTCTAAGGACCAAACAGTGCGCCCAGTGCAGTTGGTTCAAAGGCCATATACTTTCTGAGTGTGGAGAGATACATTTTTCTGTACATATCTTAGATTATAGTTTACCATGGCAGAGAATGAAAATAGAAGATCTGGTTGTAGTTTTCTATGCAGATGGTGTAGAATGTGTTTTTATTGTACAGGTTTACTGATGCTTTTTTGGTTCATTTTAGCAATAGTCATTCCACTTAGATTAACTGCAGAGAATACATCTGGAATGAACAATAAAACAAATAGTGATGAGGCACATAATACAAAGGATACTGCGACACTGATAGATAATACTGAGTTTCATAGAGACAGGTCAATAAATTTTCTAAGAATGTTTTTACAAAGCTTTTATATGAATATGTAGAGACAATGGATGTTAGGGATTGTTATGTCTGTATGCAGTTACCTGCGTCTGTGACAGAGGGTGTAACATATCATCACCTTCCTTTGATGTATGGAATAACTCGCAGTGTGTTGGCTAGTTTATTTTATAAGACAGGCAAACTAGAATATTACTAGAGATTGTGATTGGTGCACTATACATTTAAAAAAGGAGTGGCGGGAAACACTCATTCAAGTGGAGTTACCATACCGGCAGTGGATGCTATCAGGAACGACTCGGCGTAGATAGTAAGGTGTGCTTATTTGGGCAAGCGCTCCGCTATATTTGGAAAGTTTATTTTAATAGGTTCATGAAGGAATATTAATTATGTCCTCCCTCGCTATGTTTTTTTAGATTTTCATTGATATATTGGTTTCATTATTGATGATTCGTTTTTTGGAAGATACTCTAGAGAAGAGGGGAACGGACCTGGATCTAGGTGAGGTTAAGCATCGTAGGAGGCGCTGTTACCATGATGAATGTCATGATATTGGGATATATATTATGGATTGAAGACTAATTAGACATTATGTTTTATATATATAGAAAACTATAAAATTTTCTTTGGAAGAAGAAGCGACTTAATCTTGAAGAGAATGGTTATTCCATGAATATTAGCATCCCTCTCCGATTGACATTTATACTGACGCGTTAATTCTTAGGAGGTATGTGATACATCATTTTGTATAGTTGACGTTCGCGATAATTAGGCCAGATTTAGTCAGTAAATAATAATGATGTTTAGAGCAGTTGATTAAATCTGTTCTAATGAATGTAAATTGGATGAATAATACTAGATTAAAAGAAATTCTAGGATAGTACAATAAATATTAGCTTTAAGTCAAGAATTATAATTGTATGCAAATAAGTACATGACTTAATAGGCAATGCCTTTTCCAATAACTATGTAATTTTGCTATGGGTAAATCTTTTGTATTCTAGATTGTTATATAGGCAGGTTATTATAATAAATGCTTATAAAAATAATATTTTTTAATATGATTCCTGGTAGTAGGTACTCTTAATGTACTGATTAGTGATATGTTCTCCTTTATTTCTACAGCCCTGATGAGGTCCCAAGAGGGACGAAACACGTTGGCTGTGGTTATTTAAAATTTGTTTAATCAACTGATTGGACACTTAAGAATTTGTTGGAGCATCATATTTGAAAATACTTGGAAAAAATAAAGGAATCTAATATATAGAGATTTTCTGGACAATACCTTTTTGGACTGCAATATTTAATTGTTGGATATTGGCTATTATTCTACTCCTTCCACTAATTGATAAACTAGAATATTACTATACTGATATGGATGATGTTTTTGCTAAAGTTTCTGTAGTTTCTGAACTAAACAAGGTGAAGCCTGGTAAAGTTTTTGGAGAACTTTTCTTAGAAACAAAAGAATTAACATTAGAATACTCATCTAGACACAA
Organism: Triturus cristatus; assembly: GCF_964204655.1. NCBI lineage: Eukaryota > Metazoa > Chordata > Amphibia > Caudata > Salamandridae > Triturus > Triturus cristatus. Next base: position 1,078,836,243 of record NC_140589.1, on the reverse strand, counting down.
CCTTACTTGTAGATTAAGAAAAGAAGAAAAGGTATTTTTAGCATGGTAGAGGATAGAAGAGTTAAGTTTCAAAGAACAGTAGCAGGAGAAAAGATGAACACACCACTTTGGGGTTTTCAGGAAAGAAGTTATGATAAAAGTGAAATTAATGTAGCAATATGGTTATATTTGCCTCAACAAGGGAAATTTTGCATTCGTAGAGATAACACTATGTATGATAACTATTTCGTGGGTGCTAGTGAATGCCGAGATACATACAGAACTATAGGGGGATGGGGATTCAAAGGAGGAAAAGATCCAGTATTCCCAGGGATCTATTTTGTTTGTGGGAACAAAGCTTATTATAGGTTACCGGACCTTTGGTATGGAACATGGTATCTAGGCATGGTCTTTCCAAAGATATCTCATGTAGATAAGGGAACTAAAGGAACTCACGAAATAGGTAAACCACTAACACGCAGAAGAAGGGAATGCTTCTCTGAGGTAATAGGTGACATTTTTGGAGCATTGATACCAGCAGTGGGTGTATCTTTTAATGCAGATAAGATTCAGAAATTGTCAACAATAGTAGATCGTTTATCAATGAATACTGCTGGAGGGTTCTTAATGGTAAATACCGAGATGGTTGCCATGAGAGCCATGGTGATGCAAAATCGACTTGCCCTTGATTTTCTTTTGGCAAAAGAGGGAGGAGTCTGTGTAATGCTGAAGGTACAGCATTGTTGCACTTACATTCCCAATAAAAGTCAGAATATACAAAAGTATATAAAGAATATTACTGAATTGTATAAAGAAATTACCCCACTGGAGGTTGATGGTGCTTGGGAGAAACTTGGTAAGAGTTTTTCCTCAGTAAGGAAATGGTTCCAGAAATAGGTAGTTCATTAGTTGGGAAAATATTAATACCAGTGACAATAGTGATATTAATGATATTAATATTGAGATTAGCATGTGTATGTATTATAAAAAGAAAAAGAGAGACTAAGGTAAAAAGACAAAATGAGAAAAATAAACAAAGAGAACGAGAAATGGGAGAGATTGAATTAGAAGAATTTAAAGAGAAAATGTACAACAAGACTAAGAGACAGAATGTGAAGAACACGATTATTTGAACTAACAAAATAAAAAGGTCAAGAAACATGATTTCTGATAAAATTGGTAGAGATAGTTTTGTGGTGATATTAAAAATCACCAAAGGGAGGAATTGATGGAGCAGGGGAAAATACAAACTTTGTTGTACCCCCTTCGAAGTTAATGACCTCATAACCTTAAAAATACTAACTGTTTGAATACATGTACTAATCAACCAATGCACCTTTAATTAGACACCACACACGGGAAACTAACTGGCATTTGCAAAAATCTAATTTATTTATCGATGTGAAATTAAATTAACATATGTTTGTGTAGAAAAATAGAAGTAGAAGGGCTTCAATTCAATTCAATTCAATTAAGCTTTATTCGGTACAAATTAATGACCATAAAAGCCCACGGGACAGACTTAAAAAAAAAAAAAAAAAATACAAAGGGCAAGTTACAGTAAACATTGACAATACATTAAGAATCACAATAAATTAAATAAAAACTGATTAAAATGTTAAAACACAATTACACACTGTTAAAAACACATACTTTTCCTGGAATTGATGCATTTGTTTAAAAAAGTTGCAGTGTAAAAACAAATGTCCGCAGATTGCAAGTTAAATATTAATTTCATTGCATGCTCAACTGTACGTATTCCATATTTTAAAGACATTGGTTTAAGGAAAGCAATACGAAAATTAGAGTACAGTTTACAGAACAAGATAAAGTGCAGTGTGCTTTGTGTTGAAGTCCCATCGCATCTACAAGGCCCAAATGGATGTTTATTTGCTGTCGGATGGGCCACCAAATGGTGTACCATTCCAAATCTGAGTCTTGTTAACACAAATTTATGCGAGGGCCTTGTGACCAAGGTTAGATAGACAGGAAATCCTTCCGTGGATAGATACCTATTATAAAACACAACAGTTGACAGAGTTCCGGCAGCAACTGCCCTCTTTCTCTCTGCAAAATCCAGAAAAGCCCTTTTCAACTCAGTTTTGGGGATCAATAGAACTACTTTGGGATCTTTTACAATATTCAGGTTAAAAATATCTGAAAAACATACAATAATGTATTTGATCCAGGGTTTTGCTACAAATTTGTCTAATCGCAAACAGTCCTGGATAATAGACCTAGTAAAGGACTTCTCATCCTTCAGCCAGATAGACCGCCAGATCATCAAAGGCCTAAGGGATAAAAAGTCGAGTAGGTAGTTGACAGATAATTCCTGGTGACTCAGAACGTTAGAGGCCGAGGTGGGCAAGCATAAAAGTTTTTTAAGAAAAAGATTTTCTTCCAGCTGCAAATTATGGGCACAGCAGTAGCCCCAAATATAGTGCAATAGTTACACATCTGGCCTGGTAAATTTTAAGCATGTCCCCGGTCCTACGGTCCCCAATTTTAGCGGCAAATCTAAAGATGCCGTGGGCATTTCTAGCCATTTTATTGCGAATATTATTAAATTCATAAATCCACTTCTTATCACAAGAAAAGGTAATACCTAGGTAGCAAAATTTATCCACCTGTTGCACCTTTACATTATCAATAAAGTATCCTTTAATAGTATGTTTTGAATTCTTTGAACCACAGATCATGGTGTGCGTTTTTCCTTTGTAAATAACTAGTTTCTTATCTTTAATAAAGGACGCAAAACTATCCATCAACCGCTGCAGTCCCACGGAAGTTCTAGATAACAAAACAGCGTCATCGGCGTATAATAACACCGGCACTGAAACACCGTTGATTATGGGAGCATCTGCGTTAACTTCCTTTAAAATAGCATCAATTCCATTAATAAATAAAATAAATAAAAGAGGAGCTAAAACACAACCCTGTCTTATACCACGTTTGACGCTAAAGTTTGGGGTACATTCTCCCTTACTCCCGAAACGCACACAGGTTTGTAATTTCTCGTATATCCTGGCAAGAAAGAATATTATACCCTCTGGTGCTCCCATTTTCAACAAGGTTGGCCACAAAATCGAGTGGTCCACCATGTCAAAAGCGCTACTTAAGTCTGCGAAGCATAGGTACATAAGGCCTGGTTTTGCATCAGTGTACTTCCCGATCAACAATTCTAAATTAACACATTGATCAAGCGTACCCCTGCCTTTCCTAAATCCGTACTGGCTGTCAGCCAGAATGCAATCCTGTTCCAGCCATTCCTCCAGTCTTACGAGCATAACTCTACTCAGAGGAGTCCAATAGAGAGACAGGACGATAATTCTTTGCATCAGACCTGCTTCCTTTTTTATAAATTGGGACAATAATAGACTCCCCCCAGGTTATAGGGGACTCGGTACAAACAGCAGCATTAAAAACGACGGCCAACAGGGGTCCCCAGACTTCAGGTGCAGCTTTATAAACGTCAATCGGGACCCCATCAGGGCCTTGGGCTTTCCCGCCCTTACTCGCCCGGATGCCACTTTCGACCTCCCTAACAGAGATATCAAGTGGCAAAATAGGCCAATTTGATGAACAAGCATCAGTAATTTTACCAGGGTCAAAAATAATCGAAAAGTGGGTAATCCACCCTTCGCTAGGGACATTTGCTGTTAACTCGGGTACATTGGCCTCTTTAAGAAATGGTGAGTTAACCGTCGCCCAAAACAGTGTGCAGTTAGATAGTTCTGCAGCTTGGTTAAGTGAGTCCCAAGCTTGCTGCTGTAAACCCCCTTCCTATTTTTAAGAGCATTTTTATAATTTGTCCTTAAATGTATTACTAAGTTTTTATCCCTGGGCTTCATTACTAAGGCCTGCTTAAGGCTAGTTAGAGCTGTCGAACAGGAGTGGTCAAACCAACCAGGCCCAATCCTTGAACGACCCCTGTTACGACCAGTAAACTTTGCATCAATGGCAGTGTTGATTCCATTAAAAGAAGATAAGACCCGCTCATGGTCGAATCTGTTTTCCAAGATAAAAACAATGTCTACCAAATTCCCCTTTATTATAGATGTAATCAGTTCTGAGGCTTTTTCCCCTACCCATCTGAGCCTTACCCCGTTAACCCTATGAGCTTCTACATTATCAATTGTAATCCCCACCTCTGCATCACTATCCTCCCACAAAGTGGTGGCCATAATTATACAATTGTGGTCACTTATAGCTGATATTTCAATTTCCGGTGGGGCAAAGCAATCTATAATACTGGAAGATACTATCACATGATCAATCACTGAATCAGTACGCCAGTTTTTGAATGTTGGGACGGGCAGGCCATTTCCATCCTTACAGCATTCCAATATTTCCAGGTCATGACAACCCATTAATTTATGCGAAGGTTTCCCCATAGGCATCATGACCAAAGTGCAGTACTTCACATCCAGCATTATTAGTAACCCCACAAACCTTTAACGGTGACAGTTCACATAACATAGTGTTAAAGTCCCCACACCAGATAATATCAAATGCAACGTTAGATTCCAAGCTCAGAGTATCAATGGTATTGGCCAGGTCTGTTACTATTTTACTCCTGGTGCCGTCAAAGATATTATTGTAATAGTTAATCAAAAGGATATTGCGGCCTTTACCTTCAGAGATCCAAAGCATCTGTACAAGATCACCTACTGGTATATGCTTTTTTACCACTATCAGGCGATGGACCGATATAAGTATAAGTAAACCTCCTTTGGCTCTACCAGGTCCCTCTCCCCGTGCAGGTAAATTATAGGACACAAATCCCTCATAATTAACATCCCCTTTGCACCAGGTTTCCTGAAAACATAAAATGCCATACTTGCAAATAAAAGTTTTCCAGCCTGGATCACTACCCTTGGATTTTAAACCGGCCACATTCCAATAGACCAATCTAGTACATGTGCCTCTTCTAGTAGCATTCGTAGTTACAGGTCCAGTAACAGAGGCCCCCCCAATAGGCTGACCTATATTACACAGATCGTCATGATCCTCAACAACAGTCTCTACCTTAGTCAAAAAGGATATAGGTCGTGTGGCCAAGGCTATAGTTTTATTAACACAATCATCTATGCCAATACCTTTAGCCTTCTCTGAGTGCAACTCTCCCCCCTGTATAAGTCAATCATTAGAGTCCAGGGAGCTAAGGGCATGAAATCTTTTTTGAGTTGGAATACCAAGGTGAGGTCTATAGGTAGCCGGATAGGTAATGTTTCCTCTAGTCTCACAGTGATTAATATTAAGGTGACTGTAAAACAAACCTAACGATCGAGCACAAACATTAGCATCAGAGGTCGGGAGGGACGCAGCTCTTAGGAGGACAGTGGCAACATGTTGTGGATGTTTAAAGTTTATAATCACACAATCCCCCCTTGAGCTTTTCCTAGAATTCCCTATCCATTTAACTCTCCTGGTAGTCAGGACTTGATCAGAAAAATTTAACGGGAAACCGCATTGCCTATTCAAACAGGATATACTTTTATTCTTTAAAGAGTCATGTGTTTCTTGGTGACCCCCACTTTCTAGTGGCGGTACATTCATTAGTACTACCACGTATGGTGCACATTCGGGCGGGAGGTTAGTAACGTGCCCTTTACTTATTTCTTTCCAGCCCTCGCTATTTTTAGTAATAGTGGCTGTCTGACTGTCACTACGAATTGGCACTTTGGGGGCTATGGAGTTAGCTATAACATTCTCCCTACTGTCTATAATCTTCATAGAGTGAACGTCCTGGGTATTACATTTACTGTTGGTTGTGGCAGTAGTTACTCTTCCTGGTTCTTCAATGGCCTTTTTAAGAAGTCCGCCCAGTCTAACAACTTCTGCAGTTAGTTGTTCAATTTTTGACACAAGTGGGTGTATGATACCTCTGATCTTTAAGTCGATAATATCCGCTAAGTTCTTCGTCAAATCAGCATCTAATCTGGCTTCGTTAGACTTGGCAGCCTCGTCTATTTCAGAGTGTTTTAATGGTGAGGCTACTCGTTTCCTTACAGTACGTGTTCCCCCCCTTTTGTTTTGGGTTTTTCTACATGCTCTAACTAGCCGCACTACTGGTGTCGGAGAGCATTGTACTACCTTGTCGGTATGATCATCTAAATCCACTAAAATGGGGGGAACCTGCTCAAACTCGGACAGTTCCCTTGCAGAAACATTCAAATTGGTAGCATTAATACAACTATTATCATCCAGTAGTGAAAGGACTAACGGGAACTGGGTAGGGGTTGCCGGCGGTGGAGATGTGCTTATCCCTAGTGACTGCCGCCTTTCAGTATTTATTTTGCTCACCACTTGCACCAAATAATTATCCATGGTACGCGGCCCAGAAGGGGCCTTCAGTTTCGACATGGTAGCAGGGTAGTAAGGATATAATAATCCAGAATAAAGCTTACAGAATTATGCTATTTATTACACACCATCAACTGGTGGGATAGCAAATTTAAAAACAAACAAATACAAAACAATAAACTCAGTTCAAACACAATATAGAAGGAGGAGTCTCACTGTGCACGGCTACGTTTAGTCCGGCAGCTTAATAAGGACAGAGTCTAAGGCCCGGCCCAGCCTCCTCTGGCCTCTGAGGGCCACAGAGGGCCCGCCCTTTGCCAGGGCTTAGCCCGGCGCTGCCCACGCGCGTCCCGTGACGCGGAGGGAGCCTCCTCGATTTAAGCGCCTCCGGGCGTGGAAGCGGGTGTTGTCAGGGGGCGGTGACCTCGCCGGTAATTGTGGGAGATGAAGTCCGCTTAGCTACCGCAAGGACTCCTGTGGCGGCAGCGGCGGCGAGAAACAACGAGCCCGGACACAAGCGTCCAGTCTGCCCGCTCTGTCAGGAACCAGCGCGTCTCCACTTCGCCCCCAGGTAAGCGCCAGGCACCCAAAAAGTTTTCGTAGGTTCCCGCTCCACCGAGGGAGCCTCCTCGATTTAAGCGCCTCCGGGCGTGGAAGCGGGTGTTGTCAGGGGGCGGTGACCTCGCCGGTAATTGTGGGAGATGAAGTCTGCTTAGCTACCGCAAGGACTCCTGTGGCGGCAGCGGCGGCGAGAAACAACGAGCCCGGACACAAGCGTCCAGTCTGCCCGCTCTGTCAGCAACCAGCGCGTCTCCACTTCGCCCCCAGGTAAGCGCCAGGCACACAAAAAGTTTTCGTAGGTTCCCCTATGATAGGGAGGCTTCTATGCTTGCATATCAATAGTGTTATGGAGATACTGTAGTTCCCTTTCTTTCTTAATATCCGTTCTGTTAAGGGCACTTGATTAAGTACAAGCTAATCCAGGTTCAAATTATGTAAGTGAAAGCAATCAAATTAGCAAACTTCTACTAGGATACGGCATCTGTCAGCTGGAGCTCACGGCTCTACACCCAGCACTCTGCATCTATGCTGATCAAAGCAGCCGCCACCGCCACCAGCGCTGCCGTCGCTTGAGGCAGCTCCCTCTTCTCACCTGCAGCGGGACCGTCAAAGCCTGCGCTGGGAGCCTCGCCGTCGCAAACGAGCGAACAAGCTCCGTGGTTAGTCCGAAGGAGATTTAAGGAGATTTAAGCAAAAAGCCACGTTCAGTCAACGAGCTCAGGATTCATGGAGACGCCGACCTGCTGCACGCCGGAACCGATCCACCATTGCTGGGGGCTTATTTTCTATGTCTAATTTCTGCTATGTCGTTTTCATATTAGTTCCGTTCGGGCCTGCTAGGCCTCGCTGAGAAAATGGCTGCTGCCGAGAGATGTGATTGTACGCAAGAACAAAGCTGGCCCCCGCGCATGAGCAGAATGGAAGTTTCAGTCACGAGTGTGTGGTCTATGCCTGGAGTGAGAGATGTCAAGGCCGAACTGACCTAGGACAAGAGCTGTGTCAAACTTTCTGTGCAAAAAGCATGGGAACGGATGAGAGACTCGAACTGCAGAAGATGATCCTATTCATCATGAATGGAAATTGTTGCAAATACTTTAACAAAGTAAAATTTTGGGACTTGACAAGTCACGAGAGTGGTGCAAAAATTTATTATTTACAGAACCCGTTTAGGCAAGGAGGACAATGAGGTGACCATCACCACCCCTCCAATGGACCAATCAGAAAGAAAGCAACCCCTAAAAACTTTCAATTTTGGCTATAACAAGTTAGTGAAAGGGTATAAAAAGTGGTGCTTATAATGACGTTGTGGGCACTTGCTTATTCTACTATTCAGCACGACACGCTGTCTGTTGAGACGATTTTTCTTCCTGATGCTGAAAAGACTTTGACAAATTTGAACTTGGAACTTTGATGGAGAAAAGGAACGAGACCGTCGCGGGATTCTATCCTAGGAGGGAATACGTCCGAGGAGGTTAGAGGGACAGTCAGTCAGTTTGGGAACCTATCCTGTGATCTGCGGTTCATGTTCTGGTGAACCATTCTCGTCATCGCCCTAAGGCCAAGGGTAATGAGTATTTTCAGTTTCTATTTCAATCTACTTGAATGCTTATGAAATTAATGTCTATACATGTTGTCTAATAAAATTTTACTTATTCAATTTATTCAATGAATCTAGCTAAAATGTCATGCTAACTCAAACTGAGTCTGTGGTTATTAGAATTAAAGTTATGATTCATAAAAATTAAAGGTTCTAAATTGTGATTGAGCTGGACTTATTCGCCATCAACTGATTCCTACTTGTTGGTCCATCGACCAAAAATAACGGAGTATCTTGATGTTTAAGACCCAAGACCAAAAATTCTAGAGTCAAATGTATATAATGTATATAGTTATTATTTAGGAAAAATAGTATTAAGGTACTGCGTATGTCTTGCAGCTCGCCAGCTCATCAATGATCCAGAAAAACTGAGTGAGTGTGTGTTTTCGGTGTTATGGCCCTCACCGATGAACAAGTAGTATAAAGGATTTTCCTGAGTTGGTGTCGGATGTAAAGGTTTAGCTATAGCCGAGCTGCTTCATAACATTACACCTACAACAAGTCAGGACTATTGCCTTTGTCAATAGTTGTTTGCTGCATGGATAAATAAGCAACAACTATGGCTTCGTTGTATAGAATATTGAAAATGCTTCGGTTCTAAAATGATGAGACTGAAATAACTATAACGAGTCTCTTTGAAGTTACCCCAAAGGCAGTGAAGGGTGGTTCTGCTGCAGAATTAAGATTTGTTTTTCACCCCGAGGGTGAGGCCAAAAATGGAGAGACCGATAGGGACCCTTCTCGGCGCCCCCTACAGGACCCGGACCCACTTAAAGCCTATACACAAGGCTACCAAAGACTTGACTGGTTAGCACAGGGGCAAGCTTTTTGCCAATAATTATTTATTATGCTGTGTTTTTTTGGTCTATTGGCCTGATCCTTTGGAATTTTGAGACTCTGTGTTCTATTGGGAATCTCCAATAAGCCGCATTTACGGGAATCTGTGGAGAAACAGTGCTGTATAATTTAGAGCACCTTCGACAGGCTCCACTTTTTACTAGTCATACGATATTACATGCCCATTGATGAAACTATTGAGCCTTACTTTGTGTTTTTGTTTTTGCTAGAAATAAAGAAAATTAAATGCAGAAGGATACCAACGTGGAGCAGAAGAACTGAGTAGGAGAATTTTCATAGCTATTTAAGTATGTCCATAAAAGGGGTGGTGATAAACAAAAACATGATTTGAATCAAGTGAATAGGAATGCAAATGTATTAAATTGATAGATCGAAGCCTGGGTATCACAATTTATGTGAAACAAACATTTTAATTTTCTTTTTACATTGAACGAGGAACCCGTCAAACATGCCCTCTGTCACCAGCTCGCATTGCTTTAATATTGAACTATTCATTTATGATATTAAATAGTCTATATTTATCAAACCATTGTAGTATCTTCAAAATTCGATCGCAAAAAAATTGGTAGGGGCGGAAAATATTGCAGTGACTGCTTCCAACACTAAAGGCGCTATACCTGTAATAATTAAACTCGCAGGGAAGTTTGGCTCACATTTAGGATATAAACTTAGTTCTGAGAAGACCCAAATTCTCGTATCAAATAAAACCCCTTGTAATTCCAACTAGCTCAGTTGTAGACTACCTGGGTTTATGGATTACTGCAGACTGTGACCCGGATATGGGTTATTAACTTCAAGCCACTATTCTCCACAACTAAACTGCCGCTGGTGAAATGGCAGCTACTTTGATGAGGTAACCTTGTCAAAATATCGATTCATCTGGGCTTTCTGTACTTTCGAATAACTGCAAGGCATTATTTCCATTTCAGTCTTTATTTCGACATATTGTCATAAAAGACAAATTAAAAACACACATTTCATCATCTTATACATAAGAAAAGAGAAAAGAGAAGCACGGTACAACATCAAATACAACCATTAGAGCTACACATTTAAGTTAGACACGGAAGCATATCACGTAAACCAGGAACCACGGGAGTTCACTACATAATTAATATTCCTACTCGGCCATTTAAAAAATAAATATCTGTCTTCCATAAAAACATACTAAAACTTTAGTAATTAAAAATAAGAATACCACAATTATACTGGAATTAATTTTAGGGCGGCTGGAGAGCTTTCAGTTTCCCAGCTCTTATTATCCACATCCATTTCAAGAATTTAGCTATCGCTATCACCATTATTTCAGAACAATCAGTTTGAAATATTCTCAATGCAGTGATCCCTATCATAATACCCTTTTGAATGCAGACTGCTCTTATCCACTTATAACGGGGGACCTTGTATTCTGAGCAAATAAACAGAACGTGAGCTATGGTTTCCCGAAGTGTTATACAGAAAGGACACATTTGGTCATTTTTACTAGATGCCCATTTACAGGTAACCGTATTCAGCGGAAGGGTACCTACCCTGAACTGGTGGAATTGTTTCCTGTCATAGGGCATTGTAATCAAATCCCAATACATCTCATACCTAGGAGTATGTTTCAGCTCCATAAAAACTTTTGTATACGATGGAGCAGTATGTGACTGAAACTCCTCCTGGGATATAAATGACCAATAAACCTCTTTTAACTGTTGTTTTGTTGGAAATAATGTCTCCTGAGGGTTATCCCAAAGATCTCCCAAACCTAGAGACTTAAGGAGGGTTTTAACCTTTCTAAACCATATAATTTTTCCCCCAGTATCCATATCACGCGTTTCCAGAAGTGCTAAGGCGTAGTGATGCAATTCTGGGGTCACCCACAGTCTTCTCCAGTATGCAACTGGTCTGAATCTGCAAATATTTTCTAGACTCTGACAGCCCAGATCCATACGCAGGGGTACGAGTGGTGTGGAAGGTGGAAGCCCAGTTATGTAGCGAAGGAATTTGTTATGTGCTTTTTGTAAACCTACAATGTTGGACGACCCCCACAGTTCCACTCCATATAACATGGAGGATCTTACTTTAGAATCATAAATTCTTAATACTGGGGCTACAGGTTTAGTGGCTGACATCTTGAATTCTCTTAATAGGGCACCGGATAGTTGTGCGTGCTTAGAGATTAGATGGGCCACATGCGACTTCCACTGTAACCTAGAGCCCAGTATGATACCCAGGTAGCTGAAGCTATCTGTCTGCTCTAATGATTCCCCGTTCATAAAGACTCTGCCCCTGATGTTCCTATACCTATGCATAGTCATAAATTTAGTTTTAGAAACATTAACAGAGAGGCCGTAGTCATTACAAACTTTTTCAAAACAATCTATTGCCTTCTGAAGCCCTTCCTGGGTCTTTGACAATAGGAGGGTATCATCGTCAAACATTAACAGGGGAACGGGGATACCATTCTGTTTAGGTGGATCAGTTGTAGAGTCCCTGTAATAATCCATGACTCTGTTTATATATAGTGTAAATAATGTAGGAGCCAGCACACACCCTTGCCGCACACCCCTTTCCGTTGGAAAACTGGCGGTCACCTGGCTCTGGTTACCCCATCTGACCTGCGCGTAGTTATTTTCATGTAATTTTATCAAAACCACAAGCAGTTCCAGTGGGATACCCTGCTCGTGGAGCGCACTCCACAGCCTGTCTCTTGGGACTAAGTCAAATGCAGCCTTTAGATCAACAAAGGCTGCATAAAGTGTACCACCCCCCAGAACCACCCATTTCCAGTATATAGTGGAAAATCTAAAACCTTGGTCTACCGTGCTGGTCATGGGTCGAAAGCCAGCCTGGAAGGTAGACATGACTCCCGAGTCCTCGATCCAATTCTGGACCCTGAGAAGTACCATTCTTGCCACGACCTTCTGAATACAGGCTATTAAACTAATTGGCCTGTAGTTTCCCGGGTCCGCTCGGTCACCCTTCTTAGAAATTGGTATAATTTCTGCTCCCCGCCAAATATCCGGCACAGTGTTACCTTTGGCAATAGTGTTTGCCAATAATTTGATGTAAGGGACCCAGACTGATTTGCTATGCAGAAACAAATCGGCAGGGATTTTGTCTAAGCCCGGGGCCCTGCCCTTGGGTATTAAATTGAGGGCATCTTCAACATCTTTCTTGGTAAACACTAGCGTGGTTACTGATAAGGGACGGCATAAGAAGGCTGGGGCAGGTATTGGGACAATGTTTGTATTAGCAAACTGGGACTTAAAGTGCTTGACCCAGTGTTCTGGCGGGACATAGTTAACCGGGATTGGTTTTTGATTCCCCGAGCCCCACCTCACAAGATGCCAGAAGTCCGTCGAATCTCTGGACTTACTGGCTGCCAATAACTCCTCCCAGTGTTTAGTGTCCCACGCTTATTTCGCGGTGTTTTGTGTCCTTTTATAATGGTTCCTTGCCACCCGAATAGCCTCCCTGTCAGTAGATCGCACTGCGTCAGCTAATAATTTATATGCGGTCCTGCAGTTTTTATCATACCATGAAACCGGTTTTCTTTTCCCCTTACCAGGGTTCCTCTTACTCTGAATACTAAAATATTTGCTTAATTTAAGAAAAAGGGTCGAGTGAATAAGGACTACCCTACTACAGTAATCCTCATGATCTGACTCCCCCTGTATTTCGGTGATTGCTTCTTTTACCAAGTCATTCATTTCACTAATGGTTTCAGGTTTGCCCAGGCACTCGGCCCATCTAACCCGCCGAGTGTCATTTGCCATGACGATATCATCTATTACATCATCTAATGCTAGCCCCAGCCCTTTATAAAGCTGTAGCTTAAGACTGAGAGGATTATGGTCACTTTCAATATGATGAATGACAGTCATATCTCGTATTGAAGTCCAAAATTCAAGATTGACCAGAATATAGTCAATTCTGCTAGTACTCAGTCCATTATTAAAAGTTGGATTACCCAACTCATCCCCTTGTGTCCTACCATTCACTGCACGCAGCCCATTTTCTAAACTAAAGGTCTTAAGTTGGAGGGCTGCCTGGGTCCACCGTTTGATAGGGGGTATACTAAGGGGGGGAATTTGCCAACAGATATCCTCAGCCTCCGTGAGCTCTAGATCCATATGGTCCAGAGGCTCATAGGAGCAATTAAAATCACCACAGATTAATATATTGGCACCTCCCCTCCAGATACTTAGATAATGTCCCAATGCCACAACAACTTCTGACGGTTTCCCTCCCGGCTTGCCCCTGGTGTAAACATTAAAAATAATGAGTTCACCAAATGAGGGAGATTTTAACTTAACCCCCAGAATATCCCTTGAATTAATTGCTAGTTGTGTAATTGAGAATCTATCATCCTGTTTTATCCAAGTGGTCAATCCACCCTTAGGTCTACCTTTATTTGTTTTAGTTGCAGCTACTGCAAAGTGAAGATACCCAGATCTATATTGGGGTTCTAATGCCCATGTTTCTTGCATATTGACAACCATATAGTTATCAATAAAGGAGGCCCAATCCCTAGATGCCATCTTATTTTTAAGACCTACCACATTCCACAAAACCAAAAACTGGCTCTCCACAATTCTATTTTGAGGATTGTGAACATTTGTAGTATCTTCCATGCCATTGGTGGCCTGAATTCCCACTGACTCCGATCCACTAATCTCCATTGGACAACCAGTTTCATTGGCCATTCCTGAACAGTCACCAGGTATAGAATATCCTGTAACTCCAGGGAGAGCCTCATGGTTAATTAAACCGTGAGTTGTTACACCACCTAGACGACTACCTTGGTTATCTATTTGTGTACAATTATCATGGTTATTAGGTACATTAACACTGACACTGATCGGATCAGAATCTCCATCAGATAAACTTGGAACAATGGGTACAATCCCCTCCAAAACCTCGTCCGAAGCACCTCTAACCAAGAGGTGTACACCCACGATCTCCTCCCCGCCTAACTGTAGACTTCAATCACAGGCATCCAGACCGCTGAAGATGTCAAATCTGTTTGACAGCTCCAGCGGGGTGAATGGCACTGCATAGTCCATACTCCTATGCACAGCAACGTTTGGCCTGGTAGGTACTTTTTTCCACCCAGGAGTTTCTACAGCTGAAGCTACATACTGTACAAAGGCCGTGTTCCTATCAATCGGCATAGGGGGTAGGTTGGTAGTAGGAAGAGAGTAATCATGGGCAGGTTGGAAGGGAAATACCACAGATCTCGGATAGAAGTAAGTCAAAGCGCGTGGAAAGATACTACTATTAAGATTTCCCTGAGGCCAATTCAGGATATATCGTACAGCATTGTGGTCTCTAAAATTGACCACAACCACATCCCCCCCAATATCTTTAGGTCTTCCACCCAACCATTGAAGACGGCGTACATGTATTATTTTGCCATCTATATTACTGGCAATTGGCCTGTGTAATGTCAGCCAGTGAGTTATTTTATTCTTTAGTTGGGAAAAACTCTCTCTCGTATTCAATGGAAGCTCTGGTACCCCTGTAAGAATCACTACATATGGTACGGCCTCTGGGGGAAGATCCGGTAGTGGTCTCCTAAACTGTTCCCCCCGTGTCTGCATGGGGCCCCCCTCCTCATATCTCATTAATCCATTCGGGCAACTGGCCAGATCTTTAAAAGATTTGTTGTCATTGATTATTGAATGGCAATTAGATTTAACTCTTGCAGTGCACACAGGGGCATTTACACGATTAATTGTGCCATTAGTGTGAGTTAAATTAGAGGCAGGAGCTATCCCATTCAGAGGACGACTACTGGAAGACGGGACATCTAGTGTGGGATTGTTTGGAATTGTGTTTAATACTGACACAATTTCTATAGACGATGGTCGGGAGTTATTGGCAGGGTTATCTACTAGGGAAGGGACTGACGCCAATTTAAACTCTGGATTAACTTTTTGACTTGATGGACTTCTCTTCCTACCCAGCTCTGCTTCTATATTCCCTAGTCTATTCTCCATATTTTTCAATCTTTCTACTATAGCTAGAGTGTAGGTTCGCATAATAATCTCAATACTATCCAAGAGGTTGCTTGTATGTATTGAGTTAGACCTATTATCCTCCAAGCTGTGTTTAATACTAGATTCCCCCTCAGTAGATGCAGAAGTTAACAGGGATATAGGAGCATTAATCATTCCAGTCACATCCTTAAGAACAGTGTCAGTCGTTGCATTAGTACTGGAGGGAATGGCCTTTTTCCCCAAGTCAGTAAAACTCTGCTTCAACTTATTGGGTTCCATCCTTTTACGTCTCCTCTTGGTAGGAGGTGGGCCGTGCTTAATAGTTTGTACTGGTTTCTTCAATCTTTGTCGTGCTGTCTTGGGGGGAGTAGGTGACACAACAATCAGAACTCCAGAAGTACTAGAAGTACAAAGAGTATTATGTGGTGAGGTAGGAGTGACTGTTCCAGCAGAGCTATTGCTAGGCACTTCACAGTCTCTCAGCAAATACGGGACACCATCTGTGGATAAGGTATTATTCGCAGGATCTAGGGCTATCTCATCATTATAAACGGCAGCGGGGTTAGGCTCAGACAGTGCCCTCTTCTTAATATTTTCGATTGAGCGTCGGCGTTCTGCTCGGCGCTCTACAAGTGAGCGATCTGTCAAGCCTCCAGATGGAGTTCTAACAATGTAATTATCCAGGGTGCCATTCAATGGGGTCCCCACTCTGTTAACCACCGTAATTATCGGACTCAGCACATCCAGGGGCATGTTATGGACTTGGCAACCAGAAGACATAGCAGTAGGGTGAAATTGTGACTTACTGTGCACTCGCTTTGTTTCGATCACTATTTGCCCAGGGGGACGGGTCCAGTCCAGTCTCCTCAGGCCTCTGAGGGCCACAGAGGGCCCGCCCTTTGTCCGGGCTTCGTCCGGCGCCCGCCCGCGCGCGTCCCGCGACGCGGAAGGAGCGGCGTTCTTTTGAGCGCCTCCGGGCGCTTCGGTGACGTCGAGGGGCGCTAGGGCGCCTGGGAGCTGTGGTCTCCCCTCACCAGGGCCGCGAGATGGTATGGCGGCAACAGCAACGGCAGGGAAACACACAGCGGAGCACCAGCGGGACCCAAGGTGAGCGAGTGAGGGCAGGGCACCAGCGGCTTCCCCCCCGCAAATTCAGGCTCTCGGCAGTGTCAGGGCTCCAAACTCGAACTTCCCGCTCCACCGAGGGAGCGGCGTTCTTTTGAGCGCCTCCGGGCGCTTCGGTGACGTCGAGGGGCGCTAGGGCGCCTGGGAGCTGTGGTCTTCCCTCACCAGGGCCGCGAGATGGTATGGCGGCAACAGCAACGGCAGGGAAACACACAGTGGAGCACCAGCGGGACCCAAGGTGAGCGAGTGAGGGCAGGGCACCAGCGGCTTCCCCCCCGCAAATTCAGGCTCTCGGCAGTGTCAGGGCTCCAAACTCGAACTTCCCGCTCCACCGAGGGAGCGGCGTTCTTTTGAGCGCCTCCGGGCGCTTCGGTGACGTCGAGGGGCGCTAGGGCGCCTGGGAGCTGTGGTCTCCCCTCACCAGGGCCGCGAGATGGTATGGCGGCAACAGCAACGGCAGGGAAACACACAGCGGAGCACCAGCGGGACCCAAGGTGAGCGAGTGAGGGCAGGGCACCAGCGGCTTTCCCCCGCAAATTCAGGCTCTCGGCAGTGTCAGGGCTCCAAACTCGAACTTCCCGCTCCACCGAGGGAGCGGCGTTCTTTTGAGCGCCTCCGGGTGCTTCGGTGACGTCGAGGGGCGCTAGGGCGCCTGGGAGCTGTGGTCTCCCCTCACCAGGGCCGCGAGATGGTATGGCGGCAACAGCAACGGCAGGGAAACACACAGCGGAGCACCAGCGGGACCCAAGGTGAGCGAGTGAGGGCAGGGCACCAGCGGCTTCCCCCCCGCAAATTCAGGCTCTCGGCAGTGTCAGGGCTCCAAACTCGAACTTCCCAAGGCATTATTACATCTGTTATTTGGCAATTGATTTAATGGCGTCAGGCTATTAAATTGCTTGCCCTGTTTGTTGCAGCAAGAGAGTTAGATTTGCCAGATTTTCACTGGTATTATACAGCTGCATTGGGAAATTTAATTGCACAAGCAAAGCACATCGATACTGCAGCAACACCTCATTCTCTCAATAAATATTTCTTTCTAAACAATAACATTTTAGGTCCCCGAGTAACAATTCACCAACATGCGTGTTTTAAGCCAGCTAAATTGAAAACTATATTTAGCTTCCTATGATGTTTCTAAACTACTTAAATGACCAACTCTATGTTATAAAACTCCGATTTGAGATAATCCCCTTTTCTCTGAAAACCGGCATGGCAAATTTTCTTTTCTCTGGTTTGAGAACGAGGGTCAACCATATCTGGAATCTGATATCAAACAGTTGGTGCCTCACCTTTACAGAAATGCTCTAAATATTATTTCGCTCCTAGATCAATGGTTTGAATGTTATCAATTAAAAGAGCGTTTTCGATTGCATTTCCTGGTGACTTTAATATAAATACTAATTCAGTGAATGAGACACTTTCCAAGCCTCATAGAATTTCTGTATCTCACTGTGTATTCCGTAATAATACTGAGCCTAGACATGCCCTCTACTGACTGGTCTAAGAAAATGGAAGCTAGTTTATCGCCATAGACCATTAGTAAAGCGTAATGGTTGTTTAAGAGAGGATTGAAAACAACATCATTGTGCCCTAAGTGCGGTCTTCTGAAGTGGACTACAGATCTATGCTCGCTAGCTGCATAAAACGTTAAATATCAGGAATTTTTTTTTTACTTTGTCTATCAAGATATTAATTCTGTAATGAATGAATCTTATTTGAGTCGAATAACAAACCATTATTTAGTAATCCTATCTTACTGGCTACACTGATCCTTGCCCCTTGTTGGCAGGACAATAATCCTCCATCAGGCGGTCTGTGTTGGCAGGAACCTTATCTTGCTTTAAGTCAGAATTGGTGGGGCGTGGCCTGAGGCGTCAAGACGGCGGTCGCACTCTTGGAGTTCTCTGGACCCCCTTCGTCATCCGCCTCTAATCAACCCGTCTACAGCTACCATCCATAACCCTCTGCCACCCTCCAGGGTTTTCAGCCCCATTAGCTGTCTTTTGGTCCTTCTGGTGGGGGCGGCGGGGTCTCCCCGGCCCATTCTGCTTCCTACCTGATGCGGTCTGGAAATCCTGAAATGGCGGCCGCCTTGCCACGGCGCTTGTGAGCTGGGACCTGCGCCTGGTTGGATCGCTGCCGTGCTCCCCTAGGTGCTGCGGGGGCTCTGCGGCGCTGGACTGGATTGCTTTCCCCCTCCTTCCACCCTCCTCACTGGTGCCTCACCGATAATTCCTGCTGTGGTGCTGAAGCCGAGTTGGACTCGCTCCCCGCGTGGTCGGACCCGCGGGGGCTGGGGACGGGCTGCACCCTCATCAGCTCGAGGACCTGCCCAGTGTTTCGTGAGGCCCGACTGGGGAGGATCCTTCTGACATCGGCCCGGTGACCGTGGCTTGCGGCGATCGGCTGCCAGGAACGGGCAGTGGCGTGGGGGCTGGGCACGTCCCCCCCCCCTGCAGCGGCGGCCTCCTTCTACACCTCAGCTCCGGCCTGCTCAGAAGGAAGGGGGCACTGAAGCTTCAGTGCCACAACCGTCACCGCCCAGCCCCACGCCGGCACTCCTAGGTGTGGACCCCTCGGTGAGAGTCGTGGTTTGTGGAGGAGGGGAAATAGAACAACAAGAGCTGAAGAGGGGCTAAGGCATCAATGTCACCCCACCCCAGGGTGGCCCCGGGAGGAAGACCAGACCTCTACGCCACCGCAGAGCGGTGCGGACAGGGGGGCGCATGAACCAGTGCTGCAGCAAGCGATGACAGGGGGCCCCCAGATGAACCAAGGGGACCCAGAAGAGGACAGCGGAACAGGTATGTGAGCACCAGTCCCCGTAGGCTAAGTTCACTCAGCCAGGCAGGATAGGCTGTGAGACTGCCCCAAGTAACATGCCGGGCTGCGATGGGAGAGAAAGAATTCCAGGCCAGCCTCTTCGCTCCTCCCCCGCTGCCCGACAATAGCAGCCGGTCAGGCCGATCAAGGACGCAGCACGGGAGCACCCATGCCCCCTACACAAGTCCACCAGCCGGCCCCACCTCCAGCGCTCCAAGCAGGATAGGCCACACCCGCATGGGGGGAAGATCAGGACCGGATCGGCCCCGACAGCGGCAGCTGAGCCCCACCGCACCCCTTGTGCGGTTAGTCACACTAAGAAATGGCTGCTTTTTTTGTTTAGACAAACAGGCTGACATCTCTGGCAGAGAGGGTCGAAGCCGTTGTTAAATAGTTTTTTCAAGGGGAATGTAACACCCAGGTAGCCACACCTCTGAGTTGGACGATGGAGATCCACACACCGAGAGAAGGAATCTGGAGCTGGTTTTGCTGTAACTCGAGACAGTAGAGCAGTGGCAACTGGTCTTGTGCTAGACTTCACCCGGACTTCATAGGACTTCATTGCCCTGAGCTGATTACGAACATTGGAACCCTGCAGATAGTTACCTGCTCTCCCTGCTTGTCCTGTGGTTGCTGCTGGCTCTCATTTCTCCCGCCGCCGCTTTGCTGACTACGCGGCCGCCGAGAGGAGAAAAACTTCAGCCCCCAGAATCCCCAGCCCCAGGAGCAGGTGACGCTAATCACGCGCCCGGAGGTCCCATAAAAACAAGCACACCTCCCGCGTCGCGGGACGCGCGCGGGCGGACGCCGGGCTAAGCCCGGGCAAAGGGCGGGCCCTCTGTGGCCCTCAGTGGCCGAGGTTGGCCGGGCAGGGCCCCGTTATTTCCATATTGCTGCTCACAGCATGTACATTCTCTACAGCTATTGAAGGCGATAAAACGGTGAGGGTGATACAACTATACAACTATTGACTGGTCGCATATATAAACTATACATTGACAGTTGATTCTTAGTATATCATTGGTTAATTTATTGTGTATTAGTTTTTTGCTTTTATCCTTTTACTTGATACAAAATGACAGCCAAAAAACTACGCTCTGGAAGAGTCTTAGGGGGGAGATCATGTATTAAAACTAGGTCCAACCCCCTGAGGAATAATTTTGAACATAGTCTACAATTGAAGGGACAGATGCAGTTGTTTAAACTATGGGAAAAACCAGAGAATAAATATATGGAAGTTCCAGTCACTACTGACAATGAGACAATAACTACGACGGAACCGCAGATAGAAGCAGCCTTCGACACTAACTCTAGGTCAGCTACGGAAAAAGTTTCTCCCACCTTACTCCTGACTAAAGATGTAGACATCCTAGCATGTCCTCCCAAAGGAGATAATTCAGTCTTACTGAAGGCAGATTTGAAAGGTTTTCAGTATAATACTCCTAAGGTTACAGAAGAGAAGGTGGAGGATATAAAAGAAATCTCTATTCCGTCTAGTATTGATCTAGAATTGTGTGGTCGTTATATGGGTGAGAGGGTTGTGAAACAGCCTGATCCTTGTATTTCCTTAAACGGAGCAACGCCTTCAGGATTACGGCTATATAGTAGCACCCCCTCTATGACATCTAATGATATTTTTTCACTGCAGAGCGATTTGAAATCTCCTCAACTTAACCTATCAGGTATCTGCTCTCTTACTGCACCTGAATATATAAAAAATGAAAAACCAATTTCTGATTCTCTGATAGCACTTGAGCATCTGCTGACCTCCATATTAGGTTTATTGAATAAATTCGTTGGGAGCACTGACTGTATTATGGATTCAGTTACTGAAATATTGAAAGTATTAACTGCCAAAAATGCTGTGAACAGGTCTATTTTTCCTATCGAACCTATTGCTCAGAACGTTATTGATAGTAACATTGCATTAAGAAAAAATGTATCTGCGGGGTTGGTATTAAAAGTAGATATTCATGAGCCCTCAACCTCTTCTTTACCAATCTCTGCATCTTTGAGGAAAGAATTAGAACCGATTTTGAAGGAAGAACAATCGGCAGTGGTTAACCCAACCGCTGGAAGCGAATTTTTTCCTATTTTTATTCAGGATAAAAAAGAACCTGAAGGTATTGTGGTGACTACTGGGACAGTAATAGAAAAAAGCAGAAAGATTAAAGGGAAAAATAGGAAACCTGTTCGCAAATATAAGAAGAAAAGACAGAGGAAAATGATCTTTCAAGAGCATGTAAATACAGAAGTAACTGATGTTATAGAAACTCTAGATAGTTTAATACAGGAGACTTCATCTATTGAGGTTGCTGGTGGCCTCACCGATCCTCTAGCTGAAGGCCCCCCCGGTGTCAGCACCTTGGATGGAGGACCCCTTTGTTCTGAGGCTGGTGGGATAGAACCTCTTGAACCAAAGGATGAAGTTACAAGTAATAGGCCTATTGAAAAAATAGTACTTAATCCATCGGCATCTACTTTTTGGCCTTTAGCGCATGTGACCACTAATTCATCTACTGTAACACTAAAAACTTCCAACCCATGTGTGGATACTTTGTCACTGGATTTTCTCCCCTTATTCGATTTAGACCTTAATATGAATAGATCATGGTTGCTGAATTCCTTCAAGGACATTGAATGCTTAAAACTTATTTTGTCAAGCGACATTGATTTGGTTTCAATAATGGGGTTTGAAAATGGTCCGCGCGTAAGGGTAAAATTCTGTTCAAAAATAATTGCGAATCTTGTCCTCCAACAAGCGGAATCATTTCAACGTAGAGGGATTGATGTGCTGCCCTTTATTAATAATGGAAATCATATGTTCTTTAGAAAAGGAGCTTCTGAGCTGGGACTTGGGCAAGAAGACCCAATTATTCAAAATAAAGATCTAAAGATACGGGTTTCTAGAGGAAAGCGAATGGTCTCTCAGGTACCTTCTCCCCCTGAAAATCTTCTTATTTCCATGACAGAAGATAATCAACACTGGAATTGGCTTCCTGGAGTTTTATCCAGTAACACATCGAACAACTTAAGACCGTTTCTACATCTTTAACAGTCAATTAAAAATCATATCCTGGAATGCTGCAGGATTACATAATTGTCCTCAGAAGTTTGATTATCTGTTCTCTCTGAATGCAGATGTGCTATGTATTCAGGAAACATGGTGCAAAGATTCTCTTTATGGGGGGAAAAATTATTTTGTATTCGAGGCCCCAGCCACACCCTCAAGAAAAGGGCACGCGAAAGGAGGAATAGCCTGTTTTTTATCAAACTCATTACAATGGCAATTTTCCCATTATAAGGACACTAGTAATCTTTTTCAATCAATTACTATTAATAATTTAGTGTCCACAGGTAGACGGTCCTCTCTTGTAATTCTTAATGCATATATCCCACCTGAAGAGATTTTTAATACCGTTCTGAAGCGAATGTTTTCTTATGTCAAACAACTACTGGAGCTCGATCACCCCCCATATATATTACTTACGGGTGACCTAAATAGTAAAGTGTCCACTTCGAGTATAGACTTGTTTAGAAGTAAATTTAAGGAAGAAGCATACAATATACCCCAAGCAATCTTTCCTAGTAAAATGAAAACTAACAAAAGAGGAAAGATATTACTTGAAGAACTTAGTTATGTAGAGGGGTTAATTGTAAATGGTAGGATGCCCTCTGACACTCCGGCTAAGTTTACACATAATTCCTGTAGGGGTGAATCTATTTTGGACTATGTAATTACGGATTATGATTCATTTTCTTATGTTCAGGACATGATGGTCTCTCAATCTTGTTTGAGCGATCATAATGTGATTAATATAATAGTTTCATTACAAACCCCAGATACTGAATCATGGTCTATAATTAATAAAGGTGTTTCAATTCATTGCAAGTCTGGAAGGTGTTTCTGGGACCCTTCAACTATGAAAGACGTACAAAATATTCTTGCCCAAACCTTACTTGATCTAGATGATTGGCAGGGTAGGGAATTTTCATGTTTTGAAACTCTTAAGGAAACCCTTACCATGAGAGCTAGGAAATTAAGTAAACCTAAAAAGCCATATCTCCCTCCTAGTTTATTATTACCCCTAAATAAGGAAATAAATAAACTCGTAAGGCAACAGTTCATTAGTAGAACTAAGGAAAATGAGTATAAGATAGCCTTATTAAGAAGAAGGCGAGCTAGACTTAGAATCAAATTAAAAAGAGAAAAAGAAGATTCTCTCTGGATCAGGTTAAGAGAGGCATCGGCCTTTAATAAATCTAGAGAATTCTGGACCCTAATAGGGAAGGGATGTGGGGTAAGAACTTCCCCTATCCCTATCTCTATTGCCGAAAATGTCTGGATATCATTTATATCCAGTTTGTATGCTTCTAATAATGTAGAGGGGGATAGCTGGGATTTAGCCCTAAATAGTCAGCCTATTATAGAGCTCCCATCTGAGAAAACGATCGCTTCGGTGATAAAGAGTATGAGTGCGTCCGGAGCTATGGGCCCGGATGAGCTGCCCATGTCTATAATAAAGCAAGACGTTACATCCTGGAGTAGGATTCTCCTTCCAGTATTCCGTGCGTGCTTTTTACTGAGATCAGTCCCTAATTCGTGGAGGGGAAGTATATTAATCCCGATATTCAAAAAAGGAGAGCGGGATAGCCCTGGGAACTATCGTTTAATTGCTCTTTTAGATTCGATAGGGAAAATTTTTGCAAAATGTCTTTTGATTTTAATCTCCGAATGGATGGAAGCGAATGACATCCTACCTTTGGAACAAACTGGATTTCGTAAAGAGCATGGTACACTTGATAACTTAACAGCATTACAGGTGATTGTCGATAAATATGTACGTGTTCGCGGTGGTGGAATATATGCGGCATTCATTGATTTCTCCACAGCGTTTGATAAGGTCGACCGACCAACCCTGTGGAGAAAACTCGCTATTCTAGGGATGCCGTTATATTTGCTCGAACTTGTAAAAGCCCTCCACTCGAACACGTGGTGTAAGGTATTACAAGGTGGAGAAAGAGGTTTGTCTCAATCTATCCCCTCACCTAATGGGCTAAAACAAGGGTGCATATTGGCCCCTATATTGTTTTCTCTCTATACGGCAGACCTTCCTTCTTCCATTTCAGTGTGCGGTGGGATAGCCCCGATAATTGGAGGATCTCCTGTATCAATTCTAATGTATGCAGATGATATCCTCATATTAGATTTAACTCCGAAGGGCTTGTCTAACCGCTTATGTGCATTAAATCAATTTGCAGAAGCAAATTTCATGAAGATTAATGCTTCGAAAAGTAAAATCATGTGTATTTTTGGAAAGAAAAAATGTAGGTCTGTAAATTACGGATGGGCCATAGGCGGACATAAGCTAGAGGTGGTAAAAACCTACACCTTTTTGGGTAAAATAATATCGGCAAACTTAAGTGAGAAACTCCATACAGATCATAACTCGCGTAAAGCATTAGCCCATGGTATGGGATTATGCTCCTTGTACAAGGCTACAGGGAAGAGACACCTTACACTATTTATGGAGGTATTTAGGGCAAAGATCCCTGCAACTTTATTGTATGGGTTAGAATTAGTAGAGTTAAAACACTGGGGATTTTTACATAGAATGGAAGGAAAGATATTAAGAAGAATTACTTCCATTAATACAGCTTGTTCTGTATCCTCATGTAGATTGGAGTTCGGACTCAGAAGTTGTTGGGTACAGGGGCTGATAGCTCTGGTAAGGTGGGTAGCTTGCATAGCTAGAGGTAAAAAGGATTCCTTACGGGAAGCCATAAAAAATGAGCTTCTGGGCAGTTTCAATGAGTTTTCCCTGTTAGTAAAAAACTTTAGAGAAGCAGTAATTCTGTTAGAGCTGGATGTAAGTACTCTGTTCCTACTTACTCCCTCCGAACTAAAATCTAAATTAAAAAGTGCATCTTGGGAGCTCAGTTATAAATTGGATATGATTGCCCAACAAGGAAAATCGGAAAGGCAACTTCTTTTAAACACATATACATTAAAGCTGCCACAACAATACCTCACATGGAATATCCCCCACAGAGTCCGTAGGTTTTGGTACCTGTTAAGACAAGATTTGCTTCCACTAAATCCACTTTTAGCTAAATGGTATGGTGTATCTCCTATATGTAATCTTTGTCATAATGCTGTACAGGATCGTAATCACGTTCTGTTTATCTGTCCTGTTTTACGCCCATTGCGTTACAAATGGTTGAAACCTATCTGTTTACAATTAGGAATTTTAAATGTAAACACTTTTTTTCATGCACTTTACTGTCCTCCAAATGAAATGTTCTGTTTTAAAGTTTTTAACTTTTTTTTAGGTTTTTTAAATATTTATTGAATGAAATATAGAGAAATATCTGTCAATTGTCAGACCAGTGTATATGATGTATCTTCTTCTCATCTGTTTGTCTGTGATTTTATTGTAAGTATTGTTGTATAATTGTGTCTTTATTTTATGTGGCCCTCTTTGAGAGCCAAAACATAATAAACTTAAACTTGTGAAACTCATAGGAAATCGATCCCTGAGGCCAAAGTCATCCCTCCAAGCTCGAAGGTCAAGGGGTGGCCACAAGAAGACACCTGACATAGGCTCAACCTCCTTGGCATCCTTGAGCATCTTCAGCATCATGTATCCCTTGCATCAGGGCTATTAAATTGACTTCAATGGTGATTTGCCCATATGATTCAGAACTGAACGGGAGACTGCAAAAACTAACAGCTAACTGCCTAAGTGGAACTAATTGGTCTCTTTGACTGGCTCCCTATCGGAGTTGACGCCTCCTCCCCCCAAGAGATCCCATATAGTTGTTTTAATCGTGGTTGTTGTGGCTAAACTTAAACCGCGATTGTGGTAAATTACAAAGATTGACTGCAGCTAGTGACAAGCAGTGATTTATTGTTTCTTTGAAAATGCATACTTCCGGAATCCTCTGGTGGACATTTGTCATTGAGGTGTCTATTAGAAGATAAAAATACAAACTATTTTTATGAATTGGTGTCAGATATTCATTCTGGTAGATTTTCTTTGTATTCAACTTTTCCGTACTTCTAAATGCTTTACATTTGTTCCTTTCATAAAGTCTGACTGCTCTGAGCCACAGCTACCCTGGGCTAAGCGAGAGGTTTTTAGAAATGAACCTATCTGGACCTGATATGGAATCGTGCCATTATTATATAGTGAGTTTGCACAACCACGAAAATATAATAATGCGCTTTCCTCAAATTGGTGCCTAGAGGTGGGATCCAGAATTTGTGCTTCGCAGTACCACAGTTAGTACATTTTTAAAACCTAAAAATTCACCAACTCAACACCTAACAAGAAGTATATGTGATTGCCAATACTATTTGCTTAATTGGACCAAGTTTTACAGTCTAAAAAGCACCAGCTCCGAAAGTTACAGATCATATAAAAGTTTTGAAAAGTTCCTAAAAGTTGTTGCAAAGCTCAGGAAACATGGAAAATGATTTTGCCACACTGCCCACAGTTAAAATAATTAATGAGCTGAGGGCTTTGTGTAATGACAGAATGATTAATCTGGGCTCTTCTGCTAAGAAAGAGGATCTGGAGAAGGGCCTCAGGGCGGGGAGGAAGCTTGCAGAGCCCATGTACTCCTGGAAGAAAAAATTACCCCAGACAGTGCAGAAGAGTGTGAGGACAGGAGGGTCATCAATGAGGAGGATGGAGGGTATACTGACACTCTGACCCCTTACACCTGTACCAGGGTCCCTTCAATATTTAGTAATGAAAGGAAATCAACTTCAGGGAGGGAGCATGCAGACCTCGAGGCCCATATAAGCCTCCTTCGTTTGGAGGAAAGGAGTCTGTCCCTAAAGGAGAAGAGATTGGCCCTCGAAGAGAGGAGGGGAAAGTTGGGCTTGCAGTTTAGCAAAGGTGGTGGTAGCAAAAATTTAACTGAGGTCTCTGCAAGGCGTGCCCATGGGTTACTGGCCTAAAGAAGCTACCTGTGTCCTCTGTCATACCAATGGATTGTCTGTTTGGGAATGACCTTGAAACATCTGCTTGGGCATGTGTGGAGAGGAAGGCTCATGCAGCAATGCTGGGCCTACCTGTTTGGGTTTATGTAGCTGTAAGGGCACGAACAGCACTGCAGGGGAGTCAAATGAGCCTAGAAGAATGGCTCAGGACACTAAGATCAAGAAAAATGACAAGAAGTCTGGACAGGCAGCTTCCAAAAGTCCTCAGACCCAAAAGGACTCTAGCCCTAAGGGCAATGATTTAGTGTCTGCAGAGGACGATGCCTCCTTGAGAGACATGCTAAAGCTCACAGAACCTCAGAGGGCAGGTGGTCCCTCCATGGAGGATTTGTCACAGCCTCAGAGGAACTGCCCCAGTCTTGAAGGCATTTTCCAGTTAGCTGAAAGTCAATAAAAAGGGGCAGGGTTGACAGTGGTACCCGCAGGGTCTAATGGTATGAGAGAGTGCTGTACAATGAAGCAAGGGAACTCAAACCAGGGGCAACCAGGAGGGTGTTGCTCCCTCAGCAGTACAGAGCATTTCTTCTCAGTTTAGCCCATGGCATCTTCCTGGCTAGACATATGGGACAGGACATGACTTGAGAAAGGTTAGTCAACCATTTGTAGTGGCCTCAGAGGCAAAACAAAAGAAAAGAGTTTTGTTGCTCTTGAGTCACCCTCTCAAGCCAATGGCAAGACAGGGGGCAAGCCAAAGGAATCCTTAATCCCACTTCCTGCGGTTGGGACTCTCTTTTTGGAGAGTGAGAATATACATTGTTGGTCCCCTTGACTCTCAGACTGCATCTGGAAATAGATTTATTCCGGAAATAGTGTGCCATTCCAACAGGTAACCAGAAGGAACTCCCATTAGGACTGCACCCAGAGTGAATAAGAATAAGAAGAATAACTTTATTGTACAGTTAATTAAAACTCACAATATTAAAACTTCCATCATTAAAAATCATTCAAACCTTGTTTTACACTTATATTATTCGAATAAGAAGAAAAAAGTATTTTACACTCTATAAAATCGAGACAGTCTCAACTGCATTTTCTGTATAGTCCTTTTCTAAGTTTATAAAGTGAATGTGCCTCTGTTTGCCGGAGCGTAATTATGACTTGGCAAGTGTCTTGGCGGACTGTTCCTTTGTTTGGTTGAAATGCTGTTGCTTGCTGTACTTCAGATGTACCGTATGGCTAGCTCGTGAGTCTTCTGGCCGCTATATCAAAGTACTTTGTTAGTCTGCAATTTAGCTGGATCTCTTCAGGTTTAAAGCACAGCTTCACAGCCTGCCTGCAGCTTTTAATGCCCTTTTGGGTCCATAATACTCGGAGTAAGGCGCACCTTATGTCCATCAGGTTTGGGCAGATGCAAATTATATGTATTAGGTCCTCTTTCCCTGTTCTACAAAGACGGCAAAGGTGTTCTTCTGTTCCTCTTTTCCAAGGTGCCAGTTGAGGTAGTATTGGTAGGATGCCGAAGCGCAGTTTTAAAAATGTATCTTTTGTCTTCTGCGTGAGACCCGTTTTCAGGTATTCCTGCGGCTTTAGAACTTTAGAAACTTTCAGTACTGTCCATCCATGAGCCATCTTGGCCAGAATTTCTTTGTCTTCTATGGATGATATCATTTTGGTTACTTTTGTTATCACCTTTTTGAAGCTTTTATTGTCTGTGATGACTCCCAGAGGTTTGTTAATTCCAGGTACTCCAGTGATTCTAATAGATACTTCCTGGCGGGTGACTTCTCTCGGGTGGACAGTTCGATCCAGAGATGGGCGTTTAGAGATCCTTGCTCCGCGCCTCTGATTTTGCGCCAGCTTTTTATATAGGCGCCTCTTCTCTCCACTGTTTGTCTCTGGAGACCAAATTCAAGGTGGATTTGGGCAGGGGACACGTAGTTCGGCAGATGGAAGATTGCCCTGTATGCTCTACTGATTATTTTGTTTAGAGCCGTCGCATCTTTCCCTTGCATGGGTTCACTGCCGTATGTGAGCATTGGCTGTAGACGTGCTCTGATCACCTGTAGAAGGGGATCTAGTGATCGATCGGGGAGAACTTTCTTCAGGGGCTTCATTGAGAAATAGAATGTTGTGCCCTTCCGACGGATGGCCTCTAGTTGGGGTTTAAAACAAAGATCTACTGTCTAATAGTACACCTAGGTATTTATAATTGACTACGTGGTCTAGCCTCTGTCCGTCGAGGAACCATGCAAGTTTCTTTGTTTTATTATGGTTCACTGACATAACTTTTGATTTGTTTAAGTTGATCTTTAATGCATTGTTTGATGAGAATTTATTGGTGGTGTCCAGGAAGTGTTGTAGTCCAATCAGGGACCAACTAATTAAGACCAGGTCTTCTGCATATAGGAGGTAGTTTGATGTCTCCCAACCGCGGGGCATGCGATTTGGTTTTGTCCAGTTCTCCAGGAAGATCTGCGAGAAAAAGGTTGAACAGCATGGGGGCTAGAACGCATCCTTGTTTTGGACCTCTGGTGGTGATGATTTGCCTTGAAAGGTGCGTTCCAGTTCCCAGTTTAATCTTGACCCAAGTGTTGGTGTGCAGTAGTATCAGCTGTTTTAGAAGTGGCCCGGGAATCCCCCATTTTTCCAGTTTCTGCCAGAGTTTGGTGCGGTCTACATTGTCAAACGCGGCACTGTAATCTATGAAGCATAGAAATAGCGAGCTCTTGGCTGTCTTAACCGCGTCTATCAGTAGGGTTAGCGCCATGATATTAGTTATTGTGCCCTGGCCTCTGCAGAATCCGGTTTGGTTTGCTGGGATGATGTTTTTTGTAGTTGCCCAGGATGTTAACTCCTCCAAGAGGAGTCCCGCATAGTACTTTGCCTCTGTGTCAATAAGGGTGATAAGTTGATGGTTACTTGGATTGCTCCTTTCACCCTGTTTATAGATCGGACTTATTATTGATCCTCTTCAGAATGATGGACATATTGCTGTTACCCTAATTTCCTGGAAGACTGGCGCCAGTGTGTTGCTCCAGAAGTTAGCGTCTTGCTTGTACATTATTGGCGGGATTCCGTTGGGGCCAGGAGCGCCTTCTAGTTTCCCTTTTGATATTTGTGGCTTAATCCTAACCGCTGTTGCTGCATGATTTTTTTCCTCCCTGTTTAAGGTTAGTTTGGAGCTTGTTGTTCCTTCCTCCTCCGGATTTGCAAGCTTACGCAGGATCTCAGTCTGGTTGGAGTCGTCATATACTTCGGGCCCGATTCACAGAACTAACTTAAGACAAAATCCTAAACTTACTACCATTTTGGTATTCACAGAAGGCACTTACTCATTTCAGTATTCACAGAAGTTAGGAGTCCTAACTTTAGGACTCCTAAATGCCTTCTGTGAATACCGAAAGTCTTAAAATTAGGATTTTTCTCAGTTTAGTAGTAGTATAGTTAGGACTCCTAACTTTAGGACTCCTAAATGTCTTCTGTGAATACCGAAAGTCTTAAAATTAGGATTTTCCTCAATTTAGTAGTAGTAAAGTTAGGACTCCTAACTTTAGGACTCCTAAATGCCTTCTGTGAATACCGAAAGCCTTAAAATTAGGATTTTTCTCAGTTTAGTAGTAGTAAAGTTAGGAGTCCTAACTTTAGGACTCCTAAACTGAAAAAAATCCTAATTTTAAGACTTTTGGTATTCACAGAAGGCATTTAGGAGTCCTAAAGTTAGGACTCCTAACTTCTGTGAATACCAAAGTGAGTTAGTGTCTTCTGTGAATACCACAATGAGTAAGTGCCTTCTGTGAATACAAAAATGGTAGTAAGTTTAGGATTTTGTCTTAAGTTAGTTCTGTGAATCGGGCCCTTCATGTTTGTGTATTCCTGTTTTGTTACTGCTTGGATAGATCTTAATTGTCCGAGTTTTTCCTCTGAGTGGGTCCCCCACTGGGTTTTTATCATTGAAGTGATTTGATAAGTAGTGTGCCCATTCGGATTCAGATATATGTGAATTTATTCCTTTGTGTCCTGGGCGTTGGAGGCTATGGATTGTTTCCAGAATCTGGCACTGTTCCTCTGTTTCGAGTCGTACACGATTTTCGTCCAGAGTTCCTCGTTCATTTGCCTTTTCCTTTCCCAAGTCTTCTTTTTTTGCTGAGCATTTAGGGTTCGCAACTCTTTTTGCAGGGCTTCATTGTTCGATTGTTTGCGGAGCTGCCTTAGGATCTGGTTTATTTTCTGTTTTAGGTTTTTTATCCCTGGTGTAATTACCTTTACAAATATGCTGCTTGATATGTTCCCTTTGCGGGTTTTTTGCTCTGTGGCGTATGTTGTTCCAAGTTCCATTACGAATTCTTCCCAAGCCTCTAGTGGGTTCTTTGTCAAACTTGTTATCCGGTTGAAGATTATTTTTGCATTGATTGTTAGTTCTTCTACTTTATCGGTCTTGCACCTTATACGTCTGAAGTTGGAG
Source organism: Triturus cristatus (assembly GCF_964204655.1). Lineage (NCBI taxonomy): Eukaryota > Metazoa > Chordata > Amphibia > Caudata > Salamandridae > Triturus > Triturus cristatus. Next base: position 1,078,804,591 of record NC_140589.1, on the reverse strand, counting down.
GAATACTCTGTCCCGATGCTTTTTCTTGCTTCCATCTCATTCCCACTAGTGACGCCTAGTTTCACTTCTTGTGGTAGGTGGTCGCTTTGGCTGTTTTCTCCAACCTTGAATGAACTTATTATTTCAAACAGTGGTAGTGTTGCAAGGGTGAAGTCGAGGTTAGTACTCTTAGGTTTAGCTGCTCCAGGTCTTTCAGTAGTTGGTTTGAGCATCTTGTTTGCTTGTTTGGGGAGGCTTGGGATTGGTTTGGTATTCCCCACTTGCTGGTTCTCTTCAATGTAACCTGCTCCTGTTGTCTTTCTGTTCCTACCCTTCCTATTTTGTTTGCGGTGGGCTCGCGCATTCGTAGATGTCTCTGCACGTCCCTTTCATTGATTGAGATGTTCAAAAAGGATACTTCTGGTGTGTGTTTGGATTTTGGATATGAATCCCCTTGCTTGATGCCAGTGTAATGGTCATTGCCGGTTCCTGATGGTTTTTCACTGAGACCTGTTCTTCCGGACCAGACCTCCATTGTAGGGTGCGTTATTGTGTTTAATTTTAGATCCGCTAAAGAGGTTCCCTAGCATCGTGGGTAGGGAAGATAGCTTATCGACTATTGGGGAACAGACGCAGCCGGTTCTTACTATTTGAGATAGTTTTACTGCTTCTTGTCCTCTTTTTATGATGGCATTAAGATCCACAAGTTTTTCTTTCTATCCCGGAAGTAGCTTCTGCTAGCGTTTGCAGTATGGTCAGCTGCATGTCTAGTTTATCGGATTGGTACTGCAGTGCTGTTGCCGATAGCTGGATTGTATTTAGTAAGGTTACCCAGAATGTGTCGGTGGGCCCTCTACTCCCCTCAATGTACTGGTGAGATCGCTCTTCTGTGGAGCTATTGAAGGTTGGTTTTACATTATATGATGCCACTAGGTCCTCTCATTCTTGTGACGCCAGAAAGGTCATGGCACTACCTATAGTGCACGAGTCCTCGTGTAGCAAATGTGGGGGGGGATTTGCTGGGTCAATATTCCTTGGCTGTTTCTCAGCTGTTAGAGTGTCACCTTGTATGGTCAGTTGCTTATGTAAAGAGCTATTTTTTGCGTAAGATGTTGTGATCGTTCCATCGTGTTTGCTCAATATGTTCTGATTGGATGGGGAAATGTAGATGGAGGATGACTGACCTCTTGAGTCATTGGGACTCTGGTGCTCCGGGAGCCCTTCTAGTTCTGTGGCCCTTTTGCTCTCGTTCTCCGTCTTGGTCTCGGGCACGAGCCCCCTAGAGTTTTTTTCCTGATCCCCTGAGTCTTTTGGTGAGTTGTTTTGGCTGCTGGCCCCATTCAGTTGCTTCTATGGTGTCACCAACTTGCCCCCATTGAGCTCCATCCCCCATTATACTGCTCGAGTGGGCTATGGACTCCATGTGGTTTTTGAACGTGTGTATTTCTACGGCTGTTGTTCTTGATGTTTGGGGTAATGGACTATCTGCTCCAGCGGGTCGCAGTGGGGATTGTAGACTGCTTTGTCTGGGTCTTTTAGAAATGTGAATTTCGTATAGATTTTTGGCTGGTAGTAGTTTGTAATCTTCCTTGGAGGTTGTCCTTCTATGTTTATAAGTTCGTACGGGTTTTTTCTTTTGTCACTTTTAGGTGTTACGTTTAGCTGGTTTGCATTTTTTTGCTCTGTTATGGATGATGGACCGTTTTCTTTGTTAGCTAGCGGACATTCGATTGAGCAAGTTTTTGTATCCTTGATGTTCCCCTTGCTGGTGCTTTTGCTGTCCTTGATGCTAATTTCACTTGAGTTGTCATTTTCTGGGGTCTCCTTACATCCGTGGTTTTCACGTGCGACTTCCTTTCTTTTTTGTTTGGGTGATGGCTCTTCTTACTCTTCCAGACCTCATGAAGATCCACCACTTCTGGTGCTGCAGGTACTGGAGAGGGGGGCCCGGTCCCTGGCTCTGCGGTTTTGCGGCTAATGTGTGGCTGCGATTTCAGCTCGGCTCGGCCGACGTGGCGGGGGCGGTGGCTTTCGGCGACTTCTACGGCTTCGGCTCGGTGGATTTTCCAGTTGAGTTACAGCCGTTTAACCGCTTATCCTCGCTCGCTGCACTTCACTGCAAAGAATGCCACGGCTTCTTCCAAGCGCGAAACGTCCGATTCCCCCACACTTTCATTAGCCTTGATCTTTTAACAGGGTTTGGTGAGTTTGAAATGTTTGGTGACTCCAGCGGTGTTGGTGACTTTTGGAGAAGGCTGCGCTTGGTGATGGTGCTGGCTGGGGCGTCTGATCCCCTCTGATGACCTTTGTCGGTGGCCCAGTCTCTGATTGTGAGGATGTGGTGCAACCAGTGGATGTTTTTCCCAGATGGCGTAGAGCGGGGTGGGGGGTTCGGGGTTGGGGGGCGAGGGGCTGGCAGAAAGTAAACAGGAGGACGATCAGGAGCAGGGCACACTGGGGTGCCACAGCCGCACCCAACCTAGTTGGGCCACTTCCGCGGCACGCCCAGGCACAACACTCTGCAGCCTCTGATAGCAGTGGCCGCGCTCCAGACCCTGCTCTTGCTCCACCCGGAGCTTAACACAGCCTGCTCGCTCCTTACCGCAGGCTGCCTATGTTATAACAGAGGCAGAGGCAGCAGTCAGCAGTCCACTGACCTCAGGGTGTAAACCAGATAAAAACCGGGTTTTGGCCAGGATTCACGGATTGTCATCGACGACAACCAGCATGTATCTCCCTCCGGGGGGGCTGCTGAAATCCGCACTGGCCTTTTCCCATGGGGCACTGGTGCCCACTTCCGTGATGACTGGTGCTGGCCTGCTGGGGAGGCTGGTTGCGAGGCATACGGGGCAGCACTGGATGATCGACTCGACCTGCTGGTCTATGCCAGGGAACCAGACCTTTCTTCGGAGGCGGTTCTTCGTTTTCACTATACCTTGGTGCGCTCCGTGAGCCAGGAGAGCGGCCTGGTGAGTCAGGCACCTTGGTAGGACAAGGCGAGGACCTCTCAGTAAGCAACCATCGGTGGACACTGACAGTTCATGACGAGCTAGGTGTAGAGCTCTCAGAGTGGTCTGTGCTTCTATGGTGCGAAATGGTGTCGGGTTTTGGAGCGGCTTCCAGTCCCTGGAGGAGAGTGCCTGGATAGCGATTTGGAGGCAGTCATCCTCTTTGGTTGCACGTATCACTTCTTCCAGCGAGATTGGGAGAGGCCTGGACCGTTCGATGATCATCCGCACATACTCCTCGGTGGCTGTCACTTCTGCCACATCTGGCTCTGTGACCGGTCTGACGTGCCTGGATAAGAAATCGGCTGGGTTACGGAGTGCCTGATCGATATTCCACAGTGAACTGAAACTCTTGAAGTTGTAGTATCCACTTTTCAATCCTTGGCGGTGGACGCGACGACGATCCTTGGAAGAGCGGAATGAGGGGTTTATGATCAGTCACCACTGTGAACGGGTGTCCGTATAGATATAAGTGGAAGTGGCGACAACCCCACAAGATTGCAATGGCCTCTTTTTTGATTTGCGAGTAGCGTTGCTCCGTGGGCGTCAGGGTCCGGCTGGCGTAGGCGACGGGGGCCCACTCTCTGCAGGCTTGCTGCTGGGCTAGCACTGCCCCTAGACCCCTAGACCTGTGGGGCTGGCATCGACTACCAGCTGGGACTCGTGTCGGGGGTCGAAGTATACCAGAGACGTATCAGCGGAAAAGGCGGCTTTTGTCCTCTGGAATGCTTCTTCTTGCTCAGTCTCCCATTCCCAGTGGTTGGCGTTCTTGGTGAGGTCACGTAGGGGGCCAGTCAGATCCGACAGGTTTTTTATAAAGCGTCCACAATACGTAACTATGCCCACGAAGCTGCGGACTCCGGACACTGACGTCAGGGCTGGGGCGTTCTGTATGTCTTTTACTTTGTCCGGATCAGGGCCAATGCCTTTGTCAGAGAAACGGTAGCCGAAAAAAATTTATGTTTCTCCTGAGGAACTCGCACTTTTCCCGGTGAAGGGTGAGTCCACTGTCTCGGATCCGGGTGAACATCGCTTGGAGGCGTTGGATGTGCTCTTCCAGAGTGCGTGCATGCACTAAGATGTCATCGTTGATATTTAGGACACCTTCCAGCCCTTGGAGGACAGTCTTGATTATGTTCTGGAAAACTTCAGCGGCGCTGGAAATTCCAAAATTGAGGCGAGTGTAGCGCCAGAGTCCTGCGTGGGTGGAGAACGTCGTGATTGGACGAGAGTCTGGATGGAGTGGGACCTGGTGGTATTCCAACCGGAGGTCCATTTTTGAAAACCATCTAGAGCTGTACAATTCTCCGATAATATCGTCTACCGTCGGGGTCACGTGGCGTTTGCGCTTTATGGCGAGGTTCGAGACCCGCATGCCCACAAAGATGCGGATCGCATCTGGTTGTTTTGGTTTCTTTGCGACGACGATGGGAGACACCCATGGGGTAGGGCCTCGCACCCGTTCGATGATTCCGGCTTTCTCCAAAAGACGCAGCTCCGCTTCTAATTTGGGACGTAGATGGAAGGCAACCCTCTGGTGACGGAGGTCGATCGGGGCGACATAATTATCGATGTGAAGTCGGATGTCAGGGCCCTTCTGGCATACGATCCCCTCGAACAGCGTCCCGAATCCACGCAGCAGGTGGTCCAGGTCATTGGCATGGACGGGGAAAGCAAAGTGAATCAGGTTGAGGTCTTGTGCGGTCCGGCAGCCTAGCAGAAACCAAGAACCTTCTTGGGACACATAAACTTTGGCCTGCTGGTGAGTGGTTTTGTGAGAGAAGTCAGCCTGGAATACTCCGCATAGAGTGGAGACTTGGTGCCATAGGCGTAGACCTGTACTCTGGTGGGGCGAAGCTCTGGGGGATTTGGCAGGTTCCTGTAGACACTGGCTGCCATGTGGTTAATGGTGGCACCCTTGTCAATGAGGGCAGCGACTGCTTGGTCTTGTACTTTGACGTTGCACATGGGTGTGGCAGGTTGAGCGGCCGTTAGGGTGTTCAGCATTCTGACTACGTGGACCGTGGCGGCATCGGTCTCATCGTCATCCATGTCGCTGCTGGCAGGATCCTCAGTGGTGTGTTCCATCGCGCTGACTCTTCGAGGCGGGCCACCTTGTCTTCTTCTCGGTGTGGAACGGCATACTTTGGAGAAGTGATTAACTTTTCCGCAGGCACTGCAGGTTTTGCCGTGAGCTGGGCAGGCGCCGTCATGTGGTGAGGGGCCTCCGCACCATCCGCAGGGGCGGCTGTGGGCACTATGTTCGACTGGTGCGGTTTTCGGCCAGGTGGCCCTTTATCGTGGCTCGTGGGCATCGGTGCAAAGGGCACACACTGGTTCCTCCTTGATAGGGACGCTTGGATTGGGGTCCATGTGTGCCGCCCTGGCCTTTGATAGTTCCTTGGAGCGGCCGAGCGTTAAGATGTCCCTCATCGACATGTTGTGTTCTTGTAGGACTCGCTCGCGTAGTTTGGATGACGCGCAGCCTTGAATGAACTGGGCCCGGACTTCATCGTCCTCATCTGGGAGGGTGCATGTGCTTGCTAACTCCTTCAGCCTGGCATAAAAAACATCCACCGATTCCTCCGGAAGTTGGCGGGCTTGGCGGAGCAAGAACCGATCGTAATCCGGGTTGGCAAAAGGTTCGAAGCAGTGAAGCGTAGTTTCTGGGGGGACTGGCCTCCCGTATCCTTTTGGAAATGTTATGGATGTCGGAGCCACCCAGGTGCATGAGCATGAGGGTTTGCAGGCGGTAGGGTGCTGGGCTCTGCAGGTGATAATGCCGGCTATATGCAGCTTGGAAGGCAGTGTGTATGATGGAGGGTGCGAGCGGGCACGCCGCACTCTTACCGGTGCAGGGTGGGAGCCTGGGGTCCGCGATGAAGGATGACCGGCAGGTGGCAGGCACTGGGGGGGCCGGATCGCACGCATGCATTCGCGGGAAGCAGCGGACGGCTGCGTCGGCCACTGGCAGTATGTCAGAGCACTCGGTCGTGGCGGCGGCCACGGGCAACAGTGGCGGGCAGACTCCGGGGCCGTTGGCAGCTACGGGCTCACCAGGTAGGCTGCGGTCGGGTCTCGTAGGGGCAGCTGCAGGCGCGGGATCGAGCGCGCTGCTCGAGGCGATGGCCAGGCGAGGGTCACGGCAGGAGGGCCCTTGCTGCAAAGGTGCTGGTGGCGGGCACAGCAGCTGCGGTGGAGACCAGCGCGGTGGGTCGACCACCTCGTCGCCAGTGTAGAGTTCTAGGGCCTGGGCCTAGAACAGATTCAGGCAGGACACACGTGTTGGCATAACGGGTGGCTAGCTGTAAACTAAAACCACGCCCAGCTCCCTGGGCTCTTTATTAAGTTTATTACGTGCTGGCCGAACATACGCTGGGCCAGCCTATTGTCACAACGTATTCGGAGTCCATGGTGTACCACCCCCCTAAACAGTGGCCGAGTGGGCTGGCCCATCAAAGGCAACATTACAGACATGCTAACCAAAATATCTTTCAAACAGGCTGACTTGAAGGGTGGGGTGTGGTTCTTCTAGCTCATATGTGTAAATATATCTCGGGTTGCCAAAATTTCAGATAGGATGTGGGTGATACATATATTGCATTAAACATACACTTTTACTTTCTATAACTTCTATGCCCCCAATGTTAACCAGAAGGGCTTTGTCACGGGGTGAAGCGGACCGAGGGACGTGGCGTCCAGGCCAAGACTCTGACCAATACCCTCTCCCCCCCTTCTCTTCCACAGCAAAACGAGTGGTTCCCTATAGGAACCCCGACACCCGTCGTAACCGAAGATCCTGGTGTCTGTTCCTTTAACTGGCTGGCCTGTGCAGAGAGCCCCGCCCCCAACAGCGATGACGAGGAAGCCCGGGCGGATATAGGAAGTGCAGCCTATTCCACAGTGTGCATGGACACCGGAGAGCGGAAGGAGTTGGTTGAGAGGAGCTGGAGCGGGATATCGAGAACTGGCGGAGAGGAAGGCGAAACACCGAAGGAAAAGATCGGGAGGCGTACGGAGACTGGGAATGGCGGAGGAGCGAGGGAGGAGCAGAGGACGGCCGGAGATGACGTGGAACCCCAGCGACGAGAGCCAGGAGGCCAACGACACCGTGAGCCGCCCAGCCACGTTCACGGAGGAGCGTGGCTTTCCAAGGTACGAGAGCGCATACGGAGCTGGGGAGAAAGAAAGGGAGGGACCGAGTAAGGGGACAACCGGGCACTAGTCAGTAGCGTTGGTGTATGCATCCCGTCACACCCCTTCCTGAGCACCACTTCACTTGAAAGTCTGTCTACCAGTGCACCGAGTGTTCCCTCACCCCCGTTCCCCTAATCAGACCGGGCCGAAACCCGAGTTCTCAGGGTTGTTTTCTTTCTTTCTTTGAGCGCGTGAGACCCAGGGACCGGGGAGAACCGTCCACCTTAACCTCCACTGTGGAAGAATCCGGAGAAGAAGGACCACGGCGGGAAGGAGAGAGCCCAGGGAAAGAATCACCGAAGCTCCCCTACCTTACTATAGACCCTCCCCCATTCGTAAACGAAAGACTAAACAAATAAAAGCGTTCAAAACACCCCCTCGGTCTCCAGAGTTGTCCGATCCGTCACAACTGGTGGAGAATGCGGGCACTTTAACCATCTGTACGCCAAAGATGGACTCACTCATCTAGCACCTGGTGAAGGGCCAGGACCAACTGAGTTGGGTGGTTGAACAGTTAAACTCTGCGCAGGCTGACCGGGAAACGTTTAAAGCCACTGTATCCGCCCAGTTGGAGGGGTTACATGAGACTTTAAGACAACCTGGGGCAGTAAACCCCACTGAGACACGCGTGCATACGCCAATGCCTTCAGGGATCTCCCTGCAAAAATACATGCCGGGGGAAGACCTGGACGCCTTCCTTCTAAATTTTGAGCGGGTGGCCCGGGCATGCGGTTGGCCACCGGAGAAATGGCCATTCTTCCTGGCCCCTTTGCTCACAGGGGAGGCACAAGCAGCATACCAGGTGGCAAATCCAGAAGGGGTGACCGCCTATGCCGACATTAAAAAAGTAATACTCGACCATCTGGGGTTGGATACCGAAGCCTATAGGGTCCGTTTCCGGAAAGAGAGAGGGGTCCCAGGGGAGAACCCTAAAACCCTGTTCTATAGACTGAAGATGTCTGCCGATAAATGGTTGACGCCAGAGAGGAGTACGAAGGCCGAGATAATGGACAAAGTATATCTCGAACAATATCTGGAAGCCCTTCCCTACACCACCCAAAGGTGGTTGCGACAACACCCACGACTCACCACGGAACAAGCCATGGAATTGGCTGTTACATTTGCTCGAGCCCAACCCAAAACACCAGTTTGTGAACCAGAAAAACCAGTCAGGCCCTCAGGGCCCCGGTTCGAACGGAAGCCTCGCCCCGACCAAATAAAGCCTGTAATCCCGAGACCAGCCGTTCCTACCCCCACATTCAGGGGCCCCAGTGCTTCGAATGTGGGAACTGGGGCCACATAGCCCGTCTATGCCCTCAAAAGAAGCCGACGGAAGAGCCTATGGAGGTCGGCTACGTGCCCAGGTCTATTCTATACACCGCTGAGTTGGGGAGCGCGTTTCACGTAAGTGTAGGGGTGAATGGGTTGACAGCAAGGGCCTTGCTAGACTCAGGGTGTCGACAGTCCGTTGTCCAAGCAATATACGTACGCCCCGAGCAGATTATCCCGGACACCCAAGTGCATGTCAGGTGTGTACATGGGGATGTCAAACCATACCCATCCGCCATCATTCCCCTTGAGCTACCGGAGGGTTCGACATGTTCAGTCAAAGTAGGGGTGTTAGAGGCACTTCCAGAAGACCTTATCTTAGGTACAGACAACCCCAAGTTTTTAGAACTATTCACAAAAACCCTAGAACAACAGGTCTCTGCCCGACACCCAAGCACCTCCATTACCGCCCCACTCTCGACCCTGACATCCCCCGAGCCCTGGGTATTGGATCACAGCTTTAAGTTTGCACAGGCAAATGATGCCACACTGGGTAATGCGTGGGACCAGGCTCACAGGGAACAAGACAGCCCTAATCCAGTATTTCCCAGATTTCTCATCAAAGAGGGGTTGTTGTACCGACAAAGGAAGAGGGACGACTCACCCCAATTACTGGTCCCCATGTCTTTTCGTGAGCAAATCGTGTTTTTCTCGCATTCCCATTTAACAGCCGGACATATAGGGAGCGAAAAGACTACGCAGAATGTACTGCGCCATTTCTTTTGGCCCGGAATTTATCAGTACAAAAAGAGACACTGTCAAGCCTGTGACGTCTGCCAAAAACGGAATACTCACCGTCCACCAGCCGTACCTCTGCAACCTCTTCCCATCATTGGTACACCCTTTGAACGGGTGGGAATGGACCTCATAGGACCCCTACCAAAGACCCGTAGGGGAAACCTATATGCCCTCGTCATTGTGGACTATGCTACCCGGTTCCCTGAAGCCTATCCTCTACGGGCCCCTACCTCCCGCCTCATTGCAGACCGTTTCGTAGAACTCTTCTCCAGAGTGGGGTTCCCGAAAGAGATCCTGACGGATCAAGGGACCCTCTTTGTCTCACGTTTGATGAAGGAAGTCTGTGCCCTTCTCCAGCTACGGCAGATCCGAACGGCGGTTTACCATCCCCAAACCGACGGCCTTGTAGAAAGGTATAATGGGACCCTGAAAGCCACCCTGAGGAAGATGTTGACCGTGAACGGAAGGGAATGGGACCAAATCCTACCTCTAGCCTTGTACGTTATACGGGGGCAAAGACAGAGCAGCCTCGGATGCTCTTCGTTCGAGATGCTCTACGGCCGGCAACCAAGGTCTCTATTAGAGATGACCAAAGAGGCATGGGAGAAGGAGGACAAAGAACAAGAAAGGGGGATGCTCGAGTATACAAAAGCCCTAAAATCCAAAATAGGGAAATTGCGGGACCTGGCTTATTCCCACTTGGAAAAAAACGAGAGAGTACAAAAAACTTTCTACGACAAGGGCAAGAAGTGGAGGCGGTTGGAGATAGGGGACTGGGCGTTGGTACTCCTCCCCTCCTCTACCAAGAAATTCCAATCCGAATGGAGAGGACCCTATCAAGTGGTGAAGACCATTGGAAAAACCAGTTATCAACTCCAGCTCAATAACCGGACACGACAAACATACCACATCAACCTGCTAAAAAAATGGATCGGTCCCCCACCCAGACCGACCCATGTAGCCCTTGCACTGCCTTCCCCTCTTGGCTCCACGTTAACCGACCTAGTGGTGAACGATGACCTTACGGAACAAGAGAAAGGGGACCTGAGAACGACCTTATTGCCCTTTGCTGACATCTTCTCCGACCAGCCAGGAAAAACCAACCTAACCGAACACCGCATTGATACCTTACCAGGAAAAACCATTAAACAGCGCCCCTATCGCATACCGGCCGCCCGCAGGGCCGCCATCCAAAAGGAGGTAGAAGCCATGCTGAAATTAGGGGTGATAAGGCCCTCTAGAAGCGAGTGGTCCTCCCCCATTGTTATGGTGCCCAAACCCGATGGGAGTACAAGATTTTGTATGGATTTCAGGGCCCTAAACGAGATCTCGTCGTTCGACGCCTACCCCATTCCTCGTATCGACGAGCTCATTGAGAAGCTGGGGACTGCGAAATATATTACCACCCTAGACCTTACCAAAGGCTACTGGCAAGTCCCCCTAAGAGAAACGGACAGGAAAAAAACGGCATTCGCCACCCAGAAGGCCTATTCGAGTTCACCGTCTTGCCTTTCGGGTTGCATGGAGCCCCTGCTACCTTCCAGCGCCTCATGAACCAGGTGTTGGGACGATATCAGTCTTTCTCATCAGCATATCTTGATGATATTGTGATTTTCAGTGCGGACTGGGACCAACACCTACACCATCTGCAGACCATCCTAGGGGCCCTAAAACAATCGGGCCTACATATAAACGCAAAGAAATCACGGGTGGGATATCACAAAGTGAAATACCTGGGTTATGTGTTGGGGCATGGATTGATAGAGCCCCAAATAGAAAAAGTCCGGGCAATAGCAGAGACACCCTTTCCCAAAACAAAAAAGGAGATGCGAGGGTTCCTAGGCCTGATAGGGTACTATCGGCGATTTATTCCTCAGTTCTCGGAAATCGCCACCCCCCTCACCGACACCCTCAAACAAAACGTTAAAGCCCAGACCTTATTGACTCCCTCCCCAGGAATGTGGAAAGCCTTTAACACCTTGAAAAGAATTGTCACCACCAGCCCCGTTTTGTCTTCCCCCGATTTTTCACGCCCCTTCATTCTACACACAGACGCTTCCGACTACGGCATCGGGGCTGTCTTATCACAGATAGGACCAGAGGGGACCGAACATCCCATCCTATATATCAGCCGAAAGCTATTTCCTAGAGAGTTGAAATACCCCACAGTCGAAAAGGAATGATTGGCGATAAAATGGGCTGTCGACAAACTGCGATATTATCTAGAGGGTCGTACCTTCACCTTATACACAGATCACGCCCCCCTGCAGTGGATGAGTCGCAACATCTCCCTAAATCCTAGGGTACTGCGGTGGTTCCTTTCTCTCCAACCCTATTCCTTTACGGTGCAGCATAGGAAAGGAAAAGAAAACCAAAGTGCGGATTTTCTGTCACGCAACCCTCTCCCCGATCGGGAGAATCCCAGGGGGGAGGTGTGTCACGGGGTGAAGCGGACCGAGGGACGTGGCGTCCAGGCCAAGACTCTGACCAATACCCTCTCCCCCCCTTCTCTTCCACAGCAAAACGAGTGGTTCCCTATAGGAACCCCGACACCCATCGTAACCGAAGATCCTGGTGTCTGTTCCTTTAACTGGCAGGCCTGTGCAGAGAGCCCCGCCCCCAACAGCGATGACGAGGAAGCCCGGGCGGATATAGGAAGTGCAGCCTATTCCACAGTGTGCATGGACACCGGTGAGCGGAAGGAGTTGGTTGAGAGGAGCTGGAGCGGGATATCGAGAACTGGCGGAGAGGAAGGCGAAACACCGAAGGAAAAGATCGGGAGGCGTACGGAGACTGGGAACGGCGGAGGAGCGAGGGAGGAGCAGAGGACAGCCGGAGACGACGTGGAACCCCAGCGACGAGAGCCAGGAGGCCAACGACACCGTGAGCCGCCCAGCCACGTTCACGGAGGAGCGTGGCTATCCAAGGTACGAGAGCGCATACGGGGCTGGGGAGAAAGAAAGGGAGGGACCAAGTAAGGGGACAACCGGGCACTAGTCAGTAGCGTTGGTGTATGCATCCCGTCACACCCCTTCCTGAGCACCACTTCACTTGAAAGTCTGTCTACCAGTGCACCGAGTGTTCCCTCACCCCCGTTCCCCTAATCAGACCGGGCCGAAACCCGAGTTCTCAGGGTTGTTTTCTTTCTTTCTTTGAGCGCGTGAGACCCAGGGACCGGGGAGAACCGTCCACCTTAACCTCCACTGTGGAAGAATCCGGAGAAGAAGGACCACGGCGGGAAGGAGAGAGCCCAGGGAAAGAATCACCGAAGCTCCCCTACCTTACTATAGACCCTCCCCCATTCGTAAACGAAAGACTAAACAAATAAAAGCGTTCAAAACACCCCCTCGGTCTCCAGAGTTGTCCGATCCGTCACAGGCTTCCTCCACAAGGTCCTCTCACTGACTCTGAGAAAACCCGACCTGCAGTACTCATAGGAGGGAACTTTAATATGGTAATGGCTGTTCAGTGCAAAGAGTGGGACAGAAGGGCGCAATGTCGAAATCAGACAAGGCGTGCCTTCAAGACCTGGAACTAGTGGATCTCCGGCAGGCACATCACCCCACAGAGAGATTAAACATATTTCTCTGTGTCACATTAGAAGTATACCAGACTGGACTACTACCTGGGCACATCCTACCTCACAGCAAAGATAGAACAGGTCAACATTGGCATCATCTCTGTCTCAGACCACGCCTCGTACTCCTGACAATTTGGGACTCTCACGATCCACCCCGACAGAGACATTGGTGACTAAAAAATAATCTACTGAACGTCAAAATGATGTAGAATCCATACGCACCTGTATCATCCATTACCTGATGGACAACCAACGTCAGTCTCCCTGGTGGCAAAACTCTAAGATGCTACTAAGACTGTTATACAGGGGGAGCTTACAGCTGGTGCTGTAAACTTAATGTGGAAAGGAGGGGGAAATGCTGAGCGCTTGAGGGACAGATGTGTGACCTCGAGAGACAACAAGCACTCTCCCATAAAATTTGACGCCAGTTCACAACAACTTAAAGCAATTGACTGCGAGGCCCAGGAATACGCTCTGCTGCGCTTGAAACATAGATACTATACTGGGGGGACATGGTAACAGACTGCTTGCATGCAAATTACAGGCTAAACAGCAGAAAGATACTACAGCTTCCATCGCTACTTTCACAGGAGACAGGACAAGCTCCCCGGAAGGGATAGCAGAGGCATCCCGACTTCATTACACTACATTGCACAGTGCAGATTCGACCCCTATTAGCACAATCCAGAACTAGCTGGACATAATACCACTCCCATGCCCTACCCCACAACAATAAGATGCACTAGAGAATGATATCACTGTGCAGAAACTAATAACAAGCATATCCTGCTTGTGAATCAGAAAAGCACCTGGCCTAGAAAGGTTTAACTCTGTGTTCTATAAGACTTACTGTCCACAATTGGCCCTTGTTCTGACAAAGCTACATAACTCCCAGGTAAAGACTCATTGGCCTGCAAATCCTACCGCCCAATTTCTCTCCTGAATGCAGGCACATAGATCTTCACAAGCATCCTAGCTCAGTGCTTAGCTCCATAAATGCAATACTTAGTGGGCCTGGACCAAACAGGGTTCATTCTGGGAAGGGGGTGCCTGATAACACAAAATGCTTACTTTACATTATGGACAAAACTGCGGCATTCGATACAGTTCACTGGCTTTACCTTCGTGTGGTCCTTAATAAGAGTGCAGTGGGGTACAAATTCCAGAAATGGATATTCAGTGGGTATCAGAGGTCCGAGGCAAGGGTATGGGTGAATGACATGACCTCTGGCACTATCCCGATACACCCTTCTTGTTTGTCTTATAATTGAAGCCCTCGCTGAGACAATTCACAGGAACACCGGGGTCACGTTTCGAAAGACGGAACACAAAGTGGCACTCTACGTGGATCATGTGCTATTGACAATGACAAATCCATTGACCACCTTTCTAACCTTGCTTCGGGAGCAAGAAGAATTTGGATCACACTATGAGTTCAAGGTGAACATACGGTAATCACAAGTCTTTGGGCCTTGATGTCCCTATAGCTCAGCAAGCCATCATCAGCAATCATGTATTACATACAATTATCATTCTCGTCGGCTCAATGCTGTATCACATACCTAGGTGTTAAACTTTGCACAGCAGTAGAAGGTACAGCTGAGAGAATTATACTGATATCCTCTGCACAGCCCGTAGTGATCTGCAGACCTGGCAGATGGGGGGGCTTTCATACTTGGGTAGCATAGCAGACCGTAATGATGACCCTGCTATCTAAAATCCTATATATCATGCAAACCCTTCCCCTCAGACGTCCCCAATGTACGCTTCAGGCTCTACAGTCCCTGACAGAGGGTTATATATGGAGAGGAAAGAAGGCGCACATGGCTTAACTACAGCAATATGCTCTACCTGAGGCGGGAGCATTGGGCGTACCCTGGCTTAAGCACTATTATATGGCTGCCCAACTTCGGAACTTTGTAGAATGGCTCCGCCCATCTTTTGAGAAACATTGGTGCTTCATGGACCAATAAGTCCCAGGCATCCATTTCTTGGACAATCCCTTTGCTCCCAAAGTAACATCCGCCGTGGGGGGTATACAGTTCCCCAATACTGCGGCCCACATTATCTGCCTGGGATACCATCGCACTCCCATGACATCTGACGATCTCACTGTCCCCAGTGATGCCAATAATAGGCAACCTCGAGTTCCCATCGGCCAAAAACAATGAGAATTTTGTGACGCGGTAATATGCGCACTGCAAACGTATAGGTGACCTCTTTGACCACGAGGGCCTGCAGTCCTTTCAAAAACGAAGGCGGGATTACGACCTACCAGACAAGGAATACATGAGATGTGTGCAAGTCTGCCACTGGGCGTACCAGCCCAACGTCTGGAAGTTAGGGGCACGGCCGTTGACACCATTTGAGAAATGGCTTATTACTAGATCCGTTGATTGAAGCCTGGTCAAAGACATATATAAGATGCTTTAGACAACTCTTCCCCCATCGTGCTTGACAGTACAAAAACCTTGGTAACATGAACTAGGACGCACACTCAAAGATCAAGAATGGGGAGGAGATGTTCTACTGAACACGCACCACCACCTCCTCTGCCGCTGATAGAGAAGCCATGACACAAATCATATACTACTGGTACTATACCCCTGCCCTTGTAAATACCTGGGGTCCGAATAGATCTTCAGCATGTTGGAGGAGTTATGGCCAACAGGCCTCCCTGTTAATTTGCTGCGGCACTGCCCCAAACTGCATCATTATTGGATGACAATACTCCATAGCATTAATGACATATTTCACACAGACATAACACCATTTCCAGCTTATACTACTCTTGGCCTACCCAACACGCTGATATTTCCCTCACGCATGTATAGTGGAAAGGACTTGGCCCTGGCCCTGGCTGTAGCAAACCACGCTATCTTAGCCCAGTGGGGCAAGGATACCGCTCTGGAATATAATGAGTGGCTCCACCATCTCTGGTATATTCTGGGGATGGAAAGAATTTCAGCAATGCTGGAGGCTAAGGAAATTACCTTTGAGAAAACTTGTGGGCCAGGTATCACTTTTCTTAAGCAGGAATACTGGGGTCTCACGTGACTCATGTACCTACAGGTACTCCGCCTCACAAGCACAGATTACCCCCAGGTCCCTACGTCCTCGACACCTTCATAACAAGTGAGATTTACTATCTCACCGACAGAAAAAAAGAACGAGGGAATGCTGGACCTACCCTCCCCCTCCCACTGGAGTACATAAGGCGTACTGGTCCCAGCATTCCTCCTGTTCTTTTTTTCTGTCATGCTGACAGTATGAGGACGTGGCGGGAGCGGGGGCGCTCCTGCCTTTTGCAGGATATATACTTCCGCGGAGGCCGCTGGTTCGATCTTCGGTCGGCGGTCCTTCGTTGGATGCGTCTCCCTCCCTGCCGGGCTTGGGGGGAGTGGCGCGGGCTTCTCCTGGATTGTTCTGCCGCGCGGCGGTGGTAATACCGCGTTGGGATTTCCTCTGGCCCGATGGCCGCCCCTCCTGGCCTGCCGGGCTTGCTAGGGGGCGCGGCCAGTTTGCTGCTTCAGGATTGGCTGCAGCTTCCTTCCCCTTCCGGTTTTCGGCCTGCCTGACTTCCGGTTTTTGACGGCGGGACGGATGTCAGGTGCCTCGATGTTCCCGGCTGTGGGCTGCTAGTTATAAACAGGCCGGTGGGGTGAGTACCGCATAGCGTTTTTTTGCTGTGAGGTTTCTTGATTTTGGCTGTGTTTGGTGTTTTCTCCTGCCATGGGGAAGGGTTCTAGGAAAAGGCATCATCGGGAGAGGTCTTCCTCTTCTTCTTCTTCAGCTGATGATTCCAGGTCTCCTTCTCCTGCCAGGTCCCCGACGCCATGATGGTGGTGGGGATGCGCGTATTAAGCGCCTGATTCGTGAGACTTTGACTGAGATGGGTGATGTTGGGTCCCGTCGCAGGTGCCCTGCACCGGTTTCTTCCAACTCTTCTGGCGATGAGTCTGCTTGGTTGAGGGACGGTGATTTGAAGGGCAAATATGTGGACAAGGACGCTTTGCCAGGTATTCTGAAGCATGTTAAGGAGAACATGGGGTTCCCTGATAAGGACGCGCCGACTACCTCTAGGGGGCCTTTGTTACGTCAGTTTCAGAGTGCTGCCACGGTTGATGTTCCTGTCCATCCATTCATTAGAGATGTTCTGAAGCGTGAGTGGGCTGATCCTGATCACATTTTGATTCCGCGATTCATGGCTCGGCTGTATCCTCTGCAGGATATGGCTTCGGGCCTTCCAGATTCTATCCCGATTGACTTCTTTGTGGCTAGTTTGGTGGGGCGCACTTCCCTGTCTGAGGACGCCGCACTGAAGGATCCTGTGGATAAGAAGGCTGATGTTGCGCTCAGGAAGGTTTATTCTGGTTCACACCTGGCCTATGGGACATATGTTTCTCAGTCTCTGCTGTCTGACCTGAAGTCGCTATATCAATCGTTGGACAATGCCAAAGACTGTTCTGGTTTACTTGAGCATATCGAGCGTCAGGTGGAGCTCCTGTCCGATGTCTCCTTTGACGTGGTGCGTGCTTCTGCACTGTCCGGCGGGGCTTGTGTGGCGGCTCGTCGCAGTCTTGTCCTTAAAGACTGGAAGACTGACTCTGCGCAGAAGGCGTGCGCTTTGCATTTGCCTTTCCAGGGTACTATGTTGTTTGGGGGGGAATTGGAGGCCAAGTTGCATAAACTGTTTAAGGAAAAGAAACATTCTATCCCTTCTAAATCCAAGTCTTTCTTTTGTTCTGCCTCTCGTAGACAGTTTGTGAGAGGCCAGGGAAGGTTTGCTTCTGGCTGGGGTCGGGATCGTAAGGCTAAATCTCCTCCGCTTGCCAAGCCACGTTCCCGACTCTTTGGAGGTGGTTCCCGGGTTGTTGGTTGGAGGGCGGCTGCGCTTCTTCCTGACGGCCTGGGTTCAGTCTTGTTCCGACGCCTGGGTGTTGGAGATCATTCGCCTGGGTTATGCTCTGGAGTTTTCGGTTCCTCCTCCAGATCCCGGGGTTCGGCCGACTCCCTGGCCTTCGTGCCGTTTGAAGCGGGCTCATCTCTCTCAGGGGATTGTGGATCTTCTTCGGAAGGGGGCCGTTCAGGAGGTTCCTGCTTTGGAGATGGGAGAGGGCTTTTATTCCCTGATCTTTCTGGTTCCCAAAAATATGGGGGGTTTCCGCTTGGTTTGGGACCTGAGAGTGATGAACAAGTGGGTGACCAGGGTTCCTTTTCGCATGGAGACTTTGCAAAGGGTGATTCCTTTGGTGCTTCCGGGTCACTTCATGTGTACCCTGGATCTTCAGGATGCGTATTACCATGTTCCGATCCATCCGCGGTCCCGCCGGTTTCTGCGGTTTTTTGTTCTGGGGCGTCATTATCAGTTCATGGTGTTGCCCTTCGGTCTTCGGTCGGCGCCGAGAGTCTTTACGAAGGTGGTGGCTCCTTTGGTCGCGTGGCTTCATTTCCAAGGGGTGATGGTGTACCCGTACTTGGACGACTGGATTCTCTGGAGTTGTCTCTCACCCCGGTTGCGTTTCAGCTTGTGTGCGGGAGGTTTGGGCTTCCCTTTCTGGACCTCTTTGCCTCCCGGCACAATGCGCAGCTTCCTCGCTTCTGCTCCCGGTTTCTGCAGGAGGGTTGCTGGGAGGTGGACGCCCTGTCGATTCCTTGTCCGTCCCGTCTCCTGTATGCCTTTCCTCCTCTGGCTCTGGTTCCCCGATTTCTGGCCTGTTTGTGTCAGGAGATTGGGAGGTGGTGGTGGTCCTGCCGTTTTGGCCTCGGAGGTCCTGGTTTCCGACGGTTCGTCTTTTGGCGGTGAGGGGTCCCTGGTTTCTTCCCCTCTCCCCGTCTCCGCTGAGGTCTTCCCCGTCCCTGTCTCTTCTCCGATTGCGGCTGTCGGTGTGGAGGTTGAGAGGCAGGGTTGGAGGCGGCACGGTTTCCCGGAACATTTAGCGGTTGCTCTTCAGCGTTCCCGGCGGCCGTCTACCCTCAAGTCTTATGATCGACATTGGGGTAATTTCGGTCGTTGGTGTTCGGCGTTGTGCCTGTCCCCTTTGTCCTGTTCCTTGCAGGCTGTGCTGCAGTTTTTGTGGGAGGGTTTCGAGAAGGGTTTGGCTGTGTCCACTCTACGTGCCCAGTGGGCCGCGGTTCGGGCGTTTCGTTCCCCATGGGGGAATCTTTCGGATGTTGAGGACCTGGTTTCTCGTCTGCTACGCAGTTTTTCTATTTTTCGTCCTGTGCCTCGCCCTTCCTTTCCCTTGTGGGATTTGCCCTTGGTTCTTCGGGTGTTGGTCGATCCGCCTTTTGAGCCTTTATCTGAGGTGGATTTGAAGTTTCTTACTCTCAAAGTGGTTTTTCTGGTGGCCGTCACCTCTGCTCGTCGTCTTGGGGAGTTGGGGGCCTTGATAGCTCGTGAGCCTTTCTTGTCCTTCACGGAGAGTAGGGTGGTGCTTCGCCTTGATTCTTCTTTTGTGCCGAAGGTTTCTTCCCAATTTCACAGGTGCCAGGAGTTGGTCTTGCCTGCCTTGGGCTCTGTTTTGGATTCTCCTGGTGGTCCCCGGTGGTCCTTTTCGGATGTGTGCCGGGCTTTGCGCGTTTCTTTGGATCGCACGGCGGTGTTTCGCAAGTCGGACTCCCTTTTTGTCTCCTTTGGGGCTGCTTCCCGTGGGGATAAGGCTTCTTCTGTGTCTATCGGGCGTTGGCTGTAGCAAGTCATTTCCTTGGCCTACTCTCTGTCTGGGTCTCCTCCTCCTGTGGGGGTTCAGGGCCGTTCTACACGGGGGTGGCTGCCTCTTGGGCGAAGGTTCGGGGTGTTCCTCTCTCTGAGATTTGTAGAGCTGCCACCTGGGCATCTTCTAATACTTTCATCAGACATTATCGGCTCCTCAATCAGTTGGGGGATGATGGGAGTTTTGCGTTAGGGGTGTTGAGCTCTGTTCGCTCCTGATGTTTTTTCTTTTTTTGTCTCCAATAAATCTCTGGGTTTGTTTTGCTGTCCTGGCGGTTTGTGGTGTTTTTGGAATGAATGCCGGTGTCTGCTTTGGTATTTCTCACTTGTTATGAAGGTGTCGAGGACGTAGGGACCTGGGGGTAATGTCCTATTACTTACCGGTAATCTTCATTACTCCGGGTCCCGTAGACCTCGACACCTTCATGACTTCCCTCTCTCCCTCCCTGTCTACCGGCCTTCATTGTGACTTGGTATTTCAGGAGGAATGCTGGGACCAGTACGCCTTATGTACTCCCAGTGGGAGGGGAGGGTAGATCCAGCATTCCTTCGTTCTTTTTTTCTGTCGGTGAGATAGTAAATCTCACTTGTTATAAAGGTGTCGAGGACTACGGGACCCGGAGTAATGAAGATTACCGGTAAGTAATAGGACATTCCCCTGTTGATGACACCCACGCACAATAAATGGTTTAGGGGAGAGACACATCATACACCATTATGGTATTTAGTTTTGCAGTTCTGATGGTCACTTTGACTGCAAATGGCAGGGAGGTGTAATGGGATTCCCTTGGGAAGGATGGAGGGGGTAACTAGAGGGTGGGGGCTCTTTTCTCCCGATAGTTTAGTTTTTTTGACATAACCATCGGCCTTTGGCTGTAGGTAATTCAGTTTCTAAATCAATAAATTTATTTGAACCTTAATCAAATGGTAAACCCAAAGTTTCCTCTAGACCAAGGTACATTATTCCCTCCATATAGTTCCTTTAAAGGAAACTCCAACACCGTTTCTGATTCTGTTGCACTCACCACCACCTTCGCTTTTTTTGCTGACTCAGTAGTTTTCTTTTTAGTAGTAATTTATTTTTCAAACTTCTCTTTGAAATTCTTTCAACCTCTCCAGTACTTAGTTTCCACATGTAAACGTTTACTGTGAGCTCTTAAAATCACCAGACCTATTTCCTTTATCTCTTGTTCACTCAAATCCATTTTATAATTTTTCTGTAAATTTCATGTCCTGCTTATATCAACCTAATATTCATCAGTTAATTCCTCAAGTTTATTGTGTGCTTCATTCGCACACCTTGCTGCTTCTTTGATCAGATATCTCAATTAACTTTGTTATATGTCACTATCTATTTAAGTATACTGGGCCCTTCAAAATTTTACCAAGTTTGATATTATTTTCTCTCTCTTTTGAAAGTGTAGTGGGCACCACAGGAGCATCAGTAGATGCAGTGACAGATACGGCATCAGAACCAGCAGTAAGTACAGTGTTTAAAGCACCAGCAAAAATATCACTGGTACTAAGAAACCTTTGTGCAGTAGTCTCAGACGGAGCACTTGCACTCACAGTTGTGCCAATTGCATTCATATTTGTTACTGCAAACATTGTCAGTCGGTGTGCACTCATATTTGTTTCACCTGCTGCATTCATATCAGGCCTCTGTGCTTTTCTCTGAAGATTATCAGTACTTGGTTCCTAACCACCACTTCAGTGAACACCTTATACTGTCTCTTCAGTTTCTTTCTCTTTTTCTTTGTAGCCCTTTGATCCAGTTTATTCAATGCTTTGACTGTGCATGCCTAGGCAGTGGCTACCGCCCATTCACTGTCTGCCTTAAGAAATCTAGCTTCCTAACTTGAAGGCACCCTCCAAAGAAAATTGTAAGTCTTTATCATCAGAGGTATATTCATTCTCAAATCCAGGTATACGTATAGAGCCCAACGTCCGTTGACATTTTGTGAGCAGGTGAGCCTTCAGTAGGAATCTTCTACACATCCACAGCTGATACACTGAGGGCATTATGCTTTTTTAACACAGGGCCCATCATTCTCAATCCCAAAACTGCACAAAACAAGTGAACGTACAACAGCCGTTCACAGTGCGTCTTTGCCAAAGATCAACCAGGATCACAACTACAGTGGCAACATACCAATGACAGTGCAACTCTGTAGTGATATCTCACCGATCGCAGCATGGCTCCTCAGCTGGCTAAACAATCGCAGCATGACATTTCAGTGAATGGAAAAACAAGTGTGAGAAGTTGGCCTGGCATATGCTGTCCACTAGTTATAGGGGACGCCTTGCACCAGTCCAATTCAACTCTTATGGTGATAGATTAAAGACAACCTTTAAAGAAAGCTATCCTAGTGGTAGCTGGGGAGAGCAGCCTTCAGGCTAAGTCGTGAAGGAGTGTTAACCTTATTGTTTTACCATAGATAACCTCTTGAATAACCAAATGAAAGAGTAGTCCACACAGGTATATATATAAAATATATGTATTTATTCTAAGAATAATCCCACTAGTCTCTTTATGAGGCTGGAGGTAAAGATACAATTCAAACAAGCATTGATAGTTACAATAAATAGCACTGGAATCATAGGGCCCCAGGGGGGGACCAAACCATATATCAAAAAAGTGGTATAAGAACCACAACAATTCTACAGACAATGCCTAGGGCATTTAGGGTCGCTGGCCCCTTGTGAAACCACCCAAGGTAGTGAGGAAGGGGACCCACAGGAGACGCGTGCAATGGCTGAAGCTACTGTCGGGATTTCTATTAAAGCCTATGGAGAATGTCGCGGTTGAATTTTACAAGATTAAAAACACTTCTAGCAAGAGTTCAAGTTCAATACTTTAGAGTTAAGCTTTTGAAGGGCCCACACCCACGAGAGTACTGAGGTACCACTGTTACCTGCCCCAGGGAAGCCGGGTGCATAAGTCGTTTTCGATGTCGGGTCGCGGGCTGATTTTCATTGGCAAAACGTGAAGAACTGCTGCTAGCAAGAAGCGTTGTCGATGTCGTGAAGATTGAAAATGTAGATCTTGAAGAGGAGGACCTGAAAGCAGAGGGGACAGAGTCTGGGTCACGGCACAGTGACCAGGGGGCTCAGGAGAAGGAGCCCTTCAATGTCGGGTGCTTCCAGGTGGAAGAGGTGTAGCTTGGATCGTCAGCCACGGGGTCCAGGAGGCATCAAGGAAGGCCAGCTTCTGGAGGGTGACTGTCCCACAAAGGATGAGGGTTGCTGCAGTGTTAGTGTCTGGATTGGATCCACTAAGTCTTGGCAACTGCAACCCACGCAAGAAACACAAAACTGCTATTGGTGCAGACCTACAAGGTTTGAGTGAGGTCTACAGCAAGGAGACTGAAGAGCAAGCCTGGAGCAATCAGGGGAACTCTTGGAAGTGAAGATTGACCTTCGCTAGGGCCCACCAGTTGAAAGACAAGGGACCGCGGGAGGCAGCAATTTGGCATGCGTAAAGATGCGCCCACGGGTCGCCGAAGCGGGCTAGGGTGTCAATCTTTGGCACAGATGATGCTGAGAGGTTGGCTCAATAATGGGCCAAAGCACAACTTCTCCACTTGTCGGGAACGGGTGCTGTGTAAGAGGTGGCTGGTGTCCTGGGGTATTGGGGATCTCGGCACCCACGGGGTCCATGGTGCTGAGCTTTGCTGTGCACACTCACTGGCCTCTGGGATGCTTGGAAACCCACCTCAAGGTAGGAAAGAGTCATTGATGTCCGTAGGAGCATCGAGATTCCAACCAGGTCACTTGCAGTGTTTCAGGTGCCTGCCAAGCAGTGGGGGTAACTCCTTTACCCCAAGGGAGATTTCTTCATTCAACTGTGCAGCAGCAAGTCGAAGTTCAAGTCTGTGAAGTTCAAGAATAATCTGGGGCTCTGGGGACCCTGTATTCGCCTTTATCCAAAGATTAGGGGAGTGTCCAGATCAGAGCCCACCAATGAGAGTTCAGGCAGGAAAGGGTGGCTACATCCTCTCCCCTTTGTGTGGTTTCCCGCCTGGGCAGGGGACAGGATGCCCCTGAACCAGTTCGAGGCGGTGTATGCAGAAGAAGGCACTGGAGAAGCCTATGTGCAAGTCTGAAAGACATCCTATGGTGCACCCACCCAGTTCCAATCCACATAGTCTGTCTGGGGAGGTGGGAGCACCTCCCTGCAACAATATCCCTATTGTCCAGCTGCCATGGCTGGAGTTCTGCCCAGCAACAGGCAGCCAGAGTCATGTGGGTGGCGGGTAGCATCCATTTTGTACTACGTGTGCACTTTTAAATTGGTGTCTAAATTCTGCCGCTTTTCCCATATCGCCCCTCTAGCAGGGGGGAATCATGCCCTCACTCCCATGGCTGGATTGGGGGTATGATTCCTACATATTTGACACCAAACACAATATGGTTCTGTGTAGCCATTCTTAAGTTATCACGCTATCGCGATATACTTATAATGCGGTTAAGAGTATATGGTATGGCTACACTACAAACAACCCAGCAATAGTTTTACGAAGGTTGCAGAGGGGCCCTATTCAGGTAGGGGTTCCCCCTCACACATATCTCAGCACCCTGTCTTGTATGATTAGCAAGGCCTGCCTTAGGGGTGACCTATGAGGATATATGTGTTGTATTAAGTGGGATACAGGCTACCTATATCCCTGTAAGGGGTGCAAGCACCACCTTACCCAGACTACAGTAGTGGTCTGGTGGTGTCATTTGGTATGGCTGTCCCAGGGGTGGCACAATAAGTGCTGCAGCCCCTGGTAGGTCTCTGAGGGACCCATGCCCTGGGTACCTAGGGTACCATCTACAAGGGGCTGACAGGGTGTCCTCAGTATCCAATTGGAAGGTACCTAGGGTACTCACATCAGTTTAGAGAAGAAGCAGATAGTCTGGGGTCCTGGATAGCAGGGCCACAGCCTGGCTAGTGTCATAAAACAGTCAAAACATCAGCAAAAAGTTGGGGGCAACTATGCAGTTGATGCCACTCTCCTACAACAAGACACAGCCTTTTCTAAATGAACGCAAAATAAATCTTGTCTGATCAACCTAAAATAGGAGGAAATCAGCAAGTTAAAATGAAAACAATGTTGCAAACCGTAAATACGAGACTAATACCTCCTTGGCACTTGCCAAACTCAATTTACACTAAAGCTGACCCCAGTTCAGCGGCAATCCACCTCTGGCTAGTGCACTTACCTCCATGCACCAGGGAGCAAATAAAACCAAGCTAAGATAGGCATTAAAAACACTGAAAAGAAAACTCATTAATTGAGTACGGAGCCTCACAAATCTCACAACTGGTGCAGACTGGATCAACAACAATGTCTTGAGATTTTGGATTGCAACAGATTCCATGACCTAATCATTCAAGATAAAATCTAAAACCTTCAGCGCAAATTACAAATAAGACAAGTAGATCAAGATCACAGTAATCAAACCACCAACTGAACCAAGAATCAATAACGCATTACCAAAAATCTCACATGCAGTGTAACAGTCCATCACTCAATGCGAAGCATAAACTACACTCTCAATTATACAATGTACAATACATCATTAGCACATTGAAAAACTCTCAGACAGAAACCAATTTAGGGACAGGGCAAAAAATGAGAAGACACCTTCTTATCTCGTCACCATCCTCTGCTACCAATATTTTGTGGTTGAGGAGATACCCCTAAAATTCGACACCACAAAAGACACCTCAACAGCATTCCCATGGGTGGGTGGAGCAGGGACATGCTCAATAAGTGAGTTTTAAGGTGAATGAAAACGTTAAAGCATTTATTACAAACATTCAAAAGGTACAATACAGAGTATTATTACCATAAAGGCCATTAATACAGAAAAATAGCAAAATCAAGGAAGTATGGTAAGTTCCAAATGTACTGCCATCTCCAGTCCATTCATAACCAAGTACCAAGACTTGTTGTTAAGGCGCCTCACTTTTATTCTACTACTCCAATTAGGCAATCTTTACACTGGCTGTCTTATTCAACAGTGCATAATCTTCAAAACTCAGCATTGTTCAGTGTTCACTCAGTAGCAAAACTCCAGGTTTCATTTCTAATCACTGGTTGAGATATTATTCTGCTAGAACTCTGGTGCTTCTCAGTGTGCACCCCAAAACTTTCGAACAACCTTCCAGCCATAAAAGTGTTTGAAAACACTGCTCTTTGATAATCTGATATCGAACATTTACACTGATACTGCTTTTACCAAAAGAACCAGGATACTTTGGATAACAGACTGCTCTACATATTACATTAACATAATATAACAAAACTGGTGGAAATCAGTGGGCTACAAGTGGTGAGTGGATTGGGAAACTTGAACTGACTCTAAAGGGTCTGAGAAAACTTTTGACTTCGGAAATGCTGGTTCTTCATTATTTTAGGAAAATAGTAGAGTCTTTAGTCCATAAGGGTATGTGAGGCATAAGAATGCTGCTGTGGATCTGGACTTGCAACCATGTTGGCCGTGCCTTTTGCAGATTAGCTGTGTTGATAATTTAAGTGTTGAGCCAAACCAGCAGTTCAGAGAATGCCCATCTCTTCCCCATTTGCAGAAGAAAATCATTTTATATACTGATATTCAATTAACTTACTTTGGACCTGAAAGTTACACTAAAGTAAAGGAAGTAGTAGTAGAATCTGCCATTAAGAAAGGGAACATGTATTCAGTAAAACAAATTCAGCAAATAAATAAGAGAATTTAGAGCCTGATCTGCTGAAATATCTAACAAGATATGTTTTTTGTTGCTGTCATACACACTACAAAGTACAAACTAGAAAAATAGATATCTGTGCAGAAACTGAAGAGGAAGACTTTATTCAATAGTTCAAACTTGCTCTGTATTAAATTGCAGAGGAGCAATTTGATTTATGTATCAGTCAAGTAGTGTGCAAGTATTGCATTAGCAAATTTGATGATAACAAAATGTCTGCTAGAGGTATGCACAATAAGTTAGACATCATTCCCTCCTGGCCTAGAAGAGCTCAATGTGCATGACAGTATTCTGATACAAACAGTACACCCACTTCACGCAATAGTTAGAATGCAGACATAAACTGCAAAATCATCTCCAAGTGAATTAGTGAAAGGCCTTAAAGGAAACTCTTGGTGTAGATCGCGAAGTATGCAAACTATTTGTGGTTCTGGTAAATGGTGTGCCAACAAAGAATACAATGATTTGGTAGGAGATGGTTAGTATAGAGAAAGTAATGAAATCCATTCAATGATTCCTCTAAAAAGAAAACATGTTCTACAAAGATGTAGATCAGCGTGTAACTTCACAAGGGCACGCCCACTTCAAATGCTACTGATAGTGTACAGTTTGAAGGAGTAGATTCTGCAAAATCAGAAGAAATATATGAACAATACAGTATTCAACCTACACACTTCACAGATTTAATGAGTAATGCATTAGAATTATATCAAATGAAACAAGCCAAAGTTGAACTAACTAGTGTGTGGGAAAAGCTTGCTGCTTTCCACATCTGTTTACAACAGGGGAAGGAGGTTGGTATGATGATTGTCCAGTGCAGATTCCTGCTTGAGAGTACAGATCAACTAGACTGTACTCTGAAGTGCCATGGTTCAGACAAAATAAACCTTAGCTTTTTCCAAGGTCTCTTTCAAAGTGGACTCTGTTTTGTCATATGATGTTGCACATATGGTGAAAACAGTAGTATGATTTCAAAATACGAGAGTTTGTGGGGAAAGTTCATGGGAAAAATGAGAATCTTGAGTACAACCTCATGAATATCATGGAGTGCCAATGTGGAGCATATGAGTACTGGTTCTGTCGTCATGGTGAGTTCAAGTTGCATATTGTGCAACTTAGCTGCACCAAACTGGTTCGTTGCTCTTCGCTGTGCAGAGTATGCCTTGGATGATTTGCACAACTTCTTCAGAGACATTAACTCCAACATTGCTGACATCAACTTTAAAACACTGGGTGAATTGTGCTTGATGGATCTAGCGAATGTTTGCAGGTACTTTAACAATAGATTTCAAGCTTTACCTTACTTTATCTACACCAAGAGAAATCCTCCTCTTGATGAGGTTGTTGACTACTTTTGGAGGAAAGAATACCAAGCTTTAGGTGTCCCACATTTTCACATGTTACTGTGGGTAAAAGGTATACCAACATTTGGAAAGGATACTGATTAATCAGTACTGTAATTCATGGAGGAGTACATAACATGTAAGAGTCCCGATGAGACTTGAGAACAGAACCCTTAGGCAGCAAGTGTAGAGATGTCAGACCCACAAATGTGCATGAAAGGAAAACAAGGAGGAGGATGTAGAATACTTACCTGTTGCTCCGTCGGCTCTGCCGATCTGGTCACCATGCAATCCACTTAAAACAGAAGACATACAGAAAAAGTTAGAGAAAGGGAGGACTAACAGAACAAATAGGAAAAAGAAACATGGAAACAGAAAAGGGATTTCTGCTCTCTTCACACAGGAGTTTACAGGAAGAGGAGGTCAACGGAGGATGGAAATCAGGTAATGGAGTGGAAAATATAGAGAAAGGACGAAGGGAGGAGAGAGGTAGTTCCCAAGAAGAGAGGCGTGGAGTGGTGGTCCCTGATGAAAAGTGGAGGACAAGTTCACTGGTCACGGACAGAGGACTGAAGCCACCGGTCGCCAAGCTCTTCAGCCGCTGTGCCTCCTAGAGAACAGAAAGACCGGAGAGGCACTTGGCCCTAGCCATGCTCATTTGGGAGCGTGGCTCACGCAGGTTATTACTCACATACACATAAGCAAATGGAGGAAAAAGCCTGACTATGAGGGGAGGCAGGTAGAAAACTGACAGGAATGTCCATGTTGAACAAAAGAAACATGTCTATGTAAGCTTTCAGGAGCAATTCAGGCCATTATTTTGTGTTCGGGGTGTGGATTCATTGAGCCTATTTCATTTATGAGGAGGGAGCCAAAAAGTCTCACCAAGATTCCTTGTTTAATTTTGAGGTAGTTTTAATTTTCCCCTTTTACATTTGCACTACTGGAGATAAAGTTGGTGAGGAGCTGAATTAGTGCACCAGAGGAACAAGTATTAGAGATAGGAGGAACCGTCAAAATAATGAAAATTCAAGTGAAAAAAGAAAAAGTGGAAAGAAAAAGACAAACACAGGCACAGCATAGTAGGGGAAAGCTTGAAATAGAACTAACCTGTCACTTGTGTCTTTTTTCATTTCGAGGGTCTCCACTACCATCCAAGCAGAAGCTTAAGGTGCAGAGAAGAGGACCTGAAGAGAAAAAAATAATAACAAATATACCAGAACTGTATATGTTATGCCATGAGTTGTATTTAGAATCTAACTTTTTTATTGCGTGGTTGCGAAATCAACTGTACACAGCTTAGTTGCCTACATCAGGTTGCCAGTAGAGCGAAAAGCACTGAAAATGACACAGCGTGTAGGTCTACATCCCGGAGGACGACCCCGTGTTCAATTCAAGCAAAGGTAAAACGTGGAGGCATCTAGCGAAGAAAACACTTTTAGAAGCTCTTAAACAACAGAAACCACCCCCCCAACCCACCCTCTCTCCGCATCAGCTCGGGCATGACCACCTACTCCACACCACAGCCTCCAAGCAATGGACCATCATCTAGCTACTCCAGCACTGGATACTACAGGTGGCTCTAAAGGAATGAGATGCAAGATTTGCAAAAATTTCGGGCAGGTTACCTTCCTCATGTCTCTAGTGAGAATCTGCAAGAACGGAGCCCACAGTTTAGCAAATTCCCTGCCTTTCCCATCTGCACTAAGCGACATACGCTCCATAGCCAACTGCTGCCACAGTCTGAGGATCCAATCACGGGGATCCGGGGATATCAGGGACCCCCAATGTGCTAAAAGCACCTGTCTAGCCGCCAACAATGCCATGGCTATCTGTTTACCCCGCAGTGATTTCAGAGGGAAAAACTTAGGATGGGGAAGACCCAACAGCGTGTTTTCAGGAGCACGTGGCAATTTGATCTGAAAAGCCGCATCTATATCATCGAGAATTGCTATCCAATAACGCACCAGCTTCGGGCAGCGCCATCGCAAGTGAACCAGGGTACCAGGCAGACCACACCCCCGCCAGCAGAGGTCCGATCTGGATCTATCCCAACTCTTAATGCGCACAGGGGTATGATATCAATAAGTAACCACTTTGTAGGCAGATTCTGCCCTTGCAGTGTTGGAAGCAGTGTGATGCGCCCGATAAAAAATGCGTTCCCACTCTTTATGCGTCAAGGGCCTCCCCAGCTCTGTTTCCCATCTGATTTGCGCTCTCGTGCGATGTGTCGGCGAGTGGAAGGTAATCATGGAATAAAGTTCAGAGATGAGCTAACGGTCCCCTTTTTTGCACACCAGCCACTTCTCAAAGGTCGTGAGGGGCCGGGACATAAGAGCTAAATTCTCTGCACGCGTAACCCAATGTGCAACCTGCGAGTAGTGGAAGGCATCCGAAGCTGGTAGGTCAAAATATTCACGCAGCTGGGAAAAGGGAATGACACCCTCAAGATCAAAAAGAGAGCCGACACGTTTACAACCCTCCTCCCTCCAACGCTGCAAAATCGGGGACGCACAGCCCGGTTGGAAATCAGGATTTTCAACAATGGGGGTCATAGGGGAAGGAAACGTGATCCAACCCCTCGGACCCGCCAGTCGATCCCACACTCTGGGGGTTGGGGAGGTGGTCGGCGAGGAATACAGCCCCCACGCTCTATGCCTGTGCTGAAGCCACAGTTCTCGCCATATATTTCGACCGGCCACTGTTTGATCCATAAAATTCCAGTGTTTGCTGGAGAGAGGTCGGTTCCATTCTATGATGTAGCGGAGGCATGCTGTCTGGTAGTAAGTGCCCACCAATGGAAAGCCCAACCCTCCCTGCACTTTTGGGGAGGGTACAAGTGCCAGCGCGAGACGTGGCTTCTTATTATCCCACAAAAACCTATTCAGAAGTCCCTGCAGTTTCCGAAGCACCCCTGGAGGAGGTCTCAAGGGAAGCATTTGGAGGATATACAAGATGCGAGGAAGCACCGTCATCTTGACCGCCGCCATTCGTCCGTACCACGACAACTTGAGCAGGGACCAGGCTGCCAGTGCCTTGGCCGTCAGCTCCATTAACAAGGCGTAATTAAGAGCGGCTGTTCTATTTATGGACGCCGTCAGGCGAATGCCAAGGTACAGGATATCCGAATGCACCCACTGGAAAGCAAAGTCCTGCTGCAGATCCGACACCTCAGCTACCGGCACGGAAATATTCAGGATTTGTGACTTTGTAAAATTGACTTTAAACCCCGCCACCTCCCCAAAGGCAGTCAACTCCTTGGTCAGATACCGGAGCATTGACCGGGGCTGTGTGAGCGAAAGAATGACATCATCGGCATACATGGTGATTTTGTGCGTATCAGCCCCGAATTTAAGACCCACAATGTCAGGATTAGACTGAATACGCTGGGCAAAAGGCTCCATATAGAGCGCAAACAGGAGTGGGGATAGGGGACAGCCTTGCCTTGTGCCCCGAGCAATGGGGAAAAGCGCTGACTTACAGCCATTCACCCTCACCGCCGCTGTGGGGGAGGCATATAAGCAACTGACCCATCAAACAAAATTATCCCCAAACTCGAAGGTGCGCAACACCTCAAATAGATACTCCCAGTCGACGCGGTCAGATGCCCTCTCCGCGTCAATCGAGAGGAGGAAGGCCTGCGTGCGCGATCGGTGGACAAGATCAAGGAGGTGCAGAATGTGTTTCGTATTATCCCCCCCCCTGTCGCGTCTGAATAAACCCAGACTGATCCGGCTCGATAATATCATCCATAAGGGGGCTAAGTCGAGCGGCCAAAACTCCCGCGAAAAGCTTCGCATCAATATTAAGGAGCGAAATTGGTCTGTACGACCCACACTCCGCAGGATCCTTTCCAGGTTTGAGAATTACCGAAACCGCCGCCTCAGACATGGAGGGCGTCACCGTCCCGGAGTCTAGGAAGGAGTTAAAAAGCCTCGTTAAAAGAGGAGCCCGCTCCACACAAAAACGTTTTATAAAACAAAGCCGTGAAGCCATCTGGACCCAGGGACTTAGCAGTTTTTAAGCGCAAGATCGCCGAGACCACCTCTTCGACACGGATGGCGGAGTCAAGCTTGGCTACCGACGATGCAATTAAAGGAGTGATATCACAAGACCGCAGGTAGTCTCTTGGATCCGGCATGGGAGCATCATCTTTCTCATAAAGGCACTGATAAAACCAACAAAAGGTCTCAACAATAAGGGCAACTGTGGAATGCTCAACCGCATTCTGGTCACGAATAGAGCGGATTGCCAACTTCTGCGTTTGCGCCCGCAGCCTATGAGCAAGCATCCTTCCACATCGATCTCCACTGAGATAGAATTTGGGATGCAGATGCAGGAGAGCATGCTCAGCCCTATCCAAATCCAAATGCTTTAGCATACACCGCCGCTTCTCTAATTCTCTCCACACTCTCGGCGCACCTGTTCGCTTATGGAATGCCTCCAGTTCCCCCACTTCCCGCTCCAACGGCGTGCGTTTCTCTTTGCGCAGTTTTGCATACGACGCAGCAATCGCAATCAATTCACCGCGCGCTACTAGCTTCAAAGCTTCCCACACCGATGCTAAGGGCGTACCTTCCTGATCTTTCTCAGAGAGGTAATGCACAATAGTATCCCGGACGCACTTAGCGACATCCCCCGAGTGAAGCAGGGAATCGTGAAGACGCCAGCCTGAAGGTGTTGACCGCACGCAGCGCGCAGGGAGGAAGACCGAAATAAGAGCATGATCCGATAGGGAGCAGGGGGTAATATCAGTCGCTTGCAAAAGAGGGAGAAGAGACGAAGAGGCTAAAAAGTGGTCAAGGCGAGCATATGTTTTGTGCACCGCTGAGAAGTAAGTGTAATCACTCACAGTAGGATGCTGCACTCGCCACACATCACACAACCCTCAGTCTGCCAACCACTGCTTCCCAGACTGCGGCAGCGCTCCAGCCTGAGTAGACCTCTGTTCTGAACTATCTAATATATGGTCCATTACCACATTAAGATCCCCTCCAATCAAGAGCGCCGAATCGGGTGAGGCAAGCCCCTCGGACAAGGCCCGGCACAAAAATGGCTCCTGACGCTCATTCGGGCATATAACGACCCCACTGTCAAACACGCATCCCCCCAATGCATCCGGACAGCCAGCAGTCGCCCCCGTATGTCAGCCACCGTGGAAACCACTTTACATTGCGACTTTGCACTAAGAAGGATCGCCACCCCGCTTTTCTTAGACGGTCCCGAGGACCAGAACTGTAGCGGGAACCGCCTATCCCGCATGCGTTTAGTGTCTATAGCTAGCAAGTGGGTTTCCTGGAGTAAACAGACATCGCCCCCAGCATTCTCTAAGAGGGAGAGGATTGCGGCTCGCTTTACAGGATTATTCAGACCCTGTACATTTAAACTAACGATTTTCAGGTCCCTACCCATCACAGCAACAGGGAAGCGCAGGGCTAGTTATCCGCTCTAGACCGCCCACCCCATAGGTAGTGAGAACCAGTTGACTCAAACCAGTGATCTGTCGTGGAAACTCGTGAGCTGATGCGGAGTCCCAAATTAAAACCCAAAAATACCCTGTACAACTCCCAAAAAAAAACCCTGAAAAATACAAAACAATGAGCAAGCCAAAAAACATGACAAAAGTTCGTCACAGAATACAGTGTCTGGTGAAACGTGGCACAGGCCCAAACCGCAACAGGTCGACCGCAGTTGTCAACTCGTCGACCAAGTTGCGGGGTAAACCACCCACAGACAAAACATCTCCTCCCTCCGGCGCCAGATTAAACACCCAAGTGGTCGCCATGGTGAATGATTCAAGGTGTCGCCGGGCTATCCGTGGCTTGCAATACGGAAGAGAGCGCTGCTTCCTGCTCCAGCTTGCTACTTATGTTCAAACTCTTTAATACTGCAGACTAATAACCAAGTAGAGTTCACCTACAGGGAGTGCTCCTTTCCCACATTACCAGCTTGCTAGCAGCCATGTCAGGGGTGGGGCTCACTCGCACTGCCCCCACTCGCCGCCACCCCGAGGAGCGACGGCACCTGGGAGGGGGCAACCCCTTAGCTCCCGCACCATCGGCGGGATTTTCAATGCGCAATAAGTCATACGCTTCGTCCAAAGAGCGGAGCTGGTGCAAAGTGCCGTTGTACTTGAAGATGAGACGAAACGGGTGACCCCAGGAGTAAGGGATTTGATGATCGTGAAGGTGGTTAGTAATGGGCTTAAAGTCTCTGCACTTGCTCAGAGTGGAGGCGGACAGATCTTGGAAAAGCATGGGTTGGTGGCCATGGATCTGCACCGGATTCAGATCCCGCGCTCTACGCAGTATACGCTCCTTCAATTGAAAGTCGTGGACGCAAACAAGTATATCAGGAGGGGGAGCTTTGGCACGACGTGGCAGGCCCACCCAATGAACCCGGTCCATCTGAATCTCCGTTAACTCCTCATCCCGAGAATCTGTAGAAACAAAGCACTGACGTAGGCCCGCAGGTCGTCGCCCTCACCCTTCCAAGGGACCGCACGAATCTGAATGTTGTTACGTCTGGAGCGGTTCTCCAAATCCTCCACGTGCGCCTGGAGCTCCAAGTTCTGTCCCCTCAGACGCAACATTTCCTGTTGGAGCTGATGGAGATCGTCCTCCCTGCTGAGATCAAGTTCCTCCAGCGTCACTACCTGCTCCCCAATGCCATCGATGTCCCGCCGCATCTCGCGCAAGTTAGCAGAGAGCTGCGACCGAAGATCCTGGATGTCCTCCTTAATAGCCGAAAAGAGTTCGAGCATAAAGGCCTTAGTTGCTGGCGCATCCTCTTCATCCACCGCCGGAGCCCCGACCGCAGGCTGCAAGGCCGACGAGCCCGTCGGCTTCTGCATAAGGGGCCCGATTCACAGAACTAACTTAAGACAAAATCCTAAACTTACTACCATTTTGGTATTCACAGAAGGCACTTACTCATTTTGGTATTCACAGAAGGCACTTACTCATTTCGGTATTCACAGAAGTTAGGAGTCCTAACTTTAGGACTCCTAAATGCCTTCTGTGAATACCGAAAGTCTTAAAATTAGGATTTTTCGCAGTTTAGTAGTAGTATAGTTAGGACTCCTAACTTTAGGACTCCTAAATGCCTTCTGTGAATACCGAAAGTCTTAAAATTAGGATTTTTCTCAATTTAGTAGTCCTAAGTTTAGACTTAGGACTACTAAATTGAGAAAAATCCTAATTTTAAGAATTTCGGTATTCACAGAAGGCATTTAGGAGTCCTAAAGTTAGGAGTCCTAACTATACTACTACTAAACTGCGAAAAATCCTAATTTTAAGACTTTCGGTAGTCACAGAAGGCATTTAGGAGTCCTAAAGTTAGGAGTCCTAAACTTAGGACTACTAAATTGAGAAAAATCCTAATTTTAAGAATTTCGGTATTCACAGAAGGCATTTAGGAGTCCTAAATTTAGGAGTCCTAACTATACTACTACTAAACTGCGACAAATCCTAATTTTAAGGCTTTCGGTATTCACAGAAGGCATTTAGGAGTCCTAAACTTAGGAGTCCTAAATTTAGGACTACTAAATTGAGAAAAATCCTAATTTTAAGACTTTCGGTATTCACAGAAGGCATTTAGGAGTCCTAAAGTTAGGAGTCCTAACTATACTACTACTAAACTGCGAAAAATCCTAATTTTAAGACTTTCGGTATTCACAGAAGGCATTTAGGAGTCCTAAACTTAGGACTCCTAACTTCTGTGAATACCGAAATGAGTAAGTGCCTTCTGTGAATACCAAAATGAGTAAGTGCCTTCTGTGAATACCAAAATGGTAGTAAGTTTAGGATTTTGTCTTAAGTTAGTTCTGTGAATCGGGCCCAAGATCTTTCAGAGACTTCTCCCTCTGCCCTCTGGAGGTCGACATCTTAGCTCCGACGTGCTCCGCAGCCCCCACAGCTGGTACCCAACTGGAGCCAAGCGCCTGCTCACCATCAACACTGGGACCGGACAGCCAGGACAGAGCGCGCAGGCCAATACT
This sequence comes from Triturus cristatus, assembly GCF_964204655.1. NCBI lineage: Eukaryota > Metazoa > Chordata > Amphibia > Caudata > Salamandridae > Triturus > Triturus cristatus. Next base: position 1,078,768,964 of record NC_140589.1, on the reverse strand, counting down.
CCGCTGGGACAATAGGAGAACCGCGCCAGCCGCTCCCGCGTCACACCCCAGCAGCCGTAACTCCACCTACAGATCAAGTGAGGTTCACCGCCGACTTCAACCTCCACCAACAGGGCAGCCAAGTCTAGGGCACACGCAGATGAATAGGTCCCGGAAGAGCCAGGCACGACCACCTCCCTCCAGCCCACCGACAAGATCAGCACCAGTAGGACTCCAGGACACAGCAGGCTCAACAACACTTCTCCGCAGCCTGCCTCACCTCCGCTTGCTCGGGGAAGAGACTCTGCCCACAGACCCCGCCAGACGACAACACGCTGTCTATCAGGGCAGTACCAGACATGCAGGCATCCTCAGTCCCAGCCACCACTGCACGATGGATCAAGCGGACAGGCCTCAGCAAGCAAGGCCCTGCAGTCACTGCCAGGTAGGCCCCACCTTCAGATCACAGCACGGGCCTCCACTTGTCTCCTCCCTCTCACTGGACCCAGCGCTGAGGTCAGTCACTCCACAGCTGCCACTCGCCAGACTTGCCCCGCCAGCACCCCATCTGGTCCTTGTGTCACTACACTCATCCGTGGTCTTCCCCGCTGACCGAAGCTCCGTCCGCTGATCTGCGGACCAACGCCATCACGCGCCGCAGCGCGCCCCGCACCCAGCCAATCCTCCTCACCTCCTGCTTCCTGGGGCAACCGCCGTCACTCGTAGACCCCCACACCAGCTTCAGGGGCTAAGCAGGGTGCACAGCCTCGGCCTTCCTCAAGCTCCGTCAGAGACCCGGAGCATCGGCCGCCATTTTCGCAGCTCTAGCCAGGCCGTCACTGCAGCAGGAGAGATGGCGCCCGCCACAAAGCACTTCGGCTCCGCTTTCACCCCAGGAGGGCCCTCATCAGCAGTGTGGGCGCTCCGCCGCCACGCGCCCTGGACGTCAGATGCACCGCTCACTCCCCTCCGGGCCGCAGAAATACCGGGGCCGGGAGGGATGCACCGCACAAGAGTAATCCCCGGCACCAAAGACCGGAACGGGAGCTGCCACCAGCCGCGAAGCAGCCACAACCAGCCAAACACCCACCGGTGAGCACAGATGGGCGCCAGAAGGGGGGATTATGCAAGGCTGAGAAACGGCGGCGCCAGAGGGATAGAGACTCGTGTCCTATCTCACCGCCATCTTGGCCACGCACCGCCGAGTTGTATTTAAATAAAGAATCACTAAGAATAACAAGAAAAGATAAGTTGTTTGTTGAAAAACTCTTTCTTTAAACAGACGAGGTCCGATCTTGTGACAGTGCAAAATACTGTTGTTGCAGGTATAGAACAAAAGGGTCCAATGTGAGTACCTCCCCTGTTTTTACACTTACTTTGTTGTGGTGCACACTTGTCACACTGATAGTGGATTCTTATTTCAATGTCCCTGCTTCGTTAGGTCCTGAAGAGACCCTTTATTGTTGGCAGGGTAGAAACGCAGTCGACAACTCAAAAGCGAACCATTTTCCGGCCTCTATTACTGTACTAGAAGGCTGTGTTTACTTATCTAATACCTCTGTTATAGTCGTCTTTTTAACTTTGGAAACCATTTTAATGTCACAAAATGTCACAAATTGTTATGTAGGTTCTATGTTCACTTGGGATACTATGCACTCGATTTCTGAACAAATGTGATGATTCATTTACATAAACATTTGAATATACAAGTATCACACAGTATATAGTCTTATATCTCTCTCTGACATCCATTTTGCCCTTGTTTCTTGCCATTGTGCTGACTATTATTGTTTATTACACGCATTTGTCCACATGAACTACTGTTTCTGTTTACATACTATATACCCTGGTTCCATGTGAGTAGGGTGCCCCCTGTTTCCTTTACACGTCTTACATTACATAGTCTGAAAAGGCAGATATGAAAGAGGTGTAGGAAGAGATTTCAGCAGAAAAGTATTTAACAAAGAAGTTGTACAGCTTCAGTCTGACAATGCTTCCCCACAGGAACAGGGCTGGCTTTAGCGCTGGTGGCGCCCTGTGCGACAATGTTTGTTGGCGCCTCGACAATGACCACCTCCACCACAGATTCTCTCATTATCACCCTTTAACAGTGACCAAGTCTCCATAAACACTCTCTCTCAGATGCATTGAATTAGTTATATAGAGCCACTCATACCAGTGTAGGGTGTAAGAGCACTTTGCATCACACACACATTACACAGAGACAATCAATCATATGTGTGTAAATCAGTGTATAGGAAATGTTAAATAAGACAAAGGACTAAAAGTGTAGGAGTCACATGTCTTCCATACTGGTAGGCAGTATAGTTTAATAGTGCTTAGCGTGGAGAAGCACAAACTCAGAGTCCAAAAAGAAACAGCATAGTTGAGAGTTTTCTTTAATAATAAGAATCAATTTCTAGCCAAATTAACCCTTTGTGCAACATAAATGAATGTTCTAATGTATGCTTTGCAGTGTGTATGCAGTTCTACTATGAAAGTTAATAGCTCACTATTCTATATTAGGACTTTAACTTATACATTGCAAGTAAAAAAAAAGGATGTCTCTTTTAAAAGCAGTAACCTGCTGATCAGTTTACATAATATGCACTCTGTAATCTACTTGGTACACGTTCTTTCCAGCAGTCATTTTAACCCTCTGCACTATCTTCACATGAGTCAAAACCTCAACTATACAAAACTCTGATCTCTCTCCAGGAAGAACATTAATCACAGGAGTTATCTTGACATTTTTGTGAGGCCTGCTAATTGCTGAGGAAAGGAACGCTGCAGCAGGTGCTTTAAAAAGATAATAAACTTGCAAACATGGTGCCCCCAGGAAGCCAGCACCCGGTGCATTGGCACCGGTCGCACCGCCCTAGAGCCGGCCCTGCACAGGGAAGTAAGTTCTTATGAGGCATGGGGCCAACAGAGTTCGGCTACTTTATGTAGGAAGTCAAAATACATCATTTGGATTGGTATAGGCCTTGTTTTTACTCGTAACAAAGTATTGAAGTCTTTTGATGAGACTGAAGGCTATATTTACGAAGATGTGACTCAGAGCAACAAAGCAAGAAAACTTGCTGCACTGCGCTACATCACACGGAGAGGGCAGGAATGTGCCATATCTGCTAAGATGTGGTGTCCAGTTTTCTCCCTGCGCTGGCGCACACTGTGCAGCCCAGCATCAATGCAGACACCCTTGCACCAAGATGTTTTTTAAGCAGGCAGGGACAGCTTTCTGCACAAAAACAATACTTACAGCAATTTTCCTGTTTCTATACATGCTGCAGAATGCAGCACATGTGGAAAGAGGAAAAAACAAGGAGAAATAAAGTTATTTGTCCTCATCGTGCCTCTCTTTGGAAGGCATACCTTTTTGATGCATTTCCAGGTTTAGTACTAGTAGTAAATCTGGCAATGCACCAAAATCCATGAATTGATGCATGGGATCACCCACACTCTACCCATGGAACACCTTCCCAGGGCAGAGTAATGCCCTATTACTCAAGATTTATTATGCCATGCAGATGACACTGTGTTGCATAGTGAATCTCACTTAAGGCTTGTGTTGCACTTGCGTCAAGTGCAACGCAATCCTTTCAGAAATCTGGCCCGAAACATCTGGCACAGTCTGATCCTCATAGCACAACCATTGTCAAAGCAAATGCCGAACACTTCCTACCCAAATCGGAATAGAAAACTTCAGTCTTTAGGAAGTAGTTCAGTTCTACACAGACAGAAACAATGCACCTTGAAAGTGGCAAGTTTGCTGTCTCTGGGTCTAAACAAAATCTCATCAGCCGCTGGAAAGTCAATGATCAAAGTGCAGATAAAAGAGTGTTCTTTTCGTTGGCCCTTCTGCAACTCTTCAACCCTTGGTGTAAAGAGGAAGAACTATTATGTCAATTCTACTGCTATAAGTATGTTTTAATGCAGTTAAAGACCACATTGAGGGCCTGATTCACAAAGGTAAACTTACCCTTTTGTGTAAATTTGCAATTGTTTTGAATTCACAAAGGGATTTAAGAGTAGTATCTTTCTGAGTGGGGAATCTCTGCACATAAAAAGATTGTACCGTCCTATCTTTTTATGTGTGCAGACTCCGCACTCGTAAAGATATTACTTGTAAATCCCTTTGTGAATAGCAAACAATTGCAAACTTACACAAAAGTGTAGGTTTAACTTTGTGAATCAGACCCTGAATTTTCAGTGTTTCATACTTGCTTGAAACTGTTGAATCGTGAGATGCAAAAAGAGGAGACAACAACAGCTGAGGTTGTGAAGGATAGTTCACAAGGCAGCCAGTATTCAGGACCTCAGAGTCAAGATCCTCTTGGCCAGCCCATTATTGAGAATGAGGCAGCCATTGCTTTGAATGAGGTGTAAAATGCTATGGATCTAGTGAAGATTCAGTCTGATGACTCAGACAATTTAGTAGCTAAACTCAAGATTTACCAGGGAAAACTGGATCAATGGAGGAGAAAACTGAATCAGTGGACCATGGATTTCTGCATGATAACTCTGAATGTACATGCACCACGTGCAAACCTACACTTCTCCATGTGAGTGGACAAGCAGGCACTGGCAAACGTTTCCTGCTAAAATTGCTCACTGCATATGTCCATTAAAAGACAGATTGCAATCTTTCTTGTGTCATGACAGCACCCAATAGACTAGCTGCACACTATAAAAGGTTTTAATTTGGATTGAATTTCTATTTTTGACAGTGGAGCATGACAACAAACTGTAGTACCATAAGTTATCTGGTAATTGGTGATGCTTGTCATGAACATCATAATATGTGTATTTGTAAAATTCACATTCACCCTGAAGGGCCTTTTGGTGCTGAATAACAGATGTTTATTGTACACCAACTCAATGATACTTATTTTATTGACACCAGAAGGATGAAAGGCTGAGTAAACCCTCTGATATTTGAACCCATGACCATGACATCAAACACAGCCATCTACAGTGGATGCATTAGTCCACTAAGCCACCAGACCTGGCTTAAGGTATCTGGGGTTCTTTGAAGGTCCTGATTATAGATGAGGCTAGCATGATTTCAAACTTAATGCTGGGATTTCTTCAGCTGATAATGCAAGAAATTCTTAGAATGAACTATGATACTCTGTTTGGAGGAAAACATGTAATAGGCAGATTTGGAAATATTACCATTAGGGTACATTCCAATACAAAGAATTAACTAGAAAGGTTCTAACTTGCAAGTTCTTCAGCCCCCAACAATATTAGAAAAAGAAACTGTAAGTCTCCTGGTTCATTGAAACCATCACCTCTGAAGAACATTCTATATTTCTTTTAAGCATTTCCAAGGCTGGAACTTATGCTCTGCAGCCAGGAATGCAGCACCCTCTAGAGGCTAGTTCTATTGCTGCATTTTATGTGGTCTATATTAGGACCTCTTGTGGTTGTTTTTATGATTGCATCTTTAACAATGGTAAAAGAAAGATTCAGAAACATTTTTTTAAAAGAAAAATATATCTGACTATTTAGTTTTGCATTGTTCACTCACGAAACGTATTGGTAAAAACTATGTAAAAAGAAAGAGTCACAGACGTGTTTCTTAAGTAATCAATATTAATATTCATTGATTTGGGTGTATTATTGAAATGTACATTTGATGAAAATTATTCTTGATTTTGGAGAAAGACGATAGATCTGCTTTATATATAGGGTGTTGGCCGTGCATGGTGGAAGTGGCTACCTACAGGGGGTTGGAAGGGCCTGTCAGGCCCTGCGGCCAATTCCCTCCAGCGGGTTTAGCCTAATGTATGGTAATAAAATACTACTTTATTTTAAAAAATCCCACCCTAGAAAATCATTGGACAAACCAAAGGTTAAAGTGATGTTATAGTTAGGTATGATAATAATATCTAACTTTGCATAAAAAAACCTTAAAAATTCACTGAAAAAAACAAAGGTTAAAGGAATGTTATAGTTAGGTGAGAATTCCTGTGACAATGTAACATTTTAAACGTACAAAACTACTGAAATTCACTAGTTATAGTTAGCTCGAGTAATTATAACTCGTGCCGTCAAGGAACTATTACTTGTGCCCTTGCAGTGTACTGCTAATTACCCCACATGTTACTTAACTTATGACTTCTTCTATGCCATTATTGGTAATATCAGTGCAACACTTGCAATTAAATTATTGATGTGAAAACTGTGCATGGCAGGGAGCGAGTTATAGTTACCTTAGGGCATTTATGGGGCCCCTTCCCATAATGTTTCCTGCCCCCAGGGTCCCCCATCACCCCTTGGGCCGCAGCATTAGGGGCCCTGGAGCCGCATCCCCAGGACACATAAAAAGCACAAAGGGGTTGGGGCACTGTGGTGTACTCCCCAAACTTGAGATGGGCATGCAGCGGGCAGGAAGGAGGAAGCTACCAGCTTCCACTGCCAGCATTGAGTGTGCTGGTTGTGCAGGGAGCCAGCTTTGAAGCACTGCAGTGGGCTCCCTTTACTGCCAATACATTTTTTAAAAAAAGAAAGCATTTACGTGCCCCTTGTGGGACCGGCGCACCCAAAAACAAAATAAAAGGATGGGCAGTAGCACAGGAGCACTGGAGTATGCTCCCCGAGCTGCCAAGGGATTTAAAAAAAAAAAACTATGGCGCAAGCCCTGAGCTGCCAGTTTCAATAAAGGTGTGGGTAACCCACGTGGGACCCAGACACTTACAATGTAAAAAAAATAGTCACAATAGTCCAACCTTGCTGCTTCATCGGGAAGCCCACGGCTGCTCATTACATTTTCTGGCCTGGGAGTGCCCCATAATGCCCTTGGTGGGATTTTGTTTACAATATTAAAGTTCTTGTGGTGCCCCGAGGAGGGGCACAGACACCACCAACTAACAATGTCAGCGTTGTGGGGAAAATGTTTGAAAAAATTAAACAGTAAGTCTCCTGGGTCATTTAATGCATCATCCAAGGAGAGATTACCATTATTTTCAAAGCTCTTTCAGCTGGAGCTTTATGCTCTTCAGCTGCAGTGCGGGTACTCCTTGTGATTGGTCTTATGGCTGAATTTTGTGGCCTCAAGAATGCTAAAATAAGACTCATTTGTGTTGTTTGTAATTATTTTTTATTAAAGGTGCATTATTTAATAAATGTAAATGCATTATGATTATAAGCATTGTGATGTGTGTACTATTAAGGAATGGTTATTGATCAATTATTGTGGTGACGTTTGGACAAAGCCAATAGGTGTTGACCCCCTTGCTAAAGCCAATAGGACATCTATTTTAATCCTTGGCGGACAACTACTCTATGCTCACGTAGTTTGTGCTACTTCGCGCTACACAAATTGCACGTAGCACAGTGCAAAAAAGCGTAGCATTGCGTATTTGCCAGTTTTTGCTCGCTCGTGGTCCTCAACGTCAAGTTGGCGACCGCGAGCGAGCAAAATTACATCCCGGCAAGACTTTTTCCTTGTTCGCGATCAGCAACCTCAAGTTGTCGATCGCGAGCGTGAAAAATAAACCTCCCGGAGAGATTCTCAACGCGAGGACGTCAGGTTTCTCATTGCAAGTGGTCGCGTATGCTCGCGATGAGAAACTACCAGTCCGCGTTGAGAAAGCGGCCGCTCGAGTAAAAATCTACTTGAACGGCAGAAAACGACAGCTCGCACCATGCAAGATGCCGTTTTCAATGATTGCACAGTGCGGACAAGCATCCGGCACTGTGCAATCATCGCGAACCGCGCACTACGCACTTCGCATAGTGCTACGCGTATCTCACGTAGTGCGAAGTGCACTTTGTGTAGCTACGCATAGCGCTGCTACGCAAACTACGCCCAGGGTTAATCAGTATATTTTGGTTGTCTGACCTGACCCTTTAACGAAGCAAGAAGGTCTGCCTTACATAAATTAACTTCTCTTTATGTTGGCACTTTATGTAAAGAACAAATCTGAGATTCACTGAAAAAACTAAGTTTAAAGTGACATTATTATTAAGTGAAAATGTCAGTTAAAAAGTAATGTTTTAAACTAAAAAAAACACAGAAATTCCCCAGTTATAGGTAACTAAAGTAACTACAACTCAAGCCCTCACCATACACTTCTAATGACCTCCCATATTATTTCACTCATGATATGTTCTATGATCCATTGATAACATCACTGATAATATCTGAAATTACATTATTGATGACATAACTGTGCATGGTAAGGGAGCAAAATATAGTTACTTCAGTTAACTAGGACTGGTGTTTTTCAATGTTTTTTTAGCATGAAACATTGAGGTTTTACTAATATTTTGAGCTAACTATAACATCACTTTAACCTTTGGTTTTGTCAAAAGAAAGACAAAAGAATTCTCTTAAAGGAAAAAAATAAAGAAAGTCCTTTGAAAAAGTGAATTGTAAATTAATTAATAATAAATAATGGCACGTGTGAGATTAATTCATTATTCAAAATACCACTTACTGTTAATTCTCACAACACAAATATTGTAATCAAAGTTTAATCAATTAAAGGATAACTAAAAGGATAAAAAGACTCAACAGTCTCATTAATGACTTGTCAGTCCTCGAGTACTGATATGATCTTAGTCACAGCTGAATTTGGATGGAGAAGAAAATAAGTTACTTACCTGTAACTGTGGTTCTCCAGTATTGGTATCTTTCATACATGCACATGCTTGAATCATTCCCCATCATTAAAGTGGAAGTCCCACAGTACAACTAGAAAAGTAGTCTAATGTTAAACATAGCTTGGAAAAGCTATTAAACCTTCACTTTAGTAACATGTCCTTATCATTTAAAAGTTATCAAACTCCAACTAACCAAGTTGCAGCACCCTCTAGAACACTCCCCTCAGAGGCTTCTGTCTCTTATTTTTTTAGAGTACTAGTGTGAATATGAACTAGCACCAAAGAGAAGATGAGCCTCTCAGGGGAGGAGGGTGGGTCGTATGTGAATCTATGAAATATACCAATAGTGGAGAACCACAGTTACAGGTAAGTAACTTATCTTCTTTTAACATTGGTGGGGTATAACTCACTATAAGAGCTCATCTTTACTGGAAAAGGAAAAGATAACTTAACACTGCCTGGCCCACTGCCGCATCTCTGAGCACTGTGGAATCCAAGGTGTAGTGCTGCATAAAAGTGTGTCTAGTTTTCCATGTAGCCTCTCTGGAGATATGCTGTATAGACACACTGGTAAACAAAGCAGTTTATGCACTTCTAGTAAATTAACTCGCACTTTAGTCTGTAAAGATGTACAAGCTTTTTGATGACAGAAATGTATGTCTGTTGCTATCCTTCTTGCTATACTTTGTTTAGAGCGCGGATAACCTTTCCTAGGAACACTGCATGCCACTAGCAAATTGTTCTGATTTACGAAATTGTTTTCTCATGGCAAGGTGAAAAGTTAAACACCTTTTTTCTTTTATATTCAAATTTTATTGAATTGAAAGCAACCAAACAAATCAGCAAAATCATGGATGGCAAATGATAATTTACATCATCAAAAATCAATGCAACCCTCAATTCCAATCTCCAGGGAATGTATGTCAGCGAAAAGAAACAGCAAATCATTCAGTGTCTTCCTCAGCGCCCAGCCATTTACCCCACACCCTCCGATATTTCTTAGGGCATCCGCGTGCCATGTATAAAACCTTTTCTTGTGTCGCGCACCAGTCCACTCCCTTACGCCACTTTCCCAGGTTTGGTGGCTCGGAACATATCCATGCTGCTGCTATGTCGCGCTTAGCTACAACCATGGCTGTATTAAAGAAATTCTTGTCCTTTCGGGACCCATCTAGCCCGTCCGTAATCCCTAGTAGGGAGTGACGTGGGTCGTGAGGAACTGCCCACCCCAGGACTTCTGTAAGTTCTTCTTCACTGGCCCCCCAAAATTCCGCCAGTCGAGGACAAGACCAGACCACATGAAAAAAATCTGCTGGAGCTTGGGCGCACCTTGTGCAGGCCGCATCAGGGCGTAAACCTGCTTGGTGAAGGCACAGTGGAGTGAGGTAAGCGGCGTGTAAATAATAATAATTGGATTAGCCTAAGTTTGGCAGAGGCGGTGATTGTCTTAGGCATCATGAGTGCATCCCGCCAGTCCACCTCGTCCAGGGGGCCAAACCATTCTACCCATTGATCCCTTAATTTAATCAGTGAGGTGGGAGTGTTGTTGATTAGGGTGCGGTATATACGGGAGATGCCCCCCTTACCCAAGTCCCCCAACAGAGTCTGGGCCTCAGTGGGGCTGTACTCCGGGAGTCGCGTGTCATCACTGATGTGCACATGGAGGGCGTGTCGTAACTGTAAATATTTATAAAATTGGGAGGGGTGTAGGGAATAACGGGTGCCCATGTCTTGAAAGAAGAGCATATGACCTCTAACACAAATGTCTCCAAGTTGTGTAATGCGATAAGATCCCATGTTTTGAACCCCTGTAGGCCACTTATTTCCCAGAGCCAAGCCCCATGCCAGAGGGGTGTGCATTGGGCCAATTTACCTGACCAGCCGGTGTGGCGCAACAATGCCCGCCAAGCCAGCAATACGGACCGCGTCACTTCTGGCAGATGGGATGGGATAGTACCCCCATACATCATAGTCTGGACATTAGAGAAACCCAGCTCACACAATTCCAGCTGATAGGTCACGTCAGACCACCCCCATTAAACCAATCGTGAACCACCAACAGACGTGTGGCTAAAAAATATAGGTACAGATGCGTCATTCCCATGCTCCCGTCATAGGAGGGGATCGGACATGTGGATAGAGCCAGACGCGACCTCCTACCGTCCCATATAAATTTGGTAGCTAAGCTGTCCAGATCCTTAAACCAGGACCTAGGGAAGCAAAATGGGGTGTTTTGGAGGACATAAAGGAACCTGGGAAGAATCAACATTTTAAATAAAGGAACCCGACCCAGAGGGTTCAGGGGTAGTGTCTTCCATTTTTGAAGGTCTTCTTTGGCCTTTTTAACCAGTGGGGCAACATTGAGGGACCAGCCCAGTTCCGGCAGCAGGGTAATCCATATTCCCAAATACTTAAAGCAGTTGCGCCGAAGTGGTATATTGGACTGCCAGTCATAACAGTCCCAGGACAGATGTAATGGGACCAATACAGATTTTTCTGGGTTCAGTCGGAGACCTGATGTCTGCCCAAATGCCTGCAGTAACTGGAGACAGTGCGGTCCCGAGGACACAGAATCGGCCAGAAAGAGCAAGACATCATCTGCGTATAGCGCGATCTTGTCTGTGTCGATATTTGGCCACTCCAATCCCTTAATGCGGTCATCAGCCTGTACCAGGGACCCCAGGGGTTCAATCGCCAGGGCAAACAATAAGAGCGAGAGGGGGCAACCCTGTCATGTACCCCTGGCAATGGGAAAGGCTCCGGACAACACCCCGTTCGCCCGGAATTGGGGCCCAAATCCCATTTCGGCCAACACGTCTTGGAGATATGCCCAATCCACCGAGTCGAAAGCTTTTTCGAAATCTATGAGGAGGAGAGCTAAATAAGGAGTGAGTAAGTGTCGATGGGCCAGAGCCAGTTGTAGCCTCCAGAGGCAGTGACTGGTCGCACGTTCTGGTATAAAGCCGCATTGGTCCGGGTAGACTAGCAAGGGTAGGTACGGCTTCAGTCGTTGGGCCAGGATGGTGGCATACAGTTTGATTTCCGTATTAAGGAGGGATATGGGTCAGTAGTCCGCGCAGTGACGGGAGGGAGGCTGGGATTTCGGGAGGGCCACAATAGTGGCAATGTCCGTTTCGGACAGAAAGGGCTTCCTGAAACCAACCAATTTTTCAAATCTGGAGGTGAAGCAAGTGGTCGAATCACTCTCTCAAACTAAATCAGGATCCCCGCTTGACCCTTGTCCCCCGTATATTTTACATCTAGCAGCGGAAGAGGTCGGCATAGCATTGACCCCGCTGCTCAAACTAGTGATTGAAACAGGGATTTTTCCTGCAATATGGAAACTGGCCTGTATTAGGCCTATATTGAAAAAACTCTCTCTTGACCCTTTGGAGGCGAAAAACAACCGCCCCATCTCATGTCTGCCTATAACCTCCAAAATATTGGAAAAGGCCATTACTAACTAGGCTGCAAGCCGTGGGGGTCAGTGGCAAGGCCCTATCCCTTCTCACGTCCTTCCTCGACTCTAGGGAACAGCTAATCCACTGGGAAGGTATACAATCGGAACGGTTCACCCTCCCGGGCGGAGTCCCACAGGGCTCTGCACTCTCGCCCACTCTTTTTAACATTTATGTAACCCCACTGGCCAGACTGATCAAGAGTCATGGCCTAGCGCTCGTCTCCTACGCTGACGACACACAAATATTGGTGTCAATTACCCAAAATGACAATCAACCAGCTGAGCGATTCCGTGAGTGTCTCTCCTCCGTAATGTCCTGGAGAGGGTTAACTTCCTAAAGCTAAATGCCCAAAAAACCGAGGTACTTGAGTTCGGAAATAAACCCTCCATATGGAACGAGCATTAGTGGCCCCCGGGGGCCGGTATGTGCCCTTCCCCAGTGACCAAGGCTATAAATCTTGGTTTTCTCCTCGACGGTGGGCTCACCTGTGCACCCCAAATCAACCAAGTGGTTTCCGCCTGTTTCTTCACACTTAAAATCCTCTACAAAATTCTCCCATTTATCCCGCCTTCCCTCAGGAAAACTGTAGTGGGTGCTCTTATTCCATCTAGGATAGATTATTGTAACGCACTCTATCTGGGCTCGGGGGCAAAACAGCTGACTAAACTCCAATCTCTTCAAAACGCTGCTGCCCGAGTCCTATGTGGCCTTCCGAAACACCATCCTACCTCTGCGAGCATCAAAGCTCTTCACTGGCTTCCGGTAAGACGCAGGGTTGACTTCAAGGCCCTCTGCCTTGTTCACAAACCTCTCTATGGAGGCGGGGCCGAAGATGTTCAATCTTTATTTCCTCGCTACACTCCAGGACGTTGTCTACGGTCTTCTGACGTCGGGCTGGTTCTTCCTCCCAAAATCGGTAAACGCTTTTCATTCCTGGCAGCCAAACTATGGAACGCCCTCCCTGTCTCCCTCCGCCTTCAGTCCTCTCGCTCAATTTTTAGAAAAGCCATAAAAACCAGGCTTTTCTTACAAAGCTAACATCGGTGCTTCCCAGATGCGGCTGCCTAGCGCCAAGAAGCCTCTGCATGAGGAGGAGCCTAGCGCTTGACCAAGATGGCCGCGTGAGCTTAGAGCTCCCGAGACCCTCGTGCCCTCCGTCGACTATCCTGTCTCTAATCCTGATGGTATGCATGGCATTGTGTTGCTGAGTTGTCAGGGAGGCGATTGATGCTACCCGCGGTCGGATCGCCCATCGAGAACCGGACTTACGCCTGGCGGAAGATCGCGGCCTATCTCCCGGGGATGCCAGGGGCTAGAGTTGGCAGGATGCCCGGCTCCTAGTTGATCAACAACGGACAGGCGAGGTGTGAACTGTCGGACGGAGGTCCCCGCGCTTTCACTTTCGATTTCGTTCCCTTTGTCTGCCCGGACACTGGAGAGCTCTGGGGGCTTTATTACCCCAAGGACGCTCGGCGAGCTACTCTGGCAGCTTAAGATAGAACTGCTCACTCCTTATTCCTCTATCTGAGAGGGACCAGTCTTAACTACACTGGACGGCCTGGAGTCCATTATGTCGGGCAAAGCAGAAGGGGATCGGCTGAAGACTAAGTCTACCAGGCGGGGAACGTATACCCAAATCAACAGCATGGACCGCTACGCTCTCCAGAAAGTATCACCGAGTGGATCGAGCCAGGCGCCGGATGCCCAGAAGGAGGACTCGCCTGTGGCACCGGAGCTCTCCCTACAGGATGTCATGGGCGCGCTCGACGGGATGCAGACCTCGATGGGGAGACAGTTCGAGGCCCTGGCGCATAAGGTGGACGCCATCCTGGTGGATGTCAATCTGATCCGCTCGGACCTGGGCAAGACGAACGAACGCGTTAAGAACCTGGACCTCAGGACCACGGGCCTCACTGATGATGTTGTGGAACAGCAGACCGAGGTCCATAAGCTGAGGGCCGAGAGTGACCTCGTCGCCCGCCGGCTGGAGGACTTCGAGAGCCGGGCCAGGCGCAACAACGTGCGCATCATCGGGGTCCCGGAGTCCTCGGATGAGGCTTCGGCGGACCTGCTGGTTGAGGATTTGGTCCTTAATCATCTGAAGCCTAAGGGCCTTGGGAAGTTTTTTGCGGTGGAAAGGGCCCATAGGGTGCCGGGCGGGCGGCCCAAGGCGGGTGCCCCGCCGCGGCCGATTGTCGCCCGGCTCTTTCATTTCTGAGATCGGGACGCCATCCTGCAAGCATCGAGGGTGACGGGCCCAGTTCCCTTCCAGAATGCGTCGGTGAATTTTTACCCGGACTTCACCCAGCAGGTGCAGAGACAGAGACAGAGCTTCCTGGGGGTGAAGCGGAGGCTTCGGAAACTGGATCTGAAGTATGCCATGCTTTTCCCTGCCAGACTACGGGTGGTGCACGAAGATCGAACATTCTTTTTTGACTCTCCTGTTATGGCCAACGAATGGCTGGACGCTTTGCCCCAGCGACGGACGGGGGACGACACTGCCGAGCATGGAGATTGTGGCCGGGATGGACAGGGCTGATATCTCACAGACGGCCTGACTTGATTTGACTATACTTGAGAAATTGAACAGAATGCAGTAACTGTGGAGGGTTGCGGGAGGACGAGGGGTGCTCTTTTCCTCCCTTAGGGTACTTTTTGTAGACTTTTGGTTTTTAGGGCGACAGGCACACTGCAAGTTGGGGGGGGCTTTGTAAGCTGCAGCAGGGGTGCAGGGTGGGGGGAGTTTCGGGGATTTGGACTTTGTTGTTGGGGGGTTTATTTCTGCAAGGCATGATGATTATCCTCAGGGCTGTTCCATGGTGGCTCCTCGGGTGTGGGGTGGGCCTCTTTCCGTTTGAGGATGGGGGTAGAGGCTTAAGTGTTATAAGCTGGAATGTTAATGGTTTGGGGGATCGCATCAAGAGGGGGATTGTTTTGCAATTTTTGAAACGCTCAATGCCAGATGTTGCCCTGCTGCAGGAGACGCATCTCATAGGTAATACGTGCTATGCCCTGAATAGGAAGGGGTATAAATTCATTGCACACTCTGGATTCTCTTCTGGGTCCAGGGGAGTGGGCATCCTAGTTAGAGCATCGTTGCCTTTTGAGGTGGACTCCACCATTGTCGACGATAGGGGGAGGTTTGTGGCGGTGGCGGGGCGGTGGGAAGGAAGGATTTTGGTTTTGGTTTCGGTTTATGTCCCGCCGGCCCTGCAGGCCTCCACATTTGCTGATCTGGGCAGGGCTTTGTTGACTCTCCCGGGGGGTATGCTGGTAGTGGGAGGGGATTTCAACGCTGTGGGCTCCGGACTGTTGGATAGATACCCGCCCAGGGACACAGGGGGGGCTCAGAAATGGCTTCCAGATTTCCTAGACACGTTTGGCCTGATAGACTGCTGGAGACTCCGGCACCCCACACAGAGTCAATACACGTTCCACTCCGGGGCGCATGGTAGCCTCTCCAGGATTGACTACCTGCTCACTCTGGCCGCACATGCCTCGTTGGTATCCGAGGCGAGGCACATGGCACGCGGCATCTCTGACCACTCGCCAGTGTGGATCAGGCTGGATCTAGGTCGGGAGGGAGGAGGGAGGGTGGCCCCCATCAACCCGTGGTATTTCCGAGACCCCAAGATGCGCAGCGCCCTGGTAAAGAAGGTAGATAATTACTTCAAGGACAATCTGGGAACTGTGGACTCGGCGGTGTCGCTGTGGGAAGCTTTTAAGACCGTGCTTCGGGGGGGAAGCCCTCTCCCTGGTGGTGGCTGCCAAGAATCGGAGGGATGGCGAGGTACGGCAGGTAGAGGAGGAGATTGCGGCCCTTGAGGGGGCTATGGAGGAGGGGGTTACAGAGTCCTCACTGCAGGAGCTTTGCTTGAAGCAGACGGAATATAGGGACCTGGTGACGAACGCCGCTAAGACCCTCAGTAGGGAACAACAGGGCCGCCTGTATGATGTTGGCGATAAGGCAGGGAAACTCCTGGCGTGGTTGGACAGGAAAGAACGGGTCAATAGAGTGGTGCCAGAGTTGACGGGAGTGAGGGGAGAGGCGATTGCGGAACCTGAGGGGATTGTGAAGTGTTTCGCGGAGTATTTTCATGGGGTTTATTCCTCTATGTCGGACAGGCCGCCCGAGGACTCGTCGGATCTCCTCCGTGATATCGAGTTGCCCTGCCTCTCTGACATAGATAGGGACGATTTGGATGGTGACATAACGGTTGACGAGGTGGCGGGGGCTATTCGCGCGTTAAACTCGGGTAAGGCCTCTGGACCGAACGGATTGCCGATCGATCTGTACAAGCTGTTCCCGGATAGGGTCGCCCCTCACCTGCGCGCCATGTTTTTGGAGGCGCGGGGGGATGGGATCCTTCCGTTGGACCAGCGGCTGGCATCGATCGTGGTCATACATAAAGAGGGCAAACCCCGAGATAGGTGCGCCTCCTATCGGCCCATTTCACTCCTCAACGCTGAGCCGAAAATTCTGGCTAAACTCCTGGCGACACGTTTGATTAGGGTACTTGGCGACCTGGTTCACCCGGATCAATCCGGATTCATCCCGCACCGAAACACAGCATTAAACCTTAGGCGTCTTCATGGCGTCATCGCCAGGGCGGGCACGCTGCGTGAACCGGCTATTGTGGCGTCTCTTGATGCCGCGATGGCCTTTGACTCGGTGGAGTGGGCATACCTATGGGCCGTGCTGGCCAAGTTTGGTTTTGGTCGCGGTTTTGTGAGTTGGGTTAGGTTGCTGTACGAGGGGCCGCTAGCGAATGTTGTGGTGAATGGTCGGGCCTCTACTCCGTTTCGACTTGGTAGGGGTACTCGGCAGGGTTGCCCCCTGTCACCTCTGTTGTTCGCCCTCGCCCTTGAGCCGTTGGCTGCGTGGATACGTTGGCACCCGGATATGGGGCCTTCGGTGGTCGCCTGATCACGAGGACCGTATCTCGCTTTATGCCGATGATATCCTGTTGTACCTTGCCTCACCTAAGAAGTCACTTATAGTGGTCTGTGACGTACTCGCATCGTTCGGTAGGAACTCGGGGCTCGTTATTAATTGGGGCAAATCGTACTTGTACGTTCTTAGTGGCGAGGTCCCACCGATCCCTAGAACATGTTCGATACAGGTCGCCCAGCAGGGTTTCGTGTATTTGGGGATTTTTATATCCATGGACCCTGCTGTGCGCTACGAGAAGAATCTGCTCCCCCCCCTGGCACGTTTGAGGCGAGATGTTGAAGGTTGGCGGAAGTTGCCGCTCTCCCTTGTTGGGCGTGCGGCCCTGTTCAAAATGATGTCTCTTCCCCGCTTCCTCTACGCCCTCCAGAACACTTTGGACTGGGTCCCGGCCAAATACTTTCGGGAGGTCGAAGGCCTCCAACGGACGTTGCTGTGGGATGGGCGGCTGCGAATAGCTATTGCAAAGTTGACGCTCCCGTGGTACGATGGGGGCATAGCGCTTCCAGACATCCGACGGTACTATTGGGCCACGCAGCTGAGCGCGATCAACCATGGATTTTATGGCCCCGCCCTCAGCCCTGGGTATGCCATGGACAGGTGGTTGTGCGTGGTGGCAACTACTACAGGGCGTTGTATTCGCGGTCCCTAGACTCGTCCCTCACGGGGCCCACAGGTGTGGCGGTGCGTGTGTGGAAGATGGCGACTGACTCATTGGGCTGGAAGGATAGGCTCACCCTCGCTACCCCATTGTTTGAATCGGAGAGATTGGGAAGGCTCTGGCATACGAAGGGCTTTGATAAGTGGGACCTGATAGGTATATCCAAGGTGGGAGATATGCTGCATAAGGGGAGAGTGAAGTCCTTCGAGGAGTTGCAGACAGAGTATGAGCTGGGGCCCTCCGAGTATTTCAGGTATATCCAGCTGCGCCACGCCCTTCGATCAGTCCTCGTGGAGGGTGAGAAGGTGCCGGAGTCCTCTCCCCTTGAGGACCGGGTCCTTGATGGTCATATGCCCGAGAGCACGATCTCGCTCATATATAAGAAATTGATTAACGTCCGGGCAGACATGCTTTTGGGGCTGAGAGAACAGTGGACTAGGGATGGCCTTGAGTTGGATAATGAGGACTGGCAGTCAGTGGTTTCTTCTCCTAAGGAGGTTGCGATCCCGTCGCGTCTGCGGCTGGTGCAGCTTAAAATACTGCACCGGGTGTATGTGACGGGGCCAAGGCTGGTCCACATGGGATTCTCGGAGGATGGCCTGTGCAGGAGGGGATGTGGTATGGTGGGCACTTTCCTGCACATCATTTGGGAATGTGGTGTCATTGTGGAGTTCTGGAGGAGAGTCCATGCAGTTATGGGGGAGGTGACGGGCATTGCTGTGCAGCCGGAGGCGCGGTGTTGCCTCCTGAACGTCTGGGGGCCCACTGACCTCGATGAGGCGCAGACCCAATGGGTGACTCTGGGTAACATGGTCGCTAAAAGGGATATCGCGCGATTGTGGGGCTCCTCGGGACCCCCTACACTGACCGCGTGGAAAGAGAACATGGACTGGAGCATGTTTAGGGAGAAGACGGTCTATTGCTCCAGAGGTCGCCCCCGGAAGTGGCATGCCATCTGGGGGCGGTGGAATCAATACAGGGGGGGATTATGTCTTGCCCCGGATCTGGAACCTCCCGAGGAACAGCTTTCCCCCTGACCTTCTTTCCAGCACAGTTGGGTTTTAGGAACTGTTTTGGGCCTCTGCTGCCCCCCTTCTTCCTCCGTACACCGTCTTGTAACTAGTAGATGAGTGGGGTCCGGCCTCCCCTGGGGGCTTTCACCATGGGCTTTCAATGTTCTTGGGCGCCCTTTTCATCATGTGGGTTCCTTCTAACCATGAAGGATAGGAAAAGAGTTTAGTCATGGTCCTCAGCTGTTTTGCTTGCGCGATACGGGCAGCGGAAGGAGGGCTTGTTGTGTCTAGGGCCGGGAAGGAAACTGCGTTGAAGTCGTTACCCACAACCATGGTGCCCAGAGGGAGAGTGGTTAGGAGGGCAGAGGTCTGTGCCAGTGTGGAAGTAAGCATTGAGGGGGGAGAATATATGGACATGAGGTTAAGGGGGGAGCCAGCCAGGGAACCACAAACCGCCACATATGTACCCTGGGGGTCATGGGTCACCTGGGACATGACAAAGGGCAGGTTGCGTCTCATGAGGATGGCCCCCCGCGGGAGTCTCTGGAGAAGCCGGAGTGCCACACTCTGTCTATATCCATAACGGGCAAGAAATGGGCAGCAATTGCCCAGGAGGTGTGTTTCTTGAAGGAGGAGGATGTCAATGTGGAGGCGTTGCGCATAGCGCAGGACTGCAGTGCGCTTCAGCCTGTCTAGAAGACCATTAACGTTCCATGACAGGACGTGTAAAGAAGCCCTGATCACGGTGTCATCAGTCATGGCGGGCGATGTCTGGGTCTAGGCCTTGCCATCCCACGGGGTTGAGTGAGTGCACGTGGAAGCCAGTATATGTATGGTGGGTCACGTGCGCTAAGAGCTGATACAGCCCCTGAGGAAGAGGCGTACGCCAGTCCGTGTAAGCTGAAGCAACAAAACAAGCAAAACAACAACAGAGAAAAAAAACAATCCCAATCCAACCCCCTTCCCCCTCCCCCACCCTACACTTCGAGAACGGAAGCATCTGTCGACCCCCCATTATATCTAGACCAAACTAAAACGCTTGGATTGGTTGCGTGGAGGACCCCTCCAGAAGAACGGATAATCAGAGCATCGGCATTAAACAATGTGAATGAACATAAGAGTTTACCAAAAGTCTAATGACCCCCTCAATGAGGCGTGCCCTCCCCGATGGTGGATATACTTCTGAATCTGACTACACGGCCATTAGTGTGGGGGTGCGGGAAAGGTCCTAGTCCACCTGGGCCAACGGTAAGGATGTGCCCGTTAAGTTTCCGGTGGAGCAATGCCTATTGCGTGGTGGAGAGCCTGACTGGCTGGAGGAGTGATGAGGATTGGGAGCCGCCACTCTCATGGATCTGAGTGCTGTTGATTGTGATTGGCGCCCCCTGAGTGACCATGTGCGACGCCGGTGTTGGCATCCCGTGACCTCTGCCCCTCGGGCTGCGACCCCATGCGTTCCGGGGAGGTGTTGCACCGGTGGGGGAGGGGGTGCTCCTGCGTCAACCATGTCCATGCCGCCTGGGGTGAGTCAAAGAATTGCGTTCTGCCTTGAAAAATGACCCGGAGGCGTGCCGGGAATTGGAGCTGGTATTGTAGGCCCAGGGCGTGCAGCTTTTACTTGACTTCCGTGTAGGAGCGCCGGAGGTCTTGGACCTCCCTGGTGTAGTCCGGGAATATCAAAATGACATGATTCTGAAACTTGAGGGGACCAGCCACACGGGCTGCCCGCAGGATGGCGTCACGGTCCTTGAAGTTAAGAAGTTTTAGGCTGATGGGGTGGGGAGCGGCACAGGGAGAAGGTCTGGGTGCCAGGGACCTGTGGGCTCTCTCTACAACAAACCACATCGACAGGCCATCTCTGGGCATCCAGGACTTAAACCAGTCTTCAACGAAGGTGGCCGCCTTGCCTGCCTCCACCCCCACCAGGCAGAGGTTGTTGCGACGTGCTCGATTTTCCGTGTCTTCAACACGCCTATGGAGCTCCCTGGTGTGAGTGCGAAGGTGGGCCACTTGTTCTTTGAGCTGTGAGATGTCATCTTTGGCCATGGATATGCGGGATTCGGCTTCCGAAAGCCGCGCGGTGGCGTTGCAAAGGTCCTGCCTGAGGAGAGACACGTCTATCTTGATTTCTCCAATCTTCCCCTCAACGGACGCCTGAGAGGCACTAATAGCCTGGAGGATGGTGACAAGATCTCTGTCCTGAGGGGGTTGCCCCCCCTCCCCGCGGCCCTCCCGTGAGGCTCTGGCTTGGAGGGGGTAAACCTGTCCATTTTAGTTTGCGTGGGAGCTGGTGTAGGCTTGAGGCCCCTGTCCCTCCCCATGACCGGGGGTAGTTCTCAATGTCACTGTGGCGGCAGGAAACCCGGGGGGACAGGAGGTCGGCGTGGGGGCCAAAAACCCACAGAGGCGAAGATTGTCCATGAGCAAGTCAGAGGCCGCACCCGGTGCAACCATCCGAACGCACCCAGAGGCCCAACTGATGGAGGAGCTACCCGTCTGAGGCCTGCGTGCAGGGAGCGCCCTCCCCCACCCGACAAGATGGCCGAATATGCCTGTGGCGGGTCAGGCCTCACCAACCCGACGATCACCGTCCAGGCCCCAATGAATCCCGGCTCCCCAATACCAGGAAAAGGGGGGCCCGCACAGGTCCAGAGCAAGAGATGCAGTGGCGGGGGAGGCAGCTCGCCCCTGCCTGACAGTGCAGCCAACCCCCACCTCAGATGCCAAATGCGGGAAAAACACCCCCATACTCTGCCAAAGATTCTCCCAGGCAGCGGGGGGTCCGACCCAATGCTACCACTTCCGCGGGCCCAGCCACATGCCCCGCTGCCTCGGGTAACCAGGTCAGGACCCACAATCAGTCCCAATACAGGGTGGAGGGGCAGAGGGCCCTGCAGAGCCCAGTGAATGGAGACGGGGTGTGGGGGTCAATATCCTGAACCTGCGCTCCTGCCCAAACTGACAGCCGGTCCCCCCACTCACTGCAAGGATCCGGCCAGAGGTCTCCCCAGCCTCGCGTTCCGAAGGCCCTCCTCGCCGCCAGGCCTCCAAACGTTGCAGGGCCGATCTCGCCCTCCGATTGCGGGCTTCCCACAGAACAGGAGCAGCAGGTGCTGCACGGCCCCCTCAGGTGTCGCCAGCCGCTTGGCCCCCTTCAGCACCACCAATCACCCGGTGCCTCGGCCCTGCTGACTAGGGGCCGCACACACAGGGGCAGCCAGGCCGCAACAGGCCACAAACCCCGGGAGGCCACAGAAGCCCTGCTCCGGCACCAAAACACCGGATGGGGTGTGCCACCGGCCGGGGAAGGCACACCGATCAGGCAGGGGATCTGGATAGGCGCCCGTGCCCGCTGGATTCGAGGCAGATGACGGAGGGGTCCGGAGCACTCTTGGAGTGCCACCACCATCTTGACGTCTCAGGCCACGCCCTCCCAAAGTTAAACACCTTTTAACATCCAACGAATGTAATGTTCTTTCTGCTACATCTTTTAGATCTGGAAGGAATGTCTTTAACACTATTGGTTCATTTAAATGGAAGTCTGATGGCACTTTTGGAATGCATTTTAGATTTGTTTGTAGGATCATTCTATCACTCCTGAACTGCAGAAAGGGCTCCTGAATAGTGAATGATTGTATTTCACGCACTCTTCTTGCTGATGTTAGTGCCAGTAGGAGTGCCATCTTCCAAGAAAGGAACTTTATTTCTGCTTTGTGTAAGGGCTCAAATAGGCTCTTCATCAATTGTGAGAGTACTGTACTCAATTGCCAAACTGGAGAAGGATGCTTTACTGGTGGATAAACTCTAAAAAGTCCTTTGAGAAATTCTTTGATGGGCCTGTTACACCATAACAATAGTGACATTAATGACCTTCTGAAACAAGATATGACCACCAAGTGTACTTTGATTGAGGAATGAGCAAGACCTATCTCTGCTAGATGTAATAAGTGAGGAAGAATTTCCTCAGGTGTAGATGGAATAGGGTGTATGTTTGACTGTTGACGCCTGATACAAATCTGCTTCAATTTAAGACTAAGGGGCATATTCTCAAGAGCGTGTGGTAACTACCGCAAGAGTATCTTATTGCAACTTACCACATCGCAGTCCATTGCGGGAAAATAACTCTGTGTCAACGTGGTATTCCCAAGCCGGTGGCAACATGCGATAGTCCCACGACAACGCGTCAAACCAACGTGTTAAATCCAACGCGACGCCGGAATAAGGGGAAACACCAACACGAAAAAAGCGGCGATTATGCCAATCGCGATACAAAAATCAGCAAAAACCATCCACAGTCCTGCAATCCCCAAGTGACATGCGGGAAAATGCACTACAACACATACAAAAGCCAAACAACAGCGAAGCACAATGGAGTCAGCCGGAGCAAGTGCAGAGGAGAACCAGAATCCCAGAAGCACCCCGGGTACCAGCCTGGGACTTCAGGGTCAGGGAAGGGCAAGGAGCAGAACAGTAGGAAGAAAAGGTTCAGTCTGCAGGAAAACAGGATCCTGATAACGGAGGTGATAGAACACCATCAACTACTGTTCATCACCTCCACTGTGTCACTGGCAACTAAAAATGGAATATGGCAGACCATCGTGGACAAGGTGAATGCAGTCGGAGTGATGAAGAGGACAATGGACGAGGTCTAGAGGAACTGGAATTATGTCGAGCGCAAAACCAAGCAGAAGCTCGCAAACAACCGGAAGGCAGCAATGCAGACTGGAGGTGGTAGTCCAGTGCCACAGGAGGAGCTGGACGAGATGGAGCAAGTGGTGTCCACAGTCATCAGTGGGGAGACGGTGGCAGGAGTAGGAGGACGGGACACTGTTCAACAGGACCGGACACAACAGCAACAGGGTGAGTAACGACCAGGGTCTGGGGGGAAGGGGGGGGGGGGGGAGGAGATGGGCACAATGGCACACACGCACAAGTAAGCACAGCACATCATCAGACAAACCATGCTCCAGTCCCCCAAATCCCACCAAGGAAGCAATGCACCCATGAATGCAACATCCATCACTGTAGAAGCACAGAAGTCAGAGGCACACCGCATGTAAGGGATCAGGGGCTGCCAACTCAGAGCTGCAGTGGCGACTCCCCCAAAGAGCAGCACACACATCACATGCAGAGCACAACAACATTGACAATGATGTGGCACAATCCGCAACACGTCCACAACAGAACAGGGGACACAACTAGTCCCACTTGTGTGCAGTAACTGGCCAATCACATATGGCATCGCATGGAAATGTGAGTTGACATTGTACAAGTATAAACACACATCTGTGAAGTGGTCGAAATGTCCACTGTCCCACATCACATAGGCAGCTCCCCACAAACAGTCACAATGTACACTGTCATTCAGTCTGCATGTAAACATGTTCAGTGTATCAACATACATGTGAACACAATGTTAAACTGCATCTCCCCTTCACATTGCAGAGGGAAATTCAACACCTCCTGCAGAATAGTCCCGACCTCTCTTCTCTGATGACAAAGAGGACGACCAGACCTTCGACTCCGACACCCTCCAACAGCTTGTGGAGAGCCTCTGGAGCCCACTTCCAAGAGCAGGGCAGCCCAGCTGCTACGTGGAGAACCCAACCCCTGCACAGTACACACAGCAGGCAGCACCCACCACCACGGCTGCCTCCTAGGACCCCCACGACCAACACATGGCCCTCCAACTCCATGTGTTGGGGTGCCAGGAGAAGCTGGCCGAATAGGTGCAGTTGGGGTTTGACCGCATGGCAGACACACTAGATGCCATACGTGGGTGTCTAAGTCCCATGAGGGACCACTCACATTCCTTAACGGACACCGATAGTCCGCTCCATGCTCTCCAATGAACCATGTCTGACATCACCAGGGTCCTGACTCAGAGGCAAGAATTATTGTCTAGTCATAGTGGCTCCAGCGAGCTCGCCCGGGAGTTGGGACTCATGCGGGGACTCATGGAGGACAGGGAGCGTAAGCGTGCAGAAACAGCAGCTGACACGGCTGCACACCAGTGAGAGGTAGCTGGGTCCCTCAGTGCCATAAAGACCATCCTCATGGCATTGCTGCCACAAGGCCTGGCACCGATGCATCCTGCTGCTATCACTACATCCACATCTCCGCCCACTGATGTGTCAGTGCCACACAGTGCGGTAGACATTCCACCTCCGGAACCTGCGGTGTCACTGCCACACAGAGCTGGAGACAGAACACCACCACCCACATGTGTTGCACCTGAAACAGCAGAGGACGAAGATGCGGAATAATCTGGCCTCGTGGTCATAAGGAAGCGGTAGAATCCATGTCCGCCATTTGGTCTGGTACTGCTTGGTTCTGCCCTCAGCATCATCCCCTTAAAAGTGTCCCCCGATGCATTCTGCGACACTCACCTTGGACCTCGACATGGACTGCCATATTCTGTTTGCTCACCCATGACACAGATAGCAGACTGCGGACTGAAGTCCTCCACTACTGAGGAACATGTCATTCACAGAAGGGCTCTGGCTGGGCCGCCACGGGCCGATGCTGCAAGGTGGGCTTTGCATGGCCCTGTACTGCTCCGCATACAAAACTCCATTGAACGTGCATTAAACATTCATTTTGACAACGATGTGTCATGTCTATGATCTTGCAAGTGTGGAAGCATGAATGTATGTAGGGTCCATGATTGCACCTTACGTCCATGTTGCTCTTGTTGTGGGACTTGGGTCACAGGGTGACATATTGCCTATTGCGTGCCGGGTGGGCCGACACTAGAATGGGGAAACTCGCATTTGTTACTTCCTTGTCCAGGCCAGAATGGAAGCACGTACACAGCCCCGGAGTCATTGTTCACACCCTTATGCTGGTCTGGCATACACCAGGGCAGCCCACTCTGCTCACGCTCACAGGAGGGGACGACAACGCTACATGTCCCAGGTTTTCCCTGTGGGGATCTGCTGCTCACAGGTTGTAAACTGATAAATTGTAAACTGATACTTGTATAGCGCACTACTCACCCGCAAGGGTCTCAAGGCGCTTGTACGAATACCGCTGTGGAACCCATCCTGGCTTTCCCTGTGAGGTGTCCACTCCTGGGCACCCCCAAGGTGGAGGCCAGGCATCCTTAGCGTTGTGGGGGCCGTTGTGGAGATTAAGCAAGCTATTGCCCAGAGTTGCAGAGTGGGACTCCATGATTGGAATAGGCACTGAGGCGAGAATTGTCAGGTCCGTGGAATTTTGAGCCCAAGACCCGCAGAGGCGGGGAATTGAACTCTGGTCCCGGGCCAGACCTCTGCATCAGGGTCTGCCGCTCTAACCATTGAGCCACAGTTGTCCGCATGCCACAGCCACTCCCTCACGGCTGGTTCACACCCACACCACACCCATTCGGCACCGGCATCACAGGACATGTGACCGTGCCAATAAAAAGGGACTGTCGCACGTGCTGGACACCATATCCACTCTCTGGTGTCTCCGTGTGGGTATCATTTATCCATGAGGGCCTAGGGCCCTGCCACGTCACATTGCCCAGTGCCGGAGGTGACATGATGGCATCCGGCCACGGGACTCAATCATAAAGGGTCCATGGCTAGCGGTGAACAGACTTTGTGGCACCGGATGCTCTGTGGCAGGCACAGGCACACTGCCACGGGAAGGTGTCTTTCAGTGCACTGACGTAGGGGCACCTATTGGGCTGAGCGGGTGTGCAGCCTGCGATGATGCTCTATGCACTGATGTGTTCTCTGCCATTGCGAAATCAAGCCCCAGAATCATGTGTGTGACCTGGTGGCCTGCGGTGCGTGGCTGCATGATGTGGAGGGTGCCATGGTCGCGGGCCACGGGCTTGGAGATCCAACCGGCATGTGATGGGCCCTCTTGGAGACACGCTGGTGGTGCAAGGTGAGCAGTGAGGCCTGGTCACGCAGTAGTGGGCAGTCTCCGCTGGGCGGCGGGAGGGGCTGGGGTGCAGCAGCCTGTGTGCACCAGGGCGGGCAAGCAATGATGCATGGACTCTGCCATTCATTTCTCTGGCAACTGTTTCAGATGAGTGACCTGGGGGACTGCAGTGTGTGCCGGCACGTGGTTGGAGACACACCGGTGGCTGCAGGTGAGCAGTGGGGCCTGGGTCCGCAGTGTCGGCACTCTCCTTTTCTCTCTCCCTCCCTCTTTCTTCCTCTTTCTCTCTTTCTCTCTCTTTCTCTCTCCCTCTCTCTTTCTCTCTCTTTCTCTCTCCCTCTCTCTGTCGCTCTCCCTCTCTGTCCTTTGATGGGCGCATGACACACCTTCTTCTCTGTCTTTCTGTCTTGCAGGCTGTGAATTACGGAATGCCCGGAAAAGACATGCAGTGCCTCTTCATGATTGTTTTTATTTGTTTCATCTGAAATAAAGGTTTTGTTTTGGTTATATGATGTGGATGTGTGTTTCAATTTTTGTGGCCACGCTTGTCAGTTAGGTGTTGTGGTTGTGCGTCTTCAGGCGATTTGTTTGGGTCATGGTTTCGTGGGGTTGATGTGCATTCTCCTTGTCAGGAGGGAGGGGGGTGGTGGGGTTCGGGGTGGGGGTATGTGTTGTTGCCCTCTTGGTGCTCCGGGCTGCATGTTCAGTTGCTCGGGGGCATCTGTTGTTCTTCATGTTTGCTATGAGCTGTGGTCCCTTGGCTGCAGCCGGTTGTTGTCCGACTTTGCACCAGGTCAGAGCAGGTGTTAATTTCCTGCTGCTAAAGCGCCTTATCGCATGTTTTGTGTTCTTATCGCCGATCTGGCTGGTCGTTGAGAATGTTGTGGAGTGGTGTTGTCACGGCTTTTTGCACGGGAACGCCTATTCTGCATCTCATTAGCGATAGCTGCTGGCGTCATCTGTGGCAATGTTTTTTGAGGTTGCTATCTATGGGAAACTGGTGGTATCGGCAGTTTGCACCGGCTTGTGAATGGGGCGATGGATTTATCGCGACTTTGACTGCGCTAAAGTGCAGTTAACTCGGCGATAGCTCCTTGAGAATATGCCCCGATAAGTTTTGTTTTTACTATCAGCTCTAGCTAGAATATCTTGGAATTCTCTTGGGATGTTCAAGTGTGCAAACCAATTGAATTCAGGAGCAAAGCTGACAAGTGTAAGGATCTCAAGTCTTAATTAAGTACTTGGCTTTGGTTCATTGTCAGTAGATTGGAGGTGGAGTTGGAGGTTCTGTCTCTCTGATAGGAAAAGTAACTCTGTGAACCAATGTTGCCTTGGCCATCTCGGAGCTATAAGAATTATACTGCAAGGTTCCGCCTTCGTCTTTCTGAGAATCCTTGTTAGGAGAGGAGTCAGGGGAAAAGTGTCAGCAAAGATTTCTGACCATGCTATCGAAAATGCATATCCCCCAACCCTGGTTGTGGATGCCAGCTGTTAAGATGTAGGACTACATCTCCCATAATGCACTATGCAGGTAGACGACTTGTGTGCCTTCCCACATTACACTGGGACTCTATCAGCTGACTTGAACTGCTTATAAGCAGGCAGCAACTGCTCCCAGGTGCTTGGCTTTGCTTCCTGCTATCTGGGCCACGCCTTCTCCTCAGACCTTCTCCTGCCACGAGGACGCCGTGAGGAATCACTGGTTTGGTGTATATCAAGGATTACCGAGTCTGTCTGGGACTTTCCGTTTTGAGCGTGAGGACGCGCTATTTGTTCTTCCGAGTCTGCCTGGAACTTTCCTTTTTTGAGAGTGTGGATGCGCTGTTGTTTTTTCCCCGACAAACCTCTCCTTGTTTCACTAGCGCGAAGTAGCGCTGGAGACGGCTTCGATTTTGACTTTCTCCGCATCAGCGCGAGGGCGCGCTGTCAGTTCCTGCTTGGTAACTCCCCCTTGGATGTGGTAGCGCGCGGTAGCGCTAACGAGAACAGCTGTCCTGCATTCACGATACTAGCGCGAGCAAGCGTTATTTGCAGAACACCTTTTGCTGACATTGACGGGCGCTAGGTAGCGTTCGTGTTTTCCTGCTCCCAACGAAATCCTGGGAATTGCGGTACATGGAGACCAATTATTTTTATTTGATATTTTTTGCCACAGTTCTGGGGCACGCTATGAAACAAATAGCAATTTAGTTGTATACAGCGCTAGGACGCGCTAAAACTTTATCCTTGGTTGTTGGGAGCACCAGTGACGCCCTATGGGGATAGAAGGAGCACAGAGAAGCCCTGGTTCGTATCGCCTCTTGCATAGTTGGCTTCAAGTAAGTGCATTTCTGGACATAATATGGTATAGACATTTGCAACTAGAATCAGA
Source organism: Triturus cristatus (assembly GCF_964204655.1). Taxonomy (NCBI): domain Eukaryota; kingdom Metazoa; phylum Chordata; class Amphibia; order Caudata; family Salamandridae; genus Triturus; species Triturus cristatus. Next base: position 1,078,740,034 of record NC_140589.1, on the reverse strand, counting down.
GGCACACACTTATGCATCTCATTGAGAGTATACCGGAGACTAGTTATATTTTTTCTTTTTAAAGAACTGGAACTTACTATCCTGTTAAAGTTTGTATATTGACGCCTTTGGATTAAGTTCACAGCAAGTACGAATCTTCTTCGAAACCTACTGGCATACCTAACCTGTGTAAGTGTGTGATGGTACACAAGGGTACATGTTTAGATAGATTATAAGCACACGTGATAGAAGACCCTAGTTCTAACCTATGCTTTGTTGTTTGTCTTCCTTTGCTGCAGGGTTATATTTCATCTCCTCCTGTTCCCTCACAGACTGACATAGAAATCCTCCAGGTGGCTCATTCCGGTCTCTTCGCTCCTCAGATATCTCTCTCTTCTTGCTACTTTAATAGGCAAGGGGGAGTTGTCTCTGGGGAGAGGAAAGGCACATTCTTCGCTCCCGCGGATATTGGCCTGCTCTGTAATACGAAGCCTCAGGTCTTCACACCAGCTTGCGCAAAATCAGCATTTGCAATTTTGGGAAGTTGCTAACAAGTCTAGATTTGGTGTGCCCCATTGATGAAAAATTTCTGTTAAAATTTCTTGATTGATCTCCCATTCGTGGCATTTATTTTTCATTCTGCTTAGTGTGTCTGCTATGGCATTCTGTTTTCTAGGCACATGTTCTGCTTTCAGCCTTATATGATTACTGATTGACCCCTCCCATATCTCTGTGCCTCTTGGGAAAGTGCTTGGGATCTTCTGCCCCCTTGCTTGCGATATAATGCACAGTCATGGTGTTGTCTGTGCGGATGAGCACTGCTGCCCTTGTATCCTCTGCAGAAACGCTTGTAAAGCTAAGTGTACTGCTTTGAGTTCCAAAAGGTTGATATGCAGAAGTAGCTGAGATGGTTCCCATTTGCCCCTGGCTTTCAAATCTAAGAGGTGAGCTCTCCAACCCTTTAAGGAAGCATATGTTGCCAGGGATGAAGGTTAAGTCTGTGGAGAGATTGACTCTCTAATCCACCAAGAGAGTGCCACTCGTATTCCTGGAGTGACACAAATTGCATCGTTGAAGGATCCTTGCATTTGGATCAATTGTCTGTCTAGTTTGTCTTGCAATTGCCGCATTCGATGGCGGCAGAACGGTACCATAGAAATGCATAAGGACTTGTGGCCTGATTAAGTAATTTGAGACAAAATCCTAACTTTACGACTTTTGATATTCACAAAAGGCATTTAGGAGTAGTAAAGTACTCTATGCGGCACTCTAAGCCTGAAAGGACATTTTTGGCACTTATACTGGGTGCTCCCTTGTGTCTGGACAAAGCTAGGCCTGTCTGATAGGAACTTTACTACTCCTAAATGCCTTTTGTGAATACCGAAAGTCGTAAAGTTAGGATTTTTCCCAGTTTAGGAGTAGTAAAGTTAGGAATCCTAACTTTACTACTCCTGACGTTGGTGAACTGATGACGATTACCATCTCACTGTCGTCGTGGTCAATGCTGTTGCCATCGTTGACAGCGTGGTGGACGTTTTCTCTGTTGATGGTGCACTCGTCAACAATTTCTCCATCAACTGTGTTGATGACTTTTTTTTCAATTCGTGAGAACCCTGAGAGGATGGTGTGGAAGGTTCTGATTTATTCACCCAACATGGCATACTTTCTGAGATACCACAGTCCAGCTTTTCAAATCACACGTAGAGCTCACACTATACAAATATTGTATTTCATTCTGGCAGATTTCAGCACAGCTCAACAACGTGCAGGCCGGTGCACAGACATAATATCTAGGTTTTTTTTCGACCTACAGAAATATTGAATTGTAAATATCGGGGGGACAGAATATCGACATCAAGAATATCAGTGACCAGAGGAGGAGCCTAGCGCGCAACCAAGATGGCCGCGTAGGTGCGAGGCTCCCGAGGACCACCACGACCTCCTGAATTAATCCTGCCTAGATCCTGTCCTTGTTGAGGGGACTGCATCGGTGAACCCGAGCTGAGGCGCCATCCGTTTTTCGTTTTCGGATCGGACCCCGGACACCGGTGGGAGCACCGACTGAAGGTTGCGGCCTTCTCCGCGCTGGCCCCCCGGATTGGAGTAGTGGGGCGATCCGGGGTCAAAGCGAACAACAGCGGCGGGCAGAGCTGGGCGACTCGCGTACCCCGTGCTTTCACTTTCGCTTTTGCGCTCTCCTTGCCCTCAAGCGAGGTAGGGTTGCGGAGCGGGGTGCGGTGGTGTGGCCTTGTCCAGGTGCCCTGCTGACCCGCCGGCCGTGAGTCGTCCTGCGGCCCAGTGGTCGCCCTCCCCCCCCCGGAACCCGTGAACTGGTTTATCGGCCCTTTCGAGGAGATTGGCACGACGGTGGGAGAGCAGGCATGTCCACCAAACAAGATGGCGACCGGGCGAAGGTGAAGACGACCCGCCGCGGCCCGGCGCCTCAATCCAACAGTATGGACCGCTACACCCTCCAGAAGGGATCTCCGGAGACATCGCGCACATCCCCGGCGGGCCCGACGGAGGCATCTGCTCAACCGGTGGATCTGACCCTCCGGGACGTCATGGGCGCCATCGCTGAGATGAAGGCCTCGGTGGACCAGCGCTTCGACACCTTAGCGCAAAAGATAGACTCGGTCCTGGTGGATGTTAGCCTTGTGAGGGCTGACTTGTCCAAAACCAACGACCGGGTCGATTCTCTGGCCCACACCACAACGAGCCTCACGACGGACGTGGTGGCCCTCCAAAAGGAGGTGCGCCGGCTTGGCCAGGCGAGCGCCCTGATGGACCGGCGACTGGAGGATTCCGAGGGTCGGGCCCGGAGGAATAACGTTCGCATTGTGGGGGTGCCGGAGGGACGAGAGGCGGAGGCGGCAGATCTTTTTGTGGAAGAATTGATCCTTACCCATCTCCAGCCCCGGGGGCTGAGTAGGCTTTTTGCGGTGGAACGTGCTCACCGGGTCCCTGGGGGCAGACCTAAGGCCGGTGCCCCGCCGCGGCCTCTCATTGCCCGGATTTTTAATTTTCGGGACAGAGACGCTATCCTGCAGACCTCCAGGCAACAGGGACCGGTCAAGCTTGATAACATGGATGTGCATTTCTACCCAGACTTTACTCCGGCGGTCCAAAAACAGAGATTGAGTTTTCTCGGAGTTAAACGTCGCCTACGGGACCTGAACCTTAAGTACTCAATGCTTTTTCCAGCTAAGCTAAGGGTGGAGGTGGATGGTCGCACGCACTTTTTTGACCGACCCGAGGCGGCTGGGGACTGGTTGGATACTCTGCCTGGAGATCGGGACCGAAGGGGTGGGGGGGGTGCGGTTGGCGGGGAGGGCCCGCCGGATCAGAACTGAGGGGTGAATAATAGGCCTTGCTCTGGACAACATTCCTTTGCCATTTACTGATCGTGTATGTTCCCCTCCTATGGAGGTCGTGCGGGGTCTGTTGGGGGCTTCCCTCCTCCTCTGGGGGACTAGTTAGTTTTTCATCTATGGGGCGACAGGCACACTGCACTTTGGGGGGGCTGTCTGGGCTCATGCAGGGGTGCAGGGAGGGGGGAGTTCTGTTGGGTTGGGGGGGTGGGGGGGGTGTGTTGTTTGTTTGCACCGCAAGGCAAGCCCTTTACTGTATTGTTGCTCTCGAGATGCTCTGTGGGGGACGACGGATTGCTTCCACGTATGATGGGGGGTAGGGATTTGACTGTGTTGTCATGGAATGTTAACGGCCTGGGGGACAGGATTAAGCGTGGTGTGGTCCTGCAGTACCTGAAACGTATCTCACCAGATGTTATCTTCCTGCAGGAGACACACCTTATAGGTAACTCCTTTCATGCCATGAATCGGCGAGGCTATCGATTGGTGGCCCACTCGGGCTTCACCTCGGGCTCGCGGGGGGTGGGTATCATGATTAAGAACACGCTCCCGTTGGAGATTGATGAGGTGCGCCATGATGAGAGGGGACGCTACACTGTTCTGGTGGGTAGAATGGAGGGTAGAGTGTTTATTTTTATATCAGTGTACGTCCCGCCTGGGTTACAATCTACTACATTTGCGGACTTGGGGCGCCTCCTCCTGGACCTCCCGGGTGGCCTGCTGGTGGTTGGGGGGGACTTTAATGCGGTAGTTTCTGGGTCTATGGATCGCCATCCCCCTAGGGACCTCCCCCGGGCACAGGCTTGGCTGTCCGGCCTTTTAGATACACTGGGCCTGGTGGATTGCTGGCGACTAAAGCATCCCGCACAGCGGCAATACACCTTCCACTCGGGTGCCCATGGTAGCCTCTCGCGGCTTGATTACATCCTTGTCCCGGCGGCCTATGCTGGGAGGGTGGGAGAGGTGTGCCATCTGGCGCGGGGCATTTCAGATCACTCCCCATTGCTGTTCCATTTCGATGTCTTCCCTAGGGGGGAGGGCAGGGTGGCTCCAATCAATGCTTGGTACTTGCGTGACCCCACTATTCGTGCCGACTTGATCAAATCCCTACAGCGATACTTTGATGAGAATGTGGGGTCTGTCCCTTCGGCCATCTCCCTGTGGGAGGCTTTTAAGGTAGTTCTCAGAGGGGAGGCCCTCTCCTTTATCTCCCATGCCCGGAGGCGCGAGCGGGAGGAGGTAGCCCGGGTGGAGACCGAAATTGTGGAACTAGAGGGGGACCTGGGGAGCGGGGTCACAGACGCCAAGTTGCATGTTCTACACCTCAAGCAGGCGGCCTATAGGGCCCTCGTCACGGAGGCGGCCAGGGGCCTCAGTAGGGAGCAACAGGGGCGACTGTATGATGTGGGTGATAAGGCTGGTAAATTGATTGCGTGGTTGGACAAGAGGGAGAGAGCGAGTCGTGTGGTTCCTTTGATTGAGGGGATGGATGGTGTGCCTGTCACCGAGCCGGAAGCCATTGTCTCCTGCTTCGCGGATTACTTCCGCGAGGTGTACTCCCCGGTCTCTCCCTGCTCGGAGGAAGATTCCCATGCCCTGCTTCGGGATATCGCGCTGCCCTCCCTTACGGTGGAGGACAGGGATTTGCTGGACGCTCCTCCCACGTCGGACGAAATTGCCCTGGCTATTCGCTCGGTCGCCTCCGGCAAGGCCATGGGCCCCAATGGTATCCCCATCGAGCTTTACAAGCTGCGACCGGATGTACTGGCGCCCCACCTGCGCGCGATGTTCCTGGCGGCCCGCTCACGGGGTTCCCTCCCGCCGGACCAGCGTCTGGCCACAATCGTGGTGATCCACAAGGAGGGGAGACCCCGTGAGCGGGTTACATCCTATAGGCCTATCTCGCTCTTGAACGCGGAGCCCAAAATCCTCGCCAAGGTACTGGCCAACCGGCTGGTTGGCGTGGTGGGCGATTTGGTCCACCAAGACCAATCGGGCTTTATACCCCATCGTAACACGGCTCTTAATCTGCGACGCTTGCACGGGGTGCTCGCGCGTGTCCCGTTTGTGCGGGAGCCGGCCATCTTGGCGTCCTTAGACGCCACTATGGCGTTTGACACGCTTGAATGGCCATACATCTGGGCGATGTTGGCGAAATTTGGATTTGGACCGGGATTCATTAGCTGGGTCCAATTGTTGTATTCGGGCCCATTGGCGCAGGTGGTGGTGAATGGGCGAGTCTCGGCCCCCTTCGCGCTGGGGCGGGGCACGCGTCAGGGTTGCCCCTTGTCACCGCTCTTGTTTGCATTGGCCTTGGAGCCCTTGGCGGAGTGGCTGCGGTGGCACCCCTCTATCCGTGGTCTCCGCTGGACCCCCGAGCATGAGGACCGCGTGTCCCTCTACGCCGATGATATCCTTTTGTATCTTGCCTCCCCGCGTAACTCGCTGATTGTCCTGGTTGATGTTTTGCGCTCCTTCGGTCGTAACTCAGGCCTTGTCATCAACTGGGCGAAATCCTGCGTGTATGTGCTTTCCGGGGAGGCTCCGGCCCTACCGCGGGACTGCCCGATCCAGATTGCCTCCCAGGGGTTCCGGTACCTGGGTATATATATTACTCTAGACCCGGAGGCCCGCTAGGAGCGGAACTTGCTACCCCCCCTCCGGCGCTTGCGGGAGGACGTTGCGCGTTGGCGGCGTCTTCCGCTTTCACCGCTTGGCCGGGCGGCCTTGTTTAAGATGATGTCCTTGCCTCGCTTTCTGTATGCGCTTCAGAACACTATGGACTTGGTTCCGGCGCGCTACTTCCGTGAGGTGGAGAGCCTGCAGCGGCGCCTGTTCTGGGACGGGAGGCCGCGTATTGCTCTGGCTAAATTGACGCTTCCGTGGTACGATGGGGGGGTCGCCCTCCCGGACATTAAACGGTATTACTGGGCCTCCCAGCTAGCTGCAATTAATCATGGCCTTTACGGGCCCGCCTTGAACCCGGCATTTGAAATAGACAAGATGCTCCTGCCCGGTGGCGATTACAATCGAGCGCTCTACTCTGGCGCGCCCGACTCCCGTCTGACGGGACCGACGCGTGTCATGGTGCGTGTCTGGCACGCGGCTAATGCAGCTATGGGGTGGAAGGACCGTTTGACCCGGGCGACACCGCTATATGCGTCTGAGAGGTTGGGCTCCCTGTGGACATCGAAGGGCTTCGAGAAGTGGGACACGATCGGAATCAGCACAGTGGGAGATCTCTGGACGAGGGGGGGATTCAAAACTTTTGAGACGCTGCAGTCGGAGTTTCAGCTGCAAGGCAGTGAGTACTTTCGGTACTTACAAGTCCGCCACGCGCTGGGCTCCGTCTTCCCGGATGTCGCGTCCATTCCGGAGTCTTCCCCCCTGGAGGACAGAGTGCTGGATGGCCATGTCCCAGACAGCACGATCTCCCTTATATATAAAAAACTGATCAACGACAGATCGTGCCTGCTGACTAGTCTCCGCGAGGCCTGGGTTGCCGACGGGCTGGAACTGGACGACGAGGACTGGATCTCCGCGGTGGCCTCTCCGAAGGAGGTGGCCATCCCGGCTCGCCTTCGCTTCGTCCAGCTTAAGATCCTCCACCGGGTTTACGTGACGGGGCCAAGGCTTCTACGTATGGGCTTTGCTGGTGACGGATTGTGTAAGCGTGGCTGTGGTGCCTTGGCAACTTTCATGCATATTCTGTGGGAGTGCCCAAAGGTGGAGCGATTCTGGCGTGGTGTGCATGAGGTCCTGCGTGTAGTGACGCGTGTCGCGCTGCTGCCTGAGGCGAGGAGATGCTTGCTGAATGTGTGGGAACCAAATGACTATTCGGTCCCGCAGACGCGGTGGGTGACTCTGGGATACATGATAGCTAAGCGCGACATTGCTCAATTGTGGGGATCCCAGAGGCCCCCGGCGGTGTTGGCCTGGAAAGAGCATATGGATTGGTGTATGTTTCGTGAAAAGGTAGTGTATGTGGCGAGGGGTAAGCCTGGGGCGTGGGTGAAAATCTGGGGCCCCTGGAACGCCTACCACGGGGGTATTTGTGAGCCGCCACTGCTGCCGGCCGCCTCACCAGCTCCGTCCCCCTAGCCGACCCCCTCCCCGCAGCCACGGGCATGTGGTTCCCCAGTCCCTGATCTATTCCCATTCCCCTCTTCAGAGTTTGGCTGCTGGTTGGGATCCCCCACTTCAGGAGCACGTGTCGTCACTTTGGATGGCGGGTTGCCTTGCGGGTGTGGTTTTTTGTGTTGTTTTGTTTGGAAAAAAAGGAAACCGTATTGTGGGCTTGGAGTTATGTGGCCTGCACTATTGATATCTCCTGATTTACCGATCTGCACCGCCAAGAGACTCTTACTGTATGTATGTCATATGCTTCTGCCACCCTAGCGGCCGGCCGGATGGTTGTAGGCCCATACTTGTAACCTTTTTAAACTGTAATAAACGGTTTCAAACAAAAAAAAAAAAAAAAAAAAAAAAATGAATATCAGTGACCAGAATATCGACCTGGAGGTAAGAAATATCGTTTTTGTTAATATCAAAGTTAGTAATATCATTTGCAAAAATATCATTGTTAATAATATCGATGTTTAGATTAGTGTAATATATTTTAGAATGTATTTTATATGTATGTGCTCCACATTTTTTGTTATGTTTTGTATTTTTTTGTAAGTATATGTATTACATTTTTAGAAGTTAGTAATTTTTTTTAAGTACATTTTTTGCGGTTTAGTTCCGTCGGGGGTTGTGGGTTTATAGGGGTATAGGATGGGAAGTAATTTAATTATAGTAAATGAAATAATAATTTTTAGAAATGATTAATTATTTTTAATTACATTTTGTGTTTTAGTTCCATCGCGGGTTGTGGGCTTATAGGGGAATAGGGTGGGAAGTAATTTCATTATAATAAAGTAATTATTAATTTTTATTTTTTGGTATTGATAATTAATTTATTGTTAATGAATTGTTAATTGGTAATTAATTTTTATTAATTGTTTAATTAATAATATATTGTGTTAATTTAGTTTAGCAGTGGGTTGTGGGTTTCTAGGGGAATAGGGTGAGAAGTAATTTATTATAATTAAGTAATTATTAATTTTTATTTATTGGTATTGATAATTAATTTATTGCTAATGAATTATTCATTTGTAATTATTTTTGATTAATTGACTAATTGATAATTATATTAATTGTGTTGATTTTTTTTAGATTGGGTTGTGGGTTTATTGGGGAATAGGGTGGGAAGTAAATTAGTTATAATAAATACATTATTAATTTTTGGGGGGTTTTGATAATTAATTTATTGTTTATAAATTAATAATTGGCAATTAATTTTTATTATTTGATTAATTGTTAATTATATTAATTGCGTTAATTTTCTTTTAGGAGCAGGGTGTGGGTTTATAGGGGAATAGGGTGGGAAGTAATTTAATGTTATTAAAGTAATTATTAATTTTAATGTATTGCTATTCATAAATATTTTATTGGTAATTAATTATTAATTCGTTATTTAATTTTTTTTAAAAATTACATGATAAGCATGTTAATTTTAACCCCCTGCTATCCAACACTTTCCCTACAGTTATACTCTCTAGAGTTGGAATAGTAATTTTTACCCCTACGCTATCTAACACTTTCCCTACTGTTGCACTCTCTGGAGTGGGAATAGTAATTTTTACCCCTACGCTATCCAACACTTTCCTTACTTTTGCACCCTCTGGAGTGGGAATAGTAATTTTTACCACTCCGCTATCCAACATTTTTCCTACTGTTGCACTCTATGGAGTTGGAATAGTAATTTTAACCCCTACGCTATCCAACACTTTCCCTACTATTGCACTCTCTGGAGTGGGAATAGTAATTTTAACCGCTATGCTATCCAACTCTTTACCTACTGTTGCACTGATTGGAGTGGTGAAGAACCAGAACCTTTTGGGCCTGGCGGCGCAGGGTACGCCCAAGTCTCCGGAGTTCACCTGCTTAGCTACACAGAGACACGGGACACTCTGTCGGCGTTAGAAGATCAGATTTATTTAGCTGCAGCTAGTACAGTTATCCTAGAAGTACACAAAGTAGGTTCTCAGGAGACTGCCACTTCACTCTGTGGCGCACAATCTTATATATCCCATACGAAAAATATACATTAGCCAACTACACACCCAGAGTATATAGAAGAGAGCCAATAAGGAAAGTTCGAAAACAAGACAGAACCAATAGGAAAGGTTTGAAAACAGAAGTGTCGGATGACTCGAAGAAACCTCTCCTCCAACTATGTTTGTCACCCCTCCCTCAAGCTGATTTATTAACAGATTTGTAACTAACTTGCAGGTGGCGAGATACGTTTGTGTGTGTTGGAGGACAGTTGTGAAACGAGAGATTGCTAGCAGGAGACAGTGAAGGCCAGATGATAAGATAAGGTCAGGAAAGAATAGTGTGAACCAACAGATAGTTGAGACGGGGATTAGGAAAGCCAGACAGGGATTTGTGTACTCGGCTAGTTCTAACACCAGCTTTGTAAATAGAGGCAGAAAGCGTATTTCGACACCGGTTTGCAGAAAAAGCAGAATAGACTTTGTTCGCCGTGCTGCCTGAGTGATGGCAACAAAATGGCGGCGGAGCACAAAATGGCGGGTCGATTCGATCGTGATCAAAAATCGAAGTTCCTCAGACCCTCCTTTTGCCAGAACTCAGGCAAGATAGACTCATGCTAATCTGAGTCAATGTCGATAGTCATGAGGTCATCGACTTGTTGCTGTAACATCATTCTTATGTTTTCTGTTACTTGCGGTTTGGGTTTTGGGATGCACATAGTAGCACAAAGGTCACAGATAGCGGGACCACAGTGCATACAAAGGCAACAGGAGAAAATAATGGTCAGAATTATACCAAGAAATGTCAATGCTTTCCAACCCCATTTAGACAGTAGTCCCCAAAACCACTCCGTTAAAGACCAATCTCCTTCGTCTTGATGAATAGACTCAGAGATTATGTGCAACTTGGAGATAGCTTGGTATACTGTCGGAGCGTCATTAGGTATGAAAATACAGCAACTTGACCCGATCAATTTGCATACTCCACCACCATCGGCAAGAACAAAATCCAAGGCAACTCGATTTTGTAATGTCATAAGACGGTCCGCCTGTAGTTCTGCCGTGATGTTACTTAAGGCACCTACAGTGATGTCTATTGTAGTCTCTACGACACGGACCAGTTGCCTTATATTTCTGCTGTTAGCCATTGGACCCCAAAAAGGAAGAAATCCTTTAAGGAAATCTCCTCCCTCTTGTCCTGCTGTGTCCTTCGAATCAATAATTCCTCTGCCGTATCTGTGTCGATGATGACTTGCGGAAGCGGTGTAAGTAGGGGGAAGAAGAAAGGCTATATAACAAGTACCGGAGAAACCCGTTGGTAACCAAGTATAAGCTCTATTATAGCAAATGAAATAGGTGCCTTGAGACGGCACTAGAGGAGGCGAGTTTTGAGAGGAATAAATGTACGTGTAGGAGCAGTTATTTCTTTGTATGGTGTCAGAAGAGCGATCGTTTATCTGTAAGCAGAAGTTACCCCGATGTGGTATAGTCCAAATCGGTGAAGACTTTCCTTTCTTAACTTTGTCACTAAGACTAGACATATATTGGGTGACATTTCAGTTAGTGTACGCTTTTCTTTCGTCAATGGAGATTTTACTGTTTTCCATGATTTTAGCCATAGCTACCATTCCCTTAATCAAAGAACTATGACTAAAATCTGGATCACTAACATGTGAACTAACGGATCTCTGAATTTGCTTTGATAAGCATTGGAGAAAATGACGAAGTAAGCCCAAGCAGAACCCTCATAAGAGAACGGGAGAACTAAATATGGCATTCCTTTCTCTGTGGTATGTGGCATAAGACCACACACCCAACAGTTGGTTGTATTGACCACTAACTGGTGCTGATGTAATGGCTGGACAAAGGAATTGTTATAATATTCAGTTCTTCTAATGAGTTCATGTGGAGGAAGAGTATGAAAGAGATGTGGAGAGATAGTAGAAGAAGACAAAGAGGAAGAAGGGGAGACAACTTTTGGCTGCAGAGCATAAATAATCCAACCGACAAACGCCAAAGCAATACACAATGATATAATGATACATAAAGTTATGCTGAAATGACTATACATTATTTTACAGGATGCTTTCTTTATTACTTCTTTTCTCTCTCTTTTGCCTGGTGTAGTTTCCATCTTTCTAATGGATGCTCACGGCAATCTTCCTCGATCGCTCAATCACGATTGTCTACCATCCTATGACACTGTAAGTCCTGCAGGCCTATTGCCACTACTCAGGTCGTGATCCAGACTCCTACCGTGACCCTGCAACCGGGACAGAATACTACACAAGAGAGAAATCTTTTAAGTGTTCTTTGGTCTAGGTCTCAGATCGTATCGTTCCTTCCCCGGAACACTCTGGTCTTGGAACAATGTTCGTGGATTGGTCGTATCCAAGCGACGATGTGATGGAATTGCTTCCTGCAAAACGTCGTTGTCCTCTTTCTCAGACAGTGTCCCATTCAGGTGTGCATCGCTAAAAGGCACGAATCGTTGAACTTTTTCACTTTCACAGTCACCAATACCCCTGCGTACCCATTGATCGTAGGGCAAAGGCAAAGGCACTTTCTTACAATGCACATCGTGAATCCAATTTTTCTTTCCTTCGACTTTAACTGCTGTTGTCGTTGTGAGTAGAACCATCCGGGGCTCTCGCCATCTGGGTTCCAAATTCCTTGCCCTCTGGAAATTTTTAGTGCAAATCCAGTCACCTGGTCGGATGGAGTGACCAGGGTCTGTGGAAGCCTCTGGCAGAGCACTCTGAACCTGTTGATGGAGAACACGCAATTTAGTCGTAAGATCATGCAAATAGTCAATTAGCATTGGATATGGCAAATCTGAGTATTTCTTAGGGCGAGGGACTCCCCATACGTTAGCCGGACGTCCAAAAACCACTTCGTAAGGGCTAAGTCCCAAACGAGAGTGTACTGCAGTTCTGGTGGATAGCGAGGCTAACGGCAAAGCATCAGGCCAATTGAGTCCTGTACTCGCTTGAACCTTTGCTAGTTTTAACTTCAAGGTTCCGTTGTAACATTCTACTAAACCCGCTGACTGTGGATGATTTGCCGCATGGAACTTTTGCTTGATACCAAGACCTGCACAAACTTTTTGCATGACTTGGCCAACAAATTCGCTCCCATTGTCACTCCAGACAATGCGCGGCAAGCCAAACCTGGGGAAAAATTCTTTTAGTAGAAATTTAGCTGTGGATAAGGCTGTGTTATCTTTTAGAGGATATACTTCTATCCATCTTGAAAAGGCGCATACTACCACCAGAACATATTTGAGGTTGTTGCATCGCTCCATATGAATATAATCGATTTGCAACACCTCAAATGGATATGTAGGGGGAGCAAAGTGACCCGCTGGAGTTGGGGTTCCCTTTCCCGGGTTGTACATTAAACAAACAATACAGTGCTTCACTACATTGTCTGCACATTTTAGGATACCTTCATTCTGCCATACTGGAGCCAGAAGTTTACAAATACCTTTTGCACTTAAGTGGGCTGGACCATGTGCCATAGTAACCACTGGGAGAACATAGGCATCTGGTAACAGCCAACGTTGATGTTCAGATAATTCCACCCAACAAACCATCTCATCTAACATTCCTGTACTTTCTTCCCACTTGCTTATTTCCCTCTCTGAAGCCTCTTTCTGAATTGCTTTTACACTTTCCACTGTATTCTAATACATTCCTCTCTCTCTGACCCAATTCGCAGGACCTGCCACATACATTTGACTTGTTGAATCTCTCGCTGTCTTTTTCGCTATTTTGTCTGCAAACGCATTTCCTCGACCAACATCATCCGTAATCCTTTTGTGTGCACTACACTTCACAATTGCTATTTGGGTGGGTAAGGCAAGTGATTCGAGGAGGTCAGTCACTAACTGACCATGTTGTATTTTAGTGCCATGTGAAGTGAGAAAACCCCTTTCCTTCCAGAGACGCCCAAAGTTGAACGCTACACCAAAAGCGTATTGGCTGTCAGTGTAAACGTTCACTCTTTTCTCTTTTGACAATACACAAGCTCTCGTTAATGCTATTAATTCTGCTGCTTGCGCTGAATTATGTCTAATGCGTGCAGTTTACACAACTGTATGTAAAGTAGTTACAGCATAGGCTGAAACTGTATCTCCATTAGGCATTTTAAAGCAAAAACCGTCTACCCATAGATTTCCATCCGGATTCTCTAGCGGTGTGTCTTTCAGGTCAATTCTTCCTTTTGTCTCTTCCTCAGTACGGAAGAAACAATCATGCTGTTCCTCAACACTTTCCTCATCTGGAAGGGGCAACAGAGTAGCTGGATTCAGGGTATTACATCGTTTGATGTGTATGTGACTAGACAAAAGCATTAGCTCGTATCCAGTTAGACGAGCACTCGTAAGATGCTGTGTTTTCGTTCTGTTTAGTAGAGTATCCACTGCATGTGGCACCATGACAATGAGAGTGTTATCCAACACCACTCCAGCAGACAGTCGAATAGAAATTGCTGCTGCTGCTGTCGCTTTGAGACAACTGGGCAATGCTTTAACTACGGGATCTAATGTAGCCGAAAAATAGGCACATGGCCATTGTTTGTCTCCAAATTGCTGTGTTAAAACTGATAACGCACAACCTTCTCTCTCATGAACATAGAGCGTAAAAGGCTTAGTGTAATCTGGGGTGCCTAGTACAGGAGCAGAACACAGAGCGGTACGTAAATCAGAAAAGCTCTTTTGGCACTCATCAGTCCAAGGAAGGGGCTGAGGTGTATCTTTTAAAGTGAGTGCCAACAAAGGTTTGGCTATTAGAGAGAAGTTAGGGATCCACTGTCTACAGTAAGAAGTGATACCCAGAAAGGCACGTACTTCCCTTTGTGTGGATGGTGCAGACATTCGTGCAATCGCCTGTATTCGTTCTGGTGTCAATCGTCGTCCCTCCTTTGATAGGAGATGACCCAAGTAGGTAACCTCTCGACAAACATATTGTAGTTTGGAAGGTGAAACCTTGTGATTTAGTTTAAACAAATGGCGTAACAATGCAACAGTGACATCTTTGCAGATATCTTTTGAATCAGCGGCGACTAACAAGTCATCCATATACTGGATAAGAGCAGCACCAGACGGCAAATGAAAAGTATCGAGATGACATTTTAAAGCTTGGCTGTAAATGGAGGGACTTTCACAATAGCCTTGAGGTGCGCGCTTAAACCGGAGGCTTCGGCCTCCAAGAGAGAAGCCAAAAATGTCCCTACTCTCTTCTGCAATGGGGATACTAAAGAAGGCATTCTTTAGATCGATAACAGAGAAAACCAAGTCGCTGTGGAAGGTATCATTGTCAACAAAGCAGTGATATCTGGAACAACAGGAAATTGTGGGACAACAATTTTGTTTACCTCCCGCAAATCAATTACAAAACGGTACACAGGAGGCTGCGAAGGATTAGTGCGTTTGAGAACAGGAAGAATAGGACTATTGCATGTGTTACCTCTTGTTTCTTCAACCACACCCTTCTGAATCAAGTCATGAATGATTCCCAAAAGCGCTTTCTCACCTTCAGCAGAAATTCTATACTGTGGGATGCGCGGTAATTCAACATTAGGCTTGAGGGTGACAACATAAGGTGGAATCTCAAGACAACCCACATCGTTCGGACCCGTGGCCCAGAGCGCTGCTGGAAGAGAAAGTAATTCAGGTGGAAACTGATCTCTGGACAAATACATTGGGGAGACCAATTTCTGTCCTAAAGTAAGATGTACACCAGAAGGAGAACAATATATCGTAGCATGCATTCTTTTCAATGGGTCTAGACCCAACAGATTCTCACCGCAACCATTCGTCAACAGAAGTGGAGCTTCCAAATCATAAGGACCAACTGAAATAGGCAAAGGGCAAGAAACTGGGTTGCGAACAGGAGCGTCAGAAAATCCTACAGAAACATTCG
This sequence comes from Triturus cristatus, assembly GCF_964204655.1. Classification (NCBI taxonomy): domain Eukaryota; kingdom Metazoa; phylum Chordata; class Amphibia; order Caudata; family Salamandridae; genus Triturus; species Triturus cristatus. The sequence continues at coordinate 1,078,724,662 of NC_140589.1, read as the reverse complement.
TTAAGCCAGACAAAGGTGCCCCAGGGAGTTTAGAATGAATGATAGAACTTCTCATTGCCCCAGTATCTAAAAGAAATGGCTCTGAATCACCCATTACTGGGATTGGCACAACTCCCTTACTTTGTCCATGGCTGTCCTAGTTAGCATGAAGACTTTCATTCTCGCCTTCAACATAATGGTCTTCATTGTAATACTGAGTAGACCTCACATTTTGCTGATCAAAGTAGTTCATGGAATTGGGAGAAGGAAGGGCACGCTGTTCTTGAGTCAACACACCTCGACCTCTACCTCTGTTTGCTAACTGGAGGCCAGCACAACCTTGTGGAGCAGATAATGCTCCATTGCGCTGCAATAAAACCGGACAACTATTCTTAAAATGACCTTCCTCTCTACAATAGGCACATTGATTAGGTCCTAACGAAGGTCGCGGAATGTATGGCTCAGGTTTTTGATACAACCTCTGAAACTGCGGAGGCTGTTGAAATTGAGGCTGAGCATAACATGCAGGATAGGCTTGTTGCAAGAGAACCTTTGTTTTTAATTCTTTCGTCTTTTTCTCTTGTTTTTCTTTTTCTTCTTTGTACCTATTCTCATAATATTGTGCAGTAGCCAATATCTGGGCAGAGGAAGAAACAGCCCATGAACTTTCAGAATCTTTTAATTTGTGTGACAGCTCGGGAAGCAAATTGAATACAAATTTGTCTACAAACAATCGCTGTCCACCCTCTGTAGCCATGTCTTGACCACTGTGATCGATAAATGTCTCCTGGAAACGGGTAAAGAAATCAGAGACACTTTCATCTTTCTTTTGTTTGCATGCTGCTAGTTTATCCCAAATAACTCTCAATGCAGGCATCATAGTTTTCATTAAGGTGATAATTCTACCAGGGAGTTCCGAGATCAAAGCGTCAGGCTTTGCGCCACCCACTTGGTCTCTATCTGTAGTAGTTATAACCTCCCAAGTAGCACCTAGTTCCTGCACGTGATCCTCTCTACGAATCTTAGCCCATATTGTCTGTGGGACTACATTTCCCATTAGCATATCAATATCTGCTAAGTTCATGATGCAAGCATCAACTGTCTGTGATAATTCTTTATAATAACCTGCAGGGTTTTTACGAGGATCCGGTAATCTGCTTAAGGGCCAAAACTTCAGATCTCTTCCAAGGGACATGTACCCATATACGTTGGAAATGAGCAGGAATAGGTGCATTACCACCTACTCCCGCTACTGCCTCCTTCCATACTGGAGGAACTTCTCTCATAGGATAATTTTTCAACGTCAGTTTAACCGACGGATCAGAATCAAGGAAAGCCTGAGAAAACAATAAGGATCTATAAGAAATAAGCGTCCTTACAGCTTCCTCAACCTTAGAACCCACAATAAGTCCTTTATCAAAATCAGTCTGAACATTTAACAAATCTTGTGGGATCGGACTCGAACTCACATCTTCCCATTCTTTAATGAGATTGTCGCACATTACATTGAAAACATATCTTTGCGTAGGCGCATTCCATTGTGAAAAGGTAGGCATAATATCAAGCACACTGTATTGTGGACATTTCTTGATCCATTTTCGTGCAAGAGAGTCCAACCTCTCTCGTTCTTCAAAATCTGGGAACTGACTACGAGATTGTCTTTGAGCAAAAGCTGGAGACACATTTAAAGCTTCAAAGAAAGGAGATAGAATACCAGTGACAGTGTCTGTGAGACGCTTATGCACAGACGGAGAATTAGACATGAGAATTGGAGACAGAGTATTAGGAGAACTGACAGGAGAAGAACTGATAATTGCAGGAGGAGCAGAAGGCAAAGGAGATCTAGGATCAAGAGATGAGGGCAAAGAAGTCGAAGTTAACGGTAAAACCGGCAAGGGCGGTAATACTGAAGGAGGCAAATGCGGAAGATCCAGAACAGGCGGAAGTACCACTGGCGGCTGAACAGGCTGTAACGGCTGAGGTACATTAGTACTTTGTGCATAGGGCGGAGGCAACCTTAATAAGTGAGACATTAGGGGATCTTCTTCTTTATCTTTCTTATTATCAGAAGGAGAAACAGGCAACATCGGATAGCATTTATCTATTGCCATACGATGCTGTCTTTCTGAAATTTCAGTCGCATTGTCAATTTCATCGTCTTTAAACTGTTGGGCAGCCTGTATAATTGTCATACCCTGTGCTTTCCTATCTCGTTTTGCTTGCTTAATTTCTTTCTGTTTGGCTTTCTTACGCCAAAGGCGGAAAGAGTCAAACATTGCCGGCCGGGCTTTTCTTTTGAATACAACTGCTTCCAAATTGTCTAGCACATCAGGATCAAAACTACCATTTTCTGGCCATTTTAGAACACCATCTTTCTTCGTGTATCGGGTCCATGTCTCGTTAAAGGCAATGGGGCCGATACCATGTTTTGAATAGAGCTCATATGTGGGAGTTCCAACCGAAGGAACGAACAAGAGTCCTCAAGTCGGGAATCCCTATTACAACCAAGACAACAAATTCTTCCAAACTTAGTCAGATCAGGCATCTCGAGATGTCACCAGACTGTTCACAAACTTCAAGGGAGTAAAACTCAGTTTACGCAGCACAAATGCACTTACCCTCGGCTTTGTTTATTGCAATAGACAAATCTAAGAACCCAAAGAAATACAAAATTGTGGGCGCGACCCACGAAAATACTTAACTAAGGACGTCTTCTCCCACCAACAGAGGCCCGTCTATCATCTCGCCTTACCATGCATCATCAAAGGAAGGGCCAAGGCAGGGCGGCAGTCAGGGCAGCGGTCGTCAGTAGCCGTCAGGAAGGAGTAACCGCGCTGCAAAAGACCTTCCGGACCACTTTCGACATACAGGGGTCGCTTAATGTGGCTTGCGAACCCTCCGGAATTTTCTTGCGGGGTTCCTCACGACCTTCGGGCAGAACCGGTACCACTGAAGCCGCCCCACATTGGGCGCCAGTTGAGGAACCAGAACCTTTTGGGCCTGGCGGCGCAGGGTACGCCCAAGTCTCCGGAGTTCACCTGCTTAGCTACACAGAGACACGGGACACTCTGTCGGCGTTAGAAGATCAGATTTATTTAGCTGCAGCTAGTACAGTTATCCTAGAACTAAACAAAGTAGGTTCTCAGGAGACTGCCACTTCACTCTGTGGCGCACAATCTTATATATTACATACGAAAAATATACATTAGCCAACTACACACCCAGAGTACATAGAAGAGAGCCAATAAGGAAAGTTCGAAAACAAGACAGAACCAATAGGAAAGGTTTGAAAACAGATGTGTCGGATGACTCGAAGAAACCTCTCCTCCAACTATGTTTGTCACCCCTCCCTCAAGCTAATTTATTAACAGATTTGTAACTAACTTGCAGGTGGCGAGATACGTTTGTGTGTGTTGGAGGACAGTTGTGAAACGAGAGAATGCTAGCAGGAGACAGTGAAGGCCAGACGATAAGATAAGGTCAGGAAAGAATAGTGTCAACCAACAGATAGTTGAGACAGGGATTAGGAAAGCCAGACAGGGATTTGTGTACTCGGCTAGTTCTAACACCAGCTTTGTAAATAGAGGCAGAAAGCGTATTTCGACACCGGTTTGCAGAAAAAGCAGAATAGACTTTGTTCGCCGTGCTGCCTGAGTGATGGCAACACAAAATGGCGGCGGAGCACAAAATGGCGGGTCGATTCGATCGTGATGATCAAAAATCGAAGTTCCTCAGAGGGAATAGTCATTTTTACCACTTCGCTATCCAACACTGTCCCTACTGTTGCACTTACTGGAGTGGGAATAGTTATTTTTACCCCTACGCTATCCAACACTTTCCCTACTTTTGCACTCTCTGGAGTAGGATAGTAATTTTAACCCCTACTCTATCCAACACTTTCCTTACTGTTGCACTCACTGGAGTGGGAATAGTAATTTTTATCCCTTCACTAGCCAACACTTTCCCTACTGTTGCACTCTCTGGAGTTGGAATAGTAATTTTAACCCCTACGCTATCCAACACTTTCCCTACTGTTGCACTCACTGGAGTCGGAATAGTAATTTTTACCCCTTCACTAGCCAACACTTTCCCTACTGTTGCACTCTCTGGAGTTGGAATAGTAATTTTAACCCCTATGCTATCCAACACTTTCCCTACTGTTGCACTCACTGGAGAGGGAATAGTATTTTTTACCCCTACGCTATCCAACACTTTCCCTACTGTTGTACTCTCTGGAGTTGGAATAGTAATTTTATTCCCTCCGCTTTACAATATTTTCTCTACTGTTTTAGTTAATGTAGTGTATAATTTATTTTGAAAAGATTAACATTTTTGTAATTCTTTAATTTGTTATATATATTTTTTATATTTTTATTTATATTATTGGTGTATGTGTACATATGTATTAAAAATGTATCAAATGTTTTTTAACAATTTATAAGTTATTAGAATAATTATTTATAAATATTATTGAGTCCGCTAGCAGTATCCCCGTGCATGCACGCACAAACAGGACCACGGACTCCGTAATTAGCTGTTGCCAATATTCGTGATTTTATTTGCAAAGTGAAAGGGTGATGCCTCAGACGCGTTTCAGACATTGGCTGTACCCTTGATCACATAACAACGTACTCAAAAGCGGGAAATTTAAAGGATCATTGCACTTCCGGTAATGTGACCGGCATACATATAGACACTGAAAACATACTATACACTGCTGTGTATATTTGGAAAAGGTACTAAATTCAATATTTTGGCCCTGTGATACAAATCTATAATTTCATAAATATAGATCAAAGACAAAAATAATTTCAACAATTTAAAGCGACTAAAGTGCTGGAAATACTGGACTCTTCTCACACATATTGAAAAATATATTATATACTCCGTACAAATACAAATATGTATAATAAACAGGAAAAATATTTGAAATACTTTGCTAAAATTGCTAAAAATATTAAATACCTGAGTTATTAACACTTACAGGTCCATTAGGATGGCGGGCGGAAAAGCACCCCGACCGCCATGGAAGCGGAAAACAACTGCCCGCCGGCACCGTGGGAAAACCGGCGGCCAAATTAGGATCAACTGCCAAAAAAATCCGACCGCGGTGGAACGAGGCCAAGAAAAACCACCCGTAGCGGGCGGAGATGGCCAAAATTCCTCCGCGGCGGTCGGAATCGCGGCGGAAAAACACCAACCCACCACAAGTATAGCGGAGACACCGCACCGGAAATTTGGATAACCCAGACGGTCCCACAGTACGTACCGCTGTCTCCGACCGCCGCGGTCGCACAATAGGATGAATGGAAGAGCCAGCAGAAGAGCTGAAGCACAGCCACCATGGTGGACGATCCGTAAAAAATATGGCGGACAAAGCCAAAAGCCCACAAGAAGGCCAAAAAGTGCACACAGAAAACTAGCCATGTCCCCCAAATACACAAAACACACCCCAATGACACGACCACATGGCAAAACGAAAAATACAGATCCCAGGACAACACACCTGTCAGCAACACCCCAATTGGACACAACCACATAGCTGAGTATAAAACCAGCCCCTTCCCTGACCACAATCCCTTGCAATACTCCAGGAGAGAAGAGACACATACCCCAGCTGGCAGGAGAGGCAAAGGACACAACATCACCAGCCACACCACACACAGCACCACCACCACCTCCACACCAGCACAACTAACCCCCCTGCACAACACACACCATACACAGCACAACCACAACCACCACTCACACTCCTACATCCACAACCACTTTGCACACCACACACCATGGCCACACAAAAAATACCCACATTCACTGAGAGTGAGTTGAAGGTCATGGTAGATGGGATAGTCAGAGTGGAACCACAGCTTTTTGGTACCCTGGTCCAACAGACACCATTAGCCACAAGGACACAGATGTGGGCAAGGATAGTCCAAAGGGTCAATGCAGTAGGGACCACCCCAAGATCAAAAAAGGAGATCATGAAGCGTTGGCATGATCTGAAGAGGGTGGTCAAGGAGAGGAGGAGCAAGAACCATGAGCTGGCTCAGAGGACTGGCGGTGGCCCTACCATTCCACAAAAACCATTCACACAATGGTAGGAGAAGGTGCTTGCCATACTGCATACAGAGTCTCACAGGAATAGCCAGGAGAGTGGAGGCTGGTAAGCACAAACAAATGACTACAGCCACTCTGCTATGTACTTGCTTGCACAACTACAAAGCTACACCACCTAGGATACATACCATCCATCTGCACCACACACTCACAAAAACATGGCTCACAGATCCAACATTCACCCACTCCCATTCATCCCAAACATAGCTACCAACATAACCATGGGGGCTTGTGTACAGGCAGACAGCACTACAACTCCCACTAGGCCCCCTGTCCCACAGCATCAGCAAGATGGATCCCTCCCCCCACCCCACCCAGAAGCATGTGTCAGCCATTACACAACCCACATCAAACTCACAGGTAGGTAGCCATCTTCCCTGGGAGGGTGTCTGGGGGTGGGGTACCTGCACCACTACTCCCATCATGCCCCCTGTCCCACAGCCTAGCAACATGGATCCCTCCCCCATTCCCCACCCAGAAGCATGTGTCAGCCATTACACAACTCACATCATCAAACTCACAGGTAGGTAGCCATCTTCCCTGGGAGGGTGTCTGGGGGTGGGGTGCCTGCACCACTACTCCCATCATGCCCCCTGTCCCACAGCCTAGCAACATGGATCCCTCCCCCATCCCACCCAGAAGCATGTGTCAGCCATTACACAACTCACATCATCAAACTCACAGGTAGGTAGCCAGCTTCCCTGGGAGGGTGTCTGTGGGTGGGGGGGCCTGCACCACTATTCCCAACATCCCCTCTGTCCCACACCTGAGCAGGATGGAGCACTCCCCCCAGCAGTTGGAAGACATTACATCACCCTCATCAAACACACAGGTAGGTAGCCATCTTCCCTGGGAGGGTGTCTGGGGGTGGGAGGCCTGAACCACTACTCCCAACATCCCCTCTGTTCCACACCTGAGCAGGATGGAGCACCCCCCACCCAGAAGCAGTTGGAAGCCTTTACATCACCCTCATCAAACTCACAGGTAGGTAGCCATCTTCACAGTGAGGGTGTATGTGTCTGGGAGGCCTGCACTACTACTCCCAATATCCCCTCTGTCCCACACCGGAGCAGGATGGAGCACTCCCCCACCCAGAAGGAGTTGGAAGCCATTACATCACCCTCATCAAACTTACAGGTAGGTAGCCATCTTCACAGTGAGGGTGTTTGTGTCTGGGAGGCCTGCACTACTACTGCCATCATCCCCTCTGTCCCACACCTGAGCAAGATGGAGCACTCCCCCACCCAGAAGCAGTTGGAAGCCATTACATCACCTTCATCAAACTTACAGGTAGGTAGCCATCTTCACAGTGAGGGTGTTTGTGTCTGGGAGGCCTGCACTATTACTCCCAACATCCCCTCTGTCCCACACCTGAGCAGGATGGAGCCCTCTCCGACCCAGAAGCAGTTGGAATCCATTACATCATCCTCATCAAACTTACAGGTAGGTAGCCATCTTCACAGTGAGGGTGTTTGTGGCTGGGAGGCCTGCACTACTACTCCCAACATACCCTCTGTCCCACACCTGAGCAGGATGGAGCACTCCCCCACCCAGAAGCAGTTGGAATCCATTACACCACCCTCATCAAACTCACAGGTAGGTAGCCATCTACCATGGGAGGGTGTCTGGGGGTGGGGGGCCTGCACCACTACTCCCACCATGCCCCCTGTCCCACAGCCTAGCAAGATGGATCCCTCCCCCACCCCACCCAGAAGCATGTGTCAGCCATTACACCACCCTCCTCAAACTCACAGGTAGGTAGCCATCTTCCCTGGGAGGGTGTCTGGGGGTGGGGGGCCTCCACCACTACTCCCAACATCCCCTCTGTCCCACACCTGAGCAGGATGGAGCACTCCCCCACCCAGAAGCAGTTGGAAGCCATTACATCACCCTCATCAAAGTTACAGGTAGGTAGCCATCTTCACAGTGAGGGTGTTTGTGTCTGGGAGGCCTGCACTACTACTCCCAACATCCCCTCTGTCCCACGCCTGAGCAGGCTGGAGCACTCCCCCACCCAGAAGCAGTCGGAAGCCATTACATCACCCTCATCAAACTTACAGGTAGGTAGCCATCTTCACAGTGAGGGTGTTTGTGTCTGGGAGGCCTGCACAACTACTCCCAACATCCCCTCTGTCACACACTTGAGCAGGATGGAGCACTCCCCCCCCAGCAGTTGGAAGCCATTACATCACCCTCATCAAACTCAAAGGTAGGTAGCCATCTTCACAGTGAGGGTGTTTGTGGCTGGGAGGCCTGCACCACGACTCCCACCATGCCCCCTGTCCCACAGCCTAGCAAGATGGATCCCTCCCCCCACCCCACCCAGAAGCATTTGTCAGCCATTACACCACCCTCATCAAACTCACAGGTAGGTAGCCAGCTTCCCTGGGAGGGTGTCTGTAGTTGGGGGGGCCTGCACCACTACTCCCAACATCCCCTCTGTCCCACACCTGAGCAGGATGGAGCACTCCCCCATCCAGAAGCAGTTGGAAGCCATTACACCACCCTCCTCAAACTCACAGTTAGGTAGCCATCTTCCCTGGGAGGGTGTATGTGGCTGGGAGGCCTGCACTACTACTCCCAACATCCCCTCTGTCCCACACCTGAGCAGGATGGAGCACTCCCCCACCCCGGAAGCAGTTGGAAGCCATTACATCACCCTCATCAAACTTACAGGTAGGTAGCCATCTTCACAGTGAGGGTGTTTGTGTCTGGGAGGCCTGCACTACTACTCCCAACATCCCCTCTGTCTCACGCCTGAGCAGGATGGAGCACTCCCCCAACCAGAAGCAGTCGGAAGCCATTGCATCACCCTCATCAAACTTACAGGTAGGTAGCCATCTTCACAGTGAGGGTGTTTGTGTCTGGGAGGCCTGCACTACTACTGCCATCATCCCCTCTGTCCCACACCTGAGCAAGATGGAGCACTCCCCCACCCAGAAGCAGTTGGAAGCCATTACATCACCCTCATCAAACTTACAGGTAGGTAGCCAGCTTCACAGTGAGGGTGTTTGTGTCTGGGAGGCCTGCACTATTACTCCCAACATCCCCTCCGTCCCACACCTGAGCAGGATGGAGCCCTCTCCGACCCAGAAGCAGTTGGAATCCATTACACCACCCTCATCAAACTCACAGGTAGGTAGCCCTCTACCATGGGAGGGTGTCTGGGGGTGGGGGGCCTGCACCACTACTCACACCATGCCCCCTGTCCCACAGCCTAGCAAGATGGATCCCTACCCCCACCCCACCCAGAAGCATTTGTCAGCCATTACACCACCCTCATCAAACTCACAGGTAGGTAGCCAGCTTCCCTGGGAGGGTGTCTGTGGGTGGGGGGGCCTGCACCACTACTCCCAACATCCCCTCTGTCCCACACCTGAGCAGGATGGAGCACTCCCCCACCCAGAAGCAGTTGGAAGCCATTACACCACCCTCCTCAAACTCACAGTTAGGTAGCCATCTTCCCTGGGAGGGTGTTTGTGGCTGGGAGGCGTGCACTACTACTCCCAACATCCCCTCTGTCCCACACCTAAGCAGGATGGAGCACTCCCCCACCCAGGAGCAGTTGGAAGCCATTGCAGTACACCAAACAAACTTACAGGTAAGTAGCCAGTACGTGCACCCACCTATTTTTCGCAAATTAAATGGTTCCATATGAGAACACCAGCCCTCTCATTGCACAAAGAGGCATACCTACCCCATTGCCAAGCACAGTGTGCACACAGGTAAGCTAAGGAAACCGTCACAGCTGCCAAAGTGTGACACACCAATGCACAAGTAGAAGAAAGTCAGGGCACAATCATGCACAGCACCTAATTACATGTGCATCGCCATGGGGCAAGTGAAACAAGGACCATCAGAAAAATATGAAAGCATGTGTGGTGGCACAAATCAAGATATGCACATGTAACGGAGAAAGGGATGCAGGAGATGACAATGGCCAGTCCATGGCCAGATGTGACGTCTGCCAGGTCAAACAAATAAACAATGAGTTCTCAATTAAACACAAGTTGTGCCAGGCCCTAGATGGCAACAAGTCCCTGTAAACCTTAATTGTGCACGGGTCGCATAGTATGCCTTGAGACCTCACACCATGGACAAGTAATGCTTGCCCCACTGCATCATGTCAGGAAGCACAGTAGTGCACATAGTCATCAATGTGATGATATGTCAATTATGCAGTGTACAAAAAGTGAATGACACACAGCTAACACAAAGCTTGCCGGGTGCACTGCAATGACCATTTCACATCTGACCCACAGGTGACCAAGAACTCACTGCAGAGGACAACACCAGCAACCTGCAGAGCCAGTCTCCACCCCCGGTACATGGACTCTCGGATGTTGACTCCCAAGATTCCATGGACGATGAGCTCGAGGCCAGCCCATCTGGTGTGCCAGGGAGCAACAGGTCCCAGGAACCCATCGTCCCCCCCACCACATCTGCGCCAACATCAACTTCACAGCAGATCCCTGCTGTCATGACCTGTGCGGCCACCACCACCACCACCAGTGCTGCCTGCAACACCCTCCCTGTCCTAGAGGATGACCAGCACACACCACCGACGAAGGATGGCAGGGAGAGGATGCGGGGGCCCACAGTGGTGAGGCAGCAGGTCCGTGGCAGCAGGGCAGGTGGGAGGGGCAGGGCCACCCAGGGACACCAGGAGGCTGGGACCCACTCCCTGGAACACATCACCAGAGTCATGGGCGCATAAGAACAGGCCCAGGGACGAACGGGCCGGTCGGACGAACTGTTGCACAAGCTCATTCTGCTGATGAGGTCCATCGACACACGCATGGGACAAATAGTGGACCTCTTGGGCCAGCAAGTGGCAGCACTGAGGGACAGGCATGCACCACAGACAACACCTCCACCTCCCTCTGGTGGGCCGCACAATGACAGTTCACCATCCTCCCCTGTGCCCACAGAGAGGGGTGAGTCCTCAGACCCCACAGGCCCTGCAGCAGGGACCCTCCTGCCAAACGACGAAAGGGCCGTCCCAAGAAGACCCTGGGAGTATCTGGAGGCCAAGCACCTGCCAGACGCCAGTCACGGAGCCAGCCATGATGGCAACCCTCTCCACCACTGCATTGACCTTTTGGACTGTCCTTCCCCACACTGCCTTGTGAATTGCATCTATCTGTTGGACTGGGTCACCACAGCAATGTGGTGACTACTCGATTATCTCATCTACCACAACTGTCAACTCACTGCTCCACCCCACCCCCCAATGGAAATGTACACCCCCCCTCGCATCTCACCATTATAAATAAAAATTCCTCGCACACATGTTGTCGTGTCTGCTCCGTCTTTATTGCAGGATGTACAGTCTCCAACATGATCACAATGTACCAGGAGCATGGGCTGTATGTAGGCAAGGAGAAGTCGAAGGCACCTAGGGAAACACAACAGAACAACTGTCACTGGTCTGGGTGTGGCATCACAGACATCACACAACCCCTACCATCAGGATAACCCAACATGCACATGTCACAATGGCCAACAAGTGTCAACATTCACGTCTTGTGGATGTTCCCAAATGATATGTCCCAGAAACATTTCCAACCACCACTGAGTCTACAACTGGCTGATGCTACAATTCTCACATGCCCCTTCACGGCAACAGCAATATCATCAGACAATGGGTATGTTGCACATTGACACCCACCGTCAAGTGAAGTAGCGGGTAATTGAGCTGTTCACACAGGTCAACACCTTCCTCCTCTCCACTGTCCTTATCACTGAACACGGCTTGGTTTGAAGGCTGGGGCCTTGGGTCCTCATCATCACCCAGGATCAGGGGAATCTCCTTGCGAATGGCTAGGTTGTGGAGCATGCGGCATGCCACTACAATCTGACACACCTTCCAGGCAAGTATGTCAGTGGACCTCCAGTCTCGTCCAGGCAGCGGAAACGTGACTTGAGCAGGCCAAAAGTACGCTCCACCACACGACGTGTCCTCCCATGGGCCTCATTGTAGCGGACTTCAGCCGGGGACCTGGGATTCCAAAGTGGGCTCAGCAACCAGGGACGGTTGGGATATGCAGAGTCACCTAGGTATGACAAACACAAATAGACATTGCAATGTCGCAGAGGCTCAGAGCAGCAGGTCACACACACAGCACGCTACACGACTAGGCATACTCACCCACAATCCATGCACGCTCGGGAAGAAGATTAGCTATCAACTGGGGCACTATGCTGTTCCACAGGATGTAGGAGTCATGGGCAGAGCCTGGGAATTTGGCACACACGTGCAAGATGGTCATATCTGCCAGGCACACCACATGCACATTGATGGAGTGGTAATGCTTGCGATTGCGGTAAATGTGCTCACTTGCCTGTGGTGGCACAAGCCCAACATGGGTGCAATCAATGGCCCCAACAACATTGGGGATGTGTCCAAGGGGATAGAAGTCTCCCTTCACAGCTGGCAATTCAGCACCCCTGGGGAAATGGATGTATCTGTCCTTGTATAGCATCATGGCGGACAGGACATCACGCAGCACCATGCTGAACATCGGTTGTGACATCCCACCAGCACTGGCCACTGTCTCTTGGAACAATCCAGTGGCAATAAATTGCAGGGCTGCCATCACCTTATAAGTAGGGGTGAAAGCTGTTGGATATGTCCTGCGGTGCTGCAGGTGGGGCTCCAACAGATCACAAAGGGTTTTGAGGGTAGCTCTGTCCAGGTGGCATTTCTGTATGATCGCAACATCCTCCATGTCCTCCAGCACCGTTAGGTGATGAGTCAAATTTGGCCTCCTCCTATTTGAGATGATAGTGGACACATGTCAATGCAATGCATCATGCGATGTGCACAGCATAACACGTCCTGGATGACACAACGACAACAATGACTGACATCAATATTGACTAACAGACCAGCTTACATGTAGGGACACCTTCAGCTACACAAAGGGCACACCTGTCAACTTACACAAGACAAGTACCTCAAATACGACCATGGTCAATGTGAATGCACATAGGGATATGGCCACATTTCACATGGGCACGCCTGGGAGTATAGCATCCAGCATATGTGTACCTAATCAAAACCACTGTCTCCTACATAGCTGCTGTACCTGTCACACCTTAATGCGTCATTACAACCTGGCACACATCCACCACACAATGACCACAGTCGGCACTGGAATGATGAATGTGTTCATGACCAGACATGAGAGGCAATGCAAAATAGATCATCATTCATTGAGATGAGCATCGCTGTGATTGTCACTGGACCTCAACACATTGACATGTGTACACATTGTACAGTCCTTAACAACACTGTCCTGCCTACACCAACATCAAATCCATAAGTGACATGTGAGTGAGTACAGGCCAATCTACGATACACGCACACACACAAACATGGCATGTGTATCCATCAGTGGAGTAAATGGAACATTGGCATCATGTGCACAATGATGTGCCATTGAACATGTTGGCACTGTGCACTGTTGATGTCTGACAGATGGCCATTGCAATTGTATGGCACCCAAATCGTGGTAGCTACCACCTGGCCCCGGTGATGTGTCACCAGCACCCCCATTCACACAAGTGCGGTAGTGATAGGCATGGAGACATGTGGAAATGGTGGTTGGCATGCTCCGCCGCCTGAATGGCGGAGCCTCGTGTCAATGTATGGCACCCATATCGCGGTAGCCACAGCCTGGCCCTGGCGGTGTGTCACCAGCACCCCCATTCACACAAGAGCGGTAGTGATAGGCATGGAGACATGTGGAAATGGCGGTTGGCATGCTCCGCCGCCTGAATGGTGGAGCCTCTTGTCAATGTATGGCACCCATATCGCGGTAACTACCGCCTGGCCCCAGCGGTGTGTCCCCAGCACCCCATTCACACAAGTGCAGTAGTGATAGGCATGGAGACATGTGGAAATGGTGGTTGGCATGCACCGCCACTAAAATCGCGGTAGCGCACACCGGCACTGTTGATGTTTGACAGATGGCCATTGCAATTGTATGGCACCCAAATCGTGGTAGCTACCACCTGGCCCCGGTGATGTGTCACCAGCACCCCCATTCACACAAGTGCGGTAGTGATAGGCATGGAGACATGTGGAAATGGTGGTTGGCATGCTCCGCCGCCTGAATGGCGGAGCCTCGTGTCAATGTATGGCACCCATATCGCGGTAGCCACCGCCTGGCCCCGGCGGTGTGTCACCAGCACCCCCATTCACACAAGAGCGGTAGAGATAGGCATGGAGACATGTGGAAATGGCGGTTGGCATGCTCCGCCGCCTGAATGGCGGAGCCTCGTGTCAATGTATGGCACCCATATCATGGAAGCTACCGCCTGGCCCTGGCGGTGTGTCACCAGCACCCCCATTCTCACAAGTGTGGTAGTGATAGGCATGGAGACATACGGAAATGGTGGCTGGCATGCACCGCCACTAAAATAGCGGTAGCGCACACCGGGCCCCTGCAGTGTGTCACCGCCATGGAGCTTGCCCTAGAGCCAATCCGAAGCTTGATAGCGGTGGCATGATGCAATTTTGAGGATAGCGGTAGATGTGCTCCGCCAACGTGGAGGCGGTCATTGGCTGCATTTGAAAGATGCACCATCACGGTAGCGCACCCCGGGCCCCTGCGTTGTGTCACCGCCATGGAACATGCCCTTACAGCCAATGGGAGCCATGATTGTGGTGGCATGATGCAATTTTGAAGATCACGGTAGGCGTGCTCCGCCACCACGGAGGTGGTCATTGGCTGCATTTTAAAGATGCACCATCGCGGTAGCGCACCCCGGGCCCTAGCATTGTGTCACCACCATGGAGCATGCCCTTAGAGCCAATGGGAGCCATGATTGCGGTGGCATGATGCAATTTTAAAGATAACGGTAGGCGTGCTCTGCCACCCCCGAGCCGGTCATTGGATGCATTTGAAAGAGGCAGACCTGGACCACCAATTGCTGCAGCTTGGCATCTTTGAAACGACCCCAGGGGGCTATATATGTGTGGGAGTGAGCCTCACATTTCCACTGCTCCAAGAGTCTGCTGCCTGAGACCCCTCACCTGCTGCTGCCTCCAGGGACTGCTGCCTGAGACCCCTCACCTGCTGCTGTCTCCAGAGACTGCTGCCTGAGACCCCTCACCACCCAATTCCGCCACTGTTGTCTCATGTCCACAGTGATGGCAAGGACAGAGAAGATCCGTGCCGGTCCCTTCACGAGCGAGGAGCTGGAGGTCCTGGTGAACGAGGTGCTCACACTGTACCCAAGGCTATATGGTGCCACAAATGTCGTGGTATGTCTTCAACAGTCGTGGGGTAGGGCAGGGGGGCCACACATGTAGTTGGACTGATGCAGTATGTGCCTGGGAGTGTGGGGTAGTGTCATGCACTGCCTGAAATGTTGTCTCCAGTGGGAGAGTGTGTGTACCCAATGCCACAGCGTTCCCTCCCTGCACATGTATGTATGAGTGACCTGTGTTGTGTTGTCAGCCATACAGTGACAGAAGGTTGCTCATGCTGTAGTCAGGACAGTGATTGCTTGACTGGATGGATGTGTGTGCCCCGTAGTCCATCTCAGTGTGAGCCCAGCTGGCCTGCACAGTCCCTGCCTTCAAAGACAAGGACACCTCACTTAACTTACAGAGTATGACATCAGTCTTTTCACATTGCACTCCAGCTATGGGCCATCTCAGCACTGTATTTTGCACACAACTGCCCTTGTGAATGGTATTTTGTATTTGTGTGATCATGTCCCTCAATGTGACCACCATGACACATTCATCTATTCACAGGACAGGGACATTGATGGCCGAGCAGTCTTGGACACAGTGAGTCCACCCACAAACACAGGTTGACATGTGATGTATGTGTTGCTCAAGCCAACAATGGACTGGAGATGTGGGCAGGCTACATGGGTGTTTCAGTGCTGGCATCCTGCATGTGTGTGAGATGTGCAGGGACTGTGTTCCCCCTCACACTTGCATGCTTTAACATCAGATTTTCCCATGCAGGTGTCCCATGTGAGCTGTACTATAGTCTCTGATTGCCAATTTTGTTGGATATGTGATGATTTTGTATCTTGCTGCTATACTGATAGATGTTGGTACATGACACTGTGTCACTGATCATTTCCCCCTCTTGTCTCCCATGCCTGCAGCTCAAGGTACACCAGCGAAAGGCCGTGTGGAGGGCCATTGCAGCGAAGGTGCGAGTCAGGGGTTCTCAAACCGATGGCGCACCCACTGGCACAAGAGATGGGATGACATCAGCTGGCGGAGTGGCGGAGATGAACTTGGGGCTGCTTCCTCGCACTGGGCATCTGGCATGGCGCAGCATGACACCACTAATGGGGCGCATCTTGGGGGTGACACAGCCTGAGCTGGATGCACGTTTGAAGGAGCATCAGCAGCAAGCCGGGGTGAGCATTTGGGGAGTCTGAGTTTTGCTGGGAGTGGCTGCATGTGTACAGAGCCTGTGCCAGGACTGGCCTATGTGTTGTTGGTAGTGTGATGCTGTGGCATGTAAGTGGCTGCTGGCCTGGGTGCTTGTGGCATGCATTTGTCCTACCACAGGTGATTTGGATGCTGTGCCTTCACATTACATTCTGAGATGTGCTCTTCAAGTTTCTTCTGCATTGGTGTAGTCTTGGTAATCCCATGGGAGGGGACAGCAGTGTGCCCGTTCTGACTGTGCGTGCATCAATGCGTCCATTGCATGCACCCATATTGGGGAGGCCTACACATCTTACAGCAATGTGCAGCATTATATTGTCCCCAAGGTACGACATGGTGGGTGGCATGGGCTAAAGTCCATTGTGGACTGTCATGTTGTAGTCTGGGTCTGTGTTGTCCCCTCCTGTTCCATCCAGTTCTGTCATTTGCAACAAGTAGTGTGCCCCCATCATGTCCCTAGTTGTGCTCAGAACTAGTTGTGTGTCTGTTTGAACAGAGCCACAAGCAGGGTGTTGTGCTGTGTGGTCATCACATGGCTCACTCATGCCTGAGTTTCCAGTTTCCACGCACTGCTTGAGTCTATGTAGTGAGTTGGCACAATGTGATAGCACAGGGTGGTGTGCAACATGTAGATTTGGTCAACTTTTGTCATGCATTGCTTGCATATGTTTGTTCTGTTGCTGCCACTGACCTGACCCTACATCTCTCTCTCTCATGCAGCATCACCTGTGGTTACGGAGGGACAGGAGATGGACACCAGTGGGGGGTGAAATTTGCACCACAGCTGCCCAGGAGCCCAGCGACACAGATGTCACCAGCTCCTCAGAGGGGGACATGAGTCTTCTGGAGGAGTCCCAGCCTGAGACGCAAAGCACCACATCATCCGATGACAGCGGGGATGCATCCATGGTGTAGGGCACAGGGAACGGGGACTCTGCATCGACTTCCACCACACAGCGGCCATTGCCCACCCTCCCAGCCACTTCCTCTGGTGCTGCCCGTGTCCGCCTCAGTAAGAGGGGAAGAGTGTCCTTCACCCCTGGCACCGCTGCCCCTGTCCCCCCTGCTGCCATCAGTGCTGAGTCGGTGGACCTTTTGTGCCAGCTGTGTGTATGCCAGACAGCTCTCCTCAATGCCTTCATTGACCACAACAAGAAATTGGCCCAGGTAGTTGCTTTCATGGACGGCATACATTCCGACGTGGGTGGGCTGCACCGGACAGTCCAGGCTTTGTCATCAACAGTGACGTCTGCCCTGCAACAGGCACATACTCACAGTCCAACTCCAGTCACTTTGTCCACCCCCCTGGCAGTGGCCACGTCTGACGATAGTAACCACGGTCCACATACATCAAAATCACGATACAGCACATGAAGCACACAGCAGCAGCAACCCAAGCGGTCCCGGGCGCAGACACCATCCCCACAGAAGACCAAAGCCACCCCAGAGCGCAGGGAGAAAAGCCTGTCAGGCGACAACAGTGGACAAAAAGCAAAGCAGCAGACCTCAGGCACACATGCCTCAGTGGCATCCTCATCCAAGGAGTCTCCTGCCCCTAAAGCATCAGATAATCGTACAGTGTCTGTGCCCACCAAGGAGGTGGTGCATGCCAAGGGGACACCTAGGAAGGGCTCCAAGGCAGAATCACAAACCACCTGGACTCCCATTCCAAGCCTAGTGAAGCAGGGGCTGGAGAGCGCTGTAGGGGTAACACCTAGTAAACAGGGGAAGGGGGGCTGAGGCGAAGCCAGGCAAAGCGTTCCGCTGGGTCCAGCATTTCACCAGAGGGGCTGCCAGCGCCTGCATCTGCTGCAGCAGTGGTGGTGAGTGTGCCTGTTGTGCCCACACCACTTCCCACTGATCCAAAGTCAGGCAAGCCATTTAGAATCCCCAAGAAGTGGAAGGGCACCCCTCCACAATCTCCCAGCCACACCGTGTCTCTCGTCTGCATGACTCCACCTCAACGTGCCACTACACCACCTGGTCCAAGCAGCCCTCCGGCTTGCCAAGCCACTGATAGCTCTACCTCAGCTGTTCCACTCTCTCCCTGGTCAAGTGACCCGCCAGTCCCTGAGACACAGCCAGCTCCCAGTCCACCTGACAGCCACGTCTGAGTGTTAGTCACCCTCACACACCTGTCTCTCACACAGGTGGGCCTGTACTGCACATTGTTGCCCCCTGACTTTGTTGCTGAGCATGGAAAGGTACAGTTGCACACATTCCCTGTGTAGCTTCTCATGGACTCAGTCTGCACCCTGGACTGGCCACTGGCCTTGTGTTTTTCCCCCAGCCTGTGCGGCTTCTCATGGACTCAGTCTGCACCTTGGACTGGCCACTGGCCTTGTTGCTCTTTGGTGTGTTGAACTCTTCCCTGTGCAGCTTCTCATGGACTCAGTCTGCACTTTGTCCTGCCCACTGGCCTTGTCATTCACTGCCGTGTGCCCCCTGCCTGTGCAGCTTCTCATGGACTCAGTCTGCACTTTGTCCTGCCCACTGGCCTTGTCGCTCACTGCTGTGTGCCCCCTGCCTGTGCAGCTTCTCATGGACTCAGTCTGCACCCTGGACAGGCCACTGGCCTTGTTGCTCTTTGCTGTGTTGAACTCTTCCCCGTGCAGCTTCTCATGGACTCAGTCTGCACTTTGTCCTACCCACTGGCCTTGTCGTTCACTGCTGTGTGCCCCCTGCCTGTGCAGCTTCTCATGGACCCAGTCTGCACCCTTGACTGGCCACTGGCCTTGTTGCTCTTTGCTGTGTTGAACTCTTCCCTGTGCAGCTTCTCATGGACTCAGTCTGCACTTTATCCTGGCCACTGGTCTTGTTGTTCACTGCTGTGTGCCCCCTGCCTGTGCAGCTTCTCATGGACATGCTCTGCATCTTGTGCCTTGCTCATCTCTTCTCATGATACCGATCTGTGCAATGTGAATAAAGACAGTTTCTCCTGTTGTCTATTTTGTCAGTGTCCTTACTGAATAAAGTTATTTTGCTGTGTGTAAATGGTTTACTGTGCCGCATGGTCTGTGTGGCACTTCAACATGGTCAATGTTTGGGCTTACTTACTCTCTTTTTTTAGGGGTGACAGGGTCTTCGATTCGGCTTGACCCATATACTTGTCCATTCTGAATGGTTATCAGTAGTCATGTACTTGATTAGTTCATGTTGGCTTTATTGTACACATGTCAGAGGGGGGGTCACTGCCAGCACAGTGTGGGTTTCTGCACACAGTATTGTAGGCTGGCTGCCCAGGGTCATCATGTATGTTTGTTCTTCCTTTATGTGTGTCCAGTTTATCCTAGTCCCATGACTTACTTTCCATTTGTGCTCTTGGATGGCCAGGTAGTGTGCAGTGTGAAGGGGGTGAGTTTGTGGGGAGTGTTGATGTGTACATACCTCTGCAATGTCAATTACACACATGTGTCACCCAGGAGTTGTGTGCCTGTTGTTTTGATTGTTCATCCCTGTGGATGTGGTTGTATGCCCATGTGTGAGTTGTATGTTGTGCACTGTGCAGTGTAATGGTGTGCCCTTGCAGTTCTGTCTGACTCCTAATTGTTGTGTTTGTCCCTTGTGAGTATGCAGAGAGTGTTACTGGCAAGTCAGTGTTTTGTTGCACATCCATGTGTCTTGTTGCTGTTTGTAGGGACTGTGCAGACCTGCAGCGCCACACTGCCATTGTGGTTGTGTTTTCTCATGCCTTGCTGTCACATGGTGCCTTCTTGCCTCCAGTGTGGCATGTTGTGTGTGTTGTCATGCCATCCCCGATCTGTGCTTCAGCTGCCTACCCATTGTGGGTCTGCACTCCCTCTCTTTGTGTATGGTGCACTTCTGCCATGTCCCCTACTGACATGCAGTACACTTCACTTTGGTGTGAGCTGTACCCTTGGTTTAGGTGTGTGTGCCTCCCCATGACTTCATTTGGACCACTGTGCTTTGTGGTGCAGTTCTTTGCCCAGGGTCAATGTGTCACTCAGGGCATTTCCCCAATGAGTCATGTGTGATGTTCTGGTGCTGTTTGGCAGTCATGTTTGCTCCTATGCAGTTCAACTGTGTGTGCTGCCCAGTCCTCTGGTCAAGTTGTTTCCAGACTTGTGCATCTATTGGGTGTTGTGTTGGATGTATGTGTGTTGTTTGTGTTTTTGCTTCACTTCCTGTGTGTGCTGTTGTCTTTGTGCTGTGCTGTATGGTGTTGTGTGGGTTGCTGTTCTGTCACTGATGTCTGTGTGTGTCTGGTATGCTTGGTGTGCACACACAGCTTGTAGTGCTTGCTGTGCTGTGTGTATGTTGCCTTGTGATTGCCTGGTGTGCATCCCCTGATGTCCTGCTGTGTTTGCTATGTGATTGTTCTGCCTGTGCATCTGTTGTTTGTTTGCTGTGGCCGTGTTGTTCTGTGATGGTGCACTTCTTGTGTGTGTTGTGGTATGTTGTCTGTGCATTGTTCCTGAGTGAGGAGGTTGTGCACTCCTGTTGTGTCTGTGCTCCCATTGCCTTTCACCAGTTTAGCTGCACAGGGCATGTCTGTTGTTGTTGTTGTGGCTCTGTGTGTGTCTCTGTTGGGCTATGTGTTTGTCTGTTGTATTTGCTTCCACATTTGTGGTGGCATTCCAGTGTGGGTGTGTGTGTGATGTTTGTGGCTGAGCCCAGGGAGTGTGTTTGTTTGTGTGTGTATTGACTGTCAAGTATTGCCAGCCTTCAGTGTGTTTGGCACTGGTGTTGTGTGCTGCTGGTGTGAGGTGGGTATGTGTGTAGATTCTTACGGGTGTTTGTCAGTCCTGAGGTGTGTAGATGGTCCCTGTGTGTAGTGCTGCTGGTGTACTCCTGTGAAGTAGTTGTGTGGATGTGTGGCTGTTCACCGTTTGACTTCAGGGCCTTCCTTTCATCCTTGTGCCTATACGTGGTTTGCCTTGCTGTCTCCCTGTGTTGTTGCACTGAGCTGTCTGTGGTTCGTGTTCATTGACTGTGCCAACCATGTGTGCTTTGATGGTGTTTTGCTCTGTTCCTTGTGTTGATGTGATGTACACATGCTTGTTGTGTGTCTTCCATTTGTGTGCAGGCCACCTTGGTTTCCATATTTGTTGTGTTCCATTGCTGTTGGCATGTGGGGTGTGTATGTGTGTGTGTGTCAGTCTGTGGTATGTATGTTTGACTGTGCAGGCTGTGTGTCCATTTGGATGTTAATTCCTTGTATGTGTTCATTTGTTGCTTGTCCTCATTTATATTTCCCTGAGTGTGGTGTTGTGTGTTGTGTGTGTTTCCCTGGCCCTGTGCTACTGTGCTGTGTGTTGTGTATTCCTGTGCACCAACTCCTGCAGTGTGTGTCTCCATGATTGTTTGTTGTGTGGTGCAGGGTGTGTATTGCCCTGGCTGGTTGTGCACAGGAGGGGCAAATGGCATGTGCCTTCATGGGGTGTGCTAGTGTGTGGTGGGAGGGGGTATGGCCATGTGGTCTTTGTGCCCTGCCCACGCCTGGCACTGGCCCTGCCTTCTGCATTGTGCGCATGTATTTGCTTGTGTTTGCCGCTGCGGTGACATGACCGGGACATTGCTGCATGGTGGCGGTAGCTGTGTGTGCAGGATCCAGCGGGGTGACTTTGTGGCAGGTGGGTGATGTGTGGGTGCCCTTGTGGATGTGTCCCTGTCCCCCTAGAGTGTCTGATGTGGATTTGGACCCTGTGTCAGGACGTGTGTTGTGTGTTGTGTTGTTGCGTACCTGTGGTGGCGTCCGCGGCGGTCCATGAGTTCCTGGTCATGTAGCAGGTACAGCACCGGAAAGACGTGTAGAGCTGGGTCCATGGCGGTGGTGACCGGGACTCTGCTTTTGCGCTCCGCTGTCGAGCTTCCGCCGTCTCTGGTTGGGCGGTGTCTCCACTGCGATGCTTCTGCTTGCTTGAGTCATCCTAATTTGTGGAGCAGGGCGGACGTCATTCCGCACAGCGGTGAGTCTCCATTGGCTCCCACCGCCGCGGTGGCGGGCGTACTTTGATGGCGGTGCGCGTCGCACCGCGGCGGTCTGGAATTGGCCTGTGTTTGTCAATACTAAAATGGCGGGCGTGATGTTTGCTGCTGGCGGGCTGAAAAAGGGATTTTTCCGCACCGCCAGCACCGCGGTGGTGCCACCACCCTACACCCTAATGTACCCCATAGTTTGATTCATATATAAATAGTTCATAAAAGATGTGTGTTTTAGCAGCAATATGTCCTTACTTCTCTTGTAAGCGTGACACATATATATGTTTGCTAATAGAATTACAAATTGGCCATTGTTCTAGGTGCAAATTCGCAAAAAGATCAACACAGGGCCCGTTTTAAAGTGCCAATGCCTAAATAGTACTGGAAAGTGCAAACGTGCATGAGTGCAAATTAAGCCTTAGGTGTGCAAAAGTGCATTTAAAAAAATCTAACACCAAAGGGATCTTATGGCGGCAGATGTTGTTAAATATACTGTAATACATGAAATGTAATTAATAAACGTGTACAAATACCCTTTATCGACTTCCCATACATTCCTGTATCTATAAACTTTCTCGCTGCACATCCAACAGGATGGAACAAAAACACCCAGAGGTTTGCATGTACGAATATACCTCAATTATAAAACTATCCAACACTTTCTTTACTGGAGTTGGAATAGTAAATGTAACCCCTACGCTATCCAACACTTTCCCTACTGTTGCACTCACTGGAGTGGGAATAGTAATTTTTACCCTTACGCTATCCAACACTTTCCCTACTGTTGTACTCTCTGGAGTTGGAATAGTAATTTTATTCCCTCCGCTATCCAATATTTTCTCTACTGTTTTGGTTAATGTAGTGTATCATTTATTTTAAAAAGATTAACATTTTTGTAATTTTTAATTTGTTATATATATTTTTTATTATATTATTTTTGTATGTGTATATATGTATTTATAATTTATATTATTAATATATATATATTATATTTTATCTGGCTCGAGTGTAAAAACACAATGCACTCGCGGGGTGTATAAAATCCCTTTATTTAAGCACACGAATCATGAGGACGCGTTTCGGCGTTCTGCCTTCTTCCAGCTCGCGTGTGCATCATCTAATGCGTGTGGGTGTCTTTGCTTAAAATATCAGAGCTAGATGCTCATTGGCCGCAGTAGCTGGTAGGGAGAGAGGGATAGGTTGCTCAATAGCCAATGTCAAGGCCCCTCTAGCTCACACATCTCCCTATTACCACTGGCTCAGTCCCCACCACGTCGAGCGTAGTCTGAAGGGCACCCCTCGTCAACCACCAAGTTTCATCACATAGCAGCGCAGGGATCGGCATATATCCGATTGTCCTCCAGTCTGTATGGCTGGCGCTTTTCACGACGCTGGTGTTTCCGACGCCCAGTGGTGGTGCAAGACGCTGTAAAATCCTGGCTCCATTTCCACCTTTGGCGCCCGCTGCACTCTTCTGGACATTTTTACATACAAATTGTAAAACTGAGTCCGAGCGCGCAAGTACGATCCGTACCGGCCGGCCGAAAACACAAGCGCATGGAAAAGGCTCCGTACGGATCGAACGCCGTACCACTCGTATCTGGGTAAACTTGTGCCCGGGATACGAGTCGTACAGCCCATCCTCCCCCCCACATGTCTGCATCATACCCCCCCACGTCCGCACTGTACCCCAGCCCCGTACATGTACGCACCATACCCCACCACCGTACCCCAGCCCCGTACTTGTACGCACCATACCCCAGCACCGTACCCCAACACCGTACCCCAGCCCCGTACTTGGACGCATCGTACCCCACCACCGTACCCCAGCCCCGTACATGTACGCACCGTACCCCACCACCCTACCCCAGCCTCTTACTTGTACGCACCGTACCCCACCACCGTACCCCAGCCGCTTACTTGTACGTACCATACCCCACCACCGTCCCCCAGCCCCTTACTTGTATGCACCGTACCCCACCACCGTACCCCAGCCCCGTACTTGGACGCACCGTACCCCAGCGCCGTACCCCATGCCCCTACTTGGATGCACCATACCCCACCACCGTACCCCAGCCCCTTACTTGTACGCACCCTACCCCACCACGTACTCCAGCCCTGTACTTCGACGCACCGTACCCCAGCGCCATACCCCATGCCCCTACTTGGACGCACCGTACACCAGCGCCCTACCCCAGTGCCCTACCCCAGCACCGTACCCCAACACCGTCCCCCAGCCCCTTACTTGTACACACCGTACCCCACCACCGTACCCCAGCCGGGTACTTGGACGCACCGTACCCCACCACCGTACCCCAGCATCGCGTATGTACGAACCGTACAACACCATTGCATATGTGAGCAATGTACAACAACATTGCGTATGTACTCACCTTACATACGCTAAAACGACTCGTACAGAACCAGGACACTGCAAAACAGCACAAGGAGGGTCAATTCGAATCGCACAACACCACAAAACACATCTACAGTACTAAAAACATCTAAAAGACTGACCTGGCACATCCAAACAGGCAAACAGAGGCCCAAACTCACAACCACCTCTTATAACACACCCACCAAAATTACAAACCCAGCCACATCCACAAATGGACCAATAAAAAGGGCCCACACTCACAAACCATGAGCCTTTGCAACAGACCCACTGCTGACAGACACCACACACAAACAACAGCACCCATACACCTCAACTTACACACCATCACACAACCTCCTTCACACATACCCCCTCTACACATTCACACACACACCTACACATTCACACCCACACACCCACAACCATCCACACCCACACCCCACACCATGCCCACAGACAAGAATCCAAAGTTCACAAGGGAGGAGCTGGACATCCTTGTCAACGAAGTCATCAGAGTCGAGCCACTGCTCTTTGGAACATTGGTCAGACAGACCAGCATAGCCGAAAAATCACGCCTGTGGCAGTGGAGCGTCGATCGGGTGAATGCTGTTGCGCCCATCAGAAAGACCAGGAATGAATGCCAAGCCAGGTGGTACAATCTGCGGAGGGCAGTCAAGCGCAAAATGAACGAGGACAATGCCCAGAGTAACATCACAGGAGGTGGGCTGCCCCGCAGACCGGTACATCACCATCCCTGGAAGGAGAAGGTGATGGCCCTGCTTCCGTCGGTGGGAGTACACGGAGTCGAAGAAG
This sequence comes from Triturus cristatus, assembly GCF_964204655.1. Classification (NCBI taxonomy): domain Eukaryota; kingdom Metazoa; phylum Chordata; class Amphibia; order Caudata; family Salamandridae; genus Triturus; species Triturus cristatus. The sequence continues at coordinate 1,078,699,001 of NC_140589.1, read as the reverse complement.
TTGCCGAGCCTGGTGAGTACACAAACAACTTACGTAACATGGGGGTAATGGCATCCACACCTCAACTACAACAAATGCACTCACCTACCCCCAAGACCTCACCGGACACAACCTCACTCAAAAACAACGCTCATGCCACTAACATGTGTATGCCTCATTCACAAAGCAAGGCCATGCCATGTCCCAGGCTACACAAACCACAAACCCAAGACTGGATGTCCGGGATGCTGGGAGGGTGGGGATCACTAAACATATTGTACAACTCAGAAACAGACACCATTGCCCTCAGCCCATAAGGCCCAGGTACATACCCATGCACCATGCGCAATGCACAGGGACTGGCAAAGTACTGACAAGATAGCTGACTTGGCCCTGCTGTAGGCAGCACAAGGCCCTCCTGTGAAACTGCAAAATCTAACACAAACACAACCAGCTCAGATATCTAGGACAGGAACTCACACTCGCTGACATGGCAGCATACTCCATGGGGGGACAGATACATCACCTGGGAGACCCACTGCCAAATCACACTACACCCACCAGCAGACACCGTCAATCAATCAACAATCGATCAGGGTACTTGGAAGGCGTGCTACTTACCTGTGAGGGTTTCAAGGCGCTGGGGGGGGGGGGTTCCACTACTGCTCGAAGAGCCAGGTCTTGAGGAGTCATCTGAAGGCAAGTAGGTCTTGGGTCAGTCGTAGGTGGGTTGGGAGGGTGTTCCAGGTCTTGGCGGCGAGGTAGGAGAAGGATCTCCCGCAGGCGGTCGTACGTTGGATACGGGGGATAGCTGCGAGGGCGAGGCTGCCGGAGCGGAGCTGGCGGGTGGGTGTGTAGAAGCTGAGTCTGATGTTCAGATAGGCTTGTCCGGCGTTGTGGAGTGCCTTGTGTGAGTGGGTGAGGAGCTTGAAGGTGATCCTCCTGTCGATGTGGAGCCAGTGCAGGTCACTCAGGAGGGGGGTGATGTGGCTGTGGCGGGGGGCATTGACGATCAGTCGTGCGGAGGCGTTTTGGAAGCGTTGTATCCGCCGTTGGTGTTTGGATGGGAGTCCTGCGTAGAGTGCGTTACCGTAGTCCAGTCAGCTGCTGACGAGGGCCTGTGTCACTGTTCTACTTGTGTTGGTCGGAATCCACCAGTAGATCCGGCGGAGCATGCGTAGGGTGTCGTAGCAGGAGGAGGAGATGGCATTGACCTGCTTGGACATGGAGAGGGAGGATGCGAGGATCAATCCTAGGTTGCGTTCGTGGTGGGTGGGTGTTGGTGCTGTCCCCAGAGCGATCGGCCACCAGGAGTTGTCCCAGGCTGAGGGTGTGGGTCCCAGGATGAGGACCTCCATCTTGTCCGAGTTCTGTGTCAGATGGCCGCTCCGCATCCAGTCGGCGATGGACCTCAGCCCTTGTGGATGTTTGTTTTGGTGCTGGAGGGGCCTTGGTGAGGGAGAGGATGAGCTGGGTGTCGTTGGCATAGGAGATGGTTTTGAGGTGTTGGGGGCGGGCCACTTGTGTGAGGGGGGCCATGTGGATGTTGAACAGCATCGGGCTGAGGGATGTTCACTCACCCCTTACACAAGCACACACCCCCGGGGCAGCCAATGGAGTTACCCACTCTCACAATGGACATGTGACACAACAAGATCAAGCCACAGCCAAAGAAGTATCCAAGCCCAAGTTCGACATGTCAAACACCCTGGAGAACATTTCAATCAGTCCCCTGCAACATACCCATCCACAAGTGAACATTGATGTGAATGCTAGGCACAAACAACTACCTGGAGGAACAGTGGCAAATAGAATATGTGTGAAACATGGATGTCGCATTAAACAGCATTAACATTGTCTCTCTCTCACACACAGGGCAATGTCATGGATCTCCCCCAACAATGGGGGAGAAGAACCACAGTCACAGGCTCGGGAGGAACCTGATCCCACCGGCAGCGACACCTCACAACACTCCGCGGATGACCCCAACCCACCTGGCCCCTCTGGTGTCCAAGCCCCTGCAGCACCTGCTTCAGGTACATCTGTGCCAACCACCACCCCCATTCCTGCCACATCCCAGGAGACACCCACGAGCCCTGCCCACACTGAACAACTGAGCCAGTCTGACCTGGAGGGACAAGGTTCGCCGGGCACCCAGGAGGAGGCAGCCAACACCGACACTGCCATCCCTCAGGGGTCCCGTAGACCCGATGTGCCCACAACGGCAGGCCAGGCTTGTGTGGGCAGGGGTGGTGGGAGTGGAGGCAGGCGGAGGCGAGAACCTGACCAGCCAGCTGAAGGGACCGGTATGTCACACGTCCGCAACATCATGGAGGCATACCGGCGTGACACCAGGGCCATCAGTCAGGTAGTGGCGACCCTCACAGACATTAAGAATCAGCAGGCAGAGCAACACGCCAGTCAACAACACCAAGGACGGATGGAGGCAAGACTGGCTGAGCTCGTGGCGGTGCAAAGGGACATAAGCCATTCACTCCGTCGGATCGCTGACAACATGGGCAACCCTCCCTGTGACACCAGGCGCAGGCCAGCACCAGCCACAGGGAGGGAGGAGGAGGAGGAGGATTCGTCCGATGGAGCGTCCCAAACATCGTCAAGGCCTGCATCTGAGGGTCCCCGGAGGAAGGTGGGTCATCCACGGAAAAGACCGTGAGAGGCAGCGGACCATCCACATCTCCCAGGTCACCTGGCCTGGCACCTGGCCTTTATGCGCAACAGCAGCACATCATTCACTGACATTCTCTGCCACATGGACTTGCTGGTCACAGTCTGACCAATGATGACCAACACTGTGGTCTATACTCTGATGACTTCAAATGCCAAGGATAGCATCTCCCCCTGTGAACTTTGGATTCTATGCACCCGGTAGAGCACCTAATTTCATCTACCAAAACACGCACCCCACCGAGAATAAAACTATTTTTTTTCATGAGATGTTGCCGTCATTTTGCATTAGTCCACAACATACGTGTGTGTTAATGTCAAACTATGCCTGAGTGTTGAACTAACTCCAGCCATCCATACCCTTGGATCTGAGTCCGGTACAGGACACACATGGGTCACAATGGATCATCCAATACAGCCTGGGAGCCCAAAACTCACCCGTGATGGCCTCAAGCTGCTAAGGGTGGGCTTGAAATACTGTGTGCACACACCAATCAGGAAGAGGATGATGAAGGCCTAGAGGTCATGCCTCATGTGGAGGTTCCCGGGGAGTGAGTCCCAGGTATGTTTGGCCAGGTGGGAGAACCATCTCTTTCATGCTGGAGTGTTGTGGATGTGAAGAATGGTGGCCAGGCCAAGTTCGGATGCATTGAGTTGTGCCAACGGGGTCTTGGATGACAGATGTACAAGGTTGGTTTTGGGGTCTGGGGTTGTTGACTGCCTCCTGAGTGTGTGTGAGGAGTGTGAGTGTCCGGTTACCCATGGAACAGACAGAGAAAATGGATGCACAATCACCAAAGATGACTGACACAGGATCAGGAAACAGAAGGCCGAGCCGCGCACAGGAGACACACCCTCAGCAGGTGTTGACGGCCCGTCGTGGGGACCAACATGCCCAAATACATACACAACCATGGAATTCAGGCACAATCGAGATTCTAACCCATGAAGACCTGTATGCATGTAGCCAAACTACACATAGACTCATATGCACAATCTTTGACAACTATGCCAGAGATGACGCATGCAAAGTGGCTAGAGACCTGCATTGACAGAGATGAGGCACCTTGGAGGGTGAGGAACCCCTTTATTACTCATGCTCACACTAAGGGAAAAGCATCAATATGAACAGACACACAGGTCATTTGGCTGAACATGTGGGACCTACACTGGACAGCCCCTTCACAACACAGATGTAGTAAATCCACATGGCCAGGCACACAAGTTAAGGGGATGAGCCAAACACCCCCTTCTGCACACGGAGAGGCTGCAATTCCCCATTGAGCATGTCATGGGGATGTCCCACACCATGTCCACCCGTAGCATCCCGTATGTCTCTGAGGGAAGTTATACACACATTGATGCCTTAATCCGAATCCACAAACCATTAGAGATGATTGTCACGAAGGTTGACTATCAATTCATGGGAGTCATGCCACATGTCATGTGCCCCATGGTGAGTCAACATGTATGCATGGTAACCCAACATGCACAGGAGCAGTCCCCACACATTCCAAACACCTAACAACCCCAAAATGCCTTGCTGCAATCCTCACCCAAATTGACTTTCCCACATGTCCGTGCATGGAACGCTGATTTAGCACACGTTGCAATACTCATGAGGAATAGCAGGAGGCCAAAGATGACATGACCAGACAACATGCGCAAGAACCTGTGGGTGACAGACACACAAGCAGTCAGCTAAAAGATTATTATCCGCATACATGTCCATTTACTAAACAGGAATAATGTTGTCACCATGCGATTAGTAAAATTAGGGTCACAGCTAAAATGATTGGAATGACATCATCACTCGAGTGACACATCAGAATACACATCTAAGTCACTTAGCATACAGTCAGCTGGACACACACATTGCAACACATGCCAGACAAGGCTCCAAGCGTGCACACTCAGACCCAGTGACTCACCATTATGAGAAGAAGTTGCGTATGAGCTGACTCCGGATATCCTCCTCCTCACTTGCCTCGTGACCAAGCCCTTCATCCTCCACGGGTGGATGTTCCTGCTCATGCTGCTCCAGGATGAGTGGCACTGCCTTCTCCACTGCCATGTTGTGCATCATGCAGCACACGAGGAAGATTTTGAAGACCTTCACCGGTGCATATGGGAGGGACCCGCCTGTCTTGTGAAGGCACCGGAATCGGCTCTTCAGGAGGCCAAACGTCCTCTCAATCACTCGCCTGGTCTGCCCGTGTGCATCGTTGTAACGGTGATCTGCAGCTGATCTTGGGTTGCGGAGAGGCGTCATCAGCCATGGCAGGTTGGGATAGCCAGAGTCCCCTACATGGAAACATCATGTAAAAAAGTGGGTCAGGAGATGCTGTAAGATACAAAGATACCGCAAAACACAGGACAAACAGAGTATACCCACCAACAAGACATGCTCGTTCGTTGTGCAGCCGCAGCATCATTTCTGGCACCCTGCTATGCCGCATGATGTAGGCATCGTGTGCTGACCCTGGAAAACGTGCACAGACATGGGAAATCAGCATGTTAGCAAGACACACCACAAGGGCATTTACAGAGTGGTAATGTTTACGGTTGCGATAGGCGACCTCCTGTGCCTGTGGTGGTACAAAAGCCACATGTGTCCCATCAATGGACCCAATGACATGGGGCATCCCTCCCAGGGCATAGAAATCACCATTGACACCTGTCAACTCCTCAGGAGTCGGAAAATGGATGAATTCATCCAGGTGCTCCAACATGGCTGCCAAAACATCATGCAGGACAAGGCTGAACATCGTCTGGGACATGCCACCAACATCAGCTATGGTGAATTGAAACGTACCAGTGGCAAAAAAATGTAGGGCTGCCATCAACTTCATCTTGGGGGTCAGCGCAGTAGGATAACTGTGTCGCGGTTGGAGGTGTGGTGCCAGCCTGTTTGTCAGGTCCTCAATCAACTGTTGGGTGAATCTGTAACGGCGTATGCAGTCACGTTCCCTCATGGCACCCAAGTCTGGCATTGGTCTGGGGACAGGCGGTGCCCTGCAGAAATTGGGAATAAATAGCGAAGAGTGAGAACATAACAACATCAATGTCAATGAACTGAGCACATGCCCAACTGCTAATACACATCTGCTAAATACAGAGTCTGGTCTGTGCAATACATCCAGGACACGTATGCCAGCCAGGTGATACTCCTACGAAAAGCCAGCTACACCCGTTGATTGGCAAGTGTACATGACATGCCCTGAAACTAGCTGTGGGCCTGTGTCAGTGAATAGCCAGAGAAATCACAAGAGTGACATACATCCACATGTCAGCATTTTAAGGATGTCATCTCATACAGACAGCTGACGGCAAGCTAGACACACAGATCACATGGAATGTCAAATGTACAGATCACACACATTGCGATGAAGGGGTACACGTGAAAACAGAAAACACAGACATTGAGACGACGCAGATATGTCCTCATGTCAAAATAAGTTTGATGCATACAGACACACGTTACGTGGAAATCCACATGTGGCATGGTGTGTGTAGATGTGTGCCATGCCCATCTAGACACAGACACATGTTGGATGCAGCAACAGCAGATGCAGTTGACGGGACACCAACAGCAAGCTCATGGGAACACATGGCACACACATGACATAGTCACATCATTGCACACTGGTCGTTAAATGTCAGTTGTTAGTGTCCCTGTCCCTGGCATCAGGGGATACTTGCGGGTGGTGGTGACTGTGCCATACCAGTGATGCTGTGCTTGTCACGTTTGTACTACATTCCCACATGTGCAAAGTGTGAAGGGGAAGTGTGCCACATAGTGCCCCATCATACATGACATGTGTACACAGGTCATCACACATCAATTGTGCATATACATGAGGAGACATGTGCAATATCACTGCCTGACACACCTAGGCCCTGCACATGTAGGACAGCAATGACAATGACTTAATGTACATCCTTCTGCGGGTCTGAGACCTCCATTCCTTTCGTGTGCACATCCTATCAACAGTGTAAGCGTGTGAAACGCACCGTACACACGCTCTGAGGGCGTGTGTACAGTCCGTATCACTAGAGTTGTGTGGCCGTAGGAGCACTCGTGGAACGGACCGTACACACGTACGTGTACTACCAGTGCCTACCCGTACGTGTACTCCCAGTGCCTACACGTACGTGTACTACCAGTGCCTACAGGTACGTGTATTCCCAGTGCCTACACATACGTGTACTCCCAGTGCCTACACGTACGTGTAGGCACTGGTAGTACACGTGCGGGTACGTGTACTACCAGTGCCTACACGTACGTGTACTACCAGTGCCTACTCGTACGTGTACTACCATTGCGGACACATACGTGTACATGTACTACCAGTGCCTACACGTACGTGTACTACCATTGCAGACACATACGTGTAGGCACTGGGAGTACACGTACGGGTATGTGTACTACCAGTGCCTACACGTACGTGTACTACCATTGCACTGGGAGTACACGTACGGGTATGTGTACTACCATTGCGGACACGGACACGTACGTGTACTACCAGTGCCTACACGTACGTGTAGGCACTGGGAGTACATGTACGGGTACGTGTACTACCAGTGCCTACACGTACGTGTACTACCATTGCGGACACGTACGTGTAGGCACTGGGAGTACATGTACGGGTAGTACACGTACGGGTACGTGTACTACCAGTGCCTACACGTACGTGTACTACCATTGTGGACACGTACGTGTAGGCACTGGGAGTACATGTACGGGTACGTGTACTACCATTGCGGACACGTACGTGTAGGCACTGGTAGTACACGTACGGGTATGTGTACTACCATTGCGGACACGTATGTGTAGGCACTGGGAGTACACGTACGGGTACGTGTACTATCAGTGCCTACACGTACGTGTACTACCATTGCGGACACGTATGTGTAGGCACAGGGAGTACACATATGGGTACGTGTACTACCATTGCGGACATGTACGTGTAGGCACTGGGAGTACACGTACGGGTACGTGTACTACTGTCCGTGTACTACCAGTGCCTACACGTACGTGTAGGCACTGGGAGTACACGTACGGGTACGTGTACTACCAGTGCCTACACGTACGTGTACTACCATTGCGGACACGTACGTGCAGGCACTGGGAGTACACGTAAGGGTACGTGTACTACCATTGCGGACACGTACGTGTAGGCACTGGGAGTACACGTACGGGTATGTGTACTACCAGTGCATACACGTACATGTACTACCATTGCGGACACGTACGTGTAGGCACTGGGAGTACACGTACGGGTACGTGTACTACCATTGCGGACACGTACGTGTACTACCAGTGCCTACACGTACGTGTAGGCACTGGGAGTACACGTACGGGTACGTGTACTACCATTGCGGACACGTACGTGTAGGCACTGGGAGTACATGTACGGGTAGTACACGTACGGGTACGTGTACTACCAGTGCCTACACGTACGTGTACTACCATTGTGGACACGTACGTGTAGGCACTGGGAGTACATGTACGGGTACGTGTACTACCATTGCGGACACGTACGTGTAGGCACTGGTAGTACACGTACGGGTATGTGTACTACCATTGCGGACACGTATGTGTAGGCACTGGGAGTACACGTACGGGTACGTGTACTATCAGTGCCTACACGTACGTGTACTACCATTGCGGACACGTATGTGTAGGCACAGGGAGTACACATATGGGTACGTGTACTACCATTGCGGACATGTACGTGTAGGCACTGGGAGTACACGTACGGGTACGTGTACTACTGTCCGTGTACTACCAGTGCCTACACGTACGTGTAGGCACTGGGAGTACACGTACGGGTACGTGTACTACCAGTGCCTACACGTACGTGTACTACCATTGCGGACACGTACGTGCAGGCACTGGGAGTACACGTAAGGGTACGTGTACTACCATTGCGGACACGTACGTGTAGGCACTGGGAGTACACGTACGGGTATGTGTACTACCAGTGCATACACGTACATGTACTACCATTGCGGACACGTACGTGTAGGCACTGGGAGTACACGTACGGGTACGTGTACTACCATTGCGGACACGTACGTGTACTACCAGTGCCTACACGTACGTGTAGGCACTGGGAGTACACGTACGGGTACGTGTACTACCATTGCGGACACGTACGTGTAGGCACTGGGAGTACACGTACGGGTACGTGTACTACCATTGCGGACACGTACATGTAGACACTGGGAGTTCACATATGGGTACGTGTACTACCATTGCGGACACGTACGTGTAGGCACTGGGAGTACACGTACGGGTACGTGTACAACCAGTGCCTACACGTACATGTACTACCAGTGCCTACACGTACGTGTACTACCATTGCGGACACGTACGTGTAGGCACTGGGAGTACACGTACAGGTACGTGTACTACCAGATCCTACACGTACGTGTACTACCATTGCGGACATGTACGTGTAGGCACTGGGAGTACACGTACGGGTACGTGTACTACCATTGCGGACACGTACGTGTAGGCACTGGTAGTACACGTACAGGTACGTGTACTACCATTGCGGACACGTACGTGTAGGCACATGTACGTGTAGGCACTGGGAGTACACGTACGGGTACGTGTACTACCAGTGCATACACGTACGTGTACTACCAATGCCTACACGTATGTGTCAAAGGCACTGTGCAACTGGTGCCATAGGGGTACGTGTGAAACGCACCGTACCTGTGTGTGGGTTTGAAAAATACATAGGGGACACATAAGGGACAAGTATTAGGCACTAAATGCATGCTGGTTGTCATGGATACAGAGTTTTCAGTTCAAATTTTCCATCAGGTGGCCTGGAAAAGTCAGTTGGCCACACAATACAATGTTTCAAAGTGGTTGTTGACTTGACATGATGCTCAAATTTTGAACGATGCAAATGCTGTCACTGGTGAATGTGGAAAGGGATTGGAGTAAACGTAAGATGCGAATGAATCTGACCAATCACTATGTACTCCTCCAAATGAATGCCCCTCAGCAACGACAGATATAAGTCAGCCAGAACCCATGAGAGGGCACTTGCCTGCACAACTTTCCTGTTGACAACACTGCTGCTGTCTGTGCTTCCTCTGGCACCATGTCACGGTCTGCGGAGAGGGCCCAGCCATTCACCCAGGAGGAGAATGAGGCATTGCTGGATGTCATCCTCCCACAGTACCCCAGCCTGTATGGGATTCCAGGGGAGCAGGTGAGTGCTGACTCCACTAGCTTTGACTGTGCACCTTTTTCGTGACTGTCACTTCTGGCATTGTGCCCAGGTGTGACAGACATGCAATGTTGTTTAGAGTGGGTCCCAGGGGGGGGAATGGCTTATGTCTCCCCATGCCGAGCATGATGTAGTTCATGTGTGCACTCCTCACTTGCATTGTGCTTACTGTGACATTCACTGCATAGTGCATGACACATTCAGCCTGGCTAATCCTTTGTGGCATTTTTTGTCTATGATCCTTAGGTGATTCAGTGGTCCCCCCGGTGTGACAGGTGATTGTACCCACAGATGTTTGTGAGTTGAGTGGAGCTGTGGTGAGAGTGTCCAAGTGATGTGTACGCCCCCTGGACATTGATGTGTTTGAATGTTCCTTGTTGTGTGGTTGAGTGTCTATGTGAAGTGTTGCACCACAGCTGCATGGAGGAGGCAACAGCTCTACCCATCTGATGTGATAAGTAACCCGTGCTGTGTGTCTGACTTGCTGAGCTAGACCCACACCTGTGACACCCCACAGGCAAGTGGCACATGTGCAGAGTGAGGTTTGTATCCGCTGTTGCCAATGGCATGTGATTGATCTGTGCCTGTGTGTGTCTGTACTCTGCTGAGGTTGCGTCAGTGGCCTGGGGCATGTAACTGCTTGGAGGTGCTGTCCATCAGCCTGGTGTTGCTTGTGATGCACAGTGTGTGCCATGTTCATGGAGTGTGTCGCACCCCTCATGCCACCTGTGTACTTTATATGCCATGTAGTGTATTGGGGCTTCCACAGAGGCCAATGTCCATATGACCAAGATGCAATTCCTTGGCAGCATCCTATGCCCTGTTCAACATATGAAAGATGTTCAAATGTGTGTCTCTGTGACATGGAGCAGGTGTAGTGATGTTGCCTCACTTTGTCATCCTCACAGGTAACTGCCTACGCCAAGGGGGAGATCTGGAAACGGGCCGTCAGGGCCGTGAGATCGGTGGAGGGTCGCAGTCGGCGCCTAGCCCAAGTAAGAAAACGGTGGCAGGACATCCAGTGCTGGACCCGGAGGATCGCCCGGGTCCTGCTGAAGGACTCACCTCCACGCCCCCACGGCAGGCGCCGATACCTGACCCACCAGATGAAGCGTGTCCTGACGGTGGTCTTCCCTGACATGGATAGGCGGTTACAGGAGAGGCAGCAGCAGGAAGGGGGTAGGTACATGTGTGTTAGTTGTGTGTCACCAGCTTTTGGAAGTGCTCAGTCGCCTGGATACACTGCCAGGGTTTATATGTGCAGTGCATATCCTTTTCCCCCAAGTCAACTGGTGCTGTTCTTCCTCTCTTCCCCTCCTTGACATGTGTTCCCTGGTCTGTGTGTAAACACTATTGCACATGGTCATCTAGGCTGCCAGTTAATCCAAGTGCACATTACTTTCTGCATCATGTGTGGGGGTGGTCTGTGACATGTGGTGGTACCTTGCCTGTGCCCTGTCCTGTTCAGTCATTTGGGGGTCCATATTTGTTGGCACTGATGCTGAGTCTCAACATAGGAGTGTGAGGTTTCAAATTGACAGACTTGCAGCATGCATGACCGATGTTGTGGCCTCAGACATGATGTGCATGAGTGGGAGATAGTGCCGGGACGGTTGCTCATGTTACAGCCAGATCATTCCAGGACGATGGAGCAGTGTGCCCACTACAGTCCCCTGAGACACCCTTGCCTCTGAATCATGTGTGTCATTCAACACTGTGCCCATTCTCTGTGTGTTCAGCATAGGTTGGCCTCAGTGGCATTGTTCCCTGGCCTCATTTGTATTTATGTAAAGTGTGCTACATGTGTCCACTGGACAGGGTGACCCCATTTGGCTTGTGCATCCTCACACTGGGCAGTGCCTGTGTGTCTATTTACAACTATCTGTTGATGGTTGTTTGTCACAAATATGTGTTGGCAGCCTCACGAGGTGATGTGGAGTACATTTAGGACTTCTTGATGCACATTTTAGTAAACCCAGATTAAGAGGTGTAACTTCTTGATCTGTCTCAATCACATTGTGTCAGGTATGGGGGGTTTGTGCGGGCAAGGCCTACATGTCCAGACCTTATGTCTCCTTGCCAGGTCTGACCTGTGTGTGATAATTGTCTGGACAGACACTCAACATGCAGTGACCCAGTTATGTTGTGCAGGGTTTAATGTTTGTGCTTTGCAGCATGTATCAAAAGTTTAAATACATGATTCCTGCTCATCCATTTTTGGCACCAGTGTGTGGTCCAGATGCTACATAGTTTGGTCTTTGTGTGCTTACATTTGTGTGGACATTCTTGGTTGCCATGAGTGTGTCTCCTCAGTGCAGGTGCTCCTTATTCCGACACAATAGCAGGCCCATTATCTTATGCATTGTCCTGTGTTTGGACATGTGTGCCACTCCATATGACAGGCAGCGGGTCAGATGTGTTGCCAACTGTGTAATCATGGTACGGATGGCCATGTGACAGGTGGCATGATTCAAGTTGTTAGTCAAGAAGTCTTGTACCTTGGCACTCACTACACTTGTCAACATGTCTTCATGTTTTCAATGCTTGACTTTGATGTTTTGTTGTGAAGGACAATAATGTGCCTGCATGACAGATGTCTTCCACGGAAGTGCACAAGAAACCACCTTTACACTTTCAGGGGACACGCTGGCACATATTAAAGAAAGGCACAGTTCGAATAACACTTTTTGTAAGATTATACATATCCATGTTCCCACAGTGTGGTGGCATTTGGGTAAGTCCTTGGTTGTTGCTGATACCAACTTACGAGTGTCAAGTCATCCAGACCACCGTGGGGCCATGTATATGTACTTACTGAAACCCCATTTTTTTCTAACAGTGGTTTCTTTGAATAAGGCTGCCAGCTCATACAATGACTGTGTAAATGTCTTTTTGTGTGCAGCTCCTTGTGTGACTTCTTTTATACAGGCACATGTGTGTTCTGTTCACAAAGTGGCACATTCACACATTCTAAACATGTAGATTGTGTAAAGTGTTGTGATTCCCAAGGGATCACAATGTATTTCGTTTGGGTTTCCAAAGTACTCACAGGTCTCTGATTGTGGGGACACCTTCAGCATTGCGGTCTGTTATTTAGCCTTGGGTGCACCAATACTGTTTCGTTCACAGTAAACAAGAGGTGGCATGGCTTCATAGTATTGCTGTGCTCAACTGTTCCCAGACACTAGCTTCTCAGTATAATTCGATATCAAGTTATTTGCTGGTGTGTCCTCATTTCCTTGTTTCCAAGTGGCATGGTGGGTCAACCAACTGTGGAGTGCAGGGCTTACAAATGTGCGGAGTAATCTAGATGTTACTCATGATGCATTTCCTGATATGCACTGTGACCTATTTTGTTTGGACTCATGTGTCAGATGTATAAAGGTGACTGATTATTTTCTGTATCTTCACCTTGCCCACAGCATCATCGGAGGACACAGAGGGAGACACCTGCACGGACCTTGAGAAGGGATCCAGCACCGGTGCCACCACTGCTGGCGAGTCTGCGGGAGCAAGTGGCACGGAGGGCGAGGGGGGTCAGGCGGAGGACCTGTCTGGTGGCGACACCGACTACGACGCTGACGGGTCCGAGGCTGAACTCCTCGATGGAGCGGAGGCTGCTACAACACCTGGCAGCAGCACAACATCTGTCACCGCCTCCTCCATTCCCATCACCGCCTTCCCAGTTGCTCCAGTCCCTTCTGTCCGTGCAGGGCACCACCATGTCTCCTTCGTGCCAGGCACCGCACTCCCTGCCCCTGTCACCCCTGCTGCCCTCACTGCAGAGTCTGTGGACATTCAGCGGAAGTTGCAGGTTGGCCAGACATCGATGCTGAATGTCCTCCATGGCCACACCACACTGCTGACACAGATGGTGTCGTTCGTGGAGGGCATGTCAGCAGCGATGTCCGACCAACGGATGTTGCTGAGGTCCATGGACTCTTCACTGATGGCGGCAGTGAGTCTCCAGCAGTACTTCGTCCCCCCCCCCACCCCTGCACCATCCACACTTCCCACTTCCATGCCTGTCCCATGCACACCCAGACATTCCCAAGCCCGCACCCCACCAGACACAGGCATCACACAAACGTAAGGGCAAGCACACACCTCCTGGCACGCACACTCAGGGGGATAAAGGCACACCCACTGGGTCTGGGGCACACAGGCATACACGCAGCCACAGTCTGAGTCCGCATGCCTCAATACCCAGTCCCTCCAAAGGCACTCCCCTTGGCTCCCCTGCCACACAGTCAGACAAGGAGAGATACTTGGCTGTGCTGGGCCTCAGCCCCACTGGGTCACCAGCCTGCAAACAGGCAAGGCACTCCCCGGGTAGGGGAGTTGATCACCCCCCCCTTTCCACCCCCTCCCCCAGTAGCGCTGCACCCCATCCCTCCGACCCCACCCCCTCCTTTGTGCCTGTGGTTTCTTCCGGTGCAGGGGATACTCTGGACAACCTGGCAGAAGTGTGCAGCGCCGAGCTCACCTCCACCTTTGGTGCTGCCCCACCACACCCCCTGAGGTGGAGGCGTCCAGCCCTGCACCCACCACACCTACCCTTACACCTCCTTTCCCTGCGGTGCCTGGTCCTTCCCCCACATGATGCCCCCCCCCCCCAGTCGACGAACCTGAGGGTTCTAATGTGCAGGCAAGCTAGGGGAGACACGTGCCCATGTGTCCCCCCCAAGGACTTCTATTCTGGACTAGCCATTGGCCTTGTGTATAGTGTTGTTGGAAAAAATATTATCCTATGCTGATTAAAGCATTTTCTTTTGACTTTGAACACTATTGCATTTCAGGTATTGATGTTGGTGCTGATGCTCCAGGAGTTGGGGTTGTGGTAATGTGTTATGTTTCGGGCAAAGGTTCGAGTCTGATGGTCAGGAGGTGGCCCATGGGATCTGCGTGCCATCACAAGGTCTTTGCAAAGGATCTTTGGTCGTGTGTGTAATTTGTTTTTGGAGACATTGTACCAAGGTGTGTCCCTTCCTCCGTGGAACCTGACATCTTCCCTGCTGAGATTTGCACAATTGTTGTGCTGACCTGTGTATACATTCCCTTTGTTGATGACGGATCCCTTCAACTATGGCCATGCCTGCTCTGCAATGTCTCCGGCTGCATCGTCTGTGCCATCCTTTCTAGTCACTGTACCTGTGTATTGAGTATGTTGCCATGCCTTCATGGAGTAATTCTCCCTTTTCCGCACTATGCATGTGTGTAATCCCAGCCTAGCACACATATAGTACTTGTTCTGCAGGGTATTTGGGCACCTGACTGACAATTGTGGGCATTGTATCTGTGGGAACTCCACCCTATTCCTTCCATGAGAGACAACATCTTGGTGGCTGTCCCAGCACCTGTACATTCCTATCAGTCCTGGGATGTGCGTGACAGTGTGTGTTCCCTTTGGCTCTCTTAGTTTAGTAGGCATTGACATGACTATACAGTCTTGTGGTATGATCTCTGTGTGTGTATTGTGCTGCATCTGCCAGGGGTGGATATGCATGTGTCATTTGTCCTCACACCCACATGTGGTGTGTCATGCAGTGGGGGAAAGACATCCATCCTCATGGGAGTGGGACACTGCTGTCAGTGATGTGTTGTTATGGCACTATCAACATAGTCGAAAATTAGGGATGCGTACATACACCCATGGAGTTGTGGTCATCTGATAATGATGTACACACCCCCATGTCTCTGTCCACTGCTGGGAGTGATAGGCACCCACCCCTCACATGTCTCTGTCCACTGCTGGGAGTGATAGGCACCCACCCCCATGTCTCTGTCCACTGATGGGAGTGATAGGCATCCACCCCTCACATGTCTCGGTCCACTGCTGGGAGTGATAGGCACCCACCCCTCACATGTCTCTGTCCACTGCTGGTATTCATCTGCACCCACCCCTCACATGTCTCTGTCCACTGCTGGGAGTCCTCTGCACCCACCCCTCACAAGTCTCTGTTCACTGCTGGTATTCCTCTGCACCCACCCCTCACATGTCTCTGTCCACTGCTGGTATTCCTCTGCACCCACCCCTCACATGTCTCTGTCCACTGCTGGGAGTGATAGGCACCCACCCCTCACTTGTCTCTGTCCACTGCTGGGAGTCCTCTGCACCCACCCCTCACATGTCTCTGTCCACTGCTGGGAGTCCTCTGCACCCACCCCTCACATGTCTCTGTCCACTGCTGGTATTCCTCTGCACCCACCCCTCACATGTCTCTGTCCACTGCTGGGAGTGATAGGTACCCACCCCTCACTTGTCTCTGTCCACTGCTGGGAGTCCTCTGCACCCAGCCCTCACATGTCTCTGTCCACTGATGGGAGTGATAGGCACCCACCCCTCACATGTCTCTGTCCACTGCTGGTATTCCTCTGCACCCACCCCTCACATGTCTCTGTCCACTGCTGGGAGTCCTCTGCACCCACTTCTCACATGTCTCTCTCCACTGCTGGTATTCCTCTTCACCCACCCCTCACATGTCTCTGTCCACTGTTGGGAGTCCTCTGCACCCACCCCTCATGTCTCTGTCCACTGCTGGTATTCCTCTGCACCCACACCTCACATGTCTTTGTCCACTGCTGGGAATCCTAGGCAGCCAAAGCACCCTAGGACCTGCTGTCCTGGGCATACACCCCCTACCCAATGTACTGGTTATATGCTGCACCAGGCCCTAAGCCAATATTTGTGGCGTGTGTACGCCTTTATGATTAATGGATGATAGACCCCTGGTTGGTATTGGCGCTCACCACTTCCAATGTGTACTGTATTCTAGTATTGAGGGTGCTCAAAGGAAGAAGGGTCATCCACCCTTCTAACTAGTAATCCCTGGAGATCACAAACAATGCAACAAAACCTGAGCACACCCATCAAGTATACAACAATGTGTTGATAATCATATGATTCAGTTTCTTGAAGTGTAAGATCAAGTCGTCATTTATTGATTCTTGCTCCAGCCAACACGTGTTTCGTCGCCTGGGAGTACCCGCGACTTCCTCAGGGCTGGAAAATAAACATATATACATAATTTGTTTGTCTGTATCATAATCAGTGTCTATATCACTCATTCCATATTCACTCATGTAGTGAGAGATAGGTGGAGCCCAAGGTGAGGAGCACATCAGTTGGGTGACATATATTGCAAGCGTCATGTAAATTACTGCATTTATACATAGGTACTAGACACCCACGTTGCTAACAAAGAGTGACATCAAAGGATGTGTCCCATAAAGGACAAGAAAATATAGCATGTGAGTCACCTAGAACGTGTGTACTGACAGTTAACCAAAGTGAAACACGAGGACCCAGAACCAAGTCACGATGACTATTTTCATGTATTATGACGAATATATCTACCTTATGTTAGATAATTCTCTCCTGTTCGTTAAATGGATAGTCGAATATATCTCCAGAATATCGTTCTGAAATAATATATGAATATATATATCAAAGTACATCATGAGCATGGTAACACTGAGGTTCATAAAACCAAAATAAGGTTCCTAACATATCAAGTTATTAATGGGATAGAACTCCCAATATTCATAGTAGCGATAACCAGTATGGTGAACCGGATCTGAGATGCAGTATCTAAATTCAGACAGCCACGTGCCAAAACTAAATTTGAATAAATACACAGTATACGAGTACGTCATTTGTACTCACTGATCAATACCATATTCTACAATCCAATTATACTCGATCTTTACTCATACTGTATAAATATAACCGGCAAACCGTTAAGAAATGAGAATAAACATAACTCACATGCTCGTATATTGAGTAGTGGCCATATCAGGTCAAAAGTTGTTCACATCTATCGGCAAATGGCCATAACATATCAGACGTTCTAAAAAACGGTATAAATCAAAATTAACTTGAAAGTAAAAACTCTGGTCGATACTATAATCTAAAGATCCATACAGTTTTATAATACGGGTCGCGTGGCTGTATATAAACTTACCACAGAGTGTAGTCACAAAATATCGGCATCACTCCTAGTTCAAATTATTCCACGGAGTAGCGTGACCCGGAAGTTTGAGTATTTGAAACCGGTGCTACGTCGAAAACGTCAGATTGACTCTAAATACATTAACGCGTCAGCCTAATGCAGCGGCCATGATGCAGTTGTCAAGATTATATAGCTGAGTCAAAACCAATGTTGGAAATGTGCCGTAAATTAAATATGGGAATAATTGCGAACATTGTATTTCTAAATATATTATCTAAAAAAGCGAAAAATCATAATCCAAGATGATCCCAAATGCATAGTGAAATATATCATCCAAGAAGACATCAAGTAAACTAGAATATTTACATAATGAAATGCTGTCACTGTGTGTTAGCATCGCGGATACATGAGTCTTTGCAATTCGAATGGGGTAGAGATTGATCACATAACAGGTACGAAACATATTTTAGAAGTAAAATATTACTCAAACAAGTAGACCTATGTCTCATCAAACGAATAATTCCTCCACTTAAGTAACATATTTACATAGATGAGTCACCACTACAATTCATTAGTGAATATGTGTCTCATCAAACGAAGTCTTCAACCCCCTGAGTAACATGTTTAAACAAATTAATCACTAATACAATTCATTAGTAGGACATGAAAAACATGTCAAGCATCAGGTGGGTGGTGACTAAATAAAATATCTTGCCACCAGTAATTGCTTCATAATCATTACATTATGTACGCATTTGTTATAATACTATATACAGAAACCAAAATGTATATCATTGCTCAAAGCTAGCTACTGTGTCTGTATATTTCCTGTTACAAACATAGGACTACTGTATTAAAGTTATACATTCTATTCACCCAAAAAGTAGAGTAGCTCATGATCTAAATTAAGCCCATACTCAACAGCTCTCATTTTCATGATCCAAACCGCTTCTCGACGTCTTAACTTTAGCTCCATATTACCTCCTCTGGGGTCACTCTCTATCGTGTCAATCCCACAGAAAGTGAATGGTTTCTGTCTATCCTGCATCGAGCAATCATTAATGTGTACTGCGGTGGAATATCTAGTGTCTTTATATTTAATCGCTCTCAAATGTTCACTAATGCGTACCTTTAAAGGTCGGATGGTACTTCCTATGTAGAATTTATTACATTTGCATTGTAACATATAAACTACAAATTTGCTGTTACAATTAATCATAAATTGCTTTCCTCTAGGATTCGTAAATTCTTTTTTCTTGTCCATCGCTAAGTCACATACTTTGCAGCCTCCACATTTGTGGAAACCCTTACAACTTAGTGATAACCAGTTCTCTGATGACCTGCTTTTTGGATAACTCTGACTAAGTAGGGATCTGATGTTCCGACCCCTTCTATATGAGATTAGTGGAACTTCACCTAGTTGGTTCTCAAAGTGTTTGTCTGATTTAAGTATATGCCAGTGACGTTTCATGCCCTTCCTAAGCCCCACGGAGAGATCATTATAGTCTGTGATCAATCTAAGAGCCTCTGATTTTTTACTGCATGCCGGTTTGTCTGTTAATCTGTCTGCTCTATTGATTTTTCGAATTCTCTTTAATGCTTTATCCACTGTACAAGTATCATACCCTCTCTCAACAAATCGATTTTTCATGTCATCCACACAATGATTAAAACCAGCCTCATCACTACAATTCCTTCTCGTTCTAACTAATTCCCCATAAGGAATTGAGTCCTTTTGATGTTTAGGATGAGCACTCTGTGCGTGCAACAATGAGTTACATGAGGTGGACTTACGATGTAGTTTACTGTGAATATGATTGTTATCAATGAATAAGACCACATCAAGAAATTCTATTTCTTTGTTACTGCTATTGTGTGTAAAGCGAATACCCATATCATTGGAATTCAAAAAAATCACAGAAAGTATTGAAGGAATCATTTGTGCCTGACCAGATCAAAAAGCAGTCATCTATATATCTTCCCCAATAAATAATGGAGTTGCACCATGTTGTTCCCTTAGGGCCCCAGATCCACTCCTCCTCAAACCAACCCATGACAAGATTGGCATATGAAGGAGAGAACCTGGAGCCCATCGCAACTCCTTGGGTCTGTCTGTACCACTGTTGTTCGAACAGAAAAACATTGTTGTTAAGAATTAGTTTGATCATGGTTAAGAGCATCTGAACATGTTCCCATTGTTTTGCTGGTCTGGTATATAAGAATTTTTCAATGGCTCTTATGCCCAAATCTTGTCTGATGCATGTATAAAGCGATGTAACATCCAATGTCGCCAGGATCATGCCCTCCTCCCAAACTACATCCGCCAAAATACTCAAAATGTGCTTAGTATCTCGTATGTATGACGGAAGATTTTTGACTAATGGCTGTAAAAATAAATCCACGTAATGTGATACATTCTCTGTAGGTCTACCAATACTTGAAATAATAGGTCGGCCTGGTGGAAATTTCTGATGTTTATGTATTTTTGGTAAAGTGTAGGGAATCTGGGTTTATCAGCTTTCAGATATAAAAATTAATCTTGGTCAATTAATCCTTTGTTACGCCACTCCACCAGAAGAATATTAATTCTGCTTGAGAGTGAGGCAATAGGATTTTCTTTAAGTTTGGTGTTAACAAATAGGATCATCTAGTTGTGATTGAATTTCTTGATTATAATCTCTGGTGTTCATGATTACAATGTTACCCCCCTTATCTGCTTCTCTGATGGTTATGTTCGGATTATGTGACAAATCATATAAAGCTTGACGTTCTTTAGTTGTAAGGTTATCATTATTTCAATTGGACATATAGTGTCCAGATTCTAATAGGTGATTAAGATCCTTAGTTACCAATTTATAGAAGACCTCAATATTGTTGTCACTTGAAAGAGTTGGAGTCCAACAAGATTTTGGTCTAAGACCACTAGACAAATTAAGATCTGTGATTATATCATGGTCCATAAGTAGTTCCTCAATGGACATATGATCACGATCATCGTCAGTCAGTGACAAAAGTAATTCTGCATCACGAATATCTTGAATAGTTGTAGAATCAGGAAAGACATCATGGGGGTGTGTTCTAACATCTTTATTTGTAGTTGGCATAAGAGAAAAATGTTTTTTTAGTTTTAACTTTCTCACAAATTTGAAAAGATCTATCATTGTATTACACATTTCACCATGATTATGTGGACAAAAACCCATACCCTTTTTAAGGAGAGAAATCATATCACGAGTGAGTATGAGGTCACTAAGATTAATGACCTCCACACCATGTCCTTGACTACTCGTTAAGTCTTTTTGTCTGCTGATCTCAGTTTCATTTTGTCGTCTAATTGTCTCTCCTCTCTTGAACGTCTGATATGTTATGGCCATTTGCCGATAGATGTGAACAACTTTTTACCTGATATGGCCACTACTCAATATACGAGCACGTGAGTTATGTTTATTCTCATTTCTTGACGGTTTGCTGGTTATATTTATACAGTATGAGTAAAGATCGAGTATAATTGGATTGTAGAATATGGTTTGATCAGTGAGTACAAATGACGTACTCGTATACTGTGTATTTATTCAAATTTAGTTTTGGCACGTGGTTGTCTGAATTTAGATACTGCATCTCAGATCCAGTTCACCATACTGGTTATCGCAACTATGAATATTGGGAGCTCTATCCCATTAATAACTTGATATGTTAGGAACCTTATTTTGGTTTTATGAACCTCAGTGTTACCATGCTCATGATGTACTTTGATATATATATTCATATATTATTTCAGAACGATATTCTGGAGATATATTTGACTATCCATTTAACGAACAGGAGAGAATTATCTAACATAAGGTAGATATATTCGTCATAATACATGAAAATAGTCATCGTGACTTGGTTCTGGGTCCTCGTGTTTCACTTTGGTTAACTGTCAGTACACACGTTCTAGGTGACTCACATGCTATATTTTCTTGTCCTTTATGGGACACATCCTTTGATGTCACTCTTTGTTAGCAATGTGGGTGTCTAGTACCTATGTTTATATGCGGTAACTTACATGACGCTTGCAATATATGTCACCCAACTGATGTGCTCCTCACCTTGGGCTCCACCTATCTCTCACTACATGAGTGAATATGGAATGAGAGATATAGACACTGATTATGATACAGACAAACAAATTATGTATATTTGTTCATTTTCCAGCCCTGAGGAAGTTGCGGGTACTCCCAGGCGATGAAACACGTGTTGGCTGGAGCAAGAATCAATAAATGAAGACTTGATCTTACACTTCAAGAAACTGAACCATATGATTATCAACACATTGTTGTATACTTCATGTGTGTACGCCTTGTATCACAAATGTACTGGTGCCCTAGGGGTACGGGTGATGCGGTCCGTACCCCCACATTCATAGGTTGGGTACGGTCTGTACCACGCGTACCCCTACATCTCCACTACAATGGTGGTACGGACCGTACCCACACCCTCAGAGCGTGTGTACGGTCCATACCACGCGTACCCCTACATAACCACTACAATGGTGGTACGGACCGTACCCACGCCCTCAGAGCGTGTGTACGGTCCGTACCACCATTGTGGTGGTGATGTAGGGGTACGCGTGGTACGGACCGTACCCACGCCCTCAGCGCGTGTGTACGGTCTGTACCAACATTGTAGTGGTGATGTAGGGGTACGCGTGGTACGGACCGTACCCACGCTCTGAGGGCGTGGGTACCGTCCGTACCACCATTGTAGTGGTGATGTAGGGGTACGCGTGGTACGGACCGTACCCACGCCCTCAGCGCGTGGGTACGGTCCGTACCACCATTGTAGTGGTGATGTAGGGGTACGCATGGTACGGACCGTACCCACGCTCTGAGGGCGTGGGTACGGTCCGTACCACCATTGTAGTGGTGATGTAGGGGTACGTGTGGTACGGACCGTACCCACGCCCTCAGCGCGTGGGTACGGTCCGTACCACCATTGTAGTGGTGATGTAGGGGTACGCATAGTACGGACCGTACACACGCTCTGAGGGCGTGGGTACGGTCCGTACCACCATTGTAGTGGGGATGTAGGGTATGCGTGGTACGGACCGTACCCACGCTCTGAGGGCGTGGGTACGGTCCGTACCACGCGTACCCCTACATCCCCACTACAATGGTAGTACGGACCATACCCACGCTCTGAGGGCGTGGGTACGGTCTGTACCACGCGTACCACTACAATGGTGGAACGGACCGTACCCACGCCCTCAGAGCGTGGGTACGGTCCGTCCCACCATTGTAGTGGTGACGGGTACGCGTAGACGTCCACTTCCGTTGTGGCGGTACGCAGGGATTGGTGGACACGCCCCCCGAAGTGACCAGACCCTGGAGGTAATGTCTGTACAGGATATATTCTTATTTAAATTGGGTAGGGGTTATGTTTCCTGCCCCTCGCCCCCCCCTTTGCCCCTGGGTGTTGTTCTGACCTTCTGCGGTGTGCGCGGCGGTTTCGGTGCACCAGGTCGTAGGCTAGGAGGGCCGGGATGACACGTAGGATGGGGTCCATGGCTGTCCGTCGCGTACCGGTGCTCCTTCTTCGCGTCGTCCTCAATTTCCCGGGAGTTTTTGGCTGCCATAAAATATTAGCCGTGCGGAGTGACGTAGGCACGAATCGTACTTGCTGGTCCGTAAAACGCTGCCTGACTCCGTCCGGACGTCACGTACGCGATGTCCCAGATCGCAATTGTGGGTATTTTTTCGCCGCACGTAGTTTTTTACGATTCGTGCGGAAATGGTATTTCCGTACGAATCGTACTTGCTGCTTTGTAAGGAGGATTTCCCGGGTACGAGTCATATGGAGAATACGCTCCGTACGACCATTCTTACCCGGGTTTTACAGGATCGGAATCGGCCCCTATATGTATTAGTTATCATTTTTGAACATTGTAAAATATTTTTCAACTATGTTTCTTTTAATTATATGTATTATTTACTTTACATAATTATTTTAACATTAAACAAAAATTATATTTTTAACAACAATATTTTTGACAACGATATTTTTTTTCGATGTTGTTGTACTCACCATGATGTAGATAGGATGTCAATATTCTTGACTTCGATATTTTTGTCACAATATTTTTGTACCTCGATATTGTGGTAGTCGATATTTTGTCAGTGATTCGTGCAGGCCACCACATCAAGAGTAAGTTCCTAGTGCAAATATGGAGACCAAGGTCCGATTGTCATCGCATTAGTTCACTGAGAACACAATAAGTGCTAGTGGTTAGGGATTCCAAAGTACCAGGAAATAGAAAAGAAAACAACTGGGCTGGCAAAGCAAATGTTACTTTTGTCAGTCCTAAACATTAAATAACAAAAGCCTCATCCACTCTAAGGTGGCATGCTTCATCATAGGGCCCATCCTGAAGTCAAAATCATGAAGGATAATGTTGAAGGCTACAATCCTCAGTCGAGTGGAGCTCTTGAGGTGTATATCAGTGTGTAGTCTTAACAGGTGTTATGTGTGGGTGTTATGCGTAGATAGGAGCAGAATAACAGAAGCTTTAAAACTACGTCCTGGTGGACTTCGAAAAGTTTACTGTTGTCCCCAGTAGGTAGAAACTAAAAGCAAAGTGGGGGTATAATTAAACTCACAGCTTCACTCAACATGTTTCTTCCTTTGGTAACCCTTTAATCAGGTGTATAGGCATTCCCTACGACCAAAAGTAGTGTCCTACTGTGCCAATCCTATGCTTTAAACTTAGTGTCAGTGGTGTTGTAGATAGTTTCATATAAAGAAACTGCTGTCCACCTAAACCTTTGGCACTACCAAGGGATCCCTACTTCCTTTTTTGCATACTCTATGCTGCACTCTAAGCCTGAAAGGAATTTTTGGGACTTATACTGGGTGCTTCCTTGTGTCTGGATAAAGCTATGCCTGTCTAATGAGCTCTAGTGGGAGTGAAACACATAAGTCAGGGTCTGATTTAATCATTCCAGGTTGCCTGGGATGGTATTTTACCAATCCCAAGATGGAATGCTGTGGATGGAATGGTTAAAAGCTTTTGTCATTTTTCAACTCAGTGTGGATAGCACTTGCTAATCCTATGCTTAAAGAGCTTGGTGTAAATATGGCAAGAGGGGTGTCACGTTTCTAGCTCAGTGTGGATGGCACTACACTTATACTATGCTTAAAAACTCTGCTAGAAAAAGAGACATTTGAGGTGAGCAAATTCGGAGTGTCGGTACTGCTCTCCACCTAAGACATGGGAATTACCAGGAGTTCCTCTCTTCCTTTTTTGCATTATTTATACAGCACTCTAATCCTGAAATGGCATTGTTTTGATACTGGGTGCTTCTTTGTGTCTATAAAAAGCTTTGTCTATTTGACGAGTGAAGCACGTGTCAGGGCTGCTTTAGTTCATTCCAGTTTGGCTTGGATGGTATTTTACTAATCCATATCTGTAATACTGTGCCTGGAATGGTAAAATGCTTTTGTCTTTTTTCATCTCAGCATGGGTAGCACTCGCTAATCCATTGCTTAAAGCATTGCTGTAAAAATGGCAAAAGGCTTTCTCAATTTTCTAGCTTTGCGTGAATGGCACTGTGCTTATCTTATCATAGAAAAACAGGTATTTTTAGTTAGCAGATATAGGCTCTCTGTGGTATTCTATATAAAGGAACTGAATCTCCACCTAAAACTTGGTAACTACCAAGGTATATATATATAGTAACCCCTACCGTACATCATAAGGATATCGCAAGTCACCGAGAAGGATCATTACCATATAGAGGAAGGCGGTCGAAGGCTGACTTCTTTTATAAAATTATGGAACTCTAAAGTGACTTGCATTATCCTTATCATGTATGCCAGGGGGGTACTTTATCTCATATAAAACATGGTCACACCATCATTTTCCCCACAAACCACTTAAAACCTTGGTGAGTAGCTCTTTCATATGAAAGAACGCGCATGTATGCAAACATGAAGAATGAAAATAAAACTTTGGGTGAAAAATTAAAGACATCAAAAATCAGTTTGATAGTTCCTGTAAACAGATATTAGAAACAGTTAAAGTTTTTTTTTAAAGCTGTAGCAGCTCAGAATGTGAAGAAACATGCAGAAAGATTCTAGTTTTCTCTATCTAAGGAGTGCAAAAAATAAACCTATTCTTTCTGCTTGTCATTGTAAGATATTAAATCTGAAAGAGTCTATTAGTTATGGATTCCTTACCTTAGAATTACCCCCAGGCGTCAGACTGGATAAGGAGAATTTTTTCTCAGCAGTACCCCTGCGCGTAGGTAGGTGGCGTTGGGCAACTCCGCGTTCGTCGATGGCGTTGTGGTCGCCGTCGTGACGTTGCAGTATCTACTTAGATGCTGCCCCTGAGTGCTGACGTCAGTTCTTTCTTTTTTCGCGCCAGCCAGCGCAGATCCGGAGAGAGCGGTACCCTTAGTCAATTTTTGACTAAATCTTTTTGGACTTTTGCCGACTACTTTTTTTGAGTCTTCTGACTCCTGTGGAACATAGGGATGTCCCATCCGTGGACCGGCTTCAAGCCTTGTGATGCTGATCAGCATCTCATGTGCCTCTGGTGCCTGGAGCGCAACCATGACCCAAAGTTGTTCTCTGACTGTCGGGCCATGGTCCCGAAGTCTTTGCGGGAGCGGTCCGGAAAGCTTCTTGAAGCCCGGCAGTCAGTTCCGTGCTGCTCGAGGTCCTGGTCGAGAGGGAGATAGCGGGACCGGTTTCGGACCCACCACCACTCGTCATCGAAGTCTTCATCTTCGGGTCAGTCGAAGCACAAGAAGAAGTCGAAGAAGCACCGTCGCCTTCCCCCGTCTGTCAGCCCACGTGTCGCGGGATGCGGAAGGTAGTCGTCCTGTGGCTCTGCCCGTGGAGCCTGCTGAGATGGCTCTGAGCTTCCCCCCCCCTGCCAGGGAGCCGAGTGACCCCTGCTCAGCTTCATACATTTTAAGTAGTCCTCCACTTCATCTTTGGGCAGCCAGACTCCACCGGTGCGCCTTCGGGCCCCGTGGACTCAGTTCGGGGCTCTAGGCCTTCGATGATGGCAGCTTCAGCCCTAGCGCCGCAGGGCCCCCGAGGATCCAGGCCTGGATCCAGATCGATGCTGGTCGACCACACAACACCTCCTCCGGTACCAAATCCGTTGGCGACACCTCCGCCGGTGCCTGCCGGGCGCCCGACCAGCGCCGGCACTGGCCTTCCCCTCGACTCAGAAATGGAGCGGGACCAGCGTCGACTGACACCGGATCCGACGCCGGCAGGCAATTTTGTGCCTATTGTCTATCCTGGCATTCCCTTTCGCCCTGAGTGGCAGCTAGTTGACGAGGAGGAGGACTGGGAGGGTCTGGAGACCCTTTAACAGACGAGCTACAAGAGCCGGACTGGAGAGAGGAGTTGGGGGTGCCAGTGGTCCTGACCCTGGTATGTTTTTCCCCCTACCGTGGCTACGGTGGAGGGAGCTTCCTACGCTGTGGGCGGCTGAGGCCTTGGGCCTTGAGCTTCCTACGGTGGCAGTTAGGACTAACCTCCTGACTGAAGTGCTTCAGCCAGCGGCAGCCTCTTCAGAGCCCCTGCTGTCTTTTAACAAAGCCCTCACAGACATCCTACTAGGCACTTTGTTCAAGCCCAGCACAGGGGGTCCTGTGGATAGGACGATTGCCCGACGCTAATGCCTGGCTCCGGGCGAACCACTTTTCCTCTCCTAACCCCCTACTCCTGAGAGTTTGGTGGTCCAAGCCTCAACGTCAAAAGGTGCGTTCCCTACTGCTCCACCAGATAGGGAATCCAAGAAGCTGGATCATCTTGGAAAAAAATTGTTTTCTTCCCCCAGATTAGGACTGCGGTCGGTGAACACCGCATATCTCTTTGGCCGTTATTCACTCCCACTCCGTGTGTAATTCGGTCGCACTGGTGCTGCCACAGTGCCCGGAGGAGGCCCGGACTGTACTCTCCAGAGCGTTAGTTGAAGGGAGGAGCGCAGCAAAGTTTGCCATCCGCTTTGGGCTGGACACCGCTGACTTGATCGGCAGGACGATTTCAACATCTGTAGGCCTGCGACGCTACTTCTGACTGAGGTCCACTGGCTTTTCGGAGGATATCCAATCAACACTTTTTGACATGCCCTTTGATGGCCGTCGCCTGTTTGGCGACAAGGCAGATAACACGCTTGAGCGTTTCAAGGACTCTAGGGCTACGGCCAGATCCTTAGACCTTGCTACCACCTCGCGCCCCATGCAGTCTGCCTTTCACCCCTTTCATGGCTATGGAAGGGGTGCCCCGCCACGTTCTGCCCAGAGCAGCTACCCAGCCTCTGCGTGGCCAGGGACATGGGACCCAGCGCGGTGGGTCTAGGGGCTAGCGGACGGGCCAGTCCTCTTGTGCCCCCTCTGCAGCAGCCTCCAAACCTTCCTAGTCTGACCTTTCAGGGCCACCAGGTGCCAGTGGCCAGCAGGATCCGTCATCACCTTCCCCACTGGCACAACATCACGTCAGACAGGTGGGTTTTACAAATAGTCCGAAGGGGCTACTCCCTCCCCTTCAAGACTACCCCTCCATCCATGCCTCCTACAGCCCATCACATGTCGGAGGATCACTTGGCCCTTCTCTGTCAGGAAGTTACGGCTTTCTTGGCTAAGGGAACTATCGAGCGCGTCCCTGTTCCATAAGTAGGTCGTGGTTGCTATTCCCACTACTTTCTGGTGCCCAAGAAGGACAAAGGCCTGCATCCTATCTTAGACCTCAGGGACATCAACCACTTCCTCCGGAAGGAGAAGTTCAAGATGTTGACATTGGCTCAGGTCGTGTCTACCCTCGACCCTGGTGACTGGATGGTAGCGTTGGACTTGCAGTACGCTTATTTTCACATCCCTGTCCTGCCTGCTCACCGGCGCTATCTACAGTTCACAATAGGCCATGGGCATTTTCAGTTTACCGTGCACCCCTTTGGACTAACCTGCCCCCCCTCGGGTGTTCATGAAAGTGATGGCGGTGGTCGCAGCTCATCTGCACAGATCGGGGGTTCCAGTCTCCCATCTCGACGACTGGCTGTTGAAGGCGGGCTTGCCCTAAGCTGACGTCTCCCACCTCCAGACCATGGTAGACCTCTTGTATTTTCACTGGGGTTTACAATCAACGTGCCGAAGTCGCACCTGACCCCTTCCCAGATGCTCCTTTTCATCGGAGCTGTTCTGGACACGGCGCAGTTTCGGGCCTATCCTCCCAAACAGTGAGTCCGGCACATTCAGGCTATGATACGGATGTTCCAGCCTCTATCTCGAATTTCGGTACGGATGACCCTGAGGCTACTGGGCCTCATGGCCTCCTGCATCCTGCTGGTGGATCATGCCAGATGGCATATGCGGGCTCTGCAGTGGGACATGAAGTTCCAGTGGGCACAGCATCAAGAGAATCTGTCCGATGTCATCCAAATCTCGGCAGGGACTGCACATCAGTACCAGTGGTGGCTTACAAACCAGGATTGGGTCCAGGGCAGATCTCTCTACTATCCCCAACCAGAGATTACAGTGTTGACAGATGCATCACTTCTGGGATGGAGTGGCCACACGGCAGAGGCAGAGATCAGAGTGCTCAACCTTCTGGAGCTCCGGGCATTCCTTTTCTCTGTCAAGGGAAGAGTAGTGCAGGTGTTCACAGGCAACACTTCAGCCATGTGGTATTGCAACAAAGAGGGTGAAGTGGTGTTGTGGACCCTATGTCAGGAGGCCCTTCGCCTCTAGAAGTGGCTGGAACATCAGGGCATGTCCCTGGTGATTCAACACCTGGCAGGTTCTCTGAACACCAGGGCAGATCAACTCAGCCACCAGTGCTTGATGGATCACGAATGGCGTCTTCACTCGGAGGTGGTGCAAGGTGTCTTTCAGCAGTGGGGAGAGCCTTGGTTAGATCTATTCGCCACCGAAGAGAACGCGCAGTTCTGCTCGTTGGAATTGCCAAGGCGGCACTTGATAGGCAACCCTTTTCGTCACGAGTGGAGTTGCAGTCTTCAATACACCTTTCAACCTATACCACTTCTACCCAGAGTGCAGAAGAAGATCAAGCGCGACCGGGCCCAAGTCATTCTTTTGGCTCTGGACTGGGCACGAAGAGTCTGGTATCCTGAGCTCTTGCACATGGCCATCGATCCTCCGATCAGACTGCCCCTCCGAGAGGATCTTCTGTCGCAGCAGCAGGGGATGGTCCTCCACCCAAACCTATCCAGCCTCCACCTCCTTGTGTGGAGATTGAGCGGCGACAGTTGACAGCTTTTGACCTTCCTCCTGAAGTCTGTAACGTTATTCTGGCAGCCAGGCATCCCTCCACAAAAATGGTATACGCCTGTTGATGGAACAAGTTTGTGGCATGGTGCACAGCAAAGGCTGTGGATCCCCTTTCTGCCCCTCTTTCAGAGGTTCTCCTCTTCCTGCATTCTTTGGCCCAGCAGGGCTTTGCTCTGGGCACTCTCAAAGGCTATCTTACAGCCATTTTGGCCTTCCTTCGCCTCCCTGATCAACCTTCTCTTTTCAGGTCCCCTATTGTAAATCACTTCCTTAAGGGCATTACTCAACTTTTTCCTCCTATTCCTTTCGTAATGCCCCAGTGGGACTTGAACCCTGTTCTAACTTATGTGATATGCGCACCCTTTGAGCCGCTGCATAATTGCCCTCTCAGACTCTTGACTCTGAAGACTGCCTTACTGGTTGCCATCACCTCTGTTTGCAGGGTGAGTGAGCTCCAAGCTCTTTCTGCTAAGCCTCCTTTCCTTGCTGTTCATCCGGACAAGGTTGTCCTTAGAACTCATGCTTATTTTCTTCCCAAAGTGGTTACCTCTTTCCACATAGGACAGACCAACACTTTGCCCACCTTCTTTCCATGTCCGCATCCTTCTAAAGACGAATAAAGGCTCCACCGTCTAGATCCAAAACGTGCGCTTTCATTTTATTTGGATTGCACAAGACAATTCCGGGTCGGTGATCAGCTCGTTGTTGGATATGTGGGTGCCAAAAAAGGTCGGGCCGTGCAAAAGCGCACCATCTCTCGATGGGTCATTCCTTGCATAAAGATCTACTATTCCTTTGCGAAAAAGGAACCTCCAGTAGGGTTGCGCGCTCATTCCACCTGGGCAATGGCGGCCACCCCTGCTTTGCGACGTGGAGTCCCCTTCATGATATCTGCCAGGCGGCCACATGGGCTTCATTGCACATGTTCACTAAGCACTACTGCCTGGACTGCCAAGTCCGAAGAGACGGCTTCCTTGGCAGCACTGTTCTTCCGGGCTTCCTGGTGTGAACTTGGTTCGCAGACCCTCCTCCGGGGTTGGTATTGCTGGGGTATCTATTCTAAGGTAAGGAATCCATAACTATTAGTCTCTTTCAGATGAACAAGTTACTTACCTTTGGTAACGATATGTCTGTAGGAGACATATATTATTTACGGATTCCTTACCGCCCCACCCATCCTCCCCGTTCTGCAAACTGACTTCTAGTGTTAGGGACTCCCTTGCAGGGCCCTGGTTTTGTGCACCAGTAGTCAGGGTCTTACATGGCTCTGCGCTTCTGGCGTGGAATGTCGTTAAAAGAACTGACATCAGGGTACCAGGGGCGGCGTCTAAGTGTTATGTTCCATATAGGTACCCTAATATAGGCTCAGGTAGTCACGTAACCCTTTACCTATATTCTTCCCTACCATTGCACTACATAACGGTTCTTAGTACTGACCTTTTACCTAGTTATGGTAATCTCCAAAGATGACGTTTTTTTTCAGAAAAGCTTAAGCCTCATTCATTATGCATGAGGATTCTTGGAATCACAGCAGGACAGCAGGCCTACCATCTCCCGCATAATAACTATGTATAAGGGTCATTCCTTCCGTCATCCTAGTCCGACATGACACAGCAAGGCATATCCCCAGGGGGTACCACTTTGGGTATATATACACCATATCTTGCTGAGGTAGTCAGAGGAAAAAAGGACTTCCATGCCGACGCACTGACGCAAAACGCTGAGGTTCTTGCACGCAGACACACCATCTCATAGTGATCTGACATTCCTTGCAGGGTGTCCATCTCGAGACCAAGACAGGGTCCCACAGTCTCTCACTTCAGGTAATGGGGTTGACTTTCTCCTAGAGAGATTCTTGGCTTAACACCCATATACATGCAAGGCACACGTAGGTACATCTAGTTAGGATTGCATCGTAGGAGTACGCACTTTTACTGTCATGTATTTGATATACTTGCCTGTATCATTGTTTTAGCATGATGGTAGAAATCTACAATCCTTTTACTCTGTTAGTACTTATGCTCATTTATATCTGTTAATGTCTAGTGGTTGTTTCAGCACACCTATTTTACACTAGAATAACGCTGGTTCAATTAATGCTTATTGAAAAATGTCCCCAACGTTTATTCTGTGTATCTTTCTGAGACACAGTGAGCACGAGTGACTGAGCGATAAGTAGTACACTGTTTCCACGATCCTGAGGGATCAGGGTTGTCATGTTCGATAGTTACCAAGAACTATTCTCTCCTTGGTAAGAGGGGTTTCTAGAGGTACTGTGAGCTAGCTGGTATACAGGCTGACATATTCGGTAGGGGCGTCCAGAATCAGTCTGACTCCAATCCTACAGTATATGTTGTCTAAATGCGCAGATCCTATATAGGTTTATAGGAACTACGCGACATTGGAATACGCTGAGGACGTTGATGCTTTACTAGACCCGATAACGGTCCATGTTCTGCAGTGTCCTCAGAGTGTTCCAAAGTTGATGTCTGCATTATTAGAGCCACCACTGGATGCTTCCGCTCCTGTCGGAAAGGACACCGGCTCTTCCAAAACTATTCAGGCCTTGGATGACGCTCAGGCATCCCCAGCACCGGCTGTGGTGAATACAGAGGAACATCTGTGCTCGATTGACCTGATCTGCAAGGTGTTGCAGGGACCGTCGCCTGTGATTGCAGACAACAGTAATGTTGCATCTCCCAGCCAGGACAGATAAACATTTGGCTCATCGTGTGCTGAGAAAAGTCAGCATTTTTCAAAAACAACCAAATTTGGATTTTTACACAACAAACATCTTTGCTGAAACTGCAAGGCCTTCAGTCTCTAATTGTTCGGACTATATATACAAACTTGTTTAGTACAGACTTCTATCGCATTAACTATTTTTCTTTTTTCAAATTTTTGAGAAATGTTATATTTTTTAAATACTATTTTTAATGGACTTATTAATAGTTGCGTACCACGTTTAGCGACACGTAGAATTTTTAGTATGTCGTCCAGTCGGATGAGGAGTGGGTGTTATGTTCCATACAGGTACCCTAATATCGGCTCAGGTAGTCACCTAACCCTTCACCTATATTCTTCCCTTCCCTACCTGTACACGAGAGTCTGCGAAGCCCGCGAAAGCGGAAACCGGGAAGCCCGGAGGACAGAGCACGGAGCACGGACCTCGGAGCTTGTGCAGAGGCTGAGCCTGTGCAGGACTAGGCCTTACATTGCCGTTTGCTTGCTCACTCACCCGCGCCTGCCCGTTGCTTGCCCGTCCGTCTGCCAGCTCCATTCCCCTCCCCGCCGCATTAATTCATGGTAACCGAAGCAAGGCGGCTCCCGAGGCACCCGTGGCATCTGCGGCATCCAGGGACCTGACGGTGCTACTCGGTACTCGGCAGGACCCGGCGGGTCCCGGGGGGCAGCCCGTACCCCGTGGTGGGACTAGCAGAGAGACCAGCGGTGCACCGATACGGAGCAGAGAGCAGCAGAGGAGGAGAAACCACAGTAGCACAGCCGCAGGTGAAAACGGTGAGTGGCTTCTTAGGCTACTCCTTGACCCCTAAACGCTGACCACAGGAGTTGTCGATCCTTGAACTAAACCAGTCCACGCCCCGGGGTCCGCTTAGTTGTTTGCGAAGGGCAGAGGGGCAGAGGAGGTCTGAGGAGACTGGCTGTGAGCTGCGCGTGGTGTAAGCACTGAGCCTAGCACAGAGCATAGCACCTGGCACTCAGCACCGAACTCAGCGCTGGGAGACCAACACCCTCCAGGTTACCGGCAAAGAGACACTACCATCAGAAAATGCTATTTGCTGGTGGGGAACCCTAAAAAATTATCTAGCAGAGACTAAGGACTTGCAGAAGACGCGGCCCCAGCAGCTCCTGTTGCCCGAGGCTTGTGTAGGCGAGCCGAGAGAGCTAGGAGTGGAGCAGTGCCCGCGTCCACATCTGCTGCAGACCAGTGCAGACTCAGTATAGTCCCAGTCCCAGTCCCAGCCACTACAGACTCAGAGACCTTGTTGAGAGGAATAAGCAGAGTAAGCAGAGGGACTGCAGACTGGGAGGCAGGGCGAGATAGCCGCTAACTTTTCTTGCCTCACCCGGCGTTGATCCTGCCCAATGGAAGTCAGGGTATGCACTAGATCTGAATACACATCAGATTTCAAACGCATAAGATATAAACAAAATAACAAAATAACATCGAAGAACTGTCTTTAAACGCGAAGGAGCTTTTTCATCAGGGCAACTTGGGTGTAAACCCAATAGAGGCCTGGGAGTGGTACACAAAGACTCTGGGAACCAAATATGCAACAAAACCAAGGCAAGCGAAAAACAAAATCCCTAAGACCGGATTAAGCAAGGCAAACAAGCTAGAAATAAAAAGAATTAAACGGAACATAAAGCAAACTTTAAACCAACTCCGCGCACAGCCTAAAAAAGGGCCCTTGCAAGATGTTCTTCGCAGTTTAAAAACAAGCCTAAGAAAGACAACTTGGGAAATCAAAAGACAGGCGAACGACGACCTCTGGGCAAAAATAAAGTACGATTCTAAACTAAAAAACAGTGCTAAATTTTGGCAAATAATTCACAGCTTGCAACGGCCAGGCCACCAAGGAATAAACTCCTACATTTCAGAGGCAAATTGGGCTGACTATCTCCACAATCATTTTAATGAAACCGATTATGATATCCCCATATCCCTGACAACATTAGAAACAGACAATACTCAGAAGGACAATGACACAGGAAAGAATGAAAAAGGGCCTAGAAACCCCAAAGAAATCACAACGGGAAAATACGACCAAAAGAAGATTGACGGGGCACAGAACAACAGCACATTACCAAGCAATACAGTGAATAAAATCAACATAACAGTGGATCAGATAAAATCTCAAATAAAAAAGGGAAAAATGGAAGGAG
Organism: Triturus cristatus; assembly: GCF_964204655.1. Classification (NCBI taxonomy): domain Eukaryota; kingdom Metazoa; phylum Chordata; class Amphibia; order Caudata; family Salamandridae; genus Triturus; species Triturus cristatus. The sequence goes on along the minus strand of NC_140589.1, from coordinate 1,078,663,937 downwards.
CTCCAGGCCCAAATGGGATACCACCGATGATATTTAAACAGGACATTGAATTCTGGAGCAACACACTATTACCGCTCTTTGTGGGCATACAAGAACTAGAAACCTGCCCGGAATCCTGGCAAGGATCAACAATAAACCCAATTCATAAGCAAGGAGACAGGAGCGATTCTTGCAATGCAACTATCGGTTGATCGCTCTACTCGATATAGAAGCAAAGTATTATGCTGGCATTCTACTGGACGAATTGACTTCTTGGGCAGCATCAAAGCACATAATTCCGGCTAATCAAACAGGGTTCTGCAAAGGACAAGGAACTACCACCAATGTCATGGCGCTAACTCTGCTGATAGACGCGGCCAAAGTAGGAAAGAATTCGCTGTTTCTATGTTTCATTGATTACAGTTCAGCTTTCGACCATGTGGATCGGGGCAAACTTTGGCAAAAGCTTGACAAATGGGGGATACCGCAACCCCTCTTGAAGCAGTTAATCTTACTTCACACCAACACCTGGGTTAAGATCAAACTGGGAGACGGGACGTACCTCTCCAGACGAATCAATACCTCTAAAGGATTGAAGCAAGGGTGCGTCTTAGCCCCTACTTTGTTTAATCTTTTCCTGGCAGACCTACCAGGGGAATTTGACAGCATCAAATCACCCGCCCCACGTTTGGGGGACATCACTCTGTCCAACCTCCTTTACGCTGACGACCTGGTTTTAATAAGTCGAACTCCAATTGGCCTTCAGCACCTTCTAAACACTACCAGCACATTTTCTCAGCGTAACGGATTAAAAATTAATCTAAAGAAAACAAAAACAATGGCTGTGAACTATAAGAAGGCCAGAAAAAACTGCTGGTACCTGGACGGACATAAACTGGACCATGTAGCGTGCTATAAATATCTGGGAGTCCTAGTAGACAGCAGAGGCTCATTTAAACCGCAATTAGGGATGCTACAACAGAAAGGCACCATGAGTCGTCTCGCGATGATCCCTCTGAAGAAAATATTGCCAGACTATACGCTTGACCCGTTCTTACAAGTATTGAGAGCTCGCCTTCAACCGACGCTAACATACGGAAGCGAATCAATGCTCGGAAAAGATCCTCTTACCCTCGATAGAGTGATCAGTAAAACTTACAGGTCCATCTTTCGGTTACCCAACTATGTATCTCCTGCCCAAATTCGACTGGAGTTCGGGGTTCAAAAACAGACAGTAGAAAGAAGGGGCAGCTTCATAAAATGCTGGCATAAGATTAGAAATGCCGAGCAAGGCACCTTAAATGCCTATCTCTGGATTGAGCTGCAACGTCGAGAACGGTCAAACGCAAGGAAGTACCTGATGGAATCATTAGAAGTACTTGAACTGACAGACCTCTGGAACACCCCTGTAGATCATAGAAGTTTTAAAAAACTAGTAACAAAGGTGACAAAAATAACATCGCTATTAGAGGATGAAGAAACTCTAGCAAAAAGGGCACACGGATGGACAGTCCTAAGTGACTACAAATCATTAAAGACTCAAGCGTATATGGACCAAGGATTCAAACAGAAGATCAAAGAGCAATTTTTAAAACTGCGGCTCAGCATACTACCAATTCTCCCCCACCTGGCCCCATGGAAACGTATTCAGGAAGACAAAACTTGCCGTCTCTGCAATACAGGACTTGAAGACCTAGTCCACATAGTATGTATCTGTCCAATCTTAATGGACAAAAGGAGATCCCTGCTACGCGCAATATGGAACCAGAAGGGCATTAGAACCTGTAGGCATGCAGTCAAATTATGTTTTAACCCGCAGGAGACTCAATTAAACTGCAGATTTACAAAATACTTCGACGTAGTGGCGGAGAGAATTAAACAGAAACAAAACGAGGAAATTGAGTAAAAGCCAAACAGCGCCTGACTATAACTTATGGGCCATCGCCCTAATGAACAATTCAAAAATGCAAACTATTAATATGAACCTCACAATTTTAACTCCTGATAATTAATTTTTTATCTTTGATATGTATCTCTTTTAAAAGTTGTGTACCTGAAATTGTAAGTTTTAATTAACTGTGCAATAAAACTATCTATCTATCTATCTACCATTGCACTACATAACGGTTCTTAGTACTGACCTTTTACCTAGTTATGGTAATCTCCAAAGATGACATGGGGTTTTCTCCGAAAAGCTTAAGCCTCATTCAGTATGCATGAGGAGTCTTGGACTCACAGCAGGACAGCAGGCCTACCATCTCCTGCATAATAACTATGTATAAGGGTCATTCCTTCCGTCATCCTAGTCCGACATGACACAGCACAGCATATCCCCAGGGGCTACCACTTTGGTTATATGTACACCATATCTTGCTGAGGTAGTCAGAGGCGAAATGGATACCGCAACATCACGACGGCGACCACGACACCATAGGCAAATGCGGAGTCGACCAACGCCACCTACTGACAGGCAGGGGTACTGCTGAGAAAAAATTCTCCGGATCCAGTCTGACGCCTGGGGGTAATTCTAAGGTAAGGAATCCATAACTAATATGCGTCTCCTACAGATATATCATTACCGAAGGTAGGTAACTTGTTCAATAGAGCATAAGAAAGAAAAACAAAATTCCATTGTTGCTTTAAACAGCTGCTTCAATTATGCTCTGTGACCTGACCTGCCTTTTGCTTCAGCTGCTGGCTCTGGCAGCAGGCATTGTGACATCAGAACTCGACTGTAATAACTTATAATTGTTGAGTTCTGACGTCTTTTCTTAATAATCAGTGCCTGGGTGCGTCACCAGTCACCGATTATAAAGAAAAGGGAGACTGCTAATTATACAGGTGGTCCCCACTGTGTAGTTTTAGTAAGGACCCAGATAACGCATGAAGAGCAATTTTTTGGTGTGCTAATGACTTTACTGATAACTAATAGCTTCACGAATTTTCATGAAACTTTCTTCTAAAAAAAAGTTCATTCACCTTGGCTCCTTCGTGGAAAGTTTTGGGGCAATCCATCAAGTAGTGGCAATTTCCCCATGCAATTTTCCATAGGACAATCAAACATAGATACGACTGACTGGAATCACACCAAATTTAGAAGAAAGATAGACCTTGCTACACAAAGTGTGCTTTTATGATTCGGTGTACATCCATTGTGTGGATTTCAGAAATTAAGGTTCAAAATCTTTGTATAGCTGGATGGTTGGATTTCCAGGAGGCCCACAAGAGTCCCACCATCATGCTACTTTAAATATTAGAATGATCTGATTGGCTGAGCAAGCTTTTTTTTCCCGGTGGGCACCTCGCTTCTGTGGGAGAAAAAGGCTCCCATGAACTCATGTGGAAGCTCACGCTCTGATTGACTGGCCCCAACACGAAGAGAAAAGTTGTGCCCATTGTTTCAAGACACATGGCAACCAGAGGACCCCCTCACCCCCCTCACCCTCCCCAGTCACATTTTAACAAAATTGGGGGGTTTCTGCAATCCCACAGATGTCACATGGTAGCCAGCATGGCCACTGGACTCCTGCTGGTGTCCCATGGGAGCGCAGGTGCTGCACTACCTCTACAGGAGTTTTGTGGGATCAGAATTATTTCTTTTTTTTAAAAGGGGCAGTGCCTGAGTGTCTCTGGTGGGTTACCACAAACTAGTGAGACCATCCATAACTCACAGGAAGGCTTTAAAAACTATGCAGATGTAGGAATTTTGGCAAATGTAATGGTTATACAAAGGCTAAGAACCATCAAGAATAAATACTGCCCACAGGGGAAAAGAGTAAATTAAATGTATCACATTTACCACTGACTACTGCGTTAATGTGAATTCTTGTTATACGTATGCATTGGATTTATTTATAGCATGATTGTGCATTATTGTACTTTTAAAAAACATGATATAAAATTAACTCTTCTGTGTCTGTTAGGACACGGGAATACCTGCATTTGTGTATGAACATCACATGCAGGCTAAATGACAATTACAACAGGCACATATTTTTAATGCATATTTGTATATTCTTTGGATTCTGGTGTAAGTATTATGACCTACATATTAAATGCATAATATTTGTATATTCTTTGGATTCTGGTGTAACTATTATGACCTACATATTTAATGCATAATATGTGTATATTCTTTGGATTCTGGTGTAAGTATTATGACCTACATATTTAATGCATAATATTTGTATATTCTTTGGATTCTGGTGTAAGTATTATGACCTACATATTTAATGCATAATATTTGTATATTCTTTGGATTCTGGTGTAACTATTATGACCTACATATTTAATGCATAATATTTGTATATTCATTGGATTCTGGTGTAACTATTATGACCTACATATTTAATGCATAATATTTGTATATTCTTTGGATTCTGGTGTAACTATTATGACCTACATATTTAATGCATAATATTTGTATATTCATTGGATTCTGGTGTAACTATTATGACCTACATTTTTATCTATGCACATGTTGATGCGCAAAACTGACTGCCATTGATTCGGTTTCTGAATAATTCCTCCATGTCTAATGCGCATGTTTGTTATTTAGGTTCTGAGGTGATGGGCCACATTCACCTTGACCATGGCTCGTGTGAGAGCTAAAACGTCGGACATTGGCAAATAAATCACCTCTTGATTAAGATACCCCGGAGTTCCTGTCTTCTTTTCTTTTCTTCGACTGAAATGTTTTGAGATATATATGTGTGTGTCTGTGTGTGTGTGTATGTGGGTGTATATGTGTGTGTGTAGTAGCAGCTACAACAAAAAACAAAACAAAACTGTGAATGGAGTTACGCCACACTTGAGCGTTCTTTATTTGGTTTAGAGTAAATCTGTTCAGTGATTTTTTAGCTATTCATGTTTTAAAAAAGGTGGCAAGGTTAAGACTTTTTTTTTATATATATCTTAGCCATTTAAAATCACGATTTTGACATTTTTAATTTCTGTCAGTTCCATTTGAATATTTGGACAGATGTTACAGACTGATAAAGGGGATTCAATTTCTTTCCAGCCACTTTAAAAATCTGAAAAATCTGTTTCCATGTTGTGGAAAAAAAAAATTCTACAACAAAGGAGGTGCGCCTAACCCTAGGAGAGCAGGGAGGCACTCAGAAGTATGAAAATCTGAGCTATAAGTAGAAAAAATGTATGTGGTAAAATTGCGATATTCATGAAAATTGCAATCAAGCAAGTATCATTTTGTATGTCGAAAGAAGAACAGCATTTTGTCAAAAAATCCCGATTTTAATGAAAAAAAGATTATGGTTGAGAAAAGATCCTGTTAGAAGGCATTGGCGAATGTTGCATATCTTTCCTAATGTCCAGCTCTCCTGTCTACCCGAAAAGACCAAAACACCGTTATGTGATACCGAACAGTATATGGCAGGTGAATTAAGTGATTGTAAAATGACTATAGTAAATCACTGGAAAAACCAATGTTAAATGCAGTGGTGGCTTCTACGGGGCATTAGTGGTGAGGCAGGTTTAAAAAAGAAAAGAAAATTGCACTTACCTGCGGACCGCCATCTACATCCTTTTTCTGTTCTTCTGTCGATGACGCATGGTCCCACAGAAACAGGCAGCACACAGGCACTCAGAGTCCCCTAGCCAATCACGATGTTGCTCTCACCAGCATGACAGGGTGTGGGAAGCTGTGCATGTTCTCCACCCTGCCTTTCAAGACAGCGAGGTGGAGAACATGCTAAGCGTGCATTATTATTTGGCCAGCCCAAGACGGCCAGCCAAACCGTCATGCGCACTTAGGAAGTGCCCACCACTCCTCTTCCTGCTGGCAGCCCTGCTCGCACCTAAAACAAAACTGGGTAAGTATGGAAAAATAAAAATGATAATGACATTGTGTTATTATCATTTTATTTTTCCCGTGGTGCTACGCTTTGTTCGGTGAATACAAACCCTTGAAATCTCTGAAATTCACCAGTTATGGTATGAAGCACACACAGTGCTTGACATAACTCACGCAGCTGGTCATGCTCAATACACCTCTTTGCTTATGGCAGAGAAAAAAATGTCATCTACCAAGACCAAAAACGGCAGGTGGGGTGATTTTTGCCTTGTGCTGTGTGTGTTGTATACCATAACTGGCAAATTTTAGCGGGTTTACGTATTTGTAATCGCAGAATCATACATATCCTTTAACTGTCTTTATCAGCACACACACCCTGTGTGTGTGTATATACATATATATAAATATATATATGTTTTTATATAAAATGTTTATGTATATATGTTCATATATCTTCACTGGAAAAATCAGGATCAAAGTGACATTACAATTAGGTGTTGAAGTGAGATAAGAACTAATATTAAAAAAATGAAAAACCACTTAACTTCACCAGTTATAGTTTAGTAAACTACCTATAACTTGTGTCCCCCTCATGTACTGATTATGAGATCAATTACATCACTCTTGACATGCTAAATTACATCATTGACGACATCACTCGTGGCATCTCAAATGACATTAAATACCTCATGCAGTCATTGTGTTAGCGTCCTATATGTTTGTGGGCTTGAAGTAACTCAACAAACACATCTGTGTCCAATATTCTATTACCAGTCAAGTAATAACTAATATAACCTTTGACTACAGGCTGGAAACGTATATCAGTTAAAGTCACTCACATTTGGTGGATGGTACTAGGGATGTGCAATATTTAGCTAATTTGTTTTTGCATAATTATGTGAAATCTTGGCAAAATTATGCAAAGTTATTCAAAATTACTTATTTGTCAGGTAACTCAGTATTATGAAACGAAATAGGAAGCACCAACCTTGTCTTGTCGTACCCAGCCGGAGCAATAGTCTGAAAACTAATCTGCCAATGGTCAACCGTGCTAACCCTGGCGAGTGTTCAAAAAACCCTCCAAGAGGAAGCACCAAGGGGAAAGGGGGAAGAAAACAAGGTAAGTAGGGGGAGAGAAGATGATCAAGTGGCTGCTCCAATCTGCCCGTGTCTGCCCTCTGGGATGTCTGTTCCTAGGAAACGCTGTGTCATGACCCAGTGTCTGGGCTGGTTCCTTGGATTCGCCGGATTCCTGGAAAAGTGATTACTTGTGTAACCTAGTCGACTTCTGGTTTCTTTCATGTGCTTATAATAATCTTACTAGTGGTTATGAGTACCTGATGTTGTGGAACGATAGCTGTGTAAATTGACTACATTTCTTCAGATTCGTAGGTTACTAAAGCAGACTGCTATAGATGCACCAACTCGATTGCTGGGATTAGAATACATTGTGGGTTGGAAGCTCTTTTATTCACAGCTGAAGGTCATAGTTTCAATAATGGATTCTCATTCGCACCTCATTCACACTTATGTGCAATCTCATTCACACTACTCACTCGTACCATGGATTTTGCTTCCCAACACAGTCATACCCAAAAACTCTCAGTATTGCGTGGCTTGCGCTTGCTTTATGCTATTGTGCTTTTGGAGGACCAACTCTCATACCAGTCTTTTTGCCGGTATTGAATGACCCCAAAGCTTGCTGCAGTTTGTGGTTTGGAGGAAATGTTCCACCAAGTTATAGGGTTAAGACTGGCATTCTTTAATCTGTGCCTTTTATTTCTGTCTTGTAATAGTCTTTTATTGCCCCATGTTTTTTTTGCATGCATGCGTGCTCTTGCTCCATTTTGTACTTAGCTCTATTCCTTTCTCTTTTTTAAGTAATCGTGTCGGGACCCGTGGTTACGCTTCTGGAGTTTGGGGAGTGATGCTTGGGCTGTGCAGGAACTGGAGTCACCAATGCAGGTATGGCTGGAGACTCAGGAGGTCTGGTTGCTTCTGGAGCCGGACAGCCAAGCAGGGCGTGGTCCAGGGTGTGGCTATTTATAGCCCTGTCACCCCAGATGGCTGCCAAGACTTTCAAGTCTTGCGTAACCTTGGAACCACCCAATGGCTGTCTCCTAATCAGGAAGTGGGAGGTGTGCAGGCACGAGGTTGTGCTGTGAGTGGGTGTGTCTGTAGTATGCATGCAAGTGTCTGCAATGTGAGGGGATATATCTGTGGTGTGACTGGGTGAGTCTAGTTCGTGAGTTTGTCTGAGGGTATCCTTACTTGGAGTGCATGTGATGGGAATGCGTGTGATGTGTGTGTGGTGGTTTTCCTTCCTGGCCCTCACTGCCCCGGTCCACAGAAAGCCATAGATGGCGGAATGGTCTACAGGGGCCAGGTGAGTCCTGACAGTTCCCCTTGCATGTTTCATCATTTCCGCACAGTTTTGTCTTGGTAGGGTGAGTGTTATGAGACTAATCAGGGAGCATGAAGGAGGGGAGAGGGAGATTCCCATGATCACTCTTCTGGCCCGTCCCCTTTCCAATCCACTAAGTAGTTAAGATGCCCTCGGGTGAGTTTTGAATCTAGGACCACCTGTCTAACTTCAAATTCTCTTTCTCCATCAAAAATGATCAGAGGTGAAAGTGTTTGTAGTCTTATTTTGGGATGGTTCGGCTTTAACAAAGAGATGTGAAAAACGAGATGAATTATAATAGTAAGTGGTGTGTCTAATTTGACAGTGACAGAGTTAAGTATTTTCGTTCTTGTGAACGGACCAACGAATCGTCGTTTCAATTTTCGGTTTCTTCGCAGGTTGAGGAGTTTGGTTACTAGCCGTACCCATTCTCCTGTTTGGTAGCTACGTTTGGTTAAGTGATTCATGTCATCTTATTTTTTGGGTGATTTTTTTGACATTCCTTTATGTTTTTTGTAGCATCTATCATTATCGTAGGCAAATGTGTATTATGCTCTTCTATGGGAGGCACATGTGACTTTGGTGGTTGGGTAAAAGGCAGTATGTTTGGATGGAAACCCATTAGGAAGGGGAGAACTCTAATGTGGTGTTTTCTATATTATAGTATTAGAATTCTACCATCCACAGATTTTGTGACCAATCATCAACATGTTGTAAAGCTATGCAATACAGAAATTACCCTAAGGTCTGGCTCAAGCACTCCATCATACCATTGGTCTCAGTGCGATAGCTGTTTGATAGGTGTGCGTCAGTGTGTAAAGTTTTACATAATTGTTGCCAAAACTAAGAAGTAAGCTGGGAAACACGGTCAGTAATGAGTACTCTAGGCCATGCAGTCTGATGATGTGTTGGGCGAATGCTAGTGCTAACTCCAGAGCAGTGGGTAGTTTGGGTAATGAGTTAAAATGGTCCATTTTGGTCAAGTGGTCTATCACAAATAGAATTACAGTATGTCCTTGACTCCACGGCAACTCAACCATAAAATTAATTGCAACTATGTGCAATGGGGCCACTGGAATGGGAATTGGGTGTAATAAGCTCACCGGCTTGGTGTGACTTTATTTAATCTGAGCACAGATGGGGCAGGTTCTTACGCATCGTTCTACATCTGAGCAAATGGTAAGCCACCAAAAATATCTAGTTATTAAGGATGTGGTTTTCAGTGACACCAAGTGACCTGCCTGGTCCGAATCATGTACCCACTGTAAGATTCGGAGTTGGAAATTGGTGAATGATATGCAAATTATATGGTCATGGTACCCTAACTTCTTGTCTTCTGAATGAGTCTTTTGAGCCTTTAGCCACTCACTTATACGAATGGTTTTAGTCGCACTGCAAGTTTAGTCTGATAGAGACTTCCAGCCGCAGATGTCTTACGTTTGAATATCCCCTAGGTGTCAGACTGGATCCAGAAGATTTTTCGTGAGTAGTACCCCGTCACACTGGTAGGTGGTCTGAGAAAGGAGCTATCCCTTAGTCAGTTTTTGACAAAACTTTTCAGGTTTTTCCTCCTGGTGTGTCAAGGATGTCATCGTGTAAGACGGGATTCAAGCCTTGCAAAGCCTGTTATCGCCTGATGTGCACCTCTTGTGTCAGTAGTGTTTGGAGTGCAACTACAACCCGAAATAGTGCTCTGATTGTCGTGCCATGCACCCGAAGGCTTTGATGAAGTGGTTGCTAAAGCTCATGGCAGCCCCGCATGCAACTCCGTGCAAGTCGGGTTCCCGGTCGAGGGGAAGGTCCTGGGACCGGTCGCGGGACCCAAAGTCTACACCATCCCATTTAAAGTCCTCAGGTCATTCGGGCACTAGAAAAAGAAGAAATCAAGCGTTCTTCGACCTCTCCTTGTCTGTCGGCCGACGAGGGAGCATCACCATTTTTGGTCACTGTTCCTTGGAACTTGCGCCCGGACCGCCTTTGTGCCTCCCTGACTTTCCGAGAGCCGGCAGTGACCCCCCCACACCTGAAGGAGTTCTATGAGGCCATGCACCTCATATTTTGGCGGCCCAACTCCTTCGACATGCCTTTGGGGCCTGCAGGATCGGAGAGACTCCATTCGGATCCACACAGGAGGCGTTCGCCCCGGCTTCAGTAGGCTCCCAAGGATCCATTCCTCAATCCGGACAGCGTCTGTTGTACCATCTTGACCTTCTTCAGCACTGGTCCAGATGCCGATGCTCCCAATGCCACCGGTGCCCACCCGCTGTTGTCATCACCTTTGTTATCCCCAACTCTGACCCAGAGCAGGATGAGCAATGCCAACAGGAGTCTTGCTTCCTAGATAGGAGCCGGAGTCCTATTCTTTTGGGCTAAGCCACGGGAAGGACTGGGAAGGGTCGATAGACCCTTTAGAATACGAGCCCTATGAAGATGAACAAAATATGGAGTGGTGATGAGGAACTAGGTGGAGCCAGTGGCCTGGGTATGTCTCCAGATGCCGGTCTGCTTTCTCCCCCTACTATGGCTATGGAGGAGAGAGCTTCCTAAGCAATGGTGGTGCAGAGGGCAGCTGAGGTCCTTGACCTTCAGCTATCCTCGGTGGCAGTCAAGACTAACCTCTTGGGAGGAGCCTAGCGCGCATCCAAGATGGTCGCGTGAGCACAGGGCTCCCCGGACCCTTGCTGCTCCTCGGAATATATCCTGAGAATATCCTGATGTGGTTTATGGAATCTGGCAGATGAAGACCGGCTGAGCACGTATCTCTTTTCAGAACTCGAATCGGACCTGGGAATCCTGAGTTGTCGTTGTTCGAACTTTTGGGACCCACCCGACGGAGGTGCCCGGGGCGAAGGTGAACCGTGGAGCCGTGTCGTAATTGAACAACAGCGGCTGCAGTGCGGTGCCAGTGGCCGCTTTACCACTTTCGGACTTCGGGGGGCTGGCCTGCGAATGCACTTGATGTGGCGGGGTGTTTCCTTGGCCTCTGCGCGAGGCCTTGTCTCCACCTGCCACTAGTGTGCCCATTGCCTTGGGTCCCCCCGCACCGCTATATTGTGGTCTCTGGTGAGGCGCTGGTCTGCGGTGCCGGTGCCCTTACGACTCTTGATCGGCGGTCCCCTTCGGTGTCCGTGACCACATGGGGGGCAAGGGGGGCCCCGAGGGGCGTAAGACTAAGGCCTCCCTCCGCGGGGGACCGGTCCAGGCCAACAACATGGACCGCTACACTCAGGGCAGAGGGTCCCCTGGAGCGACCGCCCCCCCCCCCCGGATGCCGTCGGTGGTGGCACGACCGTCTCTCCGGAGCTTTCCCTGCAGGACATCATGGGCGCCATTGATGGCATCAGGGAAACCATCGCCACGCAATACGAGGCCCTGGCCCGTAAAATCGACACGGTGGCAATTGATGTCACCCTAATTCGGGCAGATCTCTCCAAAACTAACGAGAGGGTTCAGGCTCTCGATGTGCGGACCTCCACCCTTGGTACGGATGTGTCGGACCTGCAGGCCGCGCTTGGTGACATTAAAGCGGTCAGCGATCGGATGGCCCGGCGGCTGGAGGACTTCGAGGGACGGGCCCGACGCAACAACATCCGTGTCATAGGCGTACCGGAGTCCTCCGACAGCCGCCCGGTTGACCTCCTGGTCGAGGACCTCATCCTCCAACAGTTGGCCCCTGCAGGCCTAAGTAAGTTCTTTGCTGTGGAGCGGGCCCATCGAGTTCCGGGCGGTCGGCCACGGCCGGGGGCCCCCCCGAGGCCTATCGTGGCCAAACTGTTCCACTATAGAGACCGAGATGCGATTCTGCAGGCCTCACGGGTCCACGGCCCGGTTCGTCATGAGAACTCATCCATTAACTTTTATCCGGACTTTACCCAACTTGTCCAGAAACAGCGGATGGGATTCCAGGGGGTGAAGCGTCGTCTCCGTGAACTGGGCCTAAAGTACTCTATGCTCTACCCTGCAAAACTCCGAGTGGAACATGAGGATCGGACTGCCCCCTTTTTTGACTCTCCTGTGGCCGTGAGTGACTGGCTGGACTCGCTGCCGGACAGAGGTGACCGTCCCGGGCCCTCTGCAGGCGCCGAAGGTGACGGGTCCCCTTTGGAGTGACTTTTGGTCCTTGATTTTGCCATTTTGCATTGTTCAGCTGGGTTTTACTTCTTTTGTTCATTTTGTCTCACTAGGACCTGTGTGGGGGGCGGGCGGGGACGGGTCCCTTTCCTCCTCCGGGGTCTTTTAGTAGAATGGGGTTAGTAGGGCGACAGGCACACTGCAAGTTGGGGGGGTTTTCTGGCCCGCAGGGGTGCAGGGTGGGGGGAGTTGGATTTGGGGGGGGGTTGGAGGGAGGGGTTGTTTTGCTGTGTGTTTTTTGTTCGCAGAGCGAGGTATTGATTTTTATCCAGATTCGGGAACTGTGCTACTGACTGGGGGGCCTTTGATCTATTGGAGGGGATGGGGGGGGGACGGGTTGAGACTGATGTCATGGAACGTCAATGGGTTGGGGGATCGTATCAAACGGGGGGTAGTACTGCAGTATTTGCGTCGTCTGACTCCTAATGTGGTGTTTATCCAGGAGACGCATCTGGTTGGCAATGTTTGTCATGCAATGAACAGGGGGGGATACCGCCTCGTGGCCCATTCTGGTTTCACAACTGGTTCCAGGGGGGCGGGCATTCTCCTGCGATCCTCACTTCCGTTGGATATCACTAGGGTAATCTCGGATGACAGAGGGCGCTATGTGTGTCTGACTGGGAGGTGGGAGGGGCAGCCCCTTTCCCTGGTCTCAGTTTACGTCCCCCCGGGCCTCCAGAACTCCACCTTCGCTGACTTGGGTCGAATGCTGCTTGAACTTCCGGAAGGTCTTTTGCTTATGGGCGGGGACTTTAATTTGGTGGTTTCGGGTGACCTGGATCGTCACCCACCCAGGGCCCTCCCCGCTGCCCAGGCATGGCTTGGTGGCCTGCTGGAGACCTTCGGCCTGGTGGATAGTTGGAGATTAATGCATCCGACCCAATGTCAGTACACCTTTCACTCTGGGGCGCATGGGAGTCTTTCTAGGTTAGACTATTTCCTTATGCCCGCGGCACAGACTGGTCGGATTCGAGAGGTTAGGCACCTGGCGCGGGGTATTTCCGATCATTCCCCGCTGTGGCTGCTCTTTGACACCGAGCCGCGGTCTGCAGGGCGGATTGCTCCTATTAACCCGTGGTACCTGCGAGACCCTATGACTCGCGACAGCCTGGTTAAGGCTATGGACCAATACTTCCTTGAAAACGAGGGGTCGGTGTCGTCCGCAATGTCCTTGTGGGAAGCCTTTAAAACCGTAATCCGCGGACACGCCCTCTCCCAGATAGTGGTGGCTAAGAAGCTCAAGAGTGAGGCAGTGGTGAAGTTGGAGACTGACATTTCGGGGCTGGAGTCGGCCTTGGAGACGGGTGTCACTCCGGACGGGCTCCATGCCCTCAGCCTGAAACAGTTTGAATACAGGTCTCTTGTCACTGACGCTGCCAAAACGATGTATAGGGAGCAGCAGGGTCGATTGTATGAGGCCGGGGACAAGGCGGGAAAGTTGATTGCGTGGCTGGATAAGAAGGAGAGAGTGAATCGTGTGGTCCCGGTGCTGTGTGTCTCGGATGGAGTGTGTGTGACTGAGCCTGGTGAGATTGTGGAATGTTTCGCTGACCACCTCCGGGCCGTGTACTCCCCGGTGACTGATAGGGATGAAGAGGACTCTTGCCTTCTGCTTAGGGATATTGCTTTGCCCGGCCTGTCCGCCGAAGACCGTGAGCAGCTGGACGCCCCCTTGTCTGTAGATGAAATTGCAACTGCGATTCGGTCCCTTCGTTCGGGCAAGGCGATGGGTCCCAACGGGCTGCCTATTGAATTATATAAGTTGCGCCCGGATAAACTCGCGCCCTTCCTCCGTCGTATGTTTCAGGAGTCCCTTGAGGCAGGCTCCCTTCCTGACGACCAGCGTCTGGCTACGATAGTCGTGATCCCCAAGGACGGTAAGCCACGAGATCGCTGTGCCTCCTACAGGCCTATTTCACTGCTAAATGCAGAGCCTAAAATCCTGGCTAAAGTCCTTGCCAATTGTTTGTTGAGCGTCATCTGCGATTTGATTCATCCGGATCAATGCGGCTTCATCCCTCACCGTAACACCGCTCTTAACTTGCGGCGTCTTCACGGCGCCCTCGCCAGGGCGGAGTACCTCTCCGAACCAGCCGTGCTGGTTTCTTTAGACGCCACGATGGCCTTTGATACCATCGAGTGGCCATTCCTCTGGGCTGTCTTGACCAAATTCGGCTTTGGGGAGGGATTTCTTGGCTGGGTGAAGCTTCTTTACACGGGACCCATGGCTCAGGTGGTAGTTAATGGGCGGGTCTCTCGGCCCTTCGCTCTCGGTAGGGGTACGAGGCAGGGGTGCCCGTTGTCCCCTCTGCTCTTTGCTCTTGCCTTGGAGCCGCTCGCCGCTTGGCTCCGCTGGGAGCCCTCGATCAGAGGGATCCGGTGGGCCCCGGGCTTCGAGGATCGGGTCTCGTTGTATGCGGACGATATTCTCCTGTATCTCACCTCGCCGCGGCAGTCGCTTGATGTTCTCTTTGATGTTCTGACTTCCTTTGGGAGAAATTCGGGTCTAACGATCAACTGGTCTAAATCCTGTGTCTATCCTATCTCCGGTGACCCTCCTCTCTTGCCGCCTCGGCTTCCGATCCAATTATCTCTGTCCGGCTTTAAATACTTGGGAATATACGTCTCGATGGACCCGGTGGCTCGCTATGAGCAGAATCTCCTGCTTCCACTTCGGCGTCTGAGGGAGGACACGGCTCGGTGGTGTAAGCTGCCCTTGTCCCCGCTGGGTCGGGCGGCACTGTTTAAAATGATGTCCCTTCCCAGATTTCTCTATGCACTTCAGAACTCCTTCGATGTTATTCCTGTGTCCTACTTTCGGGAGGTGGAGAGCCTGCAGAGAAGACTGGTGTGGGACGGACGGGCGCGTATCGCTCTGGCAAAGCTTACTCTCCCCTGGTACGACGGGGCATCGCGCTTCCCGACATTCGCAGGTATTATTGGGCCTCACAGCTATCGGCCATTAACCATGCCACGTATGCGCCTGGCTTGAATCCGGCGTATGAGATGGATAAATTCCTGCTTCCCGGCGGAAACTATAACAGGGCACTTTACTCCAGCTCGGCTGGACGGACCCTTACGGGCCCTACTAAGATTGCGGTACGGATCTGGAAGGCGGCCAATGTAGCCTTGGGCTGGAGTGAGCGATTAACATGTGCCACTCCTCTGTTTGCCTCCGACCGCCTGGGAAGCCTCTGGACAACGAAGGGGTTTGAACGTTGGGACACGATTGGTATTAGTAGAGTGGGAGACTTATGGACTAAGGGTGCGGTTAAAACATTCGCGGCGCTCCAGAGCGAATACGAACTTACGGAAAGGGAGTTCTTCCGCTACGCCCAGATTCGGCACGCCCTGCTCTCTGTTTTTGGGGAGGGGACCAAGATCCTGGCTTCTTCGCCCCTCGAGGACCGCATACTCGATGGTCATGTCCCCGACAGTACTATCTCATTAATTTATAAAAAAACTTATCAATAATCGGGCTGACCTCTTGGTGCGCCTCCGGGAGGCGTGGACGGGGGATGGGGTGGAACTGGACGACGAGGACTGGCAGTCCGCACTGTCGTCCCCCAAGGAAGTGGCCATTCCAGCCCGTCTCCGCCTGGTCCAACTCAAGATTCTCCACCGGGTGTATGTGACGGGTCCCCGTTTGGTCTCGATGGGATTTTCTGAAGACGGGCTCTGTAAGCGGGGATGTGGACTCAGAGCCACCTTTCTCCATATCCTTTGGGAGTGTCGCGAGGTGGCGGAATACTGGCGCCGGGTTCACGTGGTCATGGGACAAGTCACCGGGGTTGTGCTGCTGCCGGAGGTGCGTCGCTGTGTCCTGAATGTGTGGGAGCCCAATGATTATAACGCGGCTCAGACTCGGTGGGCGGCCCTGGGGAACATGATTGCCAAGAGAGATATAGCGCAGCTTTGGGGTTCCCAGCGGCCTCCCACCGTGTCCGTATGGAAGGAGAACATGGACTGGTGCATGTTCAGGGAGAAGACTGTGTATGTGGCTCGTGGTAAACCGGGGGCATGGGGTAGAATCTGGGGGCAATAGAACGCGTATCGTGGGGGTATCTGTATTCCCCCCCTAGTGGACACCGATATTGCTTTGTCCCCCTGACCCTTGATGGTTCCTTGCGACTTTTGGAATAACCGAATATAGACGTTCCTCTCCCGTGACCCCCCCCCCCGACCTATCAGTACTCCTTTCTCCTGATAGCTATTTGAAGGTCTGAAGTAGAGTCCCCCGGATGTAGCCTGACCCACATCTTTTGCCCTTACGCCTCGCCTTTTGTTTTTATTTGTTATTTATGTTAAACCTATGTATCCTGCTTCCCTAGGACTATCCGGAGCCATGTACGGGGCTGGGCCCCGGGAGTCGACTACTGCCTTAACATCTGTATGATCCTGTCTGAATCTAGCGGCCGGCCCTGGTGGTTGTAGGCCCATGCTTGTAATTGATTTATTGTTCAATAAAATTTTCAAAAAAAAAAAAAGACTAACCTCTTGACAGAGGTGTTGCAACCTGGAGTCTACACGTCCAAACCCCTACTTCCATTAAATGACGCCCTCACTGACGTCCTTTGAGGTACCTGGTCCAAACCAAACTCAGGGGCTACGGTAAATAGGACGATTGACGGCGTCCAACGCCCAGCACCTGGGGACTCATACTTGCTCATGCAACACACAACTCCTGAGAGCTTGGTGGTCCAAGCCTCAACCTCCCACTGCGCTTTCCCTACAGCTCCCACGTATAGGGAATCCAAGAGACTGGACTCATTTGGGAAGCAGATATTTTCTTCTGCCAGCTGTCATTGTGGTCCATGAACACCGCATGCCTTTTGGGCCGTTATTCCCACACTATGTGTGATACGGTTGTGTAAGTGCTGCCACAGGTCCCCAAGGTGTCTTTGCTGGGAGAGTTGCAGCAAAGTTCACAATTTGATGCTGACTTGACATGACCGACTCACTAGGCAGGGCGGTTGCAACAACAGTCACCCTTAGGTGCCAAGCCTGGCTAAAAATGACTTGCTTTTCAGGGGATGTCTGAGCTTCCCTTATGTCATGCCCTTCAATGGCGCCTGTCTCTTTGGAGACATGGCAGATTCGGGGCTCAAGCACTTTAGGACTCTCGAGCTACAACCAGGTCCTTGGGTCTCGTGGCAGCCCCCCCCATCCTCCCAATCCACCTTTCGCTCCTTTCGTGGCTACGGAAGGGGTTTGCAGCCATGCCAATTCCCTTCCAGCCACCGCACCATGCATGCCCCTAGCCACTGGGAGAACGAGGGTGTGGTACCCACAAACCTCGTGGGTCAGGTGGCCAGCGGTCTAGCCCCTTGACTGCAACAACTTCCAAACCATCCTAGTCTGCCCCTTTACCACCATGGGAACCCAGCTGACAGCTGGAGTCGCCATCAGCTGCCTCACTGGCAGTCCATAACATCGGACAGGTGGGATTTGCAGAGTGTCTGAAGGGGCTACTCCCTCCCCTTTGATACTGCTCCTCCCCCCATGCCACCATCTCATGACAGCTGACAGAGGATCATCTGTCCCTTCTCTGTGAAAAGGTCACAGCTTTCTTAGCCGAGGTTGCGGTTGCTATTCCTGCTACTTTCTGGTTCCCAAAAAGGACAAAGGCCTCAGTCCTATTCTAGGTCTGTGAGCCCTCAATTTCTTCCTCAAGAAGGAGAAATTCAAAATGCACACGTCAGCTCAGGTCTTGTCTGCCCTGGACCCAGGATACTGGATGGTAGTGTTGGACTTGCAAAACGCCTGTTTTCATATTCCCATCCTGCCTGCCCACCTGCGCTATCTGCAGATTACAGTAGGCCAAAAGCATTTTCAGTTCACCATGCTCCCCTTTGGCCTTACCAGCACCCCTTAGGTGTTCACCAAGGTGATGACAATGGTTGCAGCTCATCCTCGGAAATCAGGGGTATCAGTCTTCCCCTATTTCAATGACTGGCTCTCACCTTCAGACTACGGTTAACCTGCTGCACTCGCTGTGGTTCATTATCAATGTGCTGAAGTCACACCTGCTTGCTCTCAGACACTCCCTTTCATCGGAGCTGTTCTGGACATGGTGCAGTTTCGGACTTATCCTCCCGAACTGTGAGTGCAGTATATTCAGGGTATGATACCGATGTTTCAGCCTCTATCCTGGGTTTTGGTGAGACTGACTCTGATGCCTCAAGGCCTCCTGCATGCTCCTGGTGACACATGCCAGATGGCATATAAGGGCTCTGTTGTAAGACCTGAAGTTCCAGTTGGCGTAGCATCAGGGAAATCTCTGCAACATGGTCTGGATCTCGGAAGGAACTGTGCTGGATCTGCAATAGTGGCTAACAAACCGTGCTTGAGTCAGAGGCAGACCCCTTTACCGTCCCAAACCAGATCTGACAGTGGCGACAGATGTGTCACTCCTGGGATGGGGCGGTCATCTGGCAGAGGTGGAGATCAGAGGACTCTGGTGGACTCCGGACTCCACATCAATATGCTGGAGCTCCATGAAATCCGACTGGCCTTGAAAGCCTTTCTACCCTCCATCAAGGGAAGGCAAGTGCAGGTATTCATGGACAAACCCACTGCCATGTGGTACTTCAACAAAGAGGGTGGGGTTGAGCCCTTAGTCAAGATGCCCTGTGCCTCTGGACACGGCTGGAACAGCAGTGCGTATCCCTGGTGGTTCAACACCTGGTGGGCTCTCTAAACACCAGCGTAGACAAACTCAGCCAAGGATGCCTGGTGGATCATGTCTGGCGTCTCCACCCGGAGGTAGTGTAAGGTCTCTTTCAGCAGTGGGGAGAGCCTTAGTTAGAGCTGTTCATCTCTGCCGAGAATGCGCAATGTCAGCAGTTTTGCACATTGTAGTTTCCAAGGCAGCTCTCACTCGAAGACACTTTTCATCTCAAGTGGATTTCAGGCCTCGTTTACGCCCTTCCGCCCATTCCATTCCTGCCCAAAGTTCTCAAGAAGATCAAGAACGAACAGGCCTAAGTCATACTCGTGGCTCAGGACTAGGCACAAAGAGTCTTGTTTCCCAAGCTACTGAATATGCTCTCAATCCTCCGATCAGGCTGCCCCTTCTGGAAGATCTTCTGTTGCAGCAGCAGGGGAGGGTTCTCTATCCGAACCAGTCAATACTCCACCTCATGCATTGAGATTGAGCAGCTACAGTTGACAGCTTTCTACCTTCCTCCCGAAGTCTGTAACGTCACCTTAGCAGCCAGGTGTCCGTCCACCAAGATGGTATACGCCTGCTGTTATAAAACATTTGTGGCATGGTGTGCAGAAAAAACTATTGATCCCATTTCTACTCCTCTTTCTGAAGTCTGACTCTTCATTGTTTGCCTTGCCCTGCAGGACTCTGTTCTGGGCACTCTTAAGGGATATCTATCTGCCATTTCTGCCTTTTTGAGGTTGCCTGACAAATCTTCTTCGTTCAAATCCCCTATTTTACATATGTGCCTCAAAGGTCTTACTCATCTCACCCCTCCTTCACCATTCATTATGCCTCAGTGGGACCTTAATTTAGTTTTTACATTTTTAATGTTAGCTCCTTTCAAGCATCTACACAATGGTCCCTTCAGGCTTCTCACACTGAA
This sequence comes from Triturus cristatus, assembly GCF_964204655.1. Taxonomy (NCBI): domain Eukaryota; kingdom Metazoa; phylum Chordata; class Amphibia; order Caudata; family Salamandridae; genus Triturus; species Triturus cristatus. The sequence continues at coordinate 1,078,644,016 of NC_140589.1, read as the reverse complement.
AACAGACTTCCTTGTGGCAATTATATCTGCCCGTAGAGTGAGGGAGCTGCAGACCTTATCATCAAAGCTGCCTTACATCTCAGTCTTTCCTGACAATCTAGTGCTATGCACAAGGGCCTCCTATCTACCAGACGTGATCACCCCATTTCATGTAGGCAAATCTATCACCTTGCCTACCTTTTAAGCCCCTCCACATCATTCTAAAGAAGAGGAGTGACTACCGTCTGGATCCAAAAAGAGCATTGTCGTTATACCTTGATCGCACACAAGAGTTCCGGGTGTGCAACCAACTCTCTATGGGGTATGTTGGTGTGAAGAAAGGTTGGGCGGTGCAGAAGCAGACCAACTCCAGATGGGTTGTTCTCCGCATCAAAGTCTTCTATGCAGTGGCCAAGAAGCCACCTCCTGAAGGTTTTCAGGCTCATTCCACCAGAGCTCAGGCTGCGACCACTGAGTTAGCATGAAGAGTTCCGATCCTGGAATCCGTCAGGCAGCAACGTGGGATTTCCTACACACGTTCACCAAACATTCCTGTATGGACAGTCAGGTCCGCAGGGATGGGCACTTTGCTCGTTCGGTCCCACAGGACTTTCTCATTTGAAATTAGTTTGCAGACCCTCCTCCGGGGATGGTATTGCTTGGGTATCAATTCAAAGATATAGAATTTGCGGCTAGATGTCTCTATCAGATGAAAAGCTGCTTTTCTTCAGTTACGCCTTATCTGGTAGAGACTATGGGCCTGATTTAGATCTTGGCGGGACTACTTTCGTCACTCCGTGGTGGAATTTTCAAGTACTCCATCAAGCTGATGGGAATACCGCCCATCGTATTTAGATGTATGCAGGTTGAATCTCCATCCATGTCAACAGAATGTTTACCGTCGCTTACGCTGCCGACCACTGCTGATGCGGCAGACTCCTCTGCTAGTGAATAGAACTCCATCAGGGCAGCGAGGTTGCACCAAGACTATTTAGATTTCATAGTCTGGCTGGTGGTGTCCTAGCAACGGTTTCACGACTGAGGGATTTCATCGGGGACGTGGTCAACAATGTACCATTTCTGTGGCCATCCCATGGCTGCTAGCTTTACACACCTGATGTCTTTTGCTTAATTGTTTGCACCTGCATACTGCCCTTTAAACCACAGTCCATTTCAGACCATGATCCTTTGCCATTCCAGTACAGCATTACAGTTTCCTGGAGACGTTTGGCTGAGTATTTTGAGTTTTATTTTTGCTCCCTCTGTTACTTGTGTATTTTACATTTTATTTTCTTTGAATTATGGGTTACAAAGTAATTTAATTGAATGCCATTATAATAGCAGGGAAAAGAAATCCCAGTTTTACAGATGGAGAATTGTCAGTCATAGTGGATGAAATTATTTGAGTGGAGCCACAATTGTTTGAAGCGCAAGTACAAAATACAACCATAATGCAGAAAAGGCAAATGTGGGCCAGAATACTTGACAGAGTGAATGCTGTAGCAAACAACCTGTGCACACAGGAGGAAATTAGGAAGAGGTGGAACGACCTGCGGATGTGAGTTTGTTCCCTGCGTTCTAAGCTTCACCTGGAGGCCCAGATGACTGTGGTGGTTCTCCCAGCCCACCCTTACAACATTTTCCTTATGAGGAGAAGGTCTTGCAGATACTACATCCTGAAGGCTTGACAGAAAATCCTGGTGGAGTGGAGACTGGGAAGTTACACTTTGGAATGTTTCACTAAACCTAAATGTCCTTTTTTACTTTAATGTAGCTGTTGCTAATGTATTTTGCACCTTTGTTAAACATGTAAGCCTAGATCTATCAGTATAATTACATTTGTCTTGTTTGTTTAAATGTATTTTGTTTTAATTAAGATTACAGGTTTCAATATCCAGTACAGTTCACATGATGTAATGGTGCTTTTACACCAAATAACATCTCATTTATGTTTTTTATTCTAAAAGTCAGTTTATGGCTCTTACTGCTTATTTTCGCTAGGTATGTTTAACTTACAATGTTGCAAGTGTTGTGCATGTAATTGAAATGACTACAACTACCATGATGCCTTCTTTTTGCTGTGTGAAAATAATAATGCAATGTAATTTTGCTCATTCTCTCTTTTCCCATATGTTGAAGTGTTATGTAATTGATCAACCTCTATTTCATGCTATGGGCCATATTCTCAAGGAGCTATCGCCAAGTTATAGGCACCATAACGCAGCCAAATTTGCGATAAACTTACCACCCCATTCACAGGCAGGTGCAAACAGCCCATATCACCAGTTTTCCCGTGATAGCAGCCGGAAAACACATTGCCAAGGATGACCCCGGCAACTATTGCTAATGAGATGCAGAGTAGGCGTTCCCGAGCAAACATCCACGACAACACCACTCCACAATATTCACAATGACCAGCCACATCGGCGATAAAACACAAACCAATGATTTAAGGCGCGTTAGCACCAGGAAACTAACACCTGCTCTGACCTGGTGCAAAGACGGACCACAGCCTGCACCACAAAAGCGAGCCCAGCCCAGAGCCACACCTGAAGAACAACAGCTGTCATGGAGCCACTGAACATGCGTGCCGGACACCCAAGAGGGCCACAAAACCCACTGTCACCACCCCCAGGAGCTCAACCCCCAAAAGCCCCCCCCTGGACCACCACAGAGGCAGCGCAGACAAAGACAGTGGACCCCCAGGAAATGCATAGCCTCACAGACCCAACACCTGACAATGTCATTGCCCACTAAAGGCCCGAAGGGACAACCATCCTACGCATCCTGACCATCATCGCCCAACAGGCTGATGGCACCAACACAGCGGACAACCAACATCCCTCCGCAGACAAAGCTGCTGGCTGTTGCACATATCGTAAGCTCTGTAACAACTTACCAGACTCCTTTCAGACCCTTTGGGCTCAGTGGCAGACAGACATAGGGCCACTAGACGACGACGACTGGCAGACTGCATTAATGTCACCCAGGGAAACGGTGATAAACCATCGCTTTCGCCTTGTCCAACTAAAAATCCTACATAGATCCTACCTCTCCGGGGTACTCCTGGCCAAGATAGGCAGCCGGGTGGACGCACTATGCCTTAGAAGATGTGGTCAAGATAGCACCTTTTATCATATCTTATTGGACTGTCCCGAGGTGCACCCTCTATGGAACAACGCAACCAAAAAAATGAGGGACATGTTAAGTGTGATGCTTCGTCACTATTGTGAATGATGTAAGGTTAGCCCTAATACAGGTGGCATAGTATAAAATGCAGTTATGAAACAGTGAATGTTCCAAACGTCTCATTGGTAAGTTGGTTTTATACACATTTAAGAGTGAGCAAGTAAGCCAAAATTACTAGTAACATGAGGTTAACTGGCTACATTTTTTATTAAAAAATATCTCAAGTGTGTTTTGATTACGGCTGGGCGGACTTTGTGCAGCGCCACTACGCAGATTATTAAAAAAAATAGTGGAAAACGAGCGCACGTCCTGAGTAGGGCTGGGCAGACTTTGCATAGTGCAACTACGCAGAATTTTGAAATAAATTGTGCAAAACAAGCACACAACCTGAGGGACCGTGTGCCCGGTACAGGGGTCCCTCGTGTTTGGGCAGGCTCGCCGATCTCCCCGGCCTGGCTGGGTTGAGAAGCAGGGTCCGGCCCTAGGCCTCCTGAGATTCGGTCAGGGTCTGGGAGCCCACGTCCTGCGGCCTGCCAAGTGTCCATCTGCCAGGACAAGGGTCCCTGGGGCAGAGCCCCGGAGCCCTGCAAGGGCAGGCGGGAGCCCTACCGCTATTGCTCGGCGCGGGCAGATGGGAGTCCTTTCGGTCCCGGACATTCTGGTCGCACATTTCCCTCGGCCATCTGGTCGCACGCAATGCTTTCCAATGGGGCGACCAGATGGCCGGGCTGCCCTGGAAGTCCCGATGGGGGCTCATTCACCTCCCTGATCCCAGCCAGGGCTCCAGGAGGACAGGTGCGTCCGGGCCGAGGATCCCCTGTGTGTCTCGGTGCGCATGTGTTCCCAGAAAGAGGGGTAGCTTTCCTTCGGATTAGTTGGGGCAGGGTATGCCGGAACACCAACCTCCGGGCTGGCGGTTCTTTGCAGGGGACCAGATTGTCTATGCCTGGACAACTACCAATGGCCTGCTCTATGATACACCGATTTGTATACTGATCAACAGGGTTTCCAATCTTTTATAATTCCCTAGTGTATGTTTCCTATCACTATTCATAGGTTATGGTATATCAATTTAAAAGTGTCAAAAAACCATCATAACACCAATTGTACCCCAAATTGACTAAAAAAAAAAAAAGGTGAGGAGGGAGAAAGAGCAGTGAATTTTACTGAGGAGTCATTGTATATAGAAATTATCTTTTGACTCCGCGTGAGTTCATATGATTTCCCCCGAGGAATAATGTCGTGAGGTCAGGTACAAAACATCTTGGGATGCCTGTTGTGATTACCATCGGGGTTTACATAGACGATAAGGGTGCAAAGATGTTTTTACTATAGAATATCCAATATTAGAGATCAATATTGGATGACTGAACCACTGAATCAATGCACGGAATGATTAAAGGGGGAAAGGTTCGTGGTCACGTTGGAGCTGGGTGGCCTGTGTTAAAACATCAAGGAATTTCTAAGGAATGTTGGATAAATTGAAACGCACGATTATTTGGGAAGATATACTTTTGAATGTAGTTTCGATCTCTGTGTATATCTTATAGATGTAATCTGACAATCTCTAATGGGTCTTGTTCCTGTTTCTGGTTTCGTTCCCATTTCAAGATGGCCACCAGGTTTAATTGTTGTTACGAACATGGATTATACAATATCCAATGGTAATGCAGGATTGGATAGTTCGTTGCATATGATCTTTAGGTAAAACACCCTTGCGATATGTGATAATAAGAGACTTGATTGAGTACGGGTCCCGTGGAGATATATCTGGATATGGCTGTTTTCCCGGCATTTATTTTATTCTAAGATGGCCACCAAATCGGGAAAGCATATACATATTTTTGAATGGATGACGCGTCGGAAGTGGGCGTGGTCTACCACGTCCCTTAAGCCGTGCGTAGTGTGAGCTCAATGAGGAAGCTGCACACACACCGGTGTGACGCGGCACGGGTGAGTTGAGTGACTGATGGAATGGCGGTGTGTTTTGAAACATCACCCGGGCTCAGTACGTTGCAGATTCAGAAGTTCTGAAGCATAATGTTATGATATACGGGGGTTTAGTTGACTATTGAGCAGCTGATGTTTGGTGAAACCATGAGTTCTTGAGATTGGTATGAGGCATACCAATAGAGCGGAAGGCAAGAAAAGATCATAATAAAAGATCGTGTTTTTTCCATGATGTGATTATGCCTGACTAATGCCGGCTCTCTGCGCGCCACAGATTTTTCCATGCCCGATTCATTTTTCTGATAATCAGTACCCATTGACTGGGTTCCGAGCCGCCCTTCGTTTCACATTCCCCGACTGAACACACGGAACTCGCAAATCCTTCCGAGGCCGTGTCTATCTGGTTGTTACCCCTCCTCCGTGTGGCAACAACACTGCCTTAAAATTGAATGTAACCAGTCCTGATGATGGCCTAGATTTCTACAGGCCGAAACGCCGTCGACTCCAACAGCGTTAATTTTGGCGCTCTTATGCTTTGGGCATCCTATTTATTGTTCTCCATAATCGTTCATCATTGATTGTTTGGATGCCCTAATTCTACAAGACTTATTGTATTGCTTTACTCCCTGTTGCGCCCTAATTCACCGCTGTATATACCACTTCATGTGTCACTTGCGCCGTCACAACCTTCACGAGCACTTGTGCACAGTATTTTATCGGTTACATTTCCAGTAATGTAACGCAGTGCTTCCTATCCATGTGACTTGTACATATGATGCTTAATATGTCCAACATGCTTTAAGTGTTTCAAAATAAAAAAACTTCAACTGATTTTTGTCTCCCTGTGTCTCTTCCTACGTTGATTTACTCCTTAACAAACTTTAGTTTTTGTTTACTATATTTGTTCCTTAAAATGAAACCCACATTGAGACATTGTTGTTTGATATAATGATGTGATTAGTGGCACATTTACACATGAGCATCGCCATACGATTCACGGATGATTAGCGGGTTGAGCACTATGTGTTCAAGCCACCCTCCGATTTTGTGCACTAAGAATAGATGCGCTATATATGTGTCAGGGAATGTCCTGAATGGATTACATTTTGGAAAAAAGAAGAAATATAACAATAGTAAAGATGTAAGGAATGTTTCCTTGTTTATATATTTATAGGGGATGAGTTACTTGGTAGTCACCCCAGGGGCACGTGATTAGAAGACACGTGTTTCACTTTGAAGACGGTTGCTGGAACGAGAAGACTTCGCAACCTTCTGGTAAAAACGGAATTGAGTACATTCTTACAGATTAAAATTGTTGAGTTCATGAGTGCGTCCGGAATGTTGGACGGTTCTTTTTAAACTGGCTTTCCTTGTGTCTTTTGTATTATACCATCAGAGGTTTTAGGTGAACCATTTGTGAAGGTGATTTGGAACCCCATAGCCCTGAAGAAGTTGCGTGATGGGTCGGCAACGAAACATGTTGGCATTATAGAACTGGGTATGGTTTGATTGAAACCATTTTTATTGTGGGAGCTTACAGCATTCAATAAAGTCACGATAAGCTAGTAAGCACCACTGTTTTTTAATTGTGAGAATTAAAACTATTATGTTCTCACTGGGGTTCATTGGACACATACGAAAACACTTGGCACTATTATTTTCACCACTTTAATACACTGAAATTATAGATTAGTATATTATAATTTCTTTGTTTTTCACATAGAGTAAGAGCAACCGATGATGATAAGTGGGCATGCTGGTGAGCACCAACCAGCAACCCCCCTTGGTGTTACTACCGTGAGGTGCTCTTTCTCCCTCCTCACCTTTTTTTTTAGTCAATTTGGGGTAGAATTGGTGTTATGATTGTTTTTTGACACTTTTAAATTGATATACCATAACCTATGAATAGTGATAGGAAACATACACTAGGGAATTATAAAAGATTGGAAACCCTGTTGATCAGTATACAAATCGGTGTATCGTAGAGCAGGCCATTGGTTGTTATAGTGTATTGAGTGGTGGGTGGCCTTGCTCGTTTCTTTCCCCCTGTGGCTCCTATTGTGTTTATGCCTGGACAACACCTCCCCTCCCTCCTCCGGCCCACAGCATGGCAAAGTGCCCAGGACGGGCTCCATGGGTCCCAGACAGTCCTCCCCCGGGCGTCTGGGCCAGAGAGCTCCGGTGGTCCTCCCCGTGCCTGAGACCCAGCCGGGGTCCCCGAGCCCCTGGGAAGCAGAGCCCCCGAGCCCTGCGTGGGCAGGCGGGAGCCCTACCGCGAAGGCTCGGTGTGGGCAGATGGGAGTGCTTTCAGTCCCGGCCATCTGGTCGCACCTTTCCCATCGACCATCTGGTCGCACGCAATGCTTTCCAATGGGGCGACCAGATGGCCGGGCTTACCTGGAAGTCCCGATGGGGGCTTATTCGCCTCCACAATCCTAGCCAGGGCTCCAGGAGGCCGGGCTGGTCCGCGCCGTGGGTCCCCTCTGTCACTCGGTGCACACGGGTTCCCAGAAAGAGGGGTAGCCTGCCTCCGGATTACTAAGGGCAGGGTGTGCCAGGACACCCCTTCCTGGCTGGCGGTTCTCTGCCGGGGACCAGATGGGCTATGCCCGGGCAACACCTCCCATGCGTCCGGGGCTCCCTCTTCCGGCCCGCGGCATGGCAAAGTGCCCGGGACGGGCTCCATGGGTCCCGGGGCTCTGGGCCCCGGGAGCTCCTGCGGGCCTCCCCATGCCTGAGGCCCAGCGTGGGGTCTCCAAACCCCTGGGCCCTGCAGCCCTCGAGCCCTGCAGCCCCAGAGCCCTGCAGCCCTCGAGCCCTGCAGCCCCGAGCCCTGCAGCCCCCGAGCCCTGCAGCCCCCGAGACCTGCAGCTCTCAAGCCCTGCAGCCCCCGAGACCTGCAAGGACTGGCATGAGCCCTCCCGCAAAGGCTCGGGGCAGGCAGATTGGCGTCATTTCGGTCCCGGACATCTGGTCGCACCAATCCCCTCGGCCATCTGGTTGCATGCAATGCTTTCCAATGGGGCGACCAGATGGCCGGGCCGGCCTGGAAGTCCCGATGAGGGCTCATTCGCCTCCCCGATCCTAGCCAGGGCTCCAGGAGGTCGGGCGCCTCCACGCCTAGGGTCCCCTCCATCACTCGGTGCGCACGGTTTACCAGAAAGGGGGGGTAGCCTTCCTCTGATTACTAGGGGCAGGGTATGCCAGGATGCCCCTCCCGGCGATGGTGGTTCTCAGGCGGGGACCAGATGGGCTAAGCCCGGATGACACCTCCCCGGCATCCGGGGCTCCCTCCTCCAGCCCACGGCGAGGCAAAGTGCCCGGGACGGGCTCCATGGGTCCTCGGGCATCCAGGCCCCGGGAGCTCCTGTGGGTCTCCCCATGCCTGAGGCCCAGCGTGGGGTCTCTGAGCCCTCGAGCCCTGCAGCCCCCGAACCCTGCAGCCCCGGAGCCCTGCAGCCCCAGAGCCCTGCAGCCCCAGAGCCCTGCAGCCCCAGAGCCCTGCAGCCCCAGAGCCCTGCAGCCCCAGAGCCCTGCAGCCCCAGAGCCCTGCAGCCCCAGAGCCCTGCAGCCCCGGAACCCCGCAGCCCCGGAACCCCGCAGCCCCCGAGCACTGCAGCTCCCGTGCCCTGCAGCCCCCGAGCCCTGCAGCCCCCGAGCCCTGCAGCCCCCGAGCCCTGCAGCCCCCGAGCCCTGCAGCCCCCGAGCCCTGCAAGGGCAGGCAGGAGCCCTGCAAGGGCAGGCAGGAGCCCTCCCGCGAAGGCTCCGGGCGGGCAGATTGGCGTCATTTCGGTCCCGGCCATCTGGTCGTACCAATCCCCTCGACCATCTGGTTGTGCGCAATGCTTTTCAATGGGGTGACCAGATGGCCGGGCCGGCCTGGAAGTCCCGATGAGGGATCATTTGCCTCCCGGATCCCAGCCAGGGCTCCAGGAGGTCGGGCACGTTTGAGCCTAGGGTCCCCTGAGCCTCGTGGTGCGTGCCGGTTACCAGAAAGGGGGTAGCCTTCCTCTGGATTACTAGGGGCAGAGTATACCGGGACACCCCTCTCGGGTTGGCGGTTCTCTGCCGGGGACCAGATGGGCTACACCTCCCTAGGCGTCCGGGGATCCCTCCTCTGGCCCGCGGCGTTGCAAAGTGCCCGGGACAGGCTCCATGGCTCTCGGGCAGCCATCCCCCTAGCGTCCTGGCCTGAGAGCTCTGGTGGTCCTTCCCCGGGCTTGAGTCCCAGCCGGGGTCCCCGAGTCCTCAGGAAGCGGAGCCACTGAGCCCTGCGTGGGCAGGCGGGAACCCTAGCGCGAAGGCTCAGGGTGGGCAAATAGGAGTCCTTTCGGTCCCGGCCATCTGGCCGCACCTTCCCCTGGTCGCGCGTAATGCTTTCCAATGGGGCGACCAGATGTCCGGGCCGGCCTGGAAGTCCCGATGAGGGCTCATTCGATTGATTGATTGATTGGATTGATGTACTTATAGAGCGCAGCTATCACCCTACGGGCATCTTGGCGCTTGCATTGGGAACCCGTCCTGGTTTTTCCCTGTAAGATAACCCGTACTGGGCATCCCCAAGGTGAAAGCCAGGCATCCCGCCGTGGGGGGCCGTTGTGGAGATTAAGCAGGCTTGTTGCCCAGAGCTGCATAGTGTGAACTCGTGCTTAGAGTGGGCACCGAAGCGAGAATTATCGAGTCGGTGGACGATTGGGCTCTGGACCCTGCCGCGTCGGGAATCGAACCCAGGTCCCGGGTCTGATCTCTGCTTCAGGGTATGCCTCCTCTAACCAGTGAGCTACACTTCTCCACTCTTTGCCTCGGAGATCCAAGCCGGGGCTCCAGGAGATCGGGCACGTTCGCGCCTAGGGTCCCCTGAGCCTCGTGGTGCGTGCGGGTTACCAGAAAGGGGGTTAGCCTTCCTCCGGATCACTAGGGGCAGAGTATGCCGGGACACCCCTCCCAGGCTGGAGGTTCTTTGCCGGGGACCAGATGGGCTATGCCCGGGCAACACCTCCCTAGGCGTCCGGGGCTCCCTCCTCTGGCCCGCTGCGTGGCAAAGAGCCCGGGACAGGCTCCATGGTTCCCGGGCAGCCATTTCTCTGGCGTCCGGGCCAGAGAGCTCTGGTGGTCCTTCCCCGGGCTTGAGTCCCAGCCGGGGTCCTCAAGCCCCCGGGAATCAGAGCCCCCAAGCCCTGTGTGGGCAGGCAGGAACCCTACCGCGAAGGCTCGGGGTGGGCAGATGGGAGTCCATCTGGTCGCACCTCTCCCCTCGGCCATCTGGTCACGTGCATTGCTTACCAATGGGGCAACCAGATGGCCGGGCTGGCCTGGAAGTCCGGATGAGGGCTCATTTGCCTCCAGGATTCCAGCCAGTGCTCCAGGAGGTTGGGCACGTTCACACCTAGGGTCCCCTGAGCCTCGCGGTACGCACGGGTTCCCAGAAAGAGAGGTAGCCTTCCTCCGGATTACTAGGAGCAGGGTCTGCCGGGACACCCCTTCCGGGCTGGCGGTTCTCTGTCGGGGACTGGATGGGCTATGCCCAGGCAGCACCTCTCTAGGCATCCGGGGCTCCCTCCTCCGGCCCACGGCATGGCAAAGTGCCCGGGATGGACTTCATGGTCCCCGGGCAATCGTCCCGCAGGCGTCCGGGCCAGAGAGCTCTGGTGATCCTTCCCCGGGCTTGAGTCCCAGCCGGGGTTCTCAAGCCCCCGGGAATCGGAGGCCCCAAGCCCTGCGTGGGCAGGCAGGAAACCTACCGCGAATGCTCGGGGTGGGCAGATGGGAGTCCATCTGGTCGCACCTCTCCCCTCGGCCATCTGGTCACGTGCAATGCCTACCAATGGGGCGACCTGATGGCCGGGTCGGCCTGGAAGTCCCGATGAGGGCTCATTTGCCTCCCGGATCCCAGCCAGGGCTCCAGGAGGTCGGGCACATTCGCGCATAGGGTTCCCTGAGTCTCACGGTGCGTGCGGGTTACCAAAAAGGGGGGTAGCCTTCCCCCGGATTACTAGGAACAGGGTACTCTGGGACCCCTCTCGGCCTAGCGGTCCTCAGCCGGCAGCTGGACGGGCCAGGATGCCGCCCCAGCCCTGGGTCTGTCCCGGGGCTTGCCGCGTGGCAGGCTGCCCCGGATGGGGTCCGGCAGGCTTCCCCCTGCTGGACTGCTTACCCACCCCAGGCTCCGACCTCGGTCCAGCCGTGAGCAAAGGTGCCCGAATGAGGTCCCGGGTTCCATCGTGCCCGGGGAGCCTCCCCTTGCTTGGCTGGGTTCAGGAGCTATGGCCGGGGACCCTGAGGGCCCGGGGGGTGGCCTCCCCACCCCGGGCTCCGTCCTGGGTCCTGCCGCATGGCAGGGTGCCCGGGACGGGGTCTGGTGGGCCCGGGGAGGCTTCCCCTGCGCCTCCGGGCCTGAGAGCCCCGGCTGGGTCCAGGGGCCCCACCAGGCCCTGGGTCGGGGGCTCCGGCCCTGGGCTCCGTCCCCCGGCCTGCGGCACAGCCAAAGGCCCGGGACGGGGTTCCATTGTGCCCAGGGAGCCTCCTCTTGCTTGGCTGGGTTCAGGACCTACAGCCGGGGCCCCTGAGGGCCCTGGGGAGGGTGGCCTCCCCATGCCGGGCTCCATCCTGGGACGGGGTCCGGCAGGCCCGGGGAGGCTTCCCCTGCGCGTCTGGGCCTTGGAGCCCCGGCTGGGTCCAGGGGCCCTGCCGGACCCCGGGTCGGGTGCTCCAGCCCTGGTCCCCGTCCTCCGGCCTGCCGCTCCGCTACGGGCCCAGGACAGGGGTCTGTCGGTCCCGTGCAGGCCTCCCTTGCTTGTCAAGGTGTCCGCGGGCCCCGGGTCAGAGGGCCCGTCGGGTCCCCCTCGCAGCCTCCATGGCTGGGGCCCAGCTGGGGCACTGGGCCTCCAGTCCCCCATGCCCCGGCACCCGCTCACTCTTTCGTTGGGGCACAGAGCGACCAGATGGCTTTCCTTTCGAGCCCAGACATCTGGTCGTGCATTTCCCCTCGGCCATCTGGTCGCGCCTGTCCCCTCGGCTATCTGGTCGCGCCTATCCCTTCTGCCATCTGGTCGCGCCTATCCCCTCAGCCATCTGGTCGCGCGCAATGCTTTCCAATAGTGTGACCAGATGGCCGGGCTTGCCTGGAAGTCCCGATGAGTGTGCATTTGCCTCCCCGATTCCAGCGAAGGCTCCATGAGGTCGGGTACATTCACGCCTTGGGTACCCTCTGTCACCTCGTGTGCACGGATTACGAGAAAGGGGGGTAATTTTCCTCCAGATTACTAGGGAGAGGGTTAGTCAGACCTCCGTGTGGTCTGCCGATTCCAAAACAGGGGAAGGCAGAACCCGGGCTCGCCAGCCGGGGCCCCCAGGGGCCCGGGTACGCACCTGCCTCTCAGCCCCTTCCCGATAGTCCTTTCTCTCCGAGTTTGCTGGGTCAGACCTCCGTGAGGTCCGGCGATCCCGAGACAGGGGAAGGCAGCACCCGGGTCCGCCCGATGCGGGCCCCCAGGGACCCGGGTACGCACACCTGCCTCTCAGCCATCTTCCCGATGGTCCTTTTTCTCAGAGTTTGCTGGGTCAGACCTCCGTGAGCTCCGGCAATCCCGAGACGGGGGCAGGCAGCGCCTGGGGGCCCGGGTCTGTGCCTGTCTCTTGGCCCCTTCCCGATGGGCCTTTCTTTCGAGCCTGCTCGCCCCGGGAGCAGGCAGGGATGTGAAGCCGCCATCCCCCCCCGCGCAGGGCGGCCTGCCAGGGGATGCCCCGGCTATACTCTGATTTATTGGGCACTCTCGGTCCGTTTAGGGATGGACTGCTTGGCCAGCCTCGGCTGTTATTTCAAGCAAGGAGCTTCCTCCCTGCATGGACCATCTGAATCGAGGGCCTGCCGCGTGGCGGGAGGCCCTTCACCCTACCCAGCAGAGCGAAGGCCGAGCGGCCCCGGCAGCTTGTGCCCCCCAGTGGACTGACCCAGAGTGGAAGGGGTTGGGTGGCGCCAGGCCCTCGGATGTTGCTGCCGGCAGGTCCGTAGGCCCCGTGCGCCACGCCGTCACCACTCTCCGCCCAGCACATTTCCACAGCAGCTCGGAACGACCATTCCGAGGGGTGCCGCCACTGCCAGGCTCCGGCACCCCTGCATCTCACTCAGGCTGCACCTCGACCCGCCACTCCCTCCCGGGGAGACGGCTGAGCCTGCCGGTGCCCATGCGACCGCACCTCTCTCCACATTACATCACATTACCGAGACTCAAACCCAGTTCCCCAGGTCCGAGGTCGAACGCCCTAGCCTTTAGGCCAACTCCTTTGATCGCTCCATCTGTCACTTGGATAACTGTGGTAATTCTAGAGCTAATACATGCCGACAAGCGCTGACCTCCCGGGATGCATTCATTTATCAGACCAAGACCAATCCCGGCTCGCCTGGCCGCTTTGGTGACTCTAGATAACCTCAGGCAGATTGCACGTCGCTGTGACGGCGATGATACATTCAGATGTCTGCCCTATCAACTGTTGATGGTACTTTCTGTGCCTACCATGGTGACCACGGGTAACGGGGAATCAGGGTTCGATTCCAGAGAGGGAGCCTGAGAAATGGCTACCACATCCAAGGAAGGCAGCAGGCGCGCAAATTATCCACTCCCAACTCGGGGAGGTAGTGACGAAAAATAACAATAGAGGACTCTTTCGAGGCCCTATAATTGGAATGAGTACACTTTAAATCCTTTAACGAGGATCCACTGGAGGGCAAGTCTGGTGCCAGCAGCCGCGGTAATTCCAGCTCCAATAGCGTATATTAAAGTTGCTGCAGTTAAAAAGCTCGTAATTGGATCTTGGGATCGAGCTGGCAGTCCGCTGCGAGGCGAGCTACTGCCTGTTCCAGCCCCTGCCTCTCGGCGCCCCCTTGATTGACTGAGTGTCCTGGGGGTCCGAAGCATTTACTTTGAAAAAAATAGAGTGTTCAAAACAGGCCGGTCGCATGAATACTTCAGCTAGGAATAATGGAATAGGACTCCGGTTCTATTTTGTTGGTTTTCGGAACAGGGGCCATGATTAAGAGGGATGGCAGGGGGCATTCGTATTGTGCCGCCTGAGGTGAAATTCTTGGACCGGCGCAAGACGAACAAAAGCAAAAGCATTTGTCAAAAAGGTTTTCATTAATCAAGAACAAAAGTCGGAGGTTCGAAGACGATCAGATACCGTCGTAGTTCTGACCGTAAACGATGCTGACTAGCGATCCCGCGGCGTTATTCCCATGACCCTCCGAGCAGCTTCCGGGAAACCAAAGTCTTTGGGTTCCGCGGGGAGTATGGTTGCAAAACTGAAACTTAAAGGAATTGACAGAAGGGCACCACCAGGAGTGGAGCCTGCGGCTTAATTTGACTCTACACGGGAAACCTCACACGGCCCAGACACGGAAAGGATTGACAGATTGATAGCTCTTTCTTGATTCTGTGGGTGGTGGTGCATGGCCATTCTTAGTTGGTGGAGCGATTTGTCTGGTTAAATCCGATAACGAATGAGACTCCTCCATGCTAACTAGTTACGCGACCCCCAGCGGTCGGCGGCCAACTTCTTAGAGGGACAAGTGGCGTTCAGCCACACAAGATCGAGCAATAACAGGTCTGTGATGCCCTTAGATGTCCGGGGCTGCATGCGCACTACACTGAACGGATCAGCGTGTGTCTACCCTTCGCCGACAGGTGCGAGTAACCCGCTGAACCCCATTCGTGATAGGGATTGGGGATTGCAATTATTTCCCATAAACGAGGAATTCCCAGTAAGCGCGTGCCATAAGCTTGCGTTGATTAAGTCCCTGCCCTTTGTACACACCGCCCATCGCTACTACCGATTGGATGGTTTGGTGAGGTCCTCGGATTGGCCTCGCCGTGGTTGGCAATGGCCCTGGCAGAGCGCCGAGAAGACTATCAAACTTGACTATCTAGAGGAAGTAAAAGTCCCGTAGGTGAAACTGCGGAAGGATAATTAACGGCAGAGCGGCCTGAGTGACCAACGTCGCCAGCCTGAAGCCCGAAGTTTTTGAAAAGTTGCATGTGACTCTTGGCAGTGGATCACTCGGCTCGCGCATCGATAAAGAACGCAGCTAGCTGCGAGAATTAGTCTGAATTGCAGGACACATTGATCATCGACACTTCGAACGCACCTTGCGGCCCCGGGTTCCTCCCGGGGCTATGCCTGTCTGAGGGTCGCTCGATCGTCAATCGCCCCGGGGCTTCCCTGGGACACGGCTGGGGCCGTCGCAGGGTCAGCTCCACTCCCCCTTCATCCCCCCACAAGTTCATATCACCCGTGGCAGGGTCCCTCGCCGAGTCCTGCTGCGGAGGTACGCCGCTGGCGCGCCTGGCCCCGAGAAGGGGTCTGGCGACCGGTCTGCCGTGGGCCCGTCCCAGGGTGGCTGGCTGCGTGCTGCGCGTGACTGTCTGTGGTGTCCCACCGGCTGCCCGCGCGCACGTGCCTCGGGCGCCCACCTCTGCGGCCATCTTCCCGGCGAGGGCAAAACCCCTCCAGATGTAATCCTTGGAAACACACATCATTCCATGATGGACTATGTTTACTGTTTAATGCATGTTTTATATATCTATGTTGAACAGTTCATCTTTTTTATTTATTTTTATTTTGCTCCTCCGTACCGGCTTGCCCTTGAGCCCGTTATTTGTGACACTTGGGTACTTCCTTTTAGGGAGGGCTCTTCACCAGCAGTCCCTTGTCCCCCCAGCGCCTTGAGACCCTCACAGGTGAGTTGTGCGCTCTACAAATGTACTGATTGATATATGCCATTGGATGTCACAGCTTTCCCCTCCCCACGCAGCCCCATATTCCAGGAATTAAAAATTACCAGTCTTAATGTTCAAGCCTAAATAATCCCATCAAGCGGTCTGTGGTATTGTCATTGCTAGAGCAATGCGGCAGTAAGATATGTCTACTACCAGAGGCACACCTACTCTCGAGGATACCCCCAGCATGCAATCTCACTGGTTCCCCTGACAGATTTGTTCTTCAGGTCTCTCTAAAAGGGGGGGTGCCTTCCTCTTCTCTCAGGGATTCAGGGGGAGGTCCTGGACACGGTTACGGAAGTCTTGGGGCGACTGCTTGCAGTTAAGATTTAAATTAAATACTTTTCATTTCACACTGGTGAATATTTATGCACCTAACGAAGCACAGGAATCCTTTATCTTCGAGTCTCTGACACCGGCACTTCAAACCTCAGACACAGTTATCTTTATTGGGGCAACATGAATCTTGTGATGGACACCACTTTACATCGATCTGGACAGCGCTCTGACCTAACAGATGCATTTACTACATTAGGTTTACAGTGGATGGCTGACTGCAGACTACAGGATGTTTGGCGCTCCCTCCATCCACTTTCTAAGGATTACATGTTTAATTCAGCTGCCCATAAAACATATGCATGCATGGACTATTTACTAGCCACTTAATCTTTACTAGCTCTTGTAGGAAAGTAGTATCTGCTTCTTATGGTTGCCCCCACTTTTTGCTGATGTAACACTGTTTTTGGACTAGTCTGACTAGGATCCTGCTATCCAGGACCACAGTCTATCTGCTTTCTCCCTTAAATTGCTATTCATGTACTTTAGGTACACTCCAGATTGGATACTGGGGTACCCTTATCAGTCCCTAGTATATGGTACACCATGTACCCATGGCATAGGTACCCCAGCGGCCTCCCATGGACTGAAGTATGTATTATGCCACCCATGAGAGGCCATTCAAATTGACATGACAAGTCTGCTACAGCAGACTATGTAAGCTGGTGCTTGCACCACTTACTTAAGATATAGGTTCACCATATCTATCTAAATCACTACACTTAAATACCTATCGGTCACCCCTATGGAAGGCCTTATCAATCCTGAAGGCAGGGTGGGTTTTACATGAGAGGGTGCCCCTGCATGAGCAGAGCCCCTCTGCAGCCTTCGGAGGCCATTATCCAGGGTTGTTTGTGATGCGCCAGACATATATGTTTAAGTGCATTATAACCTTGCGGTAAATGCTAACTTTAAAATGGCTGCTTAGAAACATGTCGTGTTTTGTGTCAAACACATTATAATCATACCTCCACATCAGTAACAGGTGAGGGAGGTATGATACCACCCTTCCAAAGGGACATATGTCTGTCACCGGTCTACCCAGTACCAGCTTTCTCGACCTGGGCAGCACAAAATAGACGCTGCCAGCCAGAGACACGATTCTGCTCTCCTGCTGCTGAGCCAAGCTCAAGCAGAGAAAGGCATGACATTCTGTCACAAGGAGGTGTGACCACCTCCCAGACAGGGTTTAGTTTATTGGGGCTGAGAGTGCCAGAAAGTCTGCACTGGGGGCACATTTGGCGTCCCTGTGCATAGTTCAGCTCAAACCAGTTCTGTAAGCCATTGGCTCCTGCTCTGGTGCAAAACTGGACAAAGGACATTGGTGGAGCCACCCCTCTGTCCTGCCCCTCCCCTAGGAGGGTCCACAGAATCTTTCCAACCCCGTCCCATGGGTATAAAGTGGGTTACCTGACTACAGGACTTTAGATTTTACCGGGACAAAATTCTGCTAAGAAGAAACCAAGTACTTCAACTGCCTGCACAACGCTGGATGACTGAAGAATCTCCCTTGGAGTAAAGGAGTTACTCCCCTGTAATAGCAGGCACCTAAACGCATCTGACCGGTTTGCTTCTCCCAAACTCCTGAGGACGTCGAAGATTTCAGCAACACAGGAGGTGGGTTTCCGAAGGTCCCTGAGGTAGATCTGCCCTCTCAATGATTCTGAGACCAGTATCCCTCGTGGGGACCATGCAACCTGAACCCCTGTGCATCGCGTACATTTGCAATTGCATATACTTGTTGATGATTACCGAGCTTGTGCATTGGACTCTGTGTAGTCCTGACCCCGAACAGTATTTGCACCGAAGATATCCGTCCTCCACTCTCAAAGTGTCCTGTGGGCTGGTACTTTGCAATCTAGCTTGAAGTCTCCTCGCGATCCCTGGTCCGTTGGCCTGTGGGTCCTGGCGAGGGTCATCTTGTTTGTTCTTGGGCTTACCTGGTTGCTGCAGATGTGCCCTGACTCTCCATTGCTTGGAGAGTCCCCTGGACCTTGCTGGTCCACACCGTAACCTGTTTACTCTGATCGTGTGGGTTGCATTTGCTAAGGCTTGTTGGTGCTCCAGCCAGACATCGACCCCTCAGCACTCGACATCCTTTATAGGACAGCTCACCTCCGGATCTTGGTCATCCTCAACGTCTCCTGGTCCCTGTGGCTGCAGATTCAAGCAACCCTTCTTCGCACCTGAAGCACTCGACATCGGTGGGCATTCGACTACTGAGCCCCTGGTCACCTGAAGTGACCCAGACTCTGTCCCCTCTGCTTTCAGGTTCTTCGCACCTCGAATCCAGACTTGGATTCCAACGGACATTCTTCGCCCTCATGGCAGCAGTACTTCTATGCAACTCTCCATTGAAAGCGACAAAGGTTTCCGACACCACTTGACCCCTTGCACCAGGCTCCTCTGGGATAGGTAACATGGGTACCTCAGTACTCACTGGTGGGTTGGCCTTAGAACCTCCTATGTTCCAAAGGGTTTGCTCGAAGTCCTCAGAGAAGTGTCCTTAGTTTGTAACTTTACAACCGCGACTATCCCATAGAGTTGTACGGAGCGAGCATTCGTGTTTCCACACTACACCTGTCCTTCGTGGGCTCCCTTTGTCCCTCCTCTGGGTGGTTACTTGGGGTCCCAGCGATTCTACGTGCTCTAGGCACTGTGTTTAGTCAAGTTTATTGTTATACAATTTTTATAGTATATGGTTCGGTCTCCCCCTGGAGCCCGCTGTGTAATTTGCTATTTACGAATGTTCTTTTGATTCTGTATTGTGTACTTTGTGCCCTAGTCTCGTATAGAGACTAGTAGAGAGTGTTATATATATTAATAAATACATATTTTTATACAACACTGTGTGGTTCTCCTTTCATTTAGTCATTTAGGAGGTGATATTCTGGTAAAACAAGCTGCTTTACATTCCTTCAAGATTAGGCCTGAAGGCTTCTCTCCACAGCTACCACTAGGAGAGCTTTATAAAGGTTATCTTTGACCTCATACATCATAAGGGTTGTGTGGACTGGGACAGGGTGCCACTTTAATTAGTGGACAGCATATACCAGACCACCTTCTCACAGCTCTCATTATGGATGCAGCATTGCTCCCCGCTCCCTCTCAGAACATGCCCCTCTTTCTCTGTCTCTCTGAGTAGATATTACTCATCCTATGACTTCTGGGTGGCGTCTTAGGGACTCTTTACTTCAGGCCCCAGCCACAGTCAATTCCCTCTGCAACACTTTAGTAAATTATCTCCGCATGAATGACACTGGGGAGGGGCTCCTGGCATTGGTATGGAAGGCCCTCAAATTGGTGGTACGAGGGGACCTCATCGCAGTTTCGGCAGCGGATAACGGCTTACGACGTGATAAGCAGCTACAACTAGAACATTCATTTGCTCGAAGCTATATACAAGTGGACGGGTGTCCCCAGGGTCTTGAGGGAGCACAAGAAGGTGAGACTTCTCCTTAAATGCCTTGATCTTGATAGGGCGGAATATGCTCTAGTGCGCCTCAAACATACATTTTACCTTGGTATCAATCACTGCAGGAAGATTCTAGCACGTCGCCTACATAGCAAAATCGATGCCGGTGTGGTCAAAGAAATATGCACTGGACCTCACTTGGAAGCCCACTCCGATGCGGAGATCGCTTCAGCTTTGAGCCTTCTACAGCTCTCTTTACTTCACCAGGGACAGTCCCATTGGAGATCTTCTCCCTTATCTTAGTGAGGTCAATCTTACTATGCTTCACCCCACGGAGGCTGATGCTTTAGACTAACCCACATGTATTTACGAAGTGATATTGGCTATTAGCTAGTCTGAAAGTGTCAAAAACTCCCAGTCCTGGCAGTTTTAGCGCCCATTCTGCAAGGTCTTTTGTCAGGACCTTCCCCCTATACTTACGCTGCTCTATACTTTTTTTGCCAATTCAGGTTCCCTTACTGCTTCAATGTTAGAAGCTGCTATATTGGTTATTCCCAAACCAGGCAAGGATCCGGCCTTATGTGGATCATACAGACCCATCTCGCTATTAAACATATATGCCAAATTGTTCACTGGCATCCTAGAGCATTGCCTCAAACCTATTATGTTGGGTTTGATAGATCTAGATCAAGCAGGATTTTTTCCAACACGTCAATGTGGCAATAACACCAAGTGCCTCCTATATTTTGGATAAAATCCATCATCCATTGTTCCTTGCCATAGATGCCAAGAAGGCCTATGACCGCGTCCATTGGTCCTCTCTCTTTGCGACCTTACAAAGGTTCAGTTTTGGGGCATGGCTAGCAGCCTGCGATGGCGGTCGGAGCCTGGTAGAGCTCCGGACCCTCGGGGGCATAACTCCTCCTATACCATCGACACCGGGCCCTACCTGGTCCGGGACGGCGTCACCACGGCGCTGTAGCCCTGGACATCGGGGAACGCTGAGGAGATCACCTGGGGCCGCGTTGCGCTGGAGCCCTCAATCGGGACCTACTCGCCGCGGAGCCTGTGGTGACGCCGGGACCTGGCGTGCGGCGTCGACCGTGCGCGACGCGGAGGACCCTGGGAAATGTAGTGAGGGACCTACCCCGGGCTTGGAGACGGCGGAGCGCTTGGCCTCCCTTGCGGCGGTGCCCTCCCTACCCCAACTGCACTGGCGAGGGACCGAGACGCGGAGGGGCGATTCCTTACAGCTGGCTGTGGACGGCCGCATGGCCTAACAGTGATTCCGCACCAGGGAGCGCCCGAAGTCTGTGGAGTGTTGGGGGCCGGGATGGCCCGTTGCGGGACGATGCGGTGAGTGCTGACGCCGCATGGCCTCATATGAACCGGCACATATTACCCCTAAGCATAGCAGATGACTGAGGCCCACGGTGGGCATGTCCCTTAGAGACCAGAGACTGGGACGCTGCAGATGCAGGCTGAGAGCCCCCCCG
Source organism: Triturus cristatus (assembly GCF_964204655.1). Classification (NCBI taxonomy): domain Eukaryota; kingdom Metazoa; phylum Chordata; class Amphibia; order Caudata; family Salamandridae; genus Triturus; species Triturus cristatus. The sequence continues at coordinate 1,078,622,879 of NC_140589.1, read as the reverse complement.
ATGGACATTGGGGAAATAGTCAACCCTCCAACATGTCTGAGCGCTCTAGCCATCCGCCCCGGCCCGGAGCTGCACCTTCTGAGCCCGCTGATGGACCACCCGATAAATTAGACCTCATTCTTCAGGAGATCCGAGACACTAGAGCAGCACTTGAATTGCAGATGGGTACACTTCCTACGAGCTTGACACTGCTCAGAGCGGACCATGGTAAACTGGCCGATACGGTCAAGGATCACGGACAATCCCTCTTGGACCTAGACCCTCGAGTTACAGCAAACTCATCCGCCTTACAACAAATGCAACAACAGATGACAAGCCTTCTAGATCGAGTGGAAGGTGCAGAAGGAAGGAACAGACGTAATAATATACGCGTTATTGGCCTGCCAGAGCGCAGTGAGGGGTCAAGGCGGCAGACTTTATGGAAACATGGTTTAGGGAACATGTGGCGCCTGAGGGCCTCTCATCATACTTCTGTGTTGAACGGACCCACAGAATACCAACTGGGCCACCCAAACCTGGCGTACCACCCCGCCCTCTGATAGTTAAAATCCTAAACTATACTGACTGCGACGTCCTACTGCAGAAGGCGAGAGACAAAGCTATAATCCAATTTGAAAATCACTGTATATCTTTATACCCAGACTATACCATCTTAGTGCAGAGACAGAGGTCGTCCTATCAAGCGGTGAAGAAAAAACAACAAAAAGCACAACTCAAATATGCACTTCTGTATCCAGCCCGGCTGAAAGTTATTTATGACAAAAAGACTCACTTCTTTGAGAGCCCAGCAGACGCCGAGGAATGGATGGAAGTTATGTGTATTGGCTCTAGCCAGCTCAGTCACTCGGTCCGCTCTTCTCAGGACTCAGACACTCTTGCTAAACAAAGCTCCCGTCGTTCTCAAATCGCTCCGGCCAGAGTAAAGGTGGCACTGGTCCATCGCGTGATCAGCAATGTCGCGACCTTGCCATTGCCGGGGCATTTCGCGCAGATGCCAACAAGATCCCCACGGACTCGGAGGACAGCACCCTGAATTCGGACTCTGAACATAGCATAACTCTCTTCCCCACAATGACACCTCACGCAGCAGACGACATAATTGACAACTGAACACTGATGCCTACTCTCTAATGTTATCAGAAGTATCCTTTGATACATGCTTTAGTCGATACAGATTCTACAATTTAAGAGACTGTTTTCATGAATGTATATATGAACATTATCACTCTGCTATTGTCGGCCTATTCAATTGGGGGGATTGAATTGTTTGATGCAATGACACAGATAGATTCCCCATGTCAATGGGACTAGACCCATAGTTTTGTGGGGCCATTGGAACTTTCGCTTACAAACGACTGGTGAAGACAGGAATATTGTCTTAGACACATTTACTTATGATGTCCCCCAGGGCAGGGTTTCATAGAGCCGCCGGGTTGCGGACCATACTAGGACCATGGCCATGACTCAGGGCAGCCATCTCCCTACTAGCGTATGCACTGTTATTTGTTATGTATTGTTTGCACATTATAGTTGGGCCCAGCGTAGTTTAGGCGCTGAGCCGAGTTTTGTTGCTGTTTCGGGGAAAAGGGACTCCTTGTCGAGCTTGGTCTACTGGCTCCGCGAATGCTGGGGCTCCACACTATGCAAGGTAACATGCCCGGGACAGCTCTCACTTTAGGGTCCTATAACCTAATCACATGGAATGTACGTGGGCTAGGGGCGATACAGTAATGTCATCAAGTGCATGCATACCTCCTCAGGCGCAAGACTCATGTGGCGTTCCTCCAGGAATCCCATATCACCGAATCTGAAACACAAACAATGCGCAAGAAATGGAGAGGTCAGATTTACTCTACTAACTACTGGGCTTTTGCCAGAGGTGCGACCGTCTGGGTACACCATGGGGTCCCTTTTCTTGAATTGGAACGCCGAGTTGATGACCAAGGGAGATATATTTTGCTGAAAGGCACGCTAGATGGCTCCCCAGTGGTGCTTGGCAGCGTTTATGCCCCTAATTTTGATCAGGACCACTTCCTGCATAAACTAGGAGTGGCATTGGTGGATTGGGAGAGTATCCCCTGGGTCCTGGGGGGAGATTGGAATGCTGTACTGGACACTACTTTAGATAGATCACACCCACCCCTACATGGTACCACTGCTAATAAATTGACCGAACAGTTTACGACGTGGACTAGCGGTTGGACGCTCTCAGACACATGGCGATGCCTTCACCCCACCCACAAAGAATACTCCTTTTATTCTTCAGTACACAGTCTCCACACCCGAATTGATAGATTCCTCTGCTCTAGATCCATCACTACACAGGTCTGTCAGTCTACATACTTGGCGAAAACCTTCTCCCACCATAACCCATTGGAGCTCACACTCAACTGGGGCAAGGTACCTACCCCAGTTCCTACTTGGAAATAACACCCACAGTTATTGGACGATGCTCCAATCCATGCAGCCCTTTCTGACACCTTATCGCAATATCTAGCTGAAAACTGGAACACAGCCTCCTCTAATCTGATTGAATGGGATGCCCTGAAGGTAGTGGTGCGGGGGGTGTCGATAGGACGACTGGTAGGAGCCAGACAGGAGATACACCAACGACTATTGGGCATTGAACAGCGAATGAATACGCTTGAGCATGAGACGGTGTCAGATCGCAATAAAAAAGAAGCCCTGCAATCTGCCTATATAGACCATGCAGACACACTGGAAACATTGCAGACAATAGACCACAGAGCATTCCTACAACGAAAACACGCGGAGGCGGATAGGTCGTGGGCTCTGCTCGCATGCATAGTTCGGGATAGACCAGATACCCCAATCATAATTAGAATCCGTACACCCACTGGACATATAGTCAATACACAAAGAGAAATAAACACAGCCTTTTATGCCCATCTTAGAGCGCTTTACGCACCACCCACCCCTGTGGAGGGCCCCTCCATAACGGAGTTCCTACAAGATCTCCCCTTTCCCAAACTCGCCGAAAAAATAGAAAAAAACCATAGCTGGCCCCATAACCCAACAAGAAATCTGAGATGCAATTAAGGGTCTGCGTCGTAATAAAGCACCTGGGATGGATGGGTTACCTGGGGAATTTTACCACGCATACCAAGAGATCTTGGTACCCACGCTGGAATCAGTATATAAACTTGCCTTCGAGACTGGCCACCTTCCACATTCCACCATGCAAGCAATGGTAGCATCGATACCCAAACCGGACAAGACGGCTTAGAACTGTTTAATTATAGACCCCCCTCTCTGCTAGCTACGGATTATAAAATCTTAAGTAAGGCCCTTGCTAATCGCATACAGCCACATCTTAATAGGCTCATACACAGTGATCAATGCGGGTTTCTACCGAATCGTAGCACATCCCTAAATAACAGACGGCTACATTACGTCATGACGGCTGCTTCACGTGCATACCAGTATGCGGGCTGCATTGCATTAGACCTCAGACAGGCTTTTGATTCCCTTTCCTGGGACGTTATGTTTGCGACATTGCGAAATTTTGGGTTCCCGGACACATATCTCAAATGGGTTCGCTTATTATATACATCCCCCACAGCCAGAGCACGTACGGGCCGATACATCTCCGATCAATATTCTATCTATAGGGGTACCAGACAGGGGTGCCCACTGTCTCCCCTAATGTTTGTGCTCGCGCTGGAGCCCCTGGCTATAGCACTCAGAAGATCGGCGGACCAACTCGGCATCCCCATTGATGGTACAGACCACTTACTATCTATTTATGCGGATGACATACTCCTGTATTTACGAGATCTGACGGCGGATAATACCCCTCTTCCTGGGGTGTTTGCCAACTTTGAACGCCTTTCGGGCCGGGCTATAAACCATGGGAAATCTACCACCCATTTCTTCTGGGACACGCCATACCCAAATACCCTGCAGTTTGGCGACTACACGTTACCAGTGGCCCCCACCACCTTTTTTTTTTTTTTTCTTTTTTTTTTTTTTTGAAACCGTTTATTACAGGTCTTAAAAGTATACAAGTATGGGCCCACAACCTTCTGGCCGGCCGCTAGCAATAGTAGGAACACACGACATATATACATGGAACACGTGGTATTACAGGAGGAGTATTTCTCAATAGATAACAATGTCGAAAACCACATCATCCAGGCCCCATTATGCGGTTTCATTTTAAATTAAGAACAACAAAAATTAAAACTACACCCACAAGGCAACCCACAATCAAAAATAGCAGCACGTGCTCCCCAAGAGGGGGGATCCCAACTATACACAGAAGTGTGAAGAGGGGGAAGAGAGCAAAGCGAGGACTGGGGGAACCCAATGCCCGGCAGCGGGGGAATGAGTCGGCTAAGGGGATGGGGCTGGCGAGGGATCAGGCAGCAGCGGTGGCGCACAGATGCCCCCTCGGTAGGCATTCCAGGGGCCCCATACTTTCACCCATGTCCCAGGCTTACCCCTCGCCACATACACCACTTTTTCGCGAAACATGCACCAGTCCATGTGTTCTTTCCAGGCGGAGACCGTCGGGGGCCTCTGGGATCCCCACAGTTGAGCAATATCACGCTTGGCTACCATATATCCCAGAGTCACCCACCACATCTGCGGCGCTGAGTAATCAGTCGGTTCCCACACATTCAACAGGCATCTTCTCGCTTCAGGCAACAGCGCCACATGCGTAACCAGACGCAGCACCTCATGTACACCACGCCAGAACCCCTCTACCTCCGGGCACTCCCACAAAATATGCATAAAGGTCCCCAAAGCACCACACCCACGCTTACATAACCCATCTCCGGCATAGCCCATACGCAGAAGCTTTGGCCCCGTCATGTAGACCCGGTGGAGTATCTTGAGCTGGACGAAGCGAAGGCGAGCCGGTATGGCCACCTCCTTCGGGGAGGCCACCGCGGAGGTCCAGTCCTCGTCGTCCAACTCCAGCCCGTCGGCAACCCAAGCCGCACGAAGGGCAGCCAACAGGCCCGAGCGGTCGTTTATCAGCTTTTTATATATAAGTGAGATCGTGCTGTCCGGGACATGCCCATCCAGCACTCTATCTTCCAGGGGGGAATATTCCGGGATGGAGGCAACATTCGTGAAGACGGAACCCAGCGCATGACGGACCTGCAAATACCGGAAGTATTCACTGCCCTGCAACTGAAATTCCGTCTGCAGCATATCGAACGTTTTAAATCCTCCCCCCGTCCAAAGATACCCCACTTTACTGATACCTATCATGTCCCACTTCTCAAAGCCCTTAGAGGTCCACAGGGAACCTAACCGCTCAGACGCGTATAGTGGTGATGCCCGGGTCAAACGGTCCTTCCACCCCATAGCTGCATTGGCCGCGTGCCAGACTTGCACCATGACACGCGTGGGGCCCGTCAGACGAGCGTCGGGCGCGCTAGAGTAGAGCGCTCGATTGTAGTCGCCACCTGGCAGGAGCATCTTGTCCATCTCAAAAGCCGGGTTTAAGGCGGGCCCGTAGAGGCCATGGTTAATGGCAGCGAGCTGGGAGGCCCAATAGTACCGTTTAATATCCGGGAGGGCAATCCCCCCGTCAAACCATGGGAGCGTCAGCTTAGCCAGCGCAATGCGCGGCCTCCCGTCCCAGAACAGGCGGCGTTGCGGACTCTCCACCTCACGGAAGTAGCGCGCCGGGACCAAGTCCATAGTGTTCTGCAAAGCGTACAGAAAACGCGGCAGAGACATCATCTTGAACAATGCCGCCCGGCCGAGCGGCGAAAGCGGCAGGCGCCGCCATCGTGCGACATCTACCCGCAGACGCTGGATGGGGGGGAAGCAGATTCCGTTCATACCGGGCCTCCTGGTCCAGAGTAATGAAGACACCCAGGTACCGAAATCCCTGCGGGGCGATCTGGATCGGATAGCCCCGCGGGAGAATAGGAGCCTCCCCAGAGAGAACATACACACACGATTTAGCCCAATTGATGACGAGACCGGAGTTACGACCAAACGAGTGTAAAACATCAACTAGGACTATAAGTGATTTGCGTGGGGAGGCTAGGTACAGAAGGATGTCATCAGCGTATAGGGATACGCGATCCTCATACTCGGGGGTCCAACGGAGACCACGGATGGAAGGCTCCCACCGCAGCCACTCCGCCAGGGGCTCCAAGGCAAGCGCAAAAAGAAGCGGCGACAGGGGACAGCCCTGCCGCGTGCCCCGGCCCAGCTCGAACGGGGCCGATACTCTTCCGTTCACGACCACCTGTGCCAATGGGCCCGCATACAGCAATTTGACCCAACTGATGAATCCTGGGCCAAACCCGAACTTAGCAAGCATCGCCCAGATGTATGGCCACTCAAGCGTATCAAACGCCATGGTGGCGTCTAAGGACGCCAAAATGGCCGGCTCCCGTATGAATGGGACGCGCGCAAGCACCCCATGCAAACGCCGCAGATTAAGGGCTGTATTGCGATGGGGAATGAAGCCAGACTGGTCCTGGTGAACCAGATCTCCCACCACACCGACCAGCCGATTGGCGAGTACCTTAGCGAGAATTTTGGGCTCCGCATTCAGTAGTGAGATAGGCCGATAAGAAGTAACCCGATCCCGAGGTCTCCCTTCCTTGTGGATCACCACGATTGTAGCCAGACGCTGGTCAAGCGGGAGGGAGCCCACTGAGTGGGCCGCAAGGAACATTGCGCGGAGGTGAGGCGCCAATGTATCCGGTCGCAGCTTATACAGCTCGATAGGGATACCATTCGGGCCCATGGCCTTGCCAGAAGCGACCGAGCGTATGGCGAGGGCGATTTCGTCGGAGGTGGGAGCGGCGTCCAGCGACACCCTGTCCTCCCCGGACAGGGAAGGCAGTGCGATATCTCTGAGCAGGGCACGGGAGTCCTCTTCCGAGCAAGAAGAGACCGGGGAATACACCTCGCGGAAATACTCCGCGAAGCAGGAGACAATTTCTTCTGGTTCAGTTACACACACACCATTCGTTTTCTCAATCAGCGGGACCACACGATTCGCTCTTTCCTTTTTATCCAACCACGCTATCAGTTTACCAGCCTTATCACCCACATCATACAGCCGCCCCTGTTGCTCTCTACTAAGGCCCCTGGCCGCCTCCGTAACTAGGGCTCTATAAGCCGCCTGCTTGAGCTGGAGGACATGTAGTGCAGCGTCCGTCACCCCATCTTCTAGATTACCCTCCAGCTCCGCTATTTCAGCCTCCACCCGGGTAACCTCCTCCCGCTCACGCCTCCGGGCGTGGGAAATAAGGGATAGGGCCTCCCCTCTAAGTACTGTTTTGAAGGCCTCCCACAGGGAGATAGCTGAAGGCACTGACCCCACGTTCTCCTCAAAATAGCGCTGGAGGGATTTAATCAAGTCAGCGCGAATGGTGGGGTCGCGCAGGTACCAGGAATTGATTGGGACCACCCTGCTCGCAGCCCTCGGAAAGACATCAACATGCAACAGTAGCGGGGAGTGGTCCGGGATACCCCGTGCCAAATGGCGCACCTCCCCCACCCTCCCGACATGGGCCGCCGGGACAAGGACATAATCAAGCCGTGAGAGACTACCATGGGCCCCCGAGTGGAAAGTGTATTGCAACTGTGTGGGATGTTTTAAGCGCCAGCAGTCCACCAATCCCAGTGTATCCAAGAGGCCGGATAGCCACGCCTGTGCCCGGGGGAGGTCCCTAGGGGGGTGACGATCCACAGTTCCAGAAACCACCGCGTTGAAATCCCCCCCACCACCAGAAGCCCCCCCGGAAGGCCAAGGAGGAGGCGCCCCAGATCTGCAAAGGTAGTCGACTGCAACCCCGGTGGGACGTACACTGACACAAAGACAACCACTTTGCCCTCCATTCTCCCCACCAAGACAGCGTAACGTCCCCTGTCATCATGAAGCACCTCATCAATTTCTAACGGGAGCGAGTTCTTTACCATGATACCCACACCCCTCGAGCCTGACGTGAAGCCCGAGTGGGCCACAAGGCGGTAGCCACGCCGATTCATGGCGCAGAAGGAATTGCCGATAAGGTGTGTCTCCTGCAGGAAGACCACATCAGGCGAGAGTCGCTTCAGATACTGCAGGACCACACCTCGTTTAATCCTGTCCCCCAGTCCATTAACGTTCCAAGACAACAAAGTCAATTCCCTACCCCCCATCATACACAAAGACCATCCTTCGTCCCCCCGAGAGCACAGTAGAGCCTACACAAAAAAAGGGCTGCCTTGTGATAATAACAAACAACGCCCCATCCCTGCCCACCCACCCCAACAAAACTCCCCCCTCCCTGCACCCCTGCATGAGCCCAAACAGCCCCCCCAATGTGCAGTGTGCCTGTCGCCCCATAGATAGTTAAACTAACCAGACCCCCAGAGGAGGAGGGAGAACCCCCAAGAGACCCCACACAACCTCCATAGGAGGGGAAATTAAGCAATCCGACGTATAGTCAAAAGTGGCATCATTTTTGTCCCAAGCGAGGCCTAATATTAGTCCCTCAGTCTTGATCCGGCGAGCCCTCTCCCCCGGCCGCTCCCCCCCCCGCCACCCCGATCCCGATCTCCAGACAGAGTATCCAGCCAGTCCCCGGCCGCTTCGGGACGATCAAAAAAGTGCGTGCGACCTTCCACCTCCACTCGCAGCTTAGCTGGGAAGAGCATGGCGTACTTGATGTTTAGGTCCCGAAGACGGCGCTTGACACCAAGGAAGCTCAGTCTCTGCTTCTGGACCGCAGGGGTGAAGTCAGGATAAAAATTAATATCCATATTATCAAGTCTAATCGGTCCCCGTAGTCTGGAGGATAGCGTCTGTCCCGAAAATTAAAAATCCGGGCGATGAGAGGTCTCGGAGCGGCTCCGACCTTAGGCCTTCCCCCGGGAACCCTGTGGGCTCTCTCCACAGCAAAGAATTTACTCAGCCCCCGTGGCTGGAGATGGTTGACGATCAGGTCCTCCATGAAAAGGTCCGCCGCCGCTTCCTCACGTCCCTCAGGCACCCCGATGATACGGATGTTGTTACGCCGGGCCCGACTCTCGGAGTCCTCCAGGCGACGATCCATCAGCGCACTCGCCCGAGCAAGCCGGCGCACCTCCGTTTGCAGGGCCGCCACATCTGTCGTAAGGCCCGATGCGGTGTGGGCCAAAGAATCAACTCGGTCGTTGGTCTTGGAGAGATCGGCCCTTAGCAGGCCAACATCTACGAGGACCGAGTCGATCTTCTGCGCCAGTGTGTCAAAACGCTGGCCCACAGAGGCCTTCATCTCGGCGATGGCGCCCATGACATCCCGCAGAGTCAGATCCGTGGGCAGATCGGGGGCATCAGTAGGGCCTTCAGGAGACTTGCGGGGCACCTCAGGAGATCCCTTCTGGAGGGTATAGCGATCCATGCTGTTGGACTGTTGGGCTGCGCCACGCCGGGTCGATTTTACCTTTGCCCGATCGCCATCTTGTTTCGTGGCCATGGTCCCAGTCTCCCGATCGCACCAGCCACGTCGTGAAGGGCAGGCAAGCCGGTCTACGGGCTCCGGGGGGGTGCCACCCCAGATCAGCGGGGCGGATCACAGCCGGCGGGCAGGCGGGGTCCCCCAGAGAGGCCACACCAACACACAAAGCCCCGTGACCCAACCTCGCATAGACAGCAAGGAGGGTACGAAAGCGAAAGTGCGGGTTCCGCGAGCCACCAAGCCCTGCCCGCCGCTGTTATTCACTTCGTCACTGGATCGCCCCACAACGCAAATCCGGGGTTCGGCTAGGAGAAGGCCGCAAACCTCAATCGGTGGTAAAGTCGGTGTCCGAGGTCCGATTTGGAAGCGGAAAACGGGCGCCACCTCAGCTCGGGTTCACCAACACAGTCCCCTCATCTGGGACAGGATATGTTCAGGATAGTGATAGGAGGTCGCGGAGGTCCTCGGGAGCCTCGCACCTACGCGGCCATCTTGGTATCGCGCTAGGCTCCTCCCCCCGCCCCCACCACCTTTAAATACTTGGGCATCCATATATACAGAACGCAGACAGATCAAATTGACGGCAACATTGGGCGAGCTATAACGGCCCTGCGAGCCAGTGTGACTTTCTGGTCCTCGTTACCTCTATCGGTGATGGGCAGAGTCGCCATCTTGAGGATGGTGCTATTGCCTCGCCTATTATTACTTCGTAAATTTACTCATCGCTCTCCCACTGTCCATTTTTAACACGGTGAATACTATACTGGTAAATCTCATCTGGGGCACAGGCCGCAGACGAATGAGCCTGAGGAAGCTCCAACTGAGTACTCAAAGTGGCGGTCTGGGCGTCCTCGACTTCAGGGCCTACTACTATGCTAGTCAGCTCCAATGGATATCGTACTGGACTGCGGGGAAAAATCTGCAGGAGATTGGATTTACACTCCATAGATTGGACTGGGGCGAACTGCACTCCTTAATGTTGCCCAGGGCCAAGATCCCTGCTGATAGCCCTCCCCTATTGACGACAGATTTACAATGCTGGAGAAAGGCATTATCATATACCTCCCCAACGACCCCTTACGCAACGAGCATTCCCCTCTTGGGGATTCCCACACCACAAGGTAGACTCACGAGGACCAGGCTGCGGGAATGGGCAGACGCTGGGGTAGAAGACATTGGTGCATTCTTCGGCAATGGTACCATGCTAGACCATGATTCCTTCCGGCAGTCTACAGGTACACCACTACGCTTATATTTACTACACGCTACTGTGTCCCACTGTATTAGACACGCCTGGGCCCCACAGAGGAGTGAACCCCCACAACATAATCTAGTACATCTCTTGTATTATATGGGCAATGGGGGACACTTGGTCCGATGGTTGTATACTGGTATCCGGACACATGCAGCAGTCACACTCACAGCCCTTAGGACACGCTGGTCCGCAGACTCCAATATTGAACTTACTGATAAGGCCTGGGAATGTATGATTGAACACCCCAAAAAAGTATCACGTAACGCGAGACTGAAGTTTATTCAGCTGATGGTCCTCCATAGAGCATACCTTACCCCTGGGAGTATACATCGCATGTTCCCAGAATCCCCCCCATCATTGTCCCCACTGTAAAGGAGATGAGGCAGACTTCCTCCATATGCTGTGGTCTTGCCCCTGCCTTAGCGACTACTGGGTGGGAGTCCGCTGCGCTCTGAGCGAAGTCACACAAATCCCTGTCCCGGACGACACGCGGTATTGTCTCACAGGCCTCTGCAGACGCACAAAGGTACAGAAGGTACAGTTAAAGTTTTTAGACCTGGCCCTTATCCTGGCAGTGCGAGCCCTTACCATGCGGTGGAAGTCCCCTAGGCGTCCCGCGTCGTCCAAGTGGCAGTCTGACATGCTTCAGTGGGGGAGGGCAGAGAGTGCAGCTCTTCATAGAGAGGAGGAGAGGGGACTCAGGAAGCAGCCCATCTCGATGAAATGGGAGGCTATGCTGCTTAAACTAGAATCACTTGACTTATTACCTCCACAGAATACCCCAACCCTCTAGCACACAAGGTTATCATATGACTTCTTAGCTATAGGTCTCGAGACCCAAACACACGCTTTCTAACCCACGGACATTACAGCCCTTCGAGTTTTATACCTTAGCGTCATAGATGGATTGAGATGGAAGCCTATATAAGACCGACCAGGAGTAGGGCTTGGGTGGGCTAGGGAGGGAAGGGGCATGGTTAAATAGGTTTTTTATGGTTCATTGGACTTTAACGGTTTTGTATTGTAATTTTCTATTTCTAGAATCTAATGTAGTGATATTCACGATGTCACTGTCGATCACTATCCTCAAGTTTATTTTCTTTTTTCTTATCTCTTGAGGAATGACACATACGGAAGCTGCATGTACTATGTATAGTGTACTTTCTTTCAAAAACAAAAGACTGCCTCTGTGGGATAAACATTGCATTATATAACTGTCAAAGTTATTAATAAAATGTGTTAAAAAAAAAAGGTTCAGTTTTGGGGATAAATTCTGTTGTTGAATTAACAGTGTATACAGCTCACTACGGGTGTAAGTAACGGTCAACGGTGTGTCCTCCTCTTCATTTCCAATCTCATAGGGCACACAGCAGGACTATCCTTTATTCCCCCCTTCTTTTTGCTTTATGTACAGAACCCTTTGTGCAGTGGCTGCAGAATGACCCAAATATCTTTGGGATTCCCTTTGCAAGCTTTACGCTGAAGATGTAATTTTATCAATAACAAATTCTATGTCCTCCTTACCTGCGCTGGTCTCAGAACTTCACCTCTTTAGCGAGGTCTCAGATTTCAAGGTCAACTTACAGAAATGTCAAATTTTGAGCCTCTGTCACCCCCACTCATGAATCTGCGCTGCGCTTTCAGTTTCTATTTGATTGGGTGAAAGATTCCATTGACTATCTGGGTATCAAATTTACCAAGAGCCTACCCAAGACCTTGAATTATAGTTATACTGTCCTTTTTTCCCAGACGTGTGAAACACTGACCTCATGGTGACAGCTGTGTCCTTCTTGGAAGGGGCCAATTGCAGGGATTAAAATGACTATACTCCAGCGTATTCTATATGCGTTCCAGACGCTTTCGCTGACTCATCCACCCAGGGCTCTGCAATCCCTACAACTGGTGATAAACAAATTTATTTTGGATGGTAAGGAACCTCGCTTGAATCTACGACTACTCTCTTGCCAGAAAAGTGAGGCAGTTCTAGCGGTCCCTTTCGTGCTTCGCTATTTTTAGGCAGTGCAAATTTGTTTTGTTGGTTGAGTGAAACCGCCTGCTTTCTGAAAAGCATTGGTTCTTCATGGATCATAGATCAGGTGGTTGCGGGCTCTAGCATCTGGAAGGAGATCTGGCTTCCACACAAGCATAGGGCTTGGGGCTTATACTCCTCCCCCAGTCACAAGTACAATGCTTAAAGTCTGAGATGAGATGGCGGTGAGGTCTGGCCTTACTACATTCCCTTCTCCGATGGCACAAATCTTGGCTAATCCGGACTTCCCCCTGTGGCAGTCTTCAGGAACATTTGGATGGTGACAAGAAAGAGACTGCAAAAGAATAGGTTCCCTTTTTGATCAGGAAGGGATCATTCCCTTTGATCCACTAACCGACGACCATGCTTTGACGAACACTGACTACATCCAACACTTACAAATCCGACATTGGCTGACCTACCTGGGGTATAGATTAGGCACAGGCCGCCCCATGACTCCTTTTGAGAAATGGCTGGTGCTTAAGATTGACCACAAACATCTTATATCTGAATTATATACTTTACAAGCTGGAAGGCAGAGATTGGGAGGGTTCTCACTACCAAGGAATGGGAAGATATTTTCTGTAGAGCCCACCACACAGTGCATAATATGGCCAGTACGGAGGCCATTTTTAAAATCACTTCCTATTGGTGCTTAACTCCAGCGCAACTCCACTAATGGAATCCAGGGAAAACTGGGGACTGCTGGCATGGGTTTGGAAATAACAGAATGCTCCTACATCTCCTATGGCACTACACAAAACTTTCAAAAACAACAGGAGAGGAAGGGATCAACACGGCTAGTCCCCTCGGTTGAATATCAATAAACAATAAAGCCAGTGTACAATAAGGGGGCACTCTAATCAATGTGGTACATCAATCAATCGAGCCACAAGCCTCAGATTCCCTGTGAACCGTTATGTTCATAGGAAGTAAGCTTGGCAAAATTAGAACAATACCCAGTTGGTATGAAAAGCCCTCACTCACCAACCTGGTTGGTGACATGCTTCATCATTGGGCTTCCACTGGGACGACCGAATGTCATCCCAGTGTGCTGCGACGCCAGGTTACTGCGGAGCTGGGTTGGTTGTGTGGGGAAAGTGAATTTAAAATAACCAATCAAGTCAAAAAAGAAACTTTATTAATTTTGCTTAAAAGGCAAGAAAATAAAAAGGAGTGAGGGTCAAAAAAATAAAAGACCTGGTTCACTCCGTGGCGGTCAACATGTTTCTGCCTCAGAGATTGTTAATCGGGCATTCGTCAGGACCAGAGGGGGATGTGCGTAGACCCGGTGGTGTGCACGCTCTAAGGTACACCCAGCCGTGGGCTAATGTGTGAAAAAATCAAAAAAACACACTGAATAGTGTGACCTCCGCCAGAAAAGTTAATATGGGGAGAGGAACGAGTTTACTTCTGATGGTTCAAAGTGACAAACAAACACAAAGACAAAACATAAAAGAAGTATTAATGTCTGTCACACAAAACGTGCTCAATGGATCAGCACAATAAAACTGATGTGCTCGAAGGACAAGTGAGTGCCTTTAGGTCTACCACAGGTGCAGTAATATGTGAGAAGCTGTGCACCTAGGTATAGTAGGATATCGGTGTAAGGGCAACGGAACGTTGTCCTCTCAATGGTGACTAGTAGTCAATGATCGGATCGCAGGTGAAATGTAACAGTGACACTCAATGCGAAAAAATCGCGCTAGGGATTAAGTTAACTGCACGCGATGCTTAGTGTGCAGAAAAGGGGACGGGTCTTACAGCGAGGCCTGTCCGTTGGAAGCCTCATGGGTCCCGGTAGGGGGGATAGGAGCAAAATGGCACACCCTGCATCAAATAGAGAAGGAAGAGAAACAGAGTTCGTGTCAATATCACGAACGAGTGAGAAAGCGAAGACTCGCTTACCTTGTAGGTTGAGGAGCGGATTAGAATTACTTACGCCCTTGCTGCTCTCAACCCGCGTTATGCCTAAACAGCCTCTTGCTGCCGGGCCCGGAGAGTAATGCACCCCGGACGGGCGTGTGCTTAAAAGGACCTCACGGTAAATCCCTAGTGAGGTGGAAAAATAAGAGCTTGACCCTGATAGGATGGATAGCTCTGGCTCGCACGCTGATTGGCCCACAGGGAGCCAATCAGAGCGGCGAAAAGAAAAAACAGGAAAGTTCGTTGCGCTTGGTAGCGATGGCAACGAGGGAAAAAGAGAGTGAGATACTGTGGAACTTTATTGGCACAAGAACTGCGGGAGTCTGTACAGACCTAGCACATAGCCCCGCGCGTGTGCAACTGAGCTTTAGCAAGGAAACGGAGGTATAATTGAATGGGGTTATGTTATGGGCACGCGCAAGAGGTCAAAAAGATCTAGTTACGCGTGCATGGACACTCAGTGGTGTGTCATGTTCAGCAAGGGAGCAAAGTAATAAATTACCATATCGTATACTAATCAGACGACATATACCCCTTGACCAATTGGTGTTAGCAGATGGTCAAAATTATTGGTTAAAAAAAGGGGGGGGTGTTATACAGTGAGTGGTGATAAACAGGCAGGTAGGGGACAATTAAAGGATATTACCCCAAGGGACATTATCATTGAGTCCGTGGAGGCTAGTCCCCAAACGGTACACCCACCTCTGTTCCCTTTCAAAAAGCACCTTAGGGATGTTGTAACCGCTTGAAATCTCTTCTATCACTGTCCATCTCAGATCGTTGGTAGTATGGTTTGCAGAGAGAAAATGTTCACTCATTCTGGTTGTAGTGCGTTTGCACCTAATGTTACTTCGGTGTTCACATATCCGGAGTCGCACCTTCCGTGTCGTCATCCCTACATATCGTAGACCGCAGGGGCAGGTAATGAGGTAGACCACATTCATAGTGTTACAATTCGTGTGACCTCTTTGGGTCCAGGTCTTGTTAGGTTCTAGCTCGAGGGTTTTGCTATGTGTGGTCAGGTGGCATACACTGGAGTCCGAGCAGGGGTAGTGCCCAGTGATCTTAGGGAGGCCCCAAGCTTCCGTTATAGATCTCTGTGGGGTCTCTCGTGGCAGTAGTGGTCGTGTGTGTACTAGATTGTTGCGGAGGCTTTGTGCGCGTTTAAATGAGAAGAGGGGTTTGTCCCAGTTGCGATTTGCGCTGTTGATTATACCCCAATGTTTGTTGATGGTCTTTTTGAGTTGATTAGAAAGGGAACAGTATGTGGTGACACAGGTAAGCGGGATAGAGACAGTGTCCTTTGTGTAGTCTGTTAGGAGTACATCCCTCGGTTGATTCCTCGCACGTTTGTAGCTTCTGGACAGGAGGGGTGAGGGGTACCCTCTCATACTGAGTTTAGTAGTTAGATCCCGAGATTGGCTCTTGAAATCGCCCAAGGTGGTGCAATTCCGTCGTAAGCGGAGATATTGTCCGTAGGGTAGATTTTCCCTTAGAGGACGCGGGTGAAAACTGGTGAATTCGAGGAGATTGTTTCTTGAGGTGGGCTTGTAATAGGTCCTGGTTTGAAAGGACCCTCGTACTTTTGTTATCACCACGTCCAGAAATACAACCTCAGTGTCGTCATATGTATAAGTGAACCTCAGATGTGGGTTCAGAGTATTGATCCATTGTAGGAAGGATTGGAGGGTATTGTTACTACCTTGCCAGATCAGAAGCACATCATCTATATATCGCTTCCATAAGGCTATGGAAGAGCGATAGGGGTTTGAAGTTGGTAGGATGAACTTCTGTTCGAAAGCATAGACGTACAGTCCAGCTACACTTGGAGCAAAGGTACTCCCCATGGAAGTACCCGTGGTTTGGAGGAAAAGTTGGCCCTGGAACTCAAAGAAGTTTCTCTTCAAAGCCAAAGTGGCACATTGAAGCACGAACTCTTTTGTTGTGTGGTATTCCCAGGGAATCGAGTCGAGAGACTCTTCCAGGACCCTGATGGTTTCGTCCTGGGGAATGCTTGTATATAAGCTCTCTATGTCCAATGTTGCCAGTATAGTGTGTTCTGAGCATGTGGTGTCGCTGAGTAATTTCAGAAGGTCCTTTGTATCCTTTAGATAGGTGGTCGATTTTTGGACCAAGGGTTTTAGAAAGTGGTCACAAAACCGGGAAAGAGGTTCAAGCAGAGAGTCGATCCCCGAGACAATGGGGCGTCCGGGTGGTGGGACTCTCTTTATGGATTTTAGGGAGTGTATAGAAATAGGGGGTCTTCCCCGGGCCTTCTGTAAGGAATCGTGCTTCAGCTCTGGTAATGACACCCTGTGTTTGTGCCTCTTCGACCACACTAAAGATCTCGCTTTTGAGCCCCTCAGATGGATCATTGGGGAGTGGTGTATAGTTGTGGCGGTCGTTCAATAGGCGGAGGCATTCCTGATCGTAATCGGTAGTGTTGAGTAGCACCACAGCGCCTCCCTTATCTGCGGGTTTGATAGTCAGGGTTTTGTCCGCACGGAGAGAGATGATCGCTCTATACTCTTCCGCTCTCAGATTCTTAAAGGTAGTTGGGATGGTTGTGTTCTCAATTTCAGTAAAGACTGCTCTTTCGAAGGTCGTGATCTCCACAGGAATGGTGTGTGGTGGGGGATTGAAAGTCGACGGTGGTCGGAGGGGGGTATCCCCTGCGTCCAAGTCGTTACCATCGTTAACTCGACTTTCGAAGAAAGCTTTTAATTTGAGCTTCCTAAAAAATGCTGCCAATTCGCAATGAAGGCGAAATTTGTCAGGGCGGGCTGAAGGAACAAAGCCCAGTCCCTTTTCCAAAACCGACCTCTCAGGGTCTGTCAATGTCTTGTTCGACAGATTGACGATCAGGCTGTCGAAGTGCTCGGTCCCGAGGCCAGCAGTTCCTGAGCTTGTTTGCTCCGTGTGTGGTTGCCCACTGGATCGTCTTGTACCCAGTGTACTCTTTGGTTGTTCCCTCTCCGTCGGCCTTTTCCCCTTTGGCCCCTCTCTAAAAAATGAGGCTGTGGAAAGGGGTTGGGGGGGTACATTGGGGAAGTAAACCCTGGATTCCAACCCATCTGCGGGCCAAATGGGTAATTGAATGGTATAGGATGTGGGCCCATAGCACCTTGTTGTTGAGGGAAGGTTGCCCAGGGCGCTTGATTAGGGAAGGGACGTGACCTTCCTCTTGGTCTGCCCCTTCTAGATGGTCTGGTGCTGCCGCTGCTTGAGCCACTGCTGTTTGAGGAATCATCGTCTGTCCCGTAGGAGTTAGTTTCGGTCCTACGTGTGGACACAAAGGCCGGGTCAGCATAGGGGTATACTTTGTTGAATTCAAATTTTTTAAGGTCTTTCTGAAATTGGTTAACCTCACTCTGTGTGAGGTTATCTTTGTACTCGTTGATGTCTTTGTTAAGTTCATCAAGTCGTTTTTTGAAACCAGTGAGTGTGGCTTTGAATTGTGTTACAGTTTGAGTGATCTCAATCATGATCGCCTCAGAAAGTCGGACGGCTGTTTTAATGATTAAGACTAACCAGTCTCTAGTACAGTGCCATGCTATCATCGCCCAGTCTTTTCTGAAGGTGGCATCCTCCAGAAAGATGCGTGGGGCGTTGGTAACTAGTAAGCCCCTTGGGGCTGTGTTGGTCCGTAAGTACTCCGTCAGGATCGTGCCATGAAGAATTGTGCGGATTCGGTTTTTCTTCAACTCAGAGAGTTGTTCCCATTCGCTAGCATGTGTCACTGTTTGTGATATGGATGGGTCCGCGAAAAGTGAGGGGCGTGCTAGAATAGCATCCACCTCCGAGTCAGAGAAAGTAAGGCCAAGGGAGGCCATACTGTCTGAGTTCAGGGGGAATGATGCAGTCAGGAAAAAACCCCACCTCAAATTTAGGGGGGACAAGGAATTAAAACAGCAAAGTCTCTCACAGCTGTGCGCTGCTGAACTATCAAAAACAACAGGAGAGGAAGGGATCAACACGGCTAGTCCCCTCGGTTGAATATCAATAAACAATAAAGCCAGTGTACAATAAGGGGGCACTCTAATCAATGTGGTACATCAATCAATCGAGCCACAAGCCTCAGATTCCCTGTGAACCGTTATGTTCATAGGAAGTAAGCTTGGCAAAATTAGAACAATACCCAGTTGGTATGAAAAGCCCTCACTCACCAACCTGGTTGGTGACATGCTTCATCATTGGGCTTCCACTGGGACGACCGAATGTCATCCCAGTGTGCTGCGACGCCAGGTTACTGCGGAGCTGGGTTGGTTGTGTGGGGAAAGTGAATTTAAAATAACCAATCAAGTCAAAAAAGAAACTTTATTAATTTTGCTTAAAAGGCAAGAAAATAAAAAGGAGTGAGGGTCAAAAAAATAAAAGACCTGGTTCACTCCGTGGCGGTCAACATGTTTCTGCCTCAGAGATTGTTAATCGGGCATTCGTCAGGACCAGAGGGGGATGTGCGTAGACCCGGTGGTGTGCACGCTCTAAGGTACACCCAGCCGTGGGCTAATGTGTGAAAAAATCAAAAAAACACACTGAATAGTGTGACCTCCGCCAGAAAAGTTAATATGGGGAGAGGAACGAGTTTACTTCTGATGGTTCAACTCGTTCCTCTCCCCATATTAACTTTTCTGGCGGAGGTCACACTATTCAGTGTGTTTTTTTGATTTTTTCACACATTAGCCCACGGCTGGGTGTACCTTAGAGCGTGCACACCACCGGGTCTACGCACATCCCCCTCTGGTCCTGACGAATGCCCGATTAACAATCTCTGAGGCAGAAACATGTTGACCGCCACGGAGTGAACCAGGTCTTTTATTTTTTTGACCCTCACTCCTTTTTATTTTCTTGCCTTTTAAGCAAAATTAATAAAGTTTCTTTTTTGACTTGATTGGTTATTTTAAATTCACTTTCCCCACACAACCAACCCAGCTCCGCAGTAACCTGGCGTCGCAGCACACTGGGATGACATTCGGTCGTCCCAGTGGAAGCCCAATGATGAAGCATGTCACCAACCAGGTTGGTGAGTGAGGGCTTTTCATACCAACTGGGTATTGTTCTAATTTTGCCAAGCTTACTTCCTATGAACATAACGGTTCACAGGGAATCTGAGGCTTGTGGCTCGATTGATTGATGTACCACATTGATTAGAGTGCCCCCTTATTGTACACTGGCTTTATTGTTTATTGATATTCAACCGAGGGGACTAGCCGTGTTGATCCCTTCCTCTCCTGTTGTTTTTGATAGTTCAGCAGCGCACAGCTGTGAGAGACTTTGCTGTTTTAATTCCTTGTCCCCCCTAAATTTGAGGTGGGGTTTTTTCCTGACTGCATCATTCCCCCTGAACTCAGACAGTATGGCCTCCCTTGGCCTTACTTTCTCTGACTCGGAGGTGGATGCTATTCTAGCACGCCCCTCACTTTTCGCGGACCCATCCATATCACAAACAGTGACACATGCTAGCGAATGGGAACAACTCTCTGAGTTGAAGAAAAACCGAATCCGCACAATTCTTCATGGCACGATCCTGACGGAGTACTTACGGACCAACACAGCCCCAAGGGGCTTACTAGTTACCAACGCCCCACGCATCTTTCTGGAGGATGCCACCTTCAGAAAAGACTGGGCGATGATAGCATGGCACTGTACTAGAGACTGGTTAGTCTTAATCATTAAAACAGCCGTCCGACTTTCTGAGGCGATCATGATTGAGATCACTCAAACTGAAACACAATTCAAAGCCACACTCACTGGTTTCAAAAAACGACTTGATGAACTTAACAAAGACATCAACGAGTACAAAGATAACCTCACACAGAGTGAGGTTAACCAATTTCAGAAAGACCTTAAAAAATTTGAATTCAACAAAGTATACCCCTATGCTGACCCGGCCTTTGTGTCCACACGTAGGACCGAAACTAACTCCTACGGGACAGACGATGATTCCTCAAACAGCAGTGGCTCAAGCAGCGGCAGCACCAGACCATCTAGAAGGGGCAGACAAAGAGGAAGGTCACGTCCCTTCCCTAATCAAGCGCCCTGGGCAACCTTCCCTCAACAACAAGGTGCTATGGGCCCACATCCTATACCATTCAATTACCCATTTGGCCCGCAGATGGGTTGGAATCCAGGGTTTACTTCCCCAATGTACCCCCCCAACCCCTTTCCACAGCTTCATTTTTTAGAGAGGGGCCAAAGGGGAAAAGGCCGACGGAGAGGGAACAACCAAAGAGTACACTGGGTACAAGACGATCCAGTGGGCAACCACACACGGAGCAAACAAGCTCAGGAACTGCTGGCCTCGGGACCGAGCACTTCGACAGCCTGATCGTCAATCTGTCGAACAAGACATTGACAGACCCTGAGAGGTCGGTTTTGGAAAAGGGACTGGGCTTTGTTCCTTCAGCCCGCCCTGACAAATTTCGCCTTCATTGCGAATTGGCAGCATTTTTTAGGAAGCTCAAATTAAAAGCTTTCTTCGAAAGTCGAGTTAACGATGGTAACGACTTGGACGCAGGGGATACCCCCCTCCGACCACCGTCGACTTTCAATCCCCCACCACACACCATTCCTGTGGAGATCACGACCTTCGAAAGAGCAGTCTTTACTGAAATTGAGAACACAACCATCCCAACTACCTTTAAGAATCTGAGAGCGGAAGAGTATAGAGCGATCATCTCTCTCCGTGCGGACAAAACCCTGACTATCAAACCCGCAGATAAGGGAGGCGCTGTGGTGCTACTCAACACTACCGATTACGATCAGGAATGCCTCCGCCTATTGAACGACCGCCACAACTATACACCACTCCCCAATGATCCATCTGAGGGGCTCAAAAGCGAGATCTTTAGTGTGGTCGAAGAGGCACAAACACAGGGTGTCATTACCAGAGCTGAAGCACGATTCCTTACAGAAGGCCCGGGGAAGACCCCCTATTTCTATACACTCCCTAAAATCCATAAAGAGAGAGTCCCACCACCCGGACGCCCCATTGTCTCGGGGATCGACTCTCTGCTTGAACCTCTTTCCCGGTTTTGTGACCACTTTCTAAAACCCTTGGTCCAAAAATCGACCACCTATCTAAAGGATACAAAGGACCTTCTGAAATTACTCAGCGACACCACATGCTCAGAACACACTATACTGGCAACATTGGACATAGAGAGCTTATATACAAGCATTCCCCAGGACGAAACCATCAGGGTCCTGGAAGAGTCTCTCGACTCGATTCCCTGGGAATACCACACAACAAAAGAGTTCGTGCTTCAATGTGCCACTTTGGCTTTGAAGAGAAACTTCTTTGAGTTCCAGGGACAACTTTTCCTCCAAACCACGGGTACTTCCATGGGGAGTACCTTTGCTCCAAGTGTAGCTGGACTGTACGTCTATGCTTTCGAACAGAAGTTCATCCTACCAACTTCAAACCCCTATCGCTCTTCCATAGCCTTATGGAAGCGATATATAGATGATGTGCTTCTGATCTGGCAAGGTAGTAACAATACCCTCCAATCCTTCCTACAATGGATCAATACTCTGAACCCACATCTGAGGTTCACTTATACATATGACGACACTGAGGTTGTATTTCTGGACGTGGTGATAACAAAAGTACGAGGGTCCTTTCAAACCAGGACCTATTACAAGCCCACCTCAAGAAACAATCTCCTCGAATTCACCAGTTTTCACCCGCGTCCTCTAAGGGAAAATCTACCCTACGGACAATATCTCCGCTTACGACGGAATTGCACCACCTTGGGCGATTTCAAGAGCCAATCTCGGGATCTAACTACTAAACTCAGTATGAGAGGGTACCCCTCACCCCTCCTGTCCAGAAGCTACAAACGTGCGAGGAATCAACCGAGGGATGTACTCCTAACAGACTACACAAAGGACACTGTCTCTATCCCGCTTACCTGTGTCACCACATACTGTTCCCTTTCTAATCAACTCAAAAAGACCATCAACAAACATTGGGGTATAATCAACAGCGCAAATCGCAACTGGGACAAACCCCTCTTCTCATTTAAACGCGCACAAAGCCTCCGCAACAATCTAGTACACACACGACCACTGCTGCCACGAGAGACCCCACAGAGATCTATAACGGAAGCTTGGGGCCTCCCTAAGATCACTGGGCACTACCCCTGCTCGGACTGCAGTGTATGCCACCTGACCACACATAGCAAAACCCTCGAGCTAGAACCTAACAAGACCTGGACCCAAAGAGGTCACACGAATTGTAACACTATGAATGTGGTCTACCTCATTACCTGCCCCTGCGGTCTACGATATGTAGGGATGACGACACGGAAGGTGCGACTCCGGATATGTGAACACCGAAGTAACATTAGGTGCAAACGCACTACAACCAGAATGAGTGAACATTTTCTCTCTGCAAACCATACTACCAACGATCTGAGATGGACAGTGATAGAAGAGATTTCAAGCGGTTACAACATCCCTAAGGTGCTTTTTGAAAGGGAACAGAGGTGGGTGTACCGTTTGGGGACTAGCCTCCACGGACTCAATGATAATGTCCCTTGGGGTAATATCCTTTAATTGTCCCCTACCTGCCTGTTTATCACCACTCACTGTATAACACCCCCCCCTTTTTTTACCAATAATTTTGACCATCTGCTAACACCAATTGGTCAAGGGGTATATGTCGTCTGATTAGTATACGATATGGTAATTTATTACTTTGCTCCCTTGCTGAACATGACACACCACTGAGTGTCCATGCACGCGTAACTAGATCTTTTTGACCTCTTGCGCGTGCCCATAACATAACCCCATTCAATTATACCTCCGTTTCCTTGCTAAAGCTCAGTTGCACACGCGCGGGGCTATGTGCTAGGTCTGTACAGACTCCCGCAGTTCTTGTGCCAATAAAGTTCCACAGTATCTCACTCTCTTTTTCCCTCATTGCCATCGCTACCAAGCGCAACGAACTTTCCTGTTTTTTCTTTTCGCCGCTCTGATTGGCTCCCTGTGGGCCAATCAGCGTGCGAGCCAGAGCTATCCATCCTATCAGGGTCAAGCTCTTATTTTTCCACCTCACTAGGGATTTACCGTGAGGTCCTTTTAAGCACACGCCCGTCCGGGGTGCATTACTCTCCGGGCCCGGCAGCAAGAGGCTGTTTAGGCATAACGCGGGTTGAGAGCAGCAAGGGCGTAAGTAATTCTAATCCGCTCCTCAACCTACAAGGTAAGCGAGTCTTCGCTTTCTCACTCGTTCGTGATATTGACACGAACTCTGTTTCTCTTCCTTCTCTATTTGATGCAGGGTGTGCCATTTTGCTCCTACCCCCCCTACCGGGACCCATGAGGCTTCCAACGGACAGGCCTCGCTGTAAGACCCGTCCCCTTTTCTGCACACTAAGCATCGCGTGCAGTTAACTTAATCCCTAGCGCGATTTTTTCGCATTGAGTGTCACTGTTACATTTCACCTGCGATCCGATCATTGACTACTAGTCACCATTGAGAGGACAACGTTCCGTTGCCCTTACACCGATATCCTACTATACCTAGGTGCACAGCTTCTCACATATTACTGCACCTGTGGTAGACCTAAAGGCACTCACTTGTCCTTCGAGCACATCAGTTTTATTGTGCTGATCCATTGAGCAAGTTTTGTGTGACAGACATTAATACTTCTTTTATGTTTTGTCTTTGTGTTTGTTTGTCACTTTGAACCATCAGAAGTAAACTCGTTCCTCTCCCCATATTAACTTTTCTGGCGGAGGTCACACTATTCAGTGTGTTTTTTTGATTTTTTCACACATTAGCCCACGGCTGGGTGTACCTTAGAGCGTGCACACCACCGGGTCTACGCACATCCCCCTCTGGTCCTGACGAATGCCCGATTAACAATCTCTGAGGCAGAAACATGTTGACCGCCACGGAGTGAACCAGGTCTTTTATTTTTTTGACCCTCACTCCTTTTTATTTTCTTGCCTTTTAAGCAAAATTAATAAAGTTTCTTTTTTGACTTGATTGGTTATTTTAAATTCACTTTCCCCACACAACCAACCCAGCTCCGCAGTAACCTGGCGTCGCAGCACACTGGGATGACATTCGGTCGTCCCAGTGGAAGCCCAATGATGAAGCATGTCACCAACCAGGTTGGTGAGTGAGGGCTTTTCATACCAACTGGGTATTGTTCTAATTTTGCCAAGCTTACTTCCTATGAACATAACGGTTCACAGGGAATCTGAGGCTTGTGGCTCGATTGATTGATGTACCACATTGATTAGAGTGCCCCCTTATTGTACACTGGCTTTATTGTTTATTGATACTACACAAAACTTACCAGATACTGGAACCAAATTCTCTCTGACATTGATGCTGCATTTAGCACCTCCATACCTCGGTTTCCAGCATACACTATCTTGGGTTTCCCAAACACAAAGACCTATCTCCTACACTCCAACCGAGGTAGACCAACACCACTTGCCCTCATCGCAGCACACCAAGTGATCCTAGCCTCATGGGGAATGGATAAAATATCAGATTACACTTCCTGGCTGCACAGTTGTGGTTTACCTTTGGGATGGAGAAGCTCTCCATGGCGATGGATCGCCTACAAACCTCATATTCTGACACATGAGCTCCCTTCATTCACATTCTATCCTCTGAGTTCAGGGAATCAGCATGCCCTTCCTATCTGCGGATACTTAGCCTAATTCCTCATGAGGTCCCCACTTTCGCCTAAACAATCCTGACGTCTACTTAGATGTCTCTTTCCCTTTCAGGGTTTGGTTTCGAGTCCAATGATATATACTTTAGCATTGATTGCTACGGAGGAGCGGGGCTGGGAGGGGGTTGGTTGTGGGTCGTTTATTTTTCTTCCTATGTTTATATTTGTCTCTGCCTAATTCACGCTGCCAGCCCCAGGGTTGTAGGCAATCAGATGTGATACCGATTATAAATATTATCTCACTGCCGGCCATTGGTTGTAGGTGCTCAGCTGTGATTGTTTCCATAAACATGCCTCTGCAACCCACATTAGGTACGCTCAGCCTTTACCTTGTTTAAATGCAGTACTACTTGCCGCCTAAACTTTACTCCTTACTACCATATAACTTTCAAGCGCGCACAACCACACTTGCTTCCAGGGCAGAACATTATCTCTATTCTAAGCACCCTCATGTGTACAGTAACTATGTGCTGTATAGGACAACAGGCACTTTATGATGATGTTGGTATTTGATATGAAACAAAAAAAGGTGATGGGAGGAAGGCTTACATAAGTCTAACTACTGGCAATCACTTGGAGTAGCAATCAAACCCATCATTATTTTACCACCATGCTACCTCAGATTAGAGCCAGCCATATGCAAATGATTCTTGACCCTGATTCAATAGGAAAAGCCCAGCCCGAACTGCCAAGCCAGGTTCTCCATGAACTGGAACACAAGCAACCCAAGACCAGTTTCACACTGATTGGGGCTCTTTAGTTGGGTGTAGCTTGGTTCCAGTGGCACACTGAGCTTGGGACCCAGGTCTTAGCATACCCTTGACCACTTAGGGCATTACATCAAACACATAACATTTTGGATCCAGCCATATGCAAATCAGTCTCGAACCAGCTCCAATATAAACAGTGCAACCAGAACTGCCAGGCCAGGTCCTTCCTGAACCAGAACACAAGCAACCCAAGACTGGTTTCACCCTGATTGGGACATTTCGGTCAGGTGTGTAGCTTGGTTCCAGTAGCACAGTACCCTTGTCTCCTAGGGCATTACATCAAGCACACAAAGGGTGATAGGAGGAATGCTTGCAATAATGCTAACCACTGGCAATCACCAGGGATAGTATTCAAATGCATCATTATTTTGCCCGACATGCCACCTCAAATTAGTCCCAGCCATATACAAATCAGTCTTGGTCCTTCACTAATAGGAGCAGCCCAGCTTGTACTGCCAGACCATGTCCTCGCTAAACCAGAACACAAGCAAAATATGGCCAGTTTCACCCTGATAGGGGCTCTTCAGTCAGGGGTAGCTTGGTTTCAGTGGCACAGTGATCATGGAACACATGTCTAGACTTACCCTAGCCACTTAAGATGTTACCCAAAACATACAAACATTGATAGGAGAGTGCTTTAGGTAAGTCTAACCCCTGGCAATTGCTTTGCGTAGCACTCCAACCCATTCTTTTTACCCACCATGCCACCTAAGTATAGATCAAACCATATGCAAATCAGTATTGTTCCTGCTCTATTAGGTCTAGTCCAGTCCGAACTGCCAGGCTAGGTCCTACCTGAACAAGAACACAAGCAAACCAAGAACGGTTTTCAGAAACACACAAATGTTGATGGGAGGAGTGCTTTCAGTAAGTTTAACCCCTGGCAATTGCTCTGGATAGCATTTCAATCCATTGTTCCATTGCCCACCCTACCACCTCATTTTAGACGCAGCCACATGCAAATCAGCCTTGAACCCACCTCCAATAGAAACAGTCCATCCCCAACTGCAAGACCTGGTCCTTCTTGAACCAGAACACAAGCAACCCAAGGCAGGTTTTACCCTGAATGGGGCCCTCCAGTTTATGTTTATGTTTATGTTTGTTTATTTATATAGCGCATATATACCGGCAGGTCTCTTAGCGCTTGACAAAAGGAGATTGCGTCAGAGGGTACAGACAATCCTTGTAGCGAGCACAGCTAAAGAGTATCTTCAAATAGCAGGGTTTTTAACAGCTTTCGGAAAGGAAACAGACCCGTTTCTTTACGCAAAGAATCAGGTAATTGGTTCCAAAGACGTGGCAGAACAACTGAGAAAGCTCGGCCACCCTTGGTGGCCAGATTACTCCGAGGGCAGGCTAGCTGGAAGGCCTCTGTAGAGCGAAGTACGCGCCCTGGCACGTATTTAGCTAGGCGATCCCGAATGTAGCCAGGGGCATGGCCGTAAAGAGTTTTATGGGCGATGCACAGGCCCTTGAATTTTACACGCTGTCTGACAGGCAGCCAATGTAATTTATGCAGCAAAGGGGAGGCATGGGTCCTCCTAGGAAGGTTAAAAATCAGCCTGGCGGCGTCATTCTGCACAACCTGTAGGCGGTTCATCAGTTTCAAAGGGAGTCCTAAATAGAGTGCATTACCATAATCGAGGCGCGATAGCACAGTGGCTGAGACTATTGAATTTAAAGAGGAAACTGATAAGAGAGGGGCCAGTTTCCTCAGTTGTCTCAGGACGCCGGTACAGGTGCCCACTACTGAGTGGACCTGATGACTCAAGGAAAGTTCCGAATCGATTTTAATTCCCAGACTTTTCACGACTGGTGACGGACATGGGGGGGGCCCCAAGTTCTTTGGGCCAAAACAGGCCACTCCAGAAGTTGTTTTTAGCTGGAATGACAAGGACCTCTGTCTTGTCAGGGTTAATTTTCAGAGAATTAACAGTCATCCAGTTCGTGGTAAATCGTAGGATATTTTGAACAGTTTCTTGAGCTTGGGCCGAGTTGTCAATGCTCAGGATGAATTGAGTGTCATCTGCATAGTTGAACACTCGGCAGTCCAATTTGGATAGTGCAGTTACTAAGGGCTGCAGATATATATTGAAGAGCAGAGGGGACAAAGCCGAGCCCTGGGGCACGCCACAGGGGATATCTCCCCTGATTGAGGAGTAGCTGCCGAGTTGAACCCTTTGCGACCGTCCCGACAAAAAGGACTTTAGCCAGCTATAGACAGCACCCCTAAATCCCAAATCCGCCAATCGAGTCAGTAGAATGGAATGGTTAACCGTGTCGAAAGCCGCAGAGAGATCTAAAAGTATCAGGGCACTCGGGGCTTTGTTGTCAGCCTTTAATCTGAGATCGTCGAGAACAGATAACATAACAAGCTCCGTGCTATGGTGGGCTCTGAAGCCAGCCTGGCGGGGATGGAGAAGCTCTGAGTTTGAGGAAGCCGGATAAAGTTTTCAGAACATGCTGCTCCATAACCTTAGCTAAAAAAGGAAGCTGCGAAATAGGCCGGTAATTTTTCAACTCAGCCTTATCTGCACCAGGCTTTTTCAGTAGGGGAATAACTCTAGCTTCTTTCAGATTAGATGGTACCTGGCCTATGGCCAGGGAATTATTTAGAAGTGAAAGGATCTGACAATCCAAGGCTGGAAGGGCCATCTGGAAGATCCTCGGAGGACCGGGATCGGCCGGTGAACCAGATTTGGTCTTATGGATTAAAAAGGCCAAAGCTTCGGGGTCCAGAGGAGGGAAGTCTGTAAGGAAGTGAGCTGGCGAGGGGGAAGGCAACGCCAGTTCCTCGGAACTTAAAGCAACAGGGGATCTGTTGATCTCACAGAGGATATCTGTCACTTTCTGCAGAAAGAAGGTCTGCAGGGTATTGACATTGAAAGGGATTGAGATTGAGTTGACATCACCTTTTTTACTAAGTTCCTTTAGGATCTTAAAGGTTTCCTTCTGTTTATTAGGGGCGTCTAAGATCCGAGCCTCATAGTATTCGGCTTTCCTCGAGATGATGGATTTCTTATATAGGGTCAGAGCTGCTTTATAGAGGGTCAGATCAGTGGAGTTGTAGGTTTTCCTCCACTGTCTCTCCACTTTCCGCAAACTCTGCCTTTTTACCCGCAGAGCTTCATTGAACCAAGGAGCCCCCTTACGTTTGGGCTTAATTCTTTCCCGACGTTCTGGAGCTAGATGGTCAATAGCTGATTGGAGGGTATTACTAATGGTCAGGCTGGCTGTGTCGATATTGGTATAACCTTCCTCTGGCCTGCAGGGAGATGTTCTCCGGAGGGTATCAATGAGGTTTCCCGACTGGATCTTATGCCAACTTCGCACTCTCCTCCATTCCACACGAGGTTGAGTGGGAGGGCTATCCAAGGGGACCCAGCAAGTGATTAGAAAATGGTCGGACCAGGCACACGGCAGGATGTTAACAAGCCTAGCTTGCTGGCTAGATGACCAAACCAGATCAAGGGTGTGCCCCTTGATGTGGGTGGGGCGGGTCACCAATTGACAGAGTCCTAGATTTGACATTGTCAGATCAATTAGATTAGCTTGTGGCTCTCGTGGGAAATTTTCCCAATGAAAGTTGAAATCACCTACGACCATGAGCTTTTGATAACGGGTGCTAAGGTCTGACAAGATTTCACCAAGGTGATCACAAAAGCCAGGTGCTGCATCCGGGGGGCGATAGACTGTCAGGAGTGTGAAACAAGAGGAATTGAGGGAGAACTTAATTCCTAAAATGTCGGAGTTATCGAAACTTTCAGATATTAACATAGTAGCTGAGAGATTCGATTTAAAAAGAGTAGCCACCCCTCCCCCTCTTCTGCCATCTTGCCTGTTGTGCCAGATAGCGTTGAAGTTTCCTGGAAGGGACGAGATGATGTCAGGGGCTGATGCGTCCCCCAACCAGGTTTCTGTCAGGGAAAGAATATCAATATCCCCCTCCTGCAGCAGAGTAAAGATCTCCAGATGGTGTTTTTGCAGGGATCTGGTGTTCAGAACTGCCACAGACAGGCCTAACGGGTTCTCTGTTTTGGACGGGAGATGGATAGGGAGCCCATCTGGAGGTTCAGAAGCTGTCCCCGGGTTCCTTAGGAGATTTTCGGCTTTTAGTATTGAGCGGGTGAGGGGGTTTAAGGCGTACTTGCCAGTAGCAAAGGACAGCAGAGCATTCGCTGAATACAGGAGGTGAGGGCCAGGGTTTGTGGCCCCTGGTCCCGGCAGGGCGCGGACGGGCGCAGACGGGCTTGCCTTAGGCGCGCCTTCGGCTCGCCCGCGGCGCGCCCGCTGCGCGCGTCCGCTGCGCGTCGGCTCCAGCGTCCTATTAAGGCAGTCCTCTTCCGCCCAACCACCCAATCAGCTCTGCTGTGCAGCAGCTGAGACTCCCTCCAGCACTAGACCGCGTAGCTTAAAGCGGAAGTGCAAATCAAAGCGTGATAATAGCGGCAGAGTGCCTACAGTGCAAATGCTGGCATAAAGTGTTTAAAACAACAGTTAAAAACAAGTAAAATGCGGCAACAGTTGGAAGATACAGAGCGCACACACAAGGACCACCTGAGAGTCTTGGCGCACCTCTCAATCTGTCCAGTCAGGTGTAGCTTGGTTCCAGTGGCACAGTAGGCACAGTACCCATGTATGGGCATATCATTGCCACTTAGATCGTTACATCAAACACACAAAAAGTGATGGGAGGTATACTTGCAATAACTCTAACCGCTGGCAAATGCTTAGAGTACCATTCCAACTCAGTGTTCCTTTGCTCACCATGCCACCTCAGATTGGGCCAGGCAACATGCAAATCAGTTTTGGTCCTGCTCCAACAGTAACAGTCCAGCCTGTAATGCCAGGCCCAATCCTACCTGAACCGAAAACAAGCAACAAAACATCGGTTTTGCCCTGACAGGTTTTCTTCAGTTGTGTGTAGCTTGGTTCTAGTGGCACAGTGAGCAAGGGACCAACATATGGGCACACTCTTGCCGCTTAGGTCGTTACATGAAACATACTAAAGGGGGTGGGAGGAATACTAGCAATAAGTCTAACCACTGACAATCACAGTGTTCTTTTGTCCCCTCAGATTGGACCAGGCCATATGAAAATCAGTCGCAGTCCTGCTCAAAGAGAAACAGTCCAGCCCAAACATCCAGGCCAGGTTCTCCCTAAACCGGAACACAAGCAACACAAGATTGGTTTTATCCTATTTGGGGCCCTACACTTGAGTGTAGTTTGGTTGAAGTGGTTCAGTGCGCATGGGACCAGCATCTGGGCATATCCTTGCCACTTAAGAAGTTACATGAAACACGCAAACAGAGATGGGAGGAATGCTTGCAATTAGTGTAACACTGGCAGCTATTATTGAATTATAAAAACTTTATTTTCAACTTAAAATAATGTAAATCTAAATGTAATCAATTTTTATACCATTTATTGTTACATTATTTATTAAGTTCAAAATAGGTTATTAAATATGTAGAATTCAGTAAAAATTATTTACCATTTTATACATGGTTTAACATTAATTTATACTTACTTATATTTCAACTATTTTAAATAACTTAATTTACATAATTTCCAATGGGGTTTTAATTTACATCCCTACCTCCAATATATTTTTAGGTAGGGGTTTGCAGTACCCCTGTTTGGCCAAGTTTAGTGCTGAACTTCCTGTAAAGCGTAAGTTATTACAAAAGTGCAGGTTGTGAATACCAAAAAGTAGTAAACTTATTTGAAATTGTAAACTTAATCAAAAGTTCAATTTGTGAATCAGGCCTCGAATTTCAGAATATTCCTAAATATTTTGCATCTCTCTTTCAGTTCTATTTTCTTACATCTGAAAATGTATCCTAGTGATACTATTAGCTAACAACTATGCCAAGTAGAATACTGGTTTGCAGACTTATTTCCTTCTGGAATGAGGGGCTTCCAGAAGCCCTCAAGTGTGAACACAAAACGAAACAAAAAATAAGCTCCATAACTCTGTGGGTTTGTATAGCAGTGGGATTCATTTTTAACAGCCACGTGTGCAAAACTTCCAAAATAGCTTCATCATGAAAATGTGCCAGTTGAATTGCCTTTGAACGCATAATTTGCCTTTCCATTTCGCACACTAATACAACCCTGGAGCGTCATTTGATCCATTTGCGCATAATTTCAAGGGCTCTGTATTTGATGGCACGTTTTATAACCACTCATGGTCATTTCAGCACAACATTCCCAGTCCCTTATGCAATGCTATTTGCCTGGCCTGCACATGCTTTTATTTTTGAGCAACTGATTTCGGGCCTTAGAGTTTATATTGGGTGCACAGAGACACAACCCCGTCTTCCAATAGTTTGCATTGATTAAACTCTCAAGGGATCACATAGCTCTGCGTGCTTTCCTTTCCCTGCTCGGTGGCAACCCATAACTCTTGCTCTTCCCCCGGTTATAAAAGCAGTAGTGTTATGATGAAAGACTGGAGTGAAGCGAAGCGATTATCAGTCAACAAAAATAAACGCGCGGCCATTTCTTGGATGGCTGCGATCATGTAACCATCGACTATTATTACAGTGATGCTATTTCGCTTGCGAGTGACTGGCGGGCTGAAGGTCAGCTGGAAACTGCGTGCTACGGCTGAGGGAACAGAAGTATAACGTCCATGCCGTCTCGTTGCATCGTATTTAAACCAGGCATGTTGCTGCTTTGGGTTCCTTGCATACAGTAAGACACATACCTCGAGCGTTGTATTCTTCTTCCCTCACAAGGCTCCGTTGCTGCGGCTTTTGGCCAGCGGCTGCGCGGCCACGGAAGGTATGTTGACACATTTTTTTCCGGCCAGAGTGCATGCTGTGCAGCTGTTGTCGTCTCCCAGCCCCGACGGCTGAAAATAGGCACACTGACAAAAAAATGTCATCTAAAACAATCTCTGGCAAAGCCATTAGGCCGTGCATTAAAATAGGGAAAAGGTTTTATTCAAACTTCGATAGAATTGCACTCTTCTTAGAGGGCCCTGCACGACAAAGCCCTTTCACTTCGGGAAGTGGGACGGGCAAACAGGTATAAGTACTGTCGGTGTAGGGCCAAGCCACTGGCAGGTATTGATTTTGGCAGTGTTCCTGGGTGTAGGTGGAGCACAGGTTAAGGGTTCAAGGGCCATATGTACGAACACATTTTACCATAGACAGAATGGGTCAAACCCTTTTATACATCTGGCCCCTAGTTCTCTGTCATGCTGAGGAATGTCGCCCTGGTGCATGTTTCACTTGATGTTCATGTAATACATTTTACTTTATTTACGTTTATTGTCATCACTGCAGTGTCTCCTACTCACTTCCTTCAGTTAGGGAAACAGTGTGACTGGAAAACGTGAACAGTACAATTAGTGGAAACTGGGAGGGGGAGTTAGAGCGGGGCCTGAAGCGAAGAGGTGACCTATCTGACATTTGCCTTTTCATGAATGCTGTTCCTTAAATAGCAGTCCAAACAGATAGGTTTTGAACAGTTTTCTGAAACATAGGCAGATGACTTCTGCTCACAGGACGGGATTCAACTTGTCCCAGTGTTTGGGTTTTTGCACTCCAATGGACCAGCCTCCATGTTTTAATACTGCAGGATGGCCACTATTCGCATGGAGAATTGAATTTGTGGCTGTTACTTTTCTATGTATTTTCGTCATTAGTTCCCGTTTTTGACTTCCAGTTTTATATCCAAACAATCACAATGGACTTGGCTAATTGTGGGTGTCAGATGGATATTCACTTTGTTGGAATTTAACTTTGCAATGAACCTCTCCAATTGTGATGTTACTCCTTCTCAGAGGAAGAACAGCTTGTCGAACAATCTTGTCCTTAATACAACATTTTTCATATGTTAATCATTCTCTTCGGCCCAGGCCATCTCCTTTTCCCACTCCTCCATGAACAGGGCCACGTAGGTGGGGGCATATAAATATAAATCTCATCCTATAAATCAAAAACTGAATGAGATGCTTTTGAAAACCCAGACAGAAATTAATGCTTTGAAATCAAGTAACAGCAGTATATTGGCTAATATTTGCAATCTTGAATAGTGTCCAGTAACCTTCCCACTGACCTTTCTAGCAGAGTGTTCCTTTCACTGCACAGCTCCGGCTGGTAGCTGCTGCTGCCCCCGTTGCTACTGCTGACCCTCTGGTCAGGAGTTCGAGGCCCTCTTCCACCGCAGGCTCCCGCCTGCGCCTCATCTGTGGCGGTCTAGTGGTAGAGCGTCACTGCTCTGCTGCTGGACTGCCCTCTGTCTCTATCTTTCTCTGCCTCTATTGCCTTTCTACTGCTTCTGCCTTTTTTTCTTTCATTTTGCACTTTTTCACTTTTTGCACTCTTTGTCGCCCTTGCCACTGCTATAACACGTGGCACCGCCCCCTCCAGAGGCCCTTCCCGCTCTCCTCATTTCCCGCCTCCCAGCAGTTCACACTACTTCATGACAGCCGCTGCGTGGCGCAAGTGCAGTCCACTGACCTTTCTAGTGGACTGCTCTTTTCACTGCACAGCTACGCCCAGTAGCTGCAGCTGAACCTCTGGTCAGGAGTTCGAGGCACTCCTCCACCCGCAAGCTTACGCCTGTGCCTCCTCCCTGGTGTTCTACTGGTAAAGTGTCAGTGCTCTGTTGCTGGACTGCACTCTGTCTCTTATTTGTTCTGCGTTGCTCTGCCTCTTTTGCCTTTCTACTGCTTTTTTTCTTGCTTTTTTCACTTTCTGCTCTCTAAGCTGCCCTTGCAGCTGCAATCCCCACAGCACCGCCCTCTCCAGAGGCCCTTCCCACTCTCTGCATTTCCCGCCTCCCAGCTGTCCAGCCCTCCCACACACTACTTCATGACGGCTGTTGCACGGTGAAAGTGCAGTCCACTGACCTTTCTAGTGGACTGCTCTTTTCACTGCATAGCTCCGCCTCGTAGCTGCTGCTGCCTCCGTTGCAGCTGCTGACCCTCTGGTCAGGAGTTTGAGGCCCTCCTTCACCCACCGGCTTCTGTCTGTGCCTCATCCCTGGTGGTCTTGTGGGAGAGCGTCACTGTAGGAAAGTGCCCCCTTTTGCTTGGTTACCCCCCACTTTTTTGCATGACATTTGATGCAACCTGAATTGATGTGCCCTAGGTCTCTGCCAATCAGGTTCCCAGGGCCTGTGTTCTTTCCCAAGACTGTACCTTTGTACCCACAATTGGCACATCTCTGGCCACAGGTAAGCCCCTTATAAAATGTACCATGGGTATCGAGAGCATTGGGACCAGGGAAGGCCTCTAAGGGTTGCAGCACCTATTGTGCCACACTTAGAGGCCCTGTACCTTAACATCCACATACTGCCATTGCAGGCTGCGTGTTTTGGTGTCGAGAAAAGCAAAGAGTCGACATGGCACACATTCCTGTGTGCCAACTCTGCAACCCACTGCCTGAGGCCTAGGTAAGTCACCTATTGAGCAGGGTGCACTAGCCATCAGGCGAGGGTACAGTGGCATGAGCCCTGTACCCCTACAGTGTCTAAATCCATTCTTAGACATTGTAAGTTTAGTTAAGCCATAAGGGAGTATACGGTCTGGGAGTTGGTCATTACAGACTCCACAGCTCCATAATGGCTTATCTAAAAACCTGGAGGTTTGGTATCAAACTTCTCAGGACATTAAACCCACACTGATGTCAGTGTGGGATTTAATGTAAAATGCAATCAGTGGGCATCTTAGAAATGTCCCCTGAAACATACTAGCCCTGGTGTGGTTCCTGAATGGCTGCCCGCCATTTGTAACTACCAGACACGTTTCTGGACACCTCAGTTGAGAGCCTCTACTCTCGGGGTAAAGAAAGATCATCCTGGGTAGTGGTGTCATGCATCCTTCCCCAAGGATGGGCAAGGGGAAGCTTCAAAGGCCCGCCGCCTTTGGAAGCTGTTCCTGCCTTTTGCTGCCCCCTGCAACTGGCTCTCACTGGTTCTGCCCCCCACTTTGGGCAGGAGAATCAGAGAGAAAACCAAGGTAGGAAGAGAGGTTTGCCGACCTTTGCCAACTCCAATCCTCAGGCGAAGTGAAACACACATCTCAGTACCCTCCATCTTGATGATGAGGGGACTCTGCCAATTAGGGAGAGGCTAATGCCCCTCCCATTGGAGGATGACATAATAGGGGGTGTACCCACCCCAAGGGAGGGACCCAATGGTCACGACCTGCACACCCCTTTGAACACCCTTAAATTTAGCATTAAGGAGCAACTCTGAACCTTGTCTCCACAGATTCTAGGAAGAAATAAGAAGGACTGAAGAGACGTGCTGACCCAGGAAGAAGAGGACACTGACTGCTTTGGCTCCAACCCTACCGGCCTGTCCGACTTCAACATGCCTACAGCGAAGAAACCGCATGTCCAGCAGCCCCCCAAAGCCCGGAGGAGCTGCCCTGCACTCTTCTTACTGACTGTCTCCCATGAGCACCGGATTTGCTCGACAAAGACCCCAAGACCAGAATCCAGATTCTGACAACTCAGCGGTTCTGCACTACTCTGCACCCGACGCCCATGGTCCAAGTTTGAGTGGTTCAACACCACAATAAGGTCTCTCCAGAAATCCTGACCTTGGATCTGGTGTTCACCGACCTACCTCAAGCTTCAAGACAACGCCTGCAGCCCTTACCTGAAGGGCTCTCCCCCGACCGGAGCTGGTAAAGAAACCTGACGCCAAAAAACATCCCTGCACCCGACACCCCACCGCCTTGGGTAGCCCAGCCAACAGTGTCCAGGCATCACCCAAGAACCCAACTTACCTCTCCAGCTGGTGGTCACCTTCAGAAAGTCTCCCTGCCTACTCTTGCAGCAACATTGCTGAACCGAAGGTCTTCTTGGAAACCATAGGATCCTCGCCGTCTTCTTGGCACCCTGCCGCCCCTGTGCCGCTGGTGCTGCAGCTCCTGTGCTGATTGTTGGCCCCTGCAGTGCTGACCTTAACCCCGGGAGCTTTGCTCCCACAACCGAGTGGCCTGCTCGTAAGCAGTCCCTAACCGAAGGCTCCCTTGGCTAGCATTTTTCTCCCAAAGGATCCCATGTTATGAGTTTTTGGGCCTTAAATGTTCTAAGTGTTGAACTGTGTTTTCTATGGAGAAAAAAGTCATTACAACTTAAACCAAGGAAAGTCTTACCTACCTTGTATTGTGAGATCCCTCGGTGTGGTATTTAGGCATACCACCCCAGTAGTCAAAGTAATCTATAAGTAATCTTCAAGTAAATATTATGTAATGCAACCTGCTTTTTGAACCAATAGCAACCTGTAGTTTGCAAATTCAACCACAACTGCATTATCTTGTAACATCTTGCATTTGAGAATACATTTTTCTTACCTGTGCCAAGTCCTGCTTGGCTCTAAAATTAAAACATAAGTATACCCTTTTTTATGCTTACCTAATTGGCCAGGATTCCGTCTCTGAGTGTGTGTCATCAGGCTTGATTGAGTGAATACAATAAATGCTTATCACACCCTGTGGCTAAGACTAACGGTTCTACCCACACTACCACAAAGAGAGCTGTTTGTGCTTACCGAATAAAGTCTCTGCTATAGCTCTGGGGACACCTTGGACTCTGTGCACACTATACCTTTTTTGGTATATTATGTACATAGCCTACAGTCACTGCTTTACTGCTGGACTACCCTTCTGACTATATTTTTTCTGCTTTTCTCTGTCTCTTTTGCCTTTCTACTGTGTCTGCCTTCTTATGGTTTTTTATTACTTTTTCACTTTCTGCTTTCTTTGCCGCCCTTGCCGCTGTGATCCCTCGTGGCCAACCCCCCTCCAGTGACCTTTCCCGCTCCCAGTATTTCCCACTTCCCAGCTGTCCAGCTACCACATACTACTTAATGGTGGCTGCTGTGCGATGAAAGTGCAGTCCACTGACCTTTCTGGTGGACTGCTCCTTTCACTGCACAGCTCCACCTGGTAGCTGCTGCTGCCTCCATTGCTGCTCCCACCTGCGCCTCATCCCGGTGATCTAGTGGTAGAGTGTCACTGCTCTGCTGCTGGTCTGCCCTCCTTTCTGTTTCTTTTCTACTTTCTCTGCCTCTGTTGCCTTTCTACTGCGTCTTCCTTTTCTGCTTTTTTCTTGCTTTTTGCACTTTTTCCTTTTTAGCACTCTTCGTTGCTCTTGCCACTGCGATTCTCCGTGGCCCAGCCCCCTCCAGTAACCCTTACCTCTCCCCACGTTTCCTGCATCCCAGCTGTCTACCCCCTCACACTACTTAATGGCAACAACGTGCAGCGGGCACGCTGCTAGTACATCGCAGATGCCCCAAAGGCAAGCCCGTCTGTACCTGGACCGCGCCTAGCGAAATGGACCCTGGTTCTCGGGCCCTCCTCCGATACGATGCCAGCACCCCCGTGCCCTCAACACAGGATGCCACACCGCCTGCCACCTCTCCTCACTGAAGTAAACCCAAGGACTCTTCTCCTGCCGTAACTGCAGCCACACCTTTGCCCACGCTACCACGCCAGCTCCCCTTGCCGACCAACAGCGCACACGACCAGCTCAACTGCATCCTCCTCAACACGTGCTCCCTCCACAAACACGCCAAAGACATCTGGGCATTCTCAACACCGCCTTTCCCATCATCACCTTCTTCACGGAAACCTGGACCAACCCCTGGTCTGGTCCGGACATTGCCACCTCCATCCCGGATGGCTACAAAATCAACCGCAAGGACCGCGCTGACCGACCAGGAGGAGGCATCTCCACCGTCCACAAGAACACACTCTACATGACCACTCATTGACAATCATGGAACACATCCAATTCCAGCGCCACACCAACCCTGTAGGAGAGTAGGATCTGCACTTATGTTGCCCCCACTTTTTTTCTGATGTTAACACTGGTTTCTGGCTATAGTCTGGCTGGGTCCCTGCTAATCAGGGCCCCAGTCTCTCTGTTCTCTCTAACTAAACAACTTTGAGTGCATACTAGAAGCACTAGTGATTGGATACCGTGGTACCTTATGAGCCCCTAGTATATTGTACCAAGGGCATAGGTACTTCACAGGCCTACCAGGGGCTGAAGCATGTATTATGCCACCCCTGGGAAGCAGACTAAATCTGACACCACAGGCCTGCTACTGCAGCCTGGGTGAGGCAGTGTTAGCACTCCTCACTGAGGTATAGGTTCCTATATCTCACCATACACACACATATCAGTCACCCCTAAGGCAGGCCCTATCAATCTTGAGGGCAGGGTGCTTGGTTTACAATGTGAGGGGGTGCCTCTGCCTGAGCAGGGCCCCTCTGCAGCTGGCAGGGTCTATTCCCTGTGGCTGTTTGTGGATGCGGTTAAACCATATACTCTTAAGTGCATTATAACCTACCGGTAAATCCTAACTTTGGAATCACTGCATCAAAACATGTCGTGTTTGGTGTCAAACAACTTGGAATCATACTCCCACACCAGTAACTGGTGTGGGAGTATGATCCCACCCTTCTAGAGGGGACGCCATGTACCTACTGTGGTAACACGGTAGAAATCTGAAAGAGCCCTGGCATCACAAAATGGATGCCACCAGCACAGACACTGGGCTGCCCGCCTGCTGCTGACTGAAACTCGCAGTGGAGGAGGCCCAACAATAGGCATGTCACAGGGAGGTGTCACCACCTTCCAGACAGGATTTAGTGTATTGGGGATGGGTGGGTGCACTCCTAGAGTGCTTTGAAATCCTGCACTGGGGGAGCAGTAGGCTCCTCTGTGCATATATTAGCAATAAGGCACTCATCTCGCGCCTCATCTGTCGCACTGCTGCATGGGGAACATTTCCCTGTCGTAAATCCGTATTTTCCACTTGAAATCCTTTTTTCATAAGTAAACCTTTCACAGTAACACGTAATCCAAACAGTGAGATGTACAGCTGAGTAGACTCATTACTCCTTGCCCAATGCATTTCGAGTCTCATATGACTCTTCGTCAGGGGTCACTGCAATAAATTAAAAAACAGCTAAACTGACTGTACACAGCAGACCCAAATTAACTACATCCCCGTAAATAAACCTAACATGCATCCATTTTACGAGCTCACCCTACCCTGTCCTGAACAAGTGCATAACTGAATAACATACCCATAATTGACCCTACTCTTTAATCACATCCCTCTCACCAACCCACCCATAACACCATGAAAAAAATAAATAAAACATACATTAACCGTACCACTCCTGTTTTTGAGCTCATTTCATGCTCTGTTATGCACGTACGACAATGCTCATCTGTAACTAAAAATGCCCAATGACTCCCGCTTCCTGTAAACATCCTTCCCCTGGCCCTCTCTGAACTAATACTACCCATATGACTCAACTAACAAACCCATCCTGATCCCAAATTCTCAAATTCACCCACATCAAACAAAACACTGTGCATTACCATAATAAAGGCGGTATCGGCAACCTAGCCTCCTCGTACACCTCTCTCGTTGATTTCGATAATACTGATTTCACACTGCCATTTACTCCCATGGTTTTAAAACCAACGTCACGCCTACATGCACCAATCATTCTAATCCTCACACCCCTGTGTTTTAACATCCCTCAGCTGTGTCTGAATAACCCATGTGACAGCCATAAAACTTCATCTCCCACAATGCGCTCTGCTACATTAGTCCGTATTGCAACAAAAAATCCCCAAATGTTAAAGAAACCTTTGGTTAAACCCACGCCTCCCTAATTACACTCCCGTTAAATCACCATAACAATAACCAATTGTCCCTTGCTCATTCTTCCCAACGCTCGGAACCACCTAAGGCGAAGCCTCGATATGAAAAAACTTAAATAAACACAATTACGTAAATACAACTATAACAGACGTTTTTACATTGCTGCAAATCAAATGTGTAAAACAGTGGCCACAACGAAAACGAAAACTAAAACAAGAAATGTCACACAAAAGGTCAGCTGCTCATAATTCAGTTCTTTGTCAAGCTGTTCTTTAAGGTGTCTTCTATGCTGATTGAAACTCCATAAAATCCACTCCACACTTACGCTGTCTCCGCTGCGATCCAAAAGCTTGACTCAAATTCCAGTTGATGTTCATCAATGGGGTGAAACTCTCTTTGGGGCGGAAAATTGCAAAGCATATTTGTGAAAATAGAGAATGCACACCTTCCCTTATATATTCATACATTTTAG
The DNA here is from genome assembly GCF_964204655.1 of Triturus cristatus. Lineage (NCBI taxonomy): Eukaryota > Metazoa > Chordata > Amphibia > Caudata > Salamandridae > Triturus > Triturus cristatus. The sequence goes on along the minus strand of NC_140589.1, from coordinate 1,078,581,638 downwards.
AGTTATTTTCCTTTTTGTGGTGCGTGCGTTCAGATTCTGTGATCCGTCCCTGTCACAGCACATACTGCAAGTATTAGCAAGAAGGCACTCATCTTGCGCCTCATCTGTCGCACTGCTGCATGGGGAACATTTCCCTGTCGTAAATCCGTATTTTCCACTTGAAATCCTTTTTTCATAAGTAAACCTGTATTAATCCATGCTTTCTTTCCAAACTTAATGAATCACTGCAGAGACAGCGTCATGTCATTTCTTGAATTTTATTTTTCATTCCTCAAGTAGATACTGCGCGCCCATCCAGGCTTTTCACAGTAACACGTAATCCAAACAGTGAGATGTACAGCTGAGTAGACTCATTACTCCTTGCCCAATGCATTTCGAGTCTCATATGACTCTTCGTCAGGGGTCACTGCAATAAATTAAAAAACAGCTAAACTGACTGTACACAGCAGACCCAAATTAACTACATCCCCGTAAATAAACCTAACATGCATCCATTTTACGAGCTTACCCTACCCTTTTAGTATAAGATAGGGAACACTTGCCATTGCAAGTTAGATATCCCTGGACAACACTTTACAAGAAGAATCCTGGTCCTTCGACGTTCCACTACCTTTGGAAGACGGAAGAATCTCCCTTGGAGTCAAGGAGTGCCTCCCCTGCTTGGCAGGCACCAAAACTTTGAATCAACGGTCGCAAACTTTCCCGCTCCCGCTGCAGCCCGAAGTCCCTGCAGCCCTGGAAGCAGATCTCCTGACTTCTCGATGCCCATTGTGAGTCCCCAGCAGAGCTGAGGCGAGTGGAACCCATGAGTGACGAGGAACAGCAATACCTGGGTACCATGCACTATTGTCGAGTGCAACACCTTCACGACGTTCTACGAACTTGTGCTTTGGACCATTTGTGGCCCAAGCCTCCAGTAGGTTGTGCATTGAAAATCAGCAGCCTACCCTGCCCGAGTGACCGTGGGCTCCTGTGAAGCATTTCCTCACGAGGCGTCTTTGCGATCCCTTGCCCGTTGACTTGTGCGTCCCCTGAAGACTTTCTGATCAAACCAAAGGGCTCACCTGGTTGCTCCAGGCCTGCCCTCACTTACCCTTGCTGGGTGAGTCCCTCAGACCTTGCTGGTCTGCACCATTGACTAAATTCACTTTTCACAAGACATGCTGTTGCCAAGGCTTGTTGGCTCCAATCCGGTTGCCGACACCGCAGTCAGCTGCAGACATTGTGGGACACTCCGAATCCAGCTGTTGGTCATTGTCGATGCCTCCTGGTCCTTGTGAGCGAAGAGTCAAAACACCCTTGATCGCCTGAAATAACCTGACATCACCTGACATCCGTGGGCATCCTTCTTCCTGGCCCCGGGTCACTGGCAAGTGACTGTGAACACTGTCCCTTCTGCTTTCAGGTCATCCTCATCTTGACTCCAGCCTTGGATTCCACCGGACACGTCTTCAGTCTTCGCAAGCAGCAAATCTTCTTTGGCGTCCATAGAAAACAGCGACCCGACACCAAAAGACACCTATGCACCCGGCTTCCCTGGGTGAGGTAACTCGTGCACTCCGGTACCCTAGTGTGTGTTGGCACTCGAATTACTTACCTTGTGAGTGGCTTGCTTGTAGACTTCCTCGAAGTACCCTAAAACTTTAAAAATCTAACCGCGACTTGCTCCATTGAAATCAATAGAGAACCCGCGGCTGTGTTCTCACACTGCACGCGTCTCCAGTGGGTCTTTTACTTACCTGCTTTTGCTGCATTAGTGAAGCCCCAGTGATTCTACAGGCCCTAGGCCTTGTCCCCTTGCAAGTCGACTTTCCTAAACCACCTTTTTAGTATATGGTCTGGTACACCCCTAGGGCCCCAGCCATATTTGTGCTTAACTTATTGTGAAACGTTGATATTTGAATGTGTTCCTGACTTCTAATCTCATAAAGAGATTAGTAGAGTGTGTCTAGAAATAAATACATATATATTTGATATATATACCTGTGTGGTGTCCTTTCATTTGGTAATTCAAGAGATTATAAGGCAAAACAAGCTGCTTTACATTCCTATGAGACTTAGCTTGAAGGCTGCTCTCCACAGCTACCACTAGGATAGCTTTCTTTAAAAGGTTGTCTTAAACCTATCTACCATAAGAGTCGAATTGGACTGGTGCAAGGTGGCCACTATAACTAGTGACCAGCATATGCCAGGCCAACTTCTCACATTGGTGGGCAGCGTGTGGGATACCAGCTTGCCATTGTTTTACCAGAAAATCTCTATTTGAATTACTAACTGAAAACCACTAAAGGTACTCAAGGTACATATAAAAGTCAAGCTTAGTATCAATAAGTTCTACTGAACTTAGAGTTGTTTGTGAAGGGATAGCACACCCTTGCTACAGCTCAAGCTAGGATCAGTAGGCCACAAACTAGTGTAGGTAGTGCAACACTGCATAACACTAGAATGTCCTCAAGGGATGGAGCCAGTGGGTCCACCCAACCTCAGTATATGGACATGACCTTTCTTGACTTGAAGGCCATGTGTGTTGCAAGACACCTGGGGTTAGAACAGAGTCCCTCCACACTACACCTGATAAATCTACTTATAGCAGATGATCTTAGACTAGCTCTAGGAGCTAGTGGATCTGGATCAGAGGGTGGGTCAGCCATAGTCTCTGGGTCAGATGATGAAAATCAAGATGACCTGGAGTCTGTGATTGAAGGGCCAGACCCACAAGGGTCTGCACAGGACAGAGGAATTCTCCCTAAGAGAGCTGACAGAGTGGAAGAGAGGCCTAGGTCCCCTTCAAGGGAATCTAACCACTCATATCACTCTGACAGAGAATCTGTCCATCAGAGGAACTCATACTCCAATAGAAGGGAGACCTCCTCTGAAAGAAGGTACAAGATGCTCCAGTATGAGGAAGCCAGGCTTGCCCTCAGAACCAAGCAATTGGCCTTAGATAGAGAAGCATTTGAGCTCCAGAGAGCTTCTAAGAAAGAGGGGTTAGAACCCCCTGGTGGCAGCAACAGTGTCCCTAGAGGCAGAGATTACATTCCAGACCATAGGAACCTGTCCAAGGTTGTTCCTCCCTACCAGAGTGGGGATGATATCCACAAATGTATAACTGCTATGGAGAGGGCCTGTAAAGTTCAACAGGTCCCCCAGAAACAGTGGGCAGCAATCTTGTGGCTCTCCTTTTCAGATAAAGGTAGATACAAGCTCCTCACCGTTAGAGAAGAGGATGCTGATGATTATGATGTCCTGAAAAGTGCATTAATAGATGGGTTTGGCTTAACCACTGAACAGTACAGGTTGAAGTTCAGAGACACCCAAAAAGCACAGAATCAGGACTGGACAGACTTTGTAGATTGTGCAACCAAGGCTCTGGAGGGTTGGCGGGTTGGTAGTAGAGTTACTGATTTTAAGGGATTGTATAATCTTATGATGAGAGAACAGATCCTTAATAATTGCCCAAACCAGTTGTTGCATCAGTACCTGGTGGACTCTGATCTGACCTCTCCCCAAGAATTGGGAAAGAAGGCAGACAAATGGGTCAGAACCAGGGTGAGGCAGAAAACCCAGAACCAAGGGGGTGACACCAAGAAGCAAGATCCTAAAGGCTCTGAGAAAGGTGGGGATAAGGCAAAAGACCAGAAGTATTCACAAGGGCCCCAAAATTCTGCATCTGGTGGGGATTCACAGTTTACAAAGGGAAAAGGCCAAAAGAAGCCCTGGTGCAAATTCTGTAAACAGAAAGGGCACTGGACTTCTGATTTTACCAAGTCCAAAGACCAAACCACCACCACTCCTGCCCCTAAGGCAACTGTCCCCCTTAGTACAGCTACTGGTGGAGGTGGTAATCAGAATAAGGGTGTAGTAGGGTTGACCCTGGGTTCTGATGTGGACTCTGGCCTAGTCAGAGTACCCACTGAGGCATTGCTGGTTTGTGAGGGAGACCTTGAAATGTCCTTCCTAGTGAGCCCCAGTAATCTGGGCAAATACAAACAGCAGCCTATAATAAGTGGCAAACAGGCTTTGGCATTCAGGGACACAGGTGCTAGTGTCACAATGGTGGCAGAGGATCTAGTGGACCCTGCACAGATCATCCTGGGTGAAATGTACCAGGTTACCAGTGCAAGCAATGTCAGGACCAACCATAGTCTGGCAGTTGTGAATTTCTCCTGGGGAGGGGTAACTGGCCTCAAGAAAGTAGTAGTCAGTGCAAACCTCCCTGTCGAATGTCTATTGGGCAATGATCTGGAGACTTCAGCCTGGTCTGAAGTGGAGTTATGGACTCATGCTGAGATGTTGGGCATACCTGCAGAGGTATTTGCTGTGACCAGGTCACAGGCCAAAATGCATAAAGCTGAACCAGCTCTGGATCCTGAAACTATGGACCAGATGCTACCCAAGAGGAGGAGCAGTAGGGTTAAGGCAGTGCCTTCCCCTCTGTCTCAGATCTCAGATTCCCCTCCTGAGGGAGGAGAAGCAGAGCCTGAAGAAGGAACTGCCCCAGAGGAACTTGAGCCTGGTCAGGTTGAGTTCTTGGGGGCAGGGGGACCTTCCAGGGAAGATCTGAGTAAGGAGCAACAGTGCTGCCCCTCTCTTGAACCCCTCAGACAGCAGGCTGCTGCTGAGGCTGCTGGGAGTGCTAGTGGGTCCCATAAAGTTTATTGGGATGAGGGACTCCTATATTCTGAGGCTAGAGATCCTACCCCTGGAGCCACCAGGAGGTTGGTAATACCTCAGAAGTTTAGGGGGTTCGTCTTGACCCTAGCACATGACATCCCTTTAGCAGGACACTTGGACCAAAACAAGATCTGGGACAGGCTTGTTCCACATTTTCATTGGCCACACATGTCAGAGGACACCAAGGAGTTTTGTCGCTCCTGTGTCACTTGCCAAGCTAGTGGCAAGTCAGGTGGCACAACAAAGGCCCCCCTGATACCGCTACCTGTGGTGGGGGTTCCCTTTGAAAGGGTAGGGATTGACATTGTTGGTCCCCTTGACCGTCCAAAAGCATCTGGGCACAGGTTTATCCTGGTGGTAGTGGATCATGCCACCAGGTACCCAGAAGCAATTCCCCTCAGGACCACCACAGCCCCTGTGGTGGCAAGAGCCCTCATTGGAGTTTTTTCCAGAGTGGGTTTCTCTAAGGAGGTTATATCTGACAGAGATACAAACTTCATGTCAGGGTATCTAAAAGCAATGTGGTAGGAGTGTGGTGTAAACTACAAGTTTACTACTCCCTATCACCCACAATGCAATGGGTTAGTTGAAAGGTTCAACGAAACCCTAAAAGGAATGATTAAAGGCCTCCCAGAAAAGCTTAGGCGCAAATGGGACATTTTACTTCCCTGCCTTCTGTTTGCATACAGGGAGGTCCCACAGAAGGGGGTTGGCGACAGCCCTTTTGAACTTCGGTTTGGGCACCCTGTCAGAGGTCCTTTATGTTTGGTGAAGGAGGGCTGGGAGTTACCTCTCAAACCTCCCAAACAGGATGTGATGGACTATGTACTTGGTCTCCGCTCCCGGATGGCTGATTACATGAAGAAGGCAACCAAACACCTGGAGGCTAGCCAAGAACTGCAAAAAGCTTGGCATGACCAAAAGGCTGTACTGACTGTCTATCAGCCAGGACAGAAAGTGTGGGTGTTGGAGCATGTGGTCCCAGCAGCTCTCCTAGACAAGTGGAGTGGCCCCCATACAATTGTTGAGAAAAAGGGATAAGTCACCTACTAGGTGGATCTTGGAACTCCCAGGAGCCCCCTTAGGGTGCTCCATGTCAACAGATTAAAGCCATATGTGGACAGGGCTGACATGGGCTTGCTCATGGCAACTGATGAGGAGCAGGAGGAGGAGAGTGACCCTCTCCCTGACCTGCTCTCACAGAACCCTGATGATGGGTCAGTGGATGGTGTTGCTTTGGCAAGCAGCCTCACTGACCATCAGCAAACTGAGTGCAGACAAGTTCTGCAGCAGTACAGACATATGTTTAGCCTGACCCCTAGTCAGACTTCCTGGTGCACCCACGAGGTGGACACTGGAGACAGTCTGCCTTTCAAGAGTAAAATCTACAGGCAACCTGACCTGTCAGGGACTGTATCAGGACTGAAGTCCAGAAAATGTTGGAATTAGGTGTGATTGAGCCTTCAGATAGCCCTTGGGCTAGTCCAGTAGTCCTTGTGCCTAAACCTCATACCCAGGGTGGTAAGAAAGAAATGAGGTTTTGTGTTGACTACAGAGGCCCCAATGCAGTCACCAGGACTGATGCCTATCCAATTCCCACGGCAGATGAGCTCATTGATATTTTAGCCTCAGCCAAATATCTGAGTACATTTGACCTAACAGCTGGCTACTGGCAAATCAAGTTAGCTGATGATGCCAAGGCCAAAACAGCATTCTCAACCCCTGGTGGGCACTATCACTTTGTGGTGATGCCCTTTGGTTTGAAAAATGCACCTGCCACTTTTCAGAGGTTGGTGAACAAAGTTCTGACAGGAATGGAAACTTATTGCTCAGCTTATCTAGATGATATTGCTGTCTTTAGTTCCACCTGGCAGGATCACCTGGTCCACCTCAGAAATGTTTTGGAGGCCCTGCAATAAGCAGGCCTCACTATCAAGGCCACTAAGTGCCAGATAGGGCAGAGTCTGGTTGTGTACCTTGGCCACCTTGTAGGTGGAGGCCAGGTTCAACCATTGCAGAGCCAAATCCAAACCATAATGGAATGGGTAGCTCCAACAACCCAGACACAGGTTAGAGCCTTTTTAGGCCTGACTGGGTACTATAGGAGGTTTGTTAAGGGATATGGATCTATAGTGACCCCCTTAAATGATCTTACATCTAAGAAAATGCAAAAAAAGGTTCAGTGGACAGCTAGCTGTCAAAAGGCATTTGATGACCTGAAGCAGGCCATGTGCACTGCTCCCATCTTACAGAGTCCAGACTACACAAAAAAGTTAATTGTCCAAACAGATGCTTCTGAGCTGGGTGTGGGAGCTGTACTGTCTCAAATGAATGATGAAGGTCAAGACCAGCCAGTAGCTTTTATAAGCAGAAGGCTGACCCCTAGAGAGAAACGTTGGTCAGCTATAGAGAGGGTGGCCTTTGCTGTGGTGTGGGCCCTGAAGAAGCTGAGGCCATACTTGTTTGGCACTCACTTCATAGTTCAGACTGACCACAAGCCCCTCCTATGGCTCAAACAGGTGAAAGGTGAAAATCCTAAACTGCTAAGGTGGTCCATTTCCCTACAGGGGATGGATTATACAGTGGAACATAGACCTCGGACCCAACATGCCAATGCAGATGGACTCTCAAGGTATTTCCACTTAGAACACGAAGACTCAACTGGTCAAGGTTAGTTTAGTGTCCCTGCGTTTGGGGGTGAGGGGGGTTTTGTAGGAGAGTAGGATCTGCACTTATGTTGCCCCCACTTTTTTTCTGATGTTAACACTGGTTTCTGGCTATAGTCTGGCTGGGTCCCTGCTAATCAGGACCCCAGTCTCTCTGTTCTCGCTAAACAACTTTGAGTGCATACTAGATGCACTAGTGATTGGATACTGTGGTACCTTATGAGCCCCTAGTATATGGTACCCTAGGTACCAAGGGCATAGGTACTTAACAGGCCTACCAGGGGCTGAAGCATGTATTATGCCACCCCTGGGAAGCAGACTAAATCTGACACCACGGGCCTGCTACTGCAGCCTGGGTGAGGCAGTGTTAGCACTCCTCACTGAAGTATAGGTTCCTATATCTCACCATACACACACATATAAACCTATCAGTCACTCCTAAGGCAGGCCTTATCAATCCTGAGGGCAGGGTGCTTGGTTTACAATGTGAGGGGGGGCCTCTGCCTGAGCAGGGCCCCTCTGCCGCTGGCAGGGTCTATTCCCTGTGGCTGTTTGTGGATGCGGATAAACCATATACTCTTAAGTGCATTATAACCTACCGGTAAATGCTAAATTTGGAATGACTGCATCAAAACATGTCGTGTTTGGTGTCAAACAACTTGGAATCATACGCCCACACCAGTAACTGGTGTGGGAGTATGATCCCACCCTTCTAGAGGGGACGCCATGTACCTACTGTGGTAACACAGTAGAAATCTGAAAGAGCCCTGGCATCACAAAATGGATGCCACCAGCACAGACACTGGGCTGCCCTTCTGCTGCTGACTGAAACTCGCAGTGGAGGAGGCCCAACAATAGGCATCCTGTCACAGGGAGGTGTCACCACCTTCCAGACAGGATTTAGTGTATTGGGGCTGGGTGGGTACACTCCTAGAGTGCTTTGAAGTCCTGCACTGGGGAGCAGTAGGCTCCTCTGTGCATTTGCCAGCTCAAACCGGTTCAGGGGCTACCTGTCCCTGCTCTGGCGCAAAACTGGACAAAGGGAAGTGGGTGTATCCACCCCCTACCCTGACCCTCCCAGAGGAGTGGTCATAGAGCTAGTCCCTCCCTGTCTTTTAGTATAAGATAGGGAACCCTTGCCATTGCAAGTTAGATATCCCTGGACAACGCTTTACAAGAAGAATCCTGGTCCTTCGACGTTCCACTACCTTTGGAAGACGGAAGAATCTCCCTTGGAGTCAAGGAGTGACTCCCCTGCTTGGCAGGCACCAAAACTTTGAATCAACGGCCCGAAGTCCCTGCAGCCCTGGAAGCAGATCTTCTGACTTCTCGATGCCCATTGTGAGTCCCCAGCAGAGCTGAGGCGAGTGGACCCCACGAGTGATGAGGAACAGCAATACCCGGGTACCGTGCACTATTGTCAAGTGCAACCCCTTCACGACTATCTACGAACTTGTGCTTTGGACCCTTTGTGGCGCAAGCCTCCAGCAGGTTGTGCACCGAAAATCAGCAGCCTACCCCGTCCCGAGTGACCGTGGGCTCCTGTGAAGCATTTCCTCACGAGGCGTCTTTGCGATCCCTTGCCCATTGGCTTGTGGGGACCCTGAAGACTTTCTGATCAACCCAAAGGGCTCCCCTGGTTGCTCCAGGCCTGCCCTCACTTACCTTCACTGGGTGAGTCCCTCAGACCTTGCTGGTCTGCACCATAGAATAAATTCACTTTTCACAAGACTTGCTGTTGCCAAGGCTTGTTGGCTCCAATCTGGTTGCCAACACCGCAGTCAGCTGCAGACGTTGTGGGACGCTCCGAATCCAGCTGCTGCTCATCGTCGATGCCTCCTGGTCCTCGTGAGCGAAAAGTCAAAACACCCTTGATTGATTGAAATCACCTGACATCCGTGGGCATCCATCTTCCTGGCCCTGGGTCACTGGAAAGTGACTGTGAACACTGTCCCTTCTGCTTTCACGTCATCCTCATCTTGAATCCAGCCTTGGATTCCACCGGACACGTCTTCAGTCTTCGCAAGCAGCAAATCTTCTTTGGCTTCCATAGAAAACAGCGACGCGACCCAACACCAAAAGACACCTATGCACCCGGCTTCCCTGGGTGAGGTAACTCGTGCACTCCGGTACCCTAGTGTGTGTTGGCACTCGAATTACTTACCTTGTGAGTGGCTTGCTTGTAGACTTCCTCTAAGTAGCCTAAAACTTTAAAAATCTAACCGCGACTTGCTCCATTGAAATCAATAGAGAACCCGCGGCTGTGTTCTCACACTGCACGCGTCTCCAGTGGGTCTTTTACTTACCTGCTTTTGCTGCATTAGTGAAGCCCCAGTGATTCTACAGGCCCTAGGCCTTGTCCCCTTGCAAGTCGACTTTCCTAAACCACTTTTTTAGTATATGGTCTGGTACACCCCTAGGGCCCCAGCCATATTTGTGCTTAACTTATTGTGAAACGTTGATATTTGAATGTGTTCCTGACTTCTAATCTCATAAAGAGATTAGTAGAGTGTGTCTAGAAATAAATACATATATATTTGATATATATACCTGTGTGGTGTCCTTTCATTTGGTAATTCAAGAGATTATAAAGTAAAACAAGCTGCTTTACATTCCTCTGAGACTTAGCCTGAAGGCTGCTCTCCACAGCTCCAATAGAATAGCTTTCTTTAAAAGGTTGTCTTAAACCTATCTACCATAAGAGTCGAATTGGACTGGTGCAAGGTGGCCAATATAACTAGTGACCAGCATATGCCAGGCCAACTTCTTACAAACCCCAACACCACCCTCTGCGGCACCTTCGTCTACATGCCTCCCAGCCCCTGCCAGCCCTTCACCGACACCATCTTAGACCTCATCACACCTCAGGCTCTCTCATCCACCGATTACATCTCACTCGGCGACATCAACTTCCACTTGGACGACCCCAGTGAGCAGAACACTGTATCCCTTCTGGAGAACCTTATTATTATTATTATTATTTAGCGACTTGTAAAGCGCCTGGTGACCCAAGGGCATCCCCGCGCTATAAAAATTTGCTGTCCAGATGAGAGGGAGGAAAGAAGGGGGATGACGTTATTTAGGGAATAAAAGTGTTTTCAATTTTTTTCTAAAAATCAGATAATTGGATTCCAGTCTAAGGGTACGTGGGAGGGAGTTCCATCCAGTGGAAGCTTTCACTGAGAAGCGTCGACCTCCAGTGCGTGTCTTTTTAAATTTGGGGATGTTGGCTAGGTGCTCACTCTCGGACCTCAGGGATCTGGACGTTTTATATGGAGTAACCAGGTCGCTGAGGATCGAAGGACCACCTCCATTGATCAATTTGTATGCCGTGCACATGGCTTTGAATTCCACTCTTTGGCGCACAGGGAGCCAGTGCAGGGCCTTGATAGCAGGTTTCGCTGACACTCTGGAGGGAAGGTTCATGAGTAGACGGGCAGCTGCATTCTGTGTTCGTTGCAGTTTCGCCAGGGTGGCCTCAGGGGCTCCCAGGTAGATCATGTTACTATAGTCCAAACGTGATAGTATGAGCCCTTGGACCAGTAGTTTCCTGGATGCGGGGGGGAGTAGGGGGAGAATCCTGCGGGTAGTACGCATAAGCCCAAAACAGGTTCCTGCAGTTTTGGCCGCTTGCGTTTTCATGGAGAGCTCGGGTTCTAACCATACTCCTAGGGTCTTAATTTCATGTTTCGGGGTAGGAATTTCTCCGAACACGTCTGGCCAGACCGCTGGGGGGATGGTCACCCATTGCTTTCCCATGAGCATCACTTCGGTCTTTGACCCATTTAATTTTAGTGATGACTCACACATCCAACCGTGGATTTCCGTAAGGCAGTTTGCCAGCTTGTCTGGGTGGTCGTCTAGTTGGGATAGGGAGACGACCAGCTGTGTATCATCAGCGTAGCTCACTATTTTTATACCGAATGGAATCACCACGTCTTCAAGGGGGGCCATGTAAGCATTAAAAAGCGTTGGGCTCAGGGAAGATCCCTGAGGAACCCCGCTCATGAGGGGAAGAGTGGACGAGCGATGGTTGCCGTCCCAAACCTGGAACGTGCGCCCAGCAAGGAAGGACTCTATCCATCTGAGTGCCGTCCCGGTGAGCCCTGCTGCCGTCAACCGATTGAGGAGGACACGATGGTTGACTGTGTCGAAGGCTGCACTAAGATCCAGGAGGATCACTGCCACTGACCCTCCTGAATCTAGAATGCGCCTTGCCTCCTCGATGACGGCAAGAAGGGCAGTATCTGTGCCATGGCCCGGGCGGAACCCAGTTTGGGATTGCCGTAGGATGTTATTTACCTCGAGAAACTGAGACAATTGTCCGTTGACCAATTTCTCGGCTACCTTGCTAATACCAGGGAGGAGTGAGATTGGCCGGTAGTTGGCCATATCTGCTGGGTCTAGCTGGGGTTTTTTAAGGAGTGCCTTCACCACTGCACTCTTCCAGCTAGCGGGAACCGATCCCCGGGCAAGTGAGCTGTTAATAAGCTCCGTGATCGTGGGAATGATGACGGGGGCTACAGTTTTAAGGAATCTAATGGGTACAGGGTCCAAAGGTGATCCGCTTTTCATTTTGGTCAAGGTTGCTTCTACCTCGTTGCAGGTTACTGGCCTAAATGTCGCAAGTTGAGGGCGTAAGCTGCTTCCAGACTGGTTGGGGGGTGAACCATTGTCCATGTAGCTAGAGGGACAGGAAGGGGGAAGGGATGCTAAGATGCGGGCAATTTTGTCGTTAAAATAAGTGGCTAATTCGTTACTTCGGTCCAAAGGGGGGATATTGGAGGACGGAGTGGTTGGTACTTTCAGAAGCTCATTTACAATTAGGAAAGATTCCCTGGCTGAATTAGTGGATTCTTTTATCCGAGTATCATAATGGGAAGCTTTAGAGCGCCTAATAGCAGTTTTATATAATCTAACTGAATTTTGGTAGGCTTCCTTGCTGGCATGCTGCCAGTCTTTCCTCCAAAGTCGTTCGGCTCTCTTACAATTTTTGCGTAATAAACGAAGTTCCGGTGTATACCACGGGGCGGAACCTAGTTTCCCATTTTTGTCCTCCCGAGTCCTAAATGGGAGTACGAGATCCAGGGAGGTAGTAATCCATTCTCTATATTTACTATCGGCGACAGCCGGGTCTTCTGCGTAAGCAGGGGAAGTTGACTTTAGGGTCCTGGCCCATTCTTCGGTGGGGAGCCTGGACCAGGCCCTGTCCCTGGTATAAGTGGGCGGTTTTTGAGGTTTCCTAAAAGTTCCTAGTAGTTGGAAGGAGACTAGAAAGTGGTCCGTCCAAGGGAGGGGAAGGGACTCACTGGCTAGCATAGTGAGGGAACTCGTGAACACAGGGTCCAGCAGGTGACCCTTATTGTGAGTAGCTCCAGAGTTTAGAAGGCGGATGTCAAGGGCCGCCAGATCAGTGATCAGGTCGACAGCCCCAGAATCTAAGGGGTTATCGAAATGAATATTCAGGTCTCCTATTATCATAAAATTAGTGATGGAGTGGGCCTGTGTAGCTACTGTGTCCAGGAGAGTACTAGCAAAAGGACCTGGATGACCAGGGGGGCGGTACACTAGGATCCCTGAGAGAGAGTTAGTCGGGTCTAACTTAATTGTAAACTGCAGGCTTTCAGAATCGGGAATATGCGCGTCATTAGTATTGCAGAGGAAATGGTCCCAATGAATAATGGCGACACCACCACCCCTACCTAGGGGACGAGGTAGGGACTGGATGAAGAAGCCCGGTGGGGTTGCTAGCACCATATCTGACTCAGAGTGGGCAGAGAGCCACGTTTCCGTCAGGAAAAGGACGTCTAAGTCATGGTCTTCTACGAGGTGGTTAATCAGCGTCGCGTGTTTGGGGAGAGAGCGACAATTCAGCGAAGCGAGTTTGAGGGCTGAGAGCTTGGGGGCTCGAGTAGGGAGAGTAAGCTGGACTGGATGGCAGTAAGTACAGCTGATGAATGGTCCATTCAGGTCGTGAACATACTCACAGGAGGAGGCGATGGGGGGTCTGAGACTTAGGAGGTCCCGACGAGAGTAGCTTACCTTCGGGGCAGCTTTATCCAGCAGGGGTTCTGGCCCTAGGCCCGGCCGTGCGCGGACGGGCGCAGACGGGCTTGCCTTAGGCGCGCCTTCGGCGCGCAAACGGCGCTCCCGCTGCGCTCGTCCGCTGCGCTGGTATGGCCGACACATTTGTAGCGAGTGGTGTGGGCGTGGCCTCGCAGTGGGCGTGGCTCCGCCTTCGAACCGCGATGGCGGTGTGCTTGTTTACCCTGTCTCAGCGCTGGTTCCGCTGTCTCAGGGGGTGTCTTAGGAGGTCTGCTCAGCGCATGAAGCTAGCGCTTTCAGTAGAGGTGAGGTTTTTAAAATCAATACAATTCAAGTGACGAATGGACAATTTTTAAAAACACAACAAGGTGCAGTCCTCCGGCTTTCCGCCTCAGAGGTCAAACAAATAATAATGCGTGGCGCTTGGTTCAGCGTTTTTGTAGGTTTCCTGGTGGGCGTGGCCTCGCAGTGGGCGTGGCTCCGCCTTCGAACCGCGATGGCGGTGTGCTTGTTTACCCTGTCTCAGCGCTGGTTCCGCTGTCTCAGGGGGTGTCTTAGGAGGTCTGCTCAGCGCATGAAGCTAGCGCTTTCAGTAGAGGTGAGGTTTTTTAAATCAATACAATTCAAGTGACGAATGGACAATTTTAAAAACACAACAAGGTGCAGTCCTCCGGCTTTCCGCCTCAGAGGTCAAACAAATAATAATGCGTGGCGCTTGGTTCAGCGTTTTTGTAGGTTTCCTGGTGGGCGTGGCCTCGCAGTGGGCGTGGCTCCGCCTTCGAACCGCGATGGCGGTGTGCTTGTTTACCCTGTCTCAGCGCTGGTTCCGCTGTCTCAGGGGGTGTCTTAGGAGGTCTGCTCAGCGCATGAAGCTAGCGCTTTCAGTAGAGGTGAGGTTTTTAAAATCAATACAATTCAAGTGACGAATGGACAATTTTTAAAAACACAACAAGGTGCAGTCCTCCGGCTTTCCGCCTCAGAGGTCAAACAAATAAAAGCCTTGCCAACAGCCGACTCAAGCAGCTAGTCACCGCCCCCACCCATACAGCTGGACAGATGTTCAAGCCAGTCTTCTTCGCCAGCAGGTACATCACCTCCAGCCACACCACCAAACTCCTCTGGACCGACCACCACTGCGTGCACTTCACCTTCGCCACCTCCACCATACACAACAGCCTGCACTGCCTCTGTCTTAGCTGGAACAAGGCTACAGAAGAACATCGTGTTGCCTTCCTGAGCACCACCACACCGCCGACATCAACAGACTTCAACACCTCTTCACGCAACCTTCACTGATAGATCTCCATCTACGCTGACACTCTGCCACCCCTCAAGAACACACCAGGCAAGCAACACTACAGGAAAGCCTGCTGGTTCACTCTCGCCCTCCCCGAGTCATGATATATCTGCAGACGACTCGAGGAGAGATGGAGGAACAACAAAAACCCTCAAAATTGTCGCCAATGTACACCACCTCCTCTTCAAAACCACAAAGAAAATGGTCCTCCAAGACAGAATTAACACCAACGCACACAACAGCAAAGAGCTCTTCGCCATTATCAAGGAGTTCGCAAGGCCCAATAGCGAGACCACAGACGTTCCATCCTTCCACGACCTCTGCAACAAACTCAGCATCTTCTTCCACCACAAGATCAGACAAATCTACGACAGCTTCGACACCCCAGACCCTGCCACTGCACCCTTCACCACCGCACGCAACCTCACCACACCCTAACAGACCCTGCTCAACTGGACTCCGCTTACCACAGACGACAAACTCAAGACCATGATGAGCATCCACTATGGATCCCCATCGGACCCATCCCCGGATCACATCTTCCACAGGGCCGCCACCTCCATCACCCTAGAGCTTCGCCACACCATCAACTGCTCCATTGAAACCGCCACCTGCCCCAATGACTGGAAACACGCAGAGATCAACCTCCTGCAGAAGAAGCCATCTGCCGACCCGATAGACCTCAAGAATTTCAGACCCATCTCACTCCTACCCTTCCCAGTCAAGGCCATTGGGAAGGCCATCAGCGCCCAACTCTCTGAGTTCATTGAAGAGAACCACATCCTGGACATCTCTCAATCTGGCTTCCGAAGTAACCATAGCACGCCGACTGCACTCCTCGCAGCCAGCAACGACATTCGCTCCCTCCTCAATCAGGGCAGAACTGCAGCCCTCTTCCTACTGGACCTCTCGGATGGCTTCAATACCGTTTCCCACAGTATCCTAATAACAAGACTCCATGACGCCGTCATCCCCGACATGGCCCTGGACTGGATCCACTCCTTCCTCATTGACCGAACAAAGGGAGTCTGACTACCTCCGTTCCTCTCAGTACCTACAGAAATCAACTGCGGAGTGCCTCAGGGCTCCTCCCTGAGCCCCACCCTCTTTAACATCGACATGGACCTCCCTCGCAGCCATCATCAGGAACCACAGACTCAACATCATATGCTATGCCAATGACACCAAGTTGATCCTCTCCCTCACCAACAAGCCCAGAGCCACCAGATTCAACTTTCACAGCGGGATGAAGGCTGTTGTCCCTGGATGAAAGATAGCTCCCTCAAGCTCAACTCGGACAATACCGAAGTACTCATCCTGGGACCCACCCCGTCAGCCTGGAAAGACTCCTGGTGGCCTGCCACACTGGGAACCCCCCTACTCCCACGGACCACACACACAACCTCAGCATCATACTGGACTCTTTGTTCACAATGAAGTGCCAGATCAACTCTGTATCCTCATCCTGCTTCCATACGTTCCGCCTGCTTCGAAAGAATTTCAGATGGATCCACGTAGACTCCAAAAAGACCATCACCCATGCACTCATCACCAGCTGACTCGACTACAGCAACGCACTCTACGGCAGCGTCACCAGAAACAGCTCAGGAAACTACAGAACATTCAAAGCGCCACAGCCAGACTGGTCCTGAACATCCCTCGCTGCAGCCACATAACTCAACACCTCCGAAAACTTCACTGGCTCCCAGTCAACAAGAGAATAACCTTCAAGCTCCTCACTCACGCCTACAAAGTTCTCCACCTCTCATTCCGCGTACCCGCCAGACAACTCTGCTCCACCCAACTTGCCCTAGCCACCATCCCTCGAATTTACAAGACTAGAACCAGAGGAAGATCCTTCTCCTTCCTTGCAGCCAAGACCCGGAGCACCCTGCCCTTCTACCTCAGGCAATCCCTGTCGCTAACCCAATTCAGGAAGGATATCAAGACCTGGCTCTACGACTGAACCTCCACGCCCAGACGGATCAGCTGCCATCCCCCCCTCCCAGCGCCTTGAGAACCTCATGGGTGAGTAGCTGCACTTTACAAACTCCTGATTGATTGATAGTAAATATACTTGCATCTTAAAATTGTAATATTTTCATGATAATCAGGTAGTGTTTGAATGTAGCCAAGCTTTTTGACCCACTGTTTCACTGTTCCTAAGAAAGGTGAGTTTACGGTTTGTAAGTAGCATGTGCAGTTTTACTTGTAATGTAGAATTACAGATTTGCTATTTTGGTTCATTTACTTTGAATTGTTTTGTAGTTCTTTTTTTTCACTGTAATCGTGGTTCAGCGTTAAATTAGCTTATGAATGTACATGTAAACTTAAGAGTTGATTGAGACTAATTTAATATTTGTATAAATAAATAACTGTCATTTATTTTTAACCTGGCACGTAGCATTCAGTTACAGGCAGTGGCGGCTCATCCTCTAAGGCGGAGGAGCATCGCCCCAATGAGCAGCTAAAAAAGGTAAACATAAAATGATTATAACTCATTCTTATTACAATTTTATTTTCTCCTTGCTTAGCTGGGTAGGGGTGGGCTGCTCTTCTCACAGAGCAGAGCAGTGGAGGAGTGGTTTGCCCACTCCAAGTGTTCATGAGGCTTTGACTGACCATCTCAGGCCAGCCAAATCGTCATGCGCATTTTGCATGTTCTCCATGCAGGCTTTATTAGAGCTTGCATGGAGAACATGCCCAACCTCCCATTCTCTGGCTGAGTACCGAACCACGATGCTCAGACCAATCACAATGCTGCATTGCAGTGTTGTGATTGGCTATCAGGAGGCTGCGAGCCGGGTGCATTCTGCTTCCCGCTTTCTGCCCTGGAGGCCCGAGAGGAGGCCGCGGCAACAGTTGGTAGACAGGCAAGTGTGTATTTTTATTTTTTATTTTTCTACCCTCCACGACCTGCCCCCCCACCTTCAAATACCAGCCACCACTGATTACATGTTGCTATTTATATCGAACTGTTGTATTTTCTCTTCTCTGTCTATTTCAATGTCTATTTCAATGAGAATCTGGAGTAGGTAGCTACTATCTGGCAAGCCCAGCAAATTTTGACATGTGCTTTTAGTCAGGTGTTTTAAGTTGATACCATAGAAGATTGTGGTTGTCCTGTTATACTCTAGTGTAAGTTGTTGTAAAGACATGAGCTAATGGGATCTCTATAATCGAGGAGGATGGTACGAAATAAATCTAGCTGATAGGATGCAACCACTCAAGCGAGCATATCACTTTATGGACCAAGTACAGCGTTCAGAGTTATGGCTTTATTAGTTACCACATGAGCCTGTTGTAGCCTCCATTATGGTGTTGGGCCCATTCTTGGCTCTATGTACATGGAAATGATGGCACTCCAGTGGGTCTTTCAGCCTTCAGCTGGATGTTAAAGGTCCTTTTAAATACTTCTAATCTACATCCAATGTCTGTTATTTTGCTTTGTTCAAGGCCCTTGTCAAAGGTTCTGTTTTCTTCCTACATTGTCAGCACTCGCATCACTTTGAAATCCTCATCTGGTGTCACCTTCTGACTTCCATCATAGAGCCAGCTTCTCTGATGCTTAACCCCCAGTGGCCCGCTGTTACAATTTGTTTCTCACCTCATTCTTGTGGTTGAATTGCCCCCATCTTTAATGTGTCTACCCTCCAAGTGTGCAGGTCCTCTTCTTGTTTGGGGGTTCTGCTAGCATGTCGGGCCCTTTCAGATTCTACTAGCGTGTTGGACCTTTTCTGGTTCTATTAGGTACTTTGTCACTAAGTAATTTTTTTATGCTATTGCCATGCTCTTCTGGTCCTGGAACCTTACCTAGTGGGGTTTCAACACCTACTGATCTACCAGTTGGATGATCTGTTCTCTACATGTCTTCACCAATGGTACCATATGACTTTGGGCCTGTTCCCTTTGAGGGTCTGTTGATATACCCTCACACCTTCTGGGTCAGTGACTTTTGGTAGGTCACTAATTGCACAATTCAGACAAGCCTCCCAGATGATCTGCTTAGACGCTCTATAAGTAGTATGTACCCAAGTTCTACTATCCCAGAAGCTGTGTCTCTAGCTACTTTGACATTCCTGGTGTACATAGTATAATTTTTCAAACAAATGATGCACTTCTTGAACAGTGAATTGGCATATTTTGGAATTTTCCCCTCCAGTATTAGGATCATCGCTAAACCCAATAGTGGTTAGTCCCCCTAGTGGATAGTGATATTGGCGTTCTGATCTTTATCCGCACCGCTCTTACCTTAGTTTATTTGAATTTTTACCATGCTACACACTTGCTCTTCTTTTTCCTTGAGAGGGTCAGACTCTTACTTAGCAGCCATGATGGTCGTCCTGCCACAGACTTCGGTTCATTTGCTAATATACAGCACTAAAACCCTCTTTTAAAAGCGGATTCGCTCAGTGAGGCCCTATAATGCAGCCTAGGAAGAGTAACCCTGCATGACATCTTGTCAGAGTCCTGAACTCCCAGCAACTGCACCTTAGCAGTCAACCTATTTATTTAAAAATAACCCTGAGAAACCAACTATACAAAGTATTCTAGTATACAAAGCAGTGACTGGTTGAATGTACTGTTTTGGCGTGAAAACCTACCAGTAATGTTGTAGGTTGCTTGCAGTATTTTTTCCATACAGTTATACAAAGTGATTCATGTTATTTATATATTAAGGATGGGACATAGGATCTTCATTTTGTGTAGTGTTCATATATTGTTTACATTAATTTGGGGTTGGACAGTGTTTGGCAAAGGAACTGAATGTGTTTTCACACAATTTTATTCCTAATACCATAAATACTGTGGGTATGCTGTGCTTTGTTCTAAGAAGCAAACTAGAAAAATACTTTAAAATGTTTCCTGTAGGTTATGTTGACGCTAATTAAGCAATACAATATCAGGGTTAATTTTCTCTTATACGTGCATCCGATGAGATTCAAAGAAATGCCCCACCAGCATTACGGCAACCACTTCATCATCAACACACCCTGTTTGCAGTCTCTTTTCTTATCCATTAGCCTAGACACAATATATTCAGTTAAAAAACTTTGAGTGGCAACAGGAAGCTTTTGATACCCTAACACCGCTCAGAACAACACCAAAAATCTAAAGAAAACAAGCCTCTTGGAGAAATACAGAGCTAAAAGAGATTAAACTCACCTGGCTCAAAACGAACACCAGTCAAGACAAACTTCACTTACGGAAACTTAACATATTATTCAAGTCAGCAATCAAAAAAGCTAAGAAAAGATACAATTCACACAGAATTCAAAATGCAAAATGTGCTAATAAAGCATCCCATATAATTTGCACCAAAATTCATAAACCAAATTGCCTAGAAGGAACTTATCCCATTACTCAAGATTTCACAGACAAACTGGCAAATCATTACACAACCAAAGTAGACATGTTGGACTCCTATTTAAAACAAAGATAAAAAAAACAGCACTGACCGGTTTCCAAAACAACCATCCAAGAGTAGTGTTAGAAATGGGGGTCTCTTGTTGGCAATGGTTTGCACCTTTGTCCAAATAGGGACCCTTCTTTCTAGTCAGGATAAGGCGACACACTACTTAAATAACCCCTGCTCACCCCCTTGGAAGCTTTGCACTAGCAGTCAGGATTAGCTCAGAGGCAGGGTGTGAAGCATTTGCACATAACCAACAGTAAAACAGTGGGAACACTACAAAAGACACTACACCAGTTATTGAAAAAAAAACAATATTTTATCAGTGTAAACAAGGCCAAAAACGATGCCAATCCACCATACAGTTCTCAGAAATATCAATACTCAAAAATAGACTTGAAATACAGTTCCTTGAAGTTGATAGCTCTGTCCGGGGCAGTGAACATCAAATCCAAACAGTTCTGGCTGACCGCGGCATCGGGAAGACCTGCAAAACAGTACCTTTAGAAATGCAGGGCATCGGTGACCTCTCATTGAGCTCCGAAGACCCAGTGTCCACAGGCGTCGGTTCTGGAGGTCGGTGCAGGAGTCGTCAGACCCTTGAAGTCACGCGCGTTGCAGATCAAACTACTCGAGGTTAAAGTCAGGAGTGCCGGCGTCTGCAGTCGTCGGGGCTGCGGTACAAAGTGCAGTGGTGGGACGTGTGGTGCAGGCAGCGGCTCAGTGACGGTCATCCAGTGGCGTCAGTGAGACAAGGGCTGCAGTGCACAGTGCTGCGGTGTTCTTCGTGGTGCTGGTAGGTAATGGTGCAAGCAGTGGCAGCGTCATTGCAGAAGCGCTGTCATCGGCTGACGAACTGGAGTCGATTGTGCCGGCATCCGAAGGCAAAGGCTGCGGTACGGGATAAGGGCGGTGCATCGTGTAATTTACGAGCGATGCCATCAAACCATGTGCAAGCAGCGGTATGATGCGCCATTGTCGGTGATACCAGGGTGACAGCATGAAGCGAGGCGGTGCAGAGTGCGGTGCCGACAGGTTGCATTGCAAGCAGCGGCTCAGTGGCAGTGAGACCAGGGTTGCAGTGCGAGGTGTGGTGGTATCCTCTGTGGTAACTTCAGGACATGGAGCTGACAGCAGCATCGGGGACGGCATTGGGTTGCTTTTTCTTCTGTTGCAGCACAAAACACACAGTTCCCAGTGCTGGTAGAAGATGTACTGTAAGCCTTTGCTGTTCCTGAGACTTCTTGAACAGGGGGCAAGCTCTACCTCAAGCCCTTGGAGAAACTCACACAAAGTAGGTGCAGAAAGTTCAGTCCAGTCCTTTCTCTACCCAGGACAGAAGCAGATATGCAGGCCAACGCAGCAAAGCACACAGCAAAGTGGTAGTTCCTCCTCACAGCTTCTCAAGCTCTTCTTGGCAAGTTCCTTGATCCAAAAGAGTTTTAAAGTTCTGGGGTCTGGGCCCCAATATTCATACTACATTTCTCTTTGTTCTCTTGGGCAGGCAGAGAGTATCTGTGTTTAGGACAAACCAGTTTGGTCCTCTCTGGTCCAGCTTCCCGGCAGGAGGTGAAGACAGCATTGTCCAAGGCCGACCAGGCCCATTCAGGTACAAGGAAATCTCCTACCACTACTCTAAATACAGACCAGGTCTATTCAGCCCAGCCCTGACTTATCCAGGAAAGGCAGGACACACCTCGACCCCTCCAATGGCTGTCTGAAGAGAATGCACATTCCCCCCGTCACTTCAAAGCCAGACAGTCAATCCACAACCGAGCAGCGGCACACAGGATGGCTAAGCAAGAACATACCTACTTTCTAAAAGTATTTTTTTCAAACACAGAACCTAAAAATCATCTTTACTGAAAGATGCATTTCCACATTCTGAGTTCAGGCATTCTAAACTCCATTTCTCTATCTTTTCCCAATGGGAAGAAATACTCGCAAAATGTTACCAAGTATTGCCCATTCTATCCTATGGGACAGATAGCCTCTCAACAGTGTAAAACAAATTACATTGTAGTTCACTATCAGAACATGTCACACACACCAGGTCATGTCCTACCTTTCACATAAATTGCACCCTGCTCAAAGGGGTACCTTGGGCCTACCTTAGGGGTGCCTCACATGTAATAAAAAGGGATGGTTAGGGCTTGGCAAATGGGTGCACTTGCCAAGTCGACATGGCAGTACAAACTGCAAGCAGACACTGCAGTGGCAGGTCTGAGAACCCTTTGAAAGGGTGCTTGGGTTGGTAGCACAATCAGTGCTGCAGGCCCACTAGCAGCATTTGATCTACAGGCCCTGGCACTCTCAGTGCACTTTACTAAGGACTTACCAAAAAATCAAATATGCCAATCATAGCAACACCAATTCATAATACAATTTAAAATAAGAGCACTTGCACTTTAAGAGTGAACAGCAGTGAGAAAGTGCACAGAGACACTAAACCAACAAGTCAAAACCAGGAGGTCAGAAAGCAAAAAGACAGAGGAAACAGGCCAAATGATGCCATGACTAACAAGTGGGCTAACCCAGCCTCTGCATTTCTTTCCAACAAATATCACACAATGAATTTATGGACCTGATTAAACAAGCAGACCTGTCTGTGGCCCTTCTGACCCATGTCCGCCACAAACCTTCAAGAAAATTCTTCTAACTACCTTTACTGTGGGGCGTGGCCAATCCGCGGACCAAGATGGGTGCATGGCTCTCAAGCTCCGTCAGGTCGTCCCAGTTGCCATCGTCTGTCTCCCGCAATCCTGACTGCCATGGCATAAAAGTTCACTCGCCGAACTCTCTGGCTACAGTGATCCCGCGATGACCCTTTGATCCTCCATAGCGGCTGGCACACGGGAGAAATCGGCTTGGTGCATTTGGAGGAGGAGCTAGTGCTGCTGTCCCAACGCCGCCTGAAATGGCGCCCGGGCCTCTCCGGCCCGGAATTAGACTCCTCAGCATTCAGGAAGCAGCTGTGGAGCTCCCACTGATCACCATTCTGTAGTGAGTGCATCTTTGCAGGGTCATCCCCCCTCCCTCTCAGGTCCGATACTGCCGTTGCCGCGCGGCCCTTTCCTGCCCGGTCACGTCTGGGGATGTGCGTGCGCTGCCATCAACGCTCCCAGAGGACCCTGAGAGACAGGGTCCTCGTGCGACCCTGGGAGGCAGCCGCCCGGCTGTGTTTTCGGGTCTGTTGCGTGGGGGTTGTGGCCCCCGCCGAAGATAGTTCCTCAGCAGCTCTCTACTGACCGCATCCAAAAGTGTGCTCCACAGATCACTGGGGCACCTACTGCAACTCTGTACCCAGTCATTCCAACGTGTGACTGGGCTAAGCCTGCACAGAGCACGCCGCACTCCCCTCGGGGCGGAAATTTGGCCGGCTGGAACACCGGTCTTGGGGCAGGAATCAGCCAAATCACCTCACACTGCCAGTCTCATTGATGACACGGGATCACCTTTGCTAAGCGCTCCATCCCTGATGCATTTAAGCCCACGCTCCCGTCTACCTCTCAGTGCGATTGGATAGATTTGCACTTGGCTATTTTATTCAAACTGCTGTCCGCACTTAGCGTTTCTTTATTGTTTGCCCCCACGCTGACTGCCTTTCACAACGCCCCGCTGCCACATACTTCTCGCAGCATCGCCGCTCTACCTGACTGGTCCGGGCAATTCTACAGTTACAGGCTGCAATTCTCCTTCGCTGCACCCATGCATGATGGCATGGGCAAAACAGACCCTAAACAGAGAGTGTTACCATTCAGCAAAGCGGTGGATTGGGCTCAGGACTCCAGCGGCGCCATGGCAGAGGGGGGCCAAGATGCGACCACCAAGGCAGACGCTGCCGCCACCCACGCCTCCTTGTTGGCTGAGTTGAGAGCTGGCTTCCAGTCACTTGGTAGCAGGTTTGACACGTTAGACAAATGTCAAGACACTATGGGGGCCAAACTCGACATGCATGATCAATGTCTGGAAACAGTGGAAGGTCGTACTTCGGATCTCGAAGACGGGGCAGCACAGACCACCAAACGCCTTGAATGCATGGAGAAAATGTTGAAAGACGTAGCAATAAAGAACAAAGATTTAAAAGAGCGCAGCCGTCGCAATAATCTACGCATCCCTGGGGTCCCCAAATCTATGAACACGGGAAAGATAGATCTTTTCGTTGAAACCATGCTCATTGACAATTTTGGCAAGGAAGCCTTCACCCCTGAATTTGTTGTTGAACGCGCTCACTGTTCATTGGGCCCTCGCCGGAAACCCAGGATGTCCGCCACGACCCATCATTGCGCGCATAAAGAACTTCCGGGACAGAAACACTGCACTACACCTAGCCAGGGAACGAGGAGAACTTACCTGACAGGGCTCCACAGCTGCACGCTATACTGACTTCACTTTTATGGTTCTGGAGGATAGGCATAAATATTCAGGCATTAAGTCCACTCTACGCAATCTGGGGCTTTGGTATGGCATGCTATATCCTGCAAGGCTACGAGTAGACATTAATGGGCGTCCCCGCATCTTTGACTCTCCTACCGCAGTTCAGGAATTCGGCAGATCCTATAAACAAGCTTCCAGCCAGGAGAAAGACGCTGCTGATAGATCTTCCACCCACCCCATAGCGGCTCTGTGGCCAGTGTGGAACTTTTCACCCATAACTAATTTGACCTACAGTTTTAAATAGCATGTTTTTGATATGCTGATAGCAGCGTTACATAGGTTGAGACAGAATCACCATCATCGTAATGTATCGTCTTGTATATTTGCATTTCCAATTGAGATGTTTACGGGATGCGCATTTGGTTATTGTCTAACTGGGTAGGTTCCTTGCGTATTGGGGCGCGAGTCTGGGTGGGGGGAGGGGGGAGGAGATGTTCTGCAAATTGTTAATTACACTTTGATTACCAGCTGTTTGTATAGCACCCAGAGTTTACTTGCCGCTCACTCAACACTTCCTACAGTTCAACAATCCTAATGACAGCACCACTTTATCTCACTGATCACTCCAACTTCTCCGTCATGACTTGGAATGTTAGGGGACTCAACAACCCTAGAATAGGGAAACACGTAATGCATTATTTGCAAAGACAACAGATAGATATTGCCTTCTTACAGGAGACGCACCTGCCTAAAAGGGATGTCACTCATTTCGCTGCCAGATGGGGCCCACACCATTTTTTTTCTAACTATAGTACATATGCTCGGGGCACAGCAATACTGATTCATAAGAAACTCCCCTTCTCTCTGCACAAAAGCCATACAGACGGTGAAGGCTGATACACTATAGTAGTGGGTACATTGATGGGCCATGTTGTGACACTTATCTGTTTGTGCTCCCCTAACGTCGACTGCCCTGACTTCTTTCAGGAACTACATGCCACAATTTTACGCGTGGGCACTGATTGCATTGTAATGGGGAAAGACATCAATCTACTCTTAAACCATTCACTAGATGCTTCTTCTGCTTCAGCAGACAGTAAACCTCGCTCACGTCGGGCTCTGCTGACCATGTGCGAATCACTTCATCTCTCTGACACTTGGAGAAGGCGCAACCCCTCTGCCACAGGGTACAGCCACTGTTTGGCTCAATACGACACGTGGACAAGATTATTGGTTAAACGCCCCCAAAACCATCAACATGGTACAAGACTACCATAACTCTTGCCAGAACATACTCAGACCACTCCCCAGTGATACCTAAAGTATGTATTCCCAGGCCGGAAGGCCACAAACACCAGTGAAGGTTCCCTGGCAGAGCCTTAGGTGACAACTTATTCCACTCAGAGACCAGGGAGGCAATGGAAGACTACTTTGAATTAAACATGGAGTCTGTGGACACTTGGGCGGTTCTTTGAGAAGCCTTTAAGGCCTACATCAGGGGAGTTACAATTGCAAAACATGCTGGAGTGCTGAGGGACCTCAGGGGGACCTTAGCCCTCATAGAACAGCAACTTACATCAATAGATACCACAATGCTGCTCTCCCCTGACTCGGAGGGTTCGAAACGCAGATAAGCACTACTTGCTGAATTCCGAGAAGCAGCAGACAGGGAAACCCAGTTCCTGAGTAAATATGCCACAGCACGCAGGTATGGGGAGGGCAAGAGACCGGTCCGCACCTTTTCACGATTACTGCGACCCTCATATGCCAAATTGTACATCACAGAACTTAACTCTGAGGCGGGACACCTCCTTAAGGACACGCATGCGATTTGTGCTGAATTCCTTGCTTTATTACGAGACTTTATATGCGTCCAAAATCGTACACAATTCTGCGGAACTTGATGACTATTTTCTGAGATAGGTTTGGTCTACAAGGAAAAATACAAGCAAGACTTCCTTGCTGAACCTTTTTCATCAGATGAAATCATCAGCGCGATCAACGCGCTAAGCGGCTCCACTGCTCCTGGCCTTGATGGCTTTACAGGTGATTTTTATAAACAATACAAAGATATATTGGCCCCTTGGCTTCTCGAGGTTTACCATGAAGCCCTAGAACGATGACAGGTTCCTCCCACTCTCAGAGAGGCAGTGATTGTTTTGCTGCACAAGCCTGGTAAGGACCCCTTATTATGTGGGTCTTTTAGGCCACTTTCATTATTAAATTTAGACTACAAGATTTTAGCGAAAATGATCGCTTTGTGGCTTGCCTCACTACTTGACAAAATAATATCCCCAGTCCCATCTAGATTTGTACCCCACAGAGCCACTTCCTTGAATCTGCGTTCGCTGTTTGCTGTCATACACAGAATTAACCCGACAATTCCAGCAGCAGCAGTCCTGTTGGATACAGAGAAGGCATTTGACTCCTTGGAGTGGCCCTTTTTATTATTTTTATTATTTGTAATGCGCAGGCTGGGTATGCCCAGGGGGTTCATTGATCTCACAGCCCTTTTATATTCCGCCCTCACTGCCAGGCTCCACTTAAATGACACACTTTCCCGTTCCTTCACACTATCTCGGGGAACCAGGCAGGGTTGCCCCTTATCGCCTTTACTTTTCATAATAGCAATGGATTCGCTTGTCCGACAGTTTCAGGAACGCCACTTACAGAGAGGACTCCAGTTTAATACAGGGCCTCTTCTGGTGTCACTATATGCAGATGTCATTATTCTTTATGTTAGGGACCCACAGACTAACCTAGACCCGCTAATCAGAGAGATTATTAGATTTGGCGGTCTCTCCGGCCTTGGTATAAACTGGCGCAAGTCGGTGATATTTCACCTTACTTCAAACTTAGTAAGGTGGGATTGTGAATTCCCACTTGCCTGGAGCACAGATTCGGTTAAATATCTTGGGATTAGCATTCACCTGGACACCTCTGAAATTATTCGACTAAATTATGGCACGGCTATACATCAACTAGGAATGCAGGTGGACAGGTGGCTGTGACTCCCACTCTTAATTGCAGGATGGGTTGCTTTAATAAAAATGATTGTCCTTCCTAAGTTCCTGTATCTTTGTAAAAAAATCCCTATTCCACTTACGAATCAGTTCTTCATGACACTACGCACTCACCTCATCTGACTGACTTGGGGAGGCAGAAGGCCTAGGGTCTGCTGGGAGGGGATGACACTGCCCTACGATGGAGGAGGGTTTGGGGTTCCTAACCTACAGCTCTAATACTTAGTGGCACAGTGCAACTATGTACACTCCTGGTTCCACCCTGACGCAGGAATCCCATATTTATGTCCAGAGGCCGATTTGGTCCTACCTGATGCACTTAACACAGTGCTACCTCTGGGTTTCCGACGAGATCCGAATGATATCCAAACGGTCTCCACCACTAGTTGGGCCTGGCAGAAGCTGATTAGGATTATAGGTTCCCCGGTGCTTAACTCTCCGGGTCTACCGATCCCCAACAACCGCTGGATACCGGCAACGCACTCTTTCCAAATGTGACCTGCACACTGTGGGGGATTTATACATCAATGGGCATGTTTATTCTGTCTCGGAGGGGGTTAAGTTTAGTGACGCCTCCCTCATGGACAAATTTGTACTTAATCGTATGCGGTCAGCATTGAGGGCAATTGTCCCTGGGTTCCCCTTGGAACCTGATCCGTTCACTCCTCTCTCCGTTGTTTTAGATAGTGCTGGGGGAGTTGTATGATGATGCCTCGCAAACCGGAACAACGCATGCTATCTCCCCGCTGTTTTAACATCGCAAAAGCAATTACCTTGCACGCATTTACTGCGTACTGCGTGCGCACGCATTTACTGCGCATGCTATTGCAACGCGATTGTAGTTTTCTCGGCTGTGTTTTGCCATTGCAACGCAGTTGATTAAATCGTACCCCTTTACAACGTTTTTTTTCAGGCAATTAACTCCCTGGGATGGGATGTCTGTAAACCAGGGGTTTTAGGGTGGGGTAGTTATAAGAATAAATGCCAACATACGAATAGCAACTGAGTACTAAGAAAAGTACTCAGGTATTAATATTGTAACCCGTGTATTATTGTTTGAAGGGGAAGCGGTTTTTTTGTGGTTGATAACAAATTCCAAAAGGATGAAAATTAATTTGGACATAATAATGATTAGTTATTAATAACCCCCAGTAGGCACATTGATTTTTGTACCCTCTTAAACTATCAATCAAACAGTGAATAGTGAGACACTATTTTGCGAAGCACCACAACAAAAGTCCTACTACAGTGTCACTGAATGCACCACGACAGACAGGTGTAGTCAATGTCGGATTACCAAGGCCCCCTGGAAGTTTATAATTTCCCTATTTAAAGCGTAAATTATTTGTTATAACCTGATAATAACAGCCTTAAAAAGTGGTAAATGAAAAATATTTTATGAAAATAAACGCCACACTTGAGGTAGGGTATAAAAGGAGGCGCACTCCATTTACAGGCCACTTCTGACCAGTTCCCACTGCACACCAGACGCGTTGTGCTTATGTTCAGACTACTACCTTGAGCAAAGGCATTCACCCAAACAAGTAAGTGACTTAAATTCCAGTAATCTTATCCAACTAACTGTCCTGTAGCAGTAAATGCACTAAAAGTACTTTTTTGTACATTTTTACAGAATGTGAACGCCAAAGTCAGCATTTTAACAAGGCGCCAAAATTGAGAGCAATGCCTCCCGCAGTAAAGCTTGTAAGTAAAGCAACAGTTAAATCTAATATATGTTGCCACAACGTTTAATAAAACAAGCTTAATTGTGCCAGCATTGTAACAAAGTTACAATCAACTAAAATAAATCGTTCGACAGTGTAACAAGTGTACACTTCCTGTACTGTCCGGTGTGCAATTCGTGTGTGCCCAAATGTGCATTTTGCAAAGTGCTAAACAATTGTTTATGCTTGAGTCCGAAGTGATTATGCTAACCGGAAAAGTAATCCTACTGGTGTTAGATGGAGACAGGGGGAGGTTGGTTGCAGGCTGGGAGAGGAAATCATTCTTTCATTGTCTCATTTGTTTAGAACTGAAGTATTTTCAATATTCAACAAAGCCATGGCTGACTTTTTTTTTAAGCAACTAACAACCATTGACAAAGCCAATAGTCCTGTCTCGTTGCTGGTGTAATGGTACTTGCTGTATTATATATCTGGATGCAATAACAGAAACAACATAATACCAGTCGCACGCAACACAATGCTAAACACAGCTTTTTATCCAAGGTGTTTTAAACCACGTCCTTAATTACATCTAACACCCCCTTCTAAGAGACCTCCCGTTTTTTTTACACCACTTAAAGCCCTGTCACAGTCACCTCACGTCCTGACACTTTGCTTCATGCATGACTCATGACTTCTACGTTTTCCGATTGCCTATGTGCATGGGCATAAGGAACCCTCCCCCACCCCACCCCTTGTTTTAGGAACTACAGCGAGCTGAAGTTGTTAATGGGCCTCTTCTTTCTGCAACTCTGCAGACAAAGGCTCAGCTCATAATGAGCAAAGGTGGGTGATTAAATAAGTGAAGGGATGTGTGCATGGCTGGATGGATTAGTGAAAGGATGAAAGGGTCAATGGATAGATAATGAAAGGATGGATGGATGAGTGGAAGTATGGATGAGAGAAGAGGTAAAAAGACGGATGTATGGGTGGAAGGGTATATGGATGGGTAAAGGTGTGGATGAGTGTGTGAGGGGATGGATTGATGAATTGATAAGTGAAAGGGTGAATGGATGGATGGATGGATAGATGACTGAAAGGGTGGATGTAAGGATTGATGAGTCAGTGAAGGGGCAGATGAACAAAAGGATGGATAGATGAGTGAAAAAGTGAATGGGTGGATGGATGAGTGAAAGGATGGATTGATGAATTGATAAGTGAAAGGGTGAAGGGATGAGAGAACGGATGGATGAGTGAAAGGATGGATGAGCAATTGTGTCAATGGATGGATGAAGGAATGGATGAGTAGATAGGTGGGTGGAAGGATGGGTGGGTAAGTGAAATGGGATGGAGAGAGAAAGGGAGGATGAATGCCTGAAAAGGTGAATGGGTGGAAGGATAATTGACTGGGTGAATGGATGAGTAAGTGAAAGGTTGGCTGGATGGGTGAAAGGGTAAATGGTTGGTTGGATGAGTGAATAGATGGATGGCTGGAGGAGTGGATGGATGACTGTACGGATGGATGGGGCGAAAGGGTGGATGGATGAATAATGGATGGATGGGTGAAAGGGGGGATGGTTGAGTGAATGAGTGTAAGTATGGATGAGAGAAGAGGTAAAAAGATGGATGTATGGGTGGAAGGGTAGATGGATGGGTAAAAGTGTGGATGGGTGTGTGAAAGGATGGATGGATGAGTGAAAGGGTAGATGATGGGCGAGTGAATGGGTAGATGGATGAGTGAAAGGATGGATTGATGAATTGATAAGTGAAAGGGTGAAGGGATGAGAGAACGGATGGATGGATGGATGAGTGAAAGGATGGGTGAGTAATTGTGTCAATGGATGGATGAAGGAATGGATGAGTAGATAGGTGGGTGGGTTCAAGGATGGATGGGTAAGTGAAAGGGGATGGAGGGAGAAAGGGGGGATGAATGACTGAAAGGGTGAATGGGTGGAAGGATAATTGACTGGGTGGATGGATGAGTGAAAGGATGGATTGATGAATTGATAAGGGAAAGGGTGAATGGATGGATGGATGGATGACTGAAAGGGTGGATGTAAGGATTGATGAGTGAGTGAAGGGGGCTAGATGGACAAAAGGATGGGTAGATGAGTGATGAAGGGAATGGGTGGATGGATGAGTGAAAAGATGGATTGATGAATTGATAAGTGAAAGGGTGAAGGGATGAGAGAACAGATGGATGGATGGATGAGTGAAAGGATGTATAGAATGATACATGGTGGATAGGTTTGCAAATGGTTGAAGACTATAAAAGAAATTAAATACACATGAGAGAGGGTCTATGTGAAGATGAGGGGCACCATTGGAGGGTGGCCGGACTGGGCATTGGGTGTTACCCTGGGAGGCTGGAAAGGGGGTGAGGGGAGTGGTTTTGTTACTAAGGGCTGGCACTGCAAAGTTCGATCCGAGTACAAATAATCCATACACTTAATGAAACACACTAGCTTTAAATTGTTATAATGTTGTGTAACACACAAAATGTCCACATTAGAACAATTCATAACATGTATTAGACCAAAACAACTGCTCCATTTGTGTCCACCAAATATTTACAGTGTTTAGCGCGTCTGTACATTTCTCGAAAAAGCTAATAATGCAGTTTAAATGTAGCGCAGTGCCCTGTTGACGTTAACTGTTACAGAACCTATAGCATTTACCGTAAACCAAAGGCAAGTTTTTTTGCGAATGAACACGAGAGTTGTTCAGGGCACAGGCCATCATTCGTGACCAAAGTGCATGCTAAACTTTCTGTACAAAGTTGTTTTTGGGGTATACTTTTTCTACGGTAAAGGTAGTGCGAAACTGGTGTAACTTAATTGTTCAGAGATAGACCCTACTATTGAATAATACCAATTTTCTCTCCCAAAATAGGCCATCACCATCGAAAATCTTCATCGGCATATCCAAATGCCGAAACACTAACCACAAACGAATCCCAATTTCATAAAAACTATACAGGTACATGAATAGCATTTGATAAGCGCTATTACGCCAGCCAATTATCGCAGAAACGAATGTGTTGCATAGTACCATGGCATTTAATGTCAGTGTTCTCTCATGTAGTACAACCAAACACCAAACTCATAATCACCCCGCAAACTAAATTTTTATTTTGTTGTTACAGCGTCTCAACGCGAACAGAGTTTCAAGGCAAGCAGAAAATTTTGATGTGTCAACACTAAGTGGCAGACAAAAAGGTAAAACAGATTAAAAAGATAGTTTGTGAGTGAACCTATGCTATTTTTGGCACAGCTAATAAATTCAGTCAGACGTATCCAAAGTTTGTAGGTGCTACTCAAAGAAACATTTCCGCCAGTTTTAATGTTCCCCAAATTGTGTACGGTTATCGGTGCTATCGAAATCATCATTTTTCCTTTTGTTGCAGTAATGTACCTAAAACTGTCTACACCTTTTACGACTTACAACAGCAATCTATGTCTATGTTTGTGTATGGAAACTGATTTTGCTTTTGTTTCTCTGCTTTTTTTAGAGCTAATGTCTGTTCCAAAGATGACCAAATACATCACCTCCAGCAGAGGAAACCGCCTACTAAAACATAGTTGTTATGTATATTGTAAGGAGAGACATTCAGAGCCACGGGGTCATTGGAGGTGTGTGCAATACTACTCCAGCCATTGCAGAGGCGGAGCGGGTACTCTGGGTGACTGTTTTAAGAAGCACAGACCATAACCACTCTGCCTCTGCAACGGCTATTGAAGTGAGAGAATCTATAAATGAAATGAAAGTGATTGCAGGCAACTCCAATGACCCGTGTGGGGCTGGCTATTTTAAGGGAGGAATCCCAACACATTCCTGAACATGTTGCCAGTAGAATACCCACTATTCCAAACTTGCGTAGAATTATCCAACGTAAGAAACAGGCAAATAACCCTAAACGAGTTACACCACAAACCTTTTCGGATATAACTATTCCTCATCAACTCTCTCTTACTGTTTCAAACGAACCTTTCATATTGCATGATAATGAAAACCCCCTAAAGCTGATTTTATTGTTTAGCACCCCCCGTAATCTAAATAGGTTGGCGAACAGTGATGTTTGGATGATGGATGGTACC
This sequence comes from Triturus cristatus, assembly GCF_964204655.1. Lineage (NCBI taxonomy): Eukaryota > Metazoa > Chordata > Amphibia > Caudata > Salamandridae > Triturus > Triturus cristatus. The sequence goes on along the minus strand of NC_140589.1, from coordinate 1,078,548,382 downwards.
TTTAAAAGTACGCCCACCCCTTTCACCCAAATATACACTATTCACGGCTACGTTAACAACACAGTAGTTCCTTTAGAATACAGTTTACTACCAGACAAACAATCCTCAACGTATACTGAATTTTTGTCAGTATTAAAATCAAAAATCCCAAACAAAAGTCTGAGAAAACTAATTCTGGACTTTGAATTACCAATGATGAATACTATAAACAAATTGTACATGGTTACCCAAATCCAAGGATGTTTGTTCCACTTTTCTCAGGCGTTTTGGCGTAAAATTAAAAAAACATCCCAAATTGAGGATTATGCGTCTGACAGTAAACTACAGTTTGAGCTTAAAAAACGAACTGCCCTTTGCTTTGTTCCTCCTGACAGTGTAGACGAGTACTACACATCTATTACAGAGTCAGAGTACTTTATTGCAAACGAAGAAAAATTGGCACCAATTTTAAATTATTTTGAAGACACCTGTATTGGCCATCTAAGCAGGGCGGGTCGCCGGAGGAAGCCACGTTTCCTTGTGATTTGGTGGAACTGCTACTCGACCTGCTTAGTGGGAGGAGCAAAAACATACAGTGTCATAGAGGGATGGCACAACTCTTTAAACAACATTATTGGCAAACCTCACCCTAATTTCTAGAATTTTTTTGAGATTTTGAGAAAGGAGCAAAGTTACCAGGAAATGCAAATGTCACAATCGTTAGCAGGTAGTCTAAATCCACGTATTTCCCATCGAACAAAGGAAATATTGGCAGCACTAAAACTCTTTACGTTGTCTGTGGCTTCTGACTACCTAGCTTCCATTGCACACATACTGAATTCCTTTGCCTAACAATCTTCGTATTTTCCTACTTAGCATCCCTAATGTAAGCCGAAATATTTCTGTAGTCTACCCAAATGTGGGCATAAATTGAAACCCAGACCCTTACCAAATATGCTGTTCTATTAACACACACAATACCATCCAACCAAGATGCCGAACAAAATCCGATGTGAAACATGTTAACTATGTCTTGAATAAACAAAATAAAAAGGAACAATTAATTTGCAAGTATTAAATCTGCATAATAAACCATTCCATAAATATATTATGCAAACGTACCATTGACAATTGTTTTGTAAATTAAAACAATAATGAAAAACGTTACACATTGCGTCATCGCTTACAGTGAAAATAAAAAAGGAATAATTGCTGTCATTAACTCCAATGTGAAACCGTGGTGTAAAACATCGAAAGTATGTATTTATGGAATATAAACCTAAATAAATATAAATAAAAGGTGAAATATGTATTATATTAATGCAATAATCAGAAAATGTACATTTTTAAGTTTGAAATACTATAAATGTAATATGGAAACGTACCACCGACAATTTCTGTTAAATTAAACAATAATGCAAAACATTACCCATTGTGTTTTTTTAAGTCACATTACATATCCCCTTGTGTTGTTATTTGTTATTTGTTACAGAAAGAATTAGTGAAATAAAATAATTCAATCATGTGCATGTCAAAATTCAATAGTGAAGTTAAATATCAATCCAATTAAGTGCATGTAATATTTCAATGGTGAAATGACAAAACAATTAAATCATGTGCATGTCAAATTTCAAAATAATTGTATGGAACGTAATTACCGTATGAAGTTTTCTTTCGCCAACACTTGGCCTTGTCTTCTTTCCATGTGTTCACCAAGAGTCCTTTTTCCATTGGATGCAACACCCTAAAATCACCATTCATATTCTCGTGCTCCGTGTTTTTTTTCCCCTATGTATTGCAAGTTGGGCTCAAAATGGCAAAGCTTTAACCGTAAATTGTCCTTTAATTCCTTGCCTGGTATCCAAAGCACGCCTCGACTGGCCAACTTTCAACACCAAAAGTATCCTTCCACATAAAGTCCTTGTATTTAGGTGGCAATCCTTAAATAGTACCCCGCCAAGAGACATTAGCAAGCAGTAACCGGTGGTTAGCCTGAAGAGTGACGACGTCGGAACAGTGCAGGCCAGGCAGCAAGCCCATCGCAGTTATCAATTAAAATTAATAAAGGCAGACAGCCACTGCCCATCACCACCTAACCCACCTGGTAAAGCCTGACAAGTTGCAACCGGAACCTTTACCTAATTTTTGGGCAATTTTTGGACGAAGAACAAGAGGCCCCAACCTCCTTTGCTGCTCTTTCATCCCAGCTACGACCCAGCAAACAACAGTGTTAAAGGATTAATGGGCAGAGCTGACAACCAAGGTGGTGTTTCTCATCCACTCAGACGGGGGTTGATCGCGCAGGCAGTTTCTGGGTCCAGTGAGGTGCTTTTGAGAGACGGGGCGGCAACGCTGTTGGTCTCCCCTGCCGCCAAACTTCAGCATCGGCCGCAGTCGGGGGAGACTACAGCTCCCGTGAGGCCCTGCGTAACCTGACCACTTCCGCCCACCAGCGCGCCCGGAGGCGCTTCAAAAGGACAGGCTCCCTCCGCGTCGCGGGACGCTCGCGGGCGGCGCCGGGCTGAGCCCAGGCAGAGGGCGGGCCGTCTGTGGCCGTCCGGGGCTGACCGTGGCTGGGCTGGGCTACATCTCGTTCCAGTGACATTTACAATGATTGCTTTCATCCATACCTGGCCCCATGTGTACAACTGTTAATACGGTCAGTTGCTGGTTGTGTATTCGTACATCATTTTAGTGACTCAGAAACTCTGGTTGATCCAGAGTAAGGCTATTCAGAGTGTGTAGTTTCATTTTTATTTTTTATTGTTCATTTAGTGAGTTAACCATGTCTACTGCCAATAAGGAGATTGTACGTTCTAACACAGCCACCCTTGACAATTACTTTGTGAAAGTTGTTGATAAAATTAACAAAGAGCGTCGACTTTCCTTAGGTCGGGGTTGTACTTCGGACCCTTTGCCTAGTACTCCCAACCTATCTATTCCAACGCCTATATTATCAGAGGATGGCAATGACAATCTAGAATGCCCGGAACAACCTATAATGATTTCCGTTTTGGAAACAGAGACTACTTCGACCATGTTAGAACCAACTCAAGTTTCATTATCTTTATGCTCTCCGGTCCCAAGATTGCAGAGAGTGCTAAGATCAAGGAAGGGTGCTGCCAGGGCAACCATTTCAAAACGGGGGGGCAACCATATTAAAAAAAGACTAGACCCCCCAACTAAGAGTGTTGTGAGTGATCCAGTTATAGAAATTGATAATACTCAAGTAAAACTTGATCCCAAGCAATTAGAGTTCTTGGTTAGTATAATTGACACGAAGCTTGACAAGATTATTTTGCCTCTAATGAATAAACTTGATACTCTTTCAGAAGAAATTAAGAGGCTGGGCGGGCTTTTAAACTCCCACCCAAGGACCGAGCTTAATATAGAGGGCCCATTAATGGCTAAGGGATCATAACTGATAACTCCCAACATTCCTAATGAGGCTTTTTGCCCTAATATTGCAGCCATACCGAATCCAGCGGTGGGCCCAGAAATACCACCTACATCTATTGTGATGGATAAGCCAGGGAATATCGCTATTAAGCCTAAAATTTATGGCTATCCTAGACCGAATTTACCCCCGGAATGTGCACCATATGTCGTGGTTCTAACAAATGTTCCCCCACTTCAGGACAATGGGTCCCGTAGTAATTTAGAAACCCATGAGTCCTTAAAGAATAAAACAGTGGCTTGGTTAAAACGAGAATGTGGATATCCAGTAGCACTGTCCCACCAAATTTTAACTACAACTAGAGCTAAATGGATAGGGAACTCTTCCAAAAGTATTGATGGCGATTGTGTGATAGTCAATTTTAACGATCCGCAATTAGCTACCACTACTCTGCTTAGAGCCACCTCTCGCCCTTTGAATGAACAGGGTATTTCACTCAGACCATTGGGGTTTTTCTATCAACATGTCATCAGTAAAACTTCTAATGTTTTTAAAAGGGGTAGTGGCAGTGGCTCTAATGTGACCAATAGGTTTGAGGTGGTTACATCCAATCGGTTTCAATGCTTGAGCGATTTGGATTGTAACGACTGACTGGTTCCTGCTGTGGCGCCATGTGAAGATGGGGTAGTACTTTGTGGGGCGGCGTTAGAAGGAAAGACTCCCGGGACGCCAGGATTTGTTAGTATCCCCCCGACCTCTGTCTATCCATCGGTCCTGCAGATGATATTGAGGGGGCTAAAGGAGTATTTCATGTAACTGACAATTCCTGTTTGAGCCCAAGTACTTCTCCCCTGGTCGAAGGTATCGAATCATCTTCTGGTTCGTTTAGTAGCTTTTTTGTTAGTTGGAATATTGCTGGTCTAGCTTCGAAAGAAGCTAGCTTGGGGTGGTCTGAGTTTATTAATCTCTTTGATATCTGCTGTTTCCAAGAAACATGGTGTAAAAGTTTTTCAGGTTATAATGGTTTTGTTTCTTACCAGTTACCTGCAACCCCATCCATTTCTGGTAGAGCTAAAGGAGGGCTTTTGGTTTTAATTTCCATCAAAACCCCCATTATCGTCAAGAAACATGTTTTAGTGGGGGCCCACTCACAGATTATATGGCTTTCAGAGAAGGAAGGAAGAAATATTCTTTTAATTAATTTTTATAATAATATTTTTGATAGCACCAGGTATAAGGTGGTAGATGCACTGAGCAGTGCAATTGATGATATTATTAATGGTTCCAAAGTTGTTTTTGAATTTATTTTTGCAGGGGATTTTAATATTGTAGCTTGCCCCCTCTCTAGTCACAGTTTGTGTGGGATTACCAACCGCTTTGGGGATGGGGATCTTCATTTTTCTCATAATAAATATGGGGATTCTCTGAATTATCTCCTAGCGGCTCTTGACATGGAAATATTGGATACCGGAAAGAAAGATCAAGATGAGAGTATTCCAACATTTACAGGGAGGGGGGCAAATACCGTTATTGATTTTATTTGTATGTCTTCAAGCCTTGTCCCATGGAGTTTGGCACCTAAGGTCGTGGATATCGTGCTTAGTGACCATAATTGCATTGTGGTTGAGGCTGTTTTTTGGAATAAAAAATCTGTACCCATACCACAGATCATAGATAACATTGAACCACATAGACCTAATGGTATTAGGTTAAGATGGAAAGGTGACAAATCAGAAATGACGTCCGATTTTATTATTAATAGTTGCTTACCCGAAATTACTGAGATTCTTGTGAAGGATGACGTCACTGCCGATCTTGTCCAACATTTTGCCCGAATTAATTCTATTATTGATCAAAAATTTACTAAATAATCAGTGGTTAAGTCTAAACAACAAAGGGGTTGGTTTGATCGTGCCTGTACCTGCGCTCTTAAAGAGCTCAAAGATGCTCTGGCATTCAAACCTAGAGATAGGGACCAGGTGTGTCAGCTCAGACTTAACTATAAGAATATAGTTAAGCGCAGGAAGTTAGAATTACAACATGAGGCCTGGGATAAACTGTCACAGGCCGCTGAACTAAAAGATTGTTCACTATTCTGGGCCACGGTTAACTGCCCCTTTTTAAAAGACGAGAAGGTTCCGGAATTAACCTCAATGGTTAGTATGGATTCTTGGGTTTCCCATTTTTCCACAATTTTTGATTCCGGTAATGCTTCGGTCAATGGAAATGATCGCTGGCCCATAGTGCCCCTGAATATTAATATCACGGAGGTTTTAGGTAGCATTGCCTCAAGTAAAGGTGGTAAGGCCCAGGGCTCTGATGGAGTACCCATTGATGTTTACAAGGTAGTTCCGGAGATCTGGGGCCCCATACTTGTTAAGGTTTTTAATGCTGCAGTCTGCCTAGGGGTGCCCCCAACTTGGGAGGAATCAATCATCATACCTATTCATAAAAAAGGTGATAGGGGGGATGTGAAGAACTACCGCCCCATCTCCCTATTGGACTCCTCTGTTAAAATAATGAGTAGGGTACTTCTAGTTAGGCTGGAAGAATGGGTAGAAACCAATGGCATCCTGGCAAATTGCCAGTATGGGTTCAGAAAGGGCCGTGGGACGATCGAGCAATGCTTGAATCTCTAACTTCTAATTGGGAAATATACCCAGGCTAGAAAGGGCTCTATTTATCTCTGCTTCGCAGATTTAAGTAGCGCCTTTGATTTGGTGGATCATGCTATTCTCTGAAATAAGTTGATAGAAATGGGGGCCCCTGAGGGTATTATTTTCTTCTTGGCCCGTCTCTATGAAAAACTTCGAACCAGTGTTAGGTATGGTTCTAATGGGGAGTGTACCACTAAATTCAGGATCGGGCGGGGCATAAGGCAGGGTTGTGTTCTTGCCCCCCTGCTTTTTACCCTTTTCATAAACGAAGTGGACTCTGTCCTACAGTCAGTAGCGGCTGACGCCCCTAGAATCAATAACATCAATATCCCGGTTTTACTCTATGCGGATGATGCCGTTTTATTGTCCAGGACCCCGTTAGGTCTTCAACGCTTAATGGATAGGTTTTCACAGTTTATTACATCTAGAAGGCTTGTGATTAACAAAACCAAAACCTATACCATGGAATGTGGTCCTGGAAAGATTAAGCCTCATTCTTATTATATCGATCAACACAGGGTCAAATCAGTTGATAATTTTAACTATCTTGGAATTATTTTCTCTAAGAATTGTAGTTGGGCTAATGAGCACACTAATGTTAGAGCAAAGATGGCCAGAAGTTCTAATGGGGTGTTCACCTTCGCAAATAGACTAGGTGACAAACGAATAAGTGATATGCTCAAGATCTTCCAGTCACGTTGCCTCTCTATCGCGCTCTATGGGGCGGGGATTTGGGGCTTCACCACTGCTGGGTGTTTACAGGTGGAGGAGAATGCCTTTTTGAAAAAATGGTTGTATTTACCTCAATCTGCCTCCAATGACTTAGTCCACAGTGAACTTGGTATCCCATTTCTAAACGACTTGATTCTCCTCAGGCCATTATTGTTGTGGCGGTCAATTTGGCTGAAAGAAGAGGCGTCTCTAAATAGAGCCATTATCAATGATTGTCTTACTGCTGACAATCATTTAAAGATACCATGGATTAGGTATATTGTCAACAGTTTTCAGGAGATATATGGTATTGATATCAAAACTGATAGATATGGGGCCGCAGTAATTTCCAAGTTAGAAATGAAGCATATTTTTTTGATGTTTAAAAGTGAGAATAGGATCGATAATTCTGGTACTCTATCCATCTGTGTGCAATATAATAATATGAATGAATTGAAGGGTTATCAGCCGTATCTCACCTTGGTGAACAGAGTCTCCCATAAGTTCGTTTTAATTAGATTTAGAATGGGGATGGTGCATAAATTGGTCGCTTTCCCTTCTGTGAATAAACAGCCCGTTGGCCCATGCCCCTGTGATAATTTGACAGCACAAAGCACAATGCACTTTCTTTTGACATGCCCTTTGTATGGGAACTTACGTGTAGCTTTTTTAAAACCTATTTTTAAAAAATTTGGTGTTAGGACAGTCCACGACTCTTTTAAATTACTTTTTAATCTGCATCATCCAGATATCTGTTTTTTTACTGCAATTTTTTTACTTAAAGCTATCAGTATCAGGAAAAGTATGAGTTTTTAGGTATTTTATCTTCCCCTCGTTTTGCCCTATATGTTTGCTTGCTAATTATTTATTGACCACTGTGATGATCTGTAATGTTATCAATTTTTATTATGTATGTGCTTATATGGACATTGTTTTTTGCTCCGAATAAAGCCTTATGAAATGAATAGTATTCCCAAAACGCCTCCAATAGCAAAGTTTGTTGCCAAAACTGTATTCCAGTGAAGTCCTTCCATTTGTAACGAAATCCGAAGGCCTTGTTAGAAGGTAAGTCACTGTTCCCAAAATGTCCCAAAACACACCAAATGTCTTGAAATATATTGAATCGCGAATTTGGAGTTCCAGAATCCTTCCACTGCTTGCGCTTTATCGGAGGAACTTTTCTTTCTTTTTTACTTGCAGCACTCCATAAGAATACATGTGTTTGGAGGCTGCCTCCTACTCCCCTTGCCCTGCACTGTTGCTTCCCCGTATCCCTCTCCCCTCTGGTGTTGTGGCTCGCCCATCCCCCTCTCCCATTGTTGCTTCCCCAGTCCTCACCATCATTGCTTCCCATGTTCCCTTCAACTCTCACCCCAATTGATGCTTCCTGGTCTCCCCTTCCTCCCATCATTGGTTACCCCATACCTCATCCACCTTCCCATTGTTGCTTGCCCTGTCCCCATACCCCTGTTTCTGCTTTCTCTTCCCCCCGCTCCAAGTCACACCTTGCATCTTCCTCTCAAACCCACCTTCCTGTTGTCACTTGCCCCTTCTCATCCACACACCCTCCCGCCTGAAAAAAAGGACTGTGGCGCGGCAAATACTGGCTGCATCATAGCGTTTCTTTTTCTTACTTGTCAGTCATTTTGCACAGCCGCCGCGCTGATGTACAACATGGCTAAAGCACATTGTCAAAGCACTACAGTACAGTCATTGCAAGGGTTTGTGAATAAACCATCAAAAATATGGATTGGATTTCAGACATCTCAGTAGGTTTTCCTGCTGTTTCTGAGATCTCAGTACAACATGCGATCACTAAGGAAGTACGAACCATTCCCTGGGGGCCTATTATTTTTTCCAAAGCTGATATAATTAAAAACATTGGGATGAATTCATAATGAACAGGTAATACAGAGAGTGTATCAATGACCATATACTACGTTATTATTTATTAGTATTCATAATGTTTCTAAGCGAAACTGTGATTTGTTCACAACCAAAGTAATGTTAAGGTGCCCACAGGAGACACTAAAACTATCACTTGGAACATTTTAATGCTTTCAAAATATTTCACATGTTTTGTTACGTTCGATAAATTGCCTCATATATTTTTTTTTTTTAAGTAAACCACATAACCCTATCCCTGTTGCATAATGTATGCCGTCAGAGATAAAGACTTTATTTTTTAAAGTTATGTGAAGAAAGAAATGGACATCCACCGTTCTGAGTTAGAAGTGAGATAGACAAAGGTCCAAAGATCACCATGCGCTGTTCTCTTGAAAATTTAAATTGTATTGATATGTAGCGTAATATCTAACAAAAACTATTTTTGAGCATAATGTCTGTTCACTAAGCTGGCAACAATTAATGCATATCAACCAAGGCCTATTTGCTGAGTGTTTTATACTTCGATTTAAGCACCATTTAATTTAGTTGTAGTTATAGCGCACGGAGGCAATTACATTAAGCAAAAGAGTAATCTTACCTAATTATTTTTTGATGCTGTAAGCAACAAGATCTCTAGCCTTCTCACTTTATCAGGGATATTTAACCTTTTTGTCTAAGTGACGCACAAAAGCCCTTTCTATGTTTATTTGTCCAGGAATGTCACTTACTGCACCTCCTGGATTAAAAATTGTGGTTGGCATGGTCAGTGAGTGGCACCGAATCATTGGTTAACTGCACAATCCAGACCAAAGGACATTCAAAGCACATTAAAACTTTAAATTAAGAAATAAGGGTTTAAAATTTGGCAAATTGCCAGAATGCAATTCTTTAAATAATTTTGGACAGCGAATGATTGATTAGTCCAGCCCACATGTCCACCCTAAAATGATCTTCGGTACCAGAAATCTTCGGTGCCCAGCAAAAGAGACAGGAGCCTGTATGTGGTGTAAGATATCTGTGTCCTCCCTGACTGCAGATCCCAAAGAATGAAGGATGGATATTTCCTCAATAGGATTTTGACATCATAAGTGGATAATGAGTTGGTTGTTCCAAAAGATCTACTTTAAGATTGTTGAGATATTTGCTCTATTGTTTCTGGGTCTATGGGTTGTCAGCTCAAATGTGGGTTGTGTAGCATTTTCTTCTGTAAGAGGCAGATTGTGCAGTCCGGCACAATATGCCAGCCTTAGCCAAGGCTACTTCAGTATGGGGCTGGCACTGCTGTTGGTCATTCTGAATTTCCTTTGTGTGTGTGAGAAAATAGTATGCTGTTGTTGCACATTTCTGTTACTGATGTGTGTTTGGGCACACTTGCAGTGAGTGATACTTTTTACCACTCCCGTGCCTCTTTATAAGCTTGTGTAGCTTGTACAAGAAAGCTCAGCGAACTGTCTCAAACAATCTATATAGTATGAGTTTAACTCTCGGCAAGGCAAGTTCTAATTATCCATCTCCCGAGGTAAAGTGCAGAGAAGCTAAAAGCGCCATATAAAAACACAAAAGTTAATATGTATAGCTTCCAGAGAGAGAACTTGATTGAAGAGGCTCGGTCAGGCTATGAAACATTATTGCCACCTGCTGTCTCTTTAGAGCACACCACTTCTTTAGCACAGCTCCGTTGTAGTTTTACAAATGCTAATTAAGTGTCATGAACAATTCTCCACGAGGCTTCAAAGCAAACTGATATCTAAAAAAACAAGTATTTGCAATGCAATAGTGCTAGCATTTAACCAAGTTTGAGCTATTGGCATTGTAAATAACAATGGGCCAGAAGTACATAGCGCGCAGCCAGTTTTCCTTAAAGGAAGACGGGATGCATGCAAAAAAGAAAAAAAATGGAACATTTTCCTTTTATTTTTTTAAGCGCAGGAAGTGATCCGTGGGACAACTGCATGCCCTTAAAAAATATTTTCGCCTGCATTTGCAAAGGGGAAGGGGTCTCCTGGGAAACCCTTATCTTTTGTGAGTGCATTAGAACCCTCTTGAAGAGGGTGGTAATTTTCGAGTGTTTTGCAACCGCATTTGCGGTCGCAAAACATTCACACATGGCTTTGCACTCGCTTTTACGCCACTTCCTAACAGCGAGCCGTAAAACCTATTTAGCGAGTCGCAAATAAATTGCAACTCACTAAACAGGCTTAGTACATGGCCCATGCTGTTTTTGCATGCGCAAATGGGTTCGCAAACCCGCTTGCGCATGCAAAAACGGTCGTACATCTGGCCTAATGCCTTTTATTTATGTTTTGGGTTTAAAAACATAAATAAAAGGCATTGTCATTTACAATACTAATAGCTTGAACTCTCGCAAATGCAAGACATATTGCATTACAATAAAGGGCCTTCTCGACCGCTTGTTCGATTGTAAAAATAAGAGGAAGAGACCGGCCTGCGACATCTTCAAAGTAGTGATTAATAGTGCAGTGAAGAAGATGTGTAAGTGTTGTAAATTACGCAGACACAAAGTGTGAAGTGAGAGTTACACATGATCCAAGCTATAAACACTAACAAAGCGCTTTAACATCTTTCTCTCTGTGACTACACTGTCGCGGGACAGGAGGAAGAGCGGGAGGGAGGGCTATTTCCAGCCCTCTTCGTGATTTGAGTGTGCAATGTGGCGTTGCGTAATACCATTGCTATCTTTGGCCTAATAAAAATCACTCCAGCTGTAGTAGGGCCCTGGCTTAATCTCCTGGTGCAGGGCAGGCCTTGCTTTATGTCACGCATGGAGGGATGGTCTCGGCTGCAGCTCAAGCCTCGTACAGTGCCCATGCTATTACTAGTGAGCGAGAGGCGCAAAGGTGGTGGTATGGGTATTGGTGGTGGTGGTATTGGTATTGGTGGTGGTGGTGGTATTGGTACTGGTGTTGAGAGGTATTGGTGGTGCTGGCATTGGTGGTGGTGGTATTGGTGGTGGTGAAATTGGTATTGGTGGTGGTGGCACTGGTATTGGTGGTGGTGGTATTGGTGGTGGCTGTATTGGTATTGGTGGTGGTGGTACTGGTATTGGTGATGGTGATATTGATGGTGGTAGTGGAATTGGTGGTGGCATTGGTGGTGGTATTGGTGGTGGTATTGATGATGGAGGCAGTATTGGTGGTGGTATTGGAGGTGATGGTGGTATTGGTGGTGGTGGTATTGGTGGAGGTATTGGTGGTGGTATTGGTGGTGGTGGTGGTATTGGTGGTGGTGGTATTGGTGGTGGTGGTATTGGTGGTTGTTTTGGTTGTGAGTTGGCGGTGGTATTAGTGGTGGTATTGGTGGTTATACTGGTGGTAGTGGTGGTGGTGGCATTGGCAGTGGTATTGGTGGTGGTACTGGTGGTGGTGTTGGTGATGGTATTGGTGGTGGTGGTATTGGTGGTGGTGGTGGTTTAGTGGTGGAGGTGGTATTGTTGGGGTTGGTATTGGTGGTGGTGGTATTGATGGTTGTGGCATTGGTGGTGGTATTGGTATTGGTATTGGTGGTGGTGGTATTGGTGGTGGTGGTATTGGTACTGGTGTTGGGAGGTATTGGTGGTGCTGGTATTGGTGGTGGTGAAAATGGTATTGGTGGTGGTGGTATGGGTGGTGGTGGTACTGGTATTGGTGATGGTGATATTGATGGTGGTGGTGGTATTGGTGGTGGTGGTATTGATGGTGGTGGCAGTATTAGTGGTGGCAGTATTGGTGGTGGTATTGGAGGTGATGGTGGTATTGGTGGTGGTGGTGGTATTGGTGGAGGTATTGGTGGTTTTATTGGTATTGGTGGTGGAGGTGGTATTGGAGGTGGTATTGGTGGTGGTCGGGGTGGTGTTGATGGTTGTATTGGTTCTGTTTTCGTGGTGGTATTAGTGGTGGTATTGGTGGTTATATTGGTGGTAGTGGTGGTATTTGTGGTGGTGGTATTGGTAGTGGTATTGGTGGTGGTGTTGGTGGTGGTATTGGTGGTGGTGGTATTGGTGGTGGTGGTTTAGTGGTGGAGGTGGTATTGTTGGGGTTGTTATAGGTGGTGGTGGTGGTATTTATGGTGGTGGCATTGGTGGTGGTATTGGTGGTGGTGGTATTTCTGGTGGTATTGGTGGAGGTTGTGGCATTGATGGTGGTGGTGGTATTGGTGGTGGTATTGGTGGTATAAGTGGTGGCTTTGGTAATGATGGTGGTCTTGGTGGTGGTATTGGTGTTGAGGGTGGTATTGGTGGTGGTAATGGTGTGGTATTGTATTGTTGGTGGTATTGGTGGTGGTATTGGTGGTTGTGTTTTTGGTGGTGGTATTCATGGTGGCGGTATTGGTGGAGGTGGTGCTATTGATAGTGGTGGTGGTATCTGTGGTGGGGGTGATAGTATTGGTATAGGTGGTATAGGCAGTGGAATTAGAGATGGTGGTATTGGTGGTGGTGTTGGTATTGGTGGTGATGGTGGTATTGGTGGTTGTGGTATTGGTGGTGGTGGTATTGGTGGGGATGGTGGTATTGGTGGTGGTGGTATTTGTGGTGGTGGTAGTAGTATCGGTCGTGGTGGTATTGGTGGTGTTGGTGGTGGTATTGGTGGCATTGGTGGTTGGTGGTGGTATTGGTGGTGGTGGTATTGGTGGTATTATTGTTTGTGGGATTGGTGGTGGTGGTATTGGTGGTGTTGGTGGTATTGCTGGAGGTGGTATTGGATTGGTGGTGGCATTTGTAGTGGTATTGGGGGTTGTGGGATTGGTGGTGGTGGTGGTATTGGTGGTGGTGGTATATGTAGTGGTGGTAGTAGTATTGGTGGTGGTGGTATTGGTGGTGGTGGTATTGGTGGTGTTGGTAATGGTGGTGTTGGTGGTGGTATTGGTGTTGGTATTGGTGGTGGCAGTGGTATTGGTGGTGTTGGAATTGGATTGGTGGTGGTGGTGGTATTGGTGGTGATGGTATTGGTGGTGGTGGAGATGGTGGTATTGATGGTGGTGGTGGTGTTGGAGGTATTGATATTGGTGGTGGTGGTATTGGTGGTGTTGGAGATGGTGGTATTGATGGTGGTGGTGGTATTAGTGGTGGTGTTGGTGGTATTGGTGGTTGTGGTATTGGGGTGGTAGTATTGATGGTGGTGGTGGTATTTGTGGTGGTATTGGTGGTGGTGGTGGTATTGATGTTGGTGGTGGTTTTATTGGTGGTGGTTGTGGTATTGGTGGTATTAGTGGTGGTATTGGTGCTGATGGTGGTATTGGTGGTGGTATTGGTAGTGGAATTAGTGGTGGTATTAGTGGTGGTATTGGTGGTGATGGTATTGGTGGTGGAGGAGGTGGTGGTATTGATGGTGGTATTGGTGGTGGTGTTGGTGGTATTGGTGGTGGTGGTATTGGGGGTGGTAGTATTGATAGTGGTGGTGGTATTGGTGGTGGTGGTATTTGTGGTGGTGGAGGTGGTGGTATTGATGGTGGTGGTATTGGTGGTGGTGGTATTTGTGGTTGGTGGTGGTATTGGTGGTGGTGGTATTATTGTTTGTGGGATTGGTGGTGGTGGTATTGGTGGTGGTAGTGGTATTGGTGGTGGTAGTGGTAGTGGTAGTGGTGGTGTTGGTGGTATTGGTGGAGGTGGTATTGGATTGGTGGTGGCATTCATGGTGGTATTGGGGTTGTGGGATTGGTGGTGGTCGTGGTATTGGTGGTGGTGGTATATGTAGTGGTGGTAGTAGTATTGGTGGTGGTGGTATTGGTGGTGGTGGTATTGGTGGTGTTGGTGATGGTGGTGTTGGTGGTGGTATTGGTGTTGGTATTGGTGGTGGCGGTGGTATTGGTGGTGGTGGAATTGGATTGGTGGTGGTGGTGGTGGTATTGGTGGTGATGGTATTGGTGGTGGTGGAGATGGTGGTATTGATGGTGGTGGTGGTGTTGGAGGTATTGGTATTGGTGGTGGTGGTATTGGTGGTGTTGGAGATGGTGGTATTGATGGTGGTGGTGGTATTAGTGGTGGTTTTGGTGGTATTGGTGGTTGTGGTATTGGGGGTGGTAGTATTGATGGTGGTGGTGGTATTGGTGGTGGTATTGATGTTGGTGGTGGTTTTATTGGTGGTGGTTGTGGTATTGGTGGTATTAGTGGTGGTATTGGTGCTGATGGCGGTATTGGTGGTGGTATTGGTAGTGGAATTAGTGGTGGTGGTATTGGTGGTGATGGTATTGGTGGTGGAGGTGGTGGTGGTATTGATGGTGGTATTGGTGGTGGTGTTGGTGGTATTGGTGGTAGTGGTATTGGGGGTGGTAGTATTGATAGTGGTGGTGGTATTGGTGGTGGTGGTATTTGTGGCGGTGGAGGTGGTGGTATTGATGGTGGGGGTATTGGTGGTGGTGGTATTGGTGGTGGTGGAGGTGGTGGTATTGATGTTGGTGGTGGTTTTATTGGTGGTGGTATTGGTGGTATTAGTGGTGGTATTGGTGGTGATGGGGGTATTGGTGGTGGAATTGGTGGTGGTGATGGTGGTATTAGATTTTTGGTGCTATTGGTGGTTGTGGTAGTGGTGATGGGGGTGGTATTGGTCGGGGTGGTATTGGTGGTGGTGGAGGTGGTGCTATTGATGGTGGTGGTGGTATTGGTGGTGCTGGTAGTATTGGTGGTGGTATAGGCAGTGGTATTGGTGGTGGCGGTATTGGTGGTGATGGAGGTATTGGTGGTGGTGGTATTTTTGGTGGTGGTAGTAGTATTGGTGCTGGTGGTATTGGTGGTGGTGGTATTGGTGGTGTTGGTGATGGCAGTATTGGTGGTGTGGTATTGGATTGGTGGTGGTATTGGTGGTGGTGGTATTGGTGGTGGTGGTATTGGTGGTTGTGGAATTGGTGGTGGTGAAGGTGGTGGTATTGGTGGTGGTAGTGGTATTGGTGGTGGTATTGATAGTGGTGGTGGTATTGGTGGTGGTATTGGTGATGATATTGGTGGTGGTGGAGGTGGTGATATATTGATGGTGGTATTGCTGATGGTATTGGTGGTGGTATTGGTGGTGGTGGTAATGGCAGTGGTGGTATTGGGATGGTAGTATTGGTGGTATTGGTGGTGGTATTGGTAGTGGTGGTATTGCTGGTGGTGGTATTTGTGGTGGTATTGTTGGTGGTGGTTGCATTTGTAGTGGTGGTATTGGTGGTGGCATTATGGTGGTATTGGGGGTGGTGGTATTGGTGGGTGTATTGGTGGTGGTATTAATGGTTGTGGTAGTATTGGTGGTGGTGGTAGTATTGCTGGTGGTATTGTTGGGAGTGGTTTAGAGGTGGTGGTATTGGTGGTGTTGGTATTTGTGGTGGTATTGGTGGTGGTGGTATTGGTGGTGTTGGTGGTAGTGGTAGTATTGGTTGTGGTATTGGGGGTGGTGGTGGTAAAGGTGGTCGTTTTGATGGTGGTGGTGGTATTGGTGGTGGTGGAGGTGGTGGTATTGATGGTGGTGGTGGTATTGGTGGTGGTGTTGGTGGTATTGGTATTGGTGGTGGTGGTATTGTGGGTGGTAGTATTGATGGTGGTGGTGGTATTGGTGGTGGTATTTGTGGTGGTGGAAGTGGTGGTATTGGTGTTGGTGGTGGTGGTGGTGGTTTTAGTGGTGGTGGTATTGGTGGTATTAGTGGTGGTATTGGTGGTGGTATTGGTGGTGGTGATATTTGTGGTGGTATTGATGTTGGTGGTGGTTTTATTGGTGGTGGTGGTGGTATTGGTGGTATTGGTATTGGTGGTGGTACTGGTGGTGGAATTGGTGGTGGTATTGGTGGTGGTATTGGTGGTGGTGGAGGTGGTGGTATTGATGGTGGTGGTGGTATTGGTGGTGGTATTGGGGGTGGTAGTAGTGATGGTGGTGGTGGTATTGGTGGTGGTGGTGGTGGTGGTATTTGTGGTGGTATTGGTGGTGGTGGAGGTGGTGGTGGAGGTTTTATTGGTGGTGGTGGTGGTATTGGTGGTATTAGTGGTGGCACTGGTGGTGATGGTGGTATTGAGGTGGTGGTATTTGTAGTGGTATTGGTGGTGGTGGTGGAGGTGGCGGTATTGATGTTGGTGGTGGTTTTCTTGGTGGTGGTGGTGGTATTAGTGGTATTAGTGGTGGTATTGGTGGTGGTATTGGTGGTGGTATTGGTGGTGGTATTGGCAGTGGTGGTATTGGGATGGTAGTATTGGTGGTGGTATTGGTAGTGGTGGTATTGCTGGTGGTGGTATTTGTGGTGGTATTGTTGGTGGTGGTTGCATTTGTAGTGGTGGTATTGGTGGTGGCATTATGGTGGTATTGGGGGTGGTGGTATTGGTGGGTGTATTGGTGGTGGTATTGATGGTTGTGGTAGTATTGGTGGTGGTGGTAGTATTGCTGGTGGTATTGTTGGGAGTGGTTTAGAGGTGGTGGTATTGGTGGTGTTGGTATTTGTGGTGGTATTGGTGGTGGTGGTATTGGTGGTGTTGGTGGTAGTGGTAGTATTGGTTGTGGTATTGGGGGTGGTGGTGGTAAAGGTGGTCGTTTTGATGGTGGTGGTGGTATTGGTGGTGGTGGAGGTGGTGGTATTGATGGTGGTGGTGGTATTGGTGGTGGTGTTGGTGGTATTGGTATTGGTGGTGGTGGTATTGTGGGTGGTAGTATTGATGGTGGTGGTGGTATTGGTGGTGGTATTTGTGGTGGTGGAAGTGGTGGTATTGGTGTTGGTGGTGGTGGTGGTGGTTTTAGTGGTGGTGGTATTGGTGGTATTAGTGGTGGTATTGGTGGTGGTATTGGTGGTGGTGATATTTGTGGTGGTATTGATGTTGGTGATGGTTTTATTGGTGGTGGTGGTGGTGGTGGTATTGGTGGTATTGGTATTGGTGGTGGTACTGGTGGTGGAATTGGTGGTGGTATTGGTGGTGGTATTGGTGGTGGTGGAGGTGGTGGTATTGATGGTGGTGGTGGTATTGGTGGTGGTATTGGGGGTGGTAGTAGTGATGGTGGTGGTGGTGGTATTGGTGGTGGTGGTGGTGGTGGTATTTGTGGTGGTATTGGTGGTGGTGGAGGTGGTGGTGGTGGTTTTATTGGTGGTGGTGGTGGTGGTGGTATTGGTGGTATTAGTGGTGGCACTGGTGGTGATGGTGGTATTGAGGTGGTGGTATTTGTAGTGGTATTGGTGGTGGTGGTGGAGGTGGCGGTATTGATGTTGGTGGTGGTTTTCTTGGTGGTGGTGGTGGTGGTGGTATTAGTGGTATTAGTGGTGGTATTGGTGGTGATGGTGGTATTGGTGGCGGTATTGGTATTGGTGTGGTATTGGATTTTTGGTGGTATTGGTGGTGGTGGTATTCATGGTTGTGGTAGTGGTGATGGGGTGGTATTGGTGGGGGTGGTATTGGTGGTGGTGGAGGTGGTGCTGTTGATGGTGGTGGTGGTGGTGGTAGTATTGGTGGTGGTGGTATAGCCGGTGGTATTGGTGGTGGTGGTATTGGTGGTGATGGAGGTATTGGTGGTGGTGGTATTTGTGGTGGTGGTAGTAGTATTGGTGGTGGTGGTATTGGTGGTGTTGGTGATGGTAGTATTGGTGGTGGTGGTATTGGTGGTTGCGTAATTGGTGGTGGTGAAGGTGGTGGTATTGGTGGTGGTAGTGGTATTGGTGGTGGTAGTAGTAGTATTGGTGGTGGTGGTGGTATTGGTGGTGTTGGTGTTGGTGATGGTGGTGGTGGTGGTGGTATTGGTGGTGGCGGTGGCATTGGTGGTGGTATTGGATTGGTGGTGGTATTGGTGGTGGGGGTATTGGTGGTTGTGGTATTGGTGGTGGTATTGATAGTGGTGGTGGTATTGTTGGTGGTATTGGTGATGATATTGGTGGTGGTGGAGGTGGTGGTATATTGATGGGGGTATTTCTGATGGTATTGGTGGTGGTATTGGTGGTGGTGGTGGTATTGGCAGTGGTGGTATTGGGGTGGTAGTATTGATGATGGTGGTGGTATTGGTGGTGGTATTGGTAGCGATGGTATTGCTGGTGGTGGTATTTGTGGTGGTAGTAGTAGTATTGGTGGTAGTGGTATTGACGGTGTTGGTGTGGATGGTATTGGTGGTGGTATTCGGGTGGTGGTATTGGTGGTGGTGGTATTAGTGGTGGTATTGGTGTTGGTATTGTTGGAGGTGGTGGTGGTATTTGTGGTGGTGGTATTATTGGTGGTATTGGGGGGTGGTATTGGTGGTGGTATTGGTGGTGGTATTGGTGGTTGTGGTAGTATTGGTGGTGGTGGTAGTATTGCTGGTGGTATTGCTGGAAGTGGTTTAGAGGTGGTGGTATTGGTGGTGTTAGTATTTGTGGTGCTATTGGTGGTGGTGGTATTGGTGGTGGTGTTGGTGGTATTGGTAGTGGTAGTATTGGTGGTGGTGATGGAGGTAATGGTATTGATATTGGTGGTTGTGTTGGTGGTATTGGTGGTGGTGGTATTGGTATTGGTGGTGGTATTAGTGGTGTTGATGGTGGTGGTGTTGGTGGTGGTGGTGGTGGTAGTGGTGGTGGTGGTGGCATTGGTGGTGGTGATATTGGTGGTGGCATTGGTGGCGGGGGTATTAGTGGTGGTATTGGTGGTGATGGTGGTATTGGTGGTGGTGGTATTGGTGATGTGGTGGTATTGGTGGTAATATTGGTGTTTGTATTAGTGGTGGTGGTGGTATTGGTGGTGGTGGTATTGATGGTGGTATTGGCTTTGGTGTGGTATTGGTATAAGTGGTGGTTGTATTGGATTGGTGGTGGTATTGGTTGTGATGGTATTGGTGCTGTTGGTATTGGTGGTGGTGGTACTGGTGGGATTGGTGGTGGTGGTGGGTGTATTGGTGGTGGCGGTATTAGTGGTGATGGTGGTATTGTTTTTGGCGGTGGTATTGGTGGTGGTGGTATTGTATTGGTGGTGGTGGTATTGATGGAGGTGGTAGTGGTATTAGTGGTGGTATTGGTGGTTGTGGTGGTACTGGTGGTGGTTGTGTTGGTGGTATTGGCGTTGGTGGTGGTATTAGTGGTGGTGGGTTTGGTGGTGGTGGTATTGGTTGTGGTGGTATTGGTATTGGTGGTGGTGGAGTTGTTAATAAAACAGGCTTTTGAAAACAACCCGTCAGGTGGCTTTAGTACAGATGACATGTGACACAGATGTGCTGTTGACAGCTTCAGCCCATTAGCACACAATTTATGTGCTACCTCGAATTCACATGACTTAATTCGCTAATCATTTCTAAATCCATTTTACTTGGAGGGTTGAAACAGAAACAAGATAATGGCGTGTTATAGTGATTGAAAGCAGCGCCCATGTTACGGGGGCGGCCGTGCTGCTTAAAAAACACACAAGAGGTTTCAGTTGAAGCAGCCCATGTTCGGCCTGCAGTAGGAGGAACTCAATAAAGTAAATAGTGCTAACAGACTAAATAACTGGTCCCGTGTAACAACCGTAGTAAAGGAGCCAGTCGCCGTAGGAGGGTACAAATGAAGACAAGGCCGTACTAAGGAGGGACTAACAAGCCTATTAACAAATCCAAAGGCAGCATTTACGAAAGACAATGACGCAAGCGGATGAACAATATGGGAGTAGAGTGGGTGTGGCTTATCTCCCATACTCTACCACTAGCTCAGTATCCTCACCAGTGCTTTAAGGGTATGAAAAAGGTGAAGCGTTCTAAAAGAGGCGTGATCTGTGTAATTAAGTGTGTGGTTTAAACATGTAAACTTAATTTCTGTGGTTCCCATATTGTGCCACCCAACTGGTTCCTCTTTGAGCTTTCTGTTATTGCATCCAGTCAGATATGAAACACTACTGACATACACCTAAATCTATCCAGGACTATTGGCTTTATCAGTGGTTGTTTGCAGTTTAGGATAAATGAGTAACAACAACGAGTTTGCGGTACATAACACTGAGAATGTTATAATTCTGAAATTGTAAGACTGATTTATACATTACTAAGCCCTGTGGAGGAGGTAATGGTCCTTAGTGATCTTCAGAGTGTCTCCATCACTTCTGTTATGCTCACTCTATGTTAGAATGTATGCCCTTTTTCTCTTCACATCTCGTCCATCTCCGTATCCTGCACCTCTTCTCTTTCCTCATCTGCACTCTCTTCCAATCTCTCCTGAATGCACGTTCTTGCATCTCTTTCACTTCACCACCCCAAACACATAGCTCATCCACTCACCTAGAAGCACTGCATTTTCTTCTACTTTCAACTTGTCAATATCCTGATAACCGTGTCCCTCATTCACACACATTATACAGAATTCCAATTGCAACTGAATACTGGTCTGTGCACTCTATAGAGAAGCCAAGAAATGGATGATCATGTACTCTTAACACCTTTCTGACCCACTGACAGGCACTGTAGGAAATTTGCCTTCAACATCAACCACAGAGCTCTCAATCGTGACCCATTATAAACTCCTGGGGACAACTCAGTTCAAAATATGCTCTATACAAGAGAAATAAGCTACATACTAAAAGTACAGAAAGACAACATCCTAGAAATAGCTGAAAAAAACATGGTTAGGGAATGCAAGTTTAAGCGACAAATGAAATATAACAGGAACTAAATTAATGACATGAATGAAGTATATTGTTTTTTATATTCCTTGTTCAGAAATCAATCAGCATTTTTACAGTGAAGTTGAGATAGAGCCCATTAGGGACCTGTTATAATGTCTATTTTCAATTACTTCCGGGTCTGAGACCTGGAGGGACCCGGCCAACTTAAAACCCTGATCCAGACACTCGCCAACAAAGTTGAAGTGTGGGTTCCTGAGCAAGGGAGAGTTCTACCTGCCCCATAATCACCTCACTCAGGGAAGTAGGAGACACACAATTTACGGTGCTTGGGGTTGGGAGAGGATGGACTGGGACAGCCTTGGGGACTTTCAGTCAAACCCATACAAAGTAGTCGTGGTCTGTGAGCAGCAGGCTCCAAGATACCTATATGATCCTATAGTTCTGAAATGAAATAGGGCAGGCTTTTAGGGTTACACTTTGGCTTTTTTTTTAGCAGGTATTTTTTCTCCATCTTAGTAAATACCTACTAAAAAAAGTAAACATAAGAAGAAATCACTTTAACATCTTAACTTTGAGGCTTCTCCCCCCCCCCCCCCCCCCCCGGATATATTGAGCCCTTTTCTGACGATCTGTAGAAGGCATCCACAACTTTTTCCCACATAGGATATGGAAACCAAATTTGCGTCCTTTTTCCCAAGATCCTGAGGATTCTAGAGGTACCCAGGGTTTGTGGATTCCCCTGGAGAGGTCTGAGAAAATAGGCAAAACAGTAAAATTTAGATTTTTGGGAGCAAAATAAAATAAATGTGCTCTGCAAAAAAGTGTTTTTTTTTCCCTAAACATGGCATCAACGAAAGGTTTGCTTTGCTAAAGTCACCATTTACCCAGCTTTCATGAATATCCAGAGGTGAATTTTAAAAAACTCTTTTTTTACCACAATTTTCACACTTTTCAGAGAGGTAAACGATTTTTCCAAATTTTTGTGCTTTTAATCTACTTCCAGTATGTGATGGAAACCGGTGTGAGACCCATGGGTGATCCTAGTAAGCTATAGATTTCTGAAGAGGAGACCAAATTCTGTATTCTGCAATGGATCATTTGTGTAGCTCCCTCAAGGTTTTCCCAAATAAACTAACTTGAAATTAAAAAAGGCTGAAAATGAATCGGAAAAAAAGGTTGTTTGTGGCAATGTTTTCATCTGTAACTTTTAATCCTGGTGGCTGATTTACAAAAGCAACATACCATTACAACCACTAGACCACACAGAGATATATAGGGTTTGTGGGTTGTCCGGGAACCCAAGGTACCCAGAGCCAACAACTGAGCTGCACCTTATAATGTCCTTTTTTAGTGTGTACAGAATATAGAGCAATTCACATGGTAAACTATATATATAGAAAAATGAGTATCAAGGAAACCTATATATTTCGGAATGGAGCACCAGATATGGAGTTTAAGGCAGGGGTTATTAGTTAAGTCTGGGCGGAGTTCACATAGCAGCGCTTCGCAGAACTCCGTGAAGCAGCAAAAAAGCTCTTCGACGCTACACGGAGGTCAGCGAACGGGCAGAGTTGCTCCACTTGCCCACCCAAATCCAGGCAACGCTCAGCAAACATAGCTTCAACAGTCTCCAGCCCCCTACTGTACAGTATGCTGCCTGCAATGTGTCACTCTCACCCAAGTGCAACATACTGTGCAGTTTTGTGACTAACAGGTACCCCATTTCAGGTAGTGGTCATTTGATTGCATTGTTTGAGTGCTGTAGACTTGGCCCCATGATTTATTTAAGTATTGTCATGAAGAATGATCCACCGTTGCATCCGCGGTGGCACTTCAAGACGGCCAGATTGATGGTGCACTTACTCAGACAACCTGTGTTCCACTCAGTTCTAATAAGGAATGTACAATTTTTTTCAGCTGGAATTTCTTTTCTTTTTCCTCGCTACGGCCTTTCCCGAATGACGCCAATGGAAATATATTTAATAAGGTGAACTTTTGGCCCTAATAATTTAAGAAAAAATTGAATCAGTAAGTCATGTCTTTGGTGAAAAATAGAATGGTGAGGGAAAGAGGTGTGGCGCAGCTGCCAGGGCGACTGATGCCGGATATCATGGTTCAATCCCCAGCACTGGCGGCAGGTGAGCCCAGCACCATGTGACTCTGGGCAATAGCTTGCTTAATCTTCCCGACGGCCCCCAGCACCAGGATACCTACGGGTAGCTGTGCGCTTTACAAATACTGGATTGTGTTTTTTAGCTATGGCAAGTGGGTTGCCTCTCTGGTCAGCCAGCATACAAATAAATCTGTATGAAGGGAATGTCCTTACTCGGCAGGGTGCAGGAAGGAACACCATTAGCAATTTAATTTAAAAACAGTTTAATCTAATAACTAAGAGAGAATGCCTACCTAACTACACACAGAAAGCATTTAAAGGCACTGTCTGTCACTCATTGTTTCCCCTCTCTTGCTCCTGGCTTTGGACCTCTTCCCTCTCTCCGCCGCATCGATTTCCTCTCCAAGAATCTTGCATCAGTGAAGCTTCAGAACCGCTGTTTCTTTTACGTCACTTCTGCTTCTTTTATTTTTTCTGGTTTGAGTTTCTTCTATACTGATGTAACATTATCGCGATGGCCGCAAGTCTGGGAATTGGAATACAGCATGGTAAGGTTTTGAAGCATTGGAGATTTTTTTTTTTTTGTTTTTTTTTTTTTGTTTTTGAAACCGTTTATTGCAGTTCGTAAAAGTTACAGGTATGGGCCTACAACCATCCGGCCGGCCGCTAGAATGACAAAAACATATTGCACACATACAGTAAAAGTCTCTAGGCAGTGTAGAGCAGTGAAACAGGAGTAATCAATGGTGCAGGCCACACAGCTCCAAGCCCACAGTACGGTTCCCTTTTCTTGAAACAAAACAACACCAAAAAACCACACCCGCAAGGCAACCCGCGATCCAAAATAACAGCACGTGCTCCATAAGTGGGGGATCCAAACCAGCAGCAGAACTCTGGAGAGGGGAATGGGAATAGATCAGGGACTGGGGGACCGCGCGCCCGCGGCTGAGGGAGGGGGGCCGTCTAGGGAGACGGAGCAGGCGAGGCAGCCGGTAGCAGTGGTGGCTCACAAATACCCCCGCGGTAGGCGTTCCAGGGGCCCCAGATTTTCACCCACGCCCCAGGCTTACCTCTCGCCACATACACCACCTTTTCACGAAACATACACCAATCCATATGCTCTTTCCAGGCCGACACCGCAGGGGGCCTCTGGGATCCCCACAATTGAGCAATGTCGCGCTTGGCTATCATGTATCCCAGAGTCACCCACCGCGTCTGCGGGACCGAATAGTCATTCGGTTCCCATACATTCAGCAAGCATCTCCTCGCTTCAGGCAGCAGCGCAACACGCGTCACCACACGCAGGACCTCATGCACACCACGCCAGAATCGCTCCACCTTCGGGCACTCCCACAGTATATGCATGAAAGTCGCCAACGCACCACAGCCACGCTTACACATTCCGTCACCAGCAAAACCCATACGCAGAAGCCTTGGCCCCGTCACGTAAACCCGGTGAAGGATCTTGAGCTGGACGAAACGAAGGCGAGCCGGGATGGCCACCTCTTTCGGAGAGGCCACCGCGGAAATCCAATCCTCATCGTCCAGCTCCAGCCCGTCGGCAACCCAAGCCTCGCGGAGACTAGTCAGCAGGCACGATCTATCGTTGATCAGTTTTTTGTATATGAGGGAGATCGTGCTGTCCGGGACATGGCCATCTAGGACTCTGTCCTCCAGGGGGGAAGACTCCGGAATGGATGCGACATCCGGGAAGACGGAGCCCAGCGCATGGCGGACCTGTAGGTACCGAAAGTACTCACTGCCCTGCAGCTGGAACTCCGCCTGCAGCGTCTCAAAAGTTTTGAATCCCCCCCTCGTCCAGAGATCTCCCACCGTGCTGATTCCGATCGTGTCCCACTTCTCGAAGCCCTTCGACGTCCACAGGGAGCCCAACCTCTCAGACGCATACAGCGGTGACGCCCGGGTCAAACGGTCCTTCCACCCCATAGCTGCATTAGCCGCGTGCCAGACACGCACCATGACACGCGTCGGTCCCGTCAAACGGGAGTCGGGCGCGCCAGCGTAGAGCGCTCGATTGTAATCGCCACCGGGCAGGAGCATCTTATCCATCTCGAATGCCGGGTTCAAGGCGGGCCCGTAAAGGCCATGATTAATTGCAGCTAGTTGGGAGGCCCAGTAATACCGTTTAATGTCAGGGAGGGCGACCCCCCCATCGTACCACGGGAGCGTCAATTTAGCCAGAGCAATGCGCGGCCTCCCGTCCCAGAACAGGCGCCGCTGGAGGCCCTCTACCTCACGGAAATAGCGTGCCGGGACCAAGTCCATAGTATTCTGGAGGGCGTAGAGGAAGCGTGGCAGGGACATCATTTTAAACAAGGCCGCTCGGCCGAGCGGCGAGAGCGGCAGACGCCGCCAGCGCACCACGTCCTCCCTCAAACGCCGGAGGGGGGGTAACAAATTCCGCTCGTAGCGGGCCTCCGGGTCAAGAGTGATATAGATACCCAGGTACCGAAAACCTTGGGAGGCAATCTGGATCGGACAGTCCCGTGGTAGGGCCGGAGCCTCCCCGGAAAGCACATATACACAGGATTTCGCCCAGTTGATGACCAGGCCTGAGTTGCGACCGAATGAACGCAAAACATCAACCAGGACGATCAGTGATTTACGCGGGGAGGCGAGATATAGAAGGATATCATCAGCGTAGAGGGACACACGGTCCTCATGCTCGGGGGTCCAGCGGAGACCACGGATAGAAGGGTGCCACCGCAGCCACTCCGCCAGGGGCTCCAGGGCCAGGGCAAACAGGAGAGGCGACAGGGGGCAGCCCTGTCGCGTACCCCTCCCCAGCGCGAATGGGGCCGAGACTCGCCCATTCACTACCACCTGCGCCAATGGGCCCGAATATAGCAATTTGACCCAGCTAATGAAACCCGGGCCAAACCCGAATTTTGCCAGCATCGCCCAGATGTATGGCCATTCAAGCGTATCAAACGCCATGGTGGCGTCCAAGGACGCCAAGATGGCCGGCTCCCGCACAAATGGGACACGCGCGAGCACCCCGTGCAAGCGCCGCAGATTGAGCGCCGTGTTGCGGTGCGGTATAAAGCCAGATTGGTCTTGGTGGACCAAATCGCCCACCACGCCAACCAACCTGTTGGCCAACACCTTGGCGAGGATTTTGGGCTCCGCGTTCAAAAGCGAAATCGGCCTATAGGATGTGACCCGTTCACGGGGCCTCCCCTCCTTGTGGATCACCACAATTGTGGCTAGACGCTGGTCCGGCGGGAGGGAACCCCGCGAGTGGGCCGCCAGGAACATCGCGCGCAGGTGGGGCGCCAACACATCCGGGCGTAGCTTGTAGAGCTCGATGGGAATACCATTGGGGCCCATGGCCTTGCCGGATGCAACCGAGCGAATAGCCAAGGCAATTTCGTCCGAGGTGGGAGGGGCGTCCAGCGAATCCCTGTCCTCCACCGTTAGGGAGGGCAGTGCGATGTCCCGAAGCAGGGCATGGGAGTCTGCCTCCGAGCAGGGGGAAACCGGGGAGTAGACTTCGCGGAAATAATCCGCGAAGCAGGAGACAATGGCTTCCGGCTCAGTGACACACGCACCATCAACACTCTCAATCAAAGGCACCACACGGCTCGCTCTCTCCCTCTTATCCAACCACGCAATCAATTTGCCAGCTTTATCACCCACATCATACAATCGCCCCTGCTGCTCTCTACTGAGGCCCCTGGCCGCCTCCGTGACGAGGGCCCGATAGGCCGCCTGCTTTAGGTGTAGAACATGCAACTTGTCGTCTGTTACCCCGCTTCCCAGGTCACCCTCCAGTTCTGCAATCTCGGCCTCTACCCGGGTCACCTCCTCCCGCTCGCGCCGCCGGGCATGGGAGATAAAGGAGAGGGCCTCCCCTCTAAGGACTACCTTGAAAGCCTCCCACAGGGAGATGGCCGAAGAGACCGACCCCACATTCTCATCGAAATATCGCTGTAGGGATGTGATCAAATCAGCACGAATGGTGGGGTCGCGCAAATACCATGCATTGATTGGGGCCACCCTGCCATCCCCCCTCGGGAAGACATCGAGATGCAACAACAATGGGGAGTGGTCTGAGATACCCCGCGCCAGATGGCGCACCTCCCCCACCCTCCCTGCGTGGGCCGCCGGGACAAGGATGTAATCAAGCCGCGAGAGGCTACCATGGGCACCCGAGTGGAAGGTGTACTGTCGCAATGCAGGATGCTTTAATCGCCAGCAATCCACCAGGCCCAGCGTGTCCAGAAGGCCGGGCAGCCACGCCTGTGCCCGGGGGAGGTCCCTAGGGGGATGGCGATCCATAGACCCAGAGGCTACCGCATTAAAATCCCCTCCAACCACCAGCAGGCCACTCGGAAGGTCCAGAAGGAGGCGCCCCAGGTCCGCAAATGTGGTGGCTTGTAACCCAGGCGGGACGTACACTGATATAAAGATAAACACTCTACCCTCCATTCTTCCCACCAGAACCGTGTAACGTCCCCTCTCATCATGGCGCACCTCATCAATCTCCAACGGGAGCGAGTTCTTGATCATAATACCCACCCCCCGCGAGCCCGAGGTGAAGCCAGAATGGGCCGCCAAACGATATCCCCGCCGGTTCATTGCATGAAAGGAGTTACCTATAAGGTGCGTCTCCTGCAGGAAGACAACATCTGGTGAAATACGTTTTAAGTACTGCAGAACCACACCACGCTTAATCCTATCCCCCAGGCCGTTAACATTCCATGACAACACAGCCAAATCCCTACCCCCCATCATACGTCGAAACAATCGGTCGTCCCCCATCGAGCATCCTAAAAACAACAACATAGTAGCGGGTTTGCCCTGCGGTGCTAACAAACAACACACCCCCCCCACCCCCCGGTCCCAACAAAACTCCCCCCTCCCTGCACCCCTGCATGAGCCCAGACAGCCCCCCCAAAGTGCAGTGTGCCTGTCGCCCCATAGCTAAAATACTAACTAGTCCCCCAGAGGAGGAGGGAAGCCCCCAACAGACCCCGCACGACCTCCATAGGAGGGGAAAATATGCAATCAATAAATGGTGAAGGAACAACGTCCAGAGCACGGCCTATGCAGTCACCCCTCAATTCTGCTCCGGCGGGCCCTCCTCGCCAGCCGCGCCCCCCCCGCCCCCCCGGCCCCGATCTCCAGGCAGAGTGTCCAGCCAGTCCCCAGCCGCCTCGGGCCGGTCGAAGAAGTGCGTGCGACCATCCACCTCTACCCTCAGCTTAGCTGGAAAGAGCATTGAATACTTGAGGTTCAGGTCCCTTAGGCGACGTTTAACACCAAGAAAACTCTGCCGCTGCTTCTGGACCGCCGGGGTAAAGTCTGGGTAGAAATGTACCTCCATGTTGTCAAGCTTGACCGGTCCCTGTTGTCTGGAGGTCTGGAGGATAGCGTCTCTGTCCCGGAAATTAAAAATCCGGGCAATGAGAGGCCGCGGCGGGGCACCAGTCTTAGGTCTGCCCCCGGGGACCCGGTGAGCACGCTCCACCGCAAAAAGCTTACTCAGCCCCCGGGGCTGGAGATGGGTCAGGATCAACTCTTCCACTAAAAGATCCGCCGCCTCCGCCTCTCGTCCCTCCGGCACCCCCACAATACGGACATTATTCCTCCGGGCCCGACCCTCGGAGTCCTCCAGTCGCCGGTCCATCAGGGCGCTCGCCTGGCCAAGCCGGCGCACCTCCTTCTGGAGGGCCACCACGTCTGTCGTGAGGCTCGTTGTGGTGTGGGCCAGGGAGTCGACTCGGTCGTTTGTTTTGGACAAGTCTGCCCTCACAAGGCTCACATCCACCAGGACCGAGTCTATTTTTTGCGCTAAGGTGTCGAAACGCTGGTCCACCGAGGCCTTCATCTCTGCGATGGCGCCCATGACGTCCCGGAGGGTCAGATCCACCGGATGAGCGGATGCCTCCGTCGGGCCCACCGGGGATGCACGCGATGTCTCCGGAGAACCCTTCTGGAGCGTGTAGCGGTCCATACTGTTGGCCTGGTGTGCCGTGCCACGGCGGGTCGTCTTCACCTTCGCCCGGTCGCCATCTTGTTTGGTGGACATGCTGGCTCTTCCACCGTCGTGCCAAGCACCCCAAACGGGCCGCTATACCAAGTCACGGGTGCCAGGGGGGGGGCAGGGGCGACCACCGAACCGCGGGTCAACCCACCGCCGGCGGGTCAACCGGGCTCCTGGACAAGGCCACACCACCACACCCCGCTCCGCAGTCCGACCCCGCTTGAGAGCTAGGAGGGCGCAAAAGCGAAAGTGAAAGTGCGGGGTACGCCAGTCGCCCAGCCCCGTTCGCCGCTGTTATTCACTTTGTCCCCGGATCGCCCCACTACTCCAATCCGGGGGGCCGGCGAGGAGAAGGCCACAACCTTCGATCGATGCTCCCACCGGCGTCCGGGGTCCGATTCGAGCCCAAAAAAACGGGTGGCGCCTCAGCTCCGGTTCCCCAACACAGTCCCCTCAACAAGGACAGGATATCGCCAGGATTAATTCAGGAGGTCGCGGAGGTCCTCGGGAGCCTCGCACCTACGCGGCCATCTTGGTTGCGCGCTAGGCTCCTCCTCCAGCATTGGAGATTTTTAAGGTGATTTTGGGGAGTAGAGCCAACAATGCATGTGGCAATGGATAGTTGCACAGCGTGCCGGTGAACCCCACTCCACCCGTGACTTGCCGAGCTTTTCTAAATAACTTTGCACTCCGCTTGGAGTGTGGAGTGCCAAAACTCTGTAAACTCCGCGAGCAGAGTGGATTTCATCGCCCACCCTTAGTTATTTGTACATCTCTGAACTCCATACTAGCATGTGATTCAGAGGGCATTTTTCAAAACAACTTCTTTCTTGCACACTGGCTTACATATGGAAGTCACAAATGCGGAGAGAGAAATCTAATAGGTGATAACAAATTATCTACTATTCTATGTTCCCCCCAGTGTCTCAATAAAAATGGTACCTCACTTGTGGGGATAGGCCTAGTGCGCGCAACAGGAAATTACCCAAATGCAACATAGACATCATATTTTTCACTGAAAACTGACCCCTTTTTTTGCAATGTGCTCTTGATTTAGGGCCCTGACTCAGCCAGCACCTAGGGAAAGCTAGCAAACCTGTACATTTTTTAAAACTAGACACCTCGCGTAATCCAGGGTGGGGTGACATCCATGGCTCTCCCAGCTTTTCCTACCCAGAAGGCCTTGCAAACCTCAACCTTTGACTAAAAGCACACATTTTCCTCATATTTCTGTGCGGAAAAGTTCTCGAATTTGTGAGGAGCCACAAAACTTCTACTACCCAGAATTATCCCACGTCTCCCGATACAAATGGTACCTCACTTGTGTGGGAGACCTAGTGCCTGAAACAGGAAATGGTCCAGAACACAACATGGATACCACATTTTTCTTACCCAGAGGCTTCTGTAAATCTCAAAGTTTGACTAAAAACACACATTTTACTCACAGTTCTGTGAGGAAAACAGCTGGAATCTGCAGGAAGCTCGAAATTTCCTACCACCCAGCATTACTTGAAGACTCGTGATAAAAATCGGTACCTCACTTGTGTGGGTAGGCCTTGTGCCCGCGACAAGAAGCAGCCCAAAATGCAATATGGACACGTCACATTTTCCAACTGAAAACTGACTCTTTTTTCCAATGTTGGTAACTCTCAATTTTGGGCCCTAACTCAGCCAGAAACTAGGGAAACCTAGCAAACATATGCATTTTTTAAAACTATAGACCTAGCCGAAACCAGGGTGGGGTGACTTACATGGCTCTAACCAACTTTTCTTTCCCAGAAGCCTCTGTAAACCCCATGACTAAAAACAGATATGTTCCTAACATTTCTGAGGAAAACTTTTGGAATCTGTGGGAAGTCACAAATTTTCTACCACCCGGCATTCCTCCATGTCTCCCAATGAAAATGATACCTCACTAGTGAGGGCAGTCCTAGTGCCTGTGACAGGAAATAGCCCAAAATGCAACATTGAAACACCACACATTTTAAAAACTAGATACCTACTGTAATCCAGGGTAAGGGGACACGTGTGGCTTTTCTTACCCAGAAGCCTTTGTAAACCTCAAAGTTTGACTACAAACACATATTTTCCTCACATTTCTGTGGGGAAAAAGTCTGGAATCTATGGGGAGCCACAAATTTCCTATCACCAAGCATTTCCCCAAGTCTTTTGATAAAAATGGTACCTCACTTGTGTGGGATGGCATAGTGCCAGCAAGAAGAAACGTCCCAAAATACAACATAGACACATCATATTTTTCTACTGAATACTGCCCTTTTCTTTTGCAATGTCAGTAGCTATTGATTTTGGGCCCTAACTCAATCAGCACCTAGGAAACCCTAGCACAACTGTACATTTTTAAAAATTAGACACCTTGAGGAATTCAGGGTGGGATTACTCACATAGCTCTTATCAGCTTTTCATTCCAAGAAGCCCTTAGACACGTCAACTAAAAACACACATTTGTCTCAAATTTCTGTGAGGAAAACATTCTGGAATCTGTGGAGAGCCAAACCTTTTTTAACACTCAGGATTCCCACAAGTCTCCTGATAAAAAAAGGTACCTAAATGTGCTCTGCCCCGCCTAATATTCTGTCTCCTGTCCTAATGACGAATTCTCCCTCCGCTCGGAGGCGAATGATTGATACCGTCTCTGGCCTTTTGTCCCCTCTCTTTGGGACATTTCAAATGACCCCGGTTCCTCCTCGTAGACAAACTCGTAGTCAGCTCCCAGGTCCGGAGGAACGGGAAGTGCTAGATCTTCAAGCCCGAAGGTGGACCACGAATGGCCCCCAGTATAGTGTGCAAGATATTATGGTCACCTTTCAGCAGTGGGAGGCACCAACGCAGAGATATGTTTTTGATACTATGTGTAACATTTTAAGTCAAGAGTGGGAGGATATGGGATTGGGACGAGCCCCTCAGGGCCTGCTCTATGTACAGGCCGAGTTTGATAAAGGGCTGATTGTGGGCGCAGAGGTTGAGGACGCGGTAGGAACGCTTGTCAATTTTAGAATGATGCTTGCCTGCCGGTCCTTGCCAAAACGCGATTCCTCCGTCAGGCGAAAATTAAAACACTATCCCATGAGAGAGGTTCCCCCAGTGTGGAGAGAGGAGGTTGCAGCTCAGGGTGGTAATCCTCTTATACCTGCTCACTTTCTACGCGTGTGGGTCCACGTTCCGTGGAAACGATCTGAGGTATTGGCCCTTAAGCAGTCGTTACCGGACCCCCGTAAAAATCCTGCTGGGTACTACAAAGAGTTGTCCCAAACTGTCGATGCATGTATTATGAATTTGGCCGATATAGACATGCTAATGGGTAATGTGGTCCCACAACCGTTATGGGCTAGGATTCGGAAGGAGGACCATGTGAGGGAACTGGGGGGTGATTGGGCTGCGATACTCGCCGCGGACAGACTCCAAGTGGGTGGTGCCAAACCTGAGGCTCTAATTACAGAACTCCCAGCTAGGATCATTGCCTTACTGAAAACTACGATGCCCCCTCTGCGAGTCAATTGGGATAAGTTAGCAGCTTGTAAGCAGAAAGCGGATGAAAACGTCTCTGATTTCTTCACTCGTTTCGAGGAGACGTTCATCGATCATAGTGGTCAGGATATGAGCACGGAAGGTGGCCAACGACTGTTTGTAGACAAATTTGTGTCAAATTTGGTTCTGGAAATATCTAATAAATTGAAGAATTCCGAAAGTGCGTGGGCAGTATCATCTTCTGCCCAGATATTGGCTACTGCCCAGTATTATGAAAATAGGGATAAAGAGAGAAACTTGATAAAAAGACCAAAGAGTTGAAAACAAAAGTTCTATTGCAACAAGCTTATCCTCCTCGGCCTGCCCAACGTGAATATCAGCCGTCTCCACAATTCCAGAGACAGTTGCAGAGGTCTGGGCCTTTCGTTCCCCGACCCCCACTGGGCCAAAATCAATGCGCTTACTGTAAAGAAGAAGGCCATTAAAAGTATAATTGCCCGGTTTACAGCGCACGAGCGGTATTCCCGCGTCACGAGGCCAGAGTGGTTATCAGTCAGCACCAAGAGGTAGAGGACGAGGTACGCCGCCTAATAACCAACATTCCATGCCCCCTGGAAACTCCACGAATTATTTTGATCAGCAAAATGTTCAGTCTACCAACTATTACAACAGTGATTACTATACTGAGGATGAGAGCCAGAATTCCCAATCTAGCTAGGACAGCCATGGACAAAGTAAGGGAGTAGTATCAGTTCCAGTGGACCAAAGTGGGCCTTATGTTGATGTGGAAGCACTAGGTGTTACAGAGCCATTCCTATTAGACACTGGTGCAACAAAGAGCTCTATGATTCACTCTAAACTCCCTGGGGCACCTTTGTCTGGCTGTACAAATGTTTCTGTAGGTTTTTCTGGCGCCCCAGTTCAAAACCCAGTTTCATGCCCTTTGCCCATTTCAATAGGTCCTTACAAATTGGAGGCCCCGCTCCTTTTAACAAATGGTTGTGGTGAAAATTTGTTGGGTTTGGATTTATTGAAGAGATTGTATGCGACATTACACTGTTCCCCTTCTGGTGTACGTCTTACCTTAGGTAAGAAATTGGCCTCACCGATGTACTTGTCTAAAGATCAGCTTCCCCCTGAATTACAATCTCTTCCAGCCACCCTCTGGGCCACCGGCCCCAATGATGTGGGCCTCCTGCGGATTCCTCCCTACATTGTAACACTCAAGCCTAATACTAAAATTTCCTTGCATTACACAATATAAAATTTCCAGTGACGGCGAAAAACCTCTTTTGACTATAGTTCATGATTTGGTACAAAACGATGTGGTCGAAGAGACTAGAGGAAATGTATGCAATAGCCCTGTTCTGCCTGTTTTTAAACGAACCAACCCTTCTCAGCCACCTGTCTATCGTTTCGTGATTGATCTCAGAGAGGTCAACAAGATTGTGGTACCTCAATTCCCTGTTGTCCCGGATATTAATGCCCTGCTGACAATGATACCAGCCTCAGCTTCCTGGTTTTCTGTCATTGACCTCAAAAATGCTTTCTTCAGCATTCCCATTGCTGAGGAAAGTAGGGATATTTTTGGCTTCTCCTTAGCAGGCCGAAGCTTCCGGTTCAAGCGAGCTCCTCAAGGCTATTGTAAGAGCCCCTCCATTTATAGTCAAGCATTGACATCGCAGCTCGATACTTTGTGTTTACCACCAGGGGCCACTCTCATTCAATATGTGGATGACCTGTTGGTTGCAGCAGATTCTGAAGACACTTGTAAAAAGGCTACCATTTCACTGTTACGCCACTTATCTGACCACAACCACAAGGTTTCACCATCAAGATTGCAATAT
Source organism: Triturus cristatus (assembly GCF_964204655.1). Taxonomy (NCBI): domain Eukaryota; kingdom Metazoa; phylum Chordata; class Amphibia; order Caudata; family Salamandridae; genus Triturus; species Triturus cristatus. Next base: position 1,078,513,811 of record NC_140589.1, on the reverse strand, counting down.
TGCTGCCAAGAGGTTACCTACCTAGGTCATCTCTTGTCAAAGGAGGGACGGCGATTGACCCCAGAACGTATCCAAGCAATTGCCCAAATGCCTATTCCATGTACGCAAAAAGAGGTGCGTGCCTTTTTAGGTATTACCTCTTATTGTAGACAATGGATCCCCAATTTTTCCCTTCTGGCAAAACCTTTGTTGGCACTCACTCTTAAAGATACACCACACCTGCTTCCATGGTCTGCGGAATGTCAGAAAAGTTTCACTGATTTACGCACTGCCTTGTGCTCTGTCCCTGTGTTAGGTACTCCTGATTACAGTAAGCCTTTCACACTCTATGTTCATGAGAAAGAAGGTTGTGCGTTATCAGTTTTAACGCAACGATTTGGGGACAAGCAACGCCCCTGTGCCTATTTTTCGGCCACGTTATATCCAGTGGCCAAGGCATTACCTAGCTGTTTGAGGGCTACAGCAGCAGCGGCAGTTTCCATTCGCCAGTCTGCTGGATTGGTATTAGATAATACCCTTATGGTCATGGTACCGCATGCTGTAGACACCCTCCTAAATAGAACAAAGACCCAACACCTCACGAGTGCACGCCTTTCGGGTTACGAATTGACGCTCTTGGCTAGCCACATACACATTAAGCGATGTAATACCTTGAACCCGGCAACATTGCTGCCAATTCTAGTAGAAAATGACACTCAGGAGCAACACGACTGTTTCCTCCGCACTGAGGAAGAGACAAAAGGCAGAGTTGATTTAAAGGATACTCCAGTCCCGGACCCAGATGGGACCTTATGGGTGGACGGTTCTTGTTTTAAGCTTTCCAATGGTGAAACGACCTCAGCCTATGCAGTCACTACCTTATGCACTGTTGTAGAAACAGCACGTATTATACATAACTCAGCCCAGGCAGCTGAATTGATAGCACTGACTAGAGCTTGTGTGTTGGCTGAAGGGAAAAGGGTGAATGTGTATACTGATAGTCAGTATGCGTTTGGAGTGGCCCATAGTTTTGGCCGCCTGTGGAAGGAAAGAGGGTTTCTCACATCCCATGGCACTAAGATATAGCATGGCCAATTGGTAAATGACCTCCTTGAATCACTCACCTTGCCCACTCAGATAGCGATTGTGAAGTGTAGTGCACATAAGAAGAGCACTGATGATGTAAGTCAAGGAAATGCTTTCGCAGACCACATAGCAAAAGAGACAGCTAGAGACACTACAAGCCGCATGTATGTTGCGGGCTCTGCTAGATGGGTTGCACAAGGAGGGATGTGTGAGAATACTGTGGACAGTGTGAAAACGATCCAGGCAGAGGCCACAGAGAAACAATTGACTACGTGGAAAGAAAGAATAGGAAGATTGGATGTGACAGGGTGCTGGACAGACTTGTCAGAACATCAACGCTGGTTGTTACCAGATGCTTATTGTTAGAATTGGGAATCTCTGGTTGGCACAGGTATGCACTTGTGACAAGCAGGGACTCTTACTTCTAAATCAGAGAAAGGGGATCACCCTTTCAAATAACCCCTGCTCACCCTTTAGGTAGTGTGGCGCAAGCAGTCAAGACTATTCTCAGGGCGTCATAGGTTAAGCATTTGTGAACACATACAGTAATACAATGACACACCACAAATGGGCACCAGTCAAGGTTGTATCAAAAATAGTTCTTTATATAAGGCTTAGCACAAGACCAGAATAACGAATAAAATGACCACAGTATTATTTTAAAGTTCAATGTTCTTGTAAAAAGGCTTAAAATACAAAAATAGGCTTCTTTTAGTCAATTTCGCTTCTTTTCAGGCTTTGTACGGTTCGTACCAGGATGTGCGACTCGTTGGCATCAAAAACAAGGAAAGTACGAGTCAAACAATCGTTGCGGACTCCGGGGTCCGTAGCGTGCACGCTGCGATGCGAACAGAACAAAGTACCTTGGATTTGTGGGGTCCGCGACGGACAGTGCAGGACAAGTTGGTGGGTCCGGGTCGTAGTTCGGCAGCGTATTCGGATGCTGGTCGGGTCGCGGCGTCGGGACGCAGCGTTGGTACGGGACATTCAGGGATACGTGCGGATGGCCCGGATCAGCTTGCAGAGTCCGTGGCGTTCGGTGTTCGAGCCGTATCTTCGGTGCGGATAGGCGGCGACACTTCTCGGCGCCGTACAGCGTACGGAGAGGATCGGTGCATTGCGGCGTCTCGGCTCTGAGCATGGCACAGTACAGTACGTCTAGCAGCGTACGGACCGTACCTGCGGGACAATGAAGCTTGGGTCCGGCGTACAGGGTTCGGCAGCCAGGGCTGTACGACTCGAATCGGCGGGGAAGGTTAGGTGCGATGCGGCCGGGAGGGCTACGCTTTTGGATCAGCGTAGACACACGGTGCCGGGCGGCAAAGACACGGCTTCGCGGAGGATGGAGTACGAGTCGTACTGGGGCCAAATCCAGCGGGAAACAAGCAAGAATTGTCCAGGCAACTCAGTTTTGGAAGGCAGATGAGTCCAATGGTCCTGGGACTCAGTTCAGGGGGCAAGCTCTTCTTCCAAGCCCTTGGAGATTGTTGAAAACAAAGTGCAAAGTCTCTCTTAGTCTTTTCCTCTCCTTTCTCAGCAAGGCACCAACTGCAGGCCAATCCCCCAGGTTAGGGAAAGTTACTCCTCCTTCAGCTTCTTCCAGGTCCTTCTAGTCAGGCAGAGTTTCTTCGTGGTTCAATCAGGATCTGATTTCTTTTGTCTTTACATGCCAGGGGGGCCTTTGCATAATCCCAGTCCAGTTCTTTTCAGTGAGGAGCACTTTGTTGTTGGGACTCTGGCTTCTTCTTTCAGCAGGCAGGGCAGAGACATCAGACGCTCCCCAGGGGGTGGAGCCAGTATTGTGGTGGCAGAGCACTGTCCTATTCAGAGTCAAGGTGCACTCCTCCCACCCATCCTGGTGTAATCTCTCTATTCACCACCTGGCAGCCCCAGCCTGTCTCCTGGAACTTCCCAGCCCTGTCACTCAAGCTACACACAAAGAAGATAGCCCTCCCCTCCAGAGGAGGACTGAGATGGTTAGGCACGCAAAGGCTAACTTTCTAAAAGTAGCATTTGCAAACCCAGGATATTAAAATAACCTTTGCTAAAAGATGTATTTTATTATTCTGAGTTCAGGCATACTAAACATGAATTTCTACCATGCTTCCTGAGCCTGCTGGGATTGTAGAGTGTTATAATCTAGCAGCCCATTCTGGCCTATGGACAGCAGGTAGCCTTACAATAGTGAAAAACGAAAATGGCTGTAATTCACTTTTAGGACATGCCACACACCTCAGGGCATCGTCCTACCTTATCCTTACAATGCACCCTGCCCTAGGGCCTACCATAGGGGTGACTAACATGAAGGTAAGGGAAGGTTTAGGGACTGGCAAGTGGGGACACTTGCCCAGTCAGCATGACAGTACCAGACTGCATGCAGGTTCTGCAATGGCAGACCTTAGACACATTTTACCAGGCTGCTTCTGTGGGTGGCACAACCAGTGCTGCAAGCCCACTAGCAGCATTTGGATATACAAGCCCTTGGCACCCCTGGTGCACTCTACTAGGGACTGATAGTAAACCAAATAGCCAAACAAGGAAGTCAATTCACATAATACATTTTCCCATAGGGAGCACTTGCCCTGTGGCACTGGATGGCAGTGTCACAGGGCCCTGAGCAGCTAACCCCAGCACAAAAATACATTGAGGCACAGACAAAAATGGGAGGGTGACCCACGCCAATGGTGCCAGGTCTAACACTTATGTACTCCCAGTAGTTACCATGGCACATGGTCCAGCCCATATTAGCGCAAAAGGTATATGCAAGCTTCTGGTTCCGGTATGGAAGAATGTGGGGATCCCTAAATGTGCGGACAATCTGGTTAAGCATTGTATTGTATGCTTGATGCATAACCCGGGGAAGGGAACACCAACACCAGCAGGACACTTTGCTTCCCCAACTTACCCTTTTGAGGTTTTACAAATAGATTACATCCACATGGAACGATGTAACAATCTGAAGTACGTTCTTGTTGTGGTATGTGCCTTCTCCCGATGGGTAGAGGCCTATCCCCTGAAAGATAATACTGCTCTATCCACGGCAAAAGTCCTTTTGAAGGAGTTTCTGCCAAGATTTGGGTTACGGAGAATTATTTGGAGTGACAACGAGAGTGAATTTGTGGTTCAGATCATGCAGAAAGTATGTACAGGCCTTGGCATCAAGCAAAAGTTCCACGCCGCAAACCATCCTCAGTCAGCAGGTTTGGTGGAATGCTATAATGGCACCCTTAAGCTTAAACTGGCGAAAATACAAGCCAGCACGGGTCTTGCCTGGCCTGATGCCTTGCCCTTGGCTGTCTTATCCACCAGAACAACCACCCATTCCCATATGGGACTTAGTCCTTATGAGGTTGTCTTTGGACGCCCTGCAAATGTTTGGGGAGTCCCAAGGCCAAAGAAATACTCAGAGATAGAGCATCCATTGTTGATTGACTATTTACATGATCTAACCACTAAGTTACGTGTCCTTCACCAACAGGTACAAGATACTTTGCCCCAGGCTTCAACTGATCCTGGTCACACCATACGGCCGGGAGACTGGGTCTGCGTCAAAAACTTCCAGAGGTCAAAGAACTTGGAACCTCGCTGGAGAGAACCTCGTCAGGTACTACTGACGACACGTACTGCAGTAAAGGTGGTCGGCAAAAAGAACTGGGTACATTGCAAGAAAGTGCCCCTACCATTGCCTTATGATCAATGGGTTCATAAACGAATTAGTGACTCTGAAACCAGAAGAACACCAAGATTTGGACTATTCAGCGATGCACGCCTAGACATTGCCGGAGCAGGACAAGACGACGAGGAGATCCTCCAGACAGCTATACCACCGGCAGTGAAATTGGACACTACTAAACCACATCTCCTTTTCCAAGACCAAACTGTACCTGGTTCCCGGAGGTACGATTTGAGGCCCAGACTGAACAAAAATACCTCAATAGTGCTTCATTGACTTTGTCTTTATCCCGATTTCCACATGATTGCAGGGCCGCGATCGTAAGTCTCAGAATTGTGACCCAAGATGTTGCTCTAGGCCTGTGGGACTTGTAGGAAATTATAAAGAACTACAGACAATCACAGCTGAGTGAAGCAACCTCCCGTCACGGGCAATATTTAGAGCTGGAAATGACTGTTAACAAGGGAATGGACAAAATACAAACAATGAGCACAAAGCATTGTAAATTATTGCATAATCGTTTTATAGTGGTTTTAATAGTATTGATTTTGATATGTATTATATTGTCTTGTATAGGATGGGGACTACACGTAATTTTTACACAGCCTACTCCCAAAGTTACGGTTGAAATGCATACACATGTCACTCTACCACCTCATGTTGAGTCAAGAAGGAGTGAATTCCGCAACAACACATTTGTTTCCATGCTACACCAACATCAATTGGCCACTAATGCGACGAACTGTTGGGTTTGTGGTCTTCTGCCAATTTCGGTGAATACTGGAATGCCATATATTACCCTTCCTTTTTCATTTAATGGCTCTTGTAGTGCATGGTGGGAATTGAGCGCCAGTTGGGTATTTTCTGGAGATGGGGATACTCGAGAAGTAAGGAGCTTGGAAGTACATCTATATAATTTATGTTGGCGGGACAGAAAAAGGATATATGGGACGGATATTGAGAAGTCAGAATATGCTGATCGCCAAACCAAATCTACGGGTTTGTATTTTCTGCCCTCTAATAGAACCTCTCGAAAAGGACAAACTTTTCTAGTGGTACCTGGACAAGCACCATTCTGTATTAGGAAAGGAGGGTTAGAATATAAAGGTACAAGCAATTGCCAACATATTGTGACATTGAATGGGACAGATTGGATTCACATGGTTCCCTCACGTAATACATACTTCGTGTGTGGAAATAAGGCTTACACTTCTCTACCTGGTAATTGGAGAGGCACTTGTTATATCGCTTGGTTGTTGCCCCCTACATATATAGCAGATGCCAAGCATCATTTACAGAACAGAGGGGTGGCATCTGACCAGGATACGTCAGGACAAGAAGTCGGGGATGTCTTGAAAGGACTCCTTCCATTCTGGGGCTCAATAGCCAATAGTAGAGACATAAGACAACTAATTCGAGTTGTAGAAGCCACTGTCAATGAAACAGCTGGAGCTTTGAGTAACATCACTGCAGAACTCGCTGCTGACCGCTTTGTCACGCCTCAGAACAGGATGGTATTAGATAACATCCTTGCTGACCGTAGGGGCGTATGCAGATTGATCGGATCTAGCTGTTGCATTTTTATTCCAGACAACGCCCCTACAGTATACCAAGCCATCTCTAAGCTACATAAGATCGCTGAGTCCGTTCACCAGGATGAAGGGAATTGGTCTTTGATGGGATGGTTTGGGGGACTACTGGCTACATGGGGATGGAAGATTCTTACCTTTGCCGGAGCGACTTTGGCTATTCTCGTCTCATGTTGCCTTTGCCTACAATGTGGTCCAGCTATATGCGGACTCTGCGCCACCCTGTGTGTTCCAAATCCGGTATCACAGAAAGCAGCGAACACAAAGATAATGCTGCAACAACAGCTTGTATATTTATTGGCTATTGAAGTCGATTCAGATTAACAACAGCCTCTGGCTTCTTTGCCTGAGTAATGGAAAAAGGAGGGTCTGAGGAAATTCAATTACGGCCCCATCTTTGCTTGTAACAACCATTACGCTGTTGCCCTCACTCAGGCCCCTTCAACCTTCATAGCGTTTCTTTCACATTCTATACTGTTGCACATATTACACAACCTTTCCTGTTTCCCTGAGCTAAGTCCATTCCGAGACCCGGCTCGAAGCAACTAATCCCCGAGATAACCATCTATTGACCCTTGGTGACCGTTCTCGGCCTCTCCAGTTGGTTTACGAATCACCATCTTCAACACGCAAACACGTCCTGTCGTAAATTAATTTAACCAAGGAATGGCTATGCCACCTGACCTATAGGGTCGGGTAGAGAACACGACCTTAGGGAAGGAATTTCTATTACCCATTATCCTGTATCTCGTACAAAGAATGTTTTCTTGTGGATGATTTGTATTTTTATTGCACATTGAGGGGGTTGTTGCTTTAGGGGATTCAAGCGCTACAAAAGACTGTGAGCCACGGATTGAAGTGGCAGTCTCCTGAGAACCTACCACTGACGTACTTCTAGGACAACTGTACCTAGCTGCAGCTAATAAATTGAAGTTCCTATGCCAAACAGAGTGTTCCGTGTCTCTGTAATTTGGAAGGCGAACTCAGAAGATTTCAGGCGTACCCTGCTCCGCCAGGCTTAAAGAGCCCGGTTCTTCAGCTTGTGTGGGTAGGCCTAGTGCCCACAACTGGAGACCGTCAAAAACACAAAATGGACACATCATATTTTTTAACTGTAAACTGGAGCTTTTTTGCAATGTCGATAGCTGTAGATTTTGGGTCCTAGCTCAGAGGGCACAGAGGGAAACCTAGCACCTCTATACATTTTTTAAAAAGTTCCTTCCCCTATCTAGGCCTGGACTTTGACGAAGGTTGTTAGTGCCATATGTGTTTTAAAAATAGAATAACCCGATACACCCAAGCTGTAGGCACTACTTTCTCGCTTGCCATGTCTACTGGTAAAAAGCCCATTGCTCCTATATTAGAGATATACAACCGCAAATGCTTGCCAATTTTAACATATGGAATGGGTATCTGGGGTTGTAGGGATGCACATGCACTGCAGATAGAGGAGAATGGATTTTGCCGCGGATTTTAGGCGTCCCTCCCTCATCTCCGCTTTATTCCCTTCATCTGGAGCTAGGCCTGTAGTATGTCCAAGACACCATTAGTGCTGCCCCCTTGGCCCTTTGATGCTCAATTTGGTCCAACCAAAAAGCCAACCTTCACCGGGCTGTTATTAGAGATTGTTTAAGCTGCGCCCGTGGTTTGACCATTCCATGGCTTCCATATATTAAAACCTGTTTTTCAGCACTTGACTGCGCCTCATTGTTTGAGCATCCAGAGTCAATCGAAAAAGAGGACAGAAAGTGGGTTTGGGACAGTTTTTGTAAGCATAAACACATTTCTAGGGAACTATTGGAAGTGGCCAAACCCTCAGTTAGAGATTATTGCCTTATTCAAGCAACTCCATCAAATGCTCCATATCTATTATACATGACCAACGTTTATGAAAGAAATTTGTTGAAAAGATTTAGGCTGGGTTCTTTTCGTTGGAAGATATGTTTTCCCTTAGGTCAGTATTCTTCTAACACTGTTGCCACTTGTCCATGTGATGAGCAATCGAGCCAAACTATTTTACATTTTGGTTTTTTCTGTCAATTTTATCTTCCGTTTACAAGGAAGTTTTTATTACCGTTACTGCGTAGACTTAAATTTTCTATGTGCAAAGCGGCTCTCTTCTACCTACAGCAACTTAGCAATTGTAACGTTTGCTTTACAGTTGATAGATTTCTGACATGCACTTTAGCTAAGAGGAGTATGCTGTTTTGTTGTAAAAAGCAATCTAATGATTTTAGTAATCATTGTCTCTGATATGTTTTTTTTTTTTAAATGCCCATTGCTGACGTCAATTTTTAATGTTATTTAATCAATTGCCATCTTGTTGTAGCTCCCTGGAATCGGAACCGAAACTCTTGCACTGTCACTTTATTTGATGTCAAATGAGTCCTTTTTGCACTGGCACTTTATTTGTCGTATATTAACATGAGGAGTCTATACGTTTAAAATTATGGTAGTCCCTAACTTACAAGTCATGGACTTTCACAGGACTTTTCCTATTTTTAATATATGGTTGTCATTTTTTTAACATGTATGCCTATAATGTATTTTTGTCTTTTTTCTTTTACAGTGTGTACCTTTTATGATCTATCCTTGGAAGATCGAATAAAGACAACTTGACTTGAAAATAAATGTGGGTAGGCTTAGAGCCAACAAAAAGAAACAGCCTAACACCCAACATGAACACATCATATTTTTCCACTGAATACTGACCCCTTTTTTGCAAAGTCAGTAGTACTAGAGTTTGGGCCCTAGCTCAGTCAGAACATAGGGAAAGCTAGCAAACCTGCACAGTTTTGAAAACTAGATACTTAGGCAAATCCAGGGTGGGCTGACTAATGTGACTTTCACCAGCTTGTATTGCCCAGACACCCTTGCAAACTTCAAACATTAATTAAAAACACACATTTCCGCACATTTCTGTGAGGAAAACTTTATGGAATCTGTTGTAGGCCACACAGTCCCACCACACAGCATTCTCCTAAGTCTCCCAATAAAAATGGTACCTCACTTCTATGGGTAGGCCTAGTGCCCTGTAGAAAAATGCCCTTTTGTATGGTCAACCCCTTACTTTTTCTCTCCAACGCTGATGGTAATGACTATGAAAGTGCGCTGGAGCCTGCTAACCAGATCCCAGTGCTCTCTTCCTAAAAATTATGTATGTGAATTGGTAACCCCAATTAGCAAGGACTTTTACCCCCTTATAAGTCCCTGGTAAGTGGTACCAGTGGTACCCAGGGCTTGGGAGTTAAAGGGGTCACGAGGGACTGAAGAACATATTGTGCCACTCTGAGTGACCCAAGTAAACAGATGACCGCAGTCCTGCCCTTGCAGACTGCAAGAGCAAAGCAAACTGCTCCAACTCAACTTTGTGCTCACCATGAGTGGCAAGGTCACAGCACTATTTTTAATATATATCAGTCACCCCCTAGTAGCCCCCTCCTGAGCCCAGGAGGCAGGATGCATTATATTAAAGGTGTGGACATATAAGTACAAGCTTTTATGTCCCTATAGTAGTTTACTTCCATTATGGGCTACTATAGGTTTTAAGGGGCCATAGGCTAATATGGGCTAGCACCTGAGCACCCTGAAGTTGCCAACTCCATTAGGGTCCCACTGCAATATGTCATGTTTGGTATCAAACAACTTGTCTCATCAAATACGACCTTTTTCTAAAGTCAGATTTTATGTGACATGCACCCAGGTGGCTACCTTAGAGGCTGCCCACCAAGTTGCCCGAGCTTTTCCTGTGCCCTGGCTGACAGCCTACAGCTTCTGCCACCAAGACAGGAATATGACCCCCTAACCAGGAGTAAGAAGCAGCCTGCCTGGGAAGGAGTTGACACCTCTCTTCCTGACAGGATGGCTAGTAAAGAGGGCACAGCTTCCACCACCTTTGACATTCAACCAGGCTGCCATCCAGAGGAAGGTGCAACGACCCCCTTGCCCCCAGGCACATTTGCTCCCAGGCAGGTGGAAAAATTAGATAGTCAGGAGGTGTACACACCCAGAAGGCTAGCCACACCCCTAGGGTGGGATACCTGATCTGTCCAGCAAGGAAGGGTTCTGACACTTTTCTGACACTTTCATAAGTAACAGAATACAGGCTCCTGGGTAGAAAAGGTGGAACACACCCCCCGATGTGGTCACCTCAGGGGCTGATTAGCTGCTGGAGCTTCTAGCCCATTGGCTACTTGCACCCACACACCCTAAAACTAGTATTTAAGGGGCACTCATGGCACCAGAACCTCAGATCTGATTCTACTTACAACTTATACAAAGAAGAGACCCCAAGTCTGTGACTTCCAGACCTGCACAAAGCAAAGGCGCGATACTGTGCACCTGGCAACCACCCTGCAACTGCACGACTGTGACTCGTTCCAAACCTTAGACTGGCTCCCCCAAAAAGTTGAACCCCTCTGAGAGCCGGAGGCAACTCCAGAACTCCCTTAGACTAGAGATACTAGTCCCCTGCAGTGCCCAGACAAATTGCACTCCTCGAACCAAAAAATCTGCCCATTGGGCCCGCTGAGGGAATCGCCCAAAAGTAAATGGTCTAGTGCATTGTGGGAAACATAGTCCAGACCTTCAGCACGTCTCAGGTGGCTATTGTTTTACCCGGACTCCAGGAAGTCAAAGTAACTTCAAGCTGAGTTTGCCGCTGCCATTGGCTTGTTGGTGGCCAGTCTGGCTACCACTACCTTTGCTTGACGCTGTGCCTTGAGATAACCCCGCAGCATCTTCAACCTGCCACACCAGTGGCCCAGTGGTCGAGCTTTTGCATCCGTTTCCTCACCTGCACCCTCTAAGGGATGTAACCAGCACCACTGCGGCTCGTGCTTCAGCACCAGGACAGCCAGGACAACTCTGCACCCGGGCCTGACAAACCACGTAGAATTCAACTGACTGTCATGGCCTGGTCCTGGGACCCGCATCACCTTATCTACAGTGGTTTCCAGTGAACTCGACCTGCAAGGGACCAATTGTAGCTAGCGTTTTTCTCCCTTAACTGTAACGTTAAAGTTCTGAGGTAGTGAACGGCATTGATTTATTTTTCCTTCTAAAATCCATAATTCCGGTTACACTCATCCGATTGTGTTTATTTTGGAGGCTAAGTTTTATAAAAAAATCTTCTTTATTTATACCCTGTCTAATTCACAGTTCTTTTGTTACCTCCAAATACGCCACGCCCTGCAGGCCCATGATCTCCCAGACGTTTCGCTACTTCAGTATAGTTCACCTCGAGGCAAAGGTTTTCTTTGGGCGTCTGGGTAAGGGAGCCATCTCCGTGATCTATCGCTCGCTGGTAATCCATGCCCCTGACGGCATTGAACAGGCTAGGCAGAGGTGGGAGCCCTTTGTGAGAGAACTGGATGAAGATAAATGGAAGATGGCCTGTAAGGTGCCTGAGAGCTGGCGATTTCATCGCAGTTCCGTATGATTAAGTTTAACGACCTACACGCGACATACCTCACCCCGCAGCATTTACAGCACCTACTCCCCGATGTCCCTGCCATCTGCACAAGATGCGCGGCTTCCAACAGCAGATTCTTTTTCACGTAGCTTGGGATTGTCCAGTGTTGATGATTTGTTTTGGGGGGGGGGGGGGGGATGGGTCAGGTGCTTTCCTCTGTTCTGGGCCACATCTTGGATCTCACACCCTGGGATGTGCTGTTGGGGTTGGTGGAGGAATTTTGTGGCCCCCAGACTGAGGGAGTTTTCTTAGGGGTGGCCTGTTTGGTCACAAAAAGAGATTTAGCTTGTACCTAGAAGCAGCAAACACCACCGAACATCAGGTGCTGGCGTAAGGGGGACATACCGGGAGAAGCCGGTTTTTGAGGCTCTTGGCTGTCCTCAGAAGCACAACTAGATTTGGGGTAGGTGGTGTAGCTATTATGGACTGTCAATATGATTCTATACTGTTTTGCAATATTGATGTCTGGGCTTGGTATACAGGTTTACGCATACAGTTTTCTCTTTCGCTCTGTGATACTATGTGTCTTGCTGCACAACCTTCAATAAAGTTAGTTAAAAAAAAAGAAAATCTGCTCACTTTTTAAAAATTGGTGTTGGATTTCTTTTGAGTCATGTCAACTACTTAGGAGCCATATTGGTACTCTGAAATGCTTAATGTGTCCCTCTAGTAAAGCCTGATTGCTCTGTGCCACACTATCAGGCCTCAGGTAGGGATTTATTAGCGTGAATCCAAAGAACCTATTTGGGGTATCATGAGAGTATTGCACAGTGAACCCTAACCAGCCTCACTACATAATACTCCACTTTCCTACATTGGTGTTACAGCAGTAGGATCCTGAACTTCCGTTTCACAGTACTGTAGGAGAGTAGGATCTGCTTCACATGTTTATCCCCACTTTTTGCTGGTGTTTCACTGTTTTTTAACTTTAGTCTGGCTGGGACCCTGCTATTCAGGGCCCCAGCCTAGACACTTCCTCTCTAAATTGATTGCATGTACTTTAGGTACACCATAGATTGGATCCTGAGGTACCCTTGTGAGTCCCTAGTATATGGTATACTATGTACCCAGGGCATAGGTACCCCAGAGGCCTACCAGGGGCTGAAGCATGTATTATGCCACCCCTGGAAAGCCACCCAAAATGACACAACAGGTCTGCTACTGCAGCTTGGGTAAGGTGGTGCATGCACCCCTTACTGAGGTATAGGTTCACTATACCTCACCTATCACTGCACATACAAACCTATCAGTCACTCCTATGGCAGGCCTTAACAATCCTGAAGGCAGAGGGCTTGGTTATATGTGAGAGGGTGCCCAGGCATGAGCTGAGCCCCTCTGCAGCCTTCGGAATCTCTTCTCCAGGGTTGTCAGTGGTGCAGCCTGACCATATACTCTTAAGTGCATTATATCTTAAACGGTTAAGGCTAACTTTGGACTGGCTGCACGGAAACATGTTGTGTTTGGTGTCAAACACCTTGGAATCATACCCCCACATCAGTTCTTGATGTGAGGATATGATCCCACCCTTCTAGAGGGAGAGACATGACGGTCCTGGTATACCCAGTAGAAATCTAATAGAGCCCTGGCATCACAAAATGGATGCTGCAGCCACAGACACAAGTCTGGCCTCCTGCTGCTGACCGAAACTCCGGCAGGGGAGGCCTGGACAATAGGTTTCCTGTCACAGGGAGGTGTAACCACCAACCAGACAGGCTGGTGTGTATTTGGGCTGGGTGGGAGCAATCTCTGAGTGCTTTGAAGTCCTGTACTGGGGGCACATTCGGTGTCCCTGTGCATAGTCCAGCTCAAACCAGTTCAGGGGCTTCCAGCCCCTGCTCTGGCGCAAAACTGGACAAAGGAAATGGGTGGGTCCCCAGAGCTAGTCCAACCCCTTCCTTGGGTATAAGTAAGGAACCTCTGTAACCAGAACTTTAGATATCCCTAGACAAAACTCTGAAGCTGAATCCTGAAACTTCGACGCTCTACTCAAGACTAGAGGACTGAAGAAATCTCCCTTGGGGTCAAGGAGTGACTCCCCTGCTTGGCAGGCACCAATGAAGCAATTTGCCAGTCTGCATTTCCAAAGCTCCCGCCAGACTCTGAAGTATTTGCAGCCCAGGAAGAGGATTTCCAGACATCTCAGAGGCCGACCCTAGTCCTCAGCAAAGCTGAGACCCGCAGCCTTCGTGAGTAGCGTGGAACCGGAACTCCTGGTCACCGGGCACTTTTGCAAGTGCATTGACTTCTCAATGTCTCTTGAAGCCGTGCTTGGGGTTACTTGTAGCCCCCACCTCGAGCAGCAGATCCACTGAAGATTGTCGGCCTAGTCACCCCGAGTGACCTGTGGGCCACCATTTTGTGTTTCCTCTCGAGGTCCCTTCGCAATCCCTGGTTCGTTGACTGGTGGGTCCCTGAGGGGGTAACTTTGCTTTTCCTTGGGCTTCCCTGGTTGCTCCAGATGTGCCCTGACTCCCAATCAAGTGGTGAGTCCCACAGACATTGCTGGTCTGCACCGAAGCATCTTTTTCGTTTCTGCGTGGGTTGCTGTTGCCAAGGCTTGTTGTGTCCAATCCGGGCACTGACGCTGCAGAACTCGGCATCCTTCGTGGGACAGCTCTAATCCAGCGCCTGGTAGTCCTTGACACCTCCTGGTCCCAAGAGTCAAGCTTCACCTTCTTCACCTGATGCACCCGACATTGGTGGGCATCCGCCTATCGCCTTCCTGGTCACTGGCAAGTGACCCAGACTCCGTCCCCTCTGCTTTCAGGTTCTTCTCATCTTCGATCCATGCGTGGATCTCTTCGGACACTTCTCATCTTCCCGGCAGCAGCACTTCTTTGCCAGTTCCCATTGAAATTGACGACGCGACCCGTCACCATTTGACACCTATGCACCCGGCTCCCCTGGGTGAGGTAACAATAGTACTCCGGTGCTCCCATGGGTGTTGGCCCTAGAACTTCCTAAGTCCAAAAGGGTTTGGTCCTAGATCGATTCTAAGTGTCCCTAATCTTTAAAAACCTAACTGCGACTTTCCCCACAGAAGCTAATGGGAGCTCGCGGCTGTGTTCTCACACTGCACACGGCCCCCGTGGGTCCCCTGTGTCACTACTTTGGGTTGTTCCTTGGGGTCTAGTCAAGTTGTGGTTCTTATACCACTATTTTAGTATATGGTTTGGCTTGCCCCCAGGGCCTGATGTGTATTTGTGCTTATTACTGTCATATTTTGAAGTGTAACATGTGTGTTGACCACTAGCCTCATCAAGAGACTAGGAGGGTGTGTTTAGAAATAAATACATATATTTTATATATATACCTGGTGTGGTTGTCTTTTATTTAGCCATTCAAGAGATTATGGACTGGTAAAACAAGCTGCATTACATTCATGCATAGCTACCACTAGGATAGCTTTCAATAAAGGTTGTCTTTAACCTATAACCAATAAGGGCTTGTTTGGATTGGTACAAGGTGCCCACTATAACTAGTGGACAGCATATGCCTGGTCAACTTCTCACATGTACCACTTGGTCATAAGCAATTCTGCACGAGAAATCCACTATTGAAATTAGACCCAAATAATGTTTTTCAAAAAAGTTTCAATTGGAATTATTAGGGCCCTATGTACACCCCCATTCTAAAGTGAAGTTAAAAACTTTCAAATACAAAATTTGTGCACAATGGAGGATGACAAGAACCTCGACCTGTCTGTCATCCCAACTATGAAAATAAGTGATCTAAGAGTTTTCTGCAAATCTAGGGGCAATGTCTATAGAACTACAGCCAAAAGGGAAGCCCTTGAAAGGGCACTCCACTTCTATGAGACAGAAAGGCAAGAGAGGGTGGCCATTCCACAGAAGTGAACCCTGAAGAGCGTGAGGATGATGCCTTAGCCCAAATAAAAGATGATGGGGAAGAAGGTAAAGATCACACAACTCCACCCTTTCTCAGACACCCTTCACCAGCGTAAGTGACATAAGTCACTCTAGCAGGCCCCCTTCTCGTGAGGTGGTAATAAGCCTTTAGGAAGAGCTTGATCTCCTTTCACTAGAGGATTCAAAGATTGAACTGGAGGAAAGGAGACTAGCTCTTGAAGATGATTGTGGCAGCAATGTAAATAGATAAAAAGGGAAAATCCTTGACCCTAAGATCCCCAAAGGGATTGTTGAACAGTTTAGTGACGGTGATGACATCGATAAATGTTTTGCAGCCTTTGAGAGGGCCTGCAAAATGAGGAGGATAGGTCACCAGCAGAAGGGCTCCCTAATGTGGCATTTGTTCTCAGTCAAGGGCAGAGATAGGCTTCTGACCCTTCATGAGGATGTGGCTGAGTCCTATCAGCATAGAATGGAGACCTTGACAGAAGGATTTGTACTCACCACAGAACAGTACAGAGTGAAGTTTAGGGGCACCCATAAAGGTCAAAAACAGATTTGGGTGCATTTCGTAGACTCCTCAGTCAAAGCACTGAAAGGCGGGATAAAAGGCAATGAGGTGGACACTTGGGCTGTACAATTTCATTATGAAAGAGCACATTTTAACTAATTGGATCACAGAGGAATTGCATCAGCATTTGGTGGATACAAGGTAGTCTTCTCCCAGACAGCTGGGGAAGATAGCGGACAAATGAGTCAGAACCAGGATGCCCAGGTAGGACCATGGTGGGAAAGACTAGAAAAGGGGTGCTCAGACTTCCAAAGCAGGGAAAAGATGTGAGCAACAACAAAGAAAAAAGAAGGAGTTCTGTAAAGGCCCCAAAATTCTTCTCAGGAAGGTGGACCTCGAGACGCAATGCAGTTCAAAGGTAGGGGTTATCAGGGAAAGCACTGGGACCCTACAAATGTTTCTGGGATATGCCATGACCGTCATCAGCCTGGGCATAAAAGAGGAGATTTAGCATGGTCCAAATGTACCACAGCGGTACACAATCCAAGGGATTGGCTAGCATAGAAGTGGGGATGAAAGTGTACTTTGGAAAGGCCAAAGGTTACACAGAGGGTACTTTATTTTCCCTGGGTGGGGTGGATATTGACGTTTCAAGCCCTGGCAGTCTTACGTCCAAGCATGGAGAAGTACAGACAAAGGAAAGATCAATGGGACTTAGGTAGAGGCTCCGATGGATACAAGTGCCAGTGTCACTATTGTGGCAGCTAGACTGGTTTCCCCAGACCAAACAATACCTGGTGTTAGTCACCAGATAACCAATGATGACAGTGGGACTAAGCTGCATCCAATGGCCTTGATAGTCAGTCAGTCAGTCAAATACTCTTTATTCAAATCGTTAGACTCATAAAAGACATTAAAAAACAACAGTACAAATTTACAATCACAAAATACACATATAAACACTTAATTACAGTTTTACATAAAAACGGAACAACCCTAAAAAGTTCTGGGCGAGTTATTTGATTGTTTAAAAACTGTTTAAAACCTCACATGTTTCATTAATACCATTGAGGGGAGTTTGCTTTTTAATCCTGAGAGCTGCCACTAAAAAGCTAGCCACACAAAAAATGATACGAGTAGACCCCAGGTGCTGGAGGTAGACCAGAGCGGGCCTAACCTGTATGAAGCCAGCCTCTTTCAATAATGGAACCAGGTAACTTTTCCTTATATCCCTGAAAATCTCACAAAACATGATAAAATGTAAAGTGTCTTGTTGCGAGAATTTATCGCAGCTACAGGGGGGGCCTAATTCAGGTTTTATCCAGGAGTAGTGACTACCTAGGATCTGGTGAATCAAATTAAACCTAAATTTAGTCAACAGAAACCTATGTAGAGGTTTAGTGACAATTTTAAGGTAAGGCTCCAAAGAGGGGGAAGAGGTTAACATAAAATGTGCCCTAACCGCAGGTTTCTCCAGTTCCTTTACCTCCCGCTCCAATCTGGCCCTCTCCATGAATTTAATTTTAATCCAATTCAAGTCCTCCTTCTTGATAGAAGCTGGCGATTTAAAAAGGTCTATACGGCCTAGGTGATAAAAAGTTATTTCCAGGTAGGACATCCATGGAATTTTGTGGGCTCGGTCCAGACCCCTGACAGACAAAATGGCATGGTTTAGTGTTAACTCTGGGTTGAGCCAGGTTTTTAACCAAAGAATCAAGGGGGCCAGTTTCAACCTATCCGTAAGATAATCCAAGCCCACCTCCGAGTGCAAGGCGAAGGTTGGGGAGGATTTAGGGAGAGAGAGAAGTTGTCTAATAAAACCATTCTCCACTCTTTGGATCCTGTCCACATGTACATAGCCCCACAAGGGTGCACCGTAAGAGGCGATCGATAGGCACTTAGTGTTATAGATTTTCAGAAGGGCCTCCATAGGCCGAGTCCCTAATCTCCTTGAGAAGCCCATGAGGGCTGAAGAAGAGCGAGCCATGGACACGCTCTTCGCCTTAATCTGGGGGCCCCAAGATCCCTTATCGTCAAAAAGGACGCCCAGATAAGGGAAGACCGTGACTCTAGCGACCAGCTCCCCTTCGCAGAAAAAGGTCTTGGATTTTTTCCTGCCTCTACATTTGCCTACCACCATCGTATGTGATTTTTTGGCATTAATTTTTAAGTCTAGCTGGCCCATGAACGCCCCGAATTGATCCAAAAGTCTTTGGAGCCCCACTCCCGTTCGTGCTAATAAAACTGCGTCGTCCGCGTATAGGAGTGCTGGTACCAGTATATCTCCCACACGTGGAACGTCCGTCCCCACATTCACTAGACTGTTTCCAAGTCCATTAATATAAATGGTGAAAAGGAGGGGGGCCAAGATACAACCTTGGCGGACCCCCCTCTCGGACTTGAAACGGTTTGTGCACCTGACCTCCCTAGTAACCCTAACCACTGCAAACAACTCCTGGTGAAGAGAAGCCATGAAATGAACAAGAGCTGGGTCAACACCAAACTCCAGTAAAATACCCCAGAGCTTGGACCTGTTGACCATGTCAAAAGCCGAGGAGAGGTCCATAAAGGCCAAAAATAAGGACCCCTCCTTGGCCACCGTGTACTTTGAAATCAACAGATGGAGATTTAGGCATTGGTCAACAGTGCCTCTTTTTTCTCTGAAGCCGTACTGGATATTTGCAAGACCCCCCCTATGTTCGATATTTTCCCTCAACCTTTTCAGTAAGACTCTGCCCAGGATCTTAATCGCGGAGTCAAGCAAAGAGATGGGTCTGTAACACCCCGGGTCATCTCTCTGGCCCTTCTTGAAGATCGGCACTATAATTGAAGTGACCCAGGTAGAAGGAAGGGTGTTACCATTTGCAGCGCAAAAGATGTTTGTTAGGATCCTAGCCCAAAATTTCGGGAAGTGGGAGTACAGGTCTGCGGGCACTCCATCGGGACCCGGAGCTTTATTTCTCGAGGACTCTAGAATTGCATTCTCCACCTCAGTACAAGTGAAAACAAGGGGGGCACGTGCAACAGCCACTATGGGATTTTAAGTCGAAACAGAGACTGTATTTCCATAAACTCCCTGAAAGTGGAGCAACCAATCTGAGTCACAGATTACATTATCCATGACCGTATTCTCAGATTCAGAGAAAAAAGGATGGGTAATAATGGTCCAAAAGTGGCTACTGTCACGCAAAACATCCACATTAAGGAGACTCTCCCATGCCTCTTGTTTGATAGCATTCTTCCTACTGGTAGTTGTTGCCTTGTACTCCTTCCTGAGATTGGCAATAAGGACCCTGTCTCTTGGGGTAATTAAAAGTGCCTTCTTTAAGGCCCAATAAGCTTTAGAACAGTTTGAATCAAACAATTTACAATGATTGGTACAATGCCTATGTGATGAGGTTGACAAATCATGGGATATTTGGGCACATATGCTTTCAAAGGCCCCCATCTTGTCTACATTAGCAGCTGCTGGGTCCTGACAGATGGCTACATTAGCCTCAATTTTAGGAAAAAGATTGTCAAAATTTTTTTCCGGGACAACCTTTGCCCACTTGAGTCTTCTGCCTTGGTCCTTAGGTAACAGGGCATTTTCCCCTCCCAGTGGTATCGCACCATTGGCCTTAAGATCACTCCAGATTAACTCGAGTAGCACCGGGTTGTGGTCACTATAGGGGGAGCTAATTACTCTATAGGTCACAGCCCTATGTAAGATACCCGGGGTCAAAAATATGTAATCAATTATTGAGCCGTGGTCATGCCCCTTATATGTACATGTGCGCTCTCCCCCCTCTATGTTCACAAATTCCATCATATTAAAATTGGCCAGCAAAACTTCAAGAGCCTCCCCTGCTTTAGTATGTTCGAAGTGGGGAGCCAGTAAGCCTGGAGGACCCTCAAATTCCTCAAATAAACAAGAATCACCACAAGGATGTATATTAAAATCGCCCATTAAAATTAGATCGAACTGAGTATCATTATTGAGACTGAAACTATCCAAAAACAATTCCAACAGGGTAATATGGTCAGTACCACATTCCCTATCCCAAGCGTTGTAAAAATTAATCAGTAACAGCTTGTGGGATGTAGAAACTGCCCATTCCACGATTAAGAGGTTTGGAGAACCCGACTTAATCAATTTAAAATCACCTTTCAGTGAAAGTGAAAAAAGGGAAATAAGGCCTCCTTTAGCTCTCCCCATGCTACTAGTGATTGCTGGCACAACAAAGCTGGTGTAACCATCCATCCAGAACGTGGGGGAGGAATCCCACGACTCCTGCAGGGCTATAATGTCATGTTTAGTGACAAAGTCTACCCACGATGGATCTGATCTTTTTGCTCTAGTGCCAGCTATATTCCAGGAAACAAATTTACAGGGGGGTAATGTATCAGTCTTAGGGGTACCCTTTAATTCTGGTACTAATGCTAAAGGTAACCGTCAATCAAGTTCCTCGATATCTGAGAGGGGGGAGAAACGGTTAGTCGTCACCAGCCTCCGATCCGCAAGCACCGTTTGTACGGGCCTCAATGAGGGACTAGTAATAAGCACATTTTGACCTCCCTGAGCAAAGTGTGAGCGACTATTTTGGATCAAACCACTCGCTCCTGGCAATAAGTTATGAGCCCTAACCACCTTGTCTGTTAGATGCAAAGCCTGCTGAGATAGAAAAGGAGGATGTGATATTATAGGGGGAGGATAAAAAAATCCCAGCGGAACTGGCCTCATGCAACCTTGGTCCAAAATTGGGGAACCATCCCAGAACAATCTGTCAGCCAAATCGACGGCATAAAAATTAACAATGACGCAATCCCCCTGTATATGTTTGGTGGATTTACCGATCCACCCCACCCGTCTTGCCATAATTAATCTGTCTGAAATATTCAACCCACCACTGGAACGCTCCAAACACCATCGTTTTGCCTTATGTATTAGATCTGTCGTGTATTCTGCTTCTCCCGGGCTAAGTGGGGGAACTCCTATGAAGACGCCCACAAGGGGCGCAGCTTCCGGTGGCAGGTTTATGGACAATTGGGAACCTAAGGGTGAAAAGCTTACCAAGGGGGGCTTGGATTTTAATAAATTATTTGGGAGACCAGGAATAGAGTAAATGGGATCCATATGGGTAACTGATGAACCAAGATCCCTTGATACTAGAGTCTTTGAGGTTACATCTCTGTTGGTTGACATAGCGCTAACCTGACTTGCTGGTGTAATAACTTTATTTTCCAGAACCTCCCCGGAGACCATAAAAGGCTCCTTAATCTGCGCAAGTTTGTTAGCCACAGATTCTATAAGTGTACACTTCTTCAGTAGACTCGCTAGGCAAGTATTCAATGTGTCCACAATGTCCTTCGCAACCTCCATAAGTAAGGGTTCTATACGGTCAATAAAAAGTTTTTCTAAATAGTCCTCCACATTGTTATCCTGGGAATGAGAAGCAGTGATTTGCGCGCCCACAACCTTCTTCTTCTTACTTTTGGGGATCGCCCTTGGCTTACTGATAGGCTGTAACGTGTGATTCACCTCAGTGGGTACAACTGGTGGCACAGAAACCTCTGCCGTACTGGTCTTATGGGGTACAACCACTATCTCAGGGACCAGCGGCACGTGATGAGTATTAGGAGGGTCAGTGGTAATCAGTGAGGAGTCTATAAAAGGGGTTACAATACCCAATTCATGTTCCGCGTTGGCGATTTCTTGAGACAAGGCTCCCACAGCCGAAGACAAATACGATAATATGGAGTCAGATTTCCTTGGCACTTTAGATTTTTTCCCTCCATCCATATTTGACACACTTTTGCGCTTACCCATTGTATGATGTTATGGACTGGGCCCAGCCCTGCCTCCTCCTGCCCCGGACGGCGACAAACGGCCCGCCCTCTGCCCGGGCTCTGCCCGGCGCTGTCCGCGCGCGTCCCGCGACGCGGGGGAAGCCTCGCGGCTTTTCAGCGCCTCCGGGCGCGCTGTGGGCGGAAGTGCCCCACGGAGGATTATGGGTAGTGTAGTTTCGGCGGCGGTAGACCCCACGATGCTCGGCCACACCAAGCGCTGCAACGCAGGACCCCCAGGACACCTCACAGCCTCTCGCCTTCCAATGTCAGTTTTCGAAAGAGCCCCCGCTCCACAGGGGAAGCCTCGCGGCTTTTCAGCGCCTCCGGGCGCGCTGTGGGTGGAAGTGCCCCACGGAGGACTATGGGTAGTGTAGTTTCGGCGGCGGTAGACCCCCACGATGCTCGGCCACACCAAGCGCTGCAACGCAGGACCCCCAGGACACCTCACAGCCTCTCGCCTTCCAATGTCAGTTTTCGAAAGAGCCCTTGATAAGTTTAGAATAGGGAGGGGTTTCTGGCCTAAGGAAGGTGGTTGTGTCCCTTGCCATCCCAGTGGAGTGTCTGTTGGGAAATGATCTGCAAACTTCTGCTTTGGCAGAAGTGGAAAGGAAGGCTCATGCAGAAATTCTTGGTCTCCCCAAGAGTGTGTGTGTGTGTCAACAAGAGCACAGGCAGAACAAGAGGGAAGTCAATGGAGTTTGGAGCCTGGAATAATGGCCCAAACAAGAGGAAGGGCAAAACGTCAGATAAATCAGCTTCAAAGACACTACAGGGCCAGATAGAGAGTTCTTCTGAGGGAGATGCCCTGCTTCCTGAGGAGGGAACTGCAGCTGAAGAAGCCTGGCATGACCTTGCAGAGCTCCTAGGTGCAGGGGCAGCCTCCAGAGAGGACATATGCCAAGGGCAAAAGTCATGCCCTACTCTTGAAGTCAATACCAATCCCCTGCACACGTTTGAGATATTAGTACTTATAGTTGCATTTATAAGTCATAATACAGATTGTCTTGTGTTTTTTTACATAAGGATTTAATCGGTTTCTTCCGAACGTGAAGTCCGTCCTGTGCAACACGTGGTCAGTTTCTTAGCTGAAGAAACTGACCACATGGAGCACATGGACGGACTTCACAGTAAAGTGGCCTTATGACCATGATTTTGGGGATTGGTGGTTTCCCTACCTTATGGACCGTACCATACTTTGTGTCATAATCAGATTATATGTGTGAATGACCTGAGTGCCCCAAAGACCTATTACTCACCACCAGCCCCATATATCTACTCTTGAAAGCCTTAGGCAGCAAGCTGCAAGGCAAGAAGAAGGAGATGTCAGTGGTACCCACAGGATGTACTGGGAAGATTGCCTCCTATACAATGTTTAGATCCTGGTGATAGCCTCCCTGTCACAAATAAGATTTATAGATTGTCTGACCAATCGAACTGTGCATAAAGGCAGAGGTTATCATGTTGCTAGAGCTAGGGGTGATAGAACCCGCTGACAGTCCTTGGGCTAGCCCAGTGGTACTGGTGGTCACCAAACTTAACTCATAGGGTGACAAACCAGAAAGGAGGTTTTGAGTGGATTAGAGGAGATTAAATGCAGTCACTAAATCTGATGCACACCTCATACCAAGAGCAGATGAGCTCATTGATAAATTTGGTGCAGCTACATTTTTGAGTACCTTTGGAGAGACCAGCTTTTTCAACCCCTGAAAGACACTTTCAATTCACAGCGAGGCCTTTTAGACTGGGAAATGCACCTGCCACTTTCCAAAGGTTGGTGAATCGATTTCTTTCAGGTATGGACAACTTTAGTGCAGCATATCTGGATGATATTGCTGTATTTAGTTATAACGTGTATTTGTAACGTGCTCGTTCACCCAGAAGGATATCTTGGTGCTGAATAACACATGTTTACTGTTACTCAACTCAGTGATACTCATTTTATCGACCTCCGAAGGATGAAAGGCTGAGTGGACCCACCAGGATTTGAACCTGTGACCATGAGGTCAAACACAGGCCTCTACAGTGGATGCATCAGTCAACTAATCCACCAGACCCGGGCAGATCCACCTGGGAGGATAACCTGGTCCACCTGAGGGAAGACCTACAGGGGCTCCAGCAGGCAGGCCTAACGGTCAAGCCCAGTAAGTGCCAGATAGGGCAGAGTTCAGATGTTTACCTGGGCCACATTGTGGGTGGAGGCCAAGTACAACCTCAACAGCCTTAAATTCTGATCATCCTGGATTGAGAGGCTCCCAAGACCCACACCCATGTCAGGGCTTTCCTTGGCTTGACTGGATACTATAGAGGTTTGTGAAGGTGTATGGTACCACTGTGGTCTCTCTCACTGAGCTCACCTTCAAGAAGAAGACTAAGAAGGTCATCTGGAAAACAAGATGCCAAAACGCCTTTGATACCCTGAAAGAGGCTATGTGCTCAGCACCTGTCCTAAATGCACCAGACTATGGGAAAGTGTTTGTTGTTCAAACAGACGCTTCAGAACATGGGATTGGGGTAGTGGTGTCGCAAACAAATTATAAGGGCCAGGATCAACCAGTTGCCTATATCAACAGGTGACTTCTTACTAGAGGGCAGCGTTGGAGAGCCATTGAGAGGTAAGCCTTTGCTGTGGTTTGATCCCTGAAGAAGCGGAGACCATACTTGATTGTGAACAGTTCCACCGGGAGGCCGTTGGCTCCTGGTACCTTCCTGAAGGCATTGCCCCAGGGCATCCTATATTGGTTTGACTGAAAGGTTGTCTTCTAGTGCTTCCCTAATACTGGTAATAGCACTTCCCCTTGGAATGCTTCAGTGTCAGAGTCGGTTCTGTTACGCCTTGCTGCTTATAACCGTTTATATTATTGAGTGAATGTCTCTGCTATTGCTTTATCAGTGGAGCCAACTCTCTCATTTTAGTCCATACCTTAGCAACCCATATCGCCCCCTTCTTCTCTCCTAACCAGCCAAGACAGTAGGTGGCCTGCATTGTCTCCTTTATTGTACAGTTTCCACTGTATCGAGAGATAGTGAATGTGTGCTGCATTTTGTGCAAGATTGAGGTATTATTCCCTTGTTGTCCCTAGTTGTAGATATTTCTGGGGGTCAACAATTTGTTCTGATTCCGCCTCTAGTTCAAGAAGCTTTTTCTCTAACTCCTTTACCTGCAGTTTTCTCTTTCTTCGTGGGGGCCACCCCATTTTGGGTCATGCCATGGAGCATCGTTTTGTATACCTTCCATAGCGTGACTAGGGAGTAGACTGTTCCTTATTTTTCTTCAAAATATAACTTGAACCCCCATACAGGGCCTGGACCATCTTCCTATCCCACAGGGCCTACGTGCCTAGTCTCCATGCCCTGGACCCTGTTTGGCTCAGTGTACCTATTGTGACCTGCAGTGGTGAATAATAGGAGATGCTGCGAGCTAGGTAAACTGCCTCCCGCATCCTTGAGATTTGTTCCACTGGGAGAAACATGTAGTCAGTTCTTAAAATTGACCAGATTTTTGGGGAAGACGCACAATTCAAGGAGGAATAGTCCCTAGTGTCAAGGAAATGCACTAGGGACTGGCTAGTCCTCATAATTAAGACAGCCAAATGGCTGGCAGACTCTTTGACAATAAAGATCTCTATGTTGTGAAGAAGCACTGAGAGCTAGCATTACGATCTCAACCTTTAAAACCTGGCTGGCTGAAATAAATAACGAAATATCAGAAAATAAAGAATCCCTAATGAAACAAAAAGTAACTAAACTCCAGAAAGACATCAAAAAATTTAGCAAGAAGATAGTGTATCCCTATTTGAAAGAAGACTATCACCCCTCAAACCAGGACATGTATTCTGATGACAGCCACTCCTCACGTAAAAGGAACTCCTCAAGCAGAATCTCTAGCTCAGACAGTTGGGGCAGCACCTATAATAGAAGGGAACCGCCACCAACAATGTACGGTTTCGGTATGCCTCCCTTTCAGGGGCCTCCGATGTGGCAAAACCCAAGCTTTCAACATGTCCCTCACCAGCCCTTCACCCCCTTTAGCCAACCTTTTTTAGGCAGTGTCTGGGGCAGAGGGAGAGGAAAAAGAATGGGCGGCCAACAACAGAAACACATCCAATGGCAGGAACCGCCACAACCCCAACACATGGAACTCAGGAGTCACTCAGGGAAGAAAAATTAATAGTCAATTTTTCTGCCAGAACAATGAGTGAAGTTGAGACCAAAGTACTACGATAAGGGTTAGGATTTGTTCCTACGTCAAAACAAGAATTGCACAATTTCTTCCGGAAAATAAAACTGCAAGCTTTCTTTTCAGAGAAGCCAGAATTGCCCAAAACAGATTCAAGACTACTTAATCCCTCTACCTTTACACCCGATTCAAATATGGTACCCAACAAAATACATACTTTCGAACAAGCAGTACACAAAGAAATAAACAGCAATACGACCAACAAGACCTTCCATTATGTCTCCAATTTGGAGACCAAAGCCATTCGAACCTTGGCAAATGATACTTCAACTGTGATCAAATAGGCTGACAAAAGGGGTGTGATAGTAATCATGTCATCCACTGATTATGAGGATGAATGCCTCCACCAATTGCAAGACAATTGGTACTATAGCCCAATATTGGAAGACCCGACACCCCGCTTAACAACACACATCACCAGCATAGTTACAGCCGCTCTAAGTCAAGGATAAGTCACAAAACATGAGGCAGATTTTCTCATCAATGAAAGCCTAGATTACCCTACTTCTACACTTTACTGAAAATTCATAAAGGTACCCTACCTCACCGGGAAGACCTATAGTGTCTGCGCTAGGGTCCCTTTTGGAACCTCTGTCAAACTTCTGCGATCATTTCTTGAAACCTTTGGTGAAAGATACCCCATCTTTTGTCCAGGACACAAGAGACCTCCTGAATCTCATCGCAGTAACGAACACTGAGAGACCCTAAATGGATTGTATTGTTACCATGATGTAGTAGCCTTATACACAAACATTCCCCAGCAGGCCACACTGGAAGTCATAGAAGAAATTCTGAGATCAAGGAACTGGATGTCCCCCACACCTGTAAGCTTTGTAATGGAATGTGCAACCATAGCTTTAACAGAAAACGATTTTACATTTGAAGACCGTCTCTTCCACCAGATACAGGGAACTTCAATGGGTAGCACCTTCGCCTCCAGTCTGGCATGCCTATACATGGCGGACTTTGAAGAAAAACACATTCTGTCCCCTACTAATCCCTAAACAGAGAATATTATCACATGGCGTTGATACGTCGATGACATTTTCATTTTCTGGAAGGGAAGTAGGGAGATGGTCACTCAACTTATAGGGTAGTTCAACAACCTGAACCCTTATCTAAAATTTACCGTTAATGACTCAAAGAAAGACTTCCCATTCCTAGACCTATTGATCAGACTGCCAGGGGGCAAACTGCATATAAAGACTTTTAGGAAGTTGACTGACAGCCACAGTCCTTTACTGTTCTGCAGCCATCATCCAAAAGCCCTGCGGGAGAACCTTTCTTATGAGCAGTTTTTGCGACTACGACGTAACTGTAGCAATTTGATTGACTTCACGATTCAATCCAGTGATCTAGCAGAACACTTGGCTAGATGTGAGTACCCCCTAAAAAAATAAAAACGGAACAAAAAAGAGCACGTAACAATAGGGAAGCTCTCCTAGATTCATGAGTAAAACCAGAGATGGGTGAACTTACATGCATCACTATATACATACCTGAATCCAACCTGATCAAAAAAAGTGATAAGAAAGCACTGGAAAATTCTACAGATGGGGAATTTAACATTCAATCCTCCCAAGGTTTGCTTTCTAAAGAACAGCCAATCCCAAAGAAATGCTGGTCAATACAAGAACAAAAACAAAGTGACCCCCCTACACAGACAGCTCTGGAACCTATCCTCTGTAGTGGGTCATTATCCCTGTGACCACTGTACCATTTGCCAGCTCACAAGTGCAACAACAACAAAAACATACAAATTGCAACACAGGCAACTGCATTTATCTAACCACGTCCCCTTGTCATCTAAAGTACATAGGCATGACCACTCGAGCAGTCAAAACAAGCATGACAGAGCACCATAATAGCAACATTAGGTGTAAGAAAACCAACACCAAAATGTGTGCCCATTATACCACAGTAGGACACATATCTGATGATCTAAGATGGACCATTTTAGAGTCTCACCCGCAGATACAGAAAAAAGCTCTTTTCAGGAAAGAGCAGAAGTGGATATTCAGGTTGTCTGCACACAGTGCGGGGTTGAATGATGACATCCCGTGGGGTGAGCTGAATAGGTGATCGCTCACCACGACCTTTAAAAAAGATCACAACAACTGTTTAGGATGTCTCACACTGTACGTCCTAACAAACAGGTCTACATATATAACACACGTAGGATTTCTCAAACATTACTTCCCAACAAACATATTCACATACATGATACTACTCCCAGTACCCCCTTTATACTGTCTCTTTGGATACTATTACCTGTGACACTGATCAATGTTGGAATTACCATCCCTTGTTACACAATCATCAATAAGAAGGGAGGAGATTTCCTAAGTCACACCCAGGTGACCACTTGTATGCCGCAAAGGTTTATCTATGGGTTTACTTCAATAGATAAAAACAGCTCACCAACTTCTGGCTTAATCCAAAATCACCTTGATTCACTATCTCAGATCTTTTGATCGTCCATGACTTTCCTTAAGATGGCACCCATAGTCATAGTTCTAGTCTTTCTTTACCCAAACAGGAAGTACTGCAACAAGTATAATTCCGACCACCCCCCTGGCTCGTCTCAGAACGGGACACATAGCTGGGGTAGGTGGAGAGGTATTCGCCATGCCAAAATGAGTGAGTATAGACTTCTAAGGCCACATCTGGTACGCTACCTGTTTCCTCTTCGCCGGCCGCAGCGCCCCTCCCTCCTCTTTGGGGGTGCTGCGGTACAGCATCGCGGCCCTCTGTGGCCATTTCAACGGCGTTGCAGAAAGCCTGTTGGTTTTCGGGCACGCCGCATACTTGCGCTGCGGCCCATCCGTTTCCCAAGGCACCTTAGGACACCTTGGGACATTACACTCACCTTCCTTGGGGGCCATATTGTTGCTCTCCTCTTCACCTTGCTCCCAGAAGGCAATAGGGGAGGGCTACTTACCTTCCTAACATGGCGATCTTTCTGTAATGCACTTCACTCTTTTCCCTATCCAGGATGGAGACATCTCTCCTTCCTGTTTTGCCACTTCCTGTTCCTGTATGTCACTTCCTGTCCCTGTACATCACTTCCTGTTTTTTCTGTATATAAGGGATCAGAACCTTTCCTTCCTCGCATTGCAACACTCCTTGTTCCTGCTGGTGTGTCCTCGCTCCTGTTGGTTCTGTGGCTCCTCTTTTGGTGATTCCTTCCTTCCGTTGGCGCTTCTTTTCCCCTTGCGCCTTCTGCTCCAGCTTGTCTTCCAGTCTTCTCCTGGTTCCTTTTGGGCTCCTGGTCTTCCAGTGTTTTCTGGCTCCTTGTCTTCTCCTTCATTCATGGATTATGATCATCAACATCAGAGGTTTTTTCCTCCGGGGTTTTCCTCTTGGGTCTCCTTCTGGAGGGTACTGGCTGCTTAGGCTTTCATTGTCAGCGGCACCGTGGCTACCGAAAGGGGTCACCCCAATCTTGGCCAAACCCGGACTTACAAGAACCGAAGTCGGGAACCGTCCTAACGCCTCAAGACTGGCAAGAAAGTCCCTATAATCAACAGATTGCAACACCCAAAAACCTGCATGGATACTTCATAGTCCTCTCCTACCAAAGGGTTGGTAGAAAAAGCACAGGCATTAGTGCAGACGGTTCAACAACCAGCCCAAGAACTACAACAGCTACAAGAAGAAAACTTAACCTCACGTCACGTGCTGACAACCAAGACATCCGATGTACCCATGGTCTCTGCCTCTACTTATCGTTATTCTGGAGATCCCAACAAGCTGAAGGAATTCTTGGATTCCTTTACTGTGTTTTTTGCATTTCGTCCAGCCCAGTTTTCCTTCGATAGAACTAACGTTGGGTACCTGATTAGTGCTTTGTCTGGCCCTGCCCTAGCATGGTATAGAAAACAATGGTCCTAGACTACTTGATGTTACACTTTAGCTCAAAATGGTGTCTGTCAGACACCATTTTGAGCTATACTCTGTGCCTTTGTGTTTTTCGAGGATATACATGCTTGAATTGTGAAGGAATTGGTGGGGCATAAAAGATACAATGTGAATTCTATATGTACCTGATATTTTTACTTAATGAATGCTTCTCTCAACTAAAATGTAACCTTAAGTAGACCAGGACCATTGTTTTCCATAACAAACATTACCCACGTCCTTGGACTTGTATGGGTCACCCCATTATATCATAATGGCCTGCCCTAGCATGGGCAACACCCCTGGTAGCCACAGAAGACTCACGACTGTCTAATTATGCGTCTTTTCTTGAGTCATTTAACTGGATGTTTGTAAGACCGGGGCTGGAGAAATCAGCGGAAGAAGCCTTGTGTGACATCCAACAAGGAAGTCAGGACATCTTGCAGTATATCACACGTTTCAGGCAATTGGCGGCAGAAACTACTTGGGTGGAACGAACACTGGTAACCCTTTTACGCAGAGGGCTGCAAGAAGAAATCAAAGATGAGTTGGTAGATTCTCCTTGTGCTGAAACTATGACTAAGTTAATAAACTTAACATTGTCAGTTGAACACCGTCTCAAATAACGTCATTTGGAGAGACAAAAGTCATGACTCCAGCAGCATACCGGAGTAATCCAACCTAATGTTCGTAAAATAGAAACCCCCGTGTCCGACATACAGCCTTCCACAGAAGAACCTATGCAGATAAGCTTAACTAGGGGACCCCTGTCTGAGGCGGAACGTGAACATAGAAGAAAACAAGGACTGTGTCTGTATTGTGGCGCCTCAGTGCACATGATTCGCAATTTTCCCACTCGTCCTCTTAGGCAAGTCAGAAACCACCAAATCCCATCCTCTGTGAGAAGGGAGAGTATGGGATGGCCTGAAATCCCTTCGATCTGTACCTCGAACGAAACTTCCACCTCTCTCTTTCTTCTGCCTATGCTTGTAAGGCTGCCAGATGGAGTAGAAGAGAAGATACTCGCATTTTTGGATAGTGGTGCCGGCGGGATGTACTTGGATGAAGCATGGGCTAATGAGTGGCGAATTAGTCGTGTCCCTAAAGAGATCCCGGAACAAGTCCATACTGTGGACGGAACCCCTCTCATTTCCGGTCCAGTCAAAGACATGACACCATTATTAAAACTTACATTTGAAAAACACCAAGAACACTTGTCTTTTGACCTGATCGCCTCACCCAGCCACGTCATGATCTTAGGTATACCTTGTACCTTGGCTAATCAGACATAACCCGTATATCAACGGGGAGACAAGAATCATTTCCCTGTCATCTAATTTCTGTCAACAATTCTGTTACCCCACTGAAGAATACTGGTCTCCTAAGGTAATGCCTATGATAAGAAAGGAAGCCTGTACCTCCGTTATCTCCGTCCAATGCGCACCAAGTTGCTACCATACATAGGCTGACATCTTTCAGAAGCCTACGAACGTGACATTACCTCCTCATAGAGAGTTTGACTGTGCCATTCCATTGGAACCTGGAGCAACAGTACCCTTTGGAAGAGTATATTCTCTCACTGAATCCGAGAAAGAGACTCTCAGACAATACCTTGAGGAAAATCTCCAGAGTGGCCTCATCGTTTGATCCTCATCACCTGCCGAGGGACCCTCTTCTTCGTCCCCAAGAAGACCAAAGATTTCCGACCATGTATTGACTTCAGAGGCTTGAATAAAGTCACCATTAAAAACCGCTATCCGTTGCCCTTGATTAAGGATATCCTGGAGTCTGTAAGAGGGGCTCAAATGTTCACCAAGTTGAATCTCAGCAGTGCCTATCATCTCCTTCAAATCAAAAAAAGGGATGAGTGGAAAACCACATTTTGAACCCCGTTAGGGCATTTTGAATACCGAGTAATGCATTTTGGGTTGACTAACGCCTCTTTCATCTTTCAAAGGTTCATGGACAACGGGTTCTCGATCTCCTAAACCAGATAGTGGTTATATACCTAGACGAAATATTAATCTACACAACAGCTCCTGAGTTACATCGCACGTACATCATGCAAGTCCTGGAAAGACTACGCCAAAATAGTCTCTCTGTAAACCTGAAAAATGTGAATTTGACAAATCTGAGGTAGAATATTTGGGTTACCGAATCAACAAGACAGGAATAGCCACGGATCGTCAAAAGGTACAGGCTATTTTGGATTGGCCATTACCTTCGACCATTAAAGAAATACAGTGTTTCCTCGGTCTGGCAAACTTTTACCGTCAATTCGTTGACAATTTTGCTCACCAAACCAGCTTCATATCCCAAACATTAAAAAAGGAATATCTCTGGCAAGGGTTCAAGTGGACTGAAGCTGCCGAACAGGCCCTCCAGTCCCTAAAAAAGGCCTTCACGCAAGCACCTATTTTACGACACCCTGACACAACAAAGACATTTTTCGTGGAGACAGACGCGTCGGACAGAGCTGTTGGTGCTGTTCTCCTCCAACACCAAGGAGATGACGGACTGGAACAATCCTGTGTTTTACCTGTCACATGTCCTGTCAGACTCTGAAAGGAACTACTCTGTTCTAGAATGGGAATTACTTGCCATGAAGCTGGCCTGCCATGAATGGAGGCAGTTTTTAATGGGAACTAAAGAACAGTTCGAAATCAGAACAGACCATAGAAACCTCCAATGTGTCCGTAGCATTCAATGCCAAAATAGCCGTCAAGCCTGGTGGGCTTACTTTTTTGGCCAGTATGACTTTGTCAACTTCTATATACCAGGATCTCAGAACACTTTGGCAGACGCCTTGTCTCGTCGTTATCCGGAAAGACCTACACCCCCACAACAGAACATAATCGAGCCACAAAGGATTGTTGGCATGGTTCAATCCTTCCTAGAGAGGGTTCATTCTGAATACAAACACATGAACCAAGAAGAATGCAAGAAGCTGGTCGATCTGGTTAAGCAACATGACACGCACTACTACCATAGTAGGGCTTTATTTCTTCCCACACAAAAGGTGCAGCTAGAAGCCCTCCAAATGTGTCACCATTCTCCCGTGGCCAGTCATCGTGGGTTTAAGACTACCCTAGAACTGATACTTTGATCTTTCTGGTTGCGGTCGATAAGAAAAGATACCGAAGTCTATGTGTCATCTTGTCCTGTCTGTGCCCAAGCCAAAACATTGCATACTAAACCCATGGGATTGCTTCACCCCCTACCTGTTCCACCGGCACCATGGCATACCATATCCACCGACTTCATTTCCTCTCTGCCTCCATCTGCAGGTATCCGGGTTATAATAGTGACAATAGATTCTTTCACCAAGATGGCTCATTTCACCGCTCTTAAAAAACTGTCAACTGCAAGAGAACTCTTCATACAGGAGATTTACCGCCTCCATGACCTGACACGGGTGATTGTATAGCATCGAGACCCTCAGTATGTATCACGCTTCTGGAAACATGTTTGTAAAGCTCTTCATATTGGTGGCCTTGTCCTCCGGGTTTCCCCAGACCAATGGCCAAAAGTAAAGCTTAAATCAAGGGCTAGAGCAATACCTCCTCTGTTATTGCTCAAAGCGACTGGTCCTCCTACCTACGGTTGGCAGAATACTCCTACAACAACTCAGTCCATAGTGCATCCAAGACTATCCCATTCTTTTGTTTCTATGGTTTCCATCCTCGGACCTTTCCTTCAGTTCTGCAAGATAGCCTCTCTGTTCCAGCGGCAGCCTCCTTTATTCACCACCTCCGAGCCATACAATCTAAAGTTCATGTCCATCTCCAAGAAGCTAAGGAGAAAATGATGGACACTGCTGACGTCCATCTCCACCAATCTCCATTATACCAAGTCAATGACAAAGTCTGACTGTCCTCGAAGTTTCTACCTTTTCAGTTATCACATAGTAAATTTATGGTTCGAAGTGTTTTTATTGAATGTGTGGCAAGCGAGAACATTACACCCACCTACAACTACTGGCCAGTGGGGAACAGTGTTGTCAATTTATAAACATTTGGTAAAGAAAGAGAGGAAGAGTCAGAGAATAGTAAAGAAAGGCAGAGAGGAAACTGAGGAAGGCAGAAGAAAGAAGAGACAGGAGTCCACCCGCAGCTGGAAGTATGACCTGGTAGGGATCTAGGAGGGATTTTCCTCCGGAGCGAGTGAGGTGTCCGCGGGGGGGCCCGTGGGAAATCGCAGGACCCGTAAGTACCAAGGGCAAGTAAGCTCAATGAACTCGGACGATAGGTATGCCACAGTGGACCCCCAGGTCTTGTCAAATTTAGGCAACGTGTGATTAATCCCGGCAGCGATCCTTTCCATCCCTACCACCTCCCACAGTCTGTGCAGCCAGTCTAGTTTAGTCGGGATGTCCTCCGTGCCCCATTTTACCAGGAGAACCTGATTAGCTGTCCTCAGCGCTAGAGTGATCGCCTTACCCCTGCAGTACCTGAGAGGGTATGTGAGAGGATTGGGAAGACCCAGCAGGATGTAGTTTGGAAATGTGGGGAGTTGTGTCTGGTATATGTGAAAAACCAAGGGCAGTGTAGATTCCCAGTATGCCTGTATCTTAGGGCAGTGCCGTAGAATGTGGGACAGTGTGCCCGCCTGTCTGCATTTGCGCCAACAAAGATCGCTGCTGTGTGGACGCCACTGGGCGACACGCGCCGGGGTATAATACCAATAGTGCGCAATATTTAGGAGCATCTCCTTCCCCGATGTACTGCACGATGAGGCCTGGGCCCTGTGAATGATGTCCGCCCACTCTTTTGAGGAAAATTCCCGACCCAGCTCCGATTCCCACCTACGCTGTGCTGGGGACTTAGCTTGGTTCTTAGCCTTGTTGAGAAAATTATAGATATCTGACAGGAGGTATTTGTTTGAGGTGCGGGTAATATACCAGAGCTAAAATTTTGTAAGCAGCCGACCTGCGTGTACCCGGACTTGGGTCTGTGTCATGCATGGCAGTGCCAAGTCCTGCCAGTACGCCTCCTTGGGGATCCCATAGTGAGTTACCAGTTGGGGAAAGTCCATGATTTCCTGCAAATCGAAAAGGTCGCCTATACGTTTACAGTTTGCTTCTTGCCATTTCAAGTAGGCGTTCCCTATGAGAGCCGGGGGGGGAAGTCTGGGTTTCCAATGAAGGGGGTCAATGGTGACACGGCCGTGGACAGCTAACATTTCTCCTTTCATGATGGCCCGTAGAACCGGGGAGACGTACACGCTCTGCGGGCGATGTCGTTTGGGGAGCCAGGGAACCCTCCAGATGTGGATCCCTGCCACACCCTTATCCATGAAGGACCAGTGTTTTCCGACTCTAGTTGGTATCATTCTATCATCCAGCGCAATTATGCCGCCGCATAGTAGCCCCAAGATGTGGGACCCCAAGTCCCCCTTCCTCCTGTCTCAAGTACGTGAGATGGCGGGCCATGCGCGCTCTGTTTCCCCCGAAAATTAAGCTATTGACTAGTTGCTGCATTTGGGCCAGTATCGTAGGCGGCGGACATAGGGGGAGTTTCTGTATAATCTAAAGAAGACGGGGCAGAATCGTCATTTTAACAGTGGCTATCTTGTCCAGCCATGAAAGGACATGTTTCTTCCAACTGTTCCGTTCGTGGCGAATCTTGGCAAGTATCTGCGAGTAGTTCACCTGGGCAATCTTCGCGGTTGTCGAGAAAGCCCGAAGCCCCAGGTACGTGATGTCGCTAGTAGCCCAAGTGAATTGGAAGTGTAGCATGAGCTGGTGTCGATCCGCTGCTGGCAGCGTGAGGCTCAGAGCCTGAGTCTTTTCACGACGCAACGCTAAAGGCATCGATCTCCGCCAGCAAGGGGGGAAGAGATAGCAACGGGCGGGTTAAGAAAAGGAGCACGTCTGTATATAACGAAATATTGTGCTCCCTATCCCCCATCTGGATCCCAGTGACCGTGGGGAGCTGACAGACCCTTGCGGCAAACAGCTTCATATAAAGCGCGAAGAAAAGAGGGGCGGGTGAACACCCCGTTTACGCAAATGCGGGCCTGCGGACCATGGTAAACGCAGTTCACCCATTTCCTAAATCTCTCCCGTAACCCAAATCGGCAGAGGATCCGTTGCAGATAAGGCCAATGTACCCGATCAAATGCCTTTTCAACATCTACCGATACGAGTATCGCCGGGGTCTGGGTGTGTTGCGTCTTGTCCACTAGGTGACATAGTTGTCGTGTCCCATCAATTGCGGTCCGGGATGAAGCCCGACTGGTCTGGGTCCACTAGGCCTTGCATGTTGGGGGCGAGTTGGGGCGCCAAAATGCTAGTGAAGATCTTCAGATCAACGTTTAGCAAAGAGATGGGGCGGTATGAGGCGCATTCTCGAGGATCCTTCCACGGCTTGGGAATGACCACTCCCTCTGCCATGGACATCGATGGGGCAAGTTTCCCGGTTGTGCTTGAACAGGCGCGCCAGGAGGAGAGCGAGTTCCGGAGTGAAGATTTTATAGAAGTCGACCAGGAAGCCGTCTTCGCCCGGTGCCTTACCAACAGAAAGTCCCTGAATGGCTCGTAAGACTCCTTCAGTACGGATATCCGCTTCTAAGTTGGTCGCGGTGGAGTCCAGTAGCGGGGTCACTGGCGCCGCCTGCATATACTCCTCGGCCACGGTAGGGTCCAGGGTCTCAGCTGAGTAAAGAGCCATATAAAAGGCCTCAAATTCAGACGCAATGTCTCCATCCGCCCGCAGGGACTCTCCCTTGCCATTCGTAAGTTCCGCGACCCGACGTGTCGCCGTCTCGGCCCGGAGAGCGTGTGCCAGAAGCCTCCCAGCCTTGTTATCCCCCTCATAGTAGCGCTGCTTAGTGCGGAGCTAAGCATATTCGGCGCGGTCGAGGTCAAGTGCCCGTAGCTGCTTCCGTGCCTTTGTGAGTAGCTGCTGTGTTTGGACCACCCCGTACGGCGATGAACACCCTCCAGCTCCTTAATTTCGTCCTCCAATTCCCCCCTCTTAGCCTACGGTCCTTGTTCAGGCCTGCCGCAATAGCAATACAGCGTCCACGGATGACAGCCTTCAGGACGTCCCAGAGTGTGTCTACCCCAACTGAGCCTACGTCATTCACTTCCAAATAAGTTTTGATTGCTTCCCACAGTACAATGATATTGGCATCGTATGTGAGAAATGTATGATTTAAGCACCACGAACTCTGCTGCGGGGAGCCGCCAGGGAGGAGCACCGTGGAGTGGTCGGAGAGCGCTGCCACCCCAATAGATACGTCGTCAGTGTATGCCGTGACTCTAGGCGAGGTCCGAAAAAGATCTATGCGGGCAACCGTTTGATGGTGTATTTGCCCCCCCCCTCCCGCACCCAGCTCATGGACTGCCACCCAGGCATACCCACCCCCTCCTGCAGAGCCTCGCAGTGTCCCTCTAGCCTGATGGAGCAGGCCCTATGTGTGTGTGGGGGTAGGCCTAGGGCACCCGGCCAAGCATCCAGCGCAACTGTTAAGGGAAAGAGCAAATAAGGCATTCAGACAGTGCGTCTCCCGTGAGCGCAGGAGCCCATCCTCCTCGCCAAGAGTGTCCCGTCCTTTCTGCCCCCACTCGCCACCCCTGGCCCCCAGTACCGAAGGTTTACCCTACCTGTCGGCGGGATGGCTGCAGATCTCTCGTGGGTGGAGAAGAAAGGAAAGGAGAGAGAGAAAAAAAAGGAATTGAGAGAAAAGGTGAGAAACACAGAAAGACTTCAATGTCGTCTTCCAACAGGAACAATTCGCACTGACGTGCAAGGGTCCATGGGTCCGGCGGTCGGTCATCCCCACTCTGAAGATGGGGCTCCCCCCACCAAGACCGATATCTCAAACCGCTGGGCTCAGACCATTCGTCTTACCACCAGGTCGCAGGACACCGACTACCATGGTCATTCAGTGGTTTTGGTCACCGGAACTCTCCCCGTCCTGCAGCTGTCGCAGCACAGCTTCCCATTCTTTTTGACGCTCCTCCTCCTACGGCTTTGTCTGGGTACCTCTCCAAGGGCCACGTCTTCTGCCCGTTCTCAGCAGCTTTCCGATGATGAGCCTCCCTCCGTCGTATCTGAGTCATCCGCTACTGTCAGGGCGCTACCAAGTATGGCCTTCGCTTCATGTAGATTCCGCACCCCATGTGTTTCATTATTCCAGACAAAGGACAGGCGGAACGGATGCCCCCACTGATATCGAATTCCCTGCTCACGGAGGAGGGACATGACCGGTCGTAGCTCTTTGGTGAGGGGCGAGAGATCCTGGAAGTCCCCCACCTGGAGGTCTTCGAATTCCACTGTCAGTCGGTCACGTGTGGCGGCCATACTAATCTCCTTCTGCCGGTAGTAATGCAGGCAAGTCAGGATATCTTCTGGTTGGCCGGGGCTTGAGGCGGGCCGCCCAGCATGGTGAGTGCAATCCAATGTGACCTCCTTGTCCCGCAACTCAGGGGCCATGTGTTTGAAAAGGCGAAGAACCCATTTTTCCAGGTTGCCGCCGTCTGCTTGGAATGGTATGCCCTTAATGTGGACATTAGAGCGCCTCAAGCGATTTTCCAGGTCCTTCAGCTTGAGGTATAGCTCCTTATTCCGTTCGCGGAGGTCAATTAGTTCCCGGGCCTGGGTAGTGAGCTCTTCCTCTCGTCGGTCCCATTGCACTCCAGGGTATCCACTCTGGCCCCATCTGGTCTGTCCTCAGCTGCTTAATATCGGAGGCCATCTGCTGTCGCAGGCCCGCGAAGTCATCCCGGAGCAAGCTAAATAGCTGTTCCATGAACTCTTTAGTGACTGGTTCAGCAGCATGCCCTGTATCGGAATCCATCACCGTCTCGCCAGCCTACTTCCCGCCCGTTTTCTGCAGCAGGTCCTTACTCACGGCATCTTTTTTGGATAGCTGTGTAGCCATGGCTATGAGCGGCGGGGCACAGGACTACGTGATCCACACCCCATGTAGCCTCCAATGGGGGACAAATGCTCCTTCAAGTGCCACTGATCCCAATCACCAGATGTGTGGCGAACTCCCGCCGGGGGTGCGTGTATAGGCCACCACAATATTGTCCTCACCGATGTTCTGCCAGGCCACCCCCCTCCGGCTGTAGCCGCTGGGCCAGTCAAAGTAGGGCCGAACTCAGGGGACTCGGCGTCTGAACCTCTGAGCGGAAGCCGACGCCGTTGCCCACCCGTCAATCTAACCCCGCTCCAGAGGAGCATGCCTCCAATCACATGGGGGCCGGCCTCAGCATCGGGCCTCCAGGCCTGATCCTAAAATGGGCACCAAGAACGTGTTCGGTCCAGGCCGCTCCAACACTGTGAGAGTCCCGGGCCCCGCTTCACGCCACCCACCGTACCTGCTGTGAAGGCCCCACGCTGCAAAGGCCCCAGGCCGTACGAGGGGCGTGGCCGGGGTGCACTTTAGGGGCTGACCCCGTCCAGGATCCACGAGGTCTCAAGGTCGCGCCGCCCACCATAGCTGCTGTGGTGGCCCAGCACTGTCTGTCACCCTTAGAGCTGGTAGTCTGCAGGCATGTCTCCACTGCGCCTAGGGCTCGGCCACAAATTCTGCCACTGGGGGCCATGCGTCGCAGCCTCTCTGCACACTCTCACTGCAGGGCTCCCAAGGACTCCGGACCCAGGGGAGAAGGCAGCCCGCTCACCTGGGATCACACCCCTCCCACCAGCGCTGTCACTAGGCCTCACCTCAGCTTCACCGCCTTCTCGTGGGTCAGGGCTCCGGTGCAAGCTCCTTGGAATATCCTGGGTCGCTGCGCACCCGCTGGTTCCGCAAACCTGCCGACGCACTTCTCATCAGCAGGAGCGCACCATGGCCCCGTCAGCGGACAAGGAAGGCCGCTTCATGGGCACCGCACCCCTCCCCCGGCCATGGGCTCCCCGCTGCGGGCTCTGCGGCAGCCCCGTCTCCACCACCACGAGTCTTCGTAGGGTGCTACTGCTGCGTGCCACACTTTGAAGCATCTGTTTTCAGAACCGCACAGTTCTCCCGCGCGTCGGACACCCTGGGACCACTTTGTTCGCCTCACAGGTTCCAAGGCTGCGGCTGGATGCATCGGCCTCGGCGAGCGGAGCCCCAGAGAAATGGTGCTACTCCACCATCTTGGCCACGCCCCTGCCCACGTAGTAAATTTAAGCCACGCTTTTATGGTCCATTCAAAGTTACTCAAGTGGTGAATCCTGTGTCCTTTCGACTTCAACTGCCACGTGCTTGGAGGATACATCCTATTTTTCATGCCTCTCAGTTGAAACCCTATGTTTCATATCCCTATAGGAGGGTTTTTTCTCGTCCACCTCCTGTTTTGGTCAATGAGGTACCTGAGTATGAGGCCCAAGCTGTCTGTGACTCTCGTTTTTTTAGGGGCTGTTTGCAGTTCCTTGTCCATTGGAAAGGCTATCCCCTCAGTGATAATACTTGGGAGGATGCTGACTCTGTCCACGCACCTGTTCTTGTCTGCCTTTTTAATGGCTTTTTCCTGGCAAGTCCGGGGCTTCAGGCGGGGGACCTACTGTTACGCCACGGGCCGAGTCGAGACCCGCGGCGCTACCTGTTTCCTCTTCGCCGGCCGCGGTGCAACCCGCGTCGCCCTTCCCTCCTCTTCGGGGGTGCCGCGGTACAACATCACGGCAGGCTGTGCCCATTTCAACGACGTCGCAGAAAGCACCCGTGACACCTGTTGGTTTTCAGGCATTCCTGTTTTGTCACTTCCTGTTCCTGTACGTCACTTCCTTTTTTTTATGTATATAAGGGATCAGAACCTTTCCTTCCTTGCGTTGCAACACTCCTTGTACCTGCTGGTGTGTACTCGCTCCTGTTTGTTCTGTGGCTCCTCTTTAGGTGATTCCTTCCTTTCGTTGACGCTTCTTTTCCCCTTGCACCTTCTGCTCCAGCTTGTCTTCCAGTCTTCTCCTGGTTCCTTTTGAGCTCCTGGTCTTCGAGTGTTTTCTGACTCCTTGTCTTCTTCATTCCTGGTCTCTCATCAACAAAATCAGAGGTTTTTTCCCTCCGGGTTTTCCTCTTGGAACTCCTTCTGGAGGGCACTGGCTGCTTAGGCTTTCATTGTCAGCAGCACCGTGGCTACCGTAAGGGGTCGCCCCTCTCTCAGCCAAAACAGGACTTACAAAAACCGAAGCTGGGAACCGTCCCAACGCCTCAATAGTGGTAAGAAAGACCCTAAAACCGACAACATCAGGCATCGACCGGGGGAAGAAGCATAGAAGCCCCCAGTTTCTGGGTCACACGTAGTACCAGGTTTCTGTCCCTGTATTTCACCAGGCCGGCTATAATCAGTCAGGCAGTGCTCCCGGGGTCTGGGCTTCCTCAATAACGCACGATGTGCTCTCTCTATAGAGAAGCATGGCAAAATCTGATCATCTGGTAGGAAGGTGCGGAGCCAGTCCACCAGGATATGCTCCAGTCGCTCCCCCTCCACTCCCCTCAGGGAATCCCACACACATCAAATTCCTCCTGGAGCATCCCTCAGTGTCTTCTGCTGTGCTTATTAGCTCTAGACCGTACCCCTCATTTGGGGAACTATTTGGCAGAGGTCTTTGATTATACTCTCTAGCGCACTGATGCAGATCTCAGCCTCCTTAACCCGACCTGAAGTCATTCTCAGGTCTTGTCGGAGTAGGTCCACATGCACCCCTATTTCTCCCATTTTATCCAGAGTCTTTCCGAAGGTCTCTACAGCCTGTAGGCTTATGTCTGTTTCCGAAGGTTGCGGTGCCGAAGCCCCCTCCATTTGCCTTTATAGAC
This sequence comes from Triturus cristatus, assembly GCF_964204655.1. Classification (NCBI taxonomy): domain Eukaryota; kingdom Metazoa; phylum Chordata; class Amphibia; order Caudata; family Salamandridae; genus Triturus; species Triturus cristatus. The sequence goes on along the minus strand of NC_140589.1, from coordinate 1,078,471,914 downwards.
GTGGAGTGTAGTATTGTTTTTGCAAAACTGTCAAGTTTCTTTTGCTTAGGGGGCACTTTGTCTCTCGGCATTTTTTGCTCCTCTTCAGGAAGTGTTAGAGTTCTGTGCTGCCCACCAGACTCCCCATCTCCTGCCCCAGAAGAGCGGCACGAACAGCCAATAAGAGGGGGGAGCCTTTCCTCCCAAGTCTTTTTTGTTGATGTATGTAGGCTCACTGGACTGGAGGGTGTCTGATATTAGCTGTATTCCAACTGACTATGAAGTCCGGGTCTTGGCTATGCCCCTGAGGCAACCTCTCCCACCAAGACACCCCGTTTCAACTCCCTTCCACCACTGCAGTGGGTGTTGCCTTCACTGCCCGCACTATTGATTTTGTCCGCCATCTCACCCCACCTCCTCCTCCCTGCCTCCCGGTTGTAGGGGGCCTGGGCAGAGGAGTTTTGTTGCTGTAATTTATTTATCTGTTTTACATATCTGCCTGGCAATCCAGAACGGTGGCCCTGGGCCACCCCCACAGAGTTATACAAGGGGTTTCCAACCTCTGATCAGCGATGGTTCCAGATATCTTACCCCCCTACCCATGGGCTGTCGTGCATGCTCCTGCTCCCCCGGCTTATTTCACCAGGGAGCCCGACAGTCCCCAGCAGTCTCCTTCTGCGCTGCTCCCAGGGCTGCCCTCCGTCATTGCTCTCCCTTCACTGCTTCTTGCAGGCTAAAGTCTAGTTTGATCACAAACCCTGGATCACTGTGCCCTCTCACTGGCCCTGGATTATCGCTCTGGTGCCATTTGATTCCTCTCCCTGGGGTCGCTACCTCGGGGCTGCTGCCATTTTATTTTTAAAGAGCAGGGGTCCTGACCGCCAGACACTCCTCCTTGGGACCAGTCTGCCCGGCTGCTCACTCTTGGGGGCTCCTCCCCTCCATACCAGGCCCACTCTGCGTTTTCCGTGGCTCGTCCCCCAGCAGCTTACTTTACTTAGGAGCAGGTGGCCGGCCGTCTCTCCTAAGGGCGCCAGCCATGGGCAGCCTCTCTCTCTTCTTGGTACTCAAGGTTGCCCCCCCCCCCCACCAGGGGTCTCTCACCGCTTCTTCCGGTGGGTCAGGAATCCAGGATCGGTGTGTCGCTCCGGGTTCCCATTTGCTGCCTCCAGGATTCTGTTATTTCCTACTCAGTGGTCGGGGAGCCTCTGAGGTGGCTTCCAGTAGTGTGGGCTGCTGCTGCCACACAGTATGTATTTGCTGTTCCGGTACTCCTGACACTTGTTTCCTTGGTCCTGGACCTTCCCCTCCATGTCAGGGCCTCTGTATTGCCTTTTTTTCAGTCCCTAGACCTCCAGCTTACAAAGGATTTTGATATATTTTAGGGTGCTACCGCAGCGGAGTTTTTTCCTTGCTCACCAACGTCTAGCACAATCCAATGCTAGATGAACTTCCAGTGAGATTTCTCAGTGCGGGCGGGAGCAGATGGTCGGGACAGTTTGCGGCGAGAAACCATCCGTTCGCATTGAGAAAACTGCCAATCAAGTAGAAAATCTACTCGAGCGGCAGAAAGAAGCAGCGCCCTCTAGTGCTACTCATGGTGCCACTCGCACTGATTTTCCAGCGCGGGACAAATACTCAGCGCTAAAAATCCATGCGAGTTGCACGCCCTAACTCACTCAGCTTGCTTGCGCACTACTTTTACAACGCAGTCATTACAACGCAACATTCTTTACATCGCATGCCATTACAATGCAGCCATTACATCGCATGTCATTACAATGCATGTCATTACAACGCATGCCATTACAACGCAATATTAGGTAAGTAATGTGCAACAGTCATTTTTACCCCTCCCCTATCCAACACTTACCGTACTGTTGCACTCACTAGAGTGGAAATAGTAATTTTTACCTGTAGAATATACAACACTTACCCTACTGTTGCACTCACTGGAGTGGGAATAGCAATTTTACCCCTACACTATCCGAAACTTACTCTACTGTTGCCCTAAAAGTAATATGCGTTGTAGTGGTATGTGATGTAATGGTATGCGCTGTAATGGAATGCGTTGTGAATGTAGTTTCTAAAAATGCGTTGTGATGGCATGCGACATAAAATCATGCGTTGTAATGGATGTTGCAATGTAAAAACTGTGTTGTAAAGGCGTGCGTTGTAAATGTTTGCGTTGTATCATCATACATCCGATATGGTTGTGCGACCTCACCATATAATACGCGTCCAGTCAGGCTTGATTGTAAAACCTTTAGCTCAATCTTGAGTAGCTATGGCTTAGAGTAGCAAGGCTTGAACAAACGAACAAGTGTAAAGCATTTAGAAGCACCAAACAATGGAAAAGGAAAGTCACACAACACAAAAGAAATCTGGCACCAACATATAAATATAGGTTACATTTTTATGAATTTTTAAGACATCAAAATGAGCAAAATCCACCAGAGGGTTCCGGAGATATAGATTTTTAAGCGGGCAGGAGCGGATGGTTGGGACAGTTCACGTTGAGAAACCATCCGTTCGCATTGAGGAAGCTGCCAATCAAGTAGAAAATCTACTCGGTCGGCAGAAAGAAGCAGCGCCCTCTGGTGCTGCGCAAGGTGCCACTCGCACTGATTTTCCAGCGCGGGACAAATACTCAGCGCTAAAAATTAGTGCGAGCCGCACGGCCTAACTCACTCCACGTAGCGCAGCAGAAGCTTTTGGTCACTTCTCTGCCCAAGCCTAATCGTCAGATAAGTACGCTGGTTTGAATATGAAATGTACCAGGGACTGACTCAAAAAGTTGGAAAATTTAGCAGTTCCTCCTTAAAATGTTTGAGTGGAGCCAACGTTACTGTGTGAGGGATAATTGCTTGCACCATAGGAATGAATTTAATCCTCCTGTACTGATTTCTCCTTCTAATGAAGCAGAATGTGAATTTGGATGAAGAAAAGTAGGCAGTTTATGCATAAATTTAGGCCTAGTACCGCCATCAGTGGTTTGTTTCACTCTATGACTGTACCTCTCAGATTTCTCTGTATCTCATCTAGTCTTTGCGACAACTGTTGTGTTTCTTCCTGGGATCGTTGTACTGTCTGGCGTAAATCTTTATTTTTGTTCTGTAAAGCTACTAAGAGATTGGCTACATCTACTAATGATGGAATCGAAGGGCCCGATTCACAGAACTAACTTAAGACAAAATCCTAAACTTACTACCATTTTGGTATTCACAGAAGGCACTTACTAATTTTGGTATTCACAAAAGTTAGGAGTCCTAACTTTAGGACTCCTAAATGCCTTCTGTGAATACCGAAAGTCTTAAAATTTTGATTTTTCTCAGTTTAGGAGTAGAAAAGTTAGGACTCCAGACTTTAGGACTTCTAAATGCCTTCTGTGAATACCGAAAGTCTTAAATAAGGATTTTTCTCAGTTTAGTAGTAGTAATGTTAGGACTCCTAACTTTAGGACTCCTAAATGCCTTCTGTGAATACCGAAAGTCTTAAAATTAGGATTTTTCTCAGTTTAGTAGTAGTAAGCTTAGAACTCCTAACTTTAGGACTCCTAAATGCCTTCTGTGAATACCGAAAGTCTTAAAATTAGGATTTTTCTCAATTTAGGAGTAGTAAAGTTAGGACTCCTAACTTTAGGACTCCTAAATGCCTTCTGTGAATACCTAAAGCCGTAAAGTTAGGATTTTTCTCAGTTTAGGAGTAGTAAAGTTAGGAGTCCTGACTTTACTACTCCTAAACTGAGAAAAATCCTAATTTTAAGACTTTCGGTATTCACAGAAGACATTTAGGAGTCCTAAAGTTAGGACTCCTAACTTCTGTGAATACCGAAATGAGTAAGTGCCTTCTGTGAATACCAAAATGAGTAAGTGCCTTCTGTGAATACCAAACTGGTAGTAAGTTTAGGATTTTGTCTTAAGTTAGTTCGGTGAATCGGGCCCTAGGATTCCATCTCACTCAGCCAAGATAAATACGAGGGTCTTGTATTCTGTAACACTTGGCACTAAACCTTTCTTTAGTGTTCTCTTCAGTTTGTGTAATCCCATAAAAGCGAGATGTGATTTCAGAAGGTAGTTCTATATGCCACCCTACCACTGACTCTGACCGAGCCCCGACAGAAGACTTGAACAGCGCCATTAATCAGGAGAAAGGGGAAATGGATATAGGAAGAAATAACATCCTCTGCAAGTCTGGTCCTTCTGTGTGCAGGTACTTCTTCCTGTTCGCTTTCTGGTTGTTATGGAACGTGTCTGTATGTGTCTGACAAAATAAAAAGAAACGATAAGCATACTGTACTTGATACAAAGTAAAAAAAAAAAATCTGTTCACCTCCTTCAAATTGCGCCTCCTACCTCTGAACTGCAAGAACTGGACCCCTGGTGAAAATTCAGAGGTTATCGGCTCTTCGCATCGAAAAGAACTGCCCCCGGTCTCCTTACGTGCAGACTTTACTGGGGCCAACGTTTTCGGTGACCAGCTTTTAAAAACCAAAAAGCCTAACATTTTACATCAATAGAGGGGCACATAATGACAGCGCTCATCAACAATCCAACACAGAGAACAAGGCACTAATGATAAATAAAAAGCAGGTTTTAAAACCAGCACTCTGTGTTACTTAATTTGCTTTGTGTTAAGAGTTGCTAAATAATCCTGCCTTGGAACACATAAAAAGGTGCCGCCTATTGATTTAATTCGACCCTCTATGAAAACCAGAGAATGTGCTAAATTTGCTGAAATCTGCTGAGACAGCTCATGAAAAAAAGTGACTTTACCAGAAACATTACCAACGTAGGACCTGCTTCAGACTGCCAACGCAACCTCTCTGGCTACAGACTTCACCCACACAGTGCTATTCGTATCAGCAAAGACAAGCTATTCACGCCCTTAATGATCTTCTTGCCTCAAACCTCAACCGGCAACCCGCTTTTTGCGTGAATAACAACCTCCTTGTCACCATCCACCAACGGAAACCCTGACTGAGGCTACGCACAATGAACTGTACTCAGTAGAAGGCAAACTTTTCACTGGGACAAACCTGGTCCCTCTAGCCGACTACGCTCCATCGCTATCAGCCTGACCTTTTGACTTTTGCCCTGCCCAGCACAACTAGGAAACCACAAGTGGCGCTAGTGCTTCTTGTTGCTACATTTACTGGAAACTTAAAAAATGCATAATTTTGGTTATACTTATTGGATTTTTGTCATTTATTTATTAGGATTTACTTTATTTTTCTAAATGGGTTAGGGGTTTTCACTTTAATACTGTATGAGTGCTGCATAAATACTTTACATATTACTTCTAAGTTAACCTCAACTGCTTTTGTGGTTCACCATGACAAGGATTTTTTTATTACTTGAGTGGGGCTCTCACCCCTCTCAGTTAATAACCTATTTTTTTTCATTGTACATTTTAAATCAGGAGGTAAGTCTTCTTTTGTCAAAATAGGGAACAAACAAACTTCTGACTATTGTAATTTTGTTTTAAAGGCAGCATCTTCATCTTGGTTCTGAATTGCCTCTCCATCCAGTGTACAGAAAATTCTGCAATTCATCGTGCACAAAAGAACCCTTCCCAATAAATTAACATGACTTGTGCCACATATTAGAAATTATTAGGTATTTTCAATAGGGCCAGTCTTCACAGGAGCATTTGCTGAAATTGTATTGGTTATCTCCTTGATTGAAATGCCTACACCTTGGATTTAATTTTCTGAGAGGGATAGGTTGGGAACCTTCATATGACGAGTTGTGAAGCTGTATTGTTTAAAAATTATACTGAGTTGCCATTCACTTCATCTTCTACATTTGGGCCACTCTGGTCTACTTACAGAACTGCATTTAGCATGCAATCCTAGTCCCCCCACAGGAACCATACTAGTGAATGGTTAGTGTGAGGATTGTGGTGTATTCTATGGTGCAGTTGTGCAACCTTACCATACACTCGCAAAACAGGTCTTGGGTCCAGTTAGGCTCGTTTGTAAAACCTTTAGCTCAAATTTGGGTAGCTGTGGCTGCAGGTAGTAAGGCTTCTACAAAGGAACACGTATAAAGCATTTAGAAGCATCAGACAATGTAATAAGAAAGTCACACAACACAAAATAAATCTGCCACCAGTGTACAATTATAGGTTCTATTTGTATTCTACATCATCAAAATCGGGGTTATCTTTAAACTGCAAAACCAGTGGCACAGCAGTGTTGCATTTGCAAATGCTCTTATTTCTTTAACATTTTTACTCATTTTTACTCTGTATTTCCTCCATTCTTTCACTGTAAATCATTCAAATCCACATGCAAGGAAATGCAATTTCCTGGGTTTTCTCATGTTTAAGTGGGCCATCCGAACCTCTTCTTCAAAAACACGTCCAAAAGCAATATTCATTAGAAGCTGTTTATTATTGCCCAATGCATTTTGGGCCTCTGGGGCCATTCGTCAGGGGTAACTGAAATTAACAATAGGACATATATTAAAAACTTACTGTATATGTACTCTCAATCTCATTACGTTATGCTTGTGGTACAAATTACACACAGTTTCTTAAATAACGGACGTCCTAAGCCTTCAGTAATGTTAACTACGATGTGTCAATCCAACAAATTTTTTCCTCTCCTTTTTTATAATAAACACCCATTCACTCGGTCAATGACTCCCCTGTGATAACCTCATCATCCTAATCAACCCTAACCCTCCTCATTCTTCCCTTATTCTGGTGCATTACCCTCCCAACACGTCGTTCACTTTTCTCATCCTCATACCTCCCCTTGCTAAACTTCCCTCGTTCATATCACTTCATCCTTTTCTCTACTCCTCTCTACCCCGCTTCTTTCCTTCTCACTACTAATTACCAATCTCTCTCACTTCCTTCCCTACCTCCCAGTCCTTCGTAGTATCACCTTTCTACTTACTTGTTCCTCTCCCCTTGACAAAATCTCTAAACTCTGCTTCAGATTTTGTTTGTCTTAGGTTCAGAGGAAGTGCGTTCCAGAGTTTAGGTGCCAGGAAGGCAAAGGGCCTGCCGCCACTCCTGCGACAACACACTGAGTTTTAGAACGCAGAATTCTTGCAGAAATATATATGGGGTAAGCAAATTTTTAATCATTTTGGGACCTCTTTTATATATCACTTTGTGAGCTTTACACTACCTTAAAAATGTATCCTCTTAAGTATACAGACAGCCAATGAAGGCTTGCCAGGGCAGTGGAGGTAGAGAAGAGCTTGGGAATTTTCAATAGTATCTGTGTAGCAGCATTTTGAACAAACTTGAAGTCTTTTTATAACAAACTTCGGACTGCCCAGGTACAGTCACGTCTGGAGATGACTAACCCTTATATTACTAATCTCTAGTAGCCATTTTCTGAGAGTTCTTAATATACCAAAGCAAGATGATGCCAGTTTCTTGGCTCGGGTTGCCATTGTAATTTTATTATCGATCCAGAAACCATAGCTTTTGACTTCTGATTTTGGAGTAGGAAGGTTACCAAGAGGAACAGGCCAGTTCAGTTCCACCCATCTCAAGGGGCTGTTTCCTGCCAAAGCACCTCGGTTTTTCCCCGTTAAGTTTAAGGCTGCTTGCTACCATCCACTCCACACATGCTAATGGCAAGCATTGAGAGGGGGCGAGATTTTTACAGTTTGGTGGGAGTGATAGATGACGATCTGGGTGTCATCGGCCCACGATATAGTGGTGAAACCATAATTGTTTATGATTTCTGCCAGTTCAAGGACATACAGATTGAATACTGTTGGACTCAGTTAGGACCCTCGAGGGACCCCACAGTTGAGCAAACAGGTATTGGACATAGTAGTCCCCTCACAGACTTGAAAGCTTCTGTTTGACAAGAATGAAATTAGCCACATGAGTGCAGATCCCGAGATTCCAACTTCCTTTCACCTTGTAATTAATACCTGATGAGAAACTGTACCAAATGCAGCCCTGAGATCCAACAGAATCATATCAAAGGTCCCACTTTGATCTAAAATGGCATTGAACCCTTCTGTGGCAGCAAGCAGGGCCGTTTCAGTGATACTGCATCACCGGAAATCGGTCTGTGGCTGATGTAGAGGATTGTTAGTTTCGAGATATAAAGAAAGGCTTTTATTGACATGTTTCTTAAGGACTTTGCTAGGTCCTGGCAGGCGAGATATTGGCCAATAATTCTCACATTTTTCAGGATCAGCCAACTGTTTTTTAATAGAGGTTTTACAATAGCATGTTTCCATTTTTTCTGGCACAGTTCCTGAGCTAAGTAAGCAGTTAAACATGACTATCAGCATGGAGAACACTGTTTACCCTCCATTGTGGTGTATAATATGATATGGTTGTGAAACAACTTTTACAACGCAGTCATTACATCGCACTACTTTTTCAACGCAGTCATTACAACGCAACATCCTTTACATCGCATGCCATTACAATGCAGCCATTACATCGCATGTCATTACAATGCATGTAATATCAACGCATGCAATTACAACGCAATATAAGGTAAGTAATGGGGAATAATAATTCTTACCCCTACACTATCCAACACTTACCCTACTGTTGCCCTAAAAGTAATATGTGTTCTAATGGTATGCAATGTAATGGTATGCATTATATTGGAATGCGTTGTGACTGTAATTTCTAAAAATGCGTTGTGATGGCATGCGATGTAAAATCATGCGTTGTAATGGATGTTGCGATTTAAAAACTGTGTTGTAAAGGCATGCGTTGTATCATCATACATCCCATATGGTTATGCGACCTCACCATATAATACGCGTCCAGTCAGGCTTGATTATAAAACCTTTAGCTCAATCTTGAGTAGCTATGGCTTAGAGTGTAAGAGACATTAATGAGGCATTGTGTTTTCTGTGTGCTATTGGGGAGCTGCTAATTCTTTTTGCGACTTTTGCACAGTAGTCCTGGGGCTATACTTTGACTATCAGAATTTTTTAACAAAAAGGAAATCTTTTAAATCTTTGAAAATATATAGAAATTGATTGCTGCTTTTAATTTTAGACTTGTGCAAAAACAACAGTTGATGGACAGAATGCAGAACAATGTCATATATTCCCCCCAGTACAGAGATCTGGGCCTAAATCCATCGTTTTTTTGCTCACCATGCCATTCCATTTTGAACCCAGCCATATGCAAATCAGTCTTGACCCTGTGCCTCATGGGAACAGTCCAGCCCGAACTGCCAAGCCAGGTCCTCCCTGGACTGGAACTAAGCATCCTAGGACCGGTTTCGGGGTTTCACCCCTCTTCAGCCAGGATAGCTTGATTCCAGTGGCATGGAGAGCACGGGACTCACGTCTGGGCATACCTGGCGCGCTTATGGCGAGAAAGCAAAAGACACACAATTGATGGCCGGATGCAGAACAAATCATGTTCTTAATATCTTGGACATTTTGCCTATGGGTTGGTCCGATCATTATTTGATTAAATTTCAAGTGCATAATCCCACTTGTAATAATCAAGCAGTCAGTATTATAAGTAACTATGTCAGTAGGGTCTGGAAGGCCCTCTTAAGAAAGAGAGGGATACTCCCTGTGTTTTATCTTGAGGACTGTTTCTCGATAAATAAGCAGGTGGAGGAAAATTATGTGACCTTTTGCTCACAGATCACTTCTACACTGGATTTAATAGCTCCATTAAAAAAACATAAGAGAGTTGGTTTAACGATAAATTTAAAAACTGAAAATTGACTGTAAGCAGGCGGAGAGAAAGTGGAGAAGAGCGTATGATGACAAGGACAAATACACTTGGAAAAATTAGATTACTGGTTATAAGAAAGAAATAAACATTGCTAAAGCAGAGTATTTTTCCAATGCTATTCTGAATGCTCCTAATAAATCCAGAAGCATTTGTAATATTCTGAATAATTTAATCAGCCCTGACTGTGCCAAGAACCAGACACCTTCCTCACAAGACCTTTGTGATAATCTTGCGAGGTTTTTCAGTGACAAAATTAAAACTATCATTGACGACCTCGGTGGGGATTTTTGGCAAGCTGAGTTAGAAGACCTAGAGGTCAAGGGCTCTAGTGGCAGCGAATTGAGTAGCACAGATAATATAACTAGAAGGACAGAGACCCAGTCTATCAATACCTTAACTGACTTCGAGATACTGTCAGTAGAGGACTTTAGTAAGGTGGTTCTAGGTATTTCTTCTGGATCACCTTTGGACCTTCTGCCACAGAAAATTTGGAAGGAGTTTGGAGCAGAACTGTTCCCTATACTCCGGCTTATTTGTAATCAGTCTCTTCTTAGTGGAGTGGTACCGACCTGTTGGAAACAGGCATTTGTAAAACCTCTCTTAAAGAAATCCACATTGGACCCAGCCTGCCCTAAAAATTACAGGCCGATTTCCCTGTTGCCTTTCCCAGCAAAGATTGTAGAAAGTGTGGTTAGCAGAACTCTCTCGAAATATTTGGAAACCAATAAGTTCTTAGAGGATGTGCAATTTGGTTTTCGGCCTGCTCATGGCACTGAGACTGCTTTGGTGACCGTGATGGATGAGCTTCGGATGCGTGCAGACAGAGGTCAAGCAGCAGTTCTTATTCTGCTTGACCTGTCTGCCGCTTTCGACACGGTCAACCATGCTATCTTACTGAGAAGGCTCAGGGAGGTAGGAATAGCAGGCTTGGCCTTGAGCTGGTTTCAATCCTTCCTTTCAGAGAGGAGACAAGCAGTGGCCCTCTCTCCTTACCAGTCTGACTTTATTAACATCGCGTATGGCGTGCCTCAGGGCTCTGCAATCAGCCCGATTTTATTTAATATCTAGATGAAACCCCTGATTGCGTTCATAAGGGCACATAACATTAACATTGTAAATTATGCGGATGACACGCAACTGATTCTCTCCTTAGAGGGAGAACAGTCGACATCTCTGGAAGTGTTTCATGATTGCCTGCGTGCTACAGCTCAGTGGTTGAGGAAGAATTCATTGCAATTTAACACCAGTAAAACCGAGGTTCTCTATTGCTCAATGGGGAAGGTTCCATCTGTGCTGCCTGTAAATTTTTGGCCCCTAGATACATCTACTGTACTGAGGCCTGTTGAGAAGGTCTGGGCATTATGTTTAACAACAAACTGACGTAGGAGTCACAGGTTAACAAAACTGTGGGAAGCTGCTTCGCTATCATTAGAATCCTGCAGAAGATTTTTCCTCTGCTGCCTACTCACGCGCGAGCGCTGGTAGTACAAAGCACTATATTAAGCAGATTGGATTATTGCAATGCACTGCTGTTGGAGTCCCCAAGATATCCAATAGATAGGCTCCGGAGGATTCAGTCAACAGCAGCCAAGTTAGCCTTGGGGAGGCCCAGAGGGTCCTCCTCCTCATCGGCTTTGGCAGAGCTGCACTGGCTCCCGATAAGGCAAAGAATTCAGTTCAAATCCCTCTGCATAGTTTTTAAGGTTCTGCATGGGTTTGGACCAGTATCTATGCAGAGGAAGTTTTCCTGGTATGACCTGAGAGAAGCCTTCGCTCCTCCTCGGCCAGATTGGTTAAAATACCAAGATTCAACAAAATGAAATCCGGTGGCAGAGCCTTCAGTGTCTCTGCCGCCAGATTATGGAATAAACTCCCACTAGAACTGAGACAACTTAGGGATCTTCTCCCTTTCAGGAAGAGATTAAAAACCTTGCTCTTCCCCAAAGCATAATCTGTTGTCAGTCTTCCATGTAGCATTACTCTTACGTGCACCTTTAATGTCAGCGCCAGGATGCCTGTTAGGTGATAGAGCGCTTTATAAATAAGATAAATAAATAAATAAAAATAAAATAGAGTAGCAAGGCTTGAACAAAGGAACAAGTGTAAAGCATTTAGAAACACCAAACAATGGATTAAGAAAGTCACACAACACAAAAGAAATCTGGCACCAATGTTTAAATATAGGTTACATATTTATGAATTTTGAAGACATCAAAATGAGCAAAATCCACCAGAGGGTTCCGGAGATATAGATTTTTAAGTAAAATGTAAATTTCAGCTTTGTAGTCCACAGTGCAAACAAGCATTGATAACTGTAAAGTTTAGAAACTTTAGAAAAGTTTGAAAAAGTTGTGTTTGGCTACTTCGGACCGAATGGGGAGAGCAAATCTGTCTGGGAGAAGGTCACTGGGGCCACTAAGGTGTATTTGGACAATTAACTGTTCACCAAAACAGTCTCAAGTCCAGCTCAACACTTTACATCAAGACCACTATAAACTTCAATGGAGTGGACCTAATGCTTGGGATGCAGGATTATGTGGACACTGAAAAATGCTTTTGGTGCTGTGCGGTCGATAGGGGTGTCCTTGGTCCACAATTACGTAGGACGACTTTAACTACAAGGGTTCATGCCCCTCAGAGTCCTCTTTGAGCTAGAATAAGGCCAGCTGCCGATCTCCATACACAGAGGGTCCAGCGGTACCCTTTGGTGAATGCTGGTGTCTCTCTTTGGTGACCAATCTGGACTTGGATGACACTCCTGGGTCAGTCGGACTCAGGGACAACTTTTGGTCATTGAGGATCAATCTCTTGGGGCGCCCAGCGGCGGTCAGCTGCAATTCGCAGGAAGTAGCTAATGACTTGCAAGAATGGGCTTCTTCAGCTTTGATGGACCTGGTGCTGGTTTCAAGGGGTCAGTCTCACTATGTGGGGAAGGAGAAGAGAATATCAAGAGTTTTAAAAAAAGAGAGCAGATTCCTATCATATGTTGGTAACTAAAGATCATATGGAGCCCTACCTCTATTCTCATCATAATCAGAGATTCTATCTCCTCAGGGTTATGTTCAATATAGCACATCTCTTGGTCTCCTACTCAAGAGAGGCCTATGGTGAAGGAGGCCTTGAGCTATGCCCCTGTGATTCTGTCATGACGCAGTTCCTCAGGAGCAGTACCCTCAAGAAGCCCACCTTCCAGCAGCTCCGACTCTGCATTTTAATAAGACAGAGGTTCAGAGTGGCTAGACGAGGGGAAGGGAATTAGGGAGGGTACTGCGGTGAGGGAGATATGAAAAAGCATGAGCGTAGAATAGCCTCACCAGTCTCGTACCAACTACACATACACTATTTGTTTACATATTGTTAATAAGTTGGAAAGACCAAAACCTGTAAACAAAAGAAGGAAATGCTTATGCATTATATGTCATGTTTTTTTCTTTGGGAATATAGTATTTGTGTGTTCCACTGAGAATACAGTGTGTATCCATTCCACTGCTCGGGGAATATGATCAAATGAAAAAACGAGTATGTGAAGTAACTTGTCATCCAAAAGAAACATAGAAAGGTGTCCAAAGTCTTTATAATGTCTAATATGCAACTATAGTATTAAAACAATGTATGGATAATATCCAATAGCCAAATATATTACTATAACATAATAGCACAATGTCACACAGGTATCAGTGCACTGACCGCCACATTACAGGGAACTATGTCCATATACAAAGGCTATGCGGCTCAACAACGCTGCGAGAACAAGAAGGTTATGTCACCACTTTAACAGCGAGGTTGTGACACAGCGAAGGAAACAGAAGTCTCTTACCTGTTTCTCTCTATGCTCACTGTCACAAAAGGGCGCCAATGGGCTCCTTCAACCTGGAAGAACCCACACAACGTGGCATGCTGACCTCCCGATTAGGTCTCTCAATACTCCACATTCAGCAGAGGCCGTGGCTAGCTTTGATAGCCGTCGTATCGTCCAGTTAGCGGCCGCGCGTAAAGGCACTACAATAAACAAAGGACACAGTTAATAAGCTGGATAGGCAACACAAAAATAGGACTAGGCATTCCATTCATGCCTTACTTTTACCCGTTGCTGGGCAAGAGCCATGAGTTATGGGTAGGGTCTGTTTTACGGAGCCTGTGACTTTTGGCCAGCGTTATTGCTGTTTATGCCACAAGGGTGTCAGTCTGTTTCTGGGAATAGCTGTACATGCCCCAGGAGCATGTAGACACCATGGCACGACAGGTAGCAGCACATGACACCTCAGGCAGCACAGGTGAGCTACTGGAGCCTGTGTATAAAAAGGATGGATCATGAAGGTCCACCTCTCTAAAAGTAGATCAACCCACGTCATGAGGGGGCATGTGTGGTATGAAACCTTCGAACCAAACGAGGGGCATGGATCGCATCACAGGGTTCCCAAGAGTCTTCATCTGGACCATATCCTTTCCAAGATACCAGAGACCATAGTTTGGCACTTTTTTGTTTACTTTGATGCCTTGTACCTCATATCCCAAATGATCTCAAACGAGCATTGGAGCAGGGCATGCGAGCTGTTTGCCATGTGCTGGTTGAGTAATGATGTGTGAAACACTGGATGGTTTGACATTTCAACTAAAAAGCTACAGGTTTTATGCAACAAAGGATTTAAAATGGGCCAATAAAGCGTGGTTTTAATTTATCCTTTTGTTTAAACCTCAGATATCTCGTGGATAACCACCTTTGTCTAGGGTTGATATAAAGGTCCTGGTTGTCGTTTTTGAACTGCAAATTTGTTATCTACCACCTTAGCTATCATAACGTTTTGATGAAGACGTTGCATTAGGTTTGTCATGTCTTGCACTTTGGTTTGGAGGTATGGGTGTGTGTCAAAATGTGGTTGTAACAAGGGCAAGAACCTTCTGTACAGTTTGGCCATTTAGCCGAGATATACAGAGAGACCCCGGAGCCCACATCACCTGAGCATGGGGAGTTCCTGGCTGGTGTGCCCCTCCCTGCCTCACAGAGGTACAGCCGGCAGACCTAGATGCAGTGCTCAAATTGGAGGAACTGCGCACGGTCTTACAAAGCATGGCTCGTTGTAAAATCTCCGGGCGCAGATGGAATCCCTGTGGAATTCTGTCAGACATATGCTGATTTACTACTCCCATGTCTGCTGGAGACTCTTAAGGAGGCAAAACGAGCAGGAACCCTAACACAATCTATGAGAGAGACACAGCTCGTCATGCTCCCTAAGCTGGTCAGAGACACATGCAAACCGGGCTCATACAGACCTTCGTCAATGTTGGGCCTTGATGCTAAACTACTTGCTAAGGTTTTGGCTGTGCGCCTGGGTAGGGTGGTAACCCACCTGGTTCATGAAGACCAGTGCGGGTTCATACCGGGAAGGGGAACACAAATGAACATACGTTGCCTAACGCATGTCTTATACTCAGTAGCCAACAGTGGATTCCGGGCGGCAATATTCGCCCTAGATATTGAGAACGCATTTGACACGCTGTGAAGGCCGTATCTGTGGGAAGTCCTAAGGAGAATAGGGTTAGGCAAAGAATACCTGTCCTGGGTTAGACTACTTTAAAACCAGCCAAGAGCTTGTGTGCGAAATGGAGGCCTAATATTGGAGGCAATGAATATTGAAAGGGGCACACGACAGGGGTGCCCCCTATCTCCACTCCTTTTCACCCTAGCGATGGAACCACTATCAGTTCAGCTGAGGAGGGACATTGCTCAGTGGGGTATCGTCGTCGATGGCCGTACCCAGGTACTTTCCTATTACGCAGACGATGCACTCCTTTACATTCGCCTTGCGGAGGGGCAATCCCAGTACTCTTAGAGATACTGGCCTCCTTTGGATCATCGTTGGGCTTGCTTATCAACCACCGGAAATCAGTTATTTTTACACTGGCGGCCCTTCCACAAAGAGACACGCTGGACCTCCCCGAGGTGGGTTTCAGCTGAGAAAGTGGCCATTTTCGATATCTGGGTATACAGGTAGCTCATCAGCCAGAAGCTCAATAGGCATTAAAAATGGAAAGGGTCATAGCAGGCCTGAAAGAGTTGATTCGTTTCTGGAATAAACTCCCCCTCTCAGTAATTGGAAGGGTAGCCGTGGTGAGAATATTTATGCTCCCCCACTGTTTGTATGTACTATAGAACTCCTTCTGTAGCATCCTGAAGTCCACATTTGATACCCTGAACAGTCTCCTAATCTTATTGGTGTGGGCCAGGGGACGCAGTAGGGTAACATTTAATATACTCAAGTTGGACATGGGCTCGGGGGGACTGGGGCTCCCAGATTTCAGACTTTACTATATTGCGTGATTACTGCAATATGCGGCACAGTGGTGCACGGAGGACCGCACTGCTGAAAAAGAGGTACTGAGGGAATGGAGTAGCGAGAGAGTTATCTCATGATGGGTTCACTGGCCCTTAAGGACAGCCCACACATAATATGGCGAGTGGTGGAGGCCTGGGAGCAGGCAGCTACCCTGGTCCTTTGCAGGGCTATCTACGCCAGTGCCTTCCCACTCCAATGGCTACAAGGTTTTCATCATATCCAGTCAGTCATGGACATCATGATGTGGTATGAAGGGGCATGCACGACGGCTGGGGACATGTATTTGAATGGGACCTTCTTAACGTTTGACGAGGCAAGGGAATGGTTCACATGCCTGGCTAATTTCATGCAAATACAATGGCCTGAAAGAAGATCGCATGGTTGAGCTGTCCATAGTTAGAGACAGATGGGAGGTAGACTTACCATCCCCACTCACTGAACGGGAATGCACAAGGGCATTGGCACAGGTACGTGGGGTATCCAGTAATGCTATGTTCAAACTCACTCAGTTCCACTATCTACACTGCACATACCTCACACCTCAGCAATTGGCCCGTTTGACTCCGGGGTAATCCTCAGCATGCCCAAGATGCGTAATGGACCCTGCTTCATTTGTCCATATGACCTAAAGTTGCGTGCGCCTACAAACATATTGGCATTGAGTGACCCAGGTGCTCTGTACTACAACGGCAGTGCGAGTGGAGGCCTCTATCAATCAGTTCCTACTAGGTGTCCTTCCGACAACACAAAAGGAGACCTGCATATGACACAAGTGCGTACTCCTAGGCCTAGTTCTAGCTAAGCATCGTATCGCAACACAGTAGACTCACACTGCCCCCGCAACCTAGATAAATGGAGGACAGACATGCAGGAGTGGGGCGTGGTGGAAGAATGTCGCCTAAGGGCAGTGCAAGTGGATAAGAATACAGAGGGAGACCTAATGGAATGGGGGTACATGCTGGAGGGATTGTCGTCAGCGATAGATCAGAATGAAAGGGAGGTCAGCTCAACACAGACACCGAACTACACTACACCTTTGCCTATTCTAGAGAATGGGGATAGTCCTCACACTTGAGTGTTGAGTATAACACTAAACAAATAAAAAAAAACAAAAAAGGGGGGGAGAATATTCTACTGGAGAATAGAGATAGGTGTTAACACAACCGCCGGTAACACACATACTGTATTCCTCGAAAGCCAAGTTCTAGACTATCCATATACTTTATTCACGGGTTGGGTTCCGCCAGCAGTCGCTGCTAAGGTTTTCCTGTTCGGATACTTTTTCCTCATTAATTATTTTTTACATTCCTCTTGTTAATAACTCTGAAGAGTATTGCTGTACACACTGATCAGCTGTGTAAAAGCAGGGTCTTAAACACCATAAATAGCCATAATGTGCTTAACGACGGTACTATTGGTACATACGGATAGATTAATGGATTGGCAAGTAATAATTTAACAATAGTTCGTCAATGACACACTGTACCATGTATATGGCGAATACGCAATGTGATCCCTGAGCAATGTCATGAATAAAAGCAAGTTTAAAAAAACAAAACTAGGTCAAGAATCGTGGATGGCTTCCAAAGTTGGCAAAGAAGGGAGACATCTTAGTTGGTGTGTGGTACAAGTTGTTATAGGCAAATTCAGCCTCCAATAATAGGTCTACCCAGGACCCTTGAACGTTCGAAAGATAACAGAGTAGATATTGTTTTAGGGTCAGGTTAACCCGCTCTGTTTGTCCATCTGATTCTGAGTGGAAGCTGGTTTTAAGGCTTTACACCATGCTTTCCAGATTCTGGAGGTGAATTGAGACCCTCTGTCAGATGTGATAGAACTAGGTAAACCATGGAATTTCACTACATGTTGTAGCAATGGAGTTACTACTTTTTTTTTTTTTGAAAAACTTTATTGTGCAAAATAGCATCGTTACAAATATGGGCCTACAACCACCAGGGCCGGCCGCTAGTAGATGCATATCAATTGCTGAATGTCACGAAGCAGCGACTGATCCCCAGAGGCGAAGCAGGGTTACAGGAGATATTCTAAGCATCTCAGAAGCTAGGCAGGATACAGATATTTTTAATTTTTGAAAAAGAAAAAGAAGGAACAAACAAGGAAACAATGAAACAAAACTCAAGGCGAGAAACAGTCTAGATGGTGTCGAGCTCCGGGGGGGGGGGAGGGGGACGAGGCAGCGGGGAAGTCAGAACAATCAGACAAAGGGTACAGTATTCCAGGAACCTCAGGATCAGGGGGACAGAGAAGTGTCCGGAGTATCTACAAAAGGGGGCGTACAGATGTTACCTCGGTAGGTGTTCCACTGACCCCAAACTCTACCTCACGCCCCAGGCTTGCCACGAACCAGATACACCGTCTTCTCTCTGAACATGCACCAGTCCATGTTCTCCTTCCACACTGACACAGTGGGAGGCCGTCGGGAACCCCAAAGCTGCGCAGTATCTCGCTTTGCAATCATGTTCCCCAGTGCCGCCCACCGGGCCTGGGCGACGTTGTAATCATTCGGCTCCCATACATTCAATAAACATCGACGAGCCTCAGGCAACAGAGCGACCCCAGTAACACACTCCATTACAGCATGCACACGGTGCCAATATGCCGCAACCTCGCGGCACTCCCAAAGGATATGAAGGAAGGTGGCACTCATTCCACAGCCGCGCTTACACAACCCATCCGAAGAAAAACCCATCACAACCAAACGAGGACCCGTCACATAAACACGGTGAAGAATTTTGAGCTGGACGAGACGGAGACGGGCAGGAATGGCAACCTTTTTCGGGGAGGACAGTGCGGACTGCCAGTCTTCGTCATCCAACTCCAACCCGTCTCCGGTCCAGGCCTCCCTAAGACGCACGAGAAGGTCTGCCCGATTGTTGATTAATTTCTTATAAATCAAGGAAATCGTACTATCGGGCAGATGACCATCAAGTATACGGTCCTCGAGTGGTGAAGATGCAGGGACTGTGGTACCGGCCTCGAAGACCGACAGCAAAGCGTGGCGGACCTGTGCATATCTGAAGAACTCCCTCTCACTCAACTCATACTCACTCTGAAGCACCGCAAAGGATTTGACCGCACCTTTCACCCAGAGATCACCCACTCTGCTAATGCCAATCATATCCCAGTTATCAAAACCTTTCGTTGTCCGGCCGCTAGTAGATGCATATCAATTGCTGAATGTCACGAAGCAGCGACTGATCCCCAGAGGCGAAGCAGGGTTACAGGAGATATTCTAAGCATCTCAGAAGCTAGGCAGGATACAGATATTTTTAATTTTTGAAAAAGAAAAAGAAGGAACAAACAAAGAAACAATGAAACAAAACTCAAGGCGAGAAACAGTCTAGATGGTGTCGAGCTCCGACGGGGGGATCCCACCATACCAGGTAGAGAATCAGGAGGACCATAAAGATGACCAGGGGGAGGCAGCGGGGAAGTCAGAACAATCAGACAAAAGGTACAGTATTCCAGGAACCTCAGGATCAGGGGGACAGAGAAGTGTCCGGAGTATCTACAAAAGGGGGCGTACAGATGTTACCTCGGTAGGTGTTCCACTGACCCCAAACTCTACCCCACGCCCCAGGCTTGCCACGAACCAGATACACCGTCTTCTCTCTGAACATGCACCAGTCCATGTTCTCCTTCCACACTGACACAGTGGGAGGCCGTCGGGAACCCCAAAGCTGCGCAATATCCCGCTTTGCAATCATGTTCCCCAGTGCCGCCCACCGGTCCTGGGCGACGTTGTAATCATTCGGCTCCCATACATTCAACAAACATCGACGAGCCTCAGGCAACAGAGCGACCCCAGTAACACACTCCATTACAGCATGCACACGGTGCCAATATGCCGCAACCTCGCGGCACTCCCAAAGGATATGAAGGAAGGTGGCGCTCATTCCACAGCCGCGCTTACACAACCCATCCGAAGAAAAACCCATCACAACCAAACGAGGACCCGTCACATAAACACGGTGAAGAATTTTGAGCTGGACGAGACGGAGACGGGCAGGAATGGCAACCTCTTTCGGGGAGGACAGTGCGGACTGCCAGTCTTCGTCATCCAACTCCAACCAGTCTCCGGTCCAGGCCTCCCTAAGACGCACGAGAAGGTCTGCCCGATTGTTGATTAATTTCTTATAAATCAAAGAAATCGTACTATCGGGCAGATGACCATCAAGTATACTGTCCTCGAGTGGTGAAGATGCAGGGACTGTGGTACCAGCCTCGAAAACCGACAGCAAAGCGTGGCGGACCTGTGCATATCTGAAGAACTCCCTCTCACTCAACTCATACTCACTCTGAAGCACCGCAAAGGATTTGACCGCACCTTTCACCCAGAGATCACCCACTCTGCTAATGCCAATCATATCCCAGTTATCAAAACCTTTTGTTGTCCAGAGGCATCCCAATCTGTCCGATGCAAACAAGGGGGTCGCTCGTGTCAGGCGATCATTCCATCCCACAGCCACATTGGCATCCTTCCACACACGTACTGCAATCTTAGTGGGTCCCGTTAGGTTCCTCCCCACCGTCCAAGAGTAGAGCACTCTGTTGCCACCAGGCAACTGATATTTATCCATCTCAAAAGCCGGATTCGGACCGGGTGCATACATAGCATGGTTGATGGCGGACAACTGGGAGGCCCAATAATACCTCCTGATGTCCGGGAGCGCGATGCCCCCGTCATACCAGGGGAGGGTCAGTTTTGCCAGAGCGATACGTGCGCGACCGTCCCAAACAAGTCTCCTCTGTAAACCCTCCACCTCCCGAAAGTAAGCCGCCGGAATAATATCAAAGGAGTTCTGGAGTGCGTAGAGAAATCGGGGCAGGGACATCATTTTAAAAAGTGCCGCTCGACCGAGTGGCGACAACGGCAATCTACGCCACCGAGCCACATCCAACTTCAATCGCCGGGGAAGGAGATTATGCTCGTGGCGGGCCGCCGGGTCCAACGATACGTAGACCCCCAAGTACTTGAAACCGGATTGCGAAATTTGAATGGGAAACCGATTCGGTAGGGGGGGAGGCCACCGGAGATAACATACACACACGATTTAGACCAATTAATGATCAAACCGGAGTTTTTACCGAAAGAAGTGAGGACATCAAATAGGACGTTAAGGGATTCACGCGGGGAGGTGAGGTACAAAAGAATATCGTCGGCGTACAACGAAACCCAGTCTTCAAAGTCAGGGGCCCACTGAATGCCCTTTATCGATGGTTCCCATCGGAGCCAGGCTGCAAGCGGTTCGAGAGCAAGAGCAAAGAGCAGGGGGGACAACGGACACACCTGCCTAGTACCCCTCCCGAGAGCGAAGGGCTGGGACACCCTACCATTGACTACAACCTGAGCTAGCGGATCCGTATATAGAAGTCTCACCCAACTAATAAACCCCGCACCGAAACCGAACTTCGCCAGAGTGGCCCAAAGATATGGCCATTCTATCGTATCAAAGGCCATCGTGGCGTCCAAGGAAGCCAAGATGGCCGGCTCGGAGAGAAACTCCGCCCTGGCGAGAACGCCATGTAAGCGCCACAAGTTGAGAGTAGTGTTCCGTTGCGGAATGAAACCAGATTGATCCGGATGAATCAGGTCACAGATGACAGCGAGTAAGCGATTCGCAAGGACCTTAGCGAGAATCTTCGGTTCAGCATTCAATAGGGAAATAGGCCTGTATGAGGCACAACGATCACGAGGCTTGCCCTCCTTAGGAATCACAACTATAGTGGCCAGACGTTGGTCACAAGGGAGGGAACCAAGCTCACGCGACTCCAGAACCATATCACGGAGAAACGGTGCGACTTTATCCGGGCGCAATTTGTACAATTCAATAGGCAATCCATTGGGGCCCATAGCTTTGCCAGAACGAAGTGAACGAATCGCGGTAGCAATCTCATCGGCTGACAGCGACGCCTCCATGCGCTCTCGATCCTCTTCAGACAAGCAGGGCAGCGCAATGTCCCTCAACAAGAAACGAGAGTCATCCTCATCTCTATCGAACACCGGGGAGTAAACCACACGGAAATAGTCAGCAAAACACTCCACAATCTCGCCAGGGTCAGTCACATGCACACCGTCAGAATTCTGAAGCACAGGGACCACACGGTTCACTCTCTCCTTCTTATCAAGCCATGCAATCAATTTACCCGCCTTATCCCCGACATCATACAGTCTCTACCTTGCTGTTCCCTGTACATTGTCTTGGCAGCATCCGTAACAAGGGATTTATATTCAAACTGTTTCAAGCTAAGAGCGTGGAGCCTATCCTGGGTGACACCTAAGTCAAGATCAGCCTCCAACTCCAGTATTTCGGCCTCCAGCTTCACGACCTCCGCATTCCTAGCATTCTTGGTCTCGACTATTAAAGATAGGGCCTGTCCACGAATAACAGTTTTGAAGGCTTCCCACAGGGACACTGAGGACAAAACAGACCCCTCGTTCTCCAGGAAGTAGTGGTCGAGCGACTTAATGAGGCTGTTACGAGTCTTGGGGTTGCGCAGATGCCAAGGGTTAATAGGGGCGATCCGCCCCGCGGCTTGCGTCCCCGTGTCGAAAAGAAGCCACACAGGGGAGTGATCTGAAATGCCCCGGGCCAAGTGTCTTACCTCCCCAACGTGGGGGGACTGGGCCGCGGGCATGAGAAAGTAATCAAGCCTGGAGAGACTCCCATGAGCCCCGGAGTGGAAGGTGTATTGACATTGCGTCGGATGCATTAACCTCCAGCAATCCACCAAACCAAAGGTGTCCAAAAACCCACCAAGCCATGATTGGGAAACGGGCAGGGCCCGGGGGGGGGTGGCGATCCAGATCGCCGGATAGCACGGAGTTGAAGTCCCCACCCATGAGGAGAAGACTATCGGGGAGTTCCAGCAACATCCGACCAACATCAGAGAAAGTGGAGGTCTGGAGGCCTGGGGGAACATATATCGTGGCTAAAGAGAGAGTCTTACCCTCCCACCTACCGGTTAGGGCGGCATAACGCCCTCTGTCGTCAAGGATGACATTATCAATCTCTAGTAGGAGGGAAGACCGGACCAGAATACCAACCCCTCTGGAACCAGTGGTGAACCCGGAGTGTGCAACCAATCGGTACCCCCACCTATTCATAGCATGACACACATTGCCGACCAAATGCGTTTCCTGCAGGAGTACCACATCCGGGGTCAAACGACGCAAATATTGCAGTACAACACCCCGTTTAATACGATCCCCCAATCCATTAACGTTCCAAGATATCAACCTCAACCCACTACCCCCCATCCCCACAAGAGTTGCATGAGTCTCCCCACAGAGAGCAGGACACCTGAAGCAGAGAAAGAACCAATATGCCGCCTTGAGAAAAGAAAACACAAACACACTCTCCCACCCCCCAACCAAAACCCGTTACAACTCCCCCCTCCCTGTACCCCTGCAGACTAAAAAGCCACCCCAAAATGAAGTGTGCCTGTCGCCCTAACAATCCCATTCTACAAAAAGACCCCGGAGGAGAAGAGAGGCCCGTCTCCACCCGCCACCCGGACGCGAACTACTATAAGGCAAAATATACAAAAGAAGCAGAGCCCAACTGAGCAATGTCCGATTGTCAGGGTTAGAGACCAAAAAGTCACTTCTGTGTAGGCTCCCCACCCTCGGCACCGCCAGGGTGCCCCGTACGATCGCCCGACCAGGCAGGGAATCCAACCAGTCACTCACATTGTCCGGTCACTCAAAAAAGATGGTCCGTTCCTCGTATTCCACTCGAAGCCTGGTAGGGAAAAGCATAGCATACTTCAATCCCAGGTCCCGGAGACGTCGCTTGACCCCCTGAAAGCCCATCCTCTGTCTCTGGACAAGTTGAGTGAAGTCCGGGAAAAAATTGACAGAGGAGTTTTCAAATTCCACCGGGCCGTGCGCTCTCGAAGCCTGCAAAATCGCATCACGGTCTCTGAAATGAAAAAGTTTTGCGATGATAGGCCTCGGAGGAGCGCCAGGCTTGGGCTTACCGCCCGGAACACGATGTGCACGCTCCACAGCGAAAAACTTGCTCAGTCCAGAAGGGGCTAGATGGGTGAGAATAAGATCTTCGACCAGGAGGTCAACCGAACGAGTCTCGGGATTCTCTGGAACCCCTGTGACGCGAATGTTGTTGCGTCTTGTCCTGTTCTCAAAATCCTCCAGCCGATGGGACATCAGGTCGTTGGCCGATTTCAGAGTGCCAAGGTCTGTGTGAAGTTCCGACACATCGGTCGTGAGGCTGGAAGTCTTCAAATCCAATGACTTCACCTTCTCGTTGGTCTTAGACAGGTCGGCCCTGATTAGAGTGACATCAATGGCGACCGTGTCAATTTTACGAGCCAGAGCCTCATACTGCTGGCCGATGGTCTCCTTCATGCTGGCGATGGCGCCCATAATGTCCTGCAGGGACAAGTCAACAGGGGCAGAAGGGTCGTCTCTGGCGTGCTCCGGGGTACTACTGGAGAGCCCGGGGATCCTTTGGCTTGAGTGTAACGATCCATAACATTTGTCTGGAACGGTCCCCCACGAAGAGACGTCTTGGTCTTCCGCTTCTCGGGTTCCCCCCTGCCCGTCATGTTGGAAGATGCACCCCGGAGGGGCCCGCAAGACCTGGTGAAAATGGCCGCCGGCAGGTCTGGCACAAACAGGACAAGAAGCTGGCTCGCACGGTCCGGAGAAAGTCACGACTTGACCCAAGAAGCTATAATGAGGAGGCAGCGATGACACTAAATGGAGGCCGGATTGGTCCCCGGCCGAGCGAAACAGTCTCTCAATCAGACCATGTCAGGATCCGGAAACGAAACCGAAAGTGGGGGTACGGCCACTGATGAGGTCCCACTGCCGTTGTTGTTCAACTACGACCCGGCTTCACAAGTCATCAAGTCCCCGGCACGGCCTCAAGGTAGGCCTCAAAAGTTCAAAGCGCTGTAATTCTGGTCGCCCAAGTCCGATTCAAATTCTGAAAAGAGTTATGAACTCAGTCGAGGTTCGCCTCCGAGAGTCCGTCCAAGAAATCAGGATATCATCAGGATAAATTGCGAGGAGTGGCGAGGGTCCGGGGAGCCCTGTGCTCACGCGACCATCTTGGATGCGCGCTAAGCTCCTCCTCGAGTTACTACTTTTAATGTCATTGGGAGAGTTTTACAGGCCACAAAATAAGCTATTTTCGATAATCTATCTACTATGACTTATGGCAGTTTTTCCTTGGTCTGTAGGTAGATCGGTGATCAAGTCAATAGAAATATCCTCCCTGATGTGAGTAGGTGTGGGAAGTGGGTATAAAAGTCCTCTTTTTTGTGAATGATTTGCTTTGGCTCAAGCACATGTGTTGCAGTTCTACATGTACAATATGACGTCCCTTTTACAGCTAGGCCACCAAAAGCTTCGACTAACCAATTCAATGGTTTTTGTGTTTCCTGTGTGTCCGGTTATTGGTTGATCGTGACACAACTTGAGAACTTGTTGCCGTAAAGTTTTGGTTGGGACATATAGTTGCTTGCCCTAAAAATAAATTTCTGCTATTCTAGAACGTTTTTTGTCATGCTGTTGCCATTGTAGTTTTTTGTGCATGGGCACGTATTTCTTGAGTTTTTCCAAGAACTGGGTCGACATGGTGGCTCCCACTAATTGGCTATGAGATACCATAGGAGGGGTGAGCGCTTGCTTTGTTGATCGCACTGGCTCCTCACAGCAAGACAGAATGTCTGCTTTGTTATTGGCACTCCCAGTTCTAAAAGTTATGGTGAAATCAAATCCCGCAAAGAACAAAGTCCAAGGTAGCTGTCTTGGTCTTAATGCTCAGGCACACCGCAAGTTGCAGTATTCTGTATACACTGTGATTGGATGTTTAGCTCCAAGCAATTAGTGACGCCATTCTTTAAAGGCACCCCGTATGGCTAAGAGTTCTTTTTCTGCCACTGTATAGTTCTGTTCAGCAGGTAAGAATGTTTTTGAAAAGTATGCCACAGGATGCAATTGATTGAAAACTGGGTCCTTTTGAGAAAGTATGGCACCTACTGCTGTGGCAGAAGCATCGGCCTCTACAATAAATGGTTGGTTGACATCGGGATGTTAAGGATTGGTGCCGTAACAAACAATCTTTTTAACACCTTAACTGCTGGGCCTTTCCCCCCCAGTGCTGAGCCCTTTTTTGGCTATTTGGGATAGTTCGCGAATAGCCCTCTGTAACTTTTTACCACATAAGGAATCCACCCCAAATTTGCGCCCTTTTCTTCTAACATCATGGGGATTCTAAAGGTACCCAGGGTTTGTGAATTCCCCTGGTGGGGACCCAGAAATTAGCAAAAATACAGGGTTTTTTTTGGGGGGGGGGGATGGGAAAAAAGGGCTACAGATGAAAGCGTCTGTTTTTTCCCTGCAAATGGTATCAAAAAAGGGGCTGTGGTGCTAAAATCACAATTTCCCCAGCTATTTGGACAAGCAGACGTTAGTCAGAAAACCAACATTTTTTACAAAGTTTTGGTATTTTCTGGGACATAGCCCATTTTTGCTATTTTTGTGCTTTCAAGCTCTTTCCAGCTAATGGTAGAAATGGGTATGAAAGCAATAATGGATCCTGGAAAGCTATACATTTTAGAAAAGTAGACATAATTCTGAATTCAGCAAGGGGCCATTTGTGTAGATCCTTCAAGGTTTCTTTATAGAAACTAACCGTTAAATATAGGAAAAATTGAAAATTAGTTGAAAAAAACAGACATTTGTGTCAACGTTTTCACCTGTTACTTCTTCTAATTATGACAGCTGTTTGAAAGCAATATACAGTTACATCCGCTGAACCTTTCTGGTTGTGGGGATATATAGGACTTGTAGGTTCACCAAGAACCAGACAAACCCAGAGCCAATAACTGAGAAGCGTCTTGCAATGGTTTTTTATTATGTACCGGGTATATATCAATTCATTTGGGAAAATGTATACATGGGAAAATTGGTATGAAAGACACCTATGTATTTCTGAAATTGCAACAAAATTTAGAGTTTAGAAACAGTAGATATTTTCACATTTCCGAAATTGTGAGTACCCATACTAGCATGAGAATTATAGGTCATTTTTCAAAATGACTTTCTATACATTGTCTTTCATTTGGAAGGCAGAAATGCTTCGAAAGTATATAGGTAATAACAGTTGCTCTACAATTCTGTGTTACCCTAAGTGTCCCAATAAAAATGGTACCTCACTTGTGTGGGTAGGCCGAGTGCCCGCGACAGGAAAGGGCTCAAAACGTAACGTGGACACACTTTATTTTTACAGTGAAAACTGACCCTTTTTTTGTAAAGTGCCTAGCTGTAGATTTTGAACCCTAGCTCTGCCGGCACCTAGGGAAACCTAGCAAACATTTTTGAAAACTAGACACCCAGGGGAATCCAGGATGGGGTAACTTGACTGGCTTTCACCAGGTTCTATTACCCAGAATCCCTTGCAAACCTAAAAACTTGTATAAAAATATATTTTCCTCACATTTCTGTGGTGGAAAGTTCTGGAATCTGCGTGGATCCACAAAATTCCCCCACCCCGCATTCCCAAAAGTCTTCTGAGAAAAATGGTAGCTCACTTGTTTAGGCCTAGTGCCCATGACAGGAAACAGCCCTAAACACTCTCAGCCCACCCACCGAACCCTCCAACACCGACGACGCTGCCCACAGCCTTAGACGATGGATCGAAGACTGCGGCAACACCCTCGCCCCGCTGAAGAAACCCCCCCACAGAGACACCAGCAAGAGGGCCAGCTGGTTCACCCCAGAACTCCTAGCCTCCAAGAAAGCCTGCCGGAAACTAGAGAAGAAATGGCACAGCAAACAAACTCCGGACAACTGCGCAGCACAAAGGACGCCATCTGCAACCACCACCACCTTATCAGGGCCGCCAAGAGAACCTCGTTCAAAGACCGCCTCGACAACAACGCACACAATAGCAAGGAGCTCTTCAACATCGTGAAGGAACTCTCCAACCCCAGCTGCAACACCAACAACATCCTGCCGTCACAAGCCCTGTGCGACTCCCTCGCCAACTTCTTCCACAGCAAGATAGCAGACATCCACAACAGCTTCAACACCCAGACAGACCCAACAGATAGCAACACAACAGACCCTCCGCACACCATCGACCACGACCCCCTGCTAGCCTGGGCCAACGTGAGCATCGATGACACCATCAAGACCATGAGCACAATCCACTCCGGCTCTCCGTCAGATCCCTTCCCGCACCACGTCTTCAACAAAGCAAGCAGCTCCATCGCACCCCACCTGAGCAACGTCATCAATCTCTCCCTCGAGACCGCAACTTTCCCAGAGAGCTGGAAACAAGCCGAGATCAACGCCCTACTGACAAAACCCAAGGCTGACCCAAGAGACCTCAAGAACTTCCGGCCCATCTCTCTGCTCCCCTTCCCAGCCAAGGTCATCGAGAAAATCGTCAACAGACAGCTAACCCGATACCTCGAAGAAAACAGAATCCTGGACCCTTCCCAGTCAGGGTTGCACAGCAACCACAGCACCGAGACCGCCTTCATCACTGCCACCGACGACATCAGGGCCCTGCTGGACAACTGCGAGACCGCAGCACTAATCCTCCAAGACCTCTCCGCCGCCTTCGACACCGTCTGCCACCGCACACTACGCGCACGCCTCCACGCCGCAGGGATCTGAGACAAGGCGCTGGAATTGACCACCTCCTTCCTCTCCGGCAGAACCCAGAGTGTCCGCTTCCCCCATTTCCTGTCCGAAGCCTCCGAGATCATCTGCGGCGTACCCCAGGTATCCTCCCTCAGCCCGACACTGTTCGACATTTACATGGCCCCGCTCGCACACGTCGCCCGACAGCACGACCTCAACAAAATCTCCCACGCCGACGACACTCAGCTGATCCTCTCCCTCACCAAGGACCCCATCACCGTCAAAGCCAACCTCCACAAAGGAATGAAGGCCGTCGCCGGCTGAATGAAGACCAGCCGTCTGAAGCTGAACTCGAACAAGACAGAGGTCCTCATCCTCGGCTCCAACCCTTCAGCCTGGGACAACTCCTGGTGGCCGACGGCACTGGGAGCAGCCCCGACACCCACCGACCACGCACGCAACCTGGGAATCATCCTCGACTCAACGCTCTCAATGACCAAGCAGGTCAACGCCGTCTCCTCCTCCTGCTTCAATACCCTCCGCAAGCTCCATAAGATCTACAGATGGATCCTGACAGATACAAGTAAGACAGTCACCCAGGCCCTCGTCAGAAGCAGACTCGACTACGGAAACGCCCTCTACGCGAGAGCCCCGACCAAGCTCATCAAACGACTACAACGCATCCAAAACGCCTCGGCAAGACTGATCCTCGACGTACCACGCCACAGCCACATCACCCCCCACCTGAGGGACCTGCACTGGCTCCCGTCAGCAAGAGGATATCTTTCAAGCTCCTCATCCACACACACAAGGCACTCCACAAGACCGGCCCAGACTACCTCAAGAGACGGCTCTCCGGGGGAGGAGCCTAGCGCGCAACCAAGATGGCCGCGTAGGTGCGAGGCTCCCGAGGACCTCCGCGACCTCCTGCATAAATCCTGACTATATCCTGTCCTTGACGAGGGGACTGTGTTCGTGAGACCGAGCTGAGGTGCCATCCGTTCCGGAGACAAAGTGAACAACAGCGGCGGGCGAGGCTGGGCGACTCGCGTACCCCGCACTTTCACTTTCGCTTTCGCGCCCTCCTTGCTGCCAAGCGAGGTAGGGTCGCGAGGCGGCGTGCGGTGGTGTGACTTCATCGGGGTGCCCTGCCGGCCCGCCAGCTGTGATCTGCCCTTCGGAGCTGTGGTCGCCCTCCCCCGGAGCCCGTGAACCGGTCTGTCAGCCCCTTTCAAGGAGATTGGCACGATTTGGGGACTGGAGCCATGTCCACGAAACAAGATGGCGACCGGGCAAAGGTGAAATCGACCCGCCGTGGCGCAGCCCCTCAGTCTAACAGTATGGACCGCTACACCCTCCAGAAGGGATCTCCAGAGGCGCCGCGTAGGTCCCCTGTTGGCCCGACTGATGCTCCTGCTTTGCCCGCGGATCTGACCCTCCGGGACGTCATGGGCGCCATCGCCGAGATGAAGGCCTCAGTCGACCAGCGCTTTAACACTCTGGCGCAAAAGATTGACTCGGTCCTCGTGGATGTGGGCCTGGTGAGGGCCGATCTGTCCAAGACGAATGACCGGGTCGACTCTTTGGCCCACACCACCTCGGGCCTCACAACGGACGTGGCGGCCCTCCAAAGGGAGGTGCGCCGACTGGGCTAGGCGAGCGCCCTGATGGATCGTCGACTGGAAGATTCCGAGGGTCGGGCCCGGAGGAACAATGTTCGCATTGTCGGGGTGCCGGAGGGACGTGAGGAGGAGGCGGCGGATCTGTTTGTGGAAGACCTGATCCTCACCCGTCTCCAGCCCCGGGGGCTGAGTAAACTCTTCGCAGTGGAACGTGCCCACAGGGTCCCCGGAGGGAGACCTAAGATCGGAGCCCCTCCGAGGCCTCTCATTGCCCGGATCTTCAACTTTCGGGACAGAGACGCTATCCTGCAGACTTCTAGGCAACAAGGACCGGTTAGACTCGACAATATGGATGTAAACTTCTATCCTGATTTTACTCCGACGGTCCAGAAGCAGAGACTGAGTTTTCTCGGAGTCAAACGTCGCCTACGGGACTTGAACCTCAAGTATGCAATGCTTTTTCCAGCGAAGTTGAGGGTAGAGGTGGATGGCCGCACGCACTTTTTTGATCGTCCCGAGGCGGCCGGGGACTGGTTGGACACTTTGCCCGGGGATCGGGGCCGGGGGGGTGGGGGGGGCGCGGTTGGTGGGGAGGGCTTGCCGGATCAGGACTGAGGGACTAATAGTAGGCCTTGCTCTGGACAACATTATTGTCATCATTGACTGATTGTGTAAGTTCCCCTCCCGTGGAGGTCGTACGGGGTCTCTTGGGGGCTTTCCCTCCTCCTCTGGGGGACTAGTTAGTGTTTTCATCTATGGGGCGACAGGCACACTGCACTTTGGGGGGGCTGTTCGGGCTCATGCAGGGGTGCAGGGAGGGGGGAGTTCTGTTGGGACGGGTGGGTTGGGGTGGGGTGTTGTTCGTTTTTACCGCAAGGCAAACCCTTTACTGTATTGGTGTTTTTGATGTGCTCTCGGGGGGACGAGTGATGGCTTCTGTATGTGATGGGGGGTAGGGACTTGACTTTGTTGTCCTGGAACGTTAATGGACTGGGGGACAGGATTAAGCGAGGTGTGGTCCTGCAGTATCTGAAACGAATTTCGCCAGATGTGGTCTTTCTGCAGGAGACACACCTTATTGGTAATTCCTTCTTTGCCATGAATCGGCGTGGCTATCGTTTGGTGGCCCACTCGGGCTTCACGTCTGGCTCGCGGGGGGTGGGCATCATGGTTAAGAACTCGCTCCCGCTGGAAATAGATGAGGTGCGCCATGATGAGAGGGGACGCTACACTGCCTTGGTGGGGAGAATGGAGGGCAAAGTGGTTGTCCTTGTTTCAGTGTATGTCCCACCGGGGCTACAGTCTACCACTTTTGCGGACCTGGGGCGCCTCCTCCTTGACCTTCCGGGGGGGCTTCTGGTGGTTGGGGGGGATTTCAATGCGGTGGTTTCTGGGACTATGGATCGTCACCCCCCTAGGGACCTCCCCCGGGCGCAGGCATGGCTGTCCGGCCTTTTAGATACATTGGGATTGGTGGACTGCTGGCGCTTAAAACATCCCACGCAGCTGCAATACACCTTCCATTCGGGTGCCCATGGTAGCCTCTCGCGGCTTGATCATATCCTTGTCCCTGCGGCCTATGCTGGGAGGGTGGGAGAGGTGCGCCATCTGGCGCGGGGTATTTCAGATCACTCCCCGCTCCTGTTGCACTTTGGTGTCCTCCCGAGGGGGGAGGGCAGGGTAGCTCCAATCAATGCCTGGTATCTGCGCGACCCCACTATTCGCGCTGACCTGATTAAATCCTTGCAGCGGTATTTCGAGGAGAATGTGGGGTCTGTCCCTTCGGCTATCTCCCTTTGGGAGGCCTTTAAGACAGTTATTAGGGGGGAGGCCCTCTCCTTCATATCCCATGCCCGGAGGCGCGAGCAGGAGGAGGTGACCCGAGAGGAGGCCGAAATTACTGAACTGGAGGGTGATTTGGGGAGTGGGGTGACGGATGCTGCACTGCATGTTTTGCATCTTAAGCAAGCGACCTATAGGGCCCTCGTCACGGAGGCAGCCAGGGGCCTCAGCAGAGAGCAACAGGGGCGACTGTATGATGTGGGTGATAAGGCTGGTAAATTGATTGCGTGGTTGGACAAAAAGGAGAGAGCGAGTCGTGTGGTTCCGCTGATTGAGAGGATGGATGGTGTACGTGTCACCGAGCCAGAAGACATTGTCTCTTGCTTCGCGGATTATTTCCGCGAGGTGTATTTCCCGGTCTCTCCCTGCTCGGAGGCGGATTCTCATGCCCTGCTTCGAGATATCGCGCTGCCCTCCCTTTCGGTGGAGGATAGGGAGTCTTTGGATGCTGCTCCTACCTCGGACGAAATTGCCCTCGCTATACGCTCGGTTGCATCTGGCAAGGCCATGGGCCCGAACGGCATCCCTATCGAGTTGTATAGGCTGCGACCGGACGTACTGGCACCCCACATCCACGCGATGTTCCTTGCGGCCCACTCGCGGGGTTCCCTCCCGCCGGACCAACGTCTGGCTACAATCGTGGTGATCCACAAGGAGGGGAAACCCCGAGACCGGGTTACCTCCTATCGGCCTATCTCGCTCTTGAATGCGGAGCCCAAAATCCTTGCCAAGGTGCTTGCCAACCGGCTGGTCGGTGTGGTGGGCGATTTGGTCCACCAAGACCAGTCTGGCTTTATCCCCCATCGCAACACGGCCCTCAATCTGCGGCGCTTGCACGGGGTGCTCGCGCGTGTTCCATTTGTGCGGGAGCCGGCCATCTTGGCGTCCTTAGACGCCACCATGGCGTTTGACACGCTCGAATGGCCATACATTTGGGCGATGCTGGCGAAATTCGGATTTGGACCGGGATTCATCAGCTGGGTCAAATTGTTGTACTCGGGCCCGTTAGCGCAGGTGGTAGTGAATGGGCGAGTCTCGGCCCCGTTCGCGCTGGGACGGGGCACGCGACAGGGTTGTCCCTTGTCGCCGCTCCTGTTTGCATTGGCCTTGGAACCCCTGGCGGAGTGGCTACGGTGGCACCCTTCCATCCGTGGTCTCCGTTGGACCCCTGAGTATGAGGACCGCGTGTCCCTCTACGCTGACGATATCCTTTTGTACCTAGCCTCCCCGCGCAAATCACTGATTGTCCTGGTTGATGTCCTGCGCTCCTTTGGCCGTAACTCAGGCCTCGTCATCAACTGGGCTAAATCGTGTGTCTATGTGCTTTCCGGGGAGGCTCCCGTCCTCCCGCGGGGATGTCCGATCCAGATTGCCTCGCAGGGGTTTCGGTACCTGGGTGTCTATATCACGCTGGACCCGGCGGCCCGCTACGAGCGAAACTTGCTTCCCCCCCTCCAGCGCTTGAAGGAGGACGTCGCGCGCTGGCGGCACCTGCCGCTTTCGCCGCTCGGCCGGGCGGCATTGTTTAAGATGATGTCGTTGCCGCGCTTCCTGTACGCTCTCCAGAACACTATGGACCTAGTCCCGGCGCGCTACTTCCGTGAGGTGGAGAGTCTACAGCGCCGCCTGTTCTGGGACGGGAGGCCGCGTATAGCCCTGGCGAAGTTGACGCTCCCGTGGTATGACGGGGGGATTGCCCTCCCGGACATTAAGCGGTATTACTGGGCCTCCCAGCTAGCTGCAATTAATCACGGCCTCTATGGGCCCGCCTTGAACCCGGCATTTGAAATGGACAAGATGCTCCTGCCCGGTGGCGACTACAATCGAGCACTCTACTCTGGCGCGCCGGATCCCCGCTTGACGGGGCCCACGCGTGTCATGGTGCGGGTGTGGCACGCGGCCAATGCAGCTATGGGGTGGAAGGACCGTTTGACCCGGGCGTCGCCGTTGTATGCGCCTCAGCGGTTGGGCTCCCTGTGGACCTCGAAGGGCTTCGAGAAGTGGGACACGATTGGCATCAGTAAAGTGGGGGACCTCTGGACGAGAGGGGGATTTAAAACATTCGAGACGCTGCAGACGGAGTTTCAGCTGCAGGGCAGTGAATACTTTCGGTACTTGCAGGTCCGTCATGCGCTGGGCTCCGTCTTCCCAGACGCCGCCTCCGTCCCGGAGTCTTCCCCCCTGGAGGATAGAGTGCTGGATGGCCACGTTCCGGATAGCACGATCTCCCTCATTTACAAAAAACTGATTAATGACCGCTCGGGCCTGCTGACCGGCCTCCGTGAGGCGTGGGTTGCCGACGGGCTGGAGTTGGACGACGAAGACTGGATTTCCGCGGTGGCCTCCCCGAAGGAGGTGGCCATACCGGCTCGCCTTCGCTTCGTCCAGCTTAAGATACTCCACCGGGTTTACATGACGGGGCCAAGGCTTCTGCGTATGGGTTATGCTGAGGATGGGTTGTGTAAGCGTGGGTGTGGTGCTTTGGCGACTTTTTTGCATATTCTGTGGGAATGCCCGAAGGTGGAGCGATTCTGGCGTGGTGTGCATGAGGTCCTGCGTCTGGTTACACATGACGCACTGTTGCCTGAAGCGAGGAGATGCCTGCTGAATGTGTGGGAACCAACTGACTACTCGGTTCCGCAGACGCGATGGGTGACTCTGGGATATATGATAGCTAAGCGTGACATCGCTCAACTGTGGGGATCCCAGCGGCCCCCGGCGGTGTCGGCCTGGAAAGAACATATGGATTGGTGCATGTTCCGAGAAAAGGTGGTGTATGTGGCGAGGGGCAAGCCTGGGGCGTGGGTGAAAATATGGGGCCCCTGGAACGCCTACCGCGGGGGTATTTGCGAGCCACCACTGCTGCCTGCTGCCTCACCGGCTCCGTCCCCCTAGTTGACCCCCTCCCCCAGTCCCGGGCACAGAGTTCCCCCAGTCCTGGACTTGTTTCCCTTCCCCCTCTTCAGATTCCTGTGGATGGTCGGGGTCCCTCATTCGAGGAGCACGTGTGATTACCTTCGATTGCGGGTTGCCTTGCGGGTGTGTTTTTTTATGTTGTTGCGTGTGTATAAAATGAAACCGTATTGTGGGCTTAGAGTCATGTGGCCCACGTCGTTGATGTCTCCTGATTTGCTTCTCTGTAACGCCAAGTGCCCTGTTGTAAGTTTGTCAGGTGCTCCTGTCACTCTAGCGGCCGGCCGGAAGGTTGTAGGCCCATACTTGTATATACTTGAGATTGCAATAAACGGTTTCAAAAAAAAAAAAAAAAAAAAGAGACGGCTCTCCTTCTACGTCCCCAACCGCCAGCTACGCTAAGCTGACCTCTCACTCGCCACCTTCCCGCGCATCCGAAGAACAACCACCGGTGGGAGATCCTTCTCCCACCTCGCCGCCAAGACATGGAACACCCTCGCACTGAGCCTACGACAGACCCAAGACCTGCTGACCTTCAGGAGGATGCTTAAGACCTGACTGTTCGATCAGTAGCGCCCCCCCCAGCGCCTTGAGACCCTTGTGGGTATGTAGTGCGCTCTACAAATGACTTGCGAACCACAAATTTAGCTGAAAAAATCATTTTTTCCACACATTTTTGTGTGGGAAAGATGTGGATCACCCGGCTGACACTAATTTCCTACCACCCAGCGTTTCCCCAGGTCTCATGATAAAAATGGTGCCTCACTCGTGTGGGAGGCCCAAGTAACCGCAAGGGCCCAAACCGTATTGAGGAGACATCAAAATTGCCTATCACAAAACATTTTGGGCACTTGCCTTTTGCGGGTACTTGGGCCTCCCACACGAGTGAGGCACCATTTTTATCGTGATACCTGGGGGAATGCTGGGTGGTAGGAAATTTGTGTTAGGCTGGTGATCCCACAACTTTCCCACACAAAAATTTGTGGAAAAAGTGATTTTTTCAGCTAAATTTGAGGTTCGCAGGGGATTCTGGGTAAGAAAACATTGGGGGATCGACGAAAGCCATACCTCCCTGGAATTTCCCGGGTGTCTAGTTTTCAGAGATGTGTGGGTTTGGTAGATTTCCCTAGCTTGCCGCCGAGCACGGGGCCAAAAACCCAGGTGACCCCCCCTTGCAAAACCTGGTGTTTTGTGATAGGCAATTTTGAAGTCTCCTCAATACATTTTGGGCCCTTGCCTGTCGCGGGTACTTGGGCCTCCCATACGAGTGAGGCCCCATTTTTATTCGGAGACCTGGGGAAATGCTGGGTGGTAGGAAATTTGTGTCAGCCTGGTGATCCCTCAACTTTCCCACACAAAAATGTTTGGCAAAAGTGATTTTTTCAGCTAAATTTGAGCTTTGCAGGGGATTCTGGGTATGGAAACGTTGGGGGATCCACGCAAGCCATACCTCCCTGGAATCCCCCGGGTGTCTTGTTTTCAGAAATGTGAGGGTTTGATAGGTTTCTCTAGCTGGCCGCCAAGCACGGGGCCAAAAACCCAGGTGACCCCCCTTACAAAACTAGGTTGTTTTGTGACTAGGCAATTTTGATGTCTACTCAATACGTTTTGGGCCCATGCCTGTCGCGGGTGAGGCACCATTTTTATCGGGAGACCTGGGGGAATGCTGGGTGGTAGGAAATTTGCGTTGCCCTGGTGATCCCACGTCTTTCCCACACAAAAATGTGTGGAATAAGTAATTTTTTTTCAGCTAAATGTGAGGTTTGCATGGGGAGGTTGGGTAAAAAAAAAAAACAGTGAGAGCCACGCAAGTCATTCACCCTTGTACTTCCCCCCCACTTGTCTACTACTCAAAAATGTGAAGGTTTGCCTAGGTGACAACTGAGCTAGGACACAAAGTCCCCTGCTACTCATTTTGACAAAAAAAAGGTCTTACAAACGGCCATTAAACCGCCACAAATATAACTCTAACACTAATTTGATAAAGCTAATCCACCAATTACACTGGTTGGTTTTAGCACCTCCAGAAACACTGACTTCAAAGCACAAATACTTATCAAAGTATATAAATATTGAAGCCAAGCCTTCTGAAGGGGAGCCATAAAGCCACAGCAAGGCACCAACCACTTTATGGTCCATTCACACGCCATTCACGCACCACACACAAGACTTCCATTCCGCCAGCCACAGGCCCAATCAACCAGATCACTTGCACTCACATAAAAATACCGCCACCATGCAAGGGCCCATCACATTCATACACCAGAAGACAGAATGAGTTTGACTACATTTTACCACCTGTAAAGTCTCCCCCTCCTTCTTCCTAAACATTACCAAACGCATGCCGAATGAACCTTTTCTAATGGCTCCCATGACAGCCACATAAGGTTCAGGAAGACATGTCTTTCATGCGCCTTGAGCACACTCACTGTGCTCAATCCAACTCCTTCCAGTTTGTGGATGCAAGTTGGGGGGTGCCCGAGTATGACGCAAAGTCATTCCTCGAGTTGAGCAAGCATATCTACCTTTGAAACTAAGGCAAACATGCTGGAAATTTTCAAAAGCTTTCTAAAGATAACATTACAAACTATGAAGATCGGATGAATGTGAAACACGGGTAGTCCATGACAATGTAGCATATGTCCAATCCACTGTTATGGGCAGTGACTGTAATGCACTTATCATACAGCAAACTGACGATCTACTAAGTTCTAACGGAGGATGAACATGGCAAGAAGCATTGACCCATAAGTACTACAGTAAATTCAGTGTGAGTGTGGCAGCAATGGATTTGAATCCATGGGTGAAGATAAAGTCATGACGTGTATTTATACTACCTTTACTATCTGCCTTCTACCTTTGCAATATTCCTCGGAAAGCGCACCTACCGTAAGCTGTTCTAATCCGTTCGTGTGTCTGTCCTCATCAGAGTCCTGACTAATCCTGTACAATTGTCAAGAGACCCTATACTAATGCCTTCCATCTCTTGCTACTTGAAGCTTGAGTAAACATTTCTGTCACGTGCTATCGATGCTCTCACTATGCTCAATCCAACTCCTTCCAGTTTGTGGATGGAAGTTGGGGGGTACCCGAGTATGCCGCAAAGTCATTCCTCGAGCTGAGCAAGCATATCTACCTTTGAAACTAAGGCAAACATGCTGGAAATTGTATGGCAAGACCGGAGGCTCATATTATGCTTTCTTAACTTGTCTTTATTCAAATAGCAGCCATGATAAGCACTAAAACTACAGTTACCAGAGGGCCAAGCAAAACAACTGGCCAATGGGAACGCAATAAATCAGAATATTATAACCAATCAGGCTGTAGCCACATGTATAGCGTCATTACTGACTGCGAACAGTCCTCTTTTCTTGCTGCTCGCAGTCAGATAAGTGCCTTCTCTTCGTTGCTCGGCTGTTTATGCATTTATATGGTTCTTTCAATGTTGACTATTGTTATTTATTGTGTCGTTTATTGAATGCCTCAAATTGACCGAGTTATTTTTTGGTTATCTCGCGTTCGCGCTGCTTAGCGCTCAGCTGTTTCCCTCTCTCGCGCGCTTCGACATTTGAGCTTACCGCGTCGCGCGTTGTCTGCCTACCGTTCTTTGCCCTCAAGAGCGTGCATCTCTATTCCAACGGCACTTTCCATTCCCGGTGAATTCTGTTGTTTCCTGCCCTCGCGCGCGCGTTAACATTTCGTTTTAACGTGTCACGTGGCGGCTGCTTCACATTCCTTTTCCCTCAGAGCGCAAGTCTTTCTGACGATGCTTCTCTCCCGGTGATTTCTCTGAGCCTGGTTCCTCTTCCCTAATTAACTCCTCCTTTTGTGGGAGTGTCTTGTGCTGGTTTCTGCCTAATTTCAGCCTCCGGCTCCTCACGGTCCTTCAGGTTAACCCTTGCTCTACTTTGGCTCCTCATTTCTTCTCTAATGGAACTCGACAGCTCTTCAGGGTCCGACCTGCATAATGAGGAAAGCGAAGCCTTTAAAAGTGACTTAAATACATTTATTAATACTTCTGTGGGGAATGCTGTTGAAGCATCCATGAAACGCTTTTCCAAAGGATTGGAAAACTCTATGCTCAGTCTGTTGTCTAAAGCTTTGGCCCATTCTGCGGGGATAGCAGAAAGAAAAATTGGTACCCTCTGTGTAGTCTAATATCTCCAAAAATGCATCACGATTGATTAGCGAGGCTCCCTCGCACCAGAATGAGGACTCTGTTCCTCCGAGGCCTCCTTCTAAGGAGGGGTTGTCATCTTCTTCTGACGGAAAAAGAAAATCAAAAGCTAAACATGTTGAGATACCTAAAAAATTGGGGAGTTCCACAATTATGGACACAGACGATGATATGGGTGATGCAGACGACGATTTGTTTGACGTTTTTGACGTCTCAGACCCTCCTTCCCCCCCTTCTAAGAAACTCAAATCCGACTCCTTTGCATTGACTTCGGTTTTGGATTCTGATGGAGTTCCCATGTTTGATCCTTCCACAATCCGTCATCCCAACTCTACAGAGTGTTTCCCAGCTTCGCATGTTGTCGATTATATTTCAGCCCGTTCTAGATTAAAATCTGAATGTCCCAAACCTTCTTTACCTTCCAACATTACAGTTGCTCCTTGCATTGACCAACATCTCCTTACCTTTTTCTCAAAATTTGGCAAAGACCCCTGCAAATGGGTAGACAAAGCTTGGTCCACCTGCCAGGACAAGCTTTTGGATGTAATGGGCCCTTTGGCTCGCATTTTTGACCTAGCAGAAACTGCTCGCTTGGAGGGTCACGATTTGAATGCTGAGGACATTTCTTTGTGGGTCTAATGAGCCTTCTGTCTTTTAGGCAACGCCAATGCGGCTATCACTCACGAACGCCATAAAGGGCTTCTTATCAAACTTGATCCAAAGTTGGTTAATCTGGCTCCTCTATATCCTGGCATCAAGGCAGATGGACTTTTGTTTGGGGATTCCTTGATCAAGGACCTCAGTAAATTCGTCACTACCTTTGCCTCTTTGGATAAGGCTCAACAGTCTATTAAAAAAGTATTTTCCCCTCGAGTTTTTGGGAGGGCCGGCAGAGGCAGGAGTCGCTCTTCCGGCCGCTCCTATCCAAATCAAGGCTCCAGAGGCTCCTTCAACACAGGCTACCAGGAGTACAAACCACAGTTCTACCCTCAGCAAGGTCGTGGATACAGAGGTCGTGGACAGAAAAATTTCTGACACAACAGCAACCAACAAGGTAGGTCTTCCTCCAGTGGGGGGCCGTTTAAAACACTTTGTCCAAAAATGGTGCACTCTCACCGCAGATCCCTGGGTTCTAAACTCCGTCCAAGGTTATCTTATAGAGTTCTACGCGCCACCTTCCCAAACTACTTTGCCTCCTGCTCTAGTTTTTTCGGCAGACATGTCTCATCTCATTTCCGTGGAGATCCAAAACCTTCTCCAAAAACAGGCCATTCTAATCACCCCCCTAGATCTGTCAGGGTTTCTCAGTTCCATTTTCCTTGTTCGAAAGAAAAACAAGAAAATGTGTCCTGTTATAAACCTAAAGTGGTTTAATCAATTTGAGATGTATCGCCTTTTCAAGATGGAAACTATCATTCATTTACGAGACACTCTGCGCCCAAACGACTGGATGGTCAGGTTAGACTTGCAAGACGCTTATCTTACCATTCCTATTCACGCTCCTCACACCAAATTCCTTCAATTCCAATGGTTAGGTGTCACCTACCGTTTTTGCTTCCTTCCGTTCGGCCTTTCGTCAGCACCATGGTGCTTTACAAAAATCATGAAACCAGTAGTGTCTTACCTACGGTCGCTCTGGATCAGACTGATCATTTACCTAGACAACATTCTGCTCATGAACACCGACAAGCAGAATCTCTTGTCAGATTTGAACACCACTCGATCTCTATTTCTGGATCTGGGTTTCCTTCTCAATATTGAAAAGTCAATGCTCATTCCTTCTCAGAGTATCGAATTTCTGGGTTTTCTCGTGGACTCTTCCACGGCGTCTCTTCTGCTCCCACAGTCGAAGGTCTCGACCATATAGTCAGAGATTTCTCATGTCCTTCAAACCTCCCTGATCTCCCTCAGATCTCTCGCACAGATCGTCGGCCTCCTCTCTGCTTCCATCCAGGCTATCTTCCCTGGGCCGCTTTATTATCGCCCCCTTCAACGTCTAAATATTCAGCACCTCTGCCAAGGTCTGGCTTATTCCGAAGTCATCGCTTTAGATAAAGAGTCTTGTGTCGAGCTCCAATGGTGGATAGACCATTTAGATGCTTGGAACGGACGAGCTATCTTTGCTTCGGCCCCAGATCTTGTATTAGAATCCGATGCAAGCCTATCGGGTTGGGGCGCCCGTTGTGGTCCAATATCGACTGGCGGTACATGGTCTCGCGAGGAGTCGAAATTGCACATCAATTGTTTAGAGATGCTGGCAGGCTCCTTTACGATCCAAAGCCTCATGAAAAACAGAGTACACTTGTTAGACCTGCCAGTCCTCTGGCAGTCTCCTCCTCATTTTTTCTTCCTTTACCCTCTAATTTTTCTGTCCACTAGTTTTTTTGGCGCCCCATTATCACTAATTGATGGTGTGGCGCAAGGTGCTTCCCTAAAATGGAGGGAGGGAGAGAGCTCTTCCACAAAATGGTGGCCTAAAACTGTCACCTCAGAACCTGGGCCATAGGCTGGCATGAGGAGTTCCAGAACCTTCTGGGCCACTCTGGATAGTCAGGGCCCAGACTATATATAGAGGTGAGTTGCGTCGGCCATTTTAGGTGGGGTGGAAGGTGTGAAGTGAGGTGGTCAGGAGCAAGGCACCTGAGTGGGGAGGTAGGTGCGCTGGGGGGGAGAACTGACTGTTCTTAGGGCCTGCTGTTTCTCCCCCCACAGTTGATACTACCCCCTACCTCGTGACCTAGCCTTGCCTTCAACCTCTAACTCTGGGATCACGTTAACCGTCTGTGTTTCCCGCCTAGTCAGGACCCCTGAAGAGAACTGAGTGAAAGAGTGACCTTCACCGACCTTATCCACCATTTTCCTGACTTTGCTTAGCTGAGGCGACCCTGTGAGAGTAGGGGGCGCTGGGTGTCAAACTATTCACCACCCCTCAAACGGTAGACCTGGCCTTAATTTCTACACCCCCCATTGAGGAGATCCTTAAAGAACTCACCACTGTGGCCTGGGGGCCAGACAGATTGTCCCTGCTATTGCTAGGGCCCGCGGAGAAGCCCGGGGCCCTGTCGCTGACGTCACAGCTGAGTTTGCGTGGTCCCCAGGGCTGAGGAGGCCGCTAGAGTTCAGGGAGGGCCTTGTTAGGCCGAGCAGACTAATCGAGGCCGCGTAGTCGAATCCGATCGTCTGGCCTGCTTGGCCCTGCAACTACCCCGGAGTGGGGGAAGCGGTCGAACCATGGCCCAGTGAATTCGTGCCAGTGTAATACTAAACGTTGGCCCCCAGAGTGGAAATAACTGCCTCCCCAGTCAACATGAGTCCCCTACGGAGGTAGCCAGTTCAATGCTCAGTGCTTTGTCCCCTTGATGAAAAGCATAAGTGAAGCGCTATATTTAATGACTCTACTCAAAGTACGATGTGATCGCTAAGAGAAACGCTATATTTAATGTCTCTACCTGAAGTCCTATGTGATCCATAAGTGAAGCGCTATAGTTAATGACTCTACTCAAAGTACTATGTGATTGCCAAGTAAAGCGCTATGTCTAAAGACTCTATTTAAAGTGGTAGGAAATCGCTATGTGAAGTGCTATGTTTAGACACTCTATTTAAGGCGCTATGAAATCGCTATAGGTAGTGCTATATTTAATGTCTCTATCCAAAGCACTATTGAATTGGCAGTACTGTGATTGATCATCAGGTGGCGTGCTTGATTTAATAACAGATTTAAAATGTCTATGCAATGCCAATCTGGTCACGAAGAAATGTTTAGACCCTAATGTGAAGCGGATAATAGCTAATTAGGGCCATTTGAAAGGAAAGGAAAAGAATGATAAAAGAGAAGATAAAGCTTTTCTAATTTCTCTAAATTCCTTGGTGTAGTGTCGTTTTTAGTGGTGGTACGCTGGAGTGCTGAGTTGAGTGGAATGCAAGCACGACATAGTACTCCAGAATGAAGCCTTATCACCTGAGCCAAGCTACCAAAGGTCTTTAGGTCCATCAAGTTGGTGTTCAGCGGTGGGATTCTGAGCTTGTGCTTGCGTCCACTTATCAGCAATTCAGTGTGCGCCACGCACCCTACACCGGATTTTTGTTTTTATTGGAGTTTTCTCCAGGTTGTGTCCCTGATTTGATTTCCTGAAATTATCCCTGTCCTGTGGTGTGGCTTTTTCTTGAAAGAAGGTTCTTTTTACCTTCTGAGTCCTTTTCCGCATTGGTTAGGGCCCCATCTGGCAGGATGGAGTTTGAGCTGGGTGGTCTAGAAGAGTACACTGTGACCCAGTAAAAGGAATTCTGCCAGGAGAGGGGGGTATTTTTCAAGCGGGGAGCAAAGAAAGAGGAGCTCCAGACTAGCTTGAGAGCCTGGGTGATGGCCCACCCTAGCGGGGGACAGGAGGAGGAGGGACCAGAACCGGACACCACGGAAGGGACAGAATCACTTATTCCCCCTGAGAGCAGCAATATGGATGCAGGACCCAGGGCACCTTCAAGGGCCGGTAGTAGCGCTTCAGGGGGAAGCCTGTCTTCGGCTGATTTAGCCGACAGGAGGGAGGAGAGGCAATTCAGTATGGAATTAGCCCGCTTGGAGAAGGAGAGGGAAGAA
This sequence comes from Triturus cristatus, assembly GCF_964204655.1. Taxonomy (NCBI): domain Eukaryota; kingdom Metazoa; phylum Chordata; class Amphibia; order Caudata; family Salamandridae; genus Triturus; species Triturus cristatus. The sequence goes on along the minus strand of NC_140589.1, from coordinate 1,078,428,104 downwards.
CGGAGGTTCCTTCATGAGCTCCATTTGAGAGAATTGGATCTCAAGGCCCTTCAGTTCGGGGCCCCCAGTAGTCCTGCTGGTGGCAGCGTACAGAAAGAAGTCACCAGGGAACCTAGACCCCACTTGCCAAAGGACGTAGTTGCCAGCTACGGTGTTGGGGACGACATCGCCAAGTGGTTGGCTGCATATGAGGTCTACTTACGAGCCCATGGGATCCCGGAAGCTCAGTGGGGGGGTGGTCTGTACAGGTACATGCCTCCGGTGGGGAGGGATGCCCTTTTAGCCCTAGAACAACGGGAGCAGACCAATTACCCCACCATGAGGGTCGCTTTGATTAGGAAGTTTGGGCTGACCCCTGAGAAATACAGGCAGAGATTCCGGGGTAGCCAAAAGCTGGCTGCCCAGAATTGGGTGGATTTTCTGGACTACGCCAAAAAGACTTTGGAGGGCTGGGTTCAGGGCAGTGAGGTGAAAGACTACGAGGGGTTGTATAACCTATTTTTGAGGGAGCACCTCCTCGAGAAAAGTTTTCCGGAGCTGCGTCCACACCTGGTGGACAGCAAGCTGACTAATCCTAAGAAGCTTGCGGAGGAGGCGGACATCTGGGCTAGTACCCGGGTGTCTTCAAAAGGAATTGGGGGGAATTCCCAAGGGACTGGACAGGGCGCTCCCCAGAAGAAAGAGGGGGGGAGACAAAAAGAGGGAGTTCCCTAAAGGCCCCCAAAAGAATTCGCAGGGAAAGGGATCAGGATTCCCTCCTAAGGTTGGCCCCCAAAACCCCCTTATCCTGACCGTAGTCAGCAGACTAGGGTTGTCCGTTGCTATGAGTGTGGCGAGATTGGGCACTACAAGGAGGATACCAAGTGTCCCAAGAGACCACACCCTCCCACTGGAGGAAAGACCCATGGGGTGGCGAGTGTAGTGCTCGGGGAGGAGTTGCCCCTAGATAAGGGAGGTGAGTGGGCAGGGCTAACATTAGTGTCCCTGGGAGATTGCGAGATGGTTCCTAAGACCCATGTGCCCCCGAATACCACCAACTACAGGCAATGGGTCACCATCAATGCCCAGAGGGTGGAGGCTCTGAGGGACACAGGAGCAAGCAGGACTATGGTAAGGAGTCAGCTGGTGTCCCCAGAGCAGGTGGTTCCCAACGTAGTCCACCCGGTTGTGATGGCTGACAACCGAGAGGGTCACTATCCGGTGGCCCAGATTCCCTTTGAGTGGGGAGGGGTTACGGGTCCTCTACGAGTTGCGGTAAGCCCTGCTATGCCGGTCGACTGTTTGTTGGGAAATGACCTTGAACATACGGCCTGGAAGGAGGTTGAGTTCAAGGCTCATATGGAGATGTTGGGTTCGCCTGAGTGGACTTGTGCCAACACGCGGTCTGTGACTGCCCGAAGGGGGAGTTCACAGAGGTTGGAGCCTGGGACAAAGGCCCAACCAGCTGCCTAAAAGGGTAAACGGAGACAGGGGAAGCCTGCCCCGGCATACGCACCTCGTAAGGTGGATGGGGCAACTGAGGTGGTCCCGGAGTCCACAGAGGGGGGATGTGACTACCCTGGAGGGCTTACCTACCCCTGCAGAATGGCAGGTGGAGGGAGGACCTACCAGGGAGGAGTTTTGTCGGGCCCAGAAGGAGTGCCCCACCCTTGAGGGCTTACGGCGGCAGGCCGAAGCCCAGGCAGTGGGTAACGATTCGGGGAACTTCCACATATACTGGGAAGATGGACTCCTCTATAGCGAACCCAAGGCTCCGGTGCATGGATCATCCCGGGCCTTGGTGGTTCCCCAGCGTTACCGAGCCTTCCTTTTGGAATTGGCTCACGAGATACCCTTGGCAGGACACTTGGGACAGGACAAGACCTTTGCTCGGCTTGTCCCTCACTTTTACTGGCCTCAGATGAGGATTACGTCCGACACTTTTTGTAGGACGTGTGTTACCTGCCAAGCTAGTGGGAAAACAGGGGTGAAGCTGAAGGCTCCCCTGGAACCACTGCCTGTCGTTGACACCCCCTTTGAATGGGTGGGCATCGACATTGTTGGGCCATTGGATCCACCAACGTCTGCCGGTCACAGCTTTATCCTGGTTCTGGTGGATCATGCCACCCGGTACCCAGAGGCTATTCCTCTGAGGACCATTACCGCACCTGCGGTGGCACGGGCCCTGATGGGGATTTTCACCCGGATGGGGTTCCCCAAGGAAGTTGTATCTGACAGAGGTACCAACTTCATGTCAGCATACATGCGGGCTATGTGGAAAGAGTGTGGAGTCAGTTACCGGTTCTCCACCCCCTATCACCCCCAGACCAATGGTCTGGTGGAGAGGTTTAACAAAACCTTGAAGGGCATGATCAGAAGTCTGCCCGAGAGCCTGCGGAGGAAATGGGACGTCCTCCTGCCTTGTTTGCTGTTCTCCTACAGGGAGGTACCACAGAAGGGAGTGGGCTTCAGCCCCTTTGAGCTGTTGTATGGACACCCTGTTCGTGGACCCCTCAGCCTGGTGAAGGATGGATGGGAAAAGACTCCCAGAAAACTTCCCCCGGATGTGGTGAGTTACATGCTGGCCTTTCGTAGCCAAATGGCTAGGTTGTGGAAGCAAGCTTCCGAAAACCTAGAAGCCAGCCAGACGGTCATGAAGGAATGGTATGACCAAAATGCTCACCCGGTGGAGCTGGAGCCTGGCCAGAAGGTGTGGGTCACGGAGCCTGGGGAGCTTAGCGCCCTCCAGGATCGCTGCTCAGGCCCCTTTGAGGTGATTGAGAAGAAGGGCAAGGTCACCTATGTGGTGGATCTTAAGACCTCCAGGCAGCCCCATCGGGTGCTCCATGTCAACCGCCTCAAGCCCCCTCAAGAGAGATCAGAGGTCACTTTGATGATGGTGACTGATGGGTCAGAGGAAGAGGAAAGTGAACCTCTCCCTGATCTTTTCGCGGCCCAAGAGAAGGATGGGTCGGTAGAGGGAGTGATCCTCTCACCATCTCTAACTCCCAAACAGCGGAGAGACTCCCGCCAGGTCCTGGAGCAGTATGCTTCACTGTTCTCACTTATCCCGTGAAGGACTCATCTGTGTACCCATGATGTGGACACAGGGGACAGCCCACCTGTGAAGTCCAAGTCCTACCGTTTGTCGGATAAGGTGAAGGCTAGCATCCATGGTGAAGTCACCAAGATGCTGGAGCTGGGAGTGTTTGAACCTTCAAGCAGTCCCTGGTCCAGTCCGGTGGTACTGGTACCTAAAGCTGCCCCACCGGGCACTACCCCGGAACTCAGGTTCTGTGTGGATTACAGGGGACTGAACTCTGTGACGAAGACCGATGCTCATCCTATCCCGAGGGCGGATGAGCTCATTGACCGGCTGGGAGCTGCCCAATATCTGAGTACCTTTGACCTTACATCCGAGTACTGGCAGATCTCCCTGGAGCAAAGGAAAGGTCAGCCTTCTCCACACCTGAGGGTCACTACCAGTTCTGCGTGATGCCCTTTGGGCACAAGAACGCCCCTGCCACTTTTCAGCGGCTGGTGAACCAGGTCCTCTCCGGGATGGAGGCTTTCTCGGCTGCTTACCTGGATGACATCGCCGTCTTCAGCAGCAGCTGGGAGGACCATTTGTGTCACCTTCAGGCTGTCCTTCAGGCCCTGCAGCAGGCAGGTCTGACGATTAAGGCTAGCAAATGCCAGTTCGGGCAGGGGTCGGTAGTGTACCTCGGTCACTTGGTGGGTCGGGGCAAGGTGCAACCCCTCCAGGCCAAGATCGAAACCATCATGGCCTGGGAGCCCCCAAGACTCAGACTGAGGTCCGAGCCTTTCTGGGCCTCACCGGTTACTACCGACGCTTCGTCAAGGGGTAAGGTACTATCGTGGCTCCCTTGACTGAGCTTACATCAAAGAAGCACCCTCGACGGGTAATCTGGACCGAGGTGTGTCAACGAGCCTTTGACACCCTGAAACAAGCAATGTGTGCGGCGCCTGTCCTCAGGACCCCTGACTTCTCCAAAGAATTCATCGTCCAAACGGATGCGTCGGAGCATGGCATCGGGGCAGTGCTGTCGCAGCTCAATGAAGAGGGTCTGGACCAACCTGTGGTTTTCCTATCCAGGAGACTACTCCCCCGGGAACAAAGGTGCAGTGCGATTGAGAGGGAGGCTTTTGCGGTGGTGTGGGATCTGAAGAAGTTGCGGCCATACTTGTTTGGCTCGCACTTCCTGGTTCAGACCGACCACCGACCCCTCAGGTGGCTGCTGCAAATGAGGGGTGAGAATCCTAAGTTGTTGAGGTGGTCCATCTCCCTACAGGGAATGGACTTTAGGGTGGACCATCGGCCAGGAGTGGACCATGCCAATGCTGACGGTCTCTCCAGGTATTTCCGCCTTAGTGAAGAGAACTCCCAAGGGATTGGGTAGCTCTCCCCACTTTCAGCTGGGGGGACGCGTGTTAGACCTGCCAGTCCTCTGGCTGTCCCCTCCTCATTTTTTCTTCCTTTACCCTCTAATTTTTCTAACCACTAGTTTTTTTGGTGTTGACTTAGAGGCTCTGGGCGCCCCATTATCACTAATTGATGGTGTGGCGCAAGGTGCTTCCCTAGAATGGAGGGAGGGAGAGAGCTCTTCCACAAAATGGTGGCCTAAAACTGTCACCTCAGAACCTGGGCCATGGGCTGGCATGAGGAGTTCCAGAACCTTCTGGACCACTCTGGATAGTCAGGGCCCAGGCTATATATAGAGGTGAGTTGCGTCGGCCATTTTAGGTGGGGTGGAAGGTGTGAAGTGAGGTGGTCAGGAGCAAGGCACCTGAGTGGGGAGGTAGGTGTGCTGGGAGGGGAGAACTGACTGTTCTTAGGGCCTGCTGTTTCTCCCCCCACAGTTGATACTACCCCCTACCTCGTGACCTAGCCTTGCCTTCAACCTCTAACTCTGGGATCACGTTAACCGTCTGTGTTTCCCGCCTAGTCAGGACCCCTGAAGAGAACTGAGTGAGAGAGTGACCTTCACCGACCTTATCCACCATTTCCCTGACTTTGCTTAGCTGAGGCGACCCTGTGAGAGTAGGGGGCGCTGGGTGTCAAACTATTCACCACCCCTCAAACGGTAGACATGGCCTTTATTTCTACACCCCCCCATTGAGGAGATCCTTAAAGAACTCACCACTGTAGCCTGGGGCCCAGAAAGATTGTCCCTGCTATTGCTAGGTCCCGCGGAGAAGCCCGGGGCCCTGTCGCTGACGTCACAGCTGAGTTTGCGTGGTCCCCAGGGCTGAGGAGGCCGCTAGAGTTCAGGGAGGGCCTTGTTAGGCCGAGCAGACTAATCAAGGCCGCGTAGGCCTGAAGCCGGTGTCTCCTGTCATCTGACGGGGGCGGACATTCAAGCGCCGCCCCCGCCGCTTCACCTGTGGCTGACTGGGTCGCGCCCCCGCAGGCCGCACTGTCATTGGCGGCTGCGGGTGCGCCCTGGCTGTGGTGCGTCGTCAGTGCGGAGCCTCGAGAGGTGTGACCGACCCGGACATCGCGGGGAATCCTGCACGGCTGACGGAGGATCTTCGCAAGGGCCGGTGAGGCCGAAGTCTGAGGTAAACCCTGGGGAGGAGGGCGGGAGGCCTGGGAGAAGCCCAGTGCACGCCCCTCCCCCAGGGAATCCGATCGTCGGGCCTGCTTGGCCCTGCAACTACCCCGGAGTGGGGGAAGCGGTCGAACCATGGCCCAGTGAATTCGTGCCAGTGTAATACTAAACGTTGGCCCCCAGAGTGGAAATAACTGCCTCCCCAGTCAACATGAGTCCCCTACGGAGGTAGCCAGTTCAATGCTCAGTGCTTTGTCCCCTTGATGAAAAGCATAAGTGAAGCGCTATATTTAATGACTCTACTCAAAGTACGATGTGATCGCTAAGAGAAACGCTATATTTAATGTCTCTACCTGAAGGGCTATGTGATCCATAAGTGAAGCGCTATAGTTAATGACTCTACTCAAAGTACTATGTGATTGCCAAGTAAAGCCCTCTGTGTATAAACTCCATTTAAAGTGGTAGGAAATCGCTATGTGAAGTGCTATGTTTAGACACTCTATTTAAGGCGCTATGAAATCGCTATAGGTAGTGCTATATTTAATGTCTCTATCCAAAGCACTATTGAATTGGCAGTACTGTGATTGATCATCAGGTGGCGTGCTTGATTTCGTAACAGATTTAAAATGTCTATGCAATGCCAATCTGGTCACGAAGAAATGTTTAGACCTTAATGTGAAGCGGATAAAAGCTAATTAGGGCCATTTGAAAGGAAAGGAAAAGAATGATAAAAGAGAAGATAAAGCTTTTCTAATTTCTCTAAATTCCTTGGTGTAGTGTCGTTTTTAGTGGTGGTACGCTGGAGTGCTGAGTTGAGTGGAATGCAAGCACGACATAATACTCCGGAATGAAGCCTTATCACCTGAGCCAAGCTACCAAAGGTCTTTAGGTCCAACAACGCTGTTCCATTCTCCTTCGCATGGACAATGTTTCTGCGGTCCCCTACATAAACCATCTAGGTGGTACCAAGTCCAAACCTTTAGCAGAGCTAGCAAAGAGTCTTTTGGAGTATTGCCTTTCAAACAAACTATCACTCAAAGTAGAGTATCTTCCTGGAGATCTCAACTCCATAGCAGATTGGCATTCTCGTTATCTTCGAGACTCCAGCCAGGGTTCTTTCTCAGGTTCGCCGCCAATCAGCCTCCCTGGTCATAGTAGTTCAGTTTTGGCAATCACAGATTTGGTTCCAGCCACTTCTGGGGATGACAGTGGACTTTCCGGTTCTTCTCCCTGTCTGCAACGATCTGCTCCTCAATCCCTTAGGCCTTCCTCACAATCTCGTCCTGGACAAATCCTTGCTTCTGTCTGCTTGGACGATCTCCAGTCTGTTCCTCCTGACCTCCTCATTTCGAAAGAAGTTTCTCTCTTTATCAGTAAAGCCTGGGCCCCAGGCACCTCCAAAGCCTACAAGTGTTCTTGGTCTTTATGGTCAAGCTGGTGTCTGGAAAGACTTATCGATCTCTTTTCAGCCCCTCTAAATGTTGTGGTCAATTTCTTATCTTCTGAAGCCAGTGCAGGTAAGACCTATAGAACGGTCAATTTATATAGGTCAGCCATTTCCCTCAATCACTGTCCTATTGATGGCAAACCTGTTGGAGTTCATCCACTCAATTGCCGCCTTCTACGAGGAGTACGTTTTTCCAAACCTCCGTTGGCTAAGTAGTCTAATTTATGGGATGTTAATTTGGTCCTTAAGTTATTTTCTGATTGGCCTGACAATTCTGCTCTTTCTCTGAAAATGCTCTCTGCCAAACTTACCATGTTACTTTGTCTTGTTTCCATTAAACGTGTTTCAGATGTTAAGGCATTAGATATTTCCTCTTGCCAGTTTTCTCCGACTGGTGTATTGTTTCAAGTTCATAAACGTACTAAAACAAATTTTAATTCTGTGTTTTACCCTTATTTCCCTTCCCATCCTAAACTATGTGTAGGTCAATGCCTCAAGGTTTACGAACAAAGAACCTCTGATCTCAGAACGTCCTCTCATTCCCAACTTCTCATTTCTTTTCACAAACCGCATCTTCCTGTTTCCTCTGCTACCCTGGTCCGTTGGGTTTGGTGAGTCATGTCCCTTGCGGGCATTGATGTCTCCATTTTTGGGACCCATTCCACCAGAGGAGCCATGGCCTCCAAAGCTTTTGGGCAGGCTCTCGTTTGGAGGACATTCTGAGATCTGTGGATTTGTCTAATGATAATGTTTTCCATATGTTTTATTGCAAGCTAGTTGTTTCTGCTGTTTCTTTGATTAATGATATGCTTTGAACAAGCATAATATGAGCCTCCGGTCTTGCCATAAAATGTAGATTTTCCTAGTAATTTATGACAGAAAGTCTTAATTTTATTGAAGACATGGAGGCGAGTATTATCCCGCCTCAACACTTCTAATCTGTGTTTCTCCCTCCCTACAGCGACTCCAGCGTTGCCTCCTGTATCTTCGTGATGGGACTAATAATCTGCAAGAGTGTTCTTCATCTCTTCATGACGCCTCTTCTTCCGGTTTGGCTTCCTCCTTTGTGATTCCTGCGTTTCGACTATCCTGGTTGGATATTGGTCAAGAGATTTGTTCCTGGACTTTAGCTTTTTGTATTGTTTTATCTATTGTTCCACTATTCATTGACTCTATCTGAGCTGCTCGCCAGCGAAAAGAGGACTGTTCGCAGTCAGTTATGACGTTATACATGTGGCACAGCCTGATTGGTTATGATGTTCTGATTTATTGCGTTCCCATTGGACAGTTGTTTTGCTTAGCCAACTGGGAACAGTAGTTTTAGTGCTTATCTTGGCTACCATTTGAATAAAGGCAAAATAAGAAAGCATAATACTCCCATCCTTGTCTTTAATAAAATTAAGACTTTCCATCATAAATTACTAGGAAAATCAACATTTTTAAAAGCTTTCTAAAGAGAACATCATAAACTATGAAGAACGGTTGAATGTGAAACACGGGTACTCCATGACAAAGTGGCATATGTTCTGTCCACCAGTATGTGCAGCATGGGGACTATAATGCACTTGTCAATTGGAGAACGAAACAACTACCACGTTCTGAAAGCAGATAAAGGTGTTGAGAAGTCCATGATTTCCTGAAGTGGAGGAACACATTTTCTGCACCTGCTTGCGTAGTGAAGGAGTGTCCCACAGACAGTAGGCATACATTCACATCAATTGAAAGGCTTACCTATTGGCAGCTCCACCTCAGTCAATTTCCCAGTATTTTGCTTTAGTATGATACAACATAAAGCAAGTAGGAAAACAGAAGGCAGGCTTACTTGGGCACTGGGGACAGCAAACTCGAGTCTCCTGCCTCTTTCCATGCATCGAGCACACTTTACAACGACGACGACGACAATTTGGGTATTGCAGGAATTCTATCAGCAAAGTGTCACTCCTGCAGCCTTGCCACGTCCTCCAGAACACATGAAGTGGAGGCTGCTGCTTCTGTAGCACTGAGACTTTCAATCACAAACAACTGAAAGTCAAGGAAAGACATGAGTCTTCCTGTGGTGGTCTGACTATAAACAACATACACATTGGATGTTGCCATCTGGATGAGGTGAGTAAAGAGTTTCTTAAACCAAGTGCGAGTTTTACGATTCGTATTGTATGGCTAAAGAACCCGGTTGTTCTTGTCCACTACGTCCATGTACTTGTTGTAATCAAGTATACAGGTGGGCTTGTGGACTTCGGCCATCTGACCCCAAACCGTGTCAGGGAAGTGCTCTCAGCATAAATTGTAGTGAGCACGTACATGTCACACCTATCTGAGAACTTGACTGCGAGCAGTTCGTTGGAACGCTCTGGGATTTCTGGAGTTTCTTGCAAACATTCTCCTGCGGGAATCCTTTGCGGCGACACCGAATTGTACCGCAAGCCACGGTGCCAGATTTGAAGAGCTCACTGAACAGCTCTACTCCTGTATAGAAATTGTCCACATAAAGGTTATAACCTTTGCAAAGAAGTGGCTGGACAAGCTCCCATACGATCTTTCCTGTGACCCCTAGCGTGGGAGGGCAACCTACAAGGTTAAGAGTTGTGTCCTTTCCTGTATACACTCTCAAGCTGTTCACATAGCCAGTCGAGCTCTCACACAGCATGTACCGCTTGATGCCATAGCGAGCGCATTTGCTCGGAATGTACTGCCTAAACAGGAGCCGCCCTTTATACAAGATCAAGGACTCATCAATGGCTATATTCTTTCCAGCAGTATAAACATCTGGAAACCTGCAGATAAATGTTCCATGACAGGCCAAATTTTGAACAACCTGTCATATTCTGGATGGTCCCGGGGCAATGCAGCAGAATTGTCATTGAAATGCAGCATGCGCTGCAATAGGAAAAAACTACCTCTGCTCATGTATGGTGCGAAGATGGGGGTTAACCAAACCGTGCGAGTAGACTAGTAGGATAGCAAGGTTGGTTTATGCACTGCCCCCATTTTAAGCGTGAGGCCCAAAAATATCTTCAACTCCCCTAAAGAAGTGGGAGTCCACTTGCGCACCCTAGAATGAGGCCCAAGAGTGCCTCCTTGCTCCCTCAGAAATAGTTCGGCACACAAATTTGTTTGCTGCACAATTTCGTCAAGTAAGTCAACATCCAAAAAGAGATGGACGTAGTCAATTGGCCAAAAATTTGCTGTATCGACTTTAAATCCTGCGTCACCAGTGCAAGGCGGAATTTGGGCCTGAACTAAATAGGGAGACTGCCAAGACAGCACTCCGTCTGTGCTTGCGGCCGCACGTGCCTGCACTCTGGGTTGCTCTAACCTGCTACTGGTGTCCTGCTGCACAGACTGTGCTGGCAAAGGGACAGCACGACTGACATCGTCTTCTTCAGAGTCGCTGGAAGATGAGTCGTCGGATGGAACTGCGCCGACTGAAAAATCACTCCCAGATTCGGCTCCATTGTCCTCTCCCTCAGATGCTGTCTCAGTATCTGTTGTCTCAGTCTTAGGGCCTGGGCAGCATTCATCCAAAGATATGCTATCTCTGCTAGTTCCTCAAACTATCCTTTAAAAAAAAAGAAATTTACATTTGTTTTTATTGAATTTAATAACAATCATACATACAGTACCGATTAATAAATTGATTAGTTACTCATACCTTTGTACATGATACAGGGGTCCGCAAAGCATATACATTAATTGATCACATCTCTGTCAGCATTCCTGCGCATTTCCAACTCCACCATTGGGGATATACATATGTCTCCGCAATAAAAGTTCCATTTGGACCATTTCCTGTCCCATTTTTTGGGGCACCCCTGGGTTATAAACACTTCGTTCTCTGCTATCATGCATCTGTCTAATTCTTTCGCTCACATAGAAATGGAGGGCGGAGTTGCCCCCCCCATCCCCCGCCAATTCCCGCTTGACCAATGTGTATCCTAGTGTCACCAGCAGTTGTTCGAGTTCAGTAAGGTCAGTTGCGTGCCGTATGTTTAGTAGTCCCAGTTGTGGTGTCAGAACTACCTTTTTTCCCAGTGCGGTCTGTATGTGATTTGTGGCTTCTTCCCAGAGATAATGAATAGCAGGGTAAACCCAGATAGTGTGGTAGAAGGTGGCTGGCTGTTGGCAGCCCCTCAAACAGAGGACATCAGGTCTTGCGCCTATTTTAGCCAAGGTAATCCCTGTCATATAGCACCGGTGGAGACCCCAAAGCTGTATCAGTCTAAATCAGAGTGTGATGGCTGCTTCCCTAGGGCATATAAGGGCCGCTCGCCAATCCTCATCATCAATCGGTCCCAAGTCTCCCTGCCACTGCTCTCTAAGTTTACTGAAGGTATCAGGCAGATTGTTACAGAGTTTTTTATATGTTAAAGATATATCTTTCGAGTGCAGTGGCCCATCTAGCAAGCGATCTTCTAATGGCGATGATTCTGGTTTGTCCTTGAAGTTTGGAAAGGCCGTCTGTAAGGTGTGTCGTATTTTCAGATATTTGAATATTTCCCTTTGAGCCATTTGGTGGTGTCTCCGGAGTTCCTCAAAACTAATTATCGAACCCTTTTTAACCAAATCCCTTACCACTGAAATTCCAATCATGTCCCATTTGTCGAACCCAGGTTGATAACACAGCAAGCCCAGTTTCTGGGCGTACACAGTGGCGTTGCTTTGGTCCACCATCACCCGAAGCAGGTCCCCCACAGAAACTGGAGCAAGATCACCGCCGACCAGCTCGCCACCACCCTCAGCCAGAGCCCACCTGTCAGGACAATGGACCCCAACACAGCAGCCCGCAACCTCACGCAGTGGCTGACCTCATGTGCCGACGACCTCGCCCCACTGAAGAACCCACTCACCAGGCCCAGAAGCAAGAAGGCCCCCTGGTTCACCGACGAACTCAAGGACTCCAAGAAGGCCTGCCGCACCCTCGAGAAGGCCTGGCTCCTCAACAAGACCGCCGACAACATGACCGCCCTCAAACTCGCCACCCGAAGACATCACCAGCTCATCCGCACCACCAAGAAGAAATCTCTGAAGGAACGACTGGACAACAACGCCCATGACAGCAAGGAGCTCTTCACCATTGTCAAAGAGTTCTCCAACCCCAGCACCGTTAGCAACGACATCACTCCTTCACAAGACCTCTGCGACTCCCTCGCTTCGTACTTCCACTGGAAGATTGCCGACATCCACAACAGCTTCGGCGCTCCACCCCCGCACCCATCGGTCGAACCCACGCTCCCCACCACCACCCTCCAGACATGGACCGAGGTGACCCCCGAAGACACGACCCGCATGATGAACACCATCCACTCCGGATCTCCGACCGACCCGTGCCCCCACCATGTCTTCAACAAGGCAGCCTCCACCATCGCACCCCACCTCCGAGACATCATCAACACCTCCTTCGACACAGCCATCTTCCCAGAGAGCTGGAAGCATGCCGAGCTCAGTGCACTGCTGAAGAAACCAACAGCGGACCCGACCGACCTGAAGAACTTCCGCCCCATCTCACTCCTTCCCTTCCCTGCCAAAGTCATCGAGAAGGTCGTCAACAAGCAACTGGCCGCCTTCCTCGAGACGAACGGATCCCTCGACCCATCGCAGTCCGGATTCAGAGCCAACCACAGCACCGAGACCGCCCTCATCGCAGCCACCTACGACATCCGAACCCTGCTCGCCAACGGCGACACAGCAGCACTAATCCTCCTAGACCTCTCCGCAGCATTTGACACTGTCTGCCACCGCACCCTACTCCAACGCCTCAACGACACCGGCATCCAAGGGAAGGCCCTGGAATGGATCACTTCTTACCTCACCGGCAGAACACAGAGAGTCCGCCTCCCCCCGATCCGTTCTGAGGCCACCGAGGTCATCTGCGGCGTCCCGCAAGGATCATCGCTCAGCCCCACCCTCTTCAACGTCTACATGAAAGCCCTCGCTGCCATCGCACGCCAACACAACCTCAACATCATCTCCTACGCCGATGACACCCAGCTGATCCTCTCCCTCACCAGAGACCCCGACACCGCCAAAACCAGCCTACACGAAGGGATGAAAGACGTCGCCGAATGGATGAACATCAGCCGCCTGAAATTGAACATGGACAAGACAGAAGTCCTCATCCTTGGACCGTCGCCCTCCGCATGGGACGACTCCTGGTGGCCCCCGTCCCTAGGCACCGCACCCAAGCCAACGGACCACGCTCGCAACCTGGGCTTCATCCTGGACTCTTCCCTATCGATGACCAGACAAGTTAACGCCGTCTCCTCATCATGCTTCCACACCCTCCGCATGCTCCGCAAGATCTTCCGATGGATCCCGCCCGAAACCAGGAAGACTGTCACCCAGGCCCTCGTCACCAGCAGACTCGATTACGGAAACACCCTCTACGCCGGAACAACAGCCAAGCTTCAGAAAAGACTTCAGCGCATCCAGAACGCCTCCGCCCGACTCATCCTGAACGTTCCCCGACGCAGCCACATCTCGAGCCACCTGAGAGACCTGCACTGGCTCCCTGTCAACAAGAGGATCACCTTCAGACTCCTCACCCACGCACACAAGTTCCTCCACAACCTGGGCCCAAGGTACCTCAACAACCGCCTGACCTTCTACACCCCCCCGCCAGCTACGATCCGTGAACCTCGCCCTCGCCGTCGTCCCTCGCATCCAGAGAGCCACCGCCGGAGGAAGATCCTTCTCCTACCAGGCAGCTAAGACATGGAACTCCCTGCCCGTACGCCTGCGGCTCACCCAGGACCACCTCGCCTTCAGGAAACAGCTCAAGACCTGGCTGTTCGAGAAGTAGCAGACCCCTCCCCCAAGCGCCTTGAGACCCTTCCGGGTGAGTAGTGCGCGATATAAATTCCATGATTGATTGATTAAGGGTGTTAGCCCAACCCAGTCGAGAGTTCACTTGGTGCCCAATCCCAAGTGTGTGTGAGGTGGGTCCAAAGTATCTACTTTTCCTAGTGCGTGAATATAGGGCACCGAAATAACCGGAGTGGTCTGTTTGGTACCTGTCTAGAGCATAGGCAGGATCGGTAGGGGGTGATATATCCAGTGGTTTACAGCTACCAGTTGTGAGGCCCAATAGTAGAGCTTGAGGTACGGTAGCGCTATGCCTCCGTCATACCACCTTTTCGTTAGTTTTTTCAGTGCCACACTGGGGGCCTTACCATCCCACAGCAACGTACGGACCTCACTCTCCACTGCTGCGAAATATGCATCTGGGACTCGGTTTGGGCTGTTCTGAAGAATATACAAAAAGCGCGGAAGGGCCAACATTTTGAAGAGGGCGGCGCGGCCCACTAGGGTTAGAGGCAGGGACAGCCAATGCTTTACATCTGTTCGTAGCCGAGCTAGCGGGGGCACTAAGTTAAAATTGTGAAAAAGAACCGGATCTGACATGACAAAGACTCCTAAATACCGGAACCCTTCTCTAGCCACTTCTATCGTACAATTTGCTGGAAGGCGAGGGATCTGTCCCCAAAGCACGAACAATGCTCCAATTGATTGCATACCTGGAATATTTCCCAAAGTTTGTGAATATGTTTAGAACAGCGTGTATGGATTTATAGGGGGAGGCGAGATACAATAGTATGTCGTCGGCATATAGGGATATTCGGTCTTCCTGGTCTTCTGCCCACTTCAGTCCCCGCACCATTTCGTCTCAACGTACCCACGCGGCCAGGGGCTCTAATATTAGGGAGAATATCAGTGGGGACAGAGGACACCCCTGTCTGGTGCCTCTTCGCAACGTAAACGCGCGAGATGTGTAGTTATTAACTCTCATTTGCCCCTGTATGTCGGTATACAGCAGTTTTACCCAACCAACAAATTTGGGGCCTAATCCCACCCTGTTAAGAGCTTCAAATAAGTATGGCCATTCTATAGAGTCGAATGCCATAGAGGCATCCAAAGACAGCACCACTGCGTCTTCCTCCAGGAATTCTCTGCGCGCTAGCACATTGTGGAGATGACGAATGTTAAGTGCTGTAGTTCTCCCAGGCCTACAACCCGATTGATCCAGGTGTACTAGGTAGGAAATAACTGCGACAAGCCATATCGCAAGGACTTTCACTAGGATTTTAGCCTCTACATTGATCAACAAAATAGACCTATATGAGCCACAACTGTCCTCAGGTTTCCCTGGCTTACGGATGACAGCTATGGTAGCCAGACGCTGGTCTGCTGGCAGCGTAGATGCGGGGCTACTTGAGAGGCCGTGACTTTTAGAAACTCGATGGGAGTGCCATTCGGCCCCATCGCTTTTCCCGATTTAATTTGAATCTCTTCATCCGTCAGGTCCTCATCAAGGGTGTCTCTGATTCCGAGAAGGTCGGCACATCACTGTCTGAGAGGAGTTGGCATGAGTCTTCTGCCGTGTACGTGGTAGAAGAAGAGTATATATTTTCTAAGTGATCCGTGAATGCCTCGGCTATGTCCCAGGGATGGGTAAGTGTCTCGCCCCCTGGGAGTGTCATCCTGGACATCCATCTCGTACCTTGTTCTCACTTCTCCAACCACGCTAGGGTTTTGCCAGGCCTGTCCCCCAATTCGTATAGTCTGAGTTGGATACTGCGGTGTTTGGCCATCATGTGTTCTCTAGTCTTAATTCTGTACTCGTCTTGTTTAAGTGTCAGGCAATGATAAGTGTCGCCTGATAGGTTATTCGCATGGTCAGACTCTAGCTTTTGGACTTCTTCTTCCACCTGAACTAATAATCGGCGCTTCTTTTGAATATACCCAGTTTTTAAGGATAAGGCTTGCCCCTTCAAGACCACTTTGTATGCCTCCCAAATGGTCTGAGTCAACTGAGCCCAGATTTTTTTTGAAGTAGTTACCTATTTGTGTGCATAGTTCCTCTTTTATGTCAGGAATTTTCAGCAGCCACGGGTTGAGGACGATAGTGGTGCGTGGCTGTCGTTCCCAGTGCGTGAGTTCAATCCTGACTGGGGAGTGGTCCGAAATGCCTCTTGGTAGGACTTGGGGGTGTCTAAAACTACCTAGCGAGGCAGTGTATGTTAGAAAGTAGTAAATACGAGATAGACTTTTGTGTACGTTAGAGAAATACGTGTATAGTGTGTCCGTCGGTTGTAGTGCTCGCCCCACGTCGGTTAGCCCCATTGCTGTGGTGAATTCAGCCATGAGCCCGTTCGGTCTCGCTCCTGGCCACTGTGGGTGCCTGTCAGTTGTGTCGTCCATTGTCATGTTATAGTCTCCACCCAGAATTAAGGTGCCCACGGGAAGCCCGGTCAGTATGTTACCAAGGTGCACCAAGGCTGTCTTACCCAATGCTGGCGGCAGGTATAGTGAAATCACGTTAAGTGCTCTCCCCTCCCACTGGGCCTCTAAAACAGCAAATCGTCCCCCAGGGTCTGCCCACGTCCTGCGCACAATAAGAGGTGTACTCCTTTTTACCAGGATACCTGTTCCCCTGGAGCCAGTGGTGTAGTCTGCGTGTACTAGGAGTTTGTACCCCCACCTGGTGTGGGCTTTGCTTTTTGGCCCAACCAAGTGCGTCTCTTGCTGTAGTACGAGGTCTGGAGAGTGTCTCTTCAAATACTGTTCGACAATCCCCCTTTTAATTTTATCCCCCATCTCGTTCACATTCCAAGTTAGAACAGAGAGTGCTCGCTCTCTTTCACCCCATCACATATCATGGTGAAATTCGCTATACCGTAGATCAATGATAATGGACAAGTGTCATGTGATACTAGCTGAGTCCGAGTAACTCTTCTCTGTGTACTTCCCCCGCTTCTGAAACCAGCTTGAACATCGGTACATAGCAATATACAGCAGTCACATTGCAAATCAACAAAACATTAAAAAAGTGAACACCCGTCACTCCTCCCTTCCCCCCCTCCCTGCCCCTCTGCCCGTGGATGTAAAACTACCCACTCCCCAACTAGGCAGAGTGCCTCCCCCC
Organism: Triturus cristatus; assembly: GCF_964204655.1. Lineage (NCBI taxonomy): Eukaryota > Metazoa > Chordata > Amphibia > Caudata > Salamandridae > Triturus > Triturus cristatus. The sequence goes on along the minus strand of NC_140589.1, from coordinate 1,078,411,183 downwards.
CCCGCAAAATGCTAAAAGAACGCAGGCTTAGTCAGTCCCCATCCCCGCAAGTTACACATTACATCTTGCCTGTTGCAGTCTATCCATTGTCCATACTAATTAAGTGTCCCGGGAAGATCTCTGTCAGTGAGGTGTGATATAACTAAGCAAACAACAATCAAATCTCCCAGCAGCCACGTATGTATGCAAGTCTTAGGAACAGTCTCACCACCCCAGCAATACTTGCGCTTCCGTAGATCTACCGGCAGGCATTCCAGATCCCCAAGGTCTATGCAGCCTCCGTCTCCTTCTCGTTTCTTTCAGCGGAACCATCCCCAGATGAAATGTCGAGGTTACCCCTCTGCTGTCTGGGTCCGCCAATACGATCCCTTCTCTGGCCCCCCAAACTTCGCCACCCCTCCAACCAGTCCTACGCTTCCTCCGACGATGTGAAGAACCATGTCTTGCTGTCAGACTCTACTCTACTCTCTAAGTTTCGCTGGAAAGAGCATGGCGTATTTCACTTCCCGGTCTCCGAGCTCTTTTTTCACCCCTGAAAGCTACGGCGTTGGGCTTGAACTTTGGCCGTGAAATCCGGAAAAAATTGTTTGGTGTTGTTGTTGTTATCAATCTTTAAAGGCGGGCTGGATCTTGCCGTCTGCAGTATGATATCTCTGTCCTGATAATTAAAGACACGGGCGATGAGTGGTCTCGGGGGGGGGGGCAGGTTTCGGTCTACCTCCTGGCACCCTATGTGAAATAGCGTGACAGGGTCTTGGGTTGTAGGTGCGTGGTGATCAATTCCTCCACATACAGGTCAGCCGCCGGCCCTTCGGCTTGTTCCGGGACACCTAAAATACGTATGTTATTGCGACATGCCCGTCCTTCATAGTCATCCAGTTGTTGCGCCAGTCGCTCCTGTTTATTCTGCAATTCAGCCACCTGCGTTTGGAGCTGGGAAGTGTCAGTTTGTAGTGCCGTAGTAACGATTTTGAGTTCCTTTACCCTCTCATCCATTTTACGAAAGTCTGCTCTGATGAGAGAAACCTCTACGGTAACTGAATCCAGCGAGGTGCGCACTCCGTTTATGGCCGCCATGACGTCGTGGAGCGTTGGCTCCGACCCTGGTTTAGGGGCATTCTGCGCCTCAGCTTTGTCCATTTGGTGTGTTTCTCGGTCGTCTCCTGTTTTATTCCAGGCGAATTTAGCGAGTTTATTCTGCGCGTTGGCTTTTGGACCCCTACCTGTTGCCATGTGTGTACCTCAAAGTCTTGCAAGTAAACGGTAGAATCCGGAGCGTCCCCAGGTATTCCCCACCACCGACCCAGCGAGTCAAGTAACCTCGCCGTTGGCATGTCGGGTTTCCCTAGGGACCCTTCTCTCTAGCTCTCCCAGATCAGGTCTCTGCTCCGTCTGAGGGCTCTCGCTGTGTATGGACACTCCGCAGCAATAGATGCTCAGCAAGCTGCGCCCTACTCGCCCACTCTTACCACTGATCTTTGGTTGGGCAGGATGGTGTCCTCGACTATCGCTCCTACAAATCCAGCTTCGTTTGTACCCTAGTTGTCTCTGGGTGGTCTCTTCTTCTTTTCGGATGTTACTGGCCCCCCTGGCGAGAGGGGGGTAAGAACCACGCAAGCTGCTCAATGAGTGCGCTGCTTCAGGAGATGGTGTTCACTCGCACCCTCCTTCTCAACCTAAGGCCCTTGTCCCTTCAGTGTAGTCTGACTGTTCTTTGGAGTCTCCTCTGTCCCTGGAATCTCACTATCTGCTGGTGTGTCTGTCTCAGCTTCACTGCCTATGGCGTACTCGTGTGGGCCCAGGTTCGACAGGATTTATCACACTTCACTTCATAGCCCCAGTAAACAGCTGAATATCTGTGGAATTGGGGTTGCACTTGATCAAGACGCTTTCAGCTCACGTCCTCAGCCGAGTTAGTAATGGCTCGCCTTTCGCGGCGCGAGGGTCAGGTCTCCGTTTCTATCCGTGCTGGGAGAGGGGGGCTGGGTGCCGTGGGGGGGGGGGGTGGGCCAGGCAGGCCACTATCCCCGGACAGCATCTCCTACATCCGCCGGTTTGTGCTTATGCCCCCAGGTAGTTTTGAGCTCCCCCCTCCACTGTCTCCCCCCTCACAAAGTCTCGGTGCTGCCAAGGTCCGGTCAGGACCTAGCAGGCCTCCAAAACCGGGGCCTCGATTTGTGGAATCAGCCCCGGGACGCCCGCCTCGTTACCTCCGGGTTGCCGCTGCTATTGTCTGGACCCCCCACACCTCTGCTGCCGGGTGAGCCGCTCTCACAGGCCCGTGCGCTGCTCCGCAGCTCGTCTCGATGGGGTGGCGGCGTGTAAACGCTACAGGACACCGAACGCCATCACCGAGTGCCGCCATGTTGGAGCCTCCGTCGTGTTTCGTTCGGCTCTCTCGGGCACGTCAGATAATGCTCCGTTCACTCTCATTCGCCCACCACGGGTCTCTCGGGTCTTGCCTCACTCTCAGAACTGGTTTGCAGTTACATACGGCATAGGATTATTCAGGATAGCCGGCGGGGATGTGGGAGCTCACTCAGCTAGCGGCCATACTCGTCGGCTGCTAGCCACGCCCCCCTCAAACTATCCTTTTAAAACACTATCCTACGTAGAAGGCAGATAGGTTGTTGGTTTCAAAGTGTAGGTGGATGTGTGCGTGAGCAAAGTGTTTAACAGTCAATAATGACGAAGTCACCTTACCTTTCCTTTGGGAAATCCGTACGCTCTCCAAAAGGACTAAGAAAGAGAGAAAAAAGACACAGTATTACTGTACCTTGCCACAACCCATCATTGCAGCCTTTAGGCGTTGGTGGAAGCCAGTGCGACCATCATTATGGCGCCAAGATGCCTACGGGTGAACGTGTGCTTTACAATTGCACACTATGACCTCCTTTGAGTCCCTCACTACCATCCTTGCAAATTTGCCCCTCATCTCTCCATAGCCCCCTCTCACATACATTTAATCTGTTTCAAAGTGTTTCCTCTGCGTGGCTTTACTAATCCACTTAGCTATCCACATAATACAGATCTGTTCTTTCCAGCATGCCCTTTATGGCGTCAAAACTGCTACTAGACGTCAGTCAGAAATTTCTATCTAGCATGAATTTTTTTTTGTACTCTTCAGCAGTACCACTCTTTACTGCCTTTCATGTAACTTCAAAGAAACTCATTATAGGCCTTTCAACTGAGAAATCTTAATGTCAGCGCGCTCAATACCTGGTGCAGGCAGCAACAGGTAGAATCCTTACCCGATATTTAAATTCAGAAACACAAAGGATGCCGCACTCCAGAGACAGGTTTCAGAGAGTGCGCATATATATATATATATATATTATCTACTGGCGGTCGCCAGTAGATAGTTATAGTTAGGACCGTGTTTCCATAGGAAATCTCAAAATTCTATTTTGAATAACTTTGGCGCCGGTTGACGAATCCTCCCGCAATTTTCAAAACTAATGGGGCGCTCCGTTCAGCTCCTACCCTGAAAGTGTCGGGGTGATTCGTCAAGCAGGGGCTGAGAAAAAAGGGGGGTCCCAAAACGCGTTTTCCCCATGCATTTTTCCATAGGACCTTTAGACACAGCTACAGCCCGAACGGCTGAACAGAATTACTTGAAATTTGGCGGAGAGGTAGCCCTCAGGTTAGGGATGTGCCTTTTGAAGGTCTCGTGTAAATCTGTTCAGTATTTCCTGAGAAAATAGCATTTAAATCAATATAAATATCTATAGGTGTGCTCCGAGCGCGTACCGTAAGCTTACCGTACGCGCACGCCGCCGTGCGCGAGCGCGATTCTGATTGGTTGTTAGATCTTAGTAAACATTCGAATCGGTCGAAACCAGGAAGTGTCGGCCGCCATTTTGTCTCTCGCAGTCTGAGGGGGTGAAAAACAAAGGTGGAGAACGTGAAAAGGGGGCAGGGTGGACAGTTCCTGACCCCCTAGCCTTTGTCAGGGGGTCCCAGAAGGACCCCCAAGGGCAAAAATTAATTGTAATTTTTTTTCGAAAAATCGCGGAATGCGCGTAGCGTTTGCGCACGGCATAAACGGAAAAAATTCCGCGAACTTCGCGTAACGATTCCGCGACTACGCGTACTGTACGCACACGGCAAAAAATTTAAAAAATAAAATACTTAACTTAGCATTTAAAAAACCGTACAAATTCACTGAAAAAACCATAGGTTTCACACACGTTATAGTTAGGAATTAGCATTTAAAAAACCTTGCAAATTCACTTAAAAAACCATAGGTTTCACACATGTTATAGTTAGTAGGACATTTCACTCGTGAAAAACCAATGAAATTCCCCCGTTATAGTTAGTGCAGGCAACTATAACTCACGCGACCGCAATCCTCTGCTGATGACGTCAGATATTACATCACTGATGACATATGTGTCTTTCTGAAAAAAAAATATTTGTAATATATGTATAGCTAAAAATTAATGGAAGAAGACATGGGTAAATAAGTGTCTAAATACAGTGATGTAATATCGGACGTCATCAGCAGAGGATTGCGGTCGCGTGAGTTATAGTTGCCTGCACTAACTATAACGGGGGAATTTCATTAGTTTTTCACGAGTGAAATGTCCTACTAACTATAACATGTGTGAAACCTATGGTTTTTTAAGTGAATATATATATATATATATTATCTGACGTCATCAGCAGAGGATTGCGGTCGCATGAGTTATGGGTTAGTGAGTAATGTTTAAATATGTAAATATCTGTATCAGTCTCTCACTTTGTGTATAAGTGACTTCATGGGTTGGTGAGTAGCTACATGAGTGTCTATATGTGTTATTACTTGATTTTTTGAGTATCAGTATGAGTGTCTGAATGGTTCAGTGGGGGGTATTAGTTAGTGCATAAATGCATGAATGAGTGCGTCACTGTTTGTATGTGTTGAAGACAGTATGTGTGCAGGACTGTATGGGTGTATGAGCGTGTGTATGGGTGTGTTAGTGAGTATATGACTGTCTCAATAGTGTCTTTATAAGTAACTACATATATTTTAAACTAGTATATGTGAGTATTGGTGTATATAAGCGAGTATATGTGAGAGTGAGCGATTGGAAGAGTTCCTGTATGAATAAGTATGTGTCTCTATAAGTGATTGTTTAAAAGACTAAGTATGTGTAAGTTTCTGTAGAAGTAAGTGTGGTGGTGTGTGTATAACTGTATATGCAAGTAAATGGATGTTTGATTCTTTATTAGCATGAGTGACTATGTGTGTGAGTAACTCTATGGATGAGTGGCGGTGTGTAACAGGATCTATAGGTCTATGAGTACATATGATGAGTGAGTACATGTATGAGTGACTGTATAGGACTGTTGGTGAATGAGTGGATATGTATGTAGATCTTGGAATTACTGAATAGATTGTTGTAATTGGTATGTCCATTGTTTTGAACATTTTAGTTTCTATTTTTGAATGTGTGTATCAAAGGTTATATTAGTGTGAGAGGAGGTCTGCCACTATATCACAAGGATGATGTCATGAGTGATGTCATTTGAGATGTCATTAGTGATGTCATGAGTGATGTCACTGACCATGTCATGAGTGATGTAATATGTGACGTCATCAGCAGTGCATTGCGGGCGCGTGAGTTATAGTTAGCTGAACTAACTATAACGGGGGAATTTCAATGGTTTTGTACGAGTGAAATGTCCAGCTAACTGTAACGCCCCTGAAACCTATGGTTTTTTCAGTGAATTTCTAAGGTTTTTTAAATGCTAATTCCTAACTATAACATGTCTGAAACCTATGGTTTTTTCAGTGAATTCCAAAGGTTTTTTAAATGCTAGTTTCTAACTATGCCTTTAGAGGTAGGACATGTGAAGAAAGGAGAAAAAAGGCACAGAAAGAAGCAAAAGAAATGCAGAAAGAAGCAACAGAAGTCCTCAAAGACAAAGAAAAGTGCAGGAAGAAGCAAGACGTGCAGAAAGAACAAACAGAGGAGCAGAAAGAAGCCTTGTTGCAAAATCATCCTGTACCCTCAATTTTTTCAGACGGGTACTGGTCCATGACTAGATTAAGGTCCCCGCCGATGAGTAAGTATCGTTCTTGGGAGCGTAAGGTCTCCGAGAGGGCGCCTTTAAGAAAGGGTTCTTGACCAGAGTTAGGGGCATACAGGGACCCCATAATCAAGGACATGCCGCCCACCCGGACATTATAAGCTAGGAGCCTGCCTTTAATTTCACACACCTTTTCCCCTACTTGCCCACAAAAGTGTTTAGCAAATAGAATTGCTACTCCCGCTTTCTTATCAGTGATAGAGGAATAGAATTGCTGAGGGAAGGCCCGGGATCTCATCCGGTGCCAGTCTTTGGTTAGAAGGTGTGTTTCTTGTAGCAGGCATATAGATGTGCCAGAGTTCTCAAGGTATGAGAGGACTGCACGTCGTTTAATGGGATTGTTGAGTCCCTTCACGTTTAGGGTGATGACTGTTAGGGTGGTCCCTGTCATTTTACAAGTTGAACAGGAGCTAGCTTGGTTTCAGAGGGGACTATCCCTACGTGGAGTCGAGCTCCATTCCCCCATGGCACACTGGTTCCCACCCCACTCCCATTGCCCCAAACCTCACCCAGCCCCCTCCCCCTGGTCTCCCAACCCTGACCTCAACATTTACTGAACCCTCGACCCAGACCCCTCCTCCCCCAGCCCTAACCCCAACAAAACAACCCCACAAGTTACCATAGTCCCAAGCCTGTAAACTTGTGGCACAGGCCTGTGGTGAAGTCAACTGAATGAGCGTGTAGCCGTGGCAAACCCCTCGGATCCCCGCCCCCCCACCCCTCGGGCCAGCTGTGCAGTAATGCAATTGAGTCCCCATCTCGCGAGTAAATCATTCAGTAGGCGACGTGTCTCTAGTCACCGCATGGAGGGCCGATGCCCGTTCCTGTGACATGGTGGCTGGGCCCGGTTTCAGTTCTGCAATGGGTGAGCGTCTACGACTAACTTGTTGCCAACCTCCCCTCGAAGGTTTCTGGGAGCGATCCGGGGAGGTGTTCGTCTCCGTGTGTTCGAGCCCCAGCAGAGCGCAGGTCTCTTGAAGGGATCTCAGCTGTTGCAAAGCACCGTTCCATTTGAAGATCTGGCGGAAAGGGTGTCCCCAGGAGTATGGAATCCCTTGGCCCTCAGGAACGTCGTGACTTCTCTGAATGCTTTTCTTTTTTGGAGCGTGATGGTTGACAAATCTTGGAACAGCGCTACCGAATGTCCTTGGTATTGAAGAGGTTGCTTCAGACGCGCCTCGCGGAGGATTCTCTCTTTCAGTGGAAAGTCCGGCAGGAAGGCCAGGATGTCCGGGGGAGGGGCAGGCACGCGCCTCGCCAATCCCACTCTATGGGCCCAGTCAATACGAATTGCAAAGTCCGTAGGTTCCCCTAATATCTCCCAGAAGAGGCCCTGTAAATACGTGGTAATGTCCGCTCCTTATTCTTTGGATGGAACTCCCCGGACTCGGATATTATTGCGTCTGGACCTGTTTTCTAAGTCCTCCGCGTGCGCCTGCAGGTCCGCTTGTTGATCTCTAAGGCGGAGAAGTTCTTGTTGGAGGTGTTCGACCTCCTCGCTTCTAGTTTGGTCGGAGTCTTCGAGGGACGCCACTCGTTCGCCTAGGCTGTCCACTTCACGGCGTATCTCTCTCACCTCCCCCGCCACCTCTTGTTTGAGTGTGTGGAAGTCTTCACGCAGGGAGTTGAAGAAGGTTTCCAGGAAAGACCTGGTGATAGGCATTTCCCCGTCCCCCGGATCTGTTTGTTGCTGTGGCGTTGTAGGGGAGGGGGGCCCTCTGTTTCCCTTCTGGGGACCTTTAAGGAGCATGTCTGTGAGCGAGCGTTCTCCCTTCTTCCTTGTGTTGGGCATGATGTGGCGCTTTCTACTGTAGCTCTTCTCCCCCTAGTGGCTTAGGCCCTCCGGGGCTCCCACCGTGTGTCTTGGTTGCCGGGGGTAGACGTGCCGACCGGGGAGCCTTGCGTGGGGGTGCCGGATTGTCTTGCTTGCTGCCTTGGAATGCTGCTAGGGTGGGCACGAGCCAACGCACGGCCCAGCCGCCGAATCAGACTCCCCTGGCCGGTGTAGCGCAAGGCCCTGTATGTGTTTCGGGGTCAGGCTGCCGGTGTGCCAGTGTGAAGGTCCCCCCACAGGGGTTACTGTCCGCTGCCGCCTGGCTCTTCTTGCCCTGTGATAAATAGGACCGGCAACTCGCGCCCCCGACCGCTAGTGCGTGGGCCGTAGGTCCCCCTCCTGCTTTGCTCCTGAGGTAAGTAGGGGACAAGCGCTCTCCATCTCGTGGGTACCCGCTAGACGGCCAGGTCCCTTGTTCATTCAGTTACCATCCATGCAGTGAGCCCACCGTGTGCACTACTCTGGTGATGGTGTTGAGTCAAGCACCCCGCTTCTATTCTCCGCAGCGCCTGATGGAACCCATAGGCGGCCGGCGCCTGGCGCGTATGCAGGGGGAGTCGAGGGCTCCGTACCTCGAGATGATGGGAAATGGGCCTCCCTCAGACCTCTCCCTTGGCACCCCCGAGTGAGTGGCACTCGGCTGCTTGCGGTATAATGCCCCAGGTCTTTTAATCCACTTCCCGCTCCACTGCCTCAGTGAGCTTTGCCGAGGGCCGTGTTTCTCTGTCACGCTACCGCGTGTTCTCTCGCCCCCCTCCACCGTGGCTGCAAGGCAGTACCTACAAAGTGTCTGGTCCACCTCCGCGGCGTCAGGGCTCCAGGATACTCCCCGGGGGGACCAGCAGTGAGCCCCTCAAGGCAGCCCCGGAGAGGACAGGAGCCGGCTGCAGCTCTGTAGGCCCAGGAGCCCCGGCCTCAATGTTCACGCACCTTGCGGTATTGCCGATGCTCCGCCGGTTCCCCGGCACAGCTGGCGCCGAATCCTTTCTTTGGTGCCGCCCTGCGGCAACCGTTTCAGTGCCCAAGCGGCTCGGGCACCATGTGGTGGCCTTGGGGTGAGAGATGCTGCGGGGTCGATTGGGAGCGGCGCGCTCCTCAGAAGTGCACTCCGGGTTGGTTCCCGGGCTCCGCGCCGTCCTCCGCCAATATCTGAGCCACAATCGGGGACTTTGTGCTCAAAAATCGGCCCGGAGATGGGTCCGACGTGAGGAGCCCCGAGGTCCTGCGTCCTCTCAGGTCGCCATTTTGACCACGCCCCCTGACCTTCTGCTTTTTGACTGTGTGTTGCATTTAATTTTTGCTTGTTTTAGAACTCTGGGTACTTTACTATTACTGATCAGTGCTAAAGTGCAAGTGCTTCCTGTGTAAATTATGATTATAATTGGTTATCGATGATTGTCATGTTTGATTTACTGGTAAGACCCTAATACAGTGCACCAGGTGTGCCCAGGGCCTGTACATAAATGCTACTAGTGGACTGCAGCACTGGTTGCGCCACCCACATAAGTAGCCCTGCAACCATGTCTCAGACCTGCCACAGCAGTGTCTGTGTGGGCGGTTTTAAACTGCAATGTCGATCTGGCAAGTGCACCCACTTGCCAGACCCAAACCTTTCCTTAAGGTAGGCCCGAGGGAGCCTCATGGGCAGGATGCAGTGTATGTGAAAGGTAGGACATTTACTGGTGTGTTTGACATATCTTGAGAGTGGAATAGTGCCAATTTCGTTTTTCACTGTTGCAAGGACCATCTCTCCCATAGGTAATCATAGGAGCTGCCTTGAAGACTCTTATAAGTGTACAACTCTTTCCACATCTACATACCACTTATTGGGTTCTTCTCTAAGCTTTGGGAAATTCTTTGAAAATTAAAGAAGATCAGGTTAAGTCCAAGACACACGTGCGTATATTCCTCCATGCACTTCTCTCACAGGGAATCCATTAATCACTCCAGTCTCAGGTTCACTTGCACTTGTTTCCCTCTCAACTTCACTTGCTGCCTTTTTTACTTTTTCAACTTGTCCCCTTCTTTCTTTGCCCATTGGTAACTGATTTTTTCCAATTTTCCCCATTCTTTGGTGCAATTCACTAACTATTAAATATGCACCTTTAAACATGGCTATCGCATATCCTTTATTTCTGCTTCACCCATTACCATTCTGAAATGCATTTGCAAATCTTTTCTCTTTTTCAGGCCAGTCTCTTATTCTTCAGCAAAACTTTCCAATTCTGCATGTGCCTCATGGGCATGCCTTGCAACTTTTTTACTGAAATATCACAACTCAGCCTCATCATATGTATTCGATTTCCCGATATCAATTGTGTCCCTTAGAATATCTTCAATCTGTGTCTTTAATCTCAATATATCAGTTTCTTTGGTCATTGTCTATCCAGAATGAGGCTGTGATTCAGGGACTGTAACAATAGTAACAGTAGGTGGACTGGATGCACATGTAGATTTATCTAGCATGATAAAAGGTCTTGCTCATTCCAGTGCACTCAGCACAATAGATACACTGGCAATCTCAGTCGCACCAGTTCCTAATCGTCCCGTCCCCTACCTTTGAGGTTGTGATCTTGCAAGATGGGGTACGATATAAGGCGGAGGCGGACTTGAATTTAGTAAATCATCTAAGAACCCCTCATCTTCACCATCTTTTGGTCCTGTGTGTCTCTCCCTCTCTCTCGCTGCTGAGCTTAAATCTGTCTCTGTTAGAAATTGGATTTCTGGCTGACAAAGGTATGCACCCTGTCCAAGCTGAAGCCCCTATCCTAGTCGGGGTAAGCTAGATACACACTAAAAGATAACCTGTGCTCACCCTCTGGTACCTTGGCAGAGAGAAGTCAGGATTATCTAAAGAGGCAATGTGTAAAGAATTTGTGCAACACACCCACAAAGTAACACAATGAATACACCACACAAAGACTCCACACAGGTTTATAAAAATAGGTTATAATACTATAAACGAAACAAGACCAAAATGACAAAACTCCAATGTATAGAAGTTGAGATATTGAATTTTAAAAGAATAAATGCAGTAAAGCACTTAGAAGCAAGTAGTCACAGGCTTTTTGTGAACCTTACTGTGGGGGAGGAGGAACATGGCGGCCGCAATGTGAGCGGTCGCGGGAGTGCTCCTTGATCTCCCCTGAGATGGGCAGATAACCGGGAGGGATCCGAGTAACTGCCAACTAAGAATTAAGTAATGGTATCCTAGCGACTGACCTGGTTTTTTGCGTATTCGTTTTTTGTTGGCGATGAGACGGGACTTCAGGTGCTGCCGCTCTCCCTTCCCCTCCGCGGCCGAGGCATTCGCGCTGGACTCTCAGAGCGAGGGCGGAGCAATCATCGAGGGCCCGCGCTGGAAGTGGGAGGCGGCGGCAGCAGTTCGTGGAAGCGGTGTCTTGCACTCGCTGCTCCGGAGATCGCTGTGGGGAGGATCAGTTCAGTGCCTGGGAGTCTGCTATTTGGCGGCGTTGAAGGTAGGGGGAGCCCGGTCAGCGCGTATTGCCCGGACCGAGGCCTCCGAGGTCTCCGAGGGGTTTCTTTCTTTAGTGCGGGGGTTCCCCCTTTTCCTCAGCGAAAAGCCAGAGATTCATACAGAGTCTGGCGAAGTGTGCACCCGAGAGAAGGGGTTCCCCGGAGGGCATTTCTGCTGCTTGGGAAAAGGAGGTGTTTGCTCCTTAGACTGTATGGAGGAAAGAGACATCTTATATGAGGGTGTTTCTCCCCCCAAAATAAGTCGATACACACTCCGAGCAAGAGCGGCACACTTAGCTGCAAATAAAGATATTATTCACTTTTCCCAGAGGGCTCCACCCCCTCAGGCAGCCGCACCAGGTCCAAAAGGAGATCACCAGACAGTTTCGGGGAAGCATAACCAGGCAACAACAGATCAAGTTTTATCCAGGGAGTCTTTTTCTGCTAGGCAGTCGCAAGTGAAGCCAAGAGCTCAGGAAAGAAGGAGAAAAAAACCGGCAATTAAAACTAAAATTACCCCTTCGCTGAAAACTTTCTATCAGGTCATTTCATTAATATCCTCAGCTAAATCGCCTCAACTGCCAGACATCATGCCCAGTCCATCACAGGGGGGTAGGACGGTTCCTCCTTTAAACGACAGGCCCGATCCATCCCCTGTTTCTCCTCGGTTGTCTCCAAAATCAAGGTCTAAGGAGAAGCTGGGAAGATCAGCTAAGAGTAAGGCAGCTAAATCGCCTACAACAAGTGTTCTAAAATGTCAATCTCCCGAAAAAGCCACCCCGAAGCCACCATCGGATGTCATGGTAGAGCAGGATATCCACCCTGAGATTGATCTCTCTAATAGGTTCTCTGTGTTAGAGGACCAAGAGGGGGTGGGTCTTAATAAGGGTCAAAACGAGGGCCACGATAGATCGGGAGATGATACAGAGCAAGGAACCACTCAGGGAAACCCTCCCACCATAGCTACCCCAGTATCAAATACACGGAATCTAGCCGACCTGTTATTGGCCATGAGAGATGAAATGTCATCGAGGTTTTCAACCTCAGAATTAAATCAAGCTGAGATGGCTACGAGATTTACAGTCTCTGAGACAAATCAGGCAGCTATTCGGGTTTCTTGTGAGGTGTTAGCCAAGAAAATGGAAGAGATCACAGCAAGAACTGAGACACTCGAGGAGGAAATGCCAAAGCTGAAAGATTCCTTAGAGGCCGTTACAGCGAAGGTAGATTCTCTGTCCATCCAGAACAGAGAGTTGAAGGAGGACCTGGACCGGCTTGAGAACCACTCAAGGCGAAACAATTTAAAATTATTAAATGTCCCTGAGGCGATAGAAAGAGACGATCTAAAGGGCTTTGTAATTAAACTGTTAAAGGATACAGTCCTCAAGAGCCAGCCGAACATCGACCTGAATTATGAGATTCAAAGGATCCATAGAGACCCCTTCAAAAGAAGGATAGAGAAACAAAAACCGCGCAAGATTTTGGTAAATTTTCTATCATACTCAATCAAGGAGCTTATTCTTACTGCAGCATTAAAAGAAGGGACTATCTCCTCTCTACTGATTTTCCGGCCTTTTCCTTCACTATAAGATCTGACATCTCCCACATAACTGCCACAAGACAGTGGGAGTTGGGGAAGAGACTGGAAGAAATAAATAGCCTGGGGGCAAAAGCACAGCTTAGGTTTCCAGCAACCCTCCGGGTAATGTGGAATAACCAGATGCATTTGCTGAGATCTGTGGAAGAGGTTGACATATTTATTGCTAAAATTCGACAAGAAAAAAAGGGTGGTTAACAAGTGCGATATTCAGGCCTTAAGTTTAGGGTCGGTCTTGCGATATAAGCAACACGAAGACGCTAGGATATCAAATATATATATATTTTTTTTTGACAGGGGAGATCAAGAGGGAGCTATACCCAAAGAGGCTTAGCTTAATGGAAGGGTGGGTTCCTCAAGGGTTGGGAAGAGAGAGCGAGGGGAAAGGGCACTCAGGGGAGGTTATAGGAGTAGGGGGGGAGGGTTCACAGGATGGGGAGCAGATAGGGAAAAAAATCACACAAAAAAAGCCTCACCTCACCAAATTAATCATTTTACTAACAGATAAAGTTCTAAGAAAGAGAATCCATCATATGGTAATATATGGCCACAACAGGTAGGGCGAATGATTGCCGTAAAATTTATTATATTTCTTGGAATTTAAATGGTCTGAGATGTGAACGTAGACGAAGGCTGATTTTAAAGTATCTAGAGCTTGCTCCAGCACAGATATGTTTACTGCAGGAGACACATTTAAATTCAGTGGAATTTCAAGTACTTTTCTCCAAAATCTCATGGGTACAGTGTTTCTGTGCTTCACAACAAGCAATAAACTCTCGGGGGGTAGCTATTGTTGTTAAAAAGGGGGTTCCCTGTAAGATTAAGTCTGTCCAAACGGACCATTCAGGTAGATGGGTTACTGCCCTCCTGGATCTAGGGGGAGTTGAAATAACATGTTCATCTTACTATGGCCCGAACCTGGATGATCCATCATATCTGGTTAAATTACAGGGAAGCCTAATTTCAGCAACCCCTCCGTTGATAGTAGGAGGTGACTTTAACATAAAGCTTGACCCAGTAAAGGATAGCTCTAGGTTAAGTCATATTACAACAACTCCCAAATCACGTAGAGTCATGAAAAACTTAATATTAAACTTGAATTTAGCTGACTTGTGGAGATTTAAGGAAGGAAACACCCAGGGATACACCTATTACAGTAACAAATATGGTCACTCCTCACGGATCGACTACCTATTGGTGAATAAAGAAGCATTAAACAACGCCACTAGTATAACGATACTACCAACTCACCTATCAGACCATGCACCCCTATTAGCAGTCTACGTAGCATGTGTCAATCGTCCTCGGGCAAGATTGACATTGAATAGAGCAATGCTAGCAGATGCTGAGATAATCCATCATCATCATTAGTCTTTATTCGAATTAAAAGAATAATTCATACAAGACACAACAATATCACTATTATAAAAATCACAATCACTAAATTTCATAAAATCTTTCCAATAAATAGATAAAAATTTTGGATAAGAAAGCATTAAACATTGAAACAGACAAATGATGTACCATACACATGAGTTATAAAAACAATAGTTATAACAGGGATAACAGCAGTTAATGAGGGAATTTTAAAACCTACCTAGATACATTCTCAATACAACAAAGGGCTTTTAATCTGAGTGACCATGCCCACCCCAAGTATTTAGCTAAGCCTATTGAGTAAACTGGTAAGGTGCTCGTGTGTAGAATTCTAATAGCTACAACAGAACTCCTTGTGCTCAGCAATTTACATAGAGGAGAGAGCCAGTAACGTCTGGGAGCGGCGTATACAGGGCAAACGAACAAGAAATGGCCAGTGGTTTCTTTTTTGGCTCCACAAGCAGGGCAGGTACATGTGCTTCCATCAAACCACCCACAAGTTAAGGCCCTAAGTGGAAGGGAACCTACTCTAAGTTGGAAATAGAGTTTCCTGTCCTTTGGTGATGTAATCAAGTCCCAGAAAGGTTCTAAAAGGGGTATAACCTTTGCCTCTAAAAAACGGCTAGTCATCGTGGAGGAAGTGGAAGCTGCCCACACCCTGTGATATACCATGTCCCAATAAAGTTTTTTCAATAGCTTTTTTACAGGAAATTCAGCGACAACTGGGTCGTTCCATAAATTTTCCAACCCCAAAGCTTTTAAGGATTCTCGAAGGTTCCTTAACCACTTAATTTTGTGAAACTTATCAGCCTGAATTACGTCCATGATACCCACTGCGTAAGATCGAAGCTCCAGTGTGGTCCATAATCTCCTCCAGTATAAAACTGGACGGAGATTGGCCAAGTCTTTGATGGCCTTTCTGCCTAGATCATAACGCAGTGGGACCATTGGCGTGCTTTGTGGCAAGCCTATAATAGAACGAAAAAATGTATTTTCAACTGCAGTGAGGGATGTTAATGTATCAAAGCCCCAGAGCTCTGCTCCATACAGGACTGAGTTTAGGGCCTTTGCCTCATAGACTTGTAACACTGGTTTAACAGGTTTGGTAATAGATTTTTTAAACTCTTTAACCAGCGTTCCCGTGATCTGGGTAAGTTTCAATGTTGACATTTCTAAATGCCTATTCCACCGATTGTTATGAGACATTTGAATGCCCAAATATGTAAAGTTAGTTACCTCCTCAAGAATTTGGCCGTTCATTATAAGCTTACCGGCTCTATAGCTTGTGTGTGGGTTAAAGGTCATAAGCTTTGTCTTTGCCACATTGACCTCCAATCCGTAATCTTTACAAAAATTTTCAAAAATTGACAGGGCCCTTTGCATGCCGCTCGGGGTTTTAGACACTATGAGAGTGTCGTCGGCAAACATTAATATTGGTATGGGTGCACCTGCCAATTTTGGAGCATCGGTGTTGGCCTGGAGCATATAATCCACTATTCCATTAATGTACAAGGAAAAAAGTGTTGGGGCCATAGCACATCCTTGGCGCACACCCCGCTCAACGGGAAACTCGGTGGTTGATTCCCCCAGACCACCCCATTGTATTTTTGCAAAATTAGACTCATGCAATCTTCTAATTAGAGTCAGGAGTTCCAGGGATAGACCAAGCTTTTCTAGAACCCTCCAAAGCTGTTCACGGGGGACAAGGTCGAAGGCAGCTCTTAAGTCCACGAAAGTGACATAGAGACTGCCTTTGCCCAGTTCAACAACCTTCCAAAGCAATTGCTTAAAGCGGAACACCTGGTCAATGGTGCTGATGGATTTGCGGAAGCCCGCCTAGAGGCTAGAAAGGATCCCATTTGCTTCAATCCAAATAAGTACCTCGTTCAGTACCATCCTCCCAATGACTTTTTGAATTGTGTCAATTAGGCTTATGGGCCTGTAGTTCCCTGGAAGGCTTTTATCGCCCTTTTTATAAATTGGAATTATAACGGCACCCCCCCAAGATTTGGGTACTGGGGCGCCTTCAGCCACGGCATTCGCTATAAGGGTGATATACTTACTCCATGGGGCTTTGTTCTCAAGAAAAAGATCAGAAGGAACACCGTCCAAACCAGGGGCCCGTCCTGCAGCTACGCAGGACAGTGCAGCTAGAACATCTTTGGGGCTAAAAGGCCCGGGCGAATAGAAAACATATGGCATGGTGCCCGGAATTGTGTAGTGGGGGTCTCGCGCATATTGGGGTTTAAAATAGCCCAACCAATCTTCTTGTGTGACATGATTTGAGGGGTTTTCAGGTAAGCCTCCTCTTCCCCACTTCAGCACGTTCCAAAACAATCTAGTATACCGGGCATGGCTGGCCTCCTTCAGGTCCTGCCAAAACAATTCGTCCCATTTTATTTTAGCTTGGGCGATGCTTTTCCTATAAGCGGATCTTGCTGATTGAATGAGTGATGTACACCCACTGGAGAGGGCTTTAGCCAAGGTGCATCTTGCACTTTTACATTGTTTATCATACCACCTTGGTTGCTTGAGCGGTGGCTTGATACCCTTTCTTATTTGCTTGAAAAAGAAGGGACGTAAACCCTCAAAAAAAGACTCATGTAGTCTAGTTGCTTGCGCATTTTGATCTCGATTTTTCAAAATGTCCTCAAGCTTTGCATTAATTACAGAGAGATTAGTATTAATGCAAGCTATTGCTGAGTCATTAGACTTTACTGATGTCCATTTTAACCTCCGCATGTCATTAGTTGGCACACATACTGGGGGGACCAGAATTGGTTCCTTAATCAATGAACAGGATTTACCCCACCAACTGTGAGAAACGCAGATGGGGTTATGATCACTCTCTAATCTTGGCACCACCTCCATGTCAATAAGAAGACACCACAACCTCAGACAACATAGGACATAGTCAATCCTACTAGCTGAACGGCCGTTGTCAAAGGTGGATGCTCCCAACTTATCCCCTTTAGCTCTTCCATTCAATGCCCGAAGGCCGCTTTCTAGGCAAAGTGCATTAACCTGTATTGCTACCGTAGACCACCTTTTGATGGGAGGTAGCGAAAGCACTGGGATACCCCAGCGTAGGTCCTCGTCGGGGTCAAGGCCCCATTCAGAGTCACAATCTAGGAGGGGTTCGAAAGTAACATTGAAGTCCCCAGCTACAATCAGGTCCCTACTACACGATTTGGATTCTATAAGTGTAGTTAGGATGTCCAACTCGCTTGACTTTTTCCCCTTCGTTCCCCGAAGATAGATGTTATATATATCCAAAGTACTCTTGGGACCGAAAGTGAGCCTCACCAGTTGGATATCCCGGGACCCAGTGTCAATTACAACAGCGCGTGAGAATAAATCCTGGCGAGCCCATATAATTAGTCCGCCAGAAGGGCGGCCTTTCGGGCCTTTGGTTGCTGAAACATAAAAATTCAGATAACCCGGCATAAACCGAGCCTCGGAGGACCATGTTTCCTGAAATAGGCAGACATCATAGTTGTTAATGAATCTGGCCCAGTCAGGTGTGTCAATTTTAGTCATGATACCAGCCAAGTTCCAAGACAAAAGGGTGCCAAAGTTTTTACCAGAACGTATGACATGGAGCTCAGTAAGGCAGCTAGATACATTTACCCTCTCTTCCAACCTGGATGGGGGCGACAATAAGGCCACAGAAGTGACTGCCTCGCCATCTATAAATAAACTGTCGTTTGCCCCCGATGTCATGGAAGTTAAGGGAGTTTTCATACTATAAAATTGTCAGTGGCAAATGCCTGGGGTGTAAAAATAGTTTAGGTCGTGGACCTCTATTCCAGATCTGGGACCATAGGGTATGTGTTCCATAATAAACCTAGAAAGGCGTGAGTCTTTAAAATTGACGATAATACAATCTCCCCGAATATTTTTGGGTTGAAAACCTACCCATTGTACCCTTCTAACAAATAGAATCCGACCATTCAATTCATTTGGAATTGGTCTATGAATGTTGAGCCAATGGCTTACTTTGTTTTTTAATTGCTCATAAGATTCATTTTTGTTAGTGGGGAGTTCGGGAACACCCGTTAATACTACAACATAGGGGAAGGATTCGCGTGGTTGGTGTAGTTGGATCGAGGATGGCCTAGAGTCATTACCTTGGGGAGCGATGTTTGAGGTATCTAAGTTAGTGCTCGAGCTACCTGGGTTCGTGATATTAGTACCCTGGGATGCTTTGCTTGACCGACCCTCCCGCCTCGGGGATTGGCTATTTTGTGTCATTCCCACCTGCCGTAACGGTTGTTGGGTATTTAAAATTGGGATATCTACAGTGGTTGGAGCAGGGGCAGGGGCAGACGGTATACCAGATAAAGATGGAACAGCAACAACGGAGTTTGCTCTCTGTGGGCAATTAGTTTTAGGTATGTCCCTGGTGCATAACTTAACGACATTCTTTAGCGAGCAAAAATTATCCAAAATAGTTTGTTCCAATTTATCTACTTTAAGTACAACCATTTCAATCCTTTCCATTAGTGGAGTAATTAGGGAACGAACAATGCACTCTAGCTGAGGAGCTAAGTTGCTTGGATCAGATAGAGGTAGGGCATGTGTACTAGTGTCAGTCATAGAAGTACGGACACTAGTGCTTGATAAATCAAGAGGAACCATGTTTTTAGGTGCTTTGGAAATTTTTGCCGGCCTGGTGCCATCCGACACCCCTCCCCTTTTCCTTTTCTGTGTGACAGGTCTGATAGATGTAATAGATCTGGCCCCTGCTCTAGTCTGAGGGCGGGAGGCTTTAGGTGCAGATATGGATACAACTTCCTCTACTAACGATACGGCCGCTGAATCAGTGATATCTGGTAGAAGTAGTGGCGCCTCCTCTCGTAACTGCTCTCTAAAGTTACTTGGTGATTTTACAAGAGCTAGGGGGCCCAATGATGAACGCCTAGCGAGTGAGGGGTCTATCGAGAGGCGTCTTTCAGTGATGGCAATTTCATGGTCCAAGACCGAGACAGCTCGGGTAATGAATTGGTCCATAGTCCCTGCAATTGTGGAGGGGGCTGTGGAACGCTTCCCCTTTCCTGCCATTTCACACGGAACCACACGGAACCACACGGAACCAGTGTATAATAAAAGTCAATGTTTATGCGATAGTCAATTGCCCAGGTATTATGGCTAGCAGCGACTTACTTCTGGTGCCAGTGTAAAGGACGGCCACAGACGGTCCCGCCCTTGTCCCGGGCTTCTCCCGGCGCAACCCGCGCGCTTCCCGCGACGCGGGGGCTCTGCTGGGTTTTATTGCGCGTCCTGGCGCGTTTCTGTTCCCGGCTGCTTCCGCTTTTGGCGCAATGCACCCTGGGGATTGGAGTCCCCTCACCAACGTCCGCGTTGTTGGTTAGTGCCGGCGGCGGCGGTGGGCTGCTGGGCTGCTTGTGCGCTGACACGGGCGCTGCTCGTGAATCCTGGCAAGAGTTTTCAATGACCAAAACAGAGTAAGACCCCCGCTCCACCGGGGCTCTGCTGGTTTTTATTGCGCGTCCTGGCGCGTTTCTGTTCCCGGCTGCTTCCGCTTTTGGCGCTATGCACCCTGGGGATTGGAGTCCCCTCACCGGCGTCCGCGTTGTTGGTTAGTGCCGGCGGCGGCGGTGGGCTGCTGGGCTGCTTGTGCGCTGACACGGGCGCTGCTCGTGAATCCTGGCAAGAGTTTTCAATGACCAAAACAAAGTAAGACCCCCGCTCCACCGGGGCTCTGCTGGTTTTTATTGCGCGTCCTGGCGCGTTTCTGTTCCCGGCTGCTTCCGCTTTTGGCGCAATGCACCCTGGGGATTGGAGTCCCCTCACCGGCGTCCGCGTTGTTGGTTAGTGCCGGCGGCGGCGGTGGGCTGCTGGGCTGCTTGTGCGCTGACACGGGCGCTGCTCGTGAATCCTGGCAAGAGTTTTCAATGACCAAAACAGAGTAAGACCCCCGCTCCACCGGGGCTCTGCTGGTTTTTATTGCGCGTCCTGGCGCGTTTCTGTTCCCGGCTGCTTCCGCTTTTGGCGCTATGCACCCTGGGGATTGGAGTCCCCTCACCGGCGTCCGCGTTGTTGGTTAGTGCCGGCGGCGGCGGTGGGCTGCTGGGCTGCTTGTGCGCTGACACGGGCGCTGCTCGTGAATCCTGGCAAGAGTTTTCAATGACCAAAACAAAGTAAGACCCCCGCTCCACCGGGGCTCTGCTGGTTTTTATTGCGCGTCCTGGCGCGTTTCTGTTCCCGGCTGCTTCCGCTTTTGGCGCTATGCACCCTGGGGATTGGAGTCCCCTCACCGGCGTCCGCGTTGTTGGTTAGTGCCGGCGGCGGCGGTGGGCTGCTGGGCTGCTTGTGCGCTGACACGGGCGCTGCTCGTGAATCCTGGCAAGAGTTTTCAATGACCAAAACAGAGTAAGACCCCCGCTCCACCGGGGGTCTGCTGGTTTTTATTGCGCGTCCTGGCGCGTTTCTGTTCCCGGCTGCTTCCGCTTTTGGCGCTATGCACCCTGGGGATTGGAGTCCCCTCACCGGCGTCCGCGTTGTTGGTTAGTGCCGGCGGCGGCGGCGGCGGTGGGCTGCTGGGCTGCTGGGCTGCTTGTGCGCTGACACGGGCGCTGCTCGTGAATCCTGGCAAGAGTTTTCAATGACCAAAACAGAGTAAGACCCCCCTCACGGATCGACTACCTATTGGTGAATAAAGAAGCATTAAACAACGCCACTAGTATAACGATACTACCAACTCACCTATCAGACCACGCACCCCTATTAGCAGTCTACGTAGCATGTGTCAATCGTCCTCGGGCAAGATGGACATTGAATAGAGCAATGCTAGCAGATGCTGAGATAATCCAATCTATAAGTAAGTCCTCTAGAGACTTTTTTTCTTTTAACTTGGGATCAACTTCTATTGACCAAGTATGGGACGCCTATAAAGCTAACTTGAGAGGCGTATTACAAGTTCAAATAGGCTATAAGAACCGCCTAAAGACCCAAGAACTGTATGCTCTTGAGGAGAAGATCGGCACTCTGGAGATTGAAAGGAGGAATGCCATAATTGGAGATACAGGGCAATTAGTTAAGATAAACGGTAATTTAGAGGAGGCCAGGAAAAATCTTAGAACTTTTTTAGATCAAAAATGTAAAGCACAATGGCAGGCCAGAAACATGGAGATGTTTGAGTATGGAGAGAAAGCAGGGGCAATCCTGGCCTGGAAGGCCAGACTAGATAGGGCAAAGAATGATATTAACGAACTTGTAATAGATAGCAGTGGAACTAAATCTAACGATCCGGAGGAAATACAACAGGCTTTAATAACATTATTTTCAGATTTGTATACAGAAGATCTTAAACCCACACAAGACCAGATATCACAATGGTTAGTGGATAAATCTTTACCAATTTTATCGGAGGCCTCTAGGGAAGCTCTGGATGCCCCTATTACCACAGAAGAGATATTGGCCCAAATAAAGCGGGCAAAAAACAAACAAAAAAGCTGCAGGGCTTGATGCCCTTCCTAACGAAGTATAAAAACTATTACAAGACGATCTTCTTCCAGTCCTACATAGGCTATTTAATTCAATAATCCCGAGATCATGGAGTGAGGCCACGATAATGTTAATCTTAAAACCAGGGAAAGACCCTTTACTGGCAGACTCCTATCATCCAATCTCCCTGCTAAATGCAGATTATAAAATATTTATGGGGATATTAGCAGGAAGATTGGCGAAACTGGCACCCAGCCTAATTAATCCCGATCAGAAGGGCTTTATACAGGGGAGGGTAATTCAAGATCAAACCCAACTGCTGATTGGCAATATCGACCTAGCGGAGGCTAGAACTGATCCATTGGCCGTGGTGGCAGTCGATGCAGCCAAGGCATTTGATCATGTGTGTTGGAGATATCTCTGGAGTGTCTTAGAGGCAATGGGAATTGGCCCCGTTTTTGTGAGGACTATCAAGCATTGTTATCTAGGAGCTTCATCCAGAATCCTCTTGAACGGCTCACTTTCCCCTAGCTTTCCAATTCAGAGAGGGACCAGGCAGGGATGTCCCCTGTCCCCCCTGTTGTTTAATCTCTATATAGAGCCCTTAGCTCAAACAATTAGACTGGACAGAGATATCATCCCATTTAGATCATTAGGATATGAATGCAAACTGGCACTCTATGCCGATGACGTGATAGTCTATACCAGCAATCCAGAGCATACAATTCCATACCTGGTCTCCATGTTGAGGGAATTTGGCAAGGTTTCAGGCTACAGCGTCAACTCAGATAAAACTGAAATAATGTGTTGGAACACCATATACACGAGAGGCCTCATAAGCAAGGAGTTTAGGTATTTGGGTATTAAAATAGTTAAAGACCTAAATAAGATTCCTTCTTTAAATCTTGGGAAAATCGAAAAAGAAATAGACTATCTCTTTGCTAAATGGAAGAACCTCCCCTTGACAATATATGGCAGGGTTAACCTTGTTAAAATGTCTGAACTCCCTAAATTGACCTACCTATCCAATGCAATCCCTTTAACATTCCCTGGAAAAACTATAACTAAAATACAGGGTAAAATTGGTAGCTTTATATGGGGTCATAAAAATGCCAGAATGTCATGGAAAAAGCTTAGGAGGAAGCTCCTTAAGGGTGGACTAGCCTTACCTGACATAAACTGGTATCTGATGGCTTTTCAGTTTAAAGGGATAAGAATGCTATTATCTCACCCCGAACAAACATCCTGGGGGAGAGTACTGGGAGAAATGGTTACGGCTGAAGGTGCCAACAGTCAAGAAGGGTTTTTGTACAAATTTGGTACTCCAAGGTTTTTTAAAAAGGTTCGGCTAAAGGTATTGAAATCAGCATTACAAACCTGGTATAATTTAAGGAGGATATGGGGAATTGGATATTTCTCGGACTTTGCTCCAATATGGGACTCGCCTGGGACACCGCCCCTTATGTGTGATAGTCTGGCGATTCCGATCAAAAATTCAGGTATGGAGCGATGGCTAGATCTAGTGGACTCAGAGGGCATTCTACCATGGGCAGCTCTATCAGCCAAAATAGGCCCCACCTTTTCAAGGTTTAAATATCTTCAACTGAATAGCTGGTATGAGTCTGAAAAAGGCGATATAGGAGGAAAAAGGGAATTAGAACAGCTTTTTCAAGATCCGTCCCCAAAGAAGAAAGAAATAGCCTTATGGTATGCCCTAAATCCAAGACGCTGAGGAAGCCAGGATCCCCTCCCCAATTTCAGTTTGGAATGACTCACCTTTGGCCGCCCAAATTGAGGAACTACTCTATCCATCATTAAAGACGCTGTATAAATACATAAAGCCTGCTCCCTTGAAGAAAAATCATTTTTATGTAATAAACAGGCTACACTATACTCCGGCTAAAATAGCCAAATTTGCTTCTATTCCGCCCCCAAGGTGCCCAAGATGTAGTCTCACAAATGCAAACGACATACACATTTTTTTTCAGTGTCCGGTGTTAACCACATTTTGGAAAGGAGTGGGGGAAGTGTTGACATCTATTCTGGAGGTGGATATAGTTGTAGATCTCTCTTTGGTGTTCTTTGGTAAAAATGAGTCTACTGATGGTGTACCTTCACAGAATCATATGGCCTTAATATTATATTTAATCATCTTGGCAAGGAGAGAAATATGTATCAAGTGGAAGGACAAAACCCCCCCTGGTAATGAAGATTGGCTCAGAGCCGCCTTTAAATCGGCACGATTAGACCAAGATACCGGAGTAGACAACCAACCCAGTACTTGGCAACCATTGATACGTTGGGCACAACAAAGGTATTTGATCTGATGGATTAAGGCAATATCCCCAAAAATGTTTCATTTCCCCATGGTCCTATGATTACACCAGTCCTCCAACACGGGAGGAAGGCCATGGGGCCTAGACAGAAACAGTGAGCCAAAGAGGCCCTCAGGAATCGAGAACAAAACCTGGCTTGTCAAATCTGTGGAAGTTTTTGGTGAGATGAGGACAAAAAAAAAAAAAAGAAGCAAGTAGCACTACAATGCTTACTTTAGGTCGCGCTGGACTAAGGCAAAGTCAAAATTCGGGCCAACCTCATGCAAGCGAAGGTAGGCTACAGGACCCACACAGGACCCGGGGAACAAAGTACCTTTCCTGGTCGTAAACAGAGTATTACGTCAGTCTTCTCCAGGTAGTGAAGGCAATACGTCAGTTCCGAAGACGGGTGCCGGAGTCGAGAGGTGTCGAGCGATGCATTGGATTCTGCCATGCAGTTGAAGGGATGCATCAATCTCACCAAGCTGCAGTGGCGGCGATACACTGTCCGATGCATTAATCTCTGGAAGCAAAGTGTTTGGTTCCGATGTGATGCGTTGATTTTACTGCTGCTACCAGATCAGTGTGCCGATTCTTTTACACATAGACAGGAGATGAGCCGAAATCCATGTTGCAAGTACCTGGGCCCTTTCCAATGAGCCAGGCACAGGAGTAAGGGTAGAAACTGTGATATCCTTGAGTCTCAAGCAACAGGAGGCAAGCCAACAAGCCCTTGGAGATCACTTGGAAGGATGGCAGAGCCCAGCTCTTCTTCAGCAGAGTCAGAGAACACCAAGCAGCAGGTCAACACGGTGAAAGGCAGGTCTTCCAGATTATCAGTCCAGTTGAGTCCTTTAAGCAGCACAGCAGTCCTTCTGACGTGGGTTTCAGTTCAAGATCTAGAAGTGTCAGACTTGTTGGGGTCAGAGACCCAGTACTTATACCCATAAGTGCCTCTGATGTGGAGGGTGACTTCAAAGCAGTCTCTGAAGTATACAGGTGTCCCTTTCAGTCCAGTCCAGGCTATCGGGGGAGAAGTAAAATCAGCCCTTTGTGTGGGGACAGGACACTAACTATTAAAGTTAAGTGTTGGCCCCTCCCTTGCATCCTGCCCAGGCAAGGCCATCAGAATGCAGATTTATATAGATGGGTACTCAGACACACCCATCCTTCCTGTTTTGCGGCTGTCTAGAGGGAATGCACAAAGTGTACCTGTCACCCACCCCAGACGTGTATTGGAGACAGGCTGTCAGGCACACAGAGCAATAAGTGCAGCAAAATGTCGACTTTCTAAAAGTGGCATTTACAAAATAGTAATGTCAGATACAACTTCACCAGTAATGAGGATTTATCATTACCATCCAAAAGATATGAAACATGAAAAAGCTACTCTGATCAGGAATTACAGCTTAAACGTGTATCACAGAAATCCCAATGCTAACCTATGAGAGGAGTAGGCCTCACAGTAGTGAAAAACAAAATGGGCTGTTTTTCACTACCAGGACATGTAAAACATAAAAGTACATGTCCTACCTTTTACTTAGATAGCACCCTGCCCGTAGGGCCTAACTTAGGGGAGACCTGTATGTAATAAAAAAGACAATTCTTTGACAATCAATTTTATTGAGTTTTAAGCAACAAACTAAACAGAGTGTCACTGTGACATATAGGACATTTCGATACAATCCCATGACATTCCCCCAGCAGTGTCCATGATCTGGAGCGGCCCCCATCCCTCCCAACCCTCTTGTGTGACAGATCAGTCCAGCAGGCCCAACCATTTGCCCCATATGCGTCCGGGTTTGGCAGGACAGTCTCTTGCTTCATACACAGTTTTTTCTTGGATGGCACACCAGTCCACTCCCTTATGCCATTTTGCAATAGAAGAAGCGACTGAGTCTTTCCACACCGCTGCAATGTTTCTTTTGGCCACAATTATGGCCGTTCCCAGGAGCAGCTTGTCAGTACAGGAACCAACTGACCCATCCATCACCCCCAGGAGGAGCGCAAGAGGGAAACCGTCAAGCCTAGAATTTCACTCATCTCAGCCACAATCAACGTCCAATACTTGGTAAGGGTGGTGCAGGCCCAGACCCTGTGATGGAAGTCAGTCGGGTCTGCCTCACAACGTGGGCACTTTGGGGATGGGAGGAATCCTGCTTTGTGTAGCCTCACGGGAATAAGATATGCACAGTGGAGATAATAAATTTGAATGAGGCGAAGCCGGAATGGTTAGTACTCTTGGGGCCATCAGTGCATCCCTCCAGTTCTCTTCCTCTGAAGAGCCGACTCATTGCTCCCAGTGGGCCCTAAGGGGGTCAAGAGTGGACAGGGTGTTGTTTATCAAGGACCGATAGATCTGGGACATTCCTCCCCAGATTCCCCATAAGGAGCTTAGCTTCCGTTGGACTAAACTCCAGGATTGATGTATGGTCAGAGGTGTGAAGGGTGATGGCATGCTGTAGTTGGAGATATTTATAGAATTGAGTAGCTTTTAAGCAGTATGCAAGTGAGTGATACTGATCAGGTTCCAGGTCTGAAAACCCACTACGGTCCCTACTTCCAGCCGCCACTTGCCATGCCAGAGGGGTGTCTGTAGTGTAAGCATGGTGTTCCATTGAGTGTGTCGTATCGCAGACAGTCATGCGAGGAGGGCCGTTCGGGTGACTGCTGGTAGAGTGTGAGGAACTGAAGCCCCATATAGCATGGCTTAGACCTGGGCAAATCCAAGGCTTTCTAATTCTAGCCGGTAAGCTGGGTCTGACCATCCACCATTGAACCAGTCGTGGATCACCAAGAGGTGGGTGGCCAGGTAGTATAGAAATGGGTTTGTCATCCCCATTCCCCGATCATACAGGGGCCATGGGCAATGCAAGAGGGCCAGTCGAAATCTCGAGCCACACCAGAGGAAAGTTGTGGCCACTCCATCCAACCCACAGAACCCGCTGCGGGAGAGGTGGAGTGGAAGATTCTTGAGCACATATAGGAGACGGGGCAGTACCAGCATTTAAAAAAAGGCGATCCTACCCAGGGGGTTGAGTGGAAGAGACGGTCAACAACGGAGGTCATCCTTTGTACGTTTGAACAGCGGGCCAACATTAAGGGGGCCAGGTCAGCTACGGGATAAGGGCCACTCAAATACCGAGATATCTGAAAGGAAGTCTCCTTAGAGGAATGGTTTCTTGCCAGTCCATGCATTCTCGTGAGGCATGAAGGGGCATCAAGCTGGATTTAACTGGGTTTAAACATAAGCCTGATGCTCTCCCAAAGGATTGGAGGATCTGGAGGCATCTTGGGCCGGATTGGGCATGATCAGCCAGAAAGAGCAAAACATTGCCTGCATACAGGGCGATTTGGTGTTCATGGGAGCCATGCCAGTGCCAACCCTGCATCTGGTCGTCAGCCTGTAAGAGGCAAGCCAGCAGCTCTAGTTGCTGGGGCAAATAGGAGAGGGCAGAGTGGTCATCCCTGTCGGGTCCCCCTCCTAAAAGGGAAGGCATCAGACAGTGCCCTGTTTACAAGGACCCTGGTTGACGGGCTGGAGTAGAGGATTCCCACCAGTTTATGGTAATTGGGACCAAAGCACGCCTTCTCCAGTACATCCCCCAGATAGCACCAGTTGACCATGTCAAAGGCCTTTTAAAAGTAAATTTCACCAAGGCTAAGTATGGAGTGAGGAGATGACGGGGAGCGAGAGCCCCCTGGAGGTTTCTAAGGCATTGGCGTGTGCTACGATGTGGCATGAAGCCACACAGATCAGGATGGATGAGAGTATGGATGACCCGCTTCAGCCGGGTGGCGAGAATCGTGGCGTAAATTTTAATCTCAGTATTAATTAATGAGATTGGGCCGTAGTTGGAACAGGGGGCTGGGGGAGGGTCCGCCTTGGGTATAACCACGATGGTGGCTGTGTCTGTGTTGGGGTGAAAGGTGCCTCTCTCCAGAACCTCGCCGAATAGGGCATGGAACTTTGGAATTAGGATTTTCCGGAACACCACGTAGTATTCCACCGGGAGGCCATATGGACCAGGAGTTTTGCAGGTGGCCAGTGTTGAGATTGCTTCTCCGATCTCCTCAGCTGTAATGGGTTCGTCCAAGGCCTTAATTTACTCACTGGGAGTTGCAAGAGGCGGACACTTTGAAGGAAAAGGGAACCGGTGGTCGGCGTGTGTGACTGATCTACTGAATAAAGCATTGCATAGTAATTTGCGACGGTCCTCGCGATTTCAGCGAAGGGCGTAGGGTTTGTGCTTGGGGTCCCAGATTTCAGGGACTATCCGGCTGTCTAGGGGATGGGTGGCGAGACAGCGAAGTAATTTGGAGTTTTTGTCTCCCCACCCATAGACACGGGCCACCGAGGACCTCCAGATCATTTTGGCAGATTCAAGAGAATGGATTTGATCTTTTCCCGCACTAAGTGGAGCTGCCGGCGTTCCACCTCTCCGTTCAACTTGGCTATAGTCATTTCCAAGCGGAGGGCCCTGTCTTCAAGTTGGGAGAGGTGGCGATTCTAAGCCTGCTGCCTGTGTTTGATGAACCCTTCAGCGTACCCATGGATTGTGGCTTTGCCCGCCTCCCACAGTGTACTCTGAAGTTGGACTGTGCCCTCGTTAGTGAGAAAGTAGTGTGCCAGCTCTTCCCCAATCCCTTGTTTGTCTTCTTGGTCCTGAAGGAACCATGCATTTAACCTCCAGATAACTCGCAGAGCTCCCGTGGAGCCCCCTATTGGCAGGAAGAGTGGGGACTGGTCTGACACGCCTCGCGCCAGGATGTGGACCTCCGTGACTGACCTGCAGTCCAGGGCAGTCATGAAGAGGAGGTTGATGTGGGAATGAGTGTGATGTGCAGCAGATGTTCTAGGGCGCCAGGTATGCTAGACGTCGCAGAGGCCCAGTTTAGAGATCCAGTCTCCGAGAGGTTTAGCCCCATGTCTCCTATGGGAGGATGGTGAGCCCGTGGTGTCTGTGGTTGGTTCAGGGACAGCATTAAAGTCACCTCCAATCACCGTCAGACATTGGGGAAGAGAGGATAC
This sequence comes from Triturus cristatus, assembly GCF_964204655.1. Classification (NCBI taxonomy): domain Eukaryota; kingdom Metazoa; phylum Chordata; class Amphibia; order Caudata; family Salamandridae; genus Triturus; species Triturus cristatus. The sequence continues at coordinate 1,078,382,006 of NC_140589.1, read as the reverse complement.
TGTCTCTACGGCTGCTTGGAGGGTGGAGTCTAAGTTTGGCGGTGGAGCATACACTGACATCAAAATATTAGTATTGTCCCCAATGGTACCTGTGAGGGTGATGAAATGCCCCTGAGGGTCTCTAATCGTGTGAGTTGGTGTGAAAGGGAGGGAGCGTCATCGGAGGAATACCATTCCACGGGCCCCTCTGGAGAACCCTGAGTGCCATATCCAGTCGAAACCCTGACGTGCTAAAAAGGGACATCAATTCCTCATCAGGTGCCTTTCTTGATGCAAAAGGACATCTGGGCGAACCCTCTGTGCATAGTTTAAAACCGCAGTCCTTTTAATTTGATCTAAGAGTCCGTTAACATTCCATGATGGGATTCTAAGGGATTCACCTCCAGTATATGGTCGGAACATTATAGTAGAGTGGTGATGTGTGAGCCTTGAGTTCTGGGGCGCCTAGGTGCTCCTGGTGGTTGGGACCTGGGAGTGGCTGGATGCATTCAGCTTTGTTACGTGGACCATGCGGGGATGCATCCTGAGTTTTGTACACAGTGTCGCAGAGAAGTAGTTTAACACAACCAAAAGCAGTGAGAACATTCACCACTCACAATCCCAACCAACCCCCTCCCTATACTTCCCCAATTGAAGCATCTGTTGCTCAGTAAACAAAGACTTAGAATGTGAAGCAGCTAGCTATGAGAGCCTAGCGTAGGACGATTTGATGGGCACCTCTACTTTTAAGGATTAGTGTTCCTCCAGTTTAGGACATAAATAAAGCGAGTACTTGAGTTCAGATATGGGGGCTGCGTGACAGGTCGGTGTCTTCAGAACTGGGAATCAATGAAGTGCATCTCAGGTGTCGGGTTCGGTCCATCTGAATTATCGCGGATTCTCGTCGGCTCCAGGGATGTCGATGACCTACTTCTTTCATTGAAGGAGCCTGCGGAAGAGGCAGACGCTGCTCCACAGGTGTTGCGCCTTCTTCTGGACCCAGTATGCCGCCCACGGGTGCTTGCCGTCGCATTCATAGGCATAGGAGCACCTTTCCGGGGGCCAATTGGGTGTTCCTCTGTCGCCCAAGTCCACGCTGCCTCTGGTGTATCAAAGAGGTGTGACTTATTTTGAAAGATCACCTTGAGGCAGGCCGGGAAGAGGAGTCTGTGCTGCAGATTGAGGGCTCGCGGTTTCTGTTTCACATGAGTGTATGATCTTCAATGGGCTTACACTTTCTTTGTGTAGTCTGGGAAGATCATAATTTTAGCGTCTTTGTAGAACAACTCTGACCGCGAGCAGGCTTCCTGCAGGATGGCATCGCGGTCTCTGAAGTTGAGTATCCTTTCCAATATATGCTGGTGTGGGGCTCTCAGAGGTAGCTAGGGTGCAAGCGCCTGATGAGCCCTCTCCACCACAAACCACGATGACAGGGTATTCGGGGGCATCCAGGATTTAATCCAGTCTTTAATGAAGGTATTCATTTGTGCGGGCTCCATTCCCTCGGGCAGGCCCACCAGGCGAAAATTATTCTGACGTGATCGGATTTCAGCATCTTCAGCTCACCTATGAAGTTCGGCCGTGTGGGATGCAAGCTGCTTTACCTGGGCTTTCAGGGTGGATACGTCATCTTCAACTTCCAAGATGCGGGATTCTGCTTCTGTGAAGCAAGCGGCTGTGTTGCGGAGGTCCTGTCGAATAAGGACCATGTCCACTAGGACCTCCACAATTTTTGTTTCCGTTGACTCTTGACATGATTTAATGGCCTGAAGGATAGTGGCCTGGTCGCCATTTGGGTGTCTGACTGCTGGAGGTGCCGCCTCCCCAATTCCAGGTCCACTGATTGCATACTGCTCCATTCAGGTCTGGGTCGATGGGGGTTTGGCTGCTCTTTACCCATGGTTACTCCGTCACACCAAGGCGGGCAGTCCGGGGACCTTGGTCGATTCGGCCAGCTGGGAGGGCCTCGTGGTCACAAGGAGAGCTCTGTGGCCAGCTACGTCAAGGTCGCTGCAGCCACTTGAGTGAGTCCTTTGTGGACAGCCGCTGCCCTGAGTCCAAAGAGCGGGAGAATCGGAAGAGACTTGCCCAGATCAGGGGAGGGACACCGTCTGCTCGCTCTTGGCGATTTGCCGGGAGATGTGATTCCTCATGGGTGGTGGGGTGCAGACTAGGGGTCCATAGGGTTCTTCGGTTCTGTTAAGGCTTCAGTGTCCCCTTGCTATTGATGTTGTTGTTTCCCGCCGATCACGGGATGAGTAGACTTACTGTCAGCCACAAGTCAGTGCCAGGGCTCAGCTTCTCCAGTCTTTATCAGCGTTGAGCACCTCGGGGACAGCCACCACTTTAATGCCCACCAGCTCCCAAGTGCTGTCCGCCCGCCAGCATTGGCAGGCCCAGACATGCGCTGAGGGAGAGGCCCCTCGTGTGGGCAGAGGAGATATCCTGTTGATTGTGGGTTGATCTGCACCTGTCCCCCCTCACCGGGACCTGCCGGTCAGAGGCCTATGGAGGTCTCCCACGCTCCCAGCGATTGCGAGCCAGAGGAGGCAGGGTCCACATTGGGAGGAACTCGCCGTGGGGCCTCAGGTTCCATGCACAGCACTTTTCTAACTGTCTCGCATCACTCACCCTCGAGGCGCCCTGCTGATCGCAGGTCAATTGCCTTCAAAGGGTTCACACCCAGAGTGCCTCAACCTCCACCGGTCACTGTCACCCCAGGGGGCCGCGCGACAGCCTCGATAATCCTCCCCCAGAGTCTTCTCCTCACCTCCGAAGTTGCTGCTGGTTCCCAATCATTCAGCTGCCATGTCTGAAATCGCAGCGTCAGCAGGGCTCTGGCGGCTGCATGTGGCTCAGCGCTGATGTCCGCCGATCGCAGGTCAGGCGGCCCTCGCTCTAGTATTGGCGGAGTTGTAGGGCGGAATCCGTCTCCTGGGGAGCCCAACACGGGCTCACAGGACCCCGGGGGCGAGTGGCCACCACTGGCCCTGCGCCGATTACTGGCTCTCTTGAGGCGTCCCGCCTCCAATGTAGCGCACTACTGGTCAGATCTGGGTTGTCGAGGGTCGCCTCCGTCTCTGGTGGCCATGCGGTGGCCTCCCCCCATTCTGAGGGCCCCCGCCTCACCACAGGTAATCGAGCAGGTCCCGAAGCTCCTTTCAGCCGTCAGCCACCGTCTCAGACACCGCAGCGCTTGCAGGTCTTCAAAGCCACAGTTGGGAGTGGCTTGGAGCCCATAAATCTGCAGGGTCTCCAGCGCACCCCGCTACGTCGGGCTCATGGGCCAGCCTCTAGGAGGCAGGCCACACTGCTACCATTTGGATTCAGCTCAGGCCGCTCCTCGAGGTGTCACCAACAGTCTTCCGAGTCCCTTCAGGCACTCGCTTGGTTACAGGTCCATTACAGGGGAGGGCGCCTCAAGGCTAGAGGCTCCCTCTCTGAGTGGAATTCACTGGAGGAGAGTCAGGATGGTGACAGATTGCAGAGGGGTCCGGAGCACTCTTAGAGTGTGACCGCCATCTTGGCCTGCCAAGCCACGCCCCAAAAATGGGAATTTTAAGGCTTGGCAAGTAGTTTTAAATGCCAAGTCAAAATGGTAGTAAACTGCACAACCAGGCACTGCAGTGACAGGCCTGGGACGGGTTTGAAAGGCGTCTTCGTGGGTGACACAATCAGTGCTCCAGCCCACTAGTAGCATTTGAAATACAGGCCCTGGGAATATGCTATACTATACCACTTTACAAGGGACTTATCAGTAAATCAAATAGGTCAATCAGGTATACATCAATTACACACATGTTTAGGGAAGACGCACATGCACTTTAGCACTGATTAGGAGTGGTAAAGTGCTCAGAGTCCTAAGGCCAAAAAAAAGATTTAGCAAAATGTGGCGGAAAAAAGCAAAAAGATTGGGGGAAGACAACCCTAAGGTTGACAGGTCCAACAGTCCCATTCTCTCTTACAATCGCAGGGTAACCACCAACACCTTCAATCATACTTTCACGCCATGCTCCACATTTCAAATTCCAACTCACATCCAACCAATTGCTAACTGTATGTCTGAACTGAATATTCATTCTTTTTGTGCTTTCTCATGTGCAACATGCTCCTATTCATTCAGAGCTTCCAACTGGGCAAGTCTGGGTTGGAGTTTCATTTCATACACCGCTTATTGCAAATTCTCAAGTTTTCTCACTTTAAAGGTGCCATTCAAGGGAAATTGCATGTCATCAGAAGTGAACCTGTTCAAATCTTTAATCCACAGATAACTGTTAAGTGCCATATCACAGGCAGGTGTACCTTCAGGAGGCAATGTCTCTCCCTTAGAAATGGGACCGGAGGTTTTCCTAAATTAAATTCACTTCACTTAATATACTTTATTTCGGTCGAATAGACCATAAAAGTGCATGTGCAATAAGCATACAAACATTGAAACAATCCTGATAAAATGTGCAGTCCATTTTAATAAATGTACAGAGTTAAAATAATTCTCAAGGTTCACAATACAATAACCCCAAACAGTCCATAGCTGGTTGCATCATTAGCCCTCCCTCCTACAACATCATCACCAGCCTTCTGCTTCCCACCAGCAGCCAGTAGAGTAAATAGTTGCCGCCTTGTTAAAAACAATTTTGAAAAAAATCATTGCACACATGATATTAATAACATCTAAAAAACTTTTAAAAACTAAATTGGCTTTACGAAGTTTGGAAAGAATAAAAGTGAATACTGGATAGGAAGAAAAAAACTGCATCAGCCTAAGACCATGAGTTAGACTTCAAGGACAACCTGCGCGCACACCACATAGAAGTTAAAAACAGCGACACTGCATATACAATTGCCATATGGGTGTTATATTTCAGGATCCTAAATACATCTTCACAAGGCTTGAATTCTACATTTCTGCACAATTGGATTAGCCAACGCTGCCTGGCTATTTTGTAACCTGGGCTGAAAACAAAGATGTGTAGTTCTGTCTCTACCTCATAATTACAGGCGAGGCACCCTGATAGGGCGGCGCCAGACCATTTATTGGAAAATGCACACAGCGGGAGAGTCCCATATCTAAATTGGATATATAATTTCCTGGCAAGAGCTGGTCGGATATGATCCAGGGAAGACTCTAATGTATACCGGTGCTTGGTTCTCATAAAATTAACAGTTAAGGATCCAATAGCTGAGCTGTCCTGTAATTGAGCATGTTAGCCCACCCTATAGCACCTTACCAATTCAGGTTTGTGAGATTACAGGACACACTTCTTCTGGGTTACTCCAAAAGCTCAATCTACTCATCATACAGAATGCATCCTTGACATATACAAACCATGCTATTTTCCCTGCACCCGGAAGCTCAGTACCTCCTTTAGCTCTGACCTATAAGTGGCCAGGTCCGGGGTTACCCACAGACGGCACCAAAAAATGAGAGGTCTAAGACCAATCTCATCCGTGATTGGTCTGATCCCTAGATCCAAACACAAGGCAAGGCAATCGCATGAGGCAGCTATTTGGTCTTCCCCTCAGTACTCCACTCACTCCCTTAAGTGAGTGGAGTACTGAGGGGAAGACCAAATAGCTGCCTCATGAAGTTGTTCTCTGTCTTACTAATGCTTCTTAAAAAAAAGCAAGGCACCCAAAGGTCTGCCCCATACATTGCAGCATGCCTTGCTTGAACTTTGTAAATCTCTACTATTGGCCCAGCAGGTTTGTGGAAAGAGTTCCTGAATAGCTTTGCCAGCTCCTCACTTGTCAGCGCTAACTTAAGACTGGTTTTGGCCATTTGTGGCCCAAATTCCATATTTTATGTTAGGTCGACACCTAAATAATCAAATACCGATACCCTCTCAAGAAAGATGCCATTCAAACAGGGGTTGGATCGTGTCGTGCTAGCTGAACTGAATACCATATATTTAGTCTTCTGAATGTTAATCAACAGTCCCCCGTCAAAACTATCGAGGATCCTCTGGATGCCCATGGGTGACTTGGAAAGCAAAAGAGTGTTGTCAGCAAACATCACTGCTGGCACTTTTCTGTGTGCTAGCTTCGGGGCATCATTGTCCTTCAGCTCGTTGAGTAGATCAACCAGTGCATTGATAAATAAGCAAAACAGGGTAGGTGTGAGCACACACCCCAATCTTACTCTCTATTAACTGGGAGTAGGGAGGTAAGTTCACCATGTTTCCCAAAACTAATTTGTGCATAATTGCCTTCATGCAATCTCATAACCATACACCAGAGATAGGTGGGGACCCCTAGGTCACTAAGTACAACCCATAATTTGTCCCTGGGTACCAGGTCGAAAGAGGTTTTTAAATCCACAAATATTGCCACCCTCTAATGTCACCGTTTTCCAAAATAAAAGTTGGCGCCTATATATTTGATCAATGGTGGAGATGTTTTTCCTGAAGCAGGCTTGGTACGGACTCAGGATTTCATGGTCATCCATCCATACCAGGAGACGATCCAATAGTACCCATGCGAACATTTTCTGAGTAGCATCAATCAGACTGATGGGTCTGTAATTGATGGGCAAAAGTGGGTAACCTGTTTGAATACCGGAAGAATTTCATCTCCAGCCCAGGTTGCAGGGATCGCCAGTCCCTGCAGGATAGCATTAAATAACACCCATAAATAGGATCCCCAAATTTTCGGTTATGCACGAAAGAGGTCCCCTGGTATCTTGTCCAGCCATGGAGCTTTGCCAGGGGTTAACTTGCTTATGGCATTAGCTATTTCGATCAGGGTTATCTCAGGGGGCCTCACTGTAGGTGATCTGTAGAGGGGTTATTACTAGCTCTACACTGGGATCCTCTGCTTCTGCGGTAGTGTACAAATCCTCGAAATGTCTCTTCCATGTGTCTGCCGCTATATTAGGCTCTATGGCCTGCTTCACTTCCCTACGGCCTGTATTGACTATACTCCAGAATGCCTTCAGATCATTATTTGATAGGGCAGTTTTTAGTGCATCCCATTTATCCAGTTCCCAAGACTTTTTTGCTTGGCAGATATTATCTCTGTATAGTGCCCTCTTTTGTTTAATTTGGCGCCTATCCTTGGATTTGATAGCATCTATCAGAGCCTGCTTTGCCACCCAACAACTACCATCAAACCCAAGATCGATTAGCCTCCCCCACCACCCTAAAAAATCCTTTTGGAAAGAATATTTCGACCAGTTTAGATGTCAATGCTGTATGGAGCTCTGCAACTCCGTTTAGAGGGGATAAAATGCCATCTAAAATTGTGATGTTTCCCATTTCCAATAGGGTGAGTAAAGGGAGGCCAGCTTATCAGGGGAGTGTTGAATTACCGACCACCGTATTCTTCTCCTATTATTGGAAAGTGTTAGTCTATCATCTGGTGGAGTACTAGAGGCCAAGTGATTACCCATGTCCAGCAACCCTAACTCCATAATCAGAGAGTTGTGACCGCCGTCATGTCAAGGCAAGACAGCAAATTCGACAACCCTAGGCCACATCCTGGTTTCCACTAGGATGTAATCTAAAAAGGAGAATTGGCCAACTCTGTTGACTGTTAACTTCCCTGGTGTATCAATTTTTGTGCACCCGTTACAAGCTCTTAAGGAGTGGTTTAGTGTGAGTGAATTTATCTGGAGTGCCAGCAGGGACCAAGCCCTGATTGGCCGAATTTGTGGATCATGAATTGCCCAGCACAAGTCTTCTTCGCAAAATGTTACTTCATTAGTATCAATGAGGGGCTCAAATTGGCAATTAAAATCCCCACCTACAACCAACCACATGTTTGTGGCGATTGTAGGAATAAAGAGTGCCAATTAGTAAATTTTCAAGGATTCTTGGCTTAGACTTACAGGCCTAGAGTAGACGTTAATGAATGCAATTCTAATCTTTGGAGAATTGGTAAGTGATACGCACTGGATATCATTAGAGGGGGACGCCAGCAGCTCAACTGTACAACCCAAGTGTGTGCCCACCCATATGCAAAGGGCCCCAGATGGTCTACCTCTTACCCTGGAGGTGGCAGGTACATTAAAGAATGCAAACCCCATCCGCAGTGCATGCTCTCATGCCCATGCTTCCTGGAACATACATACATCAAATTGGCCCACAAAGAGCCCCCAATCAGGGCAGTTCAATTTACTTTTCAGGCCGGCAACGTTCCAGGATAGGACCCATAGTTCCTTAAATTTTTCTTGATCAGCTGCATGGGTGTGGGTATTAGGGAGTTGATTTTCCCTCAAGTGGGCACTAGAGTGCTTCCCTGCAGACCTGAGTGGAGCTCCTCCATACGGTGTAGTATTGCCTAAGGGAACAGGGCTTGGGTGTACTGATGTTCCTAATACACTGGTCAGGGCTCGGGTTGCCGGGGAGCGTATAAACAAGTACAATGTATTACCAATTTGTGACAAATACGTAACCAAAGGCTCTTCCAATGCACCTTCCCTACCCATAACCTTCTGATTTACTTCAGGTTGTTTCTTCACTGCTTCAACCCGTAACCCATAGTGGGTAATCGGGCTACACTGGCCACTACAATGACTTCTGTCTCCCTAGGAACCCCCATGCAGTTGGTCACCTGAGCTGAGTTTTGTATCATTGTTTGTCAATCTACTTCTTCCTGAATCCCAAATCTATAAGCTACAGGTACGTTAAATAATAAGGGTCTAGGAGGTTGATGCCATTGGCCCAGGTACCGTTGGTTTCGAGTCCACATGTCCAACTCAGAGCTGTTATGAGCCCCTGATGGCATTTGACCAGGTGTGTAAAATAACCCAAAAGAAAGGGCCTAATCACTGTAGCCAAATCCTGGTTACAATGATTCTTGCTTAAAAGTCTGTGGATGGTCAAGGGGCTTTAAAATTGATAACTACATAATCGCCTTGCTTATCTTTTTGTCTATTGCCCACCCAGCTGACTCTGCGGGACATGAGGATTTCCCCTGCCCTGTCATAGGCAAACTGTCTGTGCCTCGCCAACCAAAACAAACATTTGTTCCTCAAGTCAAGTTGGGTTTCTCTCTGGCCGCTTTTGATTTCAGGTACACCTGTCAGTATAATAACATACGGAGATGAGGCGGAGGTAAGTTTATGATGGGAAGACTGTCCCTTTCGTCCCTACTCTCTATGCCCCCCTCTTACCTAATATTCGTAGGGTGCATATCTTCAGTCAAAAACTCAAGCCTTTTTTAAGCACTTTATTCATGTCATCAGTTACATCATCATCATTCATTGTTTCTTCCTGCTCCATGACCTTGTTCTCATTCCTACCCTGTCTCCTGATTGGTCCCTTTGATCCTTTCCCTATTCTAGTCTTTCGCCACGGCCTATACGTGTGTTTGTCCTCATGTTGCCTATCCTGATACGTCTAATTTCTTCTAAAAAACTGTTTCTCCCTTTTTCAGACGTGCCTTCACTTGGGTAATGATTACTTTCACTGTCACAAGAACGTACATTGGATGAACCAGTGTTAATTGTGTCGGATGGTTGTCCTATGCTTGCTGTCATGCTGCTCACTAGGTGATCACATTTTTTAGCAAGAGTGAATACCCTACTCCCTAGGTAGTCATTTTTATTTCATTTTAACTTTCTTGTTTTACGTATTTTTATTTCCTCTTGATGTCGATTCAGGATCTCTTGGAGTTTTTCAATACATTTTCTTCATAGTGTCTAGTAGATTCATATCCCTAATCTCTTGCTCAATTCCATTAATCTCTTTCTGCAGTTTGTCAACCTTTCTCTCTGTGTTAATGATCAGTATTTCCATTAGGTTCATGGAATTATTGATCAGTTCTTTCTCCCACCTCATTAACAGATCTTTCTCAAGGTCGTCATAGGTAGGAAAGATTTGGGCACCTAGCCACTTTGGGATCCTATTGAGTTTAATTTCATATACTGTTTAAGAGTAACTGCATCCCACTATTTTGATTGTTCATTCATTTTCAGTCGTTCTATTTTCTTGAATTTCTCTTAAAGTCCTTCATTCCTAGTTGGCTTATTTAAAACTGAAATACCAGCACTTAAATTCTGAAATAACTCCTCCGCTATTTTCTCTCTATTTTGTGGTTCAGACATTATTCAACTTCTGTTAGCACTCCCAGTGCCCGATATGGTGGCGGGGTCTTGAACATACGGTGGAGCTGGCCTTTCTATGGGTATTTTACTAGCTTTGTCTGTCTGGCAACTGATATAATTTCCCCTCACTATGGCTGGGGTGTGCCTTTCACTGTTCTTTCTAACTCTGGTTTCCCACAGTGCCGCCAGTTTATCTATACGTTCAACCAGGGGAAAAAGTTCTTCAGATCTAAGCTGGCTCTGTTGGTCCATCATCAGGTTCGCCACCCAAGCTGGGTATTCCATATCAATTTGTGTACTAGTAGTACAACCCAAGTTCAAGTCCAGATCGTCTGAATTCGCTGTGCTTTTGGAAGACCCATTGTTGAAATTATTTCTTTTTGTCCTCACCCTGGTCATTTGTTTGTGTTTTCCACTCTTGTGTATGCCAGTTATCAAACCCCCTTAATGCGTGAATAGCTTAGGAACAGCTCCTTCCTTGTTACATACAGCTTGCGGAGATAGCAGGGGAGTGGTTTCCCTGACTGGGGTAACTGGTAAGGTTTGGAGGGGAAGCAAGTCAATCGAAGGGAAACGAAGATCTGGGGTTAGTGACAAACGTCTTTCTGTGAGCTGAGCTCTATTTCTGTGGCTACCACACCTATGGCCCTCTGCAACATCCTGTCAATTGAGGTTGGTGGTATGGAGGAGTATAGTGCCTGGGGCAGAGCTTGTAGTTTACCAGGACAGGTCTGTTTCCCCATTGTTGTTGCTTAAATGGCGGTACAATGTGGACACCCCCCAAAAAGTAACCCACCAACACTCCAGCTAGTTAAGGGGAAATAGAAAAGCAATAGGAAGCAGACTGCAGGATGCAATTAGTTGGATACAGGACAAAAGATTAAAACCAGTAGTCGTGCGTTACTAACCAAAATCAAAGTCCTCTGTTGCAATTGTTGCCTGCCGTAAACCATGTCAGTTGGATGAATAGGTTTAGTGAAAATGATAGATGAAATGGGGACTAAACAACGGACTTCCCCACAGACGGGATGCCAAGAGGGGGTCCCAGCACAGCCCAGCCTCTTCCGGACTCTGGGGGGCTAAGACGGGTCCATCTTGGCCCAGTCTTCACCCGTGCCAAGCCCGGGCACGCTACGCACGCATCCCGCACTGCGGGATGCCCTGCTGGGTTTTATGGTGCTACGGCACCTGAAGACACGTCACAGCCCCTCCTCTGGGCAAAGACTGGTGTGGCAATGACAGTGGAGATCCCCAGCTGCGGGACGCCCTGCTGGGTTTTATGGCACTTTAGCGCCTGAAGACAAGTCACAGCCCCTCCTCTGGGCAAAGTCTGGTGTGGCAATGACGGTGGGCTCCCGCGCTGCAGGTCGCCCTGCTGGGTTTTTTGGTGCTCCGGCGCCTGAACACGTCACAGCCCCTCCTCTGGGCAAAGAGTGGTGCGGCAATGACTGTGGGGCTCCCGAGCTACGGGACGCCCAGCTGGGTTTTATGGCGCTCCAGCATCTGAAGACACGTCACAGCCCCTCCTCTGGGCAAAGGCTGGTGCGGCAATGACGGTGTAGATCAATTATTATCCTACATCCTTTTGTTTATAGATCCCAATGCATTTCGGGCAGGAGCCCTTCATCAGGAAATATAATTTCTCGAGCATGTGGTAATACAGCGTTATAGGGCTCCGTCGGCTTCCTCCTGAACTAAATTCCCATTTTGTTTAAGGAAACTCGCTCTACGGAAACACGTGTTACAAACTACATAAATCCACCAATATAAACACAACACTTAGGAATAAGTAATCAATCACCAGCACAACTCTTGACACCAACCAACCAATCTTAGTGCAGCACCCAATGACGTACTCAACTAATCACAGTGCAACTCACAGCAAAAACAACTAATTGCAGAACTTCCAAATCAAATGTTAACCAGTTGCATTGCCTCTCTGCGTGGCGCCAGATAACAACCAACAAATCACAACACTACTTGCTGCAATGTAATATCGTAGTTTAGCCTACTTAAAATTATTAAACAATTAACAATTCTTGGCTGGTTTATCTTAAAATAAGAAAAAGAGAAATCAAATCTTTTCTAAAAATAAGTCTCACAAACAGGGAAAGCTGGTCCTCGGCAAGCAAGAACATGTGATCAGTGTGTTAACTCCTGAGCACAAAAGAATAAATAGTCATCAATCTAAATAAATATGCATTCACAATTAGACTTTTAGTAAATCCCACTCATAATGTGGATGCGGTGCCTCACAACACACACATCAATCTTCGCTGATAAGTTTAAACGACCAGGTGGGGGGGGGCATGGCCTGCTAAGATGGCCGAGTAGACGTTTCTACCTGTGCTTCTGTTGATGGCACGGTAATCCGGCAACATCCTGTGGTATCCTGCCTGCTCTACACGTATCCACGTCAGGGAAGTTTTGCCTCCTCCCTAATGACGGTATCTGAGCACCGAGAATAATCGCCCTGGGGCGGACTGGGCTTCGAGGAAGAACCAACCTGACGAGCTGCCGGCGCCATTTTCTTTACTAGGTAGAAGATCGGAGGAGATAGCCGCGGTGAGAAGTGATGCTGTGCTCCGGTGATGTAAAGAGGTTGATGTTGCAAAGAACCGATATGGACAGAGTGAATTTAAAGAGACTTGAGGGGCTGGTAAGTACACCACTACGTCCCACGGACGGGGAGACCTAGGCAGAATGCGAAAGGCTGAAGAAGTGGGGCCAAGCTCGGAAAACCAACTTACCTGTAAAGAGAGACAAAGCGGGATCTACACTTGACAAGGCTGGAACCCAGTGATTCCCGCCTCTAATCCTGGCTGACGGCCTCTGAGAGGAGCCGCAATGCTGCTGTGCAGAGCCGGGGCGGAGGCCTTCCATGCTGAGGACCGGCCGAGGTAGGCCTGAACACCGCCGTCTGTGCTGACGTCCCAGAGAGCGGCCAGGGCTGAAGCGAGTAAGCTGCAGCCCCAAGGTGAGAAGATACTGCAGCGGGTGGCTGCTGAGTGCGTGGGTGAGGGCCTTCTGGTTCCTGAACACCGCCGTCCGCGCTGACGCCCAAGAGAGCGGACAGAGCTGAAGAGAGTAGGCTGCAGCCCCAAGGTGAGGAGATACTGAGCGTGGTGAGGGCCTTCTGGGACAGCAGTCTAAAGCCCGGACAGCAAACAAAAAGCTCCGGCCAACGAGCCAGTGCTGACGGGCCTAAGGGCGATGTGAGGGGAAAGGCAAGCTGGAAAATGGGAAGGCCCGAAGAAGAGGCAGCCGCAAGGTAACATGGGTGCCCCCAGTTGTTGATTGCATGCCCTACACATACAGGGCAGAGAGGCCCCGGGAGGGACCTGTTTTAGAGACAGAGATATTTAGGGTGCCTGTGGACTGCAGGTGAGAAGCAGTGCATGGATGCCCCTGTGCGTGCCGACTGAGGGAAGGAGGCGATCCCTGGGCTGCAGTCTGACAGGCCCCTGCTATAAAAAAGTGACTGGGAGGCCTGCAGGGAAAAGGCCCCTGAGTTGATGTGAGCAAGAAAGGGCAGCACACGGGGATCACTAGAGCGCCCTATTTCTGTCTGCGCACTGCAGGAGTGTAGTTGGCAGAGGACTATTCGGGCCGCCTCTGGGACATATAAGAGGATCCCCTGAACAGGCGATATTGATACAGAGCAGCAATATGGTGAAAGACAAGGGGCTCGGAGCGCACACCAACAAAATACTGAATTATGCACAACCCATACTCCAGGGGACAGATACCCGAGGGGAGAATATGGTGGGCTTAGACGATGAGGTATCACAAGGAGCAGGGGAACCCCCCTCACTGGCAGATGTTTTGCAGCTGATTCAATCTACCTGGGATGATATGGTGCACAGAATTGATGCAGTGGTTATTGATGTTAACCTGCTGCGCAGCGACCTGCAAAAGGTGTACAAAAGGGTGACCACCACAGAGCAGAATGTGGACACATTGCAGACGCACCCTTAGAGACACTGTCATCGAACTCCAAAAGCAGGTGGTCAAACTTGATGACCGGAAGGAGGATTCTGAATGACGATCCCGGAGGAAAAACCTGCGGTTTGTGGGTTTCCCAGAGAGGGCAGAAGGACCCTCCGCTGGACTATTCCTGGAGGAATGGATTATTAAGGTACTGGCCCCTAGAAGACTCTCCAAGTTTTTTAATGTGGAAAGAGCACCCCGGCCTGGTGCACTGCCGAGAGCCATTATTGCACTTTTTTTGTAACTACTGGAACAGAAATGCTATCCTATGATCCACCCGTACAATGGGACCGATATTTTTTGAGGCCCACCTCATATCAATTTATCCTGATTACACACACCGTGTTCAGCACCACAGGAAAACGTTCCTAGCAGTTAAATGGTATCTACGAGACCTAAACATGAAATACAGCCTTCTGTTCCCTGCAAAGTTGTGAGTTAAGAGCGCTGGTCGAACCATGTTTTTTTTCTCTGCAGCCAATACAAGCGATTGGCTAGATTCTATTGGAGAGCCGGGGGCCTGTCTGGTTCCAGCGACCGGGTCGTCCAGATCAACCGCAGTGACTGGACAGGCCTGAGACCGGAGGAAAAGGATATAGAAGAAGTCTCGTGCAGGCGACGGAAATCCAGGTGGATCCAAGCGTGCCCTGACGAAACACTAAAGGCTTCAGAGACAATACTAGAATTGGAGGGGGTGACCCATGATCTCGTCATAGACCCTAGCATGCCAGAGGATGCTGCTGCTTGACCACGGATCGATACGAGGGTGGCACAGATAAGTGATCTGGGACTCTGGCTCCAGACGGGGTGGATTGAAATGATCTATATCGTAAAGGGAAGATACAGGAATTATATGTATTGAAGAGACATTGTTAAAATGAGAAAAGAGCTATCAATAGGGGGCTTCCCCCGCAGAGCTTGGAGCCTGTGTGGGGAGGTAGAGGTTTAGACCTCGCACCCTACTGGTTACCTGGCCTCTAGAACAGCATCATTAAAGGGGGACTTTCCAACCACACACCAAAGAATGGTAATGAAGATATAATCAGAATAATGGTGATGTGGGTTTTTGTTATTTGCTGTTTTTGGAAAGGGTGGGAGATGGGAGGGAATGTGCAATTTTTTGTTCTTCACCGGAAGGGGGGAATGGGACTCACAGGACTGACCATGGGGAGGGGGGTTGTTGGTTACACAGAAGCTGTTTGTGTTTTGAAGGCGTTGGGAGTGTTACTGATGCCGTGTCTGGTTATCCCGCTTGAAAGACAAACGCAGTCTGCATGGAGATGGGAGAAACACAGAAGGAAGAATGCATGGGGGAAGAATGGCAGGGATTGAATGAAATATGGCTTCACACATGATGAAATTCATCACCTGAAATGTTCAGGGAACACCAGCATTTGAGAAAAGACGGAGGGTATTCGCTTACATGAAACGATACCGGGTGGCGAAAGCATGTCTACAGGAGACACACACATGGAGTGACTTTATTCCTTGTATCCATCGGAGGTGGAGAGGGTAACTATATGCCACTTCATATTCGGTGTCTGCACAGGGGACACTTATTTGGGGGCACCCGGAGTTCCCTTAACAACACCTTTACCATGTGATAGAACCTGAAGGGCGATATGTGATTTTACACAGTAAATTAAAGTGGAGGAAATAATCCCTCACTAACATCTATGTCCCTAACTGTTCAGCCTTCTTTCCCTTAGTCATGGCAGCAGCACCCCCTTACTTGAGGGTAGGGATGGTCCTGACAGGAGACTTTAATTCTGTTCTTGATGCAACGATGGACCGGGAACCCCATTGGGAGAACACTAAACCTCAAATGACTGCGACCTTACTAGACATTATGCAGGACATGTAGCTCCCGCAACTAATACCTGGACCATTGTTGTCTTTCACCTGAGCTGTCTCCAGATATAATAGGGATGACCTACTTGCCCCGCTACTTGTCTGACCACTCACCGGCCATGCTCAGTTTGGGAGGTGGTGAGGACCACCCGGAAATACCATTGTGGTGACTTACAGCAGAGGCGTTGTTGTCAGACTTTCCCATGTGCGGCTACAATATCTGATGCTCTATCGTAGTACTTTGAAGACAACTGGGGTACTGCGTCCAGCAGGACAATGGAGTGGGAGGCCATGAAGGTAGTTATTCAGTGAGTTTGTATAAAAACAACATATGGGGTACAACACCAGTTGGACATCTAAACGCAAGACCGGCAGGTAGGTACGCTGGAGGCGCTAATGCGTGATTTAAACTAATACAGTACAATGCCGTACATCAAGTATATCTAACCCCGCAGACTTTAGGTAAAGTTTACCTGGCCGCTCAAGCGCATGCCCCCGGTGTGGGGGAGATAGAGGTACATTTCGTACACATGATATGGAAATGCCCAGCACTAACACAATATTTGTAGAGTACATAGTGGGACTGCAAACGGCTATGGGATGGATAATCCCCAGGGAAATACGGTAAGTGCTGTTGGGACTGCTACCCACTCACAAAACTGGATACCTTGAACCACAATTTTATACAATTTACATATTAATCACAATAAGCCCATTCAATAAACATGAATGAACACCTACAATTTTAATTCACACACATATCCCTCTGAAACCCAATTAGTGGGCACAGTTCAAAAGTGAACCAAAAACATCAAAATCACGATAACCAAAGCTTCTACTATTCCGCAGATCAAAGCACTCACAACCTGCATACATTTTTTCATGACACCAAAGACCCAAACTACAAATCCCACAATAATACACTCATAAGGGCACTCTCTACAATGACAAATCACCCAATTTATATCCGCTTCTCCTTAATTTACACATCAGAAGCGCCAGAACTCTACCATCAATCAAAACAGGAGGACCACTGGAACTCAGAGTACAGCTCGAATTACAGAAATTGAGTTTCTAGATCTAATAAGCTGTAGCATTAAGGTCCAGAATTAAACCATCCAGATCCAGTCTCAAACCATCTAGGTCCAATTTCAAACCATCCTCTGCTACCAGACCTGATAGCGCTTATTCGACTACTCTCACATTTTAAGCACTTCTGATGGACCTGGGGCAAATAAAATGTAAATAGTAAAGCACATAAGGCTTTACAAAGAACACAAGCCAAATATTAGAATAAAATCATGAAGGTTTATTAAAGGTTTTAACTTATTACAGAAGGCAAACTAATGGTTAGAATCCATCAGCCATTCACTTGAAATAATAGCATGAAGCTCAGAATAAAATGCAAATAATAAAATAAATCAACAAAATATCATTCAGTGTTAATAAAATACATCATAAATCAGAGGTCAGACCGATATAGTGTTGTATCATAAATATCAAGGGAAAGCGAGTCCTACATCTCTGGCAATGGCTTCTTTGATCATGCAAAATACAACAAAATCATGGATTTAATACAACTGTGCATTTGTAAAGTGGTTTGAACCAATCACATTAAAAAAAGAACAATACAGTTTCTGAAAAACATTATTCAGCACTATCCACAGATTCACATTATGCAGTTCCCATCCCGGGGGTCCCTTTAGACACCTAAATAGTTAATACAAATGTCACTACTTAATATAGAAAGACAGGTTCTAACAGGTGCGTAACTAGACCTGAACACTAAGAATTTGAACGTGGGGGCGAAGCCATCGTCAAATTTGGGGATACTCTTTAGGTCTCCGTTCAGTAACAAATGTTTGATGTTAATACTCAATACTCAATGGGATGCAGAATAGTACATTTCAGTTCCTTGGACAACAATCTGTGCTATATAACCATACTGAAGGTACGTGTATAGGGCTTAAAAAACTTTTCAAGATATTTGGGATAACTCGTCTCCCTCTGCAAAATTTACCACCCCCCTTGCCTGGGGTGTATTTGAAAATTAATGGCCAGAGGTGTAGTTTATGCATACTTACTTAGTTATTTTCTATTCCTACACCATCAACATAAATACCTTTACGGTATTCATGGGATGTTAGCACACAAGATAACTGCCTTGCTGTCAGGGGAAAGGAGCCTCATATCCAGGCTCTCAAAAACGCAGAAGGTATACCCTCGTGGTACTACTTGGTCACCTTAAGTTACAGTTAACATCAAATATTTTCATATATTCTTGCTTTTGATATAATCAAGCATTCTAAAAACCTTAGATGCTGTTCCCATTTGGAAAGATATTTGATGTAATATAATATGAACTAAAGAAACTGAACAGAAGGTGTGAATATAAGTGGCTCACCCAGAGTAAAGAATAGATGCCCAATCTTGAAACATACCAGTAGCAACTGTTCAAATATCTTCAACGGTGCATGAAGTATAACTCATCTACAATTTAACTTTTTGAAAGGCTTACATATATTTTAGGGATGACATAGGTAGTGTATTTTAGGAGGACTATGCAATAGTAGAAAATCTGTACAGAGCGCTGCAAGAAAACCCTTATTTAGAGTGGTCCAACTTCAGGTTAATATCAGAGGAAATAGTGGCTTCACTCTTATCCTTTATTAATCTGGGTTCCCCTGACCACCCACTACATCCCTGCTGTGCTCCAAGTTAGTGGACTTTTACTCACAGGAAAGATCACTGAAATGTTTAAACTCTTACATCTATCTGGTATGGTTCAAGCCACATGGAAGCAAGATGTATTCCCCACTCTCCTGCTTAGAGAGCGCATTTCGGCCAACTTAGCCGAGACACCGGCCCACACCTCTCCCCCGCTCTCTAATAAGACATGTATGGAGTTTTACTATCTTAACACCCGTTCACTGCCCAAGTACCAATTAGAAATATTTCACTTTCTTGACTCTAATCAACCCAACATACTTCTCCTCTCAGAGACCTGGCTTATTGCCGATTCTCTACCAGACATCCTAGCAGCAATTCCCACAGGGTACTATATACTCCAGGCCAATAGACCCCCTGGGAAACCTGGTGGAGGAGTTGCTGCCATCATTCATCATAAATTTAGATTCACGGCTTTAACAGTCACTGGCATACCGTCCGTTGAGAGTCTTACCTTAAAATTTGACTCCCCCCATCTCCCTTTTATCTGTGCGCTTTTCTATAGGCCTCCCCCAACACATGCCCTCCTTCCCTCAGTTGGCTGGCGAACTCATCTCTTAACTAGTCATCAACAACGCAAAAATTCTTGTTATAGGTGACTTCAACTATTGGCCCTCGGACATTAAGGAAAGCACTAGCTCTCTGGAATTTACTGACCTCCTCTCTGGGCTTAACTGCACCCAGCATATCTATGCAGCTACTCATGTTAAGGGTCACATCTTGGATCAGGTTTGGACTGCCAACCTGATTATTACTCCCCCCCTCATCTCCCCATGTCCCTGGTCGGACCATCACGTTATCCATTTCTCCCTGTTTTTTCCCCCTTTGTTAAACCCCCGACCCCGGGCAAGCTTTCGGCCAGAAATTGTAATCGGGCCAATAAGGACGAGTTTCGTTCCCTACTATTAACCTCCATTCCTGCTGAAACAGACTGCCTTAACAATCAAGCTGCCGCCATCAAGTGCTGGCTTGATTCAGCCAGCAATGCTGTTGCTCCCTTTAAACTATCCATCCTCAGACGCCCTCACGATGCCCAACGCTGGTTCTCCAATGATCTAAAAATAAAGAAATTAGCACTTAGACAGGCGGAACGCAGTTGGAGATGCAATTACTCCTTGGAAAGGAAAGCTATGTACATTAGTCTTTTAAATGACTATAAAAAATCCATTATTCAGGCCAAATCCACGTATTTTTCCCTGAAAATTACCAACTCAGCAACTAAAACTAAAGATATATTTGCCATTGTGGGCGAACTATCTCTGCCTGATAGAGTAACTGCTAAATCACTCCCTTCTCAACAGCTATGTGATGCTCTAAATGACTACTTTCTGCAGAAAATTGCTACTATCAAAAGTAGCATCCCCCCGCCGGCTCCCCTTACAAATTCTGTGACCCTGTTCAAGAATTCGCAGGTACTAGATCAGATACCTCTGATCTCGAAAGAGGAATTTCTTGCACTCGTAAAGAAGGTTGGATCCGGATCTCAGACATCCTTCAAGAAGCATTTTCCACGTGCCCTGACCCCCCCTTAGCACTCCTCAATAAATCTTTGAAACTAGGCCTAGTTCCCGATTCCTTTAAAGTTGCCGAAGCTGTCCCCATTCTCAAAAAACCCAATGCCGACCCTTTAAGTCTCACCAACTATCGTCCGATCTCCCTACTTCTTTACCTTAGTAAGATTCTAGAAGCCCATGTTACCAAATGTCTCAG
Organism: Triturus cristatus; assembly: GCF_964204655.1. Classification (NCBI taxonomy): domain Eukaryota; kingdom Metazoa; phylum Chordata; class Amphibia; order Caudata; family Salamandridae; genus Triturus; species Triturus cristatus. Next base: position 1,078,361,704 of record NC_140589.1, on the reverse strand, counting down.
TTCCTTTATTGAACTCTCGCTTTTTCTTCTTGATCCCCAGCAGGCTGGCTTCAGACCGGCTCATTCCACAGAGCTGGTCTTACTTGCAGTTATGAACGAACTCAGAAAGGGGGCCGATAATAACATCTCTCAGGCCCTTATCCTCCTAGATCTTTCTGCCGTGTTCCACACGGTCGACCATAATCTTTTGATCGACCGTGTCGGAAACGCTGGCATTCAGGGCACTGCCCTGAAATGGATCTCCATCCTACCTTGAGAATCGGTCTCAGGCTGTTCGCCTAGACACTTTTTCAGCCAGGAGGCACGCTTGACCTGCGGAGTCCCTCAGGGATCCTCTCTTCTCCCTTTGCTTTTCAATTTGTACATGCTTCCCTTGATCCGCTCCTTACGTAACTGTGAGGTGGCTACTTTTAATTATGCTGACGCCCTTCAATTAGTGTTTACCATTGACTCTTCCACCACGTCAGTCTCCAGGTTTCAGGCTACTTTATGTCTCATTAGCAACTGGATGAACGCCAGTCAACTTAAACTCAATCCTGATAAAAATGAGCTTGTTCTGACTGGCGGCACCTCCAACCCCCGGAATGACAGCTACTGGCCACCTTCTCTAGGTACTCCCCCCCAACCTGCTGACTCCGTGAAAAGCCTTGGAGTCATCATTCATAAGTAAAGATCTGACCATGAAAGCTCAAATCAACGCCGTGGTATCGTCTTGTTTTTTTCATCTTCGCAGAATCCGAAAGATCTCGAGATTTCTGACTACCGAGGCCCTTACTTTGGTTCTCATGGCCCTAGTTATCTCTCGCATGGATTATGCTAACTCATTGTATGTTGGCATTCCGGTCTACCAGCTTCACCGTCTACAATTGGTTCAGAACCAAGCAGCCAGACTTATCTTCCAACAACCGAGACATCAACATGTCCGTCCCTTGATGAAGAGCCTTCACTGGCTTCCAGTAGAAAAACGTTGCACCTTCAAACTGGGCTGTACTATCCTTAAAGCCCTAGCTGACCTTGGCCCAGCTTTTATCTCATCCCTGTTATTCCGCTATACACCTTCACGCGTTCTCCGTTCCTCTCATTCAAACTTCCTCGTCGTCCCCCCCTGTAAATGGAAAAAACACGGTGGCCTTAGTTTCTCCTTTTTGGCCCCCCAACTTTGGAATTCTCTTCCTATTGAGCTCAGACTTGCAACCTCTCTTTCTCGATTTAGAACCCTCCTTAAAACCCTTCTATTCACACAGGCTTATGCGTAAGTCTTGGTTATTACACTTCTGCCGCATCTCTCCCACTAGCGCCATGAAACCGTTTGGTGTACGAGCGCTTTATAAGTATTTTTTAACATAACATTCACTGCACTACTAAACAAAGTCCATTTTGGATGCATATAACGTAAAAGAATGATCTCTGGATAATACTTCTACTAGCCTTAAGAAACAAATTTGAAACTGTCCAAGGTCCTGGAAGAGGACAAACTGTTGGATGACTTGCAGATGGGCGTTTGCCAACAGAGGTACACGGAGATGGCCCCTTGTCTCTATTACGGATTACATCGGATCCATATTAGATCAAGAATATGCAGTTAGAATGATCCCCCTGGATCTCTCTGCTAACTTTGATATAGTAAGTCAAAAGGTGCTGTTGAATAGACTTACAGACTGGGTTCAAATACATGCTGTGTAATTGGTTTAGATCCTGCTTGATGGGGCTCTCTCAATTGATACTGGTGGGTACCTTTTGGCCGCCAACTGACGTGATTAATTGAGGCGTGCTGTCACTGATGCATATTTAACCTCAATGTACAATCTCTGTTGTGCCTTATCTACTCATTTGGATACCACGCATTTTTGGATATGGATGAAACACAGATCATGAGCTATCTGAACCAAACAGTATTCAACAGTTTTGAATCTCTGAGCCGACTTGCAGGATTGCCTGGACATTGTCCAGCAATTGATGGGCCCTACATTCCTTAACACAGACAAACCAGAGCTCTTACTTTTTGGTAAAGAAACTTTGCTGGAGTAACTGTTCATGGGCTCTGTTCATGGGTGACACACTCAACCAAATGGCAAAGGTCCCCCCCGCCCCCCGAAAAGGATTCCTTCTTTTTATATTGGAACTAGGAAACTAGGGGTAGTGGAAACTTTCTCCTATTTAGGAGTTTTACTTGAAAGTAAACATACCTGGCTGCCCATGGTGGGCTGCAGGGCTCTAACAATGGAAAGAACCTTGGTTGCAATCTTCAGTTTCATTAAGAAACTTGGGAATAAGCCGATAGTGATGATAAAAAAGATTTATAATGCAAAAACCATTTCAGCTACAACATATGGGGCAGGGCTGTGGGGAATGGCCCCAATAGAACGCCTCCAGAAGTCCCTCTTTCTTTTTCCAACTATGTCTGCCACCCGGAGATGAGCTTACCATATATAACGGATATGGTGAGACTAGCCCTGTTTATGTTGTGGCACTCAATTTGGAGGAGAATCACAGTGGACCTCAACCGGGCGATAATACAAAACTGTCTATCGTTAGACAAGGAACATAAAATTGCCTGGTTACAATATGTTGAAACAACTTTGCACTTGCTAGGCGTCCCAGAACTGTTTTCCAACCCGAGTTCTTGTTCTAAATTCCTTAAAACGAAACCTAAGGCACTATTTCTAGCCAAGGCAGCCAATGCTAGGGAAGAAACTCATCGTGCAAAAACTGTAAGGAAACTATACCACCAAATACCCCCTTAACGGAGGGTGATTTTTCATAACTAGAGGGCGTAAGAAGCTTACAACATAGGTTTGTACTTTTAAGATTCCGTAGTAATCTAATTCCACTGATGCTAGGTTTCCCAGAAAAAAGTGACTCCTTAAGTGAGTTGATCCCATGTCCATGTGATACTTTATCTGTGCAATGTGATCTCCACCTTTTTTTCTTTTGTCACTTTTATAAAATACAGAGATCTTAGATATTTTTTAGCACTTTTAAGGCGACACAATTTTAAACAATGTCATATTGCCATGTTGTTTCTGAAGAAGCTCCATGGCCCCTACGTTTGTTTTTGCGTAGCCTCCTTCTTGTGGGCTTGTCTGCGCAGGAGGCGTCTTTAATAAGGGAGAAATGTTTGGAATTTAGCCTCTTGTCTATTAGTGCTTGTAATGGTATTGGGGAAATTCATGTGACTAATGTTACCATGTAAAATGTATCTATATAGTCACTTTGTTTTGCAATGCAGACATATTATTCTTAACTATTATCTATTTATTCATATTTTTTGCTGGGTGGTTGATTATTGCTGCTTGATGAATTACTGCATTTCCAGCTTTTAGCATTAAGATCAATTTTCGATTTCTTGTGTATAATACAAATTGTAGGTTATTTTACAAGGGCTGTTACGGGTCTCTTAAAAATGCTGATTTAATTAACTCCTTTTTAAAGATTGATTACTTTGTATGTGTATACTTTTATGATATATGTTTACTAATTAGATCAAATAAAGTTGATTAGATTGGATTAGCAAAGGTCTATTCGTTGAGTGTAAATATTCATTGGAATCTTTCCTTTGCCCATCATATTTCCTCCATTGTTAATCCCTGCTTTGGGTTACTGATGGCACATAGGAAAATTATATTATTCCTTCCGATTTATGGTAGTATTTTCTTGCATTATAGCATGGTTAGATAATGATCTAAAGCACTAGGATGAAGTGTTTAAAGCCTGGGGTTAGAATGAGGAGCACACAATATGATTTGTATTTTTTTAGTTGATGCTTGGACTTATGTCACAGGGGTACGGGATTGTAATTAATTGACATTTGGAGTTTAAATAGTTTGGCACTAAATAAGAAGGGGAAACCAGTAAGTTAATATTTTTATACTATGAGGTGGAGTACATGCAACGTGACTGAAACATATATTTCTATAACTTATAGATACTCCTGATGAAGGTTTTCTAACCGAAATGCACTGAGAGGGTTTGAATTGAATCTTGCAGAGGACTTGAAATGTGCTATATGTTCATGCATAGGCCTGGATGGGCAATACATCGAACAATCAAATGCTAAAAAATCAACGAATGTTATATCTTTTGACGTGATGGATAAAATGTGGAAAAATGAGGATAAACAATGAGAAAATAAAATTTAACAAAATTAGATTACTATGGTGGTCGAGTATTACTTTGGGATACCAATGCGTATACGGCTGTGCAACCCGCGTGACCTGCTAAATCAGCGGGCCACTACTTTTGAATGAATCATGCTCAGGTGCGAAAGGAACGGCGCACCAATTACGGGTTCTGCACGCCAAACTTGAAAAAATAAGGTAACACAAACTTAAATAAAGAAAAGTAATGGGTGTGCTTCCGGACACTTCTGTCTTGTCCTAAAGCACTACTCACCATGAAGATCCCTGGGATCCTCATGACATTCTCTACTTCAGGTTCCCAGGATAAATAAAGCTTGCAGTTGGGGATGATCATTCCACTTTCAGGACCATAAGATCTGAAATGAACACAATCAATCAGACGTTTCCTATTTAAATAAGTGAGGCCTGGTAATTTCCCTTGCTCTCATTAATGCTTGCTTTTGAACCAACTTTTTAGGTTGTGTTGTTGCAAAAGTGATTATTTTTGGAAGTTTGGACTATATTGGATATGCTGAGTGAGGTTTGTGAGGACTGAACCAGATGATGAAAGCAAAGTGTGACAAGTGCCAGTGATCATTAGCATGGAGTGTAGTGGAGAAGGTGAGAACAGACACAATTGCATGCGCAGCTAATGAGTAACTTTTGTGTTACCAAAAAAACACATGTAGAGGTCCTCACCCTGGAGGCAATGTTAAAACACTTAGTAAATACTGTGCAGAGGGACACAGTACCTATTTGTAGAGGAAGCTTCTCTTTAAGTCCTGGAGACACTTTTTAATGTATGAACAAAAACATAACAGCCAAATTTGTAGGGGTACCTGTTCACCCTATGTACGTCTGTTGGCACAACTGAGAAACAACAGATGGTAATTGTTTCCCAGGTCAATAGTATTTTTTCAATCTCAGAAGGATGAAGATGAAAGGCTGAGTGGTTCAACCAGAATTTTAACGCATAGGAATGTGGCATTAAACACAGATTCCTGGAGTAGATACATTAACCCAAAGAGCTACCATATATGGGTGATGTGGGCTCTGTGTTATAACTTTCACTTTCACCATTTGTATATAACGCATATATTATAACTTGACTATTATGCAGCACATCTGTGTCAGATGTTGCCATTTTTTTGCGCTAAAATAGCAAATTTCCATGAGCTCCCAGATACCCATTTTATCAATTTCAGGAGCAACGGTGGAAATGCCCATCCTGGAATTCAGACCCATTCCCAGTCAGTTACACATAGATCACTGCAGGAGGCAAAACAACAGCACGCAAATCTAACTGTATACATACATATCATCTGCATTAATTAGAACAGTAGAATTTGATTCCAGGATTTACCATGCCAATGCCTTACGTTTCTTCAAAGCACTATGAACGTAAAATAAAGTTCTTTTAAAATTTGTATTTTTATTTGTTTCATTTCGAAAGACAACATTGTTCTCCACTAATTTTTATCTTATAACTGTCTTATTTACTTTTACACAATCTGATGAGAGTTTAATGTCTGGTGTTAGACCTGTCAGCCTTAGGGTGGTCTTCCCCAAAACCTTTTGCATGCTTCCTGGATTTTTGCTTCTGTTGGCCTTAGGAATCTGTGAACTTTACCACTGCTAACAAGTTCCAAAGTGTTAGTGCTCACTCCCCTAAACATGGTTTGTTTGGCATAAACCTAATTGGCATATTTAATGTACTTGCACGTTCCTCCTAGAGTGGTATACCATATACCCAGGACCCGTAAATTAAATACTACCAGTGGGTGTCAGGCTTGCCGGATGCGCGGGAGCCTAAAGAACTACAAAAATGGTCAGCCAGAAAAATAAAGGCGTTCCGATTCCTGCCACCGACGCTTCGCGTTCCAGCTTAGAATCGGGTTGCGTTGCTTCGCGTCACTCACCTGGTACTTCAGAATTCTCCTCGCTGTGACTGCGTCGGTATTCCCTGTGGCGGCGTCTTCATCGTCGGATCCTGCTCCCAGAGTTCCCTCGCTCCTCTTCGGCCCTCGTCCTCGTTCTCCTTTCCTGCACGGCCAGTTTTTCTGTAAAACAAAGAATCAAGGCAAGCTAAAGCTACGTTACTGTTATACAAAATAACAGCGTTTTGCGCTGTATATTTTGAACATTATATTTATGTACTTATCTGATTGGTGTCCTGCGCCGTGGAGATCGGCCCTCTCTTTTATTTCTTATTACTTCCTGAAAATAAGGAAAACACATATTATTTTTGTTTATTAAGAAGATTATCTTTCCTGGAGACATGTACCAGGAGAAGATTGTTTTGGGTACCAGATATATATATATACATATATATATAGCTAGGTGAGTTCTCACATTGCTTTTCATTTCAATATTCCTGCATCACCCCAAGGCGTACATTTACTTACCTTACTGTTATTTCTCTCTAGATGTTTAAGCCCTCTCCCTCACCCCAATGAATATCATACATTGAAAAAGGGAATTAACCAGGTAGACATATATGTAAATGGAAAGATATAGTGTTTCACATAGAGAAAACATATATATATATATATATACTCACCTTTTCTTCTTCTATTCTTTTTAACAGACTTGCGTTTTGAGTCACCATTCCTGCTTTACATTGGGGTGCGACGTGGAACCCTCTCCATTCCTTGTTTTCTTTCCCTTCTTCCCCAAGTTGCTATTGATACTTTGACATTGTTGGGTGAAATACGCACATTGGGGAAGTAGTGGACCATTCTTCATTGCGTGACGTCACTGCAGAAATGTGAGTACACAAGAGTTACTGTTAACCTGGACAGTGGGCCTGCAGCACTGATCGTGCCACCCACATAAGTAGCATTTTAAAACGTATCCCATGCCTGCCATTGCAGCCTGAATGCAGTGTCCCACTGCCATGTCGACTTGGGATTTAAAGCCCATTGCCAAGCCTTAATCCCCTCTTTGATTACATATAAGCCACCCATAAGGTAGGCCTAGGTAACCCATAGGGGAGGGAGCTTTGTAAATTAAAGGTAAAACATGTACTTTTAGGTTTTACATGTACTGGTAATGAAAACCTCCCAAATTTATTTTTCACTACTGTGAGGCCTACACCTCCCACAGGATAACATTGGGGATTCCTTATTACATTGAATAACATGTCATTCCTAATTCAGAGGAGGGGGATTTGGCATGTTTGGTACCTATGGAATTGTAAAGTTAAACCCTTTTTAATAGTAAAGTCAGATTTTTTGTTATAGTTTTGAAAATCTCACTGTTAGAAAGTTAATGGAACTACTAGGACTGAAAGTCTTAGACAGAGTGTGCACTACTCTTGCGCTTGATGAAGCGTCACACCAAAGTTAACCTATGTTTTTGTAGTATATAATACAGTTACACATTATCTGACATCATTTACATAACATATGTGAGAGAATGATCCAACAATTGTTCAAGGTTTCATCAATTCATTGCTTCATGAATCTTAATTTATTCACTTGAATTTTCTTTCTCTTTAACGGAGTTCCTTACAAAAGAAAATCATAAGTAATGGGCGTAAGTCACTCAATCCCAATGCATTTCGGGTGCTGAGTACACCCTTCCGCAGGGGAATCTATAAACAAGCATAACTCCAATCAATAAGTATCACAGTACAATCTCATGAAAACATATGAACTTACAACAGGCCTGCTTACACGTGAGGTATGTATTAAAAAACTAGAAAATGTAATGCGTGTCCATAACACGCAAAATGAAAGGAGAGGCAAGTCATTCAAAGAGACTGGTGAATCAGAAATAGATACTAGGTGTGCTCAATGAAAAATACTCCACATGCTCATGACCACGTGCCCCTCAACATGCTATCCCTGGCGCAAAACCGCAGTTCACCCTACCTGCATATCTGAACGGAAAACGGAGGAAACTGGTGTGAGAAAAGTACTCATAACCAAAATAGCGCGATACATATGGAAATTGGTAGTGACACATGCTGGGAAAGTGTGGACAAACTTTTCGTACCTCCACGCCTACTTTTCTGTACGTCAACCGACTATGGAAGGAATTATGTTGGCGCTCCAAATTAGAATTATAAGACGTTGTACCCACAGTCTATAAAAGTATAGACAGCCTGGTATAGGCACGGACTCAGAATCCCAACTACTGTTGCCTAAATAGTGCCACAAATTGAAAAAAAGAAACATAAGCGACTGTAATAACATACTCAATGTGTCGACTGTTGACTACCAACAGCTAATTGTTTGTTGACTCACTGGTGTTTCAAAGATTATATCCACGGCTGTTCTTAGAAGGCCAATATGCCGAGCCCAAAAAGTCCTGTGTATATTGTGAACTACGAAAAAAAAAAAGAAAGAACGACCCAGCTGAAGCCATAATTCTGATGTTCCGGTATAAAGACCCACATGCCAACCCGCTTACATTGAGACGCCTCTTACTTTAAAAATGAATCCGAAAGTGCTCCTATGCAGTAAAACAGAGCCGGTGCCAGTCCTTCATGCAAAGAGTGTCCGGCATGCAACTGAGAAACAAAAGACGTATCACTGTTAACAAGTGTCCAATCTGGAAAGTGTACCAACCCAAACTTTAATCCTATACTTAAAAATTACTGCTTACTTGACGAGAGTCCTGTGAATGCTCTGCCACTATTGCACTATTGTCCTGATAGTGCAAGCTTTAACCCAGAAAAAAGCAAACTTAAATTTAAGAAATTCATAACTCTGATTCTACATGTTAGGATTTTTGTTCTTTTGGTGTCAAATAATTTATTAACAATTTACTCTATTTTTCTTTTTCTGGTTTGGGATTTTTCTTGTGTTGTGTTTTCAATATATTGGTGTTTGTGTGCTGCATAAATACTTTACGCATTGCCTCTAAGTTAAGCCTAACTGCTTTCTGCGCCAAGCTACCCCAGGTTAAGCACAGATTAATTTAGTGACTTTTGGGGTATACCCTTCAAGGGATTGTGGCTTTTTCTTAACGAGGGTTCACACCACATTCAATCAACAAACAAAAAGGTCAAAGGAAAGGCTGCAGACAAAAGGGAAGCGGGTTGTATCAAAAGGCAGAAAAGGAGAGAAAAATTAAAGCAATGAAAATAAAAAGAAAGCGGAGGGAAAATGCAGACACCAGGTGTGCTACAGGTAAAATATGAGGGAGATACAAGCAGGGGGTGATGCACCTAATGCAGATTGGTGTGCATAATCTACCACTCTCTGACTGAAACACTGGTGAAATAGTTCAGTGGTTAATATACTGGCTGCAGCCATAAATGTGTAGACTGCAGGTCATGGTCCTAAAACCATTCAAAAAGAGCGATGAGTTAATGCACATACTGTTGAGCTGTATGTTTCACACATCCATCACAGGCTGCAATCATAGATAGATGAACGTGCGTAATGCCATTGCTGTAAAAATGTGCATGTTGCAGGTTTCGAACCTAGTGACTATGCCTCCCACCCGGGTAAGGCACTTGAATTGTGAGTTATGTATTTGAAGAGTCCTAGGGTTAAAAAGAAGTAATTTTTTAAAAAGATAGAAAATGTGCATTATTGCAACGCTGTAGAAACCAAGAAAATGTGTGCCTTATGGTGCACTGTGAAAACAAAACAGTAGTGTGAATTAATCCATCATTGTGTGTTGGACAAATCTGTGGTTTCCTGCATGCCAGCGTTTGGGCAAATTTGCAAGACTGTAGCAGGTCGGACTCTGAGGACTATCGCAGACATGGAGAACAATGCATTTCAGTTAAGTAGCATATTGTTGTTGTGTTAGTCAAAGGGGGCATAACGCAACATCTGCCACTGTATATTTTTGTTGGGTGTGTCTTACTCCATCTTATGTTTGCCAGTTATTGTATGTTGTGCTGTACGTCTGCGACTGTGCTGCAATTGTTGCAGCAACTTCCTTGCAGTCTGTGCTAATCGCGCTGGCACTGCAGTCGTGTTTTATTTTCTGCATGTTGCAGTCGATCGGTGTGGTTGCATGTGTGTGTTTGGTCTATGCCCATCTCTAATTGATACTGGTGTTACCAGCGCTTGTGCCCTGCTGTCCCTTTGCTTATACACAAGGCGTGCTCATAGGCAAAGAAAAAAACAACTTTCACTCTACTCTGTCCCACCCTATACCTCTCTCAATATATCCTCTACCTCCACTCTGACTCATCCCAAACCACATTCTACTATTATCTCCAAAATAACCCTTTCTAGACTCTTTCCGCCTCTATCCCGCCTGGCTCACCCCAAACTTCTTTCTAAAACCCTTTCTAAATTCTTCCCTCAAGTATCCCGCCTTTGACTCATTCCAATGTCTTTTATTACTATGATCTCCCTAATCCCTTTCTAGAGATTCTTCCTTCCTCCATCTCTCCTTTTCACTCATCCCAAACCTCACCTTACTCCTATGATCTCCCAAATAACACTTTCTAGACTATCCCCTCTTCTATACCTCCATTATCCTATTTAATCCAACTAACAGATTCACATGTCCAACTTTCAATTTAACTCATATTTCCCTATACTAACCCACCACTAATCCCTTTGGGTTCCGGAGTAGCATGAAAAGCGCTTCGACGCCTCAACAGCGGTAGTAAGAGCTATATAAATACAATTACAATACAATACAATACATTGGTGTTCAACGGCGTGGATCAGGACTTGTGTTTGTGCAGTACCATACAATGATTTGTGTTATACAAAAATCCCAGCTAAATAATTTGATATCAGAGTGATCCCTTTTTAAATTCTTCCTTAATTTTTCAGTTGGCTGTTTTTCTCCCAAATTCTAAATGTAAGTGCTTTAACTCCCTTTTGGCACCATGGAGATGGATGTATGCAACTTTCGACACTCCCAGCAGGGCTGAGCTGCTGAAACTCTGTAAACAGGAGGGGCTAAAAGCAGTGAAGGCGGCTTCCAAGCTAGATCTTCAGGTAGCCCGCTGGGCCTTTGAAGAGGTGCAGAGATGGCAGGCTACCTCAGAGGAGGAGCATGAGATGGATGACAATGAGGAGGAGGGAGTGCAGCCAGAGGAGAAGGAGCAGGAGGACCCAGACCAGGGACCTGGGCTTCCAGGAGAGCCCTACTCGACCCCAGCAAACGACCTGGAATCCCATGTACCCAGGATGTCTGCCAGGGGCCTGACCTCAGAGGAGCTGGAGGACAGAGAGGAGAGGAAAATCAAAATGGAGCTAGCCAAACTAAGGATGGAGGAGAAGAGGTTGACCAACAAGCCCAAACTCAAGGAGCTGGACATAAAATCCAAGAAAGTGAAAACCAACAGTAATGGTGGCAGCATACCAGTGGCGTCCAATGGGGAGGTGAGGGTCTTCTTAGCCAAGGACGTGGTGCCCAGTTTTGTGGAGCAAAATGATATTGATAAATGGTTCCCAGCTTATGAAGTGGTTCTAAGGGTACACAAGGTCCCAGAGGAGTAGTGGTGTGGGGGGGATAACTTACGGAGCAGGGGTCTCCAACAGGTTGGTCACAAGCTACCAGTAGCTCAATGCCTCCCAATCAGTGGTTTGCAATTGATTGCCAGTCAGTTGGTTTGAAAATATGTAGCTGCCCTTTTACACAGGCAGCATTTTGAAACAATGTGCGCCCCATTCTGCGGGGTCTGGGAAGCTCTCAGAGCAGAGTAGCCTCTTCAGAAAATGTTCTTTATATTTCTATCTTTTTCTACTTCTTTCTTTAGCCCCTTTACTTGGATTCCTAGACTTTTTTTTAATCTTAATTCACTTTTTCTCCCAGCTTTCTTTATTTCCCTCCTCTCTTACTTATTCTTTCTTTCTTTCTATGTCTTCTGTTTTTTCATGTCTTACCTTCCTTTTTCTTCATTTCCTTTCCTTTCTTGTTGTTATTTTTCTCTCTACTTTTTTCTTCTCCTTTTTTTATTTATATTTGTTTATTCTTTATTTCTGTTTATTTCTAACTATTTTTTCTTTTTCTTGTCCATTCCTGCTTACTTTACTTATTATTCTTTGTTTTCTTTTGTTTCTTTGGCTTTCGTTCTCTCCATTTTGTTTTTCTTCTTATTTTTACTTCTTCCTTTCTCTTCTCTTTACCTGCAGCTTTCTTTTGCTTTACTTCTCTCCTTTCCTGCTTCTTTTTTCCTTTCCTTTAATTCCCTTTTTTTATTCTTCTTGACTTTTTTCTTTCTTTTCTTCATTCTTTCTTTTTCTGCTGCTTTCTTTTTATTTCTTCCTTTCTTTCTATTTTCTGCTCCTTTCTTTTTTCTCCTTTCTTCATTTCTCTTTTTTCATTCCTTTCCTTACCATTTCTTTCATTTTCTTTTGATGCTCCTTTTCTTCCTTTTTTGCTCTCATCTCCCCTGTATTATGGCTATTTATTGTAACAACGTTGTAATGCTCACTGGAGCACAACTAGGGGTACTCGATTCATGGTGTTAAAGTTGTGTACCCTTTTCAGAATCCTTATATTGGGCAGTGGCCCATGAATGTTGTCAATCATCTAAAGTATATATGTAATACAAATGAGTGGGACCCCTTTTAACAGACCAGGGGAATAGGGTACTATTGACAAGCAGAAGTGAAAATTCCTTGGTGGAAATGTATACTAATACAGGGTCTCAAAATTACCAGCACGAGAAGTTATAGTCCATATGTTAGATAATGCGGAGTTAAGGATATTACTAAACAACTATGAAATGTATATTAAAAATTATTATTTTATTTAAAAATCATCACTTGTTATAAAAAGTACTATAAAACTGATTACACTGAAAATGACATCATTGCTAACCAATAGAAAATCCAGTAACATTTACAAGTAGTCTGTGAGGTTGGTGATAAAATTTCTCAGAAATAGAGTAAGGATGGCTACCCAACTTAAGACGGTTGTAAATATATATGTGTAGAAGCCAAGAGATAAAATAATAAAAAGAGAAGAGGAATAGACACATGGGTTAGGTAAAGAAATAAACCCAACAAGGCAACAAACATTATTCAATGTTGAGATTGTTAATAGGTAAGGGAATATGTAGGTCTCTTGCCCATTTCCAACAACAAATGAAATTGTTGAGAACATAGATGTTATAGGGTAAGACTATTTGGGGAACAATAGACCATCAATAGAAGTTTTGCAATAGGTATACTACTGCTAGGATTTTTTCCTCGCAACTTCCACTAGAAATTTCTTCGTTGGAAATCAGGCGTGGGTAGGCATAGCGTTATAAAAATATAAGTTCATAGGGGCAAAACGAATAACTATCTACAAGTTCATAGGGGCAAAACGAATAACTATCTACCACTTACTATTTATCCCATTATATAATACACTTGGAAAGTGGCCCGATGAGCAAGTAATAATCCATCTGAGGAGTAAACTTCCGGGGCAAAAGAGGCAGAGAAGGGTATTCCTCCTCTAACCCGAGTGTTTCCGGGTCAAGGAAGGCAGAGAAAGTAATATCACGATGCCATGACCCTAACAGGATTGCTTCCGCTTTAATTATGGCAGAATTAGCGGGAAGAGAGGCTCTATATTTACAGCTGGCACGTATTTAGAGAAGAATGGGGAGCCAATCGCGTGCTTTCAATTTAGATATTTAAGCGCGAACGCGAAGGTCACTTCATTTGGCTTACCCATAGCGGAAGGACGATTTGCAGCCTCTCTACCGGGATTTTAAGGTAACAAATAGCGAGACTATAACGGAGGGATACTTTATAGATAGTCATTTTTTTTCAGCCAAGATCTAATCCTTAGGATAATAATAGCAGGTATGGGATCTCTCCCTTTCTGTCTTTTCAGTTAATTTCAACTAGAGACTTCACAAGACAGAAATCCCTTCGAAGATTCAACCAGTAAGATTTGAAGTGAGGGGGTGAGAAGTAAGCTAAGTCTTTTCAGGTACGTCAGGTTATTTAAGCAGCAAAAACTAGCATTCCATATCTTGATAAAAAGAGAACTAACTTTAGGTTTTTATTCTTAGATTCAAAATTAATGATTTTAATGGGAAACACCCAGTGAAACACTCCAGAGAAAAACGATCTGCACAGAATTTAAATCAAGGATTCCACCGCTGACTTTATTAGGTGAGACTAGGACATTGCTTACAAAAATGCCTATAAATAAGCCTGTCACAATAATGAGTATATACTTACCGCTGATATGGATATATATTTTGTAGATTTTCTGGATTAGAGGCTAAATAACATGCCCAAAAAACCAAAGCAAATGGAGGTGGCAGTAAAATGAAACAAGCATTGGCATAGCCAATAGGTCTCGCCTTTGGGACCTTATAAGTGTTTAGTTAACCAGCACAATATCCTTGGTGCAACAACATCAAGTGTTGCATGTCTAAACACTCATAAGGTCCCAAAGGCGAGACCTATTGGCTATGCCAATGCTTGTTTTAAGGAGGCCTCGAAACAGGTCTCTATCGGGCTCTGTTTTGTGCCCTGGCACAGGCGGACTGCAGTGACAGCAGGCACATTGATGTGCGATGCTCACACTGCTCATTCCTACTAGTGCAGAAGTTAAAAAGGCATGACATCATACCAGGCAGAGGCACAACTAAAGCCAAATTTCGGGGGCAGGGGGGGGCTACTAAAAATTTTGGGGGAGGGTGGGGGGCTGATTCTTCCAGCAATATGGAGACTGCAGGGGCTCTAAGAAGGGGTGAAAAACAAGGAAGCCTCATTAACACCTAAATTGTCTTTTAAAGACCTGTGAAGTACTCGGGTGCGGCTGTGTGTGTGCCCGGGAAGCTGTCTCAGCCTGGCTGCCACACACGACGGAGGGGGGTATTTATAATAATATATACAAGCCATAGTTCCATGGTTGCTGCTTATTTATCTTATGCAACTAACAACCATTGACAAAGCCAATAGTCCTGACTTCTTGTAGATATGATGTTACTTGTTGTATCGTATATCTAGATGCAATGACAAAAACAGCAAAATACAAGTCGGGCGGCACACTGTGCTCAACATAGATTTTTAGATTAAGTGTTTAAGCAACGCCCTGAATTGCACTGGCCACGCTCCTTTGAGAGCCCCTCCCCCCCCAGTTTTTTCATCCCACTTAAAGCCCTGTGTGCATGGAAATTAAATATATCTCCAAGACAACTTCCGGCGGCTAGTAAATAGGGTGGAGGGACCTCCGCATTTACACGTTATAAGGGGCGGGCGGCCCTATGTTGAGACCTATTCAGCAATGCGACATGCCACGGGCCACAGTTTCCTTCCATATTTTTCAAACAAACAGAACGAGTAAAACCTACGCTGAGGAACACACACGCATATGGTCTCCAGCGCAGCATACCATTGGAATAAATTCACACCGAGGACACCCGCTCGTGAATCAGGGTTCACCAACCGTCCAAAACACCATTTAAATATGACGGTGCATTGAGGGTCAACTGCATCTCATCACTAAGAGTACGAAAATTATGAAACATTGGATATTCCGTAATACGGAGGTGTCGGGCGAGAACTGCAGCAGAGACCTGCGTCACTGTCAGCGGGCTTCCAATCGTGCGTGTCCTTGAGGCACAGCTGGTGTTGAGGGCGGGGGGCTGTGGGTATTGAGGGGCGGGGCCACAGAGGTGAGGCTGGGAAATAGTTGTGTAAGAAAGAGCGAATGGAGAGTGGCGCAACCGGAGCAATGGCAAAGAGTGAGAGAAGGAAACATAAGGAAAGGAAAGAGAAGGAGCAGTTGAGATATGAGTGTGGGGGGGGATAGACCAGTGAGAGAGACGAAGGAATGAAATATGGGGGTAGAGAAAGGGGGCCTGAGAGAGAAAAAGATTCAGAGAGGAGGGAGGTGATAAGTGAACAGGAAGAATGAAAGCGGAAAGAAAGTAAGGGGTGACGGAGAGAGGAATGAAAGTAGAGGGAGAGGCAAGTGACAGAAACTTTATTTAAAACCGCTGCAATAGTTTTGAATGGAAGTTTATTTAAAAACGCTGCAGGATATTTATGTAAACAAGCAGGAAGTGGGATAAGGCAGGGGGGTAGGGCACGTCGCGCGCACTAAGGCAGAGAGAGGCACGCAGGCTGGCAAATGGTGTGCACTTTTGCGACCGCTTTGATGTTCTCAGTTGCCGCGCAGCTCACTGAGAACATCAAAGCGGCCACAAAAGTGATCACGCAGGCTGACAAATGGTGCGCGCGCCCGGTGCACATGCACTGTAGCTGGAGGCCTGAAAAAAGCCACTAGTTTGCACTTCCAAAACCTGCTTACTAAAACTCTCGCCAGAGCAGCGCTACAGCGCTGGCTCAGGCGAGACCAAAAAGGTCAAATACCCTAAGTTTGTTTTTACAATTAGTTCCCTGACTAGATGTACTAGGTGTTGGCCCTTCTGTAAGCACGTTAGGATCAATAAGGGTGGTGTATGGGACCATAAGAGCCCATCTGATAGAGCAAATAGGTACGATTTGAATTGCTGGACCAAATATGTATGTCATGTCTCTGTAACTTCATAAATAATGAACAGATCTTGTAAAATATTTAAGAAAGTGGGTACTGCAATGAAACAATGAAAAACAACAATGATAAATTAAGGTGTTGCAAACATTGAGCCGTTTATGAAGTGCAGCATGGAACCATATGAAATATTAATATATCGTATTTGCCTACAGGACGGTGATCAAAGGCAACCATACAGTGCCAATTAAGAGAGACTTATATCTGTCTTGATAAAGGTAGGATATCAATAGAACCATCGAAACGCGTTGACGCTTCATTACACACAACCGTGAAGATAGCGTGTCTAGAGATAAAAATAATAGATTGTATCTAGAATTTGCAATTGAACCGTTCGGATCGGATGTGTTTCTAAATGACAAAATGTATTGTCTGTATGTGTCTCTCTGTTGAATGTTTGTTGGCATACACTAGGGATCAAAGCTCTTGAAATCACTCCTATGTTGAACTATTGTATTGAACAATTGGTTTGTTTTTTCTTGCATGTATGTAACAAAGTATTTTAATGGTATATGAATTTGATGTCATTTTCAGTGTAATCAGTTTCATAGTACTCTTTATAACAAGTGATTTTTTAATAAAATAATAATTTTTAATATACATTTCATAGTTGTGTAGGAATATCTTTAACTCCGAATTATCTAACAAATGGGTTATAACTTCCCGTACTGGTAATTTTAGACCCAGTATTAGTATACATTTCCACCAAGGGATTTTCACTTCTTCTTGTCAATGATCTAAAGTAGCCCTCACTATAGAAAAGGTTGGAGACCCCTGTTGTGGAGGTACATGCCCACGGTGAGGAGGGTCACACTGCAGACACTAGAGGTGGAGGATCAGGTACAATAAGCCCCCATGAAGGTCATTCTTAAATTTGGGCTGACATCTGAGAGACACAAACTTAGATTACTCCAGCAAGACACTGAAAGGCTGGGTGTAGGGCAGCAAGGTAGATGATTTCAATATGGCTGTACAACCTTATATTGAGGGAACACATGCTCAATACCTGTTTTACAGAGCTACTCCAAGACCTAGTAGACGGCAAGCTAAGTGACCCCAGGAAGCTTGCTGAGGAGGACCTCTGGGTCAGCAGAGTGCCCAAGAAGGCATCGGGGAGGGTGTCTCCCAAAAGGGTGGTCAGGGTTCCCACCAGAAGAAGGAAAGTGAGATAAAAAGAAGGAGTTCTCTCAAGGACACCAAATTAGTTCTCAAAGACAAGTGTACTAATCCCCATCTGGCCACACCAGAAGAAAAACTTCTCTGGTGAAATCATAACAAGTATTCTCCCAAGTGATATGAGTGTTATAAGAATGGGCTTTACAGGGGTTATTCCAAGAGTCCCAAGAGGGCACTGCTTCTCGCTAGAGGGAAAATCCACAGGTTTGGCTAGTGTGGTGCTTGGGGAGGAGATTGTCCCAGTTAGTGGGGGGAGGGGGGGTGGGGTCAGTGAGGTTACCATAGTGTCCCTAGGTGATGATGAGATGGTGCCCACATGCCTTCCAACACTGCAAAGTACAGGCAGTGGGTCATTATCAATGGGCAGAAGGTAGAGACTCTGGGGGACAAAGGAGCCAGTATGACTACGCTAAGGTGTCATCTGGTGTCCTCAGAGCAAGTGATTCCCAATACATTCCACCAGGTTGCAGTAGCAGACAGCCAGGAGAGCCACTACCCTGTGGCTCTTGTTCCCTTTGAGTGGGGGGAAGGGGAATCAGATCTTCTGAAGGTTGCTGTGAGCCCTGCCATGCCTGTGGATTGTTTCCTAGGAAATGACCTTGAGCACACTGCCTGGAAGAAAAAGGAGCTCAGGTCATACCTGCAAATGTTGGGGTTGCCTTAGTGGGTTTGTGTAACGACCAGGTCCATGGCTGCCCAGGAAGACTGTCAAGGAGGTCTAGAGCCTGGACAAATGGTGCAGCCAACTGTCAACAGAGGAAAGGGCAAGGGGTGTGGGAAACCAGCCCCTAAATGTCCCACAGATGAGGTGGATGGGGGGCCAGAGAAGATTGTCCCGGAGCCCACTGAGGAGTATATTGCCTCACTTTGTGACCTGCCTGAGCTTGTTGGATGGCAAGCAGAAGGGGGACCCACCAGGGAGGAGTACTGTAAGGCACAGAAGGAGTACCCAACCCTGGAGGGCATGAGGCAACGGGCTGAAGACCAGGTAGCTGGTGATGCCTCTGGAAATCACCACATCTATTGGGAGGATGGCCTCCTGTATAGTGAGCCTGAGGCGCATGGTGCATAGGGCAACAAGGCCATTGGTTCTTCCCCAAAGCTGCAGGGCATTCCTACTGAGTCATGAGATGCCCCTGGCAGCACATCTGGGGCAGGACAAGACATTTGACAGACTTGTTCCCCACTTTTACCGTCCCCGGATGAAGATTTACTCAGATAACCTCTGTAGGGCTTGCTTGACCTGCCAGGCCCATGGGAAGACCGGGCTAACATTGAAAGCTCCCCTGAATCCCTTGAATGTCGTTGGCACACCCTTTGAAAAGGTAGGCATCAACATTGTAGGGCCCATGGAGCCCAAGACAGCCTCTGGCAACAGGGTTATCCTGGTCTAGGTGGACCATGCCACAAGGTACCCAAAGGCCATACCTCTGAGGACTGCAACTGCACCTGCAGTGGCTAGGGCACTGATGGAGATTTTTACCGTTGTAGGTTTACCCAAGGAAGTGGTGTCTGACAGGGGCACTAACTTTATATTTGCATATATGCAGTCAATGTGGAAGGAGTGTGGAGTAACTTACAAGTTTTCCACACCCTACCATCCACAAATCAATGGACTTGTTGAGAGATTCAACAAGACCTTAAGGGCATGATTAAGGGCCTACCAGAGCCCATTAAAGGGAGGTAACACAGAAGGGGTTCGATTTAGCCCCTTTGAGCTTCTGTGTTGTCTCCCTGTAGGGGAACCGCTCAGTTTGGTTAGGGAGGGGTAGGAGCAAACTCCCAAGAAACCTTCCCAGGATGTGGTTAGGTATATTCTAGCCTTCGGGAATTAGATGGCCAAGCTCTGGAAGAAGGCTTCTGATAACTTGGAGGCCAGACAGGAGGTGATGAAGCAGTGGCATGAGCAGACTGATACACCTGTGGAATTCTAGCCTGGACAGAAAGTGTAGGTAATGGAGCCAGTGGAACCCAGGGCCCTCAAAGACTGTTGGACTGGGCCTTCTGAGACAGCGGAGAGGAAAAGGGAAGCAACCGACCTGGTGGATCTTGAGACCCCCAAACATCCCCTAAGGATTTTCCCTATTAACTGTCTCAAGCCACACTTTGAGAGCTCTGAGGTCACCATGCTGTTGGTGACAGATGATGGGGAGGAAGAGAAGAATTAACCTCTCCCTGACCTACTATAATCAAAAGAGAACGATGGGTCAGTGGAAGGTGTAATTCTCTCCCCTACTTTGACCTCAGAACAGCAGAGAGACTGTCGCCACGTGTTGGGGCAGTTTTCCTCACTGTTTTCCCTTACTCCTGGACTTACACATTTGTGTACAAAGGAAATTGATACAGGAGACAGCCTCCCTGTCAAGAATAAATATACAGGCTGTCTGGCAAAGTGAGAGCCAGCATCAAGGAGGATGTCTTTAAGAAGTTGGAGTTGGGAGTGATTGAGCCCTCCAGTAGCCCTTGGGCCAGTCCTGTGGTGATGGCACCAAAAGCTGCCCCACTGGGCACCACCCCAGACTTCCGGATATGGGTGGATTACAGGGGGTTTAACTCAGTCACCAAGACTGATGCTCACCCCATTCCCAGAGCTGATGAGCTCATTGATAGGTTATGAGCTGCCAAGTTCCTGAGCACCTTTGATTTGAATTCAGGGTACTGGCAGATTGCACTAACTGAAGGCACCAAGGAGAGTTCAGCCTTCTTCACTCCAGAGGGTCACAACCAGTTTAAAGTGATGCCCTTCGGATTACAAAATGCCCCTGCCACCTTCCAGAGGCTGGTGAACTGGTTTTGGCTGGTATGGAGGCCTTCAGTGCTGCTTATTCGGATGAAATTGCCGTCTTCAGTAGCAGCTGGAAGGACAACCTTTTTCACTTGCAGGAAGTGCTTCAGGTCTACAGAGTGCAGGTCTGACTATCAAGGCCAGTAAGTGCCACATAGGGCAAAGGTCTATGGTGCACTGTGGACACCTGGTGGGGGGGAGTAAGGTGCAACCCCTCAAGGCCAAGATAGAGACCATCATAGTCTGCAAACCCCCAAAAACTCAGACTGAGGCGAGGACCTTCCTGGGTCACACAGGTTATTACAGGAGGTTTGTCAAGGGATGTGGCACCAATGCTGCCCCATTGACGGAGCTGACTTCCAAGAAAAGTGATCTGGACAGAGGCTTGTCAGAAAGCCTTTGACTCCCTAAAACAGGCCATTCGCAAAGGCACTGTGGTCAAGGTCCCTGACTTTTCCATGGAATTCACAGTACAAACAGATACCTACGAGCATGGCATGGGAGCGGTGCTTTCACAGCTTAATAATGAGGGCCTAGACCAACCTGAAGCTTTAATCTCTAGAAGGTTACTTCCCAGGGAACAGAGGTGGAGTGATAGTGAGAGAGAAGCCTTTGCTGTGGTCTGGGCACTGAAGAAGCTGAGACCATACTTGTTTGAGACTAAATTCCAGATTCAGACAGCCAACAGGCCCCTCAGTTGGCCAATGCACATGAGGGGTGAGAATCCAAAATTGTTGAGGTGGTCTCTCTCTTTCTATAGGGAATGGACTTTACAGAAGAACATAGACCTGGGTCAGATACCACCACTGCGGCTGGTCTATCCAGGTTTTTCTACCTTATTGATGAGAACTCCCAGGATGTTAGGTAGTTCTCCCCACTTTCAGCTGGGGGAACATGTGTTAGACTTGTCAGTCTTAGTGTGGTCTTTCCCCAAACCTTGTGTCTGCTTGCATCCAATTTGCTGGATTTTAGCTTCTGTTGGGATTAGGGCTCTGTGCACCTTACCACTGCTTACCAGTGCTAAGGTGCTTGTGCCCACTCCCTTAAACATGGTTTAATTGGCATACACCTAATTGGTATATTTAATTTAGTTGTAAGTCCCTTGTAGAGAGGGATTACATATACCCTGGGACTGTAAATTAAATACTACCAGTGGGCCTGCAGCACTGATTGTGCCACCCACCTAAGTAGCACTCTAATGCTTGTCCCAGACCTGCCATTGCAGCCTGAATGCAGTGTCCCACTGGTATGTCGACTTGGCAGTTAAAGCCCCATGCCAAGCCTTAAACCCTTTTAATTACATACAAGTCACTCCTAAGGTAGGACCTAGGGAGCCCATAGGGAAGGCTGCTGTGTAATTAAGAGGTAGGGCATGTTCTTTTACGTTTCTACATGTCCTGGTAGTGAAAAACTCTCAAATGTGTTTTTCACTAGTGTGATGCCTACCCCTCCAATAGGATAACACTATGGATGCCTTATTACATTTAATAAGCTGTAATTCCTAAGTGAGAGGAGGTAGATATTTCATGTTTGTTACCTATGTAATTGTAACGATAAACCATCTTTAATGGTAAAGTCAGTTTTTTGTTACAATTTTGAAAATGCCACTTTTAGAAAGTTGCCATTTTCCTGCCCTTAGTGCCTGCAGCCTGTCCTGGGTCACATGACTGGGTATAACTGACAATTAGTCTGTGTGAATTCCTCCCAGACAGTCACACAATAGTGGGATTATCTGTTTCTCAATGGACCATTACTGACAAGATAGTCGAAGGGGTGTAGATCTGAGCACAGCCCCACTTGCGCCTGAAAAGACTGTGTCCTGTCTTATAACAATAGGCTTGATGACCCTGCATTGTCACTGCAGCCAGCTTGGAGCCACGGCCGGGGAGGCAGGAGATTCCATGCACTTCAAAGAACCTTTCCAGAAATTTCTTTCACCTTCTAGAAGCGTATTAAAGGAAGGAAACATTTGTGTTACCAGATATAGGCTCCATTGTAAGATGGACGCTGCTGTGGATACAAGGCTAAGGAGTATTTTCAATCTCGCAAGATGGCATCCTATTAGCAAACATTATCAGACAGTATATAGAGATGGCAAAACGCGGGGTGAGTATCTACTATTTTGATATTTCCATGAGAGTGAGAGCTGGCGTTTCAGTTTTCGTGGGCGAGTATCGTGAAAAGATCTGTGATATTTGGTGTGCTCCCTAAAAGACACCACACTTCGGAGAACCCTTGCGAGTGTGCGCAGCTCGGATTGGGTTATTTTGTGCAGAGCTTTTCGGTGTTTGGCGGACTTGTAAAACATCAGCAGCGCGTTCTTGTGCCAGGGAGGCTTATTGGACAAGCAACTTGCTTTCTGAGTTTCTTCGATTTTGCACTCATCAAACTGTATCTTGTGGCGCTATTACAGGTGCTTGAGCTGCGGATTATGGGTTGAGCAGTAGACAGTTGGGAAGCAATTATCATAGAGGGTTGTAAAAGTCTTATATTTTTGAAGTGACAAGTTACTTTTGCCTCTCAGTATTACTTTATGTTATTTTGTTTTGAGTTAGGAGTCCTTTTTATGGTCTAAGTGATAAATGGGACATAGTTTTTTTGAATGCAGTAACATCACAGTGTTTTTTTACTTCATTTATTTATTTTTTACGGAGTTTTATATAACGCAAACTTAACCTGGTATCGGGTATCAGAGCGCTTTACATAGCACCAGTTGCGTTACATGAGGACACATTCTTCATTTTGTTAGGCTCGGGGAGATTAAGTGATTTGCCCTGAAACACAAGATGTTCAGCGTCATTGCCAAGACTCAAACCCGGTTCCCCAGATTCGAGGTCGACCACCCTAGCCTTTAGGCCAACTCCTCTCCCGTTCTATTTCATGATTTCGAGTTTGTATACACAACCCACAAATGTATACATGCACCTATGGTTGATACACAATTCCTTATTGATGACTGTTACTTCATTACTTGTTGATGACATATTTCTGAAAAGAAAGAGCATAAGAAATTATTTAACCATTGAATTATATGCCAAAATGTTTCCTTTTGATATATCACTGTGAGGAAGGTATTGCTGTAGTCTTGCATTACTCCTGCCCTCCTGTTGCTTGCATTTTGTGTTTTAGATCTCCCCACCGGTGTACTAATCCTAATTCCCTTCCCCCGGCTGGTCACTCTGTTATTTTGTAACCAGAGTCAAAGCTGGGCCTCTGGGAGGGTACTGTTCCTGAGGATCTCAGGCCCCGACACAGGAAGGACTGCGTTGGTGCCTGGAGGTTGCCTTGAACACCCGGAGGCCGGCCCTGCTGTTGAGCCCTACATTTTCACATGTACCCAGGACTGCCAGAAGTGACTCCAAGGGCTAGTGTGCTGGCCTCCTATTCGGAGCCACAGGGACATAACAGGCTTCCACCATCTTTAACCCGCACCTGGACCCAGCCTGAGGGAATCCTGAATCCCCAAGAGGTCTCCATACACTCCTGGGCCCTGGGTTGTGGTACTAAAGGTGCCCAGATGGCCATTTCCAAAACTGAGGACTTAGACAAAATTTAGCTTTAAAGTGCTCTGGGAACCAAGAGGAGACCGGAACCAGCCTGCTCACCCATCAGCCTGAGGTGCATCGCCGCTCGGACTGACTTTGTGGCTTCACCCGCTACGTTCTTCTCCTTCGCATCAAATCAGTTTCAGAGGTCCTTCGCCAAAGGGTATCTGACCTCGAGAATCTGTCTTCGGTCACAGCCTCTTGCTTCATCCTGCTGGAGATTTATGGCTTCCATCTCAGTGGCTAAGTCTGAAGGAAAAAGTCTTCACTCCGGCTTCACTACATAGCTATTTGTCGACACTGCCTCCTCAGACACTCCTGCAGCCTTGCCCCACTGAACTTCTACCATCTCAGACATTTTCTCTTGAAACTTTTTCCAAGTTCGAAGGTAAACACTGACCAGGCCAAACCCACTTCTTGTATACGAACTGCGCTGCATCGTGGTCGGTCTTAACTTTCCACTTTGACTATGTATAGGGTGGCCAGATGTCCACGGTTGGCACATTGATCTTTTAGGCACTATTTTCAACCTCAAACTTTAAAAAATCATAACTCCGGTTCTACTGATTGGATTTTTGTTGTTTTTGTTGTTTTGCTGTTTGCGTGCTGCATAAATACTTTACACATTGCCTCTGAGTTAAGCCCGACTCCTTTTTAGTGCCAAGCTACCCAGGGTTCAGCAAAGGGTAATTTAGTAACTTTGGTGATGCACTTTGCAAGGGCTTGTGGCTGTTGCTTGACCAGGGAATCACACCCCAGTCAACCAAAAACCCAATTTCTCACAACTAGTTTTGATTGTACTCAGAACAAGCGTACAGGACACCAATCAATCAATCAATCAGGGCTTGTAGAGTGCACTACTCACCCGAGAGGGTCTCAAGGCACTGGGGGAGGGTGCAAGCAGATCCGTTGTTTATTCAAAGAGCCAGGTCTTGAGGTCCTTTATGAACTGGTGCAGTGTCGGGCTTCGTCAGATGCGAGGAGAGAGATCGTTCCAGGTCTTGGCTGCGAGGTAGGAGAAGGAACTGTAACCTGCTCTGGCCCTGTGGATGAGAGGGACCATGGCTAGGGCGCAGTTGGCAGAGCAGAGGTTTTTCATGGGGGTGTGGAAGGAGATTAGTTTGTTGAAGCATTGGGGTCCGGTGTTATGGAGGGCTCTGAAGGCGTGTTTGAGCAGTTTGAAGGTTATTCTTCCTTTGACAGGGAGTCAGTGGAGGTGTTGGGTGATGTGGTCATGTCGTGGGGTGTCGAGGATGGTCTGGCTGCGGCGTTCTGGACGGTCTGGAGTTTGAGGAGGAGTTTTTTCTTGATTCCGGCATAGAGAGCGTTTCCGTAGTCCAGTCTGCTGGTGCGGAGTGCATGGGTGATGGTCTTTTTGGATTTGGGGGGGATCCATTTGAAGGTGTTGCCAAGTGTGCGGAGAGTGTTTAGCGTGTGGAGGACACGGTGTTGATCTGGTGGTTCATGGTGAGTAAAGAGTTGAGTATGATGCCGAGGTTGCGTGCGTGGTCCATTGAAGTGGGTGGGTTTCCGAGGGCAGGGGGCCACCAGGTGCTGTCCCCTGCGGAGGGGGTGGAGCGAAGGGTGAGGACTTGTTTTCTCAGCGCTGAGCTTCAGGCAGCTGTTGCTCATCCAGTGAGGGACATCTTTCATCCCTTCTTGGAAATTGCGCTTGGTGATGTCACCTTGGTGACATCAGAAGATGAGCTGGGTGTCGGCATATGAGACTATGTTGAGCCCATGGTTTCTGATGATGGTTGCGAGGGGGGCCATGTAGACGTTGAAGAGTGTGGGGCTGAGGGAGGATCCTTGGGGTACTCCGTATCTGATCTCTGTTGGTTCGGAGAGGAAGGGCGGGAGTCTTATTCTTTGTATTCTGCCTGAGAGGAAAGATCAAACCCAGTCTCAGGCTGGTCCTTGGATGCCGGTGTCGTGAAGCCCAGAGGCTAGTGTATGGTGGGTGACGGTGTTGAAGGCTGCTGAAATGTCCAGGAGGATGAGGGCTGCTGTGTGGCCTTTGTCGAGGAGGGCGCAGACGTCTTCGGTGGCGGCTAGGAGTGCTTCTCGGTGCTGTGTTTGCAGCGGGATCCGGATCCTGAGGGACAACCCTTCAGATTGTTTCTCTTTCATCCATCCCGTTGTTTCTTGCATATGGTTACCTTGCAAAAAGAATGCCCAGGACAAGAGTGGGGCAGCAAGGGGCACAGAAAGCAAAGACAAAATAAATATAGTCTCTTCCAGCTTTAATAGACTTGAGTGTGCCAGAGGAACACTTCATGTGAGGCTGACTTTCAGCCTGGCAGCCCAACCCACGGAGGCTGAAAGGGGAGCTAAACCCTTTTTATCCCAATGACTGTTGTGCCATTGGGTTCCCTTGAGAAACCTCTGTGGTCCCAATAGGTGAGGTCTTGGGAACAGGCACTCTCAGAGAAACAATGTAGTACAGAACTCTTAAGAAAAGAAATATCATTCTACACCTAGGAAAGTGGCATTACATCTCAAAGCAGTGTCTACAAAGTTATTTGAACATGAACAGTCTAAGTGAGGGTGATACGGGGCCACACAATGATTACATGCTCAACAAATGGTTGCATACGGCACCACTCATTAGGTCAAAACATACCAGACAGAGCAGCTGTCTGGTTTGCTAATGGCATCTTGGGGACATTTGGAAAACTTCCCTTGGCATGTATTCTGCCCATTGCTTACCATTGGCTTTGTGGTTTGTAACTTACATTTTCTTGGTTTCTATTTGCTGACTTTATTTGTTTTAAGCTGTCCTGCTTCTGTTCATGTCTTCCGTAGCCCATTTCCAATTTATATTATCCTTCTGCCAGTGGTTGATTTCTGTAAACAGGCCTTTAAATCTTGTTTTCATCTTGTCACATTTGCTGTGCATTCAAAGTCAGAGGTCAAATGTCAGGCTCAGTTTGAGGGAGCTTGGTGTTTACTTTTGTTGCTCTGACTTCAAAGTGAGAGGATTTGTGTGAAAATCATGCTGGCTACTGGGGTGGTGTGCTAAACAGAAGTCTGTATGAAGTTATTTTTTTTAGCACGCAACAAAATGTAAATATCTGTTAATTAACTGCAGATGTTTCAGAATATATCAGAAATAGAAAAGCACAAATGAAGCACATTTCTGGGTAATTCTGAAGTGTGGTGGAAACAAATAATGTAATATGATCAAAACAAATCAATACACTAGGTGATAACATTTCCACACATTATCGTTTGTAGGCTGTATACTTTTAGCAATAAAACTATGTCTGTGCGAATGTAATGGTCATTTCAATTATAGATGTGTGTTATCTGCAATTGCACTGCGATACTACACCATGCATACTCCACTTTACCCTGCTCCACTCTACTCTGCACGACTCAATGCCACTGCACTCTATTGTGCAGAACTCCACACTAAGCCACGCCAATCTACCCCACACTGCATGACTGCCCTCTACTCTGCACACCTCCACTCTACTGTACTCTACGCCACTCTACAATGCTCCAGTGCATTCTTCGCAACTGCACTCTACACCACTCCTGTCTAGTCCACTCCACTCTATGCCACTCTACTCTGTAACACTGCACTTTACACCAATGCACTCTATTCAGTACCACTCCCCTGTACATCAGTGCATTCTATGCCAATCCACTCTATGTCACTCTAATCTACTCTGCCCCACTGCACTGAATGCCACTCTTCCCTGTACAACTCTACTCTATACCACTTCAGTCTACTCTGAAACAATGTACTCTGCCCCACTCCACTCTGGGCCACTGCAATGTACGCTGCATCCCTCCAGTCTGGGTTTCTTGACTCTATGCTACATCACTGCACTTTAGTCTAACCACTGCACTCTATGCCACTGCTCTCCACGCCAATGCACTCTACACCATTTTCACTCAAAACAAATGCACTCTACGCCAATCTACTCTGCATCATCACACTCTGAGTGACTATATGCTACTCTGCAACACTATACTCTAGTGTATTCTAAGCCACTACACTCGATCGCACTCTACGACACTGCACTCCACTTGATTGTACTCTGCACCACTGTACTCTATGCCACGGCTCTCTACGCACTCTGCTCCGTTCTACACCCCTACACTCTCTGCCACTCTACTCTATAACACTGCACTCTCTGCCACTGAACTCTACGCCACTCTACTCTGTGTCACTCTACTCTATGCCACTGCACTCCACTCTGCGCCACTGTACTGCACTCTACACCTCTCCACTCTAAGCTATTACCCTCCACCTCACTGCACTCTTCACCACTTGTAGTGCTAGAGGCACTCCAGTGTTTTGAAACCACGTAATGACCTTTGACTACTATTGTTTTAATTGACTTTTGGTGTTTTATTTTATCCTAGCCTGAATGTATGACATATCTTTTCCTGCATGTGCATGTTCCCTTAAATATGTCTTTCATGTAATCTTGTAGTCTTAAAGTGGGAGAGCTTTCACAGAGTAGAACAGACTTGCCAGTAACAGAACGGGTGGGATGTGTATTTGAAAGCATGAGAGAGGGAGAGAGGTGTGGAATGTACTTCTTGGTCTCGGAGTGAAGTGTTATACGCAGTGGTGCTCAAATGTGCATTATGTTGTACATTGGGAGATGAAGTGTGATATGCTATGGGCAGTGGTGCACAAATGTGCATTGTGTTGTATATTGGGACGCATTATGAAGTTCTTACTATTGGCTTTGACAGGCCCTCATGTCATCTTGAATTCTGTCGGCTAGCTTGAGCTTTTGCGCACACAGGCAGGCCCTCAAATTACTCAAGTTGTTTAGGCTTTTCACGTCCAAGGTTGTTTTTCTTCTGCTGGATGGAAGCTTTCATAAGCTTCATTGGGATAATGTGTGGGAAATGTGCTTGGTGCCTTTCAGAGCAGAGATTGCTGTTGCCAGAGAAATGTATGGAATGTACAGCTCTGTCTCTGAGTCAAAATACAGAGGCCTGGCCATCTTCTGTCTTGACCTTGACAGACACCAGTACGGTCAGCTCGTTTTTTTGTTATCAGAAGACGAGGTTTCTAGAACCTTCGCCTCAGGTCGAGTAAAGGTATTAAAGGCGGGGGATCTTGGCACCCAGACGGGAGATCGCTTGTGAACTTGGGTCCCTATTGAGAATCCTGCCTGGCTCTCAAAGGGCTCCTCCAACTTGAGATGGCAAGGATTTCGAGTGAACGATTGGTGAGGTGTTTTGTTTTTGAGTACTGACTTTCTGAAGTGTGAGTGAGTTTGTGTGCACATCCAAGTCTCCATTGGTTATAATCATCTGAGGTGTTTTCATTGTGATGTGGGAATGTCTGTGTGCACATCCAAGTCTTCAGTGGTTGTAATCATCTGATGTATTTAGTGTATATATCTTTCTGATTTCTTGCAGTGGACGTCCAGCATAATCTGCTTGTGTTTCATTTCATATAATTATCTGCTTGCTTTTCATTTTATTATCTGCTTGAATTTTATTTCATGGATATTCCATGCATTGCATATTTACATATATATCTCTATATACATTTGAATGTTGTTCATTTGATATCTAGGAAAGCCTTCCTGTTAGAAAGCAATTCATGAATAAAACCCCATGCCTTATTGTTAGATGTATTTCCTTTTATAAAAGTGAAATCCCTTTCCAGATGGTATTTTGTTGTTTATATTGCTTTGTCGTGTTTGAGTCTCCGTGTGGGAGAGTGGTATTTCTATTATCTGGGAGTGCGAAACAATAACCACTGCACTTCACATCACTCCATTCTAGGCTACTCTACTTTACACCACTGCACTCCATGCCACTCTCCTTTGCAACACTTCACTGTGCGTCAATGCAAATTGGACCTCTTTTAAAGTTGACATTCTATACTATCCCAATGTTTAGACATGTTCCTGCTGCTATCTAAATGCTCTTTGCACAAAAGTGGGTTATATGTTGCTCCCATTTGTCGGTGCCGGGGAAAAACAGCTGCTAGTCACAAATGTGTCAGTTATGTTCTTAGAATCTGTTTTTCTCTAAAATTCTTAGTGCTGTTACATGTTGCACTTTATTTAATTTGGATTTACTATGAAGCTGGTATTGTATAGTATTCCATTATTTACAAATTGCATATGTACTAAAATCTATTTGATTAGTTGCGGTAAACAGCTTAATTACAGTATTTTTATTTGCCCTTTGTCGATTAGCCCCTTCCATGCTCGTGACGGAATGGTTCCGTCATGAGCATAAGTGCTAGTGTGCTCATGACGGAACCATCCCGTCATGAGCACACTTTAAAAAAATCCCTCTGCTGTAAACAGCAGAGTGATTTCCCTTTTTTTTTTGCTTTGGGAGGTGGGGAAGAGCTTCCCCAACCTCCCAAAGCATGGTTAGGGTTTTCATTGTAATGACGATCGCGCGCATGGCGGGCTGTCGTCATTACAATGAAAATTAAACTTTGTTTCAGTTTTACAGTTTCGGTGCTTGTGGGGCTATGTCAGCCCCCCCCCCCGCCCCCCGAGCACCAAAAAACATGGGAGGGGTATCATTGGAAAGGGGAGAATCTCCCCTGTACAATGGTACCATTCCCTAGTGGATCCCTGTAGGAAGTGGGTTTCTGTCGCAGTAACCCCCTACTTTTTGCCAGACTACTGATGCACTTTTTCTTGGTGTGCCTTGGATCCCTGCCAATCAGGTTCCCAGGGCCCGTGTTCTTTCCCCAAAACTAACACAATTGGCATCTCTGGCCATTGGTCAGCCCCTGGTAAATGGTACCACTGGTACCCAGGGCACTGTGACCAGGGAAGACCTCTAAGGGCTGCAGCACTTATTCTGCCACCCTTAGAGGCCCTGTACCCTGACACTCACACACTGCCTTTGCAGGCTGCGTGTCTTGATGTAGAACAAAGTGAAGAGTCGACATGGCACACATCCCTGTGTGCCATGCCCACAAACCACTGCCCTGGCATACATCTGTCACCCCTCTAGCTGGGTGCCCTATGCCAGTGGTGAGGGTACAGGTGCATGAGCCCTGTACCCCTACAGTGCCCAAGTCCATCCATGGGCACTGTAAGTGCAGTGCTGCCATTAAGGGTATATGGTGCTGGGAGTTAGTCATTACGGACTCCACAGCACCATAATGGCTACACTGAAGACTGGGAAGTTTGGTATCAATCTTCTCAGCACATTAAACCCACATTGATGCCAGTGTGGGATTTAATGTAAAATGCACAACAGAGGGCATCTTAGAGATGCCCCCTGATACTCCACCAACTCCTAGTGACCTGACTGAGTGGCTGCTTAGGCTGCTACCACCAGACATGGTTCTAAACCCCTGGGTTGAGAGCTTGCTGCTCTCAGGGGCCTGAAACAATGCACATCCTGGGACGAGGTGCCAAGTCTCTTCCCCCAGGATGGGCAGGGTTCACGAAGGAGAAGCTTCAAAGACATGCCGCCTTTGTGAGCCTCTCCAGACCATTTGCTGCTTTCAGCAACTGGTCCCCACTGGTTCTACCCCCCACTTTTGGCGGGAGAACTGGCGGGAAAAGTAAGTGAGGAAACGAGGTGTGCCCACCTCTGCCAACCCCACCCCTCAGGTGGGGTGGCGACGGGAAGCACAACCTTGAGTCCCTGCCATCTTGAGGATGGGGAGACTCATCCAACCAGGGACAGGCTCCTGCCCCCCTCCCACCGGAGAGTGGCAGAATAGGGGGTGTACCCACCGCAGGGAAGGGACCCATTGGTCCCTGCCCTTTACCTACCTGTAACTCCCCTAAATGTAGTATTTAGGGGCACCCTGAACCTTCCTTCCTCTGATCCAGCCTACCTACAAGAAGAAAAGAAGAAGGACAAATAGCCGTGCAGAGCTAACAAGAGGACGACGCCCACTGACTTGGCCCCAGCCCTACTGGCCTGTCTCCCCTCAAACCTGCTCCTGCGAAATCCTGGCGTGTCTAGCAGCTAGCAACTTCACAAACCCCGGAGGACCTGCCTGCCTTCCCTTCCCAGACAGTTTCTCCCGTGAACACCGGACGTGTTTAAACTGCAGCTTCTGGTGCCAGCCAGAGATCGCAAATCCAGCCCACTCTGCACCCGCCGAACCCGGCCTGAGCTAGAGTGGAAAAACACCACGAGGAGGTCCCCCCGGCGCTCCTGACCCGAGATCCAGCGACCCCTGACCTGCCTCAAGCCTCCAGACGACGCCTGCAGCCTCAACCCAGAGGACCCCTCTACCGCGACCAGAGCGGGTAAGAAAATCCGACGTCCCAAGGCACCCCTACACCCAACACCCCATGGCCTTCTGTGCCCAACCCGGCGGTGCCTAACCAACCCTCAACATCCCAACTTACCCCTCGAAGTGGTGGTCGCTCCTGGAAGATCCTCATCCCCGAGCCTGCAGTGTTTCTTTGTCCCGGAGAATCTCCATTGAAATCAACAGGGCACCCGACCTCAAAACAACACCCTGCACCCGGCCACCCTAGTGCCGCTGAGGGTGCCCCTTTTGTGCTAACTTGGTCCCCAACTTGCCCTGAGCTTAACCCTAGGAGCATGGCTCCCACAACCCCGTGGCCTGCTTGCCAGCAGCCACCAACCGGAGTCTCCCTATCCTCCGTAGGATAACATTGGGCCTAAACACTCTGCACCCGGCCGCCCGAGTGCCGCTGAGGGTGCAACAACAGTGCATCATTGACCCTGGGAGACCCCTGAGTCTAACCCCAGGACCCCAACTGCAAAGACCGATTACCTACCTGGAAACCGATAACCTATTTTTCCTCATAGAATAACATTGACACTTTTTCTCCCAAAAAGTTTCTTAAGTGTCGACTTTTGAACACTGAGAATATTCCTTAAAAACCACACGATTAACCAAAACGCATTTTCTCAACTGTTTTCAGGAGCATTCCCAGTGCTGAATCTAGGTATCCAGCAGTGAATAAGAAAAGTAATGTTAAAGAAACTTACCTTCTAAGTGAATTTCCTCCCATAGGATAACATTGGTGATTCTATGTGAAAAAGTGTCAACTTTTGAAATTCAATAATATTCTTTAAAAATCATACCTCTAACTAAAACGAATTTACTCAACTGTTTTCAGGAAATGTCCCACTGCTGATTCTAGGATCCAGCCCTGTGTTAGCAAAAGTAATCCGAAAAGTAATCTAATTGCATTTTACAGAAAAAGTCTATTGGTTCCTATGTACTGAGTCTACTAAGTTTGTGCATTACATTGCAACCCCTGTAAGCTCGAATTGATACAAAGTCCTACTGTATTTTGAAAGTATTCAACAACATCATTTTGTAGCTGAAAAGTATTTACATGCTTACCTATACCAGGCTTGCTTGGTTCTAGAAATAAAAACAGTATACTTTTTATACAAAAACAATTGGCCTAGAAGAGTTCAGTTCTTGAGTGTGTGAATTAATTTGCTGACTGAGTGTGTACATCAAATTCTTAACACTGTCCTCTGATACTGCCTTACTGCTAGACCAAGCTACCACTTTAGAGAGTAAGGTTCTATCTAACGTTAACCTCTGCCAAACCTCTAAAGACCCTTGGACTCTATACACACTGTACCTCACTTTGGTGCAGTATATATAGAGCCAGTTTCTTACAATCCCTGCTTGGGGACTGCCCTCCAGGTATCCACCCACTAGCCACCAGGGATGGGGGAGCGGCCCCTTGGGCAAGGGCCTTTGCCCCCCCCCCACATAAAATTTTGTTGGACAGACTTTCGAGGGAGATGGGGCAGTAGCACCCAATCTGCCCCCGGGGGGGGGGGGGGCACAAAGCACTCTAGGCACTTTTTTTTATATCCCAGGGGTGGGGACTGCCTGGAATGGGCATGCCAATGCCCCTACCCTACCCCCCAAAGAAGGCATAAGACGTTCTGCCCCCCCAGGAGGCAGATGGGGGCAATAGCCCCTGATCTGCCCCCCCGGGGCAGAAAGCCCACTAGGCCCCAGGGATTTTTTTATTTTATATATATATGTAGGGGTGGGGGCTGCCCAGAATGGGCATGCCAATGCCCCCACCAAAAAAATGCTATAGTCTTTCTGCCCCCCCTGGGAGGCATATGGGCCAATAGCCCCTTATCTGCCTGTCGGGAGGGGGGCAGAAAGCCCACTAGGCAACAGAGATTTTATTTCTCCAAAGTTTAGGGGAGGGGGCTTCCCAGAATGGGCATGCCAATGCCCCCACCCCCCCCAAACAAATGCCAGTCTGTCTGCCCCCCCCTGAGGCAGATGGGGGCAGTAGCCCCTGATCTGCCTCACGGGGGGCAGAAAGCCCACAAGGCACCAGGGATTTTTATATAGATATATATACGTAGGGGTAGGGCCCGCCCAGAATGGGCATGCCAATGCCCCACTGCAAAAAAAATTGCCACAGTCTTTCTGCCTCCTCCGGGAGGCAGGTAGGGGCAAAAGCCCCTTATCTGCCTCTCGGGGGGGGGGGCAGAAAACCCAATAGGCATTAGGGAATATTTTTTTTATTTAATTCAGGGGTATGGGCTGCCCAGAATGGGCATGCCAATGCCTCCACCACCCCCAAATATCCCACAGTCTTTCTGTCCCCTGGGAGATAGTTGGGGGCAGTAGCCCCTGATATGCCCCCCAGGGGGCGTCAGAGAGCCCACTAGGCGCCAGCGATTACACTGGCTTTTTTATGCACAGGGGCTGCCCAGCATGGGCATACCAATGCCCCCACCCCCCAAACAAATAGCCAGTCTTTCTGTTCCCTGGGGGCATATCGGGGCAGCCCCCCAACCCCGATTCCCGCCCCAGGGCATCAGAAAGCCCACTAAGCACGGACTTGTTTTAAGCAATGTGCCTACCTGTGTGGTGTAGTTCCTATAGTACCCATGCAGGACCTGCGTGTGTGAAGAACATTAACTGTAGGGTTGGTGACAGACTGGTTCCGTTCACCCCCACCGAGAATGTTAGCCTGCTTGCATTAGCTAGCTCACAGTGCCACTATTATCTCCTCTTATCGGGGAGCGAATAGTTTCTGGCAACCTCAGAACAGGACAACCCTGATCCCTCAGGATCGTGGAAACAATGTACTACTTTTCGCTCAGTCAGTCGTGCTCAGTTATTTGGTCTCAGAGAGTTACACAGAAGAAGCAGTCGGGCGTGTTACAATAAGTATTTATTGCACAGATGTTCTTCTAGTGTAAAATAGATGTGAGGCAACAACCATTACACAGTAGCAGATATATATATGGTTAGCAGTACGATGAATTTAAAGTTCTACCATTTTGCAATAACCATAAATGCATACGTGAAGATAAAATACATGATAAAAGAAAGCACATACTCCTACGATGCCTGTCTAGATGTACCTAAGTGTGCCTAGCATGTGAGTAGGTGTGAAGCCATGAATCCCTCTAGGATTTAGTCGAACCCCATTACCTGAAGTGTGAGAATGTAGGAGCCGGTCCTGGTTTCGAGTTGAATACCCCGCAAGGGATGTTCAGACCACTGTCAGCAGGAATGTCAGCATGCAGGAGCCTCAGCTTCTCTGGTCAGTGTGTTAGCCTGGACGTCTCGGTCCCCTCTGCATAACACTAGCAAGATATGCTATATTTATGCAGAAAGTATCTAGGGCTCCTTTGTCCCTTGTCTCATGTAATTAGCCATTGTTGGATATGAGGATGACATATGGGATGAACCTTGTACGTAGATATGGTGGGGTAGGTGGTGTAGCTCCTGCCTGGTTTCCAAGAACCCTTATGAATAGTCATTTATACTGTGTGAGTTTATTGATGAAGTTATAGGACTCTATTGTTTAGGAGAAACCCTCCTTCTGCACCCAGGACTAGAACTAGGTAAAGGTTCAATCCTAAAGGCTTGTTACTGTGTAGTATAAGGGAGATAATGTAGGTGCCGGTGTATGATATTACCCGGGCCTATATTAGGGTACCTATATGAAACATAACACCTGTGGATTTTGAGCCCTAGCTCTGCCGGCACATAGGGAAACCTAGAAAACCTTTACATTTTTTAAAACTAGACACCAAGTGGAATCCAGGATGGGGTGACTTGTGTGCCTCTCACCAGGTTCTGATACCCAGAATCCCTTGCAAACCTCAAACTTAGTTAAAAAAAACACATTTTCCTCACATTTCTGTGGTGGAATGTTCTGGAATCTGTGTGGTTCCACAAAATTCCACCCACCCTAAATTCCCCAAAGTCTTCAGAGAAAAATGGTACCTCACTTGTGTGGGTAGGCCTAGTGCCCGCGACAGGAAACGGCCTAGAACGCAACGAGCACACAGCACATTTTTACAGTGAAAACTGACCCTTTGTTTGCAAAGTGCCTAGACCACCTATGGAAAGACGAAATTGACTTAAAATCAATTTGGGGTTCGAGGAACTGGCAAGTCCAGGGTACAGAGGCACTATTTAGAGTATGCCTCCTTCCACAGCAGATTATCTTTTTAAATGATACTGTGCAACAGACATCCTGTCTTGGAATAGCCAAGATAAAGGACCTGAACACTCCAAGGTTACCTACACCAACACAAGGGTGGCAGAATTCTTCTACAAAGGAAGGGGCTACAGTTGATGACATACTACAGTACAATAGATCAGACCCATATTGGAAGGAGGGGGTGGTTTGGCCCTTAGACACAAACATGTCATAAACGGTTCCTGAACATCACCAAGGGACTCAGTATGCAAAGGCCAGATCCACGATAGAACGAGAGAACATCCACGGGTAGTGACAAACTATAGTATTGGGAAGTAGTGGCTAGATTGGCTAGAAACCTCAACACTTACAGAAGTGAAACAACACTTATCTTTACTCTTACAAGACATGGATCTTAGGGACTTTTTACTAGGACCTAGGAAACGCCAAAAACATTTCATATATGCAGGCATTTATGCTGCCTATAATGAAATCTGGAAGATTTCCCAACAAGAAGCCGCAGAGAGAATAAGGGAAATAGACTGTATAAACATAGAAAAAGCTTTTGCTGTGGTGGATAATGGGTTAACAATTTTGACATCCAGAGTATATTCATTGGGCAACATTGTATCTTCTGCTATTGACATACTGGAACAGGATTTAGCCATATTACAACACGGCCAATCACAGTTTTCCTTCTATTATGTTATTGAGCTGGACGCTACAATCTTTGCGTGCAGGCCTTGTGCCTTGGCATCTTATAAACAGTACGTCCCTGTTTTCAGAATACAATCTAAATGATACACAGATTGAAATGGCACAAAGGGGAGCTAAATATACAATGCTGCAAATTGAAAAACTGGACAAACTACCATTTACAGTAGCTGAATTACCATCCACTGAGTGGCTAATCCATGGCCAAATCACTCTCCCGGTCACTACATTTCAGTTTCACTATTGCCTTGAGCAAAGGCAGGCAGATATGAAAAATTGGGTAAAGGACAAATTAAGAAATTCTGGGATTGACCATATAGATTTCGATGCCGGAGTGGGGATCGAGAAGTGTTTCTTAGTGGTACCAACTGCAAGAGCGCTTTTAGCGGTTCTCCCATATGCCAAGATATCGGTTTGCACGGAGCCTGTAATGGTTCAGTTTCAAATCTGTCTTGCCACATGAAAGGAACACCAGCTGCCGTAATATCGTCAGTGTTCGAGTTACTTTCGAATGGGAGTTGCTTGATGCTGAATGATCAAGGATGTTGTGGTATGCTACCAGGCGTTGCATATCTGGTCACCGTGAACACCAGGGTTACTTGCTGAATGCAAGTATTGGTTCCTCCGACAAATACAGTCAGGGAGGCGCTTGTATGGCCTTCACTGAATGTTTTGTTGATACAGTTTGATGCTTTGAGCAGAATGAAAGCCATGCTTTTACAGAAAACCGTGCCACTGACCTCCGCTCGAGAAACCTTTGGACTTCAAGTTGCAAGGACCTTGACCGAGATACAGGCGCTAATTCGAACAAACTGCCCCCTACATTTCGTAGAAATGGTGAGAAGTATCTTTACTATGTCAGATACGAGTGGCATTATACACCTATTTAAGACCATAGGGTCCGGATTCCTTAGCACTTTCCAGACTATCCTCGGAGTTATTCCTAACTTCATACACTCCGTGTTTGGAAGCATTTTCGGGGGTCTAACGCTGATCCTGCTCGCTGTAGCTGTAATTCTGATTATCATCTGCCTGCTGCGCAATGGACGGACCATCCGCCAGCGAAATTGCGAAGGCTCTCCTGGAAAGACATTACCGTGAGCGCATGGTACAGCATCTCATTGCACCTTGCCTACGAGAACTAAGTGCTTCTTGGTTCTTATCCTTCAGACCAGTCTTTGAGGACTGTATCGTACGTCTGTTCTGCGGAGGCGAATGCAAGTTGGGCATCTGTCTGACACCTCTGACGGAGACGCCAGCGGACTTAGACTCCAGGCTGGAACCTTTGTGATCCCATGCACGACTCTGTCCCCAGTGTATTCCCATCATGACGCATGCCTTCCTTGAGGAACCGCAGGTGCCTTTCACGACTGAATTAAATTTCAGCTCCAGCATTGACACTGAGATTTCGAATCCGGTACCGAAAGCCTACACACCAGCTGTTGGCAGCGAGGAGTTTCATCTATGCACACTAGACGTGCTATGCGAGATATTGTAATATTTGTCCCCTGCTGTAGCAGGCAGTAATAATATTATGTGTCCCAGCCAGGACATTTAATCTGAATCTAGCTCAATGTGTGCTGGGAAAGAAAATCAAACTTTTTCCTTCCCTTTATACTTCTAAAATAACTTTTTCAAATTGACACTTTCTATCATGAATCATGGCCTTTTAAGTACACTTGCAGTAATTTAACTTGTGTGATCAAACTCGTTTAGAACTGTGATTTGCGTAACTTTACGAATATGTTAAACCTTACCAAAGAACATTTTCCCTTGTTTTTTAAACTGTTTTTAAATGATTTTTTAAACATTTTTAGAAACATTTTAAATGAGTGCTTGATAATTTTATACACTGACACTGTTATGAAAATGTGTATCTCAGAATGTGTATTATTATTGTTAAGTATAAGGTGGAGTGGGTGTTATATTTCATATCGGCACCCTAATATAGGTCCAGGGAACATCGTACACTTTCCCTACATCAGCTCCCGTTATTTCATATGAACGAGCCTTATAAGGACATAACTCCAAATAAGGACAGAATGCCTTATAGGGACATCACGCCTTATAAGGACTTTAGACTTTTATGGACTAAACCTTTCACTTAGTTCCATGCCGAGGGTGATTAATCAATCAATCGGTTCATTTGTAAAGTGCACCACATACCCTTGAGGGCTTCAAGGCGCTGAGGGGGGGTGGGAGGGTGCTGCTGCTACTGGTCGAAGAGCCAGGTCTTGAGTCGTCTCCTGAAGGTCAGCAGGTCTTCGGTTTGTCGAAGGTTGAGGGGGAGGGTGTTCCAGGTCTTGGCGGCGCGGTGGGAGAAGGACCTGCCTTCGGATGTGGTTCTACGGATGCGCGGGACCGTGGCCAGGGCGTGGTCAGCGGAGCAGAGTTTCCTGTTGGGTACGTAGGAGAGTCGGCTGTTGAGATAGGCTGGGTCGGTTTTGTGGAGTGCCTTGTGTGCGCGGACCAGGAGCTTGAAGGAGATTCTTCTGTCGACGGGGAGCCAGTGCAGGTTCCTCAGGTGGGGGGTGATGTGGTCGCAGCGCGGGACGTCGAGGATTAGGCGTGCAGAGGCGTTCTGGATTCTCTGCAGTCTGTTGATGAGCTTGGACGAGGCTCCGGTGTAGAGGGCGTTTCCGTAGTCGAGTCTGCTGCTGACTAGGGCCTGGGTGACTGTTTTCCTCGTGTTTGTCGGGCTCCATCTGTAGATCTTGCGGAGCATACGGAGGGTGTTGAAGCAGGTGGAGGAGACTGCGTTGACTTGTTTGGTCATAGTGAGTTTCGAGTCGAGGATGACTCCCAGGTTGCGTGCGTGGTTGGTGGGACCCGGGGGTGTCCCCAGTGATGCGGGCCACCAGGAGTCGTCCCATGCTGAGGGGTTGGGCCCGAGGATGAGGATCTCCGTCATGTCTGAGTTCAGCTTAAGTCGGCTTTCCTTCATCCAGTCGGCGACGGCCTTCATTCCCTGGTGGAGGTTGGATTTGGCGGTGAGGGGGTCCTTGGTGAGGGAGAGGATCAGCTGCGTGTCGTCGGCGTAGGAGATTATGTTGTGGTCGTGCTGTCGGGCGATGCGTGCTAGTGGTGCCATGTAGACGTTGAACAGCGTTGGGCTGAGGGAGGATCCCTGTGGGACGCCGCAGATGATCTCGGAGGCTTCGGACCGGAACGGGGGGAGGCGGACTCTCTGAGTTCTGCCGGATAGGAAGGAGGTGGTCCAGTCCAGGGCCTTGTGTCGGATCTCTGCATCGTGGAGGCGCGTGCTTAGTGTGCGGTTGCAGACGGTGTCAAAGGCGGCGGAGAGATCCAGGAGGATGAGGGCCGGCTTCTCGCCGTTGTCTAGCAGGATCCTGATGTCGTCTGTGGTGGCGATGATGGCGGTTTCGGTGCTGTGGTAGCTGCGGAATCCTGATTGGGAGGGGTCCAGGATGCTGTTGTCTTTGAGGTGACGGGAGAGCTGGATGTTAACTATCTTCTCGATGACTTTTGCTGGGAACAGAAGCAGGGAGATGGGCCGGAAGTTCTTGAGGTCGCTCGGATCCGCCTTGGGTTTCTTCAGAAGGGTGTTGATCTCTGCGTGCTTCCAGCTCTCAGGGAAGGTAGCGGTCTCGAAGGAGAGGTTGATAATGTTGCGCAGGTGGGGTGCGATGGAACTGCTGGCTTTGTTGAAGATGTGGTGTGGGAGAGGGTCAGACGGGGATCCGGAGTGGATTGTGCCCATGGTCTTGATTGTGTCCTCGATGCTCACGTTGGCCCAGGTTGTCAGGGAGTCGTGGTCGGTGGTGTGCGGTGGGTCCGGCTTGTCAAGGCCTGTGGGGGTCATCCGGGGTTGAAACTGACATGGATGTCAGTGATCTTTCGGTGAAAGAAGGTGGCGAGGGAGTCGCACAGGGCTTCCGATGGCGGGATGTCGTTGGCGTTGGGGTTGGAGTGGTCCTTCACGATGTTGAAGAGCTCCTTGCTGTTGTGTGCGTTGTTGTCAAGGCGGTCATTGAATGAGGTCCTTTTGGCAGTCCGGATGAGGTGGTGGTGGTTGCGGATGGCGTCTTTGTGGGCAGCGCGGCTGTCCGGCATCTTGTCGCTGTGCCATTTGTTCTCTGATTTCCGGCAGGTGCGCTTTGAAGCTAGGAGTTCTGGGGTGAACCAGCTGGCTCTCTTGCTGGTGTCTCTGTTGGTGGGCTCTTTCAGCGGGGCTAAGGTGTTGGCGCAGTTATCCATCCAGCGTCTGAGGGTGAGTGCACCATCGTCCGGGTTGGTCGGAGGGTTGAGTGCGAGGTTTGTCTGTAGTTGTTCTTCAGTGACTTTGCCCCAGCAGCGACGGGGGATCTGTTGGGTGCGGTGGTGTGTGAGGGGTTTTCGGAAGGAGAAGTGGATGCAGTGGTGGTCTGTCCAGGTGAGTTCGGAGGCGTGGCTAAAGGCGACGTAGGGGCTAGACGAGAAGATGACATTAAGCGTGTGACCGGCGATGTGGGTCGGCGTCATGACGAGCTGTTTTAGTCCGAGGTTGGCAAGGTTGTCGATCAGGGTG
This sequence comes from Triturus cristatus, assembly GCF_964204655.1. Taxonomy (NCBI): domain Eukaryota; kingdom Metazoa; phylum Chordata; class Amphibia; order Caudata; family Salamandridae; genus Triturus; species Triturus cristatus. The sequence continues at coordinate 1,078,320,014 of NC_140589.1, read as the reverse complement.
GAGGAGTTGTTGTCGTCGTTCTCCAGATGATAGTTCAGGCCTCTGAGAAGGATGTGGTCGGTGGAGGTCAGCGCGTGCGTGCTGATGAGGTCGGCGATGGAGTTGCAGAACTGTGGCCGGGGTCCTGGCGGTCTGTAGACAAGGGTGCCTCTTAGGGTGGTCTTGGGGTCCATGAGGATCTGGAAGTGCATGTGTTCGGCGGTGCTGAGAGTGTCGTTGGTGTTTGTTGAGACCCTGATGGTGTTCTTGTGGACGATGGCGATTCCTCCTCCGGCTCCGTTGGTGCAGTCTCTGCGGGTGATCTTGTACCCGTCGAGGATGGCTATGGCGATGTCTGGAGAGGAAGCTTCGTTCATCCAGGTCTCGGTCAGGAAGACGACGTCCGGGGATGCGGTGTCGAGTAGATCCCAGAGCTCGACGGCGTGTTTGCGTGTGGAGCGGGTGCTGATCAGGATGCCTCTGAGCTGGTTGGGTTCCGTCGTTGCGGGTGTCTCGGTGCCTTCGGGGCAGGAGGAGCTGCAGTTCCAGCAGGCGAAGGGACCATGGGTGCGCTTCGGGGCGGCCTTGCAGCAGGTGTGGGTCCTTCCTGGGTTGAGAGCGACAAGGGTGTTGGCGTCGTAGCGGAGGCGGTCTTCATGGCTGGTGCGAGGGGCAGCGGTTCTGGCGCTGGGCGCGGTCCAGGCGCAGACGGGCTTGCCTTAGGCACGCCTTTAGCGCGCCAGCCGCGCGGCCGCGCAGCAGCCGCCATATATGGGGAGGGAGGAGCAGCTGGGAGGCAGGAGGCGTGTGTCAGGTGCAGCGAATGGGCGCGGAGGGGGCAGGGCCGCAGGGGAAGCAGCGGGGGGACGGGAGCAGGGAAGCGGAGCGGTCGCGGGAAGGAGAAAAGGCAAGGGGTACAAAATCAAAACAGGTGGTTTTTCCTAATCGATACTGCTAAGACGTCATCCTTAGAACACTTGAACGATTGATAAGTACACTCTCCAGGAGGCATACTTCACCTCTCCCATTGAAGCACAAGGTTTAATCCCCAGCGTCATCCTCATACTGAACAATGGGTAACACACGTACATAGACTGTATAAATACAGCACCTCTTGCTATCAGAAGGCAGGAGGGAACCGAGACTTCAAGACCGACACACTGACCAGAAATGCTGCAGCTCCAGCATGCCATCGCTCCAGCTGGCAGTGGTCTGACGATCCCTTGCGGGTTGGCCAGCTCAAGTTCACAACAAAGTCCCACACTTTCACTATTCAGGTATGGGGGTTCGACTCAATACTAGCGGGATTCTTGGCTCATAGGCTCTTAGGCTTAGGCTCTGTAGCACCTACTCACATGCTAGGTACACTTAGGTACATCTAGTTAGGCATTTTAGGAGTACGCACTTTATTTTTATAAATGCATTTCATATTCATGTATATGTTCGTGGCTATTGCAAAATGGTAGAACAATACTATTCCTTTTTATTCACTGTACTGCTGGTTCCATATCTCTGCTACTGTGTTACAGTTGTAACAGCGCACTTATTCTACATGAGAAGAACTACAGTACAATAAATTCTTATTGGAAAAATGCTCGACTGTTTCTTCTCTGTATCTCTCTGAGAGCAAAACAAGCAAGCACGAGTGACTGGGTGAAAAGTAGTATATTGTTCCCACGAGTCTGAGGTTATTGTGTTCTGAGGTTGCCAAAAACTAATCTCTCTGATAGCAGGAAATTCTAGTGGCACTGCGAGCTAGCTAATTCAAACCATAGGCTAACATATGCGGCGGGGGTGCACGGAGTCAGTCTGCCACCAGACCCACAGTATATGTTACCCGTAAACAGTGTAGGTCCTGCATGACAGGGTACTATTAGGACTACACTACACTAGCACGTGGTAGTCCTGGTGTGGCAGGCTCCAAAGAAAAACTTTGGGCATCCTGTTTGTTTACAAAATATGCCTTGTTAAGGGTACAACAAGTAGTACTAAGAAAGCATTACAATTTGGTCCAAATATATGGTCTGGGTTTGGAAAATTTGAGTGAGACACAGGCTAAAGCCAAACATATGCCCTGACCTTTAGTCCACATGGGTGGCTTCCAAGACACAGCCCGCACAAGCATCTCAAGCACTGCCCCAATCTCTCTCTAATGCCGTTGTTGAAACCAAAGACTGTTAAACAGGACATAAAATGTAAATTCTGCATGAACTCAAATTCGAATAAATAAAGATGCATTTCACATGTCTCGTGAACTCTTCTGTCTTAGAACACCCCGCCCCCCAGATATCGAGACTATTTTGTTGGCTAGTCTATTTGGCAGCAATGACCCCCCCCACCCCTAAAATCAGTCTGTTTTTGTAAGATTGGGGGGGGGCACAGTTTCACATGCTTCTTATATTTATTGGACAGTTTACCCAATTAGCTTGTAAAAGAAATAAATATTTAAAATATTTAGATTATTTAGATAGGAGAAAGTGCTGGGGTGCAGACGAAAAACAACAAGGGGAAAAAAAGCATTTGAGTGCCGTACTAAATAAATAAATTATAGGGCCACGCGCCATATTAAGTAAATAAATAAATGAAAGGCCACAGGGATCACCCTCGATGCTGTTTGGGAGGTGGGAAGGGTGCTCTCTGTAGGCAAGCATGCTGGTGCCGTATTAAGAAAGTAAATAAATAAATGGCCACGGGGATCGCCGCTCGTTGCTGTTTGGGAGGTTGGAGGGGTGTTCTCGCTAGGCAAGCAGTACGGAGACTGTATTAAATGGATAAAGGACACAGCAATCACTGTTGTTTGGAAGGTGGGAGGGGTGTTCATTACTTAGTATGAAAATGTAGAAAACAAGTAAAAGGCGAGTTTGAAAGGAAAAAAAACATTGTACTTAAACAATGGCTCCTCACAGCATACTGCTTCTTCTGAGCCTTTGGAAGTGGAGAACCAAAGCTATTTTAACAAGCGGCTGCCATTGCAGAAACTGGTCTTCTATTTTGCGCTCCCCGTCAGTTAAACCAGGGGGAGACCGGTTTCAGCAAGGGCAGCCGCCATTGTCAATAAACTAAATAGTGCTCACCCACTAGAAATAAAGCATGCCGTGGAACGAGCGAAGTAAAAGGTCCAGTCCTTATGGGCGGCAACAAAAGGAGACAAGGTGGTAACGAAAGGAGACAGGGAGACAAGGAAACAGGGAGTTACCGAGGCAGCACTCATAATGAATCGGAAGCCAGGGTTTACCAAAGACAATCACACAAGACAATTACAAATATGGGAGGAGAGAGGGCGGGGCTTCCACAGCACTTCCACATCTAACCCTACTGCAGCATGAATCGCAGAGCGAGCAGCGCATGCGCTGCAACGCTAGGCTCGACCTAAAAAAGGGTCAGTTTTCACTGTGAAAATGTGGTGTGTCCACGTTGCGTTTTGGGACGTTTCGAGCCGCGGGCACTCGGCCTACCCACACAAGTGAGGCACCATTTTTCTTGGAAGACTCTGGGGAATGCGGGGTGGGTGGAATTTTGTGGATCCACGGATATTCCAGAACTTTCCACCACAGAAATGTGAGGAAATACTTTTTTTTTTAAAGTTTGAGGTTTGCAGGGGATTCTGGGTAACAGAACCTGGTGAGAGACCGACAAGTCACCCCATCCTGGTTTCTCCTGGGTGTCTAGTTTTCAAAAATGGATAGGCTTGCTAGGTTTCCCTAGGTGCCGGCAGAGCTAGGGTTTCAAAATCTACTGCTAGGCACTTTGCAAAAAAAGGGTCAGCTTTCACAGTAAAAATGAACTGTGTCCACGTTGCGTTTTGAGCCGTTTCCTGTTGCGGGCATTTGGCCTCCCCACATAAGTGAGGTACCATTTTTATCTGGAGACTTTGGGGAATGCGGGGTAGGTGGAATTTTGTGGATCCACGCAGATTCCAGAACTATCTACCACAGAAATGTGAGGAAAATGTTTTTTAATTTTTTTTACAAAGTTTGAGGTTTGCAAGGTATTCTGGGTAACAGAACCTGGTGAGAGCCAGACAAGTCACCCCATCCTGGTTTCCCCTGGGTGTCTAGTTTTCAAAAATGGATAGGTCTGCTAGGTTTCCCTTAGTGTCGGCAGAGCTAGGGTTCAAAATCTACAGCTAGGCGCTTTGCAAAAAAAGGGTCAGGTTTCACTATAAAAATGAAGTGTGTCCATGATGAGTTTTGAGCTGTGTCCTGTCGCGGCCACTAGGCCTACCCACAAAAAGTGACGTACCATTTTATCAGGAGACTTAGGGTAACACAGAATTGTAGAGCAACTGTTATTACCTATTGACTTTCAATGCATTTCTGCCTTCCAAATGAAAGACAATGTGTAAAAAAGAAGTCACTTTGAAAAATGTCCTATTATTTTCATGCTAGTATGGGTACTCACAATTTCGTAAATGTGCAAATAGCTACTGTTTCTTAACTCTATATTTTGTTCCAATTTCAGAAATACATAGATGTCTTTCATCCCGATTTGTCACTCTTTATATTTTCCCAAATGAATTGCTATATACCGGGTACATAATAATGAACCATTGCAAGACGCTGCTCAGTTATTGGCTCTTGGTTCGTCGGGTTTCTTGGTGCCTATAAATCCCCACAACCAGAAAAGTCCAGAGGATGTAACGGTATATTGCTTTCAAACATCTGTCATAATAAGAAGTACAGGTGAAAACGTTGGCACAAATGGCTGTTTTTTTCAACTCGTTTTTAAATTTTTCCTATTTTCAACTGTTAGTTTCTATAAAGAAACTTTGAAGGATCTACACCAGGGGTACTCACAAACTTTCTTTTGGGGGCCAAATTTACAGTGTGGTTTGTGGCCGAGGGCCGCACCTTGGGGGCGGGGTCATTGGGGGAGGGGGCGGGGCTAGAGCAACAAAAAAAACTGTGACCATGAGGTGGAACACAGGTCCCTGCAGCGGACGCCTTCGTCCGCTGAGCCATCGGACCCGGCATACACATATCTCTCTCTCTCCCTCTTCCGTCTCCCTCCCTCCTCCGTCTCCCTCCCTCCTCCGTCTCCCTCCCTCCATTTCCCTCCCTCTCCCTCCCTCCTCCATCTCCCTCCCTCCTCCATCTCCCTCCCTCCTCCGTCTCCCTCCCTCTCTCCTTCTATCCGTCTCTCTCCCTCTCCGTCTCTCTCAGTCTCCCCCTCTCTGTCTCCCTCTCTCTCTGTCTCCCTCCCTCTCTGTCTCCCTCTCCCTCCCTCTCCTTCCCTCTCCGTCTCCCTCCCTCTCCCTCCATCCTCCGTCTCCCTCCCTCTCCCTCCATCCTCCGTCTCCCTCCCTCCTCCGTCTCTCTCCCTCCCTCCTCCGTCTCTCTCACTCCCTCTCTGTCTCTCTCCCTCCCTCTCTGTGTCTCCCCCTCTCTGTCTCCCCCCTCTGTCTCCCTCCCCCTCTGTCTCCCTCCTCCTCTGTCTCCCTCCCTCCCTCACCCTCTCTCTCTCCCCCTCTCTCCCTCTCCGTCTCCCCCCTGTCTCCCTCCCTCTCTCTCTCCCTCTCTACCCCCTCTCTCTCTCCGTCTCCCTCCCTCTCTCTCTCCGTCTCCCTCCCTCTCTCTCTCCGTCTCCCTCCCTCCCTCCTCCCTCCCCCTCTCCCCCTCTCTCCCTCCCTCCCCGTCTCCCTCCCTCTCCCTCCCTCCCCGTCTCCCTCCCTCTCCCTCCCTCTCCCTCCCTCTCCCTCCCTCTCCCCGTCTCCCTCTCTCTCCCCGTCTCCCTCCCTCCCCGTCTCCCTCTCTCCCCGTCTCCCTCTCTCCCCGTCTCCCTCTCTCTCCCCGTCTCCCTCTCTCTCCCCGTCTCCCTCTCTCTCCCCGTCTCCCTCTCTCTCCCCGTCTCCCTCTCTCTCCCCGTCTCCCTCTCTCTCCCCGTCTCCCTCTCTCTCTCCGTCTCCCTCTCTCTCTCCGTCTCCCTCTCCGTCTGTCTCTTTGCCTCTCTGTCTGTCTCTGCCTCTATCTGTCTGTCCCTGTCTCTGCCTATCTGTCTCTGTCTGTCCCTGTCTCTGTTAGTCTCTATCTCTGTCTGTCTGTTCTGTCTCTCCCTACTGCCCTCTGTCACCCTCTGTCCCCTTACCCGACTCTCACACCCTGCTGTTCTCTTGTCATTCTTTGTCACCTCCCCCCCGCACCCACCCCCTTCGCTTGTGTGGCAGCTGAGGCAGCTTCCCTTCCATGGCACACACACAGCCCCACCCTAGTACTTCATAGGTCTTTAAGAGACCATTTGCATAATAACAAGGCTTTGTTGTATTTCACCTCTTAGCGCCCCAGCAGCTCCACTCGGACTATCACTTGAATCCCCAGGCCCCCACAGAGCAGAGTCTGTGTTTGCTGACACTGTTAAAAAAAAAAAACACCGGTACGATGTCTGCAAGATCCGCGGGCCGCCAAAAAAGGCTTGCCGGGCCACTGGCGGCCCGAGGGCCGTACTATGAGTACCCCTGATCTACACAAATGACCCCTTGCTGAATTCAGAATTTTGTCTACTTTTCTAAAATGTATAGCTTTCCAGGATCCATTATTGCTTTCACATCCATTTCTACCATTAACTGGAAGAAGGTTGAAAGTACAAAAAATAGCAAAAATATGTTATGTCCCAGTAAAAAGCCAAAACTGTGTAAAACATGTTGGTTTTCTGACAAAAGTCTGTCAGTCCCTGAAAACTAGGAAAAATGTGATTTCATCCCCAAAAACCCTTTGCTGATACCATTTGCAGGGGAAAAAACAGACGTTTTCATTTGCAGCACTTTTTCCCCCATTTAAAAAAAAAAAGTAGCTGCATTTTGGCTAATTTCTGGGTCCTCCCCAGGGGAATCCACAAACCCTGGGTACCTTTAGAATACCCATTATGTTGGAAGAAAAGGACGCAAATTTGGCATGGATACCTTATGCGGTCAAAAAGCAAAGGAGGGTGGGTGGGGGGAAAAAGGCCAAGCAGCGAAGGGGTTAATGAATACTTTTGTCCTCTTTCGCTTATTCAGTGTTATCGATTGTTTTCATTTGCTCGTACAGTCTCTATTTTTTATGTGTTATGGCGATTTGAGAACTGGCTATGAAGGGGCACGCTTCTTTGATGATGGGCTAATTTGAATTCAACACTACCAATGTTATACAGTTATAAAGTCTGTGTTTCAGTGAACTTTTATATGATTACGCTGGAATTTAATTTGTTTAATATTTTACCTTTACGATGGCAATGAACTGAGCTTGTATTTTAATGTGTATTTATATAATAATTGTGTGTATATTTTATGTGAACCTCATGGGAGAGCCAAATTCTTAATAAAATGTAATTGAATTCAGTCAATGCACTCTATTCTGTATCACTCTACACCATACACCCACTCTCTGCCATTCCACTCTAGTCTACACCACTGAGCACTATGCCACTCTACTCTAAACCACTGCACTCTCCACCAAGGCACTCTACACCACTTTACTCAAAACCAATGCACTCTACACCACTCTATTCTACCCTACACCAAAGTACTCTATGCCGATGCACCTTACACTATTCTACACCATTCCACTCCACATCACTCTTCTACTCTGCACCACCTCGCTCAACACTAATGCACTCTGCACCACACTGCTGCACTCTATGACATTATACTCTGCAAAATTGCACTCGTTGCAACCGAACTCTATGCCACTCTACTCTGCACTCTATACCACTGCACTCTACTTTACACCACTCAAATCTATGCCACTCTACTCCAATGCACTCTACACCACTACAATCTATACCACTCTATACTGCATCACTCCACTCACTTTAATCTACTCTGCACCACTGCAATCTACTCTGCACTTTACGCCACTTCACTCTACTCTAAAAGAATCTACTCTACGTTACTCTACTCTACTCCACCCTGTGCTACTCTACATCACTTTACACAAAACCATTGCCCTCTATGCCACTGCACTCTACTCCAATCTACTGAACTTTATGTCACTTGACCGCGGGTCTGCTGATCCAGGGCTACTTCCCAGGCAAATTGTTCTATTATTCAGTCCTGATGATGATCCCAGAATCCTTCTTGGGATCAAAACGTCATTGACACCTACATCTTAACTCAATACTTTAATCTTTCATACATGTGGAGTTCATTGTGACTTTTGCATATTTACATTTTTTTCTTCTAAAAAGTCACTTTTAAGTCACTTGCCTGTGGTAAGGAAATCGGCTGATTTCCAATTACCTTGTCACGTCTAGCTCACTCATTTTGTATAATTTGTTGTTTTTTCCAATATTTTTGAATAAATGTCTTGATACTGTTGATTAAGACACCAACATAGCCAATCTTGATTGTGATAATTTAGCTACATTCACATCCATTTTCGTTTTAAAGGGCCTGTTGTCACTTAAAGCTTTTCAGCTTGGCTAAAAATCGGAGGCTTTAAGTAGAGTAGATTGTCGTATGGTAGAGTGTCATGGAGTAGAGTGGCACAAAGTGACGTAAACTTGACTGGCGTGGAGGGAGTTGTCACTTAAAACTACTACTGCCCTAGGTCCCTCTTTTGACTTTAAGGGTTGCCTTGTTTCTAGTCTCATGCTGAACAGCAGCCACCCTGGTGTACAACATGGCTAAACATTGACAAATCCAATATCACTTGCATGGGTGAGACCTATGGCTTTGCCAATGCTAGTTTTGAAATGAGGGCCTACTTTTGCTCATGTTAGTGATCCAGCACGAGACCGGGGAGAAAGAGGGCAAAATATACAACTATCCTTCCTGAGTCGCAGACCCGACGTCACACTAACTCAGTTACATACGCAGTCATTGGTGGGGCCCATAACACCAACACTCACACGTCTCCATTCACGAGTCTGCACACAGGAGGGATGAATATTTCAAGCGCAGGACATGTGGGGGGGTACTTTATTACATATAGGGAAGAAAAAAGTTATTTTACAGAATATACATCAGCATTCGCCACCTATAGATTCCTAATCCTTAACATCAAGGCACTCCACCACTTGGTCGACGGATTGGTTGATGGTGATTTAGAACCAGCTAAAACACATTTAAGACTCAGAATATTTTACTCTTTTCATTGAATAACTACAAACTCGTAATTTCTGTTAATTATTTGTTTATCTAAATATTATTTGCAATTAATGTTAGCATTTTCCATTTAATCAAAGTTTAGAGTTTTGTTCATTTCGCATGACATTATATTTACCTATTCTTGCTATCTGGATTTTCTTGAATTCATTTGGTTCTGCATACCCAAATTTAGCCGTTAATTGTTCAAATAAAGCAGGTCAAAGCTCAAAGTCCGAAAGTTCTTTGCTCAGCACGTTACAGTCCCAAAGATCTCCAAAGGACCAGAAATCGTGCAAGCATCTGTCATCGTCTGTGGGGTCAATAGGTTCGCGGTCACCAAGTAAAAAGACAGCTGCTTCTCTCAATCAATCTCCATTCTAAACTCCTCCCTATTCTACTGCTCTTTTATAATAAATTTCGGGATAACATGAAACATTCTTAGGCTAAGAAAGACGGTGATTGGTTGGTTGGGGGACGTCCGATTTTTATTCTATGAGGTTCTCATGGATTTTGCCGGTTCATTTCCTCTGTTAGTGTTGCCCTTCTGCAACAGTGTTGAAGGTTTGCTTGTATGTCCCAATTGTTCATTTAGACCAGTTTTTACTGACTGAAGTTTGGCCGACCACCAAGTTCCTATCCTTGACCAGGAACATTGCAAACTGAGGTCATCGGGAAGTTCACGGAGCCATCCGAGTCTGCGCAGTAGACATCGCGCTCACAAGACGGTGGCTACTTCTGAACTCCATTTCAGACGCCATTTTTAGGTAGGCCCAAATGTCAACTTAAGCGAAACAAACACAAAAGAATAATTAATACAAAGAAATTAAGATTCTAATGTTAAACCCTCACTAATCCCTTTTTGTATTAGTATTTTCCTAGCATATAGCGACATTTAAAGCAATAATATTCACCTTTTCGGTCCAAAACGGGAACGCAAACATCACAAAAGCAACACAAGTCATGCGATATCCTATTACCACATATACTACTATTAATATGCGTACATATTTTAGTTATTAGAATTATTTTGCCATGCAAATAGCAATATCCCACGTGTAATTGGTGTATGCAAATGATTGGTTTAGTTCAACACTGCAAACCGTTAGTAAATTTATAATCAGTAGGTTATATAAGTAGTACTTTCATGCAAAATAGAGAAGGTATACAAAATTTTGCTCTACCTGCTCCATCAATCCCCCCTTTGGTGATTTTTAATATCACCACACTACCTTAAATTTTGATAAAATGTTGTAATAGAAATGAATTCAGTTCTCTCAATATTTTGTTAGATCACATTAATGTTTCACCTGTCTCTTCTTCTCTTGCTTTCTTATACACATTGTCTTTCCATTCTTCTAGTTCTATCTCTTCCATTTCTCTTTATTTTCTTTCTTTCTCTTTGCCTTTTACAGTTTCTCTTTTTGTTTTCGTAATTTTCTTTTCTTTCTACACAAACATCCTAGTCTCAGAATTAATACTAAAAGTATCACACACGTTAGTGGAAATAAAATTTAACCAATAAAGGTACTACCTAGTTTTAGTAGAACGTCCCTAATAGTAGCAAACTTTTTCCCAATCTTTTCCCAAATACCTTCAACCTCCAGTGGAACAAACTCCTCATGCACATCAGTTATATTCTTTATGTACGTCTTCAAATCTTGACTTTCGTCAGGAATAAAAGTACAACAATGTTGAACTTTCAGCATTCCACAGACTCCACCCTCTTTTGCCAAAATTATATCAAGGGCAAGTCGATTTTGCATTACCATAGCTCGCATTGCAACCATTTCGGTATTTACCAATAAAAATCGTCCAGCAGTGCTTGTTGACAAGCGATCCACTACTGTTGATAATTTTCTAATTTTATGTGAATTCAGAGATATTCCAACTGCTGGTATCAATGCTCCAAAAATGTCTCATACAATTTCTGACCAAGATTCTCTTTTCTTCTACGTGTTAGTTGTCTACCTATCTCATGTGCACCATCTTTTCCTCTTCCCACAAGAAATATCTTTGGGAAAACCAGGTCTAGATAACATGTGCCATACCAATGGTCCGGTAAACGATAAGCTTTGTTCCCGCAGATAAAATATAATCCAGGAAAAACCGGATCATTTCCTCCTTTTAATCCCCATACACCCATGATTCTATAAGTATCATGGCAATCACTTGTACCTACAAAATAGTTATCATATGCAGTTTGATTTCTTCTAATACACAACTTTCCTTTCTGAGGCCAATCTAGAGCCATTGTTGGACTAGCTTCTCCTTTCAAATGTTTTTCTCTTTCAACATCCCAAACTGTCTTTTCTTCTTTTCCCTTAGGTATGTTCTTTCGAAATGTTAGTCTCCTTTCTTCTACCATATTTAAGAAAGTCTTCTCCTCTCATTTCAGACTACAAGTTAGATTGTTTCTAAATATTGACTCTAATGTTAATTCTTTAGTTTCTAAGAAAAAGTCACCTAACACTTTAGCAGGTTTTACTTTATTCAATTTATTGACTACAGGTACTTGTGAAAATATGTTATCTACATCTGAAAAATAATATTCTAGTTTCCCTATTTTGTAAAACAAACTTGCTAATACACTACATGTTATTCCATATGTCACTGGAAGGTGATGGTAAGTCACTCCCTCAGACACTGATGCAGGCAACTGCATATATACGTAGCAGTCTCTCACATTCATTGTTTTAACATATTCATACAATAATTTTGAGAAAACATTGTTGGAAAAATCAGTTATGGACCTGTCTTTATGTAAGTAATTTTTATCTATTTTAGTCGGATAAATCTTCTGAATCTTTTCTACATTAGTCTTATTCCCGCTATGACCTTGTATTGTTTCTAATGTAACCTTAAATGAGACCATTAAAGCTAATGCACTCCACAAAAGCATTAGTAAACCTGTACAACAACAACACATTTTACACCATCTTCTAATGAACACACATGTTGATTTTCTACTTTCTGTGTTTGCCATTTCTAAAAATGATCAGTGTCTTTTGACTTAGCCTCTTCTACTTCACAACTAGTTTTGTCTAACCCAAGGCTCTAAGCACCTACTTGGTTCTTTTTCAGTTTTATGTCTTTTTCGGTAGATTTAAAGTTTCTCCTTTTAGAGCACTTTTGTCTCTTCAGTTTGGCATTTGATCATCTTTCAATTTTCTTTCACAATCTTGATTCAGAATTTCCTGAACATCCGTCTCTTCCCCGATGTCGGACAAGATAACTCTCAGGATTTCCGATACTTCATCTTCCTCAACCACTTCTGGTACAGTCACCTCTAAATCTCCTTGGCTATCAGCCTCTTCTCGTACTTCAGGAAGTGTCACATACGACCATTCTGGTGACTTAGACTTCTGGTTGGGCCTTCTCGTTCGCTTGTTTTCTTCTGATGGTGTCTGTTCAATGTCTTTTGTTTTCTCTTGGCTAGACAACTCATTCACTTGTTCAGCTCTAGATGAATTTACTCGTGTCAATCTATATCTCAATCTCTTAATCTTGTTTGGCCAAATCTCATCCTTTGCTGGCCTTTTTTGCATACTTCCTTTTTCATTTCTCTCAGTTCTCCATGCTCTTTTCCTCAGGACTCGACCTTCTGGTACTTCTTCGTCACTGTCCTCCGTGTAACGCCCTGAACGTCTCAGGATCGTTTAACAGACACGATAATGAGAACGCAACCACTTGTGAAGGTTTAGTTATTTTAATGAAGGCAAAAATAATACAAGGAATAAACAAAGGTTATAGTCACTGGAATCCTCCAGGCTAAGTACGTTACCAGCCCACAGCACGGATGTTCCTAACCGTCCTCTGCATATACGCCGATCCCGGCGTATGCCAACAGAGGGCAGAAATGAAATGGCCGACAATGCCAATCGGTATGCTGTGAGGGGCACGAAGAGTGTTGGGGAGAATCGAGGAGTCAGGGAAACACCCAGCCGGGGTCTCTACCTGAAGGGAGCAGCCGCTCAACCTCTTCCTCAGACTGCACCGGGACGCGGAGTCACCTCCTGGTGATGCGTCACCGATACCCCAATCACAAGCAAAGAAGACTGAACCGAGAGCAGCCGCTCGATCGATCCCGTGGACTTCCGAGTCTGTAACGCGGCAAACACCTCCTGGTGTGCGTTACAGCTGGCAGTCCCTGTATCTCTGGTCGGGCTGGGAGTTACGACTCCAACCAGCAAAAGCGCCACTGCGCTTTGACTCAGCCGAGTCAAAAAGCGAAGCTCAATGGTTATCCGGTAGAGCTTCCGGGTCCTTCACAGGTGACGATGGGGCAAGACACGGCCCAGGGAGTAACGACTCGACCTACCTCTGTTCTTGCCTTACTGGAGCACCACTCCGGAACACTGCTCTTCACTAAGCAGGTACGTCGGTGTAAACACAATATCCGACAGCGTTGTACCTCCCGGTTCCTCCCTTTATAGGGCGTGTTTTCCTTGAGTTATGTAACAGCTCTCCTGTTTACATAAGGGCGTGTTTTCCTTGAGTTATGTAACAGCTCTCCTGTTTACATAAGGGCGTGTTTTCCTTGAGTTATGTAACAGCTCTCCTGTTTACATAAGGGCGTGTTTTCCTTGAGTTATGTAACAGCTCTCCTGTTTACATAAGGGCGTGTTTTCCTTGAGTTATGTAACAGCTCTCCTGTTTACATAACCTCTCAACCGCTAAGCATCCTGGGAGATGTAGTCCGTTTTTGCTGGTTACCGTTTTCCTCCCCTCGCATGACAGGAATTCTTGACACTCCGATTCAGTTCCAACTCGACTCTTACTTTCAATAGTCTTTCTTTCCACCACTTCCTTTTTCTTACCTTCGTTTGAAAAACTTTATTTGATTCTTGTGAATCATAAAAGTACATAGTTACAATAATAAAACATTGCTTAAAATCTTCCATATTACATTTTGCACATACTAAATATAACCAAAACAACACAGAACATTTCTTAGCAGGGTTTTCTATAAGCTACCATTTTCTTTATATCAATCCAAGGGTGTAAAAATAAATAAGTAATAAAAATTGCGTAAGGCCTTATTTCCCAATCACATTTCATATATTTTTCTGATTCGCAAGACAGTTCTAATAAAATTTAACACAGCACAACATGTGATGGCATTGGACAAAGAACGTAAATAATTAAAACCATCCTGATATGAACAAGGGACAATTTCCCTCAGGATGGGCCTAATGAAAAGAGCCCTTATATCTTTATACATAGTGCAAAACAGCATAAGGTGCATTGTGCTCTGTTCGGCTAGATTATCACAAGGACAGGGAGTCAGTCTCTCACACCAACTCACCTGATTGGGAAAAGCCACAAGAAAGTGCAATGTGCAGAGACGGAACCTCATCAAAAGGAAGCGGGAATGTGTAGGAGTACTAAAAGATAAATAGAATTGATGAAGATTTGGCGACCCATGGGATGGAGTCTCATCGTCCAGGTTAGATGCAACTAGCTCATTATAATAAGCATTTTTAATCATTGTTTTAATGTTGGTTGGTATGCCATCAGGATTTTCAAAATAATTGCCTAAGCCAATCTTGCTTAAGGCATTTTTTACATAACAGAGCCAGGGAATAGACAATGCATTTTCTAAACTTAGACAGTCCCTTATAATTGCTCTAGTAAATTATAGTTCTTTCAATGACCACACTTTCCCCCACAGAATCATGGGCGCAATTTTAATTCTATCTTCAACATAATCCAATCCCAGCTCAGAATGACAAAATTTGGTAGGAGAGCTAATGGGAACCATCAACAATGTTTTTATAAATTTGTTTTCCAAAATTTGCAATTGGCTGGTTTTTTGACTTCCCCATATTCCCGCCCCATATGTTGTGACTGACCGGCATTTTGATTTATATAAAACAAGTATTTCTGCCACTGGCTTATGTCCTAATTTGCACGCAAAACGAAACAGGCCCTCAATTGTTCTACTGGTCTGTTGGGCCCTAGTCACAATCGTGTTGTCCCAATTTAATTTATTATTAAAAACATTCCCTAAATATGTAAAAGAAGGGACCTTTTCAATTGTTCTACCATTTACCACAAATGTTCTTGTTTTTGTATTTTTAGGACTACAGACCATAATTAAAGACTTATTAAAATTAACCTTAAGATACAAATCCGTCATAAAATCAGTAAAAGCCATCAAGGCTTTTTGAAGGCTATTAGCCGTTAAAGTCAGCAGTACGGTGTCATCCGCGTATGATAACAAGGGTACCGCATTACCTCCTACAGTCGGATAATCCAAGTGCTGCTCTATTAGGAATTTCTCCACCTCGTTTGTATATAAAAGAAATAAAAAGGGGGCCAAAATGCATCCCTGTCGTATGCCCTCTGTGGATGCAATGGATCTAGATTTTTCTCCTCCCGATCCATAACGTATAGAAACGGAGGTAGATGAATGCATCCTACGTAAAAGGGTAATGAGTGACTCCTCAAAGCCCATCTTTCCATAAGTAGCAACAGCTTCCCCCTATTAACTGTGTCAAATGCACTGGAAAAGTCCATGAAGGCCAGGTGGATCGATCCTTTCTTGGCCTTCATGTACTTACCATAACTAAGGACAGATTGAGTTATTGTTCGTTCGTACCCATACCCTTTCTAAAGCCGTATTGTGAGTTGGATATTAGCCCAGAGCTCAATACGGGCAAGAATCACCCTCCCCATGACTTTGCATGTTGCGTCAATTAGGGAGATAGGCCTATAGCAAATTGGATCATTCCTATTGCCCTTCTTGTATATTGGGACCACCACGGCTTCTTTCCATGAATCAGGTATGCGGCCCACTATTACAGATTTAAAAACATTCACCAACAATGGTGCCCATATTGGGGGATTACCTTTAAACAACTCTAACGAGACACCGTCGGGCCCTGGGGCTTTTGCGGAAATACCCTTCAGCAATGCATCTTCAACCTCACCAATCGTAATGGACAGACTCAGTTGGTTCGCGGTTGTGAGATTAACGGCTATATCTTCTTTTTGGTCTTGCAATGATACACCCTTAGGATTAAATATTTTCGTAAAATTAACTACCCATACGTCTTCAGTTAATAATGATTCCATGTTCCTAACCTCATTTGTGAAAAGGGGGCGATTTATGTCTTCCCAGAAGTCTCTAGAGTTCTTAAGGGCACTAGCTCTCTCCAGGTCATCCCATGCAAGGCTTCTTAACTCATCTTTTCTCTTCCCAATTGCTAATTTATATGATTGTCTTGCTTTCTTAATAAAATCCCCTGAACGGGGGACCATATGGAGGGTTTTTTTTAGATCTTTTTGGGCCTTAGAACATGCAGCATTAAACCATTTTACATCCTGTTGTTCTCTTCTCTTCATAGTCCTGGTCAGATTACTAGCCACGTCTTTGCAGATATCTTCAAAGCTCTGTATGACATCTTCCGGCCTGGAACCGTCGGACAAACATATCATGGCCTTATCAAGATTAGATCGTATGATATTCTCTTCAAATTCAACAGGATTTATTTCACTCCATTTTAATCTCACCCCCTGGTTAGAGTTATAATTTAAGGGGAGTTCATCAGTCTTACCCTTTGATACCTTTATTTGCAAACTAAGAACCAGGGGATTATGGTCACTAGCGGGGTTGGGTTCCACCACAAAGTTATTCACCAGGTGGGAAAATTTCCTAGAAATCAATATAAAATCTATAGTACTTACCCTACCCCCACCCTGGTATGTTGGATATTGTTTGAGTGGAGTACAAACCATAGTTTCGCCAAAACATAAATCCTTAGTCACGATTATGTCATTTAAAGCTTCACCCTGAATAGAGTGTTTAAAATGTGGGAGAGGTTGGTTTTCAGTATCTAACACCCCGCAAACCAAGTGCGAGCTATGCTGACATAAGGTATAATTAAAATCCCCCAACCAAATTATACAAACAGGAAAACATTAGGCTACAGCCTTATTTAGCTCCTCTTTTAAATTAGTAATGGCACCACGTTCATTAGAGTCTTACCTACTTCTGTCCCTCCTCGTGGTTCTTCCACACAATCTTCCTGCTGACTAACTGTCCCTTCTTCTACCTGGATGTATGGTTTCCCTACATCTCCTCGGGGGTCTTCCGCGACAATCTCTCCCTCACTCTCTGTATCTGGTACCTTACCATCTACTTCTGTTATTTCAGGTGGAATTTCTCACACAGAACTTCTTTATTAAGAATCTCTTTGGCAGTCTTTTCACTAATTTTATTTTCTTTCTTATGTGTTTGTGCTGGTTCAATGTCTGATTCTGAGCTGGCGTCAGAAATCTGCAATTTTCTTCTTAATGGAAGATTCTCTGGTGCTATAGCTGTACTTGGTTCTAACTCCCCCCTTTCAGGAGTTTGTCTTGCTCTTATTTCTTCGGTATCTGATTTGGAACTTGTATCAGATTCTTCAAAGTATTCTCCTTCTTTGTTATCCACTGGATTTGGAATTCGCAAGGTGTGACTAGCATGAATCCAGTTTTTTACTCCTGCACATTTTACAGCTGTCGTCGTGGTCAGAATCACCTGACGTGGTTTACCCCACCTTGGGACCAAACAATTTCTTCTTCTATGCACTTTTATTCTCACCCAGTCACCTGGGCTCAGATCATGAGCTGGCTTCATTTTCAAGAGTGGTGGCATCCGATCCAACCTGATGAAACACGGAATGAACGGAATCAGCCAACCGCTTGCAATAATCCAACACCAAGTCATCAGATATAGGCAATAGCTTGTTGACTGGTATGAAAACATGTCGCATTGCTCTCCCCATCACAATTTCATGAGGACTCAAGCCTGTATGCCTATCTGGAATAAATCTTATAGCCATGAGTACCAGAGGCAAGACATCAGGCCATTTCAATCCTGTGGCTAAACACATTTTTCCTAATCTGTTTTTAATGGTGCCATTTACTTGTTCTACCACACCAGACGCCTCTGGGCGATATGCACAATGTAATTTCTGTTGTACATTCAATGCTTCGCAAATTAATTTCATGATTTCATTATGGAAATGTTTTCCTCTATCTGATTCAATCGTGACTGGAAAACCAAATCTAGGAATGAACTCTCTCGATAGTAGATTGGCTACTGTGATTCCATCACTTCTTCTAGTTGGGAATGCTTCCACCCATCGTGAGAACAGACAAACCATCACTAGAACATACCTCAACCTGTTGCAGGGGGGCATTTCAATGAAATCAATCTGCATTCTTGTGAAAGGCCCTCCTTCTCGTCCTATCATTCCCAGACTTACCACTGTTTTTCTTCCAGGATTGAATTGCTGACAAATAAAGCATCTTTGACAAAGGCTTTCAGCTACAAATCTAAACTTTGCATTATACCAGGTCTGTTTGAAAAGTCCGATCATAGCATCTCTTCCTACATGTGCT
This sequence comes from Triturus cristatus, assembly GCF_964204655.1. Lineage (NCBI taxonomy): Eukaryota > Metazoa > Chordata > Amphibia > Caudata > Salamandridae > Triturus > Triturus cristatus. The sequence goes on along the minus strand of NC_140589.1, from coordinate 1,078,301,584 downwards.
TGTCCATGATACATCCGTGCCATGGTAGAAACCATGCTATCAGGCATGACTGGTCTTCCATCCCAATAAACCCACACATGATCTGTTTCCCGGGGTGCACATCCTGCTTTTACCCACTGTCTCATTTCCTCGTCTCCTGCTTCTTCCTGCAACTGCCTCACTTCTTCCCATGTATTCACAGTGTTAGTAAACAAGGGACATGAATTCATTTCTTTTTCTCTCCCACAATTCACAGAGTTCTGATTGTGTGCACAATACTGAGCCATGTCGTTGGCAAACCTGTTGCCCGCTGAAATATAATCAGCGGACTTGGAATGCGCAGCACATTTCACCACTGCTAACTGCTTAGGCAGCTGTATCGCCTCAAGCAATTTTTCAACCACTTCTGCATTCCTTATAGGAGTCCCACTTGATGTCAAAAACCCTCTTTGGGACCAAATTTTCCCAAAGTTATGCACTACACCAAAGCCGTACTGACTATCGGTTATCACGGTCACTCTCACATTCTTTCCCAACTTGCATGCTCATGTTAATGCAAAAAGTTCAGCAACCTGGGCTGATTTTACTCCTTTCAGACAAGATGCTTCCAGTACAGCTGCTACCGTACATACTGCATAAGCTGCACTCAGAATTCCCTCATCTGTTCTCAGGCATGATCCAACCACAAACATCACATAGTCACTTTCTGTCAAAGGTACATCTTTTATATCAGGACGTGGTTTGGTACAGAAATCAAGCACTTCCAAACAGTCATGATCCACATCATCTCTGACTTCAACATTCTCAGCGTCAGGTAACAATGTTGAAGGGTTCACATTCATTCATCTCATATGGCTCACATTCGTTGCACCTAAGATGCCTTTCTCGTATTTAGTCAGACGGCTATGCGTCATGAACTGAGTGCGGCTCCTTGTTAAAAGGATTGCCACGTCATAGGGTACAAACACTCTCAAGGGATATCCCATCACAATTCCTTCACTCTGTTCCAAACTCTTACAAGTAGCTGCTATAGCTTTCAAACAACCAGGCAATGCTACAGCTACAGGGTCTAATATAGCTGAAAAATATGCAATCAGTCTCCTCAATTTTCCATGTTTCTGTATTAACACAGAAAGTGCACATCCATTCCTTTCGCTGCAATAGAGCTCAAATTCTTTCTCATAGTCAGGCATGCCAAGTGCTGGTGCTTCACACAAACCATCTCTCAATTGTTTAAAAGCCTGCAACTCTTCTTTATTCAATTCAATGGGATCCTTTACATCACTCCTTGTCAAACGTACCAGAGGTTTTGCAATCAAAGAGAAATTACTTATCCACTGACGACAATATCCAACCATTCCAAGAAACATTCTCACTTCTCTTTGAGTCATTGGGGCTCTCATTCCTTTTATTATCCTGATTCTATCTGCAGTTACTTTTCTTAGTCCTTTTTCAGTTTTGTGGCCTAAATATTGAACTTCTTTCTGACAGAATTGCAATTTCGATGGGGATACTTTAAGTCCTCCATCTGCCAAATGATTCAACAATGCAATGGTATCCACTACACAAGCTTCTCGAGTTCTCGATGCCACAAGTAGGTCATCGATATATTGGACCAATACTGATCTTTCGGGCATTTTTAAATCTTCTAAAGACTTATTCAGAATCTGATTAAATATCGAGGGACTCTCTGTATACCCCTGTGGGATTCGGCACCATGCCAAAATACGTTCGCCAAACCGGAACGCAAGAATCTGTTGGCTGTCAGGGTGCAAAGGAATGGAAAAGGAAGCATGACACAAATTAATCACTGTATACCATTCTGCATCATGAGGAATTTGATATAAAATCACAGATGGATTTGGTACAATGGGACAACATGATACAACAAATTTATTTATTTTTCTCAGGTCTTTTACTATTCTAAAAGTTCCGTTAGGCTTTTTGAGACCCATAATTGGTGAATTACATGGACTGCTCATTATTTCTCTCAAAATACCTTGCTTAATCATTCTGTCTATTATAGGAGTGCAATTATCTTGGGTGTCAATTTGTACTGCGGAATATTTGGGTAACTTACTCCTTCCTTTACAACAATTTTTACGGGATCTACATTTTTCATTAATCCCACAACTTCTCCTGTGAAATCCCATACTTCAGTTTTTACTGTTTTCTTCAATTCTTGAGGCAATTCTTCGGGGTCAAATACAGCAAATGCCTCGGTAATTTCAGGTTCCATATTAGCTATAGGCATTTTGTACAGTACGTCCTCATCAGGAGTCTCAAAATCTATACCATCAGGAGTACAGAATATTGTGCAGTTCATCTTGCACAGCAAATCTCTCCCTAACAAATTTACAGGGCTTGAATCGCACACGACAAAACGGTGCATTTCAGAAAACTTCCCTATGTTATCTTTAACTGGTTCAGTGAGATACGTTTTTATCTGTCTGTTGGATACTCCAACTACTTGGATCGTTTCATCCGAGAGAGGAAGATTTTTTACATCAGCTGACCTAACAGTTGAACGAGTAGCACCAGTATCTACTAGGAAAGTAATGTTTTCATCATTTACCTTTCCATCCACAAAAGGGCATGTCTGGTCTTCTTCTAGGGTTGCGCCATGTATGCACTCTTCTTCCTCCCCTCGGCACCGTCAAGAGCTTTCTTCCGACTCACTCTCATCGCGTTGTAGCCAATACTGCGAAACAGCACTAGCGCGCACTCCGCTGCCGTTCTCTGTCATACATCTCATCTTCCCATTCTGTCAATGCTTCAAACTGAGTAGGTCTACGTCTCGGTTCTAGTTTCATCATTCTTTCTCTCAAATTCCTCAATACCGCTAAATTGAATGAACCATGTTCTGGAAATGCTAAAACTCCATCATCTTTTGTATACTTTGCCCAACTGTCTAACCAAATCCATGTGTGATATCCATATTTCGCAACCATGAAGGATGCGGGTGATTTCGGTGGAGGAAGCAATTGTCCCTCTCTAGTCACAATCGGTTTGTCCTTTTAAAACAACTTTTTTATTTTTCCAAACCAGGACTTTTTCTCTTTTTCTGGTGGATCGTAATACATCATTTTCTCTTCTCAGTATCGCTAGATTTCTCCTACGACTATTCTGTTGTTTTATCCAATCGTAGCGCGGTTTACACTAACGCACCAATCTGGAGCGTCTATGTCACTTCTGTAATTTCCCAATCCCAGCGCGACTCACACCAACGCACCAATCCGGAGCGTCTACGTCACACTATAATTCTCCACTCCTAGCGTGGCATACACTAACGCACCAATCAGGAGCGTCTTCGTTTCTTACTGACTGGCCAATCCCAGCGCGGTCTTTCTGACATCAGCTTTTCTCGCTACTTCTGCTTCTACTGACCCCTCCTTTACAAAATTTATCGGCAAGCTTTCTTACGTTCTCTTTTACTCAAATTCTGTTAGTAACTACATAAAAACGCCACCATTATCTGTTTCGCTAACAAAAGGGATAGTCTTGACCTTTTTCACAAGAATTCCGTCTTTCCCGAGAGCAGCACTTACCTCTGCCCTACTACAGAATCGTTACTTCCGTTGATAAAGTAGCACTTCCCTCTACCTTACCCTTCTAGCAAGCAAGCATGAACTAACCGTTTCTCTGGAAATAAGACACTTAGTTGGAGACGCTCTGCTCCTGAGAAATAAAACCAGAGTTTCACAATTGAGTCGAATGCTATTTCCTTTACGCACATACATACGGAAAATGTAGTTAATTCACACAGAATCCTGTCTTTCCCGAGAGCAGCGCTTACCTCTGCTCTACTACAGAATTATTACACTCGCTAATAAAGTAGCACCTACTTTACCCTTCTATCAAGCTTAGGAAACACCTATTACCTTTACAGTGATAAGCGTACTCAGAGTTCACGTGGACTCCTGGTACTTAAGACCAAAATTTCACAGGTGGCCTCCGCTACCCATACACCTCTTTCACACAGAAATGTCCCTAACAGTAACACACAACGATGTTACCAAATCGAACCCAGACAATGCGTCGTGCAACTTCAATCGTCACACGTTTCCCCGTGTACCTACAGGGCAACAAACAATTCACCATGTGACTTCTCTTGCCACAGGCATCCGACTTACTACATCCCAGAAGTCTTCAAAACAACATAAAACGCAATGTGACTCAACATAGGGTGTTAGTACATAAACCAATACTTATCCCAACATTCAATATTCAAGAAATAGGAAATCACTACCAATAATGAATCTATAAGCAATAATCACCAAACCAATACAATAAAACCATCATTCGGCTACCAGAAAAACTGATCCAGCGCGAGACTGGGGAGAAAGAGGGCAAAATATACAACTATCCTTCCTGCGTCGCAGACCCGACGTCACACTAACTCACTTACACACGCAGTCATTAGTAGGGCCCATAACACCAACACTCACAAGTATCCATTCACGAGTCTGCACACAGGAGGCATGAATATTTCAAACGCTGGACATGTGGGGGGGGGGGGTACCTTATTACCTATAGGGAAGAAAAAAGTTATTTTACAGAATATACATCAGCATTCGCCACCTATAGATTCCTAATCCTAAACATCAAGGCACTCCGCCACTTGGTCGACGGGCCAATTAGTTGGATTGGTTGATGGTGATTTAGAACCAGCTAAAACACATTTAAGACTCAGAATCTTTTACTCTTTTCATTGAATAACCACAAACTCGTAATTTCTGTAAATTATTTATCTAAATATTATTTGCAATTAATATTAGCATTTTCCCATTTAATCAAAGTTTAGTTTTGTTCATTTCGCATGACATTATATTTACCTATTCTTGCTATCTGGATTTTCTCCAATGCATTTGGCTCTGCATATCCGAATTTAGCCGTTAATTGTCCAAATAACGCAGGCCAAAGCTAAAAGTCTGAAAGTTCTTTGCTCAGCACGTTACAGTCCCAAAGATCTCCAAAGGACCAGAAATAGTGCAAGCATCTGTCATCGCCTGTGGGGTCAATAGGTTCGCGGTCACCAAGTAAAAAGACAGCAGCTTCTCTCAATAGATCTCCATCCTAAACTCCTCCCTATTCTACTGCCCTTTCATAATAAATTTCGGGATAACATGAAACATTCTTGGGCTAAGAAAGATGGTGATTGGTTGGTTGGGGAACGTCTAATTTTTATTCTATGAGGTTCTCATGGATTTTGCCAGTTCATTTCCTCTGATAGTGTCGCCCTTATGCAACAGTGCTAAAGGTTTGCTTGTGTTGGACTTGGCCCTTTTCCCTGAATTTTTTCGTTTTTTATTTCTCCCAAGATGGCTGCCACAGGCCCCTGCTACTGCAGAGTGGCCTTTCTAGTAGCACCCTAGCTGCCAGGAGCTGGCTGGAACCCCACAACAATGTTGCAACACCAGCCTGCCTTTTTTGTCCCATAGGTAGAATGGGGAAGCTCCTGGAATGTGCTGGAACCTTCTAGAAGGGAGGTGTGGTTTTTACTTTTGCCGCCTTGGATAGAGGTCACCTGACCTAGGGCTACTTAACAGAGGGAGGGAACTTTTTCTAGTCAGTTGGCCAGTTGGGGTGAAGCAGAGCTGGAGGATCCACGCAGGAGTTTTAGGCGGTAGGGCCTAGCCAGGGACTCATGCCTCTGAGAGTGACAGGATTTAGGTGCTGCCTCTTAAGTGAGTGGGGGATCCTGTAAAGCCCACTGATCTGGCCCAGCAGTAGGAGGACCCAGGGGATCTCTGCCCAGCCTGACTAGGAAGGAACTAGTCACCAACTCAATCCCTACCCACCAGGAACAGAACCCCCCAAGGGCGCCCGAGACATCTGCGCCATCCGGACTTCATGTCGCAACCGAATGCAGAAACTGAATGCTAAAACTTCATGTCGCAACCGAATGCAGAAACTGAATGCTAAAACTTCATGTCACAACCGAATGCAGAAACTGAATGCTAAAACTTCAGGTCACCACCGAATGCAGAAACTGAATGCTAAAACTTCATGTCAAAATGGAATGCTGAACCTGAATGCTGAAACTTCCTGCCAAAGCGGAGTGCGGGACGGCTGGGGATCAACCAGGCCCTAGCGCTGTGACCCCTGCGCTCCCTGACCCGGCCTGAGATCCCCTGCATCAATCCACTTTGAGCGCTGAGCGCTCCCGCTTAATTTGACCCACCCCCCTGGTGCGGGGACCAGAGCGCGCTCACCGCCGCGGCCTGGAGGCCGGAAGCTTGCACCATCATCACGTAGAGGCCCGCGGAGAAGCCCGGGGCCCCATCGCTGCCGTCGTGTCAAGAATTCCTGTCATACGAGGGGAGGAAAACGGTAACCAGCGAAAACGGACTACATCTCCCAGGATGCTTAGCGGTTGAGAGGTTATGTAAACAGGAGAGCTGTTACATAACTCAAGGGAAACACGCCCTTATGTAAACAGGAGAGCTGTTACATAACTCAAGGGAAACACGCCCTTATGTAAACAGGAGAGCTGTTACATAACTCAAGGGAAACACGCCCTTATGTAAACAGGAGAGCTGTTACATAACTCAAGGAAAACACGCCCTTATGTAAACAGGAGAGCTGTTACATAACTCAAGGAAAACACGCCCTATAAAGGGAGGAACCGGGAGGTACAAGGCTGTCGGATATTGTGTTTACACCGACGTACCTGCTTCGTGAAGAGCAGTGTTCCGGAGTGGTGCTCCAGTAAGGCAAGAACGGAGGTAGGACGAGTCGTTTCTCCCTGGGCCGTGTCTTGCCCCATCGTCACCTGTGAAGGACCCGGAAGCTCTACCGGTCAACCATTGAGCTTCGCTTTTTGACTCGGCTGAGTCCAAGCGCAGTGGCGCTTTTGCTGGTTGGAGTCGTAACTCCCAGCCCGACCAGAGACACAGGGACTGCCAGCTGTAACGCACACCAGGAGGTGTTTGCCGCGTTACAGACTCGGAAGTCCACAGGATCGATCGAGCGGCTGCTCTCGGTTCAGTCTTCTTGCTTGTGATTGGGGTATCGGTGACGCATCACCAGGAGGTGACTCCGCGTCCCGGTGCAGTCTGAGGAAGAGGTTGAGCGGCTGCTCCCTTCAGGTAGAGACCCCGGCTGGGTGTTTCCCTGACTCCTCGATTCTCCCCGACACTCTTCGTGCCCCTCACAGCCTACCGATTGGCATTATCGGCCATTTCATTTCTGCCCTCTGTTGGCATACGCCGGGATCGGCGTATATGCAGAGGACGGTTAGGACCATCCGTGCTGTGGGCTGGTAACGTACATAGCCTGGAGGATTCCAGTGACTATAACTTTTGTTTGTTCTTTGTATTTTATTTGCCTTCATTAAAAGAACTAACCCTTCACAAGTGGTTGCGTCCTCATTGTCGTGTCTGTTAAACGATCCTGAGACGTTCAGGGCGTTACAAAATATCCGACCTTAATAACACTAACTGTCTCCCGGTCGATAACAGACATGGCAACACTTGATGATGTGCTGGCTGCTTTAGCGGCCATGCAAGTTGAAGTGGCTGCCTCTAGGCAAGAAACAGCCGATGTAAAAGCCAGACTGGATGCTATCCAATTGGACCCGCTCACGCCCAGCACCTCCCTCACGAACCAGACCCCTGCGGTAGTAGTGGAAATGCCAGTAGCCATCCCCTTGGCAACACCAGAGAGGTACAGTGGGGATCCTAACACAGTGCAGGTATTCCTCACACAAGTGGCGCTACATTTATCGTGCAAACCAAAGGCGTTCCCCACGAGTCAGGCTCGTGTGGCTTTCCTTATATCCTATTTGGCTGGAAACGCGGCACAATGGGCCGTACCTCTGGTGAGCAGGGACGACCCCCTCTTATGTGATTGGGGTGCTTTTCGCGAGGAATTCCTGAAGGTATTCGACAGAAGGGCTGACTCGTACACGGCGGACCGTGAAATGCTTGAGTTGAGACAGGGATCCAACGACCTGGTGCAGTATCTCAACGCGTTCCGAAGGCTGGTTGCGGAAACCAAGTGGCCTGTTGCTAAACAGACGGCGCTCTTCCATCAAGGGCTGTGCGATGAGCTCAAGGACGCCGTGGCTCATATTGACCCTCAACCCAAGACATGTGAGGGCCTTATCAACCTGGTATTACGGCTGGAACATAGGCTAAGTGAAAGAAAGGGGGATCATGGGAGAAAAGGAAAATCCCTTCCATCCTATGTGACGGTGGGAAGTCCTGAAACTTCCACCGCATCCAAGGGAGAACCCATGGACATCAGCGCAATACGAGCGAGCCTCACAGCCACGGAGAAAGAGTCACGCCGTAAACAAGGATTGTGCCTATATTGTGGCAAAAAAGGCCACTACGTACGTGAATGCCCTGCCAAACCGAAGACGTCACGTTATCGGGCCAACCGGTCGGTAACAGCCGTGGTGGACATACCGGCGGAAAACTAGAGGACTCCAAGACCAGAGAAGGGGCATCTCGGAGTCACTCATCCATCCCTTCACTTTCCAACTCGGTCACTAAGGGACAACGACACCTGTTTATCACGGTGCACGTGGGAGTGCATGACCAGTGGATACCCGTTGTGGCCATGGTGGATTCAGGGGCCACTGGCATGTTTATGGACCACAACGAGGCATGCAGGCTAGGGCTAGTGCTTCTTCCCAAAGCAGTACCCGAAGACGTCTATGCGGTAGACGGAAGGCGATTGGTGACGGGGCCCATCGGACAGCACACGGGGGTCCTTCCGATGAGATATGGGAGGAACCATTTGGAACAAATCGATTTTAACATCATCCGAGCGCCCCAATATGGCGTCATATTGGGATTGCCGTGGCTACAGAAACACAACCCCTTTGTGGATTGGCCAACACATCGCATCGAAATGACGTCACCGTATTGCATCCTGCATTGTGGAATAAGAACGGAATCCCTTGACGCAGATGAGAGCGGGAGTCAGACGGTGGCTACAGCGGCAGAAAAAGATGTGGCTCTCCCCCAGGCTTATCACAGTTTTGAGGATGTATTTGATGAGGTGAAGGCGGAAGTGCTACCACCACATAGACAGTTTGACTGCCAGATCGACCTGGTGCCAGGGGCCAGCGTTCCCAGCGGCAGGCTGTATGCCCTGACGGAGCCTGAAAACGTGCATCTCCGGGGGTACCTGGATAAACTCCTCAAGCTAGGATTCATCCGCCCGTCCAAGTCTCCGGCCGCCTCGCCACTCTTCTTCATCCCGAAGGCTAATGGGGAGCTGAGAGCCTGTGTGGACATTAGGGCATTGAATGCGATAACCATAAAAAATCGGTACCCCTTGCCTCTCATCAGTGTACTTCTGGAACAGGTCAAGAAAGCTCGTATCTACACCAAGTTGGATTTGAAAGGGGCATACCATCTGGTGCGCATGAGGGACGGAGACGAGTGGAAGACCGCCTTTAAGACCAGGTTCGGCCTTTTTGAGTACCTCGTCATGCCGTTCGGTCTGTGCAACGCCCCGGCAGCCTTTCAGTACTTTTTGAATGAGGTATTCAGAGAGGAGTTGGATATCTACGTGGTCGTATATATCGACGACATCCTCATCTATTCGTCCAGTGTGGAGGAGCACGTACACCACGTCAAAGCTGTGCTCCAAAAGCTGAGGGAAAACATGCTGTTTTGTAAACTCAGCAAGTGTGACTTCCACGTCACATCCGTGGAATTCCTCGGAGTGATGCTGAGTCCAGAGGGACAAGAGATGGCAGAACGAAAGATCAAGGCGGTGAAAGAATGGCCGGTGCCCCAAAGCGTGAAGGACGTCCAAAGTTTCATTGGCTTCGCCAACTTTTACAGGCGGTTTATAGATGGATTTTCAGGAGTGGTGGCCCCAATCACACAGCTACTGAGGAAGTCCAAGGAGTTTGTCTGGTCCCCTGAAGCGAACAAAGCCTTTGAGGCCCTGAAAAGCGCCTTTGGTAAGGCGCCGGTGTTGGCTCACCCCGATCCGGATCTCCCCTACGTGGTGGAAGCGGACGCGTCGGATGTGGCGCTGGGGGCTATCTTGTCCCAATGCAACCACGACACAGGGGTGCTTCATCCCGTTGCGTACATGTCCCGCAAACTCAACGACGCCGAACGCAACTACCATATTGCGGAGAAGGAGCTTCTCGCAATCAAGGACGCCTTCACCGAATGGAGGCATTGGTTGATGGGGGCAAGACATGTGGTATCGGTGTACACGGACCATCGGAACCTACAGTTCATGACGGCCACTAGACACCTTTCTCCCAGGCAGCTGCGGTGGATGATCTTCTTTGCGGGGTTCAACTTCCGCATCACATATCGGCCGGGGACGGAAAACCGGAAGGCGGACGCCCTGTCCCGTCAATCTGCAGTTAAGGAACCATTGCCTGCAACCGAGCGTTCCATCATTTCCCCGAGGATGGTATTGGGGGTTATCCAACCGGATACTTTCCTGCGGGGAATAAAGAGAGGGATCAGGTCATTCGCATGGCGGAGGTGGCTCCTCAGTCACAGAGAATGGCAGCTGAAGGACGGGATACCCCTGAAGGGCAGGTGCCTATTGATACCCACGCCTAGGCTAAGGAAACAAGCATTCATCTGGTGCCATGACTCTCCATGCGCAGGTCATTTGGGCTTTGAAAAAACGGTGGCTAGCATGGGACGGCATTTCTGGTGGCCAACCATGAGAGTGGATGTCAGGAGGTGGGGACAGGAGTGTCCTACGTGTGCTACCATGAAGGCCGACCATGGCCGAACCCAAGGGCTCTTACATCCACTTCCGACCCCGGATAGACCATGGGATAGCATATCACTGGACTTCGTGGTGGGCCTACCGGTAGACCAGGGGATGACGGCAATACTGGTGGTGGTGGATTACTTGACGAAAATGGGGCACTTCATCCCCTGCAAGAGAGTCCCTACGGCCGGGGAATTGGCGTCACTACTCCTAAAGAATGTGGTACGACTGCATGGATTACCTGGGGTGATCGTGTCGGACCGGGGGTCGCAGTTTACTGCGCAATTCTGGAAGACTTGGTGCACTGCGCTGCATGTTAAGACTGCCCTGTCCACCAGCTACCACCCTCAAACGGACGGCCAAACCGAGCGCCTGAACCAAACGCTCAAACAGTATCTGCGATGTTTTGTGGTCCAGGGTAGGGAAGAATGGGTCGACTTGCTATGGGTTGCAGAGATAGCCTATAACAACGCCACTCACAGCTCCACACAGTCATCTCCGTTCTATAGCAACTATGGCCAACATCCCAGGTTCTTGCCATTTCTACATCCGTTCAGAGAGGACAGGATTCCCGCCACAGCGGACAGGGTGGCACACATAAAAGACACGTTGATGCGCTCAAGGGCTGTCCTAATAGAGGCCAAGAGAAGATACAAGGCTGCGGCAGATAGGAAGAGAAGGCCCGGGCCACTGTACCGCACTGGAGACTACGTCTGGATATCCACAAGAAACATGAGGTTTCGAAAGAACAGTGTGTTCCATCCCAAGTACATGGGCCCCTATCGAATTACCAAGTGTATGGGTCCCGTGAACGTGAAGGTGTGCTTGCCCCAGTCATTGCGGATACACCCTGTCTTTCATGTATCATTGATCAAACCAGCACCCTCCAAGCCGTCTGGGACACCTAGGCCGGTATGCGTGGAGTCGGAGGTGGAGTATGAAGTGTCGGGCATACGGGCGTCCAAATGGCGCAGGGGGAAGCTGTGGTACCTGGTTGCGTGGAAAGGCTATGGCCCGGAGGAGCATTCATGGGAACCGGCTGAAGGGGTTCATGCTCCGCGCTTGGTCTCCTTGTTCCATCGGCGTTTTCCTGCCAGCGCTGGACCCGTGGGGAGCCGCTGAGAGGGAGGATGTACTGTCAAGAATTCCTGTCATACGAGGGGAGGAAAACGGTAACCAGCGAAAACGGACTACATCTCCCAGGATGCTTAGCGGTTGAGAGGTTATGTAAACAGGAGAGCTGTTACATAACTCAAGGGAAACACGCCCTTATGTAAACAGGAGAGCTGTTACATAACTCAAGGGAAACACGCCCTTATGTAAACAGGAGAGCTGTTACATAACTCAAGGGAAACACGCCCTTATGTAAACAGGAGAGCTGTTACATAACTCAAGGAAAACACGCCCTTATGTAAACAGGAGAGCTGTTACATAACTCAAGGAAAACACGCCCTATAAAGGGAGGAACCGGGAGGTACAAGGCTGTCGGATATTGTGTTTACACCGACGTACCTGCTTCGTGAAGAGCAGTGTTCCGGAGTGGTGCTCCAGTAAGGCAAGAACGGAGGTAGGTCGAGTCGTTTCTCCCTGGGCCGTGTCTTGCCCCATCATCACCTGTGAAGGACCCGGAAGCTCTACCGGTCAACCATTGAGCTTCGCTTTTTGACTCGGCTGAGTCCAAGCGCAGTGGCGCTTTTGCTGGTTGGAGTCGTAACTCCCAGCCCGACCAGAGACACAGGGACTGCCAGCTGTAACGCACACCAGGAGGTGTTTGCCGCGTTACAGACTCGGAAGTCCACAGGATCGATCGAGCGGCTGCTCTCGGTTCAGTCTTCTTGCTTGTGATTGGGGTATCGGTGACGCATCACCAGGAGGTGACTCCGCGTCCCGGTGCAGTCTGAGGAAGAGGTTGAGCGGCTGCTCCCTTCAGGTAGAGACCCCGGCTGGGTGTTTCCCTGACTCCTCGATTCTCCCCAACACTCTTCGTGCCCCTCACAGCCTACCGATTGGCATTGTCGGCCATTTCATTTCTGCCCTCTGTTGGCATACGCCGGGATCGGCGTATATGCAGAGGACGGTTAGGACCATCCGTGCTGTGGGCTGGTAACGTACATAGCCTGGAGGATTCCAGTGACTATAACTTTTGTTTGTTCTTTGTATTTTATTCGCCTTCATTAAAAGAACTAACCCTACACAAGTGGTTGCGTCCTCATTTTCGTGTCTGTTAAACGATCCTGAGACGTTCAGGGCGTTACACGTCGCAGCTGCTGGCGGAGGTGTGAGAGGCCGTGACCGGCCCCTGTCGCTGAGGTATCGACTGCGGAGTCCGGAGCGGTGTCGGACGCCCCAGGACGCCGAGATCAAGGTAACCCCCCGGGGGCTGGGAGGTAGCGTGGCCAAGTGGAGGCCGGGGACTCACCCCCCTGCTCCCCGAGAGGCTTGGGACGGACCCGGTGCGCCCCCTACAGATCGGGAGCGGCACCGCACCCGACGACACTGGTTCCCCCATCGTGGGAGTACCCCCCGTTCGCCGGAGACTCTGACACCCCTCTGAGGGAGTGCCTGTAGGAGAGTGGAATCTGACTAATGGTTGCCCCCAACTTTTTGCCTGGTATTTGAGTGGTTTTTGACTAGTCTGGCTGGGATCCTGCTATCCAGGACCCCAGCCTATCTGCTTTCTCCCTAAAACTGATGTGAGTACTCTAGGTACAAACCTAATTGGATGCTGGGCATGCCCTACCAGTCCCTTGTAGATGGTACCCTAGGTACCCAGGGCATGGGTCCCTCAGTAGGCCTACCAGGGCTGCAGCACTTATTGTGCCACCCTGGGACAGCCATACAAACTGACACCACCAGACCACTACTGTAGTCTGGGTAGGGTGGTGCTAGCACCCCTTACAGGGATGTAGGTACCCTATATCCCACACCATTACAACACATATACTCTCATAGGTCACCCCTATGGCAGGCCCTGGTAATCCTACAGGGCTGGGTGCTGAGGTATGTGTGAGGGGGGACCCCTACCTGAGTAGGGCCTCTCTGCAACCTTCGTAAAATCGTTACTGGGTTGTTTGTAGTGTAGCCATACCATATACTCTTAACCGCATTATAAGTGAATCGCGTCATCGCAATAACTTGAGAATGGCTACACAGAACCATATCGTGTTTGGTGTCAAACATGTAGGAATCATACCCCCAGTCCAGCCATGGGCATGAGGGTATGATTCCCCCTTGCTAGAAGGGCGATATGGGAAAAGCTGTAGAATTTAGACACCAATTTAAAAGTGCACAAGTTACACAAAATGGTTACTGCCCGCCACCTACACGACCCTGGCTGGCTGTTGCTGGGGAAAACCCCAGCTTCGCCAGCTGGACAATAGGGCTCCTGTGGCAGGGAGGTGCTAGCATCTCCCCAGACAGGATAATGTGGATTGGAACAGGGTGGGTGCACCAAATGTCCTTTCAGAGTTGCACGTAGGCAGCTGCAGAGACCTAATTCTGCATACACCGCTTGGAACCGGTTCAGGGGCATCCTGCCCCTCGCCCAGGCAAGAAACACACAAAGGGGAGAGGGTGTAGCCACCCTTTCCCGCCTCACCAGCCATTGGTGGACACTACTCTGGACACTCCCCTAATCTTGGGGATAAAGGTGAATAACGTGGCCCCAGAGCCTCAGATTACTTTGGAACTTTACAGAACCGACCTTCGACGAGCTGCTGCCCAGCTGACTGAAGAAATCTCCCTTGGGATAAAGGAGTTATCCCCCTGCTTGGCAGGCACCTGAAACACTGCAAGTGACCCGGTTGGAACTTCGCTGCTCTCACGAACTTCGACGTCTTCCAGAACCCTTGAGGTGGGTTTCCAGCGCATCCCAGAGGCCAGTGAGTGTGCTCAACGAGTTTGGGCACCGTGGACCGCGTGGGTGCCGAGATCCCCGAGACCCCGGCCTCTTCTTGCATAGCACACGACCCTGACCAGTGGGGAAGTTGTGCTTTGGCCCGTTTACGAGCCAACCACTCTACAGCAATTGTGCCAAAGACCAGCGCCCTAGCCCCCTCCGGTGGCCCGTGGGTGCCCTTTTACGCACTCCAAATTGCCGCCTCCCGCGATCCCTTGTCTCTCGACTTGTGGGCCCTAGCGGAGGTCTACCTTTGAAAACAAGAGTTCCCCTGGTTGCTCCAGGCCTGCTCTACGCTCTCTCCAAAGGAGAGCACCCTCAGACCTCGTGGGTCTGCACCAGCAGCTGCTTTGTTCATCTCGCGTGGGTTGCGGTTGCCAAGGCTTAGTGGATCCAATCGGGACACTAACACCGCAGCGACCCTCATCCGACGTGGGACAGTCGCCCTCCAGAAGCTGGCCTTCCTTGAAGCCTCCCGGAGCCCGTGACTGCAGAGCCAAGCTGCACCCCTTTCTACCTGAAGCACCCGACATCCACAAGCTCCTTCCTGTGAGCTCCCTGGTCACTGTGCCGTGACCCAGACTCTGTCCCCTCTGCTTTCAGGTTCTTCTCTACATTTTCTACATCTTAGATCTTCACGACATCATCGACGCTTTTGGCTAGCAGCAGTTTGGACTACTTTTCCATTGAAAATCAGCCCGCGACCCGACACCAGAATCGACCTATGCACCCGGCTTCCCTGGGGCAGGTAACAGTAGTACTTCGGTACTCCCGTGGTGGTGGGCTCTCCAAAGCCTTAAGTCTCAAGCCTTAACTTTGTACTCCTGCTAGAAGAGTCTTTAATCTTTAAATATTCAACCGCGACATTCTCCATAGACTAACATTGCGATCCCGATAGCAACTTCTTGTGCTGCACGCGTCTCCCGTGGGTCCCCTTCCTCTTAACAGTGGGTGGATTCTGAAGGGGCAAGCGATCCTGAATGCCCTAGGCATTGTCTGTAGAACTGTCGTGGTTCTTATACCACTATTTTAGTATATGGTTTGGTCCCCCCCTGGGGCCCATTGATTTCTGTGCTATTTATTGTGTTTATAAATGCTTGTTTGAAGTGTAACTTTGCCACTAGTCACATAAAGTGACTGTGGGATTCTGTCTAGAATAAATACATATATTTTATATATATACCTGTGTGGGCTACTCTTTCATTTGGTTATTCAAGAGGTTATTATGGTAAAACAATAAGCTTAACACTCCTTCAAGACTTAGCCTGAAGGCTGCTCTCCACAGCTACCACTAGGATAGCTTTCTTTAAAGGTTGTCTTAAACCTATCATCAATAAGAGTTGAATTGGACTGGTGCAAGGTGTCCCTATAACTAGGAACAGCATATGCCAGGCCAACTTCTCACGGTGCTCCTTCCTTGGAGACTGCTGCGTATCAGTGGACCGCCTACTTGAGGCTTGTCAAGTACGAGTAGCGCTGTGTTTGTAGGCTCTGCTCGGAATTGTCCTATGCCTGATTATTACGAGTAACGCTGTGCTCATAGGCTCTGCTCAAAAGGGTTCAAGGCTCGCTTATTACGAGTAGCGCTGTGTTTGTAGGCTCTGCTCGAAAGTGCACATGCCTGAGTATTACAAGTAGCGCTGTGATTTCGCACAGAAGCGCTAGTGGTGCCATGAGTCGCGATAGGCCCGCGAAGTCTGCCCTGAGTCACTACTAGTTCCCAGGTGTGGCGCTACGATTCCCAGTCTTATCTTTTACCGCGCTGATCATTAGCCGCTACGCGGGGTGCCCACGGCAGTAAGCACTACTAGAGGGAGGAGCGCAGCGCTAGGATTAACCGCTGTGTTTACCGCTCCCCCAGGTTCGCCAGATATTACCACGGAACCTATGAAGGAGGGCTCCTGCCACTGGTGCTAAGGTATACAAGTGTGACCGATTGCCCCATAGTGAATCGCTGGTGATTATAACGCTGATGTAATCAGGTACTGCCTAGGGCACCATTATGAAATGCTGGTGAATCAAATGCTATACTATGTAAATAATGCCATTGACATCTAATGAACTGCATTTGCCTCTAATGAACTGCTTTTACATCTGACTGCTTATATAAACTTGAGTCTTTTGCATAAATCCTACTGTGTGGCGTCCCTTATTGTGTGCATCTCCTGCTTCAGAGGATGTGTGTGTTGTATGGTCGCTTTACACATAAGCCTTTGGGTGCCCAGCCGCTCGAGTCACGTTACCCCCTTAGGGCTTGGTGACCCCAGGTCTTACATTGTTGGCGAGCGGTGGGATTAGGATCTGTGACCATACAGCACCCTTCCGTGAAGCGGAGGACGCCACAATTAAACGCCTATTGTATTGAAGCTCTGCAACTGTTATTACTGCACTGATTACATTCCACTGTCCAGACTGAGGGTGTAAAATCCTGGTTAGCTGGTAACTGCCACCCATATCCTAGAGTTTTTCTTCCTTAGTATCTAGGTCCCCACCTGTCACGATGGAGTTCCGGTTAGCTGACCTCGAGGGGTACACTGTAAGGCAACTGAGGGAATTCGGGCAGGGGATGCGGGTGCCTGGGGTGCGGAGGGCCAAAGAACCGGAACTCCGTACCGCCATAAGGGCATGGGTAGAGGCCCACCCAGAAGGGAGAGAGGATGAGGGACAGGAGGCGCCAGATGCACCTCAGGAGGGGAGCACCCAGGAAGTACTAGACATACTCAATGTGGTTATGTCTGAAAATGTGCCCCCAGGGAGACGTTCTGGGGCCAGTAATAGGACAGGGTCTAGGAGGAGCGCGTCTCCAGAGGAGTAGGAGGACAGGAGGGAGGAGAGGCAGTTAAGGTGGGAGCTGGCGAAGTTGGAACATGAGAGAGAGAGAGAAAGGGAAAACAAGAGATGGGCAATGGAAGAAAAGAAGATGGCGCACGAGCTTCAGCTGAAGGAGTTGGAGCTGCGCGCTATCCAGTTAAAGGCGTCCAATAAGGACAATGGTGGCAGCGTACCAAAAGATCCCCAGGAGTCAAAGTTCTATTCACCCAAGGATGATATTGCCAGGGTGTCTGAGGAGGCATTGGGGAGTGACCCTGAAGGGGGTGGTGCAGGGATCTTCCAACCCAGCGAGGTGGGAGAGGTGGCGAATAGCCCAGCTAGGTCCCCGGGAAGTGAGAGGGATGTAGGGCCTCACGTCCTATCCATAGGAAAGAGTGAGACGGGGAGGTGTCCCGAGGTGCCCCAACCGCAGTCTCAGGGCCTGGAGAGTTCCATAAGGGAGCCCCAGGTTGGGAGCCTAGGCTGTCCGGATGTGCCGCTCGGTAAGGGGGAGCCCCTAGTGTCAGGAGGACCCGGGGCGACTGTAATCCGAGCTCCTGAGGTTCTGGGGTCGGCCCAGCCGCAGGGTTTAGATCCTGGGCTGGGATGCCAGGTTCAGGGGTTGCCTGACCTGGCGGGTGGGGCATCTGTAAACAGTGTCCCCCCAGGATTGTCTTCCAGGGGTACTTTTCCAGGTGGGAGGGTGCGGAACTCTGGGAGGGGGTGCAGGGGGAGGGAGGACACGCCCCTGGCACCGGTGCAGCCTAAGGGTTTAGACCCTAGGCTGGGGAACCAGTTGAGGGGTCAAAGCCCTGGACTGGGGGGAGAGTGGTGGTCTGAGGGTGCCTCGCATGGGAGTAGGGTGAGGAACCCCAGAAGGAGAAGTAGGGGGGAGGAGAGCCACGCCCCTGATGGATGGTCAGCCTGAGGGTGCGGACCCCAGGTGGAAGGACCAGTGGCAGTTTGGGACTGCAAGGAGGAGGAGGGGAGTGGTCAACGGGCACTACAGGCCTGGGGCTACTGCCCCCCACTCTGCGAGACCACAAGGGCCAGAGACATCTGGATGGCCCAGGGGCCGGTCCTGGCCACAACCAGCTAGGGAGCCCCAGTGGGGTGGCTTCGTTGGTCCAGGGAGGTTTGAGAGGGAACCATCGGGTTCCAGAGTGGAGGAGAACCTGCGGGTGCTCCTGCAGTTGCGGGCCTGCGTCCACCTTTTCTCGCCCCAAGCAGGGAAGCCCATCAAGGCATTGATCGGTCTACCCTGGCTTTTGGCTGGAAAGGGGTTGTGTTGGACTTGGCCCTTTTCCCTGAATTTTTTCGTTTTTTATTTCTCCCAAGATGGCTGCCACAGGCCCCTGCTACTGCAGAGTGGCCTTTCTAGTAGCACCCTAGCTGCCAGGAGCTGGCTGGAACCCCACAACAATGTTGCGACACCAGCCCGCCTTTTTTGTCCCATAGGTAGAATGGGGAAGCTCCTGGAATGTGCTGGAACCTTCTAGAAGAGAGGTGTGGTTTTTACTTTTGCCGCCTTGGATAGAGGTCACCTGACCTAGAGCTACTTAACAGAGGGTGGGAACTTTTTCTAGTCAGTTGGCCAGTTGGGGTGAAGCAGAGCTGGAGGATCCACGCAGGAGTTTTAGGCGGTAGGGCCTAGCCAGTGACTCATGCCTCTGAGAGTGACAGGATTTAGGTGCTGCATCTTAAGTGAGTGGGGAATCCTGTAAAGCCCACTGATCTGGCCCAGCAGTAGGAGGACCCAGGGGATCTCTGCCCAGCCTGACTAGGAAGGAACTAGTCACCAACTCAATCCCTACCCCCCAGGAACAGAACCCCCCAAGGGCGCCCGAGACATCTGCGCCATCCGGACTTCATGTCGCAACCGAATGCAGAAATTGAATGCTAAAACTTCATGTCACAACCGAATGCAGAAACTGAATGCTAAAACTTCAGGTCACCACTGAATGCAGAAACTGAATGCTAAAACTTCATGTCAAAATGGAATGCTGAACCTGAATGCTGAAACTTCCTGCCAAAGCGGAGTGCGGGACGGCTGGGGATCAACCAGGCCCTAGCGCTGTGACCCCTGCGCTCCCTGACCCGGCCTGAGATCCCCTGCATCAATACACGTTGAGCGCTCCCGCTTAATTTGACCCACCCCCCTGGCGCGGGGACCAGAGCGCGCTCACCGCCGCGGCCCGGAGGCCGGAAGCTTGCACCATCATCACGTCGAGGCCCGCGGAGAAGCCCGGGCCCCCATCGCTGCCGTCGCAGCTGCTGGCGGAGGTGTGAGAGGCCATGACCGGCCCCCGTCGCTGAGGTATCGACTGCGGAGTCTGGAGCGGTGTCGGAGGCCCCAGGACGCCGAGATCAAGGTAACCCCCCGGGGGCTGGGAGGTAGCGTGGCCGAGTGGAGGCCGGGGACTCACCCCCCTGCTCCCGGGAGGCTTGGGACGGACCCGGTGCGCCCCCTACAGATCGGGAGCGGCACCACACCCGACGACACTGGTTCCCCTCCGTGGGAGTACCCCCCGTTCGCCGGAGACTCTGACACCCCTCCGAGGGAGTACCCCTTCCTTGGAGACTGCTGCGTATCAGTGGACCGCCTACTTGAGGCTTGTCAAGTACGAGTAGCGCTGTGTTTGTAGGCTCTGCTCGGAAGTGTCCTATGCCTGATTATTACGAGTAACGCTGTGCTCGTAGGCTCTGCTCAAAAGGGTTCAAGGCTCGCTTATTACGAGTAGCGCTGTGTTTGTAGGCTCTGCTCGGAAGTGTCCTATGCCTGATTATTACGAGTAACGCTGTGTTCATAGGCTCTGCTCAAAAGGGTTCAAGGCTCGCTTATTACGAGTAGCGCTGTGTTTGTAGGCTCTGCTCGGAAGTGTCCTATGCCTGATTATTACGAGTAACGCTGTGTTCATAGGCTCTGCTCAAAAGGGTTCAAGGCTCGCTTGTTACGAGTAGCGCTGTGTTTGTAGGCTCTGCTCGAAAGTGCCCATGCCTGAGTATTACAAGTAGCGCTGTGATTTCGCACAGAAGCGCTAGTGGTGCCATGAGTCGCGGTAGGCCCGCGAAGTCTGCCCTGAGTCACTACTAGTTCCCAGGTGTGGCGCTACGATTCCCAGTCTTATCTTTTCCCGCGCTGATCATTAGCCGCTACGCGGGATGCCCACGGCGGAAAGCACTACTAGAGGGAGGAGGAGCGCAGCGCTAGGATTAACCGCTGTGTTTACCGCTCCCCCAGGTTCGCCAGATATTACCACGGAACCTATGAAGGAGGGCTCCTGCCACTGGTGCTAAGGTATACAAGTGTGACCGATTGCCCCATAGTGAATCGCTGGTGATTATAACGCTGATGTAATCAGGTACTGCCTAGGGCACCATTATGAAATGCTGGTGAATCAAATGCTATACGATGTAAATAATGCCATTGACATCTAATGAACTGCATTTGCCTCTAATGAACTGCTTTTACATCTGACTGCTTATATAAACTTGAGTCTTTTGCATAAATCCTACTGTGTGGCGTCCCTTATTGTGTGCATCTCCTGCTTCAGAGGATGTGTGTGTTGTATGGTCGCTTTACACATAAGCCTTTGGGTGCCCAGCCGCTCGAGTCACGTTACCCCCTTAGGGCTTGGTGACCCCAGGTCTTACAGCTTGTATGTCCCAATTGTTCATTTAGACCAGTTTTTACTGACTGAAGTTAGGCCGTCCACCAAGTTCCTATCCTTGACCAGGATCATTGCAAACTGAGGTCATCGGGAAGTTCACGGAGCCATCCGACTCTGCGCAGTAGACATCGCGCTCACGAGACGGTGGCCACTTCTGAACTCCATTTCAGACGCCATTTTTAGGTAGGCCCAAATGTCAACTTAAGCGAAACAAACACAAAAGAATAATTAATACAAAGAAATTAAGATTCTAATGTTAAACCCTCACTAATCCCTTTTTGTATATTAGTATTTTCCTAGCACATAGCGACATTTAAAGCAATAATATTCACCTTTTCGGTCCAAAATGGGAACGCAAACATCACAAAAGCAACACAAGTCATGCGATATCCTATTACCACATATACTACTATTAATATGCGTACATATTTTAGTTATTAGAATTATTTTGCCATGCTAATAGCAATAGCCCACGTGTAATTGGTGTATGCAAATGATTGGTTTAGTTCAACACTGCAAACAGTTAGTAAATTTATAATCAGTAGGTTATATAATTAGAACTTTCATGCAACATACCTGCTCCATCATTAGCATATGCATAGTTCCTTCAATATGTCCTAATTTCAAATACAAATTAACTTTCATTTATCGTGTAAATGTTATCATGCATATGTGTTAACTCTTCACCACAACAGTGGATTTAAAAAAATTAACTAAATCAGCAGATAAGGCTTTGTATGTTAATTTAGGCAGCAATCATTTTCAAAAAAGCAGCGATTAAAAAAAAAAAAGAAAACTATGGGCTTTATCTTTTTAAGTTAATAAAGCAAAGGTATCAATGCTCAACAGGCGTTGCAGGCATTAGAAAACAAAGGATAGCGTTTGTGTTTATACCCCTATCACATTTTCTGATTAAGTATGGGGCCCAATGGTTTATCCAGGAGGTGGAGAGTGAGGCGGAGCTCTATAGGATTTGCTTTCAATGTGAATCTCTCAAAACTGCCTCTCGGGGTCGGTGGGATTACTTTCTTCTTTACACGCGGAGAATTTATGTAGGTTGTTGTATCACGTAGACAAGAAAGCCGAGGAGCTAGTGCTTTTGAAGCACTGAAAACGAGCTCAGCCGGGAAGGCAAAGGACGGCACGGGCGGATTAAAACCAAGGGTAAGAGAATGAGGTTCTTGAATTTGCCAGCGCGAAGAGACCCGAATAGAAAATGTTGTTTCGATATACCTATGCCTATTCATTACCATCACCATTAAAACGGTAACTACGTGTTATTGTATGGAGAGAAATTAAGAGCAGTTATTTCGTGGGATTTCTGCGTGTAAACAACTACCATCTGGATTGGGCAGGTGCGCGCTCACCGTTGCGCGGAATTTCCGCCTTTGGATCAGTTGCGTAAATTGATGTTTGGGGAGTAATATGCATACTCGAGACATAAATGCACTAACCAACCTTGAGGCGCCGCGGTGAGCAGTTGAGGTCAGGTCAACCCTGTGTTTTTGCATCTGGCCACAAGCCACGCCCAGCAAGCGCCATTCTAAAAGAAGGTGCGTACGTCGCCGGAACACGGACTGCTCCGAACATGAACACTGAAGGACGCAGAGAAAGGCAAACCGGGAGGCCATGTTCAAGTGGCGATTGCACCAAGGATTTGGATTGAGAAATATTGGGATTACTTCTTAAATAAGAAAAAAAAGTGGAGCGGCATTTTGCCATTTGCATTTATCAGTATTGCCATAAAAACAATCATCCCTATAGTAGTATTGTATGTGCTGCCCCTAATTCAAATGCAGCAGCTCTGCATCCAATTTAATTTCTCACCTTTCTCAGGACTATGACTTAATTCCTGTATCTATGAAATTGTGACTATGAAAAACCCCAGAGCAAGGTTGCTATGAAAACTCACCAGTTGTATAATCTGGCTGTGGATAGTCACTGATTCGTTCTTGTACGGAGAGCAGTGATTGGGCTCCAGACGATGAGGAATGATTGGTCTGTCATTCTACGGTGCTTTTTGATTGGTATTTTCTGTGGTGGATGGGGGTTTTCTCAGCGCTACTATATTTAGGTTTGAATGTCATGGCGGGTTACCCAGCGGGAGTTGCTTCTGTTTTGGGTATTGTGTTTTTTGCGGCAGGTTGCCTAGCGTGCCACAGACGCGGCAGGTAACTCGCTTCTGTTACCCTCTGTTCAGGTTGACCCAGCACCGCCATGCACTGCAAGAAGATCCGCACGGAGTACATGAAACGTTTCCGAGAACCTCAGTGGTCGCAGTTCGGGCAGTGTTACCAGGAGCTACTGCGATACCGCCTAAACCGTCGTCTATTGGAACAATCTCACAATCCCTGGCTTTGGCCGAGCGAGGAAGCATCTTCCGACTGTAGCAGCGATCGCCGCAGCCCTCAACAAGAAGATCACCCGCTCCCACCGCAGAACAACGAGGTGGACGTCCAAAACCAACCCTCCGCCGAGGTCGCAGTACCCAACCGTAGCAGCGTAGAGCCACACGGCTCAGGTAAGCAAGCGAATCCATGATATGACGTGCGGCTTCTCTGTAGAGATGACGCTTAGGCAAGAGTAAGTAAAGGTAAGTTTATTGCCATAAAGCACCAGTCCCGTCATAGTGAGTTGCTGGCTAACGGGCAACTGTCATACAAAACAATATGTATGGGGTGACAAGGGGTGCCAATAGGGAGGGGTTGAATGGAACGAATTACATCATAAAGCTGTGACAACACATCTTCCTCCTTCATTTGGTGGAGGAAAAGGGGATAACCTGAACAGAGAAGAAATATGTTTTGCTATACAACTGTTATAAAGTCATGATTTTTTTTTTTTATTTGCTAATGGGTCTACCAAACCTGCCAGTGATGCCTTGATTGTCCACAGAGTTTTCTGACAACGTGGTTGGCATGGGATTACTTCTGTGAACAGACACATGATTAGAGAACAAGCCAGTGAAAGATCAAGGGGCATATTATCAAGCACTGCATTAAAATTATCGCCGCTTTAGTGGCAGAAAACTGCCTGTTGTGAAAGATTCATAACTCGGAATTATATTTCAAGAGAAGTTTTAATCCAAAAGAAAAGGAAGCACCGCCGGTTACAGGACTTCAGGCTCCGGCTGGCTCCAAACAACTGCCAGTCTTGATTCCAGGACCGATCACATATTCTATTATGGAACATGCTGATCGTGCCAGGAATCAAGACTTGTAAAATAACAAGTATACAAGCTCGTGCATGCAAGCACGAGGACAACACGTAAAATGCAAACATAACACATCTTCCTCCTTTAATAAACAATCCAATATATATATATATATATATATATTTGTTTCTGATAAATGAGACAAAATCAGCCATCCAACCTTGTTTCTTACGCTGACGTTTTTCAAGTTCTTCAGTATTAATAATATTGTCAGAATCATTGGTAAAACCAGAACCAAGAACAGGGCATTCACTTGAGTCTTCATCATCAAAACTGTCAACAATTTTTTGTTCATTCTCAGAATTACAATAAACATTTTTATCACCCTTGAACAGCAATTCTGCTCAAATTCCAAACTTTGTTATCATTAAGTCTGACTGAGTTCTTAAGAACTTCTTTAACTTCAAAAGGACCCATGATTTGACTCTCACATTTTTTGACTTTCCAAGGTTTCTTAACTTTAACAAGCATGCCAATTTTGACAATGGGATAATGTTTTGAACCTTTTTTCTTATTAAATCGTTCTTTATTGATAGCATGATTTTGAACAAGTCTTTCTTTAACAACCGTAAGATCAATATTGGACGCCGTAGATGGAGCTAACCATACAGGGTTACATTTCGTTCTGGGAATTCAACCTCTCATAATTTCAAAAGGAGAATAACCAGTCATGACATTAGTTGAGGTCCTGTACATCCAAACGGTTTTGAGAATCTGTAATTCCCATTTATCATTGTCAATTCCGACAATTTGAACTGCACTCTTGAGAACCCTATTAAATCTCTCAATAACACCATTGCCGCTTGGATTGTATAGAGATGTAGAATAATGAATTATACCACCTCTTTTGAAGTACGCTTTAGCTTTGTTAGATAGAAATTGTACACCATTATCAGATATAAGGCGAACAGGTAAGCCCTCCTCAGTGAAAGTTTCATCCAAAAAGGATAAAACGGCATCGGTATCTACTTTTTCTACAATTTTGATGACAGGCCATTTAGAGAATACATCAATAGCTGCAAGGATATACTTTGAATCTGGACCACCGGGTCCAGTGATATCCATTGCAATGGTATGCCACGGATCGTCTGGAATCATATGATCTCCTAAATTAGGTTTAAGAGTGACCAAAGTCTTGTCCGCATTAGCACATGTGATACAATTCCTAACCATGCGTTCAATAAGAATGTCCATACCTGGCCACCAGAAATTATTCTTTACTTTTTGCTTCGTACCAACAATGCCACAATGACCTTCATGACCATGCGAAACAATACTGAGTCTGAGCTTACATGGGGGAACAGCTCGGTCACCTCTCTTAATCAAACTATCTGCACACGAAAGCTCATTTCTTATTTCCCAAAAACATTTAAGATCAGACTTGATGTACTTTTTATGTGGCCATCCCTCAGAAATGTACTTTTCTACTTCTTTCAATAAGGGATCTTTTTTGAATTCTTCACGCCATACCATTTGGTCAATGGGTAAAGAATCCTCATCATGTACCAAGGCAATCTGGAAATCATCCCACTCGTTATGAATATTTTCTTTCCGCGGTAAAGGCATTCT
Organism: Triturus cristatus; assembly: GCF_964204655.1. Lineage (NCBI taxonomy): Eukaryota > Metazoa > Chordata > Amphibia > Caudata > Salamandridae > Triturus > Triturus cristatus. Next base: position 1,078,275,729 of record NC_140589.1, on the reverse strand, counting down.
GGACAGGAAATCAGCAGTTACATTCTCCTTGCCAGGAACATAAACCACAGTGTAAATAAAATCTTGAAGACGCATACACATGCGTGCAATACGAGCTGAAGCTTTCAACATGCCCTCTGTGGTTAACCGCACTAAAGGTTTATGGTCACTTCTAATCAAACATTCTTTGCCTCATACAAACACTCTAAAGTGCTCAAGAGCCCACACGCATGCCAATGTTTCTCTTTCTATTGTAGAATATGTTTCTTCTGCAGGAGTGAGTGCTCTTGACGCATGAGCAATGATGCATTCCTTGCCAGAACTGGACTTTTGTGCCAGAACTGCCCCTAAACCTTTTGAACTGGCATCGGTGGTTACAATGCATGAAGGTGATGGGTCAAAGCCTGAAAGAGCAGTAGCTGCACATATATTGCTTTCTTAACATCCACAAATTCTGTTTCACAATCTTTAGACCAACAGAATTTGTTTTTGTTCTTCATTAATTGTCTAATATTGAAAACACGACAAGAGAAGTTTGGTACATACCTTGAATAAAACTCCGTAAGACCTAAAAAGGACCTTACATCATCTTTAGATTTAGGATGGGGAGCAGATTGTATAGCCTCAACCAAATCATATTTAGGTTTAATTCCTTCTTCACGCAATTCATGTCCAAGATAGGTTACTGATTTCACTCCAAATTTGCATTTGGAGTGTTTTATTGTCAAACCGTGATCCGACAGTACCATAAGAACATTCTCTAAAGCTGTCAAATGTTCTTGTGCATCGCCTCCAAAAACAAGGATATCATCCTGAAAACAAATTGCATTATTGCTTTTTTTTAAAATGTCTTGCATCACACGTTGAAAAATAGCTGCAGCGGAGGCTAATCCGAAAGGCATTCTATTATACCTGAAACACCCAAAATGATAAATGCAGTGTAGTCTTTGCTGTTTTCATGTAGCTCAATCTGGTGATAAGCTGCAGATAAATTAATAGTTGAGAAAAATTTGGCTCCACCAACACTAGTTAACATTTCAGGAATGTGTGGTAACGGAAATTGATCAATGATGATATTATTATTCAAATGGCGTAAATCGATGCATAACCTAATTTTGCCATTGGCACGTTTGGCTACTACAATGGGTGAAACACATTCCGAGGATTAAATCCTCTCAATGATGCCTTCTTTAACTAAAGAATCAAGGTTTGTTTTTTTTTTGTTTTTTTTTTTTATACCTCATCACGTACAGCCAAAGGGATATTACGAGCTTTGTAAATCTTAGAGCAGGAGTCTTTTTTTTTTTTTTAAACTTATTTCTTGCTTGAAGCCAATTAATTTACCAATTTCAGTTCTGAAAACAGTAGGAAATTTCTGTAAAAAAAGATTACCAAGGCCATTAGACTCATCAATGACCATAACTGGGTCTGGGCTGTTTGGATTAAGAATGATGTCTAATTTACCTTGTTCAAACCAGCTTAAAACAGAAGGCCCTTTTTTTGAGACATAAAGTTTTGCAGTACACTCTCGATTCTTGAACCTAAAGATGAGAGTTCTAAACCCAATAATGTCAATACGTTCTCCAGAATAACCCTCTGGACTGATGTCAGGCAGTTCCAATTCACTTCCTAGTGTTTGTACAAACTGAGAATTCCACACCATATCATGCACTATGGAGTAAGGTGATCCTGAATCTGCATACATTTTGGTGCTTACACCACCAATAACCGTATCACATACAGGTTTCTTTTTAACAACAGAGTTGTCGATGTTTAGAATAGGAAGCTTAGAATCCTTGATGTTAAGAACAAAAGAACTACCATCACCACAATCTGTTAAATTCCTCACCACCACTATCTTCGCTTTGATCAATACATTTTATGTTATATTTGCTCTTTTTGTTGCAAGCTTTAGAAAAATGGCCAACCACCCCACAATTAGAACACTTTTGCTTAATAGCTGGACATAATTTATAATTGGCAAGGTGAGACTTACTGAGACTTACTGTTGCACCTATAACACCTCAAATTTTCCTTGTGGTCTTCCTTTTTACTCTTGTAAGAAGTGGTAAGTTTTTATTTTTTATTTTTTTTATCCTCCTCTTTTGAATAATTTTTTGAGTTAACTTTTGCAACAATGTCATTGTTACTGCTGTTAGTTTCGCCTTTGACTTGTTTGGCACTTCTACATGACATCTCAGATTTTCTCACAATGGCTAAAATACTTTCAAGGTCAGAATCGCCATTAACCCACAACCTCTCTTGGATTGTAGTATTGCTAGCATGCATTACAAATTGATCTCTGATAAGATCTTCCAGTAATATACCAAACTTACAATCTAAAGACAGTTTTCAATGCCGAAACATAATTTTCAACAGATTCATTACTAAGGTGTTTCCTTTGAAAATAATTGTACCTAGAAATACCTATGCACACTTTAGGTGAACAGTAATGATCAAAATCCGAGATGGCTTTCTCAAAAATATTACCATCACCACTACTTGAGACCTTCCGGACCTAAAGAATGTAGAACGATGCCTGTTTTTTCAGGTGGTTTCATCTTTCCATTAGAATCTAACGTTTCAATATAATTCAAGAAATATGCTTTCCATTCCACCCAAGGCATACAAGGTGAACTACCAGCAGACCAATAAGGTTGTGGAGTGGAAAGAGTGTAACCTTGTGCACACATGCTCAAAAGAATAAACTACTTAAATAAATACAATAACCTCTTAACAATAGTATTGCACAGATTATATAAAAATAAACCAAGTAGTCACTGCTGTCTGTGAAGAGGTATTCAAATAGAAACGCTGTAGTAGAAGTGATTGTCAGAAAATGATGAAGTACGAAGATTCAGTACATTAGCTTTAAAATTATCCATTTAAAAAAAATATGCATGTAAACCAGTAGATGGCGCCGTTGTATGCCACTTGTCTATTGATTCTTAATGCTGCTCTATGCGAGGCAAAAGGACAGAATGTTTCATCAAGTTCCATCGAAAATTAGACTTATTTGAGCCAGGAGTAGATGAAAAGAACAATTAATTATAAAAAAGAGTTACCTTAAATTTCCTTCAGAAGTACACACTTAAATCGGCATGAAAACATTTTCTGCGTTGAAAGGAAATTGCATCTGAATGAAGTGTCGGAAGAAAAATGGCTGCTACACGTAGGACATAAAGACCAGAAACCTACGTCATTAATGCAGTCAGGAAGAACAGACTTGCCGGAAATTCTACTGGAGAAGTTGGAACGAAGATGAAGAATCCGAGGAGAATCGGTGAGAGGGTCGTTGGTTATGTTTGAAACATAACAAGTTGAAGGATGCTTGCCACGACGACTGCTCTGCACTTCCTAAAAAGATGAATGCTCGCACTGGTAGAAGCTCCACACCTTCAAAATATACACCAAACACTTCCCGTAAAAACGGCACCTCTCTCTTATGGCACGTCCAAACTCCGAATTCCACTTTAGCAAGGCAGTTCACAGGCAACCATAAACCAATGGAAATTCCACGCTCCAATGAAATCACTATGGTTGTAAAAGGCTTAACGAAAATCCAACCAGGTAAGAATGAGTTTCCAAAAGTTTAGCAGAAAATAAGAAAATCGCTTTTCAGGAAAAATAAATATTGAATAAATGAAATAAAGTGACTGATTCGGTAACGAGATGCTTCCTTGGATCGTCGCCAAATTGTTGTGAAGGATTCATAACTTGGAATTATGTTTCAAGATAAGTTTTAATCCAAAAGAAAAGGAAGCACCACCGGTTACAGGACTTCAGGCTCCGGCTGGCTCCAAACAACTGCCAGTCTTGATTCCAGGACTGATCACATGTTCTATTATGGAACATACTGATCGTGCCAGGAATAAAGACTTGTAAAATAACAAGTATAAAAGCTCGTGCATGCAAGCACGAGGACAACACGTAAAATGCAAACATAACACTGCCGCTAAAGCGGCGATAATGGGCTGGATAATTTCCCATAGAAGCCCATGTTCACACCAGACGATAATTTTAACGCCGTTTCTTGATAATATGCCCTGTAGTCTTTTCAACCTCAACATTACTCTCCCCTTTTACATTTACTGTATCTTCATGCATAACGATGCGTCCAATTCATTTTCACCAAAACCGAAGTCTAACCACACTTCCCTGTTTCTATCAGAAAAATCCAAGAGTTCAGTGCCTGGTGGTTTAACTTTGCATGTACATCTGGATAATCTACTCATGTGCCAGACCTTTCCATCACGGAGTTTGACTGAATTTCGATAAATTGCACAAACGTGTAAAGAACACGTGACTCTGCTTTCACCCTCCCTTGTGTGTGTGTGTGTTTTTATTTTATTTTATTTTTTTTAAATTTCCCCTCCAAGCCAACTTTGACCATCTCGCTACATTTGTAGTGCAATTTAGCACCATGTTTTCTGTCACACTATTTTTTTTTTTTTTTTTTTTAATAACATTTTAGCGTTAAGGCAATTATTCTTCTTACAGAATCAAGTGACCAATTCAACTTGTTTGCAAACTGGCATCCCACTAAGGGGCATATTATCAAGATACCGGACCAATTCAACTTGTTTGCAAACTGGCATCCCACTAAGGGGCATATTATCAAGATACCGCGTTAAAATTATCGCCGCTTTGGCGGCAGAAAACTGCAGCTAAAGCAGCGATAATGGGCTTGATAATGTCGTAGAGAATTCCCATAGAAGCCCATGTTCACACCAGAACATGGGCTTCTATGGGAATTCTCAAGGGCATATTATCAAGCCCATTATCGCCGCTTTAGCGGCAGTTTTTTGCCGCTAAAGCGGCGATAATTTTAACGCCGTGCTTGATAATATGCCCCTAAGATCTTTGCTCAAAGCTTGTCTACCCCTCCTAACAAAAAGACTGTTGCCAGTGATTAAACTGGGAGTAATTTTGTACGCCCGAATCAATTTGTGAGTCTCTAGTTCCCAGTTCACGTTGCTGTTCTTTGACAATTGTATACAACCCATGAGCACTCTGTTAAAGCGCTCAACTAGGCCATTTTCTTTGGAAACACCTGTTCATTCCAGCTTATGTTCATGGACAAGTAAGTGCTAAATATAGCTCGCCCTGATAAAATCTCATTCGCCATTGAAAGTGAGTGAGTGGATTTTCGAGGCCTGCTCTAGCACTAACCAAGGGTGCAGGACCTGAAAGGCACATCTTGGGGTGTTCATCTCTTGGGCTACACCAGCAGAGTCCAGGGTCAACTGCACACTATGCAAGTGCAGTGCCTCTTTAGCCTTTGTGTCCCTGAAGCTTTACAGGAGGCTAGCCAACTAGCTCTTAGACTCCCCTCACTGGTCCTGGGCATGAGTGGGTACAGGTCCAGCCCTTGGGGTCTCTCTCCACGGGTTCAACAGCAGGAGCAGCCTATCTCCTTCTGAATTCCTGGCTTGGCTCGGCAGGTCCAGTCTTTCTGGATGCAGCCTTTGTTTCTGAGGTACTCAGACTCGGCGGGTGCAGTATTTCTTTTGTTCTTTTCTGAGCAGCAGTGTTCTGAGGTTGGAAGCCAGGGGTGCCACTTTTATACCAATTTTGAGTTTACGGATGATTTTTTTTAGTCCATGGGGCTTCAATTCCCCCCGGGCAACCCTACCCACTTTTACATAATTTCCTTTGGGATCCAAATTAAACAGTCCCACAGTTCTTCTCTCTGAACAAAACCAAGCTGTTGGGACCATTTTTCCCTGGTTCAGAACTTTGGGCACACCCCTGAGGTGTGTCCAATGTAATGAGCCACTCCTCCTGAAAGCAGGTTCTGCAACAGGTTTTCCCCTTCTGAAAGAGATGCCAAATTGTGCAAAAGTTGGTCGCACACTGCTCGTCACACCAGCAAGTTGCCCCAAAGGACTGTGGTAAATGTAGTGGCGACGGCGGGTACGCCTATGCCACGATGTGTAAAAAGAACAGTATGTGTTGCGTTAGCCATCCCTGGACACGTGTTTCTAGGTAGTTGCCTCTCGTCCGCAGGGAGCAGGTCAGTGTAAAGCGGGTGCCGTGTGGACTGCAAAAATATAATTATAAATAGGTCAAGTACCTCTCATGGCGCGCAGGTGCAGATCCAAGGCTCGTCAGCCCGTAGGCTCAAGGGAGCCGTAATAAATTGTGCAAAAGTTGGTCGCACACTGCTCGTCAGAAAGAGATGCCAACCTGTCTGCTGGCACAAACAAAAGGCTAGTCTGCCGTGTGACTCACAGAGGTGGTAGCCTTTTTGACGCTTGGCTATCTGTGGCCACAGCCCTCTGGTGATCTTGTCTGAGTTGGTCAGACTCCTCACATCAGTAGCCCTTTTGTTCCCCGTTCCTAGGAGCGCTTCACACCTCCTGCAGGAGTGCGGCTGGATGTCTCAGGTGACAACTGCTGTAGTTAATCGGAAACTGCTACTAGAACACTGGGGGAAGAAAGTGATGATTTGTCTAAAGTCACCGTTGCATTAAAAGCTACTTAAACTCCGACTGCTGCAGTGAGTGTGGTTTTAATATAACAATTAATTTGATACCTCAAAGTACTATTTTTGCTATCCCAAATGGATGTTAGCACTTAGCTGTTGGGCTAGTGTAACCCCATGACAGCTAATGAGACTACCAAGCTTCCTACAGTGAAAATTACATTTGCAATTTTTCAATGTCAAAACATGTAAAACCTAAAAGAAACTGGGCTTTTCTAATATTTGGCATCCTGCCTTATGGGCTACTAAGGTCTTCTCTAAGGGTGACTTAGAAATATTGAAATGGAATGGATGAGCTTGGCAAAAGGTTTCATTTTGCCTTATCACATTGGCATTTTAAAAGCTGCAGAACTAAGCTTTAATGGCAGACCTAAAACCATGTTTTCAACTCATCACAGCATTGGTGGCACAATCTGTGTTAGTCCATTAGTGCATGTAACTTACAAGCCCTGAGTGCACCTTGTAACATATACTAGGGACTTGTAAGCAAGTTACATATGCTAATCAAGTTTTAGCCAATTGCGCATGCATTTTCAGGGTTCAGAGCACATGCACTGGGGCCTGGTCAGCAGGGCTCATTATACTTCATAGTCACAAAATGAGCAGCATCAGTCCAAACATTGGGGGCGATGATACAAAAATATCCCTTTCATTATGGCTTTGCCCTTTAAAAAAAAAAAAAGTGTGTGTATATATATATATATATATATATATATATATATAATTCTGTTCAGCCGTTCGGGCTGTAGCTCGGACTAAAGGTCCTATGGAAAAATGCATGGGGAAAACGCGTTTTGGGACCCCCCCCTTTTTCTCAGCCCCCGCTTGACGTATCACCCCGAGACTTTCAGGGTAGGAGTTGGACGGAGCGCCCCATTTGTTTTGAAAATTTCGCGAGGAATCGTCAACCGGCGCCAAAGTTATTCAAAATAGAATTTTGAGATTTTCTATGGAAACTCGGTCCTAACTATAACTACCTACTGGCGACCGCCAGTAGGTAATATATATATATATATATATATATATATATATATATATATATATATATATATATATATATATATATATATATATATATTCACTGAAAAAACCATAGGTTTCACACACGTTATAGTTAGCTGGACATTTCACTCGTAAAAAACCAATGAAATTCCCCCGTTATAGTTACTGCAGGCAACTATAACTCACGCGACCGCAATCCTCTGCTGATGACGTCAGATATTACATCACTGTATTTAGACACTTATTTACCCATGTCTTCTTCCATTAATCTTTAGCTATACATATATTACAAATATTTATTTTTCAGAAAGACATGTATGTCATCAGTGATGTAATATCTGACGTCATCAGCAGAGGATTGCGGTCGCGTGAGTTATAGTTGCCTGCAGTAACTATAACGGGGGAATTTAATTGGTTTTTTACGAGTGAAATGTCCAGCTAACTATAACATGTGTGAAACCTATGGTTTTTTAAGTGAATTTGCAAGGTTTTTTAAATGCTAATTCGTAACTATAACGTGTGAAACCTATGGTTTTTTCAGTGAATTTGTACGGTTTTATAAATGCTAAGTTATGTTTTTTGTTTTTTTTTGTTTTTTTTTTTTTTTCCAGGTTTTACACCATGCGCGCTCTGTGGGCACTCGGTGCGCTTCGCGCACCGAGCGCCCACGGTTCGCAGTGCGCGCAGGGTGCGCGCACCTCGCGATTTAAAAACAAAATTGTTTTTTTTCTCCCTTGGGGGTCCTTCTGTGACCCCCTGACCAAGGCTAGGGGGTCAGGAACTGTCCACTCTGCCCCCTTTTCACGTTCTCCACCTTTGTTTTTCACCCCCTCAGACTGCGAGAGACAAAATGGCGGCCGACACTTCCTGGTTTAGACCGATTCGAATGTTTACCGACATCTAACAACCAATCAGAATTGCGCTCGCGCACGGCAGGGTGCGCGCGTATAGATATTGATATGCTTTTAAATGCTATTTTCTCAGGAAATACTGAACAGATTTACACCAGACCTGCAAAAGGCACTTCCTTGACCTTATGGTTACCTCTGCCAAATTCCACGTAATTCTGTTCAGCCGTTCGGGCTGTAGCTGCGTCTAAAGGTCCTATGGAAAAATGCATGGGGAAAACGCGTTTTGGGACCCCCCCCCCTTTTCTCGGTGCCCGCTTGACGAATCACCCCGAGACTTTCAGGGTAGGAGCTGAACGGAGCGCCCCATTAGTTTTGAAAATTTCGCGAGGATTCGTCAACCGGCGCCAAAGTTATTCAAAATAGAATTTTGAGATTTCTTATGGAAACTAGGTTGTAACTATAGCTAGAACTATCTACTGGCGACTGCCAGTAGATAGTGTGTGTGTGTGTGTGTGTGTGTGTGTGTGTGTATATAATTGTATGTATATATGTGTGTGTGTGTGTATATGTGTGTATGTGTGTGTATATATATATATATATATATATATAATGCTGTTTGTCTTTCCTATTCGCTGCATCTCTGGGGTAAGCGGACATTGCTTGGTGAACTTTCTGTATTGGCGGGTGTGAGGATTGTGCCTTAATTTACGCGTTATACGCTTAACAATTTAGCGGATACGTGAGTGCTTCAGTGATTTATTCTCCATACAATATGTAAACGTCAGCGGAGACGCTCCGGAGCCGTGAGGAAATAGCAGATGCTTTGTTCCTCGATTTACCAAATATAACTGACATTACTCAAGCCACCAGTGCAGAAACTAGCTCCCATAATGATTTGAAATCATCGTTTAAGAAATTGGAAAAACTACTGCGCACCGAAATTACCAAGTGGTGGGGAAAACGCTGATTGGAACAATATAAGGAAGTGGGGCGTGTGCCACGGGGGTTAAGGGTTCTCCTAGCACCATCATTTTAGAATCCCAACCCCCTAATGCTGTAAGAATGGGCCACAAACAATTTAGAAGCATCTATGAATATTGTATACATTTTGATTAAATATGCAGAAATAGACCGTAAGGAAATAGTAAAAGAAATTGAGCAACTTAATCAGTTACTTGACCAACATGATAACAAGGAGCTTATAAAGAAGACCAGAGATGAAATTACTGTTCGATTGGCTAAACGTGAGGAAACAATAAGAACACGCAAACAATTAAAATTTGCGTGCGACAAGCGTGACTATGAAACAGGTAGAATCTTCACGTTTGCCCGCAAATACGACACAGCGAAAAGACAAGGTCTTGTTACAAAAACCCCTGCACTGCCTGTACAGAATACCGCTAATGATAAGGTGTCCGATGTTGATTCTAGCCCAGCAACCAGTATTATTGACTCGGAGGATGGGGAATCCATCAACTCGGCACAAACCCAGCTACTAACAAAATATTCACCTTCAGAAGAGTTGTTTTTTTTTATAGAGGACAGGCGCCAAACCCTGCGGCCACGAACGCAGCAACAACAACAGAAAAAAGACGCAGGAGGAACAATGAACGCCGCAAACGGAGGTGGAAATGCAAGAGGGCGAGGCTTCGCCAAGAGAGGCAGGGGAAAGAAATGGTAATCAAAAATTCAATGACTACATCTCCTGACAACACTGTGGTCAATCTATCTGATATTGTGCTCACCAAAGCAGAATCTCAACTTTTATCTCTGGGTTTGTCGTTCTGCCCACGCAACAGTTTCAACTATGTTCAAACCCGAATAGACGTTTTCCAATTTATACGAAAACTCAAACTTAAAAAATATTTCAAATTAAATAAAGTACAAGATCAGGCATCAACCATATCTATGATGGAACGCCCCGCAAGTAAATTTCAAGTAGCAGACACCAGCATTCTCAAAACTGTACACGCCTTATCCACAAATGAAGAAAGTGTTACTGGATCAACACAGAATGATTTGGCGTCAATGGGTATAATCAACAACCTTCCTTGCTATAGTCACTTTAAACCATCCTCCACGTTCATACCTCTTATGCCAAAAGATGCTATCGACGCCTTTAATGATATAGTAATTGAAGAATTGAAAACATTGCAGACTGTATCATCTCGAAAACAAAAAAGATACAAATACATGGAAAATCAATTTGCTAAGTTGATGAAAAAATTAAGGAGTAATTCTAACCTTATCATTAATAAAGCTGACAAAGGAGGCAACATAGTTATTTGGCCTCGTACACTATATATGGAAGAGGCGAATCGACATTTGGAGGACACTTTGTGTTATAGAAAAGGATCATTCAATGACATCAAATGCCTTAAAGAGACTGTTTTTAAAGAATTAAATCAATGGAAGAGGGAAGGTTTACTGAGTAAGTAAGAATTCAGCTTTCTTAAAAATGACTTTCCGGTTACACCCACCCTATATTTCATTCCGAAAATACACAAACAGACTATACCAGTACCAGGACGGCCTATCATCTCGGCCCAAAAAAGTCTCCTGGAACCAATGTCCAAATATGTGGACCATTTTCTGCATGAATCGGTAGAAAACCTTCCTTCCTTCATCAAGGACACAGGACACTTTCTATCCAAATTGAAAGAAGTACAGTGGGAAGAGGACTATGTACTGGTGGTTATGGATATATGTACCTTATATACAAGTATTCATCATGCTGACGGATTAACAGCTGTAAAATATTTTTTAGACAAACGTAATATTAATTTTAGTCAACACAATGGTATGATATTACGAATGATACAAATCTGCCTAGAGAATAACTATTTTCTTTTCAACCAAGATATTTATCAGCAGCAGAGAGGAGTTGCGATGGGGGCATGCTTTTCCCCAACCTATGCCTGTTTGCATGTTGGGTGGTGGGAGGAGCATGTCCTCAGAGGCACCCACAAACTGATCTTTGACTCCAATATAGTCAGATTTTGGAGGTTCATAGATGACATATGTTTGATTTGGAAGGGTACCCCAGAATCTGCTAAGGTTTTTCTCAACACTATTAACATCAACAGTCTAAATTTACTATTTACTGCCGACATCAGCAAATCTTCTGTCCAATTTTTAGACGTTGAAATTTATATTGACAACAATGTAATTCAAACTAGATGGCATTACCAGCTGTTTTCTTTCTATGCAATCTTACATGCGAGTAGTGCCCACCCTGGTCATCTCCTCAAAAGCATACCATATGGAGAATTTTTACGTATGCGCAGAATCTGTAGTTCTAATTCTGATTTAGAAAAATGTCAAGAGTCCCTAAAAACATTTCTTGCTCGTGGATATTGTTTGAAAGTGTTGGAACAGGCCACAACTAAGGCTAATAGCCATACTAGAGAGGAGTGCTTAAATACCACTGCACATCTAGAAGTAAAAACTCAGGTAATGATCTTAAAGATAATCAAGGTGGAACCAGGCTTATAACTACGTTTAATGTAGAAGAAAAGAAAATAAGGGGTATTCTAGCTAAACATTGGCCTTTATTAAAGACCAATATTACTTTAGCCCCTCTTTTGCCTGAAAAACCACTCCTTACTTTTAGAAGAGCTACCTCAATGAGAGATGCTCTGGTTAAATCTAACCCTGAGGTAATCAATTCTAGCAACTGGCTATCCACGAAAACAGGTTTCCGTAAATGCATTTCATGCAGGGCCTGCAAATTTGGCATAAATACTACAGAATATTGCAGTGTATTTGAGAATAACCCTATTAAAACTCAAAAACTTCTTACGTGCCGCACAGACTATGCAGTATACGTATTGCAATGCACCTGTAAATTGAAGTATGTGGGAAGTACTAAATTACAGGTTTTCAATCGCATCCTTCAACACCTTAGAGCAGGGGTACTCACAAACTTTCTCTCAGGGGCCAAATTTACAGTGTGGTTTGTGGCCGAGGGCCGCACCGGTGGGGGCGGGGGCAGTGGGGGAGGGGGCGGGGCTAGAGCCAAAAAAAAAAAACTGTGACCATGAGGTTGAACACAGGCCCCTGCAGCAGACGCCTTCGTCCACTGAGCCATCTATCTATCTATCTATCTATCTATCTAGCTCTGTCTCCCTCCCTCCCTCTATCACTCTCCCTCTTTCTGTCTCTGTCTCCCTCTCTCTCTATCTATTTCTCTCTCTCTCCCTCCCTCAGTCTCACTCACTCTATCTCCCTCCCTCTCTCTGTCTCAGTCCCTCCCTCCATCCCTCCCTCTGTCTCCCTCCCTCTGTGTCTCCCTCTCTCCCTCCCCCTGTCTCCCTCCCTGTCTCCCTCCCTCCCTCTGTCTCCCTCCTTCCCTCTGTCTCCCTCCCTCTCTGTCTCCCTCCCTCTCTCTATCTCTCTCCTTCTCTCTCTCAATCAGTTTGTCTCCCTTTCTCTCTGTCTCCGTCCCTCTCTGTCTCCCTCCCTCTCCATCTGTTCTCCCTCTGTCCCCCTCCCTCCCTCTGTCTCCCTCCCTCTCCCAACTTGTCTGTCTCTCTCTCGCTGTCTCTCCCTCCCTGTCTCCTGCTCTGTCTTCCCCCTCTCCCTCTCTCCCTCTCTCTGTCGCACTCTGTCTTCCTCCCGCTTTAAACTCACCGGCTGCTCTCACTAGCGGCTGCCCCCCCCCCCCCCCCCCCCTTCCCTGTCCTTCACCTCACCCGGCGCTGAGTCCGCTTCCCTGGAACACAAACAGCCGCCGAAACCAAGTACTTCACAGGTCTTTTAAAGGCGAAGTCACTTGTTAATGAGGCTTTGTTGTATTTCATCTCTTCTTAGCGCCCCTGCATCTCCACTCATTCAGAGGGGAGATGCAGGGGCGCTAAGAAGAGGTGAAATACAACAAAGCCTCATTAACAAGTGACTTGGCTTTTAAAAGAATCGCCCGGCCCCCATAGCTCTTGCACAGGTACACAGCGGCGTCACTAGGGTTGGTGTCACCCAGTGCCATAACTCGTGGTGTCACCCCCGGACAGGGTGCAATATTCCTACATTAAATCCTGTGCGCATCTCTCTTGAGCTGCTCCGTCCCAGACCCTGCACTGCTCACCCACAGAAGCCCAGGTCAGACTTCCTGCCACCCCCTGCCCATTCTGTGACCCCGCGCTTCTCCCTTCCCTTCGAACACCGCACTGCTGATATATTCCGTAATTTGGACATATTAGGACAGTGGTTTGGCCATTAGGAGTGACAAGTGTTTTGCTGGCTAAATTGCTTTGTGTAAAATCGCAAATCTGGAATTGTAGCTTTGCCCCCTCAAATGAATTCTGAGGTTGCCTAATTGTCTGCATGCCCTTTTTGATGATATATTGGAGCGCTCTGAAACATATTTTATTTCTATTAAGCACTATAAGGAAAGTGTTCAACAAGGTTGTCTATTGTTTTGCCATGTTTGTAAGGCACAATGTTGTAATAATCGCGTGCATGGCCTGTTGTACATTGTGTCGTGTGTTCCGCCAGCACTTAATATATGTAACAGCGCCTCAGCCTTCTTTGCTGTAGAGTGGTTTTGCTGCAGTCTCTGTCTGCCTCCACAGTCCCCCCCCCCCCCCCCCCTTGCTTCCCTCCTTTCTTCTCTTTTCACAGTTCACTAACTTTGTCTCAAGGGAATTTTCCAATTGATTACAGACACTTTGCGCAGGACTTTGTGATGAACGCAGATGTCCGGAGCAGCTCGTCCTCTGCCGGCGCGGTGGCGGTGTCACCCCATGTGATGGTGTCATCTGGTGCGGTCCGCTCCCCCGCACCCCCCCTAGTGACGCCACTGCAGGTACAGGTCTGCAAGGTCCGCGGGCCGCCAGGGAAGGCTTGCCGGGCCGCTGGCGGCCCGCGGGCCGTACTATGAGTACCCCTGCCTTAGAGCAATAGTCAATGCAGACGATAGCTACCCAGTAGCCCGGCATTTTAAATTGGTTCACAACAAAAACCTAAATGACTTATGCTACTTTGTCATTGACTCTGTAAAAAAGAACATAAGAGGCGACAACAGAGAAAAGCAGTTAAGACAATTGGAGTCTAAATACATTCTTTTATTAGATACTAGAATTCCGAAGGGACTCAATACAGGAGAGGACCTCCATAACTTCCTATAAAGTTATTATTCTTCGCTGTTTTAATTATGTGTTATGATTGTTATTCATATTATGCATTTAGGCATCTCTACACTGCATTTCTAATCCATCAGAGTATTATGAATTTATGGGGCTTAGTTTCTGCAATCTTTTGATGGAAACATTTTTTTTTTGATCAATTATTATGTGATGATTATTTGTATCAAGAGTATTATGGTTTTACATCTGGATCTTAATAGTTAGTACACATTTTAATCCAGGAACTGAAAATCTGAAGCATCGATTATTATATTGTTTACATTTATTTAATCTGTAAGGTTTTTACTTGCCATTATCTCTCTTTTCTCTTTTTTTGATAATTGGCATATTGGATGTGATATGAATTTAATATCATTTTGAGTCGTAATTTATTATTTATAATAATTTTGCATCACCATAGGATTTTAGCACTAGCACTTTATTAGGTTTCAATTACAAACGTGAATGGGAATGTGCACTTGGACAAATTCATAAGAAGGAGCTATTATTTTAGTCACTTGGCTATAAATAGACTCCGGATTTAGGCTTTTTTAAGAACTGCTTATATATTTTTTTTAAATACTAAATTTGTTTTATACACTACGTATTTTTACATTTCTTATATATTTAACTGTGATAATGTATTAAGTTATTTATGAATTTAACATATACTTGTATAAATGTAAGTATTTTGTTAAGCTCCTTGCCTCAACCGTCACGTAACGTAATTTTGAACATCCAATCTGTCACCCTATATAAATCATGTGTTTCACCGGGGGGTCATGTGATCAAGGCTGTGTGTTCACAGCCGAAACGCGTCATGCTGACTATGGAAGAATAAATTAAGCACGAAAATTCTCTACGGCGCACTTTGGGGTCTGTACCTGTGAAATTTGTATAGCGTTGCAAAGTGATACAGGATTTTTGAATTTCTTTAATATATATATATATATATATATATATATATATATATATATATATATATATACACACTGTTTGTCTTTCCTATTCGCTGCATCTCTTCTTTTGTTTACTTTTCCCACCCATTTATCTAGTCCTGGCCCTTCTTTAATTGTTCAAGTTATTCGTTGTTTCACTAAGTTGATCCCCTTCCTTCAGTCCCTTTTTTAAATGTGGCTTGACAGTGCAGCTGTCTCCATAATGTTTTTTGTTCACAGTTCTACAAAGCATACATAGAGGGGGATTTGGCTATAACCAGAGGAGTAATAATCTTAGTTGTCACAGCTGGCTATTTTGTGTATCATCCTGACCACCAGAAGAGACTCCACTGAAATGCATGAGTGACTATTTATTTAACTTCTGAAAAGTACACTCTATCATCACCCTTTGTCACATTTAATTCTTTATCCAAGATGTGCAGGCCTCGAAATCCTACTCCTGTTCCATACCTGCATTTCTTGAAACTTTAATAATCTACTCGACCGGACTGTAATGCTCTTGACCCATAAAGTGTTCTCAAATTGTATGATCCTACGCAAATATTTTATTTCAACCTAGCCTGCTTTTTCTTTATCATCACATATGAGCGCTTACAATACATGAGTTTTTTGTGTGTGGTGAAGTAGTGTGAAATAAAAATACCTTTGGGGATTCGTACTGTTAAATTATTTATTCCCAGCGGCCCAGGGTATGTATAAAGCAGAAATGCGATAATGTGTGAAGACTAAGGATTGGTCTTTATTCTCCTACTGGTCAACATGTTTCAGCCTTGTATGAAAAAATTGTAAGGCTTTCTTCAGGACCACAAAAAAGTGAAGTAGTGATAAAGAGAAAGTGGTAAAAATTATGCCATGTGTATTTTGTTTTTCCAGCACATTCTTTAAGGTGCGCTGTGGACTGACTGCGCTCACGGATCCACTGCTAGAGAATACCTGTTGGGAAAGATGACCGCGACAAACAGAAAAACACAATAGATGTATGTTCAGTTTTCTTAGGGAAGTTCATCACTTGTTGTTTTAATGTGGTGATTCAAGGCACTCTGTGTCACGCATACATGTGACCACATCCATACATGTTCCATCCAAACAACTTAAATGAGCACTTTAACATGCATGTGTCATTCTCGTGCACATGCATGCTCCATTTTGTAAAAGCATCATAGTGGCCTTACTATAATGCGAGTTGCTGCGTGAGTCCGGTGGAGCAGCAACTCACGTGGACTATCAACTAAGTTCCGTGATAGTTGGCGCTCCAAAAGATGGCAGAGAACTACTGTGTGCTGCCAGTAGGTCACTTGCACCATCAATATTTATCTGTGATAGTCTGTAAACATTGTAATGGAGAGGGGAGCCTTCGTACCTGTTTTCAGTGCCTTGCTGACCATCGCCTTGCGTTGCTGCATTTTGGGGCCGCCTGCTGCCTCCAGGACTCCCTGGTGGGACGAGGGTCCCAGGGACAAGTCTCTTCTGCCCAGTGCTATTTCCACCACCCTGGGAGAGGACTGCAAGTCCCAGGGTGCAACTCTGCCCGCACAGCTGTCGCGATTGAAGTGGAGGCGTGTCCATCGTGCATAAAGTGCTGCCTCTCCACCGGCGGCGCGGGACGAAGCCCGGACCAAGGGTGGGCCAGTCTGTGCCCATCAGAGGCCGGGCTGGGCCACCCCACTTAGTCTTTGTGCTTGAGGCTGACTTGCGTAACTTGTGACTTGTTCGGCTGTCATTAGTACACCATTGTGTACGGACATCACCATAATGAGCAACCGAAGACTAAACAAAGGTCAGGGGGTTGTAGGTACTCGACGCTTTCCTTTTGTGGGCGTAATCCGCGCTTATAAATGAAATTAAACTCAGAGCGGAGGTTGTCCCTTGAGCCTGTACCTGCTCATACCAGACTCTCTGACTCCCGTACTCACTGAATCCAGAGTGACGATTATTAATGAGGTATCGCCTTCTCGGTCAGGCTTAATATTACATAACGCAGCAGATCACTCAGTGGGCGTTGTGTCCTCGTCATCTTCTGAGTCTGAGCTTAGTACTGTTAGGCTCACAGTTACTACCAGAGGGCAAAATGTTTAAGTCCAGCATTGTTCCTACTGTAGATACACCTCTGGGGGGGGAAAAGGAAGAGTAGGAACACCCGGAAACAGAGTAAACCTGGGCAGAGACTAAACGGAAAAACAGCGAAACCCACTACCAGTCCTAGAGAACTTAGTGAATGCCAGCCGATTGGTACGAACCATAACCAGTTAAATGAACCTGCCGGCAGTCTACATGAGAACTTTTGGGGTAGAATGGAAACAATGATGACCACTTTGTTGGAACCCATCTTGTTAAAAATAACCACTGTTGAAACTAGGATAAATAAAGTGGAGAAACTCGTTAGTCACACATTACTCAGCCTAAAGCCATGTGCCTCGGTTTTAAATAGCAGAAAGGCAGACACGGGGGCTGGTCACTCTAGAGGCTCTATAAACGAGCAATTACAGGGTGGGATCAACATAAAAAACAGACTTCAGTGTAGTAAATGTTCCAGTTCGTACTAGACAGTCGCCCCTTCAAAAAGGAACACCTGTGGTACCTCTTAGTAATTCTTCTGATATCGTGAATGGAGGACACACTGACAGGATGTCTGGTTTACATAAGGATAGAGCGAGAGGTACAATTTCTGGTGATCATCTTGAAACACCTCAACGTCCTTCATGTAATTTAAATTTCCGTCAGAAGCCGCTCCTTATACTGTGGTCTTAGCAAACGTTCCTCCTTTATCTCATAACACTTATGAACACTGGGCGGCCTTAAGGAATAAGGCATTTTATTTCTTGGGTCTGAAAACTGGTTTAGAGCATTGTCTTTTCCCCGAATTCAAGATGGTTTGAAGAATAGGATGGGTTGGTCCCACAGTTCAGCCACTTCAAGGGGATTGTGTAGTGGTAACTTTTAGCTCACCTCTTTTGGTGCGTACAATCCTGGAGAGGGGAAATAATGGGCCCCTTAATCCCAGTAACATACATATCTTACCGCTGGGTTATTTTTAAAAACCGAGTGTGGTTTTTTTTTTTTTTTTTTTAACCATCATGGCCCCATTTCTGTGGGAGGTGACTCCAGTAGTTTCGGGGAGCCTAGATTCTCGATTCCAGTGTTTAATCGCTTTAATGCTTTGCGCTCGCTGGAAGATATAGATTGACAGGATACAGGAATTGGGGCATCCCTACGCTGTGTTGTGATAGGGCCCAGTGTTGGGCAAAATTCTGGTATCCCTAGGTCGGGAGTAGCCGGCTTCTTTTCTAGTTGTACTAATATGTGACACTAATGAGGTTCAAGGAATGATTGAGGTGGAGACTTTAACATCGGCTGAACCCTTGGATTTCCCAACTGTTTCTTTTTTTATCTAGTGACAAACGGGGGGGGGGGGGGGACCCAATTGGGGTTGCCTTAGCTGATTGCTCTAGGAGTGGTAATGTTCTTCTCGGAACATTGCTGGTATTTCCTTTAAGTTAAATAACCATCTGTGGGGCGAACGTATCAGCCAGTTTGAGATCCTGTGTGTGAGAAGTTAGCCTGGCATATGCTGTCTCCTAGTTATAGGGACACCTTGCACCAGTCCAATTCGACTCTTATTGATGATAGGTTTAAGACAAGCTTTAAAGAAAGCTATCCTAGTGGTAGCTGTGGAGAGCAGCCTTCAGGCTAAGTCTTGAAGGAGTGTTAAGCTTATTGTTTTACCATAATAACCTCTTGAATAACCAAATGAAAGAGTAGCCCACACGTGTGTGTGTGTGTGTGTGTGTGTGTGTGTATATATATATGCCTCTGAAGAAATGCTGTGTGAAGCATGAAACGCGTCAGGCTGTTTGATTTTGGAACTGACTTCCACCTAGCATGCTGCAGCTTCCTGAATAAAAACGAAATTGTAATGCTAACTGCGTGGGCTCTCCTAAATGGGAATCTTCTCTGTTTGGATTTATTTACGGCTGGTCCCGGTCGTGGGAGAAGCCCTGCCATGGAACTTTATGGACCGCGCTGCAGTCAACCTACTGGCAGCACTAAGGGCAGTGAGGCCGTTTTTGGAAGTTATGAGGTGCAACATGGTGAGAGTGGGACCCTTTTTCCAGACCCACTGTGGTTTTTTATTGTCTGAATTTTTACACGTGCAAAGCAACTCACTGGAGTTTCATTGACGGCACTACAATAACCAGCAGGCTCAGCCAGAGCCAACGCCCACTGGGGCAGCTGATGTGAGTATATCAGTAATGCCGATGTGCTTCGCGTGCTAAAGACTTATGCCTCTGAAGAAATGCTGTGTGAAGCATGAAACGCGTCAGGCTGTTTGATTTTGGAACTGACTTCCACCTAGCATGCTGCAGCTTCCTGAATAAAAACGAAATTGTAATGCTAACTGCGTGGGCTCTCCTAAATGGGAATCTTCTCTGTTTGGATATATATATATTTATTCTAGACAGAATCCCACAGTCTCTTTATGAAGCTGTGGCAAAGTTACAATATCAAACAAGCACTGATAGACACAATAAATAGCACTATTAACATTGGGCCCCAGGGGGGACCAAACCATATACTAAATAAGTGGTATAAGAACCACGACAATTCTACAGGCAATGCCTAGGGCATTCAGGATCGCTGGCCCTTTAAGAATCCACCCCAGGTTATGAGGAAGGGGACCCACGGGAGGCGCGTGCAGTGCAAGTAGCTGCTATCGGGATCTCTATTACAGCCTATGGAGAATGTTGCGGTTGGAAATAAACAGTTTAAAAATACTTCTAGCAGGAGTACAAAGTTTAAACTTCAGACTTAAGCTTTTGAAGAGCCCACTACCACGAGAGTACCGAGGTACCACTGTTACCTGCCCCAGGGAAGCCGGGTGCATAGGTCGTTTCTGCTGTCGGGTCGCGGGCTGATTTTCAATGGGAAAATAGTAAAAAGTTCTGCTAGCCAAAAGCGTCGATGCCGTGAAGATCAAAGATATGAAGATTGTAGAGAAGAACCTGAAAGCAGAGGGGACAGAGTCTGGGTCACGGCAAAGTGACCAGGAGGCTCAAAGCAAAGAGCCCTTCGATGTCGGGTGCTTCAGGTGGAAAGTGGTGTAGCTTGGATCTGCAGCCACGGGCTCCGGGAGGCTTCAAGGAAGGCCAGCTTCAGGAGGGCGACTGTCCCACGTCGGATGAGGGTCGCTGCGGTGTTAGTGTCCGGATTGGATCCACTAAGCCTTGGCAACCGCAACCCACGAAGAATAAACAAATCTGCTACAGTGCAGACCCACGAGGTCTGGGAGAGGTCTCCTTTGAGGAGACTGTAGAGCAGGCCTGGAGCAACCAGGGGTACTCTTGATTGTAAAGATAGGCCTCTGCTAGGGCCCATGAGTCGAGAGACAAGGGACCGCGGGAGGCGGCAATTTGGCGTGCGTAAAAGGGCACCCACGGGCCACCGGAGGGGGCTAGGGCGCTGGTCTCTGGCACAGTTGCTGTAGAGTGGTTGGCTTGTAAACGGACCAAAGCACAACTTCCCCACTGGTCAGGGTCGTGTGCTATGCAATAGGTGGCTGGTGTCCTAGGGTATTGGGGATCTCAGCACCCACGCGGTCCACGGTGCCCAAACTGGTTGAGCACACTCACTGGCCTCTGGGATGCGCTGGAAACCCACCTCAAGGTTTCTGGAAGTCGTCGAAGTTCGTGAGAGCAGCGAAGTTCCAACCGGGTCACTTGCAGTGTTTCAGGTGCCTGCCAAGCAGAGGGATAATTCCTTTTATCCCAAGGGAGATTTCTTCCGTCAGCTGGGCAGCAGCAAGTCGAAGGTCAAGACTGTAAAGCTCAAGATTAATCTGAGGCTCTGGGGCCACGTTATTCACCTTTATCCCCAAGATTAGGGGAGTGTCCAGAGTAGCGTCCACCAATGGTAGGTGAGGCGGGAAAGGGTGGCTACACCCTCTCCCCTTTGTGGGTTTCCCGCCTGGGCGAGGGGCAGGATGCCCCTGAACCGGTTCCAGCGGTGTATGCCGAATGAGGCTTCTGCAGCTGCCTCCGTGCAACTCTGAAACGACTTTTGGTGCACCCACCCTGTTCCAATCCACATTATCCTGTCTGGGGAGATGCTAGCACCTCCCTGCCACAGGAGCCCTATTGTCCAGCTGCCGAGGCTGGGGTTTTCCCCAGCAACAGCCAGCCAGGGTCGTGTAGGTGGCGGGTAGTAGCCATTTTGTACTGCTTGTGCACTTTTAAATTGGTGTCTAAATTCTGCCGCTTTTCCCATATCGCCCCTCTAGCAGGGGGGAATCGTACCCTCATGCCCATGGCTGGACTGAGGGTATGATTCCTACATGTTTGACACCAAACACGATATGGTTCTGTGTATCCATTCTCAAGTTATCGCGATACTTATAATGCGGTTAAGAGTATATGGTATGGCTACACTACAAACAACCCAGCAATGATTTTACGAAGGTTGCAGAGAGGCCCTACTCATGTAGGGGTCCCCCCTCATACATACCTCAGCACTCTGCCTTGTAGGATTACCAAGGCCTGCTATAGGGGTGACCTATGAGAGTATATGTGTTGTAATGGGGTGGGATATAGGATACCTATATCCCTGTAAGGGGTGCTAGCACCACCTTACCCAGACTACAGTAGTGGTCTGGTGGTGTCAGTGTGTATGGCTGTCCCAGGGTGGCACAATAAGTGCTGCAGCCCTGGTAGGCCTACTGAGGGACCCATGCCCTGGGTACCTAGGGTACCATCTACAAGGGACTGTCAGGGCATCCTCAGCATCCAATTGGGTTGTACCTAGGGTACTCACATCGTTTAACAGAGGAAGCAGATAGGCTGGGGTCCTGGATAGCAGGACCACAGCCTGGCTAGAGTCCTAAAACAGCAAAAACATCAGCAAAAAGTTGGGGGCAACTATGCAGTCGATGCCACTCTCCTACACTGTGTCTCCAGGAAACCTGAACGTATTTAGGACTCATCACATTCCAGCTGTTAGTAGGTCGAGTGAAGGGGCTAAGGGAGGCACCTGCATATACATATCGAGCAACATAAATTACAAAAAGATAACATCGCTTGCTCATGATAAATACTACCAATTAGTTAAATTGGACTTAGATTCCATGTATTCCTTAATCCTCATTATTCTTATACCAATCTTCCTTCTGAGCGACCCTTGACCTTCCTGGTAGGTCGCTTCCCCCCCCCCCCACCCCCCCCACCCTCGCTGCAGCTCCGCCTGACCCCCGCTGAGGGGTACTGATCGCGCCGAAGTCGAGGCCTCGTCCCTGGTGGCCAGTCGTGGCCTTGGTTTGTACCCGCTCTACTGTGCCTCTCCCTGCCTGTCCGCTCCTCTTCTGTGCCTCCCTGCCCCCCACTCGCCGTTCTGTTCTGTGCCCCATTGCTTGATTCTGTGCCCCGTTTTCTTCTGCTGTTGCCCCCTTTGATTCTGTGCCCCGTTTTCTTCTGCTGTTGCCCCTTGATTCTGTGCCCCGTTTGCTGACTTCCGTGCCTTCTTGATCCCTGCCCGTCTCCTTCCCGCGGTCGCTCCGCTTCCCTGCCCCCGTCGCTGCTTCCCCTGTGGCCCCGCGCCCATTCGCTGCCCCTGCAAAGGCGCCTCCCGCCTCCCCGCTGCTCCTCCCTCCCCTCCTCCCCATATATGGCGGCCGCTGTGTGGCCGCGCCGCTGGCGCGCCGAAGGCAAGCCCATCTGCGCCCAGCGCTAGAATCCCTGCCCCCCGCACCAGCCACGAAGACCGCCTCCACTGCGACGCCACCACCCTCGTCGCTCTCAACCCAGGAAGGACCCACACCTGCTGCAAGGCCACCCCGAAGCGCACCCACGGTCCCTTCACCTGCCTGAACTGCAGCTTCTCCTGCCTCAAAGGCACCGAGACACCGCAACGACAGAACCCAACCGACTTGGATGCATCCTGATCAACACCCACTCCGCATGCAAACACGCCATCGAGCTCTGGGACCTACTCGACACCGCATCCCCGGACGTCGCCTTCCTGACCAAGACCTGGATGAACGAAGCCTCCTCGCCAGACATCGCCATTGCCATCCCCGATGGGTACAAGATCACCCGCAGAGACCGCACCAACGGGGCCGGTGGCGGAATCGCCATCGTCCACAAAAACACCATCGGGGTCTCAACAAACCCCAACGACACCCTCAGCACCACCGAACACATGCACTTCCAGATCCACACGGACCCCAAGACCACCCGAAGAGGCACCCTCGTCTACAGACCGCCAGGACCCCGGTCTCAATTCTGCAACTCAATCGCCGACCTCATAGGCACGCACGCGTTGACCTCCACCGACTACATCCTCCTCGGAGACCAGAACTATCCTCTGGAGAACAACCACGACAACAACTCCTCCACCCTGATCGACAACCTCAGACTAAAACAGCTCGTCTCGATGCCATCTTCTCCTCAAGCCCCCACGTCCCCTTCAGCTATGCCTCCGAACTCACCTGGACAGACCACCACTGCATCCACTTCTCCTTCCGAAAACCCCCCACAGACCACTGCACCCTACAGACCCCCCGCCGCTGCTGGGGCAAAGTCACTGAGGAACAACTACAGACAAGCCTCGCACTCAACCCTCCGACCAACCCCACCAACCCCGATGATGGTGCACCAACAACGTAGCCCCGCTGAAAAAACCCACCAACAGAGACACCAGCAAAAGAGCCAGCTGGTTCACCCCGGCCTCAAAGCGCACCTGCCGGAAAATGGAGAACATATGGCATAGCGACAAGACGCCGGACAGCCGCGCTGCCCACAAAAACGCTATCCGCAACCACCACCTCATCAGGACCATCAAAATGACCTCCTTTACAGACCGCCTTGACAACGCACACAACAGTAAGGAGCTCTTCAACATCGCGAAGGAACTCTCCAACCCCAGCTCCAGTGCCAACGACATCCAGCCATCGCAAGCCCTGTGCGACTCCCTCCCCACCTTCTTTCACCGACATCCATGACAGTTTCAAAACCCAGACAACCCCTACGGGCCTCGCCGCACCGGACCCATCGCACCCCACCGTCCAAGACTCCCTGACAACCTGGGCAAATGTGAGCATCGAGGACACTATCAAGATCATGGGCACAATCCACTCCGGATCCCCGTCCGACCCTCTCCCACACCATCTTCAACAAAGCCAGCAATTCCATCGCACCCCACCTGCGCAACATCATCAACCTCTCCTTCGTGACCGCTACCTTCCCTGAGAATTGGACGCACGCAGAGATCCACGCCCAACGCCCTACTGAAGAAACCCAAGGCGGATCCGAGCGACCTCAAGAACTTCCAGCCCATCTCCCTGCTTCCGTTCCCAGCAAAGGTCATCGAGAAGATAGTTAACATCCAGCTCACCCGTCACCTCGAAGACAACAACATCCTGGACCCCTCCCAATCAGGATTCCGCAGCAACCACAGCACCGAAACCGCCCTCCTCTCTGCCACAGACGACATCAGGACCCTTCTAGACAACGGCGAGACGGTGGCCCTCATCCTCCTGGATCTCTCCGCCGCCTTCGACACAGTCTGCCACCACACTACATACATGCCTCCAAGGTGCAGGGATCCGGGAGAAGGCCTTGGACTGGACCACCTCCTTCCTCTCCGGCAGAACTCGGAGAGTCCGCCTCCCCCCATTCCGGTCCGAGGCCTCCGAGAGCACGCATCGCCCGACAGCACGACCTCAACAAAATCTCCTACGCCGACGACACGCAGCTGATCCTCTCCCTCACCAAGGACCCTCTCACCGCCAAATCCAACCTCCACCAGGGAATGAAGGCCGTCGCCGACTGGATGAAGGAAAGCCGGCTTAAGCTGAACTCGGACAAGACGGAGATCCTCATCCTCGGGCCCAACCCCTCAGCATGGGACAACTCCTGGTGGCCCACATCACTGGGGACCGGCCCCTACCGACCACGCACGCAACCTGGGAGTCCTCCTCAACTCGAAACTCACCATGAGCAAACAAGTCAGCGCAGTCTCCTCCACCTGCTTGAACACCCTCTGCATGCTCCGCAAGATCTACAGATGGATCCCGACAAACACGAGAAAAAGTCACCCAGGCCCTAGTCAGCAGCAAACTCGACTACGGAAACGCCCTCAACGCTGGAGCCTCGTCCAAGCTCATCAACAGACTACAAAGAATCCAGAACGCCTCTGCACGCCTGATCCTAGACATCCCGTGCCGCGACCACATCACCCCCCACCTGAGGAACCTACAGTGGCTCCCCGTTGACAGAAGGATCTCCTTCAAGCTCCTGATCCACGCACACAAGGCACTCCACAAAACCGGCCCAGCCTAGCTCGACAGCCGACTCTCTCCTTCTACGTACCCAGCAGGATACTCCGCTCCGCTGACCACACCCTGGCCACGGTCCCGCGCATCCGTAGAACCACTTCCAGAGGCAGATCCTTCTCCCATCGCGCCGCCAAGACATGGAACACCCTCCCCTCAGCCTACGACAAACTGAAGACCTACTGACCTTCAGGAGACCACTCAAAACCTGGACTTTCGACCAGTAGCAGCACCCCCCCCCCCCCCCCCCCCCCCCAGCGCCTCAAAACCCTTGCGGGTAAGTAGCGCGCCTTACAAATTGATTGACTGACAAAATCAGAACTGTCATGCAAAATATGATAACGTTAAAAAATGTTGGCAGAAGCAAAGAAAACGTATCTTTGTTTTGGTGCTTCCCATTGACGGAAGACATCCATAACAGACTCCACATCATATCTTAAAGGGTAAGTAACCCATTTACGCGCCATACGGTCAAACATTTCTTTCTCTCGAGAATTGGGCAGTTGACTACGCGACTGCTTACGCTCCGAATCAGGGGTCACACCAGATGACCCAAAGAGAGGAAATTTAAGGCTAGCAACAGTATCAGTCATTCTCTGTCGGACAGAAGGAGAAGTTGACGAAAGAACAGGAGGAAAAACAGAGGGAGGCAAGGCAGAGGCAGTATCAGGAAGAACACCAGAAGAGGCAGTCGATGTAGTAGACAAAGTCGTAGGAAGTACAGATGGAGCAGGTAGCAAAGTCGGCGGCCCTTGAGGGGGCTGCGCCATAGGAGTAGGAGCCAACTGAAGAGGAGCTGGCGGCTGTGGAAGAACCTGAGGCACAATAACCGGAGGTTGCACAACTAAAGGTTGCGGAGGTGCTGTAGCACTCTGCGCATAAGGGGGTGGCGAACTCAACAAGTGTGACATTAAAGGATCTTTCTCAAGTTCTTTTGCTGCATCTTGCTGAAGAAGCGGCAAAACTGGATAACATTTATCGATCACCATTTTACGTTGCCTGTGCAACTGCTCACTCATCTGTTCTTCATGATCTTTAAACTGCATAGCAGCTTGCATTATCGAGATACCCTTTTCTCTCTTATTTCTCTTTGTTAATTTAATTTCCTGCTGTTTGGCTTCCTTACGCCATAGGCGGAAAGAGTCGAACATCGCCGGCCGGGCTTTCTTCTTAAAAAGTTTAACCTCCAGATTATCCAGAATCTCTGTGTCAAAACTATCATATTGGGGCCATTTTAAAACACCATCTTTCCTGGTGTTTCGGATCCATACTTCATTATATGTGAGGGGGCCTATGCCATGTTTCACATATAGTTCATAGGTTGGAGTTCCAATCGGAAATCCCTATTACAACCAAGACAAAACCAATTTCCAAGTCTGCTAGGACCAGGCATCTTCGCTCTCTAGTCTAGCTTCAAAGGATTATCGAATACGATAGTCTCGTGAATACACGAGTCCCTCGGCTTTGGTACTTGCAAGTTCCAAATCAAAAGATCCCAAGGGGATACCAAACTAAGGACTGGGAGACGCTCCACTTATACTTAACTAAGGTATCGATGACGTCACCAGAAGACTCGTCTATCGTTTCGCTCTACCAATCGTCAATGGTCCAAAACAGGGCGATAGTCAGGGCAGCAGTCCTTCGTAGCCGTCGGGAAGCGGGGAACCTCGCAGCAAAGACTTTCGGACCACGTCGACATACAGGGGTCGATGAAGTGGCGGCCTTCCTCCAGAATTTTCACACGAAGCTCCTCACGAGCCTCTGGCTTGGACCGGTACCGCTGAAATCACCCAACGTTGGGCGCCAACTGAAGTACTGGGTTTTTCAGAACCCAGCGGTGCCAGGGAACACACCCTAAGACTTCGAGTCCTTCCTGTTTCAGACTACAGAAACACAGAGTCTTCTTGGTGAAGTCAAAGATCGTATTTATTGGCTGCAGCCGGTAACAGGTATCCTAGAATTACAACACGGTGTATATTCTCAGGAGACTGCTCAACCTTACAAAGCCAGCCTTCTCTTTTTATACAAAATATCATGCTTTAGTCAAACATTCCTTATTTTACAGTTGACCATTCACATATTTTCACTACAAAGAAAAAGCAGAGTCATGATGACAAGCCAATATTTCAGTTTGTCCAGCCCTCAATCAATTACCCGGCGTGGCTCAGTGCTTTCATCAGATATCGACGGGCCCCCAATAAAAACGGGCACCTCCTCCTCGTAAAGCAAGTCATAAAGAAAGGAACAGGGACAGGTGTGTATAAGATTAGGCATGGTTTGTGTGTGATGAAAGGTTTTATGATATGTTGTGCCTTGATACTAATCTCATTCGGCCACTGGGAAAGGAACTGGCCGAACAGGTTTGGCTTCAGGCAGCTTGCCCAGGTCACAGGAGTCAGCAAAGGTGTACGTGTCCTTCAGACTCGTTTCTGGCCTTAGTCATTGGCCTATGTGAGGGCAATTACAAAATGGCTGCCGTTCAAATGGAACCCGAGGGTTCAGGACGGAAACTCTGATTTCAGGGTGATTTCGATTTCAGGGTGATTTCGTCACCCGACTATGACAAAAATGCTTGTGCATAGTATTCTAATCATTCTCGGTCTGCTGATACCAAAATCGTCATGATACGACGATGTTTATAACACTGGTCCAGAATTTTCAGTACCACAAATCGCTATGCACACACTCTCCACTCATTTTATGTGTCGGATAATTCTCTTAGCGATCACTTCCCGCTTTGCTTGGCGTTTTCACTATTATCTGACATAACTTTAAGTTCTGGAAAGAATAACCATATCTTGGGAAATCTAACTATAGGGAGCACTAACAGGTATTCCCTGCGTTGGACTCTGGTGGATCAAGCTGCGCTGGTCAAAACTGTGGTGGGTAACAGTAAATCAACCATAGAGACATGCCTGAGTGAAACAGCCGCTCCAGAATATATTTTGGCTTCATTTCAGGTTATCCAATGCCGTCGGAGTCTCTCACTAACGTCCTATTCCAGCCCTCATGCATGCAGATGATGCAGTGCTGATGTCCCGCACTCAAGTAGGACTTCAGGGGGTCCTGGATAGTTTTACTAATTTTTTGAATGAGCTAGGCTTAAGAGTTAATTCCGCTAAGGCCTTTATCATGCGTTGCAGCAAAACACACAAGATGATGGACGGAATGTTGCACATTGGCCAAACAGTCACAGATCTGGGTTTAATCATCGTTATTTTGCTCACCACGCCACCCCAGTTCAGACATGGCCATATGCAAATCAGTCTTGACCCTGTGCCTCATGGGAACAGTCCAGCCCGATTAACGGATTTTTGAGCAAAAAAAACGATGGATTTAGGCCCAAATCTCTGTACTGGGGTGAATGTATGACATTGTTCTGCATTCTGTCCATCAACTGTTGTTTTTGCATTTATCATGCGTTGCGGCACTGACATAAAAAAAAAAACAAAGCTATGTTTGTGACAAGACAGAAGATTGGGGTCACCAAGAAATTTTATTATCTAGGAATTCTTATTGCCCATAATGATTCTTGGTCTCGGGCAGTCTTTCCCCCCCCCCCCCCCCCCCCCCGGTAACCGGGCGTCGTAGCGCAGCTGGGTAGCATTCGTCTACTCTGCTGGGAACTCGATGATGAACTAGGTTGGTGTATGCGGGTTCTTCTAACAAACCCTAGTGGTGCCTGGCACTACAAGCATTACAGAACAATGTTCAAATCCTCATCATTTCCAGCCTTTAATAAGGTATTGTTACTCTTTAAAGTGCAACAGCTGCATGATCTCTGCAACATGTACTGGAGCTTGAACAGGCCCACGTACAGATGGTGCTGCACTCAGAAATTTACCAGTGGAGTTTGGTATAGAAAGCTGCAAACTGTTATGATCACCGTTTCCCACATTCATATGCAGGTCATTTGGTCCATTTAGTAGAAAGAGTTTGACTGATATCTAAACCTAAATTGTTCCTGCAAATTTGGGATGGGCACCCTTTTAAATAGAATTGTGATATATTAGGATCACAATCTCCTATTCTATTTTCCATTGCAAACTTTTTACATAACTGTACTATATAGATAATAGTAATTTAATAGACGCTGAACTGCTTAAATTTGAAGTGGTGATTCCATTTGAATCAAATGATTTGTCTGCACATAATATACCTTTTTGCCTTGGGACGTCTTACTGCAGTTTCACAAGTCGGCACATTACCAGGTTTTACTGTTATTAGCCCATTGGCATTCAGTTTTTTCAACCTAACCAGCATGAAAGTTTTGTTTTGTCCTTTTGGGATTTGATCGTCTGACCTGCGGGTTACACACACACACCATAGTGAGTGCTTAACTTACTGACGTCCGAATTACAAAGCCATTGCATTGAAAGATTGAAATTAGTTCCTGTAGAAAATTCCTCATGGTGTGCACAAATATTGTTTAGAGAGGGTAGAACTTTTTTTTTTTTTTCTTTCTCAACCTCGTCTTAAATTGATAACTTTATTACTTATGTAAGACCATCACAATAATATACAAACTCAAATACTTACAAAGCTCATTTAACTTGAATATTTCAATCCAAGGTTAGTGCTACATTAGCATATCTCTCTAAAATTCTTTTTATTATGCAATCCAAAATTGGAACAGTTCCTGGCCTTTTTACACAAGATATAAAGCCAACTAGTTCTAAAATTGTTTTTGAGATGAGTATCTTTTATAATAAAAATCATCCCCAGCTGACATACATTTCCTCCGACAAGCATCTATACATCTGACAAAACAATTGATATTTTGTGCATCATGTGGATTAAGGTATGTTGATGCCTACTTGGTACAGAATTTGGAGGGGAGTTATGGGGTGTCCATCTCGGGTGAATTCCACAGCTATGATACAAGTTCGTTATTACGTGTACATATAACATGGCTGTCATTGATATCATATTTACAGACATCCTCATTATTATGCATACATTTGTCCGTGTACATCAACCTCATTTTTACTGGTATTGACTTTGTTGTGCATGCATAATTATGGCGTACATTGACATGGCATTTACTGGTATTGACCATGTTCATGCATAGATTATGGTGTACATTGATATCCCATTCACCGATTCCAACCTGCTGATGAGCCACTGATTTTTATTCTGCCCCTACGTTTCATTGTAAGTTTCCTCAATCTGCAATAACATGGGGGAAATTGCCCGAACTGTTAAATTTATTCCACAATAGTGCTCTATCCAAATGTTCTTCATTATATGTAACATACATACAATAGGTCACCAGCTTGAACATATTTATGGGTGATTATTGATCAATCCAGAATATTATTTGTGGTCCCACTAGGCTTTTAACTCCATTAGGAAGTTGAGCAAAAGCCTATAATTGGGTTTGCCTAATGTACAATAATTTGCTTCAACGTCTATTCATGTTATTAGCCTATAACTTGAGAGCTGCCCTTAACAGCACTTTTTAGATCTCACTTAGTCATCGTATGCGCTGCAAGATGTATTGTTTACAATTCAGTGGACTAAGACTCACCCACAATTTTTTTTTTTTTTTTACATTGTCACTAGATTTTGTCTTTCCATTGTTTAGCTCCTGTAGGCTTCCTTTCCTTTGTGTTAGCTCCTGCCTGGAGCATGGCCCAAGTACATATGTTCTTCCTTCTTTTTGTTCTTCGTCTTTATTGCAACACAATTTTGTTTATTTTATGATTAACTTTGTTTTATTGATTTTGGCAGGTAAGCAAAATACAATACAAAATGCAAGTACCCCCCCAGGTGGCGCCAACAGAGTAGAGTCGGGAACTAGCCCGGCACCGTTGAGACAAACCCGAGATAGCAAAAAGAAACAAACATACCAAAGTTCTATGGGCTGGCAAGTGTCCATTGGAGCGAAGAAGGCCAGGGCTCTCGCCACCTGGTCGCGTATTAATTTCGTCAATACTCAAGCAAGAACCAAAACAACACCCCAACGTGAACCTCACCGCCCCCCCCAAACCGGTGTGCCTGAAGTGCTCCCGTGAGTCTTTAATCGCGGGAGTCGCCAAACGGTGAGCTCCTAGGAGCATCACGTGAAGACGAAGGGTCGGTGAGGCGCCTGGGGCTCTATATAAAGCGAGGAGAGGCGAGAGCGGGCAGCCCAGCCCTGCCTGTCGAAGGGCCGTGAGCTTATGCCGTTTTTAACCGGACCCGGACCCTGGCCCTGGGAGTATCGTAACAGCTGGCAACCCAGGCCCTGAAGCGGTCACCAAAGCCAAAGTGCGCTAGCGTTTTTTCGAGAAATCCCCAAGCCACGTGGTCAAATGCTTTCTCAGCGTCGATTGATAGGAGCATAGCGTCTGACCCTGCATAGTTGGCTTTATCTATTAAATGCAGGAGGCGTTTGGTATTGTCACTGCATTGTCTATTGGGGATAAAGCTTGACTGATCTGGCTCGATGAGACCAAGGAGCCGCGGCCAATGTCTGGCAACTAGAACCCCTGTAAAGATTTTAAGGTCCAGGTTGAGGAGAGAAATGGGCCTATAAGCGGAACATTGGGTGGTGTCCTTGCCCGGCTTAGGTAACACAACTATGTCGGCCTCCAGCATGTCAGACCGTATCGAGCCGGGGCCCCGAAACGAGTTAGTCTGGTAAGAAGCGGAGCCAGCAGCGAGCAGAAGGCTTTGTAAAAGCCAGCGGAGAAACCGTCCGGACCCGGCTACTTCTTCAAGGGTTTGAGACGAGATATCGCCCCAATCGCCTCCTCAAATCTGATCGGGGCGTCCAGTGAGGCGGCATTGTCTGCAGAGAGGGCCATTATGGCTGCTCCACTTAAGCCTCCCATCCTTGTCAAGCGCCACATCCGCGCTTTACAAGGACGCATAGAACTACCTAAAGGCCTCTGCGATTTGGGTGTCGCTGCTGAGAGTTTCCCCCTGTGCATCGTGAATAGTTTTGATTTTAGACTGTTGGACCCTGGCACGAAGCGCACTGGTCAGAAGACGCCCCGTCTTGTCACCTCCCGCGTAATAAGTATGACGGAGCCTCAATGCAGCGTATTCGGCCCGGTCAATATCTAAGCCAGCCAATTGCGCTCTGGCAGCTTTCAGACGCCGCCAAATTCTGGGAGCCCCTGTGCGACTGTGTACCCTTTCGAGCTCGACCACCGCAGAAATTAGGGAGTCCCTCTTTTCTCTGCGCTCTTTGGCTTCCGCAGCGGAGATGGCTATCCGCTCCCCCCTCACCACCACCTTCAGCGCCCCCCAGAGTACCGTCAAAGATGTGCCAGGCTGATTATTGCAGGTAAGGTAGTCAGTGATGCTTGTGTGTAATTGTTGGGTGATCCCCTTCCGTTGCAGGAGAGCCTCCCACAATCTCCCATCTAAACCCTTGATTTCGCCGATTTTTTTAGGTCCCACCTGTCCAGAAAAGTGTTTCACAAAGAGTATCGCTACCGCCGCCTTCTTGTCATTTGTAGAGGAGTAGAGTTGCTGATGGAAAGCCCGGGACCGCATGCAATGCCAATCCCTGGGAAGGAGGTGTGTTTCTTGCAAGAGACATATGGAAGCCCCTGAATTCTCCAGGTATGGTAACACTGCTCTTCGTTTGATAGGATCATTGAGCCCCTTGACATTTAGGGTACCAATCGACAATGTGGCCTCCTTCATTTAGTACTCCAACCCAGGGAAAGCTATAACCCCCTTTGCATTGTCCAAGAGCGACACCCTCTGTCTCCCGCTGTGGAGCCCCTAGCAAGCATCTCCTTAAGCGAATGCTCCCCCTTCTTTTTGATGCTAGCCATCTGTGGGCCACGAGCTCCGCCCATCCAGGGACCCACTCCGGCGTCGCAGCTGCGGCGCTCCTCTCTGTAACAGCTGTGGGGGGGAGGGGAGGGGAGGGGGGAGGGACCAACCACCCCTGCGAGGATGGCCGCTAGTAGGCAGCAATGCATGTAAAAGGCCCCCTGACGTTCACCAGCAGCACAAGAGGGGCGTCCAAGAGTTCAACGCTCGGCAGTGAAGCCTGCCGGTGGGGGGGCGCTCAAGGATGTGCAACCAGTTCAACCAGCAGGCCCCGGCTCCCTGGGCCCGCCGTGGACCGCCCCAAAAGTCCCTCCCCGACACCTGATGCTGCCCCAGGGGCCCCGCTCCGACTCACTGAGAGGGTCCGCTGTCGACGTTGCCACCAAAGCAGAAGGCCTCCGCCCGCAGGCGCCAAAGTCCTCGTGAGATCTAAGGCCCGAAAGCTGCGTCACCAAAAGGGAAGGCCGCCCCCGCTGATGTTTGTCGCTGGTCTGTGCCCCTGGGTAATTACAACAAGATTGGGGAGTGTAGAGGGGGGGGCCTGTGTAGGCGCTGAGGTGGATACGTCCTCCACTCAGTTAATTGATAAACAAAAGGATCCACCTCTGGAAAGAGAGGTACAAAGAAGACTGGGTGCGATGGGGTAGTGGTAGGCGCGTGTCCCAATATGGTTGGGCACACACAGTGTTGTTTAAATACCCCTCACACACCAAGAATGGCCCATGGTGTCATGCTTCATCATAGGGGTTTTCCCGCCCCGCTGCGGGACGGGGCGTGCTACGACTACGTGGGAGCACTGTTGATAAAGTGCTATGTGTGATGCAAGGGGAGGGTCTGATCTGATTGTAAGTATGTGTTGTTAAAAAGCACCTGGCCCCTTAAGACAGAAAAAACTTTAATATGTCCTGGGAGGCTGGTACTACTAAAAAAGGTTGCGGAGTTTGCCTACGTTAATGTGTGGTTACTCCTTGTGGGTCAACATGTTTCGATGCGAAGCATCTTCATCAGGACAGGAAAAATCTCTCCCGATTTAAAAAGCATGTGCTTAATAATATACAAAAAGGAGTGAGAAATGCATTAAATGATGCACTTATATACAATACCTAATCGTATGTATGCGTATCTGCAAAAACAAGGAAGGAAAAATGACATATTCAGTGTCCATGGAAACAGAGCGTAGTACCTGTAAATACAAATAATGCGCCACAATGTGACCAAAAACGTGTGCATTTAGCTATACATCTAGCTTTATCCGGAAAAAGGTGCAGTGACCTGTAAAGAAAAGGACAGTACAAGACACTACAAACAGAAAACACACACTCTATAGATTATCGTGAAATATTATTAGTGGACAATGCGGTAAAAAAGCCCAAATGCATACTTGTATGTATGTGAGGTTAATGCCTCATGAACCTGGAACGGGTGGAATCGTCATGGAGCCTCAATTCTAGTGGGGAAAAGGAGGAGGAAGTACAGGATCAGGCTATTACCTTGAGTGCATGGCTCGAGTGGTGCACGAGGTCCGCATCCAGGAACGGCTGTGCCGTACTTGCGTGCCCTGGCTGGAAACTCTACTCAAAGTCTGTCCATCCCGCGGTTCCGCTGTGTTATGGGACCATGGCGGGTATCTGTTGATAAACCACCCGTTAATCTCCTAAATGCGAGTCAGCTTGTAGCGTCGGGGGCATGCAGATACACTTCCGGGTTGCATCAGAAGCGGAGACTAGACTGAAGTCTCAATACAAAGTGACCCGGAAGTGAGGGAAGTTCCCTACCTAGATCTTGCAAAGGGGGCGGCGACGGGAAAGAAATAAACTGAATATCTTTATTGAATCAGGAAAGTGCCATCGGACCTTTAGTTAAACGGAATGCCTCATTAAAGGCGGGAATATCTCCGTGTTGTGGCAGCATACACACAAAGCCCGCTAATGCTTTAACACGCGTGCTTGGGGTCGGACATAAGGAAGTGTGGGGCAGCATAAAAATAAATCAAGCCCGCTAATGATTTAACTCGCGTGCTTGGGGTCGGACAAAGGGAAGTTAAAATAAACAAAATAAAGTATATACATAGATAAGGGGTTAATTTACACTAGCTTTATTGCGCCGTGCGGGAGGGGAGCAGACAAATTAGAAAGACTGTACCCAATTGATGGCGTTGGAGGCACTAAACATGAACTATCACCTGAGTTTATGTAGGGCCTCCTGTGGGGGTATCCTACAGTGGTATAAGTGAACATTATTTCACAAATTTATTTGTACCCCCATAAGGAAGTGGAAAGAGGCCTTAGCGAATGTTAATCAATAGAATAAGGTACCGCAATTGTATGAAAACAAAAATTGATGTATAACACCAAAATGGAGTGAAAAACATTGCATTTGCACATGATAATCTATTCAATGTGGGAGAACCAGGTACTAGGTCAGTTGTGCCCAAGGTATGTCATCGTTGAGGCCCGTCATGTGTGTGCCCAGGCGGAACACCCATCGTTGCTCTTTTTCAAAGAGTCCATGATCAGTGTTTAGTTGTTCAATGATGGTCCATTTAATGTCATCCACGCCATGATTCATGGTCAAAAAGTGAGTTGCCATTTTGGTTGTGCTTTTCTTGCAGCGGATATTGCTCTTGTGTTCCCCAATCCGCACCTTTATTTGTCTCGTGGTCATACCAACATATTCCATACCGCATGGGCAGGTAATAAGATACACCACATTCTTGCTGTTGCAATTAGTAAATTTTCGTTGCTCCCATGACGTACCATTGGAAAAAGTGAGCTGGGTACTTTTCTTAGTGAGTGAGCATGTACTACACATGCCGCATGGATGATGCCCTTTGATGGGTGGTAACATACTACTAGTGTCTTGTTGTGCTGGTGGGAGACGTGGTCTGGTGTGGACCAGGATGTCCCTCAAACTACGACCTCGTTTGTGGGAGAACATCGGTTTTGGTAGGTCCAGACCTCCACAGTTCAAAATTTTCCAGTTCTTATTGATAATTTTGGACACTTGGTTGGAGTGGGTGTTAAAAGTGGTTACACAGATAGGTCTGGTTTCTTGTTCTTTTGGTGTTCGATTCTCAAGGAGAGCGTCTCTGTTGTTCCTGGCACGTTTGAGTCCTCTTGACTATTTGTTCCGGATAATTCCGATCTAATAGTCTCTTCTCCAGATCTTTGGCTTGGGCTTTGAAATCCGTCAACTCTGAGCAGTTTCTCCGTAAACGGAGGAACTGGCCATAGGGGAGATTATCCCTAAGGTGTCTGGGATGGAAGCTATCATAGAGCAACAGGCAGTTTTTCGCCGTGGGTTTAAAATGCGTTCTGGATTTTAATCTTCCTTCTTCTGCATAGATGTTCAAATCAAGAAACACCAGGTTGTTATTAGAAAATGTGTGAGTGAATTTGAGGAAAGCGTTCTATTCATTGAGCCATGTCATGAAATTGGTTACTGAATCAGAATCCCCTTTCCAAATCACAAAAACATCATCTATGTACCGTTTCCAAAGAACAATGTTATTGAAAAATGGATTGCGCTGTAGGAGTATTTTCTGTGATTCCAGATGGTGGACATACAGGCCCGCTAGGCTCGGCGCAAAGGTACTACCCATGCTGGTACCGTGTTTCTGTAGGTAGTGCACATCCTGGTATAAGAAAAAATTCTTCTTAAGGGCTAAGGTGATGCATTCCATAACCAAATTCCTGGGAGTATGGTAATTGATCCGCCCCCGGGCAGGGCCTAGACACCAAGCCCTGGGAGTCCCGTCGTGTTGCAGGACCCACGGAGGGTGCCGGGCTGCCCCAGGCAGCCGATCCGCGGCCCAGACAGCTAGGGCCTCTCCATCCGGCCCTGAAGCCTCCTCCGACACCCAGCACTAGTAGCACCAGACAGGGCGTGGCTCCAACCACGCCGCCGGCCCAGACACCAAGGCTGCCGGAGCGCGCCAAGCCCCACACACTGGCTTCTCGGCGGCTGCTGGCCTCCGGACCGGCCCCACAGAACAGTGCCGCCTCCCCTGCAAGCTGCGCCGCCGATTGCGCCGTTCGGTTGGGGGCTGTGCGGACGGGAGAGCGAGGGCGGGGAGCCTCCGGAGTCCGCGTCCACCTAGGTCACAGTCTTAATTTTGTTTATTTTAAAAGAGTTTTGGTATTACTGGATGTGCACTGTGCTTTACTCTGCTCTACTCTACACCATGCCTTTCAAAGGTGCACTCTGCCGCGCCACTCTACTCCTGGCCACTCTGCTCTGCGCCTCTCTTCCTCCGCCTGATGTCATTCCATTCCACTCTGTGCCATTGTACTTCATGCCATTCAACTCCACCCCACTCTGTTACTACCCTACAACTCCTAAGCCACTCCACTCACTTCTACCCCACTCGATTCCTCAGCTCTTTACTCCACCCCACACTATGAAACACCACTAATGTTTAGCAGACTCTGCTGTACAACTAGCTAAAAGACATTGGCAGAGCCAATAGCTGTCACATAGGTGAGACCAATTGACTTTGCCAGTGCATGTTATACACGGATGCAACTCTACTCTCTGCCACTCTACGTGACTCTACTCCATTCAACTCTATGCAGCTCTGCACAATGCCACTCGACTCTGCTCCACCCCACTCTATGCCACTGTAGTCTAGACAACTCTACGAAAAGCCACAAACCTTTAGTGACGCTGCTGTACAACATGACTAAAAGACATTGGTAAAGCTAATGGCTCTCACATAGGCGTGACCTATTGTCTTATATGGACGCAGCAGCCCAGAGCTTTTCCTTGGTTTGGGTATTCTAGCATTTAGAAACCAACAATTATACAGTGGGCACTTGCATCTAGCCTGTTTGGTGTCCTGCTTAAACAGAACTGCTTATAAATCATAAGGCTTAGTTGCACCATCTGATGGTGAGGCCTTTCTGATCTCTCACTTTATTCCTATTTCTAGCTGTTTTAATTGAAGAATGAAATCTGCAAGGTTGTATTGCCAGGAAAACTGGTAATGTAACACTCTATGATGTACATTTCTCAATTTGCTTGAGACACTGTACTTAAGTTGTCTTTTTTTCTGCAGGTGCATTGATATAATTCCAGAATCTTGCCATATTATCTTTCGATAACGCACCTCTCGAGGATATCTGTTCATTTTCAAGAAACAAACTGCAATTTGTGTTGGGGAGTGGAGGGGGGGGGCTCAGGTGTGGGGGGGCTCCCAGTTGTGGGAAACTATCCCTGGAACAGATGATCTTCTAGTAGCAAGCTAAGTTTTATTTTTGGGTCTAAGGCTTCCAGACAACTTAACTGTCTGGTTTGCTAGTGACATATTGGGGACATTCAGGTAAACTTCCCAGGGACTGGATTCTGCCCTCATGCTTACCATTGGCTTTCTGTTTTATAACACTCATTTGCTGGCTCTATTTGTTTTGCGCTGTCCAGCTTGAGTTTGTCCCTTTCCATGCCCAAATCCTATTTCCTGTAGTCCTCCACCAGTACT
The DNA here is from genome assembly GCF_964204655.1 of Triturus cristatus. Taxonomy (NCBI): domain Eukaryota; kingdom Metazoa; phylum Chordata; class Amphibia; order Caudata; family Salamandridae; genus Triturus; species Triturus cristatus. The sequence continues at coordinate 1,078,236,759 of NC_140589.1, read as the reverse complement.
GGATTTCTGTAAACAGACCTTTGAATCTTGTTCTCATCTTGTCTCATTTGCTGTACATTTAAAGACAGAGGTCAAATGTCAGGCTCTGTCTTCCAGGGAGCTTGGTGTTTACTTTTCTTTCTGACTTCAAAGTGAGAACATTTTTGTGACAGTCATGCTGGCTGCTGGGGGAGCGGATGAAGAAGGCTGTACAATGTTAATTTTTTTCCTAGCACACCACAAAATGTAAATGTTTCTAAATTAACCGTGCAGATATTTAAGAATATATCGGAATTAGAAAAGCACAAATGAAGCACATTTCTGGGTAATTCTGAAGTGTGGTAGAAACCAACATTTTAATACGGTCAATACACTAGGTGATGCAATTTCCATACATAGTTTGTGCGCTGTATACCTTTACCAGTAAAAGTATGTCTGTGCAAATGTAATAGTCATTTCAATTGAAAATGTGTTGTTCTGTAATGAGTGTGCTATCACACAGTGCATATTCCACACCACACTGATCTACCCTGTACATCTCCACTCTGCGCCACTGCACTCTGCTCTACACCACTTCAATGTATGCCCACACTACTCTGCGCCACTCCAGTCCACAACTCTGCATTCTATGGCAATGCACTCTACTCTGTACCACTCTGTTCTATGCCGGTGCACTCATGCTACTCTGCATTCTATGCAACTGTACTCTGTGCCACTGTACTTTACCATGCTCCACTCCAATTTACTATGCGCCACTGCACATTACCCCAATCTAGTCTACACTGCACAACTGTACTAAGCGCCACTGCACCACTCTATGCCTCTGCAATCTACACCACACCATTGCACTCTACAACAGTCTACCCTGCAACACTGCACTCTGCTACTGAACTCTACGCAACTGAACTCTGCGCTGTGCCACTCTACTCTACATCACTCTACTCCAAACCACTGCACTCTATGCCAACACACTAAACACCACTTTACTCAAAATCCAATAAACTCTGCCACAATATTCTACTCTGCAACCCTGCGCGCTAAGCAGCTCTATTCTACGCTCTCCATGCCACTGCGCTATACACCACATTACTCTAAACCAATGCACTCTGCACCAATGTACTTTATGCCACTTCACCCTACAGCAATACACGCTACACCACTTTACTCAAAACCAATGCACTCTACGCCACTCTGCTCTTACGCCACTATATTCTACAACACTTTTTAGGGGAGGGATGGGGTGGGGAGGTTAAATTGCACAAACTCGACCCAAAGGTATCCAAGAGCTTTGCATGAACACCAGTTACCTTAGAGATGGACATATTTATTTTTTGTAGGTACAGGGAGATTACATGATTTGCCCAGAATCACGGGATATTGAGCGTCCCTTCCGAGACTCGAACCCGGTTCTCCAGCTTCGAGGTAAACCGCTCTAGAGGTTAGGCCACCTCCTCTGCTCAACACCGCATTCTCTATGCTACTGCGCTCTACGCCAGTGGCCTCTGCTACTCGACTCTAAACCACTGCACTCTACGCTAGTACACTAAACAACCACTTTACTCAAAACCAGTGCAGTATGCGCCAACTACACTGCACTCTGTGCCACTATACTCTACAACACCGTATGCCACTGCACACCATGCCACACTATTCTCTGCGCCACTGTATTCTGCGATGCACCATTCTTCTCTACAAGACTGCACGCTACGCCATTGCACTCTATTTGCCACTCTAGTCTACTCTCTACTTCATTACATTCTGCATCACTCCGCGCCACTCTAATTTATTCTTCACCACTGCACTCTAGGCCACTCTACATCACTTCACTCTGCATGACCTAACTCAAACCAATGCACTACACACCACTTTACTCTATGCCAATCTACTCTGCACCACTGTACTTTATGCCACTTCACTCTAGGCCACTCTAACACACTACACTCTTGACACTCTTCCCCCATTAAGCTCTACTCCACTCGGACACTATGGCGCTCTGCAACACTATTTCACACTGACGCTCTACACATTTCCCTCTGTGCCACTTTATTCTACGACACAATACTCCAACCCACTCTAATATACACTCGGTGCCATTCCATTCCACTCTACGTCTCTTCTCTACTCCACTGTACGCCATTCCACTCTCCTACACTGTCACTCTACGACAACCTACTCTGCTGTACGCCACTTTACTCTAAACAACTCTTCCCCAGTCTCTGCAACACCTTCACCACTCCAGGGCACTGTATGCCGCTCCACTCTGAAACTCTACTCTACTCCACGCCATTCAGCTCAACTCCACGCCCTTCCAATCTGAAACTCTACTCCCTCCACGACTCTACACCACTCCATAACATTCCACTCTACTCCACTTTACAACCCCCTTGCCACTATCCTTTACCCCACTATCTTTTAGCCATGCTGAACAGCAGCCACGCTAGTGTACAACATGGCTAAAACTTGACAAAGCAATCTTTCTTGCTTGGATGAGACCTATTGACTTTGCCAACGCTTGTTCCTTTGTGGTGCTGTGCAGGAGAGACTTGTGACTGTCTTTAACAGTGTGCATTCCCAAGCTGACTGTACCTAATGCAAATAGCACTATTTGGGAAATCCTTCAGAGGCTGTTACACCCGCCGGTGCTCAGGCTGTAAAATTGAACTGATTTAAGATCAGCTAGTTTGTTATTGCTTCATTCCTCTGAGCCTCAGCTAGAGCGAAAAGCACATCAGTCTTGGCATGAAATGTCTTTTTCAAAGATGGCTAAAAATACACAAGCATCAAAGGTCCATAATGCCAAGTGTGGAGGAAAAAAAACTGAACTTACTACGGGTTCGTTAGTGCCTGGCCCATTCTGTGTTCTTTTTATTTTTTTTATTTTTTTTTTTTTTTTTTTTTATAGTTGTGAATCTTAGGGCCAGAGACTGCACACTGTGAGCGAATTGATGCATGCATAGAAGCTGTTCTTATATAGGTACTTCCCAAATTTGCTTAGAAATTGACTTTTTTTCGTAAGTCTAAAAGACGTTTGCTTCTGTAGAATGTTGATGCAGAGCTAGATGTGTCTTTTTTTTTTTTTTTAAATTTCTCTTGTGTTGACGCATCTCTCAAGGGCATTGGTTACTTGAATTGGTACCAATTCAAGTCGCTTCCGGCCCCTCAACCCCCCCCCACACACTGTAATATCACCGATTTATGCGCAGTTTTTGCAGTAGAAATGCCAGCCACGTGGAGGCGAGCTATTGAAACAAAATTTCTACAGTGTAACGTCGTTAGTATTGAGGCTTTCCTGCCTACCTATTTATTTCATTGCTGTTGCTAGGTACGGAAAACATTATCCATAAGATCTCACTTTTGAGTTAGCTGGTCTGAACAAGTTTCAACCACATCCTCTGCAGTTTGTCAAATAGCCAACAAATATGGCACTAACGCCGCCTCCTGCGCGTTTTTTTTTTTTTTAATTATTTTTTTGTCTCAAAGCGTAATTATGGAGATTATAATGTAATAGTTTTATTTAAACTATTTTATAGATTTGTTGAGCGCATGAATCATTCCAGGGGGGGGGGGGGGGGGGTGGTCTCTTGGTGCTTGAGCAGTTCATACAGGTCACAGTTCAATGATAATATTAACGATTAAACAACAACGTTTTCAGAGATTTCTTAAATGAAGGTAGGTTTGAACAAGAACATAGCTGTTCGGGTAATTGATTCCAGTGTATTGGGGGCCAAAAAAGAAAAGGTGTGGCCCCCATACCGAGCTGTACGAATATGACTAGGACGTAACCGTAGTACCTTGCTAGATCTAAGTTGGCGAGCCGGGATCCATGGCTGCAGCTTGTGTTTGAGATAACATGGACGTTCCAATGCAAAGATTTGAAAACCAAACCAAGCAGTTTATAAAGAGCTCTTTTTAGGTCTCTCCTAGGCAGAGCGCATGCGCTGCTCTAGGAGGGCCTTTTTGCCATCGGTCTTTACTTTCCAAGCACTGCCCTAGTGCGTGTGGCAGCATCCACCTTGCGGGAGCGAGCAGCCGCGCGCCCCAAGCACAAGTGCAGTGCTTGAAAAGTGAAGACTGCTCTCTTAAGTGTGTGTGCGCGCACACTCGTGTCTCTCTCCTCGCCCACATGTCCCGGCCACTCACTCGCTCCGCCCTCTCAGTCTCCTGTTTTTTGCTTGCGCTTCTTGTTTTAGACATTTGCTTTCAGAGCTTGAACGTGTCTGTTCTCTGGACACTGTAATAAGAGTCTCCTCGCCCACACGTCCCGGCCACTCACTCGGCCCTCCGTCTCCTCTCTTTTTTTTTTTTTTTTTTTTTTTTTATTTATTTATTTTTTTTGCTCGCGCTTCTCTCGCGCTTCTTGTTATAGACCTGCATTTGCTTTCAAAGCTTGAACATGTCTGTTCTCAGGAAACTGTAATAAGAGTTTTTATCCTAATTTTAACGAGGGTCCTGTGCCCCCTTCTGTGCTAATTCACACGATGGAGTCTGCCACAAGCGATACACTGTACATCGCTGTAATTTATGTTTTTAGCAATATGTATCTGAAAGGCTTGGGGCGAAGACTCCAAGACTAACTGGGAATTTTGCAGGTTTGCATGTTTGTATGCCAGGGAATGTATGAAAGCTGCACATTATGCCAACGGAGCTAATGCATGGGTATTCTCAAAGGCTTTATCCCTAGACTGGAGCTCAGCTGGGCGGAATGGAGATCCATGCACATCATTCCAGGCCCTTCTTATTATCTGCTTATTGGCCCCGAAAGCAGGCAGGGCAGAAGCAATGGCCATGCAAAATGTGCCCTTAAAAAACATATCTGGGTTATTAACAGTCGCCATGTCTATTTTTACTGAGGATACGCAAGACCCTTAACCCCCATAATGGAAATGAGACAACCCGGAAACTCATTCCCTGCACCAGGCCGGACTCCAAATGTATGTGTTTGCATAGTGCTCATTACCATTAATTGTGGTGCGAAGAACTGCGGGTGGCAAGTTCTTCGAGAATGACATCACTTGGCAGTTTCCCTTCGGGTCCGCGCTCACGCCCCCAACAAATCTTTGATGATGTTTCACTAATACAGGCCTTTATTTTCTGTCAGTCCATGGCTTGTCTCACGCTTTCAGCAGGGTTTTAACACTCGTGGCTTGCCCTTTCGCTTTATTTCATCTCTGCTTAGATGTGGGACTTGATGACCGGTACCGTCAATGATGCATTCATATATCATTGTTCTGGCCACTAGAATTATACGGCAAGAAAAGGCAAACTGGGTGGTGTAAAGCGACACATTTTGTGACCGTATTACTTCATTATTTTGCCATTTTTACACGTTAACGCTGACAAAACATTGACAAAACTAAATAGCTGACCACCAATTTCAGACCTACTGGATTTGCCAATGCTTGTTTTTTTTTCTTTTCTACTAATCGTACAGAAACTGGTTACACTGATTGTCCATTATGACATTTTTTGGGGAGATACTAGCATGCATCAATACATGTTACTAAATGATGCTGCAGAGAAATGGTACCTGAAATTTTACATACAGTAGTTTTACAGTAGTTTAGCGAAATGTTTTTTTTTTTTTTTTAATTTCCTGCTTTTATTTTTCTATGAACATTTAATTTTGAAAGCAAATAATCCTCAATCTTGCTTTCAAGCTTCTGAAAATATTTAAATCCAATCGGAGAGCATTCTGGGAGCATTATACATAGCCTCAAATTGCTAAATTTTGAAAACGTGTGTACACCACTGTCAGTAGTGCAGTCATAGCGTATATTTACATGGAGTGCTCAGCCTAATAATAAAGGCTTTGGATTAATGAACCATAAATACAAGTTTGAACAGCATTAACATATGGAAAAAATATTGCCTTAATTGCAGACAGTGCCCTTCCCTGATCCATAATGTAGTACTGCAGACTGGCAACCAAAGGGTTTGTGCTGCAGGGGGTTGGGCCTAGGACAAAATACACATCCAAACGTGTTGCCCTTGACCCAAAACCGTATGTCCTGGGCTATAGGAATTCCGCATCCCTGCTGAAAAGGCCTTCACTCATTGCGACCATGAGGTAGTTCCCATTGTCCAGGAACCATTATAAACTATTTAGCATTTGGACTTTCACTTTGAAGACCAACTAGAGCAGTGACTGATCTCCCCTTGAACTGTATCTCTGTCCAAGACGGTTTCACGGCCCACTGCATAATACTGTTTTGTTCCTCGGTTTAACAGCCTGTATTACAAATGGGTAAATGAATGCCTATTCTTTTTAAAAGATTGACCTCTAACTGAGTGTGTTTTATCACTTTGGTGCTATTTCTGAGTTCCAAATCTTCTACGTCTGTTTGCTATGTACGTGCAGTTGTAAACAGTAGTACCGGTCGTGGTTACTACCCAGTAACCACTCACAATGACAGGACCTAGATAGAAGACATGAAGGCAGATTACCCCAATACATTTGAGTTCACTGGAAATCTGAAAGTGTTATTTCAAAAATTTGATGGCGTTCACATTCGAGCAGTAGCTAAAAAAGTTCATTGAATTGTTTAGTTGTGAAGTGGAGAAATGGAGCCTCTTGAAGTGTGGACCTAGTGATGTGAAAGGGACATTCTAACATCAGGTTCTTAACATTAAGCTATTGTAAACTTTCTAGAATTTACATAAGTTTTGCGTATTTCTGCATCTCAAGCCATACATTCTTTGCATCCAGGAGAACAGCCGGTGGGGAATCCTTGAGTGTGTACTCTATCTAGGACCTCTGGCCAAGCTGGTGTTCTATTTGTGTTTTGCCTGGGGGAAAAAACTGCTGTTCAGAGTAACCTAGTACCCAAAAAATAGTGTGAAGCAATGGAACTGATTTTTCTTTCAGCAACAAAATGGAGTGAGCAGAGGAACACATGGTTGTATCTTTTTCGTTCCAAAGCATATGACCTTTTTTGTGGTCTAAGAATGGGGCAAGCAAGACTAGGTTGTTGTGTGTGCAATATTAAGTGACTCTCCGAAGAATTAGAAAATGGCTTCTTCTGTCACTCATCAGACTCTGGGGGCAAAATGTTGTCAATTACTATTTTATTACTGAGAAGCTGAGAAACCTATACAGGGGTTCAAGTGTAATTGTTTGGTTATCCTATGGTGTCTTTATCCTCCATACTTTCTTATTGTCGTCTCCGTGCTTAGAAATGGATAAGGAATGCAGAAGGTTAAACTAATGGTGTCTAAGTTTGAAAAATTAAGTTTGTTTCTTGTAAGTATTTCTCAATTTGGAAGAACTTGGAGTACAGCATTTGAGCACCAGTATTACTGTTCAGCGTTAGCTGGAGTAGTATTACAGCATTACCATGTTAACCAAACGTCTTACTGAGAAAGTGCCAGACTGTAGTCTCTGTAACCCTCCCCTCAAGTTGTGGACAACCGACTGAGTCCTGCTTATCACAGGAGAGCTCGCAAGAATGAAACCTAGTAAAATGTTTTCTGCGAATGGTTGTTAACTATAATGAATAGCCAACTTAAAATGCTGGCTTTCATTCCATACGGAGACAGCAGTCCTTAATATTCAACTAAGTTGCTTTACTGTTGCAAGACAAGTGTTACCTTTTCTTAAATAACAAATATGTGTGAGACAGCCTAAGTTTTCATAATTTATGACATACAAGTCATTTTTGTAGTCTTGCTACAGAAATTTGCTACATGTTACAAGCCACACAGTATTCTGTACTTTCCAACCTGCTCAATGCTGTTTATTTAAATGGGTTCCCTGTCCGTTTCAGTGTTGTGCTTTGGATTTAGTGGTTTCCTCCCTCTCCTGTGTCTACCCCCACCCGAGTCATAGATCTCTCACCATGCTTTTTGAATGGATGTGTTGGATTGGATGGTAACTTAACTGAAGTGAGAGGACTATTGTTTCTCTGTGCAGCTTTTACACATCATTTGTCTTTTAGCACTCCATGAGTCTTCTGAATATTTGTCACCTGTCATCTCTTTTCTTTCATCCTCTTGTTCTATATCCATCCTTCCTTTGTCATCTTCTGAATTGTTTTTAATGCCACTGTCCCACTCTTGCGCCATGGTGGTAGTCCACTATTGGCTTTGCTAGTGCTGGAGGCCATTAAATTCCTTAAAGATTGACAAAGTAAATAACGAAGATCAGCCATATTTAAAATACAGGAACCAATCTTTTCTATACTTTTAAGATGGCCACCATGTGAAGCAACATGCGTTGTCGACACAGGCAACACAGCAGCCACCTAAAAGTTATAGGGGGAAATAAACGGTGTTTTAATTACTTACAAAATGACCACTGTGTTGCATGACATAATACAATACATATGATGCACTCCAACGAATAGAGAATCTGTAGCGCGTGTGCCTTTCATAAACTGAGGTAACGAGTGCAATCCCTAGGACTTTTTTCCCCCTAAAATTGCTTTGCGTTTTTTACAAAGTCTCTCCAAATCGAGCTACCACTTATGACAACTTTCATCATTCTTTTGTTCCTGTATGGGAAGTTTGCCAAAACTGGCCATGCCGATGGGCCCTAGTTCATTTCCACCATCCTCATCAGGTGGGGTAGAGGATTGGTCTGTACCCCCATCAAATGGGTGGTCAATAGATCTACAAGGCTATCGGATGAAGGACGAGTGTAGCAAAAGGATTGCACCTATTTAGTACACCAGTAATTTTCGCGGTTGATCACCCAGTTTTTAGAATACTATGGTGAGTGAGTCTCACCCAGCTCCTGCGCAGCTTGTGTAAGAGGCTCTAGGCTGGTTGCATGTGCGCACATGTGTGGGCTGCACATGTGCGTCTACTGTTGGGTGAAGCTTAGTATCTGCGCACAAGTAGCCAGATGGGGAATATATAGACAAGACATTTTATAGCACAAGAACATGCACTGCATTACATAAATAATGTGCAATATGCGATGAGATCCGCGCTTGCAATACATTCTTAGTGACTGTATATCATCGGCGTTAAACCACACAACTCTATTGCGTATTAGCCCAAAAAGCCTAGCCATTTGCCCCACACTCGCTCATACTTGGTTGGGCATCCCCGTGCCTCTTACACCGGCTTTTCATGCGCGACACAGAAATCCAACCCTCTGCACCACCGGGGTACTGTAGGGGGGACGTGGCCCTTTCATCTGGTTGCTATGTCTCTTCTGTCCACCTATGAGCTCAAGAATGCTTAATCAGCTTGGGAGCCTCCTATGCCTTTCATCACCACCTGGAGCAGGACCAGTGGAGTGAGTGGGACCTTCGACCCCTGAACCCCACTTAGTTCACTAACCTCATCCGCCCAATATTTTGTTAGTGCTGTGCAGGGCCACACCATGTGATAAGTCTGCGGGCGTCTCCGCACATCGTGGACAACTTAGATTCTGGAAATATCCCGCTCGGTGCAGCCTGGTTGGTGTGAGATATACGTGGTGGAGATATTAGATTTGGATCAACTTCAACCTGGCTGAAATAGTGATCACACGGGCCATAAGGGCATCCCGACAATCTTCGTCATCTAGGGGCCTCAACTATCGCTCCTAGCGAGTCTGCAGCTAAGCTAGTGTGATAAGGGAATTGTTAACGAGGGACTTTTAGATCTAGGTCACCTCCCCCCTTTTCCCAGGTCCCCCAGAGGAGTTTTGCTTTCAATGGGCTGAATTTGGGAAGGGAGATACCCACAGGTATCTCCCTCCCCAAGGCTAGCATGCCGGAGCTGTAAGTATTTATAAAAATGGAGTGGAGTTGAGAGTATAGACCCTGTAAGTCCTAAAAGGTGCGCAGCTGACCCTCCTGACTAAACATCACCGATCTGTGTAATGACAATAAGATCCCACTTTTGGGACCAATTCAGCACACCCACCTTCTCCACCCATGTACCATGCCACAAAGGTATCTGGAGTGTGAGTTTAGCGTTCCAGCAGGGGTAGGGCAGCGCTGAGCACCAAGCAGGGAATACCGTTCTAGTCCCTGCTGAGATACAGTGGAGGATTGGCGACCCATAGAGCATTGCTTTGGATACGTTTGATTCCAGGCTCCCCAATTCTAGCTGGTAGGCCGGGTCCGACCATCCCCTGGAGAACCAATCCTTGGTCACTAGGCGGCGTGTTGCAATATAGTAAGGGAAGAAGTTGCTCATCCCACCTTCATATTTGGCTTTTTGGCAGAGCCATCTGCGGTCCTGAGTTACCCCAGAGAAATCATGTGGTCAATTTTGTCTAAGGCATTAAACCAGTGGCATGGGAGATGAGGCAGATTTTGCAGTACATAGAGTAATCGAGGGAGTATAATCATCTAGTACAAGGCAATTTTTCCCAGCAGGTTCAAGTGGATAGCTTGCCATTTACGGAGGTCCTCTTTGGTCTTCTTTAGAGGGGCAAAGTTGAGCGACCAAGGGAGTTCTGGGTGAATTGCCACCCAGATCCCCGGTAGTGAAAGCTGAGGCATTTGATTGGGATATGCAATTGCCATGCCACACACTCACCAGAATCAATTTGACAGAGTTGAGTCTTAGACCTGACGCTTCCCCAAAAAGTTTCAAGATATGAAGACAACGGGGACTCGTACGAGCGGGGTCTGCCATGAACAAAACGTCATCCGCATAGAGGGCGATGCGCTCTTTATGGGAGGCCTTCCAGCACCATCCCTGGATTTGGGCATCGCATCTGAATAATCGGGCTAGCAGTTCTATCGCTAGAGTGAAAGGAAGGGGGGATAGGGGGCAGCATTGTCTCATTCCTTGACAGATGGGGCGGTCCTCCGTGAGGCCCCCATTGTTCAAGACTCGAGCCAACGGTTTGGAGTATAGCACTCATACAAGCCTTGTAAAGCATGGTCCGAAGCCTGCTCGGGCCAGCACAGGTTCCAAGTATCGCCAGTCCACTGTATCAAAGACTTTCTCAGTCTGTCAGCAGCAAAGCAAGGTGTGGTGGAAGGAGAGGACGATGAGCAAGTGCCATGTGAAGATGCCCAGGCAATGCCTCGTGCTACAAGCCAAACCTGGTGAGAGCTACACAGGTTAGCCCAAAGGAACTGGTTTGCTAGGTTTCCTTGGGTGCTGGCTGAGCTAGGGTCAAATTCAACTAGGCACGTTGCACACAAAAAAATGAGAAATTTAATATGTCCATGTTACATTTTGGGCTGTTACCTGTCGTGTACACTTGACCTATCCACCCAATAGAAGTACCAGGAAGCTTAGGGTAACACAGAATAGTAGAACAAGTGTTATAACCATTTTGTCTTTTATGCATTTCTGCCTTCCAAATGTAAGACCGTGTGTAACAAAAATAACAAAAAAAACATTTTGAACAATGCTCTCCAATTCACATGCTAATATGGGTACCCACAAATTCATAGATGCACTAATAACCAATGCTTCTAAACTCCATATCCTGTTCCCATTTTAGAAATACATAAGTTTTCTTAATACCTATTTTTCATTCTTTATATTTTACCAAATGTAATTACTATATACGCGGTACTCAATGAAACTGTTGCAAGGTGCAACTCGGTTATTGGCTCTGGGTACCTCAAGTTCTCGGTAGACCTTCACGCCTCCTATATCCCCACAACCAGAAGGGTCCCACAGATGTAACAGTATATTGCTTTCAAAAATCTGCCATAGTTAGAAGGTACATGTGCAAATGTAGACACAAATGGCAGGTTTTTTTTCTCAACTGAATTTCAATCCTTTTTAGGTCTCTGGACCATCCGGTCGGCAGACCGGAAGTCCGGCGATTTAATGACTTGGAAAAGAGGGGCTTGCACCCGCCCCTCTTCTCCCCTGTTCTCCATTGGCTGGCCTCTTGAATGCTGGCCAGCCACCGGAGAACAGGTCAGTCACTCCGTTGAAGGCCCGTCTTTTTCGGATCGGGGGGCGTGTTTTTTAAAGAAAGTCTCATTCTCTCCTCCAGCCAATGGCTGGAGGAGAGAAAAGACAAACACGCCCCCGAATCCGAAAAGGACGCTGCGTTTCTCCGAGGCATTTTTGCTCTGCCTCGGAGAAAGGCAGTGGTGTGCCTTTTGCTCTGCCAAATGTCTGCGCACAGGATGTGACTACGGCGCTATTGTTCTCTTTTTTCAGATTTAAATAGCGCGAACCGGGTCCAAGGGCATTCAAGCATTTTCTCTCGTCGTAAATTGTCCGCGCTTTTAAAGAAGAAAAGTAAAACCTTTTTTTTTTCTAAGAGATTTCGTCCCCCTACACGGTGTGCTGCGCTAGCCCCATAAAAGGAAGCTCTAAATTACATTTGAAGGCTGATGGTACAAACATTTCTTTATTGCTCTGCTGTTAGCTCATTGTTGTGATACTGTATTTGTGCGGCCCTTCACGGGTGTTCAGGTCCGTCATAAAAAGGATACGCGGGGCAGGGGGTGATAAAGGCAGCTCATTAGAGTAGCGGTATGAATAGGTATGTTTGTTTGAGTTTTACTACATCACGAACATGCTGGTTCACAGCTGCTGCGGGGCGCCATGAGACATAGCTGACAAAACGATAAGCAAGGCAGCCGCAACGGACAAGTGAGCAACGGGCGTCAGAGGCTGCGAGCAGGGCAGTGGCAGGACTCAGGAGGACATGGAACCGGGCAGTGACGTTAGAGCATGCGCGAGCAGGAGGCTTGGAGGATGCGAAACGGTCGGTCAGTGATGTGTGTGAGGGCACTCTAGTGGGGCAGTGATATGATGGCTCGTGACCAGGACAGTGAACTGAGGGCCTTGAGTCAGGCAGTTAAATTGAGGACTCGTAAGGTGAGGGCACGTGAGAGCAGCAGGCATTAGAGGGTGCTAGACAGGCAGAGGCAGTGGTGTGACAGCGTGTAAGCTGTCCGTGGTGTGAGGGCATGAACGAGATCGGGAGTGATGCGAGAGCACGCGCAGTCTTGGACATGATGTGAAGGCCCCTGCGAGCAACACCCGTCAAATATTGATCTGAGTCCATCCGCGAACCGGACAGTGATGTGAGGGCACTAGTTAGGAGGGGGCGAGAGCCGGGCATTGATGAAGGGCACACGAGTGCCTGGCAGCGGTGTGAGGGCTCGCACCTCGGTTTAAGGAAAAGTCTAAATATTGCAGTTGTGCAAAGTAGTCACGAGGTGGCGACGCCACTTAGCGGTATCGTGTTTCGTTCCTGTGTCTCTGCTCACATCACCCTAATGCTCTGAATGCCCGCAAAGCAGCTGCCAGCCTGGATCATAGGAGTGCATAATACATTGGTGAGCAAACGCTTTGGAAGAAAGCCAACAACCAACCCAAAGAACGAAGCTGCTGCTCTGTGAGTGCACGAGCAACAAGCATTTTTCATTTATACGACACCACAAGACAGGGGTTACGGTGCGGCAGCCAAGCAGATCACAAGAAAAAAACGAAAATAAACACGGGGGATGCGAACAGCTGGTGCTGCCACTTCATACGTGGGGTGAGGGAGGGAGGGCAGGAGCCCGAGGCTGCAGAGGGACAGAGAGAGGCAGGAGCAGCTTTTAAGGCGTATCGATCTGTCCCCTGAGGCCACATACATAGGGCACATACACGTACCTTGGAAGTACAAATAGTGGCGGGCTGGCGCAGGCTAACTCAGGCGGTGGGCTGGCGCAGGCTAACTTGGGCGGTGGAGTCCTGTATCCCTGGAAATGCCAAACGGGAAGGAGTCTTCAAACGTGGTGGTCCGTAGTGCAGGCAAATAGGAAAACAAGCATTTACAATGCAACGGTCTCGGCATTGTTAAAGTTAGAGCTATTGGCATTGCTCATGACAATGCCGTTTCGTTAAATGTTTTAAAAACAAAAACATAAACAAAAATGTCATGAGCAATGCCAATAGCTCTAACTTTACCAATGCCGAGACCATTGCATTGTAAATGCTTGTTTTTATTTCAACTGTTACTTTCTATAGGTAAACCTTGAATGATCTACACATATGACCCCTTGCTGGATTCAGAATGTTGTCTTTTTCAAAAATGTATAGCTTTCCCGGGATTCATTATTGGCTTCATACCTATTTCTACCACCAACTAGAAGCACAAAAAATAGGAATAATAGGCTCTGTCCCAGTAAAATGCCAACACTGGCAGCAAAAGGGTCACCTTTATTTGAACTGAATATTACGTGAGCATTGATGTATATTGTCCAACTGAAAGTGCTGTTTACTGAGATTCAATAAAATTCTGTTAAGAAAAAATAACTAGTATCCAACGCTCGTGTTCAAGTAGTACTCAGTCAAATTGACTGTTAAATGTGAGATTATAATATAATCTTAATTTTAATGTTTATTTTGAAATATAGGGTGCACTGGTCATTTCAGAGATTTCTAGAAGGAGCTGTTCTTGCTGGTTATGTGACTACTGCTCTCCTTAGTTGCGGATTGCTTGCTACAAATAAACTGCAGCTGCACCCCTGTATGAGTTTCTAATTTTCTTTGCTTGCTATCCTTCTACCACAATGTCGTCGCAACTTTGATGTTAAAAAGGTGCAGACTGGCCACCAGGTATATGTCCTGCTTCTTAATACATTTCAGAGCCTTTTGTAGAAGTATATATGGACTTATGGTTTTCGTATTGCCAGAAAATCCATAATTTAAACTGAGCACGCGTGGACGTCACCAGAGCAGCTAAACTTCTGTTACTTATCTGTGAACATACATCCGGCTAGTTGTTGGCTCTTGTTGGGCTCTGTGGCGGGGTCTTTGCACCTCTTTTGTTTCCCAGAGTAAACTACTAGTATACACCTTTTTTATTGAATGAAAAACGACGTAGAGTAAAATATCATGCCTCTAATAAAACGAAGATTCTTTTTTTCCATCGGTTTCCAAGGAAATCTGCTACTTTACCAATGTTATTTAGGGACTGCAATAACAAAAAAACTACTTTGCAATGTTATTTTTTTCATTATTTTAATTGCAAATTAACCTAAAATGGCTTCAGGTAAACAGTGAGACCAAGGTAATACTGGGGCAAGTTTTCAATATAAGCAATAGGATACAATGGCTGAGGTTACGCTTGGGTTCATATGGATAACATTAGCTGTTAGAATTTGAGCTTGCAAATGTCGTAGGGAATGAGTTTGGACCAGAGAAGAAGAGCAGAGGTTTGTTTGTTTGCTATGTTTTATGTTTTTAACTTGGTAATTTGCAATGAGTTGGGAGTTTGAGGCAAAGGTGTTAGTGAGAAAGTTTACTCTTAAACTGTTGGAATTGATGGAGAACGTTGGTTCACATAACCTGCCTATGTCCACTATTGATGAGGAAAAGGTTTATCCCCCTTTCCTCATGGTGCTACCCATCCTAGAAGTCTTTCTGGTTAACTTGCACACCATATCTAATTTTGTATGTTTCTGTAGCAATTTTAAATCTGTGACATCAACTGAGCAACTCGTATACATATTTTTGTTGTGTTTAAAAAAAAAAAAAAAAATTAAATCTATTTTGTGCATCCCTGGACAAACCACCCTATAGGGGTTCTTGTGTTTGTCTTTACTTTTTTAGTAAACCAATGGTTTTTTTCTGCCTCCCAACACAAGAACAAATGGAAAGGCCAGCTGCTAACCATATTTTTATATCTAGCCTGGATATACAAAGCTTTTTATTGTCTGGCAGACCTTTTGTTACCACTTCTTTAAAATATACATAGTGTGTGTGGTCTTTGGCTCTGACTAGAGGAGCATTTCTCTTACCTCATGCTATTGATTACACATAGTAACCAAATTTATTTCTGGCTTCTTCTGTATGCTTTACATGCAATTCAACTGTTATCACCAATACCGCCATCAATACTACAGTGCTTTAGACTATCAGTTATTTGTAGGAGTTTCATGGAATTTGGAGATTTCCATGCATTTATAACTTTTTCCGTAGTCGAACATTGCAACCATCCATGTTTTGATAATTTAAGTGGGTAAAAACTTTTAAGCTTGGGAAAGATGAACACTGTGTACATCGTGTAGAATTGGCACCCAAATGCAATGTAAATGTCAGCATGTTTGGGTATGGCACCTGTTTTCAATTGCATATTAGAATCCGTTTCAATGCATACATATTGTGTTAATGTCAGTTTGTTTAGTTGAGAGAGAGAGATATAGATGGCTTGCATAAATTATGAACCCCAGGTAATTACCGGCATTATTGACTTTTTGAAATGTTGTTGGCTTTAGTCCATTTTTCTTGTAAGCCATAATATTGTGGACTTTGTAGTTCCATCTTTCACTACATCACAATTGCATCTTGTGCTTGGCTTGATAGCCTAAAGTTATACTATACTACTTGAGAACTGACATAGAAAATGGGCTATTAAAGGCTAGGGCCACAACTGAAAGTAAATCATGTTGGTTTCCACATATAATATTAATGTTACTGTAGTCGGAGCTTACTAGGCATGATTTTGAAATGTGGAAGCAACCCTACAGCTGAGTCGGTCTAGCTGTACCATGCAGCAGGTTCCGACCTGCCTGAAGTATAGTGGTCACAATGACCACCCGTGAAGGAAAGGGATTCTTTGCGTATATTTACAAGGACTTAGTCTGGTATAAGCAAGGCAGATATTGTCACCAAAGCCAATTCTGCCCTTCACACTTATCCTCATTTAACTGTACTGCTGTATGAATTTTTATGGCCAATCATGAAGAGTTCTGCTGTTGCATTTAGGCAAAAACTTGACTGTCTGTACCATGTTTATGGTTTTTATTTTGTAGCAAACCTAGCTCTTATCCTCTGACTAAAAAAAAGTGCAAGGGCATCAGCCTGTCAAATTTGAAAATGTATTAACCGCTCATAAATGAAATGGTAACATAACAATACTAGCACAGTTGGGACCGACTTCTAATGCCATTCAAAGATTTCAAGACGTCCTTCTGTTTGAGTGTGGGAATTTCGTTCAGCAGGAGGAGACTGTAAGCAGGATAGCTGTCCCGACCAGCTCAAAAAGAGAACCAGGGAAACCGCACTAAACAGTATTTGAATTCCAGGAGATAATGGCACATTTTTATACCGGACTCTAGGGTGCAAAATGAAAAAATAATCAAAGTTCCCATCTCGTAAAGGAGACTGCTAGATGTGTGAATACAAGTAACCAGTACAGATCTGCAACAAAAAACACTAATGCAAACAGTGTGTTACATAGCAGTCTACTTTTCATAGTGATTCACCACACAGTCCTCCACTTTATTCCAAACAGACTTTTATTGTCTCTCGGATGGTTACTTGTTATATTCCCACCACCAGCCTTGTACACAAACTGGTAATCTCAATGACCACTTTGAAGTTCATTCTCACTTCTCCTTGATACTCCATCCTTCAAGAAGACAAAACAGTAAGTCAGTCTTTTTCCTAGGAAGTATCAGGTATGGAACTCTGTTCCAACAGCTATCCGGAAGACTTCAGCCTACACCACTGTAAAAAAAAATATATATATATATATATATATATATATATATATATATTACCTACTGGCGGTCGCCAGTAGGTAGTTATAGTTAGGACCACGTTTCCATAGGAAAACCTCAACATTCTATTTTGAATAACTTTGGCGCCGGTCGACGAATCCTCTCGAATTTCTCAAAATAGGTGGGGCGCTACGCTCCGCTCCTACCCTGAAAGTCTCGGGGGGATCCGTCAAGCGGGGGCTGAGATAAAAGGGGGGTCCCAAAACGCGTTTTTCCCATGCATTTTTCCATAGGACCTTTAGAACGAGCTACAGCCCGAACGGCTGAACAGAATTACTCAAAATTTGGCAGAGAGGTAGTCCCTAGGTCAAGGAAGTGCCTTTTGTAGGTTTGGTGTAAATCTGTTCAGTAGATTCTGAGAAAATAGCCTTTAAATCAATATATATATCTGAGCCCGCTTACGGTACGCTTACCGTACGCTTACGGTAAGCGTACGGTGGCGTGCGCGAGCGCGATTCTGATTGGCTCTTAGATCTTAGTAAACATTCGAATCGGCCGAAACCAGGAAGCGGCGGCCGCCATTTTGTGTATTTCACTCTGAAAAAAAAGAGTGAAAACAAGGAAAGGGGGCAATGAGGAGAGTTACAGACCCCCTAACATTTGTAAGGGGGTCAAAGAAGGACAGAAAAGTACAAAGAAAACATTTATTGATTTTAAAAAAAATCACGGGGTACGCGTACGGTAAGCTTACGGTAAGCGTACGGTAGGAAAAAAAAAAAAAAATGAAAATCAGATTTAAGTGTTTAGATATTAGGGGGCTCTAAAAAGAGCCGTTGTGTTTATGAAATGATTTTTTAGTGGTACCTACAAGTAAGTACCGATGCAGAGTCTAAGGTTCAAGAGGAAGACTCTGTTCCCTTCATCATTGAAGTGCACACCATCTCCTCTATAAATGTCTTGCATGTCATAACGCAAGTTGTTGTGGTAAATGGCACCCATACCATAGTCACGGAGGAAAGCAGAAACAGATTTGTTGACGTGCTTTCTTGCTTTGTCATCGCACCGCGTGCCCACCGTGCGTGCACGGCACTAACTGCGTAAAGTGGGCGCGCGGTGCGCGTAGCGCACCGCGTGCTCACTGTGCGCGCACGGTGCGCGAAGCGCACCGTGCGCGCACGGAACGAACTGCGTTAAGTGGGCGCGCACGCCACGAATGGCGTAAAGTAACTTAGCATTTAAAAAACCGTACAAATTCACTGAAAAAACCATAGGTTTCACACACGTTATAGTTAGGAATTAGCATTTAAAAAACCTTGCAAATTCACTGAAAAAACCATAGGTTTCACACATGTTATTGTTAGCGGAAATTTTACTGATAAACCAATGAAATTCCCCCGTTATAGTTAGTGCAGGCAACTATAACTCACGCGACCGCAATTTTCTGCTGATGACATATGTGTCTTTATGAAAAAAAAATATTTGTAATATATGTATAGCTAAAAATGTATGGAAGAAGACATGGGCAAATAAGTGTCTAAATACAGTATTAGCATCAGCAGAGGATTGCGGTCGCGTGAGTTATAGTTGCCTGCACTAACTATAACGGGGGAATATATATATATATATATATATCAACTCCCTACAATCACAAAAGCACTTTTGTGAAGAAACCATAAACCTACCACAGTGGTCCCAGTACAATCCCACACAACTTTTACCACTGCTATGATCTATGCACATCTGTGTATAATGATCACTCATAAGCTGCTTCTTTTTGCACTGCATGGGTTTAGTCTTATGTTTACATATTATATGCAACATTACTATTGCAATTTGACTCTATGTAAAGGATTTTTTTACTTACTGTGTTTTGCCTGCGCCATATAAGACTGCATATGAATAAATAGCAAGAGTGTGCTTCTGCCATTAAAACTGTGAAGCTTTTCGCTTATCTTATTTATGACTTCAGACTTTGCAACGACAGGCCCCTTAGAAACCATAAAAAAATAAATTCTGGTAAGGGTAACTCTTAGTCTGCAATTACACGTGTAATTGTTCTTTCATGACCTTAATCCCTTTGTGGATCTTGTGGGTGGTGAAGTGGCTAAAGAATGCTGTAATTTTAGTTCAGACTTTCTGCAATGACAATTGTAAGAAGTACAAGTCTCTTGGGGAAAGTAGCATTAGCAAAGCTAATAGGTCTTGCCTTTGGGACCTACTAACTTTGCCAATGATTTTTGTCGCTGCTGAACAAGATTGCGTTAGTCTCCCCCAAGTGCTTTTTTACCAAAGTGTGGGCGAAAAGAACACTGCAAGAAAGTGGGCAGCTGCAAGTGGGAGAGCAAACACAGGGCATGGGGTAATTTTGTGGGAGAGAGGAAGAGAAAATAAAGAGGGAGAGAAAGATGGAAAACACGCAGTGTGATGGAGTGCTGAACTAAAAAGTTAGCAAGTCCGCCATCAAGAAGATGGTGAAGAGGCTATTTATAAAGTTTTGTATAGCGCGAACATGACTGGCGGGTATCGGAACGCTTCACAATTAGGATAGTTAGGGTATAGAATGGGAAGGAAAGCATTACTTGAATATGCACAACACGAACATGATCAGAGTGTAGCACAATTAGGGTAGGACGGACACAGTACAGGCGAAAGAACATTCAATACATTTGAGCATAGCAGGCGAACGCTGGATTATACTAGTTGTCAAACGGGGGCAGTAAATAAGCTGTTGGTCCAGGGCCGTTTAAGGCAAAAATGTAGACATTAGGATTTTTTTTTACTTCCTTTTTTAACGGAGCGGTAGAAGAAATTTGTCAGACTTCCGGTGGAAGAGTTCCAGATCTTAAGTGCAGCGCCTAAGAAGGCTCTGTGGCTCTTCTTTTTGTTGAAGAGCTGTGGTTTCAGGAGTAATGCATGTGCACTTCGGGACTGTCTGCAACCATCAGATAGTTCTAACTTTTGAGCCACATGAAAGGGAGTCTTGAGATGGATGGCTGTGTGTGTCATGCAGGCTATCTTTAACTGTATTCTTGCTTCATATGAGAGCCAGTTTAGGGATTTGAGGGCTGGGGAGATGTGATTGTTTCTTTTTGTACCCGTAATCAGTCTGGCTGCAGCATTAATGGAGGCTCTTAGTGGGGCCAAGTTTATATTTGGGAAGTGCCCAGAGGGTGGAGCTACCATAATCTAGCCTAGGCAGTAAAAGAGCTTGTACCGCCGTCTTGAATTCCTACTGTGGAAGGAATGGTTCGAAATGTATTAGTAAGCTCAAATGGTGTTTAGCACCCTTGCATACCATTGCTAATATGGTTCTGCATGTTAAAGTGTTTATCTAGTGTGATTCCGAGGGATTTTGCAGATTCAATTATGTGGGGAATGCAGTTGAAGGCTGTAAGGTATTTCAGCCAGTGGTCGATCTTGGGAGTGTGATTAGGCGCAGGCATTCTGCTTTGGAGGTGTTGAGCATGAGGTGGTCATCAGTTAGCCAGTTTTAAGTATTCGTCAAGGTAGTGTTGAGTTAACCCCTTCAGTGCCCATGACGAGCTGGACTCGTCATGGGCTGCGGTGGCGCTGTGCCCATGACGAGTCCAGCTCGTCATGGACTCCGCCCGCTAATGCAAAGCGCGGCACTGGGCGGGGAAAGGGGCGGGCATGCAAGGGGTTAAATGAAGTCTTCAGGGGAGGTGATTTTCAAATAAAGTTGATTGTCCGCATACATATGGAAGAGAATGTTAGCTGAGTTCAGTTTGCTTGCCAACTGTTCCAGGAATACATTGAAGAGTATTGGTGATAGGACGGACCCCTGTGGAACCTCCAGAGATACTCAAGAGGGCTGGGATAGGGATTGATTCACCTTGACTCTTTGTGGTCTGTTGTGGAGGAAGGAAGTAAACCATTGCAATACTGGACCTGTTAAGCCCATCCTGTGTTCTAGAATGGATAAGAGGTTATCGTGGTTACGTGTCAAAAGCGAAAGAAAGGTCAAGGAGAATCAGGAGGCATGATTCGTTTTGGTCTAGAATTTTT
Source organism: Triturus cristatus (assembly GCF_964204655.1). Lineage (NCBI taxonomy): Eukaryota > Metazoa > Chordata > Amphibia > Caudata > Salamandridae > Triturus > Triturus cristatus. The sequence continues at coordinate 1,078,215,394 of NC_140589.1, read as the reverse complement.
AAAATGTCATCGATAATGTGAGTGAGAGCAGATTCTGTGTTATGACCATTCCGAAAACCAGATTGATGTTGGTCAGGAAGTTGGAAATACTCCACGTGTGCGCAAAGTTGCATCTGCAGACATTGTTCAAGCAGTTTGGCCAGCTGGGGGCTGTTGGAGATAGGACAAAAGTTATTAATATCAGAACTGTCTGCAGTAAGGTTTTTTTTTTTAGAATGGGGGAGACTTGCACTGCTTTTAGGCAGTTGGAGGATCATGCTTTGCAACAGCAAGGCGTTTACAATCATTGTCCCGGGGGGGGGGGGGGGGGGGGGAGGATGGTATCCTTGATATCTTTGAAGCTGGGCGGTGGTAGCGGGTCGCTGAAGTGGTTAGATGGGTTGATAATGAGCGGAGTGTTGTAGCGATCTCTTTCGCTGAGGGAAGTAAATGAGTTCCATGAGGGGTTGTTCTTGGTGCTAACTCTGGAGGAAAAGTGCAGCTCATGGTGGACTGGAGGAGCCGCCCACTTCGAGATTGGGAGAAGAGCCCTCTTTGATTCCAGATCGCTGTTGATGCTTTTTTTGTTTTTGTTTTCTCAGTGAAGAAGGCAGCCAATTTGTCACATGATGGAAGGCCATCACCGGGGTCAGAGCGATTGGGTGTCTTGACCAATTCCTGTTTAACAATTTCAAACCGTTTCTTGGGGCGGTTTTTGGCTCGATTAAGTCTGAGCCAACACCCGCATTGCTTCCTGCCGGGGGTGGTAACATCTTTCCCTGACACAGATTTCTAATGTATATCCTTTCCTGGTGGTGTTCACGTCTCCCCAGGAGGGCAGAAGCCTGTTTGTGAGGACAGTCTGTGTGTGCAACCATAAACAGGCACTGGATATGTTGAGGAACCAAAGTGCAATGACTAAAGTTGCACTTTGACCACCAGTGACATTAAGTTTGATTTAACAATTAAATCTGAATTAATGTAATGATTCTTTTGATACCTTACTGTAACCACTTCAGTAGCCCAATTCAGAAGTTAGCAGGGCTGAGATGTCAGCCTGTAACTCTGCACTCACCAATTGGGCTACTAACCTTTCCACAGTAAAACATGGTAGTTTTTTTTTCTGCTGGAACATGTAAAAGTATGTGTTCCACCTTTTGATATACATCACCCTAGTTTAGAGCTCAACTGTCCTACTATGGGGGTGACTTACATACATCAAAGGGAGGACTAGGCTTTACTATTATCTTAAACAGGCTATGCTCCAAGGGAGAGACTTACTCAAGATTGACCAGAGAAGCCATTGAATAGGAAGCAAGCAAATGAATGTTTAAATATTGTACTGGGTGTTTATGACCGGTTCTTGCTAACCAGATTCAGATTTGGGATTGTACATAGACTTATAAGTTTGCCAGAAATTAATGACTGGTCACGAACGATGCATCTATATCCCTGCGATTACCATAAAGAACAATCCACTTTACATGTTTTTAGTTTGTAGATTTTATGATGGAGCTAGAAAAACGTTGATTGTTCCAATTTTAAAATTTTGGGTGTCTGGCAATGTCGTCCTGCGCTTGTTGCATTAGTGTCTGGAAAATGAACATCTAGTTTGGAGAGTAGTAATGTTTGTAAATAAAAGTGTACTTAATTGCAGGAAAATTATTTTATTATGAAAGTCTGGTCCTATTATGAAATATGAGATAGCAATGAAATGAATTATTTTTTTATATTGGATGATCTTATTTTTATTGTATGTTGTGCTTTTATGATTATTTATGACCGTAATCGAATAAAGCGGTGCTTGACTTGAGTGTCAATAAAATCAGTCAATGGTACGCAATGGGTGAGATGTAAGCCCACAATAGGTCTTTTGGCACCTGTCTGTTAGGCTTGATCTAAAAATGACCAGTTGTTTAGGAAATCAAAAGGTCTTTAGTGGTTGTATGATGTGAAATGCAGCAGTGCTTTGTTTTGGAGGTTCAAAATGAGCTGTTCAAATGTTATTATGGCTAGCAAAGGCCTACAGAAAATAAACTAAATCTCCAAAGAGCACTAATAGTAGTGGTTGAACTTTTTTCTTGTCTCCTAACATAGGGCGTATGAATGTTGTCCATAACTTGCTCATTCAGTGTAAGTTTGCAGCCTTAGAGGTACATATTTGACATACTCTGGATTTAAGATCTTGCTCTTTCACCTAGTTTCAAATTACAGATAATTTTTTTAAAGTGCGTGTACACCTTGACTAGCCTAGTGCCCTTTAAGACATCAGCGGAAATGGTCTTACAGCTCTTTTTTTTGTTCACTATAGACTGCAAGCTAGGAGTAGAACTTAAGGAGAAAGAGAGCAAACCTTGTGACGTAAATGAAAAGAAGTCTGTAAATCGTTTAAGACCATCTCGTGGTCACAAAGCCTTGTCCAGTCGAGATGGCAGCCGTAAATTTGTTGGAAGTCCAGAAAGGATTGTGCCATTAAGGGAAATTCGACATCCGTTCGCTCTGTATGCAGCTGGGGAAAAAAAGAAAGACACTGGAAGTCAGAAAACTCACAATGTTTGTGCACCAACATCTGCCAACGAAGTAAGTGTATTTAAACTTTTTTCAGAAGCAATAAACTTTAGTCGGCCGTTTTGCCTTTTCTCTGGTATTTTGTGCCATCCTATTTTTGTTTAAAGGCTCTTGTACAATGAATTGTTCCCAGGTTAAATAAGGAAAAATATTGTAGATCAACATTTATTATGTTGTTTTACACGTTATCTGTATGGTAGAAAATGGGCTCCTTTGCTGTGTGCCAACTAATGTGGTGATATTTGAAAGTTCATGTGGTAATCTTGTTATTCAGAAAACTCTTCTGTACTACATGCAGTTCTGGTGGGATGAATTGCAAAATGCATTTCTTTTGATAGTGTAAATCAAAAGCGACTTCGAAATGGAAAGGCTAATGATAATTAGTACAATACATCGAGTAAAAAATTACTGTGCAATTAAATAATTCAATAGTAGACTGTAAACAGGTTTGCCTCATGGGATGATTAGTGAAACCAATCACATCTTCGTAGGGGAAGGACTTGGTGTACTATATTAAAGAGATGACGGGGGCGTAGCTTGGACGGCAATGAGGGAAGTTGCCTGCGTCTGCCGCTCCGTTAACCCCTGGGAGCAACCAAACGATATCAGCACCCCAAACCATGCCAAAAGGAAAAAAAAATGATCTCCCCGTTAGGAAAGGCTCGAGGAGAAGAGGGAGTCTGAAGCAAGCACCCGCCAAGGAGCAGAAGCGGGTATTTTCCAAACTCCTATAGTACTGAAGCAGAGCACAAGATGGCGACTCGAAAGTGAAACCACCAACACAAAAGCCTGGAAGGAACAAAAGAGCTACGGCGCCCTTAGTGGCCACAACTCACCGACAAATCCAGTTAGTCCAAGCGGAACCTCCCAGCGCGACACCCCCAACGGCGTACAGGTCACCCGATGAAAGCAGCTCACGACGTTGGCGAGCGCAATTCTCAGGTAGCAACAGCAGTGGATGCGGCGTTGCGGGGCAACGGAGGGGGACGGCGCCGCTAACCTAGCCAAAAAAAGAAGGCGCAAAAAACCGAGGATGCACCCGAAATAAGCCACAATAGACAAGAGCTGGGCACTCGAACCGGACGAAACAAAACCGAAACTAGAACTACCCAGAGGAGGCAGCCATCTTGGATAGGGAAGCAGAGTGGCTCCGAAAACAGTGCGCGGAGGAAGCGAGAGTCTCCAGACAGAGGCGAGCAGGATAGCGGGAGAGTAACAGGCGCCCACAATGAGGGGGAAGAAGCAAGCAAATCTGAACCGCAGCCAACACTTCGCGCACAAGAACAAACGCTGTCACGAGAGAAGAACGAGGAAGGCAGGGAGAAGCGAAACAGGAAGAGCAGTGAGAGTCCAATAACTGTTTTTCTCACTGGAAAGGCAAAAGACACAACAAATCATGCCGCATACCTGAACCCAGGCTCCTACACCAGGTTCAAGCCAGTAGGAACCTTGGCGAGGGACAGTGCGGAGTGGAGGCAAACACGCGCAAACCTCACCAAGGCTCCTCCATACGGGCTCATCAATCGGTACCCTCCTTAGGGGCGGGGAACAGTAAGACCCAAGCTTACACAGGCAACCCTTCCGAAGTGGAGCGAAACGCACATAGGCAGAGGGCGCAGAGGAGAAAACGCTGGGCGATAACGGGTGCATAGAACAAGAGACAGATGTAAAGTGACACGGTTACTGAGGCAAGGAGTAGCACGCCACCATAAACGGAAGCACCAACAGGAGGGGTGGCGCTAACACGGCCATCGCGAAGACACGCCAACCAGGTGAAAGGCCTACCAACACCGGCAGCCACACAAAGTAGAGGTGCGTCAGAGCTCCATCCAGCCCCGCAAGAGTACACAACAAGCTGGTCGAAGACACCCAAACTCACTCAACGTGGACACACACAGGAGCAGAGATACCAACTCACTACGCAAAACCGAGGCAGAAGATTCGAAATACAGCAAGTAAAGAGAGGGTTGTCAACCATGGCGGGAAATGAAGGGAAAATTCAACCACAGACAAAAAAAAAAAACTAGGGAGACACACTAATGGATTCGCCCATCAAGCACAGACCGGATATCAACAGCACTCTTGACATGATTCTGAAAAAACTAGCTGAGGTCCTAGCTAAAACCACGAAACAGACTAGGGATGCAATCCAACTGGAACTGGCAGCTGTTAGGGCGGACATGCACGCGGCTAACAGACTGACGGTGGTAGAGCAGAGAATAAGCGACATAGAGGGCGGGGACCAACAAATAAATAAAGACCTTAATGCCCTAACGAAGACCACAGCAGCCCTTCAGCGTCGGACAGCGGAATTGGAAGACCGGAACAGAAGGGGGAACATAAGAATCCTAGGAGTGCCGGAGGGTGAAGAGGATAAAGCGGGATCCTGCATGACTTTCATTGAGGAAATGATCCCCAAAATTACAAACATTAAATTCGATCGCCCCTGCGAGCTGGACAGAGCATACAGAGTCCCAGCCTTCAAAGCTGCCACTAGAGCGTGCCCTCTGCCAATAATATGCAAGCCACTACGCTCACAACATACAGAGGCCATATTTGGTGTAGCGAGGAAAAACCAAAACATGCAGTCGAATGGCCAGAGGATAATCCTAACACAGGACTGTTCCAAACCTACAGTGGACATAAGAAAAGGATTCCTGGCACTGCGAGAGAAATTGAGGAAGGAGAACATAATATTCTCGTTTGTAGGCCCCACAAGATTCAGAATAAGCGTCAAAGGCAGAACGCATCTCTTCGAGGAACCAAGAGTTAAGCAGATACCTAGATGGCCCAACACAACAAGAGATGGAAACAAACTTAACAGGAGCGAGCAAGAGAAGAGCCTCACCGGGGCTAAGAGTGGAGTAAGCAGGAGGGAAAACAATCGACAAGGGGAATACTCGGGAACTTGCACTGACCTCAGAACAACGACTACCTCAAGACGAAAGGAACTAATAGAACACATGGTTCGGCTTACTCAGGGCGGGTACAGGATCGAACAAGAGTAAGACCAAGAAACAAGATTTACACTCAGCAACCTTGGTACCTACCTCAAATCAACTGATTTGGACTCTGTCTTGATCAATACCTACCACAAGGCGCTGCTGGAAGAGCCTGTACACGATCAAGCGGAACGCCACGACACAGGGAGAAACCAGAACGATATATATCCGTATATCCTTTTTGTCTATATAGATAGGTGATATGTGTAGAGTTCTACGCTGGAAGAAGAGATTAGGGGGACGCATATACGCAAATGCCAATTAATACAATCCTATAATAACACTGGCATACTAAATTACGACTCCCAGGGAGAAGGAATGGAGATCTTGCAGTCGCACGCTCCGCATACGAGGTTTTGTAACGGGGGGGGGGGGGAATTGCCTGTCTTGTCTGTCTTATTTGTATTCTTCGAATCTATCCACTGTCTTCTACACTATCTACATCCTTCGATCTATACACCTACATACAAGAAGCAAAAGGTTGTCAGGAGCTGGGGGGGGGGGGGGCGCAACAGATCCAAAGTGAGGGAGCACAGGTACCATCCACCACTTCAGGTAGGCCAACCAACTAGGAAGGGAGTGCTCATACAGAACGCAGGGATGACAAAGGGGGAGGGCCAAATGGCGATCGCACACTACAACCAATGACCCAAAACATCACAAACTCCCTGACAAGGAACCTGAAGATAGTCTACCTCAATGTAAAAGGCCTCAACCACCCAGTCAAGAGGAAAAAAATACTAGACCACCTAGCTAAGACCAAGGGGGACGTGTTCCTGTTGCAGGAAACCAAGCTCTCCCTCGGACACCAAACTAGTCCAAGCCAGATGGATAGGACAGGTAGCCTGCGCTCTGGCAATAGGTAAGAAACTGGGTGTGATCACCCTGATAAGAACTCCAAACTAAAAATAGAAGATCACGACGAAGCAGGGAGATTACTCATTACGCGCCTGAAAAGGGAGAGGAGAATACCCATGTAGCGAATATCTACGGCCCCAACACAGACAACACCGATTTCTGTGAGGGAGTCTCTAAGAAACTGGAACTTATTCCCCACAACGACCTCCCAGTGGTGACAGGGGACTTCAACAGAGCACTAGACCACACACTAGACAGATAATCACAGTGCCTTTCCCACCCCTCAAATGCACACACCGTACTAAAGAACATCTGCACCAGATTCAACCTCAAAGACCCATGGCGACTACAACACTCGGACACTTGGGACTACACCTTCTACTCCAACCCGCACAACTCCTACAGTAGGATAGACTACATATTAATCACAGGCACACACACTCACTTAATAGAGCACACTGACAGTGCACCTAGATTACTCTCAGACCACTCATGCATCAGCCTACAGCTAAGCCGTCGCCATAACGAAGACATTCCCCGTAGATGGAGGTTTAATAGCGACGTCCTGGCAGACCAAGGCAACAAAACCAAAATTGAAGAGGCCATAACAGAGTATCTGCTACACAATGACACACAGGGCACTGACCCCAAGAACATATGGGACGCACTTAAGGCCACAGTCAGAGGCACGATAATAGATATCCAAGCCAAAATGAACAGAAATGCTAACCAGCACCTGACCCGACTTGAACATGACATCAAAAGGCTGGAGTCGAACCACATCAAAGAACACTTGCACCCTAACAGAACTCACTAAGAAAAAATATGAATACAACGGAATCCTGAGCGAGAGGGCCGGGTTGTGTGTGAACAAATATAAGGCCATCAACCTATGCGAGGCGAATAAGGCGGGAAAGCTCCTAGTCTCCTACCTAAAGCACAAACAAAGACCATTTACCATCTCGTCAATCACCGACTCACATAACGCACACACCAGGCATAAAGAAATCCTAAGAACCTTTCAAGAGTTCTATCAAGAACTGTACAAAAAGATCAGGCATTAGATCAGAAAGGGTGTGCAAGTTATCTAGACCGATTAGACCTCCCAAAGGTAACGAATGAAGAAGCACAGATACGATTAACCTCCCAAAGGTAACGAATGAAGAAGCACAGATACGAGGTAAGGAAATAAGCACGGTGGAGATAGAGATGGTGGTCAAGTCCCTAAAAGAAAACAAAGCACCAGGCCTAGACGGATACAGGGCCACGTTCTACAAAACATTCCTAACACAATTGCAACCAACCATGAAAAAATTGTTCAACCACTGCGCGGGGGAGGGAGTAGTTTCCCAATCCATGTCAGAGGCGCACATAATTGTTATCCCGAAGGAAGGCAAAGACTGACAACTACCCCAAAACTATAGACCCATATCACTAATCAATGTAGACTGCAAAATTTACGCTAAAATCCTTGCCTCAAGACTAAACACTTCTCCCAAGACTAATAAGCAACTCACAGGTAAGGTTTCTAAAGACCCGCATGTCACACGACAACACCAGACTCTTATGCCACCTACTAGAACGCGCCGCAAAAATAGACGAACCTGCGGTGACTATTACACTAGACGCCGAGAAAGCCTTTGACAGGGTATCATGGGACTTCCTAGAACAATGCATGCGGGCATTTAACCTTGGGGAAACCTATATACGGAAAGTAATGGCATTATACGGAGACCCCAGAGCCCGCATTGTAGTTAATGGGTCAGTCTCTGACCCTTTCCCTCTACAGCGTGGAACAAGACAGGGTTGCCCCTTGTCTCCCTCGCTATTCCTGTTGTCCTTTGAACCCCTGATCAGGGATATCAAGGCTAACAAGGAAGTGAGTGGGATCACGATTAACTAGGTCACAGTCAAAATAGCCGCATACGCAGACGACCTTCTCGTAGTGACAGAACGACCCGCGACCTCTATCACGGCCCTCATAGATACCATAGGAACATACTCGATACACTCAGGATACAAACTTAACAAGGACAAGTCGGAGTGCAAACCACTCAACGTCCACACCACTAGGGACACACTGGGAAAATCGGGCATAGCGTGGCAAGCGGGCTTTATCAAATATCCAGGGGTACATTTCGGCAGTGACCTCAAATCCACACTTGACCAGAACGAGAAGCTACTTTTAGAGAAGACAAAGACCTTGCTAGAGTCCTGGTCTCCCAAATTTATATAATGGTGGGGGAGGATTGAAACAGTTAAGATGATGATCACGCCAATGATCAACTATCTGCTGAGAATGCTCCCTCCCATTCTCACTGAAGACTTCCACTGCAAAATAGATAAGATGATTAACCAATTCCTATGGCGGGGTAAAAAAGCGTGAATAAGCTTAAACAAGCATTTGCCATGCAATAGGTCTCGCATTTACGCCTGTTTAAGCTATTGGCATTGTAAATGACAATCTTTTATTTATGTTTTAATAACCAAAACATAAATAAAAGTGATTTTCATTTACAATGGCAATAGCTCAAACTCGCGTAAACGCGAGACCTATTGCATTGCAAATGCATGTTTCCTATATATTAGCGAAACTATGAAATTAATTGCCCATTAGCTTAGGGAAAGTAGAAGATATGGGGTGCTTCAGAAGGCAGCTGGAAGCCTATCTAATCAGGATGAGTGGGCGCTAAACTTAGCGCCCACTCACAAGCCACACCGAAACACACTCGCTCCCCTCCGAGCACACCAATGGAGTAACGTGCAATGTATCTGCAAGTGTGCTTTGCAACGTACATTACCATCTTTAAATTTATCTATCTCATTCTGAATTTATTGCAAGTCCATTAAAAAATAGATTTTTTTTCCATAGTAAAACTTGATTCATCAGGTCGTGGCATGGGGGTCGCACGAAGCATGTCCTCATTGACAGACAATCGAGCACTATCCCTGTCATGGGTTTCTCATATAGTGATGCTTTCTGTCTTTTGCGAATTCATAGTTGTGACCAACCTCTTTTGTTATCTGGATGTCAGTCAGATCTTGTCTATTCCTCCTTTTTTCCTCGCTTACGATGCACCCCTTGTAAACTGACAATGTGGGCGGTTTGTCTGTCAGCAATTCGTTTGCCTTAAGGTAATGACTGGAGAAAGAGATTTTGAAAAGTTTTTATATATTTCAGACCGGAGCTCATCCTCCCCCACAGGCTTTGCCGTTTGTATGCAAATTACCTGTTGTTGCCACTGCATCTTTCTTTGAGTAGTGTGGAAGCAGAATTTGGGATAAATGGTTCTTATCTAGGTTAATTCCCATTGAGATGCTCTGAGCCCAATTCACAAAGTCTTGTAAGAGTATGTACAGGAGTGCTACTAGCGGTGATAGAGGATGACTGAGGTTAAGGAGGGCAGCGTTTTGAAGGTGTTTATCTGTTAGCGAACATTACACCTAACCTCATGGCAATGTCATTTGAGAAGAACAACAGCCATCCACATATGTTCTGCAGAGGTGTGATGGGGTAAACTTTTCTATCTATACAGGATTTACTATTGAAGTGCAACAGAGAGCTAGATGCACCATATAAAATGCTGTGTTGATTAATTATTTTGGAGATAAGAAACAGTGAAACAACCTTTCTAAGTGACATCTACACAAACTCCTTGTATTTATGCCAATAAGGAGGATACTAAAGAAGAGGACCTGAGGAAGGTGGCTACGAATTATTGAAACAACCGAAACATGCTTTGACCGTGTGTGTTCCCTGGTCTAGACACATTGACGGAAGAAGGAAGCTGGGTCTCCTCTCTGTGTCTCCATGAGAACTTCTGGGGATTAATGATTAGTTTGTGGAGTATGTGTTATGATTGACTGGTATGAATGGATGAACAGTTAGGGGTTTGTGGCTTGGATTTTATTCTCTTGCTTAGAAAGCGATAAAATTAGTATTATGGAATATTTGTACTTTCAATGTAAAATTGGGCATGTAGGAAACATCATGTCGAAAGTATGTAGTAATGGAGTTTTGTTTGTTAGAATATAGTGGGTTAGTGAATATGTATTTAATTAATTCTTAGTAAATTGATCGGCCAGCAGGCTCTTTTAGTATACATTGTTCTGTTGTCCCCCGTTCCCAAACCGCCAAATAATTGATTATGGGTACCCTTCATTGAATGGTCCAGGAGTGTTACTACTTCGGTACCGCAAAATGCCTTTTTGAAAATGACCCATAATCGCTAAACCATACCAGGTTTCGACCAATGTTACTCATTTAATATGCTTGTAGTGCACCATTTACCAAGGATGTGGCATAAGGCCAGAGCTGCTGACTTTGGAACTAGGGACCAAGGTTCGAGTCTCAGTGTCAGCTCAACATCCTGTGATTCTGGGCACATCACGTAATCTCCCCATGCATCCCAAAAATGAACTTGTCTTTGTGTAATGTAACTGGTGCTCATGTAAAGCGCTACAATGCCTTCGGGTCCACTTTGCGCTATAGAAGACTGAAACAAAAAATAGATACTTGTATCTTTGTCCCCCCCCTCCAAAATCCTCCTGCCCATGCTTGCCAGAGAGGCAACACCCATTACCCGCTGCACCCTGAACAGCATCAGGACAGTGTACTTTAGTTTGCGCCCCATTGCTGTCCGCCTACTGACACCCCCACATATATCATTGGTAAAAAAAAAAAAGCGACATCGTATCATTGATAAAAATATGGATTGCGAATGGTTTTATATTTCCTAAATGACCGCATTGTGCTGGTCTGTGTGCCAGACTGCTAAAAGTGAAATCAGACTCCCCTAAATCTTGAATTTGGATCGCTCTGCGCAGCTGAAATAACGCGGCCTGAGTGGGTCGAGTCACGCACCCATCCAAGATGTTTACTTTCACTCCGAACCATCGATCCTGGAGCAAAAGGAGATTACAGAAAAGCGCGCCCCGCGCCGATTGTTTTAACCACTATCAAAATGTTGATTTGTGCCTTTGGCACATTCGCCATGTTTGACCGATTCCGGACAGGGCTCCTGGAGTCAGGTTGCACGGGCAGCAAGCACTGATGTCACTGTTCGTGAGTTGGACGGACCAGGATTGGTTTATCAGCTGTGGCTGCGGGTCCCGAGGCATGGACCGTTATCACATTCAAGTACAGCGAGAACAAAAGTTTTAAAAAAATCAATCTGCCACAAAAGACTACAAGGACGGTGAACAAAATGCACCCACACATGCATGTTATAAGCAAGCAGCCGTGAAAGTGATCGCGGTCAAACATCAAAGCGGCCATGAAAGTGAAAGTAATCTCGGTCAAGCGCGGCGCGCGTGCACATGCACTGTAGCTCTAGGCTGGCCTGGTAGCACTTTTTGGAGCCCTCTCAAAAAGTCTCGCCAGACCAGCACATGCGCTGGGTCAGGCGAGACCTAAAAAACTAAGACTAGACAAAAAACTGGGTGGCCTAAACTTAGCAGACTTCAAAACCTTCCAGATCGCATTCCTGGCAAACAGGGGTCCTACTGGCTTTTGCCTAGTCAGGGGTACACGCCAGTAAGGCTAGCAATTGAACGAGCCATCATAAACCATCTAGAACCAATGGCACTCCTCGCAGCCAATAAACACATATATGCTTCCAACCCAATACTCAAACACAAAAAATGCCCTGCTCCAAATAGACAGAAAAATGGAGTACTCCATAAAAAACTCCAAATGGGAATCGCTGTGGGCAAACACCACATTTAAGTACAGGGGGGAACCCCCTTTCCATAGAGACCTGGATGAAGTTTGGAATCTCCTTTCCAGCACAACTGCAAGAAGGAGAAAGGCCCATCACTTTTCACCAAGTTAAAAATGACTCACAACTTACCAGACATAGAGCTATACAACGTCCTAAAAATTAGAACAGCCCTAACAAAAGCAAAACTAGCGAAGCACAAGCCAGTAATCATTCAATACATGACTAATCTCAACAGAATAGGCCACCAGGTATCACATCTCTACAAGCTACTTTGCCCCAGCACAACCAAAATCAACGATAAAGCGGCCTCATATTGGGGGAAAAACAACTTGACGCCACACTCGGTGAAAGAGAACTGCCTCTCCTCTGGGCCTCACCCTTTCGAAACAAAATCTCCCCAGACAAAATTCTGGCTACTATACAAGACCTACTGGACCCTGGCTCGCCTGGCGGCGCTGGGCCTCAGGGAAAATGATCTGTGCTGGAACTGTGACCAGGAAAAGGGACACCTAGCGCACCTGATCTACTACTGCCCCAAAGTTAAAAGATTCTGGGAGGAAATATTTACCTTCATAAATAGGGCACTGGGATGCACACTAAAGCCACAATTCTCTTCCCTCACCACCGCGTACGTTACCGCTGAGTTAGACTCACAACAGGACAGGGACCTGTTAGATCTCCTACTGACAGCGTCTGTAAAAATAGTACTCTCCAAATGGAAAGATTCAGCCAAGGCGACGTTTAAAGGATGGCTCAACTGGGTGACGTACCTCAGAGGCGCCGACAGCACGGCCCTGCGGAACTCATCATGGAGGCCAGATTCCAGGGGTATGTGGGCTTCACTAGACAAATTCGTGGTCCCCTACGAACCCCCGTGAACAGAACTGCAGAGGGCCCACGTAGGTCATAACCTTCTTGTACACTACTCTTTATTCTCTAGCAATTCCCTGTACACGCACTCTTATGCTCTCAACAAGACCGTGGATAGGGGGACAGCCAAACATATATACCATGTACCTGTACTTTTGACAAAGACAGCCAGGGGAATTGCTTGTTGACACTGAATAGCCATTGACTTTGAGAGGTCGAAAGCAGCAAGGAAGAAATCAAAAGGGGGTAAACCCCAAGAAACACGAGCCATCAACACTGGATTCTAATGTCCCCTCAGCATCAAAGTACTCGATCGAATGATAGCAGAATCTAATGGAGCCCCAAAGGTACAACATGAAGATGAAGAACATTACAAGAGGGAAACCCTCCGACCCAGCTTTGACACCAAAAGGCAATCTGGACAGGGCAAGGAGGCGAAGGATAGAGAGCCACCGACGATGAAGAAGAAACAGAATAATGGACACTGTAGGTCGAGCGAAGGCAATTGTGACTAGAAATCAAAATGTGACTCTGTTGCAGAAGAAAACATATTTAGGTGAGTTGTTGGAGGGTTTTTTAATCCAACAAGACCAGCAGGGTTAAAACCTTCTAGGAAGAGCATATGCAGTTCAAGCCTCCACCTACTTCTGATCCACAGGACTGGGAACAGTGAGATCTTCTATGTGGACGAAGGCAGTGTTAAAGACATCACCTTTGAAGAACAAGGTGCATGTGAGAAGGACTGGGAAGACCTCAACACCTTCTCTTTGAAGAAAGGGGTAGACTTGTATCCTTCAAGACCCTTGCCGCCAGGTGACAATACCATTTACAGCTCCCTAATCAAATAGGAAGCCGACACATACAGGGTGCTACTCGAACCAGTGGAGTCCTGCTTCCTTATCCAAACCCTCATGCCATTTGTAGAAAATAATTTGTACCTCCCCATGCTCCTAAGCATCCTAGACCAGAAGAACACTTTTTGAGAGCATGTCTTTGAAGGCAGTGACTTCTTGAGTCGAAGAGAAATGCAAGCAGTCCTCTCAGGATTCTGTGCTTATCAGGGGCAAATCAGTGGCTGTCTCCATCGTTGTGGCTGTAGCCAGGAAGAGAGGTAACAACCCTACATCCACAGGTCCACCTCTGGTCAATGACAGCAAAGGTGTAGAAATGGGGAGCAGAAAAATAGAGGGGGCGGCAGCCCCTCAGTTGAACTGCAAACTCAAGTGCACTCCTTTAAACCGCTGTGGTCCTCAACCGTGAGAGAGGATGGAAGAATTAATGTATAGCACCCCGGTATAAAAAAGAAAGAAGGTGATGACAATCATCCAGAAGAGTAAGATCATTGCAAACACATGCCTCAAATCCGCCCTAAAAGCAGGAGTCACGAGGGGCAGGCAGCTGCACACGGGCCCACATTGTGGCAGCATGTCTGGCTCCAAGTTTCTAGGTTCAAACCAAAAAAAGCAAGCCTGAATCCTAAATATGCCCTTCACTGGGAACCACCTTTGTGGCCCTGCAGGAGATGACGCAGTGCAACAGATGAAAAAGGACAATGAAACAACAAAAGGCAACTGGAGCCATGCTCCACTGCACCAATTAGAAGACCACTGGGCAGAGGGGTTTTCCAGCCAAGCACCTCCCAGATGTATCTCACTCAGCAAGGCAGCATGCCCGGTGCAGCACCTCCATGGAAGTATTCCTTTTTTACAACAACTACTCTTTCAGGGCAGAACAAGGATAAGAGAACAGACTACAAAGAACATGGGGGTCCGCAGCAAAGTTACGCCCACAACACCAGTGGGAATAGAATAGAGGAATGCCTTCAGAAGGAGGAGACGATCACCTCAGACAAGCGAACAATGGTTTTGAATTTGACTGCTAAAATAAAAAAAAAAATTAACCGTGCCTTCAAGAGCAAAGAGATGCACCAAGGAGGGATTATCTCGCTTGCATTAAGAGGTAAATTAACTTCTATTAAAGTTAATCTTTCAGCAAACCAAACCGTGGATACACAAATTTATTTGCGATTCAGTTTGCCTGATTTTAAGTGTGCCCTCAAATGTCATATGAAAACCCCCAGCAGACCTGTCAAGCAGGTCTGGACACTGCAGCAGGATCTGACACAGTGATGAAAACAAGAGGCCTAGAGTGATAGAGGCTGGTGTGGCTGAATGAACAAAAGAAGGGTTCAGGCCTGGGCATTGGCTACATCTGATTGTGACAGGGTAGACCTCTTTGAAGTTAATCAATTCCTTGGTTCCAACCCACAAGTCATCCTGTCAAGAGTACAATACCACCTCCCCAAACTGAAGGCTTTATGTCCCTGTACTGTGAGTAAGTTCACATCTCATTCAAGCCCATTTAAATGCTGTGTACTGGCTGGCAGAAGGGAGAGAGCAAAAAGCAGATTTAGCTTCTGGGAATTCAATCAGGGAAAAGATGACTTTTTAAAAGTCATATTTCCAAAATATTTATTACAAAATTTGACTACACAAGTGAATTGGTCTAATAAATATTTCAAAAAGTGCAAAACTTAAATTAGTACCGGTTTGCTAGGCGAAGAAGACCTTCATTAAACTTGATATTATATAACAGTGCTTACCTTTGGAACAGCTAACCCTGCTAACTGAAAATAGGTTTGCAGTATTTGCCACATAAACCATCATCTGCTGCATTATCTGCAGACTCTTAACAAAAAAATGTGTTTCTAGCTAAAGTGGCGGTGCAGTGGAAGGCCATTTAGCAAAGGTCAACTGGGAACCTTTCTGTTGCTTATTGCTAAATTGGAGTGTTCACCTGCTACTAATGGAGATGCAATCTATGCCCAGACAGTGTTAACAAGTAAAATTACAAAATAATGAAGTAATACTATCACAAAATGTGCTTTATTACACTGCATAATTTGTCGTTGTGCCACAAAATATTTATTAAAGCAAGCCATAGAAAAGATCCCCAAAAGAAATATCAATCCTGGGATATACCTTAATACCAACCTAAATCAGTCCTTATGATCACTATTAGACTTCAGATTGCTAAATGGATGCATCAAGATGTAGCTGCTCAAAATGACCACGGGGCAAGAGGTCATACTGCTTCTAAAGAAAGGGGACTACATGCCCACCTTAGAACTCATAGGTGCCTGCCTGTACATAGACAGAAGAATCTAAAGCACTAGAAGTACCTTAGATTTACCATCAACAAGGTACTTTATTAGCGTAAGTATATAAGTAGTATTGCCCTTTGGGATAAAATCTTAACCCAGGGTCTTTACAAAGCGTCAGGCCGAAGTAGCTGCACATTTAAGAATTGGAATACACATATACCCTTATCTGGATAACTGGTTGGGAAGGAGAGGTTGTGAGTCCACTACGAGAAGAATGTTCAGACCGTGATGGTAACACTTCACAAGCTGGGTTTCACCGTAAATCTAGAAAATGTGTTTCCAGTACTGTAACAAGAGAAAGTGTTTCTAGGCACAGCAGTATACTCGAGGCTAAAGTATTCCCAGTTCCCAGGAGAGTCCTGGCATTGAGAAAGCAAGCTTGCCCCTATCAGAGGGGCAGTCTCTGACAGTGACACCAGAAACAAATTGATGGCCATTTTAACTTCATGTATACCACTCATCCCACATCAGATTACACATGCTCCCAATCCAAAAATGGTTACTGAACAAACTATCACATGCTGCCAGGAGTTGAGAGGGTATAGTGTTTGTTACACAGGGGGTACAGAAGAAGACACAGTGGTGACACACAAACATTACCATAAACAGACCCTCCATGTGACTGGCTCTCTCAGTGAACATTACAACTGATGCATCCCACAGGGAGTGGGGAGCACATATGGGAAGGCTAAACATGTCTATGAAGCCCAGTGGAACTCAAGACATTCTTCCTTGCACCAAAAGCTTTTCACACCCAGTAAAGGCAAGAACAGTTCATATCTCTGGAAATGACCACCTTTTACATGGTGTTACCCCAGAATTTTGTCTTCACTATTTTTGCTGGTTGTATAACTGTGCACTTACCCCTGCTAACTAGGAGTAAAGTGCCTAAACCTGCATAGCCAGGCTGCTGGTGGCAGGCCTGCAGTTATAACTGCAAATTCTCCCTGTCAAAAACAAAAAAACTTAAGCCTAAAATTCTCCTTAGTAAATATTGATAAGGCACCCCCTAAGTAAGCCTCTCTGGCCATTAAGGAAGGCTGCATGTTATTTAAAGGTAGGGCATCTAAAGGTTAATGTCCGGGCCATTGGAATTATGGGCAGTGGAGGGTTGATAAATATTTTGTGGCACAACGACAAATTATGCAGTGTAATAAAGCACATTTTGTGATAGTATTACTTCATTATTTTGTAATTTCACTTGTTAACACTGTCTGGGCATAGATTGCATCTCCATTAGTAGCAGGTGAACACTCCAATTTAGCAATAAGCAACAGAAAGGTTCCCAGTTGACCTTTGCAAAAGGGCCTTCCACTGCACCGCCACTTTAGCTAGAAACACATTTTTTTGTTAAGAGTCTGCAGATAATGCAGCAGATGATGGTTTATGTGGCAAATACTGCAAACCTATTTTCAGTTAGCAGGGTTAGCTGTTCCAAAGGTAAGCACTGTTATATAATATCAAGTTTAATGAATGTCTTCTTCGCCTAGCAAACGGTACTAATTTAAGTTTTGCACTTTTTGAAATATTTATTAGACCAATTCACTTGTGTAGTCAAATTTTGTAATAAATATTTTGGAAATATGACTTTTAAAAAGTCACCTTTTCCCTGATTGAATTCCCAGAAGCTAAATCTGCTTTTTGCTCTCTCCCTTCTGCCAGCCAGTACACAGCATTTAAATGGGCTTGAATGAGATGTGAACTTACTCACAGTACAGGGACAAAAAGCCTTCAGTTTGGGGAGGTGGTATTGTACTCTTGACAGGATGGCTTGTGGGTTGGAACCAAGGAATTGATTAACTTCAAAGAGGTCTACCCTGTCACAATCGGATGTAGCTAATGCCCAGGCCTGAACCCTTCTTTTGTTCATTCAGCCACACCAGCCTCTATCACTCTAGGCCTCTTGTTTTCATCACTGTGGCAGATCCTGCTGCAGTGTCCAGACCTGCTTGACAGGTCTGCTGGGGGTTTTCATATGACATTTGAGGGCACACTTAAAATCAGGCAAACTGAATCGCAAATAAATTTGTGTATCCACGGTTTGGTTTGCTGAAAGATTAACTTTGTTCTACAAGACTTCTTTCCCTAAGTTTGTTTGGGGTACAGGGACTGCATACAACTGGACACTAGGATTATCATAGTACACATGCCCACATGTACATGTGTGCACATGTACACAAGTGCACGCACCAGAGTGCGTGTGCCTACACGTGTGCGGGTGACCTGCATGTGTACCCACACATGTTCGCACACGTGTCAGTGCGTGCCTACAAGCAGACGCTGCTGCTCCTCCCTCCTCCTCTCTTCCTTTCTTCCTCCTTCTCTCTTCCTTTCTTCCTCCTTCTCTCTTCCTTTCTTCCTCCTTTCTTCTTCCTTTCTTCTCTCTTGCTTTCTTCTTCTTCCTTCTCTTGCTTTCTTCTTCTTCCTTCTCTCTTGCTTTCTTCTTCTTCCTTCTCTCTTCCTTCTCTCCTTCTTCCCAGGCATAAATGTGGCATCTACAGGTACCCACATCTGAACACTGCTACACTTGTGGAGGATTAAATATTAGTGTATCGGACACGTGCTCCATCTTGATCAGTGTCAAATTGCTCCTAGTCCTCTTCTATAGTGACCATTAATTGTCATTGGCAATGTGTGCTATTTGACAATATTTCTAATCAAAACTCTACAATTTTACATCTCCGCTTCCCGATATATTGGAGTTTTGTCATTTTGCGATTAATCCTATTCTTCTAATTTTGTTTTAGGATTTTTATTGATTTGCATTTCGATGTTATTACTGTTTTGGTGATGCATAAATACTTTAGTTAATGTCGCAGTGGAGAACAGTCAAACCACATAAAAATAGGAAAATATCTTTGCTATCTAATCTAAATCGGACATCGCCATTAAATTATGCCTAAAATAGTTGTGACTTTATTTCATCACAAGACAGTCAATCAAATTATAAAGCACAATATATTTCACGTTCAGACAATTTTTGAAAAAACACGTGCACAAAGGATGGGGTGGCAAGTGCATTGGTGGGATTTGTGATAGTGATGTGAAAAGGGAAGGTAGTGTGTAAAATATACATTAGCAATCAATAAAAAGTCAGCAAGATCCCTTCAGGCTGAAGATAGGGAAGCTGGGCCTCATGCGCATCTTCAGCCTGAAGGGATCTTGCTGACTTTTTATTGGTGCCTCCCATTTACCCTCACCTCAGTCCTGATGAAGACCCCACCCCCAACGCGCAAAGGTCCCTGTTCTTTATAGGGGTCGAAACATTGACATTGTTTGGTTTCATTGTCAAACATGGATGACATAGATTTTCATATCTGCATCAATTATGTTATGATTTGTCATTAATGTGCAGGGCAATCGTCTGGCTGGATAGGTTGTAAATATTGATTACTGATGTATATATGCACACTACCTTCCCTTTTCACATCACTTTCACAAATCTCTCCCATGCACTTGCCACCCCATCCTTTGTGCACCTGTTTTTTCAAAAATTGTCTGAACATGAAATATATTGTGCCTTATAATTTGATTAACTCCTGTTGTGTGATGAAATAAAATCGCAACCATTGTTGGCATAATTTAATGGTGATGTCTGATTTAGATTAGATAACAAAGATCTTTTCCTTTTTTGTGTGTGGTTTGACTGTTCTCCACTGTGAGATTAACTTTTGTACCACATTTTACCCGAGTCCAGTGGCCAATCAGGTTACCCCATTGTTATATAAGCATAAATACTTTACATGTTGCCTCCAAGTAATTCGGTCTGCTCTATGCCGTAGCTACCAGCTGGACTGGGCGTAGGTTTATTCAGTGACTGTAGTGGTTCACCCTGACCAGGATTGTAATTATTACTTGGGTGGGTACTTACCCTCTTCAACTAATAACCCAATTTCTTACAATATCAAAAGACAGACAACAGAGGTACAATGTTCTGCCTCAGCCAGCACAGAGGTACAAAATCATTTGAAGTCCAGACTGGTCCAGTACATATTCAGACGGGCCGCACATGGGACACATAAGCCTGATAGCTGCACATCTGCCATATGTAAAAAACATAGAGGTAAACCACCTGAGCAGGCAAATAATTTCACTCGAATGGGAACTGAAATAGAAATTACTGCAAAGGGTATTTTGCATATGGGGTACACCAGACAGACCTGCATACCATACCAGGAAATGCAAAATGGCAAGACTTTACATTTAGCTACACAGACCACCTATCCGGGAATTGCCCTGTCAACAGACTGGCGAAAGAGGTTTGACCCTTTCACCCATCCGTTTGCTACCATTGGTGATAAGTGCAAGCAATTGCCCATGTCTCTGATCTTGATAGCACTACAAAGTGCAAAACCAGTGTGGTTCTCAGACTTAGTAGAGCTGTTGTAGGGGCAGTAATAAAGATAAAAACCTCACAATACATCCTGACAATACAGGAGAAAACGGTCTGCCACCTGGAGTTCGCCAGAGCAAAGTTGAACAGACGGTATCAACACTATTAACAGACAACCAGAACAACCAAAGATGGAGCCTACTTAAATTATCTGCCCTCAGGCAATCAACTTTCAGCCTTTCTTTCTACTCTTAATAGGTTCTCAGATTGCATCCTACCTCAACATTACAAAATTCCTGCAAGTTAAATAAACTGATTTGTAGTTGGGGTTTAGTACCTCCGCTTTTTTTTATTTGAATAATACCCTTCTTAAAATAGATACTCAACATGCCTTAGAGCCTCTGTGTTTACTAAACTTTTGAACATTCATGCTACCTTAATCTACTGTAATTCAGTAAACTAACCATATCCCTCCTTACAAATCATTTAACTATTGTTCTGGGTAAACCTTTCTTGCAATATCAAAACATTTCTGACCTATCTACCCATCCCACTCCCAGCAATCACAATCTCTCATTCTATTTAACTTCTCTGCTATCTCACAATATCTAGCCACCCCACCCCTTTTTTCCATTTGCAATCGCTCACTCTAATAATTACATCTAACTCTTGTTAACTTAATGCATCACCAGCTGAAAATATGGGCAATAGTTAATTTCCTTAAAGCACATGACTAACCAAATATCCAACAATAAACTATTGGATTGACCACTTAGATTGGTCTATGCTATCGAGTTGCATGCTATTTCCCCCCCCCCCCCCTTCCAAAATAAATAACGTCCGTGCACAAGAACTTCTAGTGTATTTTTCTGACATCACAATAGGAAGGAAATTCACCCAAAGGTGCTCGGCGACACCCATGCCCAAAACCAAAACAAAAAAACTTCAGAGAACATACCCAGAACACAGTTCCAGAAAATTCTTCAATCTTAAAGGCAGTAATCCTATTGTTCCAGGCATGGCTCCCTGTGATATCGTTAAAAAGTTGTTGGTTTCATTTTTCTTAACGACTGTAAAAGTGGAGGATGATTTCTCTTTCGAGATCTTTCTGTATATAGCCGACGACACCTCCACGAAACGTTTGGAACTGAAATGCTTGTCAGACGCTACTGGCCAGGGAGCCCAGACACATTTGCTACATCCTGACAAATTAAAGGTTTTATGTGGTGACCGGTTCCACATGTTCTCTGACCCAGGTGACATTTAGGGGTTCTTGTGTCTAATGGAGAGGAACCCCTAGATGTAAGTTGAATGGGCCTTGGGCCACCAGTAGGTGCCGGTAGAAACGCAACACATATCAATTGCTTGGTTAGTTTCCAGCTTCTGGGGCTAAAGGGGTGGGTCAATGGGCAGTTGCTCCGGTCAGGGTTCTGAGGGTAGACTTGATGGTGGGGGTCACTGCTTGGGGAAAATGTTTTGCTTTGGAACAAGTATGGTTTAGAAACACTAATGGAGGTGTATAGAGAAATTTGGTTTTGTGTGCGATAAAACATCTATGGATAATGAGAACATTCATTTTACTGTAGTTTGCCAAAATGTGAATGGGTTAAACAACAAAGGTAAGAGGTATGCTGTGTTTTTTTTTAGTTTGTTGCAGCATGATCCCTCCATTATCCTTGTACAAGAGATGCATCTTGTTCAGGGGGGAAGTAAGGCAATAAACTCTACTATCCCCGGGTCAAGCAGTGTTTTTTTTTATTTTCTTTCATCTGCAGAATCATGCCATAGAGGGACTGCAGTGATGATTAGTCGTAAAGCCCAGGTTAGCTGCCTTCCCCCGGTTTCTGATAACAGGGGTTTCTGGGTTATAGTCAGTCCCCCTTGTAGTTTCCAATGTGAGCTATAACATTGTCTAATTTTATGACCCGGTTCACGATAATATCAAGCCTCTTAAAGAATTGTTATGGGAGTTATTTAATTTCCCTGGGATACTTCCTTCCCTTACAGAGGTTTGATTCCTCTTACCCAAATAGAGAACTACATAAAAGAAAGGTCGAAAGGGTTTTTAACTATCTTTGTACTAGAATGGGGATTCAAGACTCATGGCGGGAGCTGAATCCCACAGCTAGAGTCTACTCTTGCTATTCTAGGAAATATGGGTCCGCCTTCCTGATTGACCGTTTTCTTTTTTATTAGCCTCCTTGACTATTCCTGGTACATTCTGCCAATATTATGCCGGGGGCCTTCTCGGATCATTCCGTTACGGGTTATGGACAAGACATTGTTAGTACAGGAATCTTATGTTCGTACCTTGTCCACAGACATTGAATGTTTTCCCGATTTAAGGCCCATACAGTGGAAGGCTTCACTGTCTGGTAGGCATTTACAACCTCAATTCGGAGGTCTATGATTTCCATTTCCGCCTTCCAAAGGAGGACTAAGATGGATAAGCAGGATCGTTAGCAGAGAGTGGCTGATGAGGCCTACCGTAAAGCTGTAATTCAGCAGTCACCTTGATCCTGATGCATATGGCAGGAAAAGCGAGAAGCCCTGTAAGTTCGTTCAGGGGAAGGAAATTCTCAATAGTCAGCAGAGGATGCATTCAATGGGATAATCTGCTAGAACTAGATGTCCAAAATGGTGACCCCTAGTATATGGTACCCAGGGACCCAGGGCATAGTTCCCACAGAGCCCTCCCATGGGCTGAAGCATGTATTGTGCCACCCATGAGAGGCCATGCAAAATGGAACTACAGGCCTGCCATTGCAGCCTGTGTAAGATGGTGCATGCACCACTTAGTTTAGATATAGGTTTCCTATGTCTAAGGGTCACTACATTTAAAACCTATAAGTCACCCCTCTAGCAGACCTTTACAATCCTGAAGGCCGGGTGCTTGATTCTAAATGAGAGGGTGCCTCTGCATGAGCAGAACAACCCCTATAGCCTATGGAGTCCATTCTCCCGGGTTGTTACTACTACTGCCATTTACGAAATATAGAGGGCCATTATGCGACCGCGTGATCAACTCTGACACCAAACACAATAGGGTTACTTTCAGGGATTTTAAACATTGTGGAATCATACCCCCATACTGGTAACCGGTGTGGAAGGTATGATTCTACCCCTCAAACGAGCTTTGTGAGGTCCCTGGTGTTCCCGGTACCAGCCTTCTAGTCCTGGGCAGTCCAAAATGGTTGCTGCCGGCCAGAGACCTATTTCTGACCTCCTGCTGCTGAGCCATGCTCGAGCAGGGGGAAGGCAGAACAATAGGCTTCCTGTCACAGGGAGGTGTGACCACCTCCCAGACAGGATTTAGTGCATTAGGCCTGGGCGGGTGCACTTGCCAGCGACTGAAATGAGGGGCATATTTGGTGTCCCTGTGCATAGTTGGTTCAAACCAGTCCTGGGAACCGTCTGCTCCTGCTCTGGTGCAAAACTGGACAAAGGACATTGGAGTAACCTCCCCACTGCCCATACCCTTCCCTAGGAGGGCCCCCTGAATCTGTCCAACCCTCTACCGTTGGTACAAAAGGGCTTACCTGGCTGTAGGACCCTAGATTCGATGTAGATAAGATTCTGATCCAGAAACCAATGAACTTCGAACGTCTGGGCACGCTGGACTTCGTTTGGGCCTGACTTCGTCCCCCTCTCAGTCCGCAGCATCGACTGTGACCGTGCACCATAGAGGCTCAGTGCAGGACCTGTGGAGCATCAAGGACAACTGAAGATATCTCCCCTGGAGTGAAGGAGTCCCTCTCCTGCAACTGCAGGCACCACATCACAATTGACCAGACAGCTGCTCCTGAGCTCCTACGGACTCCAAAGGCTCCAGCAACACAGGTGTGTTTCCAAGTCCCTTGAGGTCCGAGCTGCCCTTTCAACAAGTTTGAGGCCAGAATCCCTTGTGGGGGCTGCAATACCCTTACCTCTGTGCACCACGTACTTTTGAAAGTGCATATGCTTGTTGGCGTTTCCCGAACAAGTGCACTGAGCTCTGAGTAGCCCCAACCTCTGCCACCATTTCCACTAAAGAACTCCGGTACTCCTCGCACAGAGTGCTCCATTGGCTGTTGCTTTGTAAAACTGCTAGAGGTCCCCTCGCGACTTCTGTGCCTCCGGCCTGTGGGTCCTCTTGACGGTCATCTTTGCTTTCTTGCGCTCCCCTGGTTGATCCAGGCCTGCCCTGCCTCCTCTGTGTTTGGTGAGTCTCCTGGACCTTGCTGGTCCGAACCGTAACCACCTTCGACCTTCTACGTGGGTTGCCATTGCCAAGGCTTGTTACTGCTCCAGCCAGACACTGACCCCTCAGTACTCTACATCCTTCGTGGGACAGCTCGTATCTGGCTCCTGGTCGTCCTCGACATCTCTTGGTCCTGGTGGCTGCAGATTCTGAGTGACAGACTGTCCCCTCTGCTTTCAGGTACTCTTCAACAAGAATCCACCTTTGGATTCCAACGGACACTCTTAATCCTTCCAGCAGCCGCTCTTCTTCAAAGTCCTCCATTGAGTTTGGTGGTTTCCGATGCCACTTCAGCCCTACGCACCCGGATTCCCTGGGATAGGTAACTCTGGTACTACGGTATCCACGGGTGGGGTGGCTCTCCAACCTCCTAAGTTCCACAGGGTTTCTTCGAAGTCCACTGGGAAGGGTCTTAAACTTTAAAGCTTCAACCGAGACTCTCCTATAGAATTGTACCCATCACACGGTCGTGTTCCCACATTGCACCCGTCCTCGGTGGGGTCCCTACTTATGCACCCTGGGTGGTTCCTTGGGGTCCCAGCGATTTCTACACTGTCTTGACTCGAGTCGTGGTTCTTACACCACTATTTTAGTATATGGTTTGGTCTCCCCCTGGAGCCCACAGAGTAGTCGTGCTATTTACTATTGTTTCTGTACTACAGTAGTGTGCTTTGTGAGATACTGTGTCATACTTGGAGTGAGTTCTATTAATAAATACGTATTTTTATAACTACTGTGTGGTTCACCTTTCATCTAACCAATATTATAAGGTTGCACTCTGGTAAAACAAGCTGCTTAACATTCCTTCAAGACTAAGCCTGAAGGGTGCTCTCCACAGCTAGCACTTGGATAGCTTTCTAAGGTTATCTTAGACCTCTTAAATCACCATAAGGGTTCTTTGGACTGGTACAAGGTCCCCACTTTAATTAGTGGACCGCATATACCAGGCCAACTACTCTCAGTTCTTAATAGATTAATATTTGTGGAGCACGACAAATACTTGAAGGTGTCTTGGTGCCAACGGCTGTACTCCAGGCCTCAGAAGGGACCTAAGCTGCAAAAGAGTAGTTAACTGGAAGCAAAGAACCAGGTTTTTAATAGTTTCCTAAAATGCCTCAAGTTGGACTGAGACCTAAGGTGCAGCAGCATTTGATTCCACAGCAAAGCTGTGGAATGAATAAATGTTCTACCACCTTAAGAAGCTTTATGGATCTTGGGTACGTGCAAGATTCTGGCTGAGGCTTTAGTATCTCTACCTGAGGTTCACTGTTCGTCCAGGCTGGTTGAGAAACTTTTTGTCCAGAAAAGGTGAACCACTCTGTGTTTCTGTTTCAAGGAACTTTGGCCGCACAACTCTATCACTGCCATCAATATCTGGACAAAATGAAGGGAACGGACAGAGATCAGTGAGGGACATGTGGACGAAGTATTTGGAATATGCCATCTTGCTGTTGAGGGGGCAAATTTTCATAGGATGATCTTTAATGCCTGGATGCTTTACTGTACACCAGAGAGGCTTAACAAAATGTTTCATATTTCTGCTTGAACATGTCCTATGTGCAAGGACATGGGAGATTGGGGACATATGATCATGTCATGTGGGGCAGTCTTGGAGTTTTGGTCTAGGATCTTCCACTATATCTCCATAAAGGTAGGACGTGAGGTCAAACCACTTCCCAGTACTATTCTGTTCAGCCTCACCAATTCATCACAGTTCGGGAAGCAATGTGCTCAATTTATCTATCTCCACCTCAGTGGCGCGTTCCATTATTACTAGCCATTGGAAGTCCCCTGTGCAGCCCACATTTGAGGAGTGGATAAGTAGGATGAGGAGAAAATACACCAGGTGATATTGGTACAGACCTAGAAAAACCATGAAAATGTTACTAGACCTGCTGGTCTAGTGACTTGAAAGATCTACTCGACTTAACTGTAATGTACTTGACCACCCCCCAATCGGGTTTCAAATTTAGTGATTGTAGGAAGGTGGAATCTGACTAATGGTTGCCCCCAACTTTTTGCCTGGTATTTGAGTGGTTTTTGACTAGTCTGGCTGGGATCCTGCTATCCAGGACCCCAGCCTATCTGCTTTCTCCCTAAAACTAATGTGATGTACCTTGGGTACAAACCAATTGGATGCTGAGGATGCCCTGACAGTCCCTTGTAGAGGGTACCCAGGGATGGGTCCCTCAGTAGGCCTACCAGGGCTGCAGCACTAATTGTGCCACCCTGGGACAGCCATACAAACTGACACCACCAGACCACTACTGTAGTCTGGGTAAGGTGGTGCTAGCACCCCTTACAGGGATATAGGTATCCTATATCCCACCCCATTACAACACATGTACTCTCATAGATCACCCCTATAGCAGGCCTTGGTAATCCTACAAGGCAGGGTGCTGAGGTATGTGTGAGGGGGACCCCTACATGGGAGGGCCTCTCTGCAACCTTCGTAAAATCATTGCTGGGTTGTTTGTAGTGTAGCCATACCATATACTCTTAACCGCATTACAAGTCTATTGCGATATCGCGATAACTTGAGAATGGCTACACAGAACCATATCGTGTTTGGTGTCAAACATGTAGGAATCATACCCCCAGTCCAGCCATGGGCATGAGGGTACGATTCCCCCCTGCTAGAGGGGCGATATGGGAAAAGCGGCAGAATTTAGACACCAATTTAAAAGTGCACAAAATGGCTACTACCCGCCACCTACACGACCCTGGCTGGCTGTTGCTGGGGAAAACCCCAGCCTCGCCAGCTGGACAATAGAGCTCCTGTGGCAGGGAGGTGCTAGCATCTCCCCAGACAGGATAATGTGGATTGGAACAGGGTGGTTGCACCAAAAGTCCTTTCAGAGTTGCACGTAGGCAGCTGCAGAAGCCTCATTCTGCATGGAACCGGTTCAGGGGCATCCTGCCCATCGCCCAGGCGGGAAACACACAAAGGGGAGAGGGTGTAGCCACCCTTTCCCGCCTCACCTACCATTGGTGGACACTACTCTGGACACTCCCCTAATCTTGGGGATAAATGTGAATAACGTGGCCCCAGAGCCTCAGATTAATCTTGAACTTTACAGTCTTGACCTTCGACTTGCTGCTGCCCAGCTGACGGAAGAAATCTCCCTTGGGATAAAGGAGTTATCCCCCTGCTTGGCAGGCACCTGAAACACTGCAAGTGACCCGGTTGGAACTTCGCTGCTCTCACGAACTTCGACGACTTCCAGAAACCTTGAGGTGGGTTTCCAGCGCATCCCAGAGGCCAGTGAGTGTGCTCAACGAGTTTGGGCACCGTGGACCGCGTGGGTGCCGAGATCCCCAATACCCCAGGACACCAGCCACCTCTTGCATAGCACACGACCCTGACCAGTGGGGAAGTTGTGCTTTGGCCCGTTTACGAGCCAACCACTCTACAGCAATTGTGCCAAAGACCAGCGCCCTAGCCCCCTCCGGTGGCCCGTGGGTGCCCTTTTACGCACGCCAAATTGCCGCCTCCCGCGGTCCCTTGTCTCTCGACTTGTGGGCCCTAGCGGAGGTCTATCTCAAGAATCAAGAGTTCCCCTGGTTGCTCCAGGCCTGCTCTACAGTCTCCTCAAAGGAGACCTCTCCCAGACCTCGTGGGTCTGCACTGTAGCAGATTTGTTCATTCTTCGTGGGTTGCGGTTGCCAAGGCTTAGTGGATTCAATCCGGACACTAACACCGCAGCGACCCTCATCCGACGTGGGACAGTCGCCCTCCGGAAGCTGGCCTTCCTTGAAGCCTCCCGGAGCCCGTGGCTGCAGATCCAAGCTACACCACTTTCCACCTGAAGCACCCGACATCGAAGGGGTCTTTGCTTTGAGCCTCCTGGTCACTTTACCGTGACCCAGACTCTGTCCCCTCTGCTTTCAGGTTCTTCTCTACAATCTTCACATCTTTGATCTTCACGGCATCATCGACGCTTTTGGCTAGCAGAACTTTTGACTATTTTCCCATTGAAAATCAGCCCGCGACCCGACAGCAGAAACGACCTATGCACCCGGCTTCCCTGGGGCAGGTAACAGTGGTACCTCGGTACTCTCGGGGTTGTGGGCATCTCAAAAGCTTAAGTCTAAAGTTTTAACTTTGTACTCCTGCTAGAAGTATTTTTAAACTGTTTATTTCCAACCGCGACATTCTCCATAGGCTGTAATAGAGATCCCGATAGCAGCTACTTGCACTGCACGCGCCTCCCGTGGGTCCCCTTCCTCATAACCTGGGGTGGATTCTTAAGGGGCTAGCGATCCTGAATGCCCTAGGCATTGCCTGTAGAATTGTCGTGGTTCTTGTACCACTTTTTTAGTATATGGTTTGGTCCCCCCCTGGGGCCCAATGTTAATAGTGCTATTTATTGTGTCTATCAATGCTTGTTTGATATTGTAACTTTGCCACAGCTTCATAAAGAGACTGTGGTATTCTGTCTAGAATAAATACATATATTTTATATATATATACCTGTGTGGGCTACTCTTTCATTTGGTTATTCAAGAGGTTATTATGGTAAAACAAGAAGCTTAACACTCCTTCAATACTTAGCCTGAAGGCTGCTCTCCACAGCTACCACTAGGATAGCTTTCTTTAAAGGTTGTCTTAAACCTATCATCAATAAGAGTCGAATTGGACTGGTGCAAGGTGTCCCTATAACTAGGAGACAGCATATGCCAGGCCAAACTCTCACAGTGATCCAAGAGGAATATTTAGAGCCACCTTTTTCTTCATTGTTGCATATTGGAGGACCTTCACATATGCAAGTTCAGCATTTATGTTGTACAATAAACTGTTATGTTTGATTACGTAGGACAAACTTTTGCTCCATGTACAATAAGAATCTAGCATGCAAAGAGTGTACAAACACCGGCCCAGCCTTTTAGTTCATCAGGTTGGGGGCAGAAATGTTTCTCAGTTTATGATGGAAAACTCACTTTTAATAAATGAATTACTAAAGCCTCGTTTGATACGACACAATCATTTACAAACCGCATATTTTCCATTGAAATGGCACAAACTTTCCCATTAACATGCAGTTTTACTGATAACAGTATAGCATATAAAACAATCTCTGGAAATGGAGTTTCAGCAGAAATGTTTATCATGTACAAATCAACAGTATCGTATGTTTTTAATCTGTTATACTTTTTTCAATCACACAGTTACGAAAAAGTGCTTTCATAACTACTAAAATATATTTTGAAATGTTTGAACAGTTCATTTGCAAACTATTTAAATGTGTTTATAAATAAATCCCGAAATCCTACAGCCTTTAATTTTACACTCTTTGTACAGAAGAGATGTCAGACAATTCACTTTACAATATCCTTTAACTTTGCTGCTTATTTTATCCTGGAGGTTGTGTTTTCTTTTCTTTCTGTGACTTCAAATTGTAAGACCTAAGCTGACATTTGACCTCGGTCTCTGAACGCAGAGCAAATATGACTAGATCAATACAAGATTTAAAGGCCTCTTTATTGCTCATGGACTTTTTGAGAGAACAGAACCCTTGTTTTTTATCAGCTCTCCAGAACAGGCCAATATACTTTTTCAGGGTATACTATTTTTAGAGCTTAACTTGCCACAGCATGTGGGCAACTAGATTTCTTGAGGCCTGTGGTACCATGCTCGCATGAATGTTATACAACGTCATAAAAAGATATAGGGGTATTTTTAGGGGAGAAGGCGGTAGAGCAAAATTTGATATAGATTTTATCTTGACACTTTAGCCGTCCAGTTTGGAAGTTGTGTATTCGGTGTAAAATTTTCAATGTTACTCAAAGCATGTTTTCTATTTCCAAATCAGTTCTGGACTGAAGGGAGAGAGTTTCTCAATCTGCCTCTTGCACTGTCACTTTATATTACCAATTATTCTTTAATTTAGGCCTTTTCTGTGCCTAAGCCCTACTGCTATTACATACCTAAATGTACTGTCCTTGCACCATCACTTTATGTTGTCCGCCACTGGATCGGTTTGTGGTTTTGAGTGTTAAAGAAGGGGAGGAAACAAGTTCAGTCTCGTATTGTCACTTTGTTTCATGAAGGGTATATCATCGTATTGTGTTGGCACAGCCACTTTAATCATTGCTGGAAATTGTATGTGATAATATTGATCATGTTCAGACGTCGTATCAAATGAGTGCAATGAATGATTTTTTCTTTTTGAGATCTTTAAAGGAGGGGGGGGGGAGTCAGTGGAGAAGGGGCAATTGTACTGTTTCACAAGCACTATATAAATAAAAATGTAAAAATAAAATGTTTCAATGACTAGGAATTGGTAGGCCCTTATTTTATCAAATGTAGCTTTCAGGGATTGGGAAAGTGTGTATCCTCTTTAGGATTATAGTTATCAGTATTTAGTAAGAGATACTAAGCTGGGCCTCAGAATGACCGTTTTGATAGTAATTTGCTCATATAATCAAGTGCTCCTAAACAAGACCAAAGTATTGGGCTCTCAGTTCCTTACTCCTCTATACACACAAATGGTAGAACTAGATATTGCCTCCTGTGTTCTGCTACAGGCACTGTATCCCAGATAACCGTGAACCTGGCTTACCCTCTTAATTGAGGCAAGATGAGGGATCAGAGTAGCAGTCTATTACTTCAGTAACCCGTAGATCAGAAACTTGAGTCTTATTCTTTCAAACAAGTAGAGCTGAACTGGTTGCGGCACGAGGCCCCCACAAAACAAAATTGAGGCCTCCCTTTTTAGGTCTCGGCAAGCGAAGGCTGCGCTTGCGCAGTCTCGCTCGCGAGATTTAATGACTTGGAGTAGTGGGGCTTTAACCCGCCCCTCTTCTTTCCTCTTCTCCATTGGCTGGCCTCTGAAATGCTGGTCAGCCATTGGAGAAGAGGTTTGTCTCTCCAAACAAGCCCCGTCCTTTTGCGATTCGGGGGCGTGTTTTTTCCGATTCTTTCTCTGGGCGTGTTTGAGAAAGAAAAACACGCCCCCGAATCACAAAACGCCGCTGCGTTTCTCCGAGGCATTTCTGCTTCACCTCGGAGAAAGGCATTGGTGTGCTCGTCCTTTCCCCCTGCTCTCGGGCAATCCATGTGCTGTTTGCCACACGTCGGACCCTGCATGCAACTCTGCTCACCTCTGGTGCTGATCTTGCTGAAGATGTCCCTATCGAGTGGTAAGACTGTTCTTATCTTCTTCACCCCACCGACATCTTCACTCGGCGCTGATCACACCACACTTCCCGCACCTCTAGCATGCTTTTCAACCCTCAGCATTAGTGCGTGCCTCTACTTTTTGTGAACTCGCTTCCTATGCCTCACGCAGTGCTCTGCCACTGTTTACGACTGTTGTTGTGGTTTCCGCTGGCATATACGCTACTTTGAGGCGCTTGTTTTCCACAAACAAAGACGTTTAAAGCTGTCTCGCGCAAGCTCGCGTATGTGCAGCACCAGGCCTCAATCTGCCTAACCTGCCTGACTTAATATGTCACCCCTTGACGTTCTATTCTCTATTGGCGCAGCTAGCTGGCGTTTCGAAGCTGCTACTTAGCAACGACACGGCTTTGTGTTCACAACCTGCTTCATGTCTCGTAGCACCGCCTCATTTTGCTCCTGCGACCTATCCTTCATTGCTGATCACGCTGCCGCTCGCGCTGCCCATATTGAGCTACAGCATCATTGGGGGTGGGATGAAGCGGGTTTCCTCCATGTAAAAGTCATTCGAGAGGCAATAACCTACAGTTACCTCTTTAAAAATGTAGGTCATGACTCACGCATGTACGGTCCCCGCATTCGAAGACATGCAGTTGTAAATATAATCTCACCGAATAATAACTGCTCTGTAATTATGACCACAGTGCAAGTCAGAAACTAAATACCTTTCTTTCCACCCGCCGCCTGAAAGACTGGGATGTCGCATCACCGAGGTGAAGTATCCGAAGGTAACTGCGTCATTGGGTGTGGGTGGGGGGGGATGAAGCGGGGTGGGGGTTGGTACGCTCACGAGCAGGCGCCATGATTCCTTTACGACTCCTTTACCGTGTTTTTTTTTTTTTTTTTTTTTTTTTTTTTTTTTTTTTTTTTGTACAACATGAGTTTATTTTATAGAAGAGCTCGCTTCCATCAACCACCCCTCTTCCGTGCAATGCAACCGCCTTCCTTCGGATCCCAAGTACCCCATTTTTTAAATTATTATTTTCAGATCCCTCGTTACTGGACTTAAAGGAAAATATATGTATCTGCTAGCACCGTTTTACCGGTTGATGCATATTGTTTCATCAGTTATGTCTGGCCATTCAATGGAAAATGCAGTATCGAGGGGATACTGTGAATGATCTCTAATATTTTTCTGTTTGTTTTATGTTTTTAGTATGCAGCACACATCATTCTGCCATTTGTTTCTTAGTATTGTCTGGATTACCTGTATTGCAGAGTTTTATTTTATATAACGCGAACTTGACCCGAATCCAATCGGGTATCAGAACGCTGTTCAGGGTCATTACCGAGACTCAAACCCAGTTCCCTGGGCTCCTTGATGGGGGAAGGTTTCTCTTAATCTTGATAGAGCCTGTTGAGGGGTTTGTCAGTTGATCCTGCAAAAAGTAAATATGTGGCTCTGTGTGTGTGGGGGTGGCTCTGTGTGTGTGGGGGTGGCTCTGTGTGTGTGGGGGTGGCTTTTTTGTAGGTGGCTCTATGCGTGGTGGGTCTGTCTGTGTGTGTGTGTGTGTAGGTGGCTCTGTGGGTGGCTCTATGGGTGGCTCTATTTGTGTGTGGGTTGCTCTATGTGAGTGGCTCTGTGTGGCCATGAGCAATGCCAATAGCTTTAACTTTAACAATGCCGAGACCATTGCATTGTAAATGTTTGTTTTAATTTTAATTACCCTGATATACTTGTTTTGCGCTTATAAAATATTTTTTTTATTCTTGGTAGATTCATGATTCCGCTTTAAGGGCGAAAAACAGAAGGCAGAAAGAAAAAAGGAAACAGCTGCTGCAGAAGCAACGTTCTCTAACTGCAGATGCGGAAAGAAACCTAATGAGAAAAACTACCCAACCTGAAAATCCCTGGTTGACCGAATACATGAGATGCTACTCGGCCCGGACTCGCTGAAAGATGTCAACAAGTTGCATTATGCAGGGGAAAAAAAATCGCAAAATCCAGATTCTTTTATCATGTTTGCCAGTAAATTTGTGATATTTATGTGAGCAGATTATATACCTGTGTTGGTGTATTGTGGACCACACACTTGAGAACTTGTTTGATAATGGCTTTCAGATTTTTCCATTTATACAAACAGTGATTCACTTTTTTCCATGTATAAAGAATGTAATGTGACTTTTTTTTTTTTTTCATTTAACAGCTTTCAGTAAGGTATGTGATCTGGGTTTGCACAAATCAGTCCATTGTTGGCTGGTTTTCTTTCTCTTCAATTATTTGAATGAAGGTCGGTAAGAAAGTGACTTTCAAACTTTTTCTCGAATATGCAATAGGGAAACTGATGTCTCAGTTCCAAATGTACTTTCAGAGTTCCATATATCAGACAATCGATCCTTGGGAGCTGTTTGTTTTACAATTTTTATAATTCTTGATGTGCACCACTAGTTATTGTGGTTGATTTGTTTATAATGAGGTGTGGTTTGAAATGTGAAGTAAATTATATTTTTAAATAAGGAGTTTTGGTAGTAAATTTTGATCTGTTTGTATTTGGATAGTGAATACCTGCTATTTTGTGCTCTTATTATTGCCTCCATTTCTTCTTGATCCTAATGGTGCACTTTGAATCCACAACAACTTGGTTGCCTCAAAGAACCCATTTTTTAACTTGATGCTTAAGGATTCCTGGTGCTCCCATATCCGGATTGAGAAACTAGCTCCAGAATCTGACCTGGGTGCCTTCACTCATGAACCACACGTCCTTTACTGAATTTGATGAATCATGCACCCTACACCAAACCTTGATCATGTTGCTAGACAGGAAACCTTTAGGTCTCACCTAAAGAGGTACGAACCTCTTGTGGACCATACCAAAGACTTTCATTGTTTACCATTGGTTGGGTTTAGTGTCACATATTTGTTTGCTGCTTATTTGCTGGATTTCCTTCCTCTTCCTGTGTTTGTCCAGCCCCTGGTTCATATCGTTTTTTTATCACGTTTTTGACTGGCTTACTTGTGTCCTTCCACAGCTCACATTCAGGGAGCTACTTTTTTCTTTTTCATGCAGTACTACTCAAGTGCATGGGTTTTCTTGTTTCCTTTCTGTGATGCCCCCCTCCTTCCCAAATAAGCACCCCATGCTGTGTGTCGGTCCTCCTTCTCCCAGCTTGTCTGTAAAAGCACAGCACATAGGAATATTTTTAAGTCCTATAACTAAATAGCAGACTTTTCCAATGCTTGTTCTATTTTCAAAGGCACCTTAGGTCATTGGGCCTCTGTTAGAATTGTCATGGTGTACTGCTAACGGGTTAAGCATGTATTTTTGCTCAGGCCCTCTGACTCTGGTAGGGCTGTAGGATCCTGCTCTCTACTTAAATGAGTGCACCTGCAAAACACTTTTTAAAAAAAAAAAAATCTTCTTTTGCTGTACCAGTACCACTTTTGCTTTTTGGCCTGAGCAGGAAATATTAGTCAAAACATCTATCAGGCAGTTGTTGGCCACTAACATAGACTCCGGACCTCATATGTGTAGCTCATGAACACCGTTAATAAGGCCATTGTTGGCAGGTTTCTTACATTAGGAGCATGCACAGAAATGCCTTGCACACAATGCAGTCTTAAAGAAGTTGGCTTTGATTTTGTTCTTTGATCAGTTTTTAAAATGTTATCATAAATACCTCGGTGCATCAAAAAAAAGGTTTGGGAAAGGAGGGGGGTGGGGGACCAGACAGTAATTTGAACTGTCACTCTCCATTGGGTTGTCTTCAGTGTGTGGGCTTTTTGGCACACGTACAAAACTTGCATCAAATTAAAGAGCAGGAATACAGTTGTCTCGTAGCACTAAAGGCTGATTTAAGAGACTTTTGTTAATGCAAGGCATTTATTGTATACCATGTCAGCAGGCAGGTGGGAAATGAAATTACCCGTGATGATTTTCATTTAGCTAATGGTTGCTGTTCTGTTTTCGTCTAATCAAAGTAATGGAAGGTATTCTTGAATTATTCAGTCACTGGCATTCACTTGGGTGCATTGGTTTTCAATAACTATAGGCTGAAACCGGGATGGGGTTGCTAGTGTTATTGTCTTGATGGAACCTGGCCAGGCAATTTAGACTGGACTGTTTCTATTAGACGGGAACAAAGCTGATTTGCATATGGGTGGGCTGTGTACTGAGGCACTGTGGGCAAGAAAATGATGGACTGGAATGCGGCGCTGAATAATTCTCATTAACTAGAGTTTCACCCGTCACTTTTCTCTTTCCTCTCAATTTTTTGATTGAAAATGACCAGGCACAGATTTCCTTATAGTGCCAAATCGAGCAACGTATTTTATCAGGACTCCATGGAATACTTGATACAACGGTTATGGTTTGGGTGTAATATAGGC
Organism: Triturus cristatus; assembly: GCF_964204655.1. Taxonomy (NCBI): domain Eukaryota; kingdom Metazoa; phylum Chordata; class Amphibia; order Caudata; family Salamandridae; genus Triturus; species Triturus cristatus. The sequence continues at coordinate 1,078,179,151 of NC_140589.1, read as the reverse complement.
TTAAAGCGTACTATACAACCATTGAAGGCCCGTCCCAGCGTTCTAGGCAAGGGGCTATATGATGGAAGTGAACTTTGAATGGGTGGCATAGCCAACTACCATGAGGTTTATAAGGCTTTTAGAACTTTCTGCCCCATGATGGTGGAATGTCTAAAAAAAAAAAAAGTCTCCTGGGTGACGCAGGAGATTTACAACTTCTCCCAGCTCAGAAGCTGGAGTGCTTTTCACAACTCTTACTGTCTGTGTGTGCGCGGGCCTGTGCCTGAGGATTAGTAGAACGCGTACAGCAGGAGCTGTAAGGGTGTGCCTCAGTCAGCCCTTGATTCTCCTTGGGCTCTGCCAAACTGTTTTTCTCCTTCCAGGGCTCCAGTGACAATGTAAGCGGGGAGGGGGCAGGAGGGAATCCATCAAGAATGCTAGTGGCTGTGAATAATTCAGGAATTCCTCTCCTCTGCAGCGTCGAATTCTAGAAATCCCCTGTACAATCCATGTAGCCTGTGGAGAGACAGGGAAAGGGAGAGTTAAGAAGTTTTGGATTAGGACTTTGGAAAGTTGGGTGCAGCATACCCATGACGTTGTTTATAGCTAGGTGCTGGTCCAGTGTCTCAAGTGTAAACATTCCATTGTTCAACATTTTGTCAGTATTTTTGTTTGCATTTCAATATAACTTGTAATAGAGCAATTCCTTGTTGAGAGGTCTGGGTAAACATCCATCACATAAAGCAAATACCAATCCTTCCATCTCGCAGCAGACTCATTACCTTATACTACATTGAATTGCTAATTATAGAATGCTTGCCATACCCTTGCAACGTCTAAAATACTGTGTGCGAAGAACCCTCTTCATGCACTGCCCTTCATCAATCAGTGTGACAGCATCTCAATTATAGGCTTAATCTTGACCTATGTATCATTGGTACCTTGCCTACTTTGTGAGATGGACACTGATCGAGGGAGTTGATATTCTGTATTGTATATTGCTTCATTCTCATTTTGTCGCCAGCTCCCTTAACACTGTTAGACAGAAGCAGGTTGTTTGCGCTGTATTTTATTGGACTTTATTCTCTATGCGCGTATATTGGTCATCATGACTGTTCATAAAGATTTTCCTGCTTGACGAGCCATAATAGGACCATGTTCAGCGTTATTCTAGTTTAAAAAAAAAATAAAAGAAATTACGACTTTCAGTGTTTCGGCTTCCATGCAGATTCCTATTCAGGAGTGATTACACATGCCTTTTGAATACGAGCCCAGTACTGTTCCTCCTGGAAATATCTGAAAACATTCAGACAAGCCAGGCTAACCCTATTGACCTCTTATCTTCTGTTCAGGTGTATTCAAATATATATATTTTAACTGTGTCCCATTTCCAGATGCAGTGCATCATTTTATCTTGCATGTTTATAGTTTTTTGTTGAAGACTTGAACTTTTTCAAGGATGGAATGTATATGTCGAGTAAAGGATATTGTTCTTGACTGCAGACTCCCTTCCTAGCAAGAGTATGAATAAGATATTTTTTTGCTTCCCATGTTTTGCCTTACTTCCTGATAAAGGGATGGAAGTTAGATTCATGTAGCTGATGATTTGGACTTTTTTGTAGTCCCAGGGAGTTCAATTTTCTCAACTTATTTAAAGGGGCGTCTTGTGGGCTAGTTCATACGCACACTAAAATTATGTTCGGCTTAGTGTCCCTGATTAATTTAGTTAACCTAAAATTCTGAGACTGCATCAGAGAATGCCTGAGCCAGCTCTCTGAACTCCAGTAAGATAAGATATCACCCATAAAAAAAACTAATTATGTACCCGTCCCTTCCAGAATGTGGATGCCTTGATTTTTATTTTATTTTTTTAAGTCCTTTCATTGTCTTATGCTTGCCATAGCTGGGACCATTTCATTAATGATTTTGTTGTTGTTTTGGAGTCCTGTTTGCCAATCCTCATATTTGGTTATGGGTTATAGGACTAGTTTATTAAATGTTCAAGATGTTTGGTGGGGTACAGGTGACTTTCTGGTACATTTTACATGAAAGTGTACACCTAGTCAGTCCTTTAACCAAAGGCATCCACATCTTCTTTCATCTCCATTTTGGCTGTAATGGTCACCTCTGAGAAGGTTCTGTGCTTATAATGCTTTAGCTAAGGTATAACTTAATTCCTTTTGTGGTTGCCTCTTGAGAGAGATCTGGTCTATTGTCACATTCACTGTTGAAATTCTAGCTAGAAATCCTCCATCTACGTCATTTTGGGGACCGCGATCCTGGACCCTCTGCAGATGTTGCCCTCAGATAATTAAAACGGAGAGTCTCCTTCGAATTGACTGTTGCCGACTTATACTTGAAGTTCATTTACCTTACTCTCTTCTCCCGAGTCCTTGCCATTCTCTGGCTGCTCCCTGCTTCTGACCTCATGTAATTTTTTTTGTCTGCCCATGATGATCACCTTGCTGTTTACTGCTCTCCGGGGCTTTGAAGATTGGTTGGAATGCATCCCTCCTCCTAGTCGCAGGGACGGAAGGTATCTGCCATTTAAGAGAACACTCTATTTTATTTGTATCTATCAGTGTAGCACTGGGGTGCTAGAGTGAAAACCTCTCCTCCTTTGAAACCATGCCCTAAAAACCTAACAATAACTAATATCTTCTAAGCTATTTATTCATCCCACCAACCATTTTCACAAACTCAGCCATAACTAATGATGACAATTAATTCCTGTTAATTTAATCTACCACAAAGAAACAAGTAAATGTATGGAATGATTTCCTTGAGAGCAAAAGACTAATTCCGGTAACCGTTGAACTACTAACCTTGTGTTCTCGAGTAGGGCCCTACTTGTAGTAAAACACTTCAACGCCTCTTCAGGGGTTCTAAGCACTATGTAAATGCAATTACCACTGAATTATATTGTTTGATGCAGGTGCTGCTGAACTAGTCATTCTGTCCCATACAACATTTTGACCATCCTTTCTCCACCTTATTGAATAGCAGCCATTTTAAAGCTAAACTTGAGCAACTACAATTCCCATTAGACCGTGGGAATGTTAACAAAAAACAATAGTCAACAGGATGACAGTCTCTTTCCAGCCAATCCGGTGTCTCCAACTCAGTTCATAGTCCATCACAGGCCGCTCCTCTTTCATTGCGTGAGATCAGCCACCACCGTCCACTCACGAATCCCCGTTTATTCGCATCCGTTCCTACAATCAAAGGACATATTTAGAACATGTTCATGGCTAAGGTTTAAGCCTGAAAATGAATGGGCAAAGACCACAGCTCTGCAGGCAAAGCAATACAGTAAAAAATGCAAATTAGCATAGTGATAAACCTAAAAAAATCTTGTTACTAACTAAGCATAGGGATGGTTTCAACAATGTTTTCCTTGGGTGGGATAATCCTCGCCTTCGAGTCCTTAATAGAATTGAAACTTTGTTATTATAGCTAGATAATGTTTCAATCTCTATCGGGACCGGAGGCGAGGATTATGCTAGTTTAAACCTTACCACCAAGTGAGCCATCTGCAGTACTGGTTTGAACTAAAACCGTTTGAACGTAGAGTCCGAACACCAATCTGCGGCATTAAGTATATCTCCAATCGAGCACCTAGCGCAAATGCCTTTGAGGCCATTGCCCCACGTGTGGAGTGAGCTCAGAGCAACCGCAGGTCAATACGCGCTTCTTGCATCACAAACCTCACCCAACGGGCGATTGCGGGAGAGGATACTGCTCTGTGTGGTTTCCGTAGGGCAAGGAGGAGCTTCTGTTCACCAGGGGGGCGAAAATCCTCTGACATCTCATCATAGGCCTTGTGTCAAAATACCACGCACAACTTTGGAGACTCCAAAAAGGCTGGGTACGAGATCGACTTGGTCCCGCATTTGGTTTGTCTGCGGATTGTGAAAGTTACCCCCAAAGGGGAAAAAAATCCACTCTGTGATATCCAGGGCTCTGACGTCTGACACCCATCTGCAAGAGATCAAGCAGAGTAGCATGGCCAGCTTCGCCGAAAGCTCCTGTCTGGACCGAAATCTATTCAGCTGCCAAGAGAGAAAAAGGTTCAGCACCTGGCTCACCTCCCAGAGCGCCGACTACCTAGGCTCCGTGGTAAGGGACAATCTGATATCCTGCAAGAGACTACAAACAAAGATATTCTACCATTGGGTAACCCATCAATCACTGCATGTCCCGCTGACATAGCGGATCGGAAGGTATTAATGGATCTGTAGGCCAAACCCACCTCTTCCAAAAAGGGGCAGACAATTCAAGTCCCGGGTCACATCTGCTGTCATGGAATCAAGACCTCGCCTCAGACTCCAACTGGACCATTTACCCCAGATAGACTTATAATGTTTGACTGCTTCTGAGTAGGCCTTAGACATGAACGTCTCAGCCGTGCCTGAAAGGCCGGGGACCGACCATCGTCCCCAGTAATCCGCCACGCCATGAGTGCCAGTGACCCCTACAAGATGAGCGTGTGGGTTTGTTGTGCTGAGAAGCAGCCCTGGAAACCGGGGGAGAGGGATTAGATAATCCCAAGAAAGTTCCAGCAGGATTGGAAACCAGACTTGCGACCTCCAAATCAGGTAATCAGCACCACCTCTGACGAATGCCACTGGACCGAGACCCTTGTGATCATGGGGAACGGGGAGAAGGCATAACCCTTCTCCTTTCAATCTTGGCGAAACGCATCCGTGGGCACCACCAGGGGATCCGGTCTCCAGCTGCAGAACCTAGGGAGTTGATGGTCCAGGCAGGAGACAAATAGATCCTCCAAAAAATGACCCCATGTGTTCTGGAGGTCCAAGAATACCCCCGCATGAAGCTTCCACAGGCTCACATCCCGGAAGTTGCGGGACTGGACGTCTGCTGCCTGATTGTCCTGACCTGAAATGTATTCCTCTGAAACTGAGATCTGGCGATCCAGGCACTATTGTCAAAAGTTGAAGACTAGTTCGGAAAGGGCATTTTAGCGAGTGCCCCCTAGATAGTGGATGTAATGGACTGCCGACACGTTGTTCATCTTGAGGAGAATCCAAGATTGGATCGTGTCTTTGGTCCAACATTGGACTGCAAATGAGCCCGTGAGGAGCTCCAAACAGTTGATGTGTAAACATTGTTCGAGAGGAGACCACAAACCTCCAGTGGCAAAATCGCCACATCTGGCGCCCCAGCCTAACCTGCTGGCGTCGGACTCTAGGAAGATGTCCAGAGCAGAACCAAATATTACCCGACCGTTCCATACTTCAATATTGGACAGCCACCAGTTGATCGCCTCCCTGGAGAGGGTCACCTGCTGAGAGTACTAAAGCCGCTTGTGCAGGTGGGTGCCCTTCAAGCGTTGGAGGGCACGGTAATGAAGAGGCCCTGGGAAGATGGACTGTATTGAGGAGGAGGAGGAGAGATGGCCCACCAGGCAAGCCATCTGTCTCAGAGCGATTCGAGGCTTGGTGAGAGCCTGCCGCAATTCGCAGCAAATTTTCGTCACTTTCTGGAAATGGAGGCTGAGAGAAGCCTCAACAGAGTAGATCAAGAAACCCAGAAAATCCTCTTTGGAGAGGGAACTAGCAGGGATTTGGACTTCTTGATTATGAATCCCAGGTTCTGCAGGAGGTCGACCGCCAACCAGAGTTACAGCGTCGGCTTGTTGGGGGACCTGCGCCATTATCCGGATGTTGTTGAGGTAGCAGATGAGTCTCATCCCCTGTGACTGCAGATGTTTCACTACTGACCTGAGGACCATCGTGAAGTACCAGGGTGCTGAGGATAGGCCAACGGGTAGGGTGGTGGACTCGTAAGTCTTTCCCCTGCGCCCCCCATTTTAGGAACCTCCAGTGGGTGGGGGAGGGGGGCTGTTGAGATTAGAATCGAGAGGTAGGAGTCCTTGAGGTCCAGACACACCATCCAGTCCTGTGGTCTAAGGATATCCCGTAGCAAGTGGATCCCCCTCCATTTTGAAGTGGCGATGGACTAACCACTCGTTGATGACCAGGCGCTGACCGCCACCTGCTTTTTCCACCAGGAAGAGATTGCTGATAAACCTCTTGGGTACGGAATAGTTGGAGAGACAGTGCCTTTGGTCAGGAGGGACTTCACCTCCTCATCCACTAGAGCCACTGAAAACCGGATGGTCGCGGGAGCTCTGCTTGAGTGGGAACGCCTTAAAACTCTATCTGGAAGCCTTTCATTGTCGGAAGAGCCCATGCGTCCCCCTTGATGGAAGTCCAGGCCTGGAAAAAATCTGCCAGCCGGCCCCCTACTTTTGTGAGGGAAGAAGGAAAAACACTCACCAGCATTGCTGGAGGCACCTGCGCATCTGGCTCCTCTACACTGTCTCCCTTTTGGTGGGGTAGAAATTAGCGGCCTGGTCTTGGTACTAGCCTTGCCCTCTGGGATTGTGCTGGTTATTGGGTCGGCTGGCCGAGCAGCCCCTGCTTCGACCGGCCCCCTGAAACTTGGGAATGGAAGACCTTTTAAATGGAGGACTGAGCTTTGTCCAGGTAAGTGAAGGTATTCGCAAACCTCCCCAATTCCTTGATAAAGGGTTCCCCAAAGAGTCCCCATTGTGCGATGGGGCCCGCCTCCGAGTCGGCCAAGTCCCCGAGTTCGGGGTCCACCTTAATCAGCAGAGACAGACGTCTCTCAGACAATGCGCAGTTTGTGTTCCCCAAGGCAGAGAGTTTATCAGGGAGCTGATATCTTGGCCTCCTCTGCCATATCCAGGAGTTTCATCAATGGGCCCAGGGTATCTAGAAGCTTGCCCTAGCAAGCCCGCCAGGACCGGTCTATCCCTCTTTTAGGGTCCTTAATTTTTGCAGGAAGGTGGCCATCTGGGGGTCTATGTCGGGCATCCGCGTCACTTTGCCTTCCAGAGAGGTGTGGGCACATTCAGCCCTAAGGCAGTTCTGGGAGTCCTCCTCCAGGGGGCTTCCAAATGCAGCTCACCACATACTGTGCAACCTTACCTGACGGAGCCCATTCGGAAGACCTCTGTTGAAGGATCCCATCCTGGTCTAACATATCTGAGCAGAGCCCTTGGTTGTCAGTGGTGGGGTGGGTTAGCCGGGGGCTGAGAAGAGGGAAGCAAGAGTTGGAAGGGGCCCGCATCATCATCAGTGTCCCTCTGGCACTCGTCTGCAGGAGTGGGGAGGAGGGTACACTGGGGCTGGGGTCTTTGAAAACAGCATAATCCTTGCCTCTGAGTCCTTAATAGAATTTAACCTTTCCGTTCCGATTGGTAGGAAATTTTTCATTATGAAACCTACGTTTTTTTTTTTGTTGTTTTGCTTGTCATAGCAAGTGTTACAGAAAATTCCAAAACCATGTAGATCAAATATGTTTTTAACGTAAAGAACTGCCTGTGCTTTAGCACCATTAGACATCTATGATTATAGCACTGTTGGAAAGTTTTGTGGGTAAGGCAGAGGTGGGATCAAAAGAAATATTTCTGGGGGGGGGGGGAATGGAGGTGAGAGAGTTTTCTATATTGTACTGGCCTAGAGTGCACAGAAAATAACCTTTTAACATGAAAGTTATTTAGAACTATGGCAGCATTCACTATACTTCCCCATTTTTGGGCTAATAATTTGGTTGCATGCAATTATTCACGCATAGTTGTAAATCTGTCATCTGTCACTCCTGACCTCAAAGGATAGGAACACAGAGGCCAACACTGTCCACATTTTAGGAGACTGTTTTGTCATCTTTTTTTTCTTCTTATTCATGAACCTCTCCCCTTTCACCTCTTCCTAATTGACTGCCATATGCTAAAAATGGCAGATTTACTGGTCACAGTGGAGAACGTTCTAGGTTTGTAATTGGCAGAGATTTAAATATAGACTGTGTTTTTAAAAAGGAGCAGAGTTACCACATTACTTGCACTCTATCTTTTAGTTGGATGGCAAACAGTTTGCTACAGAGTACTGCTGCTGTCTGGTCTACCCTCTTCGCCTATTCTTGGAATGTGGCCTGTTACAGAGCCAAAAACTACTTTGGCAGTGAAGCCTGTAGTATATGTGGGCACTCTTGGAGCACACTTCAAAAGGCAAAATAGGCACCCTGGATGTCAGTGCTTCTGAGTGGTGGAAAGAAGTAAAAGCCCTGCTACTTCGGAATTGATTGATCTCTTGCAGCCAGATCATATATTGGGTATATATTCATAACTAACAATCTCTCAAAATATCACAGTTCCCTGACTGCTCAATATGTCTTTAGTAAAGCACTCAAATATATGGAAACCTTTGTATTCGCATGAAGTTGAAAGCTATTTCACATGTATAACATTCACAATTTTTACACTTCATTTTGTTCAAACGAATATCCATAATGAATTGCACACCAAAACCCACTCATACTTGTACCACATACAATTGTTTAATCATTAGCCATCACTCCACTCTTGGACAAAATGGTCATTCCGTGAATTAAATGAACTTGGTCTTATAAAAGACAAACCTGTCTTATTGTTAAGTGTTTTGGGAAGCAAAACTACAATGGCTGTCTTCAGTACAGAAAGACCGATTCAAGAGCCTCCTCATAAGCAAATGATTTATAATTGCATTTTATTCGCTTTGGAAATAAGCATGGAGTGGTTGAAGCCGCCTATGCTGATTAGAGATTTTTCTGCGCATCATTGAAAACAGACATGGCAAGCACCTAAAAAAAATTATGCTTTTTTTTGTTTTAACATACTACCTAAAGGGTTGTGAGGAAAGACCTTTGTGCCGTATCGCCTGGTGAGAAACTGGTGTGTTGGTTGACTGGGGTGTGACCCCCCTGGTCAAGCCATAGCCACAATCCCTTGCAGGATGAACCACAAAAAGTCACTAAATTAACCTGTCCTTAACCCTGGGTAGCTTTGCACAAAAAGCAGTCCGGCTTAACTTCGAGGCAATGTGAAAATTATTTATGTGGCACATAAAAAGTAATAAAGTGAAAAACAAACCTAAGAAAAAACCCACACCAATTTTGAAAAATAGTCAATTTAAATAAATTTGACATCAAAACGACCAATCCAACAGTAGAACCAGAGTTATGAATTTTAAAAGTTTTATGTAAAAACTAGTGCCTAAAAGATCAAAGTGTCAACGCGGATATTTATCCTCACAGGACTGGGTAAAGACCAAAAAAATCTCACTGACCGCGATTTCTATGTTTGGACTTTGAAATGGAAGTCAAATCTCCAGTAGGATGAGGCTGAGGGCAGTAGCCAAAGACAGTTCCATGAGGCCGGATACTCCTTTGGTGAAGAACTGCTGAAACTAATTTGCTTCTACGTAGAAGAATGTAGTGGGAGAAGCCACAAACTCAATCCGACTGGCGATGCACCTCTGCTGGATAGGAGAGCAGTTTGGTTCTGGTCTCCTCCTGGTTCCCAGTGCATGTTGTAGCAAAAAAAAATGCATGTCCGCACTTCTTGATTTTGGCTATCTGGGCACCTTTAGCACCTCTTCCAAGGGTCCAGGACTGGAGGACATCCCTTGGAGGGCCAGGACTCAGCTCAAGCTGGGTCCAGGTTTATGATGGAGGTAGTCTTTTGTGTTTCTGGTGCTTTAAACGGGAGGCCAGCAATCTAGCCCTTGTGCCTCATTTTGGGTGTCCTGGGACAGTTGCAGATCCAGTTGTTGTCCCCAGGCAGAAGGTAGCAGAGCAGCAGGACAACAGGGCAGCAATCTGGCAGGGCAGCAGCCCAGCAGGATGACAGTCCTTCCAACAGCACAGCAGTCCTTTCTAGCTGAGTATCCACAGGTCTAGAAGTGTACTGAAGAGTGGGACTGAAGGTCCTATTTTTAGACACAGGTGGCCGCCTTCTGGAACGTGGGAGAAGCTTCCGGAAAGGTTATTTGAAGTGCATGAAATTTCATTACTCTCCTGCCCTGGCTTAAAGGTGGCCGCAGTGACATGGTGGGGGTTTTAGGCCCCTTGTGTGAAGGCAGAGCACGACGTATTCAATTGCAAGTAGTACTGTGCTTAGCTCCGCCCCTCATCCTGCCAGCAGATGGCCCATCAAGTCACCCCTAATCCCTCTATTGTGTGACTGTGGGAGGAATTCACTAAGTCTGCCAGTTACGTCCAGTCATGTGGCGGCAGAAAGGCTGCAGGCACAAAGGGCAGGAAAATGCCAACTTTCTAAAACTCGCATTTTCGCAATTGTAATACATTTCAACTTCACCATTGAAGCGGGTTTATCGTTACAATTTAACAGATCCCAAACATGACCCAACTACCTGCTCCCAATTGGGAATTTGTGTATTAAATGTAATGAGGGATCCCCAATGTTATCCTTTAGGAAGTGTAGGCCTCACAGTATTGAAAAAAAAAGCAATGTAGGAGTTTTTTTTACATGTAAAACTTAAATGTACATGCTCAAACTTTCAATTACATGGCTCCTTGCCCTGTGAGCTAGCTAAGGCCTCATTTTCTTAGAGGTGACTTATATGTCATAAAAAGGTAGTTTAAGGCTTGGCAAGGGGGTCTTCATGCCAAGTCGACCTGGCATTTAAGGCTGCAGTGGCATGCCTGGAACATGTGTCTAAGGTGCTATTTAAGTGGGTGGCACAAGAAGTGCTGCAGGCCCACTAGTTTAATTTAATTTACAGGCCCTGGGGATATGGTATACCACTCTACAAGGGATTTACAAGTAAATTAAATATTCCAAACCGGTGTACGCCAATTCTACCATGTTTAAAGGAAAGATCACTAGCACTGGTTAGCAGTGATAAAGTGTACTGAGTCCTAAGACCAACAAAAACTAATTCAGCAAACCAGTGGAGGGCAATGGCTAAAACCTTGAGGATGACTTTGCAGTGAGGGCCAGGTCCAGCATGGCCTGGATGGTTTGCTTAAGTAAGGTTAGTCTACCATTCAGTTTCTGGCTAAAATCTTTTACCATTGGGCACAGTAGAGTTGTTATAGGGACCTAGTCTCTTTGGGATTTCACCCCTATTAGTGATGTACATTGCAGTGCACTATACAGAAAGCAGTTCGCTGATAGTACCTTTGTGGACTGATGGATTTTAATCCTTTTGGAAACTTTTCTTAAATAGGCTGTCACTGTTTTCCAAACTGCCTTATACCTTGAAAATGAGAAGGTCAATGGAGGTCATCAGGAAGAGCAGGCCTTGGCACTGTTAGTTCAGCAATAGTACCAAGTTTAATTTAGTATTTTCGTTTGCTTTTCATCAATGCAACAATGAACTCCTTTACTGCTGTAATGTGGCTACAGAATGAATTCCCTGTCCCTTTGTCTCTCAGGCTACCGACTTTTGATGGCAGTTTGCAAATTTGAGAACAGACTAAGTAATGCATTGTAGCAAAGAAGCTAAATATATGATTGATGTAGAACGTCACTGACAAAATTCAGCAAAGTTAAACAAATATGTTAGCTTTGAGAAACTACTTTTATTTTCAATGAAACTTCTGTACCACCCACTAGATATGTCTAAAGCAATAGCAAGTTCTCTAAAAGTATGCCAATGTTTTCAATGCAGCCATTCTAATATTGTTAGTCCCATCTGGACACTAAAATAAAAATATCCACAGTGATTTCAAGTTTGTTAGTTGATATGTATGTCATTTGCGGTATGGCAATCAGAATTATTGATATATTCACATTCGAACTGATACACGCTTTGCTTATTTACTGCAGGTTGGCTACAGCAAAACATTTATTTTGGGGGTAAATCGAAATGTTTTGATGGGTTGGGATGGTTTTTGGAGGGGAGTGAGAAAGCACAGCATCAGAATTCAAGTTTAGCGTTTGCCTCTGGCGCTTACTACAAACATGCGGCTGGCTCTGGTAACATTGAATTTATAATATACTAACTTCTATTGGTGCTAGTATATTAAATGTGAAATTTTATATTTTCTGTTTAGTACAGCTGTTGAGAGGTCTTTTAACATTTACTGGAATCGTCAAAATGTTGTATACCCCGTATAAAAATACATGTTCAAGGCACTTTTAGATTTTAAACGTGTTTTCTATGAGACCAATAAAAGACGTGAAAACATTTCAATGACGTGTTGTGAGTAGTTTTCAATCATGCGAAGGCCAACGTTTTTTAATGAGACCACATGTTTCAACCTTTAGGACTTCATAATGAACTACAACTTAAAATGTAGTGTTCAAATACAGGAAATGTTTATGAACAAATAATTTGACCTTTGAATGTTGCATGCTTACTAATCAACACACCTATATATGCCTATTTTCACAAAATCCAACAGACCTACAGGCAGCCCTGCAGGAGGTGGTATGCATCTGTAATGTGCATCCTGTTGGGAAGCAAGGATCACAAAGCGATGAGCGGTGTTTGAGTAGTGAGGAATAGCCGCTGCGGCAAACTGAGTGATACAACTAGCAAAAGCATGAGGTGCGGGGGCGTTCAGTAAGTGCGCCCTGGATCATCTACACTACAGTTAAGGAGTAGCTTGGTTGTCTGCTTTAAGAGAGCGTGATGTGATTTGTTTGTCATTTGTGACCCTTTCAGTTGTTCCTGGTTAGCTGTGCAGCTGCGAGGATTTTTGTTGTGGGTATTTAATTGCATGCCAGCATTTTCACACTGTGCTTCTGAAAAACATCAAGATCCAGTAGGAAAAGTTCCTTTGCTAAAATGCCAGAACTGGCTCAAAGTATTGCACGTGACTTGTTCCATTGGCTGTTTATTCATGTCGATAAATTGCAAAAATATATAATCATAGTCCATTTTATTCGTAACCGATGCGCAGTTTCCACACCCTAATCTCATTTCTCTGCCTTTCCAACCTTTTTAATCTTTTCAAATTTCTCCTTACCTGCAATCTGTGGGCATACACAACCTTACAAACTCTCAAAACATCACCCTCCCAAGATGGCCGCTACGCGATGCACTCGCACCTAGCATAACAGCTTGCCATCAGTCTACCCGATAGTCGTGCATGCGCACCGTCTGTTCCGGCAATACCAATCATTCAGAGGTTGCGCAATCTCGCACGTACCTGACTGACTCGCCGCATAAAAACCACCGGCATACGAGATGCCATTACCAGCCGGGACTAAGGGAGACAACATCAGGTTACTGACGAGATACTCATCTACACCAAGTAAAGTTGTGCATCCACTTCTTTCTCAGACATCGGAGCACCCATGGAATTCTTTGCTCACGATGTCTCCCTCGCTTCATTTCTTAGAGTGGGACTACAGATGATACCCCTCCCGAGCCTTGAATCTCTGCCTAGCACTTAAATCTAGTGTAATTATGAGCTAAACGTTACATTTCGCATGTTAGCAATCTAAGTGTTTTTAAACTGCACACCACCTTAAGTTACCACGTGGCATTTATCACGAGTGGTCACCCCTTGCTGAGTTAATTGTGCTTCTACTCACCAAGGGCCTCACAGGGTTACACTCTGGCCCTGCTTTTATCATTATCCCTATTTGCACATTAAACCTCCACGACGACACGACGCCTAAGCTGTACAACCACTAGTCTGGAGATCGATCGCTGCATGTTGCAATATAGTCGCTTCGCACACCATGAGTCATTAGCAGCATGCGCCATCACTCAACTACGGCTATGTATTATATCACTGTTGTGACCACTTACCTGAGATAGAAACAGTGGCACAAACTTAAGATTGCATTTTTATGTTGCTACTATATGTCTTGTCCTTTCTCTCCCTACAGATTTTTATTAACAGTGTGTGAGTATGCCGACACTACTGCCACACACCTTAGCGCGTGTGTAGGCCACTCACATTTTTACACTCACCCGGTCCTGAAGAAGGCCCACATTACCTACCTTTTCAGGCTGAAACAAGTAGACCACGTTACCAGTCCACTAGGAGCAATAATACCCCTCTAGTAGTTGCATCACGTATTGTCAACTATATCCTGGGCTTCCACTAATGAATACTACAGGCAAGGATTCTCAGAGATACTTTTAATTCACAACACTTCACACAAATCACACCACACCAGCTCCGCTGTAACCAGGCGTTGTAGCACAGCCAGGGGGCATTCGGCCACCCAGTTGGGACCCCAATGATGAAGCATGACACCAACCAGGTTGGTGTGTGAGGGGTCTTTTAAGCAAACCTAATGGATCCATGTGCTTACCACAACAGTGATTATCACATATTTCCTCAGTGGGTCCGTTCACATTGTTTAGTCTAGTATTGAATTGGGGACAAGGATGCACCCCTTCTTTTCCCTTGCTCTCTCCTTGTTTTCTACTAATTAAAACCTTTACAAATGTCTAAAAAGAGATTAAAATATACAACGTACAATGATAAAACCATATGATGAAAACAAGCATAGTTAAATACAAGCCGAGAAGAGTCTGCTGAACCGTTTTTTTTTTTTTTAAAGTAGGGAAGAAAACAGTCAGAGCACATAACCAAATGGACCTTTGCACATGTAATTAACAGTGTGCAAAATACGCAGAACCCAGACCTGTTAAACGATAGATCAACAGAATTAATGCAGGGAAGATTCAGCTGCACCATATTTATTTTGTTTTCCTTAGAATCATTTAGAATCTCTGATTAGGGCTAGCACGCTTTACCATTTTAAGAAATCGCTCTTTAAAAAAAGAATCACTCGTTTTTAAAAAGCACATTCACTCTTACCTAAAGTCACTTTAAAGCTGTCCTCACTTTGCACTATCGCATTGCTCACTAGCCACTCTGTGGTGTGCCTCCCCGTTCCACCACGGATTGTTCCGCTTGAGTGGAGGGAGCTAACACCACCCGGAAGTGACGTGTGGATCCCCAGGTCAGCAGTTGAGCTGCCTGGTACTACAAAATTAGATGGCCGGACCGACGCGCAGCGGACGCTCTTGAGGCAATCAAAAGGTGATTGAAACAGTACGCTCTGTACTGCAGCAGCAGGAGCGCCTTGGAAAGGGCTCCTTAGAATCGTTTAGAATCTCTGATTAACGCTAGCACGCTTTACCATTTTAAGAAATCGTTGGTTAAAAAAAAAATAATCTCGTTTTTCAAAAGCACATTCACTCTTACCTAAAGTCACTTTAAAGCTGTCCTCACTTTGCACTTTCGCCTTGCTCACTAGTCACTCTGTGGTGTGCCTCCACGTTCCACCACGGATTGTTCCGCTTGAGTGGAGGGAGCTAACGCCACCGGGAAGTGACGTGTGGATCCCCAGGTCAGCAATTCAGCTGCATGGTACTACAAAATCAGATGGCCGGACCGACGCGCAGCGGATGTGCAATAGGCGTGCCTAAGGCAAGCCCGTCTGTGCCTGTACGTCGCCAGGAGCCAGAAACCCTGCCGGGTTTTGCAGGGATCAGGTAAACCGCCTAGTAACTCTCCTCCGTTATACCAGACAGGACTCAAGTATTAGAAACAACCAATGCTGGCCTAGTATGCAAGACACCAACTCATGCGCTAACCCCTTCCCAATAGAAGTAGAAGGCCCTCTCGCTTGCAAAATCTGTGGATATCAGAGTATGCTACCCACCCAACCCAGGATTAACGTTAAAGCTGACAACAATTAGTTATACGACAGCAAGTTGGGACTGTTTTCTAGCAAATGTTAGATCACTCCCCGAAGCACACCATTAATATATGGGACATGCTTTCCTCTTACCTTCCCCACATTGGTTTCTTGACGGAAACTTGGATTAAGCCATCTTCCAATCCAGCAATTGCCCTAGCACTACCCGATGGCTATCATATTCAAAAACTGGATAGACCACAAAGGGCGGGGGGAGGGGTAGCTATCATTTACAAAGATCTTATAAAAGTTACAGTTTTGGATCAATTAATCAATGAAAAAATTGAAATTCTTGTGTTTAGCATTGACCTACACGCTCAACTTAGCTGGAAAGAAGACCTAGTATATCTTCCCCCCCCCCCCCCCCCCCTCCCCCCCAGGACCGCTCCTCGATTCCGTCACCTTACTTATGGACCGGATATCCCCTTATGTTATCTCATCTAAAAAAAAAAAATTGCTCCTCGTGATCTGAATGTTCATAGCGAAAACCCTAGCGACCCTGATGCCGTATCCCTCCTGATAGAGCTATCCGCACTTGAGTTGACCAAAATCAATAAAGAACCTTCTCATGTAGCAGGACACACACTGGATTTTGTCCTTTCAAACATGCCCAACATTGTTTGTGGAACAACTTGCCCCCTACTATGGTCGGACCACTCAAAAAACAAATTCAGCTTTGTGGGATTTATAGAGCACAAAGCCTAAAAAACACAAACTATTAGGAGTTAAAGACCGTGGCATAAATTGACACCCGCTCTCTTTAAAGACACCTTTGTTCCACCACAGTATTCTGACTCCGACACGGTAAAAAAACGTCTAACAGACTTTCAGGCAAGCATGAAGGCCACAATAGACATGTTGGTACCCCTGAAAATGACCCATGCGGTCTCTAAACGAACTCAGACCCCTTGGTACACCCCTAATCTCTGGACTGAAAAAAGTTAGTGCAAGAAATTAGAGCGACGGTTGCGACGCACACATGATCCCCACGACAGAGAAAGATTTAAATCTGCCCAGACCAAATACCATAGCAGCCTGAAAATGGCCCGTAAAACGTATATTGCTAATCAACTTGATCAGGCAGATGACACTCCCAAAGCTTTATTTCAGGTCCTCAAATCATTCATCAATCCTAAAGCATGCAACACGGAAGAGGCGCCATCTCAGACTCTTTTGACAATATTGCAGGATATCTCGCATTAAAAATGGATATCTATAACAAGATCACTGCGACCAATGGCTTCCGTTCAAGCCTCATATCTGAACCGCCCCTTTATCCCGTCTAACACAAATAAACTTGGGGAATTCCCAATGCTAACCCCTGAGGAAACTGAATCTTTAATAAAAATGACCACATTTGGTTCCCCTTTAGACCTGATCCCAGCCAAAATCTCCAGCTCACTTGACAACCAGCTCGCTGCCCCCATTTGTTCCATTTTAAATAGCTCCTTAAAAGAAGGCAGCTCCCCAAGGAATGGAAAGCAGCTCAGATCTTGTCCATCAGGAAAAATGCCAAACTGCCCCCAGATGTTATCACTAATTATCGCCCCATCTCACTGCTACCTCTGCAAAGTAAACGACTAGAGAAACACATTAACAAACACCTGTCTGGATTCATAGAATCCAACAACTGCCTCGACCACACAGTCAGGATTCCGACCTAGACACAGTATGGAATCGGCACTGGTGACAGTCACAGACCACATCATAATGCTTGCAGAGAATGGTCAGGCAGTGCTTCTTATACTGCTTGACCTGTCTGCAGCATTCAATACCATTTCCCACCAGATTTTGCTGGAGAGACTCCTAGCTATAGGTATCCAGGGGAACGCACTAAAATGGTTGACCAATTTTCTGGCCTAGAGAACTCAAACTATCAACCTCTGTCCTTTCAGATCACAGACCACCAATGTTTCCAAGGGTGTACCCCAGGGCTCATGTTGAGCCCTACCTTATTTAACATTTGTTACACCGCTCGCGTTCCTACTGAGAAACTTAGGGTTCATAACAATTTCCTACGCCGACGACACCCAACTGCTTCTTTCTTTTGACAAGCATAACACAAACATTTAGGCTACCTTCTCGGAGGGCATGAAAACCATCACTGATTGGATGAGTAACAACTTCTTTCAGTTGAATGCTGAGAAAACAGAAATCATATTATTCACAGAAGCAGTAACAAGGTGGTCTCCCAACTGGTGGCCAGGAGAACTGGCCCCGGCCCCGTCCCCAAAACAAGTGGTAAAGAACCTAGTGGTCCAAATTGACCAGAAGTTGACCTTAGAGGAGCATGCTACCGCAACCATTAGGGCCTGCTTCCATATATTAAGCCTTCTCCGCAGTCTTCCCCCTTCTCCACACGAAAAACCCTGATAAAAAGCATTGATCTTAAGCCGTCTGGACTACTGCAGTGGTCTAAGGAATCTTCCTTAAACAGACTGCAGGTAGTCCAGAATACGGCAGCCTGTTTAGTGACCAACTCTCCCTCCCCTCCTCCCCGAACAGCTTCACTTCCCTACTTCGTAAACTGCACTGGCTACCCATTCTCAAAAGAATCCACTTTTAAGATTTGCTGCATGGTGTTCAAAGCCCTAAACATTATGGGGCCTAGATATATGACGGACAAGCTGGTCAGATATACTCCCTCTAGGACCCTCTGCTCAAGATCCAAAGATCTCCTCCTCATACCTCGCATAAAACAGGCTAGATTAGGGGGCAAATCCTTTTCCTCTCTAGCTCCATTACTATGGAAACAGCTGCCCATCCACCTACGCCTCTGCACCAACTACCTATCCTTCAGAAATGGTACTGGTAGAATTGACAGATTCCAGTTTGGGCGCAATCATCCATAGAAGCTTAACAGTTGTAACATTTAGTAATGGATTAGATGGAGTCAGGCTGGCAATGACTGCCTGTCAGCTAGTGCGCACTTCTTGCCGAATGAAATCGGCACAGAGAGAAATTCTCCATTGCTGCAGCAATTTAGGGCAGATACATAAGATGTGGATTAAGGATTCTTTTCCTTGTCTGCATAAGTGGTAACTTGTGTCATAGGGAACTGAGCGGCACCAGGCCGGAAAGTAAGCACGAAGATTCTACTCGCCCAGTCTTAATGCCAGGAGCCTTGCCCTAATCCATATAGGGTATGTGCAGGAAATGTAGTTCTGCTTGTTGGAAGAATAGGAGTTTATAATTGAACATGCATGGGAGTGCTTGCTTAAGTCGGACAGGCCTTCTAGTTTTTTCCCCCAGAACATATTTTATTGATTTTCATGCCAATACATGACCTAGCTGGCTGTATTTACAAATGTATGTAGTAGCAATCGCCAGCTTAGCTTCAAACTCTTACAGATTCAAACCAGACTTAACAAGAACAGACTGCGATGAAACTTATCATTAGTATTTTGGTCCATACCCCTGCTGTGCCCTGCACCCACGACTCACTCCACTGCTCTTATCTTGTATCTTGACCATAGGGTTGAACCTCCTCTTCTAAAGATCGAGTAAGCGACGGCTGAGGGAGAAGGGTGAGCACTAGGTGGCCTGCCCAGCGCTTCCATATTTTTAAATGTTTCTGGGGGCACTCTCTTGCTCGAAAGACTGGCATTTCCAAACCCATGCAAATGTCCATTCCCCTCTTCCAAACACCGAACAGGGGTGGCATGGCATCTCTTCCTTCCATACTCTGGTGATGTCTCGTTTAGCTAGCGGGAGAGCCAGGAATAGGAGATGACATTGGTACCTGTTCCCCAAATCCCTTCTGTGTTGTGCAGTAAAGGCAGTCTAGGGTACCTAGGAAGCGCCACCACAGGACTTGGTTAAGGCAAGCCAAACCCCCCCCCCCCCCCCCTCCCCTCCTCCTCCTCCTCGGACCTGTCTAGGGCAGTACATGTCATACTGTGTGCAGGAAGGTGCCTTCCTCGGCACCACAACGTAGGCACATTGAAGACACCACTAGCCCTGCCCTCCACAGTCAGTGGCGTGTGTAATATGCTCTATGCAGGTACTTAAATTGGATCAGTCGGAGGTGCATTGAAATAGTCACTCCTCTAGGATATTCCAGGGCCTCTGCCAAATCGTCATTTTTGAGAGGACCTATGTCGTGCTGCCAGGTCTCCCTAAGGGCCACCAGTGTGGAGATGCTATGAGTGGTAAGTGTTTGGTATATTTTGTATATTTTATGGGTTCTACGTTTGCCCATCATTACTTTGCCTTCCAGTAGGTTAAAGTCAGGGAGGGTAGTGAGATCAGATATGTACGGCAGAAATGCATGGTGAAACTAGAGGTAATTGTAGAATTGACTTCGGGGCATGAAGTATTTCTCCTGCAGGTCTTGAAACGATTTAAGAGGACAGCCACGCATGACATCACCCAGAACAGAGATCCTGATCATGTCCCAACCCCTAAAACCCAGTAGAGCTGTCGGCTCAGGGAGAAGTCTATTGCACCACAGCGAAGTTTCACGCGTAAGGCGCTTCCACTACCCCATCCGACGAAGAGATTGACACCATGTTAAGATCAATGCTCCCCTGGCAGGGGGAAGGACCCATACATCTGTGGAATCATATAAGTAGGTGTATAGAGGGTCACCTAATATCCAATACTCAACAGCGTATGCGGGATCGTCCCTGGAGCCATACCACTAGTCATTAAGCACCTGGAGGTGTGAGATTGCATAATAGGATTGAACGTCAGCAGTTGCAATACCTCCACAGTATGTGGAAAGAAAACAGGTTTGTAGTGCCACCCGGGATGCCCCACCCTCCACAAGAGCAGGCCCAGGAGAGCATTAATTTGTCTAAACCAAGCTGTGGGGATCAGGTAAGGGTGTTTTTGTAGGTGATAAAGTAGTCTGAGAAGGTAAACAATTTTTAAAAATAGACCGTCCATATAAGGAGAGCGGAAAACTCGACCATGATCTGATCTCGACTTTGATATTAGACATCAAGGTGAAATTACGCTCCCATGGCACCCGTGTGTGTCAAATAAAAAGACCCCGTGATATCTCTGGCTCCCCTCCGCTCACAGCATGTCCCTTGCCCAGCGACCTTCGCCCAGCGGCCCTCAAAGCAGCTCAATAAGAGTTTTGTTTATGTACAGGCCCGACGTTTCTCCAAAAATCTGCATGACCTGTAAGATCCTAGAGCCCGATCTATGAGTGTCCGTGAAGAAAAATAAAACATTGTTGGCATATAGGGTAATGCGATCTGAGATCTCTGTAGTCCATTCGAAGCCTCTAAGGCATCCGTAAGGATCCCGTAGACCAGAAGTTCTATTGCAAGTGCAAATAACACGGGAGATGGGGAAAACCCTGTTGAGTGCCACGGCCTAGTATGGAATGAGGGAGAGACTACATCAGCCATGTGCACTGCACCCGCTAGGTCCGTATAAAGTAGTTAATGTATGTCAAGAAGCACGGACTGAAAATCCGGCATTAAGGAGTATAAAGAAGTATGTTCAGCTAACCAAATCGAACACCTTGTCAATATCAGCTAGTAGCAGGGTGGCTGGCCAGTTCAGCCGATCGACCGCTGCTATGGAATTGTGGGCTCATTGAATGTAATGGTGCGTTGCCCGATGAAACAGGAAAACCACCTGATCTGGGTGTTCAAGAGCAGACAGATAAGGCTGGTGTCTGTTAACCAGTGCTTTAGCCAACAGTTTTGCTTCTATGTTTAGGAGGAAGACCGGGTGTTATGAAGAGTGGTATTCTGGGGGGCATCCCGACTTCAAAAAGACAACTATATTAGCATGTCTCCTATCCTACGAACCGCCGTGTGAACGTATGCCAGGTAATTGTGGACCCAGGTGTGACATATACGTTTTGTAAAATTCACATGGAAATCCGTTGGGACCAGGAGATTTCCCGGTCTTCAACGCCGACAGCGCTGTCGTCAACTCCTCCAGTGTCAGGGGGACTCGCTTGATCTGGGGTGCACTTATTGCCTCTTTTGGGGCATATGTATAGTCCAATAGAAGGTGGCCACCAGAGCGGTCGGGTCTGTGAGTACCACTTTCTGATGGATACATCTGCCAGTGGATTCCTCACCTTGTGAATATCCCCTGCGCCAGCATTCCACAGAACTTTTCTTCCCCAGCATTCCACGTCGACGTGGGCGACGTCATAATACATCGGCTCCGCTCGCGACTCCGTATGACGTCACCGGAGCCATAAGAGGCCCACGTCGGCGTGATGACGTCAGTTCCCTTTTTTCCGCGCCGTCGACGCGCAACGTTTTTTCCCCAGTGCTCTCTAGCTACTTTGTAGTCTAGTGGTGTAACTTTGTTAAAATCGGTATGTCTTCGACGAGGAAGTCGGGCTTTAAGCCCTGCAGGGAATGCGGAGGCCTGATGTCCATGACAGATCCGCATCAGAACTGTTTATGGTGTTTTTCCTCTGATCATGACATGGAAGAGTGCGGTGCTGTAGGAGCATGAATGGAGAAAAAAGGAGAAATCCAGGCGAGAGTCATCGACTTCGAGGTCGTCGAAGAAGCACCACAAGAAGAGCAAGCATTCTTCTCGACGTCGGTCCTCGAAGTCTAGGAGGTCGAGGTCGGCTTCGCCCCGTCGACGTCGGAACAAGGCCTTGTCCCCTTCGCCTTCTCCTGATAAGTCTCCGAAGTCTCCCTCGCCGAAGCGGGCTCCAGCTCGTTCCCCGACGCCGGCACCGGCACCGTCCAAGGCTTCGACTCCGGGTCGAGTGGAATCTGATGTTCATTTGGAGGAGCAGGAGGAGGCTGTTCCGGTGCCTGATGACTCTGCGGCTCCGGTGGATGATTCTGAGGAGCCGACGCCGGTGACTCCACAAGGGGATACAGGGACGGTCCCTTATCCCCAATTCCCGGCTCCAGGTACGGATCCTTCGGGATTTCTGAATGCCATGTATGGTATTTTTCAGAAGGCATCCTTCCCATCCGGAGCACCAGCTGGTCCCGTGGGTCCGATGGCGTTTACACTGGGAGTGCCGCAGCAATACGCTCAGGCTCCTTTTCTGCCCTTTATGCCGATGGCGCCTTCTTGGCAGTTTCCGGCGCCGGTTGGGGATCCGATTCGACCTCGGATGGACCGTCAATCTTCGGAGCCTTCTTCGACGCAGAGGCCGACTCCATCGACGCCGCGTCCGGCGCTGCCGACTCCACCTATGGCGCCTCCGACGCCGGTGCCTTTGGCTCCACCGACGCCGCGTACGACGTCGACTACGCCGGCTCCCCGGATCCGATCGAGGCGGGAGGCCCAAAGGGTATTGGAGGAAGGAAGATATCGGGCAGAGGTGGAAGAAGGTGAAGTCGACTCTTCTTCGGATGAGTTTGAAGGAATAGAGGAAGCAAGTGGTTTGGATACCACCCCAGAGTGGGAGCATGCTTCTGCAAGGTCTTCTCCTCCACAGGAATTGGCTCCCTACCATGTCGTGATCAAGAAGGCCGCGGAGTTGTTAGATCTGCAGCTGCCCTCTGTGGAGTACAAATCCAACCTGCTTTCAGAGGTGTTGCACTCTCCGACGTCGGCTTCGGAGCCTTTGTTAACTTTCAATGAGGCTCTCTTGGAACCAGTGTTGGAGGTGTGGAAGAAGCCTCTATCAGCTCCGGCGGTTTGCAGACAGGTGGCAAGGAGGTACAGGGTTGCACCAGGAGACCTGTATTTTTTATCCACGCATCCTTCTCCGGAGGGCCTAGTGGTGCAGGCTTCATGTTCTAAACATGCTTCGGGTGCTTTCCCCCAATCTCCTGCTGATAGGGAGTCAAAGAAAGTTGATCAGGCGGCCAAAAAGACTTTCTCCTCAGGAAGTATGGCGTTGAAGTCCTCAAATGCCACATGCTTGCTGGGGCGTTATGTTCATGCCCTGATGGACTCTATAAAAACTTTGGCCCCTAAGTTACCTGAGGGGGATAAGTCGTCCTTCTTGGAGGTTGTTGCGGACACTCAGGCAGCTGCCGGGCAGGTGATCCAGTCTGGGATGGATACGGCGGACTCTGTGGCGAGGATTATGGGATCGTCCATTGCTGCAAGGAGACAGGCTTGGCTCCGTTCTTCAGGTTTTTCAGCAGATGTCCAGGCCACGCTGGTAGATCTGCCTTTTGACGGACAGAAGTTGTTTGGGGAGAAGGCAGATTCTGCCCTTCAACGTTTTAAGCCCGTCAACCCCAGCAGCAGCAGCAACAACAGCAGCAGAATCCCCTCTATCGCTCCTATAGAGGGAAGCAAAGGGGTCGGAGAGGTTCCGGTCGCAACCCTTCTTCTTCCTCCTCCTCCTCTGCTCCAAATGAGGCTTCAGGGAAGCAGCCCTAGATCCCCCATCCCGGCTCATGTAAGACCTGTGGGGGGTCGGGTGTCCTACTTTCTACGGGGTTGGAAATCTGTTACAACCGACCTTTGGGTTTTGAACCTCGTGGAGACTGGGTACGCCCTTCCCTTTCGGGAGTTTCCTCCCCCTTACCCTCCTTGCCAAGGTTATTGCTCGGAAGACCATCTGCTTCTCCTGCAGAAAGAAGTTCTAGCCTTGCTTCAAAAGGGTGCGATAGAGGTGGTTCCGGAGCAGGAAAGGGGTCAGGGATGCTACTCCCGGTATTTTCTGATCCCCAAAAAGGACGGCAGATTGCGTCCGATTCTGGACCTCAGAATCTTGAACTTTTACCTGAGACAGGAGAAGTTCAAGATGCTGACCCTTGCGCAGGTCCTTCAAGCGTTGCAGCAAGGAGACTGGATGGTGTCGCTCGACTTGCAGGACGCGTACTTTCATGTCCCAATCCTGAAGTCGCACAGGAAGTATCTCCGTTTTACGGTTGGGTCGCAACATTATCAGTTTGCGGTCCTCCCGTTTGGTCTTACTACCGCACCTCGAGTCTTCACAAAGGTGATGGCAGTGGTGGCTGCTCATCTCAGGAGGTCGGGGATTCCGGTTTTCCCCTACCTGGACGACTGGCTTCTGAAGGCAGAGTCCCCAGAGATGGTGCAGCGTCATCTGCAGGTGACAACTCAGCTGTTGTTCGACTTGGGTTTTTCGATCAATGTGCCCAAATCTCACCTGGTGCCCTCTCAACGCAACCTGTTCATAGGGGCGGTACTGGACACTACTGTGTGTCGAGCATTCCCTCCTCCTCAAAGGATTCTCGACATTCAGGAAATGGTCCCTTTATTCCACAATGGAGCGGTTGTTCCAGTTCTGAAGGTTCTTCGCCTGCTCGGTCTGTTCGCCTCCTGCATTCTGTTGGTCAACCATGCACGCTGGCACATGAGGGCGCTCCAGTGGTGCCTCCGCAGGCAGTGGTATCAGCACAACGGGGATCTCGGGGAGTCGATCAGGATCTCCAGAGAAGCTGCAGCGGATCTATCTTGGTGGAGCGTGGAGGGCAATCTGTCCCAAGGAAAGCCTTTCCATCTACCTCCATCGGTGGCCACAGTGATAACGGATGCCTCCACCCTAGGGTGGGGTGCTCATCTGGGGGATCTGGAGATCAAGGGTCTTTGGTCTCCAGAGGAAAGGTTGCTTCATATCAACCTTCTGGAATTGCGGGCGATTCGTTTGGCACTCAAGGCCTTCCTCCCTTCCCTTCGCGGTCAGTCGGTTCAAGTCCTGACGGACAACACGACCGCGATGTGGTATGTCAACAAGCAGGGAGGAGTAGGGTCTCTTTGTCTGTGCAGAGAGGCCCTGCGTTTATGGTCCTGGGCTCAGGACCATCAGGTTTGTCTGATGGCAAATCATCTGGCCGGGGTACTGAACGTGCGTGCGGACAATCTCAGTCGGCAGTTTTTCGCCGATCACGAGTGGAGGCTCCATCCGGAGGTGGTTCGTCACGTCTTTCGGACGTGGGGAACCCCTCGAGTGGACCTATTCGCCACCCGCGAGAACGCGCACTGCCCGTCATTCTGCAGTCTCCAGTTTCCGATGCAGAGGGTGCTGGGGGACGCGTTTCAGTTGAGTTGGGACTCACAGCTCCTTTACGCGTTTCCTCCCATACCCTTGATTCCTCGGGTTCTGAGGAAGATTCGCCAAGACCGGGCCCAAGTTATATTGATCGCCCCGGATTGGCCAAGAAGGGTGTGGTACACAGATCTTCTCCGCCTCTCCTCATGCCCTCCGCTCCGTCTCCCTCTGAGGGCAGAACTCCTCGCAGTCGGAGGGGCAGGTTCTACACCCCCACCTCCAGAGCTTACACCTTCATGCCTGGAGATTGAACGGGGCAACCTGAATTCTTTCTCTCTCCCATCTGATGTGGTGGATGTTATTTTATCGGCCAGGCGACACTCCACCAAGTCCATTTACTCCTACAGGTGGTCCAAGTTTGTTAAATGGTGTGGAGAGAGATCCATTGACCCTTTGAAAGCCCATCTTTCTGAGGTGCTCCAGTTTGCCCTTTCCTTGGCTCAGCAGGGCTGTACTGTGGCCACGGTCAAGGGCTATCTTTCGGCCTTGTCCGCTTTTCTATGCCTTCCGGATCAACCGTCGCTATTTAAATCTCCGGTTGTTCTGAGGTTCATCAAGGGCCTTACAAACATGTTTCCTCCCACTCCTTTTGTAATGCCACAGTGGGATCTTAATCTTGTTTTGACCTTTCTGATGGGGTCTCCTTTTGAGCCTCTACATAGCTGTCCGTTGAGGCTGTTGTCCTTTAAGGTGGTTTTTCTTGTAGCCATAACCTCGGCAAGGAGGGTGAGTGAGCTTCAAGCTCTTAGTTCCAAACCTCCTTTCCTTACCTTACATGCTGAAAGGATGGTTCTCAGGACCAGGGCTGCCTTCCTGCCAAAAGTTGTTACTCCTTTCCATTTGGGGCAGTCTATTACCCTCCCTGTTTTCTATCCACCCCCTCATCCTTCTAAAGAGGAGGAAAGACTCCATCGTCTGGACCCAAAGAGAGCTGTCAGCTTTTACTTGGACAGGACTAAAGACTTTCGCCTTGATGATCAACTTTTCGTTGGCTACGTTGGTCATTCAAAGGGTAGAGCGGTGCACAAGCGCACATTATCAAGGTGGATTGTCCTTACCATCAAGATCTGCTACGCCCTGGCTGGTAAGACTCCTCCTGAGGGTATTCGTGCTCACTCTACTAGAGCTAAGTCTTCAACATCTGCTCTGGCCCGGCGTGTTCCTGTGGCAGATATTTGTAAAGCCGCGACTTGGACCTCCCTCCATACTTTCGCAAAGCATTATTGCTTGGACTCTGAGATGAGGAGGGAGGGCCACTTCGCGCGCTCGGTCCTGCAAGACTTTTTGGTTTAGGAAGGTGGACACCCTCCTCCGGGAGTGGGGACTGCTGTGGGAATCTATTCACAAGGTGAGGAATCCACTGGCAGATGTATCCATCGGAAGAACAAGTTACTTACCTTCGGTAACGCTTTTTCTGGTGGATACAGTATCTGTCTGTGGATTCCTCACTGGCCCACCCGCCTCCCCGTTGTCCAACTTCGTATGCCATAGGATAAGTCTTGTTTGTGATGCTTGTACATTTGTTGGAAATGCTTGTTCATTTGGCATCTTTCTCCTTTATATACTGTGTATATGTGTTGGAGTGTTGTATACTGTGTATTCTTTGAGTTTGTCGTTGGTTCACCTGTTCGCCTCGAAGGCACGGAAAAAATGGGTGGAACTGATGTCATCACGCCGACGTGGGCCTCTTATGGCTCCGGTGACGTCATACGGAGTCGCGAGCGGAGCCGATGTATTATGACGTCGCCCACGTCGACGTGGAATGCTGGGGAAGAAAAGTTCCGTGGAATGCTGGCGCAGGGGATATTCACAAGGTGAGGAATCCACAGGCAGATACTGTATCCACCAGAAAAAGCGTTACCGAAGGTAAGTAACTTGTTCGTCTGTCACAGATTCCGGGGCGCTGGGCTGGTGATGTCGCCTGTCTATGTAATAGTCTCCCCGATTTGTGCCCCCCCGCCCCCACCCTTGATGTATTCTGCTTTGAACAGCCAATCAGGAGCACCATGCTTCCTGCATCAGTTCCACTTGGTATTGCTCCTGTGTAAGGTAGAGCTGTTGGTACGTGGCAGGACACCACTAACCCCGCCTCTCCAGTACGATAATTCAAGCTTCCATTTGAAGTAAATTCTGTTTGCAGCATTTACGCGCAGCAGCACCAAAACTAATATTGGTTCCCCTAATGGCGGGTTTCATTGCTTCCCACAATATGTCGACTGAAGGTGCTGTCTCCTCCTTCAAAGAGAAAAATTCTGTTATGGCTTTTTGAATGTAGGTGCGATAGGAGCTGTCTTGTAGGTCCCATGGGGAGAGCCTCCATTGAAATGAGGGCCAAGATGGGCCTGTACGAAGTTTTACAACAACCGGAGAGTGAGGTGAGAGTCCGCGGGGCAGAATGGAGGCATCCGACACCATGTGCATGTAGTTGCAGGGGACAAAGATGTAATCTAGCCTAGAATAGGAGTTGTGTGCTACCAAGTGGAAGGTGTAGCCAGTTGCGTGGGGGTGAAAGGCCTTCCATGTGTCTGTTCAGCCCACCAGGTCTATCAGGGAAGTTCAGGCGGGACTCACGGGTCGTCGGCGCTGCTTCCGATGCACGCCACCTAAGAGGAGCAGTCACTGGATTTTGAGATCTCGCAGACGTGCCTTGGTGGCTAAAAACAACTGACGTTGCAGTACCAGTTTGGTTTAGTTCTGGAGTATCATTATGCGGCGAGACTCAAAACGAAGATCTGTCTGGGCTTGTGCTTGGGCTTGTGCTTGCTGAAGAATGACATCACGGTCTTGGAGATTTAGGATCCTGGCAATCACTGGTCGCAATTGGCACAGGGAGGAAGCTTCTGTAACAGGGCCCTGTGTGCGCGCTCTATTATGAAGCCGGGAAACAGGATGTTAGATGGGATCCAGGACAAGAGCCACTTGGTTAGGAATTTTCCCATGTCCTCTCCCTCGCAATTTTCGGGGAATCCAACGAAGCGGAGGTTATTCCAGTGGGCCTGCCCCTATGCATCTTCCACCTGTACCGCCA
Organism: Triturus cristatus; assembly: GCF_964204655.1. NCBI lineage: Eukaryota > Metazoa > Chordata > Amphibia > Caudata > Salamandridae > Triturus > Triturus cristatus. The sequence continues at coordinate 1,078,150,711 of NC_140589.1, read as the reverse complement.
GGTGGAAGGAAAGCTTCTCTGTATCTGATGAAAAGAAATTTGGGCAGTCTAACAAAAGACGCACACCACAAAATTGAACACCAGCAGTGAGGATGATTCTTCAAATTAAAAATCTTCTACCTCTACTGCAACGCATGTCCAGTTCGTGCCACAAAATTGAAAAACAGAGGATCTTGGTAATTAGCTAAGATCTGTTTTAGGCCAGGAACAGAGAGACCGTCATTGTAGGGGAAGAACAAGAGGCTGAGGCAGGGGTCGGCAGGATCTTCCATGGCATTTTCACTCACCAAGAGTTACCTGGAGCAGTGGCCACGGACACACAGCGTCATCGCATATAGTGGCACTATGTTTTTACCCCAGTCTGAGATGGAAGAACCTGTTTTGAATAAAGGGCTTGGTTTTGTCCCTACACCACAACATGATACCTTAAAATTTGTAGTTGCGTACCAGGAGATTATGCAGAAAGTACAGTTGCATACATTCTTTCTGCACAAACATAGGGATCCGCTTTCAGTGTTTTTTATGAACCTCCACAGACTCTGTTGTGTCCGCCATCCTTTGCTATGGGTGCTGAGGTATGGACTTTTGAGCAGTGAGTATTGGAACAGATCTCTAAACTGGAATCATCATGTTCATTGTAGGTGTTCCCGAATTTATCAAGAGCTGACCAGGTGACCGTTAAGTCTTTACAAGAAAATCCTGATATAGTGATTAAACCTGCTGACAAGGGGGAGGAATTGTGGTGTTGAATACTACTGAATACAAGTTTGAGATCAGCCGGCTGTTGAATGTCAGAAGTAACTATATGCCCCTCATGACGGATCTTACGTAAGAGTTGAGGGCTATTATTAAGGAGTTGGTGGATGAGGCAAGGGATAATCTGTGGATTACAAACAAGGAATCCGAGTCTCTGCTTGATTCTGAACCCCGTGTGCCAGTGTTTTATGTTTTGTCAACAATTTACAAACCACATTGTTCCCCTCCGGGGAGGCACATCGTGCCTGGCATTTAGTCACTGTTGGAGCCTCTCTCACAATTTGCAGACTTTTTTCTTTGTGAGAGCGTCATAAGTCAACCAGCTTATTTGTGGGATACTCTGGATGTTTTGAATCTGTTGCAGGGTCTTGAATGTGATCCGTCAACTCAATTTTTGGTAACTTTGCACATTAAATAGTTGTATATGATTATTTCCCAAGATGCCACATTGGTGGCAGCCTCTAGGGCACTAGAGGCACAGGAATGGTTTTATGATACTCCCCCTTATTTGCCCTCAATGTATGGAGTTGGCATTAACTAGAAACTTTTTTGCCTTAAAGGATCAATTATATCTGCAAATCTCTGAGACTTCAATGGGAGCAACTTTTGCACCAAGTCTAGTTTGTATTTATGTCAGGAAGTTTGAAGAGAATGTTGTCTATCATGAAACCAACCCATATTACTTTAGCATAATTCTCCGAAAACGATATATTGACGATGTCTTGTGCATCTGGTCTGGTCCTGAGGAAGACTTGAAATCTTTATTGCACTGGCTGAATGGCTTAAGTCACTGTTTTCATTTCACTTGGTCGATCAGCAGAAATTCAATCACGTATTTGTATAGTACAATTGATGAATTCAGGCTCACTACTGCCGTACACCAAACACCGACTGACAGAAACTCTCTGGTACTCTACATATCCTTCCATCCATGAGCATTGAGGGACAATTCCACAGTAGGCCAGTTCTTTAGGAACAGGAGTAATTGTACTGATGTCTAGATTATGCCTAAATTAGGGCATCTATATGAAACATAACACACCTTTATTGCACAATCACCTTCATTGGCAGGACGGTTTGAACAATGAGTGTAGGAAGCTGTCTCTATATGTTATACCAAAATGAGGTATAGTGTGCAGAGCGCCTTCGTCATAATCTCGCACGGGGGCGCATAAATTTGTACTCAGCCCCGGCAGAGCGGGCGTCCTCAGAACTTACTGGTATCCTGCTATTACTCGTGCCTTACCTCGTACTTGGTCCCGGAGCTGTTGTTGGTCACCTTCTCAGCCCTCCTGCTGCCGCCGCAGCCTTACTCCATCTCGGCCGCAGAGCGTAGGAGGGACTACAGCCCCCAGGAGTCTTAGCGGCGGAAGTCCGCCTTCGTCATATTCGCGCACAGAGGCGCATAAATTTGTACTCCGCCCTGGCAGAGCGGGCGTCCTCAGAACTTACTGGTATCCTGCTATTACTCGTGCCTTACCTCGTACTTGGTCCCGGAGCTGTTGTTGGTCACCTTCTCAGCCCTCCTGCTGCCGCCGTAGCCTTACTCCATCTCGGCCGCAGAGCGTAGGAGGGACTACAGCCCCCAGGAGTCTTAGCGGCGGAAGTCCGCCTTCGTCATAATCGCGCACGGAGGCGCATAAATTTGTACTCAGCCCCGGCAGAGCGGGCGTCCTCAGAACTTACTGGTATCCTGCTATTACTCGTGCCTTACCTCGTACTTGGTCCCGGAGCTGTTGTTGGTCACCTTCTCAGCCCTCCTGCCGCCGCCGCAGCCTTACTCCATCTCGGCCGCAGAGCGTAGGAGGGACTACAGCCCCCAGGAGTCTTAGCGGCGGAAGTCTGCCTTCGTCATAATCGCGCACAGAGGCGCATAAATTTGTACTCAGCCCCCGCGACGCAGGAAGCGCGCGGGCAGTGCCGGGCTAAGCCCGGGCAAAGGGCGGGCCCTCTGTAGCCCTCCGGAGCCGAGGGAGGCCGGGCCGGGCCTACTCTCTAACCTTTGGATTGTACTGTTCCTATTTTGTTACTTTTTTTTTTTTCTTGGAATGATTATGTAGTATATGTAAATCATATATTGGTTTGTTTTTGTGGGTCTGGTTGTATGTATCCTCTGTAGCGGGTTATTGCTTTTGCACTATTAATATGGCTGATGGTGTAAGCAAGGGGACCCTTGATGGTTATTTATTTAAAGTCATCTCGGGAAACGAACGGGATGCCACTCTTGCGGAATTAAGAGCGAAGCGTCGTAGCTCTATTGAGCTTATTAAAAATACGCCTCTCCCCGTGGTCCCCTTTCACTTAGACACTTCCCCAGTTGGGAGTGGACCCTCCCTCAAAGAAGTTTTATGTATTTCTATTAATGTCGACTCCCCAATACCATCTCGAAATGTAATCTCCATAATTGAGTCACCTAAGGACATGTCTGCAATTGCTTCACTTATACCCCTTAATTTATCTCCTGAATCAGCTGCACTAAACGGGTCACCTCCTCAAGGTACTAAGCCTTTACCTCAAAAGGCTAATTTATCCAGGCAAGCCAAAAATTCAGGCCCAATTCCTAGTAAAAGGAGAAAGGTTGATTCTGAGCTGCTAAAGAACAAAAAAAAAACCTACTCGTTACTCCGACCTGGTTTCTACTGACAAAGGTCCTACATTTTCTGCCATCAACCCACTGCCCCAAGTTACGTTTGCATCTTGTTCTGTAAAAGATACAACTACTACAGAGTTATTGGGTCATATAGAACAGCTATTGAAATCCCTTATGTCACCTATTGTTGAGAGTTTAAGATCCATTGACAAAAGGCTTGATAAAGTAGAGCTGTTAATAGATAATAATAGGGAATTAATCAGGAATCTTGCTAAGCCAATCATAGCGCCCCCTATTGTTCCAGCTTCTGTCGTATTACCCCCCATTGTAGTACCACCAAAGCTCATTTTCCAAAATCACTCAAACACTAATAATGCAATTTACAACAATGTAGGAAGAACTAATCTCCCGAAGTTAACGCAACCCACCATTTTAAATGAAGAAAGAGTTACACTGGGAGGGAACAATGCAACACAAAAAGGCATAACATGCGATAGCAAAGCTAATACTCCAATCTCTATTACAAAGATGCGCAGGTTTTTTTCTATTGAATTGCCACCAGAAGCTGTCCCCTTGGTAGTTGTTCTTGCGGGTGTTCCAACTTTAAAGGATGGTGTAGCTGAGGGCCATTTCCAGTTAAAAAATAAAGTGATTCACTGGCTTGGGCAGAATCGCCCTCTTCCCTCATATATAAACGGGGAAATTTTACATGTTCGGCGTCTACCCTGGCTGGGTAACACTCCAAAGAATATAAACGGGGACATCGTTATAGTTAACTTTAGAGATCCTAGAGCTGTGAGCCACATTCTTAATTGGCACACAAATCATGCGAAGTCTCTCATTACCACCTGGGAACTGACTTATTTTTATCCTCGTCCTCAATCAGTTCCCACTCTTAACTCAGGGGCCCTACTTTGCAGCCAGCCCAATCCTTTTATACCGCTCAGCAACCGATATGAGGCACTAGCAAACCTTGAAGATGTCGACTGACTTAATTATCCCAAGGGTTCGTCATCAGCCCCCGTCGAACCATCTTCTGATACATTTTCAACTCCTAGTGAGTTGAGAATCCAAGTACCTGAAGGTAGTGTAGATACTTGTACCAATGATTTCATTGCCCCTGATTCTCTGCCTTCTGCCAGCCTTTTGGCTGACACTGAGGTTATAACGGGGAAGTTATTTTCCTGGAATATTGCAGGGTTGACTTCTAAACTGGAATCTGAAGTATGGATACGTTTTGTCAACAATTTTGATCTATGCATATTCCAGGAAACTTGGTCATGTGAACCATCCTTTGTGCAGGGATACTTGAATTATTTTGTTCCTGCGTTAAAGGGTTTAAAGGGGAGACAGATGGGGGGATTAACTATTTGGGTCCGCCAGAGTTTAAAGTTAGTCATCAAAGTTATTGATACCAGCCATAGAGATATTCAACTTATTAAGATAAAGTTAGACAAAACAGGAATGTTGGATATTTATAATGTCTATGTTAGGAGTAACAGGGGAGGGAGGACTGAGGTCTTGACAGCCTTGGGTTGTCTCCTTGATACCCATTCTTTAAACAACAATATTGTTATAGCGGGTGACTTCAACAGAACATTCGAACCCTTAGTTAATGACGATGATCTTTTTGGGGACGAAGAGGACCGGCAATGGGGAGTTCCTAAACTGGAGCTCACCCCGGTTGTGCGTTGGACTGATGACGTGATTAGTCTAAACGCCCTTTGTTATGAAAAGGGTCTAAGAGCCCTAAATGGAAGAACCCGTAGTGACAAAAATGGGACCAGTACATTTGACAACGGGCGATATAACAGCAGGATCGACTACGTTTTATGTAGCCTTAAACTATGGCCCTTGATCTGCGACATGGAAGTTGTCTGGCGGATAGAGTGATCACAACCCCCTGTGCGCAGTTCATAAATGGTGGTCCCATATTAATCAGCCCATTGGCCACACTGAGATGGTCCCTCCCCTGACCGTCCCCACCAACGACATGCGTAGATTAAGGTGGGAAAATATAGAGACTAACCAACAGGCCATCGCTAATATTAGCGATCAGGTTGATAAAGCAATATTGGCCATTGAGCACTCTAAATCACTTAGCACTGGCTTGGACAAGATAATAGGAATTCATAACACCCTTTTTTGCACAATCAAAGCTTATTTCCTTAAACCTGTGAAAAACAAAGGAGCTAGAGCGCCAAAATCTGCAAAATGGTATAACGATCAGTGTAGGGATGCACGACTGGCTTTAGGTAATGCCATCAAGGGTGGGCAATCTACTGTAATCAAATCTGCCAGAAAAGATTACAAAACTAGTATATCCAAGGCAAAGAAAGCCTGGGATGAGCACCACTGGTCTGAGTTAAAGGCAGCTAGTGATAGGAAGGATTCTCGGTTATTTTGGCACATTGTCAAATGGGGAAGTTCAGGTTTACCCGGTCCCCCAAGCAACAACGTCCCAGAAGAAGAATGGGTAAAATTCTTTAAAAACCAGTATGCTGAGCCAAACAATGTTGTGTCAGGGCCAGACATTAGTGTAAATCAGTTCCAAGACAACCTCTTTGGTGCTGATGAAATTATGATGGCCCTTAGCTCAGTAGCTTCGGGACGTGCTCCTGGTCTCGATGGTGTCCCAGCTGATGTATTTATAAATGATAAAGAGCGCTGGTGTAAGTACATTCATCTTCTTATGAATGCTATTGCATTGGGTGCAGCGGTACCAACTTCCTGGCAGGGTGCTGTAATTATACCTATCTTCAAGAAAGGTGACTGGTCCCAGCCGGGCAATCATAGACCGATAAGCCTCATTGACACTATTCAAAAGATTGTGGGGCGTGTGATTGTCAATAGGCTTTTGGACTGGACGGAGGAGACTAATGCCCTCTCACCCTTCCAGGCAGGATTTCGAAGGTCCACAAGTACGGTGGACCAGGTTTTTCGTTTCACCCTGTTGCAATGGAGGACCGTCGTACTGGGTGAGGGCAGCTTGTATGCGGCTTTTGTAGACTTGCGGGCTGCCTTCGACCTTGTCCCCCTGTCTAAGCTATGGTTGGTCCTTAAGAAACAGGGACTACCTAGTGACTTATTATCCCTAATAATGAGACTCCACGAATCCAATTTTGCAAGAATCCAGGTGGGGGGGGGGGGACTAGGCTCGGTAACTGCGGACTTCCCAGTTGAGAGAGGAGTTCGACAAGGATGTTCAGTGGCTCCCGTTCTTTTCACTTTGTACATCAATGATGTTGTTGCCCGCATGCTCTCTGCCCAAGTGGATGCTCCCTTTTTAGCTGGGATTAAAATCCCTATTTTAATGTTTGCAGACGATACGCTCATTTTATCTAAAACCCCTAGTGGCTTGCAGCGTGCCTTGTCTATTTTTGATCATTTTTGTGGGGAGTACAGCTTAGAAGTTAATTCAGCCAAAACAAAACTTATGATTTTTAATCCCCATCGTAATTTTAAATCTAAAATTACTTTGAATGACCGCCCGCTAGAAGTAGTGAATACTTTCACATACTTAGGCTTACATATTTCTAGAGATAAGAGTTGGCGGCACCATATTGATATTGCCACACTTAGACATAGGCAATTGTCCGGTGCTATTTGTGCATAGCATAGAAAATCCTTAACCAAACCAGTAAAACCTACCCTTCAGGTTTATGAAGCCAAGGCTCTAGGCTCCGCCCTTTATGGTGCTGAGCTCTGGGGCTTTGAGAAAGTGGTTGTGCTTCAATCCTCTGAAAATAAATTTTTCAGGGCTATAACGGGTGTCCCTAAAAGCACCCCCCTGTTGCCCCTCAAATATGATTTGGGCAGAAGAGCAGTTTCAGATTTGGTTAGGCTCCGTCCGATCTTATATTGGCGCAGGTTATGGACGACTCCTGTGCTCTCTCACTATGCCGAGGGTTTTTTAGACATTATAAGATCTGATGTATTCCACAAAATTGGGTGGTTAAAAACACTTAAGACAACTTTGACTGAGCTTGGTTTGTGTTCACTTTGGGAAGACCCGGAGAGAGCAATTTTTTCATCTAAAAGACATATACTGGGAGATGGTTGCCTCCCGGCATTAGAGTAGCTCCAGTGCTGGATCTATGACTGGAGAATTCCTAGAGGCCAAGATGTATCCCTGTTTAGAACCCTACTGGGACATTATAACCAAGCCAGGAGAAAGAAAGCTCCTTTTCCAACTTAGAGCAGGCGCTCTTCCCCTCCGATATCTGTCAGCTAAGTGGGAAGGTGGATCCTGTGGCAGCTGCCCTGTTTGTGGTATTACTAAAGAATCAATCGGCCACTTTTTATTTTCGTGCAAAGCTTACGCTGCTCCAAGGCGCATCTGGTTGTCCCCGATGTGTAAAAATCTGGGGACCACCAGTAGTATTGTCGCTTTGCATATTATATGCACCAGCACTTTGACTTGGATTTCAGTAGCCACTGCAAAGTACCTAGGGTGGGCATGGTCGATAAGACAGAGACTGCTAGTCACTTGACTATTCTCTTGCTTAGAAAGAGACTGCTAGTTATTTGACTATTCTCTTGTTTAGATAGAGATTGCTAGTCATCTGACTATTCTCTGTCATGTCATTTTGTCTGCATCTTAACTTATATACCTTTTTAAAATTACCCCTGTATTAATCCATTCTTTCCATTTTCTTCTAATTTTTCTTTTGTTTAATAGAACAGTATGTTATATAAATAGGATCAGTAATCAAGTTTGAAATCTTCAAGAAGCATGTCTTGTATTCTGATATCATTGATTGGAATTTAATTCTATTTTTAAATTGTTGTATGAATTGTTTTTATTGTATATTTGTATTTGCTTTTATGAATGAATTTCGAATAAAGCATACTTTGAATTGATTGAAAATGAGGTATAGTGTGCAGAGCGTCTAGTGGATCACCAGAGGTTTTTTTAGAAGCTAAAGCAGATAACACTAATTCTCTCTTTTGTGTGAGTGTGGGCAAGCAGTTAGGCACATCAGAGGGCAGTGTTGTACACTCAATGGTAATAAATGACACACATACTCAATAAATAAATCTGAGACCAGTTTATAAGAATAGTACTTGGTTATATTTATTTTGCAGAACCACAGAACTTTGTCATGGGTAATGAGTTTTTCAAAAGAAACACTTTTCAGTTTCAAAAATGGACACAAGGCAATTTTCAGACTTTGCAATGTTAACCTATGGGAGGAAGAAAATATTCAGCATACATAGGCATAACATCGACTTACAAGACTAGTCTTGTGAAGTTAAGGTAAGTATTGGACAAAGTTCAGTTCAGTACCAACAGTGCACTACCAGCGGCATAGGGGTGGTCAGGTTCAAGTTCAGGCTGGGCACCAAATACAAATCAATGGGGATTGGGGGCAATTGGGCAGAGGTTGCTTACAGGTAAATAGCAGCACCTTGGGGGAACCAGTCTCCGGGGATTGAAGCAAGCAGTGGACGAGGCCCAAAGCAGCACCAACACTACACAACCAACAGCACATGGGTGGCCGGGTGTAGGGGGCCAACACAGTGTTGGGGGCCCAATGCAAAGTAATGGAGAAAGCCCAAATCGGAAACAGGCTGCAGGCTCTGGAAGGGAGGCCAGTTGAAGAAACCTATATCTACAGAGGTAAGTTGCGATGCCCTGGGATGCAGGGACACCTTTCCTCTTCACCAAGGCCCAGGATGGACAGGTGCAGGGGTGACTTTTGGTGTTGCAAATGACTTACTGGAGCAGGTCACAGTTTAGGGGGGGGGGGGGGGAATCTCCGTGCAGAGGCTGCTGAGAAACACACCTCTTGTCCACTTTAAATTCACAGGGAGTTGGAGATCAAACAGATTAGTTTGTTCAAGCTTAAGCAGATGCAAGATCAACAAGGAAAAAGCTGTTCCGTGTAGGTACTGAACAACCAAAAAGAATCCTCCTTTCATATTTATACTATACTTCAAACAAGTCTGCCTACAGACTCCCCTCCCCCGATCCATTGGAAATTTCCTTCCAGTTATACATACAAAAAGAATAGCTAACCACACTACGAGCCTTGAGATTCCTGCTGACACCCTGAACTTCCTGCTTACTTGCCGTGAGGGGAACGGCCTTTTCAACAGGGCAATTTCGTTCACATTTGCGATCTGTGCCGCCGTGAGGAGAACGGCTACTGTGAACTACCTCCCCCAGCATTCCTTGCACTCGGCGCTGCGGGTGACGACACCTGGGCATGCCGGAACACTCCTTAAGCCGCCAGGTGCCCCCGCAGCGCGGGACGAGCCTTGAGATTCCTGCTGACACCCTGAACTTCCTGCTTACTTGCCGTGAGGGGAACGGCCTTTTCAACAGGGCAATTTCGTTCACATTTCCGAACTGTGCCGCCGTGAGGGGAACGGCTACTGTGAACTACCTCCCCCAGCATTCCTTGCACTCAGCGCTGCGGGTGACGACACCTGGGCGCGCCGGAACACTCCTTAAGCCGCCAGGTGCCTGCGCAGCGCGGGACGAGCCTTGAGATTCCTGCTGACACCCTGAACTTCCTGCTTACTTGCCGTGAGGGGAACGGCCTTTTCAACAGGGCAATTTTGTTCACATTTCCGAACTGTGCCGCTGTGAGGGGAACGGCTACTGTGAACTACCTCCCCCAGCATTCCTTGCACTCGGCGCTGCGGGTGACGACACCTGGGCGCGCCGGAACACTCCTTAAGCTGCCAGGTGCCCCCGCAGCACGGGACGCACGCGGGCAGCGCCCGGGGCAAAGCCCGGGCCAAGGGCGGGCCCGTCCTTGCCCGTCCCTGACTGGACCTGACTGGGCTGGGCCACCCCTCTAACGTTGCTGCTGAGCTCATGTGCACAAGGTAGAAGTGTGCCTCCTAGTTTATTGGGCTGTTTTTAAGTGTTCATTGTATGTGCTGCTGAGCCTCTAGGGCCATTCATTTGTATTAATATAGAAGACTATTACTCAGCTTTATGAGCACCTGTGCTTCCCCGAATTGTTGACACTGTCTTGGAGTCCACATTGCTATTGGTGTGTTTCCAGCACATGATGACGGGTAAAGGGAAGCGTACTGGTGGGGGTGGGTCAGGGCCTGGTACTCTCGACCAATTTATTATCAGAGCGGTATCAGTACTAGAACATGAATTAGCTATTACTGAGCGGCGTCTATCTTCAGAACTAATGCATGCCAGACGCTCATCTATGAGAACACTTGCACTAGCGAAATCCCCTAATAGTCTAGCAGGGCAGGATACAGGTGACTTAGCCCAGCGGGGGAATACCGGGGATAGCCCCATTACTTTATTGGCTAGTGGTGACACCATTGAGGTCCCGGACGAAGCTGCCCCTACAACAGCTAGTACCCCTAACCCCGTTATAGCTTATCCCCAGACAAGGGCCAGCAGAAAAGTTGCAAAACCTTCTAATCTCAAGAGGAAAAGAGATGTGGCGACCCAGGGAGGGAGACAGGCGAAGCTTCCCAATGTTACGAAAAATTCATCAACTGTGACGGGTGTGGCACAGTCTGATGACCATTTACTACATTTTGAAGATAAGTGAGTTTCCGTCTCAGCGAAGCAGAAATGATTAACAAAGTATAATTATTCTAACAACCACTCAGTACTTTTCCAAGGACCTGGAGAAAAAAATAAAAGGATGTACATGGAAAATTCCTCAGACAAGGTGGATTTAAAAAAAATGTCTGCACTCCTGTTCATATTATATAACCTTTTCCTCACTGCAGACACCGAGGATTCCAGGAGCGGTCAGCTCACGGTGGACTCGGGCTTTGGAGCTCTGGGAAACCTTGCTGGGACTAGTGGGCTACTTGGACTCAGGCAGGAGTTGTCGGGTGCAGAGGTGCAACTAGGGCAAGCTTCGCACTTCTTCAGGTCACAGAGTCCTCACTTTAAAGATGGTTGCTTGGAGCACAGGTCCACTGTTCTCCAGAGTCTTGATCTTTATTGGAGGTAGTCAGTCCTCCCAGAGGTCGCTGGGCTGCAGGACGAGTTGTCTTTTGGTTCAGGATCGTCAAGGGCTGCAGACAGGTTGGTAGGGCTGGTGTCAAGTCAGTTGTTCTCTGTAGTGTCCAGATCTTCTTTGTACGTTAGGAATTGAAGTTCAGGGCCCAGGGGGGCCACCCAAATACTACATTTAGGGGCCTTTAAAGGGAGTGGCAGGTAGTAGCCAGTGGGCTATTTACCTTAAGGGTAATTATGCCCTCTAAATACTTACCCCCCGTGGGGGGCGGGGGCATATCCCTGATCCTGCTTGGAGGAATCTCACCATCTTCAAGATGGTGGGCATTGAAAGGTGTACTTCACCTCGCCCCCAGCACCTGAGGGGTGGAGTTCGCAGAGGGAGGGAACACCTCCTATTCTTTCTATGTTTTCCTACCTGTCCTCCCGCCACAAAGAGGGTGGACAGGAAGGAGGTCTGCTCCCACTAACAAGGGAGGCTGGGGTTGAATTACAAAGGCGACAAGGCCTTTGAAGCTCCCCGCCACGGATGGCTCTTACTGACCTGGGGCAGGTGTGAACACCACCACAGAGAAAAGGCATTGTTCTTGGTCTCAGAGTGGGCAGGCACTCTCCCCATGAGGTCAGAACATCTAATGGTAGCAGTCTGGCTCAGGCCAGTCAGTGACCACACTAAGGATGGTTAGGTTTTAAGAGACCCCTCTAAGGTGTCCTCTGTGTGCATTTGTTAATTAATCTGACACTGGAATCAGGGCAGGGTTATTATGGTGTGGTGTTGTTTCTTTCTTTCTAATTTATCATTTTTGATTACAAGAACAACACCAGGTTTAGTGACAATTGTACAGTTTGCAGTCATAGCATAGAACAAAGAACAGTAAGTCACATATTTGTTCTGCTGAAATTGTGAGGAAGCATGTTACACAATTAGGTCCAAACCATTATATGGAAGCAATGCCCATGTGACAAATCTGACATTCATTACCATATGGTGGATTGGCCTACTGCAACCTTGGTGGATCTAGAGGGGAGAAAAACAACATTGTACAAAAAGAAAAATAAGCAGTAACAGCATTCATAATATGTACATGACATGGAGACACGAGCCCCAGGGAATCATTCCTGTTCAGCCAGTCCCGATTGCTGCAAGTATGTGTGAAGGGGTTGCCAGATATTTAGTGGGCGAGATGCGGGCGGCACCATAAAGGCATATAGCTCACTAGTTGTGTCACAAAATATAAGACTTTTAAGCCACTGTGCTGCAATGGGGAGACAACTGCTCCCCCAACATAATGCAATCTCGCGCTGCGCCCAAAAAAGAGCAATTGCGACGAACCGCCGGAACTCCTTTGGGATACCATGCACATATCCCAGTACCGCCAGCAGGGGCTTTGGCGTCTGCACCACCTCCATCATCTGGGAGAGATGTCTAAAAATGTCAAACCAGTAACTTCTTATGTGTGGGCACGTCCACACTAGATGAAAAAAGTCTGCCTCTTCGGCACTACATTTGGGACATGTCAAGAAGAGGGTGGGGTCAATCTTGGCCATGAGACTGGGTGTGATGTAGGTAAGTCGGGGCAATTTAAAGTGCAGCAATTTATGTCTTTGATTGGGGGGACAAATTTTGTTTGGAAACATCACTAATACCAGACGTTGCTCGGTAGGGCGTGCTGCAGGTCCTCCCTCCATACCTCCCACAGACGGTCGTCTGTGGTAGGCAACATATCCAGACCTGCCCGGTACAACCTGGAGACCAAATATTCTCAGGTTTCATAGTCTATAAGGAAAGCGAGGGGGTGAAGTAATCGGAAGCAATGGGATATGAGGGTGTCTGGGCCTATAAAGCACTCTGTATACGATGCAAAATGAACCTGTGGAGTAGGGTTGTGGGGCCGAAGCGTGTGTCCTCTGACCAGGAGATAGCGTGGCCCCTCAGGTACAGATCTCCAGTAGTGTGCAGAACATAACAGCGCAGAGTGTGCTTGACAATGGTTTCTACCTTTGGGGGAGCCATTGGTTGTGTGCGAATGTTTGAGCAGGAGAGTATTACCGCCCCATTCCCCGTAGGCGCATCGGACAGTGCCATGCCAAACAGGTAGTGGAGAGTGGCTGTATGTCCATGGGGTCCAATGGTAGCTCCATGGAAAGGATGGCATTCAGTGGTGTATCACCCAGTAAGTCCCGGTCAATAAGATCATAAGGCAGTCGAGCATCTCCATGGTACCAATGGTAAGCGTATTGACACTGAGCAACCAAACAATAAAGGTGAAAGTGTGGCAACCCAAAGCCGCCTCTTGCATAGGGAAGGACTAGCGCCCCCCAACCAACCCGCGGTATGTGGCCTGACCAAATTAGTCGAAACAGAAGAACCCACAATGTGGCAAAAAAAAGCGTTAATAAGAGGAATAGGAATATTAAGAAACTGATAGAGAAATTAGGGATGGACGACCACCTTGCTGGTGGAGTGACTGACTCCCTGGAGCGGTCAGAGCGCGCTGCGCTATTTGCTGCTTTTTCGCTGGTTGAGAGGCATTTTAAACTCTGTCCTTGTTGCTATATTTAATTTGAGGTTGCTTTGCCTTTTCCCCTGTTTTTAAAATCGGCCCACTCACCTGCACTATAATTGTTTTTGCACCGCGCTTTTGCGGGCCCTTTCCACGTCATTTGGGAACTTTGGTGGCCATCTTAGAGCAGTATAGGACTGCGAGAGGCGACAGCGGATTGGTCGGGGGAGCGTCACAAGGACGCTTGACCCCTTTTAAGGAGGCCATGCGGACGCGCAGCGGTTACGCGCAGCGGGTACGCCGGAGCACCGCCGGAGTCATGCCACAGTCCAGCCCGTCTGTGCCCGTCCGGGCCCAGCCGGGCTTAATGCCAGACCTCTTGGCAAAAGCACATGCCATAAGGATTACTTACTCTGGCGAGGATCTCCTTTCTTTGCACCCCCCTAAAGATGTATTATGTAAGTACATGCACTCATGTGTCAAACCGTTTCTGGGTTGTAGGAGTTGTCAGTCAACTGAGTCAGGAAAGCGTAGGAATGGCCTAGCTATGGCACTCCTGAATTGTAGATCTCTTCCTAGCAATTCTTTAGAGATTAACTTTCTGATACAGGACCTGAACTTAGATGTCCTGTTTTTGACTGAAACTTGGATTACGTTGAGTGCTGGAGCTGACATAGTCCAAGCTCTCCCCCCAGGCTTCCTTATATACCATCTGGATAGACCGGTGGGGCGAGGGGGCGGCATTGCCATTATCTATAGAGACAGTTTTGTGTGAAGGGCGCAGCCCGGAGGGGTTCTAGACTGTGAGAGCTGTCAGTTCTCTCTGCGGATTTCATCTACGCTGTCGGTGGCAGGTCTATTGGTCTACCGCCCCCCAGGGTGTGTGGGTAACTTCGTGAGTTCGCTGATGGAGACTGCTATGCCTTTAGCTGCCTCCACAGCCAACTTTCTAGCGTTAAGAGACTTCAACCTCCATTTTAACGATCCCGATGATCTTACAGCGGCAGACCTATTGAGCGATTTTAAAGCCTTTGAGCTGAATCTCTCCAACTTAGGAGCTACACATGTTAAGGGTAATTTGTTGGATCCTATCTTTTCTAACATTCCCTTTCTTAAAACCATGTCTCCTTTGCCCATTCCGTGGTCAGATCATTTTCTGGTGCCTTTTACCTGGCATATTAAGCGGGCTACGATCCCTCTCCCAAAGGCTCATTCTTTGGAGAGAGCCTGGTCTAGGCACAGCTGGGCTAATGTTTTGGAAGGTTCGCGCCCTTCATATGTTGCGGACCCGGTATGCGCAGATGCAAATATCAACCAGTGGCTGACCAGCTCTCTTGATGTTATCATTCCTAGGAAAAGAATGTTAATAAGGGAGAAGAGGGCGGTTTCGGCTCTATGGTATACGCCCGACTTGAGATCACTCAGGAGGGGCTGTAAGTGGCTGGAGAGGGCATGGAGAAAGGAGGGGGTAGAGGCGAGGCGAAAGGATTATCGCACGGCAATGAGGGCATATAAAGCTGCTCTCCGTCTTGCGAAGGCCCAATATTTTGAGGAGAGAATATATAGTTCTGCTAATTCCTCCAGAGAAACTTTTAAGGTGGTAAATGAACTTCTCAAAGTTTCCGAGCCGTTGGCAACCCTTGATAGCCCTGGCGAGAAATGTAAGGAGCTTGCAAACTATTTTAATATGAAAATAGTTAATATTCTTAGCACCCTTCCACAGGTTGCCCGAACCACACTTATAGATAACCAATCTCGAGGTGCCCATGGTTACCTGGATACTCTCGGGCCAGTTTCAATGGATGAAGTTCGCAATGAGTTGGGTTCGTTGAAAAGTGGTTCTCCTAGGGACCCGGTCCCTATGAGATTTTTGAAATTGGTAGCAACTACCATCGCAGCCCCAGTTGCGGACCTTATCAATGCCTCCTTTGCGCAGGGTTTGGTACCACCGAGCTGGAAAAGGGCAGTGGTAAAGGCTTTGTTGAAAAAAACGAATCTAGATTCGTCTGATTTGGCAAATTTCAGGCCTATTTCCATCCTCCCTGGTCTTAGTAAGATTGCCGAAAGACTAGCGAACCGGCAGCTGTCATACTTCCTGGAGGCGAATGGCCTGTTACGAGGTTCCCAAACCGGCTTTCGGCCAGGGCAGGGCACTGACACTGCTCTTCTGGCAGTCGTTGAGGAAGCGAGGAGCATATTCGATTCGGGAGGGTCAGTGGCAGTGATCCTCCTGGACCTCAGTGCTGCTTTCGACACGGGGAACCATCAAGTGTTGATCCAACGGCTGGCAGATATAGGGGTGGCAGGTGTGGCATTGAAGTGGCTCAAGTCATTTCTTTGCGACCGGACGTATCAGGTCTGGGAAGGTAGCGAACGTTCGGCCTCCATCCCCCTCCAGTGTGGCGTGCCTCAGGGCTCCTCTCTGAGCCCCACATTATTTAATGTATACATGGCCCCCCTGGAAGATGTGGTGGCCCCATTTGGCATTAAGATCGTCAGCTATGCCGATGACACGCAGTTGGTGGTCACCCTATCCCAACTGGTGGAGAATCCAGACTCGCTGCATTCCTGCATGTCTAAGGTTCACACCTGGATGGTGTTGAAGCTGAATGGTTCAAAGACCGAACTAATTCTGCTTGGACGCAAAACCCCCTCTCTTCCTCTTTCCAGCTGGCCCAGTTGCATGGGAGCTTTGCCGAGCCCTAAAGAAGAGATTAAAAGTTTGGGTTTTTGGCTGGAACGTGACCTGTCCTTTAGGACTCAGGCAAAAAAAACGGCAGGAGTGTGCTTTGGTCTTCTCTGTGCAGCTCGGAAAGTTCTCCCCCTGCTACCTTGGCCGTCTAGGAAGCTACTTGTTCAGGGGCTTATTGTATCTAGATTAGACTACAGTAATATCATCTTTTTAGGTGCCCCTGAAGTCACGTTTAATAAACTTCAGCAAGTACAAAATGCTGCGGCTAGGCTTCTTATGAATACACCTAGGACGCAATCAGCCAGACCCGCTCTGATAGACTTGCACTGGCTTCCGGTGCGCGAAAGGGTCAAATTTAAGGCTCTTTGTACTGCGCACAAAATTCCTCAGGGGAAGGGACCTCCTATCCTGCGGAATTTAGCTGTGCCGTATAAAGCTAACAGGGCCCTTCGTTCGGACCAAAAACATCTTCTTCAAGTTCCTAGAGTTAGAAGGGCGCGGGCCGGGGGGCGGAGATATTCAGTTAATATAGCCATCCTGTGGAACAATCTTCCCCTGTGTTTGCGCACAGAGACGTGTTTCTTATGTTTCCGGAAACTTCTGAAAACTTATCTCTTTCCGGCTTAAAGCGGGCGAACTGTCAGCTTCTTTTTGTTGGTCACTCTGGTCAAAGCGCTGGGATGCCCGAGGGTAACTATGCGCTATATACATTTTCCATTCATTTTAATAATGGCAATGCGGCCAGCTAAGGACAACTGTAACTTTATCCACCTCTCGATTTGTGTTGTTAGTTTCCTCACAGCTGGACCATAGTTCAGGCGGAGGACGTGCTCCTTATCATGATGAATATGGCTACTAAGATATTTGACTGTATCCTCCTCCCACTGCAAGGGGAAATCGCTTTGAAATTGCTGCATGACTGCTGTCAGTGGAAAGCGCTTGGATTTACTCCAGTTGATTTGAAAACCTGAAAAATGACCAAATCTTTGGATCTCCTGAATAATAGGATGCAAATTGATGGAGGAATGCCTAAGGGAAACCAATATGACTTCATCATAAAGTGATAGTAGCAGCGGGCCTGGGTTGAACTGTAGCCCATGCCAAAGATGTTTCTCCTACAGGAGTCACACTAACAGGTCCATGGAAATAATGAATAGGAGTGGGGAAAGTGGGCACCCCGTCTGGTGCCCCTAGAAAGTGTAAACGCGTATGTTAAAGAACCGTTGACACAAATGCAAGCCGTCCGTTGAACGTAGAGGTGCTTGATTAGGGACGAGAACCCGGGTGGGATGCTGAGGTGTTTGGAACCAAACATCCCATATTTCAGTGAAGCCGTCATGGAGCTGGGGAACTTGTCATGATGAGTGTTTAGTCCTTGTACTTACTATGGCTTCCCTGGTCACTTACAATAGCCAGGATATTGCATGGGCATATCTGGTCATGCAGATATGCTCTCCAAGGATATATAGTGCACCCTGCCTTAGGGCTAAGGTCTGCTAGAAGGGTACTTTGCCTATATCTCATGCAGTGTCTGTGGGGATGGCATGGGATGTGCGCCGTATTGACCCTTCAGTTTTGCACCAAGACACGCAGGCTGCAATGGCAGTGTGCATGTGCTTGGTGTGGAGTCCTTGGGGTGGAACAATTCGTGCCACAGCCCTTAGGGACCCTCTTAAACCACAAGGCCCTTGGTACCAGGGCTACTTTTTACAAGGAACTTATATGTGAGCGAAAGTGGTGCCAATTGTGGAAACAAAGATGTACAGTTTAGGGAAGGAGATCTTGCACATATGACCTGGTTGGCAGGGACACTGTGCACTTCCAGTCGAAACTACATAATTTTCCAGGCAAAAAGTGGGGGCTAACCATGTCCAAAAGAGGCCCTTTCCTACAATGAGCCTATCCAAAAATGTTTATCAATTGGGCAAGGACGAGGGCTTTGACTACTCCCCACTCTGCCTTATTGGAAAAGCATCCAAAGTCCAATGCCGTGTGTATTCCTGTTATTTTCACTTTTAATCCTCTATCTACTAAAATATGCCAAAATATACGGAAAAACTGGTATCTATGGAATGTTGGGTCTAACAAAAGGCCAAGACCTCAATTTTCGTTTCGCTGTGCTTCCAACCTGTAAGATAGATTGGTGCATACCTGCCAAAGAAATGTGTGGGGGATGTAACATGTGTAAACTCGCATCTCCGTCCCAAGGGATCAAATTCAGCACTGGCCGGATCTTGTATCAGAACAAGTTGAGTAATTGCAATACCAGCTTTGTTATCTACAGGCTTCCATGTCAGTGTGATTTACACTATATTGGTATGACGACTCGTAGGGGGAAGACAAGAATGCTGGAACACATCAGTACCCTAAAAACAGGCAAATTGTCCACTCGACTAGTACAACTTTTTAATGAAGCTGGCCATGGTCCACAGGACTTTCAGTGGGCAATCCTAGAATAACTGGACCAGAGACATGCGGGAGCAGAGATGTCCCTATATAAAAAGGAAGCACCTTGGATTTTTTCTGAACAGACTGATAAAAAAGGTTTAAATGAAATGGAGTGGCACAAGATTCGATGTTGAATTGGCGCATGGTTGTCATTGGACTGTATAATACTGAGGTATCAGGTGGCTCTAAGTATCTCTCTCTGGAAGTGAATATGTGGGTTTACTATCTTAGCCCTAATAGTAAAGATATCTGTGGTTTAATTTCCTCTTGTATGGCCACAATGTCCCCCATGGTATCTCTCTCTGGAAATTAATGGGTGGGTCTATTATCTTAGCCCCCATAATAAAGACATCTGTGGTTTATTTTCCTCTTGAATGGCCACAATGTCCCCTGTGCTTGCCATGTTCAGTCATCTTTTTGCCTCCATGTACCTATAAGTGGCCATCTTGTTTTTTCCATACGGACGGCACTGCGTTTGGTTGATAGTCCTGTAGAGTGGGAGGTCATTTTCATTTTATCCTTTTTAGGTCTCGCCTAGCACTGCACGCATGCGCTGCTCTAGAAGAGGGCCTCTTGGAAGCACTTCAGACTTTTAAGAGACTTCTCAGTGTGGGTCTGCCTCCTCCCACACATCGGCCTTTGCATGTGGCTTTCAATAATGAAAGCACGCAAATGGCCAAAGACGGGGATGTCCCGCCTTTCCTCAAAACTTTCACTCCCATGACCTAGGGGTCTCGGGAGCGAGCAGCGGCGCGCATTGTGCCAGCTGCATTCCTCCCTGATCGTTATCTTGTCTTGGCTCATGTTACTATCATCCTCGCATGTTCTCTCCACCTTCCTGGCTTCAGCTACAGGGCTATCAGCTGCTTTCCGCTCCTGCATAATGTTTATTGTTCTTTTTTTATTATCTCTTTTTATATTCATGTTATCTTCAAACTGTACGAAGATCTTTTTAAAATGGTAAATTTGGGCTCTAAATTGTCAAACAACCCCCATACCTTCTATTTTTAAAAAATAAGTAAACATCTTTAATGTCTTGTATTGCCAACTTTAACGTGGCAGTGCAGTCTTAGCTCTTGCACAATTTATTCCACGCTACACATCGCAAAACAAAACACGACTAAAAGAAAACACCTGCCCCGCACAACAACGAGGTTCCATCGGGTTTGCATTGGCATCATAAATCTGACTTTTTTTTGTATCAGTATCAATTAGAACAAGCATTTGCAATAAAATAGGTCTCACAATTGCGAGATTTTGAGCTATTGGCATTGTAAATGGCAATGCCTTTTATTTATGTGTTTAAAAAACCTGTAATATTAAAAGGCATTATCATTTACAATACCAATTGGTTAAGTTTGTAAAATGAGAGACCTATTGCATTGCAAGTACTTGTTTAAGGGAGCCTCAAAACGGGTCTCTCTGGACTCTGTTTTGTGCCCTGGCACAGGCGGTCCGTTTTTTTTCCGGACTGCAGTGATAGCAGGAACCTCTATGTGCGCGTGGTGAGCGTTGCAGAGGAAAGGAAATCCTTTAGAGAGTCATTTTCTCTCTGGATTTCCCTTCTCTTTTTGAAACTAAGGAGCAGCAACATTGTCATGGTGTCAAAAGGGCTTTATGTGGAATATTATAAACAAGCCATAGTTGCTGCTTATTTATCTTAAGCAACTAGTAACCAATGACAAAGCCAACAGTCCTGACTTGTAGGTATGATGTGAGTTGTTGTGTTATATATCTGGACGCAATGGAAGAACAGCAAAATACAAGTCGAGCGGCACACTGTGCTAAACACAGATTTGTAGCTTACATGTTTTTAAGCCACGCCCTTAATTACATTGACCACGCCCATTTAAGAGACCCCCCCCCTGTTGTTTCATCCCACTTAAAGCCCTGGGTCTACGGTTTGTTTCCAAGCCATTCCGAAAGCATCTCTCTAAACAGGCCCCGAGTTTGTTTACTACCTAGAACAAACCTTGAACGCTCGGGTGTCTGTTCAAGCTGGTCACTGGAGAATAATAATTTGTGGGAAATGTAGTGTTCCGCTCAGTAATCAACCTAGAGGACTTGCACATCCCAGGATGCAGCACAATGGAAATGTGTAATAGGACTAGTCAGAGAGAACAAGTGACGTATTTAAGCAATATGGAATTCCTCGGTGATCAGGCTATTTATCAATACTACAGGTCTGTTTATTTGTTGAGAAAAAAATCTTACCCAGAGCCACCTTCCTTTCCGCATCTCCCGCCCCTCCCCTTATTGTTCTAACCCCGCCTCTCATTTCCCCTCCATTTTGATTGACATCTTATGAATGCGCTGCAGCTGGCAGGCGGGGTTTGAAAGTTATACTCCTGATACAAGGTGAGAGAATTTGCGAGAGATCTCAATTCAGAGCTAAGTAGGTTTGTAAGTGCCGAAATAGAGTGCCAGTTCTGTTCTTCGAGGGCTTCCATTCGAGTTATGATATAATTGATGTGTTTCACCTTTACTGTTGGAAATGATGGGAAAGCGATTCATTTTGAGTGAGTGAAATGAGTTTTCACGTTTATTTAAAGTGATAATGTACCTATAAGGGTAAGGATTTGTAATGAATTACGGGCCTAAATAGAGTGTCTGTTCTGTTCTTTGAGGGCTTCCAGTCGGGTTATGACATAATTGATGTGTTTCACCTTTACAGTTGGAAATGATGGGAATGCGATCCATTTTCAGTGAGGGAAAGGGGTTTTAACGTTTATTTAAAGTGTTAATGCTCTTATAAGGGTAAGGATTTGTAATGAATTACGGCCATGCATCCATTTACCCTGCTGCCCCGTATGTATACTTACATTCTTAAACACCTTTCCGAGTTCTTTCTAGTGAACTGACAGCACGGGTTAATAACCAGCGCGGCGGTAAAAGTGAAAGTGAGGAATGCAACTGCAGCGGACGCGAGTGGTGCGCGCGCTCGTGTGAAATCTGACACAAAACAGATGGCACACTGCACGTGCCGCTGCTCGTAACCGCAAGCCGTAGGCCGGAAGTCCAGAGCGATTCCAAGAGGTCGTTTTCCTAGAGCAGCGCATGCGCGCTGCACTAGGCTTGACCTAAAAATGTTTCAAAAGTTGAAAAACACGTCATATGAAAAATACATAAGGTATAATTGTCCCATAATCCTAGGATGTTCAGCCGAGACTCAAACCTAGGTCCGCAGTTTTAACGCTGGAAGCGCGCATTAGAACTCCTCTACGGCTTTCCAGGGCACAACTGGACAGATTGTGGTGTTCGTTCCTGTATATTATTATAGAGTCCAACCAACCCTAAGATCTTCGGAGAGGAATTGATCCCATATGGCCCCTGGCAGAGAAAAAGAAAAAGAAAGTATACACCAAAGAAATGCTCAAATATTGAAACATTTTGCTTAATTTACAATCAAATGTAGAATAGGTTTCTCAATTTCAATGTTGTTTCTTTATTTGCATATATTGTATTCATTTTAAAAATATTTAATTTGGTAACGCAGTCGCAGACACCCCGAGTGAGCATCGCAGACCCCCAGGGGTCCTCAGACCACAAGTTAAGAACCACTGCACTGAAGTATTAGTATCGTGCTCTAACCTGTGAAACACCTGACTACCGACAGATGTCAAAGAAGTGAGAAGGAATGAGTCGCACCACAATAAAGTACAAGCGCAATGGCAGGACAATACCAGTTCCATAAAAAGACTACTCACAGTATATATTTTTCAATACTTTTATTTTTTTCAGTTCTTTTAAACTTTGAAGACTTAGTGAACGCAATACTAGGACAGGTCAAAACACAGATGCCTACAATATTTGTTTCATCCTGGAGATCCTTCAATCCCTAGTAGACGATAGTAGTTATTGATTGTCGTGGAGATTGTGGTTTATGATGGTAGAGCTCACATGCCGGACGAGTGGTGATGCAGGTGTGTCGTAAATAGTGAATATCACCCACTGGAAATATGTTGGTCAGCTAGAGATTCAACTAGTTGTAGTTTTATTCATTTGACGAACCAGAAGTTGTGTATAATGGTCCAGACTACGATTAGCCGGATAACCTAACAGTGCCTTGCGGAGATTCACAGTGCATGTAGAACATTTTACATGCACTATGAATCTCGTCAATGTATTTTTTGCTTCTCCGGCAACCATCACAAAATATAACCTCGAACGACAATAAATAATTAATGCCATCTCGGATCGGTAAACAAAAAAAATTGGCTCCCATTTTATTTTGTAGGCCCTGTACACCATAGCTAAAAGACATTGTCCAATGGGTCCCAAAGGTGCGACCTATTGGTTTTGCCAATGATTGTTTGGTATATCTCATCTCTCACAACTCACTAAATCTCGTCCCTTCGCACTACCTCATTTCTCTGTCTACCCTTCCCTGATCACCTCTACCGCCACTTTCTATCTCATTTCCCTCCTTACCCAACTTTTCGACCTCACTCCTCTCCCTACAAATGTCACCATCTTAATGTACCTAACCCATCTCTCTATCTTTTCCACTTCACCTCCATATACCTCATCGCTTTGAATATAACTCTCTAGACCCATTCTGTTTGTCTCCCATGACCTCATCTCTCTCTCTCTCTGCCTACCTCTACATCTGTTCTTCATTACCTCCTCTCTCTCCTGGCTTTCTACTTACACGCTCTCTGCATCTCCCTGCTCTGTTTCACCTTCCTATAGGTTACCCCAGTCTTTTTCGCCTTTCTCTCTCTAAGTCCACTCTTTACCTCACCTCTCTATACCTCACCAACCTCTCTCACCACCTCAACAGTCTCTTTCTGTCTAACTCCCATTTCACACTTATTCTGTTCTCTCTAGCCCATCTGTTGCTCACTCTCTCTCACTACCTAACCTCTCAATTTACCTCTCCATTTGTTCTCCCCTTCACCTCTCCACCCCTCTTTCCATTTTCACTGTTTTCTCATCCTTCTCTTCCTCTTTTTTCTCTATCTTTATATTATCTCTATTCTCCATCTCGGCCTCCTCTATTTCGACTACCCTCACTGTCCCACCTATTGATGTCTAGCTCACTCTTTATACATCTCTCTACCGCCTCTCTATTTCTCTACCCCCACTCTACCTCCCCATTTTCTCTGCCTCATCATATCCCTATCACTGGGTTAACCATATGTCTCTTCACATCCCTTTCTTTCCAGTTCACCTATTTTTTCCTACATCTCCTCTCTCTTTCTATACTGCATACTCTCTCTAGCTTTCTCTCTATATCCCATTTATGTTTGCCGCAGCTGACTCTCTATTCTGCTCTTCTCATTTTGCCTCTGAGTCTAACTTGAATCTCTCTGTACCTTTCACTTCTTCACTTGCTACCTGCCTCCCTTTCTCTTCTTTTGTCTGCCTCTAAGTCTCTTTCTACCTTACTTCTCTTTCCAACACACCTCTCGATGTACCCAATTCCTCCCTCCCTCTACACTTTCTCTACCTCTTTATTTTGCTGTATGTCACTATAAAGCTTTGCATATCTCACAACATCTCTTTCTCCACGTTCTTCTTCAACTTTCTACTGCTCTGTATCTTTCATTCTGAAAAACTTGTCTTTCTTGTTTTCGCTCATGTCTTTCCCTATCTTTCTACCTGCAATGAAAACACCAGCTCATACTTTCAAACCACACACAAAAGGGTGGCTAGGACGAGGCTGTGCAATGACCCCATGCATTTTCGCATGTGGGTCATTTCATATCCTCCACCTCCACTCCCCTTCTCCACCTCCGCTCCCACCACCACCTCCACTCTCTCCTCCCTCCCTACACCTCCTCTCCCCCTCCCTCCACCTCCTCTCCTCTTCCCTCCACATCCACTACCCCTCCACCTCCTTTTCCCTTCCCTCCACCTCCACTCCCCCCTCTCCACCTCAGCTCCCACCACCACCTCCACTCTCTCCTCCCTCCCTACACCTCCTCTCCCCCTCCCTCCACCTCCTCTCCCCCTCCCTCCACCTCCTCTCCCCTTCCCTCCACATCCACTACCCCTCCACCTCCCTTTCCCTTCCCTCCACCTCCACTCTCCCTCTCCACCTCCACTCCCACCACCACCTCCACTCCCTCCTCCCTCCCTGCACCTCTTCTCCCCTCCCTCCACTTCCTCTCTCATCTCCCTCCACCTCCACTCCCTCCATCTCCACCTCCACTCTCCCACCTTCACTCCCACCTCACTCCCTCCACCTCCCCTTCATCTCCTCTCCTCTCACCCACCCCCTCCCTCCACCTCCACTCCCCCTCCTCCCATCCCCTCCCTCCCTGCACCACTACTCCACTCCTCCCCCACACCCCCTCCCTCCCTACACCTCCACTCCCCCTCCCCCACTGCCCCCTTCCTTGCATAAACAACAAAACTAGAACACATTTTTGGTGTTAATTCTGGTTTTTATTAGGATACTTCAGTTGCATATAATGTTTTCTAGGTTGTATATAAAGTGACAATTGGTTATAACACTTTTTTAATTATAACTTATAACTTTTAAACATGCTGCACAACATTCACAATGCTCTGCAACACATATTAAAAATGTTAACAAAGCCAATAGATCTCTCTAAACACTTATAAGGCCCCAAAGCCGAGACCTATTGGCTATGCCAATGCTTGTTCTAAGATGGCGGTATGGAGGGTTGCTGGTCTAGCGTTTGACTGGTTTATCAGGTGATGTGTGCTGGAAGCTTTACTTGTTTAACTTTAGTACCGGTGGGACGTTCTGCTAAATCACCATCCGCTGGGACCATAGGTAATCGATCTGGTGTGCTGTTGGCGTTTGTTATGGGTGGCTCTATGTTGGTTTGCAAGACCTATTGAGGAGCCACTGGCTCGTGAAGCTTCGCACTTTTAGACATTTTTGTAATGACTAGCTGATTAAGCTTGTTGCCATGTTTTGGGTGAGCCATTCTTGGACCCAGGATGGTTGGGTGTGTGTTTGCTACGAATATAAGTGAACATGGTTTCCCCTTAGAATGTAATAGGTAGACTTATGATCCTTGCTTACTAGCACACTTTTATCTTATTTGTAGGAGACACTTTAAGCCTCCCTCTTTGTCCACTGATAGGCGTTCACCTGGTTGGTGTGTAGTAAATATATATACCTTTTGATAGACTGTTTTTTTTATCTGCGTGACCACAGCATTATTTAGCTTTCTCATGATGTTGTTTTCTCCCCATCACTTTATTCCTCCCTTTCTCTCTTTTCTTGCTTTATTTTTAGGTATGGTACATAGCTGGGTGACACATGGTCCGTCCTCATGCTCAGATGAATTTACCTACAAGTCAATTATGGCAATGAAACATGTCAGCCATTCTTCACTCTTGGGTCTAAACAAGTTAAAGTGTTTTTAATCATGAGCCTGAGTATATATAGTAAAGAATGTGAGACATGCCTAATGGACTGATTTTTATGGGTTTTTGCATCGAGAGGAAAGAACCAACTCTCGTGTTTTGAGGACCTGTATACAATTGGGTCCAGGAAATTGATGTAATTGTTGAGATTTGGATCAGTCTATCTCATATACACAGCATAGTTAGAGACATAAACTCTATTTGGGTACCACCTGCCACGAAAGTAAAGTGACAATTGTGATAGAGTAAGCCAATTGGTAAACATAAGCCAACAGGCTTGTGGTGGTGGCTTAAATGAGGCACTTCCTATATTTTTTACTAACACTCCCTATATTTTTTACTAACACTCCCTTTATTTTGAGGTGTACTCTCCACTGGCACCATATCGTTTTGCTCTATGTATACACCTCAGTAGATGACCCAACTCTGAGTTGTTCCAGAGCGAGTGTGTATCCTAGGATTTACTTTGTCAAAGGGACTTTGTCATAAGTGACAAATAGAAAGCTTTGAATGGGGGTGATTGACGTTGAGGTTTTGTTTTTTCTGTTTTGTTTTTTAGTGGAGAGCGCCCCTCCATCTTTCTATCCCTTTTTAGATCCTTAGTTTGTGCATATACGTGAACTGTGGCTTAGTCGTTAGAGCTTTTTATGTAGAAATTTGATCTAATGAAGTAACTGGTGGGGGAGGTTTAATTCTTGTCCACTTTGTGGGAGATAGAGGTTTGGTGGCCCAGATTTCTTGATCTCTAACTTTCAGTATGGAGAAGAACTGGTTTTTTTTTCTGATGAACAAATCACACAGATACTGGCAGTCCCATCTTTACTCCTGAAGCTGCTTGATTATCGGAGACATCTGTTAGATGTGAATGGGAGAAACTGTTAAATTACAAGAAGTGACCGATACAAACTGCCCTTCACGAGGCTTTAATGATAGAATATCTGCATGCCAATTCTGCTCTATTAGTCTCTTGAGGCAAAGATTTTCCTAGAGGAAAGAGAATTTCGGATAGATTGGAGTTATATAGCCAACAAGTGCGCTAGAGACTGGTTAATTTGTCTTATCAATACCGCAAAGCGGCAGAGGGATGAACTTTTGAAGGAAACCTTGGAACAGGAAGAGACTCTTAAGAACGATACCACCATTTCTGAGTCTAAGGAGCAGTGGACCTGTATTTAAGCGGATCTAATTGAGTATAAGACCTTTATTGTCAATCAAAAGATTAAAGGATTACGACAGAATCTGGAGAGGTTCTCCTATAAATCGGCGTTCCCCTACGTTGATGATAAGTACTACCAGGTAGAATAATCTTCTGTATCTAATCAACATAAATTTGGTCGGCCTAACAAAAGACGCACACCACAAAATTGGACATTTGATAACACCAGCAATGAGGAGGATTCTGAGAATGAACAACCTTCTACCTCTACTGCAACACGTGTCCAGTTTGTGCCACAAAATCGAAACAGGATAATGGCAATTTGCTACAATCTTTTTTAGGCTAGGTACAGAGAGGCAATCGTCGTAGGGGAGGAACAAGAGGCAGAGGTCGGCAGAATCTTCCATGGCAAAATCTGTTGAGAAAAGTAACCTGGGGCAGAAGCTACAGATCACAGTAGCTTCCTCAAATATAGTGACCCTGTCTGATTACTCCTGTCTGAGATGAAGGATCATGTTTTGAATTAAGGGCTTGGTTTTGTCCCTACACAACAACATGATCCTTTTAAATTTAGAGATGAGTACCAGGAGATTATGTAGAAAGTACGGTTGCATATATTCTTTCTGTACAAACCTAGGGATCCGCCTTCAGTGTTTTCCATGAACCTCCACAGGCCCTCTACGTTGTTTCCTACATCCTTTGCTATGGGTCCTGAGGTATTGAATTTTGAGCAGCGAGTATTGGAACGGATCTCTAAACTGGAACAATCATGTTCATTGTAGATGTTCCAGAATTTAGTAAGGGCTGACCGGCTGACCATCAAGTCTTTACAAAAAAATCCTGATATGGTGCTTAAACCTGCTGACTAGGGGGAGCAATTGTGATGTTGAATACTACTGATTACGAGTCTGAGATCAGCCGGCTGATGAATGTCAGAAGTAACTATGTGCCCCTCATGGGGGTTTCTACACCAGAGTTGAGGGCTATTATTAAGGCGTTGGTGGATGAGGCGAGGGATAATCTGTGGATCACAAACAAGGAAGCAGAGTTTCTGCTGAATCCTGAACACTGTGTGCCAGTGTTTTATGTTTTGCCAAAAATTCACAAACCACCGCGTCCCTCTAAGGGGAGGCCAATTGTGCCCAGCATTCAGTCACTGTTGGAGCCTCTCTCACAATTTGCAGGCTTTTCTCTTTGTGAGAGCGTCACAAGTAAACCAGCTTATTTGCTGGATACTCTGGATGTTTTTAATCTGTTGCAGGATCTTGAATATGATTTGTCAACTCAATTCTTGGTAACTTTGGACATTGAATGGTTGTATACGATTATTCCCCAAGATGCCACATTGGTGGCAGCCTCTAGGGCACCAGAGGCACGGGAATAGTTTTATTATACTACCCCCTTATTTGTCCTCAAATGTATGGAACTAGCCTTAACTAGAAACCTTTTTGCCTTTAAGGATCTGTTATATGTACAAATCTCCGGGACTTCAAAGGGAGCAACTTTTGCACCAAGTCTAGTTTGTATTTATGTCAGGATGTTTGAAGAGAATTTTGTCTATCGCGAAACTAACCCTTTTCGCTCTAGCGTAATTCTCTGGAAGCGATATATTGACAATGTCTTGTGCATCTGGTCTGGTCCTGAGGAAGATTTGAAATCTTTCTTGCACTGGCTGAATGGCTCAGGTCCTTGTCTTCATTTCACTTCGTCTATCAGCAGAAATGCAAACACATTTTTGGATATTACAGTTGATGAATTCAGACTCACTACTGCGTTACACCGAAAATCGACTGACAGATGCTCTCTCTTACTCTACACATCCTTCCGTCCATGCGCAGTAAGGGATAATCCCCCCTGTAGGCCAATTCTTTAGATACAGGATAAATTGTTCTGATAACTACACTTTTATTGCATAATCACCTTCATTGGCGCAAGGGTTTGAACAATGAGCCTATCCAAAAAACGTTAGCAATAGGGGTGAGACAAGGGCTTTGAATACTCCCCGCTCTGCCTTATTGAACAAGCATTTACAATGCAATGGTCTCGGCATTGGTAAAGTTAGAGCTATTGGCATTGCTCATGACATTATTTTTGTTTATGTTTTAGTTTTAAAACATTTTAAGAAACTGCATTCTCATGAGCAATGGTAATAGTTCTAACTTTAACAATGGGGAGACCGTTGCATTGTAAATGCTTGTTTTGTAATATTAGTACATATATAAGAATACATGTGTACATGTATACATAAGTGACTGTGTAATTGGTTATCAGAATGTAGCATATAGATGCATGCAAGTACATAGAAACCAACATTTATTATTTGAAAAAAGAAACTGCAAGGCAAATGTCGTTTGTTTTTTATTAACTCAAATGTTTAATTTGTAATTATTAATTTTATTATAAAAAATATATTTTATGATTTTTGTACATTGCATATTTTAAGCTTCGTCTAGAATTTCAATAATGTTTTAATTTTGAAAGATGATATTTAATGTTTTTGGTAGGTGTGGCATAAGAGCTTCTGCAAAGTCATCAATATCTGCTGGTATATTTAGGTGGTCCATTAGAAGTGCATTGCTAATTTGCACTGATTTCAAATGTTCATTGTCTTCTATTTGTATAGTTATGGTACTTTTCTCCTGAGTTGTATCCTCTAGCCCATATATTGTGATTTGAAGTTCTTCTTGGGGCAGCTCTATTTTCTGTGAAAAGAAAAAAGCATTTGTTAATCAAGTCATTTTACTGTATATGCGTATTTTTTGGGCTTTTTTTGAAGTTGTTTTTGTGAGAAATAGAAAAGTGCTATAGATGCAGAAGGAAATTATGAAAGATATTACAGTTTATTGCATATTGCCTGAGTGTTTGAGAAATGTGTGTGTATGGCTAGTTAAAGTGAAAGACCTAAAGTGCGTTATTATGTGTTAGTATTTATGTATTTTTCTAAGGAGGTGTTGTATATTTTTTGATGTAAACTGTCTGAAATGCAATGTAAGAGGAATTAAAGCTGAAAGATATTTTGAGAAATGTATGTTTTTTGTCATTAGGTAGTGAGTTGTAGGGAAGGTAAACAGAAATGTAGCTAGAGATATTCTGGGAGAGTTTTGTATTAATGTGCTTGTATGTATGTTAAGTGATGTATTATTTTGGTGTGACAGCTATGTGTATGACAGTTATGTGTCCAATTGCAAATTGTATGTTGAAGAAAGTGCAACTGACGTTTTTAGGTGTGAGGTTATAAAGAAGAATTTAATCTGTGTTGTGTTTTAGATGTGTAAGTAAGTGTTTTGTAAAGAATGCCAGTTTTGTATTGAGAAACATTTTATTTTACTTAGTACTTACTTGCAATTGTGTATTTCGAGTAGAATTCAATATTTTCTGGTTAATTAAATTCATGCACTGTTAAATGCGTTATTTTGATATATGTTCCAACTTCGATTGGAAAGTCCGCCGCGTCTCTCCATAGTGTTATTTTCACTGAGTCTGTTGCATCGTTGACTGTTATTGATTTTAGTTTAGTTTCTTGTCCTCCAATGAACACTGTTTTTGTTTCTTCTTCCTGTTAAATTTTAAAAGCAAATGAGTGTTATTGGTTGTAGCATAGATAGTATATAGTTGAGCAGTATAGTTGTTTATTGGAGAGAACATGAGAACCAAATGTTAGTTGACCGGTGTAGTGTATTTGTTGTGTAATAGTTTGTGCTACAGTGTGTACGTTAGAGAGTGTGCAGTAGAGAGTATTTTATGAAAGTATGGATATGATATAAGCAGTAGGAGATTGTATATAAAAGAGTACATGATTATATTTTGTATAGCTATCAATTTTACTAGTGTTGCGAATAAATAGTAATAATACTTTAAATGTGTCTGAAACTGGTGGGAATGTTCCATGTAATCAACATGATTCAATTGTGCATTTAGGCTATCACCTGTATGTTTACTCATTGTTAACACTGTTTTGGCAAATTGTAACAGTTATATAAAAATGATGTTTTAAAAGGAGCAAGTGGGTTTGCTAGTACATTGTATGTGGTGTATAGTAAGTGTCGTGGTTTTAGCAGAAACATTGTGTATTATATTTGTTTTTTTACATTGATTAGTTCTAAATATAGTCTTTAGATAATATTTTACACTAGTAATGTTTTTAATGCATGTAGTTTATTGTACTAGAGACTATTGGAAACGTTTATGTAGCAAAGAAGGAGTTATAGAGAGTGTGGCTGTAAATATATGTAATAGAGTGTGTTGTGTGTAAAAGAGGAGGAACTAACAGTTATTACTAGAAATGTTTGTAGATTGTATGTGTGTTGTAGTGAGTGTTGTACATAGTTTATAGTAAAGAGTGTGCTGCTGAGAGAGTGTGTTTTAAAGAGTTGGAGTTACCAAAAGTGTTATAGAGTGTATGTTATACTGGAACGAAGATTTTTTTTTTTAACAGAGTGTGCGGTAGATATTGTGTCTGACAGTGTGTGGTTTTGCTGACTACCACATGTAATTGCTAATATGCATCAAAAAAATTCTTTGATACGTACCTCAGATATTGTCCCTAATATGCTCATCAATGACCGTAAATTTGCTTTTCTTATTGTTTTAATTGGAGAAACTGGCGGTGCAGGTGGCTGTAGTAAATATTCTGCTTCCTGGGTAATTTGTTCAGGGATTGTTAATGGTGGCATTCTGGAAATCTTTGTTTGTTTGGTTAAGATTATCGCATTGTTCTTGTTGATAAAATTCCGAATTATAATGCCATTTCCTTCCTTTTTCAGCTTGAAAAAATCATCATTGTAGCAAGTTCCTTTTATTGACCCACTTTCATCAGCTAGAGCAATATGGAATAAAATCTTATTTTCTTGCTTTGCGTTTTTGTAATTTGTTTTTGCATAGCATTTTACTATGTTTGCTCGTATAGCTTTCTGATAAGGTTTGCTTTCTTCTTGTTTTGTTTGCTTAATTTCCTGTATAGAAATCATCTGCAATGAGAGAAAAATGTGAGCATACATTTTGAATATAACATGTAAAGAAAGCAATTTTTTTAAAGAAAAGAACATAGCAATTGATAAATTATGCTTATTAAACTGCTACCCATAATGCTTTGTGATCACTATAGTAGGACTCTAATATACCAAAGTGAGTTACATTTTCATTAACATATATATTGTCTAAGGTTGAATTGTAGTCTGTTGTGTAGTCTTGTATTTTTTGGTGACATTGGAATTGGTTTTGCATTTAGTCTAATAGCATTGTTGTGTTGTGCGATACTTGTGTTAAATCTATGTTGAAGTCACCCATTATTATATATTTATAGTTTGGGTAAAAGTTCAATATGCTAGTTAATACTTGTAAAAGTTTTTCTAGTTGTACATGTGGTGGTTTCTATAATATCACAAATAAGTACATACAATTATTTACAACTAAAGTAAAATGTAAAATGTCAATTTCATGTTGTGTTTCATAAATTGGTAAAAGACAAATATTTTCCTTGTAATAAATAGCGATTCCATGCTTAGTATGCAGATTATGGAATTTATCAAATATTATCAGATGATAGTTTTGAATCATTAATGAATTGCTGTTTCCTTCCCTAGTTGTGTTTATTTCAGTGAGACATATAATATCTGCATTCATGATATTTGTGTCGGCTTGTATAGCTTTGTGATTTTTTTGTAGTGAGCGTATGTTCTGTACAATAATATTAAAGTTTAGCAGATAGTCACATAATTGGGGAACTGATATTTCCAATTGCATATCTGTTCTTAAGCGGGCCATTTCTTCATGTACTTTTGGGTGTACAGCTATTTTGTCTTTGCAAAAGTTTTTAATATATATGTTTTGTAATGATTTTGCTCTGCTTAAAGCAACATAATGCAAATGATGTATTTTACTATTGTTAAAATGGATGTAAAGTGGTTCAATAGTTTCTCCTTGTGTTCTATGTATAGTACGTGCAGATGATTGGCGTAGTGGGAATTGCTTGCGTATAATTGTTATAAATTTTTGTGTAAATTGAAAATGTCTAGAGATTGCATGAATTGGTGTCCAATGAGGCGAAATGTTATTACAATCTATGTGTCTATTTTCCTGTCTTGTCAATTTTCCTACATTTTCTTTATCAAAAAGAATCCATATTACATTTGGAACACTATTAATAGTTTCTACTAATTCAACTATACCTGTTGCACCATTTGTTAAGCCATCATTGACATTTTATATTGCATGATAGATCGTATCGTAACTTTAATGCAATATGCAATATAAATGACAGGCCCATGGTCTTAGTTGGATCTGTAGGTAATTGCATTAGTATTTTTTTTTTCACTATTTCGCTTAGGTCAGATGCAACTGTATCTATTGCGGTTGATGTGTAAACAGGATAGTTTTTTATATGTTGTAATAAAACTTCATTATTGATATTATTAACTTCTTTGTTAGTTGCCATAATATAAGGAATGGTTTTGGTAATGTTTTGGGGTGGGTCTAACTCACGTGTTTGTATTTGTATTATATCTGCATCAGTTTGTTTTCCTTCACGTAATCTGTTTAGCAATTGAGCAAATGGTAAGTCATTTAGTTGCCGCATACTTTTTGTCAATTCAAACAACTTAAAGTGTGTTTGCCATAAATTTGTACTTACTGGTGTGTATGAATGTCTAGAATTTTCAAATATGTATGTGTCAAATACTGGTTTTAATTGATAAAAATCTCCAATTGCTAATATGGGTATTCCACCAAAAGGGAGGTTGGACATTTTAATTTCTTGTAACCTGTTATGTATAAAATTGAAAAGATTTGCACCTACCATTGATATTTCATCAATTATTAACAATTTAAGATGCAATAATTCATTTTGAAGTGCACTCCTGTTCTCATGAGTTAGTGGTTTATGAGTTAGCATTTGTGAAACTGGTATTTTAAATGTACTATGTAGTGTTTTACCATGTATGTTATGTGCAGCTTTGCCTGTTGGAGCTGTAAGCAATACATAAATGTTATCTGGATTTTCTCCAGCTTTGGTATTGTAATAGCGTAGTAATGTTTGGTAAAGGGCTGTAATAAGGAAGCTTTTGCCTACTCCTGCACCACCTGTGCAAAATGTATAGCAAGGTGTTTCTTTTGTTTTGATCCAATGCAAGTGATGGTATATAAAGTTAAGTTGCTCATTTGTAAGATTTTGCATCAAACTGTGATATTGGTCATTTGGCATTATATTATTGGTTAAAAGTTCTTCATTACTTGTACTTCTAATGCCTAAATCAAATGACAAGTCATATAATAGTGGTTCATTTATTTGCACTTCAGGAAAAATGTTTTCGTCGGTTTCTATATCCATTAGAGGTATAAGTAATGTGTCTAATATACAGTCTCCATTGGTATTAGGTGTTAATGGTGTATTATGCCTATTATATCTAGTATGATTAGCATCAACTATGTGTTGAATTTCTAGGTATTTTTCATAATATGTTTCCTTGTTACCAATAATTAGATTTTCTACTCTCCAGGGATAATAATGCATTAGCAATTCTCTATAATAATTTTCAGGATCATTTCTTTTGTTAAATCTGCAATAGCGAATTATCTTCTGTTTTTTGCGCTTTGTATAGTCTGTTTCTGCAGTTTCATTTGGTATATTAATTTCAAGTTCTTCCTCATCTGAGCTATAAAAGTTATTTTCGGTGAGGAAATTCTCATGATCGGTTTCATTTTTCCGCTTTCTACTTTTATTATTTTCATTATACATGGATGCATAGTCAGCTAATGTACATGTTTCTAATTCTGTAGGACGTTTGCTGTACTTTACTATAACATTATCATTTTGTATGTGATTGGATGTATCTGGCAACAAATTTATAGTTTCGATGTCTTTTAATAAGTATGTACGCTTTTCTGGAGGGCTTGTATTAATGAAAACATAAGATCTAGAACTTTTGCGTAAAGGAATTTGAAGTATAAGATAGGCTGCTTCTTGCGCACTTATTTCTGTACAGTTTAGGAATTTGTTACCTATATGCTTAAGTTGATCTTTTATACTTGGGTTGTGATAAACTTCTTTTGCTGCTGAAGTACTGGGTTTTTCGGAACCCAGCGGTGCCAGGGAACACACCCGAAGACTTCGAGTTCTTCCTGTTTCAGACTACAGAAACACAGAGTCTTCTTGGTGAAGTCAAAGATGGTATTTATTGGCTGCAGCCAGTAACAGGTATCCTAGAAGTACAACACGTGTATATTCTCAGGAGACTGCTCCCTTACGAAAACCAGCCTTCTCCTTATATACCAAATATTATGCTTTGGGCAAACATTCCTCGTTTTACGGTATGATCATTCACAATGCATTCATTACAAAGGAAAAGACAGTCATAATGGCAAGTACATATTTCAGTTCGTTCAGCCCTTAATCAATTACCCGGCAAAACTTAGCGCCTTCATCAGATATCGACGGACACCCAATAAAAACGGGCACCTCCTCCTCGTAAAACGGGTCATAAAGAGGGAAACAGGGGCAGGTGTGTAGAAGATTAGGCATGGTTCGTGTGTGATGAAAGGTTTTGTGATATGCTGGGCCCTGATACTAATCTCATTCGGCCGCGGGAAGGGAACTGACCGAACAGGTTTGGCCTTAGGCAGCGGAGTCAGTTCACCCAGGTCACCGAGGAGTCAGCGAAGGTGTGTGTGTCCTTCAGACCCATGCTTGGCCGTAGTCCTGTTGCCTATGAGAGGGCAATCACAAAATGGCTGTCGTCCTAAAATGGAGCTCGAGGTATTAGGACAGAAACTCTGATTTCAGGCGATCTCGTCACTCAAATGTGACGCAAATGCTTGTTTGTGCATAGTGTCCTAAACATTCTCGGTCTGTTGATAAAGAAATCATCATGTTAGAATCATGCCAGATACGTGGTTCCGAAATTTACAGTACCACAGACCCTCCTTTTGCCCTTACATAGGCAATAACCTATACTCCCGCTAGTCTGAATCCAGGTCTATGTCCATGAAGTCGCAGAGATGTTGCTGTAGCATCATCCTATTGCTTAGCTCGTCTCGTGTTACAGGTTTCCTTATACATGATGTAGCGCAGATGCCACAAATTACAGGAGCACACTGTACACATAGACAGAGCAGGAAAAGAATGGCTAAGATCATTCCAATGACTATCAGGGTCTTCCAACCCCAAGCGGATATCAGTTCCCAGAACCACCCCGCCAATGACCATTCCCCATTATCTACGTGAATAGATTCGGAGATTCTATGCAGTTTGGAAATGGCCTGGAAAACTGTTGGAGCGTTATCTGGAATAAAAACACAGCAGCTAGATTGGATCACTCTGCATACCCCACCTCGGTCTGCAAGTATGACGTCTAACGCGATCCTGTTCTGAAGAGTCATAAGACGATCCGACTGGAGCTCAGCAGTCAAATTACCAAGGGCACCGGCTGTTTCAACTACCGTGGATTCAACAACTCTTGTCAATTGCCTTATGTTCCTGCTGTTAACCATTGGACCCCAAAACGGCAGAGAACCCTTTATGAAATCTCCAAATTCTTGTCCTGCAGTGTCATCTTGACTGATGACGCCTCTAACCATCCTTGTCTTATGGTAATCTGCCGCGGTCGTGTAGGTGGGAGGCAGCAGGAACGAAACAAAACATGTGCCCGAAAAGTCCGGGGGCAACCATGTATAGGCTCTATCATGGCAGATGAAATAGGTACCCTTGGCTGCTAAGAACGAAGGGGAAGTCTGAGATGCAAAAACGTAAGTTTCAGCGCAGATACTTTTCCCTAACTGAGCTCTGGGATTCTTGCCATAACCTTGCAAACATAGGTGACCCTGATGGGGTACAATCCAGATCGGAGAGGATTTCTTTGCTCGCTGGTTCTCACTCAGAGTAACTTCATATCCTGTCATATTCCCGCCAATATATGCTAGTGTCTCATCTCTTGGGATGGTTTCATAGGAAATCTCTTCCCTAATCATATCCACGATCCCCTTAACCCCTTCGATGCTCATGACGGAACGGTTCCGTCATGAGCATCGGTTGGGCTGTGCTCATGACGGAACCGTTCCGTCATGAGGACAGCCCCTGGGGGAAGCGCTGGCGCTCCCCCCCTTGTGCATCGATCGTGCCCCCACTTACGGGGGTGGCAGCGGTAGAGCTTCCGCTGCCACCCCCGAGCCCCCCCACGCTTCCTGATGACGTCAGCGCGCACAGCGCGCACCGGAGTCATCAGGAAGCGTTGGACGCGCTGGAATCCATTTCTTCCAGCGCGTCCAAGGCAGCAGCAGGTAGGTTCCCTTGTCCGGTGGGGGCCGCGGGGGTGATTTATTTTGTATTGAGGCATCGGGGGAAAGGAAAGAGTATTTCCTCTCCCCTGATGTCTCAATACAGGGCATTCCTGCTCCACGATCGCGCACAGCGTCGCGATCGTGGAGTAGGGATGCCCCACTAGACACCAGGGATTTGTTTCTTGGAATTTGGGAAGCGACCCCTTAGGCAAGGGTCGCTTCCTTGGGGTGCAAAATTTTTCGAAGTCTTTTCTGCCCCCCCTGGGGGCAGATCGGTCCGCTTTCTGCCCGTTTCTGCCCCCAGGGGGGGCAGAAAAGCCCACTAGACACCAGGGATGTCTATTTCGTTATGTAGGAAGCGACCCCTTGGGCAAGGGTCGCTTCCTTGGGGGGCAAAATAATTCGAAGACTTTTCTGCCCCCCCTGGGGGCAGATCGGTCTTCTTTCTGCCCGTTTATGCCCCCAGGGGGGGCAGAAAAGCCCACTAGACACCAGGGATGTCTTTTATGTTATGTAGGAAGTGACCCCTTGGGCAAGGGTCGTTTCCTAGGGTGGCAAAATAATTAGAAGACTTTTCTGCCCCCCAAGACACCAGGGATGTCTTTTTCTTTATGTAGGAAGCGACCCCTTGGGCAAGGGTCGCTTCCTTTGCGGCCTAATTATTTAGAAGACTTTTCTGCCCCCCCTGGGGGCAGATTGGTCGTCTTTCTGTCCGTTTCTGCTCCCAGGGGGGGGGCAGAAAAGCCCACTAGACACCAGGGATATAAATATTATTGTAGGAAGCGACCCCTTGGGCAAGGGTCGCTTCCTTGGGCCCCTAAATTTTTTGAAGACTTTTCTGCCCCCTCTGGGGGCAGATCGGTTTTATTTTTTTGCCGTTTCTGCTCCCATTGGGGGCAGAAAAGCCCACTAGACACCAGGGAATTAGTTCAATTAAAAATAGAAGTGACCCCTCGCTTCCAGGGTGCAATTTGTTATATGTATTTGGCTCACCCGCCCCGGGACTGAGTAGCCTTTTTTTTCCTGCTGTTTTCTGCCCCACCTGGCACACAACCCGATTGACCATTTGGGTAGTGACATGGCATGTTATAATGTTTATTGTTATATTTTTTGTGATTTCCAATTGTAATGTTTTTTTTTTGTTTACTTTTTTGTTCTAGGTGAAGGCTTTTCTTCTTTTCACGTTGACGTTTTGTTACTGGTGGTTCTGCTGTTTGTGTAGTTTGGTAAGAGACTGTTTTTTTGTACAATGTAAATGTGTTTGATTTCTCTGCCTGTTTTTTTTTTTGCAAATGGTGTAATAATAGCAGTATGTTTGGTTTTTGAGTGTCAAAAACTTTTTGCATTGGTGCTCGATGTGTATTTTGTTGTCTTGTGAGTAATTTGTTTTTTTTTCTTCTTTCTAGTTTGATATCGTTGGTCTTTGCTGTGTCACTGCAGAGTTTGTTTCTGGTGAGTGCAGCTGTCTCTTGTAATTGGATTGTATAGTTTTTGAGTACATTGATCTTTGTGATAAAAGGTACACATTTCTTTACTTACTTGGTTTGCACATTGTTGGTTGTTGTTGACTTGTTTGTGCAGTCTTCTATCTTAGTAAGTATAATGGCTAGCCGCAGGATGACTGCTCAGCAGGTTGTTGGTTTGCTGTTTGAGTCTTCCTCTGATATTGGTTCAGAGACTGACTCTGCTTCTGAGGGAGAGGAGGCAGGGGACGATTCTGGCAGTGAGTTTTCTCTCCGTATGGGGTCATCGGATGATGAAGATACTCTTAGTGCGGATGAAGTGCCTGTGTTAGAGGAGGAGACTGATGTGCCGATAGTGCGGCAAGAGGCATCTGGGCTGCAGCCTGCGGCTGCAAGGCTTCCCGTTGGTGTAGTGCGGCAAGAGACATCTGGGCTGCAGGCTGGGGCTGCAAGGCTTCCCGTTGGTGTAGTGCGGCAAGAGGCATCTGGGCTGCAGGCTGGGGCTGCAAGGCTTTCCGTTGGTGTAGTGCGGCAAGAGGCATCTGGGCTGCAGGCTGGGGCTGCAAGGCTTCCCGTTGAAAGTGATGACCTCTGGGTTGCCCCTGGCATGGTGCAGCCGGAATTTCCAGAGTTTACTGGTGTTCCAGGGTCTAGAGTGAATACTGAGAACTTTTTGCCTGTACATTTTTTTCAGTTGTTTATGGACGATGTGTTTTTGGCAGAGATTGTTGAGCAGACTAATTTGTATGCCGAACAGTTTTTGAGGGACAACAGTGCCAGTCTTAAGCCACACTCTAGAGCTACCCGGTGGACTCCCACAAATGTTGAAGAGATGAAGAAGTTCTTGGGTTTAACTTTTTTGATGGGCTTGCTAAGGAAGCCATCATTGGCTTCATATTGGTCTAGCAGTCCCTTGATGGCAACGTCTATATTTCCGGCAGTCATGAGTCGTGACAGGTATTTGCTTCTGCTTCGGATGATGCACTTTGTTGATAATGGTTTAGCGTTGCCACGAGATCACCCTGATTGTGACCGTCTTTTTAAGATTAGGCCTGTCCTTGATCACTTTGTTGATCGATTTTCTGAGATTTATGCCCCTGGTAGAGAAATTGCAGTGGATGAGTCTTTGGTGTTGTTCAAGGGCCGCTTGGTTTTTAGGCAATACATTCCTAGTAAGAGGGCACGCTATGGAATAAAGCTGTATATGCTGTGTGACAGTAGGACTGGATATGTCTCTAATTTCAGGGTGTACACCGGTAAGGAATCTAGGTTTAACCTCCCTGGTTGTCCGTCCACTTTTGGAGTGACTGAGAAAATTGTTTGGGAACTTGGTAGAGGATTTTTTAACAAAGGCCACCATTTATGTGTAGATAACTTCTACACTGGTGTGCGGTTGTTCAGGGAATTGGCCAAAGTGGACACTTTTGCTTGTGGCACAATCCGCTGTAACCGTAAAGGTTTTCCGAAAGAACTTGTTTGTCAAAAGCTTGTGCGGGGACAGTGCAGTGCGTTGCGTTGCCAGGAGCTTCTTGCTGTGAAGTTTACAGACAGGAGAGATGTCTACATGCTGACTTCCATCCATGATGAAAGCACTGCACCTGTGACTGTTTGGGGTCAGGTCGCTGAAGTGCGCAAACCTGTGTGCATTTTAGACTATAATAGGCACATGGGTGGTGTTGACAGAGTAGATCAGAGGTTGGAACCTTACACTGCTCTTCGTAAGGCTTACATTTGGTACAAGAAGTTGGCTATCCATCTTTTCCACTTGGCAATGTTTAATGCTTTTGTTGTGTTCCAGGATTCTTGCCCTGAGTCAAAGATGACTTTTGCTAAGTTTCAGGAGTCTGTAATAGGCAGCCTTGTTGTAGTGGAACAGGCAAGTGTTTCTAGAGTTGGACTGGTGGAGGATGTTGCTAGATTGAAAGAACGCCACTTTCCAGATCACATTCCTCCCACACCCGCAAAAGATTTTCCCAGTAGGAGATGTAGAGTCTGTTGGCGAAGAGGTTTGCGGAAGGAGAGTCGTATGTACTGCCCCGATTGTCCCTCTCATCCTGCACTGTGTCTCCCTGCTTGTTTCAGAGCGTACCACACGCGTAAAAATTTCTGGGAACATTCATGAGTGGTAAAGTGAACTGCCTGGTCTGTATTCTTTGGAAAATATGATTCTGTTTCAAGGTTGGTGTTAGTGCAATGTATTTAGTTGCTGATTTTCTGTTAGAAGATTTGTATCTATTTGCAATTTGTTTGTGTTTTTATTTTTTTCTAAAAAAATCCTAAATGTGATGGCGGGGTGTGTAGGCTTGCGCTTGGCTGTTGGTGTGTGTGGACTGGCACTTGGTTGGTGGTGTGCGTGGAATGGTGCTTGGCTGACGGTGTGCGTGGACTGGCGGTGTGCATGGACTGGCGGTGTGCGTGGACTGGTGCGTGGCTGGTGGTGTGCGTGGAATGGTGCTTGGCTGGCGGTGTGCGTGGAATGGTGCTTGGCTGGCGGTGTGCGTGGACTGGTACTTGGCTGGCGGTGTGTGTGGACTGGTGGTGTGTGCGGACTGGTGTTTGGCTGGTGGTGTCCGTGGACTGGAGCTTGGCTGGTGGTGTCCGTGGACTGGAGCTTGTCTGGTGGTGTGCGTGGACTGGAGCTTGGCTGGCGGTGTGCGTGGAATGGTGCTTGGCTGGCGGTGTGCGTGGACTGGTACTTGGCTGGCGGTGTGCGTGGACTGGTGGTGTGTGCGGACTGGTGCTTGGCTGGTGGTGTCCGTGGACTGGAGCTTGGCTGGCGGTGTAGGTGGATTGGCGATTGGCTGCCGGTGTGCCTGGACTGGCGATTGGATGGCGGTGTGCCTGGACTGGCGCTTGGCTAGCGGTGTGCGTGGACTGGCGTTTGGCTAGCGGTGTGTGTCGACTGGTGCTTGGCTGGCTGTGTGTGAGTAGTGACTTTCTGCTGGTCACTACACACACTGCTAGCTGAGTGCCACTCCACGCAATCCTTCAGCCTGTGTAGTTGCTGTGTCTGGATTGTGGGCGTGTGAAAGTGATGGGCCCTTGAATGGCGCTGTGTGCTGGTGTGAGTTTTGTTATGTGATGGGCCCGCGGCTGGCGGTGTGAATGGTTTTGTATGTCTCACACGTATGAAAGGTGTATGAATGGCCTGTAAAGAGGTTGGTGCCTTGTCGTGGCTTTACAGCTCACGAGCTGTGAGTCAATGGTTCAGTTTCTCGCCCTTTCAATTATTACCAGTGCATTTCATGTTTTGTGAAATCACTTGCTAATACAATTTTATCTACTGAACCATCACTCACCCTCGTGCCAAATCCAACCAGTATGTGTGTGTGCTTGCGGGTTAGATGGCTGTACAGTAATATTTGTCTTTCTGAAGCAGGGTGTACCTTGTCCCTTTTTGGTGATTTTTGTACTGTGTTGCTTTTGTACCTGGTGGTGCGAATGGTCTTGTTTGTATCACGTATGAAAGGTGTGTGAATGGCCTGTAAAGTGGTTGGTGCCTTGACGTAGCTTTACAGCTCACGAGCTGCGAGTCATTGGTTTGTTTTTTTTTAAATTTAATTATTGACAGTGCATTTCATTTTTGTGAAATCTCTTGTTAATAAAATTTAATACACTGAACCATGACTCGCCCTCGTGCCAAATCCAACCAATATGTGTGTGTGTTTGAGGAATAGATGGTTGTGCAGGAATCTTTGTCTTTAGTTTCTCTGCCAAGGTACACTTTCCATGTAAGAATAACCCACCAACTGTAGATATTGTCGAAAACCCTTGGGAGATCATGGTGATGTCTCTCTAGTGAATTGAAAAATATTTTTTATCCCCATTGTCCTGTAAACCTCAAACTGTCTGCCACATTTTCTTTGCAGTATTATTCCAAAATTCTCACGCTGTAGTAACAATAGTTAATCTGGTTTTGCAAGGGGGGTTACTTTGGTTTTTTGCCCGGTGCTCGGCGGCCATCTAGGGAAACCTTCCAAACCCACACATTTCTGAAAACTAGACACCCGGCGGCTTCCAGGGAGGTATGGCTTGCGTGGATCCCCCAACGTTTCCTTACCCAGAATCCCCTGCAAACCTCAATGTTTGCTCAAAAAATCACTTTTTTCACACATTTTGGGGTGGGAAAGTAGTGGCATCACCGGGCTCACACAAATTTACCACCACCCAGCGTTCCCCCAGGTCTCCCGGTAAAAATGGTGCCTCACTTGTGTGGGAGGCCCAAGTACCCGCGGCAGGCAAGGACAACAAACGTAGTGAGGCGACATCAAAATGGCCTATCGCCAAACCACCTGGTTTTGCAAGGGGGGTCACTTTAGTTTTTGGCCCGGTGCGTGGTGGCCATCTAGGGAAACCTACCAAACACAGGCATTTCTGAAAACTAGACACCCGGCGGCTTCCAGGGAGGTATGGCTTGCGTGGATCCCCCAACGTTTCCTTACCCAGAATCCCCTGCAAACCTCAATTTTTGCTCCAAAAATCACTTTTTTCACACATTTTGGGGTGGGAAAGTAGTGGCATCACCGGGCTCACACAAATTTACCACCACCCAGCGTTCCCCCAGGTCTCCCGGTAAAAATGGTGCCTCACTTGTGTGGGAGGCCCAAGTACCCGCGGCAGGCAAGGACAACAAACGTAGTGAGGCGACATCAAAATGGCCTATCGCCAAACCACCTGGTTTTGCAAGGGGGGTCACTTTGGTTTTTGGCCCGGTGCGCGGTGCCCATCTAGGGAAACCTAGCAAACCCACGCATTTCTGAAAACAAGACACCCGGCGGCTTCCAGGGAGGTATGGCTTGCGTGGATCCCCCAACGTTTCCTTACCCAGAATCCCGTGCAAACCTCAATTTTTGCTCCAAAAATCACTTTTTTCACACATTTTGGGGTGGGAAAGTAGTGGCATCACCGGGCTCACACAAATTTACCACCACCCAGCGTTCCCCCAGGTCTCCCGGTAAAAATGGTGCCTCACTTGTGTGGGAGGCCCAAGTACCCGCAGCAGGCAAGGACAACAAACGTAGTGAGGCGGCATCAAAATGGCCTATCGCCAAACCACCTGGTTTTGCAAGGGGGGTCACTTTGGTTTTTGGCCCGGTGCGCGGCGGCCATCTAGGGAAACCTACCAAACCCACGCATTTCTGAAAACTAGACACCCGGCGGCTTCCAGGGAGGTATGGCTTGCGTGGATCCCCCAACGTTTCCTTACCCAGAATCCCCTGCAAACCTCAATTTTTGCTCAAAAAATCACTTTTTTCACACATTTTGGGGTGGGAAAGTAGTGGCATCACCGGGCTCACACAAATTTACCACCACCCAGCGTTCCCCCAGGTCTCCCGGTAAAAATGGTGCCTCACTTGTGTGGGAGGCCCAAGTACCCGCAGCAGGCAAGGACAACAAACGTAGTGAGGCGGCATCAAAATGGCCTATCGCCAAACCACCTGGTTTTGCAAGGGGGGTCACTTTGGTTTTTGGCCCGGTGCGCGGCGGCCATCTAGGAAAACCTACCAAACCCACGCATTTCTGAAAACTAGACACCCGGCGGCTTCCAGGGAGGTATGGCTTGCGTGGATCCCCCAACGTTTCCTTACCCAGAATCCCCTGCAAACCTCAATTTTTGCTCAAAAAATCACTTTTTTCACACATTTTGGGGTGGGAAAGTAGTGGCATCACCGGGCTCACACTAATTTACCACCACCCAGCGTTCCCCCAGGTCTCCCGGTAAAAATGGTGCCTCACTTGTGTGGGAGGCCCAAGTACCCGCGGCAGGCAAGGACAACAAACGTAGTGAGGCGACATCAAAATGGC
Source organism: Triturus cristatus (assembly GCF_964204655.1). Classification (NCBI taxonomy): domain Eukaryota; kingdom Metazoa; phylum Chordata; class Amphibia; order Caudata; family Salamandridae; genus Triturus; species Triturus cristatus. Next base: position 1,078,105,721 of record NC_140589.1, on the reverse strand, counting down.
CTATCGCCAAACCACCTGGTTTTGCAAGGGGGGTCACTTTGGTTTTTGGCCCGGTGCGCGGCGGCCATCTAGGGAAATGTTAGACCTGGCACCTTGGCGTGAGTCTCCCTTCCTCTTTTTGTCGCTGTGCCTCATGTGATTTTATGGTGTTGGCCGCTCAGCGCGCTGTGCCACTGCCAACCAGTGTCGCGGTGCGAGTGCTCCCTATGTAAATTGTATATGTTGGTTGGATTCCATGATTGGACTGTTTGATTTACTGTCAGACCCCAGTAAAGTGCGCCAGGGGCGCCAGGGCCTGTAAATGCGAACACCGCTGGTGGGCTTGCAGCACTGGTTGTGCCACCCACAGGAGCGGCCGGTAAAATATGTCTGAGGTCTGCCACCGCAGAACCTGCGTGCAGTCTGGTACTGACATGCTGACCGGCAAGTGCCCACACTTGCCAGTCCCTAAAACCTTCCCTTAGCTGCATGTTAGTCACCCCTCTGGTAGGCCCACGGGCAGGGTGCGTTGTAAGCCTAAGGTAGGACAAGCCCGGATGCGTGGCATGTCCTAGTAGTGAATTACCGCCATCTTGTTGTTCACTACTGCAAGGCTACCCTGTTCTCATAGGCCAGTATGGGCGGCCTGGATTATTACACCCTATGATCCTAACCGACCCAGGGAACATGGTAGAAGATCGAGTTTAGTATGCCTGAACTCGGAATAATAAGGTACATCTTTTCGCAAGGTTTATTTTAATATTCCGGGTTTGCAAATGCCGCTTTTAGAAAGTCGGCCTTTGCTTGCCTAAACATTTCAGCCGCCTCTGCGTGATGTGTATCTGATGTCTGGCCGGTGTGAGTGACAGGGCTGGGGGAACCCAGATGGGCAGGGCTAGGTAGCCTGGTATGAATACGACGATCAACAGATAGATGGGTGGGAGGAGTGCTCCTAGGTTCTGAATAGGACAGTGCTCCGCTACCTCGATGCCGGCTCCACCCCCTGTGGAGCGTCTGATGACTCTGCCCTGCACTCTGAAAGGAGAAACCTGCATCACGTAAACAAAGTGCTCAGAAACCGGACTGAACTAGGCAAGGGCCCCCCTGGCCTGGGAGAACAAAAGATTTGTGGTATAAATGGAGGAGCCCTGCTCCTAAGAAACTAGATCCGCTTTTGACCAAGAAGAATCTCTGCCTGAGGAGGAGGCACCGGGAAAGCTGTAGGAGGAAGACTGTCCCTATCCTGGGGGATTGGCCTGCAGTGGTGACCTTGCTGCCAAAGGAGAGAAGAGAAACTGTTGCTGAAGACTTTTCCTTTACTTTTACTTTCAAGACTTGTGCTTTTCCAAAACGATCTCCAAGGGCTTGGAACTGAGCTTGCCCCCTGAACTGAGCCCCAGGACCATTGGGCTCTACCTGATCTTCACTCGCCTGCTACTGGACTGTGGTGTCCTTTCCCCCGCCGGAGCTGTGACCCTCGTGCCCAGTCCCTCCCTGAGCCGTGACCAGGACCGCTTAGCCGCCCCCGCCTTGGGAAGAGCCTCGCTCGATCGGAGCCGCTCCCCCTACGCTGTGCTGGGCTGCCCCGTCACCTCGCTCGTGGAGGCTCGCTGTGCACCTTCACCCTCCCGCCGGAATCGGCGTTTGTGAGCATCTCCAAGCCTCGGACGGCCCGGACGCATCGGCGTGCCCGGCTGCCCCGCTTTGTTCACACGCCACCTGCAACACCCCGCTCTTGTCGTGAGCCTGAAGATCAGACACCCTCGTGAAGTGTGGGAGCCCCGGACGCCGCCTCGCTCTTCGGTCGAAGAGCCGCTGAAATCCCGCACCCGCCTTTGCGTCAAGAAACAAGGTACTGTACTTACGACCTCGACCGCGAGCTCGCATCGGATCCAGGGTCCGCAACGTTCTTATTTCCCTGTCATCTGCTGTGTGCTCCCTGGGCGCTGCCTCAGCACGAAGTGCGCTGAGGCCTACAGTTACCTTGTGCCCGCCTAAAGAACTTTCCGTAAAACAAAGAGAACTTGACCGTATTTCCAAGAATTGTGGCCCCATCAGTTCAACGTTACTGGGCCTTGTATTTGAATCTGCTGAAACTACATAAAAAGCTTATTTTTATATACTTCCTGATTGGTGTCCGTTTGTGGTGCATGCACGGGGTTTACTGTATGTGTAGTTGCATTTGCTTAACCATGTACGCCTGAGACTTAGCCTAGACTGCTCGCGCCACGCACCTAGAGGGTGAGCAGGGGTTATTCTGGGGAGTCATCCTTCGCCCTGACAAGAAGTAAAGGGTCCCTGCTTGTTGTGGGTTCACACCTGCGTCAACCAGAGCCCCCTCATTTCTAACAGGAAACCTAGCAAACCCACGCATTTCTGAAAACTAGACACCCGGCGGCTTCCAGGGAGGTATGGCTTGCGTGGATCCCCCAACGTTTCCTTACCCAGAATCCCCTGCAAACCTCAATTTTTGCTCAAAAAATCACTTTTTTCACACATTTTGGGGTGGGAAAGTAGTGGCATCACCGGGCTCACACAAATTTACCACCACCCAGCGTTCCCCCAGGTCTCCCGGTAAAAATGGTGCCTCACTTGTGTGGGAGGCCCAAGTACCCGCGGCAGGCAAGGACAACAAACGTAGTGAGGCGACATCAAAATGGCCTATCGCCAAACCACCTGGTTTTGCAAGAGGGGTCACTTTGGTTTTTGGCCCGGTGTGCGGCGGCCATCTAGGGAAACCTAGCAAACCCACGCATTTCTGAAAACTAGACACCCGGCGGCTTCCAGGGAGGTATGGCTTGCGTGGATCCCCCAACGTTTCCTTACCCAGAATCCCCTGCAAACCTCAATTTTTGCTCAAAAAATCACTTTTTTCACACATTTTGGGGTGGGAAAGTAGTGGCATCACCGGGCTCACACAAATTTACCACCACCCAGCGTTCCCCCAGGTCTCCCGGTAAAAATGGTGCCTCACTTGTGTGGGAGGCCCAAGTACCCGCGGCAGGCAAGGACAACAAACGTAGTGAGGCGACATCAAAATGGCCTATCGCCAAACCACCTGGTTTTGCAAGGGGGGTCACTTTGGTTTTTGGCCCGGTGCGCGGCGGCCATCTAGGGAAACCTACCAAACCCATGCATTTCTGAAAACTAGACACCCGGCGGCTTCCAGGGAGGTATGGCTTGCGTGGATCCCCCAACGTTTCCTTACCCAGAATCCCCTGCAAACCTCAATTTTTGCTCCAAAAATCACTTTTTTCACACATTTTGGGGTGGGAAAGTAGTGGCATCACCGGGCTCACACAAATTTACCACCACCCAGCGTTCCCCCAGGTCTCCCGGTAAAAATGGTGCCTCACTTGTGTGGGAGGCCCAAGTACCCGCGGCAGGCAAGGACAACAAACGTAGTGAGGCGACATCAACATTGCCTATCCCAAATGTCGCCTCACTACGTTTGTTGTCCTTGCCTGCCGCGGGTACTTGGGCCTCCCACACAAGTGAGGCACCATTTTTACCGGGAGACCTGGGGGAACGCTGGGTGGTGGTAAATTTGTGTGAGCCCGGTGATGCCACTACTTTCCCACCCCAAAATGTTTGAAAAAAGTGATTTTTTGAGCACAAATTAAGGTTTGCAGGGGATTCTGGGTAAGGAAACGTTGGGGGATCCACGCAAGCCATACCTCCCTGGAAGCCGCCGGTTGTCTAGTTTTCAGAAATGCGTGGGTTTGGTAGGTTTCCCTAGATGGCCGCCACGCACCCGGCCAAAAACCAAAGTGACCCCCCTTGCAAAACCAGGTGGTTTGGCGATAGGCCATTTTGATGTCGCCTCACTACGTTTGTTGTCCTTGCCTGCCGCGGGTACTTGGGCCTCCCACACAAGTGAGGCACCATTTTTACCGGGAGACCTGGGGGAACGCTGGGTGGTGGTAAATTTGTGTGAGCCCGGTGATGCCACTACTTTCCCACCCCAAAATGTGTGAAAAAAGTGATTTTTTGAGCAAAAATTGAGGTTTGCAGGGGATTCTGGGTAAGGAAACGTTGGGGGATCCACGCAAGCCATACCTCCCTGGAAGCCGCCGGGTGTCTAGTTTTCAGAAATGCCTGGGTTTGGTAGGTTTCCCTAGATGGCCGCCGCGCACCGGGCCAAAAACCAAAGTGACCCCCTTGCAAAACCAGGTGGTTTGGCGATAGGCCATTTTGATGCCGCCTCACTACGTTTGTTGTCCTTGCCTGCCGCGGGTACTTGGGCCTCCCACACAAGTGAGGCACCATTTTTACCGGGAGACCTGGGGGAACGCTGGGTGGTGGTAAATTTGTGTGAGCCCGGTGATGCCACTACTTTCCCACCCCAAAATGTGTGAAAAAAGTGATTTTTTGAGCAAAAATTGAGGTTTGCAGGGGATTCTGGGTAAGGAAACGTTGGGGGATCCACGCAAGCCATACCTCCCTGGAAGCCGCCGGGTGTCTAGTTTTCAGAAATGCGTGGGTTTGGTAGGTTTCCCTAGATGGCCGCCGCGCACCGGGCCAAAAACCAAAGTGACCCCCCTTGCAAAACCAGGTGGTTTGGCGATAGGCCATTTTGATGTCGCCTCACTACGTTTTGGGCCCTTGCCTGCCGCGGGTACTTGGGCCTCCCACACAAGTGATGCACCATTTTTACCGCGAGACCTGGGGGAACGCTGGGTGGTGGTAAATTTGTGTGAGCCCGGTGATGCCACTACTTTCCCACCCCAAAATGTGTGAAAAAAGTGATTTTTGGAGCAAAAATTGAGGTTTGCAGGGGATTCTGGGTAAGGAAACGTTGGGGGATCCACTCAAGCCATACCTCCCTGGAAGCCGCCGGGTGTCTAGTTTTCAGAAATGCCTGGGTTTGGTAGGTTTCCCTAGATGGCCGCCGCGCACCGGGCCAAAAACCAAAGTGACCCCCCTTGCAAAACCAGGTGGTTTGGCGATAGGCCATTTTGATGTCGCCTCACTACGTTTGTTGTCCTTGCCTGCCGCGGGTACTTGGGCCTCCCACACAAGTGAGGCAACATTTTTACCGGGAGACCTGGGGGAACGCTGGGTGGTGGTAAATTTGTGTGAGCCCGGTGATGCCACTACTTTCCCACCCCAAAATGTGTGAAAAAAGTGATTTTTTGAGCAAAAATTGAGGTTTGCAGGGGATGCTGGGTAAGGAAACGTTGGGGGATCCACTCAAGCCATACCTCCCTGGAAGCCGCCGGGTGTCTAGTTTTCAGAAATGCATGGGTTTGGTAGGTTTCCCTAGATGGCCGCCGCGCACCGGGCCAAAAACCAAAGTGACCCCCCTTGCAAAACCAGGTGGTTTGGCGATAGGCCATTTTGATGTCGCCTCACTACGTTTTGGGCCCTTGCCTGCCGCGGGTACTTGGGCCTCCCACACAAGTGAGGCACCATTTTTACCGGGAGACCTGGGGGAACGCTGGGTGGTGGTAAATTTGTGTGAGCCCGGTGATGCCACTACTTTCCCACCCCAAAATGTGTGAAAAAAGTGATTTTTTGAGCAAAAATTGAGGTTTGCAGGGGATTCTGGGTAAGGAAACGTTGGGGGATCCACGCAAGCCATACCTCCCTGGAAGCCGCCGGGTGTCTAGTTTTCAGAAATGCATGGGTTTGGTAGGTTTCCCTAGATGGCCGCCGCGCACCGGGCCAAAAACCAAAGTGACCTCCCTTGCAAAACCAGGTGGTTTGGCGATAGGCCATTTTGATGTCGCCTCACTACGTTTGTTGTCCTTGCCTGCCGCGGGTACTTGGGCCTCCCACACAAGTGAGGCACCATTTTTACCGGGAGACCTGGGGGAACGCTGGGTGGTGGTAAATTTGTGTGAGCCCGGTGATGCCACTACTTTCCCACCCCAAAATGTGTGAAAAAAGTGATTTTTTGAGCAAAAATTGAGGTTTGCAGGGGATTCTGGGTAAGGAAACGTTGGGGGATCCACGCAAGCCATACCTCCCTGGAAGCCGCCGGGTGTCTAGTTTTCAAAAATGTATAGGTTTGCTAGGTTTCCCTAGGTGCCGGCAGGGCTAGGGTTCAAAATCTACAGCTAGTCACTTTGCCAAAAAAAGGGTCATTTTTCACTGCAAAACCACGTTGCGTTTTGCGCCGTTTCCTGTCGCGGGCACTAGGCCGACCCGCACAAGTGAGGTACCATTTTTCTCGTAGGACTTTGGGGAACGCGGGGTGGGTGGAAATTTGTGAATCCACGCAGATTCCAGAACTTTCCATCACAGAAATGTGGGGAAAATGTGTTTTTTTTGTCAATTTTTTCCGTTTGCAAGGGATTCTGGGTAACAGACCATGGTGGGAGGCAGTCAAGTCACCCCATCCTGGATTCCCCTGGGTGTCTAGTTTTCAAAAATGTATAGGTTTGCTAGGTTTCCCTAGGTGCCGGCAGGGCTAGGGATCAAAATCTACAGCTAGTCACTTTGCCAAAAAAAGGGTCATTTTTCACTGCAAAACCACGTTGCGTTTAGCGCCGATTCCTGTCGCGGGCACTAGGCCCACCCGCACAAGTGAGGTACCATTTTTCTCATAGAACTTTGGGGAACGCGGGGTGGGTGGAAATTTGTGGATCCACGCAGATTCCAGAACTTTCCATCACAGAAATGTGGGGAACATTGTGTTTTTTTTGTCAATTTTTTACGTTTGCAAGGGATTCTGGGAAACAGACCATGGTGGGAGGCAGTCAAGTCACCCCATCCTGGATTCCCCTGGGTGTCTAGTTTTCAAAAATGTATAGGTTTGCTAGGTTTCCCTAGGTGCCGGCAGGGCTAGGGTTCAAAATCTACAGCTAGTCACTTTGCCAAAAAAAGGGTCATTTTTCACTGCAAAACCACGTTGCGTTTTGCGCCGATTCCTGTCGCGGGCACTAGGCCGACCCGCACAAGTGAGGTACCATTTTTCTCGTAGGACTTTGGGGAACGAGGGGTGGGTGGAAATTTGTGGATCCACGCAGATTCCAGAACTTTCCATCACAGAAATGTGGGGAAAATGTGTTTTTTTTGTCAATTTTTTCCGTTTGCAAGGGATTCTGGGTAACAGACCATGGTGGGAGGCAGTCAAGTCACCCCATCCTGGATTCCCCTGGGTGTCTAGTTTTCAAAAATGTATAGGTTTGCTAGGTTTCCCTAGGTGCCGGCAGGGCTAGGGTTCAAAATCTACAACTAGTCACTTTGCCAAAAAAAGGGTCATTTTTCACTGCAAAACCACGTTGCGTTTTGCGCCGATTCCTGTCGCGGGCACTAGGCCGACCCACACAAGTGAGGTACCATTTTTCTCGTAGGACTTTGGGGAACGCGGGGTGGGTGGAAATTTGTGGATCCACGCAGATTCCAGAACTTTCCATCACAGAAATGTGGGGAAAATGTGTTTTTTTTGTCAATTTTTTCCGTTTGCAAGGGATTCTGGGTAACAGACCATGGTGGGAGGCAGTCAAGTCACCCCATCCTGGATTCCCCTGGGTGTCTAGTTACCAAAAATGTATAGGTTTGCTAGGTTTCCCTAGGTGCCGGCAGGGCTAGGGTTCAAAATCTACAACTAGTCACTTTGCCAAAAAAAGGGTCATTTTTCACTGCAAAACCACGTTACGTTTTGCGCCGATTCCTGTCGCGGGCACTAGGCCGACCCGCACAAGTGAGGTACCATTTTTCTCGTAGGACTTTGGGGAACGCGGGGTGGGTGGAAATTTGTGGATCCACGCAGATTCCAGAACTTTCCATCACAGAAATGTGGGGAAAATGTGTTTTTTTTGTCAATTTTTTCCGTTTGCAAGGGATTCTGGGTAACAGACCATGGTGGGAGGCAGTCAAGTCACGCCATCCTGGATTTCCCTGGGTGTCTAGTTTTCAAAAATGTATAGGTTTGCTAGGTTTCCCTAGGTGCCGGCAGGGCTAGGGTTCAAAATCTACAGCTAGTCACTTTGCCAAAAAAAGGGTCATTTTTCACTGCAAAACCACGTTGCGTTTTGCACCGTTTCATGTCGCGGGCACTAGGCCGACCCGCACAAGTGAGGTACCATTTTTCTCGTAGGACTTTGGGGAACGCGGGGTGGGTGGAAATTTGTGGATCCACGCAGATTCCAGAACTTTCCATCACAGAAATGTGGGGAAAATGTGTTTTTTTTGTCAATTTTTTATGTTTGCAAGGGATTCTGGGTAACAGACCATGGTGGGAGGCAGTCAAGTCACCCCATCCTGAATTCCCCTGGGTGTCTAGTTTTCAAAAATGTATAGGTTTTCTAGGTTTCCCTAGGCGCCGGCAGGGCTAGGGTTCAAAATCTACAGCTAGTCACTTTGCCAAAAAAAGGGTCATTTTTCACTGCAAAACCATGTTGCGTTTTGCACCATTTCATGTCGCGGGCACTAGGCCGACCCGCACAAGTGAGATACCATTTTTCTCGTAGGACTTTGGGGAACGCGGGGTGGGTGGAAATTTGTGGATCCACGCAGATTCCAGAACTTTCCATCACAGAAATGTGGGGAAAATGTGTTTTTTTTGTCAATTTTTTCCGTTTGCAAGGGATTCTGGGTAACAGACCATGGTGGGAGGCAGTCAAGTCACCCCATCCTGGATTCCCCTGGGTGTCTAGTTTTCAAAAATTTATAGGTTTGCTAGGTTTCCCTAGGTGCCGGCAGGGCTAGGGTTCAAAATCTACAACTAGTCACTTTGCCAAAAAAAGGGTCATTTTTCACTGCAAAACCACGTTGCGTTTTGCGCCGATTCCTGTCGCGGGCACTAGGCCGACCCGCACAAGTGAGGTACCATTTTTCTCGTAGGACTTTGGGGAATGCGGGGTGGGTGGAAATTTGTGGATCCACGCAGATTCCAGAACTTTCCATCACAGAAATGTGGGGAAAATGTGTTTTTTTTGTCAATTTTTTAAGTTTGCAAGGGATTCTGGGTAACAGACCATGGTGGGAGGCAGTCAAGTCACCCCATCCTGAATTCCCCTGGGTGTCTAGTTTTCAAAAATGTATAGGTTTGCTAGGTTTCCCTAGGTGCCGGCAGGGCTAGGGTTCAAAATCTACAGCTAGTCACTTTGCCAAAAAAAGGGTCATTTTTCACTGCAAAACCACGTTGCGTTTTGCACCGTTTCATGTCGCGGGCACTAGGCCGACCCGCACAAGTGAGGTACCATTTTTCTCGTAGGACTTTGGGGAACGCGGGGTGGGTGGAAATTTGTGGATCCACGCAGATTCCAGAACTTTCCATCACAGAAATGTGGGGAAAATGTGTTTTTTTTGTCAATTTTTTCCGTTTGCAAGGGATTCTGGGTAACAGACCATGGTGGGAGGCAGTCAAGTCACCCCATCCTGGATTCCCCTGGGTGTCTAGTTTTCAAAAATGTATAGGTTTGCTAGGTTTCCCTAGGTGCCGGCAGGGCTAAGGTTCAAAAACTACAGCTAGACTCTTCGCAAATAAAGTGTAAATTTTCAGTGTGAAAATGTGGTGCGTTCACCCTAGGTTTTGAGCCACTTCCTGTCGTGGGCACTATGCCTACCCACACAAGTGAGGTACCATTTTTATCGGGAGACTTAGGGTAGTTCAGATTTGTAAAGCAACTGTTATTACCTATTGATTTTTGATGCATTTCTCCCTTCCAAATGAAAGACATTGTGTAAAAAAAAAATCATTTTGAAAAATGACCAATAATTGTCATGCAAATATGAGTATTCCCAATTTCGAAAATGTACAAATATGCACTGTTTCTAAACTCTGTAATTTGTTCCCATTTCAGAAATACATAGGTGTCTTTCATACCGATTTTTCCATGTATACATTTTCCCACAATAATTGCTATATACCCGGAACAAAAAAAAAAAACATTACAAAATGCTGCGCAGTTTTCTACTCTGGGTTCGTTGGGTTCTTGGTGAACCTACAAGTCCTATATGTCCCCACAACCAGGAAGGTCCACCGGATGTAACGGTACATTGCTTTCAAAGAGATGTTATAATTCCAAGAAGTTACAGGTGAAAACGTTGACTCAAAATGCTGCTTTTTTCAACAAAGTTTTAATTTTTCCTATATTTACCTGTAAGTTCTATAAAGAAACCTTGATGGATCTACACAAATGACCCCTTGCTGAATTCAGAATTTTGTCTACTTTTCAAAAATGTATAGCTTTCCAGGATCCATTATTGTTTTTGTACCCATTTCTACCGTTAACTGGAAGGAGGTTGAAAGCACAAAAAATAGCAAAAATAGGGTATGTCCCAGAAAAATGCCAAAACTGTGTACAAAATGTTGGTTTTCTAACAAAATTCTGTCATTCCCTAAAAGCTGGAGAAATGGTGATTTCAGCCCCACAAACCCTTTTTTGATACCATTTGCAGAGAAAAACCCAGAAGCTTTCATTTGCAGTCCGTTTTTCCAATTTTTCACAAAAAAAACAAAATTTTGCTGTATTTTGACTAATTTCTGGGAACCCTGTAGGAGAATCCACAAACCCTGGGTACCTTTAGAATCCCCAAGATGTTGGAAGAAAAGGACGCAAATTTGGCATGGATACCTAATGTGGTCAAAAAGTTACAGGGGCCTAAGCGCGCACTACCCCAAATAGCCCAAAAAAGGCTTAGCACAGGAGGGGAAAAGGCCTAGCAGCGAAGGGGTTAACTAGAGCACTATTCTTGGGATTATCTTTCACAGAACGTAGGGGGTTGGCTTCATGAGCATACATGAACATTGTTCTATATGCCCACACAGCACCATTATGGCTGAAAAGTAGGAGTAGGTACGGGATACCTTTATCAGTAGTATGGGGCATAAGGCCACACACCCAACAGTTAGTTGTGTTTACTACTAGTTGGTGTTGGTGTAGGAGCTGAATGAACGAATTATTGACAAATTCCAATCTTCTAGCGGACTCGTGTTCAGGCAGGGGATGAAGGGAATGCGAGGAAACAGTAGGAGGAGGTATGGGCTGTGCAGTTGGTGCGAATGGTACTTGGAAAGAGAATAAGACATATCCTATGAAGATCGTCATCACACTCAGTAACATGGAAATACATAACATCAAAAATCGTTTTCTTGTCATCATTATACATGTTCTGTCTTTGCAGTCCATTGGTTTAGCAGGTCTCTCATTCTCAAAAAAACTCCATCCTCTCTGAGTGCTGCTCGCGGTGGTAGGGTGTTCTATGCTAAGGAAATGCTTCTGTCAGTCCAGGGCAACTCCTTGGACCGACCAGAACTGCTGACCTAACGTCTTCAGTTGCACTCCAAAGACTTGGGCAACCGCGACCCTGCAGCTGAACCCGGATGGCGGTTCGAAAAAGCAAAAATAAGCAAGTTTCTCAGATGAAAGAGAGAGCTGCACTTCCCAAAATTATTAAAAATAGCAAGGGAAAGGAAAAGAATTTTATTTGTCCATAGTCCTTGGCCTCAAATTGTAGCGATTTCTCCAAGGTACTGTCTGGTCTTGAAACAAGAGTCCAGGCTCTGTAGTGTCCAATCGAATTGACGGTGGCACAGCCTCTTGCAAAATGTCATCGCTTTCCTGCTCAGAGCTTGTTCCTTTCACACGTGCATCGCTAAACGGCAGAAAACGAGGCACGGTTTCAGTCTCAGAATCAGCGATCCCCTCCTGGACCCACCGGTCATATGGCAGAGGCAAAGGGACCCTCTTGCAATGGACGCCATGGATCCAGTTCTTTTTCCCTTTCACTCGAACAGCTGATCTCGTTGAGAGAAGGACGAGATGGGGGCCGGTCCAACAGGGCTCATCATTCTTTGTCCGTTGAAAGTTTTTGACCAGCACCAATGATCCAGGATTGATAGGATGTCCTGGAGTTTCAGAGACCTGAGGCAGAGTATCATGCACCTGTTGGTGTAAAACACGCAATTTAGCCGTCAATTCATACAAATAATCAAGCAGTACTGGATGTTCGATCTCGCTGAATTTTGTAGGCGTTGGCACTCCCCATATATTGGCCCGGCGGGCAAACACGATTTCATAGGGACTAAGTCCCACTCGTGAATGCGCAGTCATTCTTGTTGACAGGAGTGCTAAAGGCAGAGCGTCAGGCCATTTAAGACCAGAGCTTGCTTGAATCTTGGCCAACTTCAATTTTAATGTGCCATTATAGCACTCTACTAATCCAGCTGATTGGGGATGATTTGCAGCGTGAAATTTTTGCCGGATACCCAGTCCATCACATACTGTTTTCATCACTCGACCCACAAATTCACTCCCATTGTCACTCCAGACCATTCTCGGCATTCCAAATCTAGGGAAAAATTCTTTCACAAGGGCTTTAGCTGTGGACAGAGCAGTGTTGTCTTTTAAAGGGTATGCTTCTATCCACCTTGAAAAGGCACAAACAACAACGAGTACATATTTCAAATTGTTGCATCTTTCCATGTGGATGAAATCTAGCTGCAAAACCTCAAACGGATACGTTGGAGGCGCAAAATGACCAGCTGGAGTTGGGGTTCCCCTACCAGGATTGTATTTCAGACACACCATGCAGTTTTTGACCACATTCTCTGCACATTTAGGAATTCCGGTATTTTGACATACTGGAGCCAACAACTTACAAATCCCTTTCACACTGATATGGGCCATTCCATGAGCCATTGTCACCACTGCGAGCACGTACGCATCGGGTAACAACCATCGCCGATGTTCTGACAAGTCAATCCAACAACCATTTTCATCCAGTTTACCCGTACTTTCTCTCCACATACTTAATTCTTTCTCTGAAGCTTCGGCTTGAAGAGACTTCACACTCTCTATCGTGTCTTCACACATTCCAACATCACCAACCCATCTTGCAGGGCCTGCAACATAAATCCGATTCTTCACATTCTTTGCTGTTTCTTTTGCGATTTCATCCGCAAATGCATTACCACGACCAACATCATCAGTAACCTTCTTGTGTGCACTGCATTTCACAATCGCAACTTGTAGCGGCAATGTCAGTGACTCAAGGAGCTCATTCACCAACTGACCATTTTGTATTTTAACTCCATGTGAAGTCAGGAACCCACGTTCCTTCCATAATCGCCCAAAACTATGGGCCACACCGAAAGCATACTGACTGTCGGTATATATGGTCACTTTAATTCCTTTTGATAACACACACGCTCTTGTAAGTGCGATTAACTCTGCTGCTTGGGCTGAATTATGTGGTATACGTGCAGTTTCAACAATCGTATGCAAAGTCGTGACAGCATATGCTGCAGTCGTATCACCATTCGAAAGCTTGAAACATGAACCATCCACCCATAAGGTACCATCACACTCTACAAGGGGAGTATCCTTGAGATCCACTCTCCCTTTTGTTTCTTCTTCTGTTCTAAAAAGACAATCATGCTGCTCAACATCAACTGTCTCCACTGAAATCGGCAATAACGTGGCTGGATTCAACGTATTGCACCTTTGTATGTGAACATGACTCGCTAGCAGTGTCAACTCGTAACCTGACAATCGAGCACTAGTTAAGTGCTGTGTTTTGGTTCTGTTTAACAACGTGTCCACTGCATGTGGAACCATCACAAACAACGTGTTGTTCATTACTAACCCAGCAGACTGTCGAATAGAAACAGCGGCTGCCGCTGTGGCTCTCAAGCAACTCGGCAATGCTTTAGCTACCGGATCCAAAATTGATGAAAAATACGCGCATGGACGCTGCTTGTCTCCAAAAGACTGTGTCAACACCGACAATGCACAACCTTCCCTCTCGTGCACATACAGTGTAAAGGGCTTGCTGTAGTCAGGAGTACCCAGCACAGGAGCCGAACATAATGCTTCACGCAATTCGGAAAAACTTTTCTGACAATCTTCAGACCATGGGACGGGATTCGGTGTATCTTTACATGTTAATGCTATCAAAGGTTTGGCCAGCAGAGAAAACCCAGGTATCCATTGTCTACAGTAGGATGTAATGCCCAAGAAAGCACGTACTTCTCTCTGTGTCCTAGGCACACTCAATTTTGCTATTGCCTGAATTCTTTCTGGGGTCAGTTTCCTTCCCTCCTTCGATAAGAGATGACCTAAGTAGGTCACTTCTTGTCGACAATATTGCAGTTTTGAAAGCGACACTTTGTGATGTAGATTAGACAAATGACGCAACAACGACAATGTTGCTTCTTTACAAATGTCTTCAGTATCTGCGGCGATTAGTAAATCGTCAACGTACTGAATAAGGGTAGCACCATCAGGTAAAACAATCGCATCGAGCTGAGTTTTTAAAGCTTGGCTGTGTATTGATGGACTTTCACAGTAGCCCTGAGGAGCGCGTTTGAAGCGAAAGCTTCGACCTCCTAGGCTGAAACCAAAAATATCTCTGCTCTCCTCGGCAATCGGGATGCTGAAGAAAGCATTCTTTAAGTCAATCACCGAGAACCAGGCGGCGGAGGCTGGAATCATAGTCAATAAGGCAGTAATATCAGGAACGACTGGAAACTGTGGCACAACTATTTTATTGACCTCTCTAAGATCAATCACGAACCTGTAAACAGGTGGCTGAGAAGGGTCAGTACGTTTCAAAACAGGCAGAACAGGACTATTGCAAACGTTGCCTCTGGTCTCTTCAATCACATCTTTTCCAATCAAATCATAAATGATCGCTAGCAACGCTTTTTCACCTTCACTAGAGATCTTATATTGGCAAATGCGTGGCAATTTAACTGGCTTTCAATGTTACAACATATGGCGGTATTTCCAAAAGGCCCACATCATTAGGACCAGTAGCCCAAATGGCATCAGGAAGAAACAACAATTCTGTCGGAAGTTTATCCTTTGACAAATACATTGGAGAAACCACTTTCCTACCCAGTGTAAGCTGTACTCCCGAAGGAGAACAATATAATGTTGCATACAGTCTTTTCAACAAATCCAATCCCAACAAGTTTTCACCACAATCTGTTGTCAAAATTAGGGGTGCTTCCAATTCACAAGGTCCAACAGAAAGGGACATAGGGCAAGAAATCGGATTCCTAACCGGGGCGCCAGAAAAACCCACGAAACATTCATCTTGCCAGACAAAGGCGCGCCAGGGAGTTTTGAGTGCATAATAGAACTCTTTGCAGCACCAGTATCCAACAGAAAAGGCTCTGACACACCTGATGTAGTCACCTTAACATACGGTCCACTTTGATCTACTGGAACTGAAACAACTCCCTCTCTTTGCCTATGACTGTCCTAGCAATCATTACCTTCCATATTCTCATCTTCCACATAATAATCATCATTATAGTACTGAGCCGTCCTACCAGACGCATTAGTTTGTTGGTCAAAACTATTCGGTGTATTTTGAGGTGGAAGGGGACGCGCGTTCTGGGTAAGACTTCCGCGTCCTCTACCTCTGGGAGCTTGTTGGACACCTCGACCTCTTGCGCTAAATGCACCACTAGCACGCTGCAACAAAATAGGACAACTATACTTGAAATGACCCTCTTCTTTACAATATGCACACTGATTGGGACCTACAGGGGCACGCGGTCGAGTAAACTCATACCTTTGCATGTTTTTCTGAAACTGTTGAGGTTGCTGATAATTACTCTGACCACCACGTGGCGGATAAGCCTGTTGTAAAAACTTTCATTTTTAATTCCTTATTTTTCTTGTCTGCTCTATCTTTCTCATCTTTATCCCTGTTTTCGTAATACTGTGCAGTAGCTAATATTTGTGCTGAAGAGGAAACAGCCCAAGAGCTTTCTGAATTTTTCAATTTCTTACACAACTCTGGAAGCAAATTATGCACAAATTTGTCAACGAACGACCGTTGACCACCTTCTGTACTCATATCTTGACCACTGTGGTCGATAAACGTTTCCTCAAACCTAGTGAAGAAATCAGACACTGTTTCATCTTTCTTCTGCTTACACGCAGATAACTTATCCCAATTAACACGCATCGCAGGCATTAAAGTTTTCATGTAAGTGATGATCCTAGCAGGGAGTTCTGCTACTACGGGATCAGGCTTGGCACCACCAACTTGCCCATCGTTAGCAGCTCTAATATTAGCCCATGTGGCGCCTAACTCTTGCACGTGATCTGTATTGCGAATCAATCCCCACAAAGGCTACGGAACCACATTCCCAAATAACATGTCTATGTCAGCCAAATTCATAACACATGATTCCGCAGTCTGCGATAACTCCTTATAATATCCTGCAGGGTTCTTACGGGGGTCGGGTATAGTTTGTTTAAGGGCTAACACTTCAGATCGTTTCCAAGGGACGTGTACCCAAAGATGCTGAAAATGAGCTGGAGCAGCAGCAATACCTTGAGCGGCATCGGCCGCAACAGCGTCCTTCCATACCGGAGGGACTTCCCTCATAGGGTACTGCCGCACCTTTTTACCAGAGGAGTCATGTTTAAACAGTGACTGGGAAGGATCCTCAATCCTAAAGGATAACAATGTCGCAACTGCTTTTTCGACTTAGGGACCCACAATCGTACCTTTTTCAAACTCAAACCGTACACGGCACAAATCCTGCGGATTTGCTTCCAAATCATTATCCTCCAATTCCTCACAAAGGAAAACACACATCTGTTCAAAAACTTATCTCTGTTTCGGTGCTTCCCATTGACAAAAGACCTCCATAACAGACTCCAAATTATACCTTGATGGGTGAACAATCCATTTGCGCGCCATACGGTCAAACATCTCTTTCTCGTGAGAATTAGGCAGTTGACTACGTGTCTGCTCACGCTTTGGATCAGGGGTCACACCAGACGACCCGAAGAAAGGTAATATAAAACTAGCAACTGTATCCGTCACTCTCTGTCGGACAGAAGGAGAAGCTGACAAAAGAACAGGGGAAAAAACAGAGGGAAGCACAGTAGGTGTAGACGTAGATGTAGAGACAGTATCAGGAAGAGCGCCAAGAGAGGCAGTCGATGTAGTAGGCAAAGTCGTAGAAGGTAAAGGGGGAACAGGCAGCAAAGTCAGCGGCCCCTGAGGGGGCTGCACCATAGGAGCAGGGGCCAACTGAGGAGGAACTGGTAGTAGAGGAGCTTGATGTAAAATAACTGGATGTTGCACAACTTGGTGTTGCGGAGGCGCTGTAGCACTCTGCGCATAAGGGGGTGGTGAACTTAACAAGTGTGACATCAAAGTATCTTTCTCTATTTCTTTTGACGCATCTTGCTGAAGAAGCGGCAAAACTGGATAACATTTATCTATCACTAGTTTACATTGTCTGTGCAACTGCTCACTCATCTGTTCTTCTTCATTATCTTGAAACTGCAAAGCAGCTTGCATTATCGAGATACCCTTTTCTTTTTTATTTCTTTTTGCCAATTTAATTTCCTTCTGTTTGGCTTCCTTACGCCATAGGCGGAAAGAGTCAAACATTGCTGGCCGGGCTGTCTTCTTAAAGAGTTTAGCCTCTAGATTATCCAGAATCTCTGTGTCGAAACTACCGTATTGGGGCCACTTTAAGTCACCATCTTTTCTGGTGTAACGGATCCATACTTCTTTATATGTGAGTGGGCCTATGCCATGTTTTACATATAATTCATAAGTTGGAGTTCCAATCGGAGGAACCGGACACGAGTCCTCCAATCGGGAATCCCTATTATAACCAAGACAAAACAAATTTCCAAGTATACTAGAACCAAGCATCTTCGCTCTCTAGTCTAGTTTCAAACTTCAAAGGATTATCGAATACGATAGTCTCGTGAATACACGAGTCCTTTCGTTTTGGCGCTTGCAAGTTCCAAATCCAACTCAAATCAAAAGATCCCAAAGGGGATATCAAACCAAGTAATCAAACGTAATGAAACTAAGGACTGGGAGACGCTCCACTTATACTTAACTGAGGTATCGATGACGTCACCAGAAGACTCGTTTATCGTTTCGCTCTACCAATTCATCAAGGGTTCAAAACAGGGCGATAGTCAGGGCAGCAGTCCTTTGTAGCCGTTGGGACGCGGAGAACCTCGCAGCAAAGACTTTCGGACCACGTCGACATACAGGGGTCGATGAAGTGGCGGCCTTCCTCCAGAATTTTCACACGAAGCTCCTCACGAACCTCTGGCTTGGACCGGTACCGCTGAAATCGCCCCACGTGGGGCGCCAACTGAAGTACTGGGTTTTTCGGAACCCAGCGGTGCCAGGGAACACACACCGAAGACTTCGAGTTCTTCCTGTTTCAGACTACAGAAACACGGAGTCTTCTTGGTGAAGTCAAAGATCGTATTTATTGGCTGCAGCCAGTAACAGGTATCCTAGAAGTACAACACGTGTATATTCTCAGGAGACTGCTCCCTTACGAAAACCAGCCTTCTCCTTATATACCAAATATTATGCTTTGGGCAAACATTCCTCGTTTTACGGTATGATCATTCACATGCATTCATTACAAAGGAAAAGACAGAGTCATAATGGCAAGTACATATTTCAGTTCGTTCAGCCCTTAATCAATTACCCGGCAAAGCTTAGCGCCTTCATCAGATATCGACGGACACCCAATAAAGAGGGAAACAGGGGCAGGTGTGTAGAAGATTAGGCATGGCTCGTGTGTGATGAAAGGTTTCGTGATATGCTGGGCCCTGATACTAATCTCATTCGGCCGCGGGAAGGGAACTGACCGAACAGGTTTGGCCTTAGGCAGCGGAGTCAGTTCACCCAGGTCACCGAGGAGTCAGCGAAGGTGTGTGTGTCCTTCAGACCCATGCTTGGCTGTAGTCCTGTTGCCTATGAGAGGGCAATCACAAAATGGCTGTCGTCCTAAAATGGAGCTCGAGGTATTAGGACAGAAACTCTGATTTCAGGCGATCTCGTCACTCGAATGTGACGCAAATGCTTGTGCATAGTGTCCTAAACATTCTCGTTCTGTTGATAAAGAAATCGTCATGTTAGAATCATGCCAGATACGTGGTTCCGAAATTTACAGTGCCACACTGCTTGTGCAATTAACTTGCTCATTCCACGCTGCGATTTACTAATATATGATACTATATATACGGCACATGCATATGCGTCTAAGATTGTATATCAATGTTTGCTTACCATGCTTGTAAAATTGTACTATTGTAGTTATTAATAAAGCATTCTGCTGGTGTTCTTTTTAGGAAAATTGTATTTTTTTCTATAATGCAGCGTATGCATATAACATATTGTCTAAGATCTAGTTGCATAGAATTTAAAAATTGAGTAAAGGAATAATTTGAGAACTCTTGTGTGTTCATAGTTAGGTGGATTAGTTAAATTTGCTGTAAGAGCTCCTGATCAGTTTTGTCTAGTGTTAATGGTTCTAGTATAAAAGTTTGTGGCATTGGATATTTTGGGTACTGGTATTTGCAAGTTCTTTTATGTTTAATACGACAATTTTTGGTATGTCCGAGGCCTTTGTAGGGGCAATAAAGACTCAACATTTGGATCTTGTGTTTTTGCACAGGTCATATATTTATCTATAAAAGCTGTAACTGTATTAGGTTCTGAAGTTGCATATTGTGGAGCATTTTCAATCCATATTATTGCATGTATATGTGGTGATCATCTTTGTTGGAATTCTACTCTATAAAAGTAATCTATAATCTTGCCAATTGGGTTACTTTCATGTAATAAAACACAATTAAACAATTTTCTAACTTGAAAGTCAAAATGCCGTGCACAAGTAATGGGATTTTGTTGTATTCATTTGCATTTTGCCTCCCATGACATATTTTGGAATTCTTCTTCTGTACATTGTTGTTTTTTCTCAGTACGTAATAGTATGTTGATTAAATGATACCATTTAGTTTCTGCTGCTGATAACGTTAAAAAAAATGTTGGTATCCCTAATTGTCTAATCATAGCAAATAAGTCTTTTTTGCATTGCTCCCAATATGGTGGCGAGCTACGTATAGTTTTTAGTATTTTGTATCCCTCATTAAATTGGAAAATGCTATCTAATTTTTGTTTTATGTCTTTTGCTGTAATAATGTTACCATTGTTAAAATATTTTCTAAGTGAGATGTATATTTTACTCTGTATTTGCTTAATATGCAACTTTTTCAATTTAAAGAAAACATTTGTTATGGACTTAGCTACTCTTAGATCATTACTTCTTAATTCCCATTGACATATTGTACTGTAATGTATTGGTACATGTCTTTCTTTGTTTGTTGGCCTTCGCTTCCCACAAAAGATAGTGGGGAAAGCTAAATATTCGGAATCTTTGTCTTTATATAGACCTCTTGGTGTGTTATATTCAGCAGGTGCTAAATTCATAATATTAATGCTTTCTGTAGTGATAGTTTCATTAGTTAGCATAGTATCTAAATTCCCTGCTGCAACATTGTCTGAGGAATCTGACGTATTGTTTGTATCAGAAGTGTCATTACAAGGTAGTATATTTGCTGGTGTATATTCCCAATCCCGATTAACGGTGACTCCATATTCTTGGAACATACTGCTAGTAGTTGCTAAATATAGAGCTGCACGCTTTACTTTGTTTGGCCTAACATTTTCAAAATGGGTATAGGATTTATAGCTTAATTTCCTTTTTAATTTAATTGGAATTGTCATGTTCTCATTAATTTGTCTTGGCAAAACAGTAACAGTTGTCATAACATCGGCAGGGACGTTAACTACTGCACCGGAGAGAGATTTTTGAAAGCCTCGCGGCAGTGTTCTAATCTGTAAAAAAGGTATTCTTGGTGATACTAATCTCTCTTCTAAATTATGCAGGTGTAATTCTGGTGGTATATCAGGAAATGTCATCCCATTATAGAAAGAACAAGGTGGTATTTTGTCCTTGGCAATATATTTGTAATATGTTCTGCATATATCTTCTGTTTGATATTTGCTAATGTTACATTCAATGAATTTAGCTCTTTTTTTTTAAATTGTGCGTTTTTTGCAAACTTTGTTTATGCCATAACTGATTGCAAATAGTGCATGCATACTCTGGGCCATATCTAATTTGTGCATGAAAACTACTAATCATGGCATTTGTAAACGATGTTATATTTGTGTCATTAAGTGGATTTTCTGGTTCTTGTGCATGCAATCTTTTTCTGTTACTGTTATTTTGTTGGACTTCTATTGTAGTTGGTTGATTGTGAATACCAGCATTAGGTGTAAATGTGCTTATTAGTGCATTGGGATTGTTAATAGCTATGTTAGATCCAATATTACTTGTGGTTTGGGAAATCTCTGTATGCATTTGACTATCGCTATTGAGTGTTTCCATTAGTGTATTTTCTACCTGTAAATCTATAGGTGTAATATGTGGAGATGCATTTAGAGCTACCTTTGTAGTATGGACATATATGTTTCTTCTAGGCGTAACTTTTTTTTCCCTATGATTTTTTTGTGTTGCCTCAAGTGACAATCTGCCAATTTACCGTATTGTAACTGGAGTGAAGTATATACTTAATGAATTTGTTAGTTTGTTCTGAAGAGCCAATGTTATGATGTATTCAATAAGTTGATTAGTTGATTTGATTTCTAAAGCAATAGATGTCTTCTTAACATGAGGTAATAATTTCTCAATTAGGCAACTTGAATTAAATACAAAGTATGCATGGATAGTTTTGAATATCGCAAAAGTATATTCATTTAAACAAACTAATATACCATTCTGCAAATTCATTGAAGTAAGGGTTCTCAAAAGCTTGGTATTTTGCATTACTGCTTCTTTCCCCTCAATCGCAAAGCTTGTTTTTTGCTTATTTGCTTAATTGCATATATATTGTTATTGTGATCTATGTAATTGGGCAAATATTGTGGCTGGATACAATTTTCGCTATTAAGAGACTGCATTTCAATATATAGAGCATCTCCAAGTTCCATAATAGATTGCAAGTCTAGACTATCCCAACTATGTGCAGGTTTACAGTAATTATGTAGAATAGCAAATAGACTATTTTGTACAGATTGTGCACATCTTGGTGATAGTCTAATATCTGTTTGTGTTTGCTGTTTGTTTGTACTATTTACTACATTTGTATTTTGTTATGTTTCTGCTAAAAACGTTTGGTCTATGTTGCTCTTGATGATATTGTGCCTTTTGGACAATATGCCATTGGTGGTTATTTGTAGACTAAATATTTTGTTACGCTGAGTGTTAGGTATGTTTGTAGGATGGAAACTCTGTGTATATGTGCTAGTATGCAAATCACTTGTTGAGGCTGTCATTTGTGTATGTATGTTTCTTGTATTATTACTTGTGATTCCTGTGTTGTGTTTAAGTGTATTTGTAAGTATACTTGCATATGTAGTAGTATTATGCAACACACTAGTAGATTGTGTTGTATTGATGCTATTGCAGGTAGGTAGAGGCAGTTGTGCAGGTGCTATAGGTACTAGGGCATTTTTTTTCCTTGAATATGTTGAGTATTAGCTAATGATGCTGATGGCTGTTGTGTATTTACAAGAGTGCTTGTTTGTGATTCCCGGAGCAAATGTTTTTCAGTTTCTATGCGATTTTTCAATTTGTGTGTGAAAAAATCTGTACATGCTTTAGTAGAATGCACATAAATATGTTTGTGTAATATGGCACTTGTATTTTTTTCTGCTATGAGCATTGCCTTATGTAGTGAATCTTTTCGAATTGTACTTATATCTATTGGAGTCAATTCATACGCTAAGTAATTTGTATTGGGTCGCTTTAGACTATATGCCAGATTTGTAATGTACTGTATAAGCCCTTCAAATAGTATTTGTATGGTAATACATGTTTCATCTGGGTGAGGCATTGCTGTGCTATCGCGGCTATGTGAGTCAAATACAAAGTATGAATTTTCATCGTGCATAATGGCTATAACATGCATATCCATGCAAAGCAAAACACCGGAATGTAAATTTAGTGCAGCTCTCAATACTGTTTGCATATTTGGTGAAGATGGGTCAAAATGTTTCAGTATATTGTAACGCCCTGAACGTCTCAGGATCGTTTAACAGACACGACAATGAGGACGCAACCACTTGTGAAGGGTTAGTTCTTTTAATGAAGGCAAATAAAATACAAAGAACAAACAAAAGTTATAGTCACTGGAATCCTCCAGGCTAAGTACGTTACCAGCCCACAGCACGGATGGTCCTAACCGTCCTCTGCATATACGCCGATCCCGGCGTATGCCAACAGAGGGCAGAAATGAAATGGCCGACAATGCCAATCGGTAGGCTGTGAGGGGCACGAAGAGTGTTGGGGAGAATCGAGGAGTCAGGGAAACACCCAGCCGGGGTCTCTACCTGAAGGGAGCAGCCGCTCAACCTCTTCCTCAGACTGCACCGGGACGCGGAGTCACCTCCTGGTGATGCGTCACCGATTCCCCAATCACAAGCAAGAAGACTGAACCGAGAGCAGCCGCTCGATCGATCCTGTGGACTTCCGAGTCTGTAACGCGGCAAACACCTCCTGGTGTGCGTTACAGCTGGCAGTCCCTGTGTCTCTGGTCGGGCTGGGAGTTACGACTCCAACCAGCAAAAGCGCCACTGCGCTTGGACTCAGCCGAGTCAAAAAGCGAAGCTCAATGGTTGACCGGTAGAGCTTCCGGGTCCTTCACAGGTGACGATGGGGCAAGACACGGCCCAGGGAGTAACGACTCGACCTACCTCCGTTCTTGCCTTACTGGAGCACCACTCCGGAACACTGCTCTTCACGAAGCAGGTACGTCGGTGTAAACACAATATCCGACAGCCTTGTACCTCCCGGTTCCTCCCTTTATAGGGCGTGTTTCCCTTGAGTTATGTAACAGCTCTCCTGTTTACATAAGGGCGTGTTTCCCTTGAGTTATGTAACAGCTCTCCTGTTTACATAACCTCTCAACCGCTAAGCATCCTGGGAGATGTAGTCCGTTTTTGCTGGTTACCGTTTTCCTCCCCTCGTATGACAGGAATTCTTGACAGTACATCCTCCCTCTCAGCGGCTCCCCACGGGTCCAGCGCTGGCAGGAAAACGCCGATGGAACAAGGAGACCAAGCGCGGAGCATGAACCCCTTCAGCCGGTTCCCATGACTGCTCCTCCGGGCCATAGCCTTTCCACGCAACCAGGTACCACAGCTTCCCCCTGCGCCATTTGGACGCCCGTATGCCCGAAACTTCATACTCCACCTCCGACTCCACGCATACCGGCCTAGGTGTCCCAGACGGCTTGGAGGGTGCTGGTTTGAGCAATGATACATGAAAGACAGGGTGTATCCGCAATGACTGGGGCAAGCACACCTTCACGTTCACGGGACCCATACACTTGGTAATTCGATAGGGGCCCATGTACTTGGGATGGAACACACTGTTCTTTCGAAACCTCATGTTTCTTGTGGATATCCAGACGTAGTCTCCAGTGCGGTACAGTGGCCCGGGCCTTCTCTTCCTATCTGCCGCAGCCTTGTATCTTCTCTTGGCCTCTATTAGGACAGCCCTTGAGCGCATCAACGTGTCTTTTATGTGTGCCACCCTGTCCGCTGTGGCGGGAATCCTGTCCTCTCTGAACGGATGTAGAAATGGCAAGAACCTGGGATGTTGGCCATAGTTGCTATAGAACGGAGATGACTGTGTGGAGCTGTGAGTGGCGTTGTTATAGGCTATCTCTGCAACCCATAGCAAGTCGACCCATTCTTCCCTGCCCTGGTCCACAAAACATCGCAGATACTGTTTGAGCGTTTGGTTCAGGCGCTCGGTTTGGCCGTCCGTTTGAGGGTGGTAGCTGGTGGACAGGGCGGTCTTAACATGCAGCGCAGTGCACCAAGTCTTCCAGAATTGCGCAGTAAACTGCGACCCCCGGTCCGACACGATCACCCCAGGTAATCCATGCAGTCGTACCACATTCTTTAGGAGTAGTGACGCCAATTCCCCGGCCGTAGGGACTCTCTTGCAGGGGATGAAGTGCCCCATTTTCGTCAAGTAATCCACCACCACCAGTATTGCCGTCATCCCCTGGTCTACCGGTAGGCCCACCACAAAGTCCAGTGATATGCTATCCCATGGTCTATCCGGGGTCGGAAGTGGATGTAAGAGCCCTTGGGTTCGGCCATGGTCGGCCTTCATGGTAGCACACGTAGGACACTCCTGTCCCCACCTCCTGACATCCACTCTCATGGTTGGCCACCAGAAATGCCGTCCCATGCTAGCCACCGTTTTTTCAAAGCCCAAATGACCTGCGCATGGAGAGTCATGGCACCAGATGAATGCTTGTTTCCTTAGCCTAGGCGTGGGTATCAATAGGCACCTACCCTTCAGGGGTATCCCGTCCTTCAGCTGCCATTCTCTGTGACTGAGGAGCCACCTCCGCCATGCGAATGACCTGATCCCTCTCTTTATTCCCCTCAGGAAAGTATCCGGTTGGATAACCCCCAATACCATCCTCGGGGAAATGATGGAATGCTCGGTCGCAGGCAATGGTTCCTTAACTGCAGATTGACGGGACAGGGCGTCCGCCTTCCGGTTTTCCGTCCCCGGCCGATATGTGATGCGGAAGTTGAACCCCGCAAAGAAGATCATCCACCGCAGCTGCCTGGGAGAAAGGTGTCTAGTGGCCGTCATGAACTGTAGGTTCCGATGGTCCGTGTACACCGATACCACATGTCTTGCCCCCATCAACCAATGCCTCCATTCGGTGAAGGCGTCCTTGATTGCGAGAAGCTCCTTCTCCGCAATATGGTAGTTGCGTTCGGCGTCGTTGAGTTTGCGGGACATGTACGCAACGGGATGAAGCACCCCTGTGTCGTGGTTGCGTTGGGACAAGATAGCCCCCAGCGCCACATCCGACGCGTCCGCTTCCACCACGTAGGGGAGATCCGGATCGGGGTGAGCCAACACCGGCGCCTTACCAAAGGCGCTTTTCAGGGCCTCAAAGGCTTTGTTCGCTTCAGGGGACCAGACAAACTCCTTGGACTTCCTCAGTAGCTGTGTGATTGGGGCCACTACTCCTGAAAATCCATCTATAAACCGCCTGTAAAAGTTGGCGAAGCCAATGAAACTTTGGACGTCCTTCACGCTTTGGGGCACCGGCCATTCTTTCACCGCCTTGATCTTTCGTTCTGCCATCTCCTGTCCCTCTGGACTCAGCATCACTCCGAGGAATTCCACGGATGTGACGTGGAAGTCACACTTGCTGAGTTTACAAAACAGCATGTTTTCCCTCAGCTTTTGGAGCACAGCTTTGACGTGGTGTACGTGCTCCTCCACACTGGACGAATAGATGAGGATGTCGTCGATATATACGACCACGTAGATATCCAACTCCTCTCTGAATACCTCATTCAAAAAGTACTGAAAGGCTGCCGGGGCGTTGCACAGACCGAACGGCATGACGAGGTACTCAAAAAGGCCGAACCTGGTCTTAAAGGCGGTCTTCCACTCGTCTCCGTCCCTCATGCGCACCAGATGGTATGCCCCTTTCAAATCCAACTTGGTGTAGATACGAGCTTTCTTGACCTGTTCCAGAAGTACACTGATGAGAGGCAAGGGGTACCGATTTTTTATGGTTATCGCATTCAATGCCCTAAAGTCCACACAGGCTCTCAGCTCCCCATTAGCCTTCGGGATGAAGAAGAGTGGCGAGGCGGCCGGAGACTTGGACGGGCGGATGAATCCTAGCTTGAGGAGTTTATCCAGGTACCCCCGGAGATGCACGTTTTCAGGCTCCGTCAGGGCATACAGCCTGCCGCTGGGAACGCTGGCCCCTGGCACCAGGTCGATCTGGCAGTCAAACTGTCTATGTGGTGGTAGCACTTCCGCCTTCACCTCATCAAATACATCCTCAAAACTGTGATAAGCCTGGGGGAGAGCCACATCTTTTTCTGCCGCTGTAGCCACCGTCTGACTCCCGCTCTCATCTGCGTCAAGGGATTCCGTTCTTATTCCACAATGCAGGATGCAATACGGTGACGTCATTTCGATGCGATGTGTTGGCCAATCCACAAAGGGGTTGTGTTTCTGTAGCCACGGCAATCCCAATATGACGCCATATTGGGGAGCTCGGATGATGTTAAAATCGATTTGTTCCAAATGGTTCCTCCCATATCTCATCGGAAGGACCCCCGTGTGCTGTCCGATGGGCCCCGTCACCAATCGCCTTCCGTCTACCGCATAGACGTCTTCGGGTACTGCTTTGGGAAGAAGCACTAGCCCTAGCCTGCATGCCTCGTTGTGGTCCATAAACATGCCAGTGGCCCCTGAATCCACCATGGCCACAACGGGTATCCACTGGTCATGCACTCCCACGTGCACCGTGATAAACAGGTGTCGTTGTCCCTTAGTGACCGAGTTGGAAAGTGAAGGGATGGATGAGTGACTCCGAGATGCCCCTTCTCTGGTCTTGGAGTCCTCTAGTTTTCCGCCGGTATGTCCACCACGGCTGTTACCGACCGGTTGGCCCGATAACGTGACGTCTTCGGTTTGGCAGGGCATTCACGTACGTAGTGGCCTTTTTTGCCACAATATAGGCACAATCCTTGTTTACGGCGTGACTCTTTCTCCGTGGCTGTGAGGCTCGCTCGTATTGCGCTGATGTCCATGGGTTCTCCCTTGGATGCGGTGGAAGTTTCAGGACTTCCCACCGTCACATAGGATGGAAGGGATTTTCCTTTTCTCCCATGATCCCCCTTTCTTTCACTTAGCCTATGTTCCAGCCGTAATACCAGGTTGATAAGGCCCTCACATGTCTTGGGTTGAGGGTCAATATGAGCCACGGCGTCCTTGAGCTCATCGCACAGCCCTTGATGGAAGAGCGCCGTCTGTTTAGCAACAGGCCACTTGGTTTCCGCAACCAGCCTTCGGAACGCGTTGAGATACTGCACCAGGTCGTTGGATCCCTGTCTCAACTCAAGCATTTCACGGTCCGCCGTGTACGAGTCAGCCCTTCTGTCGAATACCTTCAGGAATTCCTCGCGAAAAGCACCCCAATCACATAAGAGGGGGTCGTCCCTGCTCACCAGAGGTACGGCCCATTGTGCCGCGTTTCCAGCCAAATAAGATATAAGGAAAGCCACACGAGCCTGACTCGTGGGGAACGCCTTTGGTTTGCACGATAAATGTAGCGCCACTTGTGTGAGGAATACCTGCACTGTGTTAGGATCCCCACTGTACCTCTCTGGTGTTGCCAAGGGGATGGCTACCGGCATTTCCACTACTACCGCAGGGGTCTGGTTCGTGAGGGAGGTGCTGGGCGTGAGCGGGTCCAATTGGATAGCATCCAGTCTGGCTTTTACATCGGCTGCTTCTTGCCTAGAGGCAGCCACTTCAACTTGCATGGCCGCTAAAGCAGCCAGCACATCATCAAGTGTTGCCATGTCTGTTATCGACCGGGAGACAGTTAGTGTTATTAAGGTCGGATATTTTGTAACGCCCTGAACGTCTCAGGATCGTTTAACAGACACGACAATGAGGACGCAACCACTTGTGAAGGGTTAGTTCTTTTAATGAAGGCAAATAAAATACAAAGAACAAACAAAAGTTATAGTCACTGGAATCCTCCAGGCTAAGTACGTTACCAGCCCACAGCACGGATGGTCCTAACCGTCCTCTGCATATACGCCGATCCCGGCGTATGCCAACAGAGGGCAGAAATGAAATGGCCGACAATGCCAATCGGTAGGCTGTGAGGGGCACGAAGAGTGTTGGGGAGAATCGAGGAGTCAGGGAAACACCCAGCCGGGGTCTCTACCTGAAGGGAGCAGCCGCTCAACCTCTTCCTCAGACTGCACCGGGACGCGGAGTCACCTCCTGGTGATGCGTCACCGATTCCCCAATCACAAGCAAGAAGACTGAACCGAGAGCAGCCGCTCGATCGATCCTGTGGACTTCCGAGTCTGTAACGCGGCAAACACCTCCTGGTGTGCGTTACAGCTGGCAGTCCCTGTGTCTCTGGTCGGGCTGGGAGTTACGACTCCAACCAGCAAAAGCGCCACTGCGCTTGGACTCAGCCGAGTCAAAAAGCGAAGCTCAATGGTTGACCGGTAGAGCTTCCGGGTCCTTCACAGGTGACGATGGGGCAAGACACGGCCCAGGGAGTAACGACTCGACCTACCTCCGTTCTTGCCTTACTGGAGCACCACTCCGGAACACTGCTCTTCACGAAGCAGGTACGTCGGTGTAAACACAATATCCGACAGCCTTGTACCTCCCGGTTCCTCCCTTTATAGGGCGTGTTTCCCTTGAGTTATGTAACAGCTCTCCTGTTTACATAAGGGCGTGTTTCCCTTGAGTTATGTAACAGCTCTCCTGTTTACATAACCTCTCAACCGCTAAGCATCCTGGGAGATGTAGTCCGTTTTTGCTGGTTACCGTTTTCCTCCCCTCGTATGACAGGAATTCTTGACATATATCCCCATAAGAAGGCTGTCTAAGCTTAAGCGAATAGATAGTGTTATTGTGGTGTATATAATTGGGTAAATCATCAGGATGCATAAGGTGTTCTTGATTAATGGAATGCACATCTATATATAAAGCATCCCCCAAGTCCATAATGCCATGTAAATCATCTGCAGTCCATGTATTAGCAGGTTTGTAGCAATTGTGTATGATTGCAAATGTGCTGTTTGGCAAACATTGTTTACCCCGCGAAGTAGGGGAAAATTTGTTATGCCCTTGATGATAAGTTGCTTGCAGTATTTCCATGATATTGATTGTTACACAGAAATAATGTTCAAATAAACTCCCGGCCCTAAACTAGCTATTATATGTTTTGATTGCAGTGTTCTCTTTATGCTGTATTTTAGTGTTGCAATTATATTGTATTGACTATATATATGTGTGTGTATATATATAAATATATATATATATATATAAATATAATGCTAACTAGCATATATAATTATATATATATATATATACACCTTTTACCTTTTCGGAGTATTTACTATTTAGTTTTGTAGATAAACAAGTGTTATGCAACTTTCCCTGTGCTGTTAATAATAGTAAGGAATGAACAGATGCTGTTTAGCCAACCGCTTTGTGCTAAATTGGTAATATGTCTACCGTACTTTATCTATTTATGCTATATTTATAGGATTTTTAAATGAATTGAAGTGTTTTCTATGCAAGCATTGGGTGTGTGTTTATATATGTTCTTAGTGTGTTTCCACGAATGGTATGCTTCAAGCAAAGTTTAGTGTCTATTAAATAGCCTATGAAGGATATTTAAGAAATTCTAAGTACTAGACTTTATAATCTGCTTTTGTATCTGTAAGAGGCATGTTATAGCTATAGGGTAGTTAGGTTATGCATGCCGAACAAAAGGAGTATGTTTTGAAAAATATATATATATATTTTATAATGATTGCAAGTACTTTGTACTGAACATAGGCTGATAGGTTAACAAAATAGTAAGATACTTTCACCTTGATGTCCTGATAAGGAATGAGCAACTTGCTACAGTGATCTAGGGAAGAATAAAAACAAGTATTAATGATAACCTAGCATATTAGTATACAGAAAGTTGTCGAATGAAAAGAAATTAGGAAAGCATTTGCAGTAATGCCATAGAGATTTAGTAGTAAGAAAAGTGTAGCATATAATGTATTATAGTATATGTAGCTAAGTATGTAGCTAACATTGCTTAGTAGAGATTTATAAAGTGTTGTTGAATGTCATAAAAGAAAAACATACTCATAAAGGTGTGGAAAGAGTAATACAGATGTAATAATACACAGATAGTTTGTAGTGGAAGGTTTCTGTAGAGTATGCTAGAAAAAGTGTGGGGAAATGTAGTATAGTTTAGAGAATGTGTAGCAGATAAAGTGGACATCGAGAATGTGTAGTGGAATGTTAAGAAAAGAATATTAGAGTGTGGTTTTCTGAAATAGTAGTCTGAACAAAGAGAAACAGTAAGGTAAAAAAATGTTGAGAAAAGTTGTCAGTGCTTCACGTAATTTACCCCATGAGAGTATGTATTTTGCGTTTGCAAACATACTCACTTTTTCATCATTAGTAAATGCCAACTTAGAATAGGAAATTGTGTAAAAGAAATGAACAAAGATAAGAAAGTGAGGAATAGAGAGAGAGTAGTATATAAGATGTTAGAAAGAGTAGTAGGAGCAATGTATGTAGTATAGTTTGAGCAGTAAAGGATAGCAGGAAGTGTAAAAATCTATATACTTGTAACTGTAGTAGTTATTGGTGATTAGAATGCACAGAGTATATGTTGTGTTAAGTAGTAGGGGGTGGATATTTAAATGTGTGGAATAGAGGATGTGTGCTGTATAGTATGTATTATAAAGTAAGCACTAAAAGTATATGTTTGAGTGCATGTGTTATCGGGTGCAAAGAATATAAAAGCTATAAAAGGTTGTTTGGTGTGGAGAATGTGTGTGAGGCAGAGAGTGTGTGAGGTTGAGAGTGTGCGGGCTGATAGTCGCCTGAGGGAGAGAGTGTGGCAGAGAGAGTGTGTGGCAGAGAGAGTGTGTGGCAGAGAAAGAGTGGCAGAGAAAGAGTGTGGCAGAGAAAGAGTGTGGCCGAGAAAGAGTGTGGCAGAGAAAGAGTGTGGCAGAGGAGAGTGTGGCAGAGGAGAGTGTGGCAGAGGAGAGTGTGGCAGAGGAGAGTGTGGCAGAGGAGAGTGTGGCAGAGGAGAGTGTGGCAGAGGAGAGTGTGGCAGAGAGCATATGGCTGTGAGCATATGGTAGAGAAAGTGTGTTAGAGAGAGAGTGTGGCAGAGAGAGAGTGGGCAGAGAGAGAGAGTGTGGTAGATAGATAATGTGGTAGATAGACAATGTGGCAGAGAGTGAGTGTGACAGAGAAAGAGTGTGACAGAGAAAGAGTGTGACAGAGAGAGTGTGGTAGAGAGCGCATGGCAGAGAGCGCGTGGCAGAGAGCGCGTGGCAGAGAGCGCGTGGCAGAGAGCGCGTGGCAGAGAGCGCGTGGCAGAGAGCGCGTGGCAGAGAGCGCGTGGCAGAGAGCGCGTGGCAAAGAGCGCGTGGCAAACAGCGCATGGTAAAGAGCGCATGCTAAGGAGCGCATGCTAAAGAGCGCATGGTAAAGAGCGCATGGTAAAGAGCCTCTTTGTGCCGTCCCGGTGCAGCGTAGTGCATGGAGCGCTTTCCCTGGTATGTATGTTGCTGTTTGCGGGTGTTATGTAAGACATCTTCTATGTTCCGTAACCAACTCTTTTTTTGGGGTTTAGTTTTCTTTGTTAAATAAATCTTCTTGTCTTTGTTGCTTACCTAATGAATTATTCTTTGTAAGTTTGGCAAGTACCCTATGTTAGAGAGTGTGTGTTATAAAGCATGGAAGAGAGAGCATGGAAGAGAGAGCGTGGAGGAGAGAGCGTGGAGGAGAGAGCGTGGAGGAGAGAACGTGGAGAAGAGAGCGTGGAGGAGAGAGCGTGGAGGAGAGAGCGTGGAGGAGAGAGCGTGGAGGAGAGAGCGTGGAGGAGAGAGCGTGGAGGAGAGAGCGTGGAGGAGAGAGCATGTGGCACAGAGTTGGAGCTAGCAGTTAGTTTTCTAAATACATGACCAGTTCTGCATCTTTATATATTGACAATTCAAATGTTGAAAGTATATGTAAACCCAAAAAATAAGAGAAGAGTGAAGAGTAGTAAGTGCATTACATACATGAAGTAGGAGAGAGTAGCAAAATCAGCATATGAAGTATCGAGCAAGAGAGCATGGAGGAGAGAGCGTAGAGTGCATGTGGTACAGAGTTTGAGCTAACAGTTATTTCATTACATACATGACCACTTCTGCATCATTATATATTGGCAACTTATATGCTGAAAGTATATGGCATCAAAAAAAAAAGGAAGATTGAAGAGTAATAAGTGCATAGCATACGTGAAGTAGGAGAGAGTAGCAAAATCAGCATGTGCAACAGAGCGTGTGCAACAGAGCGCGTGCAACAGAGCGCGTGCAACAGAGCGCGTGCAACAGAGCGCATGCAACATAATGTCACACACGCTATGGTACACGTGCTAAGTCACATGCACTAAGTCACATGTGGCAAGTCACACAATGAGTGTGTGCTGTAGAGAGTGGATGGAAGAGAGTGAGAGCGCGTGCCACAGAGCGCGTGCCACAGAGCACGTGCAACAGTGCACTTGCAACAGAGTGCGTGCAACATAATGGCACACGCGCTAAGTTACACACGCTGAGTTACACGCGCTAAGTTACACACGCTAAGTCGCACGCGCTAATTCACACAATGAGTGTGTGCTGTAGAGAGTGGATGGAAGAGAGTGTGAATGAGATTGTGAGCTAAAGAGTGTGTGGTGTAGAATGTGTAATGGAGAATGCATGGCTGAAAATGCATGGTGGAGAGTGTATGCTATTACGGTTGAAAACAGAGATAGTAAAAGGAAAAAGTTGCAGAAAAAGTTGACAGTGCCTCACGTAAGTAACACCAGTGTAACAGAGCGCATGCAGAGAGTGTGTGAGGTTGAGAGTGTGCGGGTTGATAGTCGCCTGAGGGAGAGAGTGTGGCAGAGAGAGTGTGGCAGAGAAAGTGTGTGGCAGAGAAAGTGTGTGGCAGAGGAGGGTGTGGCAGAGGAGGGTGTGGCAGAGGAGAGTGTGGCAGAGGAGAGTGTGGCAGAGGAGAGTGTGGCAGAGGAGAGTGTGGCAGAGAGTATATGGCAGAGAGCATATGGCAGAGAGAGAGTGTGGCAGAGAGAGAGTGTGGCAGAGAGAGAGTGTGGCAGAGAGCGAGTGTGACAGAGAAAGAATGTGGCAGAGAGCGCGTGGCAGAGAGCGCGTGGCAGAGAGCGCGTGGCAGAGAGCGCGTGGGAAAGAGCGCGTGGGAAAGAGCGCGTGGGAAAGAGCGCGTGGGAAAGAGCGCATGGTAAAGAGTGCATGGTAAAGAGTGTTTGTAGAGAAATAAACTATATTGCTATATAATAAATTGTACTACTTAAACTTAAAAGTTGACAGCGCCTCATGTAAGCAACAGTATTGGAGTTTGCTTAGTGGTTTACACCTGCATGCTCTTTTTCTCTTCAACAGCTAATGTCAAATGTGGTTTTTCACTCACTTTTTTAACATGCCACACAGACATTTACACAAACCTACACACACATACACACTGCTTCATTCGACTATCAATTTGAATATTTTATTGAAACTTTCCATTTTGTTCAGTTCCTAAAAAGCAGTAGCACATTAGTTGACTGTGCACAGCCATCTATCCATTTTTTTTTTTGGCCCGCCCCTCTTCTCTTTTCTATTGGCTGGCCACATAGAATGCTGGCCAGCCATTGTAGAAGAGGTTTGTTTCTCCGGACATGCCCCGCCCTTTTGGGATTCAGGGGTGTCTTTTTTTGCTACTTTTCTCTTTTTGTCAGGCCGGCCTGTTTTTGCTGGTGGGTGCGTGAGGCAAAGGCTTCCTAAAGAGGTATGGTAAGCAATGGTTTATGTTTTTCATTGTTTTGTTGTTTGCTTGCTTTTTAGCTAACTTTGTCTTTGTTTCTTTGTTACAGGGCTTCTCCGGTGCTTCCCCGGTTTGTTTTGTCCCGGTGCAGCGTCGTACATGGAGAGCTTTTCACGGTATGTATGGTGCGGTTTGCGAGACTTAGGTAAGGCATCGTCTATGTTTTGTAACTAACTCTGTTTTTTTTCTGTTTCTTTACAGGGCTTCCCCTCTCTGTGCCGTTCCGGTGCAGCGTAGTGCATGGAGCGCTTTCCCTGGTATGTATGTTGCTGTTTGCAGGTGTTATGTAAGGCATCTTTTATGTTCCGTAACTAACTCTTTTTTTGGGGGTTAGTTTTCCTTGTTAAATAACTCTTCTTGTCTTTGTTGCTTACCTAATTAATTATTCTTTGTAAGTTTAGCAAGTACCCTATGTTAGAGAGTGTGTGTTATAGAGCGTGGAGGAGAGAGCGTGGAGGAAAGAGCGTGGAGGAGAGAGCATGTGGCACAGAGTTGGAGCTAGCAGTTAGTTTTCTAAATATATGACCACTTCTGCATCTTTATATATTGACAATTCAAATGTTGAAAGTATATGTAAACCAAAAAAATAAGAGAAGAGTGAAGAGTAGTAAGTGCATTGCATACATGAAGTAGGAGAGAGTAGCAAAATCAGCATTTGAAGTATCGAGCAAGAGAGCATGGAGGAGAGAGCGTAGAGGAGAGTGCATGCGGCACAGATTTTGAGCTAGCAGTTATTACATACATGACCACTTCTGCATCATTATATATTGGCAACTTATATGCTGAAAGTATATGGCATTAAAAAAAAAGGGAAGATTGAAGAGTAATAAGTGCATAGCATACGTGATGTATGAGAGAGTAGCAAAATGTGCAACAGAGCGTGTGACACAGAGCATGTGCAACAGAGCGCATGTAAAAGAGCGCGTGCAACAGAGCACATGCAAGATAATGTCACATGCGCTATGGTACATGTGCTAAGTCACATCTACTAAGTCACATGAGGCAAGTCACACAATGAGTGTGTGCTGTAGAGAGTGGATGGAAGAGAGTGAGAATGAGAATGTATGCTAAAGTGTGTGTGGTGTCGAATGTGTAATGGAGAATGCATGGTGGAAAATGCATGGTGGGGAGTGTGTGCTATTACTGTTGGAAACAGAGATAGTAAAAGGAAAAAGTTGCTGAAAAAGTTGACAGTGCCTCACGTAAGTAACACCATTGGAGTTTGCAGATTGGTTATCACCTGCATGCTCACTTTCTCATCATCAGCTACTGTCAACTTATAGGTTGAAAGTGAAAAAGCAAGAGAAACAAAGAGTAGAATAAAGAAGAGACAGTGTGTAGTTTACATAAAGGAGTAGCGAGAGGAGTTAGAGTAGTATATGTAGTGAACACCATTAATAAAGCATAGTAGTGAAGATAATAAAGGTAGTAGAGATGTAAGTATTAGCTGTAGTGCATGTTAAGTAGATGTACCTAAAAATGTGTACGACAGCTAGTATGTGAAAGAGTATGTAAAACCATAGCGTGTGAGAGAGTGTGTGGCAGAGAGTATGTGTCACAGAGCGCGTGCCACAGAGCGCGTGCCACAGAGCGCGTGCCACAGAGCGCGTGTAACAGAGCGCGTGCAACATAATGTCACACGTGCTAAGTTACACGTACTAAGTTACATGTGCAAAATTACATGCGCAAAGTCACACGCGCTAAGTCACACGCGCTAAGTCACACGCGCTAAGTCACACAATGAGTGTATGCTGTAGAGAGTGGACGGAAGAGAGTGTGAATGAGATTGTGAGCTAAAGAGTGTGTGGTGTAGAATGTGTAATGGAGAATGCATGGCATAAAATGCATGGTGGGGAGTGTATGCTATTACTGTTGAAAACAGA
This sequence comes from Triturus cristatus, assembly GCF_964204655.1. Lineage (NCBI taxonomy): Eukaryota > Metazoa > Chordata > Amphibia > Caudata > Salamandridae > Triturus > Triturus cristatus. The sequence continues at coordinate 1,078,069,604 of NC_140589.1, read as the reverse complement.
GATATTAAAAGGAAAAAGTTGCAGAAAAAGTTGACAGTGCCTCACGTAAGTTACACCATTGGAGTTTGCAGATTGGTTCTCACCTGCATGCTCACTTTTTTCATCATTAGCTATTGTCAACTTATGGGTTGAAAGTGTGAAAAAGCAAGGGAAACAAAGAGGAGAATAAAGAAGAGACTGTGTAGTATACATAAAGGAGTAGCGAGAGGAGTAAGAGTAGTGTATGTAGTGAATATCAATAATAAAGCATAGTAGTGAGGATAATAAAAGTAGTAGAGATGTAAGCATTAGCTGTGGTGCATGTTAAGGAGATGTACACATTTATATGCACAACCGGTAGTATGTGAAAGAGTATGTAGAATCATCGTGTGTGAGAGTGTGTGTGGCAGAGAGCATGTGGCATAGAGTGCGTGCAACAGAGCACATGCAACATAATGTCACATGCGCTATGGTACATGTGCTAAGTCACATCTACTAAGTCACATGAGGCAAGTCACACAATGAGTGTGTGCTGTAGAGAGTGGATGGAAGAGAGTGAGAATGAGAATGTATGCTAAAGTGTGTGTGGTGTCGAATGTGTAATGGAGAATGCATGCTGGAAAATGCATGGTGGGGAGTGTGTGCTATTACTGTTGGAAACAGAGATAGTAAAAGGAAAAAGTTGCTGAAAAAGTTGACAGTGCCTCACGTAAGTAACACCATTGGAGTTTGCAGATTGGTTATCACCTGCATGCTCACTTTCTCATCATCAGCTACTGTCAACTTATAGGTTGAAAGTGAAAAAGCAAGAGAAACAAAGAGTAGAATAAAGAAGAGACAGTGTGTAGTTTACATAAAGGAGTAGCGAGAGGAGTTAGAGTAGTATATGTAGTGAACACCATTAATAAAGCATAGTAGTGAAGATAATAAAGGTAGTAGAGATGTAAGTATTAGCTGTAGTGCATGTTAAGTAGATGTACCTAAAAATGTGTAGGACAGCTAGTATGTGAAAGAGTATGTAAAACCATAGCGTGTGAGAGAGTGTGTGGCAGAGAGTATGTGTCACAGAGCGCGTGCCACAGAGCGCGTGCCACAGAGCGCGTGCCACAGAGCGCGTGCCACAGAGCGCGTGCAACAGAGCGCGTGCAACATAATGTCACACGTGCTAAGTTACACGTACTAAGTTACATGTGCAAAATTACATGCGCAAAGTCACACGCGCTAAGTCACACGCGCTAAGTAACACATGCTAAGTCACACAATGAGTGTATGCTGTAGAGAGTGGACGGAAGAGAGTGTGAATGAGATTGTGAGCTAAAGAGTGTGTGGTGTAGAATGTGTAATGGAGAATGCATGGCATAAAATGCATGGTGGGGAGTGTATGCTATTACTGTTGAAAACAGAGATATTAAAAGGAAAAAGTTGCAGAAAAAGTTGACAGTGCCTCACGTAAGTTACACCATTGGAGTTTGCAGATTGGTTCTCACCTGCATGCTCACTTTTTTCATCATTAGCTATTGTCAACTTATGGGTTGAAAGTGTGAAAAAGCAAGGGAAACAAAGAGGAGAATAAAGAAGAGACTGTGTAGTATACATAAAGGAGTAGCGAGAGGAGTAAGAGTAGTGTATGTAGTGAATATCAATAATAAAGCATAGTAGTGAGGATAATAAAAGTAGTAGAGATGTAAGCATTAGCTGTGGTGCATGTTAAGGAGATGTACACATTTATATGCACAACAGGTAGTATGTGAAAGAGTATGTAGAATCATCGTGTGTGAGAGTGTGTGTGGCAGAGAGCATGTGGCATAGAGTGCGTGCAACAGAGCGCGTGCAACAGAGCGCATGCAACATAATGTTATACATGCTAAGTCAGACGCGCTAAGTCACACGCGCTAAGTCACACAAGTAGTGTGTATTGTAGAGAGTGGATGGAAGGGAGTGGCAATGAGAAAGTGTGCAAAAGAGTGTGTGGTATGGAATGTGTAATGGAGTGCATGGTGGAAATTGCATGATGAGGAGTGTGTGGGAAAGACTGTATTAAAGTTGGTAATAAAGAGTGTGTTGCAAACAGTGTGTAAGAGAGAGGATGTAGGTTATGGATGTAGGTTATGAAGTATAGAAGAATGTTTAGCATAGTGTTTATAGACCGCTAGAGTGTCTTGCAGAATCAAAGAAAACATAAAAATATTCCTTTGTTTGCATTGTAATATGCAGAAGAACTTACTGTGTCCTAGTGGAAAGTAGGCTTATTGGAGTTACTTAAAGGAATGACTGGACTCCTTTTCTTCCTGCATTAGCAATGAGAGCACCAGTTAGTATAGCCTTATGGCTGCAGATTGGCATAGATTTATTATGTCAGCTGCTAGTAAAATTCAGCATGCTATTGGAATTGCCAAAAACGATCCCAGAATTCCCTTTGCTTTAATTATACATATTGTGTTTTCGCAACCCTATGCTTTCTCGCTTTGACTTTTAGCATCATGGCAACTCTCTCCACAAGCTGTGCTACTCTGTTGCACTAAAAGTTTCAGGATGCGCGATATGGACCATATATATGCAGTATGCAAAAAACTGTCAATGCAGCACGTAATGGTCAAGTAGAACATTACATTTTTAAGCTTTAAAGCATACATTATGACGTTAAAAATGTATTGTGAAGCGTGATTCTCACAAAACAATTGTGCAGTAATAACATTACTGCGGTTAATACATAAATCAAGGCGAAAGTCTGTACAGCACACAATGAAAATAAGTAATCAATGAGAATGAATGAAATTTTGAGAAGTATACCTAGTCACGCAAGCGTACTTTGTGAATTCCCCCCCCTTCAAAAAGATAACAAGTATCGCACATTAAAATACCAGTGTTAGTATAAGGATGAGCACCCCCCCCCCTCCCTCCCCGCGTCACACACTTGGTCTAGTTCGATACATTTGCATAGAAGCTGCACAGAGTAAATAAGGTAAATACGCATTTTAGATGATACTTATAAATAGCCAATGTGACCTGAAAGCATCCTCAAAGAGGCCCGAAAAGAAGATGGTGCATGTATTTGAATGTAAAGCATGACAAAAAGCAATGGCCAAAAAGCTATTGAATGCGCGCACCATAACTGAAATCCTAGGCAAAAAGTGAGATACAAAATCAGACATGAGCAAAAAAGCCACTTGACAGAAATTTTCGCATCACGAAACACATGGTAACAACAAAAGGGAAACAGTTGTAACACATGTAACTAACAGTATTAAGCAATTTAGCATTAAAAGGCTGCTAGATTTGTGTATTAGCGTATAATTGTACGATCACTGGCAACAGTAGCAAGTTTCTAATGTAAGCGAGACGAAAGTATCTTATACAGAGAGCGCTTCACCAAGTATGAAATACACGGCAAACGATATCGAAGCATCACCTAGTTTTAGCGGTGAAAGCAAAAGCAGCAAGTTAATGTACTGCGCGTGCGGTTTCCTATAATAGTCTAGCTAATATATTAGGCAATACAAACAGCGCTTCACTAAGTATGAAATACACAGCAAACGATATCGAAGCGTCACCTAGTATTAGCGGTGAAAGCAAAAGCAGCAAGTTAATGTACTGCGCGTGCGGTTTCCTATAATAGTCTAGCTAATATGTTAGGTAAGCAGTTTGGGTCACTGGTTGAAAATGGTGGCAACTAAAATTAACGTGTGCAAGATACTAAGCGAACTTCTATAATTATAAAGCAAAACAGGTTGTGAAAAGGGCTAAGGTGTAAAGCAACATAACTTCAAATGCGATAACTATTTTTAGAAATGTGAAATATTTATTTGAAAAACAGCAATGCACAAGCGTATTCCAATTGCAATGTTGGAAGTAACTTACCTTTTTGCAACAGAGATAGTTCAGCTCGCAACGTATAGTGGATGACGTTGACCCACGAAATGTTTACAATGGCTGCTCTCCCGGTTGAAGTACAGTAAAAGAAAAAGAAAGGGGAGTTACTTTAAATGCATAACCAAAGTGAAACAGTTGCAATACATGAAAAAAACAGTAGTAAGCGATTTAAAAAGCAAAAGGCATTCGAAGTTGTGTTGTAACGAATAATTGTACGATCACTGGAAACAGTAGCAAGTATGAAATGCAAGCGAGAGGAAAGCATATTATGCAGAGAGCGCTTCACTAAGTATGAAATAGACGGCAAACGATAGCGGAGCGGTACGGCAATGTATCTAATAATAGCGGCGAAAGAAAAAGTAGCAAGGAAATGTGGTGTGCGTGCGTTTCCTTTCTAAATTCTGGCAAATATACGTTAGCAAATGATTTTGTTGTAAATTAAAATAATCACGGGTTCGAAAATTAACGGCAGCAAGATATTAAACGAAGTTCGATAATTGACAAGCAAAATCTGTTTTCAAAGGTTTAATTTGTAAAACAACTGCACTTTACATTAGATAAACACGATGTAAGACATTCAATGTTTTATTCTAAAAACGTCAATGCACAAGCGTATTTCAATTGCAATGTTCAAAGTCGCTTACCTTTCTGCAACAGAGATAGTTTAGCTCGTACCGGATGACATTGACCCACGAAATGTTTTAGACTGGCTGCTCTTCAAGTTTAAGTACAGTAAAACCGAAGGAAAGGGGAGTTACTTTAAATGAATAACAAAAGAGAAGCAACACTTGTTGTTTACGAACAGCGCGTGTGTTAGATGTTGGTGTCTAGCTGTATGCTAATGTTTGGGTGGGGGGCTCCCTTGGAAGGATGAAAGGAATGTCTGCCTGAGAGTGTGTGTCATTGTTAGTGAGGAGGTGTGAATTCCGTGCGAAGCGAATGTGAAAGCATGCATGGGACAGATAGCGATGCAGTAAAACGCAATGTGGCTCCAACCTGTCTGCCTCGCATACAAAGATGTTTTCAAAGGGAATTGAACGCAAGTACGCTGTAAAGCTAAAACCTACTTAAAGAATAATAGAAAGCACACATTATAAATACAGGCAAATTAATAAAACAAGTAAAGAAAATTACTTTTAGATGCTTTACCTAAGACCCGCAAACAGAATCATACATACGGGGCAAAGCACTCTATGCACGACACTGCACGGGAACGACAGGCCCGGAAAAGCCCTGTAAAGAAAATAAAAACAATGACAAAGTCAAATAAGAATCAGACAAGATGTTCTACACAAAATCCTCAAACAGCAACGTACATACCGGCTAAAGCACTCTTTGCACAACGCTCCCCAGGGAGGGCCAGAACGGGTAATCCCTGTAAAAAAAACAGACAAAATAAAACGTTATCTACGAACCAAAAGAGATGCCTTACTTCAGACCCGCAAACAGCATCATACATACCCGTGGATAGCACTCCAAGCACGTTGCTTCCCGGGAACGGCCCGAAGAGGGGCATACCTGGAAAAAAAAAGAAAAAAAAATTGTCATGAAACAAACAGAGAGAATGACTTAGCAGAAAACCCACAGTCGACAGTATACGTCCTGACCAAAGCATTCCATATTCAAAGCTAGGCGACTACGCTAAGGCCCATGGTAGACTCGATAACTAACAAACATTTTTTAGCAAGTCAAATAAATAGAAGCATTATAATCACATTAAAAGTAATGGCAATTAGAACATAAACCGTATAAAAGAATGACACTTACTTGTTTGTTATTGCGTTCCCCCTACCGTGCGATCTGGCAACCAATGTCACAGTCCGACAACAGCAGATTCAATTAAAAAAAACGTGCCCCACCCTCACGTAATCACATAATGAATTCCATACAAAATACACGTGACAGTACATTCGTCACGAAACATCTGTATTATTAGCCAACAAACAGCCTGAGACCCAACAATAACTAATAAAATAGATTGAAAAAATAACAGTATCGATAAAGAACAAACATTTATCAACTTTACACAAACATAAAAGCATTATAATCGATTACAAGTATTTGCAAATAGAACATCAAACTTAGAAAAAAATCAAACTTACCTGTTTGTAACTGCGTTCTGCCTACTGTGCGATCTAGAAACAAATGGCACGCTCCGACAACAGCAGATTCAAGAAAAATAAGACGTGCCCCACCCTCACGTAAGCACACAATGAATTCCACACAAAATACACGTGACAGTACATTCGTTACGAAACACCTGAATTACCATCAAACAAACAGCCTGAGACCCAACAATCACTAATAAAATAGATCGAAAAAAATAACAGTATCGAGAAAGAACAAACATGTTTCATCAAGCCAAATACATACAAGCATTATAATCACATTAAAAGTAATTGAAAAATGAACATAAAAACGTATAAAAGAATTACACTTACCTGTTTGGAACTGCGTTCCGCCTACCGTGCGATCTGGAAACCAATGTCACAGTCCGAAAACAGCAGTTTGGATAAAAAAAACGTGCCCCACCCTCACGTAATCACATAATGAATTTAACACACAATACACGTGACAGTACATTCGATACAAAACACCTGTATTATTAGCAAACAAACAGCCTGAGACCCAACAATCACTAATAAAATAGCTCTAAAAAAAGAACAGGATCGATAACTAACAAACATTTTTCATCAAGTCAAATAAATAGAAGCATTATAATTACAGTAAAAGTAATTGCAATTAGAACAAAAACCTTATAAAAGAAATACACTTACCTGTTTGCTATTGCGTTCCGCCTACCGTGCGATCTGGAAACCAATGTCACACTTCGACAACAGCAGATTCAATAAAAAAACGCGCCCCACCCTCACGTAATCACATAATGAATTCCATCCAAAATACACGTGACAGTACATTTGTTACGAAAATACCGGAATTATTAGCAACAAAAAAAAGCTTGATACGCAAAAATAACTAATAAAATAGATTAAAAAAATAACAGTATCGATAAAGAACAAACATTTATCAACTTTACACAAACATAAAAGCATTTTAATCAATTACAGGTAATTGCAAATAGAACATCAAACTTAGAAAAAACTTAAACTTACCTGTTTGTAGCTGCGTTCCGCCTACCGTGCGATCTAAAAACAATTGTCACACTCCGAAAACAGCTGATTCAATAAAAAAAATAACGTGCCCCACCCTCACGTGATCACAGAATGAATTCTGCACAAAATACACGTGACAGTACATTCGTTACGAAACATCTGTATTATTAGCAAACAAACAGCCTGAGACCCAACAATAACTAATAAAATAGATCGAAAAAAATAACAGTATCGATAAAAAACAAACATTTATCACCTTTACAAAAACATCAAAGCATTATAATCAATTACAAGTAATTGCAAATAGAACATCAAACTTATAAAAAAATCAAACTTACCTGTTTGTAACTGCGTTCCGCCTACTGTGCGATCTAGAAACAAATGGCACGCTCCGACAACAGCAGAGTCAATATAAAAAAAAAAGTGCCCCACCCTCACGTAAGCACACAATGAATTCCACACAAAATACACGTGACAGTACATTCGTTACGAAACACCTGTATTACCATCAAACAAACAGCCTGAGACCCAACAATCACTAAAATAATAGATCGAAAAAAATATCAGTATCGATAACTAACAAACATTTTTCAGCAAGTCAAATAAATAGAAGCATTATAATCACATTAAAAGTAATTGCAATTAGAACATAAACCGTATAAAAGAATTACACTTACCTGTTAGTTATTGCGTTCCTCCTACCGTGCGATCTGGAAACCAATGTCACACTGCGACAACAGCAGATTCAATTAAAAAACGTGCCCCACCCTCACGTAATCACATGATAAATTCCATCCAAAATCCACGTGACAGTACATTTGTTACGAAACATCTGTATTATTAGCAAACAAACAGCCTGAGACCCAAAAATAACTAATAAAATAGATCGGAAAAAATAGCAGTATTGATAAAGAACAAACATTTATCAACTTTACACAAACATAAAAGCATTATAATCAATTACAAGTAATTGCAAATAGAACATCAAACTTAGGAAAAAAAGTAAACTTACATGTTTGTAGCTGCGTTCCACCTACCGTGCGATCTAAAAACAAATGTCACACTACGACAACAGCAGATTCAATAAAAAAAAATGTGCCCCACCCTCACGTGATCACAGAATGAATTTCGCACAAAATACACGTGACAGTACATTCGTTACGAAACATCTGTATTATTAGCAAACAAACAGCCTGAGACCCAACAATAACTAATAAAATAGATCGAAAAAAATAAGTGTATCGATAACAAACAAACATTTATCACCTTTACAAAAACATAAAAGCATTATAATCAATTACAAGTAATTGCAAATAGAACACCAAACTTATAAAAAAAAATAAACTTACCTGTTTGTAACTGCGTTCCGCCTACCGTGCGATCTAGAAACAAATGGCATACTCCGACAACAGCAGATTCAATTAAAAAAAAACGTGCCCCACCCTCACGTAAGCACACAATGAATTGCACACAAAATACATGTGACAGTACATTCGTTACAAAACTCTTGTATTACCATCAAACAAACAGCCTGAGACCCAACAATAATTAATAAAATCTTTCGAAAAAATAAAAGTATCGACAACAAACATGTATCATCAAACCAAATACATTGAAGCATTATAATTACATTAAAAGTAATTGCAAATAGAACAGAAAATAAATAAAAGAATTACACTTACCTGTTTGTAGCTGCGTTCCACCTGCCGTGCGATCTGAAAACCAATGTCACAGTCCGAAAACAGCAGTTTTGATAAAAAAAACGTGCCTCACCCTCACGTAATGCAATAATGAATTCCACACAAAATACACGTGAAAGTACTTTCGTTACAAAACACCTGTATGACTAACAAACAGACTGAGACCCAACAATAACTAATAAAATAGATAGCCAAAAAATAACAGTATGGATAAAAAAACCATTTATAGTTTTTCAAAAGCATACAAGCATTATAATCACATTAAAAGTTATTTTAAAAAAAAATAAACGTATAAAAGAATTCCACTTACCTGTTTGTAGCTGCGTACCGCCCACCGTGACATCCAGAAAACAATAAACAGCCCAACAGCAGCAGATTCACTACAAAACGTGCCCCACCCTCCCATAATCAAACATCCCCTAAAAGTAAAACGCACATTCGACAAGAAACACCTCTATTACTATACCACCAAAACCATAAAGAAACAAAATTAAATAAAGCTTAAACGTAAAACACTACGCAAATTAATAGCTAAATTAAATACTTAAAACTCACGTACTCTTACCTAAAAGCAGAAGGGACGACGCAGCACCGGAACGCCAGAGACCACTGAAGCCCTCAAAAAAAACACAAAAACACAGAGTCAGTTACAAAACTTATAATATCCCTTACCTAACACCCGCAAATACCACCATACATACCTGGGAAAGCGCTCACTGCACGACGCTACACCGGAACGACCCAGACAGGAAAGGACCTGTAAAGAAACAGGAAAAAAAACGAGTTAGTTGCCAAACATACAATATGCCTTACCTAACATCCGCAAACAGCACCATACATACCGGGGAAAGCGCTCCATGCACAACGCTTGTCCGGAACCGCACACACCGGAGAAGCCCTGTAAAGAAACAGATAAAAAAACAGAGTTAGTATCAAAACTTACTATATGCCTTACCTAACTCCCGCAAACAGCACCATACATACCGGGGAAAGCACTCCATGCACGACGCTGGACCGGAACCGCACACGCCGAAGAAGCCATGTTAAGAAACAGAAAAAAAATAGAGTTAGTAACAAAACTACAATATGCCTTACCTAACTAGATGTACATCAAAATTAATCGGCAAAAGAACAATAAACTTATACTGAAGTTTCACTTACCTGTTTGTAGCTCTCTTCCACCTACTGTGACATCCGGAAAACAATAAACAGTCCAACAGCAGCTTCGCTACAAAACGTGCCCCACATCCCCTAAAAGTTAAACGCACATTCGACAAGAAACACCTATTACTATACCACCAAAACCATAAAGAAACAAAAGTAAATAAAGCTTAAACTTAAACACTACCCAAATTAATAGCTAAATTAAATACTTAAAAATAACGTACTCTTACCTAAAAGCAGAAGGGACGACGCAGCAAAGGAATGCCAGAAACCGCTGAAGCCCTGAAAACAAACACAAAAAAACACAGAGTCAGTTACAAAACTTATAATATCCCTTACCTAAGACCCGCAAACAGCACCATACATACCTGAGAAAGCGCTCCCTGCACAACGCTGCACCGGAACGACCCAGACCGGAGAGGACCTGTAAAGAAACAGAAAAAAAAACAGTTAGTTACCAAACTTACTATATGCCTTACCTAACTCCCGCAAACAGCGCCATACATACCGGGGAAAGCACTCCATGCACGACGCTGGACCGGAACCGCACACGCCGGAGAAGCCCTGTAAAGAAACAGAACAAAAACAGAGTTAGTAACAAAACTTACAATATACCTTACCTAACTCCCGCAAACAGCACCATACATACCGGGGAAAGCACTCCTTGCACGACGCTGCACCGGAACCGCACACACCGGAGAAGCCCTGTAAAGAAACAGAAAAAAAAAGAGTTCGTTGTAAAACATACAGGATGCCTTACCTAAGTCCCGCAATCAGCACCATACATACCGGGGAAAGCGCTCCATGCACGACGCTGCACCGGAACGACCCAGACCGGAGAAGCCCTGTAACGAAACAGAAAAAAAACAGAGTTAGTAACAAAACTTACAATATGCCTTACCTAACTCCCGTAAACAGCACCATACATACCGGGGAAAGCACTGCATGCACGATGCTGGACCGGAAAAGCCCTGTAAAGAAACAGAAAAAAAAAGTTAGTAACCAAACTTACTGTATACCTTACCTAACTCCCGCAAACAGCACCATACATACCAGGGAAAGCCCTCCATGCACGACGCTGGACCGGAACCGCACACACCGGAGAAGGACTGTAAAGAAACAGAAAACAAAACAGAGTTAGTAGCAAAACTTACTATATACCTTACCTAACTGCCGCAAACAGCACCATACATACCGGGGAAAGCGCTCCATGCACGACGCTGCACCGGAACGACCCAGACCGGAGAAGCCCTGTAAAGAAACAAAAAAAAAACAGAGTTGGTAACAAAACTTACTATCTACCTTACCTAACTCCCGCAAACAGCACCATACATACCGGGGAAAGCGCTCCATGCACGACGCTGCACCGGAACGACCCAGACCGGAGAAGCCCTGTAAAGAAACAGAAAAAAAAACAGAGTTAGTAACAAAACTTACAATATACCTTACCTAACTCCCGCAAACAACGCCATACATACCGGTGAAAGCACTCCATGCACGACGCTGGACCGGAACCGCACACGCCGGAGAAGCCCTGTAAAGAAACAGATAAAAAAACAGAGTTAGTAACAAAACTTATAATATACCTTACCTAACTCCCGCAAACAGCGCCATACATACCGGTGAAAGCACTCCATGCACGACGCTGGACCGGAACCGCACACGCCGGAGAAGCCCTGTAAAGAAACAGAAAAAAAACAGAGTTCGTAACAACGCTTACAATATGCCTTCCCTAATTCCCGCAAACAGCGCCATACATACCGGGGAAAGCACTCCATGCACGACGCTGCACCGGAACCGCACACGCCGGAGAAGCCCTGTAAAGAAACAGAAAAAAAACAGAGTTAGTAACAAAACTTACAATATGCCTTACCTAACTCCCGCAAACAGCACCATACATACCGGGGAAAGCACTCCATGCACGACGCTGGACCGGAACCGCACACGCCGGAGAAGCCCTGTAAAGAAACAGAAAAAAAACAGAGTTAGTAACAAAACGTACAATATGCCTTACCTAACTCCCGCAAACAGCGCCATACATACCGGGGAAAGCACTCCATGCACGACGCTGGACCGGAACCGCACACGCCGGAGAAGCCCTGTAAGAAACAGAAAAAACACAGAGTTAGTAACAAAACTTACAATATGCCTTACCTAACTCCCGCAAACAGCGCCATACATACTGGGGAAAGCACTCCATGCACGACGCTGCACCGGAACCGCACACGCCGGAGAAGCCCTGTAAAGAAACAGAAAAAAAACAGAGTTAGTAACAAAACTTACAATATGCCTTACCTAACTCCCGCAAACAGCGCCATACATACCGGTGAAAGCACTCCATGCACGACGCAGGACCGGAACCGCACACGCCGGAGAAGCCCTGTAAAGAAACAGAAAAAAACCAGAGTTAGTAACAAAACTTACTATATGCCTTACCTAACTCCCGCTAACAGCACGGAAGCACCGAGGAAGCCCTGTAACAAAGAAACAAAGACAAACTTAGATAATAAAAACAAATCAAACAACAAAACTTACCATAGTGCTTCGGGAAGCCTTCGCCTCACAGCAACAAACACGACACCGAGGAAGCCCTGTAACAAAGAAACAAAGACAAACTTAGATAATAAAACAAATCAAACAACAAAACTTACCATAGTGCTTCGGGAAGCCTTCGCCTCACAGCAACAAACACGAAAATAACCCTGGCAAGGGTGAAACAAAAAAGCGAAAAAAGGGCCGAGCAGAGAAAATTAGAAAAGTAGACAAAAAAACGCCCCCGAATCCGAAAAGGACGGGGCCTGTTCGGAGTGACGGACCTCTTCTCCAATGGCTGGCCAGCATTCAAGAGGCCAGCCAATGGAGAACAGGGGAGAAGAGGGGCGGGTTCAAGCCCCTCTTCTCCAAGTCATTAAATCTCGCAAGCGAGACTGCGCAAGCGCAGCCTTCGCTAGCCGAGACCTAAAAAGCATCCGAAGTCCAATGCTGTGTGTATTCATGCTGTTTTCACTTTTGATCCTCTATCCACTAAAATATGCCAAATTATACGGAAAAACCTGGCATCTCTGGAATGAGGGTTGTAACAAAATGCCAAGACCTCAGTTTTCGTTTCACCGTGCTCCCAACCTGAAAGATAGATTGGTGTATACCAGCCCAAGAAAGGTGATGGAGGATAAGGCCAGACTACCGGCAGGACATTTCCCCTGTGGTGGATGTAATGTATGTAAACTCACCTCTCCATCCCAAGGTGTCAAATTAAGCAATGGCCGTATCTGGTATCAGAACAAGGTGAGTAATTGCAATACCAGCTTTGTTATCTAAAGGCTCACATGTCCGTGTGATTTACACTACATTGGTCTCGTGACCCGCAGGATGAAGACAAGGATGCTAGAACACATCAGTACCTTAAAAACAAGCAAATTGTCAACTCGACTGGTACAACATTTTAAGGAAGCTGGTGTCATGGTCCACAGGTCTGTCAGTGGACAGTCCTAGAATGTCTGGATCAGAGATGTGTGGGAGCAGAGGTGGCCATATATAACAAGCATTTGCAATGCAATAGGTCTCGCATTTGCGAGAGTTGGAGCTATTGGCATAGTAAATGACAATGCCTTTTATTAATTTGTTTTGAAAACCTGCAACCGGTGCATAAACACGCACTTTGTACGTATAGTCTTTGCTTAAGAAAAGCAAAGCTGGCAGTAATACATACTGCCAACCTTGCTTCTTATAAGCAAGGACTATAAGTACAAAATGCTTGTTTACGCACAGCTTGCAGGTTTTCACACACATAAATAAAAGGCATTGTCATTTACAATAACAATAGCTCAAACTCGCAAATGCGAGACCTATTGCATTGCAAATGCTTGTTGTTTTGCTCACTGAGTTACCATGGAGAGTGCCAAAACCAAAAGTCTTGCCTCTCAATAGGCATCAAGCTGCTATTCACTGATGCGGCCTAACAAGGCAGTATATGACCGTGGTTGTTTGTATTTCTATTCAGAGGGGGTGTGGTCTCACAGTTCGTGATTGAGCATGCACCTTTTAGAAGAAAATGGTGACCAAGGGTACAGTGATAGGGAAGGATTGTAGAAATGCCATGGGCAAGGAGAAGCTCCAAGAATGTGAGAGCTGTGTGAGGAAACAAAGAGTAACAGAGCACATTGGTAAACCTAAGGCAGCCAGCATTCTTTATTTAAGGGGAAGGTGGCACCAGTATTGTAAATGAGTTAGAATATTGACTCCAGCAGTGGATGTGTAAGGGGAGGGGTGCTTCTCCTAAGGATGTGAGCGGGAAATCATGGGTAAAGATCAGTCACAGGCTGCTGGTGGACTGCAGAGGCTAAAGGCACTTCAGGGACTCGTTGTGTGAGCCTGGGCAAATAGCTTATTTTCCATGTGCTTAATTAAATGCAACTGCCAAAATTAAGACTGCTTGATGAACGCAAATGCCCATATAAGGTACTTTGTTCACGAGTAAATATTTGGAATAAAGGTTTATTATGTGACGTATTGCTACTTCAGTTGCATGGCACATGAGACCTCACACAACAAGTGTCCCCATTACCAAACCAAATTGCCTGTTCGTACACAGTTTAGAAATGTGAGAGGCTGAGACAGCTATTTGTGAAATCAAGTATGGGTGCCCTGCGCACTCTGCACAGATCCCTGCATCAGGCGCGTGAAACCACGGGTCTGCTATCTGGCCCTTTAGAGCAGATTCGGGGCAGCATGAATCAGAACGACTAGTACACCTAAAAAACTGAACAGCAAGAACGAATGATAATATAAAATAAAAACGTGCATTTTGCGCTGCGGGTAGTAACAATAACGCAATCAGGGGCCAGTGTTTTGCCACCACTAGGAGGCAATTATTTTCTTGACACCCCTTCTAAATTCAGGGCGGCGAAAGAGATAAGTTGGAGGAGGCTGATTCAAACCTCTTTATACTGTCACTCAGGTGAAATCAGTGCACAAGTGTTCTGCAAAATGATGTTCATTGACAGTTTCTTCTTTTTCCATCTTCCCCATATATGGATGCTTTCATTTCATCCTCCAAGGCGTATAATTTACCATGATCATTCATTGAAGAGTTTTATATAGCGCTATGTGTCTCCTCAGTGTTGCTTGAGTGCTATTGCCAATTGTCTCTTTTATGTCATGTTATTGGGCAGCAGATTTTCACTGATTCTACAGGATCTTGTTGCTGTGGCCTTCGGGGCACTATGTTGCTCACTGGCTCTGGATTGTCTTGGTCAAAGATTGCTGCACACACACTTGGACATGAAGGTTGGGAGTGAGGCGATGGTGGCGGGAAAGGCTGGCATTCATAGAGGTGGTTTTGAGAGTGGCATACCACCAGCCGGGTAGCCTGTTGACCAGTGCTGAAATTGTGAAGGAATAAGTGCCAGGACCCTCGTCAGGAGGCCACTGCAGCTTGCATCACACATTGCCCCTGCTAGCGCCGCCAATGACAGAACCAACACAACTACTAACCATCCCACTGTACAAATGTAACAATTCAGACTATTCCAGGCTATAAGAATGGCATGGGCGGTAGGTATTAGTTATTTTCTTTATGTATATGGAATTCATAAAAACTGTTGTGTCCATCTCTAATTTAGACAAAAAGTACCACCATGTTTCCGACTGACAAAAGTGCCGGTGTTGACACGCCACAAACCATCGGCTCAAATTAAGCACTGCTTTTGACAATGTGCTGGCTGTGTACATGTTGGCATGGCTAAAGTTATAAAAAAAGTATTTTATGCAGCCCCTCACACCATTTCTAGGTGTGCACACCGCACATGCATGCACCTACAAAATGACGCAAGAGCTTTTTTAGGTCTTGCCTGAGCCAGCACATGCGCTGTCTCAGGCGAGACATTTAGTAAGTGGGTTTTCAAAGTGCTACCCACCGGCTTTTGCTGGCCTAAAGCTTGCGTTCACGCGAGCGTGCACAGCTGCCAGCTTTCAGCGCCCGAGGCGCCATCTGGAGCGTGATTACTTTCACTTTTGGCGGTGCAGCGCGTGCACCACTCGCGTGTTTGCCGGCGCGTGCAGCTTTCACCTTTGCCGTCTTTTTTTTTCAGCTCCCCCCTCCCGCTGTCTGTGCCTTCTCCCTCGACTCCCCCCGGCCCACTGTCGGTGCCTTCTCTCGAAGCGTTGGTTCTTCATATGCCTTTGTTTCAGCTAATACGTTTCTTGAAGAGCAAACAATATAAAACCAGGTACACAACAAAAAAAAACATGACAGATAAAGATTTGCAACTGAAAAAAGGAGTTTTTTTTTTTTGAAGAACTGAAACTTCGCCATTCTTTAAAGCACTGCTGTTTTAAGACCGGTTTTATGTTCTTTTGTCATGTCTGAGAATAGCGCCACACATTTGATCGGCTCGCCAAAATCAATTAAAACCCACTGAATGCCACCTGATCCCAGCCCCTCACCCCCCTTCTGCCTCCGGGTGCCGTGTTTTACATTTGTGCAGGGCAGCAGGCGCAGGTTCAAGAGGTGGGCGAGAGGAAAGTTCGCAGACTGCTCGGCACCAGCTTGCATGCCTCAATGAGCTTTCCGCCTGCTGTCCCCTCAACTCCCCCCTCCCGCTGTCCGTGCATTCTCCCTCAACTCCCCCCTCCTGCTGTCCGTGCCTTCTCCCTCGACTCCCCCCCCGGCCCACTGTCAGTGCCTTCTCCCTCCCCACCACCCCACGGTCCATGCCTTCTCTCGAAGCATTCGTTCTTCATATGCCTTTGTTTCAGCTAATACGTTTCTTGAAGAGCAAACAATATAAAACCAGGTACACAACAAAAAAAAACATGACAGATAAATATTTGCTACTGAAAAAAGGAGGTGTTTTTTTTTGAAGAACTGAAACTTCGCCATTCTTTAAAGCACTGCTGTTTTAAGACTCGCTTTATGTTCTTTTGTCATGTTTGAGAATAGCGCCACGCATTTGATCGGCTCGCCGAAATCAATTAAAACACACTTAATGCCACCCGATCCCAGCCCCTCACCCCCCTCCTGCCTCCGGGTGCTGTGTTTTACATTTCTGCAGGGCTGCAGGCGCAGGTTCAAGAGGTGGACGAGAGGAAAGTTCGCAGACTGCTCGGCACCAACTTTTCCTCTTGTTGCTAAGAAAGAAAGTGTACACACTCCCACACAGCGAGTGCACTCATCATGGAATATACAGCAGTGCACAGGTGATGGCTCGTTAGGTAGGCAGGCAGGCGAAAATGTGTACTTGCCTTTGACCAGCATAACCAGTAGTGCTGGCACCACTTCTGGAAGGCTGCTGCAGATCACTGGTCTGATTCGTTGTTGGCGAGCCCTTGATTAAATGTTTGTGTGTCTGTGTAATCTCGGTAGTTTGTGACAGCATGTTGCTACATTTCCTCGTCCAAGTAGAAGTGGGCCAAGGGTGTCTTCTCTATGGAGAACTGAGTCTTGCATGTATGTGCACCCACTACACACATTGAGGGCACATATTAGACAAGCATTGGCATAGCCTATAGGTCTCGCCTTTGGGACCTTATAAGTGTTTAGTTATCCAGCACAATATCCGTGGTGCAACAACATCAACTGTTGAGTGGCTAAACACTTATAAGGTCCCAAAGGCGAGACCTATTGGCTATGCCAATGCTTGTTCTTTTTAGTTACCGATCCAAGTTGCAACATGCAAAGTTTTTATGTAAGCAGCGGGAGTGGGGTCGGGGGGGAACGAAAGCAACTTGGTTGGAAGAAACACATGGGAGGGCAGGGAAACATAGAAGCAACACGGAAAAGGATGGTGGGGGACGACAAAATCTAAAATAACACGCAACACGAGGGAGGACGAGGAAACACGGAAGGAACATGGGGACAGAGGGAGGGAGGTGTAATCAACATGCAGGAGGGTGGGAGGGACAGGGAAGCAACACAGAGTTGGGGAAAGCAACACGGAGGGTGCAGGTGGGGGGAACAAGGGCGAGAGAAGGAGAGCATGGGTGGTGGGAAGCAACACGAAGGGCATGGGAGACAATAGGAAGAAGCACATAGGTGAGCGCAACAGGGAGGGGAGGGAGAGAAACACTCAGGTGACAGAGAAACACGAGTGCAGGAGGAGAGAATTACCTAAGGTAGACAGTTTGAGAACACATGCACTTTCACGGAGTGGCTAACACAAACAAGCATTGACATCAACTGTTGCATGGCTAAACACTTATAAGGTCCCAAAGGCAAGACCTATTGGCTATGCCAATGCTTGTTAATAATATGTCTTTATTAGTAAATTGTTGCCCTTATATTTTAATGTTTTAGCCTAAGTTGAAGTACATTAACTTTGATGTTCCAGTTATACAAATCCATTTGGATGCAGACTGTATTCTGTTCACTGTGCTGTGTTAACAGTGATGTGGTCAGACGGTGTACTGGTGTTGACTAAGTCCAGACGCAGCAATACAGCAGACGCAGCAACACACATATCCCTGTTTTTTCTCTGAACGCATAATTGTAGTGGGTTGTGGGTACCTTTTGCCAGGGATGCTTCAAG
Organism: Triturus cristatus; assembly: GCF_964204655.1. NCBI lineage: Eukaryota > Metazoa > Chordata > Amphibia > Caudata > Salamandridae > Triturus > Triturus cristatus. The sequence continues at coordinate 1,078,051,253 of NC_140589.1, read as the reverse complement.
CCATCATTGTCTCTGCGTTTGTAACACCCTTTCTCAACACAACTCAACCTTTAAGATTAATGTCCGGATTTACTGGTTCAAGAGACAAGAACCTCTCTTCGGAATACATGCGTGCAACTGATAAGTGCATTTTATATATCTTCACAACTATATGTTCTACAGCAACTTTCTTCTTTATATTACAAAAAAATCGCCCATTCAGTTACTTTAACCTCTGTTTTTTCAATGCCTTACGAAGAAAAAGCCTGATGGAAGTAACATATCGGGAAGTGTCAATCAACATGTGTGTTTGCTTTGAACTCCTTGACGTACCATTTGGACACAGGGCTGTTTGAGGTTAACCTGTATTTGTGGCAAGAATGGGCACACAAAGAAAATAGGCCTTTGGTCGTGATACAGCAGCTGCCTGCTGATTGGTTGAACGGCCTACACTCGCCAGGAAGAGCTTCACAACAATGGGCAGGTTGCTTCATCACTTAGCATACTTCCAGCCATCCATCAGCGACATTTAGTGAGCAACCACGCCAGCCTTTTTCCTGATTAAAAAATTCAAGCGTCTACTGGCAGAGTTTCCTGTGTACTCACTTAATGAGTTAGCTTGCTTTAAAAGCAAACGAAGGACCTAAAATGAAGGACCAGAGAAAGAAATGCTTTTTGTTCTTAATTAAAGAAGATTTTCCCATGAAAACCACTTTACTTGTCTACTTGCTCCACTTGACTTTTCAGATGCCCTCTTCGAACACATTAAGCAGGACAGAGGCAGGTTGCAGAAGAGCCGCGAGCGGGGCTGCGTGCGGTTCAAACGAGACCATTCGGTGCAAATATTTTCCTGAACTCTGAGGGGGGAGGGAGAGGTGGAGGGAAGGGAGCTGTTTGTAAACAGACACTGACGCGCTGATGACACACGCTGCTTATCAGGGTTCATTGACTGCGACAGTAGTATTTGAAAATGACTAATACGCGCATGAGCGGGCAATTTCCTGTAAATTAATGTACCTTACTCCAGGCGGTGGTGGTTCAACAACAAACCCCGTCCCTGGGAATAAAGGAGAGAGTAATTATTTCTGATGTTTGTATTGTGAGCACATGGGTTAAGCTTTAATTGAATTTCAGCCCGCTGCTCACTTTGCAGAAGGTGTAGAGTACATCCCACGTGTGTCTCCAGTGGTGGCAAAGTGGAGGAAAGAATCGTTACTTCAAGTCCTTTTTTTTTTTTGCTTGTTTCGAGCTGCAAGTCAGTGAATGAAAACACACATGCTGGAAAACACTTAGCAACAAGCGCGCGCGCTTCGTTCTGAAAGTAAAAAAAAAACAAGGAGGCACGTCTGGCGAGTGGTGTGCGATGTGCGAGCGCTGTAAGGGTGCCCGCGAGCAATGCGCTTAATGAGCCATGACGAGAGAGGAAAGCCAGATGACGCCTATGCGCGTAGCCACACGCTATAGGCCACACAAAAAGCGTGTGGTCGGATTTTTGAAGCCCACCTACTAAAATTCTCGCCAGAGCAGCGCATGCGCTGGCTCAGGTGAGACCTAAAAAGGAGGCACTTTTGATTTGTTCTGAACAGACTGATAACAAGCGTTTAAATGAAATGGTGGAGTGGCACAAGATTCGGCACTGAATTGGCGCTTGGGTAACATTGAATTGTACAATACTGAGTGATGGGTGGTCCTAAGTATCTCTCCCTGTAAGTGAATATGTGGGTTTACAATCTTAACCCCCACAGTAAAAATATCCGTGGTTTATTTCCTCTAGTATGTCCACAATGTCCCCTGTGCTTTCCATGTTTAGTCATCTTTTTGCCTCCCTGTACCTACGAGTGGCCATCTTGTTTTTTACATAGGGATGGCGCTGCGTTTTGTTGAACGTCCTGTAGTGAGGGCGGTCATTTTCATTTTATCCTCTTTCCAAGAAGGAGTTATGGACAGCTTCCGGTCTAGTGTTTGACTGGTATGTCAGGTAGGTAATTGTTCTGGTGGGCTGTTGGCGTTTGTTATGGGTGGCTCTATGTTTGTTTGCAAGACCCATTGAGGAGCCACTGGTTCATGACGCTCCGCACTTTTAGATATTTTTGTAATGACTAGCTGATGAATGTTGTTGCCGTGTTTTCTGGGAGCCAACTTTGACCCAGGATAGTTGGGTGTGTGTTTGCTATCAATATATGTGAACATGGTTTGCCCTTGGAAAGTAATCGGGAGACTTATGATTCATACTTACTATCACAATTTTTATCTTATTTGTAGGTGACACTATGGTGCCGATTAGGATCCTGGAAAAAATTTCCCCAACCGAATTGAATCTGGACTTTTTTCCGTACAAATGGTAAAAGCGCCGTACAAACTGCCAAGTACGATTCGTATGGGAAAAAGTCCATACAAATCGCATTGGGAAAATTCCCCCACACGTCCTCGGGTCGGGAAAAGTCTCCGACACGTCCCCGGACATTTTTACGTACAAATGGGAAAACGGAAGTCCAAATGCGCAAGTACGATCCGTCCCATCCGTCCGATTGTACAACTGTATGGAAAAAAGACCGTCCGGAGCGAACTCCCATAGCAACCATGGAGATGTCCAAACAAGTGCCCGGTACGCGCCGTACCCCCCCCCCGCCCCCGTATGTTCGCGTCGTACCCCCAGCCCCCCCGCGGATGGGCGCGCCGTAACCCCAGACCCCCCGCGGATGGGCGCGCCGTACCCCCCAGCCCCCCGTATGTACGGAGCGTACCCCCCAGCCCCCCGTATGTTCGGAGCGTACCCCCACCCCCGTGTGTACGGTGCGGACCCCCAGCGCGTAGCGCTGGGGGTCCGCACCGAACATACGGGGGTGGGGGTACGCTCCGTACATACGGGGGGCTGGGGGGTACGGGGGTACGCTCTGTACATACGGGGGGCTGGGGGGTACGGGGGTATGCTCTGTACATATGGGGGCTGGGGGGTACGCTCCGTACATACGGGGGGCTGGGGGGGGGCTGGGGGGTACGGGGGTACGCTCCGTACATACGGGGGGCTGGGGGTATGCTCCGTACATACGGGGGGCTGGGGGGTACGGGGGTACGCTCCGTACATACGGGGGGCTGGGGGGTACGGGGGTACGCTCCATACATACGGGGGGCTGGGGGGTACGGGGGTACGCTCTGTACATACGGGGGCGGGGGGGGGGGGTATGGCGCGTACCGGGCCCCCTAATCAGCTCGCATCGCTGCGTACTTAGCTTTTCCGGCACTTTTTAGGTGCCGTAAAAATTTTCCCATCCGGACTGCAGTCGGTGCGAATCGTAATTGCTGGTACGTAAAAACATGCCTAACTCCGTCCGGACGTCACTTCCGCGGTGTCCCGGATCACATTTGTATGGATTTTTCTGTCGGTTGGTCTTTTTTCCGATTCGTACGGAAATGGTGTTTCCGTACGAATCGTAATTGCATGTTTGTAAAGTTTTACAACCCGGTACGAGTCGGACGGAGAAAAAGCTCCGACCCACGGTTTGTACCGGGTTTTTCCAGGATCGTAATCGGCCCCTTGGTCTTTTCCTTTGAAAGAACCCCTCTTTGTCCACTGGTAGGCGTTCACCTGGTGGCTATGTAGAAAATATATATTACTATTGATAGACTGGTATTTTATTTCAGTGAGCACAGCATTATTTAGCTTTCTCTTGAGGTGGTTTTCTGCCCATCACTTTTTTACCCGTTTCCCTCATACCCTGATGAATTTGCCCGTAAGTCAATTATGGCAATGAAACTGTCAGCCATTCTTGACTCTTGGGTCTAAACATGTTAGAGTGTTTTCAATCATGAGCCAGAGAATATATAGCAAAGAATATGAGGCTTGCCATATGGGCCCATTTTTATGGGTTTTTGCATCGCAAGGAAGAGCAAACTCTCGTGTTTTGAGGACCTATATACAATTGGGTGCAGGAGATTGATGTAATTAGTGAGAGTTTGATCAGTTCATCACAAATACCCAGCATATTTAGAGACACACATACTATTTGGGTTCCTCTTGCCATGAAAGTAAAGCGCCAGTGATGATGGAGTAAGCCAGTTGGTAAACATCAGCCAACAGGCTTGTGGTGGTATCTTATGTGAGGCACTTCCTATATTTTTTTTACTATCACTCCTTTATTTTGAGGTGTAGTGTCCACTGGCACTATATCTTTTTGTTTAATACACCCCGATAGATGATCGAACTCTGGGTTGTACTAGAGCAAGTGTGTGTCTTGGAACTGACTTTGTCATAGAGACTTTGTCATAAGAGACTAATAGAAAGCTTTGAATGGGATGATTGACATTGGGGTTTTATTTTTCTGATTTGGTTTCGAGTGGAGGGTGCTCTTCTGTCTTACTGTCCCTCTTTAGCTCCTTAGTTTGTGTACAGTGGTGCAAGAACCATTACAATAGAACCTGTAACAGCTGGAGCAATGACAGGCCTCGAAAAATCATTAAAATGTTACTAGACCTGAAGGTCGAGTAACCTGAATAATCTGCTCGACCTAACTGCAATGTACTTGACCCATAAACTGCTCTTATTATGTCATCCTAGGCAAGTATTTTATTTTGCAGAGACACCCTTTTCTTCATTATCACATATGAGAGCACCTTCCAATATGTGAGTTCAGCATTCCTGCTGTACAAAAAAGCATACTTGGTTTGATTTAGTAAACTAAATGTTTGCTCCATGCATAATGAGATTCTAGACTACACGTATAGGGTACACATGACCCCTTGCTTGCCTCTTGGTTCACGAATTGCCATGAGGGAAGGGGCAGAAATATTACTGTGAACCAATCACTTTTCAGCAAATTCTGGGAGCAGGCACCTCCTAACTAATCTAAGGCACACACTAATATATTTAAATCAAAACATTAACTGCAACAATATTCCCAATCCTCATTTTTGTGAACCAATCATTCTTCAGCAAATTCTGGGAGCAGGTAAACTCCCCAGTTTCTCACGTCTTCGCAGTAATCTATGCAACTATGTCATTGGTTTGTTACTTTGAACAGATCTTAGATTCAGACAGTTCTTCCCGTGGGTCATGTTTCCTGACATCTCCTCTCCTCCTGGTCAGAATCTCACTATCAGTTGTCTAACACATAACAAATTCCATTTCACTGGCTAATAGAAGTATTCTGGAAAATTACAGCATCTGCAGTGGAAAGAGAAAAATATATTGTACAAGTTTAAACACAAAATCGTGCCTCTAAGCCCCGACATGCAAAGCCGACATTTAATATGGCATCAGTAGTCAGGCAAACTTAAGTCAGTACAATAGGTTACTTCATATATGTGCTTATAATGCCTAAATACAATTACCTACTACACATTTTGAGTTTATTATACATGTGTTATTCCGCATTAAAATTAACACTTTCAGTTAAATGCGTTTATATTGCAAATATGAAGAAATTTGCTTTATTAGTTCTTTGAGATTGTCTCTGAAGGTTCAATTGTCCCCCAGAGAGGGGGGACTGGAGCAATGTAATTTAGTGCCCCACCCCTTTATGTGCAATTTATATATTCAATGTGTGTTCAACAGTATTAATCATTGTGCCTTATATTAACCAGGTGTAGTAGCTGGCTCTATTTACCTTAATGTGAAGCCATCAGTATATCTAGCCGAATTGTAACAAATATATTCACATTAAATAGAAAATGTATGTCTTCTCTAAATATAAGCAATCTAATTACCATGCTAAGGGTATTCATTAAGAAGCCATTTTGAATTTAACACTGGCCTAAAGTGTAAGCAGGCCCAAGTAACAATATTTTCATTTTATTAAATGCTTTGCCAGTGTCTTGTTTTTCTCTCCATCGCGCTTGTTAAGTTTGAATAGGCTTACTGTTTATTGTACTAGACTGATACATATCTGAAACTTAATCAGAAGTTGGCCTTGGAAATGGAGACTGAGACAGTGGGAGAGATCTATCTGTACCAGGTAGACCAGACTTATGTTATATCCAAGGCTGTGCAGCTGTGCACCTCATGTGTTAAGAATAGGGGTGGGCGAGGAATTCTGCCCTGCCGGTGAAGTTTGAGGAGTTTTACACACTTCACGCTACAAGTGGATTTTCGCAAAACTTTGGGAAGAGACGCAGAGCGGAGTTTTTTTTCTCTGGAGCGGCTCGCCAACATTAAGCTAACTAAGAGCTTGTGAGAAAAAAATGATGCGCTACACATTCCACCTGGCGAGATTCCTCTATGTGGGTGGTCGTGGCATGTCCCGACCGCTCGCATTGAGGAAGCTACCATTTGAGTAGAATGTCTATTCGAGCAGCAGTAAGCAGCAACATCCTCTGGTACGACGTGTAGTGTCGTTCAAGCCGATTTCACAGCGTAGGGCAAACTCCTGGCGCTAAAAAATCAGTGCGAGTAGCGAGATTTAACAGACTCAGCCACTGGCAGAACTCCGCAGAGCGCGGCAGTTTTTCGAGCACTTTGCAGAGTTCCACGGAGTAGAACTCCGCAAACACAGCCTAGGCAAGAGTTGGGAAACTAGGAGTCTACCTGCTCCCAGAGAACACGATTCCTGATTGGTTCATTTGGTGGGAATTAATATGGAGAGTCTTCTAGAAGTTTCTTTCATGCTCGAATTATGTGCTACTCATAATAGTTTAGCAGACCTTAGCCTGGCTTTGTAGAGGAGAAGATGTCTTCTCAGCTCTGCTAGTTTCCCCTGCTGGGCTTTATGCTTGAGCACTCATACTTTTTACCCTTGAGCCTTAAACTTGGTTCATCTGTTGCTGACACATTCCTCGTGGAATTTCTCCTTGTCAAATTCTATGCTTTATTTAGAATAGGAAAGTTGTTTGGTGGAACCTGTTTGGTTGATATTTTGCTTGAAATATATAATTCTATTTTGCATCTTTTTCCTTACAATATAAACATTCATATTGCATGATCATTATAATATGTATGCCCTTTCAATATATTTTCTTCAATTTTGCTGATTGATTTAACATGTAATCTGAACTAATGGAACAGAAAGGTAGTAGTGTTCCCAATCTGGGAATGGACCGCACATCAAACAATTGTCACAACAATCAAGTAAAGGCATATATTATAATACATAACTCTAGGTATCAAGGGGTGCTTGATGAGCCAAAAGCACTTACTACCTTAAAGTGCCGTAAGCAAAGTGAGATCACAAAATGCCGGAAAATTATCTAGAAAAATTGGCTTGGACAGCACTCCCATATATAAAAAGCTAGGTCATTCACACTACATATATTACACAGACCAGTAGCAGTATGATAGCTATTATATCCAAAGTTCTTGTGCAACTTGCAGGATATCCAAAAAAAGTTCAAGGATGATGAAATGATGATCCAACAAAATTCTGGGTATATTTGATGATTTTAATGTTAACAGCCAACACGTGTTTCGTCTGTACAAGGTAAGTACAACGACTTTTTCAAGGCAATGTGCAGGAACGGAGTATATGAAAAGTAAACTAGTATCCAATAAGTGTTACTAATGATTTAAAGATCCATAAAAGCGTATCCAATAAGTAAGTCTTCCGTTTGGGCAAGTTGTGCCAATAATAGATCCGTTAGGCTTGTAATGTAACCAAATCGTAATTTGTAAAAGCTGAAGAGCAAGACAAGTCCATTTAGATGCACACAGCTTGCTCAAAAACCCCCTGAAGCCAAAATAGAGCTCAACGGGTGTTCACGTAATGTAGGGCAGGCACAACACAAGGTGACATAGTCAAGTCTCCAAGCTACTGCCGCGAGAAAGGATGCCGCGCCTGATAACGCTAACAAAAAATTTGCTAATAAAACCCTTAAGGTTTGAACACGATCCTCTCTGGCGTTTCGGTCGAACCACATGGTTTTCACTGTACTGCAATATGTTGCTGATGTTAGCTACCTACTTACACTTCAAGCCGACAATCAAAGTTCCATATAACGAATGCGGTGTCTTCTTAGGTGACTTCACCAAGAGATTAAGAATCAAAGATTCCCCCTCAATCAGCAGCTACACCTTTCTTTTGCAGTTGCTTCAAACAGTATACTTTATGCAAACATGCTTACAAATTCACTGTAGTGTACACAAAGTCCTACAAAGAAATACAGGTCACTATAGTTCTTCAATGCCTCTGTAGATTTTATTTTGCCCACTAATTCTTTCTTTGGGTAAACTCCATCAGTGAAGACAGTATGCTCCAGATAAGTCATTTCTTCACTATCTAATTTAAAATGTTATTTGTTCATTGTCACATCGTCATTTTAATGAGCTCTCAATACAGAAGCAACCTACTCATGTTGTTTTTGTGTCTTTTCAAAAATATATTATCTTTGAGCATGTGTTCAACTAGAATGTCTTCCCATATGTGTGACACTGCGCTTTGGTAATATAAAACATAGCTAAAGGTAAATTAAAAGACTCCTTTTGGAGTGGAAAATTATGTTAAATGACCAATATTAAGTGTAATGCAAGCTTGTAACATGTTTTTCCCAAAACCAAAGTAGAGAACAGTTCAACATTGCTTAATGCTGACAAAATGTCGGCTACATTCAGAAACTAATCAGATATTTTGAGGTAAGGATCTTCAATCTAAACATCTGGCTATATGTGATCTGTCTTTTCCAAAATTGCAATTTGGATCACCAAGTTTGATGACAGAATTGGTTACATTCTGTCCTCAAGACCGAACTTGTTTAACTCTTTCTTGTTACCTTTTTTCTCTGTGTAATAGGAACCTAACTTTGTTTACTGCAAGTTATGGCCCAGTTTTCATAATCTGTTAATGGTGGCATTCTTTTTTATTCTCCAGGCTTCTCTGTAAAAACGTTTGGATATTCTTGGCATATATACACACTATTGTTCTCCTGCCCTTGACAGCACATACAGTTCCTCACTAGTGGGTGTCACCTCAAGAATTTGGACTCTTAGGAATAACCACAGGAAACAGGTTAGTAGAAGAAAGTGTCCTCACCATCAGGGAGGGGTGACAATATCTCTCTGGTAGTAAAAGTCCTTACAGCATGTCACTTTACATAACATTCCGAAACATATAAAGCCAAGAAGTTAAGAGTAGAAAGGGGCAAAAAAGGGTGCAAAATAAATAAAGATTGCTGAAAAGCTTAGTGGATGTTCATTCTCACATTGAACATACCCAAAGTGCACACATCCAATGTTGGAAGTGTTGGTCATCATGAGTGATGGCATTCTGTCTATTTAGCTTTTCACACAGGGAGGGGTAAGCACTGAGAGGAAAACGAGTCTGTCATAAGTCTCACCACTACTCCCCCATGAACTACTGCTGGTTAGAAGATGTTTGTAGTCTAACCCGACGGCACACGCCTGCTTAATTATGTTACCCTACATATACTAAGTGTCAGGTTCCTCCGTTCCGATGTCCCCGGGGCTGTGTTGATGCTCTAGGGGGGCCCACCTCTGGATGACCCCAAGTCCGGCGTGTGTGTGTACACGGACTTTTGGGGTGATCGAGCGGGGGAAGGAAAGGATGGGGACAGCAGGGAGGGAGATCTGAAAAGCAAAGAACACAAGACACCTATGAGACCCTGTTCCTGGTAAAAGGAAACACTTGCGTTATCTAACCAACAGCGTTTGCAAACCTAGATTGTCCCCTCACCTGTAAAGTAAAAGAAGGTACGTCACAGACATATATGGGAGAGCAAGAGGCAGTGACCAGTGGTCTCAGGCATTACATCTCTGCAGAACCTTCTGTTTACATGTACCCACTTGCGAAACCTTTTTATGTTCTAAGCCACCGGAGTTGTCACCACCCTGTCTGGACGAGGCTCTCTCGTATGTCTGAATGGAAATAGAAAAGAAACATTTATGAAGACTGGCGGTGGGGGCTTGTCTGATTGCCTGTCTTACTATGCCAGCAATATTCTCTATTCACCACCGTACTCCCCTCATTCGTTTCAGCACTCTTGAGGGCGTACGACTTTTGAGTTACACAAGACTAGGTACCCACAGGCTGCGCCTTGCCCCCATAGGATTCTAGTTCCTTCGGTTCTCTCACACGCCACAAACTGACTTGTTTGTTTGCATGCGTTTACTGTACGTGGACTTTGGCCAAGATTTTGTCACTGCTCCTCTGCATGAGACCCGCCGGTCTCTCCAACAGAGGGGCGATTCAAATGCAAATGTTCCGGGAGCTTTCCTTCAACGGATAAGGTTTACTGAGACTTCGTCTCTCGGTTTAGCTCGCGGCAGAGCCGAAAGAAGAAGTCGGCTAACAACACGCCTACCTCGGTAGTTATGACTCCGGGGACTCCGGCGTACCGCTTCCTACTCTCTCGCTCGTGCTGGCTCCGTTTCCCGTAACCGATACACCGTGCTTCCTGGTCGCTTCGGGATACAAGAATTATCGGCTCCAATGGATTCGACCTTTCCCCTCTTACGTTCTCGACGGGCGTGACGCGAGTCACGTGCTGCGTCTCTCGCAACGCCCGTCGGGATGTGTAGTCTGTCTGTGAAACGTACTCGGCCCTCAGTAAGTCCTGGCCGGCGGTGCGCTGTTCCGTGGGTCCTGACACTAAGTGACATTAATTGAAGAGTTTAACACGCTAAATGGTTAAATCTAATGCTAGTCAGTTATGTTTCTCCAGTAATAAAAAGCATTAATGGAGGGTTGCTCCTTCTGAAAGAATAAAGAACAGACAAGTTACAGTCACCAAGATAGTTTAGCAACCTAAACTAGTCAGGTGAATGGAATGTGTGATCCATATAAATTATATGTAGAGTATCAGGCAACCATGGGTCAGTAGTTTGAAACTGCATCTTTTTTGGATGGGGAGCCCGTGGAGGTCTTTCAGGTGCCAGGTGATGTGGATCCGTTTGAGTAGATTGATGATCAGTCTAGCTGCTGTGTTCTGGATCGTCTAGAGTCTTCTCATGAGTTTGCTGATTGTGCCTGCATAGAGTGCGTTGCCCTAGTTCAAGCAGCTGGTGATGAGGGCCTGCGTCACTGTTTTCTTAGTGCTGATGGGGAGCCATTTGAAGATTCTGCGGAGCATGCGGACAGTGTGGAAGCAGGCTGAGGAGACGGCATTGACCTGTCGTTTCATGGACAGTTTGCTGTCCAGTATGATCCCATGGTTGCAGGCGTGGTCATTTGGACTAGAGGTGGGTCCGATTTCTGATGGCTGCTAGGAGTCGCTCCAGTGAGAGGTGTGGCTGCTGAAAATCAACACTTCATATTGTCCGTTTTGAGCTTCAGGCAGATGTCCTTCATCCAGGCTGAGATGCAGTTGTGGAAGTTGGTCTTCGTCGTGGTGGGGTTCGCTGAGAGCGAGAGGATGAGCTGGGTGTAGGAGAAGATGTTGATGTTGTGGGTTCTGACGATGTCTGCTAGCGGCGTCGTGTGATGTTGAAGAGGGTTGGACTGAGGGATGAACCATGTGGGACACCGGAGATGATGCGCCCTGAGCTGTGAGGTGAGGGGAGGTAGACTGACTCTGGGTGCGACCCGTGAAGAAAGATGTAATCTATCTAAGAGTGGCATCTTTGATTCCGATTTGGTGCAGTCGATTGATGAGTGTGTGGTGGGAGACGGTGTCGAAGACTGCAGAGAGGTCGAGAAGAATCAGGGCGGCTTATTCTCCTCTGTCGAGTAGGGTGCTGATGGCAACTGTCGCGGTGATCAGGGCCGTCTCAGTGCTGTAATTGGCTCTGAATCCTGAATGAGAGGGGTCTATCAGGTTGTTTTTCTCCAGGTGTTCGCCGAGTTGGAGGTTGATGACCTACTTCAGGACTTTGGCGGGAAATGAGAATAGCGAGATGGGACGGTAGTTCTGGAGGTCGCTGGGGTCTGCAGAGGGTTTCTTGAGGAGGGGTTCAACCTTTGAGAGTTTCCAGGCTTCAGGAAAGGTGGCAATGGAGGCATTGAGGATTGTGGTGAGCTGGTGGCTAATATTATTGGTTCTGAGGCTGAAGAGTTGATGGGGGCATGGGTCGGTGGGTGCTCCTGAGTAGATGAAGTTCATTAAGGCAGCAGTGTTCGTGTGCTGAGTTGTTCTCGTGTGGTGAGCGGGTGGTCAGCGGCTGTCTTCGTGGGAATGGGGAGGCTGAGGAGGTCGGTGTGTTGGGGATAGAAGTTTCTGAATATAGTAGCTGTCTTGTTATGGAAGTGGCCTGCAAAAGCGTTCCAGATTTCCTGTGAGGAGGGGATCAAGTTTTCTGTGGCTGATGGGCAGGTGAACTCTGATGATGGTGAAGAACTCCTAGGTGTAGTTGGCGCTGGCCTTGATGCGGTGTTTCAGGGTCTCCTTTTTTGTGACATTGAGTTGGTAGTAGTAGTTGTTGAGGGCAGACTTGAAGTGTTGTTTCTTCTGGTGCGCCATCTTCTTTCTAGTCGTTTGCATCTGCGTTTCGCCGCGCTGAGTTCTGGGGTGTACCAGCTGGCTGGTTTGGCGAGTCTGCGCACTCTGGCCGGTTTGGTGGGGATGACTCGGTCGGTGGCGCTGGTGATACATGTGTTGACTTTCTCTAATGCCCGATTGAGGCTGATGGAATAGTCGAGCTTGGTGTTGCTGAGGGCATTTTTCCAATGGTGCAGTGTGACCTTGGTCCAGCCGCGGAAGGAGGTGCTAAGGTGGCTGTGGGTGGTCTGGCGATGGTGAAGTGGACAATGGAATAATCGGACCAGGTGAGTTCTGGGGTGGGGCTATATCTAACTCTGTTGCTGGATGTGAAGATTGAGTCCAGCATGTGTCCTTCTCTGTGCGTAGGGTCAGAGGCCAGCAGCGTGAGGCCGATGTTGTCCATTCGTTCTAAGAAGTCTATGGAGTTGATGTCTGTGGGGTTATCCATGTGGAAATTGAGATCTCCCAAGAAGATATAGTGTTCGGATTCAGTGGCAATAACACACATGTTGGCATGCCTCTTAAGAGGCACTTCAACATGGCACCTTGTTGCTTATGAACAAGATGAATTTCGACTGAAGCACTTTTTAATGGTGATGGCGCAGCCAGTTTTAACATTTCACTGGGCCATAGAGGTGGGCGAGCCCTTGACAGCTTGAACCAGATGCTCAGCTCTCACTCAGCTCTGGGTTCTCCAGGAGCCTCAAGCCCAACATGAACCAAGCCCAACTACCCCCTCTTAGAGTGGGGTCAGCATCAAAGGCTGAGAAAGTCAACCTTTTGTTAAAACAGACACATTGTCTTTTGGCATCTTTGACAAACAGACAATGCGTCTGTGTTTCTAATTTTTTTTACTGAATGTTGGTTTCCACAGGCTGTGAAAACCAGCATTGTGTTGAACTCTAAAAAAACATAAACACAAATGCATTATCTTTTGACATGTCTGACCAATATACAATGTGTCTGTGTTGGTGATTCATAGAGTTTTAACACAATGATGGTTTCCATCTTGGGAAAAAAATACACGAAACCCAAAGGCGCTCTCACAGCAAGTAGAATAAGTGGGGGGGGGGGGGGGAGGAGAGGAAGGTAAGGATGCAGCCTTTGCTAAGAAAGCACCACATGGGGACGAGGGGGGGGAGTTCCAATGAGATCCTGGAGTGGCACTTTTGTCAACATGAAGATGCTTCTAAATTAGAGGCGAGAGGCTGTGAGAGGGCAAGGGATGGAAGGAAGTGAAGGGGAGGCGAGGGAAAAAGATAGAGACTATGGGAAGGGATAAAACAGCAATGAATTATTAGGTTGGCTAATCTTATACCGGCACGAGCATAATGTACAGTGAGTTACAATAAAAAATGTTCATGGTTCCCATGCTGATTTTTTTTTTTTGTGGGCTCAGCTTTTACTTGGGCTCTTAGAGAAAAAACATATGTGAGAAGTTGGCCTGGTATATGCTGTCCACTAGTTATAGTGGGCACCATGCACCAGTCCAAACATCCCTTAATGATGATTAGGTTTAAGGCAACCTTTATTGAAAGCTATCCTAGTGGTAGCTATGGAGAGCAGCCTTCAGGCTAAGTCTTGAAGGAATGTAAAGCAGCTTGGTTTACCCGATTATAACATCTTGAATGACCAAATGAAAGGAGAACCACACAAGGTGTGTATATATATATATAAAATATATGTATTTTTATTACTAAACACTGTCTACTAACCTCTTTATGAGATTAGAGAGCAAGGCACACAATATTACAGTTCTAAAACGACAGTAAATATCACAATATATAATGGGCCCAAGGGGAGACGAAACCATATATTAGGAAAGTGGTATAAGAACCACGACTTGACTCGACACAGTGCCTAGAGCACGTAGAATCGCTGGGACCCCAAGGTACCACCCACGGTAGTGACACAGGGGACCCACAGGGGACGCGTGCAGTGTGAGAACACAGCCGCGAGCTCCGTACAATCCTATGGGAAAGTCGCGGTTGGAATTTTAGAGATTAAGGACACTTAGGAGAGGACTTGGAGCAAACCCTTTTAGTCTTAGAAGGTTCTAAGGCCAGCACCCACGTGAGCACCGGAGTACTCGTGTTACATAACCCAGGAAAGCCGGGCGCATAGGTGTCAAATGGTGTCGGGAATCTTCGCTGTCTTCAATGGAGAGTTGCTGCAAAGTGCTGCTGCCGTGGAAAGGAAAGGTGTCCGGTGTGATCCAAGCCTGGATCGAAGATGAGACGAACCTGAAAGGGGACAGAGTCTGGGTCACTTGCCAGTGACCAGGGGCACGATAGACAAATGCCCGCCGATGTCGGGTGTTTCAGATGCGATGAGGTGAAACTTGACTTCACTGCCACGGGGACTAAGAGGCGTCAATGACAAACACAGTCTGCAGGTGAGCTGTCCCACAAAGGATGTTGTGTGCTGGGGGGGTCAGTGTCCGGATAGGAGACCAACAAGCCTTGGCAAAGGCAACCCATGCGGGAGAGTAAAACTGCTTCGGTGTGGACCAGCAAGGTCCTGTGGACTCCCCAAGTGATGGAGAGTCAGGGCACATCTGGTGCAACCAGGTAAGCCCATTTAAAGTCAAAGTACCCTTCTCAGGGACCCACAAGTCGACGGACAAGGGATCGCGAAGGGACCTCAAGAGGAATCACTAAATACCAGCCCACGGGTCACTCGAGGAGTGTAGGCCAGTAATCTTCGGTGGCATCACTGCTCGGGGTCTGGACTACAAGTAGCCCAAAGCACAGCCTCAGGGATCGCCAAGAATCATATGCTGCTGCAAATGTGCAAGGTGTCCAGAGGTTCGGGTTGCACGGTCCCCACGAGGGCTTTGTATCTCAGGATTGCTGAGAGCACGGATCAGCCTCGGAGAAGCTAGGAAACCTACCTCCTGTGTTGCAAAGTCTTCGGAGTCCTTCAGGAGCTGCGTAGTTGCAAACCGGACAGATGCGTCTTTTTGGTGCCTGCCTTACAGGGGAGTAACTCCTTTACTCCAAGGGAGATTGTTCGGTCATCCAACGTCGTGTAGATAGTAGAAGTTCTGGGATTCTGTAGCAGAGTTTCGTCCACGTAAATCTAAAGTCCTGTAGTCAGGGGTTCCAACTTTATACCCAAGGAAGGGGTGGGACAAACTCTGGGACCCACCTATGGGAGGGTAGGGACAAAGGGGTGGCTACACCCATGTCCTTTGTCCAGTTTTGCGCCAGAGCAGGGGCTGGTAGCCCCTGCAACCGGTTTGAGCTGGACTATACACCGGGACACCAAATGTGCCCCCAGTGCAGACATCAAAGCACTCTTGGAGAGCACCCACCCAGCCCCAATATACTAAAGCCTGTCTGGGAGGTGGTCACACCTCCCTGTGACAGAAAACCTATTGTCCAGCCTCCCCTGCCAGAGTTTTGTCCAGCAGCAGGAGGGTAGACTTGTGTCTGTGACTGGCAGTATCCATTTTGTGATGCCAGGGTTCTGTGAAGCTGGTGCCGGGTGTACCGGTGAAGTCATGTTTCTCCCTCTAGTAGGGTGGAATTATACCTCCCACACCAGTTACTGGTATGGAGGTATGATTCCAGTTTAACACCAAACACCATGCAGCCATTCCAAAGTTAGTATTTACCGCGAGGTTATAATACACTTAAGAGGGTATGTTTTGGCTGCATCACAAACAACCTCGGAATAAAGGTTCTGAAGGCTGCAGAGGGGCTCTGCTCATGCATGGGTACCCTCTCACATAAAACCCAGCACCTTGCCTTCAGGACAGACAAGGCCTGCCATAGGGGTGACTGATAGGTTTACATGTGCAGTGACATGGATAGATATAGGGAACCTATATCTAAGTAAGGGGTGCATACACCACCTTACACAGGCTGCTGTAGCAGACCTGTGGTGTAATTTTAAATGGTCTCCCAGGGGTGGCATAAATACATGCTGCAGCCTATGCCCTAGGTACATAGTATATCATATACTAGGGACTTATAAGGGTACCCCAGAATCCAATCTGTGGTGTACCTAAAGTACATGCAATCAATTTAGAGAGGAAGCAGCTAGGCTGGTGCCCTGGATAGCACGGTCCCAGCCAGCCTCAAGTCGAAAAACGGTGAAACATCAGCAAAAAGTGGGGGCAACCATAAGAAGCAGATCCTACACAACGCCCCTCCCCAAACGTAAGGACATTAAACTAACCTTGACCAGTTGAGTCTTCGTGTTCTAAGTGCAAATATCCGGAGAGTCCATCTGCATTGGCATGGTTACTCTCAGGTCTATGTTCCACTGTATAGTCCATCCACTGTAGGGTAATGGACCACCTTAAAAGTTTGGGGTTTTCACCCTTCATCTGTTGTAGCCATAAGAGGGGCTGATGGTCTGTCTAAACAATGAAGTTGTCACGAATATCCAAGCTCCTCAGGATCAGGGTGATGCTCAGAGGGGTCCACCTCCTGATTTCCCCACACTCTGACTAGACAAACAATTACAGAGCATAGAGGTAATCAAGCGAGGGATAGGGTAGGGTAGGAACAGCAAGGGAAGGGATACCTGAAACGAGAGAAACAAAAGGTTAACCATATATCTCCCTGTCTACTCCCATTCAATTCTCGCTAGGCCAATTCCGTACCAAAAGGAGTTTTTCCTTCTCTGGGGGTGACACCTTCTCTCAGTCGTGCTTCTGGTAAGATGCGTCTCTCACCACTGGGAAGCCGTGACACCTAAAAGCCAAGACATACATTAGCAACTTGTTCCTCCCACGTTCCTAGTTTCGACAGACTCCCATTCCTCCACATACGTACCACATTCCTAACCCCTACAACTCATAGAAGAACTTGGCCAACTCCAGGAACCAGAAAAGGAAAACGGTGGGGAACGAAATGCAAAGTCAGAGTAGGCAGCTGGAATGCGGAAACGGATAGTACATTCCAAGAGCAATCCTCCTCCTGACTGTCTCAAAGCAGCAGAGCCCCTGACCGCAACAGCAAAAAATGGCCTCTTAGATCGATAGTCGTGGGCGCCAAGAGTTCGCTCATAAACAAACAAAGGAAAGTCTTTCCTCTTGACCTCCTCACCGGACGTCAAGAGGCTTACCGGTCTTTCCCCGGAATCCAACTGTTCCAGGAACCACCCGGTTATCTCTCCCCACGGAGAACAGGCCCCCTGGTGATTCTCCTCGACCAGGCGGGTTACTGCCGCGGGCTTGGACGGAGTCCTCCGCACACGTAGGGAAACAATGGAGACCGTAGCTGCCGCCAACGGACCGCAGCTAGGGCTCGGAAATGTCGCGTCTCGCTCGGCAGAGCAGGAGCATCAAATGGCTCAGAAGTGAGCCCGTAGTCGACGGGTTCGTCAATCTTCACATCCTCAATGAGAATGCCACAATCCCACAGGAGCACCCAGGCAAGAATCCAGCGCCACGGCAACGGACGGTTCAGAATCACGTACGACGCTCTCAACGCCGTACGCGAGTATATGCCCGTAGCTCCTCCCAGAAAGATGTGAGGGGTCCGGTGGGAAATGTAGTTCACCGCGCTAGCCGCTATGGTAGGCGCGGCTCGTCAATGCCTGACAGAAGTGAGTGCCAAACAAGTATGTCCTCAGCTTCTTCAGAGCCCAAACCACAGCAAAGGCCTCCCTCTCAATAGCTGACCAATGTTTCTCTCTGGGGGTCAGCCTTCTGCTAATAAAAGTTACTGGCTGATCCTGACCCTCATCATTCAATTGTGATAACACAGCCCCTACCCCCAACTCAGATGCATCTGTTTGAACAATGAATTGTTTGGAGTTTTGCCACGTTTACCACGTTTGCCGGAGTGAGAAGCGAGGAGCGAGCGAGGGAGAGCAGGCTGAGTGCTTCAAAATCCCGCCGCCACTGCTGGGGGCCGCGGGAAGCCAGAGAGCCACAGACGGGACTGGCTCAGTCTCCCACTTGGCCCCCCACCTGGCCCTCCCTCACCAAAATCTGAACAAGAAACCCTGCACTGAGGCGCTGAGGTGCTGCCTGGCGCTGAGGTGCTGTCTGGCTGCCTGGCTGCCCGGCGCGGCAGGAGTGGGAGCCGCAAATCCCCGTGTAACGCAGCAGGAGCCGCAGATTATTGCCAAGCACGCCCGAAGCCGCGGGGGCATTTTACAACGCTGCAGGAGCCGCGAGGCGTTCGCCTGGTGCGGCAGGGGCCATGAGTCACTTTCCTGCGCGGTGTGGCAAAAAAAGTTTGCTCAACGCGGCAGGAGCTGTGGAAGATTTGCAGAGGTCGAGGCAGAGGTTGAGAGGCATTTTTTTTTTTATCGCAGCAGGAGCATAAATCTTTCAGAGAACAGAGGTGAGCTGTGGGAGAGAACATGGGGAAGACTGTGTGGGCTGGATTAGGTTTGTAACAAACCCCCAGCCATCCCCAGCCGCAGCAATTGAGTAGACCTCCAGCATATCTCCAGCATTCCCCAGCATTTTCTTCATCTAGCGTTCCGGAAGGCTCTGAAGACATGGCTTTTCCCCATCCCCTCTATTTAATCCCGACAACTGATCCGGTTCTCGTTTTTTTGGATTCTGACTGCTGCGCTGGGACGCCTCGTTGCTGTGGCAGCTATGCGCTTTACAAATCCAAAATAATAATAATAATAGCCCCATACTGCCTGGGTTTCACCAGAAGTATCCCCCAGAATTGATAATTACACGGGAAAGTTATTATTTAATCCACCAGCAACTTTACCAATCCCACGTGCTTATAGTAATTTTGAACAATTGGAACAATCAACAACAAGCTACAAGTAAGCCCCAGCTTAACATAGCACAGCGGCTCTGGCAGTAAGAGTGACAGAAGCCAGAGCTAGCGTTAGTGCGGATCAAGGGTCAATTAAGGATCAATAGAGATAGCAGCAACAGCAACTGCTACAACAGCGCCAATACAGAGGGAAGCACCGGGTAGTGAGCGCGGCAGCCATTAGTCGCTGACGATAAGTGAGGCCTGGTGACGCGGCGGAAGCAGTCCAACTAGGTTGGACTTAGCTAGCAGCTCACCAGTGTGCCCTGCTCTGGTGCACCCACGGGGAAACAAGTTAATCAATCCAATACTGCAATAAGGAGCATGAGGTCTGGGAGAGTGTGTCAG
Source organism: Triturus cristatus (assembly GCF_964204655.1). Lineage (NCBI taxonomy): Eukaryota > Metazoa > Chordata > Amphibia > Caudata > Salamandridae > Triturus > Triturus cristatus. The sequence continues at coordinate 1,078,031,823 of NC_140589.1, read as the reverse complement.
GCGACTATAGGCAAAAATAAAAACAAAAATAAAAATCTTATAGAACAAGGGCCAGTAACAAGCCAAAAAAAAGAAAGACCCCCAGACGGAGAGAGAGGCTAGTCTCAGCGCCGATGCCGGAAATAACATTACTCAGTCCTGGTAACAACACTGGGATACAGAAATTCTTCTTTTTAAATGACCCAATGGCTGCCATTTACGCACCAACCTTAGAGACAGTCCAGTTGCCAAGCCCAATAGCACCAGACACAAGGGCTAATAAAGGACACATTAATCTGGGAAGGACTGACCAACAGGAAAAATGTGCATTTATAACCATTAAAACAAGCTCTTCTCTTATACAGCAACAGTCCAATATCATTAACGCGGTAAAAGAAATCTCAGCTCTACAGAAATCAAGTATAGAAACTCCAGCAAGTAGGCTGACAACTGTAACAGCCCAGGTACATCAGATCTACCCCTAAAAAAAAGTAATTGGAAGAGGCGAAAACGAGGACAATAAAAATGAGTACTTGGAAGGAAAAACAAACAAGTCAGTTGAACAGGTAGTACTTTTGAACGATGCCTGGTCAAGCTCATTTTCATTATCCAATGATGCCAATCTGTTACAAATATTGGAAATCAATACACAAACGCAGAAAACCCCGAACGAAGCAATTCAAGGGAATGCTTCAGCACTGGCTATTGGGATGGGAGCACCAGGAGGATCAGTAATGGTGGAATCTACCCCATCAAATCCGACTCATAGAATCGACCAACAGGCGAACACACAGGAGGAAGGAAGTTTTCCACCAAAATTAAATAAATTAAACTTGTCATCTCCAATAACAATTTTATCTGTAAGTGGGATTGATCATGGGCCTACGGCATCAGGAAATTCCCTCGAAGAGCTGCAGACTGCACCATGGAGTAACACTCTGATAAGCACATTGGAACAAGCTATCAGGGTACTGAGTTTTCAATCAGACAAAATGGAAGTCCAGATAGACCTTATAAACTCAATTGCCGGTCATATTGCAGGTATAAATACCAAGCTGGACTCAATTAATACCCTTCTAACGCGCAAGGGAAACCTGGAACCACAAACAAGCAATCCTCAACTGCAGTTCAATTGCGGCTGTGGGAATATAATAGACAAATTGGTAAATCTACCCGAAATACTAAGGGATATCTTAGGGGCAGTTCAATTAATAACAAAGTCCAAAGAAACAAGGGAAACTCAAAAGGACGCAGAGAAAAAGGTAGCATCCAAAGACAAAAATACAATCAAAAGGACATGCGTTTTTGATAAGGGAGAAGCAGAACAAGTGGAAATAGAGGATTTATGCCCTGAAACAAGGGACCATCAAACCGAAGTTACACAGAGCACTATTGAAACCTCAAAAATTGCAAACCCCACAAAAAGGCAAAGAAAACGAGTCAGAAAGGGTAGGGTTAAACATAACATTCAATCAGTCACAAAATCAGAAAAAATCTTTTCAATTTTCACAAACCAAAATATACAAAGGAAAGAAAATAAATTAATGGAGGACTCAATAATGGGCCTAGATCAATCAAAACGGTTATTAACATATATAGAAGCAGGAAAATTAGAGCAAGATTTAAAGGAAGTAAACATGTCGGCTACACCACAGGAAAAAGTCAGCAAAAAACAATGGGGACAAGAAATACACATTGACGATGAAATCCCTAACACCCAAAAGGTCCAGGTAGAAAAAGATGAAAGTTTGCCTTGAAAATAACTCAAGGGAGAATACATCAAAATTGACATTTGTGCCTGAATACTCCACAAAAGGAAGGCAAGATGTATTAAATCGAGGGAATCTGTTAAGGCTGTTTAAAGAAATTTCAGAATTAAAAGGAATATTTTCACAAGATCGGTTAGCCATAGAATTTAACCCTATTTCCAATACTCCAGACATTGAAGAGACCGTGACTACCTGGTCCTCAAAGGAACTAGTGGACAGGATATATGCAACAAGATCAACATTCGAATTCTGGGGGATCACGCTGAGGCCCCATGTCAGTCCACAAAGACGAAAGACCGGGTTATGAGGTAGGTAGGCTTTTATTGGCCCTGTACAAAGGAAGTACACCGGGGTGGTTGTCCTCTTCTGGTACGGGTTATCTTCTTGCTGCCGTCGCTTCTCTATTGGGTTCTTGGGCCTTCTTCTGTCTGCTCGGGTCTCTTTGTGGGGCTGGTTTCACTGGACGTCCCCTCGGAAACAGAAAAGGACAGGCGGTTAGTTATCCCGCTTCAATGGGTTTTCTGGCTCTACACTACCTGACTCCCTACAGGGTTTTCTTTCCCCGGGTTGCCCTGCGGTTCGTGTGCACTCTGGGTTCAGAGGGTTCCCCCCACCCGATTCACATCCCTGGGCCCTTTCTTCAGGGAACTCCCAATGGAGATGAGAGGGACACCCCCTTTTGTTCTGTGGTGTTCTTTCGTATGTGGTATCTTCTTGGCTATGTACATGAGGACTCAGACCCCTCTTTACCTTCCCGGTTGCCTTAGCCCACCCCGTCTAGAAACCCGAGAAGCCCGACTCCCTCTGCCACCACCTGAACAAGGAACGCCCTGAAACCGGAGCCCGCTGACAGGGTCCCGGTCGCCTCGTCCAGAGCGCCTTCCTCGGGGTCCGCCTGTGTCCTGGCTATTGTCTCTTCGTCGCCTCCTCGAGCCGCCGCCCAGCTGGACTCCTCCATAGTCGTCACCGTTGCCTTGCTTCCGCGCTCTCCGTTTCGTCCGTCTTCCTCGAGTTCCTCGCCTTCTTCGCGTTCTCTCGACGATGCCTCTGCTTCCGGGTTTACGTCTGCTTCTGGGCTCCGCCCCCCTTCCGTTGTCAGCGTCAGCACCAGTCGAGATGTTGAAGTCCCCCCGGGGCACTCTTGTGGGTTTACCCCAGCTGGCTCGTCACAGCGCCTCTCCACCCGGCATGGCCGATCGGGCCATGAAGAAGTCTGGCAGCGAGAGAGGTAGTCCACGTTAGCCTGCTGAGTGCCTGGACGATGTGATGTCTGGAAGGAAAAAGGTTGTAGAGCTAAGAACCACCGAAGAACACGGGGGTTAGTGTCTTTATTTCTCGCCAGCCACACCAGAGGGGCATGATCGGTTAGCAGGGTAAAAGAACGACCCAGGAGGTAGTATTGCAGGGCCTGGACCGCCCACCGGATCGCCAAACACTCCTTCTCAACTGTGGAGTAGTGGACTTCTCGGGGCAGCAGTTTGCGGCTGAGGTAGACCACAGGGTGTGAGTCCCCGGAGGTCGCCACCTGCGAAAGGACCGCTCCTAAACCCCTGTCCGATGCATCAGTTTGAAGTGTGAAAGGGTGCGCAAAGTCCAGGCAAATCAGAAGGGGGTCGTTGCATAGGCGGGACTTAAGGGTATTGAAGCTGTGAGTTTGTTCTGGGGTCCAAGTTCGGATCGTGTTTGGTTGTGATTTTTTTAACATGTCTGTGAGTGGGGCGGCCTCTTCAGAAAACCTGGGTATAAAGCGTCGGTAATAACCCACCCACAAGTCCCAAGAATGCCCTGATACCCCGTTTGGTGGTTGGTTTGGCTAGTGCTTAGATAGCGTTCACTTTATCCACCTGTGGTCTGAGGTGTCCGTTTTGTATGTGGTAGCCCAGAAATTTGATGTTGTCTGTTGCTAGCATACACTTGTCTGGGTTGGCAGTGAGTCCGGCTTCTCGAAGACTGAGTAGGACAGCCCCTAGATGTGCTACATGTCTCTCCCAGGAGGTGCTAAAGACGACTATGTCATCTAAATAGGCCGCCGCATACTCATGGTGGGGTTTTAGCACAACGTCCGTAAGGCGCTGAAAGGTAGCTGGAGCCCCATGCAACCCAAAGGGAAGGACCCTAAAGTGGTATAGGCCTGAGGGGGTGGCAAAGGCCGTCTTTTCTTGTGCGTTTGGGGTGAGAGCTATCTGCCAATAACCTTTTGTCAGGTCAAGCGTCGTCATGTAGCGGGCTGTGCCTAAGCGGTCCAGCATCTCATCAACACGGGGCATAGGATAGGAATCGAAGCGTGACACGGCGTTTAGGCGTCTATAGTCAACGCAGAAGCGCACAGTGCCGTTCGGTTTTGGTACCAGAACAATGGGTGAGCACCAGGGACTACAAGACGGTTGAATAATGCCGGCGGAGAGCATGTCTTTCACTTCGTTTTCCACGACCTGTCGTCTGGTCTCTGGAATGCGATAAGGTCGTTGTCTAATTGGTTTCGCCCCGTCGGTTTGGATATCGTGCTGTACAAGGGTGGTTCTCCCGGGGTTAGTGGAAAACACGTCCTGATAGTTCCTAAGGAGGCCCAGGAGGGTATGGTTCTGTTCAGGGTTTAGTTGGGAACCTTTGGGTATGGATTCCGGGATGGTATTGCTGCCTACGGAGGGAAAGGATATATCGAGGGGTTTGCTGTCAGTGATGAGTAGGGTTGTGGGTGGTTTGTTTGGGTTGCCTGTGTCGTCTACCCATACTTTTAGTAGGTTGACATGATATATCTGTCCCTTCGTGCCGGTGTGTGGTACGGCTATCCTGTAGGTGACGGGCGTGACTTGGGCGAGAACCACGTACGGTCCTTGCCAGCGAGCTAGGAGCTTGTTGTCGGAGGAGGGCAGAAGGAGCAGCACTTTGTCACCCACAGTGAAGTGCCTGAGGGTGGTGTGTCGGTCGTATACTTTTTTTGTTTTTGTTGAGCTGCATCAAGGTTGTCCCTAACCTGGTTCCAGAGGGTCGATAATCGGGTTTTCAACTGAGTGGTGTAGGTGAGGAGTGGTTTTCCCCCGTCCTCCTCCTCCTCCTCCTCCTCCCACCGTTCGGACGCCATGTCCACCAGCATCCTAGGCTTTCTACCGAACACCAGTTCAAAGGGGCTGAACCCGGTAGACGACTGTGTGTGTGTTCGAATGGCAAAAAGGGTTAAGGGCAACTGTCGGTCCCAATCCCTCCCGGTCTCAGACACGGTTTTTCTCAGGATGAGTTTCACCGTTTGGTTATACCTTTCGACGAGTCCGTCCGTTTGGGGGTGATAGACGGATGTGCGGATTTGACGAACCCCTAGCAAAGAACAAATCTGGGCCATTAAACGGGATATGAAGGGTGTTCCCTGGTCGGTGAGGAGTTCCTTGGGAAACCCGACCCGGCTAAAGAACGTGATCATCGCTTGGGCTACACTACTTGTGGTCATGCTCGTGAGGGGGACGGCCTCGGGGTAGCGAGTTGCATAGTCAACCAACACGAGGATATACCGATAGCCCTGTGACGAAATGAGCAAGGGTCCTACTAGGTCCATTCCTACCCGGGAAAAGGGTATGTCTATAATAGGAAGGGGTTGTAGGGGAGCTTTGGGAACGTGCGGGGGATTGGTCACCTGACATGTGGGACAGACAGTACAATACCTCCGAATATCGGAGAAGACCCCAGGCCAGTAAAACCACCGTAAGAGGTATTCCTTGCTTTTTTCCCTCCCGTAATGACCCCCACCAGCTTGATTATGGGCCAAATAGAGCACCTGATCTCGGAACGACAAAGGGACAAGGAGTTGTCTTACTACTTCTCCGGACTTAGTTATTTTTCTGTACAACAGTCCTTTCGTGATAATAAAACAAGGGCCTACCTGGCTATCTTCGTCGGCCGCAGCTCGGGCCCAGGCTTGTCCCAAAGCCGGATCCTCTCTTTGTGCAGCCCTAAAGCTGGGTGGTGGTGTAGGTGTGTCGTCTGTACCTAGGGAGGAGGGAGAGGGAGTGTTAGACATGCCATTTAAAACCTTCAGCATTCCCTGTTTTCTTTTCTCGTTACGGGTCTTCTTTGTCTTACACACACCCGGTTGTATCTCGGCGTTGTACAGGGGGGCGTCCTGCAGCCATCCCCGCGAGTCTTTCTCATTAATGGCCATAGAGAGCAGGGAAGGGAATTTAACATAGTCAGTCCCGATTATCATGTCTTCCACCATTCGGGGAATGCCCCCTACCTTAATCCATTCCTTGGTTTCGCCGGTACCGAGAGACACCACCGCAACGGGGTAGCTTTTTTGATCACCGTGGACACATGTGATGGACACACTCTCCCCTTCCTGCCACTGGCGGGGTTGTATCCGCTCTTGGGAAATTACTGAATGTCTACACCCGGAATCTATTAGGACCTTGGTTGCTATGTCGTTTACCTTAAGGGTCAGGTTATATGCCTCTTTGCCTTCTCCCGCCCAGAGTATCCTCCCCCTTGTATATCCAACGTCCATGGGTTCAGCACTAACAGGCTTCTGTGGACAATTACGTGAGATATGGCCCCACTCGGCGCACTGGAAATATTGGGGCCCTTGTGTTCCCTCTTTAGTGGGTTGACGGGGCAAGAACTGGGAGTCGATGAGCGGACGAGGGATAGGTGCCAAGGGGGTTGGTGTGGCAGTCCTCCAACGGTGGATAAGGGTGGTGGGGAGCCGGGGTGTGAAGGGTCTTGCTTCTGGGTTTCGCTGATGCGCACATGCTAGTTCTATGGCATAGGGCACCGTAAGGTTCGGGTGTTGTCGGACCCACACTCGGGTGGGCATCGGGAGTCCTCCTACGAATTGTTCAAGTAGAACTTTATCCATTACCTCTTCCATGCTAGAGGAATGGGGTTGCAGCCACCTAGTCCCGAGGTCTTGGATACGATAATAGAAAGCCCGGGGATTGTCCTGGGCTTGCCATTTTTCCCTCCGGAAACGGGCACGATAGTGTTCCTGGTCACATCCGAGTCTCTCTAGGATTGTTTTCTTTATGGTTTCATAGGGGGTAGTCCCTCCTGGATTTGCTGTCTGATAGGCTGTCTGTAGTTCGCCAGACAGCAAGGGAGCGATGTACTGGCCCCACCGCTCCGTAGGCCACTGGGCCGTGCTTGCCACTCGCTTAAAGTTGGTAAAAAAGAAGTCCGGGTCCTCTCCTGCCCTGTACTTTTGTAACACCGAACTCGGCACGTTGGGATGTACTTTCGTACTCGCGATTGTCTCTGTCAGCTTCTGTATGGCTGTATCCTGGACCGCTTGGTTTTGTACCATGAGGCCGGCCTGTGCTTGGAGGGCCTCTTGTAGATGTTCTCTGTCCCGTTTTGCCTCTGTGGACTGTGCTTCTAGCACTAACTGCAGGTGGCGCTGTCCTTCCGCCAATTGCGTCAGCATGTCGTTTAAACCAATGGGTTGCGACATGGCGTTCGGGTATGGTGGATCCCACTTCTGACACCACTGTCACAGTCCACAAAGACGAAAGACAGGGTTATGAGGTAGGTAGGCTTTTATTGGCCCTGTACAAAGGAAGTACACCGGGGTGGTTGTCCTCTTCTGGTACGGGTTATCTCCTTGCTGCCGTCGCTTCTCTATTGGGTTCTTGGGCCTTCTTCTGTCTGCTCGGGTCTCTTCGTGGGGCTGGTTTCACTGGACGTCCCCTCGGAAACAGAAAAGGACAGGCGGTTAGTTATCCCGCTTCAATGGGTTTTCTGGCTCTACACTACCTGACTCCCTACAGGGTTTTCTTTCCCCGGGTTGCCCTGTGGTTCGTGTGCACTCTGGGTTCAGAGGGTTCCCCCCACCTGATTCACATCCCTGGGCCCTTTCTTCAGGGAACTCCCAATGGAGATGAGAGGGACACCCCCTTTTGTTCTGTGGTGTTCTTTCGTATGTGGTAACTTCTTGGCTATGTACATGAGGACTCAGACCCCTCTTTACCTTCCCGGTTGCCTTAGCCCACCCCGTCTAGAAACCCGAGAAGCCCGACTCCCTCTGCCACCACCCGAACAAGGAACGCCCTGTTTTCCCCACTACTCGCCTGAAACCGGAGCCCGCTGACAGGGTCCCGGTCGCCTCGTCCAGAGCGCCTTCCTCGGGGTCTGCCTGTGTCCTGACTCCCGTCTCTTCGTCGCCTCCTCGAGCCGCCGCCCAGCTGGACTCCTCCGTAGTAGTCACTGTTGCCTTGCTTCCGCGCTCTCCGTTTCGTCCGTCTTCCTCGAGTTCCTCGCCTTCTTCGCGTTCTCTCGACGATGCCTCTGCTTCCGGGTTTACGTCTGCTTCTGGGCTCCGCCCCCCTTCCGTTGTCAGCGTCAGCACCAGTCGAGATGTTGGAGTCCCCCCAGGGCACTCTTGTGGGTTTACCCCAGCTGGCTCGTCACACCCCAACAAATGCCCAAGGTACCCCCACCCCTTCCTAACAAATACTACGAAGCAAAAAATGGAATACACATCTGGGAAAAATAAAAAACATGCCTATGCGGCGACCGTTCTACCACGCCACCTAGGCGATGCAATGCAAAGGAGGTCAAGGCAATAGTGAGTCAATCAAACTTCGAACAACATACAGGGGATAGCATGGGTTGGTCCTGGGTGCCAAAAGTACTAAGTAACACGCGTACCGAACGAACAGTCAAGCTCAAATATGAATAACAAAATGTGGGGGAAGCTAGCTAGGGCTAACGGGCATGATTTAATAGAAGTCCCGAGGCATGACCATGTCCTTAGGGAAGAGAGCCAGGACATGATAAAGATCTGTTCATGGAATGTCCATGGATTTAAAAATATGGGGCATGACCATGAAACTCTGTCTTTCTTTGAACAACAAGACCTAATCCTTTCTCCAAGAAACATGGAACATGAACCCAGCATCAATAGGGGGTTATATAGAACATCACATCCTAGCAGAAAGATTCTCAATATTTGGCCACCCGAGAGGAGGCTTATCAACATACATATCACAAAAATATGGCTGGCAAACAAAAGAATTAAACGCTGGCGTAAACTGGTTGCAAGTTATAAAACTTACCGGAAAGCTTCACTCTAACAAATTAGATTGGCAACTAATACTAGTCAACGTATACGTTTATCCTGCAAAAAAAAAAAAGGAAAGATTCACTATACTAATGAATTTGATCAAGGCGCTGCAAAATCACACAAACTCTGCCCATTGATCATTTCAGGAGATTTTAATAGCAACTTAATAAACAAACAGAACAAAAGAAAGAGGCAGGAGGACTGGGGATTCCAATTAATAATGTGAGAGATAGAAAGCCATTGCTTGTCAATCTTGAATGGCAATACAACAGGAGATTTCCCAGCAGCCATAACATACTCAAGTGGAAAAAAACGATCTACAATAGATTTCACCATCACCAGCAGTAATCTTAATCCAAGAATTGTCTCATTCCAAGTCCACCCACGTATAGAAAGTGACCATTTCCCGCATATCACAAATATCAACATAACCCTTACCCAGGCCGAAAAAATAAATACGCTGGTACAACATGCAGAAAATTTTAACATACGGAAATTAAAATGGCGAGGATTAAATATGCCGACCATAATGGACACACTTAAGGAGTACATGAGTCAAATAGGACCCCCGACAGAAGAAAACCGACAAAAAAGTTGGGAAGATTTGTGCCTCGTCCTCATCCAAACATTTCCAGCCATTAACATAAGCAAAAAAAGAATAGACACCAGAAAGGAGCCATGGTTCAATCTCTCCTTACGAGAAGAAAAGAGAAAGATTGCAAGAGAGGTGCGAATTCAAGCCACGGCGGCAAAAACGGGTAAGAAAACAGACAAGAGCAAACTGAAGGAATTATGGAATAAATACAACAAGATGCTGAGGGAAGCAAAAACATCATATAAAGAAAAAATCTGGACAAAACTACTGTTGACAAGTAAATTGCCAAATAGTAGGGAATTCTGGAGCATCATAAATAAAAAGACAAAGGGTTTAAAATTACAACAAGAAGTAGGAATCGGCGAAAAGATTTGGATACAACACGTACAAAATTAATACAGCAGTACAAAGCACAATAAGTACGATATGGCTACAGTCGCCCCAGAATCACGGCAAGATCAAAGACCCATGGTAAAAGAGAAAACCAGAATGCCCCAGCTAGAATATAAAGATCTAGGACAAGCCGCAAGTTGCACCAATCTGATTGATATTAAGCAATTATGAGGAATAATAAAAAGATTAAAAACTGAGGGGGCGGCAGGATCGAATGGGCTCCCCAATGCACTATTTAAACATGCTCCGGATTTTTGGGCTGACTACCTTGTGCCGTTTTTTAATCAGATCCACAGACAGAACAACGTTCCCAAATCTTGGAAAGGGAACATCATTCATCCAATATTTAAACAGAGAGATCCTAATAAGCCTGAAAACTACAGATTAATATCATTGATCGATGTAGAGGCCAAATTATATGGATCATGCCTATTACTTCACTTGCAAGACTGGATGGATGAAATGAGCATAATCCCCATGTTTCAAACAGGTTTTAGACAAGGGATGGACACCCTAACAAACCTGGCCACTTTGGCACTTTTAATTGAAAAACCGGCAAAAAAGAAAACACGGTTGTTTGCATGTTTTGTCGACAGAAAGCAGCATTCGACAGAGTAAGTAGAAATCGTCTCTGGGAAAAACTAAGAGCCTGGGGGCTGCCGAGTAAATTATTGGACGCAATAATAGCCCTATTCAGTGAAACCTGGGCAAGAGTGAAATTAGGCAATGGACGTAGTACCACCGCCAGTATTTACATACAGCAAGGCCTAAAACAAGGCTGTGTCCTGGCCCCGAGTCTATTCAATGTATTTATGGCAGACATCATTAAACATATGCAAGCATCCGATTGCCGTCCGCCAAACCTGTCCAAAGAGCCAATACCATTCTTACAGTATGCAGACAATATTGTGGTGCTGAGCCAAACCCCTATGGGGCTACCAAGAGGGATCAATAACTTAGTAAACTATTTGGACCAAGATAAGTTGGAAATAAATAAAGAGAAAACAAAGATTGTACGTCTAGGGGACCCCAAAAAAACTCAGTTCAAATGGTTTGTAAAAGGGACAATAGTAGTAGAACAAGCGTCCTACAAATATCTAGGTTTAAAACTGGGGCGAGGCTCAACACATAAGGACCATAAAATGGACTTAAAAGCAAAAACGCAATTGTTAATTTTTGCATATAGATTACTATATAAAAAATTGGGTTGCCCGAACCATGCCCATCTTTAAAAAGTGATGGCAGCACAAATTCTTCCCACACTGTCGTATGCCCTAGTAGTCTGGTGCGGCAAAGAGGTTGAACTATTAAACGAACTCCAGACGAAGGTATATAAAGCAGTATTCAATCTACCAAAGTCCGCCTCCCCAGCTCAGGTTCGGCTGGAATTCGGCCTTCAGAATCAGAAATTCCGGAGCATGAGCGGCTTCGTGAAGCTATGCCATAAATTTCGTGCATCTGAGCAGGGGTCATTGAATAGTTTATGCTGGAATTAAATCAAAATCCAGATGGATCAAGACATCCCAAATTCATGGGGAGCACATCTGAGAAAATCATTGGCGGAACTGGATATACAAATGATATGGGACAGCTTGGTAGACCTGGCAGTATTTGGTAAATCGGTAAATAATATAGCAAAGAAGTAGTCTTTCTTAGAAGATAAAATAACAACATCGAAACGCCGGCATGGGTGGACTGTGATCAATTCTTACATAACAGCAAAGCCTCAGGCTTACTTAGTAACCCATTTCAGCGCCGAGTTAAAAAAGAGCTTTATTGAATACCGGTTGGGTATGCATGACTCGAAAGACCTACAGCCTTCCTGGAAAAGCAACCAGTCGCCTGTGCGGTTTTTGTAATGAAACATTAACTCACCTGCTGTGCGCTTGCCCTGTAGTCAAGGATTTAAGGAGGCTGCTTTTAAAACCTATTTTTAATGAATTGAATATTCGCACAGGCAGGCAAGCTGTGATACATTGGTTGGAAGGGACCTCCATAATCTTGGCTTGCCGGGGCGTAAAATATCTGGAAAAAGTAAGGAAACTTTTAAGGCAAGCCGATTTAGAGGAAACCAAAAAAGCATAAATAAGGTCAGCATGGGCTTAACTCAAGCATGGCACCACTTCACAAGCCCAGGTAATAAGCGGACTAAAAGCCTACCCAATCATGGGATAATTGGAATAACAGAAAAAAGGTAGTTGACCAAATTTTACTTAAAATTGCAGCATCTTTTATAGGCACATTTTAGCGTAACAGGACCTTGTTAATTCATTTTTGGACAATTTCGGTTACCTGAGTTCCTTGCAAAATAGGAATAATATGAACTTTTGAAAGTTTGTTTAAACTGTTAGTAACATCTTATGTGCATTATTAATGGGGTTTGGATTTTAAAAATTGCACAGCTTGCTTAGGTCGAAATATTTTAAATTGTAACGATTTTAAGTAATCATATACAATAAACTATTGACTATGACTACGAATTTTTTGGAGTAGTTTGGACTTTGCAGAATGGGAGCAGTGCACATGGCCTGCTTCAGGTCATCAAATGCCTTTTGACAGCTGACTGTCCACTGAACTTTCTTTGGCATTTTCTTGGACGTTAAGTCATTCAAAGGGGTCACTATGGATCCATAACCTGTGACAAATCTTCGATAGTACCCAGTCAGGCCCAAGAAAGCTCTGACCTCAGTCTGGGTGGTTGGAGCAACCCAGTCCATGATGGTCTGGATTTTGCTCTGCAATGGTTGCACCTGGCTGCCACCCACAAGGTGGCCCAGGTACACAACCTGACTCTGCCCTATCGGGCACTTAGTGGTCTTGATAGTTAGGCCTGCTTTTTGCAGGGTCTCTAAAACATTTCTTAGGTGGACCAGGTCATCCTCCCAGGTGGAGCTAAAGACATCAATATGATCTAGATATGCTGCACTATAGGCTTCCAGGCCTGTAAGGACTTTGTTCACCAACCTTTGAAAAGTGGCAGGTGCATTTTTCAAACCAAAGGGCATTACCACAAATTGGTAATGCCCACTAGGGGTAGAAAATGCTGTCTTTGGCTTTGCATCATCAGCTAGTCTGAACTACCAGTAGCCAGCTTTAGGTCAAATGTGCTCAGAAACTTGGCTGAGGCCAAAGTGTCTATAAGCTCATCTGCCCTAGGGATGGGATGGGCATCAGTCCTAGTTGACTACATTGAGACCTCTGTAGTCCACAAAACCTCATCTCTCTCTTACCATCTTTGGTGTGAGGTTTAGGCACTAAGACTACTGGACTAGCCCAAGGGCTATCTGAGGGTTCAATAACTCCCAATTTCAACATCTTCTGCACTTCATCCCTGATACAGTCCCTGACATGGTCAGGTTGCCAGTAAATCTTATTTTTAACAGGCAGACTGTCCCCAGTATACACTTCATGAGTGCACCAGGTGGTCTGACTTGGAGTCAGTGAAAACATATGTCTAAACTGACTGAGTACTTTTCTGCAGTTTGTTGCTGGACAGTGAGGCTGCCTGCCAAGGTTACACCATCTACTGATCCATCATCAGGGTTCTGAGAGAGCAGGTCAGGGTGTGGGTCACTCTCTTCCTCCTGTCCCTCATCAGTAGCCATGAGCAAGCCCATGTCGGCTCTGTCAACATATGGTTTGAACATCAGTCGTAAAGGCAGGATGCACTCCTCGTTAATCAATTATCAATTTTGTGCTTGTATTCCATTGATGCATGCAGACTTGGATAAGTGCCTTACCCAGTTGGCACTGAAATGAACTTCATTTCATAAAGGGGCGCCTTGTCGCCCCATCCAATCGCACTGCTACGTTGCGCCACATTGGCGATATTATATATCAAGTTTGGTATGGGGGCCACTCCACTTATCTTGGAGGGCTGCGGGGGCCACAGGCTCCAACACCCATACTTTCTGCCCTGGCTGGTAAACAGTCAGCACAGCCTTTTGGTCATGCCAGGCCTTTTGTAATTCCTGGCTAGCCTCAAGGTTTTTATTTGCCGCCTTCATGTATTCAGCCATCCTGGAGACCAAGTACATAGTCCACAATATCCTGTTTAGGGGGTTTGAGAGGTAACTCCCATCCCTCCTTCACTAGACACAATGGACCCCTCACTGGATGTCCAAACAGAAGCTCAAATGGGCTGTAACCAACCCCCTTCTATGGAACCTCTCTGTAGGCAAAGAGAAGCCAGGGCAAAAGTATGTCCCATCTGCGCCTAAGCTTTTCTGTGAGACCTTTGATCATGCCCTTGAGGGTTTTGTTGAACCTTTCAACTAACCCATTGCATTGTGGGTGATAAGGGGTGGTGAATTTGTAATTCACTCCACACTCCTTCCACATAGCAGTTAAGTAACTAGACATGAGGTTTGCATCTCTGTCTGATACTACCTCCTTAGGAAAACCCACTCTGGAAAAGATTCCTAGTAGGGCCCTTGCCACCACAGGTGCTGTGGTGGTCCTAAGGGGAATAGCCTCTGGATACCTAGTGACATGGCCAACCACCATCAATATAAATCTGTGCCCAGATGCTGTTTGAGGATCCATGGGACCAACTATATCAATCCCAACCCTCTCATAGGGAACCCCCACCACAGGTAATGGTATCAGGGGGGCCTTTGTGGTACCACCTGCCTTACCACTGGCTTGACAGGTGACACAGGAGCGACAAAACTCCTTGGTGTCTTCAGACATGTGAGGCCAATGAAAGTGAGGGACAATTCTGTCCCAAGTCATGTTTTGGCCTAGGTGTCCTGCTAAGGGAATATCATTTGCTAGTGTTAATAGGAAGCCCCTAGACTTCAGAGGTATAACCAACCTCCTGGTAGCTCCAGGCTTGGGGTCTCTACACTCCGAGTACAGGAGTCCATCATCCCATTAGATCCTATGGGTTCCACTAGCATTCGCAGCAGCCTCATCAGCAGATTGCTTTCTGAGGGGTTCAAGAGAAGGGCAGCTCAGCTGCTCCTGTCTCAGATCTGTCCTGGAAGGGCCCCCTGTCCCCAAGAAATCAACCTGATCAGGTTCAAGCTCATCTGGGACAGTTCCTTCTTCAGGACTGAGATCATCTCCCTCAAGAGTCTGATCTGCTTTCTGAGTCAGGGGGGAAGACGCTGCCTTACCCCTACTGCTCCTTTTCTTGGGAGGCGCCTGGTCCATTCTTCCAGGATCCAGGGCCTGTCCAGTGTTAGATATTTTTGCCTGTGACCTCGTCATAGCAAACACATCTGCAGAGATTCCCAACATTTCTGCATGAGTCCTGAGCTCCACTTCAGCCCAAGCTGAAGTTTCTAAATCATTGCCAAGCAAGCATTCAAAAGGGAGGTCTGCACTTACCACAACCTTCTTAGGGCCAGGTGAAATTAACAACTGCCAATGAATGGTCTGTCCTGACATTGCTAGCATTGGTCACTTGGTACATCTCACCAAGTATGATTTGCTCAGGAGCCACAAGATCTTTTGTCACCATGGTGACACTTGCTCCTATGTCCCTGAATGGCAAGGCCTCTTTTCCATTTATCAAAGGCTGCTGCCTGTATTTGCCCAGATTACTGGGACTGACAAATAAGGAGGCCATATCCATGCCTCTATCACAGATCAGTACAGCCTGAGTGGGAACTCTGACTAGGCCAGAGTCCATCTCAGATCCCAGGGTTATCCCTACTACACCCTTATTCTGAGTGCCGCCACTTGGAGCTGAACTAGGGGGAACAGTTGCCTTGGGGGCAATGGTGGCTGGAGCGGAGTCCTTGGACTTGGTACAATCACTTTTCCAATGGGTTTTCTGTTTACAGATTTTACACCATGGTTTCTTTTGGCCTTTTCCTTTGTTAGATTGGGACTCCCCACCAGCTGCAGATTTTTGGGGCCCTCGAGAAAACTTCTGGTCTTTACCCTTTTCCCCACCCTTATCAGAGTTCTTAGAGTCCTGCTTCTTGGAATCACCACCTTGGTTCTGAACCTTCTGCCTCACCCTGGTTCTGACCCATTTGTCTGCCTTCTGGCACAATTCTTGGGGAGAGATCAGATCAGAGTCCACCAGGTACTGATGCAACAGCTATTTTGACAGTTATTAAGGATCTGCTCCCTCATAATCAAATTGTACAATCCTTTAAAATCACAAACTTTACTGCCAATTATCCAGCTTTCCAGAGCCATAGTAGCACAATCTACAAAGTCAATCCAGTCTTGAGTCTGTGCCTTTTGGGTATCTCTGAACTTTATCCTGTATTGTTCAATGGTTAGGCCAAACCCATCAATCAGTGCACTTTGTAATTATCAGCATCCTCTTCTCTAACAGTGAGGAACTTGCCTCTGCCTTTGTTTGCAAAGGAGAGCTACAAGATTGCTGCCCACTGCTCCTGAGGGACCATCTGTACTTTACAGGCTCTCTCAAGTGCAGTTATCCATTTTGTGGATGTCATCCCCAATCTGGTAGGAGGGACAATCTGGTTCAGGTTCCTATGGTCATGAGTATGATCTCTACCTCTAGGGACACTGTTGCTGCCACCATGGGGCTCTAGCCCAAACCTTTGTGAAGCTCTCTGGAGCCCCGGGATTCCCTATATAAGGCCAGCTGTTCTTTCTTGATTCTGAGCTTTGCTCTCTCAAAGTCAAGCAGTCTGCACTTCCTGTCATAAGAGGACTACCTTTTATGAGAGGTATTGGTCCTATTAGAAATAGAGGTCCCTACAGAAGTACAAGAATGTGAAGGAGAACTAGACCTTCCTGGTAAACTGTTAACCCTTCCAGGTGGGGTAAAGAGAGGGCCATTAATGCCTTCTTCCTCACCTTCACCAAGGATTGGATTGTCCAGGTTAGAATCTCTTGATCCTCCTGGTCAGCTTCAGAGTCCAGGTACTGGATGTTTTCACTTCCAATCCTGTCATCTTCTGCTGCCCCACCCAATTTGCCTGCCTAATCAGACCCTGGGGTCTTTCTGAGGTCATCTAAAAGCAAAGCCTCTATGAGGCATTGAGTCCTAGGGTTCTTCCCTGTCTTCAATTTTCTAGATGCACACATATTTCTCAATTACTGAAATTGGAGATGGTCATACTTAGTTAGCAAGGAGCCACTGGCTTCTGCTCTTGAAGACAAACCAGTGTTGTGAGGTGTTGCACCTACCTAACCTAGTGGGAACTACGAAACTCTCTTGAGTTGTAGAAAGGGTGTGCTAAGCCCTTGACACACAGCTCTAAGTTCAGTAGAATTTACTGTATTCTAGACTTGATTTATATGTACCTATGTACCTATAGTGGTTTTCAGTCACTCAATGAGATTATCTGGTAAAGCAATAGAAAGCTTGAATCCCAACCGCTGCACACCAATGTGAGAAGTTGGCCTGGTATATGCTGTCCACTAGTTATAGTGGGCTCCTTGCACCAGTCCAAACAACCCTTATTGATGATTAGGTTTAAGACAACCTTTATTGAAAGCTATCCTAGTGGTAGCTATGGAGAGCAGCCTTCAATCTAAGTCTCGAAGGAATGTAAAGCAGCTTGGTTTACCAGATTATGACCTCTTGAATGACCAAATGAAAGGAGAACCACACAAGGTACATATATAAAATATATGTATTTATTACTAAACACTCTCTACTAACCTCTTTATGAGATTAGAGAGCAACGCACACAATATTACAGTTCTAAAACAACAGTAAATAGCACAATATACAATGGGCCCCAGGGGGAGACCAAACCATATATTAGGAAAGTGGTATAAGAACCACGACTTGACTAGACACAGTGCCTAGAGCACGTAGAATCGCTGGGACCCCAAGGAACGACCCAAGGTAGTGACACAGGGTACCCAGGGGGGACGCGTGCAGAGTGAGAACACAGCCGCGAGCTCCGTACAATCCTATGGGAAAGTCGCGGTTGGAATTTTAGAGATTAAGGACACTTTGGAGAGGACTTGGAGCAAACCCTTTTAGACTTAGAAGGTTCTAAGGCCAGCACCCACGTGAGCACCCGAGTACTCGTGTTACCTAACCCAGGGAAGCCGGGTGCATAGGTGTCAAATGGTGTCGGGAATCTTCGCAGTCTTCAATGGAAAGTTGCTGCAAAGTGCTGCTGCTGTGGAAAGGAAAAGTGTCCGGTGTGATCCAAGCCTGGAACGAAGATGAGACGAACCTGAAAGCAGAGGGGACAGAGTCTGGGTCACTTGCCAGTGACCAGGGGCACGATAGACGAATGCCCACCAATGTCGGGTGTTTCAGGTGCGATGAGGGGAACCTTGACTCCACTGCCACGGGGACCAGGAGGCGTCAACGATGAACACAGTCTGCAGGCGAGCTGTCCCACGAAGTATGTCCAGTGCTGGGGAGTCGGTGTCCGGATTGGAGACCAACAAGCCTTGGCAACAGCAACCAACGCGGGGAGAGTAAAATGGCTTTGGTGTGCACCAGCAAGGTCCTGTGGATTCCCCAAGCGATGGAGAGTCAGGGCACGTCTGGAGCAACCAGGTAAGCCCGCTGAAAGTCAAAGTACCCTTCTCAGGGACCCACAAGTCGACGGACAAGGGATCGCAAAGGGACCTTGAGAGGACTCACTAAATACCAGCACATGGATCACTCGAGGAGTGTAGGCCAGTAATCTTCGGTGGAATCACTGTTCGGGGTCTGGACTACAAGTAGCCCAAAGCACAGCCTCAGGGATCGCCAAGAAGCATATGCTGCTGCAAATGTGCATGGTGTCCAGGGGTTCGGGTTGCACGGTCCCCACGAATGCTTTGGATCTCAGGATTGCTGAGAGCACAGATCGGCCTCTCGGAAGCTTGGAAACCCACCTCCTGTGTTGCAAAGTATTCGGAGTCCTTCAGGAGCTGCGTAGTTGCAAACCGGACAGATGTGTCTTTGGTTCCTGCCTTACAGGGGAGTAACTCCTTTACTCCAAGGGAGATTCTTGGGTCATCCAACGTCGTGTAGATAGTAGAAGTTCTGGGATTCTGTAGCAGAGTTTTGTCCAGGTAAATCTAAAGTCCTGTAGTCAGGGGTTCCTACTTTTACCCAAAGCAAGGGGTGGGACAAACCCTAGGGACCCACCTATGGGAGGGTCAGGACAGAGGGGTGGCTACACCTATGTCCTTTGTCCAGTTTCGCGCCAGAGCAGGTGCTGTTAGCCCCTGCAATCGGTTTGAGCTGGACTATGCAAAGGGACACCAAATGTGCCCCCAGTGCAGACATCAAAGCACTCTTGGAGTGCACCCACCTAGCCTGTCTGGGAGGTGGTCACACCTCCCTGTGACAGGAAACCGATTGTCCAGCCTCTCCTGCCGGAGTTTCGTCCAGCAGCAGGAGGGCAGCCTCGTGTCTGTGGCTGGCAGCATCCATTTTATGAGGCCAGGGTTCTGAGAAGCTGGTACCGGGTGTACCGGTGAAGTCATGTTTCTCGCTCTAGTAGGGTGGAATCATACCTCCCACACCAGTTACTGGTGTAGAGGTATTATTCCAAGGTGTTTGACACCAAACACCACATGTTTCCATGCAGCCATTCCAAAGTTAGCATTTACCGCGGGTTTATAATGCACTTAAGAGTATATGGTTTGGCTGCATCACAAACAACCTCGGAATGAAGGGTCCGAAGGCTGCAGAGGGGCTCTGCTCATGCATGGGCACCCTCTCACATAAAACCCAGCACCCTGCCTTTAGGAGTGATAAGGCCTGCCATAGGGGTGACTGACAGGTTTACGTGTGCAGTGATATGGATAGATATAGATAAATGGTCTCCCAGGGGTGGCCTCTGGGGTACCTATGCCCTAGGTACATAGTATACCATATACTAGGGACTTATAAGGGTACCCCAGAATCCAATCTGTGGTGTACCTAAAGTACATGCAATCAATTTAGAGAGGTACCAGCTAGGCTGGGGCCCTGGATAGCAGGGTCCCAGCCAGACTAAAGTCGAAAAACAGTGAAACATCAGCAAAAAGTGGGGGTAACCATAAGAAGCAGATCCTACTCTCCTACACCAGACTCCTGGCTCGCTTCTTCCCATGAATTGTCGGGTTCGACCCCCTCTCTTGGACCACTTTGAAACCGTCTTGCACTGGCATTCCATCCGAATTTTTCAGGGTATATCGTCTGTTTGTTGTGCACTTGTGTTTCAATAAAATCTTGCTATTTTATGTGTCTAAAAAAATATTACCTTTCTTTATACCATCCTCAAAACACAATCATAATCAACTGAAGATGGTTTACATACTGCATCTGTTATTTATTTGGGCTGTCTAAGCAATTACCTATGCTGTGATCTAGTACTGATCACAGCTAGCTGAGGGCTAAGGTTGCCGCTGCTTATAGCAGTTTTCCTTTTGGCTAGGACACTACCAGATTTCTTACTGATATCTATCAGTCAGTCAGAAACTTTATTCGGTCATTATGACCATCAAAGTGACAAAATGTACAGTACAATGTATTCACCCACGCGTACATTGCCATACTTCATTATGCAAACAAAGTTAACTGACAGATTAAAATATATCAACTTCATAAAACAATTCAAATTGAGGCATACAATGATAAGTGTACTACAGAGAGAAAAAACTTGCGCACATTAGAACCGTAAAGGGATTGCATAAAAGTGCATGTGTGTACAGTGCAAAAAGGATACATTGTTGGATGCATAGTTTTAAAACAAGTGCAACATCCATAATCCAATTAAGTAGCTCCATCAGTTAAACCAATAAGCCTACTGAATAGAAACAGCAATTTATCTTTATTTTTTTAAAACAATACATTGATAAAAAAATCTTCGTACAGATAAGGTAGAACCTGATCAAGAACATACTGGGGAGGAGGCGCTCACGGGTTGTCGCTCTTGGGGAACTTAAAGAAAGTGCAAGAGCTTTATGTGCAAAGGTACAAAGTGGTACAAAAGGGGGTGGTGATGGATGGAGCATCAGAACCAATCAAACACTCACACCCAGTCAACAGATCTAGGTTTGATCCATCACCATTCTTTAGCCCACTCTGCCACCCCAGTTCAGACATGGCCATATGCAAATCAGTCTGACCCTGTGCCTCATGGGAACAGTCCAGCCCGAACTGCCAAGCCATGCCTTCCCTGGACAGGAAACAAGCCTAGATCTGTTGACTGGGTGTGAGTGTTTGATTGGTTCTGATGCTCCGTCCATCACCACCCCCTTTTGTACCGCTTTGTTCGCCCTAAGTTGGCAGGGTATGCTCAGACGTGAGTCCCTTGCTCACTTTGCCACTGGATTCAAGCAAGCCTGGCTGAAGACGGCTGAAATGCCAGAAACCGGTCCTAGGAAGCTTGTTTCCGGTCCAGGGAAGGCATGGCTTGGCAGTTCGGGCTGGGCTGTTCCCATGAGGCACAGGGTCAGACTGATTTGCATATGGCCATGTCTGAACTGGGGTGGCAGAGTGGGCTAAAGAACGGTGATGGATCAAACCTAGATCTGTTAACTGGGTGTGAGTGTTTGATTGGTTCTGATGCTCCGTCCATCACCACCCCCTTTTGTACCGCTTTGTTCGCCCTAAGTTGGCAGGGTATGCTCAGACGTGAGTCCCTTGCTCACTTTGCCACTGGATTCAAGCAAGCCTGGCTGAAGACGGCTGAAATGCCAGAAACCGGTCCTAGGAAGCTTGTTTCCTGTCCAGGGAAGGCATGGCTTGGCAGTTCGGGCTGGACTGTTCCCATAAGGCACAGGGTCAGACTGATTTGCATATGGCCATGTCTGTACTGGGGTGGCAGAGTGGGCTAAAGAACGGTGATGGATCAAACCCAGATCTGCTGACTGGGTGTGAGTGTTTGATTGGTTCTGATGCTCCATCCATCACCACCCCCTTTTGTACCGCTTTGTTCGCCCTAAGTTGGCAGGGTATGCTCAGACGTGAGTCCCTTGCTCACTTTGCCACTGGATTCAAGCAAGCCTGGATGAAAACGGCTGAAATGCCAGAAACCGGTCCTAGGAAGCTTGTTTCCGGTCCAGGGAAGGCATGGCTTGGCAGTTCGGGCTGGGCTGTTCCCATAAGGCACAGGGTCAGACTGATTTGCATATGGCCATGTCTGAACTGGGGTGGCAGAGTGGGCTAAAGAACGGTGATGGATCAAACCCAGATCTGTTGACTGGGTGTGAGTGTTTGATTGGTTCTGATGCTCTGTCCATCACCACCCCCTTTTGTACCGCTTTGTTCGCCCTAAGTTGGCAGGGTATGCTCAGACGTGAGTCCCTTGCTCACTTTGCCACTGGATTCAAGCAAGCCTGGCTGAAGACGGCTGAAATGCCAGAAACCGGTCCTAGGAAGCTTGTTTCCGGTCCAGGGAAGGCATGGCTTGGCAGTTCGGGCTGGACTGTTCCCATAAGGCACAGGGTCAGACTGATTTGCATATGGCCATGTCTGAACTGGGGTGGCAGAGTGGGCTAAAGAACGGTGATGGATCAAACCCAGATCTGTTGACTGGGTGTGAGTGTTTGATTGGTTCTGATGCTCCATCCATCACCACCCCCTTTTGTACCGCTTTGTTCGCCCTAAGTTGGCAGGGTATGCTCAGACGTGAGTCCCTTGCTCACTTTGCCACTGGATTCAAGCAAGCCTGGCTGAAGACGGCTGAAATGCCAGAAACCGGTCCTAGGAAGCTTGTTTCCGGTCCAGGGAAGGCATGGCTTGGCAGTTCGGGCTGGACTGTTCCCATAAGGCACAGGGTCAGACTGATTTGCATATGGCCATGTCTGAACTGGGGTGGCAGAGTGGGCTAAAGAACGGTGATGGATCAAACCCAGATCTGTTGACTGGGTGTGAGTGTTTGATTGGTTCTGATGCTCCGTCCATCACCACCCCCTTTTGTACCGCTTTGTTCGCCCTAAGTTGGCAGGGTATGCTCAGACGTGAGTCCCTTGCTCACTTTGCCACTGGATTCAAGCAAGCCTGGCTGAAGACGGCTGAAATGCCAGAAACCGGTCCTAGGAAGCTTGTTTCCGGTCCAGGGAAGGCATGGCTTGGCAGTTCGGGCTGGACTGTTCCCATAAGGCACAGGGTCAGACTGATTTGCATATGGCCATGTCTGAACTGGGGTGGCAGAGTGGGCTAAAGAACGGTGATGGATCAAACCCAGATCTGTTGACTGGGTGTGAGTGTTTGATTGGTTCTGATGCTCCGTCCATCACCACCCCCTTTTGTACCGCAAAGGTACAAAGTAGCATGCGTGTTGGAAAAAACGATAAGGGCACAACTTCCATTGTTAGTCACTTAGCTCTGTCAGAAGTGAAGCAATGGCTCCAATAAATAAAGCAACAAGCATGTAAAGAACAGTTTATTAATGGTACCATGATACAAGAAGAGCCCAGGAGATATTGTACAGATGACCCTTGTGCATGGTCACATTGGCAAGGACATAATTTCTAATGCTATTAGTACATGTATTGTGAAATATGGGTATAAACTAGCTAAAATACTTAAATCAATATAAATACTATAAGTGCAATTTAACCATTCTGGAGTGCAAGCCTCCTAATAAACCACATTTTCCCCAGGAATTTGGCTACTGCACAAGCTGTTAATGGCCTGGAGTCTGTTTTTAAAATAAGTAGTGCCTCTTGGTGGCATCGGGTACCCATCTGCCTACAGACAGGCGCTAACCATTTAAGCCTCTGGGTTTTATATAATGGGCATGTAAATAAAACGTGCTTAATCGTCTCCGAAACCCCTGGGCAACAAGGACAACAACATGATGCAGCCGAGGATCCCCACTGCCATGCCGCTGTAAACGATTTCAAAGGGAGGGTACCAAACCTGAATTGTATATACAGCTTTCTATCACACGGAATGGTGATGACCTCCATGTACTGCTCGTACTTGCAAATAACTTAAACTCAAGGAATTCTGATGTAAGCTGGCCTCCTATTGTGTGAGTCACGTTCCTCTGCTCCACCCAATTCCAATAGTGGGTCTTAACATAATCTCTACTGGGCAGTAAGCTGGCATCAGACTCATCCCACAAATTCCCCAAGCCTATAGCGGAAATCAATGAGTTGATATTGCTAAACCACCCAATTTTTTTCAACCGATTCAGCTTAAAGACTTCTTAAAGGGCGGCCACGTAGTGAATAGGCTCAGCTGTTTGTTTTAAACATAGCCAAAAAAGGAGGTGGGCGTAGCCTTGCTTTCTCCACTATGGTGGCTCTGCCCCTGTCAAACCTTAGCGGGAGAAGCGGGGTACTCTGGGGGAGTGAACAGAGCGACCTCAAGAATGTATTTTCTGTGTGGAGAAGGCCCTCTAAATTATCAAACCCCTAGATTTCAGTCCCATACAGAGCAGAGCCTACGACCTTCTGGTCATATATCTGGAGCAGGGCTGGTGTAGGCCTAGTTTGTGAAGCCCTATGTTCCATAATCAGTGCCCCGTGGTTTTCCTCTGCTGAAGGATTTGTTTGGAAATGTGCTGTTTCCAGGCCATTCTCTCTGTGAGGGTTAAATCCAGATAATCAAAGGTGCCCACTCTCGCCAGAGGAGTCCCCTCCCCCAACAGCAGTTTGCCCCTGAATGATTTGTGGGGGTTCATGAGCATAAGCTTTATTTTCATGGTGTTAACCTCCAATTGTCTCAATCCACAAAAGGCCATTAAACGATCAAGTAGCAACTGAAGGCCACTGGGAGTCTTAGAAACTGACAGGGTGTCATCCACAAACAGTAAAGTTGTTATTTTTACTCTTCCCATTGAGGGGGCATCTGCCTGGACCTCTGCTAGATGTTTCACCACTCCATTTATGAAAAGCGAGAATAGAGTGGGGGCTAAATCGCAGCCCTGCCGTACCCCTCTAACAACTTTAATTGGGTCCGACAGCTGCCCTTGGCCCCCCCAGCACACCCTTGCATAGTTGTCCTCATGCAATCGAATTAGAAGTGCCAAGATGTCGGGTGGAAGCCCTAGATCACGTAGAACAAGCCATAGTTTGTGTCTGGGGATAAGATCAAAGGCTGACTTTAGATCAATGAAGGTGGTATGAAGACTTCCCTGTTCTAATAGAACCGTCTTCCAGGCCAACAAGGTGAAACGAAAGACCTGATCAATGGTGCTGATTTTCCACCTGAACCCTGCTTGGGAGGGGGATAGTATGTTATTTTCCTCTATCCAGTCAGTAATTTTGTCAGAAAGAGCATGGGAGAAGACCTTCTGTACACCATCAATTAGGCTGATCGGCCTATATTTGGAGGGCAGTAAACGACCTCCCTTCTTGAAGACCGGGATAACCTTGGCTACCTTCCATGACGGAGGTATTGGGCCCCTGCGGCAATTCCATTCTCTAGTGTCCGAATATAGTTTGACCAGTTCAGAGTGTCGGCGAGAAAGACATCTCCAGGTACACCATCAGGACCCTGAGGCTTTATTTTTGACTATGGAATTGATGCTTTGCATTATATCATCTAAAGAAAATAAATCACTGTTAAGCTGAGTACTGCTGAATTCCATAAGGGAGTCTTCGATGTCCGTCACTCCGGATCCCGTATAAACTGCGGAAAAATGATTATACCAGGCAGCCTCTGCAATGTTGTTAGTTGGAGATGTAGGTTTTTGGACGTCACCCCTAGTGACTAGCAGCCAGAATTTCTGAGAATCTTTCCTTTGGCAGGCGTCTCGAATATGTAACCAACGGTTCTCAGCCCACTACTTTTTTGCTTCTGTCTGCGTTATCTTGCAGGACCTCCTGGCCAATCTTATGCCTGCTACATTATTTGTTTTGATCGCAATGGCCAACTCTTGCCGCCGTTTCTTGCATTTTTGATTGAACCAGGAGAAGTAGGAGTTGTCAGACGGTTTCTTGCAGTGAGACCTCGTGAGGTTGAAGTAAGAAGCGAGCTGAGTGAGAAAGACGTATGGATGATCGTGACCGCTGGAAGCTCATCCCGCTGATCTAATGTAGCGTAGAGTTCGCTAGTGCTATCCAGAAGTGCTTCTTTTATGGCTTTGAACTTGCTGGCATCAATAGCAACACGCGCCCACTTAAGGCGCCTGTTGTCATTCATGGGGCATATGTCCTTATTCGAAAGCTTTACGCCAGAGGTGTTGGTGTTCTTAGTCCAGATAGAAGTCATGGCGAGCTCGAGGGGGTTATGGTCACTGTCAGTAGTTACTCCAACTTCCATGTCCAGCACTTCGGACCATGGTCTCAAGTCAATTAATACGTAATCGATTTGGCTCATGCTAGCAGTTCTATTGAAGGTATTGGCTCCCCATCTTGTCGGATATAGTGCGACCATTGGCTGCCCTAAGCCTGTACTCAAGGGTTAAGGCTTGGAGCTGCAAGGCCGTTTGTGTCTATTTTTTGATTGGTTGTAGATCAAGGGGAGGGACATGCCACAGTTCATCTACCTTGCCACTGTCTGTTACATCTTCTGAGCCCAATGGTTCATAGGTTGTATTAAAATCTCCTACTATAATTAGAGGAGATAAGGACTCTCTTTCCTCAAGACAGTCTTCCAAAGCTTGTATGGTTGGTGAACTGGAGCCCGCCTTAACACCACGGGCATAGACATTGTAGATGTCCACCTCCTTGCCGTTCCTACTCCTAAGACTGATCGCAAGGATATTCGGGCTGTTGGTCTTAATCTCTCTGGTGGTATATTGCAAATCAATCTTAATCCAGGTCATCAGCCCCCCTGCCGGTCGACCAGTGACTGCTGGGCAGCTTATCGTTACATAACCAGGGATAAAAATAGGTACAGTAACCCACGTTTCCTGTAAGATACAAATATCAGCTTGTTCAAATACTGGTTCAAGTGAGGGAGTACCACCTTGGACCGTAGCCCTGCCACGTTTCACGTCAATATACGAAGTTTAGGTGCCAATTCTTCTAAGCCATTACAGGCTGGGGGATGATCCTCTTTAGCGCAGCTCACCTGGGGTTGAGTAGAACATTGTCACGGGGTCGGCCCGGACTCACGAGGTGCACAGTGGTACGGGGGCGTGGGCTCCCCAGTGACGTTAGACCAACATTTACCTGGCCGGTGCCCTGTCTTTTCCCCACAGCCTCACGAGGGGAATTGTGATCCCACTACCACCGAAGATCCATGGAACAGGAAGGACCCCTTTAATTTTCCCGGGAGTGCTGAGGAACCCGCCCACAACTACCTCGTGACCTGCCATCTTCCAATAAAAAGGGACCTGGCTTACAACGTCAGAGAGACGAACGCTCCAGGAAGAGAAGAAGACGTGAAGGACAGCACGCCGGGAACCGAGGAGTCGGAGGGCTGCACAGACGCCGCACTGGACAAAGACTCGAGGAGACCCACGGACGGCAGAGAGGACGGAGGAGGAGGAAGAAAGCCAGGAGGCCAACCGGAAGGCGTATCTCCCAGCCACGTACCTGGAGGTGCGTGGCTCACCCAGGTACGCGGGCGTATGGCAGGGTGGTTCGGGAGGCGGGAGAAGGTTTAGTCGGCTCTCCCTTCTATTTTGTCCTTGCAAATCCTGGGATCACTGCACCTTCTGTAAATACGAGCACCGGTGTCCCTCACGCCTTTCCCCAAACAGAACACATCACGGCAGTCGATTATAGTGCTTTTCTTGTCTCCCTTGCCTTACATGCACCACCGACGTGTCCACGGAGGGGAAGAGACAGGAGGAGCCACCAAGCAAACAAGCAGCCCAAGGATACACGAGGAAGAGGGACTTTTGTAGTTCGTTGTGTGTACGCCTGACTATAGAGAAGGGACTGCTTTCAATTATACCGAAGAAGAGTAATAAAAGCAACTCCATTATACCACACACCTGCCTCTGAGTTGTCTGCCTTTCGACCTGTCCCCCTCATAACTATATGCAAAGGCCAACCCCGGGGTCCAGACGATCACATTTGGTGGAGAATGCGGGCATAGTAGCCATTAGCACCGAAATAATGGAAACCGTCATCCAACACCTCATCAAAGGGCAGGATGAACTGAAATGGGCGGTCGAACGACAGATGGCGTCTGCCCAGGCAGATAGAGACGTTTTCAAGGATTCCTTTGCGGCCCAACTGGATCATTTAGTGAAATTCTCCAGTGAGAAAACAAGTGGTGGGATAGAGGCACCCCGATCCTTTCCCACAGGTCCAACAGGCATCGCCCTGCAAAAATATATACCGGGTGACGATCCAGACGCTTAACTACTGAACTTTGAGAGAGCTGCAAGGGCCTGTAAGTGGCCAGTGGAACAATGGCCTTTTGTCTTGGCTCCCCTACTCACGGGGAACGCACAGGCCGCATACCAGGTGGCAAACCCAAATGGCACCACCCCGTATGAGACCATTAAAACTGTCATACTGGACCATCTTGGAATGGACAGTGAAGCATACCGCGTACGTTTCCGCAAGGAGAAGGGACACCCGGGAGAGAACCCCAAGACCCTCTTCTATCGCCTGAAGAACGAGGCGGACAAGTGGCTGCGCTCACAAGACAGTACGAAAGAGGAAATACTCGATAAAATGTATCTGGAACAATTCTTAGAGGCCCTCCCCTACAATACACAGCGGTGGCTCCACCAACACTCAGGTCTTACCACTACTGCTGCCATTGAGATGGCCTCCACGTTTGCAAGAGCCCAGCCTCGGGTACCCCAACCGGAAACGGAACGTGGGAACCGACTCCAGAGTCAAAGGCCTGAGAGGAGAGCGATAAAACCCCCTCCGGAATCTCTGCGAATAATTCCGCGCCGCATGGAAGGAGTGCCTCCTAAGGGGCCGTAGTGCTATGACTGTGGAGACTGGGGTCACATTGCTAGAGCATGCCCCAAGAGAAGACCCCAGGAAGAACCCATGGAAATCGGGTATATACCGAAGACAGTGTTATATACAGCCGAGTTGGGAAACGCATTTTACGTGAGTGTCCTGGTGAACGGTCTGTCGATGAAAGCCTTATTAGATTCCGGGTGTAGGCAGTCAGTGGTAAAGAGGGAATTGGTAGAACCAAACCAGATCTTGCCAGAAGAACAGGTACACATTAGGTGCGTCCACGGAGACATTAAGCCCTACCCTGTAGCCCTTTTAGAAATCACATATCCTGGGAAAACCCCACACTCCGTCAGGGTTGGTGTAATGACAGGCCTTCCTGAAGCATTGATAATAGGAACAGATAACCCCGAATTCCTAGACCAGTTCCAGCACCTCCTCCAAGCTCAAGCCCTAAAACCAGACATAACCAGAGTAGGGTCAACGGTCACACACGCCTTACTTACCCCAGAACCCTGGCTTCTGGACAGAAGCTTCAAGTTCGCACAAATCCACTGTGATACGCTGCGTAATGCCTGGGAGAGCGCCCGTAGAAGGAATAATACCAATACCTCAACCTATCCCTATTTCTTTATTGATAGAGAAATGTATAGAAAACCAGCACCAGAGGACGAGGCCCAGTTGTTGGTGCCTAGGGCCTTTCGCTCACAGCTTATGTTCTTTTCACACTCCCACCTAACTGCTGGGCATACCGGGGTAGAAAAAACCTTAAAAAACGTGTTAAGACACTTCTACTGGCCAGGGATATATCAAGAGATGAAACAATACTGCCAGGAGTGTGCCACGTGCCAAAAGCGCAACCCCTATCAACCACCCCATGTACCGTTACAACCACTCCCGATTATTGGTACTCCATTCACCAGGGTTGGGATGGACATAATCGGTCCTCTCCCCAAGACCCGAAAAGGGCATGAATATGTACTCGTGGTGGTCGATTATGCCACCCGGTACCCTGAAGCCTTTCCCTTAAAAGCCACGACCACCCAAAATATAGCCAATTGCCTGGTGGAATTGTTTGCGAGAGTAGGGTTTCCCAAGGAGATCCTTACGGATCAGGGAACCCCTTTTATGTCCCGGACTATGAAAGAGGTCTGTACCCTCCTCGATATGTCCCACATTCGTACCTCGGTTTATCATCCCCAAACCGATGGCCTGGTTGAGAGGTACAATGGGACTTTAAAACTCATCCTCAAAAAAATGCTGCAGGCAGAGGGAAGGGACTGGGACCACCTCCTACCCCTCGCTCTCTATGTGATCCGGAGCCAATACCAGAGTAGCCTCGGTTGTTTGTCCTTCGAACTACTCTATGGACGGCAACCCCGGTCACTTCTGGACATGACAAAGGAGGCATGGGAGAAGGAAGAGGAGATATGCACCAGAGAAATGCTGGAGTACACGCGGGATCTCAAGTCCCGCTTGGGAAAGTTACGAGACCTGGCCTATTCACATCTAGAAAAAAAACAGATGGAACAAGCATACCACTATAACAAGGGGAAAAAGTGGAGAGTCCTGAAGGAAGGAGACTGGGTGTTAGTCATGATGCCGTCCTCCACCTGCAAGTTCAAAGCCGAAAAACTGGGGCCCTATAAGACCGTGGGAACCGTGGGGAAAACTAGTTCTAAACTACAAATTAACCCCAATAGAGTTCAAACCTACCACATTAACCTCCTTCGCAAGTGGTTGAGCCCTGTACCCCAAACGGTGGGCTTTACCTTACCCACTCTCAAGACAACCGACACTACCTTAGAGCAATTAGTAGTCAATGTAGAGCTAGACAGTGTCCACCGGGAAGAGCTCAATGTCCTCCTGCAGAAATATGTCCCACTTTTTTCCGACCTACCCGGTAGAACTACCCTCGCCGAACATAGGATACACACCCGTCCTGGCCAAGTGGTTAATAAAAAGCCATATAGAATACCAGCTGCCAGACGGGAAGCCGTCCGGAAGGAGGTACGCGACATGATACAGATGGGGGTCATACAACCCTCCAGGAGCGAATAGAACTCTCCAATAGTAATGGTCCCAAAGCCCGACGGTTCCATTCGCTTCTGCATGGACTTCAGAGCCCTCAAAGAGATATCGAAATTTGACTCATACCCCATACCAAGGGTGGATGACTTAATTGAGAAACTAGGGGAGGCCCGTTTTATCACAACATTCGACCTTACCAAGGGGTATTGGCAGGTCCCCTTGCATCCATCAGACCGAGAAAAGACCGCCTTCTCCACACCAGATGGGTTGTATGAGTTTTTAGTGCTTCCCTTTGGTCTTCATGGGGCACCGGCAACATTTCAACGCCTCATGAACGAGGTGCTGAAAGACGTCCGGCATTGTGCCTCAGCATACCTAGATGACATAGTCGTCTTTAGCTCAACATGGGAAGAGCACCTACAGCACCTCGATCTCGTCCTGAGCGCTTTGAGGGAGGCGGGCCTTCACATCAATTCAAAGAAATCACGAGTGGGTTACCAATCTGTCAAATATTTAGGGTACGTGTTGGGACACGGGATGATTGCCCCTCAAGAAGAGAAAGTGTGGGCTATCCGAGAGACACCCTTTCCTAGCACCAAAAGGGAGGTTCGTGCCTTCTTGGGCCTCCTCGGTTACTATAGGAGGTTTATACCCTCATATTCCGAGATAGCCGGACCCCTCACTGACGTATTAAAAAAGGACGTAAAGAACAAAGTCCTTCAGCAGCCTTCTGAGACCTTAAAAAAAGCCTTCGAAAACCTTAAACACGCCATCACCACCAGCCCAGTCCTGGTGTCACCCGACTTCACACGCCCCTTCCTGTTACAAACAGACGCCTCCGGGTGTGGGATCGGAGCTGTACTTTCACAAACATCGCGGGAAGGGATAAAACATCCCGTTCTCTTCATAAGTCGAAAACTGTTCCCCAGAGAACTGAAATATCCGACAATCGAAAAAGAGTGCCTAGCGGTGAAATGGGCTGTTGATAAATTAAGATACTATCTGGAGGGGACCCATTTCACTCTGTATACGGACCATGCCCCTCTACAATGGCTAAGCAGGAACCAAGGACAGAACCCCAGAGTATTAAGATGGTTCCTGACCCTACAGCCCTTCTCCTTTACCATCAAACACAAAAAGGGCAGTGAGAACGGTAATGCGGACTTCCTATCCCGCATTCTACCTCTCCCCGATCGGGAGAATCCTAGGGGGGGGGGGGAATGTCACGGGGTCGGCCCGGACTCACGAGGTGCACAGTGGTACGGGGGCGCGGGCTTCCCAGTGACGTTAGACCAACATTTACCTGGCCGGTGCCCTGTCTTTTCCCCACAGCCTCACGAGGGAAATTGTGATCCCACTACCACCGAAGATCCATGGAACAGGAAGGACCCCTTTAATTTTCCCGGGAGTGCTGAGGAACCCGCCCACAACTACCTCGTGACCTGCCATCTTCCAATGAAAAGGGACCTGGCTTACAACGTCAGAGAGACGAACGCTCCAGGAAGAGAAGCAGACGTGAAGGACAGCGCGCCGGGAACCGAGGAGTCGGAGGGCTGCACAGACGCCGCACTGGACAAAGACTCGAGGAGACCCACGGACGGCCGAGAGGACGGAGGAGGAGGACGAAAGCCAGGAGGCCAACCGGAAGGCGCATCGCCCAGCCACGTACCTGGAGGTGCGTGGCTCACCCAGGTACGCGGGCGTATGGCAGGGTGGTTCGGGAGGCGGAAGAAGGTTTAGTCGGCTCTCCCTTCTATTTTGTCCTTGCAAATCCTGGGATCACTGCACCTTCTGTAAATACGAGCACCGGTGTCCCTCACGCCTTTCCCCAAACAGAACACATCACGGCAGTCGATTATAGTACTTTTCTTGTCTCCCTTGCCTTACATGCACCACCGACGTGTCCACGGAGGGGAAGAGACAGGAGGAGCCACCAAGCAAACAAGCAGCCCAAGGATACACGAGGAAGAGGGACTTTTGTAGTTCGTTGTGTGTACGCCTGAGTATAGAGAAGGGACTGCTTTCAATTATACCGAAGAAGAGTAATAAAAGCAACTCCATTATACCACACACCTGCCTCTGAGTTGTCTGCCTTTCGACCTGTCCCCCTCATAACTATACGCAAAGGCCAACCCCGGGGTCCAGACTATCACAAAACATGCATCCTGATCTAAGCTTACCCCAGGTAAAAAGCCGGTAGTAGGCTGCATTGGGTCTAGTGTCTCCATAATAGAAGGCTGGAATTTGGGTGACGAGTTGCATTGAGGATTCCCATCCGTGTGAGCCTCGGGGGCTGAGGATTCGACCTTATCTTGATGGCATGAAATCGTAGAAGTTGCGTGGTCTTGAAACACCAGTCAACCGTTTAAGGCCAGGGATGAATCAGCCCCCATCAGGTTACCATGCATTATACGAGCTTGAAGCTGAAGTATACAAAAGGATTGTACTTCATCTGTATATTGGTGGTTACAGGTGGGCAAGATATTGCCTCCAGAGCTATAAGATTGTGTACTAAAGTCTCATCTCTTAGATACAGTTCAATGAAATCAATTGGTAAGGCATTGTGGGTTAGTCGTTTTGCCCAAAAAATGTCGTCCCTGATGACTGACCTGCACCCCCTTACTTTCCGGATCCAATGGATTGATTTGTTAACCAGAGAGTTATTCTCTTCGTATTTGGCATTAGCGGACGGAATTTTAGGCACATTAATCATGAAAATGCTCTTAGGGAAGCATTGGTCTTGTTTGCGCCTTAAGCTATAGTGGCGCTCAATATCAACTGGATTAGCTTCATTATTATTACCCACTGAAACCTGAAACTTCATGTTTGGTTGCATCTGATGTCGCATTTGAATAGACATGAGGGGCACTAAGTTATTCATGGGCTTAGGGGTAGCACAGCTTCCTAGTGGGATGTCCTGCCTTAATAGCGAGCTTGAGAACTGGTTGACTACGTCTACTCTAGGTTGATCTTTATCCATAAGAGTCTTAACCTGTTTTTTAAGCGCTAAAATTAGTGATTTTAGTAGGGTGACTTTGTCCCCGAGTTCGGCGATGACGCTG
Source organism: Triturus cristatus (assembly GCF_964204655.1). Classification (NCBI taxonomy): domain Eukaryota; kingdom Metazoa; phylum Chordata; class Amphibia; order Caudata; family Salamandridae; genus Triturus; species Triturus cristatus. The sequence goes on along the minus strand of NC_140589.1, from coordinate 1,077,998,289 downwards.
CAGGTATCAATCCCTACTATCGGATGCTCGGCTAGATGACCCTCCCCCTCCTCTCTGTAGGCTCTTTCTCAGTGTCCATATGTACTACAGCTAAACTTGGTGACAAAGGGGCCCTACCTGCTTCTTCTCCCCTTCCCGTCATGTTTTCAGGCAAATATTGGAGTAGTGAATATCGATTGGCTAAGGGAATATTAATAGCGGTGTTTATATCTATTATGTCAGTTGTGTCGTCTATTAAGCTCTTATCTGCCACCGCCGTGGGCATGGGAAGAGTACCTACTTCCCTTGGAACCTTCACAAATTTGTGTTGCGTGGTGGTATCTGGTCTTGGGATCTTAGTCACAGCGCTTCATGTAGTGCGCTTGGTAAATATGAACGGAATTCGCTTAGCATAATTGGGGCTAGGGGGAGGGACTGATTCGACAGAAGCTTGCAGGGTGGCTGGGTTCGGAGCAGGATTTAAGAGGTCATGACACTCTACCAATAGATCATCAATACGATCAAGAGCATAGTTTTTAACACTAGATTTACGTGATGTCTTAGTTTTGCTAACTTTGATGTGTGGCCCCTCAGTCTTCCCTCCCCCATCTTTGCCAATAGATTTCCTTTTCCCCATGGCAGTGAGTTAATAAATGGCAACACTATAGTACTAAACAAAAATGGTTCATATAATTCCAATGAAGTAAGCCTGGCAACAATGCTTACATATCCTTGTCATGGGCACTATCACGGCAACTAAGTAAGAAAACCCCCAAAACAGTTATTATGGCTAAGGAAACTAGTTAATTGGGAAAACAGTAAATGTAAATCTTTAACTCACAGTTTTAAGATGTAACAAACTATGAGCCTTGAGTCCAAGAGAGTCCCAACGAGTCTAAGCTGAGAAAAAATGCTGAATCCTGAGACCAAACAGGTGGCCCTACCCTGCCTGTTCCTGGCAATGATGGGCCTGCCCTTGGCCCGGGCACGCAGCATGTGGCCTTGCGTTGATTTATGGGCCTTCGGGTGCGTGAGGCAGCGTCGGGGGGCGTCAGGAATGCGGTGCAGAGGAGCCTGAGCACGTGTGCCTGGCTGCAACCCCCGGAGTTTCAAACGCATGTCCCGCATAGCATGTGGCCTTGCGTTGATTTATGCGCCGTCAGGCGCGTGAGGCAGCATCACTGGCGTCAGGAATGCGGTGCAGGGGAGCCTGGGAATCTGAGTCCCTGTGCCTGGCTGCAACCCCCGGAATTTCAAACATGCGTCTCAAGCAGCATGTGGCTTTGCGTTGATTTATGCGATTTCGGGCGCGTGAGGCAGTGTTGTGGCGTCAGGAATGCGGTGTAGGGGAGCCTGGGCCCCTGTGCCCGGCTGCAACCCCCGGAGTTTCAAATGTGCGTGCCGCACAGCGTGTGACCTTGCATTGATTTATGTGCCTTCGGGCGCGTGAGGCAGCGTCTGTGGCATCAGGAATGCGGTGCAGGGGAGCCTGGGCCCCTGTGCCTGGCTGCTACCCTCGAAGTTTCAAGCGCGCTGATCTCTATACCTAGACTGCTGTTATTAGAGATCTGGCAATGTGGGTGGGTGGCTCAGGGGCATTGTGAGAAACAAACATTGACTGAAAGAATGGGCTGATAAAAGTGTATAGCTCAATGAGTCAGTGGTTGTGTGTGATCAATGGTCGAAGGCCATTAAAACAAGCATTGGCATAGCCAATAGGTCTCACTTTTGAGACTTTATAAGTATTTAGTTATACAGCACAATATCCTTGGTGCAACAACATTAACTGTTGCATGGTTAAACACTTATAAGGCCCCAAAGGTGAGACCTATTGGCTATGCCAATGCTTTTCTTTTTTTTTTTAAAGAACAAGCATTGCTATTAGGCTCCGGCTGCCATTTAGAGGTAGAGAGAGAGGTGTGTAGAGAGAGAGAGAGAGAGAGAGAGAGAGAGAGGTGTGTAGAAAGAGGTGTGTAGAGAGAGGTGGGTAGAGAGAGGTGTGTAGAGAGAGGTGGGTAGAGAGAGGTGGGTAGAGAGAGGGGTAGAGAGAGAGGGGTAGAGAGAGAGGGGTAGAGAGAGGGTTAAAAGGTGGTAATTGTGCATTTGTCGGAACACTAGTGGCACATCAGGCAGTACGTCCTACCTTTTTAGGCTATTCTCGTAGTGTGTTCTGGGACTTGTAGTTTCACTTTTAAAACTGCAACTAGTTCCTCAAAAAACAGCATGAAAAGTGAGGGCTGGCTAAAGGTGCCAGTGCCACACGTACCATGCGTGGGTCCTTATTGCAGATATGTTGTTTAAATTCAGTCCTTCGCTTGCAGTTATAAATAGAGAGAATCTGAATGTGGCAGTGCCAGAATGTAACAATAAACTGGTCTGGATAAACCACTCACACGTGACCTGCGCAGATTAAAAGTCAGGGTTTTGCACTTGCCAAAAAGTTCCTTACAGCGCTTGAAAGCTGTGCTTTTTTAATTTAAACCATTTGTCAGTGATTGGTAGAGTTGCCGGATTTCTCCCCACCCCCTTATAGGCAGTAAAGACTGCTCTCCTATAGAACCTACGGGCACTGCGCCACTCTAGCAAGTGAGCAGGACATCGAGAAACAGGAAGTACCTACCCCTCGTCACGTGACACGTCCTTTTAGAGAGCCCGGAGTGCCCTTTGCCTTCCCTCGAGGCGTGGTTGTGCTTCCTGGGAGAACATTCAGCTCCTGTCCTTGTGAGGATGGACAGACCGGGGAGGGGGAGCCAGACAGATGGGCCGGAAGAGATCGGCCACGGTAAGACTGAAGGGGAGGCAGGTAAAAAAAGAGAGAACAGCAACAGGGAGACCACGAAAGAAAGGAGGCGGAGATGGGTGGGGGGGTCGTGTGAGGGGGCAGCCAGCGCACAGCTGTGAGGAATGATGGAATGAAGGGCAAAATTGAGGAGGGGGTTGGGGGGAGCTTGATTTGGGGGGTGGGGATGCATACGAGGAGATTATGGGCGAGATAGATGGGACCTAAGTGGAACAAGCTGTCTCCGTGGAGCCGACGGGGGGAGGGAAAGTGAAACGTCACTGAAGACAATAGGAGCGCATCAAAAAGCAGGAAGGTGACTGCTGAAGGGAGACGTATATGGGCACAGAGAGGCGCGCACACTTGGAAGAGCGAGAGGAAAGTCAGATAGCGCCGCTGCTCGTACCTGTGCGCAGTGTCTGCTGAAGGGAGACGTATATGGGCACAGAGAGGCGGAGCGAGGTGCGCGCACTTGGGAGAGCGAGAGGAAAGCCAGATGGCGCCTCTGCTCGTGCTTGTGCACGTAACCGCACACTCTATGCCACACCAAAAGCTGTGGTCGGACTTTTGAAAGCCCTCTCACTAAATGTCTCGCCAGAGCAGTGCATGCGCTGGCTCAGGCGAGACCTAAAAAGTATGGGAACTGTGATGTTGTGCACGGGGGAGGTGATTAAGTAAGCATGGAGGGTGGTAAAATGTGTGCTAAAAAAATATTCTGTAACTTTTTTCAGTCTTTCACCTTCAGGTAACTACATATAAAATAACCCATAGCTAAAATGAAACTTAATTAGAAGTTATGTTAATCAGTGGGAAATCCATTATGAAACCTCTATTGGTGAATGCACTGCACTAGAGAGCCACACAAGTAAATCCTGATTGGTGCAGCGGAGAAATGTGACTTGTGTATGTTTAGTGCTACGAGGTCCCAGTCTGTGACAGAAAGCAATGTGAACATGTAAATCAATACTTTAAACTTGCATTGTACACAGTAGAAGATAGGCTGCTACAAAATTCGCCAACAGGTTTAAGATAAATAGTGTTTTCAAAATGTAGATTTTTTTGCAGACTGTACCTAGTGAAATGTTTTTTTATAACTGTCTTTTAAAAGCACACGCTTCACAGTTTAGCTGGTAGCTCCCTTACAATACCCCTCAAAAAGAATACATGTGTGTCATCAGGAAGAATTTTTTTTTGTAAGTGTATTTTAAAAGCAAATACTTAACAGCTTAGCCGGTATCTCCCTTACAATATCTCTCACAAAGAATACGTGTATAATCATGAAGCTTCAAGTGATTCTATCAATTAAAGCCAATACCGGCTACCAAGCACCCTTTACATTTGCAGATTGGCTAGTTGCCGCATTTACATTTATTTCAGAGAAGCACGCACCCTTTGCAAGAAGGCTTGTTTAGCTATCTGCGCCTCCCTTGTTTTCACAGCACGAGACTCCCTGCTCACACTTCGGCTGAAGCGTTTCCTCTCTCGGAATTATCCATTCTGGGACGCTTTTCATTTCACAAAAAGTAGGGGAACTGATTTTCTGAATTTAAAAAAATTATGGGCACGCCGTTCCTCATACCCCCACACACCCCCTTCGATCACTGAGTGCAATGGTAGGTGAATGTGATTTCCCCATGAATTGGTCAGTGCGTGGAAGTCCAAAATGAAAATATGGACTGATGACTGAGCTAGGGTGACCAACCGTCCGTAAATTTCACGGACAGTCCGTAATTTCGGGCGTCTGTCCGTTGTCCGTGAAGGATTCTTTAACGGACGCCATTTGTCCGTAATTTTAACCGGCACCGATCGCACCACCCTAAAGCCGGCACAGCTTCCACCCACCTCCCTGCTTGACTCCGATGCTGTTGACGTCGGGTGTAATAGACACCGATGCAGTACCAAAGCTCAGATACCCAGCAGCATTGGAGAGGCACATCTAGATGGCAACCCTCACACCTTCCGCCCTTGATGAGCTGCTAAGAGGTCCTTGAAGGTGACTGAGAGGGAGGGGCTGCAGCTTCAGGAGCAGGGGCACCTATTCAGATGCAAACAGCCCTGAATGCGTCATATCTGCAATTTAGAGGGGCCGCACACATTCCCTTTCTGCCCAGGGTCCAAAACATCCTAGAACCGGCCCTGATTACCCCGAGGCAGCATGTGGTTCTCTTCACAGAGCTTAATTATTCTGTCACTAAATTGTAAGCAAATCTCGGTTCTTCAAACATGCAGTCTATAATGTAATAAAATAAAGAAATGCTACTAACGCACCCACACTGATTTACAAAGTATGGAGGACAATCAGTTAAATCAGTTCTCTTGGAGTATCTCCTTTAAGTACTGTACATCACAGTGGGGGATGGCAAAACTAACATTTTGGAAATAGAGCCTGTCTTCTCGTTGTCTTGCCCAGGAGGGGGTGACGAGCCCTACCCCACCCTGGAAGAGACCAAGATGATACTAGAATACTGCATGCCCACCCTGGTGGATTCTGTTCCCCCTCCTGTGATGGCTCCTGACCCCCCCCCCCCCCGTGATGGCTCCTGCCCCCCCATGTGGTGGCTCCTGTCCCCCCCGCCTGTGATGGCTCCTGCCCCCCTCCCCCTGTGATGGCTCCAGAAAGTGTGGATGTAAGGATGGATGAGTGAGTGAAAGGGAGGGTAGATGGACAAAAGGATGAATAGGTGAGTGAAGGAGTGAAAGGATAGATGGATGAGAGAAAGGATGGATGAGTGATAGGGTCAATGGATGGATTCATGAGTGGATGAGTAGATGGATGGGTGGGTGGATGGATGGATGGAAGGAAGGATGACTAAGTGAAAGGGTCGATGGAGAGAGAAAGAGAGGATGGATGGATGACTGAAAGGGTGGATGGGTGGAAGGATGAGTGACTGAGTGACTGGGTGGATGGATGAGTAAGTGAAAGGATGGCTGGATGGGTGAAAGGGTAAATGGCTGGATGGATGAGTGAATAGATGGGTAGAAGAGTGGATGTTGTGGTAACTGGGGTGGACGGGGCAGGCCTAGGGGCATGGGGGTCTACACAGCAAAGGAAGGACACAACAGTCAGGGTCACTGGAGTGGGCCGAAGACCACGAGCGGTCTTGCGCCCGTTTATTTATACCTTCGGGCGTGCCCGCCCTCCGGGTGCGTGGGTGCGTGCTCAGCGTGACGGAACGGGCCGGGTGGCTCCGTTACCACATCCCTCCAATCTTTCAGATACAGAGATCATTTATCACGGAACAGTTCTGCTCTTGCGCACACCACGCAAAGTCTCTAAGTCTCTTACTAGGGGCTGGGTTTGGCCGGAGGCTATACGGCTGGCTCCGGGGGACGTCTCCTTGTCCGGTTCCGCAGGTTCCTCTATCACTGGGTGCCCCCACATCTTCGGAGGGCCCGTCCTCTCGTTCTCCCACGCCGGACAGTGGGGGTGCGCTCCGCGATGTGCTCGCCTGCCCTCCTGGTGAGCTGCACACTTCTCGGGCCTCGAGCTCCTCCTCCTGCGGGTCAGTCTCGGGGGAAGCTGAGGTGACTTGCTTGAACCAGGACGCATTTCGAGTCACTGTCCGTGTTCCTCTCCGGACTGACACCATGGTGCCCTGCACTCGGATCACCTCCCACACTTCCGGTTCAAACGGGGTGCGATACTTCCAATTCGGATAACGGTCTTTCAGGATGACCTCGTCCCCCACCTGGAGACTCCTCGCCTGGGCCCTCCTCGCCCTACTGGCCTTCTCGTTGGAGTTCCGCCTTCTCCCTTGAGCCGCCCCTTGGTCCAGCGGCCGAGGCTGCCACACGTGACTCGCCGGAATGTTGTCCCTGGGGGCCTTCTTGAACAGAAGGTGCGCTGGCGCACACCGAGTGGTACAGTGAGGTGTCCGGCGGTACGCGCTGAGAAACTGTGAGAGGCATTGATCCGCGTCTTCCCCTTGCTCGACTCCGATCCTCAGAGCCCGGTTCATCGTGCGCATAAACCGCTCTACCTCTCCATTCGCCTAGGGCCACTGCGGGGTGATCTTCCTGTGCCTGACCCCTCGGGCTGCTAAGTAGTCCTGGAACTCTCTTCCTTGGAAAGGTGGCCCATTGTCCGACCGGACTTCCTCAGGTAGGCCCATCATGGCAAATATGCGGTCCAGCGCCGCTCGCACCTGGCTGAATGCTGTGGAGGAAACCACTTCCACCACCGGGAACTTGGAGTGCGAATCCACCACCACCAAGGTGTGTCGCCCATCCGGGAAAGATCCAAAGTCCACACACAGCTTGGACCAGGGTTCTAGACATGGGTCCTCCGTGATCACCGGATGAGGTGCCGGTTCGCCCCCGGTGATGTTGCACGAGTGACAGTTGCGGACGACTTCCTCAACCATGGCATCCATCCGAGGGAACCACACCTTGCTCCGCAGCCTGGCCTTGGTCTTGGAGACGCCTTGATGCCCTTGATGCGCCAACCTAACCACCTCTCCTTGGAGACTCTTCGGAATGACGAGTGTTGCGCCTCTCATGACCACGCCATGCGGCCCCTCGCTGAGTTCACTCTGCGCATTCCACATTTGCTGCCGAAAGACTCTCTCGTCTTCAGTGAGGGCTTGCACCCCATCCAGGAAGTTCCGCCAATGGCGGTTCGCCAGCGTGCGCTTCACCTTTACGAGGCACTCGTCCAGCTCCGTGGCCTTTCCGATGTCTTCCAGCGTGAGTGCCACCGGGCATGCCGCTTGCAACACCATCCGGACGAACTCCTCCGTGCCGCGCTCATCCGACTGATCAGGGTGCGATGGGGCCGGCCCCGGGTGCCGGGACAGGAAATCCGCCGGGTTGTTGGCACCGGGTCGGAAGACGACCTCAAACCTGTAGGCTTGTAATTGGACTGCCCATCTCTCGATCCTCGGGGGCCCCAAACGTGCCGTGCCAGCGAAAAGCGGGACAAGGGGCTTGTGGTCGGTGACCACCCGGAAGTCGTGACCATATAGGTAGAGATGAAAGTGCTGACAGGCCCACTTGATGGCCAGCGCCTCCCGCTCAATCTGCGCATACCGCATCTCTGTGGCCGTCAAGGCCCTGCTGGCGTATGCGGTCGGGACCCATTCCTTTGCCTCCGTTTCCTGTATCAGGACTGCGCCCAGCCCAACGGGGCTCGCGTCCACCACCACATCTGTTCGCCTGTGGGGTCTAAAGTACGCCATGACCTTGTCGTCGATCAGCGCGTCCTTGACCGCCTGGAACGCCAGATCTTCCTTCGCTGCCCAGGTCCAGGGCTGGCCACTCTTCGTGAGAAGCCAGAGCGGCTCCGACAGGGACGCCAAGTTGGGAATAAAACGTCCACAGTAGGTTGCCATCCCTAGAAAACTCCTGACCTCGGTGGCGGAGGTGGGCCTCGGGGCAGCTCGGATTGCTTCCGCCTTCTTTGGATCCACTCTCAGGCCTTCCCTCGAGAAGACGTAGCCGAAGAACTCGACCGACTCCTGGTAGAAAGAGCACTTGGCCTCGTGCAGGGTGAGGCCGCTGTCCGCCAGCCGCTGCAGCGTGTCTCGAAGATGCCGATGGTGCTCTTCCAGAGTCTTCGAGAACACCAAAATGTCGTCACTCAAATTGATGACTCCCTGGAGTCCCGAGAGAGTCTCCCGTATGGCGTTTTGGAACACTTCAGCCGCTGACGAAATCCCGAAACTCAGCCGCTTGTATCTCCGCAGGCCAACGTGGGTGGAGAAGGTGGTGATGTTGCGGCTGTCTGGGTGGAGTTCTAGCTGATGGTATCCCGCGTTGAGATCCAGTTTCGTGAACCACTGCGCGCCGTTGAGGTCGGCCACGATATCGTCCATGGTGGGCGTGAGGTGTCTTTCGCGCTTTACTGCCTTGTTCGGGAGGCGCATATCGACGCACAAGCGGATGGCGCCTGGCTGCTTGGGTTTGGGCGCCACAACTAGGGGGGACACCCACGGGGTGGGGCCCGATACCTTTTCGATCACCCCCAGGTCTTCCAACTTCTTCAACTCCTTCTCCACTCGTGGTCTCAGGAGGAATGGTATTCTCCTGTGGCGCAGCGCCATGGGCCGGACCGTCGGGTCCACGTGCAGTTTGAACTGTTTCCCGCGTAGGCACCCTAGACCTCGAAACAGCATTGGAAAGTCCTTCAACATCTCCCTGGCATGCAGGTCATGCACCTGATTCGCGAAAAACACCAGCGCCAGATCTTCGGCGGTGTGACAGCTCAGCAGGGTGCCCCTCTTGCCTTCCGCCACGTGGAACGTCGTGGCCAGCTTCCTGCCATCACTGACGACTTCAACGTCAATCACCCCTCGCAGGGACAGCGGCTTGTCACTGTCGTATGTGAAGATTTGGGCTTTGGAGGGCCTCAGGGGTGGTCGTGGCGACAGTCTCTCATACTGGCAGCTGTCCATTACGTTTACCGACGCCCCCGTGTCGATGAGAGCGCTCACCGGGGACCCGGCCACCATGATGTCACACATGGGCGGCGGCCTTCGCCTCGTGCCTTCCCGGCCCACGAACGAGACGAAGAATACTTCATCATCCTCCACCTCTTCTTCGAACTCCGTCTTGGTGTTGTCTCTCAGGGCGGCGGATTCTTCCACTGTCAGTTGGTGCACGCTCGCCGCTGCACCTCGCGGGCCCGAAGCACCGCCGCGCGCCCTTCCGCCTCTGCAGACCTTCGCGAAATGGTTCGCCCGTCCGCACTTCAGACACGTTTGTCCTCTTGCGACGCACCGTCCGCCAGGCGGGTGACCTAGGCCGCAGTTGCCACAGGCGTCTCTCTGCGGAGCCCTCGCGGCTCCGCGCTGCTGGTTTGGTCGTCTCTGCAGCACGTCCACCCTCTCTTCCTTGACTGCCGGCGGTTTCGGGGCCGTAGCCGGCCGGTTGAGGGCTGCTTCCATCACGTCCGCCCGAGCGTTGGATAGCTCGTGAGACCGGCCCAGGATCAAGATGTCATCTAGGGTGATGCCTGGCTGCCGTAGGATAAGGCGCCGCAACGGGACCGACCTGCAACCCTAGATGAGCTGCGCCCGAATCTCTGCTCTCTGGTCCGGTAGCTCGCAGGACAGCGAGAGTTTTCGAAGGCGGGCATAGAAGACGTCGATGCTTTCTGTTTCTTCTTGTCGCGCCTGGCGGAGCTTGAACCACTCGAAGTCGGGGTTGGTTTGGGGGTCAAAATGGCGATTTAGGGCCCTTATGGCGCCCGCATAGTCGTCGGCGTTCCCCCTATCTGGTAGGGTCTCGAAGAGGTCGTACAGTTCCTCGCCACCGTAGCACATGAGGAGAGACCTCTTGACTGTATTATCCGTCTCCCGCACCCTGACAAAGTAGTGCTCCAACCGTCCGATCCATGAGCGCCATCGCACCGCCGCCGTGGAGGGGTCCGACAGCTCGCTGAACGGCGGCAACGGGGCTACCGCACTGTGTCCAGGCGCGGCGGCCGCTGGCTGCGCGGCCCGCTGCTGTGGCGGCTGCGAAGTGCCACCTCCGCTGGTGACAGGGGTGGACATGCTTGCTGCTCCTCTCCCTTTAGGGCTGATGCAGGCTGCCTGCTTGTCGCTGCGCGCAGGCGAGACCAACGGCCGTGCTCCGTGACGCAGATAGGTTGCCTGGCTGGTGCTGCGCGTAGGCGAGACCACCTGTTCTCTGTTTTTTTTTTTCAAGCTTTATTGAGACCGATCTCCCCAGCAGGCACTTCTGAGGACGCCCCTGCCCCACATCTCCCTCTGGGCCTTCTCCACCAGAGCTTCGACGAGCTCTCCAATCCCCCACACAGACGCTGGCCGGGCTCACGAGGGCCGACTCCTCCCCTCCGACACGAGCTTACCGGCAGTGCACAGGGCTCTGGAATCCCCTCCGGGCAGCAGTACGGCGCGCGCACCGCCCAGTCAGCCAGCGCGAGGGCGCGCCCGATGAGGTCCGCTGTGGTCCGCCTCCGCGGACAGCCTGGAGCACCGCCAGCCAGAACAGCAGGTGCGCGGGAGGGGCGAGGCGCGGGTAGGCTCCGCTCTCATCGCCAATGTGGTAACTGGGGTGGACGGGGCAGGCCTAGGGGCATGGGGGTCTACACAGCAAAGGAAGGACACAACAGTCAGGGTCACTGGAGTGGGCCGAAGACCACGAGCGGTCTTGCGCCCGTTTATTTATACCTTCGGGCGTGCCCGCCCTCCGGGTGCGTGGGTGCGTGCTCAGCGTGACGGAACGGGCCGGGTGGCTCCGTTACCACAGATGTATGAGTGTACAGATGGATAGGGTGAAAGGGTGGATAGATGGATAATGGATGGATGAGTGAAAGGATGGATGAAGGGATGGATGAGTGAAATGATAGATGGAAGGATACATGATGGATAGGTTTGCAAATGGTTGAATATGTTGGAATATGGATGGGCTTACTTATATACTATTGTGCAACCTCCTCTGATGTGTCTTTAAAACGTACCTATTGTCCTGAAGTTTTGTCCTGAATTTTGACCTCCTGTCCTGAATTTGTGTCCTGAATTTTGACCCTTTCTCCTGAATTTTTACACTCACCGTCCTGAATTTGCACCAATGCCAGTTGGTCACCCTAGACTGAGCGGATTTATAAATCGGCGACTTCTTAAGTGATTCATTAATCCGTGCACCCAGTCGAATGTTGATTCATTCATCCATGTACTTCCTCGTTCATCCATTGAATCTTTCTTATATCCATCCACATAAATATACACAAACTCACCATTAAAGATATTCACATTATGTATATATTGCGCTGAGACAATTCTGACTTTACATCAAAGCCAACTAGAATATCTATTTTAAGCATAAAATAGATATATTATTTTCTGTTTGTGGTAAATCCAAACATGAATATAATAGCCCCTAAGGTAAAATATAACCATCACTATCTTTCTATAATCGGATGGAACACATTACTAGAGTCGCTGAGTTATGTCGGCATACCCCTTGAGGATCGCTGGCAACTAATTAATGCTCAAGCAGCGTGACTTGTCAGGTGGATTTTGTGTGAACTATATCCACGCCGAGAAGCTTAACGGTCAAACCCACTGTTTAGGGGGCGCCTCCATGAGTTCAGAGGGTACTTGGATACTTTTGAAAGGATTTCAAGGCCACTTTCCTGCGCTGCGTATAACGATTGTCGAACACAAGAGGGGTCCCGAGATTCTCGGTCTGGCAGGCGCGGCAGAGAAGAGGCCAAAGGTTGTCCTCGGCGCGGCCCAACCTTCATTCTCCACTCAGCCGCCGGGGGCGGAACAAGCGAAAGTCGGGAACAGACCCCGCCTTCCCACTGAGAAGGCAGTCGCGGCCCAGCCGCTGACACCAGCCTTTGGCGTACGTGCGAGAGGGCGCGAACGAGCAGCTGGGGCCGAGTGAAGGCCGGCAATGCTCCCGTCGCAGCTCCTGGCGGCCATGCGGGGCTGATCCAAGCGGGCTCTGGCGGCGGCCTCCCCGAAGGCTGGTATGGCCTCGGGCGGGTTGAGCGAGCGGCAGTACTGTGAGCTCTGCGGTAAACTCGAACAGCTGCTGCGCTGTGGCCGCTGCCGGAGCTCCTTCTACTGCAGCAAGGAGCACCAGCGTCAGGACTGGAAGAAGCACAAGCTGGTGTGTAAAGGGGGCGAGCAGCCTGGTGGCAACACTGCCACTCCCACCTCTAGCACCGGGGGTTCTGCCACTCCTTTGAACGAGGGTTCAGTCACTGGGGCCTTTAACACTACTAACGCTGGGGCCTCGACTACCCCTACCACTGCATCCTCCGCCAGCCCAGGTGGCACTGATACTACACCGGATGCCGACTCCCAGCAACCCCCTGAGCCACAGCCGCTGGCCGCCGAGGATTACACTGAGCGCTCAGGGCGGTTCATGACTGCAGCTGTAGGTGAGGGCTCTCGACGAGGGGCACTGAATGGGCAGAGCCGGGGCCCGCCACCTTCGCAGCGACTGGCTCGAGAGTACCTGCTGCCATGCATGGAGAAGCACGGCATCTGCGTACTCGATGACTTCCTGGGCCCGGTGGCGGGCGAGGGCGTTGCGCGGGAGGTGTGCGCGCTGCGAGGCACGGGTCGCTTCACGGACGGTCAGCTAGTGAGCCAGAAGAGCGACTCGTCGCGCGACATCCGCGGAGACCAGATCACCTGGGTGGAGGGCAGCGAGCCCGAATGCAAGGCCATCGGGGGCCTGATGAGTTGCATGGACGACCTGATTCGGCACTGTAACGGGAAGCTCGGCAACTTCAGGATCAACGGAAGGACCAAGGTAGGCCACCTCTGTCGTTCCTCCTTCACTTATTTTCTGTGCCTTCCAGTCACTTGCCTTGTATGCCCGAGTATTGACAACAGGTACCGTGTGAACCATTCTTTTCTGAAAGCTTTCTGCTCCATATGCCTACCCACTCCGGCAGCTAGTTTCTACTCCCCAAGTCTGTATCTCGTCCTTGCCACCACCGCTCTTTTTTTGTCTCTTCGGTGTCTGTATCTTTGGCAGTACCTCTTTTGTACCATGTGTCTATCTCTCCGAAAGGCATGTAGTTCTAAACTTGTAATAAGGTTCCTTTGCAATCCAAAGTATGACCAAACCAGGACTTGGCATTGAAATGGCTAGACTGGATTAATATTTTTCAGGGACGCATAATTCGTATTTTTTTTAAAAACACTGTAATTGATACGTAATCTGAACTATATTAAAAGGATCGCCCCCAAGCGGCATTGGTTTGGCCCTTCTGCCTTTTCTGTGCTATCCGTTGGGCCCCGATGTCGTGCCCGAAACATTATTTGTATTGCAATTATATAGCGCTTACTACCCCTGACGAGGCGTCAAAGCGCTTTTTCGGTGAGTAGCACGATACTCCGGAACCCATAAAGGATTAGTGTTTAATTGGTATGGTAAAATATGAATGTGATTTAAGTGGTGGATAGGTTAGTTCAATTATTTGGATTCAGAAGAATAGTGGAAGGATAGAAGAGGGAACAAACGTTTGTATTTATGCTCGGGGCCCCGGAGTATCTATTAGACAGGCTACAAAGAGTCCAATCTGCGGCTGCAAAACTTGCCTTGTGGCTCCCGTCGAGATCCCAACGACCATCCGCCTTGGCACAACTGCACTGGCTTCCCCTTAGACAGAGAGTGCAATTTAAGGCCCTCTGTATTGTCTTTAGGGCTCTCCACGGTTCCGGTCCTGCCCCTTTTCAATCCAAGTTTGTGTGGTATGGTCCTACCAGAAAACTCCGCTCCTGGGATGCCAAACTGGTGGTCACCCCCAGATTCAAGAAAGTCAGATCTGGAGGTAGATCCTTTGAGGTGACTGCCGCTAGACTCTGGAACTCCCTCCCCGCCGACATTAGACATACCGATGACCTTCTACCTTTTAGAAAAAAGGTTAAAACATGGCTCTTCCCGGGCTAGCCCTAGTCTCCCTGTTTGTCTTCCCCCCCCATCCTCCTCAGACTCTGTCAGCGCCAGGATGCCTGCGACGGCGACAGTTTGCGCTTTACAAATTCCTAAAATAAATACATTTATATAGCGCTTGTTACCCCTGATGGGGTGTTAAAGCACTTTTTTTGGGGGGGCGAGTAGTACGTTACTCCGGAAACACAAAAACTATTAGTGGTGAATTAGTATAGTGAAATCTGAAAGTAAGGAGTGGTGGATATTAGTCAGTTATTTGGAGTGAAAAGAGTAGCGGAGGGATAAAAGAGGGGGGGGAAAGGTTTGCATTTATATAGCGCTTGATATCCCTGATGCGCTTTTTTGGCGAGTAGCACACTACTCCGGAACCCATAAAGGATTAGTGTTGAAAATTAGTATAGTGAAAAATGAAAGTAATTTGAGTGTTGGGTATGTTTTTCAGTTATATGGGTAGTGGGGGGATAGAAGAGGGAGAAAGGTTTGCATTTATATAGTGCTTGCTATCTCGGATGAGGTGTTGAAGCTCTTTTTTGGCGAGTAGCACACTATGGAACCCATAAAGGATTAGTGGTGAATTAAAATATGAAATTTGAGAAGTGAACATGTTGGTCTGTTATTTTGATTGAAAAGGATAGTAGATGGATAGAAGAGTGAAGGATTTAAACTTAATTTTTTTTAGTTTTTTGGGAGGTCCTAGCAGTAGGAAGAGGCTTTGGGATGAGTAAAAAGGGATGTGGAGGGGAAGAGTCAAAGGGAAGAGTTTAGAAATGCTTGTTTTGGGGCATCGGTATAGGAAACTGTGTCATATGATGCAAGGAGGGATAGAGTATGGGAGAGTCTAGAAAGGGTTATTATGGAGATCATAGTAGCGGTATGGGATTAATTAGTGGATGTAGAGGATATATTGATAGAGGTAAAGGGTGAGAAATAGGGTAGTGCATTGGAAAGAGCAGTAGAAAGAAGTTTAGTCAGAAAGTTGGGGTAGAAAATATATTGAGAGAAGTATAGGGTGAGAAATAGAATAGTACATTGGATATGCTGAAATGGTGGAAAGTGATAAATATATAGATCCGTAAGTACACGGAAAGTATATAGATGCATAAAGGAGGTAGGTATATAGATGAAAGATATTGATGGAGGTACAGGATGTGAAATAGGGTAGTGCAATGGATATGCCTTTTTAGGAGAAAAGTAATAAATGTATAGATCCAAGTACATGGAAGGTATATAGATGTAAAAAGATGCATTAGATAAACTCTGGTTTTCAAGTGTTATTGTACTTCACAAATTTATTTGTGCAATAACGAACAGAGGGTTGAGGCAAAAGCAGTCCGCACTTGTCAATAATATTTGGGAAGTAAGTACCTGTGCTGGAATCCAAGGAGTACATCCCTCTCTACTCCATATTTGGAAAAAGTTCCAAACCAACAAAGAACACAAAGTGGCTCCGTGCTCAACAGTAAAGTCTGTAGGATTCAAAAACAATCTTTGTGTATTCATTGAAAAAGTTTCAAGGCAATGTGTATTCTTTTTTTTCAAATTAGTTATTTATTGGTTTTTCTTTCATGTGAAGACAAATCAGTCCAAAGGGACTTTAGGGCTCTAAATTGTAAAACCGAATATCCACTCCCAAGTTTTGTGTTTGGCACGACTTATGTACTGGCTTCACACATTATACAGTGTGTTTATCAGTTCACGTGGCTTGATAACCTAAGTTCGGTCTGTGCGTTTGCTTCCACGAGTTGAAAAATATATTTGTATTTATTTTGTAACATAATTATTCTACATGTTTATACAAAGCAATACACAAAGATAGGTACATATCTATTGTAAAATAAATATTCATATACAGAGGGTTATGCTGTAAATTTCGGTTTGCGCATGGTGCTTATGTGGGGAAGAGCCAATTCTTGGGTGTTTGTCAATGGATCTTATGTTGGGGAGTAAAGAGTTCCATAGATTGGCTATTTGAACGGAGAAGGATGTGCCACCCATGTTTTTTTTCTTGTATCTTGTGGCGAGGTGCCACTTTAGAGCGGAGGTTCCTTTTGTTGAATGTGCTTGGTGATTTTATTCCTGATGAACAGCTGTCCCATTCCATGTAATGCTTTGTGGGTGATACAAAGCTTGAACGTGGATCTTCTGGCATCCGGAAACCAATGCAGGGCTTTCAAGGCCGGTGAGATGTGGTCTCGCGGTTTGATATGCGAGAGTAGTCTGGCAGCTGAGTTCTGAATCTGTTGGAGTCTTTTCATGGTCGTTAAAGTTGAACTGTGGTAGAGGCTATCGGCGTAATCGAGATTTGACAGAACAACGGAGATGGTAGCTTGAACCTTGTGTGGAAATGGGGGAAGTTCGTCCCAGCGTTTTTATAGTCACAAATCCCAAATGTGGGGAAATTTGTCCCAGCGTTTTTGTAGTGACAAAGCTTGATCTTGCTAGTTTGTCCACTTGGGCATTCATCAATAGCTTGGAGTCCATGGTCATTCTGAGGTTTCTTACTTCTTTCGATACTTTGGGCGGTGATCCCAGCGCGGTGATCCCAGCTCATCAGGCCAGGCCGGAAGCAGGTCATAATGTTTCCAATCGCCACACGTGAGTATTTCTGTTTTCGAAGCATTCAATTTGAGATGGCTCCAAGTCATCCACTGATCCACGGCTCTGAGACAACTGAAAATTGGAGAGTTTTCAATGTCTTTGGGGCATTCCAGTTGAGGGAGTATTTGTCTCATCTGCATAGTTATAGCACACATAGTTATAGCACATGACGTGAAATGGATCAGTACCAATCATGACTTCATGTAGATGTTGAAATGCATGGGTGACCCCTGCTTTGGTGGAGTATGGTTTGGACGAGAAAGGTCGGGTATGGATGACATTAGTTCTGTTACGAGGTAGGACGTGATGCAGTCTAGAGCAGTCCCCTCTATGACGACTTCATAGCGTTTTTGTTTGAGTGTCATGGTCAACCGTGTCAAAGGCAGCCAAGAGGAGTAGCGCAGCAACCCCGTTGCCGTCTACTGTGTTCTTCAGGTTATCCCAGATGGCAAGGAAGGCAGATTCTGTGCCTCTTCCCGGACGGAATCCTGTTTGGAAATCTGAAAGTATGGCATTTTCCTCAATGAATTGTGACATCTGGGCGAACACAGCTCTTTCTATCAGTTTGCCCAGAAAAGGACCATTTGTAATTGGTCTGTAGTTGTCAGGGTTCAGTGGGTCCAAGTTTGTTTTCTTCAGTAAAGGGAGTATGTATGACTTTTTTTTTTTAGTTCTTCTGGAAATATTCCTGTAGTTAAGGAATTGTTAATGATTCCTCTTACAGGAGTGGCAGCAGAGATTGTTAAAAGAATTGTCTTGAAAGTTTGTGGTGGACACAGGTCAGAAGGGCTGCCGGCAGGCCTGCTTGCTTTGACCAGGTCCATAAATTAATGGTGAGGTGTGTTGGAAGGAACGGATAGGCTGGGTTAGAGTATTCTTGGATTGTTGTTTTGCACAGGGGTTAGTGCTGGTGCTTTGTCTCTGTTTTAAGTACGAGTCCAATGTGTCTGCTTTGTCCGTGTAATGATTTGCCAGTTTGTCTGTGAAATCTTGAGTAACAGGATGAGTTCCTTCTAGGCAATATGGTTTACGAAATTGATTATTTTATAGAAATCTTTATTTGCACATTTTAGCATTTTGAATTCTGTATGAATAGTACCTTTTCTTAGCTTTTTTGATTGCTGACTTGTATAATCTGTTAATTTTCTGTAGGTGAAGTTTGTGGTGTTTGGCGTTTGTAGAGACTGGTACGTTGCAGCTTTCTAATTTGTTGTCATGTATTTTATCTTTATATTTCTCCAAGGCGCTTTTTTTCTTTTGTTCTGTTGTGTGGTTTTGAGTCGTATCAGGATGTCAAACTTTTTCTGTAGCCACTTGTATAGTTTTTTTTTAACAGAATGTTTTTCCAGATCTGTACTGGATGTTAGTTGTGTTTGTAAGTGTTCCAAATTGAGTTTGTTCCATGGTTTATAGGTGGATGCATGTAAGGCAGTTTTAGGTGAGTCGCTTAGTGTTGCTTTATGTTAGAAAGCAAGCAAATGGTGGTCTGACGATGTGACTGGAGTTATAGTGTGAAAGGTAAGTAGTTTGGTATTAGCAAAAATGACATCTAGGATATGTCCAGCGAAGTGTGTGGGTCTGTGGACAATCTGATGCAGGTTCAGTGCGTCTAGGCCAGTGATTGTTTTTGAATGGGTCATAATGGGTTTGTCAAACCAAATGTATGTCACCCAGAACGCATAGGTTGGAGTGTATTGTTCTACGGTTTGAAACTGTGTCTAGAAGTGCGTCTGGGAATGTCGCTTTGCTAGGTGGAGGCCTGTAAAGGAGCAGGAAGTTACAGGTGGAAGACGTTGTAGGATTTTGGAATTGACACCGCTGCCACCCAGTGTCCATTTTTGCCCAACCCCCAGCTTCATTTTCCATCCCTAACCTTCATCTCATGAGACGGAGTCACACTTACAAAGCTCTCATAGTATCTGTTCCCTTGGTATGGCCCTCAAATTACTTACTACGCAAAACTTTCTTTAATTCCTCCACTACATATATTCACTACTTCTTGTCTCACAGCTTCCTTTCCTAAAGACAAATGTTTTTTTCTTTTGCGCACAGATCTTCTGGCCCAATGTATGTACTAATACAAGAACAGACAGGGCCGTCCTTTGGCATGGGCAAGCTGGGCCCAGGCTGCCAATTTTGGAGCTGTGTGCATGAAGGTTTTTTTGATTTAAATATGCCTTTGAGTTTCTCAGCAGTTTTCAAAGAGAGGATATTATCAATCCAACATATCATCTTAAGTAGTATCAAATAAAGCAAATAACCATTTGCAAATCGTATAGCTGTAAATTATCATCTTGCACCCCTGCTCGTCCTCTCTCTGTAGAGAACAATCCATGATTCCTATGCATTGTACAAATGGGCATATGGGATGGACTCAATGGGACCACACATAATGCCTGTGTTATCAGACTGGCGCAAGCCTTGTGTGGTCCACTCCTTCCAGCCCTCCTCCTTGTTGTGTGTCCGCTATCTGTTCAGGCGTGGGCTGTTGTAGGTCAGCTGGGTCCAGCAAGTCCCGCAACATCACTCCCCATGCAAGCGACACTTCAGGCAATTTATCATCTTTTGCTGTCTTTCTCATGTTTTGCTCTTCTGCACAGGCCCATTCCTGCAGACCCCCCTTCCTCTTCTCCCTAGTTGGAGGCCTGCTACTCACCCTGTGGATAGCTGTGCACTGTTTTGCCACTGTGAGGCCCTGTTCAGTTTTCTCGTTGGGTCTTCAGGCAGTAGGCCCAGCAAGCATCTCTTAATATTTAGAGGGAAAGCCTACCCGTCGCACATTTAATGTGTGCATTAAGGTTATGCAAACCGCGCCCCTCTCATCTTGCTCCAGCCTTGTCCGTATCCCTGCATGCTCCTTTCTGTCTGATCTGCCAGTTTAAAATAGGTTTTTTCCATCATTATCATACCATACAGAATATTTTTGACACCCCATTAGCCCCCTTCCTTGCCCTCCATTCACTCTCTCACCCCCCTAGGCAGCTGAGCTGTGGGTGATTTAGGTCCGCGGGGGAGGTCAAAAGATGTTTGTGTTCAGGGGCCATTCACTGCTCAGCCAGGGACTGCCTGACCGGTGAACACACAAATGTCCCACTGCTGCCTCATTTTATTCATTAATCTCAGAAACGGCGGCAAATTTCTCTCCGACCAGGGCGCTATCCTGGCTAAAGCCGACTCTGAGAACAAAAGCCGACTCTGAGAACAGTAAATGACAGTGTATCCTTTGGTGGACCATATATTACACACTTCTCTTCACATTCATCCAAACCACACGTGTCGCTTCATACAAAAATAGCGCCAAAGGGAGGATGCAGACTTTTGCTCAATATAGGGTGCCCCCACGCAGATGTAATAGTAGAGGTG
Source organism: Triturus cristatus (assembly GCF_964204655.1). Classification (NCBI taxonomy): domain Eukaryota; kingdom Metazoa; phylum Chordata; class Amphibia; order Caudata; family Salamandridae; genus Triturus; species Triturus cristatus. Next base: position 1,077,978,188 of record NC_140589.1, on the reverse strand, counting down.
TACAAATAGATTTATTAAAATAATTTAAACAATTTAATCAGTTGATTACAATAAAATCCAATATCCAAGGGAATCCAATCCCATATGTTGCATACATATACACGATAATAATGTCCTACACAAATTATATATACATGAAACAAAGCACAATAAGAAAAAAGTAAAACGGATAGAAAAAGAGTATCTGCACGACAATACACTGTCATCAGTAAAACCCATCCATGTAGAAATGACGTTTAGGCTAGAACTCGATATGTTGAAAACTATTTTATATCTATTATAATAACCAACAACACAGATTAGGTGTCGAGGAGTCAACGTGTTTTGATGGTATCGTGCTGGTTAAACCATCTTTATCAAAACTGTAATGTTAGCTCTTATTGCATGTGTAAAATTAATGTTATACACCTGTATGTGAAAATATCAGGCGCGCAACGCCCATTGGGATCAAAGGGCTTCAGCCCCCCGCCATGTGTGGCAGTCCGGGCTGTGACAGCTTCCCGGGCACACACAGAGGCGCACTCTAGTACATCACAGGTCTTTAAAAGACCATTCGCTTGTAAACGAGGCTTTGTTGTTTTTTCACCCCTTCTAGAGCCCCTGCATCTCCACTCTAGCTATTGCTGGAAGAGTCCCCCCCCCCCCCCCCCCCAATCCCCGGAATTTGGCTCTAGTTGCCCCCCTGAGAGAGAGAGGAGTATGTATATGTATATGTGTGTGTATATATATATAATCTACTGGCGGTCGCCAGTAGATAGTTATAGTTAGGACCGAGTTTCCATAGGAAATCTGAAAATTCTATTTTGAATAACTTTGGCGCCGGTTGACGAACCCTCGCGAAATTTTCAAAACTAATGGGGCGCTCCGTTCAGCTCCTACCCTGAAAGTCTCTGGGTGATTCGTCAAGCGGGGGCTGAGAAAAAAGGGGGGTCCCAAAACACGTTTTCCCCATGCATTTTTCCATAGGACCTTTAGTCGAAGGTACAGCCCGAACGGCTGAACAGAATTACTTGAAATTTGGCAGAGAGGTAGTCCTCAGGTCAGGGAAGTGCCTTTTGCAGGTCTGGTGTCAATCTGTTCAGTAGTTCCTGAGAAAATCAAAAGTAAAATCATATATATATGTTGGCGTAGCCTAACCACACATCTCATCCTGAGATCTGATTGGCTGTCAGCACTTCATCCAAGAAGTGTTGGCAGCCATCTTGGGACCAATATACAATATGATAGCACCTCATTAAAAAGTATTGCAGTTAATAGAAGGTTTTAAGACTTTAGTTACATTATAAATCATTTGTTGATGGTACCATACTCATTTTAGGAATTGTGGTATGTTCTAAGGTGATTTCACCATGTGAAAAAGCCTTCTGCTGGGATATCATGATTGAGAGAAAAATATTTTCTCATGCTTTTCCCACAAAGGTTTGGAAGGTGATCTATAAGCTAAACTGAGAGCTTATTTTCTGTAAATTCACATTATCTTTCTCAGTCATGTGAGAATGAAGTCTGACATTCTCAGTAAAACATGTACATCCAACAAGGGCAGAGACTGTCAGTTGATTCCTTTGTGTTCTACTGCAGCTTCCCAGAGTGTTCCAAAGAACAACTAGAGCGCTAACAGTCCTACTTATGATAAACGTATGGCACACCTGAAGCCATCTTGTTCGGATTAAAGTGGTAACTCTTAAAACATTTAATTTAAAAAGGAACAAAATGAGGGGGTTCATTTTTCCACAAACCAACAATACAGGACTTGCAAGAGAGGCTGTGGCAATGTAATAGACCATTGTGGGCAGAAGGAAGAGGCAATGGTAGTACAACCATACATGCCAACAGACCCGATTCAGCCAGGAAACGTCCAATGATTTTAAGCTCAAATGGGCTTTATTTGATCTGTCTCCTGTCTACAATCTCCTCTTTTTCAATGTAACTCAAAGGGGAAAATCAATACCCCAGTTTTTTTTCAAAATCTCCCTCTTACCAAGTTCAAAATGTTCGCAAGTATGGTACATTGGATCATGGAAGGAAATGGGGTAGGGACATGGACTTGGATAACAGAGGACAGGAGGGACATGGAGAGGTGCACCAAACTGACCCTGCAGGGCAGGCATCAGGGTTTGCAGCAGCACAATACACCACACAGGGCATGCGGGACGGGAGTGCAGCACAACAATCCATAGAAAGCAAGAGGGAGGGGACAGGACCATGCACATGGACAACAGAGAACAGAGGGGCAAGAGGCAATGGTAGCTAGCTGACCATAATGGACAGACAGGAGAGAAAGCTGCAGCATAACAGACCATAAAGGACAGGAGGGACGGATCAGGGGCATTACAATGGAACAGACAAGCCAGGAGGGAGGGAGTAGGGGTCTGCACATGTAAACAGAGGGCTGGGGGCAAGGGGGCAGGGCAGGAGCAGCAAGATAGCCATGGAGGTCAGGCAGGATGGGCACTAGAAGCAAGACACACCATGAAGAGCAACAGTGAGACTGTGATGGCATACACACAGACCATGGAGGGAAGGTGGGAGGGGGTCAGGGGCAGCTAACTGACCACACAGGGAAGGTGGGAGGGGCCATGGCAGCATAGAAGACCATGCATGGCAAGTGGGAGGGTTAGTGGCAGCACAGTGGCTATGATGGGCAAGAAGGAGGGTGCAGGGGCATGCACAAAGGACGATGGAGGATAGAAGGGAGGGTCAGGACCTGTGCACAGACAAAGTTCAGGGGAAGGGGCCTCACAACAGACCGCACGGGGCAGGCAGGAGGAGCAGTTGCAGCACAACAGACCAGGGAGGGCAGAAGGGTGTGGCAATACAATGGACCATGTAGGACAGGAGGAAGAGGATAGGGGCATGGCATGTGGACAGGCAGGGTGGAGGTGGCAGGGACAGGTTACAGTCATCTGACAATGCTAGGCAGGTGGGAGGGGAGTGGCAGCTCAACAGAACACTCAGAGTAGATAGGAGTGGCAGGTCCATGGAACATGGTGGGCAAAAAGGATGGAGCAGGGGCATGCACAAAGACATCGGAGGGCAGGGGGAAGGAGAATAGGGGCAGCAAGCTAAGCACAGAGTTTAAGCAGGAGGTCAATGATGGGGCATAGAATTGGGCAATGGAGGGCAGGAGGAGTGGACTGGTACATCATACTAAATTGAGGGCAGTGGCAGCACATCAGACCATGCATGGCAGGAGGGAGGAGGCTAGTCCATGGATTCACACAACAGAGGATAGGGAGGAGGGGGATGGGGCAGCAAGCTAACTGTTCAGAGAAGGCGGTTATTAGGAACTTTATTGTTTTTAAAACGTGTGTCTTTGCGAACTACTTAAAATATGAACAAGTATGCAGCATAATCTCACTTTTATTCAGGAAGAAGAGGACGTTTGTGGTTGTGACTCCGAGCTCACTTGGCAGAAACACCCCATGACCCTCCACCCCCTATCGCAAAATGTAATGCCCGTGAAAACGGTAGGTGAACGCAGTGTTATATAGAATATAGTCCTGAGAGCACGATTGAAAATGAAAACTAGATATAGTGTATGGTATAAACTATGCACCAAAAAGTGTGATATAAGATGAACTGGGGCGTGAAATAGGATATGCAATACATTGTGCGCAATGACAAATTCATTGGAGAGCGTGAGATAGCACAGGCACTAGTGCGTGCTCTGCGATATGCACCTTGGAGTGTAATATGCACAGGGCAGTGTTGTGTAACCTAACTAGTCTCTAAAGTTGTAATATAAAATTTGTGCTGTGGAGTGTAACGTTGCATATGCACTGTGACAAAGATATGGATCCCAGATTGTAATATGTATGGCATAGCGCTGTGCGTTATAACATAGTCATCGAGGAAGGCACGTTAGATGGGGCAATATAACCTGTGCGAAGGCAAGTGTGGCATGACATATTCACGGGGTGGTGTTACAGTGCACATGGGCTAGAGAGTGTCATAGCATACGCTCTAGCTGGTGGAATACAACACAGAGGTGTGTGGCACTCGGCGGGCACTGGTGGGTGTAACACAGCATTGGGCTCAGCCAGGAGCGCGCTGTGACTGAAGTGAGGGTTGCTTCCTTTCCAGAGTAAAATAAAAAGTATTACACATCCGGCGGTGGATGTGTGGTTTATTAACTGTGAGGGGGGGTTTCTTGCATAGGTTTTGTCTAATCCCCTTTGAATGGCTTGGTGTGCGTGTGTATTAAATGTGCCCGTCAATAGCTACCCATGTTTGTATAAATAAACAACAAGGGTGTCTACTTGGAGAGTACCCACCGGCGGGGGTGCCGGGATTAGGCACGGTAGGGCGTCAGACACGTTAGAGCTTCACTAGCCGTGTAAATACATTCCACGTGGATTCATTGTATGCATAGTCTCCTTCTAAAAGTAGGGGGCAGGCCCAGAGGGATGGGGTCCCAGGGCCAATAAAATAGAAAAAGAAGGGGGGGCCACACAGCCCCCCCTTCTAAAAATAAAAAAAACGGCATCGCGCCGGTAGCCACGCCTCCTCATTGCTGCACTCTGCAAACGCCCCCCCCCCCCAGGCGAGTTGTAAGTTGGGGAATTAATTCCCCTTCAATACTGGGGGTCCCTGAGGGCCAACTAGCCCAACAGGTATCTCCAGTATGCACCAGGGAGCTGCGTTGCAGACAGGTGTTCTGAGGCCACGCCCCTTTTTACACCTCTCTGCAACGCAGCTCTGTGGCGCTTACTGAAGGTACCTAGTGGGCTAGTTGGACCCTCAGGATTCAAATGAACTTAATCTCCCAACTAAAAACAGCCACAGGACGTGTTTACACAGTGGTGAAGGGATGGGACGGGGCCTGAGGTGACGTGTGCAAACAAGCCCTGTGGCGCGTTTTGAGAGGTTGTTTTAATCCCCCTGCCCTAATATATACTAGGGGCTTACAGAGGAGGTCATGCTACTCACAGGGGAACCCAACGCATAGTATTCCCTAGTGTATGTAGGCGTTTTCACTGTATTCTAAGTGTCTTTTAACATAGCACTGGCTCTAGGACTGGTTAGTCAGACTGTTACCACAAGTATCCGTCTGAAAAAGTTGAGGGTACAGGATGATTTTGCAATAAGGCTTCTTTCTGCTCTTCTGTTTGTATTTTCTGCACGTTATCCTTCTTCCTGCACTTTTCTTCGTCTTTGAGGACTTCTGTTGCTTCTTTCTGCATTTCTTTTTTTCTTTCTGTGCGTTTTTTCTTTTTTTCTTCACATGTCCTATCTCTGTAGACATAGCTAGAAATTAGCATTTAAAAAAACCTTTGCAATTCCCTGAAAAAACCATAGGTTTCAGGCACGTTATAGTTGGGAATTAGCATTTGAAAAACCTTTGAAATTCACTGAAAAAAAACATAGGTTTCAGCGGCGTTCTAGTTAGCTGGACTTTTCATTCGTACAAAACCATTGAAATTCCCCCATTATAGTTAGTTCAGCTAACTATAACTCGTGCGCCCGCAATGCACTGCTGATGAGGTTGATGCCCCCCCTATTCTGCATGCCTATACTAATTAGAATAATCTATTAATTATAATACTATTAATGTGTTTGCATGAAGTTTAATCAACATTACTAATGTACGAAATACACGTGGGATTTGCATTTTGCATGGCTAAATAATTTGTAATTAACATATGTACGCATACTAGCAGTAGAAAATAGAATATCACATGATATGTGTTGCTTCTGTGACGTTTTCGTAATGTCGCACTAGATGACATCAATGGGTGAATATGAACGCTTTAAATGTTGCTATACGCTAGATAATTACAAGCGCATAGGGGAATTAGTGAGGGTTTAAAGTTTTATTCAACTAACTATAACGGGGGAATTTCATTGGTTTTTTACGAGTGAAATGTCCACCTAACTATAACATGTGTGAAACCTATGGTTTTTTTAAGTGAATTTGCAAGGTTTTTTAAATGCTAATTCCTAACTATAACGTGTGTGAAACCTATGGTTTTTAAAGTGAATTTGTACGTTTTTTTAAATGCTAAGTTATGTATGTATTATATATATTTTTTTTAGGTTTTTCACCGTGCGCGCACACCGCGATTTAAAAAAAAGGCTAGGGGGTCAGGAACTCTCTACCCTGCCCCATTTTCACGTTCGCCACCTCTCTTTTTCACTGTTGCACCCAAAACAAACAAAATGGCGGACGACACTTCCTGATTTCGACCGATTCGAACGTTGACTGACATGTAACCACCAATCAGAATTACGCTCGCGCACGTTAGGGTGCGGCCACCGTGCGCGCACGGTGCGCGGCTATAGATATTTATGTACTTTTAACTGCAATTTTCTCAGGAAATACTGAACAGATTGCCTCCATATATGCAAAAGGCACATGCCTGACCTGAGGACTACCTCTTTGCCAAATTTCAAGTAATTCTGTTCAGCCGTTCGGGCTGTACCTTCGACTAAAGGTCCAATGGGAAAATGCGTAGGGAAAACACGTTTTGGGACCCCCCTTTTTTCTCAGCCCCCGCTTGACGAATCACCCCGAGACTTTCAGGGTAGGAGCTGAGCGGTGCGCCCCATTAGTTTTGAAAATTGCGCAAGGATTCGTCAACCAGCGCCAAAGTTATTCAAAATAGAATTTTCAGATTTCCTATGGAAACATGGTCCGAACTATAACTATCTACTGGCGACCGCCAGTAGATAATATAATATGACAGCAGCGCGTTGAATCGCTAGCTTGCCTTTCGGTATTTTATTAGAGTTGCTGTCTGTTTTTTAATGTCTTAACATAGTTCCCTTATTTTGTGTGTGACTTTGAAACGAGGCTCACTCGCACTCACTTGCCTTCTTTGCAGCTACCCTGCAGCATTCGTTCTTTCAGCCGCATTTTACCGCTCCCAGCAATGGGTCGTACCTCCACCCCCTTCCCTTCATTTCTGCTACCGGGGGCTCTATAAAAACTTCATGGGTGCCCGGGCGCGCCAGCGGCATGCCGAAGGCAAGCCCGTCTGCGCCCGTCCGTGCCAGGCCGGGACCTGGGGCCATGACCCCTGCCTTACCTAACAGGGATATTGTAACTCATTCCTCCAAACAATTGTTGGATCTTCGCCCCAACCCACACTCTGACTGTACGGTTCTCAATCTTGAGGAAGATACTGATTCCTGTTTGTGTTGTAACTTAACAGTGCACTTAGGATTATGCGAGTTATCTAATGTTCCAACATCTTTTACTCCTATTAAACAACTTAATAACCCACAAAAGGAATATAATTCACCACCTATTAAGGAATTCTTTTTTTTCAATATTAATTGTCGCTTACTCCCTAAACATCAGGCTGATGTTTTTGATTTGCTAATAGACCAACAACCGGACGCTATTTTTCTTACAGAGACCTGGTTTAAACAATAGCTCTGGTCCGGATATAGCTGCCGCTTTGCCCCCTAACTATGTTATAGTCAGGAAGGATAGGGAGGATAAAAGCGGTGGGGGGATTGCCATAATTTATAAAAACTTACATAGCTGCAAGTTTGATGACTTACAGGTCACCGACTGCGAAGCTGCGTTGTTTAAGTTGGACTCTAACTCCGCACTTAACTTTTTCTGGGATACTGGTTTACAGACCCCCTAGGCCTGCCGGTCGCCGGGTCACAAACTTCCCTGATCTTGTCTCTCCTTTCCTGCTCAGATCGGCAAATTTTTCTATCCTAGGGCACCTCCATCTCGAGGATCCCGACTGTACCATTATTAACACTCTTATTTCAGATTTAGCAGCTATCCATATTCTGCTCCATAACTCTGGACCTACCCACAAAGCCGGTCACCTATTGGAGCCAATATTTTCTAATTTATCCAATATTGAATGCTTTACAGCAATTCCCTTGTGCTGGTCCGACCATTTTTTGGTTGATTTTAAATTAATGATCGCTGACAATGCGCATGTAGCACTGTGTGGTACTCTAAAATTAACAAGGAATTGGAAAAAGCAGGATCTAGACAATTTTAACATTTTTATCAAATACAGCCCCTATTTTAAAAATGATCGTGATACTGATTTAGTAACGTTTCAAAATTGGATCTGTAAAACTACAGGCATCTTGGAGAAACATGGCGGCCGTAGGCTAAACAGTCGTGGCTCCTCTCTCGGAGATGTCGGGCGTGTAATTTAACAATGTGTATTCCCCGTTGCTAAAGGACCTGCTCTCTTCTGCTAGTTTCTTATCTCCTGTCTCTGGGGGTAAAGGATTTATCTCCACTCTCTACACCACAGGTTTCCAAACTTTTCATGCTGGTGACACACTTTTTTGACATTCCTGCTTTAGTGACACGGTAATGCGAGCGAGCGTAGCGAGTGAGCCGGAATCACCACAGAGGTGTTCGGGGGGGTTTAAAAAATAGTGGGCAAATGGTGCATTTTCAATCCAATTGGAGAAAGCAAGAAGGTTTAATAAAGCAATTGTGAATCTGTTTTTAACAAAGACAGTGACTGGCAAAACAGGGAGTAAGGTTAGGTTTGTGCCTGAAACAAGAATATAATCATGCACACATCGACACATGCCCCAGTGATTTACAGCACAAAAAGGGCACCCCCACAGCATATGGAGTGTTGGTTTTGGCAAACGTTTCTTCCTTCTTAAATACTAAAAAGAAACATGTGAATCAAATTAGAATAATTCCCAGTTAAAAAAAACAAGGCAGTACATTAGATCAACTGTCGGTTGGGTTGTGGAGTTTTTGTTTCGCCACGTTATCAAAAGAAAACCTATTTCCTGTATTGGGCCAAATATTAAGTTGCTGGTGAGCTATTATATAATAATCAACTTTAAGCATGTTGGCCTTGTTTGTCATATTCTGTCCTTTTTTTTTTAGGTCCCGTCTAGGCTGCGCATATGCTGTCTCGAACAGCATGTTTTCAATCTGTGGGCTTCAGCCCGCCCATTGCCTTACCACTTGTTTGCTCCATCGTGCTCTCATATCCGTCGTTCCCGTTAGTCCATAGCATAAAAGCGTCATGCTTCTTCCTGTGTTTGACCCTCCCCCTGAACATGGACCAAGTGCTTGCGTCCTTCCACTACTCCCGTTATAGGAGCTACTATTTTCTTTGTCTTTGAGCACTCCACACGAGTGCTGGTGTTTTCACTCACTCCATCTCCTCCCGCCCGCCCCAACCCTGTTGATTCGTTTTCTTTGTAGATCGGCTTTATTATTCACCTCACTCACCGAGCCAGCAAAATGGTAAGTGATGTGTACTTACCCCTTTGAGCTCATCCACTTACGCGCAGATCAAGAAAATAAATGGCCTTCCTGCTAGTTAGGAGCTTGGGCCTCAGTTTTCTAAATGCACCTGTTTTAACTAGCATATTAATAATTTCCTAAACACCGCTTCATGGTTCGTTGTAAAGGAAATGTACTATGTACCTATCTACTAACTTACACTGCAAAGATCTCTTGCCCTCGCTTTTCAGTATTAGGGCACACAGGTGAACTTCATCATTACTAAAATGAGCAATAGCTGCTACATAGCGTCAAGAGATGCACATGCATCTCTTGGCACTATGTAGTAGACCGGCCACAAGTTGAGGGTAGACTGAGTCTATCCACTCTTTTCACAGGGTGATCGCAGTCTACCCTGCTATGAGATTGGGCCCCACAGAAATATGGTAAACTTGTCTTGGTGCAATTTTTAGACACCGGGACACATTCAACAGTGCCTGCACATTGTTTGCTTTTGTTCCAAGCAGCAATGTACAGACGGGGAAGGGGCTTATCAGATTCCAGCTGGGCCTATAACAAAGGTCGAAGTTAAGGGGCCATCAGGTCTCCTTTTCTTGGAGTATCCAGGCTGGGAGCTATCAGGAGCCTCACATCTAAATGAAATGGAGGAGAAACAAAGGCACATAGCTTATCACATCACATCACACAAGAGGCAGACATGCTTTTGACTTTGTTCAGTCCTTTTATATAAGAGATATGCATGTGTGTAGGAATGTCAGATTTGTTAGTCTGTCCCAGTATTTACACAAACAATTTAAATGCCACTATTTTGTTTTGTTTCTTTTACAGCGCTATAGTGCTACTAATCCCACTGTAGTGTCAGAGTGCTTTATACATACACATTATACATTGACAATAAATGATGTGTGTAAATCAAGGGAATGTTACATAAGATGGGGAGAGTTACAAGGTGTAGGAGTCACATGTCCTTCTTGGCTCACTGTGCTATATTAGAAGAATTACAATGTATGAACTGCAAGTAACAAAAGGATCTCTGTGTTCAAAGCGCTAACTCACTTGCCCATTTACATACAATAAAAATCTGTCATCTGCGCGTTACATAATGTGCTTTCCAGGAGACCTATTAACCCTCAATGCTACTTTGATCCAAAACTGGGACTAGACAAAACACAAACCTCTCCAGCAAATAGTTATTTTACCATTATTATTATTCCCTGAGCTTTACTGAGCACACAAAGATCTCTGCCACAGGTGCCTTAACCCCATGATATTTTAAAATACAGACTTTGCAACCAGTTGAGTAGAACAGATTTACTGCCGCATTTCTCCTTGTTGCCAGTTTCTTTGTGGCAGGATTTAAAAAAATAAATACATGTTAAGGCCCTGATTTTGCATCGGGGTTGCATAATTTTTTTGCACAACCCCGAAGCAAAATCTAATTTGTTAAATATTGTAATGAGCTCAAATGTACTTACGATAGACCTGCTAAACAAACATATAACTTTCATGCTTGGTTTCTTGTGCTACTGGCAGTGACTAATATTGATTTTTAGTTTTTGTTTTCAGCGGCAGTCATTAAAGCTGTGAGATAATTGAGAGGATTTGTTAAATAATTGATAGTTGTCATTTTGCTTTGTCGGGTTATTACCTGGTAAAAGTAATATAGTTGTTCAACTCATCGTTCAGTGGGAAAAGCCTGTTGTTTAGTTCAGCTTTTTGTAAACAGCAGTGTGCAGGGGTGAGAGTATTGCCTGAAACAGCTTGAAGCAGTAACTGCTAAAGAGCAGTGAACATGTTGCATTAGCCATGCGTTAGGGATTGTTTAATGACCTGTCTTAACCAAAAGGGTTGGGGTGTTGGGTGTGTGTAAGTGAGAGAGGGACATGGAATAAGGTAGAAAAGGGCTGGTAAAAATGGCCCCATGGCCTGCGACCTCTTATTTAATTATCCTGATCAGGCCCGGCTCCAGGAATTTTTATTTGGGTGGGCCAAGGGTGCATTTGGGGGGGCCACTGCGGGATCGATTTGTCGCATATATGTCTAGGCAGGCCTGCTTCAGTGCCCTCCTTTATCTCTTCTTAGTCTTACAAGGCCCAGTAAAACGCACTCTTTTCCAAATCTCTTTCTAAATATTATCACTCTCAAAAAGTGTTTTTTCTATGAAATGTTCCTTTGATGGGAAAAGGAGGTTCCTGAGGTGGTAGTATCAGGCAACTGACACTACTCGGGCTCCCTCTGAGCGAGCCTTCAGGGAGAATCCCTCTTCATTACTACCTCCACCTGACCCCGGACTCTGCAACGCACTCCCTTACAGGCTTGATTATCCACTACTCCTCTCCAGTGCACCTTATCTCACAGCTGACCTTGGGCCCTAGCCCCATATCAGGCACCATCGGGCTCCACTTTCATTTTTCCCGGTAAAAACAATAGTAAAATCACCTTCAAACTTAAAACATTGAATAAAGCAGTAAATATAATTAGCACGCACTTTAAAGTATGTTCCACAGTAGCCTGTATGACCAGACTGCTAATTAAACAAAAACAGAAAGGCCATGACAGGGCCGGGTTTAGCGCTGATGCGAAAGTCTTTTTTGGCGCCACACTAATAACCTCTTTCTCCGTAAATACCTTTACTACCACCTTCCAACAGTGCCCCTCATCCCTCCATGGCCCCCCTATTGACCTCTTCCTCGGATTCCCTCACTGCCACACTCCACAAGTGCCCCTGATCTCCCCATAGCCCCTCCCCCTCGTGACCTCCTCCTCGGATTCCCTCACTGTCACCCTCCACCAGTGCCCCTCATCTCTCTGTAGCCCCTCCCCCTCATGACCTCCTCCTCAGACTCCCTCTCTACCACCCTCCACCAGTGCTCCTCGTCTCTCCCTAGCTCCCCCCCTCCACCCCATGACCTCTTCCTCGGATTCCCTCACTGCCGCCCTCCAACAGTGCCCCTCATTGCTCCATAGCCCCTCCCACCACCACCTCCTCCTCAGATTCCCTCGCTGCCACCCTCCAACAGTGCCCCTCATCTTTACGTAGCCCCTCTCTCATATGCATTTCATTTGTTGTACAGCGCTACTCATGTCAGTGTAGTGTGTGTCAGTACTTTACACCACGCACACATTATACAGAGACAATGAGTCATACAAGTATGTAAATCAGTCTACAGGGAATGTCACATAAGCCAATGAGGATTACAAGGTGTATGAATCACGTCATACATACTGGTGGGCAATATATTTTAAGAGGGTTTGGTGTGGGGAAACAACTTTAGGATTTAAAGAGTATTACATGGGGGTCAGCTTTACTGATAAAAATGTATATCTGCCCAAACATACTCATTTCAGCAACATTAGAATAATGAAAGACTGAGGAAGTTCTAACTATATCACAAAACAAAAATAAGCGAAGTTCTAACTACACCATTCATGTTTGTATGCAGCTCTTTGGTGACAGTTCATTGGCCACTGTCCTATGTTAGGATTGTAACTTCTGAACTGCAAGTAGCACAAGGATCTCTGTGACAAAGGCAGTAACCCACTGAGCTTCCACATAAAATACTGTTGATCTGCATTTAAAAACTACGGACAGACAAACGATTGCCCTCCAGCAGGATCATTAATCACCAGCGTTATCTGGGCATGTTGTGTTGTCTTATTTTATCCTGCATCGGTCATGATAATGATAAAAAAATTGTTTAAATGAAGCACGCACAAAGTATGTGTCCTGCTGGTCCTGTGCACATTTTAAATCGAAAAACAAATAGTGACAAATTCTCCTACCTACTTTATTAGTCAAACTGTGTCACAGCCTGGTGTGATAAACTGCTGCAGGGGTCGGGAAAGGTGACAGGAATAAACAAACTTCTTTTCTCCTGCACTGCATAGAAAAGGAAATATCCACGCAGCAGGACAGTCGGCAAAGGTTACCGGTGACAAACAAAGGATTTGTCCCTTTTGCCATGTGGAGATGGAGGGGTGAAAAAAAAACAAAGCCTCGTTAATGGTCTTGTAAAGACCTGTGAAGTACCCGGGTGCGGCTGCGATAATCTCAAAGCTGTCTGTGTGTGTGGGAAGCTGTCTCAGCCTGGGCGCGCGCGCACACAGACAGCTCTTTGAGCTCAATTCCGTTGCGCCCCTGCCTTCAAGCCCTCACTGCGAGGGCCAAGGCTCCTGTTGCGCGACACACCCACGAAGGTCAGGCGACACAGTAACGTGTCGCGACACATACTTTGGAAAGCTCTGCTCTACACGATGGAGTCAGCTTTAAAAACGGATCGATACGGCGGCATTTTTAGCTGCACGCGTTTTGCAGTGCTGGCTGCCCGGAGCTGGTGGAGGTGGGTTCCGGCTCGGATTGGAGGATTTCAACGAATGATTGACAACGGCGCCGTAGCGGTGAGAAGGCTCTTTCAATCTATCGCGTTTCCGGTTGTTCAAGTAAGGACGGTGCGAGTCAGTGGAGTCGGAGGTGGTGGGGAAGCTGTCTGTCTCCATGGTGGAACTTCTATTTTCTGGTTTAGGGTAAAATCCAGTTTTGACGACATTCCTCGGTTGGAATGGGGCGAGAAACGCTCTCTTAGGGAGGGGAGTAGTTCCTGTCGGGAGGCGGTGGAGTGCGTACCGCCGAGTGTTAGTGGATGGATGGAAGTTGCTCCCGGGTGCCCTGATAATCCCGCCCAGGAGAGTGCGGGGGGTTGGAGAGCGGTGAGGAGGTGAACGGTACGGAGAGTTTCCTGCGAAAAAAACTACTACCACAGGTAAAAGCCTCCTGCCGGAACAGATACGCTCTGCGTGCTAGGTTGGTCCTGGACCCTCAACTGAAACTCTCTCAATACCCGCCGAGGACCTCTCCCCCGATTTTAGAGATAAGGCCTGGGAGCAAAAAAAGCCAAACATTAGAAGAGCCATTAGTTAGCTCCTGTGCCTCCCTAAAGAAGAAGAATCCGGCCAGCGCAACTAGTGTGCGAAGAAGAGGTAAATCTAAGAACTCTCCTCCCTCCAAAATTAGAGTGACCCCGTCTCTTAAAACCTACTACAAGGTCATGGCCTCTAGCACAGCTGCAGCTTCTACCACATTTACACCTACAGATTCCATAAAAGATGGAATTGCAGTGAAGAATCTTGAGGAGGGTAAGGGTCTGACAATGCAGCAATGTCAGGCTCTTAATGAAGTAGTATCTACAGCAGCTATAGATTCCTCTCAGGAGCAGATTGTGAGGATACATCCTGAGATAAGATTATCTAATTCCTTCGCTGTTCTTGCTGAAGAGGGATTTAAAGAATCAGCTCCAGAGAGGGACAGACCCTGTGTCAGGGGGATATCTGACTCTGTCTCTATCACCGCGACCTCCGTCGGTGTAGCTACTAGCGCCACTGTCCCGGTTACTATTTCAGCCTTAGATAAGCCCGATACATCGATCGTTCATAGTGCCTCTGCTAATACTTCTTCGGGCCATCAGTCGACTCCCTCCTCTTTTTCCTCTTTAGCGGATATTCTCCTAACAATGAAGGATGACATCAATTCCAGATTTACCATATCTGAGAGTAATCAAGCGGTGTTGGCTAAAAGATTTTCCATTTCAGAAGCCAATCAGGCAGCGATACAGGCCTCATGCGAGGCGCTCTCAGTAAGGATAGATGCAGTCACATTGAGAACTGACGCTATGGAAAATGAGTTACCAAAGATGAAGAGCTCAATCTCCATGGTGGAAAGTGATATAGTGAGATTGTCCAAAGAGAATATGGAGATGAGGAAGGACATTGAACGGCTTGAGAACCACTCAAGGCGAAATAATTTAAGACTGTTGAATGTACCGGAAGCACAAGAGGGCGCAGACCTAAAAGGGTTTGTGATCAGGCTCCTGAGGGATACGGTGCTGCAAGGCGCGGATGAAATTGACTTGAACATAGAGATACAAAGGGTTCATCGGGACCCCTTCCGGAGGAACCCTGCGCAACAAAAGCCGAGGAAGATCCTGATCAATTTTTTATCATTTGATGTTAAGGAAAAGATCTTGACACAAGCCCTGAAAGAGAAATCGATAACATCCAACACCCTCAACTCGTTTTCTTTCCACATTAGATCAGACGTTTCCCATATTACGGCAGTCAGGCAATGGGAACTGGGAAAGAGGTTGGAGGTGCTTAATGCTTTAGGGGCAATTGCAAAATTTAAGTTCCCTGCACAGCTCCGGGTTATGTGGAATAACCACATGTATCAGATCAAGTCAGTAGAAGAGGCAGATTCCTTGGTAGTTAAGATAAAGGGAGACCAGAGAGATAAACGGTAGTAGTAACTTCTATTCTAGAAGAGGTAGGAGTAAGAGTAGTTTCTTTTTCTTTTTTTTTTTTTTTTTTTCAGTTAAAAAACTAGGGGAAATGAAGGATGAAACGGAAAGAAAGGTAAAGAAAAAAGCTTTTTTAGGGGATTTTTAATAAAGCCCGGCATAATCCAGGAGGGGGAGCCAAAAGGCTCTGCCTATTGGTAAGGAGGGTTTCTCATGGGTTAGGGGGTTAGGTATTTTCTTTTTTGTTATTTTTTGGGCACTGGGTTTTAAGGGTGGGAGGTCCATTGGGGCACTGGGGTGGGGAGCATATGGGCAAAAATTTTAAAAAATCCTCATCTCACCGATATTGGATAAAAGTGCTGTCTTAGTTGAGAATCTTTTAGTGTCTGTTAGTGGTATTAGTGGTCGGGTGAGATGGTGGGGGGCATAGGGGTAGAGAGAGGAGGCACCGTGTTTTTATCTTGGAACGTAAATGGTATGCGCTGCCCCAGGAGACAGAGATTGATTTTCAAGTATTTGGAATTATCCCGAGCCCAGGTCTTCCTATTACAGGAGACTCATCTGTCCCTCGAGGAAAGTAACTCTATATTTTCAAAGATTAGTTGGATTAAATGCTTTAGCGCTTCCCATCAGTCGTCTCACATAAGAGGAGTTGCAATTCTAATAAAACAAGGTACATTATGTACAATGGGGAGAATTCAATCCGACTCCTCGGGCAGGTAGATTGTTGCTAAAATATTTCTTAATAATGTAGAGACAATCTGTGCCTCTTTTTATGGTCCAAATGTGGACGATCCCTCTTATTTACTGTAACTTCAATCAATCCTGAGGCTGGAGGAACCTCCTTTAATTCTAGGAGGGGACTTTAATGTGCTGTTAAACTCCAAAATAGATAGATCTAATTTAAGCCATTATGTAGGAGCCCCTAAGGTTCGTCGGGCACTTCTGAATTTAATCCACGACCTCCAACTAGTTGATTCATGGAGGGTTAGGGAGGGTCAACGTAGAGGGTACACGTTTCAGAATAAGAAACTGGGTCATTCCTCGAGGATAGACTATCTATTTGTAGATAGTAATCTGCTCAATATCCCTTTGCGACAGACTATCTTACCTAGCCACATATCAGATCACGCCCCTCTAGTTTTAAAACTCTCTAGCGGTAAAGAACGAGGGCAGACAAGGTGGACATTAAAGAGGGTAATGCTCAACAACCCTGATGTAATACTAGCTATTAAGACCCTTTCCGTCGACTTTTTCCCCAGAAACTTCGGCAGTGCCTAGTTTGATGTGGTGTGGGATGCGTATAAGGCCACTCTAAGAGGGTCCCTCCGTGGATTAATTTCAGGAATTAATAGAGAGGAGACCAAAGTCTTAAAAGAACTAGAAGGGAGAATCGGCCAGCTTGAGTCTGCCTGGTTGTCCCTCTCCTGTGATCCTGAGCAAGCCCGACTGATTTCATCAGACCTTGATAATGCGAGACAGGATTATAGGGTGATGCTGGACAATAAATGCAAGGCACAGTGGGAAGCATCTCGTATGGAGAATTTTGAATATGGGGAGAAAGCCGGGGCTTTGTTGGCCTGGAAGGCTAGACTTGATAGATCTAAAAATTATATTAAAGAACTGGTAGTAAATAACGAAGGAGAGATCTCAAATAGAGTCGAGGACATGCAAACTTGTCTGCTATCTCTGTTTTCTGATTTATATAGGGAGGGGTCTGTTCCAACCCTTGAAGCAATAAGAGCTTGGCTAGGGGATAAACAGCTCCCAGCGTTATCGTCGGAGGATAAATTATGGTTAGATGCTCCTATCTCCGAAGAAGAAATTCAGGAACAGATTAGGAGATCAAAGAATAAAAAAGCGGCTGGTTCCGATGCAATACCAAGTGAGATTTATAAACTCTTAGCGGACGAACTAGTCCCGGTCTTAAAGGTAATCCTTAACTCTATTTTTTCGATAGGAGGCAGGGTCCCTGCATCATGGAAGGAAACCATTCTGGTTCTGATTTTGAAGCCAGGCAAAGACCCCACTAAGGCAGATTCATATCGACCGATCTCCCTGCTGAATGCCGATTATAAGATCTTTGTCGGCATTCTAGCGGGGAGATTGGCAAAACTGGCTCCGAAGTTGATCCATCAGGACCAGAAGGGTTTTATGGCCGGAAGACACTTAGATCATCTGACTCGTATACTGCTAGGAAATATAGATCTTGCGATACAAAGACAAGTTCCCATGTCCTTGGTCGCGCTGGACGCGGCCAAGGCCTTTGATAAAGTCTGTTGGATCTACTTGTGGGTTGTTCTTGAGGCAATGGGATTTGGCCCGATCTTTATTGAGACCCTTCAGAGATGTTATCAGGGGGCCTCGGCCCGGATACTCCTGAATGGAGTGCTTACCTCTGTTTTTTTACATCCAACGAGGGACTAGGCAGGGCTGTCCACTTTCCCCATTGTTGTTTAATATTTATATTGAACCGTTGGCCCAAGCGATCAGGCTAAATAATCTAATAGTTCCCTTTCAATCTGGCCCCTATAGCTCGAAATTAGCCCTCTATGCGGCCGACCTAGTAGTATATACTGGTAATCCGGTAATCACGATTCCGGTTATAGAGAATCTAGTGGCCTCATTTGGTGCTGTCTCCGGATATGAAGTAAATAGCTCCAAAACGGAGGTCATGTGCTGGAACATAGACAATTGGAGTGGGAAGGTCTCTTCTGAGTTTAGATACTTGGGAATTACAGTGGTCGCAGATTTGGATAGAATCCCGCAAATCAATCTAGATAGAGTTTCCAAGGAAATAGTCCGTCTGTTAAACAAATGGGGCAATCTTCCTTTGACGATTTTTGGCAACGTTAACCTTGTAAAGATGATCATTCTTCCTAAACTCTCTTTTTTATTCTCCACCATTCCGTTGTCATTTTCATTGAAGGGTATTAATAAAATACAGGGTAGGATCGGGAGTTTTATATGGGGCGATAAGGGAGTAAGGCTCTCTTGGAAAAAGCTCAGGCGTAGACTCCTTAAAGGCGGATTGGCTCTCCCAGATTTAAGCCTTTATGCAGCAGCCTTTCATTTCAGGAGCATACGAATGTTGTTGGGGAAGTTGGATGAGTCAAGCTGGGGCAAACTTTTAGCTGACATGGTGAGAACTGAGGGAGGGGATGTAGGAGAGGCTTTTCTCTACAAATTTGGTTCTCCTAGATTTTTCAAGCGGGTTAGACTAAAGATATTGAGGGCTGCTCTAGAGTTATGGTATAAGGTGAGATCGAGTTGGGGGATTGGTTATTTCTCAGACCTGGCTCCTATTTGGGATTCCCCTGGCACTCCTCTCTGGCTTAAGGATGCCCTAGCTATCCCAATAAAATGTGCTGGTTTCTCTGTCTGGTCAGATCTGCTGGATGGTGAAGGTGTTTTACCCTGGGAATACCTAAGAATCAAGATACGTCCAGGTTTGTCTAGATTCACATATCTTCAGATAACTTCTTGGTTTGGGGTGGAAAAGGAGAAGGACGAGATAAAAGGAAATGGGGAAATCGAGAGATTGTGTCAGCAAGGGCCCCTAAAGAAGGAGATTTCGGTCTGGTACAATCTACTTCTAGCGGCAGATGACATCAAAATACCCAAGGCGATTGAGGTATGGTTTTCCTCCAACATGGGCCCCCAAGTCGACGCCCTCTTTGAGCCTTCCTTAAAAACTCTTTATAAATTTATAAAGCCAGCCTGCTTAAAGAGAAATCATTTTTTTGTTATAAATCGACTCTACTACACTCCCTATAAGATCACTAAGTTTGCCCCCCTCCCCCCTCCGAAATGTCCAAGGTGTCATACCCCGTTAGCCAACGATGAGCATATTTTTTTCCAATGTCACAATCTGGAGGCTTTTTGGAATGAAGTGGGGTTATCCCTCCGGGACATTTTTAAATTCAAGGTGGAAGTAAATCTCTCTTTGGTGTTTTTTGGAGCCGATGGGCATTTCACTAGCTCTGCCACCGAGCAGGATAAAGGGTTATTAATGTACTTGATATTATTGGCACGGAGAGAGATCTGCAAGAGATGGAAGGATCCACTCCCCCCGAAAAGAGAGGATTGGTTGAATGCGGCATTCAGTATGGCTAGGCTGGAGTATGAGCGCTCTGTGGACAAGGTCTTAAATATCTGGCACCCGTTAATGTGTTGGGGTCGCTCGTTGAGCTTGTTACCATCAGTCCTATGATTACACCATATCCCTGAGAAACATCAGAAGGGATGGGTCTGGTGATCCCAAGCAAGCGCGGTAAGCCACCGGGCCTCTCCCCGCTCCATCCTTATTTGTTGGCTATTAAACCCGCTGCCGCTTGATTAGGTGAGATGAGGACAAAAAAAAAACTAAAGGCATCTGCCTTCCTACCTCCCACAAGAGGATTAGCAATCACCGCCCCCCAGCGCCTTGGTTCTCAGACCATTTAAAGGCTGAGAAAACTAAATGTAAAAATATGGAAAGACGGTGGAGAAGGGCCTATGCACCCAATGCCAAATCCGCTTCTTTGCTCGTTAAAAGGGAGTATCACTCTCTTTGTAGGGCCGCGCGTGCTAAATATGTCTCCTTAACCTTATCCAATGCTAAGAACTGCTCTAAAACATTATTCAAAATGGTAAAAGAACTATCAGGTGCTACAACTCAGCCCACTCCCCCCAACTTGAATGAAACGCAATGTGAAGATCTTGCTCAATTCTTTACTAACAAAGTGGAAGTAATATAGTGGAAGTAGTACTCTGACTGGCAATTTGTAATCATCCACCGCGTCAATACCTCCAATCCCCATCCAATTAATTCTGCTGTCTGCTGATAAAGTTCGGGCTGATATAAACACCACCAATAAAATAGATAACTGGTCATTACTTGACATGACGTCACTTAAACTGCATCTGGGCCGAATTAAATCTAGTTCTCCTAGTGATTCCCTCCCTATTTCTCTGCTGCAGCAGCTTGACCTGTCATCTCTTGCAATCATTATGGAACTCCTTAATACATCCCTAAAGGTGTCTTTGGTTCCTCTGGAATGGAAACATGCAATGGTTATTCCATTATTGAAAAAGGCTAATGTTGACCCTATGGTATCGTCGAATTATCAGCCAATCTCCTTGCTTCCTGTATTCTCTAAAATCTTGGAGAGGCTCTTCTTGGCGTAACTGAAATGTTGCGCCATAAATTGGATGCAGGCAACCCGGTCGCACTTGTCTTACTAGGTTTAAGTGTCCCATGCCATGCTTATTAATGCCTTACAATCCATAGGGGTCACTGGTTCTGCATTTAGCTGGTTAACCTCTTTTCTCACTGACCGTACGTTTAAGGTTTTCTCTTCTGCAGCAAATTCCTAGACTCACTCATCCCCGTATGGAGTCCCCCAGGGGTCCATTCTCAGTCCTTTGTTGTTTAACATTTATATTAGACCCCTGGCAACGATCGTTGAAGGAGCTGGGTTGTCGTTATTTTCATACGCTGCTGACACTCAGATTATTTTTTCGCTTTCTGCGGAAAAAAACTCAGAGCCTTCTGCTCTTCGGGCTGGGTTGAGCAAAGTGGCATCTTGGATGCATGCCAACCGTCTCAAGTTGAATGGTGATAAAACTGAGGTTTTGGTACTGGGGAAAGATAAAGAGCTCTGGGGTCCACAACATTGGCCCACAGAAATGGGTGCAGTACCGCAGCCTTCTAATCATGTTCGCAACCTTGGCCTTATTATTGACAACTCACTATCTATGCGTCATCAAGCCACGAAGGTTGCTGCAACATGTTTCACCATTCTAAAGTGGCTGAGAAAAATCGTATGGATGCTCCCTAGCCCTGCTTAGAGAACCGTAGTCAAAGCTCTTGTTACATCTAGACTGGACTACGGTAACATCCTCCTATCTTGGAGCTAATAAAGATGTCATACAAAAGCTTCAGAGAGTACACAACTCCGCGTCCAGATTGCTCTGTTGAACTCCTAGAACTGCCTCTGCTTCCCTGAGAGATCTTCATTGGTTAAGAGTTGAGAATCGGATTAAGTTTAAAGCTCTGAACTATATGTTCAGATTAAGCACAGCATGGCTCCCATGTATGTGCAAAACTTAGTCCATCTCTATCTACCTTCTCGTACTCTTAGATCCACTACTCCTGCTACATTTCAGGTGCCAAAGATCAGACTATCTTGCATGGGTGGCCGTTCTTTTTCATATTTGGGCCCTGTTCTGTGGAATGCTCTTCCGCTTACACTTCGTACACAGATGAACGTTTCACCCTTCCGTAAATCTCTTAAAACCTGGCTTTTTAATCAGTAAGTTCTACTCCCTTATCTTCTGTTGTCTATGCCAGGCGCTGGGAAACCCTTTTGGGTAGCTGTTGCGCCTTGGTACAAATTTAAATAACATTACCTAACATATATAGGTGTGTGTGTGTGTGTGTATATGTGTGTGTGTGTGTGTGTGTGTGTGTATATATATATATATATTACCTACTGGCGATAGCCAGTAGGTAGTTATAGTTAGGACCACGTTTCCATAGGAAAACCTCAACATTCTATTTTGAATAACTTTGGCGCCGGTCGACGAATCCTCGCAAATTTCTCAAAATAGGTGGGGCGCTACGCTCCACTCCTACCCTGAAAGTCTCGGGGGGATCCGTCAAGCGGGGGCTGAGATAAAAGGGGGGTCCCAAAACGCGTTTTTCCCATGCATTTTTCCATAGGACCTTTAGAACGAGCTACAGCCCGAACGGCTGAACAGAATTACTCAAAATTTGGCAGAGAGGTAGTCCCTAGGTCAAGGAAGTGCCTTTTGTAGGTTTGGTGTAAATCTGTTCAGTAGATTCTGAGAAAATAGCCTTTAAATCAATATATATATCTGAGCCAGCTTACGGTACGCTTACCGTACGCTTACGGTAAGCGTACGGTGGCGAGCGCGATTCTGATTGGCTCTTAGATCTTAGTAAACATTCGAATCGGCCGAAACCAGGAAGCGGCGGCCGCCATTTTGTCTCTCGCACTGAGAGTGATTTTTAAAATATCAAGCCAAAAAACATGTAAAGGGGCTGTTTTGACAACTCCCTCCCACATAGTCATGTTGAGGGAGTCCCCAAACATCCCCCAAGTGCAAAAACGGTTTTATTTTTTTTTCGGCAATTTCGCGGGGTACGCTTACCGTACGCTTACGGTAAGCGTACGGTAAAAAAATAAAAATAAAAAAAACACTATCCACACTTACCCCACCCCCTGTGCTTTTGGTGGCCGAAAGCCACCAAATGTACAGGGCTTTTGTTAAGGGCAAAAAACACTATCCACACTTACCCCACCCCCTGTGCTTTTGGTGGCCGAAGGCCACCAAATGTACAGGGCTTATTATAAGGGAAAAAAACTTAGCATTTAAAAAACCGTACTAATTCACTGAAAAAACCATAGGTTTCATACACGTTATAGTTAGGAATTGGCATTTAAAAAACCTTGCAAATTCACTGAAAAAACCATAGGTTTCACACATGTTATAGTTAGCGGAAATTTTACTGATAAAAAACCAGTGAAATTCCCCCGTTATAGTTAGCGCAGGCAACTATAACTCACGCGACTGCAATCTTCTGCTGATGACATATGTGTCTTTATGAAAAAAAAATATTTGTAATATATGTATAGCTAAAAATGTATGGAAGAAGACATGGGCAAATAAGTGTCTAAATACAGTATTAGCATCAGCAGAGGATTGCGGTCGCGTGAGTTATAGTTGCCTGCGCTAACTATAACGGGGGAATTTCACTGGTTTTTTATCAGTAAAATTTCCGCTAACTATAACATGTGTGAAACCTATGGTTTTTTCAGTGAATATATATATATATATATATATATATATATATATATATATATTCACTGAAAAAACTATATGTTTCAGGGGCGTTATAGTTAGCTGGACATTTCCCTCGTACAAAACCCTAGAAATTCCCCCCGTTATAGTTAGTTCAGCTAACTATAACTTGCGCCCCCGCAATGCACTGCTGATGACGTCACATATTACATCACTCATGACATGGGCAGTGACATCACTGATGACATCACTGATGACATCTCAAATGACATCACTGATGACGTCATCCATGTGATAAATTAGTGCATCTTCTCACACCCTAATATAACCTTTAATACACAGACTCAAAATTTCAGACGGCCATTTTGGAAACCATAGATACTCCAATACCAATAACTACATACCCACTCATTGACTCTTAGGTCTACATACATCTCCACTCACTCACCTGTACAGTCACTCATACACAGTCACTCCGTACAGGACTATCCTATGCATTTATACACCTATATAGACACTCGCACACCGCCAATCATCCATTGAGGTACTGACACACCTAGTCAGTCATGCAAATAATTAATCACAGTCCAACTTACTCACCTATACAGTTAAACACACTCAAGTTCACTTACTCATAAAAATACTAACAAATTCTGACGCTCTTATACAATTACTGATACAAGCACACTCATCCATACAGCCACTCCCGCAATCACACACTCTCACATATAAATAGTTATATACTCTTACACACATATACACTGCGTTTCACATATGTAGTTACTGACACATGTACAACTGAGAGATGCATTCAATCACTAACACACCCATACATACACTCACCCAACCATACAGTCCACCACAGTTGCACTCTTAAAACCATGCACCCATAGAAACACCCACTCACACATCTATGCACAGTCACACACACCCTACCCACACAAACACTCAGGCACCCATACAGATACTCCGACAACCAATCAATAACCCATATAGAAACTCGTATAGCTATTCACAAAACCATGCAGCCACTTATACACCAACACACCGACACATACAGACATTCACACAGTTTAGTCACTAGTCTGCAGTAAGATACATTTAATGACTCACTTATAGACTCCGTTACGCACCTAGAAAATCATCCATTCACACACTTGTACACCCACTCATTCTTCAACAGGCCTTTCCCTATATATATTAAATATTAAAACTTGACATCATCCAGTGAGTCTGTGTTTCTGTAATCAGTGATGTCATTTGAGATGTCATCAGTGATGTCACTGACCATGTCATGAGTGATGTAATATGTGACGTCATCAGCAGTGCGTTGCGGGGGCGCGAGTTATAGTTAGCTGAACTAACTATAACGGGGGGAATTTCTAGGGTTTTGTACGAGGGAAATGTCCAGCTAACTATAACTCCCTTGAAACCTATGGTTTTTTCAGTGAATTTCAAAGGTTTTTTAAATGCTAATTCCTAACTATATCAGGCCTGAAACCTATGGTTTTTTCAGTGAATTTCAAAGGTTTTGTAAATGACAATTGTTAATGTATTAATTGTTACACAGATTTTTTTGATACTGATTTACTACATTTTTAAAACTTTAATTTTAGATATATTTTTTAAAATTACATTATACATTACATTATACATTACAATACAAAATATACTTTCTCAGAATGAATTACTTTAGTTTAAATACTTGGCAAATAGGCAACAGACTTTTAAGTACAATAGTTACAGTTGTTGCAATGGGCAACACAATTTCAAACACAAAGCAACATTGAGCTCAATGTGAATTTCTAATTAAATACAATTAGTTACTTTATGGATTACTTTTCTAACCACAGGACTGGATGCTAGATTCAGTCCTTGGACATCTCCTGTAAACAGTTGAGTAAAAGCGCTTTCGTTACAGTAGTAATATTTAGGGAATATTATTGTATTTTAAAAGTTGACAAACTTTTTCCCATAGAATCACCAATGTTATCCTATGGCAGAAAATTCACTTAGCAGGCAAGTAGTGTTATCTTTACTTTTTCTTACTCAGTGGTGGATCCTGGATCCAGCACTTGCCAACCTCATGTAAACAGTTGAAAGAATGTCTTTAAGACATAGACTATTTTTTAGGAATATTTTTAGTTTGTGAAAATAGACACTTTTCTGGTGAAAACTACACAATGGATTCCTATGGAAGGAAATAAAAGTTACTGGTAAGTACGCTTAGAATTACCTTTCAGGGTCAATGCTGGGCAAAAAGATGCAGCACTGGGTTCTCTCCTGATTACAGGTGAGTAAATCGGAATTCGTAGTTCGGCTGATTTTAGAGGAATATTTGTATGTTTCAAAAATGGACACTTTGAAAATTTTCTGGTGAAAACCACACAATGGATTTCTATTGAAGGAAATACAAGTTACTGGTAAGTACGCTTAGAATTACCTTTCAGGGTCAATGCTGGGCAAAAAGATGCAGCGCTGGGTTCTCTCCTGATTACAGGTGAGTAAATCGGAATTTGTAGTTCGGCTGATTTTAGAGGAATATTTGTACAATGGTGGAGGAAGGGGGCGGGGCCTGAGGTGACGTGTGCAAACACACCCTGCGGAGCGTTTTAAGTTGGGAAATTAATTCCTCTTCAATCCTGAGGTCCCCTGGGGGCCAACTAGCCCACCAGGTACCTCCAGTATGCGCCAGGGGGCTGCATTGCAGAGAGGTGTTCAGAGGCCACACCTCTTTTTACAACACTGTGCAACGCAGCTCCGTGGCGCTTACTGGAGGTATCTGGTGGGCTAGTTGGCCCCCAGGGACCCTCAGGATTGAAGAGGAATTAATTCTCCAACTTAAAACGTGCCACAGGGCGTGTTTGCACACATCACCTCAGGCCCCGCCCCCTACCTTCACCGCTGTGCAAACGCGCCCCGTGGGGTGTTTTTAAGTTGGGGGATTAAGTCCCCTTGAATCCTGAGGTCCCCTGGCGTCCAACTAGCCCACCAGGTACCTCCAGTATGCGCCAGGGAGCTGCGTTGCAGAGAGGTGTTCAGAAGCCACACCCCTTTTTTACAACACTCTACAACGCAGCTCCGTGGTGCTTAGTGGAGGTACCTGGTGGGCTAGTTGTCCCCTAGGGGACCTCTGGATTGAAGAGGAATGAATTCCCCAACTTAAAACGTGCCACAGGGCGTGTTTGCACAGTATCACCTCAGGCCCGCCCCCTACCACCTCAGGCCCCGCCCCCTACCTTCACCACTGTGCAAACGCGCCCCGTGGCGCGTTTTAAGTTGGGAGATTAAGTCCCCTTGAATCCTGAGGTCCCCTGGCGGCCAACTAGCCCAGAGACCCCCAGGAGGCGGGGAGGCGGTGGAGGCCACAGGAGGGGGGGCAAGGAAGCCCCCCTCCAAAAAAGAAAGAAAACAAAAAAGGGCCATGCCCCGGGGAATGGGGTCCCCGGGGAACATTAGATTAACATTAAGATTGCTTTTCCACATGGGGAGCAGCTAACATGCTGCTCCCCATGTGGAAAAGCAATCTGCTTTGCTATTTGCTATTTCCCTGCTCTCTTCCAAATAGCAAAGCAGTTTGTAATGGCAGGTTGGGAGCCGCGAGGCTCCCGCCCTGCCATTGCAAACAGCAGTGTCCCGGGGGTGGGCACCCCGGGACACTGCAGGAGCCGGCCCTGGGGGGGAATGGCGGTCCACAGGGTCACGACAAGGCTCCAGGAGGGGGGCCGCACGGCCCCCCTCCCACTTAAGTTAAAGCCCTGGGGGGTGGTGGTCCCCGGGGCTTGGGGGTCTGTAACAGAACCCCAACTTTAAATATGTAGTGCCCCGGGGAGGTGGCGGTCCCCGGGGCGTGTGGGGGGGCTCGAGCCCCCCCCCCCCCCCCCAGGGTTTTGAAAAAAAAAAAAAGCTGCGGGGGCCATACATTAACTTTAAGCCCCGGGGTGGTGGTGGTCCCCGGGGCCCCTCTGGGCCCCCCATGACTATGAAAAATTGCCCCTGAGACTTGCGGACCCTACGCGCATCCCGCGATTTAAAAAAAAAAATAAAACATTTTTGTGGGCCTTGGGGGTTCTTGTGGGACCCCCTGAGCATTCTACCCTGCCCCCTTTTCGCGTTTTGCAATGTTTTTTTGGGGGGGCTTCTTGTGCCTAGGTTCTACCGAGGCACAGGATGGCTGCCAACACTTCTTGATCTGGAGTGTTCACAGCCAATTAGCACTCAAGCACGGCAGGGTGCATGCTGGGTGCGGGGAGGGTGCGCGGATCCTCCTCTGCCATAGATATCACTAACTTTTACCCTAATTTTCTCAGGAACTACTGAACGGATTTACACCATTTAAGCAAAAGGCACAAGTCTGAACTGAGGACTACCTCTTTGCCAAATTTGGTGTAATTCCGTTCAGCAGTTCGTGCTGTAGCTGCGACAACAGGTCCTATGGGAAATTGCATGGGGAAAATTTGTTTTGGACCCCCCTTTTTTCTCGGCCCCCGCTTGACGAATCACCACGAAACTTTCAGGGTAGGAGCGGAGCTGGGCAAAAGTTTGGAAAATTACGCGAAGATTCGTCAATCGGCGCCAGACTTATTGGGAATAGAATGTTGCGGATTTCCTATGGAAAATAGGTCCTAACGATAACTATCTACTGGAATATATATATATATATATATATATATATATATATATATATATATATATATATATATCTACTGGCGGTCGCCAGTAGATGGTTATAGTTAGGACCGTGTTTCCATAGGAAATCTCAAAATTCTATTTTGAATAACTTTGGCGCGGTTGACGAATCCTCGCGAAATTTTCAAAACTAATGGGGCGCTCCGTTCAGCTCCTACCCTGAAAGTCTCGGGGTGATTCGTCAAGCGGGGGCCGAGAAAAAAGGGGGGTCCCAAAACGCGTTTTCCCCAAGCATTTTTCCATAGGATCTTTAGACACAGCTACAGCCCGAACGGCTGAACAGAATTACTTGAAATTTGGCAGAGAGGTAGCCATAAGGTCAAGGAAGTGCCTTTTGCAGGTCTGGTGTAAATCTGTTCAGTATTTCCTGAGAAAATAGCATTTAAAAGCATATCAATATCTATACGCGCGCAGGGTGCGCGCACCGTGCGAGCACCCTAACGTGCGCGAGCGTAATTCTGATTGGTGGTTACATGTTAGTCAACGTTCGAATCGGTCGAAATCAGGAAGACACTTCCTGCAGGGGCGGGAGTTATAGTTAGCTGAACTAACTATAACAGGGGAATTTCTAGGGTTTTGTACGAGGGAAATGTCCAGCTAACTATAGCACCCCTGAAACCTTTGGTTTTTTCAGTGAATTTCTAAGGTTTTTTAAATGCCAATTCCTAACTATAATGTGCATGAAACCTATGTTTTTTTTCAGTGAATTTCAAAGGTTTTTTAAATGCTAATTCCTATCTATAACTTATCTCTGAAGATATCATGAAAAGCATTCTTTTTTAAAAGTACCACTTTCTGATTCTAACACTTAAAACTGCTTAATATATACATATATCCAGTACAGTCTACATCTTTAGTTTCAATATCACTTTTAATAATTACTATTGGTTGGAGATTGTGTTTTGTTTCGAGCCTTTTTGATGAGTGGGAATTATCATGTTCGAAGCATATGAGCTGCAGATCACACACTTCGGATAGTAGATCGCCATCTGGTGTTGGGCTCGGATGCTTACAGGTTGTTGTTGTCTTAGGAAGATGTCTTTGGTCACGAGATAGGTGACTCCTCCCTTGGACGACAGTGCGCATGGGCATCTACTCCATCCTCAGATTGTTTTTTTCCGCCATTGGGTTCGGATGCAACTTTTCCGCTCCGGTTGGAAATATCAATTCCAAGCTTCTCGAAGCGAAAAACTTTATAACAAAACATCGAAACACCTTCATCCTCGACATCGACTACATCGGCTCTATTCCGGACGTCAACGCGGCCCGCTGGGCCTATCCACGCCGTGAGGCCTACGGCTCATGGAAAGGACTCCGTTCAAAAAATGCCCCCAGTGTGGATCAAAATTTCCGCACAGTGACCACCACAAAGTCTGCAACCTGTGCCTATCACCGGAACACGACGACTCCAGCTGTCCAGCCTGTGCAGCATTTCGATCCCAAAAGACTATTCGGGATCGAAGGGCTCGACGCCACATCATGGCACAGAGACCAGCTCCGGAACCAGAGGACATCTTTGATGAAGGCCCAGATGTCCCGGAAGAAGATTCCGAGGATCTGCAAATAATTTCCGAAGCAGACGACTCAGACGACCCCATCACTCCTGGGCAACGTGTGAGTACCACTGCCCCTGCCCCAACCTCACCAAAGGCATTGGTCAAGACTTCGCCTGCTGGCCCCAGTCGAGACCGAAAACATCCTTCAGAAGTCCCGCCTCCAGGCTCGGCTCTGAAGAAACATAAGCCTTCCGGTAGCTCGGGACCGAGCAAACCGCATGTAATTGTCCAATCGGCACCGAAGACCAAAGACTGCTCGGCTCGGAAGCCCTCGGCACGGAAACCACCAAGGCCAATAGAGACACCGGCACCGAAGGTCCCCAAGCCCACAAACACCTTCGGCTCCAAAAACCACATCGGCACAGAAACCATTGTCGGTACCGAAAACACCGGCTAAGGACTCTCATACGCCTCCTAAAGCCAAACACACTACCGATCAACCAAAACCTCGATAGGAACCGAAAAAATCGGTACCAAAGACTGTTCCTGAAGAACAACAACTTTTTCATCCAGACCCAAGGCAGAAAAAGATCTATATCAACCCCAAGACTGGACAAGTCACCGCGGTGCCATGCAAAAAATGGAAGCTGGACACACCACCTGCCCCAGTTCCTATAAATAGGAAGAACTCTTCTACTTCCCCTAGCCCTCCTTCCTCTCCTATACTGCCTCCTATCCCACCCCCTCTGCCTACACCACCATTACATATACCCTCTCCATCTCATACACCACCACCACAGGATGACTATGATGACCTAGGGGGTGGGGGTGAGCCTAATGATCCGTTTACGGATCCAGACACCACACCGCTGGATGATTGGGCATTCCCCTTGCCAGAGATGCCTGACCCTCAGCCATATCCCTCAAAACCATCGCCTCTTGACGATCACCTGGGGTTTGGACAATTATTAAATAGAGCAGCAATATACCACGGCGTCACAATGCACTCAGACGCACCAGAGGAAGACTTCTTATTAGACACTTTCGAACAGTCTCAAAAGTCTGTACAAATCCTGCCAATGATTAAAGGTGTCATAAAACACGCCTCCGAAGTCTTTAAAGACCTCGTTCGTGCCAGGGTTCTCAACCCACGAATTGAAAAGAAATGTAGGCCTGCTCCTGAAGACCCTAACTACATCAAGGGCCAACTCCCTTTGGATTCTTTGGTCGTTTCCAATGCGCGGAAACGTGCCAACTCCCAAACCACGGGAGACACACCACCCCCAGACAAAGAATCCAAACTATTAGAAGCATCTGGCAAAAGAGTAGCAGCACAAGCCGCTAATCACTGGCGAATTGCCAACAATCGAGCCCTACTAGCACGCTATGATAGGGCCCACTACGATCAATTAGAGACTCTCTTACAACATCTGCCAGACCAATACAAAACCCAGGCAAATGACCTCATTCAGGAGGGAAAGCTAATTTCAAATGCAGCAATTAAATGGGCACTTGACGCCGCAGACACCGCCTCTAGAGCAATTAACACAAGTGTTCTCGTTCGACATGCATGGCTACGCATCTCAGGCTTTTAGCCAGAGGTACAAACTACCATACTTAGTCAACCATTCAATCAGGAGCAGCTCTTTGGGCCAGCAGTAGACGCTGCACTAGAAAAAATGAAAAAAGACAGATGGCTAAGTCCATGGGAGCATTACAATCTCCCCAACCACGTGGGTCCTTTTGGCGCTCCTTCTATAGAGGAGCCTCCAAAAATATTGGAACGGACACCTCCTCTACATTTAAAACCACCACACACACATCCCCCAGTAGAGGATATTTTAGAGGCGGATACAGAGGAAACAACAACAAAGGGCAAGGTCGAGGTGATAATAACACTCGCACCTCCCCTGCCACAAAACAGTGACTTTCCTACACTCCCAGGCCCCCCCCCCCCCCCCCAAGACCATTCCACTCCGGTCGGGGGAAGATTAACACAGTTCCTACCTGTCTGGAACTCCATCGCAACAGACAGGTGGGTAAGACAAATTATCCAGTATGGTTACTGCCTGGAACTCACAACTACCCCCTGCATATACCACCCAAACATCGTCCTATGTCACAAGATCATCTTACACTCCTCAAACAGGAGGTTCTCTCATTGCTTCAAAAGCACGCAATAGAACCAGTTCCCTTACAACATCAGGGTACAGGGGTATATTCACTCTACTTCCTAATCCCCAAAAAGGACGGGACTCTAAGACCAATACTCTACCTCAGACCCCTAAATCTGTATATCAATTCAGATCATTTCCATATGATCACTCTTCAACAAGTGCTCCCACTACTGCAACAAGGCGATTTTCTTACACTAGATCTCAAGGACGCCTACTTCCACATTCCCATACATCCTGCCAACAGGAATTATTTAAGGTTTGTGGTGGACGGACAACACTACCAGTTTGCAGTCCTCCTATTCGGGGTAACAACCGCACCCAGAGTATTCACAAAATGCCTAGCAGTAGTAGCAGCACATCTCAGACGACGACAAATCCATGTCTTCCCGTATCTAGACAACTGGCTAATAAAAGCCAAGTCATTCAACAAGTGTGTTCTACACACTCACCAAACCATCCGAACTTTACACAACTTGGGATTCACAATAAACTATCCCAAATCTCACCTCCAACCTGCTCACATACATCAGTATCTGGGAGCCACAATAAACACCTCCATAGCCCGAGCATATCTCAATCCAGCCAGGATAGCCAATATGCAAGCTCTTATCTCAAAATTCCAAACCCAACACTCTCTTCCAGCAAGAGTGTTCATGCAACTCATAGGCATGATGGCGTCATGCATCTTCATTGTGCCTTATGCAAGACTTCAAATGCGTCCCTTGCAAGAATGTCTAGCACGTCAGTGGAACCAGGCTCACGGACAACTTATGGATCTGGTGTTGGCGGACAGCCGCACACATCACTCTCTCAAATGGTGGAACATAACAAACCTCTCCAAAGGGCGGCCGTTCCTAGAGCCTCTTCCACAAATAGTGCTGACAACGGACGCATCGCTCACGGTGGGTAGCCCACCTCCTCGGCCACACCACTCCTCAGGGCAAATGGACCACTCAACAAAAAATGCTCCATATCAATTACCTGGAGCTGCTAGCAGTGTTCCTAGCACTAAAATCATTCCAAATAAATCTCCAAAACAAAACTGTCCTCATTCGAACAGACCACATGACAGCCATGTATTACATACAGAAACAAGGAGGCACGCATTCTCTCCAGCTGTTCCAGCTCGCACAGAACATTTGGAGATGGACTATTCCCCAGAAAATATACCTACTTGCAGAACACCTACCAGGGGTTCACAATCAGATTGCCGATCTGTTAAGTCGACAGACTCCACAAATCCACAAATGGGAACTACATCCCCAAGTTCTAATACCCTTTTTCCAACAATAGGGCCAACCAGACATAGATCTGTTCGCCACACACTAAAACGCAAAATGCCCAACCTTCGCCGCCAGGTTTCCCCACCCGGAGTCAAAGGGCAATGCAATATGGATGAACTGGTCAGGCAGATTTGCGTATGCTTTTCCGCCTCTCCCACTCATTCAATTAGTGGTACGCAAGCTCAGGCAACAGTCTCTCAAACTAATCTTAGTAGCTCCCACATGGGCACGCCAACGTTGATTTCCAACACTACTGGAACTCTCGCTAGTGCCCCACCAAAAACTGCATCTTTCCCCGTCCTTATTAACTCAGAACCGTGGAGAAATCAGACACCCGGATCCAGATCAACTGAACCTGGCAATTTGGCTCATGAAGTCCTAGAGTTTGGTTATCTCAACCTACCACCAGACTGCATGAATATTATAAGGGAGGCCAGACGACCTAACACTAGAGCCTGCTACGCTGCAAAATGGAAAAGATTTGCCATTTACTGCACTAACAATCATATAAACCCACTGGATGCATCCATCCAGGACATCATTTGCTACCTGCTACACTCACAAAGATGTAATTTGGCATACTCATCCATACGTCTCCACCTAGCAGCGTTAGCAGCCTACTTAATAAATAGACAACACTTGTCACTCTTTAGAGTGCCTGCGATCAAAGCCTTCATGGAAGGACTTAAAATAATTATTCCTCCCAGATTACCACCCCCTACAGTGTGGAATCTAAACATTGTTCTTACAAGACTCATGGGACCCCCATTTGAACCTCTGCATAAATGCGAATTACAGTTCCTCACATGGAAAGTAGCTTTCCTTATCGCTATCCCATCCCTCAGGAGGGTGAGTGAAATCCAGGCTTTAACCATACAAGAACCATTCTTACAATTACACCGTAACAAAGTGGTTCTTAGAACAAACCCGAAATTTCTTCCAAAAGTCATATCTCCGTTCCATTTTAACCAATCAGTAGAGCTACCAGTGTTCTTCCCAAATCCCGACTCGGTAGCTGAAAGAGCTCTTCATACCTTAGACGTCAAAAGAGCCCATCTGTACTACATTGACAGAACCAAATCATTCCGCAAAACAATTGTTCGTTGCTTTCTCGCCACCACATAGAGGCAACCCCATTTCCAAATCTGGGATAGCTAGGTGGATAGTTAAATGTATCCAAATATGCTACCACAAGGCTAAACGCACACGGTTACCCCTAGAGCGCATTCCACACGCAAAATAGATGCTTCCATGGCATTCTTAGGAAACATTCCCTTAGAAGATATTTGTAAGGCAGCCACATGGTCTACAACACACACCTTCACTAAACACTGTTGTGTTGACGTGCAAGCAAAGCAACAAGCATCTGTAGGTCAAGCTGTCCTTAAAACTCTATTTCAAACTGCTGCAACCGATACAAGTGACCACAGCTAGGGGAGATACTGCTATATAGTCTATCCTAAGCGTGTGATCTGTAGCTCATATGCCTCGAACGCAATATGCTACTTACAAGTATGCATCTGTTTTTGGCATGTAGAGCTGCAGAGCCACACGCGCCCACCCACCTCCCCGGGACCTGTATCTGTTCCAGCATGGTCTTACTTAGACATCACACATGGACATCTCTCTTTTCTACAAACTCCATTTCCCATCATGGCGAAAAACAATCTGAGGATGGAGTAGATGCCCATGCGCACTGTCGTCCAAGGGAGGAGTCACCTATCTCGTGACCAAAGACTTCTTGCGAAGACAACAACAACCTGCAAGCATCCGAGCCCAACACCAGATGGCGATCTACTATCCTAAGTGTGTGGCTCTGCAGCTCTACATGCCTAGAACAGATGCATACTGGTAAGTAGTATATTCCTTGCTCATTCTTGTTCGCTATTATGTATTGATGTACCATAATGATGTCACAATCTAACAGAGTAATACTGATAACCAGCTGACTAGTTGGCATTTATTAGTAGCAGGCGACACCAGATCTTCCGTTAACACCAGGGGTCTGGCTGCCATTGCCTTTGTTTCAACAAACATCGTTCACAATGGTAACGCATGTCACATTATTTGTCCTCAGTTTGCTGTTAGAAGTGAATAGCCCTTTCTATTTCCAAACCTAACAATAACAGTCCTACTATTAGATTCCTTTCCTGGAATGTTAGAGGTCTAAATGACCACAGAAAAATACGTAAGGTGGTGGCGTACCTCTATTGCCATAATATTGACGTGGCCATATTGCAAGAAACTCCTCTCTCAGCAGTGACTGGTTTATTATCCCAAAAAAACTTATGAGGGGAGCTTGAGTTGCGGCAGGTTTCTCTTCGCACGCTAGGGGGGGGTGCTTATGAGTCCGCAGAAATTCAGGTATACAGATCCAAGCGACAAATGTGGATACCGGCGGTAGGTTCATACTAGCCAAATGTCGTAAAGAGCACTTCCATGTATTATTAGTTGGAGTCTACGGGCCCAATTATGATGACCCTCATTTGTATCATGCCCTTCATCACAAAACACTAGAACACTCACTTGCCTATCCTTTGGGATGGGACCTCAATTGCACATTGGACCCTGATCTAGACTGATCCAGGGCACCCCAGGCCTCCTTCGCGCACTGCAAAGGCTATTGTTGGTCTGGCTCAAGTGGAGGGGTTGCTGGGTATTTGGCGTCAATTGTCACCTTTGGGCAGGGACTTGCACACAACACAGCTGTGCATAATGTTCACATAAGGATTGATTATTGCTTCGCCTCTACAGCCCTACTTTCTTCCATATTGTCCTCTTCTCATATGGCCCGAACACTTTCTGACCACTCCCCAGTGCTTTTAGAGCTCGAAGTCCCGGATGCACTTCTTTACAAGAGGGTGTGGCGATTTCCCCAGTACTCTTTGTTGGACTCTGTCTTTCGTGAGGAACTCGGCACAGTGATAGATTAGTTTTTTCTTACCAACTTGGGCAGTCTGTAAGCACGCTGGTGTCCTTAAATCTATCCGTACTCAATCGAGTAACATCGAACGCACCCTGAAGGAATTGGAGGGTAGGTTGCAGGACTCTGGCGACCCACAGATTCTAGCGCAGATCAGGAGAAAAATCAGTAAATTTAACAAATTTGCTGAAGACTAAGTCAAGCACGTAGGAAAGTATGCAGTGGCCAGGGTGTATTTCGAGAGCGATCGGCCTAGCGCCACTTTGGCGGCGACGATCAGACCATGTAAGGGCGATAGTTACATCACTAGTATATATAATGGTAATCAGGTAAAAGTAGAGAGCACGCCGGCAATTCTAGATGCGTTTACGGACTATTATACAGGGCTTTACACCTCTAGAGGAGCATCCACACCTGACTCGGATGATGAATACCTGGCTAACCTGACAATAACATGGTTGACGAATAGCGACAGGGAACGACTTATAGGCCCATTGACACCCACATAAATGAGTGCGGCGCTGAAGGACATGCCTAATGAAAAAGCTCCGGGGCAGGTGGCTTAACACTAGCCTTTTACAAGGCATATCAGGATAAACTGATCCCACATTTGGTGAATTTAATCTAAGAAATTGCTAAAACGGGAATAATGCCACCATCTATGAGGGAAGCTACAATAGTCACTATGCTTAAGCCCGGAAAGCCTCCTGAATAATGTTTATCTTACAGGCCGCTTTCTTTACTGAATACAGACACAAAGCTTTTTGCTAAGGTGCTGGCAAACGTGCTCGCCCCCTTACTTCCTAGTGTGGTGGGAACGGAACAGACTGGTTTTGACCCGGGGCGGTCATTGACCAGTAATCTCCGCTCTTTATTTGGCACCATAGCGCTCATTAGTCCACAGGTCAAAGCAGCAGCACTGTTTTTAGATATCGAAAAAGCTTTCGGTTGAGTGGAGGTTTTATATGCAGTCCTTCGGAGCGTGGGAGTCAGGGACATATTTATACAGCTAGTGGAGGTGCTATATACCTGCCCGGTGGCCCAGGTAAGGATTAATGGTATGTATTCCTGTGCTATTGACAGACCAGAGGTACCAGGCAAGGCTACACCCTCTCCCCTTTACTTTATGCTCTGGTAGCGGAGCCCCTCGTGCACAATGCGCGAATAGCATGCATATTGAGGCATTCGGTCCCTGAATTACAATCTTACCATTTCAGCATACGCTGACGATACGCTACTATATATAAGGAACCTGGAGCAAAATCTAACTCGGATGTTATGCCAGTTGATATGAAGCCCTGAATGTGGACTAAGTCTTACATTCCCGCTCACACCTTGCACGATCCCGGTACAGACTACTTATCCCTTGGAGTGGACCACTGACCCGGTCAGGTACCTAGGCATTAAAAGTCACACAGATGCTGAACTTGTTCTCTCTCAAAATTATGGTCGAGCAATACACAAACTAACAAAGGCAGTGGAGGCAAGGCTTGAGCTCCCCCTGTCGCTGGTGGGTCGGATTGCATTGACAAAAATGGTGGTGCTCCCTCACTTTTTGTTTTTATTTTCAAACATTCCCATCAATTTGCCTCAATCCTTTTTCCGCACTCTGCATGTTTTGATGTCATGTCTGGTGTGGGCAGGCAAACAACCTAGGGTCAGATGGGAAACCTTAACTAAATCCTATGCGGAAGGGGGACTGAATGCACCCGACATGGAGAGATACTATAGAGCCGCACAGACTTTACATGCACACGTGAGGATACATGGGCCTAGTAAACTCCCGCACCTCCTTAAAGAAGACAACATGATCTTCCCCTATCCCACTCCCAAGGTTGCTGACTTGGGCATCATGACTCACCCCGTGCCCAATAGATCCAATGAACTCCACAGGGCACCAGTTCAGTAGCATAGCCAGGAAACAGAAGTTAAAATTAATATATTCAGCTAAACTTCCACTACAGTGGTGTGATTGGCTTCCACTTAAGGATGACGGGGCTGTCCTGGCCACTTTGGCCAAATTAGGTTTGCAGGTGTTGGGAGATATTTTTCAGGAAGGGAAGGTTAAATCATGGGATCAGGTAGCTGTCCTGGAACGGGAAGTCACACTGCTGGATGCTTTTCAGTATTTTAGATTTCGCAGTGCTTAGCGCGAATTGTTGGGCCCAGAATTGCACGAACCAATAGGTTTACAATCCCTTACATACTTGCTGCAATCGCAGACCCCATAACATGAAATAACTACATTATATACACTCTTTAGAGTCCAGGGTACGCAGCCTAAACTTAAGATCCAGCTGGAATGGGAGGAGGAGTTAGGCACAGAACTTATGCTCGCCCAATGGACATGGTGTTTTAACAAAACCAAATCGATCTCTTTAAATGGCCGACACAGGTTGCTGCATTTTAAATATTTACACTGAGCCTACTATACTGCAGTGAGGACGTATGGGGGCCTTTCAGACAATATTTGGTTGATAATGCAGCTACGGGGGACTCCCAAGAAGAGCAGGATCAGGAGATCAGGAGGGGGTGCGATGAGCGGGTATGAACAGGAGGTTTGTAACGTGTTTCATTTTCATATGATGTATACAGCTATGGTAACAGCGGTTAATTGTGGTACTTTTGTGTCATACACTTGCTCATGGGAAGGGAAGCTCATGATTATGCACTGTTTATGTTAATTGGAATGATGCAATTTTCAATGACCTGCACTGTAAGGGTCTCATGCTCAGAATATGTCCTTAAGTGACCTGCTCTGTTGATTTGAGTGTCATTAGCGACATGACCGCTTATTGTCTTTTGTGTATTATGTCATTTGTTATGCAAAATGACAAAGTTTAAAAAAAAATATATATGCATTCCCTGTCTGAACTTTTCTTTGAAGTTTATCGGACTAGATTAA
This sequence comes from Triturus cristatus, assembly GCF_964204655.1. Lineage (NCBI taxonomy): Eukaryota > Metazoa > Chordata > Amphibia > Caudata > Salamandridae > Triturus > Triturus cristatus. The sequence continues at coordinate 1,077,939,414 of NC_140589.1, read as the reverse complement.
TGTTGTTTTGTTGAGAAAACAGGACATTAATTGCCTGAACAGTTATGTCAAATAAGCTTCTATTGAGAGCAATGATTTGAAACCAGTGACCTAACAGTCTTTGGTTAGCTTGGAGTACTGTGGGGAAAATGACTCGGAGGATTTTTGTGAATCGTACAACGTACAATAAATCAACCTTGGTCTTTGGCTACATTGTAGCTTTTAAATGGTACGTCTCATGTCTGACGAGCACAAAGCACTCTGATTGCAATCTGATTTTTGGCTTCCTTTTCTAGTGTATGGTTGGAGGGCTCTGCTATGTAGTTCTTCATATATGAAGTTGTTGGGTGAGCTGCATTTGGGTCAAAGATGCGCTTCAAACATGATGCTGGGAACTGATACCTCTTTGTGCGCATAATGTGTTGTCGAGCAAGATGAGATTAAAAGCTGCTGTGCATGCAGGTATCTAAATATGTCCGTCAATAAATGTAATTATGCCGATGGAGACAGATTGTGTGCTCTCAAAGTTTAGATCTGATGTTCTTAACCATTTGACTTCTGTGGACCACCTAATAATTACTTGATTCTGGGGATACCGACTGAATAATTATTGGACTCCTATGTCTCCCACTGGGTTATTACTAGTAGCCGGGGTCCACACCCTTAGCAGTTATGATGATTTCATCCTCAAAACAATACACAAATGCAGAACCAAGCATTCATCCAACAAATAAAACAATGATGATTAATTTCAATGGGATTTCAGTTGAGGCCACCTATTGTCTATACTATATTCTGTTTCATGCACTTGCACTGCTTCCACAAATCAATCTGAGGATACCACTTAATTTGTAACCTCCAGTTTCAAATTCCCTCACACCGAATGTTTAAATATTTTCAATTTAGCTTTTTGATTTATATATTCTTTAATCTATTAATATTATTTTATTTTCTAAGCAGTTGCAGACCCCCCCTGTAGGTGCCCACCGACTACAGGTTTGAGAACCACTGGTCTAGATAGTTGTCGATTCTTATTCTTGCAGGAATAGAGTGCCAGATGGCCCATCTATAGATATTTTTGTACATGATAGCAATGCCTGGCCTGCTTATATTGTAGCTCAACTAATGCTATAGCGTTGGGTGCTCCCATCCCTGAATAGTGGCAGGGAGGTGAGGTGACCTCGGTGTACAAAAAGGGCAATAAGTCTTTACCGGCTAATTACAGGCCCATCAGCCTCATAGATTTCTACAAAAGGTTTTCTGCCGCTTGATCCTAGTAAAAATTCAAGCTTGGATATCTGAAAGGGACATAAGCCCACTCAAGGGGAATTCAGTCGTGGAGTGATGTAGTGTTGAGTAAAGTGGCATAGAGGGAGTCGTGTAGAGTGTTGTGTATTGGCATAGAGTTCAATAAGTTGTTTCAGAATGGCGTAGAGCAGTGTACTGTAGAGTGAAGCGGAGTATGCATGGTGTGGGAATGCATTGCCATTACAGACACTTTTTCAATTGAAATGACCATTACATTTGCACAGACTTACTGTTTTACTGATGAAACAATACACTGCACAAATGATGTGTGAAAATGGCATCCCCTAGTATATTGATTTTTTTTTTTTGATCACATAAAATATTTGTTTCTACCATACTTCAGAATACCAAAATAATGTGCATCATTTGGGCTTTCCTACTTCTAATATATTCTGCAATATTTGCACATTTTATTTAGAGATTTAAATTTTGTTGTGTGCTAGAAAAAAACCCTTTCCTTTTACACCCCCAGATTGTCCGATAAGTCCTCTCACTTTGAAGTTAGAGAAAGAAAGTAAACAACAATCCCCATGGAAGAGAGAACCTGACATTTGACCACTGTTGAATGCACAGCAAATATGAGATGAAAACAAAATTTAAAGACCTCTTCACAGAAAGCGAGCACTCAAGGAAGAATACTGAAAACAGGCTACGCTCCACATATTGGCAAAGACATTCTCGACAGCCTAAAACAAAGCCAGCAAATATAAAGCGAGTAAATGAGTTAAAAACGACAGAGCCAATGGTAAGCAGTGGGCAGAATGCATTGCCAGGAAAGATTTCTGAAACTCATAGAACCTCGAGCGTGAGCAAGTGGAAGTACGCCGCTAGAGACATAAATCGGTACTAGATCTATGTTCCATCGAAGAAACAAACGCACAAAGGGGAAGTAAAGCCAGGATGCACTGTCAAATGAGAAGCAAGGAAATGCGTGACGATGCAGCTAACCAATGTTTAGTAATGGGCTGGCTCTAAGCCCTTTTTAGGTATTGCGTGCCTTGCAGGGCAGAGCCCTGCTCTGCCTCCGTGAGAGATTTTGTAGGAGAGGACTTTCAGAAGAGGGTTTAAAGCCATGCCCCTCATTTATGGTGAACGGTGGCCCGCCATTGGAAATGAGTGTTTTCTGTTCACGCCCTTTCTCTCTGAGCCGGACTGGCTTGGCTGCTTTGCGTCTGTCGTGAAGACGAGAGCTGTGAAGGAGCATCCAGCAGGCGTCCTGCAACCACGCTGGCTTCACGCCTGGAGCATGCGCCAGTCAGCTCTCTCATTGGTCTGTCGCTGGCTGGTGAGTGGACTTCGCGAACTCGAAGCGCTTTGCATGAGCTCCAACAAGGATATGTACATTTATTGTTTGGTAGGCATGGGGAGAATAAGCCATTTGCCCACAATCACAGGATGTAAAGCCAACGAACACTCGAACCTCCTTCCCCAGCTCAACTAGCGCCTAACAACGGTGTTTACTTAATTTCTAAGCGCTTCTAAATTTGACAGATAATCGAATTGAGGCTTGGTGTTAAAGACATGTATCCAGGGTCCTACAGTGCAGTGACCATTGTGGTGGGAACGCGCTACACGGAGAGAGGCTGTAAGAATTCAAGATGGCGGAGGATAGGGATTTTATTTGCTTTTCATGTAACTTATTATTTTTTTTTGCAGTTCTATATTGCGTGAACTCGAAGTGCTTTGCATGAGCTCCAACAAGGACATATACATTTATTTTTTGGTAGGCCCGGGGAGAATAAGCCATTTTCCCAGAATCACAGGATGTTGAACCAACGAACACTCAAACTTCCTTCCCCAGCTCCAAAGTCGGTAGCACAGGCCCTTACGCCACAACCTCTCACACACGAACTGAAGCATTTTCAATATTCTATAAAACGAAGCCAGAGCTGTGTTTGCACGTTGTATATTTATTTTATGCAACTATTAACCGTTGGCAAAGCCAATAGTCCTAACTTGTAGGTGTATTAACTTGTTTTATCATATATCTGGAGGCAATAACAAAAGCAGCAAAAATAAGTTGGGCGGCACACTATGCTAACAACATATTTTTAGCATAATGTTTTTAGTCACGCTATTAATTACATTGGCTACGTCCCTTTGTGACCTCCAGTTTTTTCATCCCACGTAAAGCCCTGGCTACGGGAATGCTGTGGTAAAATTTAGCCCCAAGTGCGTCCTGTCGGTCGCCTCAGTGCGATCACCGGGCTCAATGAGGACACCACCCTCGCTCCTTTGAGACTGCTGAGATGCCCATTCCATCCTCTTAACGTGACGAAGTCACGTGGTATTGAGGGGAATCCAGCCCAGGAAAACACGGATCGTGGTCAGGGAATGACTCAATAAGCAAAATAAAACAAACGACTCGAGGTAAGTGTGGCTTAGATGCGCCACGAACAGCTTCAAATATGTGGAATCGCATGAGAAGGCAAGGAATGGCAAAGAGCCGGGGTGGAGGGGGACTACAGGGGAACCTTATTTTAATTGTGACAGGAGGGAGGATAAAACCATCTCCCTTGATCCTTATTATGTGGCACAGTAACAAACATTGTCAAAGCCAATTACTCTCGCCTAAACGAGATTAATTGGCTTTGTCAATGTGATTTTTAGCCATGTTGCACAGCGGCTGGTCTAAAAGTTTGTTTCTCTGGTGAATATAAGGTGAAGTTGTAAATCCCCTGCTTATTTTAAGAAAGAGTCAAACTGATGAGCTTGCATTGAATTAACTGCTGCTTTAAGGGCGGAGCTCAAAGCAAATATACGGTACCCTCCCTCTTGTAGTTTTATTCTCCCAATTATATATGCATAGCTGCAGATTGCCTAGCCAGTTGGGTGACTGTCAGCTGATCCGTGTGTTTTGAGCACCAATCATGCTGGAACCTGTTGCTTTATAATAATTTGGGATAGTGAAACTACAAGTACCAACTTACTAAATAGGATCAGTGGGGCTTACCATCCCGGGCTCTGCTCCCCCGGAGTTCCCCCCCACTCCCCCCTTCACAATCCTGTAACCCCTGTTATTCAGACTGACGCTAATTACACATTGGATTACATTTGTGGCAGCAACAGCATGACACTTTCTTTCCCTTGTAGCGCAGCGTAAACCTTTTCGTGCCCTTGAGGGGGCTCTGTACCATCGGATAGTTCTCTAGGTTCGGAATTAAACGCATGATTAATGGCACCTATCACAGGTTTTCAATGTCCAAATGGGGGATAGCATGCACATTTGGTGCTTTCGACACCAGAATCTGTATGTCCTGATAATTACTCGGTATTTCCAATGTATGTCTGTATGCAGGGATCAACAGGGGGTAAAAGACAGTCATTTACAACGACATAACTTGATTAATGCTTCATGAAGGGAAAGAAAAAACAATAACCTTTTAAATGCCAATAGCTCAAAACAATGCCATTGCGAGACCTATTGCATTGTAAATGCTTGTTAATTAAGTTTTTAAAGTTAACTAAAGAACTCTCCAGTTTAAGCGCCGTCTTAGGTAAGACCTAACATAGTGGAACTATGGAATTAACACAATTGAAGCTATTGATAAATGACTATTACCAGACTGAAGAAGGCGCTACATGTAGTTCCTCGTGATAGGGACATGATAAAAACAGCCAGGCAAACTTTTAAAAAGGTTATTGAACAGAGAAAGGATGAATTGAGAAAGCAGGCTTGGGATGACCTCGAAAGAGCAAGCGCTCTGAAGGATTCTAGGAGTTTCTGGGAGGTGTTAAATCGTCCACTTTTTAGTGATGAAACTAGGATCATGGATACCAATATAATGGTGGCGGACTGGAAGGTCCATTTCTCCAAAATATTCAACCCAAAGGGTGTCCTATTAAGTGAGTGTGAGGACGACATAACCTTTAACATGCAGGCTGCGCAGCAGCTTAGTTCATCACTTTCCATGAGTGAAGTAGAGGAGGCATTGAGAAAAGGCATTCCCCTAAAAGCACCAGGGCCAGATAGTGTGCCCCTGGATTTATTTTAAAACAACACACAAATTTGGGCACCTTTTTTTTAATGTTTTTAAAGCTGTAATTGTGGGTCGCATTCCATCTACATGGAAAGAAGCAGTGGTGGCACCAATTTTTAAAAAGGGAAACAGAAATGACCCTAAATGTTATAGGCCAATTTCCTTAATAGATGCGTCTTGTAAGCTGCTGGGGAGGGTAATCCTTGCATGTTTGGAGTCATGGGCCAATACTATGGGTATTATTGTGAACACCCAATATGGCTTCAGGAAGGGAAGGGGAACAACTGAGCAGTGCCTCAACCTGTCCATGATTATGGGCAAGTACACGAAGGCCAGGGGTGTTTCGATCCATCTGGCCTTCGTGGACTTGGTCTAGTGCCTTCAACAGTGTGTCGCGAAAGCTGTGGGAATTAGTGGACACTATGGGATTTGAGGAACCGCTTGTCACCCTGCTGCGTAGATTGCATGCAGCTACCTCTGTAGCCATCCAGTATGGCCCAGGTAGTGAAAAGACCAAGCCAATTCCTTCAACTGAGGGCGTACGCCAGGGTTGTATTGGCTCCATTCTTATTCTTCATATATACAAATGGTCTGGAACATTTTTTATTACAACAAAGATTGGACTTTTCAAGAATAGATGGTAAACAGGTACCCTTATTGTCCTATGCGGACGATATAGTGCTGATGACTCTAACGGCAAACGGCTTACAAAAATGTTTGAATGCTTTTAATGAGTTCATGTTAGGATTGGATCTTAAGGTCAAATTTAGTAAATCTTTTATCGTGGTGTGTGGCCCAAATAAAACTAAAACAGGTAATTATATGTTCAACGACGCAGCTATTGACAAAGTATCAAATTTCACTTATTTGGGGAATCTTTTTAATAAAAAGTTGAGCTGGGACCACTTGATCACATCTAGATTGCAACAAACTAGTAGAACCATAGAGGGGCTTTTCGGATTTGCCAGTAAACTTGGCCATAAGCCGATAGCTGAAATGAAAATACTGTACAAATCCAAATGTCTGTCAGTAGCCACCTATGGGACAGGGGTATGGGGATATCATAAGTGCCCGGATTCAAATATTGGAGAACACATTTTTAAAACGCCTCCTTTCTATCCTTAGACGTTCTCCAACATTATTCTGCCGTTCTGTGAAGTGCGTTTAGAATATGTGAGTGACAGAATCCATATTTCCCCATTGCTTTTATGGGGGAAAATTTGGACCTCAGAAGATCTGTTATTTTCAAGAGGCATTTTAAGAGACTGCATGAACCTTGACAATACAATGGCGGTTCCATGGTTACGCTATGTCAAGGAAACTTTTCATAAGATAGGCCTGGATAATTTTAATGAAAAACCGGAGTCTATCCAATCTAATATGAAGATGCTCATTAAGAATGCATATCCTACCGTTTTAAGTTTGTCTAGACAGGATAGTAATACAGTGGAATATGTAGCTTTGAAACAACAACAATTCTACTTGTCTTTTACCACTCAGGTTTATTGGCGTTTTTTAATGACGAGATTTTGTTTAACTGCACTATCTTGTGGCTTTTCCGAAACGGGGGTGGTGGTGTGCGAGACTTCCCCCCTGCCCATGTAATAATGCAGCCCAACAGAGCACAATGCATTTTATGCTTTTTTGTTCACTTTACAAAGACCCGAGAGCCTGTTTCATTAAACCAATTTTACAGCATATTCGCCCCTGTACCTACAAAGAAGGTTTCGAACATTTGAGGTCTTTATCAACCGCCACTATTTGTAACTCTGTGCTTAGTTTTATTAGAATTGCTCTTTTAATTAGGAAACAATTTGAATTATGAAAAGTTTTGTTTTTATCTGTCTTGGTGCTAACTTTTGTGTACTGCCTGCTAAAACCTTCTGTATTTTAAAACATTTTGTATTTTAAAATGAATGTATGAACTTCCTGTAAACTTTTATGATTCATTTGAATCGAATAAAGTTAATTAAACTGAACTGACTATTAACAAATGTTTTATGACTTTACCAGATGAATTGTTTTTAGGCACTATAGAAATGTTTTCACCATCCAAATTAAATGTCAATTGTATCGATCATAAAATATTGAAAGAGTGAGCTGGTTGTACTAGGTTCTGAGACTTTGACTTGGAGGTGTCTGAGTGAATGTGCAGTCTACTGAGCTTTTTAACTGGTAGGCCTTGAGCCAACCCCATGTGATCAGTACCACTGGGGGGGGGATATGGGTTCTAATATGATTAATTGGCAGGGTATGGACGCCTAGAGATAGAAAATGTGTTGGCAAGTCATCACTTTGCCTTTTTGTCTAATATTACTGGTTGTTATTCGAGACAACGGTCCCTTTCAAGAAAAATACATAACCATTACCACAAAACTACAATCGGGGTTGGGTATATTACTGTCCAAATGGAAGGTATTTGTATTTATTTACATATTTGATAAAACACGAAAAACACTATCATGAAGTGGGCAGGAAGTAACGGGTTCTGGAAATCAGCAGATTTCCAGACCTCAGGCATATAACTGTAAGGTGACTTTGGGGTGATAAAAAAATAATAGTAGTCACAATTAAAAAAAATTCTTGTACTCCACATCAATCATGAATAACAGTTGGAGTTAAGATGTGGATTAGCAACCATAGCCAAAATAGTTTTTCATATTTTTGATAAACCGCTTTCAAATTCGTCATATGTGGAAAAATAAATCTAATTCTACCAGAATGGTTAAATTCAGTATTTAAAAATAGTTATCAATTGTAATAATAACCATATAGTCCTCATATTAATATAGATTGTATGCATAATTTTCACTTACAATTGCAAATAATAGTTACATCTTACACAGACAATGTATTATGGAGTGAACGTAAACTATTGTATTTACATTCATCATCCTCATCTTCTGAACAGGTGTTATTCTCTGTGTCTGTTTGATTTTCACCGGACGGAAGTCTGCACATCAGTGCACTTGAGGACATTTAGACAGCAGACACATGTTAGCAGTTTGCAGTTCCTAATACAGTTGCAAGCTAGTTGATCTAACACAGCCTGAGGTGCTGGCTGCCCCTCCATCCAGTTCACTACCAGTTGCTCTGCTCCCTTGTGTTTTTCAAACTTCCACACTCTCCCACTTGGACTAGGTGTCTGTGGGTCATTCAGAAGGCCTCTTGCTTATAGTGGCTTGATAATTAGCACTGTCAGCATATTTCTTGAGACAGTCCCTGCAAGTTGTAAGTTTATGACTAGCTCACCCTTCTTTATGCAGAATAGGTGATATCTCAAGTCATTCACGTGATGTACCGAAGATTTTGGTGCATACAGCAAGCATGAGAATTGCTCCAATTTGTCCATTAGTTCTTCAGAGATCCCATTAGTCTCCGAGCTGTGAAAATGTTTCCTGTGTATGTCATCTGGCAGACAGGATTTTAAATGCACATACTTTTCCTTTTCCCGCAAATGCGCTTACTGTGTCACATTCAGTAAACGTATGGAGACCCATCATAGTGACAGTTTTTTGCCAAGAGTTTAAGCTATTTTCCCAGTGTCAAGGATTCGCATGCGAAGCTTAGTACCACCTTTCAGAAATAATTTAGTCATGATTCTGTCATGGAATCCCAAACACATAATATACACATTGCTGTCATCTGAGCTGATCAATACTGCCCCATAACCCTCAATAGCAGTGTGTGCAGCAAGCAGCAACAAACGACCATCTGCTTTCTCAAGTGTATTTTTCGATCGGACACTTTGTGGCTCCCTTCAGATGTAATTTTGTTTCATTTATCGTCCCAGTTTGCGAATAGCGTTTTATTCTCAAGTTTTACAAACTACTCAGTTTTCTTTTTTCAATTGTTAGCAAGGAATGTGATTGCTTGTTTTATTCCTTACGTGGCTTAAGAATTTCCTCCACAGTCTTACAATCTGGGAAGGTCGGATGCTCTGTAACTAGTGCCAGAGTTCTTCTCCGATTGTCCTATTGCTGTTCTTAATAGACGTCTCATTGTACATATCAAACACAACATCGATTCTTTGACTCCTATTTCCTTTCCACAAAGCCATGGACAATACAGACATAGCCGCCTCACCAAAGTTTGATTCCTCTCCTTTTACTCTCTGGATAGGAACCATACAATCAATAAGTGTGGCTGAAATTCCAGGTTTATTCTCAGCAGGGGTAACGTTTTTCTGCAAGTATGTTGCCAAAACTGATTTGTATTTCGCATTAGACCTTCTGGAAGAGTATATTCGCCATATGAAGGTTCTGATTCTGTGCTGTCACAGCGATTCACCAAATAGTGCTTTGTCTGTTTTCATGATGATTGTCCTGCAATTGCTGTTTACTGGCTTCCTCTTGGACAAGTTAGTGAAGGTTTTTAGGTTCATTTTCATTGGCTCATGAAACTTCTTAATAGGTGAATTATGCTCAAGTTTGATTTCTGTAGATCACCGTCATTATGTCGGTTACTGTCTTGCAATGCCTTTTTTGCCATGGAGAGATTAATGAGATCATGTGGCCCTGTTGGTTTATCCAGCTTTGAACCAGGATAACAGCTTAACAGTATCTTCATCTTTTTTCAATTAGTGACTTATGTAGATCTGCGTAAGAGCTGATGCTACGAACCATTTCCCTTATCTGATCCAAAAATGCTCTTTTGTGTTCAACTATCATATAATGTCTTGTTTTACCACCCACATTGAGGTTGAACCTTGTCATAGCACCCGGGGTCTTTGTGTGTATGTTCACTGTTAAATCTATTGCTTGATAAACCAGAATTAATCCAAACAGATTAACTTCTGACAGCTGAACTGAGAAGCATGCGTTGATGAAGTTGTGGTGTATCTCTGGATGTTTCACTGCAATTAATATCATTTCAACATAGTATAGAGGATTGGATCATAGAGCGTATGGTGGTTAGATGTAAATGCCAATTTCCTTCTCGAGCAGCATGCAGCAGAGCCAGCAAGACATTTTCAACCATTCCACATACAACATCCAAAATGCACAGAGATCTCGTTTCATGATGACGATGTTCCAGGAATGCATCCCAAAGCTGTTTTACTTTGGCAAAGGCAGCATTCTTTAGGAGGTCGTCTAATCTGTTGGCATAAGTCTTTGGCAAAGTCATTAACATCCTCTATGAAAAACTGGACTAGCTGAAGGTTCTCTTCGTAATTCTTCTCCACCTAGGGGATAAATTCCAACCAAGCCAGTCTCCACATAGATTCATACAAGCACTTGTGTACTCAAACTGCATGACTGTACGTATGACCTTCTAGTACTGATGATATTGAGCATTTACTCGTGCACTCCAGCATCATATCTGACACTTGCTTCAGCTTTTTGCTTAATAGTCTGCAAATCTCTCTTCATAATAAACAGGCTCCTGCACTAACTGTGGTAAAATAATTGAGAAACATTGTTTCTTTCCACATTTGTCACATGTCTTACAGTGGAATGTGATTTCTTACTTGAGCTGCCTCTAACAAAGTTTTTCGTTACAAATAGTCCTGCGGGCTTGTCGGCGTAACTCCATGTTGGACGTTTGACCATAAATGAATTTTTAATAGAATTCTCAAAAATAAAAATTCTTAAATATTTTCAATTTACATCAATGTATCTTGGGAGTGGTGTGGTAACACACAAAAGGCAATTCATAAAGTGCAAAGAAAATCACGTTGGAACCCATCCCCCCTGAATTTTAAAGGAGTACAGTCTGTAGAAGTGTTTGATAAACACAGTAAACTGCTTTTTCGTAAGATTGAGATAATTTATAGGAACGTTGTAGAGAATGCTGCTTAATTCGTGTCTGCATGACCAATCCACTTCTACATTAAGGGCCAGAGTTTTTTGGGGGGAGGGACTCTTTACCAACATTTGACTCCTGTCCCGGAAGCTACAGTGATCATTTCCTGCAACATGTATAATCTATTAAATGTTCAAGCTTTTGCTACTAGTTAGCTGTCTACCCCAGGTACTTGGGATGTTTGTTGCTACTTACCTGGCAAGTGATCATATTTGTAATGTATTTAACCATTCCCTGACAGCCTGACCTATCATTTTAACATGAAAATTGCCTTAATCTAGCCTTTACTAAAACAACCTTTCTTAAACCTCAAGGGCATAGCAAATGTCTACCCAATAAAAAAAACATTCCATAGGTGACAGAGCTTGTAATGTGTGCACTGTAGCAGCTGCAACCTATCTTTGTACCTACAAACTTTTGCTGTGACAAGGACGGGATTTTTCAAAAGAGATGCATGGGAGTATGTGATTTGTCGAGCCCTTGAACTAGAAATTAAAAGGGAGACAGTATTTCTATCCATTTACCTATAATCACCTCCCTTTCTGACTGTGGAGCTGGCAGGCCCAACTTGATCAAATTCCTCACTGAACATACCGCTGCCCTCCTTTCATTTACCCTCACATCTGCACATTGCTGCACTTACCCCCCCGGGGTACCTCTTTACAAATGTGTTTAACGAATGTTACGCCTTGTGAACATGAGATTCCATGTTCCACATGAATAAAATGTGATCTATATGAAGAATATTGTTTGTAATTGCTTTAAAAGGCGTTGTTGATGTGTGTATATTTCTCTTTTCAACTTTGTGTCCACTGGGGCCATATTTCCTGTACCGTCCTTTACCCTGGTCCTATTGACGTGTCGGATAACCCCACTGTATTGTAACTCTACAAACATTCTGGACCACAAACAGACTGGTTTCAGACCTGAAAGTGTTACTGAATTGGTAACAAGAAGGATTTCGATTTATGGATTACCTAACCAAAGGGAGATCTGGTTGCTCTCCCATATGGTTTTTCACAGACCGCCAGTCTGCGATTCAGCTTTACGCTTCTAGATCTAACTTTACACAGTCCATCTGTGTTGTTCCATAGGGCTGTGACTTTTTTTTTTTACTACATTTATAATTATTTCTTGCACACTTTTACCCCTTGATCAAGTCATTAACTGTCAGAGTTTTATTAATCTGAGCCCATCACTAGTTAACCTCCCTACCTCTTCAAAGGGGGCCTCAAACAGCCTGACCAGATCAATGTTGCCAAAAGCCAGTGGTTGAGGGACAACTTGTTAACAAGAAATTCCTTCAAAGCGGATGCGGATGTATTAGTTGATGGCCAGATGACTTGCTTATGGAGCCCATGCATGTGCTAGAGTGCTCAGAGTCCGAGCCCAATGCTGTCTTGATGTTGCTTGGGGTATTCAATTTACAAATTTGCTGCTTCATCCACGAGCCTACTAGAACCTGGGACTTACCTTACTGAGGAGCCATTGGCCCCTTATTTCCTGACTTGAATATTGAAGTCACCCTCTGCTCTGGTAGTTAATATTTTAGAAATCCGAAGACTGGTCAATAGAGTGAGGTGTTTGGTGATGAAGAGAGCTGTCTCTGTCGTTGCAACACTATTTGGGGTTTATTTCTCAGATTCAAGGGAATTGAGCCTTATTCTAACTTCCATAACATTTTTTTTTTTTTTTAAACCGTTTTTATTGCAGAACAATATTATCAGCAGTGTACATTCTTACTTTTCCTGCATCGCTTCTACCAGCGCCCCATTTCTCGTGGTCATGTAGACCGCCGTACACAGCTCATGAGCCCACATCCCGGAGGCCGGGCAGCGACATTCTGGGTACCATAATACCGAACTATATTGTGAACTACACTTTTGCCACTAACATAGGAGGGCGTCTGCGTTCCGCTTTAGAGTTTTCCTCCCCCCCGTCCCCCCCCTTCCGCACTACCCCTCCCCCATCCCTACCCCCCTGTCCGCCCTCCCTCCCCGCCACCCGTGCCCCCCCGCCCGCGACTGCTCCCGGCCGTAGGATTTAGTCTGGGGTACATTTCAGAAGTACTTAACCATTCTCTGTTTGTGTGGGTAGAATGCACCGGGGGGGTCCCCCTCAGGGTCAGATGGCGTCTCGTCCACCTCCATCGCGTCATTGCGCAGGGCCTGCACCAACCCCTCCCATGCTGTGGCCGCCGCTAGCGCCCTGTCATCAGCCCTGCGAGTCGCTAGTTGATATCTAAGCGTGCTTTCACTCGCCGCCCACTTCTGTAGCTCCTTGGCCCACCTCTCGTGTGTGGGGCCCGCCTTCGACTTCCAGAGTCTCGTCACCTCCCTTTTGGCTAGCAGGAGACCCATGTCGATAAATTTGCTGGTGTTCTTGTTTTTGGGTGTGTGAGGAAACCAGTGTAGGACACAAACCGCCTTGGTGTATTGCAAGTCCCTGTCCGTCACCGCTGCCAGTGTTTCGCCTACCGCCCTCCAGTATTCCCGCAGGTGAGGGCAGTCCCACAGCATATGCCCGAGCTCCGCTCCCACCATTCCACACCTAGGGCATGCCGCATCTGCCACGCCGAAGTACTTCCCAAGTTTACTCGGTGTAAGGTAGGCCCTGTGGAGAATATAGAAATGCATCAGCTGAAAGCGCGCGTTCCTGGTGCTTTTCCTAGCCCTCCGCACTAGTCCCGCCCATGTAGTGTCAGGGATCTCAGTCTGTACATCCAGCTCCCATTTTGCCTTGAGCGCCGCCAGCGGCCGCAGGGTTTCGCGCAGCATCCTGGAGTACAAACACGTCACCGCCTTATAAGTGCCAGCAGACATCATGGTGTACTGGCAGGCTGCGGATGTAGCGGGTTCCGAGAGCCCCTCTCCCCAATGCGCCTGCATCGCCCCCGTCACCGCCGCATGCATCAGGTAGTCTCCTCTCGGGAGGTCGAATCGCTCCTGCAGCGCTTGGTAAGGGATCAGCGCTCCCATCTCATATAAGTCGCCCAACATTTGGAGGCCCGCCTCCTCCCATACCTGCAATCCCGACCAGTCTCCGCCGTGCGGAAGCGCCGTTACCATTCCCAGCGGGATCTCCGGCGCATACGGTCGCCGCACCCCAGCCCGGCGCTGCGACCGATTCCAGCATTGCCAGAACGTCTGCTCCTCCAGGGATAAGTCTCTGACAATCAGCCTCTGCTGTAGCGTGATACACGCCAATACATGCCTGGGGGTGCCCCCCTCCCTGTCCTGCTCCGGCCCCCGGTACACCCTTGCCACTAATTGCGTAAAGATCTGCAACTGCGCTGCCAAATAATAAAGCTCGAAGTCAGGCACCGCCAAGCCCCCCTCGTCTTTTGGCCGGGTCAGAGTCGCCATCGCAACTCTGCGCCGTCCCGTGTTCCATAAGAAAGAGACTAATAGTGATCGCAGCTGACGAAAAACGGAGCCCGGTATCCACACTGGCAGCGTGCGGAAATAATACAGGAGGCGCGGCAACGCAATCATTTTCAGCAGCGAGATACGCCCCGTTACCGAGAGCGGGAGTGTGGACCAGAAGGACGTGCTGCCCTTCAGCGCTCGGATACAGCGCCCCACATTGCCTTCCAGCATATCCGCGGCAGTGTGGTATATATGTACTCCGAGGTATTTAAGGCAATCAGGTTCCCAGTGAAGCAATGGCCGGACCGCCGGCCGCGGCTCGCCTCGTCGCAACGGGAATAAACAGGTCTTGGCCCAATTCACTCGCAGTCCCGATAGTCTGCCAAATCTCGCAAGGAGCCGCTCCGCTCCGTCCAGTGCCTCCGCCGCATTCTCCAAGAACAGAAGCAAATCGTCCGCGTATAATGAGATGAGTAAGCGGGGCCCCTCTATAATCCAACCCCCTGTAGTAACAGCCTGTTCTGGCCTCCGCCGCGAGGGGCTCCACTGCCAGTGCGAATAGAAGTGGGGAAAGCGAGCATCCCTGCCTGGTGCCCCGACCCACGCAGTACTGGCGCGATACCAGGGGTCCCACCCGCACTCTCGCCACCGCCGAGGCGTATAGGACCTTCGTCCAACCGATGTATCCCTCCCCGAGGCCGAAACGCCGCATGGCTTTGTATAGGTAACCCCACTCCAGGCTATCGAAAGCCTTCTCAATATCTACAGATAAGACGAGTGGCGTTCGCGCGTTCTCCTGCGGGTCCCCCATCAGACGGACAAGGCGTCGGATGTTAGCAGTGGTGCTCCTCGCGGGGATGAACCCCGACTGGTCCCTGTGAACCAGTCTCGGCATGTGCCTCAGCAACCTGGTCGCCAGAATGGTGCTCAGTATTTTATAGTCCGTCGTCAGCATCGACAGCGGCCTATAGGAGGCGGGGTCCTTTCCTTCCCTTCCTGGCTTCAGTAGTGGGATCATCAGGGCCTCACACATAGAGTGGGGCAGCCTACCTCTCGTCTTGGCCTCCCTATACACCTCCTGAAGCCGCGGGCCAGTTGGTCCAAGTATCTACCATAAAATTCTATCGGCAGGCCGTCGAGGCCCGGGGTTTTATTCCGCGCCATTCGGTTCACTGCCCCTCTGATTTCCGCGAGGTCGATATCTCCGCCCAAGGCCTCTGCGTCTTCCCGGTCAAGTCGCGGCAGCTGTAGTCCTTCTAAAAAGCCGTCGATCTTCTCCTCCCGTCCCTCGAGCGCGCTTGTGTAGAGCGTCTCGTAGTACGTGCTAAAGCCCTCCAATATGTCTATCTGGGCCATGACCACTCCGCCTCCCTCCCTGTTCAATGCTAAGATCGGCTGGCTACGTTTGTTGGGGTTGGCCAGCCAAGCCAACAGCGTCCCCGCCTTGTCCCCCTCCGCGTGCGCCCTCACCAGATAGTTCTTGTAGTCGAAGCTGCGGGGCCTCTCCACTTCAACCGCCACCGCCTCTCTCGCCTCACTCACCGCCTCTTGGCGCTCGGGGCGGCCAGGCCGCGCCAACTCCGCCGCCCTCAACGTCCCCTCCGCCTTGTCCAGGTCCACCAACAGAGTCCGCCTCACCCCGGCATTTTTCCCTATGCAATGCCCTCTGATAGCAACCTTGAAAGCGTCCCACTCTATCGCTCTAAGCGCCGTGGACTTATTGTTCTAGTCAAAGTATTGGGTAATCCTATCCCCGAGTGCCACCCGGTATGGCGGGTCGTCCAGCGTTTCAGGCCTCAGCTGCCACGTTGTGACCTTCGAAATCTCAGTCACCCAGTTCAGCGTCAGTAGCAAGGGATTATGATCGGAGAGTGTTCGGTTTAAGTACTCGGTGTGCGCGACTGATTGTATCACGGTCGAGGAACCTAGAAAAGTATCCAGCCTAACATGGAGGTCATGCAGTGTCGAATAATATGAGTAGTCCCTCAGTGTGGGGTGCTGCGCCCTCCAGGCATCCTCCAGGCCCCACTGCCCCTGCCATTCAAGCCTACGCTTCGCTAGCCGGTGTACCGGGGACGTCGCTAGAGGCGGATGGGATCTATCAAGCACGGGGTCCGCTATTGAATTAAAGTCTCCCCCCAGAAGGATAGGGCCCGCCAAGTACCCGGCCAGCTCTCCGGAAAGTCTCGCAAAGTACGGCCCCTGGTCCGTATTAGGTACGTATACGCTACACAGTACTATATCTCGGCCCCTAAGTTTACCCTCAACTGCCACATACCTGCCCTCTGGGTCTATTGTGTGCCTGATTACCTGGAAGGGGGTCCCCGCTCGGATTCAGATCAGAGTGCCCCTCGCAAAATCGGAGTACGTGGTGTGAAATAACTGCCCTCGCCACCTACGCTGCAGCGCTATGCCCTCTTGCTTTGTTAAGTGCGTCTCCTGCAGAAGCGCAATCTGAACACCCCTGCGCACCAGGTAGGCATGAATCTTATGTCGCCGTGCCATCGTGTGAAGTCCCCGTACATTCCATGTCACACATTTCACCATTCCAGTATTAACCATAGTCCCATGTCCATGGCCAGGTTACCTCGCCCCTCCAAATCCAGTCGCAGTCCGTGGCGCTATCCCTCCCTCCCCCTAAAGAACCCTGTACCCCCCTCCAACTCCCCCGCCTCGAGACCCCCCAACTTCTCTCAGCCCCACCCCCCCCCCCCCCCCCAGAACAGGACCTAACTTCGAAAAAGCAGCTCCCATCCAAACGTAAGGAAGAGCAATCTCGCTCGACCACCCACCAAAGCCGCAGTCTACACTGCGGTGGCCTTAAGGGCCTCTAGGGTGCGATCCGGTACCAAGGGCGGCAACCACAATCCCGTCCCCCCGCCCCTCAATCCCCTCCATAGTCACTCACGAAGATCCTAGCATTGCGGCAGCCTGGCTCATCCTCAGGAAGAGCCGGATCCTCCGGTCCCTGCACTCCAGCCGCCCGGGAGGGCCCCTCCTTCAGCCCTCCACGATTTCTCCCGAGGTCTGCGGGGTCACCACCGGGCCCCTGGCCCCACCAAGGTCGGATTGGTCCGTGTCCGAGCTTGTGACACGGCTCTCCGAGCCCGAATCGCGGGTCGACCGGGCCGCCGCCGTCCCCGACAAGCTCACCACTGCCTGCAGGGCCGCCTTCCTCTCTTCATCAGTTTGCGAGGCTGTGGGTCGGCCGTCTCTCCGCTTCCTCTGCCGGAGCCTCCGCGATTTCCGCACAGGTTGCCATCGTTGCTCCACTGCCACTCTGGGTCTCGCTCCTTCCGTTCCCGTCTTGCGCTCTTCCCACCACGCCCAGGCGTCCTCCGCCGTGGGGAAGAACACAGTCTTATTGTCGACCACCACCCAATTTGGCCGGGAAAAGGAGCGAGTACTGGATTCCCTCCGCTCGCAGCTCCCGCTTGAGTGGCAAGAAGGAGGCCCGCAGCTTCTGAGTCTCGAATGTATAATCCGGGAACATGGTAACGTTGCTGTTAGCCACTCGGAATGGGCCCACATCCCTTGCTCGCTGCAGTAGCCAGTCCCTGTTTTTGTAATGCAGCAGCTTCATCACCACTGGGCGCGGCGGCTGGCCCGGCCTAGGGGGTCTCGCCGGCACACGCGGTGCGCCCGCTCCAGCGTGAAGAAGGGCGAGAGCCCGTCCGGAGCCACCTCCGTTCGCAGCCAGGCGTCCAGGTACCCCAACATGTCATCCCCTTCTGTTTTCTCCGGCAGGCCCACCAAGCGAACGTTGCTCCGCCTGCTGCGGTTTTCAGCTTCTTCCGCCCGCCGCTCCAGGACTTGTATACGGTCCAGCGCTTGAACCAGTCTCCCCTCCAGTGACTTGCGCGCCGGCACCAGCTCCTGCAGCGTGTCTTCCACAGCCGTGACCCGGTCCTTCAATTTACTGTGGTCCGCTCTCAGGATTCCCAAGCCGGACGCCACTTGAGCGATATCCTGTTGCAGTGCGTCTTTAGTGGCCGCTGTGGCCTCCAGGATACAGTCCCGCATCTGTTGTAGGTCTGCAGGGCTCTGGGTGGCCCCATCTTTCACCTCCGACTCAGACACCGCCTCTCCACCTTTAGCCCTGGGTTTGCCCATGGCGCAGTCGCGTCCGCCGATCGCGGTGCTCTCACAGTGCCGGTGCCGTCGACCAGGTAGGTCTCCTCCAAGGCACTCAGGGGGCCCGCGGGCTCTCGCCACCCGTCCCCGGGGTCGTCGCAACACTGCTCGTCCTTGTTCTAGGGCTTCCGCCGCTCTGCCGGCCCCCAGCGCCCTCGCACGGGGTGCCACCGAAGCGCGGGGGCCAGCGCAGCCCAGTGCCACTCCTCCTCAGGGCCTGCTCTCCGGCAAGTGCCTCCTCCTATACAACTTGTGGGCGCCGTCCCCGCCTCAGCCTACCGACTCCCCCAGGTTACAGGGCGCAGTGCTCCCTCGATAGGGCGCTCTGTCGTCGTGCTGCTGACCTCCGTTTCAGTCCGCCACTGCAGTCCTAGCTGGGGGCCCCGCCAGTCGAAGGAGGCGCTATCCGGTGCCCCTCCGCCGCCGTCGTCATGCGCGTCCGCGCCGGTCCAGGGGCCTCGGCAGCGACAGTGCCCCCCAGACCGCGCCCCCACTCAAGCTTCCATCCGGGAGCGCCCCCTCAAGCTCTTCGGGCTCCTCCCAGCGCAAGGGATCCCGGCGTCGGGGCCCCCGGCCTCTCACCTCCTTCGTGCCATCCGCCGTCTCGGCCGCCTCGCCTGCCACACAGATGCCGGCCCCTCTCGCCAGGTCCACCAGCACCTCCTCTGCGCGGAGTGCAGGTCCGCCGTTTCAGCGCAGGCTGCCCAGGTCGGCAATCCGTCCCCGGGGCTCCAGACAGGGTCCACCAGTTCTCGTCCTCTCCGGGCCGCTCCCTCCACCTCGATCCGCCGCCTCAGAAGGTCACAGGCCTCAGGGAGTGTGCCGGGGGAGCCGCGTCCTCCGACGGCCGATCCGCCGCCCGCCCAGCGCCCACCAGCAGGACTCAGGGTTTCATCGCCAATCCCCCTTCCTCAAGCAGGGCCAGCCCAGGTCGGTCTCCACGCGCCGTCTCCAGCCCTGCAGGGTCCTCGCGGTCCCGGTCCCCGCTAGCAGCGCAGGTCCGGAGTCGCGGCCGCCATTTTAGGCCGCGTCACTCGCCAGGTCGGCACTTTCCTGCCCCGGTCGTTCTTCCTTAGATCGGCACCGGAGGGCGTCCCCCGAGCCGTCACCGTCCGCCCCGCACTCGGAGCCGCCACCGGGGCATGGTGTGCGTCGGATTCCGCGCTGCCTGCAGGATGTTCGTGGGGATCGGGAGCGGAGCTCTGAGCTCACGCCGCCATTCCCTTCGGCATCCAAGCCACGCCCCTTCCATAACATTTCATATGGAAATGACAAGCAAATGTGTAAATGTTGGTGACCTTGAGGTATATCAAATTGTGGAGGAAGGAGAACTACCTCCTCCTGAACGTGTCCAAATTGAATATTTTAAGTTGGGTGACTTGCCCCTAGAGCAAGGAGAGTCCAACTTCTTATCCAAATTGTGACACATCATGCAGTTTTAATCAATGCAGTTTCTCCTTTGCGCCACAGATCAACATCTTTGTGAAAACTAGCAACAGTTTTTACTGAAAAATATAAACACAGAAGTTGTTGAACTCAAAATCAATCTGACAGACTCAAAGATTAACATCCGCGCTGCACTTTATACATCCTTTTTATATCAGGGAGTGAAATTCAAGATTGAAATGTTTAAATCCTGCTGGGGCTGAAGTATCTTAAAAAATTGCTATGATGACCCCCCGCTATTCTCACCACTTATCACTACTAGGAAGGGTGCCTTCGCTGTGAAGTTGGCTTGGCATATGCTGGTCACTAGTTATAGTGGCCACCTTGCACCAGTCCAATTCGACTCTTATGGTAGATCGGTTTAAGACAACCTTTTAAAGAAAGCTATCCTAGTGGTAGCTGTGGAGAGCAGCCTTCAGGCTAAGTCTCTGAGGAATGTAAAGCAGCTTGTTTTACCTTATAATCTCTTGAATTACCAAATGAAAAGGACACCACACAGGTATATATATCAAATATATATGTATTTATTCTTAGATACACTGAGATTAGAACCCAGATACACATTCAAATGTCAACACTTCTGAATAAATTAAGCACAAATATGGCTGCAGCCCTAGGGGCGTACCAGACCATATACTAAAAAAATGGGTTAACAAACTCGACTTGCAAAATGAAAAGGCCTAGGGCCTTGGGAATCGCTGGGGCTTCACTTCTGCAGTGTTAGCAGGTAAGTAATCAGCCCACGGGAGACGCGTGCAGTTTCTAAACACAGCCGCGGGTTTCCTATTGGTTTCAATGGCACAAGTCGCGGTTTGTAATTTAAAGTTTTAGGGCACTTCGGAGGAGTCAACAAGCAAGCCACTTACAGGGTAAGTATTTCGAGGGCCAACACACACTTGGGCACCAGAGTGCACGAGTTACCTCAACCAGAGAAGCCGGGTGCATAGGTGTCTTTTGGTGTCGGGTCGTGATGCTGTTTTCAATGGAGATCACTGAAGACTTGCTGCTTGTGACGACTGGAGAGGTGTCCGCTGGAATCCGAAGATGGATTGAAGTTGAAGGGACCTGAAAATTGAGGGGACAGAGTTCAAAGTCACTTGCCAGTGACCGGTGGCCAGCAGGATGGATGACCACTGATGTCGCATCGCTTCAGGTCGTTGATGGTGATTTGTCTCTTCGCTCACGAGGTCCAGGAGAGATCGACGATGACCAGCAGCTGGATTCTGAGGGTCCCACAACGTCTGCAGCTGATGACGGTGTCTGCAACCGGATTGGAGCCAACAAACCTTGGCAACTGCAAGTATCGTGTGGAATGAAGATTGACGGTGATGTAGACCAGCAAGGTCTGATGGACTTACCCAGCGAGGGCAGGCCCGGAGCAACCAGGAGAGCCCTTGAAGTCGATGAGAAAGTCTTCTGGTGAGTCACTAGCCAACGGGCAAGCAACCGCGAAGACGCCTTTGCAGGAAAAGTTCCACAGGAGCCCACGGTCACTCGGGACGAGGTAGGCCGCTGATTTTCGGTACCAGACCTGCTAGGGACTTGGATTACAGATGGCCCAAAGCACAAGTTCGTAGAACATTGTTTAGGGTTTGCATTCGAAATCATTGCACGGTTCCCTGGTATTGCTGTTCCTCGTTACTCGTGGGGTCCAGATGCCACAGCTTCGCTGGGGACTCAAAATGGCCGCCGAGAGGTCTGGAAATCCGCTTCAGGGGATGCAGGGACTTCGGACTCCGGCGGGAGCGGTGAAGTTTGCAACCGTTGATCAAAGTTACTGGTGCCTGCCAAGCAGGGGAGTCACTCCTTGACTCCGAGGGAGATTCTTCAGTCTTCCAGAGATAGTGGAACGTCGAAGGGCCAGGATTCTTCTTTGTAGAGCGTCGTCCAGGGTTAATCTGAATTGCATTGGCAATGCTTGGTATCTTATAGTGAAGATAGGGGAGGGACTAGCTCTATGACAACTCCTCTAGGAGGGTCAGGGTAGTGGGTGGTTACACCCACTTCCCTTTGTCCAGTTTCGCGCCAGAGCAGGGGCAGGTAGCCCCTGAACCGGTTTGAGCTGGCATATGCACAGAGGAGCCTACTGCTCCCCCAGTGCAGGACTTCAAAGGCACTCTAAGAGTGCACCCACCCAGATCCAATACACTAAATCCTGTCTGGGAGGTGGTGACACCTCCCTGTGACAGGATACCCTTTGTTGGGCTTCCTCCACTGCGAGTTTCGGTCAGCAGCAGGAGGGCAGCCCAGTGTCTGTGCTGGTGGCATCCATTTTGTGATGCCAGGGCTCTAGAAGATTTCTACCGTTTAGTACAGTGGGTACATGTCGTCCCCTCTAGAAGGGTGGGATCATACTATCACACCAGTTACTGGTGTGGGGGTATGATTCCAAGTTGTTTGACACCAAACACGACATGTTTTGATGCAGTCATTCCAAAGTTAGCATTTACCGCAAGGTTATAATGCACTTAAGAGTATATGGTTTAACCGCATCCACAAACAGTAGCAGAGAATAGACTCTGCCAGCTGCAGAGGGGTCCCGCTCATGCAGAAGCACCCTCTCACATAGTAAACCAACCACCCTGCCTTCAGGATTGTTAGGGCCTGCAAGAGGGGTGACTGATAGGTTTATATGTGTGTGTATGGTAAGATATAGAAACCTATACCTCAGTTAGGAGTGCTAACACTACCTCACACAGGCTGCAGTACCAGGCCTGTGGTGTCAGATTGTGAATGCTTCCCAGGGGTGGCATAATGCATGCTGCAGCCCCTGGTAGGCCTGTGAAGTACCAATGCCCTAGGTACCTAAGGTACCATATACTAGAGGCTCATAAGGTACCACAGTATCCAATCACTATTGCATCTAATATGCACACCAATCATTTAAGGGAGTAAGCAGATAGGCTGGGGTCCTGGATAGCAGGATCCCAGCCAGACTAGCCAAAAACCATTCAAACACCAGGAAAAAAGTGGGGGCAACCATATAGTCAGATTCCACCTTCCTACATTCGCTCACTGCGAGAAACTATGCAAATAACATAATTCTCTGCGCTGAGACAGCGAGGACTGAAAACATCCATGGGAAGTCTCCCCAAAGATGTCTCACATCCACACTCCTTATTGGATAACTTATTTGCTAACACTTGGAGCTAAGAGGTGTAGGAAATGTATCCACAAAATTTATACACACGTTTCATAGGGTTGGTGATGAACCTTTGGTTTCTGAACAGACCCTTTTCACTAGTGCTTAGAGTACATCCATGTCAATTTGCAAGGCAGCATTTCAAGGCCATGTTACTGGTGCTCTCTGTGTGGTGCAAGTGGCGTTAAATTCTTCTAGTTTTTCTGCAAATGGCCTTCTCCCACCATAGAAAATTCCGTATCACTTTCTGGCTGCCAACCAAGAGAAAATGTAGGCACAAAAGACATTTCCACTTGAGGGGGAAATACTGCAACCTTTCTTGGCTGGGCTGGAGGTGGGGTGGGGGTGAACTCACCATGAGCAGCTTCCATGTTACTTCTCAGCAGCCTCCCAGAGAGGACAGATGCTTCCTATGAAGTAATTTTGACAAAAACTTACATCTGGAAAAGGTGACTACACAGAATTGGGAATGTCTGTCTCTCTGATGGTGCTATGCCAGATTCAAAGTTGGAATATGTGTGAGCAGCTTGAGAGAGGAGATACCACATCCAATGAAGCCTTATGCAAGAGAAGCACAAACTAGAAGCCTTTATTTTCATGGGCAAGCTAGTTATGTACACCCAATTGCTCCATGCACATCAAATGTGTTGTGAAAGGATGGGAAATGTAGACACCTTTCCAACACTGCATGCCCCCTAGAAATAATTCCACATCCAAGTTCACAGAAGTAGTTACTTCGAAAAGAACTGGGTGACCAAGAATGGTATATTAGTTTTTTTTTTTTCTCTGTACTGTAAGGCAATAGGTTCTGCTCATCAAATCCAACCTGATTTTTTTTACCTATTTACCGTGAGTGAGCCTCACAACCTGTGATTACCCCACAATAAATTCATGGTAAATGGACTTCTCATATTTAACACCAGTGTCTGCCTTTTATAATAAGGGTGCTGTGACGTAGTAAGAGTAAGGGTCACTTAGCTGGTTACACGTAAACACGCGTAAGGGCTGTGCGTGGGACTCCTGTCTTGCACATCCTGGTAACTGTGCACAAGTAGGTTGGCACAGAGGGGACTCTGCAGGATTTGATATTGACCTGGGCTAGTCCTCCTGATGTTAGTGTACTCTCATAGGGAAAGTCAGTGCAGTCAACTGTCTTGTCTCCAGTGACACTTCATTATACATGTATGGGAAAGACTGCCTTAGAGTGCAGCTACGCTTCCCCTTGACATACAGAGACCAGTGACGTGTCGGTATGGGATGGAATCTGTGCCAAAATCAAATTGGAGAGTTCCAAAAAAGATCTGTATTTCTTTGACTCAGCTCAGGATCAGCCCCAGGCCCAGGCCTTTTGGCACCCTGCTGTCCAAGTTTGTTACATTTCTCTTCTGCAGCAGGAACAAAGGCCTTCCCACATAAAGGGAGCAGATAAGTGTTCGACTTAGCTCATGAGGGGCAAAGGGGTGGTGTTGAAGGATCTGCATCGAACAATTATCTTGCACACTGTACTAGGGATGTGCTACCCCACTGTTAGAAAAGGGGGTCTCTAGTTGGCAATGGTTTGCACCTATGTCCAAGTAGGTACCCTTGCTTCTCATCAGGGTAAGGGAGTTCTGCCCTTAGACAACCCCTGCTCACCCCCTTAGTAACTTGGCATGAGCAGTCAGGATTATCTCATAAGCAGTGTGTAAAGCATTTGTGCACTCCTAGAGTAACACAGTGAAAACGCCTCATCTCCCCGGCCACAGGAGGGACCGATGCTTCACCTCCCCTGCATCGCAGTAAGGAACTGACGCCTCACCTCCCCTGTAGCCATAAGGAACCGATGCGTCACCTACCCTGTGGTCATAAGGAACCAACGACTTACCGCCCCAACGCTATGCGCCTTCTTTGTTTTCGTTTGCCAAGGTACTGTTTTTAGGGGTCCGTGAGACTGTGCCCAGCCTGCGCAGCAGGCTGTCGGCGCTGTATTTTGGGATATTCATCGGTCACGTCGTCGTAATTGCCCAAGGTGGAGCGATTTGTTGCTACAAGCTTTATTTTTGGGAATAACCTATTTTTCGCAGGCAGCGGCCTTGGTGGTGGTGTCTGGAGTTGATATGGTGAGGCATCAGAGCTGCGGTGCAAGTTGGGGCGGTGCGTCGTGCACTTCACAAGCCTCACCCAAAGCTTCTTTGCAGGTCGCTCACCGGCATCAGGGTTGCTTTTTTTCCTCTCTGGCAGCTGAAACTGCAGGTGCTGGAGAACTGAGGAAACAAAGTGTTTGTGTCCCTGAAACTTCAGAACAGGAGGCAAGGTTTACACCAAGCCCTTGGAGATCTTCAAGCAGGATACACAGCACAGTTCAGTCTTTGGCAGAAGTAGCCACTGTAGGCCAACCCAGCAAAGCATCTACACAGCAATGGGGCAGTATTCCTCCTTACAGCTTTTCCAGCTCTTCTCCTTGGCAGAGGTCCCTCTTGAGTCAAGAACTGTGGTAACGTTCTGTGGCATGGGCCCCAAGTTTCCTTTGTTCTCTTGTTGCAAGTCTCTCTGCTTAGTCCAAACCAGTTTTGTCCTCTCTGGTGCAGCTTCTTGGCAGGAGGTCGAGACCACGTTGTGCATAGGAGACCGGGCCTATTCAGGTGCAGGGAAAACTCCCCCCACTGCTCTAAATGCAACCCAGGTCTATTCAGCCCAGCTCTGAGTCATCGAGGAATGGCAGGACACACCTCAACCCCGCCCCCCCCACCCCCCTCCCGTAGCTGTCTGTAGTGAATGCTCATCCCCAGGACAGTCAATACAGAGGCACATAGGATTGTTAAGCTAGAAAAAACTTTCTAAAAGTTGCATTTTCCAACCCATAATTTAAAAACCATCTTTACTAAAATATATTATTAAATTCTGAGTTCAGAGAACCAACACTCCAGCTTTTGATCTTGTCCCCATGGGAACTTATACTCGTAAGATGTTTGAATATCTCCTGTGCTATCCTATGGGATAGATGGCCTTTTAATAGTGAAAAACTAAATACACAATATATCACTATCTGGACATGTCACACATCCAGTACATGTCCTACCTTTCACATACACTGCGCTCTGCCACGGGGGTTCCTTGGGCATACCTTGGAGTTGACTCGTAAGAAAAGGGAAGGTTAGGGTCTGGCAGGTGGGTGCACTTGCCAGGTCGACATGGCAATAACAACTGCGGAGACACTGCAGTGGCAGTTCTGAGACACCTTTGGAAGGCTGCCTGTGTGAGTGGCACTATCAATGCTGCAGGCCCACTAGCAACATTTGATTTACAGACCCTGGGCGCACAGTGCACCGTACTAGGGTCTTAGTAGTAAGTCAAATAAGCCAATCATGGAAACGCTAATCCATAATCAAAATTAATACAGGGGGCACTTGAACTTTGGTACTGATAAGCAGCGACAAAGTGCCCAAAGCATCTAGACCAGCAAAAACGAAATTTGGCACACAGAAAAAATACAGGAGACAGAGGTCAAAAAGACAGGAGAAAACCACGCCAAGGATGCAAGGTCTAACACATGTCCCCTCCAGCTGAAAAGTGGGGAGAACTACCCACCCACCTGGGAGTTCTCTTCACTAAGGCAGAAAATCTGGACAGACCTTCATCATTGGTGTGTTCTTTACCAGGGCGGTTGTTCCACTGTGAAGTCCGTCCCCTATAGCGAAATGGACCATCTCCACAGTTTTGGATTCTCACCCCTAATCTGCATCAGCCATCTGAGGGGCCTGAGGTCGGTCTGAACCGAGAAGTGAGTCCCAAACAAGCAGGGCATCAGCTTTTTCAGCGCCCAGACCACAACAAAAGCCTCGCGTTTAATCGCACTTCACCTCCTACTAATGAAGGCTACTGGTTGGTCTAGGCCCTCATCATTTTTAGTTGAGAGCACTGCCCCCACACCATGCTCTGAAGCATCTGTCTGCACAAACAATTCCTGGGAGAAGCTGGGGTGCCTTGAGCACATGGCAGATTTCAGGGCATCAAAAGCGATCTGACAGGCATCGGTCCAGATCACTTTCCTGGGCTGCTTCCTGGAACTTAGCTCAGTCAAGGGGGCAGCAATGATGCCATATCCCCTGCCAAACCTCCTGTAATAACTGGTGAGGCCTGAAAAGGCTCTTGCCTCAGCCTGAGTCTTGGGGGCTCCCAGGCCAGAATGGTGTCAATCTTAGGCTGTAGGGGTGCCACCTGGCCGCTTTCTACCTGGTGCACTAAGTACACCATGGATCCCTGCCCGATATGGCACATACTGGCCTCTGCAGCGCTCTCAAAACTTCAGAGGTGTTGCAGATGTTCTTTCAAAGTGGCACTGAACAGTGCAATATCATCCAGGTAGGCGTCACTGATATCTTCCAGTCCAGCCAACACCTCGTAAAACAACCTCTGAAAGGTGGTAGGGGCATTCTTCAACCCAAAGGGCATCACCCGTAACTGGTAGTGCCCCTCTGGGGTTAAAAATGCAGACAGCTTTTTGGTCCCATCAGTCAAGGAAATCTGCCAGTATCCAGATGTTAATTCAAATGTGCTGAGGAACTTGGCAGTTCCCAACCTATCTATGAGCTCATCAGCTCTGGGGATGGGGTGTGCGTCAGTCCTGGTGACTAAATTGAGCCTTTGCTAGTCAACACAGAACCGGAGTTCTGGGGTGGCACCGAGTGCAGCAGCCGCCTTTTGGGACCCAGACTACTAGGCTGGCTCAAGGGCTGTTTGAGGGCTCAATCATCCCTAGTGTCAACATTTTGGAAACCATCCTTGATGCTAGCTTTGACCCAATCAGTCAACCTGTAAATTTTGTTTTTGATGGGGACGGTCCCCAGTGTCCACATCAAGGACACACCACTGAGTGACACCTTGGGTCAGGTAGAACAGGGTGGCAAACTTCCCCAATAGTTGGTGACCGTTCCCTCTGCTGTTCAGGGGACAGGGTGGGGGAGAGGTTTACACCGTCCACTGACCCATCCTGTTCCTTAGACAGGAAGACTCAGACTCCTCTTCCATTCCATCATCTGTTGCTAGAAGCATGTTGACTTCAGTGAGAGACTGCAAGTCCACCAGGTAGATGACGTTCCTCTAGCACTCCACCACCTCAAAAGGCCCAGTCAACTTGTCCTGGAGAGCTCAAGGCTCTTCCGGGGCCATGACTCACACTTTGTGGCCAGGATGAAACTCAATGAGTGGCATTCTGAACGTACCAGCTTTTTATCTCCTCTTGGCTGTCTACTAGATTCGCCTGAGCTAGTTGTCTGAAGCGCTTAGTCTGGTTCCTGAAGGCCAGCATGTTGCTAAATGCATCCTGGGGAGGTTTACTGGGTGCTTTCTCCCAGCCTTCTTTGACCAAACTCCGAGTCCTTTTGTAGAATGCCCATAGAGCATTTCAAAGGGACTGCACCCTAAGAACTTCTGTGGTACTTTTCTGTAAGCAAACCGGCAGGGTAAGAAGATGTCCCACTTAAGCCTCATGGTTTCTGCAAGACCCTTAATCATGCCCTTGCGGGTACGGTTGAATCTCTCAACTGGCCCATTACCTTGGGGTGGTAAGGAGTGGTGAACTTCTATACAACACCACCCTCCTCCCATAAGGACGCCATATACTTAGATATGAAGTTTGTACCCCAGTCGGATACCACCTCTCTGGGGAACCCTACACAGGAAAAGATCCCCATCAAAGCCCGACTTACCACAGGGGCTGAAATTGTCCTGAGAAAGAGAGCCTCAGGGGACCGGGTGGCATGGTCCACCAGGACCAGGAGAACCCTGTTGCCCATGGCTGCCTTGAGGTCCAGTGGCCCCACAGTGTCAATATCGACCATCTTAAAGGGGGTGCCGACTACAGGAAAAGGTTGGAGAGGAGCCTTACACCTCCACTCTTACCACTTGCTTGGCAAGACCTACAGCGAGCATCAGAATGTGTCTGTGCATTTGGGGCCAAAAGAAGTGGGTGACAAGCCTTTCAAAGGTTTTGTCCTGCCAACAACACATCATGAGCCAGGCCTAGTAGGAAGGCTCTGAAGCGCTTGGGTACCACCAGCACACAGGCCGACCCAGGCTCAGCAAACTTAGGCTCACTATACAGGAGACCATTCTCCCAGTAAATCCAATGTGAGTCAGACTGGTCACCAGCTGCCTGGTGTGCAGCCTGCTGCTGCAAACCAACAAGAGAAGGGCATTCCTGCTGCTTTTTGCAGAATTCCTCCCTGCTGGGCCCCCCTTCCTGCTGTGAATGTGTCAGCTCAGGCAGGTCCCCCAGTTTAGCCACTTGCTTCCCTGTAGGCTCCAGGGCATCCCCTTCGAGGTCTCCGGCCTCCGGCACCATGGGAACTTCGATGGGCCTGTTTCTGGCACCCGTGCTTCTCCTCTTTCTGCCCGGTACCTGGGCCACTCTTTCGGGCTTCAGATCCTCTTGATCACCCTTACCGACTGCCATTGACCAAGTGGTCATACAGACCCACTCAGGCATACCCAACATCTCCAGATATGAGACTTGTGTTCCACTTTCTCCAAAAGTGAACTTTCCAGGTTGTTGCCTAGCAGACAGTCAACAGGCATAGCTGGCCTTACAACCACCCTTAAGGTACCCGAGGACCCCCCTCCTCCTAAGGGACCCTTTGCCATTTTGCAGAGGCACTTAGTTGTCAGCTGCAACTACTGGGTGAAGTATGTTGGGGATCACCTGCTTTTCAGACACCAGCCGACAGCTGTCACACTGGCGTCTCTCAGAGCTTCCACCCTATGGCCATTGATGGTCACCATCTCCCCGTATTTCTTAGTTTGTGCTGGCAGGTGGGTCCTCTGGACCATCTCACTGTTCCCTAGTGAGACCAGGGTCAACTCAGATGGCTCCCACCCTTTCTGTGGGTCCAACTCTTCCCCCAACCATACACTTGCCAACATACAGGACAGTGCATCAGCGGGTGCAGGTGTAAACATGGGACACTTAGGATCCTCAATGAAGTGACCCACCTGATCACAAGCAAAATAGTTTCGCAGACCCCTCTCTGCAGGCTTCCCTGTGGCAACCCATTGTTTGGGTTTTTTCCCACCTGGAGCCTGGGAACTAGATTGGGGCCCTTTCTGGAACTCCTTCTGTTTTCCCTTGTCCTCACACTCTTCTGCTGGGGACCCTGCACACCCATGTCTGATTCTCCCACATACCCCTTGTGGACCCTGGTGCTGACCCAGCAGTCAGCCTCCACAGCAAGGTTTCTGGGGCCGGAACGCTTACTGTCAATCAAGTGCTGGCGTAGCTCTGGAAAACTACTAGCAGACAAGTGCTCCCATGCCATCAAATCATAGAGCAAAACCAAAGGAAATGATGGACGGAGTGTTGAACATTGCAAGCACTCACCCCCAGTCAACTGATCTGGGTTTAATCCATCACCATTCTTTAGCCCACTCTGCCACCCCAGTTCAGACATGGCCATATGCAAATCAGTCTGACCCTGTGCCTCATGGGAACAGTCCAGCCCGAACTGCCAAGCCATGTCTTCCCTGGGCCGGAAACAAGCTTCCTAGGACCGGTTTCTGGCATTTCAACCGTCTTCAGCCAGGCTTGCTTGAATCCAGTGGCAAAGTGAGCAAGGGACTCACGTCTGAGCATACCCTGCCAACTTATGGCGAACAAAGCAAAACCAAAGGAAATGATGGACGTAGTGTTGAACATTGCAAGCACTCACCCCCAGTCAACTGATCTGAAGTTGACTGGGGGTGAAGACGACTGAAATGCTGGAAACCGGTCCTAGGAAGCTTGTTTCCGGTCCAGGGAAGACATGGCTTGGCAGTTCGGGCTGGACTGTTCCCATGAGGCACAGGGTCAGACTGATTTGCATATGGCCATGTCTGAACTGGGGTGGCAGAGTGGGCTAAAGAACGGTGACGGATTAAACCCAGATCAGTTGACTGGGGGTGAGTGCTTGCAATGTTCAACACTCCGTCCATCATTTCCTGTGGTTTTTGATCAAATCATAGAGCTCCTGATAATCAGTTACCTGGCTACCCTTCACCCAACAAATAGCAGCTTGAGCCGCTAACATAATATGCGTGCTTCTGAGGGAGTGCCCTATAATGCCCTGCAGGGCTTGAAATTGTCAAACCTCATTTATGTAGCTTGTGCTGGGCCCTGGACGGCGGGCCACCAACAAACATACAAAAAGAGTGCAAAGAAGCTGCAGGAGCACAGCTCCACCTACCCACCCCCTCTTCCACTCTGCCTCCTTCCTGCTCCCAACCCCCCCCCCCCCTCCAAAACCCCCAAGACTCAGACATTTTGGACAGTACTGATCCAAAAGGACCTAACCCAGGATATTCCATTCAGTTCAAGCACTCCAGAGGTTGGAGCTTGTGCTCTACAGCTGGGAGTGCAGCGCCCTCTCTGGGCTAAGTCTATAGATGCAGTTATTGTGGCGTGACGGTGTCTAATAAAAGGTACATGTTGTTCAGCGTCCTGTAGGGGCCAAGTCTTGTTACATGTATGATTAAAATGTGGTGCCCTCTAGGGGCTTTTTTTTTATAATTGTATTTTCAGTGATTGAAAGTATATAAGTTCATTCGTAAATGCTATATTGAAATAAAGTTGAGAGGGACTACTGATGAATGTTTTATGAAAATTAATAAGTACATTTACTCAAGATTATTGATGATTGCGTCTACATACTACATATGACATTTTAGGGGGTCAGATGTGATTATGCAGTATCATCAAAGGTATTTCCACCAGCCTTGTGTATACTTGTAAATTAGTGCATAGTATTGAGTAGAGTTTGTGTAATAAATGTACTTTTCCTTATTCTAAAGAAAAACCAAACACTGGACAATTGTTTGAGTGTTATTATTGAGTGCCAGCAAATGGTGATCACTGGCCCACACTATATCTCTTGAGTAGGCCTTGGGCCGCTCTGCTACCCTGAGAAAGTTGAGCACTGTTTGGTTCCCAGTGGGGGCAAATGTGGACCAATTACTTGTGCAGGCCACACAACTTATGGTCATTGCCTTATGTGTACGTTTTGCTAGGTTGAATTTTGAGCTCTTCTGATCTTTGATGGCTAATCTCTTTGAAATAGCTCGTTCCTCTTCCATGCTGCAACTTAATATTATTCAGTATACATGCCCTACTCTGAAAGCAATATAAACTGGTTACATAATGCACATGACTCATTGACTTTTTACACAAATTCCGGTACGCCCTTACTTTGCGGTTCTCTGAGTAGTTGAATACCCGGGTGCAGGCATGTCCTTGGCAACAAACTTCACGGTTCAGCACATGCAAATACATTACATAATGAACCTGTATTTATTCAGGGATTTCTTAACAACTGGCAAATGTACAGATGCACTCACAAAACTATTCCCATAGATTTTTTTCAGATTGATGCACACACCTTGTCTAGTCTATTAATAATTAAATGCATTAACCAATAGAAGTTAATGGAACACTCTTTGAAATCCAGTGATTTAAGACCTGGTCACACATAGATAACAGTAATTTTGTACTTCAGAAACAACATTGCAATTAATAAGTAACGAGTTTTTATGAATTCTGTAAACTAACTTTGGCAAACCAATCTGTCTTGCTTTGCCTATCCTTGTTGCATTGCAACAACAAATATGGCTACCATTGGCACTTCAGTATTGACTTTAACAATCCTTGTACAATTGCATTGCAAGCCTTTGGAAAGGCAATAGCGTCTGTGTGGAAAAATATTTTGTATAAATTAAGTTGTTCTAAAATAAGCACATTGCATAACATACTGATCTAGACTTTGAGGTCTAGACAGACTATTGTATTATTCTTCATGGTAGGAAAGCTTTTGATAACCAATTTTACTGCCTTTTGATTGCAACCAAGAACACAGCACCATGTAGAAATACACTTTAGAAAACCAGACCAGGATACAAGCCCATCACATTGATCCAGAAAATTTGATGCACCAACAGCCAATATCAATAAGTCCACTTCCAACTAGAGATCATAAAAGTCTTCTATGATTCCGACCCACTTGCCCCATATACGGCGAAACTTCCTAGGACAGCCCCTGGCCACATAGAGCGGCCGTTCCTATGCGGCACACCAGTCGACTCCCCTGCGCCAGCATGCCAACGTAGGTGCAGTATTCTTCAGCCAGTGAACTGCAATGTCCCTCTTAGCTACTGCTAGCGCTGTCTTAAGGAAGAGGTTTTCAGCACTGGTGCCATCCAGCCCCTCCGTGATACCCAGGATAACGTGTGGGGTCAATGGGAACCTCCCAGCCCAAGACCTCCGAGAGCTCTCCCGCTACGGACTCCCAATACCCCTGTATCGCAGGACAAAGCCACACCATATGATAGAAATCAGCCTGGGAGTGGGAACAGCGGGGGCAGAGGGCATCAGGTCGAAGCCCCGCGTGGTGGAGACGCAGCGGTGTGAGATAGGCAGCATGTAAGAAGTATACTTGGACTAGCCGCAGCCTCGCCGAGACCGCGTTTATTTTAGGGGCCATCAGGGCGTCCCTCCAGTCAGCGTCATCCAGAGTCCCCAGTCACCCCTCCCATTTGTCTCGGAGCTGGGGGAGGGAGTTGGGAGTGTTGTTAGTGAGTGAGCGGTAAATACGGGATATCCCTCCCTGACCCAGGTTGCCTGTCATGACTTGAGCCTCAGGGGGACTATTCGGGGAGCGCAGTGCCTTCGGAGATATAGGAGCGGAGGGCATGGCACAGCTGCAAGTATCGGAAAAACTGCGACAAATGGAGGGAGTGTCTGGCCTGCAAATTCTGGAAGGAGCGCAAGTGGGTACTGCTCCAGACATCGCCTAGCAGGGAAATCCCGATAAGGTCCAAGGGTCGAAATCCGGAAAGAGACGACCTCCCGGAGCCAGCTGCCGCACCACAAGGGAGTATATCGGGAAGCAGGGAGGCCCGCCAGTCCAGGAGCACTCCACGCGTGACATCAGGGAGAGCTTGGGGGACAACGATCTCCGTATAGCATCCCCTGGATGGGGGCAAGGCCAAGGGTGTGTAGTTCCACGCGGTACGCCGGATCGGACCATGCGCGGTTGAACCAATCGTGTACCACCAGAAGCCGGGTCGCCAAGTAATAGAGGTAGAGGTTCGTCATCCCAAGACCACTGTCAAAGGGCCTGACGCGGCATTGGGCCAGGGCCAGCCTGGACCTCCAACCCCCCCCAAAGGAACTTAGTAGCCAGCCCGTCCATCTCTCGGAACCAGGACCGAGCGAACGAAAGGTGTGTGTTTTGAAGTCTATATAAAAAGCGAGGCAAAATCATCATTTTAAATAGAGCTATCCTGCCCAGAGGGTTTAGGAGTAACGTACGCCACTTAAGGAGGTCCGCACGAACCCGCTTGACCAGAGGGGTGACGTTGAGGCACCACGCAAGATCAGGGAGTAGGGCCACCCAGATCCCCAAATATTTGAAGGGGGATCGTCGACTGCCAATCAAAACACTCACGAGACAAATGAAGGGGGACCAAGACAGATTTGGCCAGGTTTAACCGGAGGCCAGAGGTGCGCTCAAAGAGACCCAGAGCCCGAAGGCATCGGGGCCCCGATTGGGCCGGGTCTGCTAGGAACAGCAGTACATTGTCGGCATAGAGCGCGATCTTATCCTCCACAAAGCCCGGCCATCGCCAGCCAGTGACGGAGTAATCAGATCGAATAAGGCAGGCCAGGGGCTCCATCGCTAAGGCAAACAGGATCGGCGAGAGGGGGCATCCCTGCCGCGTACCTCGCCTGATAGCGAATGGACGAGATGGTCCCATTGACGAGGACCTGCGCCCGGGGCCGATAATACAGCGTCTTCACCAAGTTGCGGAAAGGAATGCCGAAGCCCATCTGTTCCAACACTGCCTCTAAATAGCCCCAGTCAAACGCCTTCTCAAAGTCCACCAGAAGGAGCGACAAATAGGGGGACAGCAGGTGCCGGTCCGCCAGGGCAAGATGTAGGCGTCGAAGACTGTGCCTAGTCCCTCAGAGTCATGTGAGACCAGGGTGTCTCGGTATGACGCATAAAATTCCTGGGGAGCCAATCCGGTACCAGCGTCTTACCTGTCGCCATGCGTGACATGGCGTCCGACACCTCTTCTGTGTTGATCGGGAGGTCTAGCGCCTCCGCCTCAGATTCATGAAGACGTGGGAGGGGGAACAGTTTCTGCCGGAGGAGATCATGAAGCGGAAGACAAGGCGTCCGTGCCGAATAAAGGCAGGCATAGTAGGCAGCAAAACATTCGGCCACCGCAGTCTGGGCGCGGTGGAGCTCACCACTCGCATCAGTTACCTCCTGGAATTATACGATTGGCCATAGGGTAAGTAGCAAGACAGTGGAGGAGCTTCCCATTCTCATCTCCCCAGCCGTATACTCAGGCAACAGAAGATCGCCACAGCAATTTGGCAGCTTCCAAAGAGGCTTGTCTGATTTCATCCCGTAAGAACGCAAGCCTCCGATCCTGGGCAGCAGATCTCTCTGCCACAGGTAGCGCCTCAAGCTGGGCAGCCTGCACCTCCAAATATGTGAGGTGGGAATCACGCTTCATATGGGTGAGGTTAAATTGGCCTTTGGCAAAGCCCGAATGGTTGCTTTTCCGGCCTCCGAAAGAGTAGGAGATGAAGACACCGACCCCTGGTTAGTGGCGAAGTAGAGGGGAAGTTCAGCACCCACTTGGTCTTTAAACTGCTCGTCTTGGAGGAACCAGGCATTAAGTCGCCAGATCGGCCGCGAGGACTGGGACGGGGAGCCGATTTGTAGCAGTACCGGGGAATGATCCGACAAGCCCCTGGGAAGGATAACAATCTTTTGGATTGCCCGGCAGTCTTGGGCCGGCAGGAAAACATAGTCTATACGCGTGGTGAGATGGTGAGAGGCTGAAGTGTGGGTGTATTGTCGCTCCGTCTGGTACCAAAGTCTCCAGGCATCCCCGAGACCCAGGCTGGAGGCCCACGTCGAGAGGAGGCCAGACTGGG
Source organism: Triturus cristatus (assembly GCF_964204655.1). Lineage (NCBI taxonomy): Eukaryota > Metazoa > Chordata > Amphibia > Caudata > Salamandridae > Triturus > Triturus cristatus. Next base: position 1,077,903,297 of record NC_140589.1, on the reverse strand, counting down.
CACTTCTGTAGGCGGAGGGAGGTGTAGCGGTGTCTCGGCTGGGGTCCTTGACTGTATTAAAATCGGCCCCAACGACAGTCACTCCTAATAGTAAGGCAGCGACCTCTGAGGTAAGTCTCTGGAGTGTGGAGGCCAGCAGGGTGGGAGTGGAGTAGACAGCCAGTAAATTAAGAGGGCGATCTCCGAGAGCCCCCACCAGGAGAATAAAGCAGCCCTGAGGATCGTGTGTCACTTTGCATACCACCAGGGGAAGGGAACGACGCACCAAGATAGCCACTCCCCGCGACCCCCTACTAAATCCAGAGTGCCAAACACTACCATAGCCATGCCGCGCCAGGAAGGGGCAATGATTGCCCAACAAGTGGGTCTCTTGAAGCATAAGTATGTCTGCGGCTTGACGCTGGGCATATCGCAGGACAGCTGTGCGCTTGACCTTGTCTAACAGGCCATTAACATTCCAGGACAATATCTGGAGTCGTGTACCGCCGTCAGAGTCACCGTGGAGGGGAAAGGCGTGCAGGGGGCCGGGCTGGGGCAAGCATGACAAGGATCATGGAAGCGAGACTGCAGCTAGAGCCGGTGAGTATGGTGTCCTGGCGCAAGGTGGTGCTCGCGCGCCTAGAGGAGTGCAAATGCAAGGGGTAACAAATGGGGTTGCGATTCTGAGCATTGCACGGTCGTGGCCCAGGTCCGCAGGCAGGTTGGTGCAAAACAAAAACAAAAGAACAAACAAAAACATGGGACAACAGTACCCAACCCAGTCCCTACCCCCCACCCTATACTTCAGGAACGGAAGCATCTGTCGCCCAAACAATGAGTTATTAACGAAAGGCCAAACTAGAACGCTTGGGAATGGGGAAGCATGGAGGACCCCTCCTCATCTCAGGATGTTGTTAGTCCGGCGGCGACAGGCGAGGCGAAGCACCCTCGGAGTTCAGGTGGTCAGAGGAGCCAGACTGCCGCAGGGCCAGGTCATTCTCAGGGAGCGGTGTCGGCCGTCGAGAAGGACTCAGCGGGGAATCAGACCGGGCACGGCCATGATCACGGCGTCTACGCGAGCGGTTCCGTTGAGGTCGGGGACCAGGTGCCCCTTGTTGGACGCCTCCCTCGGCAGCACTCCCAGGTAACGGATTATGGGCCTGGACTCGTCGGGGATATTCCTCTGTGGCCCAAGTCCAGGCCTCTTCGGGGGTGTCAAAAAATAGTGTCTTCTGGGAGTGAACCACTCGCAGTCGTGCCGGAAAGAGAAGTCTGTACTGGACGTTAAGAGCGCGGAGCTTCTGTTTGATCTCCCCAAATGAACGGCGCTGACCCTGGACTTCGCGAGTGTAATCAGGGAGAATCATGATGGTGTGATTTTTGTATTTGAGGCATTGCTGCTTACGGGCCTCGGCTAGAACAGAGTCGCGATCCTTGAAGTTGAGAATCCTCATAATAATCTGTTTGGGAGGTTCACCCGGGGGCGGCCTGGGAGCGAGAGAACGGTGCGCACGCTCTATCGCAAACCACGGAGAGAGGGAGTCCTCCGGGATCCAGGTGCGCAGCCACCTCTCCACAAAGTTCGTCATCTGGCCCTGCTCCGCTCGATCCGGAAAATCCCACCAGGCAGAGATTATTGCGACGGGACCTATTTTCAGCATCTTCCGCCCGCCTGTGCAACTCTTGAGTGTGGGATTGGAGGCGAACGAGCTGACCCTTGAGTTGCTGAACTTCATCTTCCACGGTAGAGATTCAGGATTCAGTTTCTTTGATCCGGGCCGTGGCGTTCCGAAGGTCCTGCCGAAGGAGAGTGACGTCCACCCGGACCTCAGCGATCTTGCCCTCTACAGAGGACTGTGAGGCATGGATAGCTTGAAGGATAGTAGATAGGTCCGCTGCAGGTGAGGCATCCTTATCCACACCGCCACCAGACGCCCCTGAGTTGACAGTTGTGAAGCAGTCCATTTTGGTTTGGATGGCGGAGGTTTTGGCGGCTTGGGTATGACCCATAGCCACAGTCAGTAGAACAGGGGGCCAGTCACGCTCCTGACTAGGTCCTACAGCAGGGGTCAGAGATCAAGGCAGCTGAGGGGGGGGGGGGGGGCAGGATCCCAGTAAAAGCCAACGGCACACGGGACACACAGCCGACTGCGTCTCCAACAGCGGACGCCCACGGCGGAGTGACAGCAGAGAGGTCCAACTCCAGACTCCGCAGCAGGGCCAGAGGTCGTTCCAGGTACCAGGAGGGCCAGGGTTCAGGAGCTGGTGGGACAACAGGAGCAGCTATCTGCCAGGGTCCCACGCCACCTGCCGCGGGTGACCAAGCTCGCCCCCCGGGCCACACTCCCCAAACAGAGGCAACACAAGGAAGACGGGAGATGTGACCGAGGACAGACAAGGGACCGGAGTCCAATTCAGCTTCAGAGCGGGTAATCCAGGTGCGGGGGGACCCCCCCCCCCCGCAAGACAAGCGCAGCAGGGGATCCAAGGGGGCGGCACAGGAGGTAGCACCAGGGAACTGTCAGGCGGAGCCAGCACAGGGGTAGCAAACCATGGTAGGCGGGGAGATACAGCAAACCAACTCCGAAGGTGCAGCGTTCAGAACCCAAGGCACGCACAACCCAGTCAAAGTGGGGCCCCTAAAGGAAATCGGTGTAGGAGCGGCCTCAGAATCCGGTAGGCCGGGCAGGCGTAGTCAACCAAGACGAGCAGGGAGACACAAAGGGACAGTTCCCAGAGTCCAACTCTTCCCCCAGGGCAGGGTCGTCCCTCCCCAGGTGATGTAAGGCCCCAAGGGAACAACACCAGGGCAGCTCCGGGGGCAATCAGATCAAGCTGGCACAGCGCCACTGCCAGGCAAGGAGAACAGAGGGCCGACACCCAGCTCACAACATTCAGGGCCCAGAACACTCCAAAAGCAGGTGGTCTTCGCGAGTGGGGGTGGGGGCCTTCCACAACAGTCACAGCCTCTCCACCCCCCCCGCCACCACCACTCACCAAGACCTTGCGCCCGCCGAGAGTCAGGCCCCCAGTCGCGGGATACAGCAGATGGCAGGCGGCTCTTCAATACCGCAAACCCATGGCCCCCGCTGCCCGAGGACGACAGCCGACACCATGGCAGCGCCGCGGGAGAGCCGAGGGTGCAGCTCCAGGCGCCGCCGCAGATAACAGGCAGGCGTGGGGTGAAGACACAATGAGTATCACACCCGGAGAGCCCAGCTGTCTCCGCCAGGCCCCGCGCTCCCTGCGGGTAGTCCCCACCAATTCTAGGCCAGAAGCAGGCGATCTGCACGTGTGGGGGAGAGGGGGGGCCGTCCACCCCAGTCACAGCCTCCGTCCCTCTACTGCCGCCTCCACTCACCAGGCCTCCGGGCCCGCCAGGCCTCCAAGTGCCAATCACAGCCACAATGACAGGTGGCCCGCACTCACCGCAACCCCAGGACTCCCGCTGCCTGAGGACGGCAGCCGGCACCACGGATACACCGCGGGGGAGCCCGGGGCGCAGGTGCAGGCGCCGCAGCCACTGCAAGCTACAGCTCCGCCCCAGGGCACGGCAGAGCAGATCGTCAGCAGCGGCAACAGCTGTAGGAGATGGTACCCAGCCGGGCAGGGGCTGGTATCGCAGCGGGCACCACACCGGAGGAGCTCAGACGCCTCCACCTGCCACCGCAGCCCGGACAAGTCGCCCCCACTCACCGCGAGGCCAGCAGCGCGGCAAGGAGGCCGCCATCTTGGATCAGGGTGCCCGGCAGGCAGGTCAAAGAGCAGGAAGACACCGGATCACCGGCTCCCAAGGACCAGGACTCCAGCCCGAAATGCAGCAAGGCGTCTGCGAGGGGAGGAGAGGCCGGATGACTTCGGGGACCAGCGGATTCCAGTCGGATGGCGGAGGGGTCCAGGAGCACCCTCAAGGTGCGACCGTCATCTTAGCCGGGTAAGCCACGCCCCCATGGTAGGAAAGTTAATCTCACTTTGCTATGGTGTCCTTCTGCCAGGATGGAATGCTTATGTCTACCGTTTTAATATTCTTCTCTCCTTTTCCAAGTAAAAAATGATTTTCCTCCATTAGATAGTCTTAATCGATGGTTCTTGTAACTTGAAGGTTTCATTTGTAGCTCTTGTACTTTTTTTGGTGGTGTTAAAAAGTCCTTGCTTTCTGAAAAAAAACTGTTAGATAAACTGACCTTTGTTTTCAAAGGTCCACATTTTCTATTTTGTGATGTTAAGTCTCTTAACTACAATTGCCTGTTTTTAATTTTTAGTCTCAAGTAAGAACTATGACACTATGCTTGTTTGCAGATGATCTATAAACAATGTGAGGAGTCTGTCATTAGAGAGCCATAATTTCATCACCCCTCCATCTTTTCGTTGTACCGTTGAATTTTATTTTATTTTTAGTATTTCTAGTCTGACTAAATGTATCGTAGTGCACAAAGTGTACCCTTAATATTGAAAATATGAAGTTGTTTTTTAGGCTGTCTTTCTTGTATGACAGGCTAGTGAAATGGCAGAATTGATAAGTAAGATTAACTGTTCACATTGGTATCGTTCTCACATTTTGAGCAAGTGTCGTGAAGCCTTAAATTGGATCAACTAAATACATTAAGCAAATGAGTTGAACATGCTTTTGCAGTAAATATACTAACACAACCAAACCCTTGGTATATATTAATTTTCTTTTAATTTCAGGCAATGGTGGCATGTTATCCAGGTAATGGAACAGGATACGTTCGGCATGTAGATAATCCAAATGGCGATGGAAGATGTGTTACTTGTATATATTATCTCAATAAAAACTGGGACGCCAAGGTATGTAATGTCACTTGGTTTCCTATTGATATGTCACTGTTAGATGATGATCCTTTTGTTTATTTTTTTGAGTAGGATATTGTCAACCCCTATCCCTACAAAACACAGGCATATTTGTTCCTACATAGTTACATTGACGTATTCCACCATAGTTACACATGCATATGTCATTGCCATGAAGGAAATGGACACGAAACAACTCATCACTACGAAATTAAAGGGGCTGGGTAATGTCACGGTTTTGGTAAAAAATAGGCTATAACCATCTTCTAATTATACCCATAGTTCGTAGACAAATTGTTTTTGTAGCAATAGATTACTCCGTTGCCTAGAGATGAATATTAATGAAGAAAATCTGCATTGTTAAAGTGGTTTTGTGTCCATACTCTGACTTAAAAGATGCTTTACAAACTTCCTACAAGAAGGCAATGTGTTCTTTATTGCACCTTTTGGGGGCATGTACTAGTGGACTGTTATTTGACTGTTTTAGACTACCAGTGGAGCAGGAAAAGAATGAATGATGGGCTTTCTGTAAAGAAAATAATTGAGCAAATACACACTGAACCAGAATATCTGCATGTCTTTATTGCATTTGATGAACGCCTCGTCTCTCTTGTATGACTTTTATTTAATTTTGATCTTGCCTATCAGTGACTTAAGACACTGCTAAATTATAGTTATCCATAAACAGGGTGTCCAGACCTTTTATGTAGGTTATTTTTCCTTACCTCCGAGCTCTTGAGCTGCCTCCACACACGTTTTCCTTCTCTGTGAAGCTGATTTAGCCGAAGATTGATGTTCACTCGCCCTAAGCCAACTAAGAACCACTCATTTTTTCTTCTAAGTATATCCAAAAAGAAATTCCAGGCATGCTCCAATTCCAAAACCTTTCCATTAGATATGGTCATGGAAAGGAGCTCTTATCAGCTGTTCTTTCACCTTCTTGTATATTGTGGTTGTCCAATACCCAAGGTAATATTAGTCTCCCTGGACTTGTGACGCCCTGTTGGCAAAATGGCAGGTTACTTTGGGGGAGTCTATCCCATGTCCCCTGTGGCAGCCCATATGTCTTAATGAATTTATGGTAATTCGACAAGTGTTCTGGCCTCGGCTTGTTTTCATGTGTTTTTTGGCTATCACTCTATCCACCCTTTTACTGAGCCCCGCTAAGCTTGTAGAAAAGTGACCTTTTCAATGGTCACCCCCCTACTTTTTGCTCCAATGCTGATGGTTATGACTCTCAAAGTGCACTGGAGCCAGCTGCCCAGGCCCCAGTGCTCTCTCCCTAAAACTGAGGTGCGAATAGGTAACCCTAATTGGCAAGGCATTTAACTCCTTTATAAGTTCTTAGTATACCGTACCAGTAGGACCCAGGGCATGGGAGTTAAAGGGGTCAACAGGGCCTGAAGCACAATTTGTGTTACCATGAGTGACCCAGGCAAACTACTGACAGCCGGCCTGCCATTGCAGAATGCAGGAGCAGTGTAGGCTGCTCGAACTCTACTTTGGCCTCACCATGTGTGGCAAGGCCAGTGCACTGTTTTTAATATATGCCAGTCACCCCTAAGGAAGGCCTCCTAAGTCCAGGAGGCAGGGTGCATTATATTAAAGATGTGGACATGTAAGTGCAAGCTTAGATTTCCCTATAGTGTTCTTTACCATTAATGACTACTATAAATGATAGGCGGTCCGTAGGATAATGTGGGCTGGCACCTGGGCAAACCCGAAGTTGGCAACTCCATTATGGTACAGCCAAAATATGTAATGCTATGTATCAAACAGCGTGCCTCATCACTGCTGACACAAATCTCGCGTTGAGGATGATGTGGAATGCACTCAGGTGGATTCTTTAGAGGTTGCCCACCTGGTTGCCCCCGCCTTTACTGTTCTCTGGTTGCCAACCCGCAGCTGCTGCCACCAAGACAGGAATCGGACTCCCTGTCAGGAGGTGTGATCTCTCACAGGAGTCAGAAACAATGGCCTGGAATGGGAAGGAGGTCACACCTCCCACCCTGACAGGATGGCTAATGAAGTGGCACATCAAAGCGGTGAGCTTCAAAGACTTCACTGCCTATGCCTCCTTCCCCAGGCTCATTTGCACCCGGGAAAATTAAGAATTCAGGAGGTGTGCACCCCCAGAAGGGTAGCCACACCCCTAGGGTGGGCTACCTGGTCTGTATAGCTGAGGAGTTGTTCTGTCATTTTAAAGTGGTAGATGTGAGAAGGTGGCCTAGTATATGCTGTCAACTAATTAAAGTGGGCACCCTGTACCAGTCCAAACAACCCATATGGTGATTTAAGATGTCAAAGATGACTTTAGAAAGCTATCCAAGTGGTAGCTGTGGCGAACAGCCTTCAAGCTTAGTCTTAAAGGAATGTTAAGCAGCTTGTTTTACCAGAATGCAACCTTGTAGTATAGAACCACACAATTTTTATAAAACTATGTATTTATTGATATAACACTATTTAAGTACGACACAATAGCTCCTGCTCGAAGATACTCACAAAGCACACAATGCTGTAGCACAGAAACAATAGTAAATAACACTAATGTACACTGGGCTCCAGGGGGAGACCAAACCATATACTAAAATAGTGGTATAAGAACCACAACTCGAGTCAAGACAGTGTCTAGAGGATGTAGAATCGCTGAGACCCCAAGGAACCACCCAAGGTGAGTAAGTAGGAACGCCACGGAGGACGGATGCACTGTGGGAACACAACCGCATGTTCAGTACAATTCTATGGAAGAGTCGCGGTTGAAGTTTTAAAGTTTAAGGACTCTTCCCTGTGGACGTCAAATAAACCCCAAAGGAGGATTTTTGTTGGAGAGTACCTGAAAGAAGAGGGGAAAGAGTCTGGGTCACTCAGGAGTGACCAGGGGCTCGGTAGACGAATGCCCACCGATGTCTGGTGCTAAAGATGTGTTGAGGGGGTTCTTGACTCTTCAGCCACTGGGACCAGGAGACGTCGAGGACGACCAGGAACTGGATATGAGCTGTCCCACAAAGGATGTAGAGTACTGAGAGGTCGGTGTCCGGCTGGAGCACCAACAAGCCTTGGCAACGGCAACTCCCGCAGAAGGTCGAAAAAGGTTGTTTTGGACCAGCAAGGCCCAGGAGACTCACCAACCATTGGGGGGGGGGCATCGCAGGCCTGGAGCAACTAGGGGAGCCCAAGAAAAGCAAAGTTGACCCTCAAGGGGATCCACAGGCCGGAGGCACAAGAGACTCGAGGGGACCTCAAGCAGTTTCACAAAGCAACAGCCCACAGAAGACTCGGTGCGAGGAGGCTGGAGTTCTTTGTAGGAAATGGTGTTAGAGATTGGGGCTACTTGGAGCCCAGTGCACTTGTTCAGGAAACGCCAACAAGGAGCTCAGGAGCAGCAGACCGGTCAATCGGGATGTGATGCCTGCGTTTGCAAGGGAGTGACTCTTTACTCCAAGGGAGATAGATTCAGTTTTCCTTGATGCTCCAAAGGGTCCGCACAGAGCCTGTATGGTGCAAGGGCACAGACGATGCTTCAGACTAAAAGGGAGACTAAGTCGGGCCCAAACGAAGTTGAGTGTCCAGACGATCAAAGTTCAGTGGTTTTTGGTTTAGAAACTTGCCACGTCGAATCTAGAATCCTACAGCCAGGTAAGCCCTTTTGTACCCACGGGAGAGGGATGGACAGATTAAGGGGACCCTCCCAGGTGAGGGTCTGGAAAGTGGGGCGGTTACTCCCATGTCCTTTGTCCCGTTTTGCGCCAGAGCAGGAGCCAACGGCTCCCACGACTGGTTTGAACTAGACTATGCACAGGGACACTGAATGTGCCCCTCATGCAGATTTTCGGCTGCTGGCAAGCGCACCCACCCAGGCCTAATGCTCTAAATCTTGTCTGGGAGGTGGTCACACCTCCCTGTGACAGGATGCCTATTCTGCCTTCCCCTGCTCAAGCTTGGCTCACCAGCAGGACGGCAGAAATGTGTCTCTGGTTGGCAGCAACCATTTTGTGCTGCCCGGGACTAGAAGGCTGGTTCCGGGAACACCAGTGACCTCACGAAGCTAGTTTCTGAGGGGTGGAATCATACCTCCCACACCGGTTACCGGTGTGGGGGTACGATTCTGCAATGTTTGACACCAAACACGATAGGGTTACTTTCAGCCTTTATATCTTTTTTTCTTTTCTTTATAAGGGAGCGGGCCAATTTTGGCCCGGCGACCCCATCCCCTGGGGCTTGGCCACAATACTGGGTGCCCTGATACCACCCAGTCACCTTAGTTGGGGACTGCAGGGGGGGCCTTGAGGCCCCCGTGGTCCCTTCCGGCTCCCCGCGTCCTGTGTGGGCCGGCATTACTTTTGGACAGAGGGAACTCCTGAATATGCAGCTCCCTCTGTCCAAAAGCAATTCTGCTCCGCTTTGTGCAACCGAGAGCATTTTAAATGGTCTTGCTTGCCCAAAGCGGAGCAGAGTTTTGCTATGGCTTGCTCCTGCCAAGTCATAGTAAACTGCAGTGTCCTAGGGGGTAGGCAGTCCAGGCCATTGCTGGAGCCGGCCCTGGGGGGAGGGGTGGCTGTCCCCAAGGGCCATTATTGGTTCCAGGAGGGGGGGCTGCGCGGCCCCCTCCATTGTTTGATTTAGCCCCTGGGAGCTGGTGGGTGAAGTTGGGTCCTCGCATCCGCCCACATAATTTAAAGGCCCAGGGAGGTGGTGGTGGTTGCCAGGGCTGCGGGGTGTTTGCCGCCCGCATTTTTAATATTAAATGCCTGGGTTGGGGGTTTGCGGCCCCCGGGGCTGCAGGGTGTCTATCAGGTCCCCTGCTTTCTTTTAGCATAAAGCTCTGAAGCACGTGCTTTCTTTTAAAATCCGGCCGAAAATTACACAAAAAGGCCAATGGGCCCCCTTCCCCCATGAGGCCTAGGGGATTAGGGGGTGTTTCTACCCTGTCCCTTTTTCTTTTTAAAATGTTTGTTGGGACTTGGTTCAACAGAGTACAAGTAGCTGCCAACACTTCCTGGTTGAAGTGTTGGCAGCCAACCAAATTTCCATAGGATTTTGGAGTACCGGAGTTATATAGATATATCTCTTAAATATCTCAATGCCAAATTTGGTGTAATTCCGTTCAGCGGTTCAGGCTGTAGTCGTGTTAAAAAAAAAAATACCATGGGAAGACGCATTTTGGCCACCCCTCCCCTTGACCGAACACCTTGACACTTTCAACACTGGCAGCAGCAATGCACGGCAGGCCACACACGCAGCAGGAGCAACCTGATTCGTTTCAGAAACCTTCTTTCTCATAGGCTCAGTCACACAGATTAAAACAGCATTTGGGCCACACTACATTTATTGACTGAACTGCCTTCTGATAGGCTGCTTCATAAGCCACATTATGATTGGTTCACAGGCCCATCTGGAATTCTGGAACATGTAGTGCGGCAATCTCACCCTGATGGGTGCTGTGTCCTCTGGGTCCTTAATGCATAGCCCTCCAGTGGGCCCCACTGTGCGCGCAGTCTGAATTCCTGGCGCTGCTTGCCCCATGTGGAACTGGACGTATTTCATGTGTGTGTGTGTCTGTCTGTGTCCCACACTGTAGTTAGGTTTGCTTCCCTACTATCAATGCGTGCGTGGAGTTAGAATAGTAATTACACACTTCATTATAGTCAGTCAATAGCCGGTCCTCATAGTGATGTATAAACAATGCTGTGTGTGTATTTATTTCACAATCCTGGCCCACCTCCTTTCACGATGGCACCATCCAGGTACGAACCTCAACACGCAGAGACCAAAATCTTGCTCAATTAAAGTGCTTTAATGCAATCCATAAACCATAGTCTAAATCGGGCTAATGCCTGCCATGACGCGTTTCGACCGCTGAAACGCGGTCTTGATCACATGACACGCTGCGGACATTGAAACAATTGAATAGTGAACAAGCCCTATAGGTGTTAAAAACTCACAGGCATTATTAATGAATATAGAACACAGTCTGTATATCGGTGTTCCTACTTCGTAACTAGGATTGTCTGCCATGGACATTTCACATAGATACGATATATACACTGATAAAAAAGATGATATACAAATGGTAAAAGACTGCTGCGTGTGTATGGCAAAACATAATATTTATATGCATATTTCAAGTAAAGGTCCTTGATGGGCTTAACTTAATATTCTATAATATAATTGTTGTCGCAGCATTTTCGATAGCCATCTCAATATGCATTTTATAAAAATCGATGTCGTAAAGTGCTAGTGCTTACAAAAGTGCTGATGCCATTCATTGATCCTGTTGTCAAAATAATACCATATTGAGACATTGTCTGGTTTCTTATGCCTGACTGTTGTCACATTAATGTACTGGATACCAGGACCTTGATACGACAACGCAGCAGCTATCATTACTGTATATTGTTTGCAGTCATCTTCTATAAAGTGCAGAGTTTAAATATTATAAAAAAATCACAAAGTGCTGTGCAAAGAGTGTTCTAAAATTTGTCACCGTAATACTATAATTAGATGACTGGTGAGGCTGCCCGGAAACGTAATTTCAAGCCTGGAATTAAATGCTTGTAAAGCGCAAGAGCAAACTTAAGACAATCAACAAATTGCACTGAGTAAAGAAATGTTGATAAGAAGATAGAACATTCAATCTGCCTATACATATACAGCTAGATATTAAAAAACGAATGCATTTTAAACCGACAGTATTCAATTTTAGAATTACCCCTCTACCGCAATGTAGACCTGGCTAAACTGTGCCTGGCAGAACTGTGTGTCCCAGAAATGTCCTCTAGATGACAAAGGGATCATAAAAGAATGTTACCAGGGAGTGCATGTCCAGATTACTCAACCGCTGGCACTAGAGAAAATTATGTAGGCTGTCGCTTGTATTTAAGCCGTTAGGCATATTCGTATCTAAGGCCAAAATAAAGTGTGATTCTAATTGGTGTAAGCTCTTTTCTCTGTTGCCTACACGTCTGGATACGGGGACTACCCCTATAATGAAATATTTGAGCTCCTTCAGATTATTTAGGTGTACCAATTTAAAGTGACAGGCTACGGGATAATTGGCATCCGAATAGACCATCGCCCGCAAGTGTTGTAAAATTCTGTTAAATACTGGAAGCTTTGTGCTTCCTACGTATTTGAGCCCTCATGAACACTCTAAAACATATGCAGAGTATTCTGTGTGGCACGTGTAATGACCTTTGATTGTAATGGGTATGTATATATATATATAAACCGCAACATTCTATTTTGAATAACTTTGGCGCCGGTCGACGAATCCTCGCAAAATAGGTGGGGCGCTCCGCTCCGCTCCTACCCTGAAAGTCTCGGGGGGGATTCGTCAAGCGGGGGCTGAGATAAAAGGGGGGGTCCCAAAACGCGTTTTTCCCATGCATTTTTCCATAGGACCTTTAGACACAGCTACAGCCCGAACGGCTGAACAGAGTTCCTTGAAATTTGGCAGAGAGGTAGTCTACAGGTCAAGGAAGTGCCTTTTGTAGGTTTGGTGTAAATCTGTTCAGTAGATTCTGAGAAAATAGCCTTTAAATCAATATATATATCTGAGCCAGCTTACGGTGCGCTTACCGTACACGTACGGTGACGAGCGCGAGCGCGATTCTGATTGGCTGTTAGATCTTAGTAAACATTCGAATCGGTCGAAACCAGGAAGCGGCGGCCGCCATTTTCTCTCTCGGACTCTGAGGGGGGGATGAAAAACAAAGAGAAAAAACATGTAAAGGGACTGTTTAGACAGCTCCCAACCACCTAGGCATGCTAAATGTGTCCCCAAAGAACCCCCGAGGCCAAAAATTCATTTTTATTTTTTTACGTAAATTCGCCGATTACGCTTACCGTACGCGTACGGTAATAAATATATAAAAAAAACAAAAATATCCACACTCTCCCCACCCCGTGTGCAAATGGTGCCCGAAGTGCACCATTTGCGCATGGCATATTGGTGAATAAACTGAATATAAATGCTTTTCTTTCACAACGAAGCGCATAATATGTCCTCCACGTGCGCAAGGTGCGCGAAGCGCATCGAGCGTACATGGCCCATCCACGGCACTAACTGCGTAAAGTGGGCGCGCGGTGCGCGAAGCGCACCGCGTGCTCACTGTGCGCGCACGGAACGAACTGCGTTAAGTGGGCGCGCACGCCACGAATGGCGTAAAGTAACTTAGCATTTAAAAAAACGTACAAATTCACTGAAAAAACCATAGGTTTCACACACGTTATAGTTAGGAATTAGCATTTAAAAAACCTTGCAAATTCACTTAAAAAAACCATAGGTTTCACACATGTTATAGTTAGCTGGACATTTTACTGATAAAAAACCAATGAAATTCCCCCGTTATAGTTAGTGCAGGCAACTATAACTCACGCGACCGCAATCCTCTGCTGATGACATGTGTCTTTATGAAAATAAAATATTTGTAATATATGTATAGCTAAAATTTAATGGAAGAAGACATGGGCAAATAAGTGTCTAAATACAGTATTAGCATCAGCAGAGGACTGCGGTCGCGTGAGTTATAGTTGCCTGCACTAACTATAACGGGGGAATTTCATTGGTTTTTTATCAGTAAAATGTCCAGCTAACTATAACATGTGTGAAACCTATGGTTTTTTAAGTGAATATATATATATATATATATATATATATATATATCCCCTCTTGCGGCGGTGTTTTGCAATGGGCTAGGGCAACCGGTTATCAATAACAATGATCCTTTGAGGTCTCAAAGGAACGAGTTGCAGACTACCACAAGGGCAGCAAACATTTATTGGTGACTTCTGACTTGTTTCGGTCAGAGGTCTTTAGCATGGGTTGTGTGGTTCAAACTATATAGTTATACTGTGCACAAAACACAAACAACGTGCAATAATTTAGTCTTACTCTTAAAAGGAAAATAAATGTGAGCCATTTTGGAATTGAGCTTGCCAGTTACATATACAATCCATATTGCATTACGACATCCCAATTTGTTAACGTTTTACTGAAGAAATGGCATATAAATATATTAACAAAATATAATTTATAAATGAAGCACATGTGAAACACAATCTGCCCAAGTGGGCTAATTTCTAAGACCGTGTTATCATGTTGGCCCCTTAATTGCACTGTATCATGTACAGTCTAACAGATAACATGCCAATAAAGACAAAACGCAAAAACTGGAAAAATCATCAAAGATATGTAAAGAAATATAAACATTTCTTAGCTCGACCAGCTCCCCGATCTTACCTGCAGATATCCTTAGAGTATCTGTGTAAAACAAAATAAATTTCCTAAAGATCTCATATGAGAACCTAAACACTCTCAGAAGCTATTTGGAGAATGCATCATTTATTAGAGTATCGCAACATTAACCTAAATGAACAGCAATTTCTACTTCAGAGTTCAATCCATTGGGAATTAAATTCTCAATCTATGCCTTATTAAGATTCTATTCTGTGTAGATTGCCAATTCGATTGCTTCCTCTGATGTTAACATCAATCTTATCAATCACAAAGAATTGTTTGAAATTACTGTTTTGGTAATGCATTTCCTGGAAGTGCCTGGTCACCGGATATTGTTTATCATTACGTTGGGTGGCCCGCATGTGTTTAAGTTTACGCTTTTTGACCATACAGCTAGTGCTTCCGATTTACAGCTTGTTACAGGGACATTTAATTAAAGAGATGCAGTAATCGGAAGTACAAGCCAAATGTTTCCTGATTTCAAAGTCCTGTTTATTTTTGGGACTCTGAAATTTGACATTACTATTTCTGCATTCTTTGCATCTAGTGCATTGAAAAAAACTTTTATGTTGTCAACACCACTAATGTTTTTTCATTCCTGTACGAGGTTGTGACTCGAAATATACTTCAGTGATTTACTTTTCCGGCATGTGATTTTTGGGTATTCACCCACATACTTGGCCAATATTTTATCCGTGTTTAACACGTGCCAATGTTTTGTTAGAATACCTCAGACTTGTTTATCTCAATTCGAAAAACGTTATGATGAATCTAACATTATCCACTTCACTCACCTTGGTTTTTCTGTCAGTTGAAGCAGATCATGTCTCTCAACCAAGTACCTCCTTGGTTTCTTTAAAAAAAACATTTTTAACAATTTTTATCATGTCAATTGTCATAGATAATGCAGAGCTCTGTAACCCAGAGACAAGCTGCCACATATTACACAAAACCTATTGCTTTGACTTTTAGCCTATACATTATACTAAAACTGAAATGATAAGGAAACAACCCCCACACTTTCTTTGTGCCACACCAATAAAAACATAGTCACCCGCACATGAAGAGCATTATTCACAGGACCCTATAGGTCCAGAACCATCACTCCTGCCCACCTTATTCCTCAAGTGCCACATCCCTCGCAGTCGGGGGCTTCAGGTCCAAACCACGGTATACCGCCCACCTCTTCCAAATCTTAATGCTTCAACGGGCACCCACGTGCTTGAAAAATGGGAGCCTCCAAACCCATGTTAAAATCCAACCCATTTTTCCACGCCGAGAGCGGAGTTGGAGCCCCAGCCTTTTACTTGCGTGCAATGTCCCGTTTAGCCAGTGTAAAGCCCATATCAAATGGCGCTTATAAATGTTCCCCCCATCCCCCCCTACTCCCTCCATTATATGTGACCCCACCAATTTTGGGGAGTAAGGGAGCTCCCACCCCAAGACCTCAGCAAGGCAGGCCAGAACTCCCCGCCAGAACCTCTTGAGCACTGCGCACTTCCAAATTGTGTGAAACAGGATACATCCTCCGAGCCTCACCGCAGACACATCAAGGTCTCTCTCAAGCCCGTCCTCCACAGCCGGACACGAGTATAATGAACATGTGGAGATAGGTCAATTGGATCAACCGAAGGCGCTTGGCTATCGCAGCTCCTCAATGGGTCCCAAGTGCTTCCGCCCAGTCCTCCTCATCTAGGGGACCCAGGTCGACCTCCCACCTCTCCCTAAGTTTATCTAGCGTGGTGGGACTATTTGTCACCAGAGTTTGATATATCTTAGAGATTTTATGGTCTTGCAGGTCGCCCATAAATACTTTGGGTTCGACAGGACTAAACTCGGGAAGATACTCCAACTCCGCCACACTGGGAAGAATGGCATGTCTAAACTCCAAGTATTTGAAAAATTGTGTTTTTGGCATCTGATACTCCTGCTGGAGATCCTGTAAAGATTTGAGAACCTTGCCCCGCATGACGTCCCCCAAGGTTAAGATCCCGATATTATCCCAGTTGCGGAAACCCCCCAAACCCGCAAGTTGTGGCAATCTGCCATTAGACCAAAGGGGAGTCTCCCTAGTTAGCCTGCCCCACCACCCCATCCTGCGCAGGGCCTGCCACCATAGCTGGAAAACTACACTCGTGGAAGATGGCAGTGTCTTGCGAATAGGAGCCGAGTATAGGACCGTGCGTAAGGAATAGGATCCCATCCAGCACCGCTTCACTGCATAGGCCAAATCAGAGCAGTCCCCATACCACCATTCGTTCAATATCAGGAGTTGCGAGGCCATATAATAGGACTGGAAGTCTGAAGTGGCCAGCTCACCACAATATGTACAGGGTCAGACTGATTTGCATATGGCCATGTCTGAACTGGGGTGGCAGAATGGGCTAAAGAACGGTGATGGATCAAACCCAGATCTGTTGACTGGGTGTGAGTGTTTGATTGGTTCTGATGCTCCGTCCGTCACCACCTCCTTTTGTACCACCACAATACGTGGACTGAAAACACGTTCGTAGTGCCACCCTGGGTGCCTTTCCTGCCAAAAGAAACTGTCCCTGGGCCGAATTAACCTGGCTGAACCAAGAGGGCCGAACAGGGAAGGGATGATCCTGTAGCTGATAGAGCAAACGTGGCAATGAGACCATCTTGAAGATGGCCAAACGACCTGGAAGAGAAAGGGGCATATGGGACCAAGTTCGCGATTCGTTGTGTACCCGTGCCCAAACCTGTGCAACATTGCGGTTCCAAGACTCACCTGCCGAATCAGACAAAGGCACCCAAATATTTCATACCGACCGTGGTAACCTGCACCGCGGAGGCGCAGGCACCCAACTCCACCTGACGCCCCAGTGTCCACAACACAGACTTACCCGCGTTCATAAATAGACCGGAAGTCTCGCCGAATATTTCCATGATGGGTTACAATCTGGGGCCCGTCATCTTGACGTCTGTCAAAAAGAAAAGAACATCATCCGCGTAGAGCGCAATACGGTCCGATAGTCCTGGTGCCCATTCGAAGCCCGCCACTTGTGCGTCTATCTGCACACAAGCCGCCAATGGTTCTATCGCGAGGGCGCAAAGATATGGCGACAGCGGGCAACCCTGCCGGGTACCCTGCGCAATAGGAAAAGTGTAGGAGGCAGCTCCCCCAACCCGGGCAGACGCCGTGATATGCGTATAAAGAAGTTTTAAATAGGCCAGAAAGCGTGGGCCCATATTCAAACAATCCAGGAGCACAAAGAGATACGACCAACTAAGGGAATCAAAGGCCCTATCCGCCAATAGGAGAGCCGCTGGCACATCCAGCCTCCGAATCATGTTTATGGCAATGTGCGCCTGCCGAATATTGTGACGGGTTGCCCGTTGAGGCATGAAGCCCGCCTGGTCCATATGAACCAGCGAGGTGATATGAGAGCGAAGGCGCGTGGCCAGTGCCTTGGCTAATATCTTAGCCTCGATATTTAGCAACGAAATGGGGTGATATGAAGAGTGTTGATCCGGAGGGCGGCCCAGCTTTTGGAACTCAACCACCTCGACGTGTCTCCAGTCTCGCGGAAGGCACCCTCACTCCTGCGCCTCCTCCACTACCTGAAGGAGATGGGGTCCCAATTTCGAAAAATATCTCTTTAAAAAACTCACTGGGGAATCCACTGGGCCCCGGGGCCTTCCCAGAATTGTGTTCCCCTACCGCCGTACCCAGTTCCTCTACCGTAAGTGGAAGATCTAATGCCGCCCGAGCCTCATCAGAGAGAGATCGGGGCAGAAGATCTGAGATAAAGCGACGGACCATGTCCTCGGACAGGGACTCACTCCCGTGGGGCATACAAATCGGCATAGTAGTGCGCAAAACTCTCTGCTATAACTAATGGGTCACCCAATCCCCTCCCATCCGGCCCCAAAACCCCAGGGAGAACGAGGGAACACGCCGTCCCCTGACAGACGATGGCGCAATTTACTGGATTTATCATCCCATTGATCCTGGTACGGGACGCCAGCCATGCCAATCGAGCCTCATCAAACAATATATCCATGTGCGTTTGCCTTGCCACTAGCAACTGTTTATGCGCCAGGCCCCCCCCCCCCCCCCCCCCTCCTCCCTACCTGCGCGTTCCAATTCCAACATATGGGCCTCCGAGCACACCAAGGACTCCTTCTTGGACCACCGCGGAACAGTAGGAGATGTCCACACCCCAAATGGTGGACTTCATAGCTTCCCACAGCGGCGCAGCGGTCGTCACCGAGCCCACATTAACATCCAGATAGTGATCGATGGCCTGTCCCAAAGGATCCCTTAACTGGTCATCGTGGAGATGCCAGGGGGAAAGACACCAGCGGAAGGGCGGCCTCGCAGGGCCGAGCCATAACATGAGCGCGACTGGGGAGTAGTCCGACAGCCCCCTGTGAAGGATCTCCGCATCCGTCACTCTCCCAACCACCGCAGCTGGTACAAAGACATAGTCCAACATTGAAAACGATTCATGCACTGTAGAGAAATAAGTATAACCCTGCTCCTCCGCATGCTGCCGGCGCCAGGAGTCTGACCAGACACCAAGGAGGATAATTTAGTTGTTTGGCCAGTATCTGACATTCCCCCCTCGTCGCCATCTGTTCCAAGCCCCATCCATCACATCATTCCAGTCACCACGCAAAGTGATAATGCGTTCAGCCAGTGTCCAGGAGGGGGGGGAGGGGCGTAGACACTACCCACCACTACCCATTCCTCATAGACAGAACTTTGGATAATACATACCTCCCTTCGGTGTCTGCCCACGTCTTCAAATGAATATAGGGGACCCTATGGTGAATGAGAAGTGCCACCCCTCGAGAACCCCTCGTGAACCCAGAGTGGAAAACTTGGGAATACCCTCATCTCTGTAGGCAAAGGGCCTTAGTCCCCAATAAGTGTGTCTCCTGCAACATAAGAACATCAGCCTGGTAACGCTTAGCCTGGTGAAGGATTGCTCCCCTCTTGACTTTATCTAGCGCCCCCCTGATATTCCAACTCACAATCCTAAGGGACCCGGCATAAAGCCGTGGGCTAACTACAGGGGCGGACATTCAGAGAAATAAACACAGCGAGCAGGACCTGCGGTGACATGTAAATACACTGCGGCACATAGCAGCAATATGACAGTGCAGTGAAATCAAAACAATCCCCCAAAACATAACCAATGGAACAAACTTCTGATAAACAATTAGAAGACTTACAAATAATGAACCACAACATCCCCACTAGCCCCAACCCCCACCCCAATACCTCAAAACCACTGAAGTATCTGTTGCGGTGAAGGCGGCATGGTGACCCCAACGGGAGCCACCGGCCCACCTCTGCCAATGGATCCCCATAAGCCCCCCCCCCATGAAAACGCGGGCCGTCCCCTGGACCGCAAAGGCCAACAGGGGATCATATGCTTCGACAGTTGAAACAAAAATGTACAAGTGTTTGTCCACCAGAAAAGCCCCGCATAGATCACGAGGCCGGCGTCCCCGAGTGGGGCACCGAAGCCACTGGCATCACTATGGGATTGCGAGCGGCGTCTGGAACCTGAGCACCTGCGTCCTTTAACTTTAGGTTTAGGCGGCTTGTGGGCAGATTCACTTGAGTCTAGGCGGTGTATGCGAACGCACCTTTACTGTCTCATCTGTCCATTGAAAAAACCTCTACAGGAGAATTAAAAAACAATGTGCGTGACTGAAAAAACACCCTCAGCTTAGTAGGATACAGGAGAGCGTACGGCAGCTTCTGGTCACGTAGGCGGGCCTTAGCCTCCATAAAGGATTGGCGCCTTTGCTGGACCAGGCGAGTGTAGTCTGGAAATATAGGGATATGAGCATCATCGAAATGCAGTGGCTCCTTAAGGCGGGCTTGTTTCAGGATAGCGTCCCGATCAGGATAATTTAAGATTTTCGCTATGACCGGTCGTGGTCGAGCTCCCAGTGGCGGCTTCTGCATGAGAGCCCGATGCGCCCTCTCAATGACAAAGCAATTAGACAGATTCTGAGGGGAGCCAACTGATTAGCCATTTGGTCAAAAACTGCTCCATGCACTCCATGCCCCCTCCCCAGCCCTCCGGCAACCCCACAAAGCGCAGATTGCTCCTTCGTGCCCTCCCTTCCGCGTCCAACACGGGATGCCAGGCCCCTCGTGAGGGTCTCCAATGATGCTACTTTCTTTTGCAAGGTACTGACCGAGTCCTCCACTCCAGAGACCCTGTTCTCCACCACTGTAATGCGTTCTGTAGCGTTGCGCAGGTCCTAACGAAGGAGTAAAACCTCAGAACCCACCTCCCCTATTTTGGTCTCAAGGGCCATGCGGGACTGCGCGATTGCCTCCAGAAAGGCAGCATTGTCCGGGACTCCTCCCTGTGCACCCCCCTGCCCCACAGCCAAAGCAGCGGGACCAGCGAAGCGGTCCATGGTGCTTTGCTTAGACGATTCCCCCCGTGTGCTTGTCCCCCGTCATGGTGATGCTAGGACACTAGCCCCTGATGGATCCTCAACTCCGCAGTATACAGAACACCAGTAAAACAGAGGCCACAACAAGTCCACCCCTACACGGAAAGGGCACGTCGTCTCCACACAGGAATAAGCCCTCAGTCACCCAGCCGTGTCACCTCGACTGGGCCACACAGGATTTCATAGGAGCCCCCAAGCACTCACTCCATGAGCGGCCCGACCCCCGATTCTTACAACAGGGAGTAGATCACGCGCTAGGGAAGGAGACCTTGGCTCCACCAAGGATGGCACTGCCACCCAAGGCCATGGCGCTGCACCCTAAATGCGCACTTGGCCCGATAAGACCGCCGGTTGTACGCCAGGGCAGTTGGGGGTGGGGAAATCACAGGAGACCGCCCAGGGCGGGGAGCCCCAAATACGGATGCCTGCCACAGCACTCACAATCGCCCCCCAAGTTGCAGCACAATGCCCCTCCCCCCCCCTTCCAAGCGCGTGGCCCGATCTGACCACCAAGGCAGGGCAACTGGGATGGGGTTCACTCACACCCCCAGGATAGGCCAGTGAGAAGCTCCACAGAGGCCACGAATCCCAGAGAGGTCAGCGGGCAATAGATGTCAGAGGGGGTATGGGGGAGGACTCTTTGCAGGCCTGCCGGACCGCCTCACCCCCTTCTCAGCGGCACACCAGCACACCAGCACTACACCCTCAGAGGCTCCAAGCAAGGACCCAGGACCGGGGCCCGAGTTGAGCACAGTGAAGCAGACACCAGAGGCCCCCTGCACCGAAGCCGGTCGACTCGCCCACAGTCCCTCCAGACACAGTGCTGCCACTCACTCCCTACCACCCCCTCTGGGTGGCCCGATCTAACCACCGAAGCGGGGGCAGGGCCACAGGAGCAGGGAAAACACACTCCCCCCAGGATCAGCGGGCCAAGGACCCCACCGGAGCAACGGACCCACAGGGCTCATGAGAACAGGGCTGAGCAGGAAAACCGGGGGAGGGCTGCCCCGCAGACTCACCAGGCCGGATAAGATGGCCCACAGCTGGGAGCCGATACCGACGCTACAGGGTAGGGCAGCTCCTGACTCGAATCTCCTGCGTGCCTGGCCCAAGTGCTCCACACCGCCTCAGGCACGTCACAGGGCCGACCAGCTACACGCCTCGATAGGACGGGCCGGAGCATGCCTGGGGACGATTGGGGACACCACCGCCAGGCACCCGCAGCACACCGCTCACCCACACCGCGTTTCCACAGTGGTAGAATGCGTCTAAGCAGGATAATCAAAGGATATTAATGGCGGGCTCGGCGGAGCTCGCCTACAATGCGACAGCCATGATGGCTCGCTAGGCCACGCCCCCCTCCTTTGTTGCTTACCACCGCCAGGCACCCACAGCACGCCGCTCTCCCACATCGCGTTTCCACAGCGGTAGAATGCGTCGAAGCAGGATAATCGAAGGATATTAGTGGCGGACTCGCCTGCAATGCGACCGCCATGATGGCTCCTTAGTTGCTTTTTTAATGTTTTTTTGGGCCGTAACCTTGCTTTAAACTGCATGGCCATATTACATTCTCTTGCAAAAGTTGCCTTAGTCCTGCAATTACTTTAGGCTCCTTTTAGTTCGCCAAAGGGGATGCTATATATCAGACTACTGGGTTGAGCAAATGACACATGCAAGAGGCTGTTGCCTGCTGTGCTTTTTCTAAACACTTTAATCATCAATGTATCACCACCCACATCAATCTGTTCATCCTAAAAATCAATGTTGTCTTTGCTAACCTTAACTGTAACAGTCAAATTATAGTTGTTGTTCAATCTAGTAATGAATTTCTGATCTAGCTCCCCTTCAAATAATAAAAACATTGTTGATGTATCTCAACAAGAGTACTATGTGCTCATATTAACCTGCAGTGCCCCAAACCACCTGCTGTTCTCACCAGCCAACAAACAAGTTTGCATAGCCGGGGGAGAAGCAGGTGCCCGCCGATGTATCCTGGATTTGTCTATATAATTCATTAAGCTGAAAAAATAGTTTGGACAATAAGTTATGTATAAAAACCATTTCTGTGTGTAGTAAAAGATACTGGTCTTGCTGGTCTACATGCTTCTACCTCAAGTTCATATTTAATACAGGTGTATAAACTATTCACATCCATGGTAACTAGAATACAGTCTGACTCTCTGTGAATCCCTTCAGTAATGGAATGGAAATGTCAAGTGTCCAGGATATATACAGATAAAGGTGTAACAAAAGGTCTTAAGTAGTGATCAATATATTTAGATGTATTTTCAAGGAGGGAACCAATGGAGAAAACAATGGGTTTACCGGGAGAGTTTATCGTGTCTTCATGCAATTTTAGCAGTAAATATAGCACTGGGATGATAGGCTGGTTACACCTAAAAAATGAATGTTCGAGGCATATGAGCTGCAGATCGTACACTATGCATTGGATCGCTATCTGGTGTTGGGCTCGGATGCTTGCCCCTTGTTGTCTTGGAAGAAGTCTTTTTTAGTCACGAGATAGGTGACTATTGGATGTAACTTTTGCTCTCCGGTTCGAAACTTTGTTTTTCACATTTTTTTAGACGCGCAAACTCTCTGGTATTGTTACCGATCGCGTGATCTTCGACGTGCAGCTCAACAACTCGATTCTGGTCGTCGACGCGGGCTGTTGGGCCCATACGCGCCATCGGACCTGCAGCTCATGGGAAGGACTTAATTTAAAAAATGCCCCCAGTGTGGAGCGAAATTCCCACACAGTGACCGTCACAAGGTCTGTAACCTGTGTCTCTCGCCAGAACATGACGAGAATAATTGCCAGGCCTGCGCCTCTTTTCGATCGAAAAAGACCATCTGTGATCGCCGGGCCTGACGACACATCATGGCGCAGAAAGCAGCTCTGGCACCAGCGGACATCTTCGATGAAGGCCCAGATGTCCCAGAAGAAGATTCCGAAGACCTTGAAATCGTGTCCGAAGCAGACGACCACATCACTCCTGGTCAATGAGTGAGTACAATTGCCCCTACCCCACTCCACCCCAGAAAAAGGCCCTGGTCAAGACTTCGCCTGTTGGCCCCAGTCGCGACCAAAAACAGACTTCAGAAGCCCCGCCTTCGGACTCGGCTCAGAAGATAAAAGAAAAGCCTTCCGGTAGCTCGGGACCGAGCAAACCACATATCCCCGTCCCAAAAGCACCTTCGGGGTGACAAATGCAAAAATAACAATTGATGGACAGAATGTAGAACAATGTCATACATTCACCCCAGTACAGAGATCTGGGCCTAAATCCATCGTTTTTTTGCTCACCATGCCGTTCCAGTTTGAACCCAGACATATGCAAATCAGTCTTGACCCTGTGCCTCATGGGAACAGTCCAGACCGAACTGCCAAGCCAGGTCCTCCCTGGACTGGAAACAAGCATCCTAGGACCGGTTTCTGGCATTTCAGCCGTCTTCAGCCAGGCTTGCTTGATTTTCAGTGGCATGGAGAGCAAGGGACCCACGTCTGGGCATACCCTTTCCACTCGGGGTGACAAATGCAAAAATAACAATTGAGGGACAGAATGTAGAACAATGTCATACATTCACCCCAGTACAGAGATCTGGGCCTAAATCCATCGTTTTTTGCTCACCATGCCGTTCCAGTTTGAACCCAGACATATGCAAATCAGTCTTGACCCTGTGCCTCATGGGAACAGTCCAGACCGAACTGCCAAGCACCTTCGGCACCGAAACCGGGTGACCACCCTACTCCCAAAAAGAAATCTGTTCTGATCACCTCAATGCCGAAACAAAAACCTTCGGATCCAAAACCAAAGCCTTCGGCACTGAAGAAGTTTTCAGTCTCCATAGCCTAGCCAAGCCAAAGGACTCTAAAACACCTCCTAAGGCTTCGGAGCACAAAACTCGACCCCGCTCACACCCGAAATCAGCGCCGAAATCGGTTGTCGAGGAGGAAGAACTTTTTCGACCAGATCCCGTCGATCCAAAACAGAAAAAATTGCATATTGACCCCAAAACAGGACATGTGGCTGCTGTGCCACAAAAGAAGAGGAAGCTGGACACTCCTCCAGTGCCTTTGAAGAAAAGACTGTGCCACTTCACCTATAAGACCCACTTCTCCTGTTCTTCCTACTCCTGATCTTCCTCCTATACCTCTCTCGCCTCCACAGCCTACACCACTTCCAAATACACCACCACCACATGATGATGATGATGACGACGACGTAGTGGGGGGGGGGGGGGGCAACAATGACCCTTTCACTGACCCTGACACGGACACGCCACAGGATGACTGGGACGATTATGACGACCCAATAGATCCCCCGGACCCCTAGCCATATCCAACAAAACCATCTCCCCCCAGATGAGAAATATTGGATTTAGGCAGCTTGTTAACAGAGCTGCTATTTAACATGGCGTTCACATGTATTCAGACCCTGCAGAGGAGGATTTCCTCCTAGACACTTTTGAACAGTCGCAAAAATCTGTACAAATACTGCCAATGCTCAAAGGGGTCATTAAACATGTCCCAGACATATTCAAGGACCCAGTGAGAACTAGAATTCTCATTCCCTAGATTGATAAAATATACAAACCTGCCCCCGACGATCCCGCCTACATCAGAGGGCAGCCACCCCTAGACTCACTAGTAGTGTCTAACGCTAGAAAGCACGTCAACTCACAAACCTTCGGTGACGCACCAACTCCAGACAAGGAATTAAAGCTGCTAGATACCTCTGGCAAAAGAGTTGCCGCCCAAGCAGCCAATCACTGGTGCATAGCTAATACCCAAGCATTACTTGCCAGATATGATAGAGCTCACTATGACAGACTAGAAACCCTATTACAACACTAGCCTGATCAGTACAAGACTCAGGCAAATGACTTGATTCAGGAAGGCAAATTAATAATCAATGCCTCAATCAAGTGTGCCCTTGATGCAGCCGACACAGCCTCTAGGTCCATTAACAGTAGTGTGCTGCTCAGACGACATGCATGTCTACGTATTTCAGGCTTTAAACAAGAGGTACAAACAACCATCCTCAACCAACCGTTCAATCAAGAACAACTTTTTGGACCGGCTGTAGACACCACCCTGGAAAAAATGAAAAAGGACACGGAGACTGCTAAGTTCATGGGAGCATTACAGTCTCCATCCACACGTGGTTCCTATCGTTGCTCCTTTTATAGAGGAGGATGCAAAAACATGGGAACAGACACTGCCTCCACTTCTTAAAAAATAAAACTCAAACATCCCCCAATAGAGGATACTTTAGAGGAGGATACAGAGGAAATAACAACAAAGGAAGAGGCCGAGGTAACAATAACACCCAGACCTCCCCCACTAATAAATAGTGACTTCCCTCCTCTTCCCCCAGACCATTCCACTCCGGTCGGGGCAGACTTCCACAGTTCCTGCCTGTCTGGAACTCCATTACAATAGACAAGTGGGTAAGACAAATTATCCAGTATGGCTACTGCCTGGAACTTACAGCAACCCCACCCACCATACCACCCAAACAGCGTCCAATGTCCACAGAACAGCTCACGCTCTTAAAACAGGAGGTTCTCTCACTACTTCAAAAGCAAGCAATAGAACCAGTTCCCTTACAACATCAAGGAACAGGGGTTTACTCGCTGTATTTCCTAATCCCCAAAAAGGACGGCACCCTCAGGCCAATACTCTACCTCAGACCGCTCAATATTTACATACACTCAATCATTTCCACATGATCACTCTTCAGTAGGTTCATCCACAACTTCAACAAGGCGACTTCCTTGCCACACTGGATCTCAAGGACTCCTCCTTTCATATTCCTATTCACCCCGCTCACAGGAAATACCTAAGATTCATGGCGGACGGAAAACACTACCAATTCAAAATCCTTCCATTCGGGGTTACCACTGCGCCCAGGGTGTTCACAAAATGTCTGGCGGTAGTAGCAGCACACCTCAGAAGACAACAAATCCATGTCATTCCATACCTCGACGACTGGCTGATAAAAGCCAAGTCACAAAAACAGTGTGTTCATCACACTTATCAAACCATCCAGCTGCTACACAACTTGGGATTCACAATAAACTACACCAAGTCACATCTCCAGCCCTCCCACATACATCAGTATTTGGGGGCCACAATAGACCACTCCAGAGCTCTGGCATATACTAATCCAGCCAGGATGGCCAGTATGCAAGCCCTAGTTGCCAAATTTCGACAACAGCACTCCCTCCCAGCAAGGGTATTCATGCAATTCATAGGAATGATGGCCTCTTGCATTCTTATTGTACCTCATGCAAGACTTCAAATGCGCCACTAACAGGAATGCCTAGCACGTCAGGGGAGCCAGGCCCAAGGACAACTAACAGATCGGGTGTTGGTGGACGGTGCACACATCGCTCTCTGCAGTGGTGAAACAAACAAAACCTGTCCAAAGGGCGGCCGTTCCTCGAGCCAGTTCCACAGATAGTGCTAACAGCAGACGCATCACTCATCGGTTGGGGAGCCCATCTACTAAAACATGCAATTCAAGGCAAATGGACCACTCAACAAAAAGGGCTCCATATCACCTGGAATTACTAGCAATATTCCTACCACTCAAATCATTCCAACTACATCTACAACACAAGACTGTCCTAGTCCGCACAGACAACATGACAGCCATGTATTACATACACATTCTTGGCAGCTGTCCCAGCTCGCACAAAGCATTTGGAGATGAGCCATTCCACAAAACATATACCTGCTTGCAGAACACCTTCCAGGAGTTCACAATCAGATTGCTGATCTGCTCAGTCGACAGATACAGCAAATACACGAATGGGAACTTCATCCCAAAGTTCTTCAACCATTTTTTCAGATGTGGGGTCAACCAGAAATGGATTTGTTCGCCACACACGCAAACGCAAAATGCCCAACCTTCACCGCCAGGTTTCCACACTCGTTATCCAAAGGCAATGCAATATGGAGGAATTGGTCGGGCATATTTGCGTACTTTTTTCCGCCACTCCCACTGATTCCCCTAGTAGTACCCAAGCTCAAACAGTCTCTCAAAATGATCCTGGTGGCTCCCACATGGGCACGTCAACCTTGGTTCACGACCCTGTTGGAACTCTCACTGGTTCCACACCAAAAACTACACCTCTCCCCAACATTGCTAACGCAGAACCATGGAGAGATAAGACACCCCAACCCAGGTCAGCTGAATCTAGCAATCTGGCTCCTGAAGTCCTAGAGTTTTGTTATCTTAACCTTCCGCCGGACTGTAGGAATATTATTAAACATGCCAGACGTCCAACTACTAGAACTTGCTATGCAGCAAAATGGAAAAGATTTGTCATCTACTGCAACAACAATCATATTGATCCTCTGGATGCTTCCATCCAGGACATCATTTGCTACTGGTTACACTTACCTTACAAAGATGTAATCTGGCATATTCATCCATAAGTTTACATCTCGCAGCACTTGCGGCTTATTTACAAAATAGACCACATTTGTCACTCTTTCGAGTGCCTGCAATTAAAGCGTTTATGGAGGGCCTTAAAAGAATAATTCCTCCCAGAGTACCACCCTCTCCAGTATGGAATTTAAACACTGTTCTTACCAGGCTCATGGGTCCCCCATTTGAACCTCTACATAAATGTGAACTTAAATTCCTCACATGGAAAGTAGCTTTCCTTGTCGCAATTACATCTCTCATAAGAGTAAGTAAGATCCTGGCTTTAACCATACAAGAACCATTCTTACAAATACATCGTAACAAGGTGGTTCTCAGAACAAATCCGAAATTCCTTCCCAAAGTCATCTCTGCTTTTCATTTAAACCAATCAGTTGAGTTACCGGTGTTTTTCCAAAACCCAGACTCTGTAGCAGAGAGAGCCCTTCACACGCTAGACGTTAGAAGAGCACTACTATATTACATCGACAGGACCAAGCCCTTTCGAAAAAAAAAAGCAACTGTTTGTAGCCTTCTCTCCACCTCATAAGGGTAACCCCATCTCCAAAGCCGGGATCGCCAGGTGTATAGTAAAATCTATTCAAATATGCTACCAAAAGGCTAAACGCACATTAACAATTCCCCCTAGAGTGCATTCAACACGCAAACTAGGGGCTTTCATGGCATTCTTAGGGAACATCCCCTTAGAGGACACATGTAAAGCAGCAACATGGTCTACACCACACACCTTCACCAAACACTAGTGTTTTGACGTGCAGGCTAAACAACAAGCTTCTGTAGGCCAAGCTGTTCTTAAAACACTTTTTCAAACCACTGCAGCGGATACAGGTGACCACCGCAAGGGAGACACTGCTGTACAGTCTATGCATAAGTGTACGATCTGCAGCTCATATGCCTTGAACGGAAAATGCTACTTACCAGTATGCATCTGTTCTTGGCATGTAGAGCTGCAGATCCGTATGGACAACTTTTCAATTTCTTACTGACTATCATTTCCCATCATGGCGAAAAACAATCTGAGGATGGAGTCGATGCCCATGCGCACTATCGTCCAATGGAGAAGTCACCTATCTCGTGACTACAAAAGATTTCTTCCAAGACAACAACAAGGTGCAAGCATCCGAGCCCAACGCCAGATGGTGACCTAATGCATAGTTTACGGGTCTGCAGCTCTACATGCCAAGAACAGATGCATACTGGTAAGTAGCATTTTCTATTCCTCCCATTCCAGGAGCTCCTCGTCTCTCCAATTTACCAGAATATCCATATAGAACTGATTAGAGTTTTAATCAGTATCCAATCTTTTTTTGGCCACCAGGGCCATAAAAGTACAGTCCAACACACTAGCAGCATACATCATTAGACCAGTACATCCATTATTTCCTAAAAGCATATAAAATATAAATATATACTTAATTATATGCACATGCTTATAACAATGAGACATTAAAAGTGAATATAAAAGAGAGGACAAAAATAACGCAGTATTGGGTCCAAATAAAACACACTGAGATGCAAATCATCAAACGTGAGAGCGTCCTAAGGCTTTTTTACGTAGCACCCACATTGTACCCAAAATTTTTGTGATGGAGATAACCATTGGTATGGAAGAATCGGATTTAAAAATCCAGAGGGCATCCTGATGGTTTTGTACGCCTAGTGACCATAAATTGGTACCAGCCAATTGTGCCGGGGAATGACTAGCCGGGGCAAGCAAACAGAATTATAAGCATATAAACTGCCAAAATATTTTACCCAGTTTGAGGCAGCCACATTATTATCCGATTTCTGTGTAGTTCTTGAGCCACCAAGGCCCATAATTTGGATAAATCACTAGTAGAAATGAGTCCAACAGGGCCCTCCACCTTTGTTTATCCCACTCATTTTTTGCACGGAAGATGGCCTTTTTGTAAGCTTTCCTTAGAATTTGATATGAGCCATATATTTGGTTGTTACGGCCTTAACTACCAAACGACTTGTGACACGACATTCATTGTTATACCACAAGTGCTGACTTTTCCTTTTATGCTTACTAAGGAATACATTAGGGATTATAAAAAGGGATAAAACTTGTTTAAAAAGAACCTTGTGAATCATAGCTATTTGATCGTGTGCTCTATTATGGGCCTCTTCAATCTGCATAAATACTGCATTAAAGGTTACCCCAGTATTGGAACTTTCATAGATTCTCATGCTTTGTATCATTCCCCGTCGTCGGAATGGGAGCCTCGGTAAATAAAAAAATATATCATAACCATAGAAACAAAAGAGAAAATAGGCCTAGGCCTCATCTCATTTTGTAGTATATCACCCTCTTTGTGTAGAAGAGCCCAAACTTTTGCCAGGACCAATCAGCACAGCCTCACCCTTTGGAACCTTCCCGAGAGAGCTCAGAGCCTCAGATTTTTCTACCACACGTTGTGCTAGGGAGTCTCCACTGAGCTCTGCTAAGTTTTTTTCTCATTGTTCTTTCAGAATTTAATTTTAACATCTATAGTGACATTATGTCAGAGAAGGAGAAGAAAGCCTTATTCAGGCCCTGTGCTTCTTGTGGAAAGAAGAGGCTTTTCGTGGAAGATAAGCATGACAGTTGTATTTACTGCTTATACCCGGAGCACAAGGCCACAGACTGCAAGATTTGTCGCACTCTTTCAACCAAGACTTTGCGAGACAGAGGGTCGTCTGCTGACATGGCTGCAAAAACTGAAGACCAGAAAGGAGGTTATCTCGTCAGATGAGGAAGATTCAATTTCTGGCACTTCTTCCAGGAGATCAAGGAAGAGGGGTAGGTCATCTCCCTCCATCTCTGAAGAACCCCCTGTCAAAGCCCCTCATGGGATCTCTGAAAGGTCTGAGGAGGCTGGTCCCAAAAAATCTCCTCACGGAAGTGTAAAGGAGAGGCAGGGACAGGCTTCTGGTGTGGACACAGCCTCTAGGGATAAAAAGTAGGTTTCAATATCTTCTCCTCCGTCCCAAAAGGAAAAGCCTGCGAAGAAACACTCTGCAGGAACTTCACAGATGGTTCCTGTAAAGAAACAGCGTCCGTCGACGGTGATTCAAGCAGGTACGTCGAGGACGATTACCACTCCAAAGACAGTTTCCTTGAGTTCGTCGACGGGACCGTCGACGACCGCTTCATTCTCGTCGTCGACGACAGTTTCCATGAAGATCCTGTCGACGACAGTTTCGACGACGAAGACCACGACGACGATGACAACGACGTCGTCGATGCTGCTGACGACGAGCTCGTCGACGCTGCTGACGACGAGCTCGTCGACGAGACCATCGACAGTTGTCCCGTCGACGATGAAGAAAGCTCCGTCGACGGGCTTACCGTCGACTAAGAAAAAGGCTCTGTCGACGACCCTACCATCAACGACGATTCAGGCATCGTCGACGACCGCACTATCGACGACGATTCACACTCCGTGGACGAAGATTACCGTGCCGTCGACGGGTTCGTCATCTATTTCGTCGACGCTGGTGATCCCTTCGACGGCTCCGACGACGGGACTGTCGACGAGACCGTCGACGAGTAAAATTTCTGGATTTACAATACAGAAGTTAAAGATTACACCGGAGATGACATCTCCTAGGCAAGTGACGCCTTTACCACCATCCATGCTGCTGGATGAATCGGAAGATGAGGATGTGGATGAGCAGTATGGTGACGCCTACAGTCCCTCGGAACTGCATGTAAAGCAGCAAGACACTGATACGGAGGAGTACTATGAACAGGCTGAGCAAGAGGAACAACAATATGTTCAGCAAGAATTTCGTTCTCAGACTTTGAGACAGGACTTGATAGCTCTACCAGTTGCTCTGGTTACAGACTTGCAGATGATGTTGCAGGATTACAGAGCTCGATTTCCGTCACGCCCTGAAGTTCAACCACTGCGTCCATCTACATCTGTGGTCCCGCGCGGGCCGCCAGTGGACTTGCCACCTCCTCCTGAGAATATACCACGTACTTCACCAGTAGTGGTTCCTCAAACTTCATTTACGGATCCTGCCAATGACTACGCACAGGATGTGGATACAGATGGAGACGATGAGGGGCACGTGGTCCCACTTACTGATCCAGGGGATCCGGATGTGGATCTAGATGATACGGGAATGCAAGATCCGGATGATACAGGGCGGGACACGAACATGTCGCCGCCGGCAGATATTGGGGGGTTCCATAATCTTATGGAGCGTGCATCCACAAGATTTGGGCTGCCTCTCACGGTGGAACAGTCGGACTGTTTTCTATACGATTTTAAAGCGCAGTACAGAAAGTCCGTCAGGTCAATTCCCATCATTGAGCATGTATGGAATGAGGGGATCAAGGTTATGCAGAACCCGGCAACGGTCATCCCGTTCCTTCCCTGGCTGGTGAAGAAATACAAGGCCCCTGAGGGCAGTCCTGCATGTCTCCTTGGACAACCAAAGCATGACTCTGTGATATCTCAAGCCGCACAGAGCAAGTCCAAGAATCCTTCGACGCCTTTGACTACACCTCCGGATAGGGATGGCAGGCGGTTGGACAATGTAGGGAAGAGATTTTCCACCATGGCCAGTTTGTTGGTTCGGGCAGCAAACTCATTAGCCATTCTAGGCAGGTATGACCGCCAAATGTGGTGCGACATGGAACAGTTTGTGGACCTCTTAACAGACTCTAATCAAGAGGAGGCCAAGCAAGTCCTCATGGAAGGAGAGAGATGTTCCTATGAGATCATCGACTGTGCTATGGACATAGCCTCTATCGCTTTCAGGGCGTTGGCAGGGTCAGCGGTCTTGCGCCGTCAAGGCTGGTTAAAAGCAACCTGGTTTCGTCAGGAGGTCCAAAATAAGATCCTGGACCTTCCTTTTGACGGAGAAATGCTTTTTGGTAAGCATGTTGATGAGGCTCTGCAGAGCATAAAGAAGGATACGGACACGGCAAGGTCCTTAGGATCCTTAAATTATCGCAAGGTTCCATTCAGAGGAGCACGTGGACGAGGGTTTTCTGCTTATAGAGGAAACCAACGTCCGTATTCCACACAGTCAGGACAGTCATATAAGAATCAGTATTCAAACCAACGCCAAGGTCAATCGGCGTCTTTCTCTCGTCAGTCCCAGAGAGGACGTCAGAATCGTCAGGGACGAGACAACGCCAAGAGGCAATAGCGGCCTCCTGGCTCTGACTACTGTTCCTCCCCGACCAAGAACACCGGTTGGGGGCAGGATCTCCTATTGTCTGGACAGCTGGGTCCTTATAACATCGGACCGGTGGGTTTTGAATATTGTTCAGAGTGGCCATACGTTGGAATTCCAAGATCTTCCTCCAACGAGAGCTCCGGACGCCCGTCCCTCAAAACATCTCCGACTGTTACATCTCGAAGCCCACCAACTATTCATCAAGGGGGCAATAGAACCAGTACCTCTTTCGCAGAGGGACAAGGGTTTCTATTCCAGGTTCTTCCTGGTTCGGAAGAAGGAAGATACGTGGCGTCCTATACTAGACCTAAGAGAGCTCAACACCTATCTCATCAAGCTCTCCTTCAGGATGGTCACTCTCCAGGATATTCTCCATCTACTGAATCCGGGCGATTTTTTTGGCGTCCCTGGATTTAGAGGATGCGTACTTCCACGTTCCAATCCACCCAGCTCACAGGCAATATCTACGCTTCACAGTAGGCAAGAGCCATTTCCAGTTCAAGGTGCTTCCATTTGGCCTTCGGTCTGCACCTCGGATATTCACGAAGATGCTGGCACCAGTCGCTGCTTTTCTCAGGAAACAATCCTTAGAGGTTTTCCCATACTTGGACGACTGGCTCGTCAAGGCTCTGTCGCTCAAGGCAGCTTCTCAAGCAGTGTCAACTTGCATTCAATTGTTCGACCACTTGGGTCTTCAGCTCAACAGATCCAAGTCGGTGCTGATACCTTCCAGGTCCCAAAGATTCCTTGGAGCTATTCTGGACACGACACTATGCACCGCTCGTCCGTCGGAGGAGCGTCAACGCAAGCTGATCACCTCCGCTCGTCAAGTGCTGCAGAGGAAAAATGTGTCGGTTCGCCGGTACAAGTCCTTACTTGGATCGATATCCTGCATACCATTAATACCGCATTGCAGGCTTCATATGCGTCCTCTGCAGGAGAAGTTAGACAAACAATGGCGCCAGGCAGAA
Source organism: Triturus cristatus (assembly GCF_964204655.1). NCBI lineage: Eukaryota > Metazoa > Chordata > Amphibia > Caudata > Salamandridae > Triturus > Triturus cristatus. The sequence goes on along the minus strand of NC_140589.1, from coordinate 1,077,869,203 downwards.
GGGTTGTTCAACGACAAGGTGTGGATAACACCAGGTATGCACAAGGACTGCGAGTGGTGGCTGGTAAAGGAGAACATCGCAGTAGGATTAACATTCAGGACCCCTCCTCCTATGGTGGTGACCACAGATGCCTCCTTAGAAGGCTGGGGAGCGGTACTCCAGGAGCTTCAAATCAGCGGTGACTGGAGTCCAGCGCAAAGCCTAAACCACATCAACCTCTTGGAGCTGATGGCTATCCGCTTAGCCTTGCTGGCGTTCCTTCCCAGACTTCAGAATCGTGCAGTGCTGGTCCGGACAGACAACACGACAGCTATGCACTATATCAACAAGCAAGGGGGAACAAGATCGCGAACTCTGTCCAAAGAGGCTCAGTCGATCTGGGATGTTGCGATTTCTCACAGAATCACCCTACGGGCCGAGCACCTGGCAGGGTGTCTCAACATCTCGGCGGATGCTCTGAGTTGTCAGAGGAAAGTGACTCACGAGTGGGAATTGGACCAGGCCACGCTGGAGAGAGTGTTCGAGAGATGGGGTACTCCGACCATACACCTGTTTGCGTCCCCGGAGAACGCCAAATGTCGGTTTTACGCAAGCAAGGTTCCCCATCGAGGATCGCTGGGGAATGCCCTTTCGATTGCTTGGTTCGGCGCATTTTGCTACGCTTTTCCTCCCATTCCTCTCATTCCTCGAGTTCTCAGGAAGGTCAGGGCGGAACCATGCAAGATGATTCTCATTGCTCCAGCGTGGGCCCGGCAGTTCTGGTTCACGGAACTCCTGCTTCTCTCCCAGGATCGCCCAATTCGCTTGCCACTGATTCCATCTCTGTTGTCGCGGGATCAGGGACAGGTGCTCCATCCGGATCCGAAGTCACTACACTTGACAGCGTGGCTCCTGAACACAGAGAATTCTGTCATCTGAATCTCTCCAGGGAATGCAGGAATGTTTTGTCTCAGGCGCGGGCGCCAAGCACTAATAAGACATACAGGGCACAATCCCGGCCACATCAGGTTTTGCCTTACATCCTGTAACTGGCTAAATCAGGTTTGGCGCACTCTTCGGTCAAGGTACATTTGGCTGCCATATCCCGTTTTAGACGAAAGGCATCGGGGCCATCTCTATGGTCCGCAAGGATTGTAAAACAGTTCCTTAAAGGGTTGTTTCGGATGTATCCTCCGGTCCGACCACCCCCACCAATCTGGCAGCTCAACCTTGTACTGGCTCAGCTCATGAAAGCTCCCTTTGAGCCGATTCACAAGGCGGACTTGAAGTTCCTATCTTGGAAGCTAGCCCTCCTCTTAGCATTGACTTCGGCTAGGAGGGTTAGTGAACTCCAGGCTCTGTCCATAGTGGAGCCTTTTCTGCAGTTCAAAAAGGATGTGCTAATTTTGAGAACCAACCCAAAATTCATCCCGAAGGTACCTTCGGATTTTCATCTGAATGAACCCTTGATTTTTAATTCTTTTTTTCCACGTCCTTCTACCCAGGCGGAACGAACATTGCATTCTTTGGATGTCCAGAGATGTCTGAAATTCTATCTCGAGCGCACACGATCTTTCAGGAAGTCTACACAGTTATTTATTTCCTACAGTGCACCACGGAAGGGGTTGCCTCTCGCTAAGAGTGGCATTTCCTGCTGGATCTCCAGTGCAATTCAATTCTTCTCATCAGGCTGCGGGCAAACCTTTGGACAGAAGGGCCCGTGCTCCTTCTACACGAGCGATGGCATCTTCAGTGGCTCTTTTTGCTGGAGTTGCTATCAAAGACATTTGCAGGGCAGCAACGTGGAGCAGTGTACACACCTTCACGAAACACTACTGCCTGGAATCGGTGGGACGAGATGACGCGGCTGTTGGTCAAGCAGTCCTCAGGAATCTTTTTCATTGAGAGGTGAGCTTTCCCTACAATCCCTCCATCCTGGTAAGCACATTTGGTTCAGTAATGATTGTTGTTCTTGATTACCATGTACTGGTTCTTACTGTAAACTGAGATGGTTAGGTAAGGCCAAGTGTCTACCAAAATGTGCTCTAGTATTTACTGCTAACTATTCTGATACAAAGCATGAGAATGTATGAAAGTTCCAATACTGGGGTAAGAAAACAAGTTACTTAGCTGTAACTTTGGTTCCCCAGTATTGGTAACTTTCATAGATTCTCATGCGCCCACCCACCTCCCCTGGGAAAGCTCTGCCGGTTTACTGAGGTAGTGGCTGTTTGCACAACGGCTACGAAAATCTGAGGCTCTGAGCTCTCTCGGGAAGGTTCCAAAGGGTGAGGCTGTGCTGATTGGTCCTGGCAAAAGTTTGGGCTCTTTTACACAAAGAGGGTGATATACTACAAAATGAGATGAGGCCTAGGCCTATTTTCTCTTTTGTTTCTATGGTTATGATATATTTTTTATTTACCGAGGCTCCCATTCCGACGACGGGGAATGATACAAAGCATGAGAATCTATGAAAGTTACCAATACTGGGCGTTTTCTTATGATTCGCGTCCAAAATTTGTGGATGAGCCGCAAACTGCGGCTATTTCAAGTGGCATTTATCGCCTGTGAGGACAGCCTTTCTGGTATTAGTGGATGGTGCCCAGTCTGAAAAACATGAATGTTGCAGATCGAAGATAGGGGTCACTATCTGTTCTTTCTGTAACTATCATGTCGATGACTGTTGGCCACAGCCTCAAATCAACAAAGATGTAATCTATACAGCTTTTATGAGATGTATTATTAGAAGTATGGGCACCTTTACTATCGGATTTTAAAAAGCCATTAAGTACTCTCAAGCCATGCTCAATAGTTACTTCTTTTAAATAGACTGCAGAACGAGCTCAAGAACAAATAGGTTGAATATCGAGGAGTGGAACAACCCAAGCTATGTCCTCATTCTCCACTATAAGCTCATCTTGATCAGCCAATGGTTCAAATGTGTTATTAAAGTCCCTCCCTATAATAAGATAATGTTGAGGAAGTGAGTCAAGAACATGGGAGAGTGTTTGAGGCTGAACCCTTACTGGCCCACTTGCGTAATGTTAATAATAGGTAACTTTGTTCAATTGCCAGTAACTAACTGGTTGCACAGTAAGTCTGGGCAATCGATCTTCATTTGGCATATTGTGCAATTTAATGAGTTCCTGGTCCAGATTACCAAAACCCCACTGCCCGGCCCCTCGAACTGGGAGTTGCAGGAACAGAAAAATTAGGATAGCCTTGCCTGTGAACAGGATCAACAGACCAGGTTTCTTGCAAAAGACAAATCATATTTGTCCATTAAGCTATTCCAATCTGGAAGAGATGTTTTTGATCTAAGACCCACTATGTTCCAGGAAATAAGCTGCAAGTTGTTATAATCAATACCTTCTTGAGCCTGATTAGAGGCTGATTCAGAAAGAGAGAGCTGGGGACTACCATATAAATCAATAGACCTGTTAATAGTATTGGAAATAAACAATGTACCAGGCACAGAGTCATATACAGTTGTACACGGTAGTTGAGTGGTGAGATCAAAAAGAATGGTACGCTTGGGCTTGCTCACTAAGGGCCTTAACTGCCTCAAGTATATGGGTCCTCTACTTCCTTCAGAGTTTTAATCTCTTGACGTTTCACCTTCTGATAACTATTTAGTTCATTCAGTTGCCTCATTCCTTACTGTAGATATTTCCCAGTCGACAACACCGCTGCATTCCCTCCCTTATCAGCTTGATGTATCCCTATTTCTATGTCTGCTTTCAAACGATTCACAGCTGCAACTTGCCCTACTGTAAAATTATTCATGCTATGGGAGGGTTTAAATCTGATCATCCACATCTGCCTCTTCCTGGAAAGTTTCATTGTGATCCATCATGCAGGTACGGAGAATAAAATGTGTGGGCTGGTGGGAGTTGTGGGTGTCCTGAAACCAGAATTGTCAGGAAGCTAGATCCTAGTCCAGAAAGCGTGCGTTTGGTCATTTGTTGTAAATCCGTTCAGTAGATTTTTAAATCTAGTTTTGAGGGACAGTCGTGAGAGTACCTCTAACCCAATAAAAGAAAATATTTTCTGGCTGACCTAAGGGGCTTTTTTTTCCCCTTGACCAACTTGCTCCCACTAGAGTAAGGCTCCAGCGGACGCGAGTGCCCAGACTGGCTGACTGCAACATGAAAATAAATGTTTCAGGCAGCCATTACAAGACACCAGGGACTTAGTCCCCTGTCCTAAGTTTTTTATTTTTTATAATTTAAGAATTAAGATATATGGAGGCAGGTTAGGGGTACCGTACCCTACCCCCCTAGCCCTTGTTAGGGGGTGGGAGGTGTAGGAGGCTGGCTCCTTATATGGTGTACACCTGTTGGTGATGCACCCTGCACTTAGTTAAGGCAACTCTTAGTGATAGTGCAAGAGGTCCCTAATAAACAAAGATTTCAAGAGGGAGCTCTGGAGAGCAGCTAAGGCTTATTCAAGAGTGTCAAGCAGGTGAATTTACCTTGGTCAGTCAGTGAAGATTACACAAGAAAGAACCACACTGTTAGAAAAATACTGTTGTATTTATTACTCATAAACAATTGTACTACTTTGGTATATCTCCTACCCCGAAATATCAATACACAACAGAATATACTTCAAAACAGGTAAGTAAAGCACATAAAACACATGTGCCTCTATGGGGAGGCCAAACCATATACTAAGTAAGTGGAATGCAAAAGGGTTACCTAATCAAGACTACCACCCAAGGATCTATAGGCCGGGTAAAGCCCTGAACCACCACAGGTAACTAGCAGTCTCTAGGTGCCCATGTGCATAGGGGATACCCCGGTTCAGTGTCCACACGATTACGTGGGGAAGTCGCGGTTGGAGTTTTTAGGATTCAGGACCCTTCCTAGAGGACCCCGAGGAAACCCGTTGGAAGAGGGAAGGTTGGAGAGTACCCCCACCCATGGCTACCCATAGAAATAGGATACCTACACCAGGAAATCCAGGTGCATAGGTGTGAAGTGGTGTTGGAACCACCTGTTGAAGTCAGTGGTGATCTTCGGAAGTCCAGCTACTACCGTGACACGTGGACCAGGTTGGTGAAACCCAGGCATGGATTCCGGATGAGGAGCACCTGAGGCGAGAGGAGACAGAGTCCAGACCACCCAGGGTCATCTGGGAGATGCAGGAGTACAATGCCCACCCTTCTCGAGGGTACTTCATGGTAAGATGGAGACTTGGAGATGCAACTGTGGAGACCAGGTGATGAAGTAGGAACACAGGAGACCTCCATGAGCTGTCCCACGGCAGTCGATGAATTGCAGGAGGGTCAGTGGCCAGCAGGACCACCAACAAGCCTTGGCAAATGCAGCAGACGGGTTGCAAGAAGAAATGCTTACTTGCATACTAGCAAGGTCTTAGGGCCTTGCCCATCTCCGGTAAGTTGGGCTGGCCCTCAGCAAGCAGGAGAGCCAGCAGGAATCGATGGAGGCCACAGAAGGACCCTCTGGCAGCAGGCATAGGGAGTTGCAGGGGGGCCTAAGCAACACAGCAAAGATGACGGCCCACGTAGCAGGAGATGCAAGGAGGACTTCGCAAAATAGAAAGCGTCATGAGCCTGTTGATCGGGTGGTTGGAGTGCCTGATAGGCTATGACTCCCGGGTACACTGCCATGTTTGACGCAACCTCCCTGATCGGCTCCGTTGGTACCAACGCGAAGTTCAAGTATATTGACAATAAGGACCCATTGAGGCATCATATACTTTATATTTTCTAGTAACTAGTCCTTCACGTTATCACACGCCACTGTGAGTTTAGGGAGGGATCCTTAAGGTCCTGAAGAAGAAGCCTGGGGAGCTTCGAAACATGTCGGCAGACATAGGAGGCACAGCTCATTGAGCCACCCCCCCCACCTTTTAATAATACCAGCTCATAGGTATATTAAAGTTCTCTAGACCGACGAGCCAGGTATTTTTTATCTCACTATTTCCATTCACTCCAGACCCTTCCTCTCACCCCTACACTACACATAGTTGTCTCATAACAGTGCTCCCACGCACACGTAGGTCGTAGCACGCCCCGTCCCGTAGAGGGGCGGGAAGACCCCTATGATGAAGCATGACACCAAGGGCCCTTTGGTGTGTGAGGGGTATTTTAACAACTAGTGTATACTCTCCACCACTGTGGGGTCTTATACTTTGTTCTGGGAGATCCTGGCATACACGTATACTTATGGGTGGATCACTATGTTTATCGACTAAAGCTTGGGAGGACGTATCCACCTCCACCACTCATGCAGAGTGGTACCTCTCTACTCCCCCCCCCCCCCCCCCCCTTGTTCTTGTTTTGAGTTTTGCAGTGGACTACTTCAGACGAATCTAGGGTCCCACCCTGAGGGGAGCTCTTAAGTAACCGAGGAAGGGAGTTGGACATCCTCTCCGGAGACATGACCCACCTATGGGGGGGGGGGGGGTGGATCGGGGATGCTGCTCTGATGGTCTGACCTGTCAGATTCTCCCTGGGGCCTCTGATTAACTCGCTTTCAAGATGGCAGAATCAAGCAGCCACCTGGTGGAGCACTGGGGACCTCCCAGGGGATGGTGCTTGACAGGGGATGCTGGGGTTCACTCCCCCGTGTGTGGTTTTGCGCCAGAGACGGAGCCAACAGCTCTAGAACTTTAGCTAACTGGTTTATGCAAGGAGGGCACCCAATGTGCCCTTCAAAGCAGTCTGGTGGCGTTCAGTAGCACCCCCACCCTAGCCCAGAGACACCTAATCCTATAGGAGAGGTGGCTACACATCTCCTCTACAGGATATCCTTTGTGCTGCCTTCCCCTGCCATAGTTAGGCTCTTCCGCAAGAGGGCAGAACAGTGTGTGGGGTCAGCGGCAGCACTGGCTTGCATGCAGACCCTGCAAGGCTACACACTTAGATCAGGGTGGGAGGCCTCAAAGGAGCTCCTCCAGTACATGATATCATGCAACTAACACTGGAATTGGTGTAGTTGCAGGATTGCAACATGTTTGATATCAAACATGACCAGGTTCGGAGAAGCCATTATGTAGTTGGACATGTTGAGTTTGCCAGTGTCCTCTACATACCTTAAAATGGCTTCTCACTCAAAAAGTCCAGATAATGGAGTCTAGGGTTTGTAGGGATGTCTCTGCTCATGCAGGGACACCCTCACACTTCTAACCATGCACCCTGCCCATGGGCTGAAGAGCCTACCTTAGAGGTGACTTAAAGGTGTTAAGATCGGTGATCAGAATATAAGAAACTTTGTAGCTGAAGTGAAAGGTGCTTGCACCATTTTACGCAGGCTGTAATGGCAGACCTGCAGACATAGTTTGCATGGGCTCCCATGGGTGGATTAATACATGCCGCAGCCCATTGTAGAGCCCTGGTGTTGCAATGCCCTGGGTACCTTAGTACCATATACTAGGTACCTATAGGGGTTCACCAGTATGCCAATTGGGGGGTGTACAAAGTACTTACCAGTCCATTTAGGGGAGAGAGCACAGACACTGGGGTCCTGGTTAGCAAGATCCCAGTGCATTACAGTCAGAACACACTAGCACCAGATTAAAGGGGGGGGGGGGGCAGCCATGTCCGAAAGGTCTCATTTCCTACAGGTAGGGGACGCCCCAGTGTGACCTCTCCTGTGCCAGAAAAAAATGTTCATCCTGCAGGACTCCTGTGGGATTTTGACATTAAAAGAAAGAACCAAAACGCTGACTGGTGTTTTATTTCTATATGAATTTGCCCCCTGGGTGGGCCTGGGTAGTCAGTAGTATTACATATTTGGGGAGTGGGGTGGGGCTCCCTGAGCTACTGTTGGGCCGACGGCTAGATTAAGGCAAGGGGCCGTACCCAAGCTACTATTGTTCCCCGGGTTGAGCTCATCCCTTGACACTGATCCCTAAAGTAACTATAACATGTGCCCTCGCCATGCACTGCTAATTACCTCCCATATTGCATGACTCATGACCTAGTCTGACATCATTGATAACATCACTTGTACATCTGAAACATCATCATTGATATTGTACATAGTGGGGGAGGGGCGCTAGTTAGTTACTTTAAGGGCAAGAGTTAGTTACTTGAGATAACGAACTGGTGAATTTCAGTGGATCTGTTCATTTCAAACCATGTTTCTAACTGAAAGTTTAGAGGCATATGTGCCATAGATACACATGCTTTGAATACTCCTGCCATCTAGTGTTTGGTCCGGATGTTTGCAATTTGTTTTTCTTTGAAGAAATCTTTCTTAGTCATGAGGTAAGGCGGCGACTCCTTTCAGTGATCGCGCGCATGGGCATCAACTCCATTGTTAGATTGTTTTTTTCCGCCATCAGGTTTGGACATGTATTGCTGCGCTCCGGTTGGAAACCGTTCTTCGGGTTCCCCTTGACTCGCAATCCTTTCTACCCTCGAAGGTATTGGTTCGTATGCATTCTCATTTCTCCGCCTATCATTTGTCAACGGAATCGACTTTTCGATTGGAAAGCGGTAGTCCTTAGCTGATCCGACGCGGTCAGGCCAATCTGTTGATGGACCTGACACCGTTCAAATTCTGCCCTCAGTGCCCCGCGAAGTATCCGCGCACTGATTCTCACACCGTGTGTAACTTGTGCTCGTCTCCGCAGCACAAGGAAGAAAACTGCAACGCTTGCTGATCGTTTCAATCGAAGAAAACTCTTCACGATAGTCTAGCTCGATGTCGAGAGATGCAGTATCAAAGCATCGAACACACACCAGACATCTTCAGTGAAGATGCTGGTCAAGAAGACGTGGAAGCATCGGCTGCAGAGGAGGAGGAAGCCTTCTCCGTGCAGGACACCGACTCGGAGCTCGAGATAGACCTTGACGCCGAAGAACTACTGCAGGGAACAGGTGACGTGAGTACAGAAGATCCCTTGCCCCCTGAAATTGCTCCCAAAAAGCACAAGGCTTCGGCACCACTTCTGGCCAAGGTCGGCACCGAGACTACGTTTCCGATGCCCAGGCTCGGCTCTGAAACAGCCAGTCAAGCCTTCCACCTCGTTGCTGAGTCGGCAAAAGTCCTCATCTGAAACGAAGCCCTTCGGTTGCAAACAGAAATCTGAGACGAAATCCTCCATGCCGAAAGCCAAGCAGCCTTCTGAGGCAAAATCTTCTATATCCAAAGGCCAGCACACACCGGCACCAAAACCACTGGCGCAGAAGACCACGCCGAAATCCAAAGATGCTTCCTCGGATCAAAATTTAGACATTGTTCCACAGAAAACGGAACCCAAGAAAAAGAAAATGTATATTAACCCTGAGACTGGTCACATTTATTCCAAGCTGCTTCAAAAACACAAACTTTCTGATGAGGACACTCCTTACAAGATAGAAGAAATCTGTTGCTACTAGTTCTTTTCATCTGCCATCCTCTTCCATGCCACAACTTCCTTCTCCACCTTCAAATCATCTGCAAATTACACCTCCGGATTTTCCACAATATCACCATGATGGGGGGTGGGGGCACATTTACCAGTAGATCCGTGGATAGATTATGCAATAGATCCTCCAGCAGATAATGACTCGGACCTTTACCCAGTCAAGCCATCTCCTCCAGACGACAATGTATCCCCCCAGGAACTCATAACCAGGGCTGCACAAATCATGGGGTGGCACTGCACAAAGAATCATTTGAAGATTTGTTTTGTTTCAGACCTTAGCATCCACACATAGGTCGTCACAAACACTTCCTATGCTTAAGGGCATGATGAGGCATGCTGATTACATTTTTAAGGACTCCATACAAGCACAAATCTTTACTCCTAGGGTTGACAAAAAAGTATAAAGCCTCCCCAACAGACCCAGTATTTATTAAGGGCCAGTTGCCTCTAGATTCACTAGTAGTATCTAATGCTCGTAAACGGGCCAATTACCAAACATCAGGGGATGGTCCTCCACCAGATAAGGAGTCTAAATTAATAGACGCTTCTGGCAAGCGAATAGCTGCTCAAGTTGCAAACCATTGGCGCTTGGCAAATACAAAGGGCCTTCTAGCCAGTTATGATAGGGCACACTGGGATGAGATGTAGCAACTGCTTCAATATCTCCCAGACGTGCATAAAGCTAAAGCGCAGGATTTAATAAAAGAGACTAAGCTAATTTCAAATTCCTTCATAAGGTGTGCTCTAGATGCTGCTGATACTACGGCTAGAGAGGTCAAAACTAGCATTGTGCTTAGGAGACATGCTTGGTTAAGCATCTTGGGGTTTAAGCCTGAGGTCCAACAATCCATTCTTAACACACCGTTTGACAAGAAACACCTTTTGGTCATGAAGTAGAACATTGGAAAAAATGAAAAAAGACGCTGAAGTGGCCAAGTCCATGGGATCGCTCCAGTCCCCTTTAAACAGAGGCTCCATTTGTCGTTCCTTCTAACGAAGGGGGTATAGAGGGAACAACTTTAAAGGTAGGGGTAAGGGCAACACACCTGTAATTCCCTAGAAAACAAGGACTAACGGCTGATTCCAAAGGCCGCACCTCTTTACTGTGTTCCCATTAGGTGTAGTTAATAATATGTTTACGGTTGGTGTGCACAAACTGCTCCTGCATCCGCCGTTAAAGGACGCAAACTGCCAAGGCAGATAAACAAAAATTGGAAGATAATGGAGCAGTGCACTACCAAATTGTTCTATTGAAGTCACACCGAGTGGTCAATTTTCTTCAATGGAAAGTCTTTATTGTAATCATCCAACAGAAATATGAAGACAATCTCAGCCAACGCTTTTCGTTCAAGAATTGAACTTCGTCAGGACATGCGCCACGATAAATAATAACTCCACAGTAGTGCAGCTCGCTGTATTGTTGAGGAAAAGTCTCAAAGATCCAATATCGCTAACGTAGCATTCTCATATCATTTGGCGGCTCTGAGGCCAAAGCAAATGCCTCCTTGATAAGGGCACAATAGTTGATTCTGGAGCCGTCAAAAGTCCGTGCTCCCTCCTCACACCGCCACCGGATGTTGGTGAAGTCCTGTAATTCCCTTTCCCCTAATAAGCAGTGGCTTCCCTACACCCCCCCCCCCCCTCACCACCGACTACACCACACGTGTCGGAAGACTTCAACAATTTCTCCCTATTTGGCAGTCTATACCAACAGACAAGTGGGTGATTGGAATTATCCATCATGGTTATTGCCTGGAGCTTACAAGCAATCCCCCAATCATTCCACCTCGACCTCACAAATTGTCTCCAGAACACATCAAATTGCTCAAACAGGAAGTGCAATCTCTCTTAATGAAAGGAGCTATAGAGCCGGTTCCCCCACAGTACCAGGGCACAGGGGTTTACTCTCTGTATTTTCTCATTTCCCAAAAAGGACTGTTTCCTGAGGCCTATTCTTAAACCATTATATACTGTCAGAACACTTTCACATGGTAACTCTTCAGTAGGTGCTTCCACTTTTACAGAAGGCAGATTTTATGCCTACTCTAGACTTAAGACGCATATTTTCATTTTCCAATTAATCCCGCTCATTGCTAATATCTTAGATTTGTAATGGAAGGCAGGCATTGCCAATTCAAAGTACTTCCCTTTGGGGGGACTACAGTGCCCAGAGTTTTTACCAAATGTCTGGCTGTAGTCACGGCTCATCTCAGAAGACAGTGTATTCACGTCTTCCCCTATCTAGATGACTGGCTAATCAAAGCGAGCACTTATGAAAATTGCCTACGACACATGCAAATCATGATAGACCTAATTCATCAACTAGGACAACTAGGATTAACGGTCAATGCACACAAATCTCACCTGCATCCGTCACAGATGCAGTCTTACCTAGAAGCCACTTTCGACAGTCAAAGCTCTGGCCTCTCCCAAGTTAGTCGGAATTCGCAATATTCAGGCTCTTGTACTACATTTTCAGTCCAACCAAGCCTTACTAGGCAGAGTGTTCATGCAATTGCTGAGAATGATGGCATCTTGTATCGCAATTGTTTTCCATGCAAGACTTTGTGTGTGTCCACTACAAGAGTGCTTAGCTCATCAGTGAAATCAATCATAGGGTCAATTAACTGATCTAGTGTTGGTAGACGGTCGTACGCATTGCTCTCTGCGTTGGTGGAACCTACAAAACGTATCAAAAGAACGGCCTTTCATCAACCATATTCCACATATTGTGCGTACTGCAGACTCCTCTCTCATAGGTTGGGGTGCTCATCGCCACAATACAAGGCCTGTGGAGCAACAAACACAAAAGTCTCCACATAAACTATCTAGAGCTTCTTGCAGTTTTTCTAGCACTCAAAGCTTTTCAAACTCAACTTATACGCAAAACTGTCCTAGTCCGAACAGACATCATGATAGCAATGTATTATGTGCAAAAGCAAAGAGGGATACTCTCCAGTTGTAGAGACTTGCTCAAGCCATTTGTAATTGGGTGATACATCACAACCTTTATCTTCTGGCAGAACACCTCCCACGAGTAAACAATCAAATTGCAGGCCACCTCAGCAGGAGACTGCAAATTCACGAGTGGGAACTTCATCCCCAAGTTCTCCTTCCCTACTTTCAACAATGGGGATTCCCACAAAAGACCTGTTTGCCATAGCAGAAAACGCAAAATGCCCAAGCTTTGGCTCCAGGTTCCCACACCTGCTCTCAAAGGGCAATGCCCTATGGATGAACTGGTCAGGGATATTTTCCTATGCTTTTTCGCCTCTCCCGCTCATTCCATGTCTGCTTTGGAACCTCAGGCAAACTTCCCTCACACTAATTCTAGTGGCTCCCACATGGGCGTGTCAGCCATGGTACGCCAGCCTGTTGGAGCTGTCACTAATTCCGCATCAAAAGTTGCACCTTACCTCCACTCTTCTCACACAGAACCATGGAGAAATCAGACATCCAAATCCTGAAGAACTGAACTTAGCAATCTGGCTCCTGAAGTCATAGTTTGGTTATTTAAATTTACCACCAGACTGTATGGATTGTCTAAAAGAAGCAATAAGGCCTACCACCAGAGCTTGCTATGCAGCAAAGTGGAAAAGATTTGTTGTATACTGCAACAATAACCGAATGAATCCTTTAGCTGCTTCTATACAAAACATTATCTGTTACCTGTTACACTTATAGCAAACTGGACTAGCTTATTACATCTATTTGTTTGCAACTTGCAGCAGTAGCTGCATATTTGCAGAACAGGTAACATCTATCACTATGCAGAGTTCCAGTAATCAAAGCTTTCATGGAGGGGTTGAAGAGAGTAATACCACCAAGGATTCCTCCTGCCCCAGTGTGGAATCTCAACATCGTTCTCACAAGGCTCATGGGTCCACCTTTTGAACATTAGACAAGTGCCCCTTGCAGTTCCTCTCATGGAAGGTTGCTTTCCTCATTGTAATCACACCCCTAAGGAGAGTTAGTGAGCTACAGGCATTAACCTTAGAAAAACCTTCTTTCAGCTACAGAAAGACGGGGTAGTTCTACACACCGACCCTAAATTCCTTCCTAAAGTGGTCCCATATAAACCAATCGGTTGAGTTATCAGTCTTTTTTCCTCAACCTTATTCTGTAGCGGAACACGGTCTTCACACGTTGGACGTTAAAAGAGCTTTATTGTACTACATAGATAGAACAGAAGACTTTTGCAATACAAAACAACTGTTTGTGGCTTTGTTCCACCTCACAAAGGCAATCCCATCTCTAAATCTGGCATTGTAAGATGGATTCTTAAGTGTATTCAAACATGCTACATTAATGCTAAAGAACTTTATCCATACTACCTAGAGTGCATTCCACTCGCAAAATAGGGGCTTCTGAGGCCTTTTTTTTCTTATTTTCTTATTTGGTTTCAATTAACACAACACACTCACAATATTCAGCAGTTCAAGAATACGGTGCAAGCAGTATCACCAAGAGCAACTTAATTACATATATGAGAGCACATTGAGAAAGACGTATCCATACATAGTGCTGCGTACATCCCCAGAAGGTTAAAATTAGTACGGAGGGTATCTCCCCACGCCACTCATGCTAAGATAAATATTTCCTGACAATCCCTGCTCCCATTATGAATCATTGTTTCTTCTTTATATCCAGTGCCCTGGGGCTCACCAGTTTCCTTACCAACCAGGTATTTTCAAAATACGCTCCAGTATGCCCTTGGCCTAGATTATGGTGGAAGCAGTTCACTATATGCCTCAGACTGGGTGTTACAGTAAGTCGTGATTCTTAAACATTCCTCGATTGTGGGAATCTGGCATCTTCCCCAACTCATTGCCACACTTCTCTTAGCAAGCAATAGCCCCATCGCTACTAATTGTCTAACGTCTTTACCTATCGTCATGTTATACTCCAAGAGAGCTAGGAACGGGTCTAAAACAAGTGTAAGGCCGGGAATATTGTGTTATCACATGAAATATTTTCCCCCAATACTCTAGTATACCGGGACAGTTCCAGGCCACATGTATAAAGCCAGCAACTGGTTCTGTGCACCGGCAGCATGAATCAGTTTCCATCTGAAAACCAGCGTCTCAGGGGATAGTACATTCTGTTGACGCATTTCAAATGTATAAGATGATGCCTGCCATTCAGTGACACCTGTTTCGTCATTTCCCAGCAATATTGCCATTCTTTGTCCCCAATAGCACGCCCCAAATCTTTGCCAATCCTGCCTCGATTTCAAATGCTGCGATCTTCTGCTGTCATGTGTAATGTTGTAGATTCTAGAGACTAATTTTGCCGGGGATGGGGATTTCATACCAAGAGCCAGTATCTCCGGAGGCTCCTGGAGGGAATCTCCCAGAAGTGCCGTCAGGGCGTGCTGCATTCTGAGATGCTGAAATCGCACGAAGGGTGTTGGAGTATTGCCATCAGCTGATATATGCTCCCATTTGCGAAATTCTCCCTCCTTGAAGAGGTACCCAACTTCACTGATTTACCCTGTGAAAGGCTTTAGTTACCTCGCTGCCTATGCCTGCTGGGAGCCAAGTGCACCATTCCAGGTGAGTACAGAATTGCACCCGCCTGTCTATCTAGCAGGTTGCGCCAAGCGTGTGTGGTGGAGTTAAGGGAGTCTAGAATACTAGGTCTTCTAGCTGGGGCTCTAAATGATGCCTGCGGGAGTGTCTGGAACCGCTGCTATTTTCTCTATATGTATGTGTGGAAGGGACTCAGGGCCGTGTATCCAGACAAAAAGCATGTGAGGTCTGTGCTGCCCTATAATTAGGCTGTCTGGAATTCGGTTAAAACCGAGTGTACACGACAGAACCCTACCGATTGAAAATCAGCTGACCTGGTTTAAACCGAGTGTCACTGATTTTTTACATATTTGTTGCACCGCTTGGCCACTTGAGGGAGCCAAAGGAGTACAAAAAAGAACTATACTGGAACTTGCAATGCGAAGCAAACAGCGGGAAACAATGAGTCATCCTCCCAAATTAGCGCAAACACTGCCACATACAGAGAAATTACCAGTGAAAAACACGGTTTGCTGCCTTGCACATGGCATGATAAAATTACATCACACATGGAAACAACTCTTAGTAGCCAGATGCATGTTCAATATAATTTTGTCACAAACGTAACCTCTTGTCTCCTGGCTTGGGTGAAGTACTTTTCTCCAGACTCGTGCGCATGAAATAATTGCTGAGCATAAACCCCTGTGCGCAGACGCACAGCATGGAATATGCCATTTATTACCACCGACTGAGGGCCATCGTGACCCCCTTGATGATCAGCTTCGTGAGTCATAGTCCCTCTCGAAATGCAACAGCTTGGACATGGCCACTATCTTGAAATTGAAAAGCATTCATCTGCAATAGACAACCTCAAAAACTGGTTGCTCGATTTATAAATGATCAATACCTATGCCGCAGCTATTAAGAAACAGAACGGCGGGGCTGAAGCCCTGTGAAGCCCTGTGAGTCCAATGGGTGTTGCGCGCCTGGATGGGACTGCTACAATTACACTGATAAATGTTCGAAAAGTCTGGGACGTCTAGCCCTTTCCCCCCCCCTAACCTGACTCACAGGCGAGCCTGCTCAAAAATGATTGAGGAGGGAGAACGTTAAAAGTTAGACCAACGCATTCTTCATGCCACAAATCCATTGCGAACGGCAGCAATTTATTTCCTATGCTCTGTGCTTTTTTATGCACGCTCGCTCATTGATGCATCATTCGTTTTGCCACAGAAGGCAGCTGCAACTCAACCGTAGCTTGCTCTGTGTTACCCCTGGCCCGGCCCTTACTGGTCTCGTTTTATTAGGGTGTACACATGGTGACGTTAAGTCTAGCACCTGGAAGCTTTGAGAACTCACCAACCAGGCCCCCTGCTTGGCTCACGTGGAGCTGTTGTGGTCTGCCATCTGTTTTACTGCGGCCGCACCCAAGTACTTCACAAGTCAGACCATTTACTCAACGAGGCTTTGTTGTACTTCACCCCTTCTTAGAGCCCCTGCAGCTACACTCTTACATGGAAAACAGCTAGAGCTCCAGCACTCTGCCCCTAAAAAACAAAGGTAATTCATTTATTTTTTCTAATTCGTGTGCGTGCTGTAGGAGAGTGGAATCTGACTAATGGTTGCCCCCAACTTTTTGCCTGGTATTTAAGTGGTTTTTGACTAGTCTGGCTGGGATCCTGCTATCCAGGACCCCAGCCTATCTGCTTTCTCCCTAAAACTGTTGTGAGTACTCTAGGTACAAACATAATTGGATGCTGGGCATGCCCTACCAGTCCCTTGTAGATGGTACCCTAGGTACCCAGGGCATGGGGCCCCCAGTAGGCCTACCAGGGCTGCAGCACTTATTGTGCCACCCTGGGACAGCCACCCAAACTGACACCACCAGGCCACTACTGTAGCCTGGGTAAGGTGGTGCTAGCACCCCTTACAGGGATGTAGGTACCCTATGTCCCATACCATTACAACACATATACTCTCATAGGTCACCCCTATGGCAGGCCCTGGTAATCCTACAGGGCTGGGTGCTGAGGTATGTGTGAGGGGGGACCCCTACGTGAGTAGGACCTCTCTGCAACCTTCGTAAAATCGTTACTGGGTTGTTTGTAGTGTAGCCATACCATATACTCTTAACCGCATTATAAGTTATTGCGTCATCGCTGTAACTTTGGAATGGCTACACCGAACCATATCGTGTTTGGTGTCAAACATGAAGGAATCATACCCCCAGTCCAGCCATGGGCATGGGGGCACGATTCCCCCTTGCTAGGAGGGTGATATGGGAAAAGCGGTAGAATTTGGAAACCAATTTAAAAGTGCACATGTACCACAAAATGGCTACTGTTCGCCACCTACACGACTCTGGCTGGCTGTTGCTGGGGAAAACCCCAGCCTCGCCATCTGGACAATAGGGCTCCTGTGGCAGGGAGGTGCCAGCACCTCCCCAGACAGGATATGTGGATTGGAACAGGGTGGGTGCACCAAAAGTCCATTCAGAGTTGCACGTAGGCAGCTGCAGAGCCCCAATTCTGCATACACCGCCTGGAACCGGTTCAGGGGCATCCTGCCCCTCGCCCAGGCGGGAAACACACAAAGGGGAGTGGGTGTAGCCACCCTTTCCCGCCTCTACTCTGATTGGTAGGCTCTATTTTGGACCATCCCCTAATCTTGGGGATATATGGGAATAACTTTGCCCTAGAGCTTTAGATTCGTACAGGACTTCACAGAACTGACCTTCGACGAGCTGCTGCCCAGCTGACTGAAGAAATCTCCCTTGGGATAAAGGAGTTATCCCCCTGCTTGGCAGGCACCTAAAAGACTACAAGATACCCGGTTGGAACTTCGTTGCTCTCACGACCTTCGACGCCTTCCAGCGACCTCGAGGTGGGTCTCCAGTGCATCCCAGCGTCCTGTGAGTGTGCCCAGCAAGTCTGAGCACCCTGGACCACGTGGGTGTCGAGATCCCCGCATACCCCGAGACACCGGCCACCTCTTGTCCAGCACACGACCCCGACCAGTGGGGAAGTTGTGCTTTGGCCCATTCTTGAGCCAACCTTCAAGCAGCATTTGTGCCGACCCTCAGCTCCCTGGCCCGCTCCGGTGGCCCGTGGGAGCCCTTTTACGAACTCCATTTTGCTGCCTTCCGCGGTCCCTTGTCTCTCGACTTGTGGGCCCTGACGGAGGACAATCTTCTTTTCTAAGAGTTCCCCTGGTTGCTCCAGGCCTGCTCTACGCTCCCTGCAAAGGAGAGCAACCTCAGACCACGTGGGTCTGCACCAGCAGCTGCTTTGTTCATCTTGCGTGGGTTGCGGTTGCCAATGCTTAGTGGATCCAATCGGGACACTAACACCGCAGCGACCCTCAGCCGACGTGGGACAGTCGCCCTCCAGAAGCTGGCCTTCCTTGAAGCCTCCCGGAGCCCGTGACTGCAGAGCCCAGCTGTACCTTCCACACCTGAAGCACCCGACATCCACGAGCTCCTTCCTGTGAGCTCCCTGGTCACTGTGCTGTGACCCAGACTCTGTCCCCTCTGCTTTCAGGTTCATCTTTGTCTTTTCTTCAACTTTAATCTTCACGACTTCAGCGACACTTCCAGCTAGCAGCAGTTTGGACTCCTTTTCCATAGAAAATCAGCCCGCGACCCGACACCAGAATCGACCTATGCACCCGGCTTCCCTGGGGCAGGTAACAGTGGTACTTCGGTACTTCCATGGTGGTGGGCTCTCCAAAGCCTTAAGTCTCAAGCCTTAACTTTGTACTGTTGTTAGAAGTGTCCTTAAACCTTAATTATTCAACCGCGACATTCTCCATAGGCTAACATTGCGATCCCGGCAGCAACTTCTCGCACTGCACACGCCTCCCGTGGGTCCCCTTCCTCTTAACTGTGGGTGGATTCTTAAGGGGCCAGCGATCCTGAATGCCCTAGGCATTGCCTGTAGAATTGTCGTGGTTCTTATACCACTATTTTAGTATATGGTTTGGTCCCCCCCTGGGGCCCATTGATTTCTGTGCTATTTATTGTGTTTAGAAATGCTTGTTTGAATGGTAACTTTGCCACTAGCCACATAAAGTGACTGTGGGATTCTGTCTAGAATAAATACATATATTTTATATATATACCTGTGTGGGCTACTCTTTCATTTGGTTATTCAAGAGGTTATTATGGTAAAACAATAAGCTTAACACTCCTTCAAGACTTAGCCTGAAGGCTGCTCTCCACAGCTACCACTAGGATAGCTTTCTTTAAAGGTTGTCTTAAACCTACCATCAATAGGAGTCGAATTGGACTGGTGCAAGGTGTCCCTATAACTAGGAACAGCATATGCCAGGCCAACTTCTCACACGTGCCTTCGGGTAATTGTTCGCGCTTTACAAATACTGGACATTTACATTTATTTACATTTCATTTGAGTCCCTGAACGGCGAGCCTTCTGTGTTTTCTCTTGGCAGTTGTATCCTGTTTGCGTAGGCCACCCCTTCTGTGTTTTTCCCCCAGTCACGTGACAGCATCGCTTCTGTTTTTTGCAGAACTTTAAATATTTCCATTTTCCTTAGCTCTACATTTTGATTGCAGCGATATCTGGCCTAAACATTTTTGTCATGATATGATCAAGGAATGCATGGTCACTCACTTGTGTTGCACGAAGTTCTGTAAAATAACGTCTTACCATATGTAACTGTTAATGGTGTTGGCATACATTTTTTTGCATTCTAAAGTTGATTTGAATGTAACCGTGGGAATGCACGTGCTTTTGTGTACAGATATGTATGCATGTAGTAAATAAAATTTGAGTGTATGTGCGGATAGAATATTCCCATCTGGTTAGGTCACTAGGTAGGTAGAACGTATGTTCAGCACAGCAGTAGACATATGTTCGTGACAGATGTGTCTTGCCAAACCATTGGGGACAGTGACATAACAAGCACATATTCTACGTAATGCCGGGTACTCCTCCCCCGCCTTTGAGACCCCCAAAACTTTTGTATCATGGTGGATCTTTAGGATTTATTTTGGTATCTGATCAGGGCATTGGAGTCACCCCTTGGAGAATTTGTTAATTTCCCTATGCATCAGTTGTGCTGTCTCTCCTGTTGTATCATGTGCCTTTTTGGTGTGACTGGTGTTATTCGCTTCCTTGAAATTGTGTAGTTTAGGACAGTTGTCAATAGATGACAAAATAAAGCATTACAGAATGGCATGTTATCTGTATGCAAGCCCCATACACAGGCCTCGTCTACTTAGTTGGCTAAACAATGTGTTTTATTGTCATTTGAATGTTACCCATTTGAGCACCCCTCAATGTGTGCCCTGCACATTAGCAGCACCTCCCCATTAATGTTGGAAACTGCTTGTGTAGTCAAATGTTTTGGTGCTGGCTGCAGCACCATCCACGTGATCTCGTAGTTAAACCAAGAACGATAATTTGAAATGTTGGTGGGAAACTCAATTTTACTGTTTATTCGGTGGGATTATTTTAATATGAGATTTGGGATACGTGTCACGAGGAGGGGGACTCCAAGTTACCATTAGGTTGGGCATGCGAGGCGCTGTCGTTGTTGCCATTTTGTTTATTTTTGACCCCATCTTGTGAGCGAAGAGGAAACATTTCTGCTCTGTCAGGCAGTCGTATGTTTCAGAACCTACATTTGTCTGTTCTGTTGCTCATCCTGGGATCAGAACATATTTTACCCCAGTATTGGAACTTTCATAGATTCTCATGCTTTGTATCATTCCCCGTCGTCGGAATGGGAGCCTCGGTAACAAAAATATATATATATATACATATGTATAACCATAGAAACAAAAGAGAAAAATAGGCCTAGGCCTCATCTCATTTTGTAGTATATCACCCTCTTTGTGTAAAAGAGCCCAAACTTTTGCCAGGGCCAATCAGCACAGCCTCACCCTCTGGAACCTTCCTGAGAGAGCTCAGAGCCTCAGATTTTTCTACCGCACGTTGTGCTAGGGAGTCTCCACTGAGCTCTGCTCAGTTTTTCACAGAGTTACTTTTGGATATCTTTATTACCATCTTTTGAGACAGAATGTCAGAAAAGGAGAAGAAAGCTTTATTTAGGGCTTGTGCCTCTTGTGGGAAGAAGAGACTGTTTGTGGAAGACAGGCATGAGAACTGCATATACTGCCTGTACCCGGAACACAAGGCCACCGACTGTAAAATCTGTCGGACCTTCTCGACCAAGACCTTGAGAGACAGAGAGGGGCGCTTGCTGACGTGGCTGCAGAAGATAAAGACCAGGGAGGTCATTTCTTCGGATGAGGAAGGATCTATCTCTGGTACCTCCTCCAGGAGATCGAAGAAGAGGGGTAGGTCATCGCCCTCCACTTCTGCGGAACCCCCTCTCAAGGTTCCTCTCAAAGCCCCTCACGGGATCTCTGACAGGTCTGAGGAGGCTGGTCCCAAAAAATCTCCTCACGACAGTGTAAAGGAGAGGCAGGGACGGGCTACTGTGGACATAGCCCATAAGGACAATAAGGGGGTTGCTACATCTACCCCTCCGTCCCAGAAGGAGAAACCTGTAAAGAAACAGGCTGCAGAAACTCCTCAGTCGGTGCCACTGAAGAAACCGCGTCCGTCGACGCAGGCGGCAGCAGGTACGTCGACGACGATCTCCTCAATTAAGCCTATTTCCATGGGGTCGTCCACGAGACCGTCGACAATATCTACTTCGTCGACGGCGGTGTCGACGACGAGGACCACGTCGACTATGACGACGACGAGTTCGTCGATGTTGATGACTACAAGTTCGTCGACGAGACTGTCGACGGGTGCTCCGCCGACGATGAAACATACTACGTCGACGAAAAAGAAAGCTCCGTCGACGACTGCTCCGTCGACGACTGCTCCGTCGACGACTGCTCCGTCGACGACTGCTCCGTCGACGACTGCTCCGTCGACGACTGCTCCGGTGACGGCTGCCCCGTCGACGACTGCTCCGTCGACGACTGCTCCGTCGACGACTGCTCCGTCGACGAGGATTACAGGACTGTCGACGGCCTCATCGTCGACGACGATTTCAGCTCCGTCGACGACAGTTGCCTTTCAGTCGTCGTCGAGTGCGTCGACATTGGAAATCCCGTTGCCATCGACTCCGTCGACGAGACCGCCGACGGGACCGTCGACGACGAAAAATTTCGATTTTTCAACCCAAAGATTAGTGATTACACCGGACATGACTTCCCCTAGGCGGGTCACGCCTTTGCCACCATCCATGCTTCTCGAGGACTCGGAGGAGGATGAGGAGGATGGGCAGTTTGGGGACGCATACAGCCTTTCAGACCTGAATGTCAAACAGCAGGACACAGATACGGAGGAGTTTTATGGCCCAGAGGGGCAGGAGGGGCACCAACAGGGATTACGCCCCCGCCCTATAAGGCAGGACCTAATTGCCTTGCCAGTGGCTTTGGTGTCGGATTTGCAACAGATGCTGCAAGACTATAGATCTCGTTTTCCGACGTTGCCGGATCGCACTCCAGTGCGTCCTTCTCCTTTGGAAGTGCCACGTGACATACCAATGGACTTGCCACCTCTACCAAGAGAGGTACCTCGGTCCATTTCACCAGTGCTGCCCTTAGTGGTTCCCCAACCTTCAGGTACGGAACCTGCTGATGATGACGCGGACGATGGAGATACGGACGAAGACGACGAGGGACAGGTGATCCCTCTTACAGATCCAGGCGATCCAGATGGGGACCCTGATGATACACAGGATCCTGATGCTGTAGGCCGAGACAAATATATCGCCTCCGGTGGACATTGGGGGTTTCCATAATTTGATGGAACGGGCATCCAAGAGGTTTGGTTTGCCCTTTACGGCGGAGCAGTCCGACTGCTTCCTTTATGACTTTAAAGCCCAATATAAGAGGTCTGTAAGATCAATTCCCATTATAGAACATGTCTGGGATGAGGGACTGAAGACAATGCAGAATCCAGCAACCGTCATTCCGGTTCTTCCCCGGCTGGAGAAGAAATACAAGGCACCAGAGGGCAGTCCTGCGTGTCTTCTAGGACAACCTAAGCCGGATTCTGTTATTTCTCAAGCTGCTCAAAGTAAATCTAAGAATCCGTCCACTCCTTTAACCACGCCTCCAGATAAAGAAGGCAGAAGACTGGACAATGTGGGTAAAAGATTCTCCACCATGGCCAGCTTGTTGGTGCGGGCAGCTAATTCTCTGGCCATTCTGGGCAGATACGACCGCCAGATGTGGTGTGATATGGAACCATTCCTGGACCAGCTACCAGAAACTAGTCAAGACGAAGCCAGACAGGTGCTGATGGAGGGAGAACGATGCTCTTCGGAAGTCATCGACTGTGCGATGGACATTGCCTCAACTGCTTTCAGGGCTTTGGCGGGCTCAGCCGTCTTGCGCCGCCAAGGCTGGTTGAAGGCGACTTGGTTTCGCCAGGAGGTCCAGAATAAGATCTTGGACCTCCCCTTTGATGGAGAGATGCTTTTTGGAAAGCATGTGGATGACGCCCTCCAAGGCATTAAAAAGGACACCGATACAGCTAAGTCCTTAGGCTCTTTGACCTACCGTAAGGTGCCATTTAAGGGGGCACGTGGTCGGGGGTTTTCTAACTACAGAGGAAACCAACGACAGTATTCCTCTCAATCTGGACAGTCCTATAAAGGACAATATTCCAGCCAGCGCCAAGGACAGTCGGCGTCTTTCTCTCGGCAGTCCCAGAGAGGACGTCAGAATCGTCAGGGACGAGACAACGCCAAGAGGCAATAGCGGCCTCCTGGCTCTGGCTACTGTTCCTCCCCTGCCACAAACACCGGTCGGGGGCAGGATATCTTTTTGTCTGGACAGCTGGGTGCGTTTAACATCAGACCGGTGGGTCTTGAACATAGTTCAGAGTGGCCATACGTTGGAGTTCCAAGATCTTCCTCCAACAAGAGCTCCAGACGCCCGTGCAGCGAAACATCTCCGACTATTACATCTCGAAGCCCACCAGCTTTTCATCAAGGGGGCGATAGAGCCTGTGCCACTTTCACAAAGGGGCAAGGGGTTTTATTCCAGGTTCTTCCTGGTTCGGAAGACGGAGGAGGCATGGCGTCCTATACTAGACCTCAGGGAGCTCAACACCTATCTCATCAAGCTCTCTTTCAGGATGGTCACACTCCAGGATATTCTAAGGCTGCTCAATCCGGGAGATTTTTTGGCATCCCTGGATTTAGAGGATGCTTACTTTCATGTTCCGATCCACCCAGCTCACAGGCAATATCTACGCTTCACAGTAGGCAAGAGCCATTTCCAGTTCAAGGTGCTCCCGTTTGGCCTTCGGTCGGCACCCCGCATTTTCACGAAGATGCTGGCACCAGTCGCTGCTTTCCTGAGGAAGCAGTCCTTGGAAGTGTTCCCGTACTTGGACGACTGGCTCATCAAGGCTCCATCGTTCAGGGCAACGTCTCAGGCTGTGTCAACTTGCATAAGATTGTTCGCCCATTTGGGTCTTCAGCTCAATGTGTCCAAGTCGGAACTGATACCCTCCAGGTCACGGAAGTTCCTTGGGGCAATTCTGGACACGAGACGATGCACGGCTCGTCCGTCAGAGGAGCGTCAGGGCAAACTGGCCGCTTCCGCTCGTCTAATACTGCACAAGAGACATGTATCGGTTCGACAGTACAAGTCCTTGCTCGGATCAATCTCATCCTGCATACCTTTGATACCGCATTGCAGGCTACATATGCGTCCTCTACAGGAGGAGCTGGACAAACAGTGGCGTCAGGCAGAAGGATCGTTCAACGACAAAGTATGGATAACACCTGCCATGCGCACGGCTTGCGAATGGTGGCTGGTGAAGGAAAACATCGCAGGAGGATTAACGTTCCGAGTCCCTCCTTCTCCTATGGTGGTGACCACGGATGCTTCCCTAGAAGGGTGGGGAGCTGTCCTCCAGGAGCTTCAGGTCAGCGGTCACTGGAGTCCAGCAGACAGACTGCGCCACATCAATCTTTTGGAGCTGAGGGCCATTCACTTAGCCTTGCTGGCGTTCCTCCCCAGACTTCAGAACCGTGCAGTGCTGGTCCGGACAGACAACACTACGGCCATGCACTATATAAACAAGCAAGGGGGAACGAGATCACGGACGCTGTCCAAAGAAGCTCAGGTGATCTGGGAATTTGCCATCTCTCACGGGATCACTCTGCGAGCCGAGCACCTGGCGGGGTGTCTCAACATCACAGCGGATGCTCTAAGTCGGCAGACGAAGGTGACACACGAGTGGGAGCTGGATCAGGCCACTCTGGAGGCAGTGTTCAAGAAATGGGGTACTCCGACCATAGACCTCTTTGCGACCCCGGAGAACGCCAAGTGCCGGTTTTACGCAAGCAAGGTTCCCCAGCGAGGGTCTCTGGGGAATGCCCTTTCGATTGCTTGGTTCGGCGCATTTTGCTACGCCTTTCCTCCAATTCCCCTCATTCCTCGAGTTCTCAGGAAGGTCAGGGCAGAACCATGCAAAATGATCCTCATTGCTCCAGCATGGGCGCGGCAGTTCTGGTACTCGGAACTCCTACTTCTCTCCCAAGATCGCCAGATTCGCTTGCCACTGATTCCATCTCTGTTATCGAGAAATCAGGGGCATGTCCTCCATCCGGATCCGGAATCACTTCACTTGTCAGCGTGGCTCCTGAACACAGAGAATTCCGCCATCTGAATCTGTCTAAGGAATGCAGGGATGTTCTATCTCAGGCACGGGCACCAAGCACTAATAAGACCTACAGGGCAAAGTGGAAGAGATTTTGCCTTTGGTGCCAGAGGAATAAACTCCATCCTTACAAATCCCGGCCACATCAGATTCTGCCCTATATCCTGTCCCGGCTAAATCAGGTCTGGCGCACTCTTCGATCAAGGTGCATCTGGCTGCCTTATCCCGCTTTCGACGGAAGACATCGGGGCCATCTCTATGGTCTGCAAGAATTGTTAAGCAGTTCCTTAAGGGGTTATTTCGGATGTATCCTCCGGTCCGGCCACCTCCGCCTATCTGGCAACTTAACCTGGTACTGGCTCAACTGATGAAAGCGCCCTTTGAGCCGATTCACAAAGCGGACTTGAAGTTCCTATCTTGGAAACTGGCCCTTCTCCTAGCATTGACTTCGGCTAGGAGAGTTAGTGAACTCCAGGCTCTCTCTATAGTGGAGCCTTTTCTACAGTTCAAGAGGGATGTCATGATTTTGAGAACCAACCCAAAATTCATCCCGAAGGTGCCTTCGGAGTTTCATTTGAATGAACCCTTAATTTTGAACTCCTTTTTTCCGCGTCCTTCCACTCAAGCGGAACGAACATTGCATTCTTTGGATGTCCAAAGATGCCTGAAATTCTATCTGGAGCGCACACGCTCTTTCAGAAAGTCTACTCAACTATTTATCGCCTACAGTGCACCACGGAAGGGGTTACCGCTCGCTAAGAGTGGCATTTCCCGCTGGATCTCCAGTGCAATTCAGTACTGTCATCAGGCTGCGGGCAAACCCTTGGATAAAAGGGCCCGGGCGCATTCTACGAGAGCGATGGCGTCTTCAGTGGCTCTCTTTGCTGGAGTGGCGATTAAGGACATCTGCAGGGCAGCAACGTGGAGCAGTGTACACACCTTCACGAAGCACTACTGCCTGGAATCGGTGGGACGAGCTGACGCTGCGGTTGGTCAAGCAGTCCTCCGGAATCTTTTTCAATGAGAGGTGAGCTTTCCCTACAATCCCTCCATCCTGGTAAGCACATTTGGTTTCAGTAATGGTTGTTTTATCATGTGCACTGAGATGATTTTGTAAAGCCATGTAATTACCGAAATGTGCTTGTCGTGATCTACTGCTTGCTATTCTGATACAAAGCATGAGAATCTATGAAAGTTCCAATACTGGGGTAAGAAAACAAGTTACTTACCTGTAACTTTGGTTCCCCAGTATTGGTAACTTTCATAGATTCTCATGCGCCCACCCACCTCCCCTGGGAAAGCTCTGCCGGTTTACTAAGGTAGTGGCTGTTGGCACAACGGCTACGAAAATCTGAGGCTCTGAGCTCTCTCAGGAAGGTTCCAGAGGGTGAGGCTGTGCTGATTGGCCCTGGCAAAAGTTTGGGCTCTTTTACACAAAGAGGGTGATATACTACAAAATGAGATGAGGCCTAGGCCTATTTTTCTCTTTTGTTTCTATGGTTATACATATGTATATATATATATATTTTTGTTACCGAGGCTCCCATTCCGACGACGGGGAATGATACAAAGCATGAGAATCTATGAAAGTTACCAATACTGGGGAACCAAAGTTACAGGTAAGTAACTTGTTTTCTTCTATTTTTTGTGGGGTAACCTTTGGCAGGTCACCTCCTTCGGAGCTCATAACTGAGCTGGCAAAGTTATCTTAACCTCTAGAGACACCTATTTCAGTTGAGTTAATTGCGGGCCTAGGCTGAGAGCCACCACAGCAACTAGGGCCTTTTCTGTGGCTCTTGCTGTGTGGGCTTAGAGACAATTTGAGAGTGTTCACTAAGTCCGGGCCTCTGCAGACTTTGGTTCTTGCTCCTTCTTTAGAATAGAAATGTCCCTTCACCAACCATGGCTTTGAAGTCAATGAAGCCTCACTGTGGTACTCTGTACAAGTGTTACATCCCTACTGCAAAATGGAATTTTCTCCAAACTTTGCAAAGTACAGCTTCATTATTGACTGACTGCTTTAATACCTCTGAGGGCCTATGCTCCCAGTTCAACGCATATGTTGCAGAACCTGTTCCAGAGAATGTCATCCTTTAGGTGCACCAGTATTGGCATGGAAAGCTATGTCAGTGACCCGAGATGGCAAATTGCGTACTGTCTGTTTTGGCGTTGCCAGTCTCAAGTGCCAATGTCGAGAGGGCCTTTTCACAAATAAAAGTTTACATGGGAAGGAAAGAGAGAGCAGGAATGACCAAAGACTCCCTAAAGAAATATTTTATGGTGTACTACAATTATGTTTAACTTGTAAGATTGTATTTGGACCTCAAATACACTGTACGTACACTGTCTATATACCATGCATCAATGAAGAAAGCAAGCAATAATAAAAGCAAAGCGTTTCATAAACACCGGTAAAACACGGTTTAAGTTGTTTTTTATGGCGCGAAAATGAGTAACCACTGAAAAGCACTGTTTTTTTTAAGTTTTGAAATCACTGGAAAACACTGAAAAAACACCACCAGAATTTACCAAAAATAGAAACTGAAAACAGGAAAGCCTACCTATAATATAGATTTAAGTCTGCCACATTGACGCCGCCCATGGAGTATGGTGATGAGTCTCCCACTTCACCCAAGGCGGTTTATCTGGCAAGGCTAACTTAATCTGATGAGACCTCAACTTGGTGAATATATGCATTGAGGGAACCATGGGAATGTTTTGGAATAAGAATAGTAGTCTTGGAAGAATTATCATCTTCCTCAGGGAGATTCGCCCCAGCAGTGAAAGTGGCAATCTTATCCAACTGGCTATGTCCTCTTCCAGCCTATCTAGTACTTTCCCATAGTTGCCAATGCGAAAAACTTCTGAGTCTGTGTACCCCTGGATCCCTAAGTACAGACTCCATAGTCCATTGCAGCGGGAATTTCATATTGAGGGGGCCTGAGTGGAAGATGTTAACGGGAAAATCGGGGATTTGGTCCAGTTGATATTAGTCCAGACAACTGTCCAAAACTGATCACTTTGTTCAAGACCGAGGTGAGGTGGGTAGTTGGGTCTCTGACATATAGGAGCATGTCATCTGCGTACGCAGAAGCTATCGGCTGGTAACCTGTGAAGCGCAACCCTCTGTGTCCGTCGTATTCCCTGAGAGCACACAGCAGTGTTTCGGAGACCAGAGCGTATAGTAGTGGGGAAGGGGGGGGGGGGGGCACCCCTGTCGAGTACCCCTGGAAATGAGGATTGGTGATGTCCCCTTGTTCCCAAGTCTGACTCTGGATACTGGGGCATCATATAGCACTTTCACCATTTGAAGAAAGATCTCTCAGACTCTCACCCGTCCAAGCACTGCCTCCATGAAGGGCCATTCAACAGAGTTGAACGTTTTTTCTGCGTCTAGAAAAACTGCTGCGGCTTTAACGTTTGTATCAATGTGCTGGATTGCTGCAGAGATTGTCCTATGGTTAGATGTTAAGATATGTCCAGGGACAAATCCTGCTTGTTCAACTCCCACCAAATACGGGATATGGGGCGAGATTCGGTTAGCCAATATTTTGGCGAATAGTTTCGGATCTACGGTAAGCCTATATAATGAACACTCGTTGGGGGGTTTACCGGGCTTAAGTAGGGTTACAATTATAGCCTCGCGCATGGTGGGGGGCATAATTTTACGCTCCGCCATCCCCTCAAATAGTGTAACGAGTTGCAGTATGAGTAGGGCCTGGAATGCTTTATAAAATGCGACTGTCAGCCCGTCCGAGCCCAGAGCGGTGCCACTCTTCATCGATGACCATGCTACCTTAACTTCTCTTGGGACCATGGTGCCATGAATGAGATGCTCTCTGTGGGAGTACGTTGGCCAGGCCATTTGTATGTGTGCTAAATAGTCTTCTCTAGCAGTACCAGCATGGGAAATATGTGAGCTGTAAAGTGCTGCATAGTATCAGCAGAATCTGTCGGCAATGCCAGATGAGTCGTATATCATTCTACCATCTTCTCCCAGGATCTCAATTATAGTACTAGCTTCCCTAGGGGGTCGCTGCAACTTAGCCAGTAGGGCCCTGGGCATTTGCCTTCCCCATACACTCACGCTGTGGCATACTTGCCTAAATGCTTAACTTCGCTTTCTGCTGTGTCCTGATACTCTTCAAGCTTTTCTTTAATATCCAACTTTCTGACATCACCTGAGCACTGGTGTTCCCGCTCCAGATTCGCGATTTCTGCCTCTAATCTTATAAGCCTGTTCTGTGCAGACCTGAGCACTCCTGCATGCTTTGATATTGTCTCCCCCCTGATGAACACCTTAAAGACCTCCCAGACAGTTGAGAAAGTGGGAACTGATCCGATATTCTACCCCAAAAAAGTCTCAATGGCTATGGCCATTTCCGAGCAAAACACTTGGTCGAGTAAGGAATGTGGGGGGATCCTCCATGCGAATGGTGCATGCCGTTCTGCGGGAATTGTCAATTCCAATTGTACCGAAGAGTGATCTGAATAGGTTCTAGGTAGAGGCTCGCAATTCGAGACCTGGGGGAGTAGGCTTCTAGAAACCAGCCAGTACTCAAGCCTTATGAGAGTGTCATGCTGGGCTGAGTAATGTGTGTACCCCGGGGATGTATTAGGGTGCTGCCTCCATACATCTGTTAGTCCAAGTTGTTCCATCAAGTCTGTAATAGCGCTGGCAGCCGCTGCCGGTCTCTGCGGGCCCTGTGATCTGTCTCTATTGGGGTCAGTATACATTTAAAATCCCCATACCTGCGGTAGGTCATCTGCTTTAAGCAAACGTGCCGCCATTGCCTTAAACAATTGTGGATCATCGTAATTAGGCCAATATAGTAAGTCGAGCACCAAAACCCTCGGCCCAGCACTTGACTACCACAAACCCGCCAT
Source organism: Triturus cristatus (assembly GCF_964204655.1). Taxonomy (NCBI): domain Eukaryota; kingdom Metazoa; phylum Chordata; class Amphibia; order Caudata; family Salamandridae; genus Triturus; species Triturus cristatus. The sequence continues at coordinate 1,077,838,776 of NC_140589.1, read as the reverse complement.
TGGGATCAATCTCCTCGTCCTGTAGAGTTAAACCTGATTTGGGGTTGATCCAGGTGAGCACTCCTCTTGCATGTGATGTGAAGCCTGCTGCTCGGAATTGTCCCTGCAGCCTTTTCAGAGATAGTATCTTATTTTGAGGAGCTAAGTGTGTATCCTGTACCATGGCTATATCTACTTGGTGTCTCTTCAGGAAGGCTACCACCCTACGGAGCTTTTGATGATCATTTAAGCCTCAGACGTTCCATGTCCAGAGCCTAATCATCCTGGTCATTTTGTGTGGGATATAAATGCAAAATGTGTAACATAGTTATAAAGTCTCTCTCAGTGAAGTTGTGCTCTTCTAGTGTTGGTTCACTTTAACATGCCCTCATTGTTTGAACTATCTTTAATCCAGCCCCACCCACGCTATGCCTACCCCAACCGGGCATATTCGACCCCACTACCTTCCCCCTCCCCCAAACTCGCAACATTACAGCAATGCCAACAATCGATAACATAAGCGAGCCCAAGTGCTACAGGTTGATTACACAGTGGGGCATATGTTGCCTGCGTTCCAACTAGAACTGGGTACCTTGAGCCAGTCTCAATATTTGCTTCTCAAATCTTGGCCACTGATGGATATCCTGTGGACAGAATATTTGCAGAGTTACCCACCCTTCATCAAAGAAGCCCTCTCCAGGTGGGTTGGAGGCAGCTCCATACAGGTAGCCATAATTTTGACACCCCAAAGTCCAGGGCTCCTACCCCAGGCATGATTATGAAGTTTAGTTCACTGTTCTGCGGGATCTGGGAGGTCATACTCTAGTGCGGCTCGAGTTTTCGGGGAGCTGTTTCTACGTTTGTCACCCTCTCCTTTTTTTTTTTTTAAAAGAAGTGTATAGCCTGCTTAGGGTCATTAAAGATGTGGGATTTCCCATCTGCTTGCATTCTCAACTTCGCTGGGTAAAGCATGTTATTTTCCAGATTGAGATCACGCAGTTTACGTTTTACCTGGACAAACTGGCGCTGCACCTCTTGCACTTGCTGGGTGAAGTCTTGGTATATGGATAGCTCATGCCCTCATGCCCGCAATGATGGGGCGCGGAGGGGTGCCCGGGACAGGTCTGGGGGCAAGAGCAATGTGCACGCTCGATGATGAACATGTTGGAAACGTTTCCTTGCCAATGAGCGTTACCAGCAGTTCTACGAAAAGCTCCATGTTCTGTATGTTTGTGAATACCGCAATGCCCACAATGCACAGATTATTTCTCCTGGAGCGTGCTTCCAAGTCTTCTGATTTGGCTTGAACAGATTGCAGAAGTTGGTCCAGTTTTGTGGTGGAGCGAAGAGTAGTATTTAGGGTATCCTCTGCGTCCGATACGCTTTCCTCTACGGTGTCCAGCCTCTGAGTGCCTAGCCTCTGAGACATTCTATCCATCCTAAAAGTGAGGGCATCAATCTTAACAGCGAATTTGTTTTTTTTGTTAAAGTAAGCGGCATCGCTGTCGAGATCTGTTTTAAATCCGGGTCCGCTGCAGTGTCCCCCATCTCCAACTCGGAGGCGTTTCTCTATGTCCTGCTGTCTGGGAGTTTTGCGCGGCTCAAAGTGCAGTTTAGATTGGGATTTCTTTGTTTGACCCATATTCTGCCTTGTAGCGGAGTCTGAGACCTCCTGCTGTCTTCCGTCCTATGCCAGCTTATGAGCCTCAACAGACTCTAGCAGAAGGGACTGTCTGAGCCCGGGCGAGACCCTCACCTTTAGGGTGTGGCAGTTCTCAGGTGACTTCCGCGCTCAGTTTACGGCTGGTGGCAATTGTGGTGCCAGTGGACTCCTTCCCCTTCACCCAGCCTTATCTGCAGCGTCCCAGCCGAGGACAACCACTGCGGTTGTTGCAGAAGGTAGCGGACCTCCCCGTAGGCCTTCTTGATCTCCCACGCTGCTCTATCACGGCGCTAATGAGGACTGTGATAGTTTTGCTTTGAGGGGGATTGGAGCACGTGTATGTGCTCCTTAGCAAATAGCGCGCCAGGCCTCACATCAAACCGACTTCTCCATGGGGCCCTGAGGCTCCCAGTGTGTTTCAGATCGAAGCCCAGGGGTGTCACAAGAGCGGGCTTCACTACTGTTTAAGGGCTGAGGTTTCAGGCCGCTGTTCTAGTGCTGCACCGGGCTCCCGGCGACCGCGCTCGGTCTCTGCGTCGTGATGCAGGCTTAAAAATAGTCTCGAGGGAGCGCAGTGAATCAGGACGCTCTGGGGTGGTGATGGCCTCCTTAACTTGTCCCAGAGAGAAGCGCGCTGCGAAGCTGGTATTCGCTGCAGATCGGGGGGGTACAGCAATTGAGGATGATCCGCTCCTCTGTGGCGCTAGGATGGCGCCCACGCCGCGGACCACTCCAGCGTCCAGGGGCACCGTAGGTCACCGCAGCCGTGGTCACACAGGCATCCGAATACTCAACTGTCTTGAACGCACTGTCACTCCCGCCTTCCTCTAGCTGACATATGTAAGGCAGCTACTCGTCTACACACACATTTAACAAACACTACTGTGTAGATGTGTTAGCACGACAACAAGCTAATGTAGGCCAAGCAGTACTTAAAACATTGTTTCAAACAACTGCAACATCTACAGGATAGCAACCACTTTTAGAGTATACTGATTTGTAGTCTATGAAAAGCATGTGTATCTACAGCACACATGCCTCGAACGGATTGTTACTTACCCAGTAAGCATCTGTTGGCATGTAGAGCTGTAGATTCACATGCTCCCACCTGCCTCCCCAGGTACCTATAGTTGTTGCAGTTCTTAATCACATATTCATACGCATGGATATCTCTAGTCTACACCTACCTACTCAATTCTCACCCTCTTGCGGGAAACAATCTAACAATGGAGTTGATGCCCTTGCGCCCGATCACCGAAAGGAGAAGTCACTGTACCTCGTGACTAGGAAAGATTTCTTCGAAGAAAAACTACTTGCAAACATCCAGACACAACACTAAATGGCAGGAGTATGCAAAGCATGTGAATCAACAGCATTACATGCCAAGAACAGATGCTTACTGAGTAATTAACATAATCCTTACACTCAACTCTAAAGTACCTTTAACCGCGTTCTAGATTTTATTTTTATGCAGAGTAAGATATTAATACAATTCTTAGCTATAACATTACTTTACCCTTTGTTTTTTTTATTGTCTACGTGTGTTTGTGTATGTATGTGTATATATATGTGTGTGTATATGTTGGTGTATATTTGTGTGTGAACAAGGGCACCTCAGACTGACAATATAGAATGGACAATATAGTCCATTGTGCAAAACATTGAAGTAAACGAGATCAGACAATGCATTTGACAGATTAACTAGATCTCAGGATTTGGATAACTGGATTGTTCTTTAGGTTAGACTGATGTTAAAGGGTCAAACAGAGCTTAGCTGCACTGATCTTGCACACCATATTAACTATTCATCCCTAGGGATTGTCATGTTGTAAAAACTATGCACTTAAGTCAAGAAATGCTTTCATATTAAACGAGCAGTGAGAAAGTTATTGCAATTGGGTAAATGACAGCGTAACTACAATAGTTCTCCCACAAATTGGTATGAATTTATCACATCAAAATAATCTTTTTCTTAGAGTACAAAAGATTTACCTCCAGTACAAGATGCTCTTTTCTACTAAATACATGTTTTCAGTAAGTGCTAATTCGGCCCACAAATTCAACTCCATTATTACTAATTATATAGCTGGTATTGCCATCATTTTATATTCTAGACTGACACAGGAGCTCACTCAAAAATGGCTGCCATGCTTGGCCGGCTAGCCACACCCCCACGCTTTTGTGATGCATATGGACCTTCCTTCACTGCCTTCTGGGATTTTTTAGATAGAACTTTTCACAATTTCAGTTGCTTTCCAAGGACAACTTCAGTGGCTGTTTAAAACTGAAATCTGAAGCATGAGCATTACCTCTTCGACAGTTTGTTTGACTAGCCCATCTGCTCCCACAGATTGGCCTTCTGCACTCTCATTTTTAACTTCTGCTTGTGCAGTCCAACCAAACATCTGTACTGATTTAGAGCCAGATATTTTATGTACTCTAATAATACCCAGTTAAGCCAGAGCTGTATGAATGATCCTTTATGCAATTGAAAGCATATCTAGCCTTTCTGCTACTCAGCGGTGGATATCTGTTCTAAAAACTGAATCCTCTAAAGTCTGCAATATTTTGTGACCACAAGAGTGACTTCTTTGAGGGACTAGTCTGTGACTCAAATTAATGGAAAGCAGAACACTGTTTAAAGAACGTGGCCATCCTTGTTGATACATATTCTTCCATTGTAAACCCCTTCCCCCACATCCAAATCAAAGTCCAGGCTTTGATGTACTCAAAATATCCTCAATATATAACGCTCTGCCATGATGGCCAGGTATTCCCACCATATGGCGGTAAGGAGACGGTGGCAGCTTCTCCTGACTCCGCTTGGCGCCCATTACTATTGCTACTAAAGCGGCTACGCTGTGCTCATTTTTTTTGGAGTGAAGGCAGCTTTGAGAGAAAAAAATCTTTTAATATGTAATAGTGAACTGTTTGTTTAGTTTTAAAATTGTTGCTCTGATTTAGTGACACACTGTGAAGTAAATTGCATACCCGCAAACACGTAGGTTGCTAGGTGCTGTACTACACTTACTGTCTCCTGAGCCCTGATTTGTGCCTTGCCGCCTGCTAACCAATCACGGTGTGCGGAGGGCGGGGCACAGACAGGCCACACAGGAAGACGAGCGGTTAGCGCTCGAACCCTTCTTCAGCTCAGGGCTATTTAGGCGGCGAGGAGGCACCGACTTTTGCGGTAAGGAGACGGTGGCAGCTTCTCCTGACTCCGCTTGGCGCCCATTACTATTGCTACTAAAGCGGCTACGCTGTGCTCATTTTTTTGGAGTGAAGGCAGCTTTGAGAGAAAAAAATCTTTTAATATGTAATAGTGAACTGTTTGTTTAGTTTTAAAATTGTTGCTCTGATTTAGTGACACACTGTGAAGTAAATTGCATACCCGCAAACACGTAGGTTGCTAGGTGCTGTACTACGCTTACTGTCTCCTGAGCCCTGATTTGTGCCTTGCCGCCTGCTAACCAATCACGGTGTGCGGAGGGCGGGGCAGAGACAGGCCACACAGGAAGACGAGCGGTTAGCGCTCGAGCCCTTCTTCAGCTCAGGGCTATTTAGCCCCTCGTCGGCTCCAGCGCGCAGCGTTGGTGCGCAGTATGGCGCCCACTCCTGCGCCTAAGACGAGCCAAAGACCAGCCCGTCTGCGCCCGTCCGCGACCGAACGGGGCCAGGGACAGGGGGCTATGGAGATACGCACATGCAGCCTAGAGACCCCGGCCAGTATTCGGAGAACATATACCCTACAGGTACTGTTAGAGTTGCGTAACCATCTCCCGATTAGATGTTATGAAACTATGGGGGCCACTCTAGAAGGACCGTTTACCTGTCAGGTATGTCATACACGATTCCACCTTTCTGGGGAGGAAAAAAACCTAATGCTCGATCCAGCTGGCATGCACCCTATAGTACAAGATACTGTCCCAAGGAATAATACAGCGGATAGTATCCCCTTGGGGAGCAAAAATCTGCTTTGTAATATCCGCTCTTTAGCGAAGCATGCTACCCAGGTGTGGGATCTCATTTCTATGGAAGAACCCGACCTCTGTTTCTTAACGGAAACATGGCTTAAGCCTCATTTAGTTCCAGCCGTTACAATGGGTATCCCGTTGGGATACAAAATAGTTAGGCTGGACTGGACCGCCCTAACAAAACAGGTGGGGGGGGTGGCAATTGTCCATACGGAGGAACTGGATATCACAACCCTCGAGGAAATATGTACACCCCAGATGGAATTATTAATCTTTAAAATTAATTCTACACCTAGGGAACAAAGGAAGGGAGCATTGGTGTATCGTCCACCAGGCCCAAGTGGGAATTTTTCTGTCGCACTTATAGAGTCCTTAGCACCGTATGTGAAAGAAAATCATGACTTCCTACTGGTGGGGGATTTTAATGTCCATAGTGAATCAGAGAAATGTATGGAGGCAAGAACTCTCCTAATGGATCTGGACTCTCTGGGACTTAAAAAGATTAATTATGGGCCTACTCACGAGGCAGGTCATACTTTGGATTTAGTTCTGTCTAGCTCACCCCTCATTAAATGTTTGGCACCTATTCAGGTAGAATGGACCGATCACGTTATTTTAGAATTCTATACTGTCTCTACGTATAAGCCACGAATTCAGAAGGCCCTGGCAAGCAAAAGGAGACCTTGGCACAAACTCACCACGGAAACCTTTAGAGAAAAGTATGAAGCTTCTCTGTCTAAGAATCCTATAGATGACCTAGTAACTGCCCTTAATAGGTTTGAGGAGACGGTCAGAGTAGTAATTAATACTATCATCCCGCAGAAAACATATAAGCCTCGCCCGGCAAATAAACAAGAAGTTTGGTTTTCCAAGGATTTAAGATCCCTGAAACAAAAAACCAGGAAAGTGGAAAAGCTATGGAGACAATCTCAGACATTGGAAGATAAAGAACAGTATAGAACTTCCCTAAAGACATACCATAAAGCCATTAGGGCGGCACGAAAAAATCATATTGCAGCACAACTAACTGCGGCTGGGAAAGACTCTAAAGTATTGTATAACATATTACAAACTTTCACCAAGCCAGTAGCTTGTGAGACTGCGGAGGTTGCATCCCAGGACCTCTGTGATGAGATCTCTCTATTCTTCATGAAGAAGATAGATGGGATCTATGATAGGATTATAGTCTCAAACGCAACTGCTGCAGGAAAAAATAACATCCCTCAGAATGTTGTACGGCAAGTGCAAGTTACTCATTGCCTTAAGAGCTTTCCCTCCATCTCCTTAGAGGAGGTAATCTCATTGATTGCTCAAATTAAGAGTGGTAGCCCTTTAGACTCCATCCCTGCACGTATCATGCCTATGTTGGCAGATGTCTTAGGACCAGAAATCCTGAACTTAGTTAACCTCTCCCTTAGCACAGGGGAGGTTCCTTCAGACTGGAAAAGGGCCCTGGTAAGACCACTGAGGAAAAACTCTGCTATCCCCTGGACGGAACTGTCTAACTTAAGACCTATTTCGCTTCTCCCCTTTTTGGGTAAAATAATTGAGAAATTTGTAAATCGGCATTTGTCAAATTACATCGAAATGGCAGGTGGGTTGGACTCTTCCCAGTCAGGCTTTAGGCCAAGACACAGTACTGAGTCCACCTTGTTGTCAGTCGCAGACGATCTACACATGTTCCAGGATAAAGGTTACTCAGTTATCCTGGTGCTGTTGGATCTGTCTGCGGCGTTTGAAACGGTGTCACATAACATCATGGCCACCAGGCTAGTTAACATCGGCCTGGAAGACAAGGCTTTAGCCTGGCTGAGGAGTTTCTTAACAGACCGCACCCAAAGGGTCACCTTGGGTGTATATCGGTCAGAGGAGGTAGGGATCTCTAAGGGGGTGCCACAGGGCTCTTGTCTGAGCCCCACCCTTTTTAACATCTATGTGGCCCCCCTAGCTGACATCATGAGGTCCTATGGTTTTATCCCAGTGTCGTATGCGGATGACACCCAACTCCTCTTTCCTTTCAAAAGCCTCACTGCAGAGGTTAGAAACTCCTTTGCCCGGGGGATGAAAGCAGTGGCTCACTGGATGGCATCTAACTTCCTGCAATGTAATGTTGCAAAGACGGAAGTGATGCTGTTCGGGGAGGCTAAACTCCTGTGGACTCCTGACTGGTGGCCTCAAGATCTAGGCCCAGTCCCTGAGCCCAAACAGGTAGTGAAAAATCTTGGGGTCCGATTGGACCAGGAGCTATCCCTAAAACATCATGGCAACCAAGTGGTGGGCTCCTGTTTCCACATCATTGGTTTGTTGCGGAAAGTATTCCCTTTGCTGCCAGACTCTGCTAGAAAGACTTTGGTGCAGGTTCTAGTATTGAGTCGATTGGACTATTGCAATGGACAACTGTTGGCTGCAAATGAAGGAGTAATTTCTAGACTCCAGGTGGTCCAGAATACTGCTGCTCGCCTTGTCCTAAATCAGCCCCCTCGCACTCCCTCCAAACCTCTGCTAATTAAGCTTCACTGGCTATCCATTAGACAAAGGGTGAAGTTTAAAATCTGTTGTGTTGTACACAAATGTCTGCACGGGAGAGGTCCTGTATATCTGTCCAACAAATTCTCCCCTTATGTAACTTTGCGCCCTTTGAGGTCCAGTGTACAGGCTCTGCTATGTGTACCTAGAGTAAAAAAGCTAGACAGGGAGCCAGAGCCCTTTCAGTTGCTGGGCCAACTCTATGGAATAGCCTTCCACTATCCTTGAGACTTTGTGATGATCACCTCCCTTTTAGGAAACAATTAAAAACCTTCTTATTTCAAAACTAATTAATATGACACACTGCTTAGTCCTTTTTTTTAGTATTATGGTCGACCAAATGGCGCGGAGATACCCCTTCGGGAGTCGATTCCAGCGCGGTATAAACCCATAAATAAATAAAATAAATAAATGGCAGCAGCCGCGTGCCGTGCAGGTAACAGCAGTGGGGCTGCGTTGGGGGAGGGCTTTCGAGGGACGATGCCGAGGGAAATTTAATTATTTATTACTTTTTTTCCTCGACATTGTCCCTCAAATTGGAGCCCTTTGGACCATATGCCAAGATACCCACATGAAGGTCCTTCATCACAGATATGTATGCACACAAACACACAGATGTACATGTAGTGAAACTACCAATACTGATTAGCAGTGCCATTGTTCACTCATTCCCATTGGGCTAAAGGAAAGAAGGCATTGTGTTGCTGGGCCGGTAGACCCCATGCCATTTGATTGCCTTTACTTCCCAAAAGCATTCTGCCAGAACCTGAGGGAAAAGGTTGGGGAAAGGTAGAAGACAGATATTGGCTAATTGACCAATTCTACCTTGACCTCCTTCATGTCCCCTCTTCCCTTCATTTAACGGTGGCTAGGTAAGTTTGCATTGACATCTAGTGAGGGGACAGTCTTTGGTGCGCTTATGCAACAGAGGTATGTGCCTTCAGCACCCTCAGTGTAGACAAAACTGTTTTGCCCATCTTACATTTGAGTGTGCATGTGAATGGAGGCGTTACAGCTGTGCACTGACTCCTCCAAATGTGAATTGTGGATGTAAGAGCCATTAACAAAGATCCTGACGTGAACTCTGTATCAGTCTTATTACTGTAGCACTCTCGAGTGAAGAGACTGGTGGGACTCTAGGAATGGTTTAGGTACAGTGGGGCACTGTGTAACATTAAAGAAGCAGTCTCTGTAGGCCTCTTGTACCTACTTGAACACCACTTGATTAAACTTTAGAGGGCCCTCTTCTCCACCTAATGGATGTAGCTGAACAGGTTTGCTTTCATTTATTGTATTTATTGAAGCATTTTTATTTTATTTTTATGTAGGTTAATGGAGGTATTTTGAGAATCTTTCCCGAAGGCAAGTCACAATTTGCAGACATTGAACCCAAATTTGATAGACTGCTGTTTTTCTGGTCTGACCGACGCAACCCCCATGAAGTTCAGCCAGCATTTGCAACAAGGTATGATTGAACAGGTTTGCTTAAGACGAGTGCAACAAATGAGAAGGTGTTGATTGTGTCCCATTTGTTCTATTAATGGTGTCTAACTGGAAGAACGTTGTAGACTCATTGTATAGCTGTATGTATTTCTTTTTCCTAGACAATTATACACTAGGCCAATAAATGCAGATTTATGAAATAATTTGCAAATCTCCATAAAGTATAAACACTAAATCTAAAGTCTCTTATCATTCCGATGTACAGCTTTCTAGGAATCAGGAACGGGTCACAGTGCGCCTGTCATCACTAAGCTTCAACATACTGAGAGGTCTTTTCTGTAGGGAAGTCCATAACTTAAGTATTAACCCAACAAATATTGTGGCTGTCAGTAAACCATTGGACTTGTGCAGTGAAACTTTCTCTTCACTTAGATAAAACAACTTTGTGGAAACCAAGAATGTCCTTGCCAAAATTGCACTGGGAACCATAGAAGACACCCAAAGTCTTTCAGTTTATAACCTTTTTAATCAAAGATATTAACTGAAGCGTATTTCTGAAAGAAGGCTTATGAAACATTTCACACCCACCCCACAAACACCAATACCAAAGGAGTCGAAAGAAACACGAAGAGCAAATGTTACCAACTTCTGGAAATCTCAGGGGAAAAAAACACTCAACCAAGCTTTCTCCTGCCAAGCTACAGGAATTTGGCGTGGTCTACCTTTTATTTCAAAATCAAAAGTAAGTTGTCACTACCCATATCTTTGTAGTCCACTTTTATGACTGAAGGGTTCTTCCCACTTCTTTGGTGCTTACGAAAATGTCTATCCCAGTTCAAGCTAGAGTGTTGGTATTTGAGCAGGTTCAAGACTGATTTGCATATGACTGGGCCCAATCTCAGGTGGCATAGTCTTCAAAAGAACGATGGGTTGGAATGCTACCTCGAGTAATAGCCAGTGGTTAGACTTATTACAAGCTTCCTCCATCGCCTTTTATGTACCGCCTAAGTGGCCTAGGCATACCCAAACGCGGGCCCCTTGCTCACTGTGCAACTGCAACCAAGCAACACCCAACTGTAGAGTTCCAATTGTAGGTGAAACCTGTTTCGTGTTGCTTATGTTCTGGTTCAGAGAGGACCTGGCTTCGCAGTTTGGGCTGAGCTGTTCCTGTTGGAGCATGGTCAAGACTGATTTGCATATCGCTGGGTCCTCATTTAAGGTGGCATGATAGGCAAAACAAAAATGCATTGGAATACTACCCGAGCGATTGAGAGTGGTTATACTTATTGCAAGCATCCTCCTGTCACCTTTAGTGTGTTTACTGTTAAAACTAGCATATGCTCTGGCGCACGTTGATGTGCAGCCCAAATATTCCTGAGACTTCCATCAATATTATGGTAAATATCAAGCTACACCGTAACAAACTCCTTAGTTATGCCATGTGTGTGCTCAGTTACACCCAGAATCTGAACTGTTGTTCCCCCCCTTCTTATACAAGGGCTCTACCCACTTATGCTAGTGACCAATCTCATGTTGCCTGTGGTTGGCCCTGTTGCATCCAAGGGTGGCCCAGTTCTGTAGATAACAGCCACAAGCATGATTTTGAATACATTCTGTCTCTTGAGCTAATACGAGGAAGAAAACGAAAGTTCACTTTCAACATTATTTTGTAAGATAGTCCTTCTAAAATTGTGACAGTGGCTCTTGGGGTTGTGGTTAGTGCACAGTGGAGTAGTAGGTAATTTCCTGATACCTGCACCGGCCTCCAAGGGACACTGGTGAGTTGGATACTTTTATGTCTTTGTTCATGTGGGAGTACTGTAGAAAAAAATACCAATCTCAAGGATCCTGACCAGACAGTATGGCATTGTAGGGATGCGGCTTCTGTAATCAGGAAAATATGCTGCTGACAGAATAGCTGAAGGTCACCCTTAAGGCAGAGGGAGCTGATGAACCTTGTTAAGGGGCACCATTAGGGGAAAAGGAGGGGAATCCATCCAAAGGAGCGATCAGATCGAGTAGAGGAAACCTTGCATTGCAGAGTTCCAGATGGCAACTGAGAAGCATGTCTGACACAGTGGTAGTTGGAGGGAGAGTGGCATGCCCTCTCTGTGCATAGAGTGGGCTTTGCATTATGCCATGGAAAATGTCTCTCCTCATGCTTCTGGTTGTTGGGCAAATCGTCCCACCTGCCAGGAGGTGCGCTATTGAAATGCATAAGACACTATTTTACATCTGAAAAGTAAACTGCATTTGTGAAGCCTGTGTTTACGTGCATTGGCAGGCCTAAGCCACACCTTGGACTTTGCCAACACTAGTTTCTGCAAATACCTGAGGTTCAGCCGACTGCAAATACCCAAGTTTCAACCAAATGTTCAAGACTCACAGCAGACTGAGGCCGGATGCTATGATCAAGGTGGTTGGAGCCTGTTCTGTTCCTGAAGCTTCTGATCAGGAGACCAGCCAATTGGCCTTTGGGTCACCCTGGTGGTCATGGGTTTAGGATGCAGACCCAGGCGTTCAATCTGGCAGCAGAGTAGCAGTCCTTCTGGCAGAGCAGCACAGTAGTTCGGAGTCTTTCACAGATCCAGAGATGTACTGAAGAGTTAGGCCTGAGGGTCGAATATCTATACCTGGTGCCTACTTTGGAGTAGGGGAAGGTTCTGGAGGTTTCTACTGCCAGAGGTGCTTGCAATTTGCTGCCTCCCTGTCCTGGTCTCAGATTGTCTGAGGTTACAATAAACTAGTGTCAAACCTTTTATGAGTGTCCTCAGAGCCTTTGTGATGTGCAAATGTGGCAGGTGACACTCCTCCCCTTAATCAAGTCCAAGATGGCCCATCCTGCCAACATCTGTAGCCCTTTATTTCACTGTCTGGGAGCATTACTCAAAGACCACCTGCCAGCTACTCCTAGTCGTGTGCCCCAGATACAGGCAGCAAAGACCAAATGGCTGGGACAAGAAAATGCCTACTTTCCAGAAGTGAAGTATTGGAGATTCTGGACATATGTCTAGAAATACCGAGTGCACTACATAATGCCCCTGAGGGGCGTAATCACATATTCAAAATTACCAACGAAAAGTTTTCATAACATTTATACACAATGTGTAATCAAATTCAGGCTCAATCCTTTGTATAGTGCATCAAACTTGGATGAAACACAATTAAAGAAATCGTTCCAAAAAATAAACTCCAAGAAAACAAATGAAGTCTTCTGCCTTTATTCTTGGTGGACGCAGATAGCTTCTTATTTAAAATCAACAAAACGTTGCTTGTAGTCAGCCGTATTACATTCATTAAACTTCACAAATCAACGGAAAATCCCAATGCATTTCGGGCTATCGAATGAGCCCTTCGTCAGGGGAATCTACAAATATAAACGATAATCATGTGTGGTTTGCAAATATTGAAAAGAACAACAATGAAATGCTTTACAAATAGTAGTTGTGGACTCAAAAGAAGTCGGGGGTTTATGAAAATGTGATGTAGAATCAACAGGAAAGGGAAGAATCCACCGTGCAAAACTAAAAGTTAAGTCCCACATCAAGAAAAGACTGAAAATACATAAAGATCAACACCCGTGCACATTTAACAAATACATTCTAATACTGGTCTCCAAAATCTCAAAAGCGTACCTTGGATTACTGAAGTTCGTGGACTCAAATACAAATACGTTGAGTCAATCTGTACGCAGTTTATGGAGCTGTACCAAGACTATCTTAAATGTCTGCAATCCAAAAACACTACATCAGTCAAGGGTGCCTGTTACCAAAAAACGTGTGCGTGTCGAAGAACAACAAGGTCCGCTTACCAACAATCAGCCTATCGTGGTGTCAAAAGATGAATTTCCAACACCTATCGTTGGCGTCAAACGTAGATTTCCAACATCAATTATCTATAGCGAAAAATAAATAAATTGCTTGCCTCAAATCCACAATTTCAAAGAGATGTCCATCCGCGAACAAACTGTAGATAACACTAAAAATATCTCACTTACCAAAAAGGTATGTGTACAGAGTCAACTCCATGTAAAGACGCACCGAGTTTCTGGCTCGTAAAGCATAGCGTGGTCACGTGTTTATTACCATGCTAAGAAGCAAACACAGAAACAGGACCAAGTAGGTTGTTGAGTTGCAGGCCACATGCCCATACCGATCGTTATATTGGGCTCAACCTCAGAAGCAAGCTGTGAAACAGCCGCCATGTTTTACCAGGAAACCCACCACCAAGAAAAATGTCGAGAAATGACCTAGGACAAAAGCAATAAAGTTTGAAATATGAAAGGAATAGAAAGGAATGAAAGAACCTGTGAACAAATACAGATACATAAGAAGCAACATCGATAAATGTCACAATATCAGCTTTGTTACAGAATGTATAATCATCACGATATCAGCTTTGTTACAAAATGCATAATCATCACAATGTCAACTCAATGTGAACTATAAACAACAATTCACTATATACTATGAATAATGCGCAGTAGGAACCAACCACGAAAAAACTGTTTTAGAGAAAACATGCCAATTCGAATTCATCATTTAACGCCTTTGGAAGTAGGGTTTGCAAAAACCAGATCCAGTAGGATTCACGCTGTAACAAGAATTTCGTCATGTCCTTATCTAAACGTGGTTCAACTTTTTCCAAAACACAGAATCTCAATTGAGCAATAGAATGCTTCTTTTCTGACCAATGCAATGCTAGGGGTGAATTTGTAGTTTTAGTACGTATTCTACTCTTATGCTCGGTGATGCGAATACGTAAAACCCTCTCAGTCTTGCCCACATAATACAAATCACAAGGACATTTGATCAAGTAAATCACATGATGACTGTTTACAATTCGCATCAAAATTCAATTTTATCTTTTTACCAGTCCAAGGATGTAAAACATACCTGCCAGAAATGACATTGTTGCAGTGTAAACAATTCATGCATTTTGTCATAGCTCTAAAAGCAGTATCAGAAATGAATGTGGTGTGACTCAAATTTCTTTTAGATTATTAGATCTTTTTTATGCAAACAGAGGTAACTCAGAAAAGATACCTTTGAAGTCAGATTCTGATTGCAGAAAATCCCATCTTTGTAGAATACTTTTTTTTAACAGAATCAGAGTTAGTGGAAACAGTGGATACAAATACTTCACGATTAGGTCCTGATGGCTTTTCTTGCTTTTGTAATAAAGCATCACGACTTTTCGTCAATGATCTTGTTTCAGCTTCATTAATAACTTTCACAGGGTAGCCCCTCGCTAAAAACTTATTTTTAGAATCTTGGATAGTCTGCACGCATAAGTGACGTTTTTAAAATTGTGACTTAAACTCCGACTTTACCATCATAAGGGTCTTTAACTTACAATTCTTTAGTTTAGACATTCCTACCTGCTCCAAATTGAAAGTTATTACTTATTATATGTACTACGTTAACCCAATGTTATCCTATGGGAAAGGTAGGCCTTGCATTTGTGAAAAACAAATGTTAAGTGCTTTGCAGTACCAGGACATGTAAAAGTACATGTCCAACGTTTTAGATAGACTGCACCCTGCCCTCTGGGCTGTTAAGGGTCTACCCTAGGGGTGACTTATATGTATTTAGAATGAAGGTGTAGGCTTGGTAAAAGGTTTATTTTGACAGATCGAAATGGCAGTTTAAACAGCACACACAGGCTGCAATTGCAGGCTTGAGGCATAGCTACTTAAGTGGGTGGCTCAATCAGTGCCTCAGGCCCTCCTAGTAACATTTAATTTACAGCCCTCTGGCACAAGTAGTACCGCTTCACTAAGGGCTTGCAAGTAAGTTAAATGTGGCAACTGGGTGTAAACCAATTTTACCATGTTTAAAAGAGTACACGCACTTTAGCACTGGATAGCAGTTGTAAAGTGCACAGCCCCTAGGCCAACAAAAAAGATGTCAGCAAAAAATGGAGGAAGAAGGGAAAAGGTTTTGGGGAAGACCACCGAAACGCTGTGCGGTCTAACATCGTGTTAATGGTTCCTATATGACCCTTGACATCTTGTATATTGCACAAATAAAGATAGTTCATCAGCATTCAAAACCGAATATCAGTCCACTTAAGGATGATGACGTGATGTTTTAGCATACCGAAAAGGATAAAGCATCCTTCATCAGGATGAAATATTAGATAAAGGTGTTGAAACATGACATTTGTTGCGTTTTGTAACCTACAATAGAAACAAATAACACAAAACTATGAAATTTGGATTGTTCCCTGAACAAAAGCAAACAATCAATGATACGTTTTTTTTCAAATTAAATTAAAACAGGTTCATAAACACATTTTGAACCCATGGCAAGCTAATACTAGTTAAATACTTGAACCATAACCTGTTACAAATTTTAGCCAAAAAGAGTACATTTGCTTTATGGTATGAAACAAACCACCAGTAGGAACCCAATAGTGTTTGAATTTCAAAAGTTAAGGACCAGCACTCTTATCCACTGATGTTACCCTTTGATAGATTGTGTACAAAAACTCACTTAAATTGTTCCATACTTGCAAAGGTCACCGGTAATAATTGTCCGTCAGTTTTTCATATGTTAATGAGTAATGAACAAAATGTTTCAATAGAAATGAGTGTCAAAGTAGCACAGCAAAAATGTAAGGAGCCTTGCATGATTACCTAATCGGCACTTCCCAAAAATACACCTGAATCATCAGATAATGGAAGGTCGTCCTTACTGGCACTGTTCTAGTTCAAATTACCAGTGATGGAGACATCTTAATTGTTCAAATAAAAGGAAAGACAGTTATTAGTAGCATTTGTTCCTTAACATATACATGTCCCGAAAAAGATAATTGCACATAGTATGATCTAACGGCACTGATTTGGAAAGCTTAAACTTCTGGCCAACGAGAGACACTTTACTCAAACATTCATAAGCAGGAGGCACCAAAAAAGTAAAATAATATGGTATTTTTTGGTGGTTCAAATGATGCAATATATGCGGCTGTCATTCAGGCCCAAGTCTGGTGCGCGTGAGGGGCCCTGCAACGGAAAGCACGTAAATACCTGGTTGCATGAAGCCTAGTGTTACTGCCCCATGTCATTCAGGCAAGAAGTGAAACGTCCTATGCCCACCCAAAATGTATTAATCGACTTGATTGTGAGAGAACCCAAACATCTTGTTGTTTCCAAACCAGAGCCATGTTTGAGTCATTGGAAAAAAAACTCTGGCTATTATGTTTTTGATACCACTCCATTCATATACCCAACTATCTAGTAACAGCTTGTTCCAGTTTTTAGAATTTTTTTTTTTAAAAGTGTCGGTGCAAATATTTATCTATTATCGCTTGTAGCATCAGGCAGTGGTCAATCCTCAATGATGCCAGACTGCCGTTCCTGGTTAAGATATTTGGACAAGCCCTGACTTTCAGATGGAAAAAGAGTATTGCTAAAAGTTTACCTGCTCAATTGAATAAGGGTATCGTTCGATGAGCTAGTTAAGATGATTTTTTTTTAAATAAATAGGCAAGATCAGACTACCTATCTAAGAAGCAGGAATTATTACAGTGGAGCTACACAAACAATTGTAGCATGAAAAATGGAATTCATTTCAGAACTGTAAAGGGTAAATCATCTGATCATTCCGTTCCTGAGCATTGTGCATCAGTTATGATTTTATGATTCTACAGCTGAAGAAAGGGAATACTGTCATGCTGTTGTGATTTTTATCCTCTCTGCTCATCATTGTGGACTTAATAAAATATATGTGCTGTGCCCATTTATGATTTTGCAAAAGATATAAAGTCCCTTTCCCTTAGCAACTGTATTTAAAAAGGTGCCATAATCCTGGGTTCTAAGAGCACATTTCACATGTGTCCACTGTAGTGCATCTCTCCTTCCCATTTGGTCCATCTCAAATGAACATGAAAATTCTGCTTTCATGCTACTCTCATTCAGCTTTGTTGTATGTGCATAATAAAGCCCATAATTGTTTAGTCCAAGTTCCAACCAGAGAACCGTATTGCCACTTAATTCTGGATTGGGATTCTAAACCACTCAATACTACAAACAGAGGAATCATAAATTAGGTCATGCAGAAAATGTCCTTTGCTGATCATAGTAGGTACAAAAAAAATTAAAAAATTATCCCCTCACTCATGTTTGCCCCAGCCAGTAATGTTCTGTATCAGATTTGACCTATATGGAATCCATTGTTAACAGAAAGCAAGCATTATCTCATTAGTACCCTTCAGTGACTCCATGGACACCACATGCTGTAAGAAAGGTTAACTTGCAAAAAATAGATTGTTGATTTAGTTTCTCCTCTTAGTATGTTGGGCATCTTGGGTTATCACCACAAAAACAGATAACACAGATTGAAGCACTGGCATACTGGCCAGGCTAGTTAACTACTCCCTCTTTTGTCAGATCTCGTTATATACCAGAAGAGGACCCAAGCCATAAATACATCAGATTAAATTGTGGCAGGTCTAATCCTCCCTTGGATCGTATTGCGCATGGGCTTCGGCTCCATCCTCAGATTGTTTTTTTTCCGCCATCGGGCTCCGATGTAATCTTCGCGCTCCGGTTCCGAACAGCTTCCAGTTCGACGATCGACGCGCAATCCTCACCCCAATTCGCGGTATTGTTTAGATCGCGATCTCCCCACTCGACACGCCTCATCGCCACACCTTCGGTTCCAGTCGCCGACGGCGGCCTTCGGGCCTATCCAAGCTCCGGTCCTGGCTAATGGAAAGGACTCCATTTAAAAAGTGCCCTCGATGTGGGTCCAAATTACCCCACACCGATCTCCACGAGGTATGCAATCTCTGCCTCTCCCCTGAACACGAGGCTCGAGACTGTCCGGCGTGTAAATCCTTCCGGTCCAAGAAAACTATTCGGGACCGAAGAGCCAGAAGAACCATGGCACACTCCTCGACGGCGATCCCGGACGACATCTTCGGGGAAGGCGTCGACGCTCCAGAGCAACACACCGACGAGGGACTCGTCAGCGCCTCCGAAGCCGACGATTCAGATGTGGAGGACATCACTCCGGCACAGAGGGTCGTGAGTACTAATCTACCCCACCCACACCGGCACCAAAAAAGGCTTCGGTCACGCCTTCGGGCCTAAGCAAGACCAAAGACACTGCTTCCCACACCGCACCTTCGGGACCGGTAAAGAAGCCAATTAAGCCTTCGGGCGGCTCGGGCTCGAGCCAGCCCACCGTCAGAGCCGATAAACACTCTTCGGCACCGAAAAAGAAACCGGCCTCCATCTCGACACCGAGCCCCACACCGAAACACTCGGGGTCGAGACACAGCTCCTCGGCACCGACCCCATCTTCGGTACCGACAAAAGCACACAAGGCCACCGACACTTCGAAGCCGAAATCCATCTCGGCGCCTACTAAACAATCGGAGCTTTCCAAGCATGGTTCCAAACAACGAACCAACACCGATAAACCTAAGAAACCAACGGCCCCGGCGCCGACGGACCAACCAACCTCTCCAGAACTATTCGCACCGGATCCTTTACAAAAAACACTAAGGATCCCAAAACTGGACATTTGATGCTCTCTATCAAAAAGAGACAGTTAGAGAAACCTGCTCCGCCTCCACCTTCAAAAAGGAAGGACTCTGCTACCTCCCCTTTCAGACTACCTCCACCACCTCCTCCACCTTCCCCTCCTCCACCCCCACCTCATCATTCCCCGACCCCATCCCCGTATGATGATGATCAAGGGGATCCATATGATGACATAGGGGATGTGCCCCAAGATATACCTACAGGGGACCCCACTCCCACAGGATCCCCAGACCCATGGGACAATTATAATATCCCGAACGTCCCACAAGACTATCTTTACCCTTCCAGACCTTCTCCACCAGAAGACTCCTTGGGGTTCAACCATTTACTGCAAAGGGCGGCACACTACCACGGGGTAGACTTACATACCGCCCCAGTAGAGGAGGATTTCCTCCTAGATACATTTGACACCACACATAGGACCACCTCCATATTACCTATGCTTAAAGGTGTTATAAAACATGCGCCGGAGATCTTTAAGGACCCAGTCAGGGCCAGGGTCATTAACCCGCGCATTGAAAAGAAATATAAAGCCGCCCCAACAGATCCCTCCTACATCAGAGGACCACTAGAATCCCTGGTAGTATGCACAGCACGGAAAAGGGCCAACTCCCAGGCGTCAGGCGACGCACCACCACCTGATAGAGTCTAAACTCTTGGACGCATCAGGCAAGCTTACTGCATCTTAAGCGGCCAATATATGGCGTATCGCCAATACACAAGCACTACTAGCGAGGTATGACCGGGCCCATTATGACGAGTTAGAAGCCATAATGCACCATCTCCCTGACACATACAAAGCTAGGGCCAATGAGCTAATTCAGGAGGGCAAAACAATTACTAATACCTCCATACGTTGTGCCTTAGATGCAGCAGACACAGCCTCTAGGGCCATCAATACTAGTGTCCTCCTCCGTCGCCATGCCTGGCTAAGGATATCGGGGTTTTTAACCGGAGGTACAAGCCTCCATCCTCCACCATCCCTTTGACCAGGAACATTTGTTTGGCCCAAAAGTGGATGACGCCCTAGAGAAAATGAAAAATGACACTGACACGGCAAAATCCATGGGAGCCTTACAATCTCACCCTCCCAGACGCTCTTTTCGCCGCTCTTCCTTTCGGAGCACATCCAAAGGCTACTCCTCAGACACCGCTTCCACTTCATACAAATCCCCTACTCAGTCCACCTTTACAAGGGGTTACCAGAGAGGCGGCTACAGGGGTAACAATAACAAAGGCAGAGGCAAAACAAACACCGCCCGCTCTGCCACCGCGCCTACCCAATGACTTCCCTCCACTTCCCCCAGACCATCCCACTCCGGTCGGGGGCAGACTCCAACATTTCCTTCCGGTCTGGACTACCATCACCTCAGACAAATGGGTAACACAAATAATTCGGTCAGGCTACTGCCTAGAAATAATATCTAGCCCCCCCCCCCCCCCCCCCAAACATTCCACCCAGACAACGCCCAATGTCACCAGAACATATACTGCTACTCCAGCAGGAGGTAATCTCCCTCCTAGACAAAAAGGCAATAGAACACGTTCCTACCAAACAACAAAATATGGGGGTCTTCTCCCTATATTTTCTCATACCAAAAAGGGACGAGACTCTACGGCCCATCCTAGACCTTCGGCCCCTAAACAAATATATACACTCAGACCAATTTTCATATGGTGACGCTTCAGCAGGTACTTCCGCTGCTTTCCCAAAACGACTTCCTCACCACTTTGGACCTAAAAGACGCTTATTTCCACATTCCAGTGCACAACGCTCGCAGGAAGTACCTCAGATTTGTAGTGGATGGCCAACACTACCAATTCAAAGTGCTCCAGTTCGGAGTCACAACCGCACCACGAGTATTCACCAAGTGCCTTGCAGTGGTGGCAGCACATCTGCGAAGACAACACATTCATGTCTTCCCATACCTAGACGGCTGGTTGACAAAAGCCAGTTCATACAATCAGTGTATACAACACACACACACCACGATCCAGCTACTTCACCAGCTAGGCTTCACAGTAAACCACGAAAAGTCCCATCTACAACCATCGCACATAAAACAATATCTAGGTGCCACTATAGACACCTCAAAAGCACTCGCCTACCCCAATCCTGCCAGGATTGCAAGCATTCAGGCTCTACGCGCAAAATTCATAGCACAACACTCCCTTCCTGCTCGGGTGTTCATGCAACTAATAGGGATGATGGCCTCTTGCATCTTCATAGTACCTCACGCAAGACTCCAGATGCGTCCTCTCCAAGAGTGCTTAGCGCACCAATGGAACCAGGCCCAGGGTCAATTAACAGATCTGGTGTTGGTAGACGCTCAAACCCATCGCTCTCTGCAGTGGTGGACCACCACAAACCTTTCCAAAGGTCGACCGTTCCTGGACCCGGTTCCCCAGATAGTACTAACAGACGCATCGCTCTCCGGCTGGGGAGCTCATCTATTACATCTCACCATGCAAGGCAAACGGACACCTCAACAAAAGCTACTCCATATCAACCATCTGGAATTACTAGCAATCTTCCTAGCCCTAAAATCTTTTCTCAAACAGATTTCAGGCAAGGCGGTCCTAATCCGCACAGACAACATGACAGCCATGTATTATATTAAAAAACAAGGCGGCACACACACTCCACAGCTCTCTCAATTAGCACAGAGCATATGGAGATGGGCCATACGCCACAAAATCTTTCTCCTAGCCCAACATGTCCCAGGAGTCCAAAACACCATGGCAGATCTACTCAGCAGACAAAACACAACAACTCCACGAGTGGGAACTTCACCCGCAAGTTCTTCACCCGTACTTTCAAATGTGGGGGCATCCACAGATAGACCTCTTCACCACCCACAAACTGCCCAAGGTTTGCCGCCAGATACCCACACCCATTGTCCAAAGGCAATGCGATATGGATGAACTGGTCAGGCAGATTTGTGTACGCTTTTCCGCCTCTCCCACTCATTCCACTAGTGGTGAGCGAACTACAATAGCACTCCCTCATACTAATATTAGTAGCGCCAACTTGGGCCAGAAAACCGTGGTACACCACACTGCTGGAACTATCGGTAGTACTGCATCAAAAATTACACCTCTCTCCACACCTCTTAACCCAGAACCATGGAGAGATCAGACACCCGGACCCAGCTCAGCTCAACCTTGCGATCTGGCTCCTGAAATCCTAGAATTCGGGTACCTAAATCTTCCACCTGACTGTATGAACGTCATCAAAGAAGCTAGGCGCCCTACCACTAGAGCGTGCTACGCCGCCAAGTGGAAACGTTTTGTTGTCTATTGTCATAACACCATCGATCCCCTAGATGTGTCCATTCAACACATCATAGGCTACTTACTCCACCTACAAAGGTGCAATCTAGCCTATACGGCCATTCGACTACGCCTCGCAGCCATAGCAGCTTACCTACAAAACAGGCAACATCTTTCACTCTTTAGAGTACCTGCCATTAAAGCCTTCATGGAAGGCCTTAAAAGAATAATTCCCCCCCAGAGTGCCACCCTCACCTGTGTGGAACCTAAATATCGTTCTCACCAGACTAATGGGACCTCCTTTTGAACCACTACACAAATGTGAACTTCAATTCTTAACGTGGAAAACTGCTTTTCTTGTAGCCATCACTTCCCTCAGAAGGGTCAGTGAGATACAAGCGCTTACTATTCAAGAACCTTTTCTATAAATGCACCATAATAAGGTGGTTCTCCGTACCAACCCAAAATTCCTCCCCAAAGTAATTTCTCCATTTCACCTAAACCAATCTGTAGAACTACCAGTATTTTTCTCGCAGCCACAGACCGTTGCAGAAAGAGCTCTTCACACACTTGATGTCAAACTAGCCTTACTCTACTACATCGAGAGAACACAACCTTTCCGTAAGACCAAACAACTGTTTGTCTCTTTCTCTCCACCACACAAAGGCAACCCCCCATCTCCAAATCAGGGATAGCTAGGTGGATTGTCAAATGCATTCAAATTTGATACCACAAAGCAAAACGAACGCTATCCGTTCCCCCTAAAGCCCATTCTACACGTAAAATAGGGGCTTCAATGGCTTTTTTAGGAAAGATCCCATTAGATATCTGCAAAGCAGCTACATGGTCAACACCGCACACTTTCACTAAACACTATTGTGTAGATGTGCAAACTAAGCAACAAGCTAGTGTGGGCCAGGCTGTACTCAAGACATTATTTCAAACCACTGCAACAGATACCGGTGGTCGCCGCTAAGGATGGGTACTGCTATATAATCTATGCACAAGCGTGTAATCTGCAGCTCATATGCCTCGAACGGAATATGCTACTTACCAGTATGCATCTGTTCTTGGCATGTAGAGCTGCAGATCTACACACGCCCACCCGCCTCCCCGGCTACCTGTATCTGTTCCAGTTTATCTTATTTAGATAACACACACATGGTCCTCTTCACTGTTATTACTACGCTCCATCTTTCCCTACTGGCGAAAAACAATCTGGGGGTGGAGCCGAAGCCCATGCGCAATACGATCCAAGGGAGGAGTCACCTACCTCGTGACTTCCAAAGACTTTCCAAGAGGAAAAACAAACTGCAAACATCCGGGCCCAACACCAGATGGCGATCTATGCATAAGTGTGTAGATCTGCAGCTCTACATGCCAAGAACAGATGCATACTGGTAAGTAGCATATTCCTTTTGAGTCCTTTTTCTGAGCACAAGGAGGAATGTAAATATGAACAAGCATCGGCATAGCCAATAGGTCTCGCTTTTGGGACCTTATAAGTGTTTAGCCATGCAACAGTTGATGTTGTTGCACCAAGGATATTGTGCTGCATAACGGCGAGGGGCAGGGGGATAATCACAGCGAGCTTTGAACCTGGTGATGAGTGTTAGGACATTGCGGGGGGGGGGGCAGGGGGATAAGCACGGCGGGCTTTGAACCGGAGATACGTTTTAAGATAGAGCGGAATGCAGGGGGGTAAGCACGGCGAGCTTTCAACCGGATGATCAGTTTTAGGACAGAGCAGGGGGGTACGCACAGTGAGCTTTGAACCGGATGATACATTTTAGGACAGAGCGGGAGGCGGGGGTTAGCACGGCGAGCTTAGAACCTGTTGAGAAGTGCTAGGACAGAGAGTGGGGCAGGGGGGTAAGGACGGCGTGCTTTGAACCGGATGAGAAGTGTTAGGACAGAGCGGGGGGCAGAGGGGGTAAGCACAGAGCTTTGAACCATATGATCAGTTTTAGGACAGAGCAGGGGGTAAGGACGGCGAGCTTTGAACCGGATGATAAGTGTTAGGACAGAGCGGGGGCAGAGGATGTAAGCACTACGTATTAAGGGTAAAGTGGCCGCTACTATGACATACCTAAAGCTGCTGGTTGAGAAGGTTGCAATGGACCCAGCCTCCCTTCCCCTTCCCTCTGAAAAACGGGGGGGAGGGGGGAGAAGGAGGAGAGAAGAGCTGCAGAGTGAAGCTGCTGGCAGACTCTGACCTTGAAGCCTAGAGGTGGGGGCCACATGAGCTAGCAGCCCAGAGTAGAAAGGGAGACAGGGACACTTGTTTTCGAGAAATGAAATGCACTGTTCATGCCCTATTGACAAGCTTCCATGGGATGAATAGTGGGGAGGCTTGCAAACGGGAGCAGTTTCCCTCCTCCCTGTCCAAAGGGAGGGGTCGAGAGGGGAGCAGGCTGGAGAAAGTCTGCGGAATGCAGAGGGCGGAGAGAACAGCCAGGGCCTGTGACCCATGACAAGAGAGGAAAGCCATATGGCGCCTCTGCTCGTAAGCGTGTGCCCGCGCACATGCACTCAAGCTCTAGGCCACAGTGGTAGCATTTTCTGAAGCCCTTACTAAAAGTCTCGCCAGAGCACAGCGCATGCGCTGCTCTAGGCTCGACCTAAAAACGTATCCGCTTTTTGGATCATGATAAAACGAACATATCAAACTTTATAGCAAGCAGTCCACTGGGACTGTATTTAGCGTTCACTCTTGGCAAGAAATTAAAGACATTTAAAAGGGGAGGCTAGAACTCCTTTTACGTGCCCCCTATTACCAGCTCGCACCGCAAGTTTTGTGTAAACTTGGTAGTTAGTACTTAAATACTTCTGTGCCTTTTTGAGATTACAAAGGTTAGCCTGTGATCCTATATGACTCTTTGCTGCGGAACCTCAGCAATACGACCGTAGAGGCAACTATATAATGGCACATTTCGGATGAAACGCGTATAAGTTTGTATACATGGGCACTGAGAAAAGTTGGCCTATGGCCTTTATAAACGCCATCCAATGCAGCACCTTGTATGACTTGAAATCTTGAACAAAGAGAATTTTAAAAAACACAAAAAGTTCTTAAGGCTAATTACTCCACTAAACATTACAGTAACCACAGCCCTTGTAATACCCTCAAATGCCACAGCAATGCTAAAGTTCAAGGTACTTGCGCGTTGAGCGTGACGAGACACTGTCGTAGCCCCATCTTGGGAAATATGTCCTCTACAATCTCCATAGGAGTTTGGTCGGATATGTTGAAAGGGAAGAGGTCCATGTTGCTCTGCAGTTTCAGGCTGGGACGTGAGGTTGGGGGCTGTGAAGGAGAGTGTTCAGTGAAATAAATAAGATGTGCTCACAATGCCATCTTTCTTATTACGTGCACTCTCTTGGAAAAAAGAAAATTGCAATTAAAGTAAATACACTTTGCAAGAAATTTGCCACTTTTTCCTTAGTGTATCAATTTTTCCCCAACATGGTCACTCAATATGACCTTGTGTTACTGAGGTAGAAAATAGACATTGTTAGGACGTCAGCAAAAACTATATTTGACTACAAGGAGCAGTTGAGGTCATCTCCTTCAAATCCATTCATATTACACAATGTCACCAATTTACAAGCCCTGCAGGTCTACTACAAACTACAGAGCAGACCGTACCATTTTCTGAAAGTAGGGTGTAGTGCAACGTTTAAATTAAGCACATAGATCTATTTCATAATTCCACTGTACCACGTAAACATTGTGGATGCCCACATGGGATAGTTATAGCAGAGGTAGTAAACTGCGGACAAAAAAAATCTGCAGGTACTCTGGCAAATTGGACATCAACACAGCATGCAGAATTCACCACACACAGTGCAAAGAATACGGGGACTGCAGCTACGCACATCTGTCATAGGAGCATTATCTGATAGAAAGGTATTTCATTAGGCACAAAGCTTACCCCACTTGTAGCAAATATTGTTTCTACTTAAAAAAAGTTTAAATAGAAAAAAACAGGTAGCATGCTCTGGAGGTTCTAGCTCAAGACTGTGTCTAAAGAATGAGAAAAGGCGGATTGAAAAGTAACTGCCATACTGATAGAATTAATTGCCAAATTTTCGAGGGCAAACACCCGCAAAAATACAGGTTAAATATGTTGCTTAAAATCCACACCAAGTTTGTTTAAAATAAAAAATACAACTTTAAACATCTTTCTCCTAAACCTATTCCATTTGATCTTTTTATTGCACTTACGTTTAAAGTTATACTTTTCCTTTGGAAGGATACTTCTAAGTTATCTACATTAACATGGTGGAATTTTATTTGCGTTAAGTCTTTGTTATCCGTTCCTCAGAAGATTAAATTAGATTTATATTGGTAACCCTTTACTACATATTTATCATCTCACTCTCCTGTAACTTAGTTCTTTCTCTTTTTTCTTTCCTCTTCTCTTTTCCTCTTCTACCTTCTCTTTCGCCCTCAATTTTTTTTAAATATAAAATAACATTCTAAGTTTATTCCAATACACTTATATTACTGGCTTTAATATCCTTACCGATTGCATTAGTTTATATGCTTTGTCAACATATATATATATATATATATATATTTTCACTTAAAAAACCATAGGTTTCACACACGTTATAGTTAGGAATTAGCATTTAAAAAACCTTGCAAATTCACTTAAAAAACCATAGGTTTCACACAGGTTATAGTTAGGTGGATATTTCACTCGTAAAAAACCAATGAAATTCCCCTGTTATAGTTAGTTCAGATAACTATAACTCGCGCGCCCGCAATCCACTGCTGATGACGTCACATATTACATCACTCATGACATGGTCAGTGGCATCACTCATGACCTCACTGATGACATCATCCTTGTGATAGAGTCGCGGTCGCAAGAGTTATAATTATCTGAACTAACTATAACGGGGGAATTTCATTGTTTTTTTACGAGTGAAATATCCACCTAACTAGAACGTGTGTGAAACATATGGTTTTTTAAGTGAATTTGTACGGTTTTTTAAATGCTAAGTTATGTATTTATTAAATTTTTTTTTTCTTCAAGGTTTTTCACCGTGCGCGCACTCCGCGATTTAAAAAAAAAAAAAAATGTTTGACAAAGGCTAGGGGGTCAGAAACTCTCTTCCCTGCCCCCTTTTCACGTTCGCCACCGTCCTTTTTCACTCTCGCACTGAAAACAAACAAAATGGCGGCCGACACTTCCTGATTTCGACCGATTCGAACGTTGACCAACATGTAACCACAATCAGAATTACGCTCGCGCACGTTAGGGTGCTCGCACGGTGCGCGGCTATAGATATGTATGTGCTTTTAACTGCAATTTTCTCAGGAACTACTGAACAGATTGACTCCATATATGCAAAAGGCACATCCCTGAGCTGAGGACTACCTCTCTGCCAAATTTCAAGTAATTCTGTTCAGCCGTTCGGGTTGTACCTTGGACTAAAGGTCCCTATGGAAAATTGCATGGGGAAAACGCGTTTTTGGGACCCCCCTTAACGAATCCCCCCGAGACTTTCAGGGTAGGAGCGGAGCGGAGAGCACCACCTATTTTGAAAATTTCGCGAGGATTCGTCAACCGGCGCCAAAGTTATTCCAAATAGAATGTTGCGGATTTCCTATGGAAACACGGTCCTAACTATAACTATCTACTGGCGACCGCCAGTAGATTATATAAATATATATATGCGCATATATATGCTATGTATCATTGTTAATTTTAATTCCTCAATAAAAATTATTTTACTTTAAAAAAGAATATATATACTTCTGTACCTATTTTCCTTAGCAAGAAAGTATCTTCAGGGATCCATTAGAATTGTATGTGGAATATGAGAAGATGTTGAATCAGACATGAGATCACTTGTATTCCACTGAATTAACTACGGCTATCATTATAGTTTCATGGATTTCTTTTATTTGAATTGCACAAACAGTAAATGACATACACAGCTATGAAGCCTACAATCTGGAGCCAGGCTTGTAATGTTGAATGTCAACTTAACTTCCTATCTCTCCCAGCTCCCATCACCTACCCCTTTAGATTGCTTGTAACAAAATTCCAGGAGGATGTATAGTCTTGAGTGTGACTCTTATGTTAGTTGCCACGCTAGTGCAACATAGTTTATCATATCCATTGTCGTGACCAGCTGCCTGCAGAGAAAATTGGTGGTTTCTGCTGGAGGCTCTTTGCTGATGACAGTTGTAGAATGTTTCACTCATTAAATTTTTAGACTAAAGTTTAAGTTTACCTATAGAGGACACATGAAAGTTGCTTGCCTCATTAAGCGTTATGTTCTGTTAATTCATAACTCATTGAACGGATGTTATTGGCAATTAAAGCAGATGTATTGTTTGATATTGATTCTGAGGCTTGAATTGTGGCAGTGCTAATCGTACTGCCTGCAGCTGTCCCAACAGAAATTGGTCCATCTAATCATATTAGCATTAGTAAAAAGAACAAATCACCTAGCAATATCCTTCCTCCTCCTCCAAATACACGGGTTACATTTACAAGTTTGATATAGCCAGAGTTTTAAATTCTCAGCAGAGTACTCTGTGCCATAATATCCAATACCTGCTTACAATTTAAGTTAAGTTGCTTAAATGGAAAGAGGTTGGAAACCTCCTGTGTTAAAAAAATAAATAAATAAATAAATCGCAAAGCTTCCTGGAATTTACTTCCTGAAACTTGTTCCCTGCTTTTGTTTGAATTGAGCAAGCTTTGACAGTGTTCACTATAACCTAATATATGGTGGCTTGATGAGAAACATGGCCTCCATTTTATTTCGCCGGTCAATTTTCAAACTCAAACCAGTGCTGTATCAAGTTTAGGAGCAAAGACAGACTCAGTTCATTTAAAATGTGCTTTACACTGGGAACATGATCAAGGTTTGTTTAGCCTGATGTGGATGTTAGTTTAAACCTGGATAGTCTTGCTGGTTTCTTTGTAATTGTCCTAAAGACTTCCCTTCTCGGTTTCATGATGTATGGGTACAAACGTAGGATCTTTGGCCAGTGAAAGTTTGTCAAGCATGGAATACAATTTCTGTTGGGGTTTTTAAGGCATTTTTTGTTTATATTTGTTCTTAGTCTTTACTTGCCCTGTACTTGTTTTGCTTGAAATGGGAGATGCAAAGTATTTGTCTGACTCAGATCCATAATATACTCTGATTGCATTTTACTTTAGTGCCTTTGATATATATTTGTCAAAACAGGTTAGTTTGGGTTGGTCAATTAGCTTTGTGGCGAGGAGTCCATTTTCCCCGATCTCCTGTAATAAGTCTTTTGATAGAGCGGGCGAGCGTGGAGGAAGCACTGCGACTTAATAATGGTTCTTCCTATATACCTGTGGAAATATTCTATGTGAACCTCAACCCTTTGTCCTTTGTTCTTTTGAAAAAAAGACTGCTAGGACCTAATTAAGGCACAACAAGATGAGCATCCTCAGTTTTGAGCACGGTTTCAGCCACATCCCAAAGCTTCTCTCCCGCTAGCCACAATTATCTATTTCAATGTGCTGTAGAAGGCCTTGAACAAATTTCATGGGTCATTTTGTTTTGTACTCCTAGCATGCTATAAATGTGACCTTTCCTAATTGAAGCAAGCAAAATATGTACCTTACAGAGACGTTCAGTCGCCAGTAGTGATCCAGTTCTGCATGCTGACATTTTCAAGGAAACTTGGATGGCTGGGTGTTGTGTAAATGCAAAAAGAACAATTGATGGACAAAATGCCGAATAATGTCAAACATTCACCCCAGCACAGAGATCTGGGCCTAATTCCATTGTTTTGCTCACCAGGCCATTCCAGTTTAAACCCAGCCATATGCAAATCAGTCTTGACCATGTTCCCCATTGGAACAGTCCAACCCGAATTGCCAGGCCCTCCATGGACCGGAAACAAGCATCCTAGGACCGGTTTCAGGGTATCACCTTTCATCAGCCAGGCTAGCTTGACTCCAGTGGCATGGAGAGCACGGGACCCCATCGGGGCATAACCGTTCTATTCAGGGAGACAAATGCAAAAAGAACAAGTGATGGTCAGAATGCTGAACAATGTCATACATTCAGTCCAGTACAGAGATCTGGGAATAAATCCATCATTTTTTTGCTCCCCATACCATTCCAGTTTAAACCCAGCCATATGCAAATCAGTTGATCCTGCTCCCCAAGGGCACAGTCCAGCCTGAACCGCTAGGATGCTTGTTTCTGGTCCAGGGAGGACCTGGCTTAGCAGTTCGGGTTGGCCTGTTCTCATGAGGAGCAGGGTCAAGACTGATTTGCATATGGCTGGGTCCAAACTGGGGTGGCGCGGTGAGCAAAGGAACAATGGATTAAACCCAGATCTTTATGACTAGGGTTGAATGTTTAATTTGTTAAGCATTCTGCCCATCATTTGTTCTTTCTGTGGGTGTTGTGTAAAGACAGCAGTCTTGTGGAATACACAAATACATAAGCCAGGTTTCGATACAGGGAGACCCTCAACACTAGCTATTCAAATAATGCATCTTTCACCTGGAGAAAAGCTGTTGCCACATTTCCAGTTTGACTAGTTCTTACCAGTGGTAATATTACTTGAATTGAATTGAATTGAACTAGATCTAGGCTAAATTGTTTAACAACCCTGTCTATAGTTTGCAGCTTCACCTATTTGTGCTAGCAAATGCTGCTTTCAATTTACTTTTCTCTTTTTCCCCACTGTTTCAACTCCATCCAGTGACTAAGAACTCTAGTGACCCTACCCATGAGTTCTTACATTTGTGTAGATTATGATCTTTCTCCTCTGTTTTACAGGACAAATAGAACACTGCACTCCTCTAACAAAGCCTTCCAAAATATAATTTTTGCAAGTAAGCCACTTCTGATTTCTGGCTTCCCAGCCCTAACCTCAATCTGTGCCAAATGACCTGCAAAACTGGTCACCATCAGAACCACTAGCAGAATAAAACTCATTGTTGTCAGATCCATTAGCCACTGTCTCAGTGGGACACCAGTGTTACTTGCAATATACTGCTAATATATATACACCTCCAAATGCAGTTACAAGTTTTAATAGTGCTATTGGCACATGCTTTTGCTACTCATCCCAAATGTGATAACCAAATTATTCAAGGGGGGGGGGGGGAGTGGGAAATTTCACTGAAGCCCCCTTGATAAGATCGTCACAGAGACCGTCAGAAGAACGAATAGCGGTAGTGTTATACTGTATGTCACTTCTGTATCAACATATAGCTCACTGATGAGGAAAACATTTGTAGGCCACTTCCAAATGTCCCTGTCCAGAACTAGCTTTACCTGCACTATCCAATGACCACATTTATGTATCGAGAGAGAGCCCAGTGTGTCCTTTTATTTAAACAGTGTGCCCTTTTCTCCAGCAGATCAGAAATTGACTGCTGTTCCCATTTTCTGATAGAGACTACTAGGCACAAAATCCTCAGTCTGAATTTCCCCAGGCGACAGACCAGATCTGGAGAATTTTTATAGTAATTTCCTCACATGTCAGTAGATGGTGACATAAGGCTCTGCGTCAGATTGATCTCACACTGGAGGGGACGTCAGGCCGCTATACCTTCACATCTCAGGAAAAAAAATATATACTTTGGCCTTTGTTTTTGGTAGGATCTTTATACTTCTTGCTGAAGCTGTGACACTTAAAGCACGTATGAAACTGTTACTGCAAATCACTGACTAACAGAAGTTTGTGAGACTGAACCTCAAGGTATATTCATTGAAGAGATCTCTGTGGCAGCTTTTATGCTTTTATACCCAGCATTTTACCATTGGGATCACCCAATATGTCAACTGTCCTTGTCCTAGCTAGGTGTTTTATTTAAATAACGAGACATTTTAATCTGTTATAGACTTCTACCCTATTCATTAGCAGTACCCCTGCACACTGGTAGGTGGCATCATTCGGCTCTGTGTGGTGTCGTCTGCATCGGGAGTGATGTGCATGGTGTCTATATAGGCACCATCCCAGTGCGTTGAAGTCAGGTCTATTCTTCCTGCACCAGTCAGAGCAAATCTGGCGAGAGCTACCCCCAGTTTTTTGTCTTTTTTCAGCTTTTTGTCAAAGTTTTTTGAGATCCTTCTCCTGATGCGTCGGGAATGTCCACTAGAAAAGCTGGATTCAAGCCCTGTAGCGCCTGTCACCGCCAGATGTCGGAACCGCATCTTGTTTGTCTTTCGTGCCTTGAGCGCGACCCAAACACCTGTGCCGACTGCCATGCCATGCCATGCCATTTGCTCTAAAGCCTAAACTAAAGGGAGTGGCCCCTCAAGCTCCTTGCCACTCGCTGTGCGACGTTCTCAATCATTGTCTTGAGGAAGGTCCTAGGATTGGTCACAGAGCCATCAATCTTTGTCGCTGCCTAAGGGCATTCGGGTAAGTCCCACAAGAAGAAAAACAAAAAAGCCCAAGAGGTCTTAGACTTAACCCAGTCTGTCGAAGTCCTCTGATGAGACGAGGGAGTATCGTCCTTGAAAGGCCTGGTTTCGCAGTTAAGTCTGGGCCGGCACTGCGCCTCACCGAAGTTTACAGGCGTGAGATCGACCTCCACCCAACAAATTTTCGGAGGCCATGCACCTCATATTTGTACTGCCCCTCCCCGCTGGCGTGCCTTTGGGCCAAGCGGGTTCGGTAGGGAGCTCTACTAGTTCCATGCAGCCCCCTTTGTTCCATGGATGGATCTGGACTGGGGCCAGTCTTGCCTCCACGACACCCGTCCCGGTGTCAACCTAGCTGGCGCTCTCCAGCTGCGCTGTCCCCATTCTCATTCCTGACATGGAACCGAGGGTCATCGACTGACCATGACTGGAGCCTTGCCCTCCAGACCAGAGCCTCCGCACTATTCCATATGCGTTAGGGTTTGGGGAAGATTGGGAAGGGCCACTGGACCCTCAGAAATTCAGCCCTAGGCCCCAACATTGACTGGTGTGAGGAATTTGACTTTACACATCACCAGACACTGGCAGGGTCCCTCCTCCTACCGTGGCTATGAAGGAAGAAGCTTCTTCTGCTATGGTGTTGAGAAGGGCAACCAAGGTCATGGACCTTAGCATGCAGTTCGTGGCAGTCAGGACTTGTCGTGACAGAAGTCTTTCAGCCGGGAGTGACCCCCTCAGAACCACTTCTCCCACAGGGGCTCCTGTGAAGAGGATAATTGTCCACTGCCATCGCCCCACCCCAGGGTACCCCAATTTCCATATATAAAACCCTGACCTGGAGGACTTGGTGGGCCTAGCCTCCACTTCCAGTGTAAACCCTGGTACATTCCCTACCATCCCACCAGATAGGGAATCCACGAGGCTAGCCAGCTTATGCAAGAAAAAATGTTCTTCCACCAGACTGGCACTGCAGGCCATGAACACTGCATTCCTTTTGGGCTATTACTCCAATGCACTGTGGGATTCGGTTGCGCAGGGTCTGCCCATGGGCCAGGAGGAGGCTTCGTCATAATCTCTCCAAGCCATGGCAGATGGAGTGATGCGACCAAGTTCACGATCAGATGTGGGCTGGACACGACCGACTTGCTAGGTAGTGGTTTCTTTGTCCGTGGCCCTGCGACACCACACCTGGCTGAGAGTGACTGGCTTTTCAAGGCATGTCCAAGGCTTGCTTAGGCACATGCCCTTTGAGTCCCATCTCTTCAGGGACCAGGCGTACTCGGCGCTGGAGTGATTCCAGGATAGAAAAGCTACAGCCAGGTCCTTGTACCTTTCCATGGCCCGCCAACCCAAATCCGCCTTTCGTGGACATGCTCAGCCAACATGGCATGCAAGCACCTTAGCATCTGCCTGGCAGAGGATGCAGTACCCCCAGACCCTGTGAGTCGGGCAGCCTGAGGTCGGGCCAGTCCACCCCTCCCCCCAAGCCTCTCCCCTGACAGCCGCAAACTCATTAGTTAGCCCTCCAACCATCTTGGCCAACCAATGGGAGGTAGGATACGCCATCACGTGCACCACTGGAGGTTGATAACAGACCGCAGAGTTCTCCAGATTGTCCGAAGGGGCTTCTTCCTCCCCTTCGTGACTACCCCCACCAATGTCACCCACTTGGAACAGGCTGGCAAAGGACCCTTTCTCCTTACTTCGCCAGGAAGTGGTGGCTCTCTTGGTCAAGGGAGCCAGAGAGCGGTTGCAAACGCCAGAAGTAGAACGTGGTTATTTCCGCTACATTTGGGTGTCCAAAAAGGACTGAGGAATGTGTCCTATTCTAGACCTACACCCTCTTAAAAGGAGAAATTAAAAATGCACACATTCAACAAGTCCAGTCTGCCCTGGACCCGGGAGACTGGATGGTAGCGTTGGACTTGTATGACGCATATTTCTACATTCCACGCTCGGATGTTACCTGCAATTCACAGTGGGCCACAAGCACTTTCAGTTGGCAGCGCTTCCTTTTGGCCTTACCAGCACCCCTTGGGTGTTTACCAACGAGATCGCGGTGGGTGCAACTCATCTGCAGAGATCAGGGGTTCCAGTCTTTTCCTATCTCGAGTACGGACTGTTGAAGGCAGGCTCACCCCAGGCAGTTGTCTTCCACCTCCAGACTGCGGCGGTCGTCCTGCACTCGCTGAGGTTCACTATCAATGTGCCGAAGGTACACCTGACTCCCTTTCAGATGCTTCCTTTCATCGGAGCTGTTCTGGACACGGTGCAGTTTCAGGCTTATCCTCCCGAACGGCAAGACCAGATTTTTCAGACCATGATACCAATGTTTCAGCTTCTATCCTGGGTTTCAGTGAGACTGACTCTGAGGCTGTTGGGCCTATGGCCTCATGCATCCTGCTTGGGACACATGCCCGCTGGCATATACAGACTCTGCAGTGGGACCTGAATTTCCAGTGGGCCCAGCATCTGGAAAATCCTTCTGACATGGGCCAGATCTCTGAGGGAACTGCAAAAGATCTGCAGTGGTGACTAACCAACCGCAGTTGAGAGGCAGACCCCTTTCCCTTCCCCAGCTGATCTGACAGTGGTGACAGAAGCGTCACTCCTAGGATGTGGAGGCCATCTGGTAGAGGTGGAGATCGGAGGCCTCTGGTCTCTGACAGAATCCAGATCAACCTACTAGAGCTTCGGGCGTTCCGGCTTGCATTGAATGCCTATCTACCATCCAAATGAAGGCATGCAGGTGTTCACGGACACCACCCCCATGTGGTACTGCAACAGACTGGGCAGGGTGGGGTAGTGGACCCTTTGTCACTAGGCCCTGTGCCTCTGGACATGGCTGGAACATCAAAAAACGTGTTGGTTCAAGACCTGGCAGGCTCTCTGAATGCTAGGGTGTACAAACTCAATGGAAGATGCCTTGTGGATCATGAATGGTGTCTCCATCCTGAGGTGGATGAAGTTCTCTTTCAGCTGTGGGGAGAGCCTTGGTTAGATCTGTTTCCCACATCCGAGAACACGTAATGTCAGCATTTCTGCACGCTGGTGTTTCCAGGGCATCTCTTGCTCTGAGACACTTCATCTCAAGTGGAGCTCAGGTCTCCAGTACGCCTTTCCACCCATACCACTCCTGCCTTGAGTTCTCAAGAAGATCAGGAACAACTGGGCCCAAGTCATCCTCGTGGCTCAGGATTCTGCTCAGAGAGTTTAGTATTGTAAGCCGTTGAGCATGGCCATCAGTCCTCCGATCAGGCTGCCTCTTTGGAGAGATCTTTCTGTTGCAGCAGCAGGAGAGGTTTATCCACCCGAACCTGTCAACGCTCCGCCTTCATGCGTAGAGATTGAACGGCGACAGTTGTCAGATTTTGACCTTCTGCCCGAAGTCTGCAATGTTAACTTGGAAGCCAGACGTCCCACCACCAAGACTATATGCTTTCCGTTGGGACAAGTGTGTGGCATGGTGTGCAGAAAAGTAAGTTGACCCTCTTTCTGCTCCCCATTTTCAGGTCCTTCTGTTTATTCTTTCCCTTGCCCAGCAGGGGTGAGCTTTGGGCACCTTAAAGGGCTATCTTTCAGCCATCTCAGCCTTTCTTTGCTAGATCAGTCATCCCTGTTCAAATCCTCCTGTTATAAGTAGGTTTCTGAGAGATCTCCAACATATGTTTCCACCTTCACCCTTTATCATGCCTCAGTGGGACCTCAATCTCGTACTTACATTTCTGATGTACGCTCCCTTTGAGCGGCCACATAACCGTGCTCTCAGGCTCCTTACCGGGAAGCTGGCCTTCCTGGAGGTGATAACAACTTCCCGGAAGCTCCGTGAGCTCCAGGTTTTGTCATCTTAGCCTCCATACCTAACCATCTTTTGCAGACAAGCTGGTTCTTCTCACTAGAGCTTCTTTTCTGCCGAAAGCTGTCACTACCCTTCATGTAGGCCCTTTCATCACCCTGCTACCTTTTAAGCTCCTCCCCATCCCTCTAAGGAAAAGGCGTGACTCCATTGACTGGACCCAAAAAGAGCGTTGTCGTTCCACCTTGACCGCACATAAGAGTTCTTTGTGGATGACCAATTCTTCATATGTCGAAACCAATAAGGGGAAGGCTGTGGAGAAGCGGACCATCTCCCAATGGATTATACGCTGCATCAAAATCTGCTGCGCACTTGCCAAGAAGCAACCCCCTGAGGGTTTGCATGCTCACTCCAACAGAGCTAAGGCTACGACCACTGCGTTAGCACGCGGAGTTCTGGTCCTGGACATCTGGCAGGCAGCAACATGGGCTTCTCTGCACACATGCACCTAGTACTACTGGCCGGATAGTCAGGTCTGTCGGGATGAGCACTTTGCCTGTTCAGTCCTGCAGGGCTTTCTATGTGAATTTGTTCTGCTGACCTACCTCTGGGGAGGTATTACTTGGGATCTATCCTAAGGTAAAGAATCTGCGGCAAGAAGTCTCTATCACATGAAAAGGTTACTTACCTTCTGTGGTGTCTTATCTGGGTGAATATCAGCAGATTCCTTATTGACCCACCCATCCTCCCTGCTCTGCGAACGGATCTCAAGTGACAGGGTTTTTCACCTTTCAGGGCCCTAGTTTTCCTCACTAGAAGTCAGTGTTATTAGGGCTCTGTGCTCCTGACGTGGAAAGTTGCTAAAAGAAACTGATGTCAGTGCGCTGGGGGTTTGCCTATATTGGCACCTCGCATGTCACTTCCGATGTGGAAGACACTACGCTGAACCGAACAACGCCACCTACCAGTGCCCAGAGGTACTACTCACGAAAAATTTCCAGATTCAGTCTGGCCCTGGGGATAATTTTAAGGTGAGGAATCTGCAGCTAGATAGTCTCTACCTGATAAGACGTTACCGAAGGTAAGTAACTAGTTCTTCAAACCCAAAGTAACCCAAAATAGAACAGTTATTTTGTTGATATGCTGATTTTGTTTGGAGAACAAAGTGACCAGTAAAAGAAAGGAAAACTACTCCAGTGCTCCTTGGCAACATCAGTTTTCTTTTGTTCTTCTCACACCAGTGCTTTAAATGAGCTGGTACTCACCAGTACCGAGTACTGGCACTTTTTCATTTACTCCCCTTGAGTACCAGCACTTTTCCTAGAACGAAGAGAGTACCGGTACTCATGAGGACCTGACTTTAACCCAGGCAGTGCTTCCTTCATCACTTAACTGATACCAGGGCAGCACCTTTAACAAGCGCTGCACGGAATTAATCACAGGAGCTCATCACCAGGACACAGCGTGAACTGCTTTGGAAGTAATTAGGGCAGGGGTGTGTCTGCAGAGTGATTAGCTTATCCATCGATCTTTCACAGTGGGGCTGAGAGGGTGCTGTCAAATCTAATGGGTGGCGGTGGGACGCACTGTTGAGGATAGAATATTTCATGGATAGAACAAAAGAACGTTTGGTAATGCTTTCACCATCGCCACACATCTGAATTGTTACCAAACTCGCTGATCCCTATTTTATCGACCTTGGACAGATTTAGTCCAGTGAAATGCTCTTTAAACAGAGATGTTTGCAACCACTGTAAAACTACCTGGGCCGACATGGCACATGGATGTACACTTCGGTATTTTTTATCAAAAGCCAGTAAATGTGTTGCATGGCTAGGTATGTACGTATTATTCACAATCATGGTTGCAATTTATTGCACACTGTGATCGAATGCCAAAAGCAGGAAAACATAAATGTTTCTTTTATTTTGCGTTCCTAGGTGGTAGTCTGTACAAGTTACTTGGTACAAGCACAGAGAACATTTTTAATTTGTAATGAGCTCCGTCTCCTAACCAGAACTTCATGTCATAGGTCCTATTTCGATTCCGAAAGACCATCTTGCTATTTATAATGTGATTTGAAAGCCTGATCCATTTCTTTTTAATATTTATTTAATCATCAAATGCAGGAATGCATTTGACATAGTATAGTAAGTGTATAGGGCATATAAGATCAATTACTACCTGATTTGATACAGGTGGGATCATGGTGTATATTTTTGTTACAAATAGTGCAGCCTGATCAGCCCAGTAGAAACTTTATTCGTTCTGATATCACATCTGCAGTGTGGGTACTCCTTCCACCACTCCTTTTCAACCACATAAAATAAAATGTTGAAAGGCTGAGCCACCAACAGCAATATCGCTAGTGTCTGTCAGCATTTCTGATCCAGTAGCAGGGAGAGCGAATATGCTGCTCACTAAAGTTTGACAAAGAATGTCTCTTCGAAAGCAACCTGGTTTCCAGGTTTGACAGAAACACTCCTTAGTGGTGACAATGAAGAGTGCCTGATGAATTCCTCGCTTTTTGCAGGTGCGCATTCACCAATCATCAAACAGAAAGCTGAAGCCCTTCCCATAAGTAAGTGAGCTTGGGGCATTATAAGTAATAATAATGTGGATAACTATGCAGGTTAATGCACTTGCTAGATAGATCTGTGTACATTCTAATTAAAGGTTCAACTTACCATAAAATTGCACAGAGGATCAATGTGTCTGCTGGAAAGCACACCATGCAACATGTAAATCGCTGATTAGGTTTTTTTATGTAGCTTAGTTGATTACTGTTTTTGTTGCATAGAGCCTTGTGTTACCTGCAGGTCAAAAGTTGACATCCTTGTAATATGCCTTAGTGAGTTATGACCCTGCAGCATGGACCTGCCTGCAAACAAGAAGGCATATATTTAGAACCTCGCAGTTTTTTCCTCAATCTTTTGTTATTTTAAGGTTGCTAAAACAAATTTACTTTGGGTAGTAATAAACACTTATTAGTGAGTGCCATATAAATAGTTATTAGTGATATAACTAATGGACCTATACATCCGACATTCTAACAATGCATGCAAATTTCGTGCATACACCCTTGGCAAGGTCAAAAAGCGCTCCACCTTAGCACCGCCCTTGTGCCCCCCCTAAAGTCCGCCCACTGCTCCTTTTGATGAGTACCTACTTATTTATTTCTATTTAAAGCACTGTCTCACACGTACACAGGCCTGACTCTTATTTTATAAGAAGATCCTGGACAGTAACTAGTGGAACTTACTTCCACTGCCCTCCCAAGCCGCTGAACACCTGTGGCCACTTGTACAAATACAGGGTTTTTTGTTCTTCAAATATTTAGGCACACAGTTCTCCAGGTCACAGCTTTAAAACTGTTATGTGGTTAAAAAACCCACTCTTTTGAAATACTAGTAACTCCAAAATAAATGGGGCGAACAGCGATTCTGATCTTTTGCATTCACTGTTGTAACTGCATTGAATGAACTGTTATTTACTGTCTGTACCCTGTCAGTGACAACTTTTTTGTTGAAACAAAATGACAAAAACGCAGTTAGTTCAGATGTTTTCCGAACTGGGTCATTCGCAGTTTAAACTTATTATCCATCATAAAGGCACAGTCACTTCCTCTCTAAGCTTCGGTGGTCGGGGTAGGTCTTTAGAGAAGCTGGGACGGTTCAAAAACGCATTTGAAACTTGGACAATGCTTAAGTTGGATTTTGAGATTCTGTGCATTGTATGTTTGAATTTTGAATGATTCAACATATTTGAGAGTACTTTAAAAAAATTCTAAAAATGTTCGTAAAGTGGCCCCTCATTTCTTACAGAAGTATTAACTGAGCATGGCCCTCAAAAGTATTTGTAATGGTCTGATTGCTGACTGGTAATGCATAGAGTTCTTCATAGCAATGACCACTGCACAGCTCAGGTGATATGAGGTCTGGCTACTTAGAGAAAACATAGTTTTGCATGTACAGGGGAACTGGAAAATCTGGTCCAAGTGTCCCTTAAAAATGTCTGGATATTTTGTGAATATTAACTATTGTAAGAGATCCTGCCACCTGATGGGTTCTAGTAGCCCAGTTTCTTACGGACAGTTGCATGTTGGTTTGTTCCCACGTTTTAACTTTCTTGTGAGTTAGGATTCTGCGGTTTACCCACTTTTTCCACCTCGTGTCATGTTTCTTTGCAATTGTATGCATGCATAAAAGTCTCCTTCCAGATCTCAGTCCCATTTTTAATAACACCAAAATTTAAATTCCTCGTGCAAAACTGCTTGTTTCCAAATGTATTTGCAGTAAGACCAGTTTCTGAACCATTGGAATTGTTTTGTGATCTGTCGTTTTTGATGTACTCAGTTCTACAGGTACAGGTGACATTGCTGGGATTTCTAGGATTAATGTGCAGTACATTGTGCACTGTCCATGATCGTGTATGTTACTTCTAAGATAATAGTTAAAATAAGACTCCAGGAAATTCAATGAAAATAGATTCTGTCTGAATGAGTAGTTGAAATCTACAGTATATTAAAGGAATTGTGTTTGACACAAACAG
The DNA here is from genome assembly GCF_964204655.1 of Triturus cristatus. NCBI lineage: Eukaryota > Metazoa > Chordata > Amphibia > Caudata > Salamandridae > Triturus > Triturus cristatus. Next base: position 1,077,797,626 of record NC_140589.1, on the reverse strand, counting down.
CAGCATTGCAGTAAAATTATTTGTATTTTTATTTAGGTATGCAATAACAGTGTGGTATTTTGATGCAGATGAAAGAGCACGAGCTAAAGAAAAATATCTAACCACAGGTAAATGAATCAATATCTAACTTTGTATAAGCCAATATATTGTGCAGAAATTATTGTAGTGCATCATGATGGCATCACAGAGGCGGTTGAGAGTCGCGGGTACTTGGGCCTCCCACACGAGTGAGTCACCATTTTTATCAGGAAACCTGGGGGAACCCTGGGTAGTAGGAAATTTGTGTCAGCCCGGTGATGCCACAACTTACCCACACACGTGTGGAAAAAAGGGATTTTTTTCATCTAAATTTGAGGTTTGCAGGGGATTCTGGGTAAGAAAACGTTGGGGGATCCACGCAAGCCATACCTCCCTGGAATCCCCCGGGTGTCTAGTTTTCAGAAATGTTTAGGTTTGGTAGGTTTCCCGAGCTGGCTGCCGAGCACGGACCAAAAACACAAAGCCATGTCGTTTTGTGATAGGCAATTTTGATGTCGCCTCAATACGTTTTGGGTCCTTGCTTGTCGCGGGTACTTAGGCCTCCCACACGAGTGAGGCACCATTTTTATCAGGAGACCTGGGGGAACACTGGGTGGTAGGAAATTTGTGTCAGCCCGGTGATGCCACAACTTTCTCACACAAAAATGTGTGGGAAAAGTCATTTTTTTTTTCAGCTAAGTTTGCAGGGGATTCTATGTAAGAAAACGTTGGGGGATCCACGCAAGCCATACCTCCCTGGAATCCCCGGGGTGTTTAGTTTTCAGAAATGTGTGTTTGGTAGGTTTCCCTAGATGGCCGAGGAGCCCGGGGCCAAAAAATCATGGGACCCCCCCCCTTGAAAACCAGGTTGGTTTGTGATAGGTAATTTTGATGTCGCCTCACTAGGTTTTGGGCCCCTGCCTGTCGCGGGTCTTTGACCCACCTACGCGAGTGAGGTATCATTTCTATTGGGATACTTAGAGAAAGGCGGGGGGTAGGTAATTTGTTGTTTCTGTAGAAGGGGATCTCTGTGTATAGTCGTAATCTAGTGAATAGTCCCGCCCATGTGCGTGGACCCGGAGCAATAAAAATAATCTCTTAAGTTGTCAAGCCATGCAGACCTGCAACTACACTTAAGAGAGGATTCAAAGACAGATAATGCAGCCTATATCCACAGGCCACACTGTCCAGTACTTCAACTAGAAAATTCCACCTACATCCACAAACAGCACTGCCTGCCCAGCTTTTTCCACAGAGAAAAACCTGCCTCTACCAGCAAAAGCCTCTGTAATGATAGAGAGGGAGGAATGGACAGACAAGCCCCATAGGCTGCCATTATGTGGCTCAGAACAGGATACTGTGCCTTTAAGAAAACTTTCCAGAACTTTTCCAGTATCCCAGAATGCACAGCAGGTCCCTGTTACTTTCAGTTCTTTTTTCCGGCTCCTGCTAGCAGGACCCTGGAGCATTGAGCTCTCCCTTTTCAAGGGTTTATTTGGGTTTGTTCACTTTTCAAGTGCTTATTAAGTACCTTGTTGCCTTCCTTCTTGTGTGTGCTCTGTGTTGTCAACATGCCTGGCTTGTTTGACAAGTGCCCAGAGTGCGAGAGAAAGAAGGCCAAGTCGGACCCACACAGGGTGTGCATCGTCTGCCTTCCCCAGTCCCATGTTCCAGAGGAGTGTGACGTTTGCCAATCTTTCTCAGCCAGGAACCTGAGAGAGAGGATGAAGATCAGGCTCCAAGGCCTGGAGGACAGAAGGCTGAGGGCACAAGGTGGGTCAGGACGGGCTGGGGGGCTCCCCAGGGGCAGGAAGCCCAGCAAACGTCCCCATTCTCCGTCCGCGTCGACTACGGCGTCGAGGGGGATGGCTGCAGTCTGTTAACGTCTCCCCAGGGCTCTGGGGAGAAACGGCGTCGATGCTCGACGTCGAGGGAGCTGAGCAGTCCGCCGTCAACGGCATCATCATCATCATCATCTTCGTCGACTTCGGCGTCGAGAACAGTCCCGGCGTAGGTGCTCGCCGTCGAGGCGAGGTCGCAGTTCGCCGTCGGCGAAGAGGAGAAGGTCACCGTCGAGGGGATCCCCGACGTCGAGGACCTGTCACAGGCGTTCGCCGTCGAGAAGGCATTCGCCGTCGAGGAGGCGTTCGCCGTCGAGGAGGCGTTCGCCGTCGAGGAGGCGTTCGCCGTCGAGGAGGCGTTCGCCGTCGAGGAGGCGTTCGCCGTCGAGGAGGCGTTCGCCGTCGAGGAGGCGTTCGCCGTCGAGGAGGCGTTCCTCGACACCGAGGCAGCGCAGCAGGAGTCCTGACGCAGGGAGTCCCTCGGGGTCACAAAGGAAGAGAACTGAGTCACCGGGCTCGGTGTACTCAGTGGTGTATACACCTCCTAAGCCTAGGTCGCCACCCTTTCCTCCTTTGCCAAGGGAGCCCTCCTCACGGATCCCTATGCCACCGCCACCACCTCCTCCTCCTCCTCCTCATACCATTCCGCCTCACACACTGTCGGGCCCACCTGTGGCCCCGCCACGGTCGGTGTCGTTGCCTAGGTATCCGACGCCGCCGAAGAGAACTCCGAGGCCGCGGCACCGGGTTAAGCCCAGATCACGCTCCCGCTCCGGACGGAGAGGAAGATCACGGAGCCGTGGACGGTCGTCATCGACATCTGGGCTACGCCGCAGGAGGCGCAGAGCCAGATCCCGCACCCAATCGTCTGCCAGGGACTACTCGCCGACTCTGTCGGACTCGCCAGGGACGGGAGTATCGCCTGTCGACGATATAGTCTCCTTCCAGAAGGTGCTACTGAGGGGTGCGGCCAAGCTAGGGATCACGGTGACGGTGCCAACACCTACGACGTCCGTGATCTTCGAGACGCTGCACAAGAAGCACCCGCCTCACCCCCTGCTGCCACTAGTGCCGGGATTGGTGGAGCCCGCTACGGAGTTGTTCCTCACTCCGGCGGTGACGAAACCAGCCCCCTCGAGGCTCCTGAAGAAGTATCAGGCACCGGAATCGGACCAGACCTTTCTGAGGATGGACCCGAAACCGAACTCGGTCATTGTGACGGCGGCAAGGAAGCAGCATGCTACCACTCCTTACTCGACAATTCCGCCTGATAAGGATAGCCGTTGGCTAGACTCGGCAGGGAGAAAGGTCTGTGGGACGACTTCTACCACCATGAAGGCGGCAAGTGCCTGGGCTCTGTTGGGGTGCTACGACCGTGCCCTATGGGAGTCTCTCCAGCAGTACGCGGAGCTGCTGCCTCGCGACAAGGAGGACTTTCTAGAGACTTTGCGTGAGGGGATGCTGGTGTCAAATCAGATTATCAGAGCGGCGGCGGATGTGTCTGTTAGCGGCACATGGATATTGTCATGGCATCAACCAACGGCGTCACGCTTGGCTTCGCCTTACCTCACTCAAACCGGAGGCACAACAAAGAGTGGCCAACCTGCCTTTCTCGGGGGAAACCCTGTTCGGCCAGCATGCGGACGACGAAATGGCCCGCATGAAGACTGAGGCAGAGACCCTGATGGGTGTCTGGTTAGAGAAGCCTGAGAAGAAAAAGCGCCCATTCCAGAGACGGTTCGGGGCTGCAGGCAGGGGGCGTGGGCAGGCCTCGGGACAGCAGCAACAACAGCAGCAGCAGTTCCGGAAACCCTTCCAGAAGCGCCAGAAGGGTAGAGGAGGCCAGCAGTCCGCTACAGCGACCAAGGGCCCGGCTGGGTCTCGGCCCTGAGCGATTACTTCCTCTGCAACCGTTACCCACTCCAGTGGGGGGAAGCGTTCAATCTTTTCTGGCAGAGTGGAGAAAAATTACTCAGGACAAGTGGGTGCTGAATATTGTTTGCAATGGATACAGTCTTCGTTTCATCAGCCCGCCTCCAGCGATTCCGCCGGTAAGCTCACAGTATCAACTGCGCGAGCTCAAGGCGGAGGCAGACATCCTGTTGAGGAAAAAGGCGGTGGAAGACGTACCTCTGTCTCAAAGGGGAAGAGGTCTGTACTCTCGGTTCTTCCTGGTTCGCAAGAAGGACAAGAACGAGTTCAGGCCCATTCTGGATTTGCAGCAAGCAAACAAATGGATTCGCAGAGAGAAATTCCGCCTGCTATCGTTGCATCAGATTTACCCTCAGCTGCAACGGGGAGACTGGCTCTGTGCCATAGACCTACAGGATGCGTACTTCCATGTGCCCATTGCACAGAAGCACAGAAGTTCCTGCGATTCCAAGTCGGCGCCAATCATTATCAATACACAGTACTGCCATTTGGGCTAAAGTCTGCGCCCAGGACCTTCTTGTGCATGGCAGTGGTAGCTGCACACCTGCGGAGGAACAAGGTGTTTGTCTACCCGTACCTGGACAATTGGTTGATCAAGGCCTTCTCCTTCTCGGAAGCACAAGCGCACTTCCAGAAGATGTGCGTTCTCTTGAACAAGCTGGCGTTGCACGTCAACATGTCCAAGTCTGTCCCGACTCCGGTCCAGTGTAAACAGTACTTGGGGGCCTCCATCAATCTGCTGTCAGCAAGCGTGTCTCCTTCGGAGGAGAGACGGTTATCACTCCTTCGGAAGGCTCAGGCTCTTATGACCGCTCCATCGACGACAGTGAGGAAGGTGTCTTCACTGCTGGGATCGATGGCCTCATGTATTTTCCTCACGCCTCACGCACGGCTGCACATGAGACCACTGCAGGAGTGCTTGGAGGATCAGTGGGATCAGAGGACAGGTTCTTGGGACGACAAGATACGGCTGTCTCTGCATGCTCTTCAGTCGCTGAAGTGGTGGTGTTCGGCGGAAAATCTCCTCAGGGGGGTTCCCTTCCACAAGGACATTCCCACGAAGAGTATCGTGACGGATGCGTCCCTCCAAGGCTGGGGAGCGCATTCCGGAGACTTACAGATACAAGGAAAGTGGTCCCCGTTGGAGTCGACGTACCACATCAATTTCCTGGAACTCAGAGCCGTTTACTTGGCATTGAAGGCCTTCCATCCGTCCTTCCAGACCAACTCGCTGCTTGTACAGACTGACAATACAACCACGATGTATTACCTCAACAAGCAGGGGGGGGTCGAGATCACGCACTCTGTCGCAGGAGGCGCAGTCGATCTGGCACTGGCTTCTGGCCGAGGACTGACGATTACGGCCACACATCTGCCAGGTGTGCAGAATGTTCAGGCGGACGCACTGAGCAGACTGATTCAGGAAAACCACGAATGGGTCATAAACGACGAAGTACTAGGGGACGTCTTCGCAAGGTGGGGGACTCCAGGCGTAGATCTGTTCGCCACCGCCGAAAACAGCAAATGCCGAGACTTCGCATCCAGGTACTACCAGCGGGGGACGCTGGGGAATGAGCTTTCTGTACACTTTTCCACCCATTCCCCTGATTCCGGCGGTGCTCATCAAGCTGTTTCAGTCCGGGGCGCGGATGATCCTGATTGCCCCGGAATGGCCCAGAGAGTGGTGGTTCACGGACCTGCTTCACCGGTCTCTCCTTCCTCACATACAGCTGCCGTGCAGACCGGACCTTCTCACGAAGTTCGGGGGGCAGTTGGTGCACCCCAACCTCTCGTCTTTAAATTTGGCGGCATGGCTCCTGAGAGAGTGCAATATGGCCATTTGAATCTACCAGCAGATTGTATGGATATACTGAAGGAGGCTAAGCGACCTTCCACTAGGACGTCCTATGCTTACAAGTGGAAGAGATTCTGCATCTGGTGCAAGTCCAAGCACTTTGACCCAACGACATGTAAGGAAGATGTCATCCTTCCGTACCTTTTGCATTTGGCGCAGTCTGGCCTTAATTTCCATTCCATTAAGGTTCATCTCGCTGCTTTGACTGCTTGCAGGAAATGCCCTTCACAGACTTCCTTCTTTCAGATCCCTGTGATCAAGGATTTTTTGGAAGGCTTGAAGAAAGTGTTCCCTCCTGTCAGACTTCCCTCGCCTTCATGGGAATTGAATGTGGTGCTATCCAGATTGATGAAGGAGCCTTTTGAACCTATTCACAAGGCTTCGTTGCAGCACCTGTCTTGGAAGACGGTGTTCCTAGTGGCCATTACATCGGCCCGCAGGGTGAGTGAACTTCAGGCGTTGTGTTGCCAAGAACCTTGTACGGTATGCTGCTAAGGTTGTTATGCGTACTCGCCCTAAATTTCTTCCTAAGGTTATATCTGATTTTCATGTCAACCAGACCATAACTTTACCTAAGTTTTTTCAGAATCCCTCTTCTCCAGCAGAAAGGTCTCTACATTCCCTGGACGTTAGGAGGGTGTTGAAGTTTTATCTTGATAAGACCAAAGATATTCGTAGGTCAGACCAATTGTTTATCAATTATGGATCAGTCAGGACCGGTCTTGCTACCTCTAAACAGTCCATCTCTCGGTGGATTGTGTCCTGTATACAATTGTTACCAAAAGGCTAATATGACCTTAGGGGGTAAACCTAAGGCTCATTCCATCAGGGGCAAAGCTGCCACGACTGCTTTGCTGCGTAATGTTCCGATTGCAGAAATCTGCAAGGCTGCCACTTGGAGGTCGGTCCATACCTTTGCTGAGCATTACTGTCTGGACACGGATGCCAGGGCAGATGCTCAGGTTGGACAGGCTTCGCTGCGAAATTTGTTCGCACAGTAGTGGTATTATTTTGTAGTCTTCTCCACCGCCGTTTTGGTGTGGGGATGGGCTTGCCATTCTATTCACTAGATTATGACTATACACAGAGATCCCGTACTACAGAAGGAGTAGTTTCTTTTCTGTAACTCCAGTTCTGTAGTAGGGGTATCTCTGTTATAGTCCTAAGCGCTCGCCCTCCTCCCCGGCGGAGAGATAAATGTTAATGTAAGGAATGCTTCAGGTCTGGCGTGTTACGCCTTCAAAAAGAACTGAAAGTAAAAGGGACCTGCTGTGCATTCTGGGATACTGGAAAAGTTCTGGAAAGTTTTCTTAAAGGCACAGTATCCTGTTCTGAGCCACATAATGGCAGCCTATGGGGCTTGTCTGTCCATTCCTCCCTCTCTATCATTACAGAGGCTTTTGCTGGTAGAGGCAGGTTTTTCTCTGTGGAAAAAGCTGGGCAGGCAGTGCTGTTTGTGGATGTTGGTGGAATTTTCTAGTTGAAGTACTGGACAGTGTGGCCTGTGGATATAGGCTGCATTATCTGTCTTTGAATCCTCTCTTAAGTGTAGTTGCAGGTCTGCATGACTTGACAATTTAAGAGATTATTTTTATTGCTCCGGGGTCCACGCACATGGGCGGGACTATTCACTAGATTATGACTATAACAGAGATACCCCTACTACAGAACTGGAGTTACAGAAAAGAAACTACTCCTTTCTGCAGCATGAACATTTTGGCCCAATAATGCAAGGAAAATGTGGCAGACCCGTTTTGAGGTTTGCAGGACATTGTGGGTAAGATAACTTGTTGGGATCCACAAGAGAGACATCACCATGTACTCCCATGGGTGTTTAGTTTACAACAATATCCTCAGTTGGTAGGTTATTCTTAGATGGAATGTAAACCTTGGCAGAGAGACCAAAAAGGCAAAGTTTACTGCACAGCCATCTATTCCTCATGCACACACACCTACTGGTTAGATTTGGCACAAGGGCAAGTGATGGTTCAGTATATAAAATTTTATTAACAAGATTTCACAAAAATGTCAATAATAAAAAGGACAAAAAACTGAACCAGTGAAGGGCAGCTCGTGAGCTGTAAAGCCACGTCAAGGCCCCAACCGTTTTACAGGCCATTCACACACCTTTCATACATGATGCACACAAGACCATTCACACCAGCAGGCACGAAACCAACACATTACAACATTCACAAAAAGGGACAAGGTACAACCTGCTTGAAAAGACAGAAAAGACCAATATTTCTGCACAACCACCTATTTCTCAAGCACACAGACATACTGATTGGTTTTGGCATGAGGGTGAGTGATGGTTCAGAATATACAGTTGTATTAACCAGAGATTTCACAAAAATTAAATGCACTGTTAATAATTGAAAGGACGAGGGGGGCGTGGTTTGGACGCCGGGAGAAATGGCGGCGTAGCGTTTCACTCCTCCCGTGGCGAAGAGCCTAACTAGTATTTTGGGGCGTCTAAACTAAACCAAGAACAGCTATCACAGCAGATCCGGTGATCGGAGACGTAGGTCCTCCTCAAGGCTGGTTTTGGGAACTCTACGAGGCTCCGTCGCTGAGAAATATGCGGGAGCCCTGACGCCTGCCTCGCGACTGCGAACGTAGGACCGTGAGGCCGTGAGTTCCCGCAACCCCTGCGCTGCTCGAGCCGCGGTTGCTGCCTACCTGCCTAATCGGAAGGATCCCCAGGGACACTCCGTGAGTGCAGATTGGAACGCGTTGCGTTACAAATAAATGCCGTATGATGCTGCTCTCTGCTGCCCAGACATACGTTGACCACAAAATGGCGGACGCGCCGAACACCTAAGCTTTAACGCGGTCGTAATTCGGACTGTAATGGGACCGGAGTTTTCCTATGAACACGGAGCAGGGGGTAAGGCTGCCGCTATATTCAGATTGTGACCTTTGAGTAGCCGGTACTGAAAGTCGGATTGCCGCTGTTCCATGGCGTGTGCCGGTGAGTCACAGGTCCTCCCTTGGTGTGTTGATGGCGGGAGCACACGAAATGGCGGACACGTTAATAGTTGCCCTCTCAGCTTAGCAAACTGAATCTCCGAGTGACAGGCCTAACTAATATACAGGACTATAGCGCTTGGAAGGAGGCACATTCATGCAACTTACTGGCCCTGTTCAATGAGGAATGGTGGAATATGCGTAACGCACCAACATAGCATGACTGTGTGAGCTGTGCCGATCGAGAGAACTCAAGTGACGGACTGAGGATTGGTGGAAACGTGCGTGAACATGGCGCTTGGAGGGAGGCACACTTAGGCAATATACAGGCCCTGGAATATGAGGAAGAGTGGAGCATATGTACGCGCACCCGCATCACACGAGTGAGTGAGCTGTGCAAACAGGGAGAGCTCAAACGAGGGATTGAGTTTTGGCGGGTCATGGGTATGAGCACCAGAATAATGTGAGCAAGTGAGCTGGACGAGTCGAGAGAATTAAACGAAGGCTGGCAATGTTATGATGGTGTTGCAAAATATATGAACTGGGTAAGATGGGAGATCTAAAACAAGGACTGGCCATGTTATAGTATTGGCGATTTAATGCATCCACAGGTGTGGACCCTCTGAGTGCCCGGTTTGTATCCACACAGACCATATGCCACAAGAAGGGCTCCAATATCCTCCGCTCTCTTGCTAATCTGAATCGCGCTCTCAATTGAAGGAGGTAATCCTGGCATATTGCATTATTCACACTGCGTAGCCTGTGTATTTTAGTGAACAACCTTATTAACGCCTGAGATTACTGTCGAGAGAGCTACTGTGACGGTTGCTTAGTGGATGAACCAGAATTTATGTGCTAGTTCTTGGTTGTAGGGACACTATGGGAGACAAAGAAACAAAAAACCTTAAATGGTTTAAGGCCGAACCTCCTAACCCGATCTCGCCTATCAAGGGCAAGAAGGACGTCAACGATACAATGGACATCATATTGAATAAACTTGAGGAGGTACATGATCTTGCGAAATCCACAAAGGAGGAAATCGTGGCTATTCAGAAGGATATTCGAGATACCAACGCCAGGCTCACGAAAACAGAATAAAGGAGAAGACTCGGAGACAAAGATCTGCAAAACTATTAAAAGCCTCTCTGTATCCTCAGAGCAGATGACAAAGAAACTGTCTGAGTTGGAAGATAGGAATCGAAGCGGGAACCTACGTATATTTGGAGTACCGGAAGGCTCAGAGGATGCCTACGACTCCTGTGTTTCCTTCATGGAGTCATGGTTCTCGCAAGCAACCAACCTCACTTTTCACCACCCGCTCGAATTCGACAGGGCTCACAGAGTCCCCGGTAGGGTCACACCGGGCCAGAAAGGTCCTAGGCCCATAGTCTGTAAACCCCTGAGGTATCAACATGCGAAGCAAATTTTATCCTTTGTGGGCAAAAACAACCACATCCTATGGAAATCAAGCAAGATCTTCATCTCGCAGGATTATAGTAAAGAGACTGTTGATGTGAGAAAATCCTTTCTTGCTCTACGCCCGAAGCTAAAATCACTGGGCCACCAATTTGGATTCATAGGTCCGGCAAGGTTTCGTATCTTTGTTCACGGTTCTCCCCAGATCTTCACAGATCCACAAAGGCTCAGGCGATTTTTAGATGGTCCTGAGGATCTACATATGGACACGTCGATGCCGGCCTCCGCAACTGCTTCTAAATGAATATCTTTTTTTTTTTTTTGCCTTGCAGGTCTCTGATAACATATGCAGACAGAGTTTTCTATTCTTTAGCGCTATACACCTGCGGGCAGAGGTCTGCGTTGGTTCCAGCATAATTGTAATGTGCCTTGCTCGATCGCTAAGTTGCCTTGCTGCAAATTAGATCCTTTATATTGTTCTGGTCATACATGCCATGCTCTTATCCTATTCAAGAAGATGTTGTTGAAGGAGGGCGGGGGGGGAGGGGGGTAGGTAATGTGCCAGGTAAAGTTGACTGAGTGTATGATTCCAGGTTCATATATATAACGGTTACGATAACGTATTGATGTTGCCTTCAGGGGGCTGTGTTCACTCAGTACCCAATTTAAAATGTGTTATTACAATGCGATTTGCTCGATTGCTAAGTCGCTGTGTTGCAAGCTAGGTTCTTAATAATGGTCCAGTCCTGCATAAGACGATGTCGTGAGGAGGGGGGGGAGCCCGGGGAGCCCGAGCCCTGCCTCTATGTCTTTTATGCCAGGTGGAGTATATTGTCCTGGGCTCACCTGCACATCACCTGCAAAACCGTTAGGACCAATTATTGACACAGCCTTTCGAGGAATGTGCTCACTTCGTTCCCTACTTGTAATGTGTTCCTTTCGGAGATGGGGTATACAGGTTGTGGTTGAAGGGAATGTGATAATCAGTAGCAAAGAGGATTGTAGTGAGTAAAGCGGATTCTCTCAAGAGTGGCATGATTCGCTGTATCTGTACCTATACCATATGTGAACTACGGTATAATGGTTTATGTATACACTGCTTCCGGCAACCAATGTGCTAAGCTGTTCTATTGCTGTACCAGTTCCCAAAAATAATATGCTTTCGGTTCAAGACCATGGGAGGGACGCTGTTTTTTCCGTGTCACCATGCCTAATACTTTCTTTCGGGGTGGGTTGGGGGGGTGAGGTGAGGGTTGGGGGAAAGGGTAGGGCGGGGTAAGAGATTGGATTTTATTTTACTTTGCCTTTTGTCTGTCGTTATTTTTTAATGCATCTCAGGATCGGGATGCCCGCACTGTCAGTACTCTGATATTCTCTATTGCTTCACCTTTGATGCTGTCTTTATCCTTATGGATGCTCTGCCTTTACAGGTACAGGTCCAGGCATTGTTTTTTACCTCCTATCAATACTGTGATATTTTGGTTAGGATCGGTGGTGGTGCTTACACTCCACCTATCAGAATGAACACAATCTTCCATTAATTCTCTGTCACTAACTTGAAAATACTTTCACTTAATGTTAAAGGTCTTAATCAACCTGTTAAACGTCAGAAAGTCCTAGATTACCTGTGTAGGCAAAGAGGGGATATTGTCCTTTTGCAAGAGTCTAAAATCAATGCTAAACAATTTCATACACTTAGGAACAAATTCTATGTCGAAGTGGCTGGTTCGGAGGCGATAGGCAAGAGAAATGGGGTTTTAACATTAATAGCGAAAAAATACAATGTCGACTTGCTTTCCTCCATATCTGACACTAAGGGGAGGTGGGTCACAGCCAAGTTGCTCAAAGATGATACTGAGTTTTATGTTACGAATGTCTATGCTCCTAACACATGCGATTTAAGTTTTTGGTCAGGCCTCACTAAACAAATTGAGACCATCCCTGATTCAGCTATACTTACTTACTTTGATAGCTTTATTTCGGTCAGATGACCATAAAAGCACAGATAAAATATATACAAGCATAAAATACATAAATAATTCAGAATTTGAGATAAAAAGTTATTAAACAGCAATTATCAAAGTGAAAACAATCAAAAGTACAATATACATATTCAATCTCTGGTAAGATGTAAAAACATTTATAGGGGTCCTAACGCCTTTAAAATCCGGTTGCGCGTGTGCCAAACGTTGGTCAAAAATTTTGCCAATGCGAAAACAATTGGGCCAGAGAGATCAGTTTTTAAGATTCTGTACATTGGTGCGTATTCCCTACAACCCATGTTCCTTATCAAGGGGAGGAGCCAGTATTTGCGTGCGATTTTATAGGCAGGGCAGAAGAAAACCACGTGCAAATCAGTTTCTTCCATGGCGTCACAAGCCGGACACTGCTTTAGGGTGGGACCCGATGACCAGGTACTTGTGAAAAATCTGAACGGCAATGTGCCGTATCTCCATTGGAGGAACAGCTTCCTGGTGAGTACGGGGGAGATGGAATCCAACACCCTCTCCAGTCTATAGACATCCTTGCTCTGCATGAACACAGAAGCTAGGGATCCTTCTGCCTGGGTAGCTTGAGCCCTGTCTAGTTTATATTCATGGTAAACCTTAGCCAGGGACCTTTTGGATATTTTCGGTGCAGCTCTCGCCGGGTCATTCCATAGGTCGGGGAGTCCTATTCCCACACAAATGGCTTGGATGTTTTTGACCCAGGGAATACTGAGCGCCATTGGTTCTTTCAAAAGTTCAGCCAATTCCGCCCTGTATTCTACGAGATCAATACTGCTCCACAGCCTACGCCAAAGTGCTAGAGGTCTCAGGCTTATTTCGTCAGCTAATGGTCGGAGGCCCAGATCTAGCCTCAAGGGGAGGAGCGGAGTACTGGGAGGGAGTGCGGCTATCTGTCTGATAAACTTGTTTTCCACTAATGACAGACTCTTACAAGATGTGTGGCCCCATATTTCCGCCCCATACATTATTGCTCCCCGAGCCTGGGCTTTATATATCTGGATCAATGCCCCCAATGGACGATATGATGAACCATTCATCATACGAGCAATACCCCCAGTGATCTGCGTGAGTTTGAGGCTTGCCCTGCTCTGGTGGGATCCCCAAGTCATGGTCTCGTTAATAGTCACACCAAGGTATTCAAAAGTAGTCACTCTCTCCAGCCGTCCAACACCCAATTTCGGATTTGGGCGAAGTTTTTGCCTCGGGTTCAGAACCATATATTTGGTTTTTGCCGCGTTAATTTCGAGCCCCCTATCGTTACAGAAGGCCACGAAGGAGTCAAGAATCCTCTGAATACCCATAGGGGTTTTGGATAGCAGCAGGGTGTCGTCCGCAAACATAATTGCGGGCACCCTGCTGCCATTCAATTTCGGGGCGTCAGTGTATTCAGTGGCATTCAAATGGGCGATTACCCCGTTGACAAAGAGGCAGAACAGGGTCGGTGCCAATACACAGCCCTGCCTTACCCCCCCGGTCAACGGGGAATCTGTCGGTCAGTTCCCCCTCCACTCCCACACCTCACTCGGGCATAGTTGTTGTGATGCAATCTCTGTAAGATCAAGAGGATGTCCGGGGGGACGCCCATCTCTGCCAAGATGCTCCAAAGTTTCCCCCGGGGCACCAAGTCAAAAGCGGCCCGTAAGTCCACAAAAATTGTGTACAAACTACCGCCCTCGATTTTTGCTACCCGCCAGTAGACCAGATTCAATCTAAAAACCTGGTCCACTGTGGATACCCCCCTCCTGAATCCCGCCTGGTAAGGGCTAAGGGCTCCCACCTCCTCAATCCAGTCCTGTAGCCTATTCAACATCACCCTACCAAACAGCTTCTGCGTCACGTCTATCAAGCTGATTGGTCTATAGTTGGCTGGGAGGAGAGGTGAGCCCTTTTTAAAGATGGGGACCACCTCAGCCCCTTGCCAAGTACTAGGGATCTCCATACCACCAATAACTCCATTGAAGAGGGCGGTAAGATAAGGGGCCCATACAACAGGTTCCTGCTTAAACATATCCCCTGGTAGTCCGTCCAGTCCCGGCGCCTTTCCAGGGGCAAGTCCTGAAATGGCAGCAATCACTTCGCCGAGCGTTATCAGCTCCCCTCCATAGACCGGGAAGTCTACCGCATCAGCAACAGGGGATTCTTCCGCGTCAGGGCTATATAGAGTCTGAAAGTGAGCCTGCCATACCCCAGGAGCAATATTCGGCTCTAGTGCCGATTTTAAGTTCCCCGACCCCCCATTCACAATCCTCCAGAACAACCGATGGTCTTGGGTTGCTAGTGCCTTAGTGAGTTTTTCCCACTGTTCTTCCTCCCATTCTGCCTTAGCGTGGGCAGTGAGTTTCTTATAAACTCGCCTGCTTTGTTTTAGAGTATCCCCACCAAGACCCTCCTTGATTAGTTTGAGGAGCTCTGTTTTTGCCCTTCTGCAGGCCAGGTTATACCATAGTGTTTTTCCTGGACGCCCCCCTTTTGCGGGCTACAAGTGAGATGGGGTCCCGCAGCTTTTATAAGTTCCTCATGGGCTTTGAATAATTTACCCTGGGAGTCTTTGTTGAATGGTTCGGCGTCCAAGCAACCCACAGTTTCCAAAATGGGAATTATCCCATCATAGAGCCTAGGGAGTTTATTCTTGCTCGTGGCCAAGTGCTCCCACCTGATCCTTCTGCGGTTGTTATCAAGGAGAAGTACAGGGGTATTTTCTACCACATTATTCAGAGGAGCTTGGGGGCCAGGATGGACAAGGTCGAGCTCGAGTGCATTATGGTCACTATCGGACCTTTCCATCACCCTGAAGTCCTGGATTGTCGGCCACTTCACTATTTGGGCCAAGACATAATCCAGGCGGGACTCTCTACCCAGCCTGTTGTAGGTGGTTTTACTGGGTATGTCAGATTTTATTCGCCCATTACAAGCTCTGAGTCCAAACTTCAGGGTGAGGGCTGTAATTTGCACCGCTAAAGGGGTCCACGCCTTTGGAGGTGGGGCTTCCACCATAGGGACTGCCCATTTAGCTTCTTCATCAGATGATAACCCATCCAATAGACCAGGGAGTGGCTCAAAGTGAGAATTAAAATCCCCTCCCACGACATAATATGAGTCACTCGGTAGGTCAGTTAGAAAATTGGAGAGTTCATCTATGGTCGGCGATTCCTTTGCATTCCCCATTGGCCTGGAATAAATGTTAATAAACACCAGTTTAACTCGGTTGGGCCATAATAGAGAAATTGCAAGGATGTCCTCAGAGTTGGTCGGCATCCGAGTTGCCACACAGCCCAGATGGGATGCAACCCAAGTCATGAGTCCTCCTGACGGCCGGCCTTTGCCCTCCCATCTCGCTTGAATGTAGAATGACATGTAGCCTTGATGGCCATGTTCCTCTCTGGCCCAGGTCTCCTGGAACATACATATGTCCCCCGACTCGATGTAATTTGCCCAGTCCGAGTCCTCCAGTTTGTTAGCGAGGCCAGCGATATTCCAACAGATTAGCCTCATAAATCCAGGGGTGTTAGGTGCCGGACCAGGAGAATTAAAAAGTGAAATTCCGGGCTCCACTGAAATCGGGGGTTCTAACGTACTACTAACAGTAGGGGCCGGTAGATCAAAAAGTCTACTGCGGACATTCTCCACCAGTGATGGATCAATCGGAATTCCAAAGGCATTGGGGACATTATGGGCCAATAAATTGTCCAAGACCGCCAAATTGTTCAGTGGCCCATCCAATTTAACAGCAGTCGGGGTAAGTAGCTTGGGAGAACTGCAAACACCACAATCCAAAGCCATTGGCTTG
The DNA here is from genome assembly GCF_964204655.1 of Triturus cristatus. Lineage (NCBI taxonomy): Eukaryota > Metazoa > Chordata > Amphibia > Caudata > Salamandridae > Triturus > Triturus cristatus. The sequence goes on along the minus strand of NC_140589.1, from coordinate 1,077,781,798 downwards.
TGACTAGAGAGTCAATCAACCCCATCCAAACTGTTCAGGCAATTAAAGCGATTAAAATGGAAGTAGGGCCTGTCCTGCACTTGAAGACTTGGACGTTGTGCATGATCCTTGTGTCTATGTCTCTGTTCCACCCTCACCCACTCATCTTGTGTCGGAATGTGATGCATATGGGTAGGGGGGAAAAAAAAGGATACTGGCATGGTCTGGATAGTAGAGTCCAGTGACCTATTTATTCCTTTGCAAATGTGCCGCACAGTGCCCGGGTCCTTAAAGCTTGTCAGGATACAGTCCCCTATTATTGATTTCCTAGTTTTACCTAACCAGGGGACCCTTCTTACCATAATAATCTCATTGTTAAAATGGGACGGTAAGGGTCGATTCCAATTTAGCCATTTAATGACCTTGTATTTTAGTGATTGGTAATCTTCGTTCTCCCCTAGTCTTAAGCGGGGGACGCCTGCTAGGACCACCGTTAGACTATTAGCCTCTGGCGGCAAGTCTGGTCTCCGTGGACTTGGAGCCGGCCGACCCGGGGAGGGTAGAGGGATACCACCTACTTCTAAATTGCCGTCAATAGTCCCCGAATGGGAACTTTGAGGGGCAGAGTACATTGTCTCTCTGGGCCTATTAGATACATTGCAGCGCGGTGCCTGATCTAAAACAGCCATTAATGGTTGCAAAGAAGGGGCAGTAGTCGCACTCTGTGGGGAGACTTTGTTGTTGCCCTTCGTAATTCCTTTTTAAGTAAGGTTTCCTGCGGAGGGATGAGGGCCCGTGTTATTGGATTGCTTACTAACTAAGGTTTTCAGATTAGTAAGAGATGTTTCCAATAAAGTAAGCCTGCTCTCTACTTTTATCAAACTATCGCTAATGGGCTGTAAAAGAGAACGCAGTAGCGATTCTAGGCTCCCTATAGCTGTAGAAGGATTAAGTGTGTCAGCCACTGGGACGTTTAGAATAGTAGCTCTAGTTGGACTAGGGGCCTTTGAGAGAAGAGCAGTGGGGACAATCATATTATCCCTCCCAGGTTGGGGTACAAGTGTGTGTTTTTTGCCGAAATCTAGATGTGACGGTTTGGCTTTCCCCCTGCCCCCCATTGACTTTTTACTGCGTTTACTCGGTGGGGGCCTGTGCAACTCTACCTCAACTCTTTGTTTAGGCTTGCTTTTCTTAGCTGCATGCGGAGGTGGGGTTTGAGTAACCAGATTAACAGGAGTAGGACAAATCCCAGAAGGGGTTATATCTAGGAGTTTTCCAGGGACCAGCTCAGGGGAAGTGGGGATGTCCCGCAGTAAGAGAGGGAAGTCCTCAGGGGTCAGAGGTTTTAGACTAAGTGGGGGCGTGCCATCCTCTTGGGTAATGGGATACGGGATGATCTCTGGCAGGGGCGTATTCTTCATGGAATCAATGGAGCGCCGCCGCTCAGCCCTGCGTTTCTCCAAAGAGTTTTCCTTACCTACATCTTCTTTGGTAGGTTTGAAGTACTTGTCCAACGTCCCTGCATTGCAGCCCCCTTCCCTGGCAGTAGGTTTGCCAGGTCCTGGAGAGGGCATCCTCCTGGACTGGTTGAGTTTAGGAAGAAAGGGGTATGGCCCAGCCCGGCCTCCTTTGGCCCCTGACGGCCACAGACGGCCCGCCCTTTGCCCGGGCTTAGCCCGGCGCGTCCCGCGAAGCGGGTCCCTCTGTGCTTTTATGCGCCTCCTGGCGCTTGGTCCGCGTCACCACGTCGCGCCGCCGCTGAGGCTGCCGGGAATTGCAGTCCCGGGGCGGCGACGCGGAAGATGCTGGTGACCGTTTGACCCTTGGCGGTGGCGGCAATGGCGGCAATGGCGTAGCGTGGCGTGGCTCCGCAGGTAAGTTAATAGTTAGGCTGCTCCCCCGCGCTCCGCCGGTCCCTCTGTGCTTTTATGCGCCTCCTGGCGCTTGGTCCGCGTCACCACGTCGCGCCGCCGCTGAGGCTGCCGGGAATTGCAGTCCCGGGGCGGCGACGCGGAAGATGCTGGTGACCGTTTGACCCTTGGCGGTGGCGGCAATGGCGTAGCGTGGCGTGGCTCCGCAGGTAAGTTAATAGTTAGGCTGCTCCCCCGCGCTCCGCCGGTCCCTCTGTGCTTTTATGCGCCTCCTGGCGCTTGGTCTGCGTCACCACGTCGCGCCGCCGCTGAGGCTGCCGGGAATTGCAGTCCCGGGGCGGCGACGCGGAAGATGCTGGTGACCGTTTGACCCTTGGCGGTGGCGGCAATGGCGTAGCGTGGCGTGGCTCCGCAGGTAAGTTAATAGTTAGGCTGCTCCCCCGCGCTCCGCCGGTCCCTCTGTGCTTTTATGCGCCTCCTGGCGCTTGGTCCGCGTCACCACGTCGCGCCGCCGCTGAGGCTGCCGGGAATTGCAGTCCCGGGGCGGCGACGCGGAAGATGCTGGTGACCGTTTGACACTTGGCGGTGGCGGCAATGGCGTAGCGTGGCGTGGCTCCGCAGGTAAGTTAATAGTTAGGCTGCTCCCCCGCGCTCCGCCGGTCCCTCTGTGCTTTTATGCGCCTCCTGGCGCTTGGTCCGCTTCACCACGTCGCGCCGCCGCTGAGGCTGCCGGGAATTGCAGTCCCGGGGCGGCGACGCGGAAGATGCTGGTGACCGTTTGACCCTTGGCGGTGGCGGCAATGGCGTAGCGTGGCGTGGCTCCGCAGGTAAGTTAATAGTTAGGCTGCTCCCTTTACACATTCCCGCAGGGGATTTCAATCTACCCTTTGATCCAACTCTTGATAGGGACTCTCGTTGCTCCTTCCGTGGCAATACGTCTCATAAAGCCTTCACTAACCTTTGTACCCGATTTAACTTGGTGGATACATGGAGGCTGCAAAACCCTGATGGGAGAGACTATACTTTTTACTCATCTCCACACGATTCATTCTCCCGTATCGACTATTTATTTATCACGAAGAATGGTATCCCCAGAATAGAAGGGACCTCAATAGAGCCAAGGGTTATATCTGACCATTCATGTGTATCTCTGTCCATTTCCAATGTGAAATAGTCTACTCGTCAATCAATTTGGCGGCTCAATGATGAGGTCCTTGAAAAGGAACAACATCGGTCTGCCATTGAATCCGCCATTAAAGACTGCCTGGAACAAAACATTAGGGGGGATACCACTGATCTGATACGCTGGGAAGCCCTTAAAAGCATGATTAGAGGGGTCATTATCAAGATAAGATCAGCTATGAACAAGAATCACAACAAGGCCCTGGAAAATCTAGAAAGAGAAATCGCTGCCCTGGAGAATAGACATCTACTCGATAGGAAAGAAGATATATTGAATAAGCTGGCCAATAAGAAGTATGAATACAATAAAATAATAAGTGAAAGAGCAGGGGTTTGGTTAAATAGGAGGAAACAATTCAAGCTATGTGAATCAAATAAGGCTGGGAAAAGTCTGGCTGCTTATCTCAAGTTTAAGGTGCAGAAAAACACGATCAACTCCATTCAAGATCAACTGGGGGTGGCCCACTCAGATCCTGTTAAGATAGCAGATGTATTTAAAGATTTTTATGAGCGTCTGTATACCAAGAATATGGAAGTGGAGAAAACCAAAATTCAGGGCTATTTAGGGGAATGCGAATTACCGTCTCTCTCCCTGGCCGATCAAGCTGGTCTTAATAGCTCCATCACGATTCAGGAGATTGAGAAGGCTATTAAGTCGTTAAAAAGTGGTAAGGCCCCTGGACCAAACGGGTTCACTGCTAGATTCTACAAGTGCTTCTCCTCTCTCATATCACATCCACTTCTACACCTGTTTCAGGAAATCAATAGTACAGGGGAGGTGAGAGGTACACTATCTGAAGCTATTATTGCCGTCCTTCCGAAAGAAGGGAAAGATCCAACACTCCCACAGAATTATAGGCCTATCTCGCTTATTAACCTTGATTGTAAGCTCTTAGCCATGATCCTAGCCAATCAACTCCAGAAAGTTCTGCCCAAGCTTATCCACCTTTCCCAAGCAGGTTTCTTGAAATATAGGTTATCCAGTGACAACACCAGAACATTAGCGCATGTACTCGAAAAGACGAAGCTTTTAACTACCCCCACTGTAGCAATTACGCTTGATGCCGAAAAGGCATTCGACAGGGTTGACTGGACCTACCTGGAGGCTGTACTAAATACATTTAACCTAGGTCCGTCTTTCACAAAGATGGTGATGTCCCTTTATTCCTGTCCCTCTGCCAGAGTTGGAGCGGGAGGCTCATTCTCCTCCTCATTTCAATTACAACAGGGAACCAGACATGGGTGCCCCCTCTCCCCTTCATTATTTTTACTAGCTATCGAACCATTCCTCCACCACTTGCGGATTAGTAAGGGTATTGCCGGAATTCCATTTGAAGACTGTATAATAAAGCTAACTGCATATGCTGATGATGTCTTGATTGTCTCGGAGAAGGCAGAGGAGGCTATACCGCCCCTCATGTCTACTATTGGCGAGTTCTCCAGGGTATCGGGATATAAGTTAAATAAAGATAAAACGGAGGTTAAATTGTTAAATAATCTGGGAAACAGAGATGTAATGGGGGACTCTGGTCTAGCTTGGCAACCGGACTGCTTCAAATACCTGGGGATAAACTTTGATAAGGACCTAATTACAACACTACGTGTTAATGAAAATCTGAATTTAAAGAAAATATCTAAATTGTTAGATGGTTGGTCTCCGAAGTATCTCTCATGGTGGGGCAGGGCCGAAACCTTGAAAATGATGGTTACCCCATTGGTGAATTACCTGGCGAGTATGTTACCGATGACCTTTTTGGATGATTTTTTAACCAAGGTGGACAGGCTCTTTGGCATGTTCCTGTGGCAGGGGAAGAAACCCAGGATATCAATGAAGAAGCTACAGCTATCTAAGGAAAAAGGCGGCCTGGGTCTCCCCAATTCCAGGAATTATCAGACTGCCTTCCTCTGTAAACAAGGCGCACAATGGCTGATTGAAGACTCTGCTTACACTCCGTTGTGGCTGGATGTTGAGAAATCCATCATTGATAAGGTTCCCCTTACTGCTCTACTTACTATAGATCTCTCCCATCTTCCTCATTCCAAATACATCTTACTAAACACAAGACGGGCCCTCCTAAGACTTGATCAAACCCATAGATCAGGATTAACCATCAAAAAAACTACCATGGTATCCTTGTGGCGTAACCCTTCATTTAAGATTGAAGGAAAACCTCTCCAATGGGAATGTTGGTCAAGGAAGGGGGTCAACTTGGTGAGCGACCTGTTTGAAGGGGTACACCCTTTACCGTTCTCCTCGCTCCAGGCCAGGCATAACCTGGCGCCGATAGACTTCTATGACTTTTTGAAACTCAGTCCTTTTATCCACACGCTCTCTTAAACCCTGTGACCCATGGCTTAAGATCCATGTACCGCGTATCATGGCGGCTGGTCATTTTGTCTCAAACGTACAAGCTTCTCCTCCCTATGCCAAGGAAGGCCCACAGGCGAAATGAACTTCGGTGGGAGTTGGAACCCAACTCTACGGGCATATTATTCGATTGGGATGTTATACACACCACTGCCCTATCGAGTAAAGTCTCACCAATATTATCCCAAACCAAATACATGCTAATAAATAGGACGTATTGGACACCAGATAGGCTCTTTAAACTCCAACTGAGAGATAGCCCTTTGTGTTGGAACTGTGACTCAGCTGTAGGAGACTTGGCCCATATGCTTTTTGGCTGTCCCTCGCTGGGATCATTCTGGGGGAAAATTTTTGATTGCATAGAACACATTTTCAATATCAAACCTGAGAGAGAATTAGTCTATATTCTACTGGGTGTCCTGGACCAGAACCTAGATAACGCCCATGATCGCCAACTGTTGGATATCTTACTTACTCTGGCCTGTAAAGTAGTGTTATGTAAATGGAAGAGCGCTTCTGAAGTGTCCTTTAGGATATGGCAAGAATGGTTGTCTTTCCTAAGAGGAGCTGAAAACCCTGCTCTACATTCCTCCCCATGGCGCGCTTCCCACAGGAAGCTTTGGAAATCTCTTGATGCCTCATCATTTTCATTTGATCCTCCATGATGTGTTATAGTCATACGTAACTCAGCGACGAAGTGAAGTTTGTCGTACGTTAAATTTTGTATGGTGAAGGAAAGGGGTGGAACCATCACCCACAAAGGGCTCTACTTTCAATGGAGTATACGGAAATGTATAAAATGGATTTCAATCCAGGACTCTGGATAAGGCAATGCATATGCAATAATGTATTAGCAGTAATTGTGTTCATCTAGTATTGTACAGTCGGACTTTATGATATGCTTTGTGTAAATCATGGCATAATATACTATCCTGCCTTCATTTGTTGGTGTTATTGGTTATTCTATTTTATTTATTATGATTTGTATGTTCTTCTATTATGATTTGTACGATCGATTTGTAGGCTTGATTGATTTATGTATGAATATGTTCTATTATGTTTTACTATGACAACGTATGTCATTCACTACATGCATTTGTCCTTTTACTTCTTTTTCAATAAAAATGATTTGAATTTAAATAATTGAAAGTACGAGAAACGGAACCATGGACTCACAGCTCATGAGCTGTAAAGACACGACAAGCCACCAACCTCTTTACAGGCTATTCATACACCTTTCATACGTGTGACACATAGAAAACCATTCACACCGCCAGCCGCGGGCCCAGCACATTACAACACTCACACCAGCAGGCAGCGCAATTCAAGGGCCCATCACTTTCACACGCCCACATTCTTGGCACAGCAACCACACCAGCTCACGAATTGCGTGGAGTGGCGTTTGGCTAGCTGTGTGTGTAGTGACCAGCAGCAAGTCACTACTCACACGGCCAGCCGAGGGCCAGTCCAGGCACACGGCCAGCCGAGGGCCAGTCCAGGCACACGGCCAGCCGAGGGCCAGTCCAGGCACACGGCCAGCCGAGGGCCAGTCCAGGCACACGGCCAGCCGAGGGCCAGTCCAGGCACACGGCCAGCCGAGGGCCAGTCCAGGCACACGGCCAGCCGAGGGCCAGTCCAGGCACACGGCCAGCCGAGGGCCAGTCCAGGCACACGGCCAGCCGAGGGCCAGTCCAGGCACACGGCCAGCCGAGGGCCAGTCCAGGCACACCGCCATCACATTTCGGATTTTTTTATACAAAAAAGAAAACCCAAACAAATTGCAAATAGATACAAATCTACTAACAAAATCTGAAACTAAATACATTGCACAAATGCCAACCTTGAAACGGAACAAAAAATATAAAACAATAGAGACCAGGCAGTTCACGTTACCACTCAAGGATGCTCCCAAAAATTATTTTGGATGTGGTACATTCTAAAACAAGCAGGCACACAGCCCAGGGTTAGAAGGACCCTCTGGGCAGTACATACGAGTCTCTTTCCACGTACCTCTTTGCCAACAGACTCTACATCTCCTACTGGGAAAGTCTTTTGAGGGTGTGGGAGGAATGTGATCCGGAAAGTGGCGATCTTTCAATCTAGCCACATCCTCCACCACTCCAACTCTAGGAACACTTGCCTGTTCCACTACAACAAGGCTGCCTATTACAGACTCCTGAAACTTAGCAAAAGTCATCTTTGACTCAGGACAAGAATCCTTGAATACAACAAAACCATTAAAGGTTGCCAAGTGAAAAAGATGGATAGACAACTTCTTATACCAAATGTAATCCTTACGAAGAGCAGTGTAAGGTTCCAACCTCTGATCTACTCTATCAATACCACCCATGTGCCTATTATAGTCTAAAATGCACGCAGGTTTGTGTGCTTCAGCAACCTGACCCCAAACAGTCACAGGTGAAGTGCCTTCATCATGGATGGTAGTCAGCATGTAGACATCTCTCCTTCACAGCTAGAAGTTCCTCGCAACGCACTGCACTGTCCCCGCACAATATTTTGACAAACTAGTTCTTTTGGGAAACCTTTACGGTTAGAGCGGATTGTGCCACAAGCAACAGTGTGCACTTTGGCCAATTCCCTGAAAAACTGCACACCAGTGTAGAAGTTATCTACATATAAATGGTGACCTTTGTTAAAAAGTCCTCTACCAAGTTCCCACACAATTTTCTCAGTCACTCCAAAAGTGGACGGACAACCAGGGGAGTTAATCCTGGATTCCTTACCGGTGTACACCCAGAACTTAGATACCTATCCAGTCCTACTGTCGCACAGCATATACAGCTTAATTTCATAGCGTGCCCTCTTACTAGGAATGTATTGCCTAAAAACCAAGCTGACCTTGAACAACACCAAAGACTCGTCCACTGCAATTTCTTTCCCTGGAGCATAGATCTCAGAAAATTGATCTACAAAGTGATCAATGACAGGCCGAATCTTAAAAAGACGGTCACACTCAGGATGATCTTGTGGCAACGTTAAACCATTACCGACAAAATGCAGCATCCGGAGAAGCAGCAAATACATATCACGACTCATGACTGACGGAAATATAGCCGTTGCCATCAAGGGAATAGTAGACCAATATGAAGACATTGAGGGCTCCCTTAGCAAGCCCATCAAAGTTAAACCCAAGAACTTCTTAATCTCTTCCAGATTTGTGGGAGTCCACCGGGTAGCTCTGGAGTGGGGCCTAAGGCTGGCACTTTTGTCCCTCAAAAACTGTTCGGCATACAAATTAGTCTGCTCAACAATCTGTCAAAAATACATCGTCCATAACTGAAAAAGATTTATCTGCAAACAAAAAAAATTCTGTATTCCCTTTACACAGTGGAACACCAGTAAAGTCTGGCAGTGCCAGCTGCACCATGCCTGAGGCAACCCAGCGGTCATCACTTCCAGCTGGAAGCCTTGCAGCCCCAGGCTGCAGCCCAGATGCCTCTTGCTGCACTATCGGCACATCAATGTCCTCCTCTATAACAGGCACTTCATCCACACTGAGAGTAGCTTCATCATCTGATGATTCCATGTGGATAGAAAACTCACTGCCTGAATCTTCCCCTCCCTCCTCTGCCTCAGTTGCAGAGTCAGTCTCTGAACCATGGTCAGAGGAACACTCAAAGCATACCAACAACCTGCTGAGAAGTAATCCTGCGGCTAGCCATTATCCCTACTAAGGAAGGAGACTGCACAAACAAGTCAACAACAACCAACAGTGTGCAAAATAAGTAAGTTAAAAAAATGTGTACCTTTATCACAAATATATATATTCTCAAAAACTCTGATTCACTTGGAAGAGACGGCTACACTCACCAGCACCTACTCTGCAAAGAGACAGCAAAAAACAACGATATCCCACTAGAAAGCAAAAAACAAAACCAATTACTCACAAGATAACAAAATACACATCGAGCATAAATGCAAAACAGTTTTTGACACTAAAAAACACAGAAGTCAAACATACTGCTATTAATACACCATTTGCAAAAAAACACGTTCATGCAGAAAAAAAACTTATTTACATTGTACAAAAAAAGTCTTACCAAACACATGCAGCTACACAAAGAGCAGAACCACCAGTAATGAAACCGCAACCTGGAACAGTCTAAAGAGCAAAAGCCTTGAACAAGAACAAAACTGGAGAAATAAAGCATTACAATTGAAATTCACACGAAAAAAAACCAATTATCATTATAACACGCTATGTCACTAAATAGGGCTGAGAAAATGGGGGGGTGATCTTGCCCAACGGATCGGGTGAGGTTGTCTGCCAGGCCGATCTGTCCCCCAGGTGGGGCAGAAAACAGCAGACCGAAATGTGCCCCCCTTGCAAAATAAATAAATCCCTGGTGCCTAGTAGGGTTTTCTGCCTCCCCCTCCCGCCTAGGGCAGAAAGGCAAAAAAAAGGGGCAGATCTGTCTCCAGAAGGGGCAGAAAAAGCATTAAGCACATTTTACCCCCTAGGAAGCAACCATGTTGCTTCTATTACACACAACAAAATCCCTGGTGCCTGGTGGGGTTTTCTGCCCCCCCCCCCCCTCCCTCCCAGGGGGCAGAAAGGCCAAACAAACGGGCAGATTACACACATAAAAAAATATGCCCCTTAGAAGCGACCCTTGCCCAAGGGGTCGCTTCCATTTTAATTTTAAAATTAGTACCTGGTGTCCAGTGGGGTTTTTAGGGCAAAAAACGGGCTGATCTGCCCCCAGGGGAGGCAGAATGCATATATAAATAACAAAATGTCCCCCCGGAAGCGAACCTTGCCCAAGGGGTTGCTTTCTTTAAAATTTTAAAGAGCTCCCTAGTGTCTAGTGGGGTATTCTGCCTACCCCTGGGGGCAGAAAGGCCAAATGTATACGGGCCGATCTGCCACCAGGGTGGGCAGAATACACATTAAAAAAAAATATGCACCCTGGAAGCGACCCTTGCCCAAGGGGTCACTTTATTTTGTTAAATATCCATGGCTCTAGTGGCCTTTTCTGAGCTGTGACCTGCCCACATTCCCCTGGCAGACGCTCCGCGGAGGGCATTGCTGGCAGCGGTGGTGGCCCGGCGGCCTGGAGTTTCCTGGGGGCACCCCTGGTGGTGTGGCGGCAACGCAAACTCCCTGCCATTTTGTGTGAAGGCCCAGCCATCTTGAGAGCAAGGCCTGCAGCACCCAGACGACTCCAGCAACAGGGGGGGATTCAGCGGATGCCCCAACGCCGCAGAGCTACCGGATACCCAGGCAAGTGCCAGCGCGAAAGTCGCAGTGCTCTGTCGCACTGGGAGACCGAGTGGTGGGGCTGAGCAGGCGGTAGAGAGGGGAATGTTGGGCCATGTCGGACCTCGATTGGGAGGAGCAGTGCGGGGCGTGAGACTGAGTGGGCCCACTGGAGGCGTGTGCAGAGTGGCGGGGGGACCTGTCTATCTCCTGCGGTGGGCTTTATCCTCCTAGGCCCCACGAAAAGACTCCCTGGCGGTGACCCCGGGTCGGGCCTTGTGGTTCTCCGCAGCAGGCACCGCGGATGTTTGCGCCGGGGCTGGGACCCCCACCAGTGGGTAGCATTCTGCCTGGGCGGACAGTCGCTGAGTGTGCCCTGCTAGACGGGCCGGACGGACTGGCATCTGCTTGCCTTCCCCACCTGCTTCGCTCGCAGCTACCTGCCCAGCAGCGTTTTTTGCCTTGACTCTGCGATGGCCTCCTCCCGGAGGCGGAGGGACAAGACCTTCAAGGACTTTTTCGCGAAGGCCCAGCACAGCCAGCAGCCAGGTGAAATCCTAGCGGACACAGAGGTCAGTTCCATGGGTGCTGCAGGGGGAGAGGTGATAACCAAGGCATTTCTGGAATCCCTGTTTGTGGCCCTCCGGGAGGATATTCAAACGCTTAAACGCGACCTCACTGCCCACGTGCGCTGGGCCTGGCCGGCGGGAGAGGGGGGATTCGGCCCTGGCTACGGACAGTCCCCTATGGTGGGTTTTTTTCCCCCGATCATCGGCCGATGACGGACTAAGACTCTCTTCACATGATATTCCCAGTTTACTTCTCCCGGTTTATACAAGTGTTACTTTGGACATTATTTGGGATTTGTTTGGGGGGGTTTCGGGTTCCGTGTCCCCTTAATTTTGTGAAATAGCGTAGGCCCCTGTCCCCATGATATTCTAGATCACCTGGCGGCCTCTCGGCCCGGCGCTGCCGGAGCTTCTGCCTCATGTTTGCTTCCAGGTTCCTTACCACCGTGAATGCCGGTTACCACGCTTAAAATACTTACTTTAAATGTGCGAGGCTTTAATAACCCAGGGAAACGCAAGGCTGTTCTGTCTTGTCTAGAAAATGCCCAGGCGGACATATACCTTCTGCAGGAAACGCACCTCCTCCCTAGGGACTGCCACCGCCTCAAATCACGAAAGTTCCCAATCCAACTCTTTTTTTCCTCAGGGCCCACTAAATCAGCTGGGGTGGCCATCCTAGTTGCCCGGCGGTTTAAAGGGGAGGTCTTACATAAGGAAGCTGAACTTAAAGGTACACTATTGACAAATAGATTTGCCTTAGGCAATTTCACATTCACCATCGGTTCCTTGTACGCTCCGAACGAAGGCCAGGAACAATTCTTAACTCTGCCCTCACTGAAGCAACCGCCACAACAGACCACAATATTGTCGGGGGGGGGGTTGAACCTCATTTTCGATAACACCAAGGATAGATCAGGTCAATGCACGCATCAAACGGGCGCGCTCTCTGCGGAGGGGTTGGCCCGTTTACACGACCTAGGCCTCAGGGATTTATGGCGCTGCTTTTACCCCCACAACCGTGAGTATTCTTATTACTCCAACGCACACAAAACCTACGCTAGGTTAGATTACCTATTAGCAAATAAGAATCTGCAGGAAAGCATATAATGAAGCCCTAACAAACAGGAAGATGGTTATAAAAAAGGAGGCCCTGGAAGCGCTATGTGAAGCGTCACAACAGAAGGATGCGTCTGCCTTCTGGAAGGCTGTTAATACCCCTCTTCTTTATGATAACACCAAGGCGCGTATATAAAATGCCATCACTGAGGAGGATTGGGTCAAGCATTTTTCTTGTCTTTATACACCGCACGATAATCTTCATATTACTGATATTTCTCCCGGGGCCCATATAGTGGACAAGGCAGTTAAACTGGTTGTAAACTTGGAGGAAGTCAACTTGGCTTTAAATGCAACGAAGGGTGGCAAGGCTGCAGGGCCTGATGGAATCCCTGCTGACCTGTTTAAAGACAATGTTGAGCTTTGGGGCCCCATGCTTGTGCAATTATTTAATGCAGCACTGGCTAGGGGCCTAAATCCGTCCTGGTTCACCTCCGTGATTGTACCTATCTATAAGAAGGGCGACAGGCAATCCTGCGCCTGCTACAGACCAATTTCCCTATTAGATTCGTCCGTTAAGATCCTTGGGAGAATCATTTTGGTCAGACTGCAAACCTGGGCAGAAGAAAATAAAATAATGAGCGATTTACAATACGGTTTTCAAAAGGGTATTGGAACTCTGGAACAGTGCCTAAACTTAATGATTATACAATCAAAATACCTGAGGATTAAGGGGGAGCGCCTGTATCTCACATTCGTCGACCTTTCATCGGCGTTTGATTGCGTCTCCCATGTTAAATTATGGACCATTTTAAGAGAGATAGGCGTGGAAGATTCCATTGTTTGTTTCTTGAAGGATCTTTATTCAGGGGCCTCAGCTTCGGTCCGCTACGGCCGTGAGGGTCAATGCACAAGGTCATTTCAGGTTGGCCGGGGCGTTCGCCAGGGCTGCGTCCTGGCACCCTTTTTATTCTGGTTGTATATTAATGGCCTTGAGCGTCATCTTCTGCGTGATCGCGGGGACATTCCTAGGGTTGGGGGGAGGTTTGTCCCCGCGCTCCTGTATGCGGATGACGCGGTTTTAATGGCCCGCACTCCCGTGGCTCTACAAAATTTGATAAAATCTTTTGAGTGCTTTATGTCTAGTCTAGACTTAAAAGTTAATTGCACTAAAACTTTTTCAATGAACTGTGGCACTAAACCTGGTAATCATGCAAAAAGAATGTTTTTAAATAACGTCCCATTGGAATCTACCTCTATCTTCCCATACCTTGGCGTACTGTTCCATGAAACTGGGGTGTGGTCTCACGCGGTAAAGGCTAGAACTCTCTTGTTTCAAAAAACTATAATGGCCCTAATGAATTTTATTAAAAAACTGGGAAAGAAACCAATTAAGGAAATTTTAACTATTTATAAAGCTACATGTACCTCGGTTACTATGTATGGCTCGGGCCTCTGGGGCCACACTAACATTAATCTACTTCAGAAAGCTGAGAACAGGTTCTTGAGACACGTTTTGAGAGTCCCCCAAAGTGTCGCGACCTACATTTGTCATTCTGAACTTGGCCTAAACTATATATCTGATTTGATCAGAATTCAACCTATTCTTTTGTGGCACAGGGTCTGGACAACTGATGAGTGCTCCCTGAATCGAGCCATCCTTCGGGATGTTATAAAACTGGAAAATGTGGACCGTTTAGATTGGCTAAATTACATCAAATTATTTTTTGCCAAAATTGGTCGCCAACACCATTTTGCAGATCCATCCTCAATGGAAGGTTTATCCAGGAACCTTTTGTCCAAGCTATCCCTGGATTACCTTATTGAAAATAGAAGCCAAGAGGAATTGAAGAAAAAATCTGTGTCTCTGCATTTTTCCCTCTTAACGAGCAGTAGTCTGCAGCCATACTTAACTTTGCCGATGTCTAATTATGAACGTTTTATCTTGACTCGTTTTAGATTGTCTATTGTTATTAGATTATTGTCTTTTCCAGTTATGAATTCTTGGTCACCGAGCTTACCATTATGTCCGTGTGATGACTTTTCATCCCAGTCAGATATTCATATTCTGTTTTTCTGCACCTTTTATACCTTACCACGTAAGACATACATTATTCCACTCCTCAAAGAATGGAAAATTAACAAATGTCGCTTGGCTTTCTTAGAGTTCCAGAGAATGGACACTGTTCTTACTGTTACCGCAGTTTTAACTTATTTAAAAAACGTTTTTAAACTTAGGAAAACACTGAGTCTAGATGTATTTTAAGTTTACCTTTCTCCCTTTATATTTTCTTGTGTGTGTATTTAAATTGTAATTTAATGCTGTAACTTTCATGGTTTTTGTCTTTAAAACCGAATAAAGTATTCTTGACTTGACTTGACTCTTGACTATTAGCATCCACATCAGTACAAGCGCTCACGACGGAGGTCGGGATCGGGGTTGCCTCCCTGTCTGACCACGCACCGGTCACTGTTACCCTCACCCTCCCACCCATACAACAACCCTGTATGCTGTGGCGACTCCGGGACACACTTTTGCACCGCCCGGCAGTGGTAGAGCAGATACGGCGCTCCATCACCGATTACCTTTCCCACAAAGCCAACGCGGACACCTCTCTCGCAACGCAGTGGACAGCACTGAAAGCGGTGGTACAGGGGGACTTGATCGCCACTACGGCAACGGAAAATGCAGAGCACAGGCGTAAACGCAACAAACTCGCCCAAAAAACTAAAGAATTGGAGCACATGCACCAGAGGACGGGCGCCCCCCGGGTGTGGCGCCGGGCTAAAAACCATGCGCCAGCAACTTGCGGCGCTTGACCAGGATCGGGCTGAGTTTGCTGCTTTGCGACTGCGACATGCTTACTACTCCGGGGGTGGGGGGGGGGGCAGATAGGTGCGGGCGCCTTCTCGCCCACAAGTTGCGCTTAACCCGGCAAAAACAGGGGTCCAGGAGATCTGTAGGAAGGATGGGGGACACGTCTCGGAGGATGGAGCAATCGCCAAGGTGTTCCGTGACTTTTATGCTGGTCTCTATGCCAGCTCCCCCCTAGATAGCGCAGATGGGACAGCCTTTCTCGACTCTGTCGACCTGCCAGCATTGACTAAGGCTCAAGCTGACCACCTAGATAGAGACATCCACATCGAGGAGGTCATTGCTGCTATAGCGCGCCTCAAACTAGCGAAAGCCCCCAGGCCGGACGGCTTTTCTGCTATTTTCACAAGACCTTTTGTCCTTTGCTAGCCCGACTCCTCACTCAGCTGTTTAATTCCCTCCTAGAGGCCTCCATAGTGGTGATACCCAAACCGGGGACAGACAAGACCACATGCGGGGCAAATCGCCCCATCTCCCTTCTTAACATGGATCTCAAACTGTCCACAGGGATCTTAGCTGCCCGAGTGGGAGGAGGTATATTATAGGGCCTGCCATTCTGCATACCATTTGGGGCTAACTGTGGCTACTTATTGGTATTCTACCCCGGAGCGTCTTCATTCAATAGATCCCACATAAAGAGCGACATGTTGGCGGGGCTGTGATAGCATAGGTACCCTGGTGCAATGTGAGTATATCCAACCCTATTGTAACCAAGTCTTGGACGAAGTGGATATGAATTTTGGCACAGAAATCCCACGTTTCCCATCATATGTCCTCCTGGGTCTCCTAAATCCCCTGACTTACCCACTGCAATCCCGTAGAGGTAGCCTGATAGCAATTACGTTGGGCTCTGCAACACAAAATATACTTACACACCGGCGCACGGCCTGCATACCAACCTTCACTGGCTGGCTCTATCGCCTGTGGCATGTCCTTGGAATGGAGAAGTTGACCTTGACTGTAGCTGGGG
This sequence comes from Triturus cristatus, assembly GCF_964204655.1. Taxonomy (NCBI): domain Eukaryota; kingdom Metazoa; phylum Chordata; class Amphibia; order Caudata; family Salamandridae; genus Triturus; species Triturus cristatus. Next base: position 1,077,765,707 of record NC_140589.1, on the reverse strand, counting down.
AGGGGGCCAAGTACGCCGAACTGTGGAAACCCTTCCTGTCTCTCTTGGCCTCCGAGTTGCGGGAGTTCACCTGCCCCAGGTACCTCTGCTTATTGCGCCTCTCCGATACCCAGCAGACAGAGAAGTGATGTGGGACAAAAACAGGCTTAGATACTTTAGTTAGTGGACATGGAACACGGGGGTAAGGGGGTCAGACTTGATGGGTCAGTGGAGTAAGGAATCGGTTGGTTACCAGTGGTGTACTGAGAATTTTGCAGAGCGAAATATGTTCACTTGATGGCCTTTCTCTAAGCCTGAGAACATCATTGAGTTAGCTAAAAGCAGGATTAGGTAGCCTTTTCTTAAAAATGGTATCAACCCGCACAAGGCTTCTGAACTTCATATACCTACAGATTTTACATACATTTTGTTGCAGACTCATTCAGCCTGGGGTTATACATATCTGCTATTAGTCACCCCTGGGAAGGAAGACACCTTTGTCGCTTAAGGGTGGGCTCAATTTGCTGCATACTTTATTTTCCGAAGAGCCAATAGAACTCTGAATCCATCTGTTTTTATCCTTTTGATGAGGCTTCCCTTTTGCACTTTAATTTTTTTGGGGAGATTTTATAAATCTTTTTCCTTTTAGATTTTTAATCCTGTTGCTTAAAGCTCGTGGTTTTTTTATCAGGTGCAAGCACGCTCTAATGCATTTACAGATGCTGTTTGATATAAACGTTTGTTATGCAACCGGCTCGTTTGAAATTAATTTATGCATTAATTAGTTAATTATAACTCATGCAGTAATCTCAGCACTGATAATCTAGACTAAAATGAACATTTTACAAAAACACAGCATTTTATATTATGATGTATTATCTTTACAATTAATCAATTACACAGACTTCCATTTACAATGCATTTGTTATTGCACGTCATTTACATACTTACAATTACATCACGTTTTTAGCAATGTGTTGTAATTCTGAGTCTATGTAGTGGCATGTTTGCCTTCCTCATTTTTGGAACTGGTTAGAAAAGTAATATGGAGCAAAGGGAGGGAAGTAATTTGATATGTAAATAGTACTTAAAAATAGAATTTCATCTTTATTCAGGTAACATTCTATTTTACAATGGGATTTTATAGTGATATTGAAATTAGAATATTTTTCATATTTACATTTGGATTGCTTTCATGTTTGTGATCCACATTTTTAGAACAGGTTGGAGAAATATAGGGGCAAAGGCTGGGAAGAAATTCAGTTCAAACAATTTTCAAATTCAGATTTGGAATGCTTTCATGTTTGTGTTCCTCATTTTAGGAACATGGTATAAAAGAAACGTAGGTGTAAAGGGTAGGAAGTATTTTAGTTTGCAAAAACTACTTCAAAATATAACTTCATCTTTTTCAGATTAAATTATCTTTTAGTACAGAATTCTAAAGAGATTTAGGAGCAAATGGTGGGCATTAATTAAACTGGTATAGTTTTCAACTTTAAATTTAGACTTCTTTCTTGTTTGTGATCCACATCTTTGGAATGGGTTAGAGTAAAATAGGGGCATATGGCGGGTAGTAATTTAATTAGTAAAAATTACATAAAAATCTACGTTTTGCTTTTTTCAAAATACTTTGTTTTCAGCTTTACATCAAAATAACCAAACTCTTCAAGAAACAGATATTTAAAAAAAGGTTCCTTTTCCTTAAAAATCCAGTTTAGGAAAGTACCCCTTGTGGCATGGTTACCCCCCACTTTTTGCCTGACACTGTTGTATGTTTGACGGAGTGTGCACTGGGTTTCTGATAACCAGGTTTCAAGTGCCTGTGTTTTTCCCCAAAACTGTACCTTTGTTTCCACAATTGGCACACCTCTGGCTCACATAGAAGTCCCTTGTTAAAGGTATCAGTGGTATCAAGGGCCTTGTGACCAGAGAGGGTCTCTAAGGGCTGCAGCATATATTATGCCACCCTAAGAAACCCCTCACCAAACACAGGCATACTGCCACAGCAGCCTGCATGTTTGTGTGTATAAAAGTGAAGTCGACCTGGCACACATCTGTGTTCCAGGCCTCCTAGCACTGCAAGAGGCACCACTACAGCAGGCCTTACTACCCTAAGGCAGGGTGCACTATACCTCATGTGAGGGCATAACTGTATTAACAGATATGCCCCTATAGTATCTAAGTCCATTCTAAGACATGTGCACAGTGAAGCCATACTGGGAGCCTATTTCTGTGTTCCACAGCTCCATGATGGTTTCACCAAATTCCAAGATGTATGGTACCAAATATCTCCGCTTAAATAACCCACACTGATGCCGGTGTTGGATTTATTAAGAAATGCACCCAGAGGGCACCTCAGAGGTGCTCCCTGAAATCTTGCCAACTCGCTAGTGTGTGCCTGACTGGTCCCCACCAGCCTGCTACCTCTAGACATGTTTCTGACCCTCTGAGGTGGAAGCCTTTAGCTCTTGTGAATCCGAAACAAAGCCTGGTCTGGGTGGCGTTGCTTCACACCTACCTCCAAGCAGGAACACCATAGAAAGGCAGTGAGCCTCAAAGACTTCCTGTCTTTTGATATGCTGACCAGGGCCTCGCCAGCTATTGCAATTTGCCCCCGACCAAGCCCAATTTTTGTCGGCGGGACAATTAGTAAGCAAGAGAGGTGTGTCCCATCTCAGCCAAGGCCACCACTAAGGTGCCCTGAGCTGAAGTGACCTCCCTCTTTTCAGAATCCTGCATATTGTTTTGGAGGACTAAAACCAATGGGGTTTGGGATATGTCCCCTCTCCTGAGGAAGTGGACATACAAAGGGTGTAGTCATCCTAAAGTTAAGTAGCCCATTGGCTACTACCTTCTAACCCCTATATAAAACCCTCAAAGTTGTATTTAAGGTCATCCCGGAACCTTAATCCTCAGATTACCGACGACCTATGAAGAAGAGGACAAAGAGCCGATCCCTACACGACAAGAAGCTCCAGCCACTGACTTGGTCCCAGCCCTGCCAGCCTGCTAACTATGCAGCTCCCACGACTTGTCTTGTAGATCAGAGACATCCAAAACCCTGGGAGGACTGCCTGCCTTTTATAAAGACTCCTGTGGACACCAGACTTGTCCAAAGGAAAACCAGCTTTAAAGCTTAAAAGACCAAAGCTCTACCTGCCGAACCGCAAACCAACTACCTCTGCACCCAAAGCCCATGGCCTGAGTTCCAGTGGCCTACCAATCCAACTAAGGTTCCCCAGCACGTCTGCGCAAGAATTCACCATGGGCTGACCCCTACCACACTCCACATTGATGCCTGAAGCCTCTGTTCGATGAACCCCCGCCCCCCCCCAACCGCGACCTGCACCAGTAGGCTGTTTTCCAACACCAAAGGACATGCCTGCATCTGGAGCCCCTGGGCCTTGGGAAGATAAACTGACGGTGTCCTGACGCTCCAGCTCATCCCAACTTACCTGTGCATCTGAAGGTCTCCTTCGATTGGCCTCCTGGCCTGAGCCTGCAGCCTTTTTTTTACTTCAAGATTCCTCATTGGTTTGCATTGGGCGCCGACGCTGTATTGGTACTCTGCACCCCCACCCCCGTACTGCTGGAGGTGCAGGTCTGGTGCTGCCTTGTGGCCCCCCTGTGCTTACCGTGACCCCCAGAGACTGGGTTACCAAACCATGCTGCTTACCTTAAGAAATACCACTTTGATTGCCCCCCTTTCGCCATTGGATAACATTGGCACTAGATACCAAGTTTGACCTCTGTACCTGACCGCCCAAGTGGTGCAGTTTTGAAGCTTACCTGGTACTGATTCTTTATCCAGAAACTCAATATCGTAAATAGTTTACTTACCTGCATATTGCTGATTGTTTCCTCCCATTGATAACATTGTATTCTTGAAAAATGCACTGTGTCCACTTTTTACATTGAAAAGCATTGATATTGCAAAACGTATTTACTTGCAACAAAGTATCTTTGGTTCTATAAAATAAATATACTAAAAGTATTATTTTTACAAACAATTGGCCTTGGATTTAGTAATTGTGTGTGTATATCATTTATTGCCTGTGTGTGTGTACAACAGATGCTTAGCACCGCCCTCTGATAAGCCTAACTGCGCTCCAACACTATCACAAAGAGAGCATTCGTATTCTCTACTTGAGCCTCAGTGCAGCCTCTGGGGATCCACTGGACTCTGTACACACCTTACCTCATTTTGGTATAGTATATACAGAGCCGGGTTCCTACATTGGTGGATCGGCAAAGGGGGTGGGGGGGGGGGGGGGTCTCTAAGACTATGCATTTGCTGAACCACTCTGACAAAAAGTTACCACATGGCTAATATCCAAAATTGCTTTTAGATTCAACAGTTTTTTTTATTTAACATTATTTGCAAATCTTTCAAAATCTTGCTAGGGCTTTGGTTAAGTTCCTATAGCATTTTAAAAAGTTATTTTAAAAAGGCCCCAACTTTAGTGAAATAATGTAAGATACAAAGAATGTGGTTGTGGAGCTCAGCCGGACTCCTTACCTCCTGCTTGGCATGAAGGAGTTAAGGACCCTCTGTAGACTCAAGAACATTTGAACTGGTTCCAATCCTACCAAGCTCAAGCTCCAGGAGCTCTTGACAGAATATGCTAAAGAGCACCCTTTTGAAGAGGAGAACCTCCTCACAGAAGAAGGAAGTACTGATAATGGGGACAATTCCCAACTTCCTCTCCTAGTCCAGGAAAATGTGGTCCTTGCACTCATCTTTCCAATAGTAGTGCATAGGGTACCTAGCTCCCCACACAGGTGTGCCAGGCACCCCAAGCAGCATTGAAGACATCCTGTTAACAAGGATGGCTCTTAGAATAGCCCTGGAGGATAGACTTCTAGCTATAGAGAGGGATAGAGCAGATATGGACGTGCCACCCATAAATGGTGGCAGCAACATAATTCTTAGGGGCAGAGAGAACTTGTGTGACCATAAAATCCCCAAATATGAGGAAGGTGATGACATCACAAAATGGTTTACAGCCTTTGAGAGGGTCTATGGAATGAAAAAGGTGAAGTAACACTAGGGAGCATTGCTTTTGGAGCAGTTCACTGGTAAGTGCTGGGATATACTCCTGGCACTCACTGGGGCAGATGCTGAGTCCTATGACCTCATGAAGGCTTTGTACTCACCACTGAAGAGTATAGGATCAGGTTGGGGGGTGAGGGGCTCACAAAACCTCAAGTCAGTCCTAGGTTGATTTTATGAACTAATCAATAAAAACACTAGATGGCTGGTTAACTGGAAGTGAAGTGCATGACTATGATGGGCTTTATAATCTGCTGATGAAAGAACACATTTTAAGTAATTGGCTTAATGAAAAGTTGCATCAGTATCTGGTAGACCTAGGTCCAATTTCTCCCCTAGAATTGAGAAAGAAGGCAGACCATTCGGTCAAGACTAAGGTGACCAAGACTAACACTTGGTCACCAAAAGAAAGGGGTATCAAAACCTCCCCACCGGAAAGTGGGTGAAAATCCTATGGATAAAAGTAAAGAGTCTTTTAAAAGCCCCCAAAAACCTGCACTGGAGGGTGGATCCCAGAACTCTTCACAGGCCAACAGTGGGTACAAGGGTAACACTTTGATCCTAAAAAGGCAGGGTGTTTCAATTGTAAACAGTTCGGACACAACTGGAGACCTGGCATGTCCCAAAAAGAATCCCGCTAGTACTCCTCCAGCTAGCACTGGTAAGTCAAGTTTCCAGGTGGGATCAAACTTGCGCGCCCAGAGCAAATCAGGGTTCACACTGAAACTATATGTCTCTTAGGATGGGGTAGATTTGGCCACTCTTGCTGCCTGGCCCCCAATATGAAAACATACAGGCAGCAACCCTTGATTAGTGGGACTAGGGTAGAAGCCCTGAGGAATACAGGTGCCAGTGTCCCAATGGTGATCAGGAAACATGGTTTCCCCAGGACAGTATATGTTTGACTGGACAAACATACCCGGTCACCAATGCTGATAATGTAACGAAGGTTCATCCCATGGCTATGGTGCCCTTAGAATGGGGAGGGGTTACTGGCATGAAACAGGCAGTGGTCTCTTCTGCAATCCCAGTTGAATGTCTGCTTGGGAATGATCTGGAGACAGACCTCCGCATGGGCTGTGGTAGAACTGAAAACCCATGCGGCAATGCTGCGAATCCCTGAATTGGTGTGTGTAAAAACCAGGGCGCAGAGCACAGAGTGAAAAAGAAGTGTTGGGGCCTAGAAAATGGCCCAACATTCCAAGAGAAAAAGTAAGAATATTGGGGAACCAGCTTCTGTACAGCAAAAAGCTCAGGTTCCCTCTTCTCCGGGAGAGGACCAGTCACTCCTAGAGGTAACTGAGCCTATGTAACTGGAACCTTATCAGGTTGAGCTTCTGGGCCCAGGTGGACCCTCTAGGGAACAACTGTGCCAAGGGCAGAGTACCCGTCATACTCTTGAAAGCCCATGACAGCAAGCTGATGCACAGGAAAATGGAGATGTCAGTGGATCCCACAGGACCTATGGGAGGAGGGACTCCTTTACACTACCTTACCTTACCTTGTACCACTAGGAGAGTGGTACTGCTTCAGCAGCTTAGAGAATTCCTCCTCACATTGGCCCTTGACATCCCCCTAGCTAGTCATCTTGGCTAGACTTAAATTTGGAATAGGCTTGTCAATTACTTCTACTAGCCAAACATTTCCCAGAAGGTGAAGGAGTTTTGCAGCTCCTGTGTCAAGCCACTGGCAGAACAGGTGACCACCCAAAGCCCCCCTTAATTCCACTACCAGTGGTTGGGGTTCCCTCTGAAAAGGCAGGGGTGGACATAGTTGGTCCATTGGAGCCTCCCACAGCATCAGGAAACAAATTAATACTGGTAGTAGTGGATCATGCTACCAAGTATCTTGAGGCAATCCCTTTAGGATTACTACAGCCCCAGCAGTAGCCATGGCCCTCATTGGTGTCTTTGCCAGTGAGGGTTTCCTAAGGTGGTGGTTTCGGACAGAGGTGCAAACTTCATGTCTAGTTACCTAAAACGCACCTGGAATGAGTGTGGAGTAACCTTAACATCAACTACACCTTATCACCCACAAACCAGTGGCCTTGTTGAGAGATTCAACTAAACATTGAAAGGCATAATCATGGGGCTCCCTGAAAAACTCAAAAGAAGATGAGATGTCCTTTGCCTATGCCTGCTTTTCACCTACAGAGAGGTGCTTCAGAAGGTAGTAGGATTTTCTCCCTTTGAACTTCTGTTTGACTATCATGTTAGGGGACCACTTTGTCTCGTGAAGGAAGGCTGGGAGAAGCCTCTCCACGAACCCAAGCACGATATTGTGAACTATGTGCTAGGCCTACAATCCACTATGGCAGAATAGATGGGAAAAGCATCCAAAGACTTTGAGGCCGGCCAAGAGCTCCAGAAGCTCTGGTATGACCAAAAGGCTCCACTGATGGAGTTTCAGCCAGGGCAGAAGGTATGGGTTTTGGAGCCTATGTCACCAAGGCCCGTCCAAGACAAATGGAGTGCTCCTTACCCCATCCTTGAAAAGGGAACTGAGGTCACCTACTTGGTAGACCTGGGCACTAGCAGGAGTTCCAAGAGGGTGATCAATGTAAACCGCCTAATACCTTTCCATGACAGGGCTGAGATAACCATGCTGATGGTTACTGATGATGATTAGGAAGCAAAGTGAACCTCTCACTGACCTCTTCTGTTGCAGTCCAAAAGATGGTTCAGTTAATGGAGACACCCTCTCTGCCCAACATCAGGCTGACTGCAGGCACATCCTACAGCAGTATGCTGAATTCGTCTCCTTAACCTCTGGACACACACACTGGTGTATCCATGATGTAGACACTGGAGACCGCTTGCCTGTCAAAACAAAGATGTATCGACAGTCTGACCAAGTTAAGGAGAGCATCAAAGCTGAAGTAAGCAAGATGCTTGAGTTAGGGTTTATTGAACCCTCTGAGAGTTCCTGGGTCAGCCCAGTGGTCTTAGTCCCCTAGCCTCATCCACAGGGTGGAAAGAGAAAGGTGAGTTTTTCTGTGGACTACAGAGGTTTCAATACTGTCACCAAAGCAGATGCTCACCCTATACCCAGAGCTTATGAGCTGATAGTCGAGTTGGGTGCAGCCAAGTTTCTCAGTACTTTTGACTTAACTGCAGGGTACTGGTAGATTGGCATGGCCCCAGGAGCAAAAGACAAAATGGCTTTCTCACCAGAGGGGCATTATCAATTCACTGTTATACTCTTTGGCTTAAAGAATGCCCCTGCCACCTTCCAAAGGTTAATGAATCAAGTCCTTGCTGGACTGAAGGCCTTTAGTGCAGCATATCAAGATATTACGGTCTTGCAGGATCACCTTTTCCACCTTGGGAAGCTTTTGCAGGCGGTCAATCTGCAGGCCTCACTATCAAGACATACACATGCCAGATAGGGCAGGGAACTGCTGTATACTTGGCCCACCTTGTAGATGGGGGGGCCAAGTACAACCCTTCCAATCCAAAATCCAGACAATCCGGAACTGCTAGGCTCCAGCAACTCCAACCCAAGTCAGGGCATTCATTGGCTTGACTGGGTATTACAGGAGGTTTGTGAAGGGGTATAGTTCTATTGTGGCATCTATCACAGACCTCCCCTCCAAGAAGATAAACTCGAAATTTAGTTGGTGCACCATTCTCTACTCTAGGTGGCACCCATGACCTTAGGGTGGGCCCATACACTGGATACATTTCTTTGGTCCTGATAAAATGCCAATTGAAACTCCTGGTAACTAAGGCATGAATCATGCAGACACCTGCCATATTTTTGACATGTTAGCTATTAGGGTACATTGATAGCACCCTTGCTTTTACTGTCAAGGGACCATTACCCTATAAACACTTCCCTGGTTCCCTTAGACTGTTTTATTCTCACTCTTCTCCATCCTATTTTTGCGACCCCTTACATGCACTCATCTAACGTCATCGACAGATAAAAAGATCTCCGCTAAAGAGTCCCCAGGCCGTCGAGCATTGAAGCACCGGCTTGATGATGATGCCCCCTGTGATAAAGCATGACACCCTACAGTGCGTGTGTGAGCGCACTATGATCTGACCACTCTGATCCCTTGTGAACCTTTTGGTCAGGCAACTGATTACATGCTGATTAGTCAAATCTGTCCCTCATGAACTACCCCATTGGTATTTTATATTACACTATTCCAGTAGGAGTGTGGGTGTAGGACCTCATTAAATCTCTCTCCTCGTCCCTCCTTTGATTATTTGTGTGCATTGTACTTTATGAAACCTCTATTACTTAATATACTGCAGAGGTCTATGTCTGCAACCAGAGAGCCACAGGATTGAATTCTGCTTGGATCAGTGGAGAGTAGTTAGGAGCGTAACACAGGCCCCTCCAACCCCTTCCGCTCAGGTGCCTGTGTTGCGCCCTTTTAAAAAGCACACACTTCACCGCTTATCTGGTTACTCCTTTTCGCTACCACTCAAACAATAAATCTGTCTCATTAATTAGTCAAAACCAGCTTCCGAGCCCCATTGACATTTGCAGGTTGATCGGGTGTGCACATTTACTAGTCTTTCAGGTAAGTAGGCATCCTGGCAAGAAGGCTTGTTTAGCCTGTCTACCCCCCTTCGGTTTCACAGCACATGAGACTCCCTACCTTGCACTGCAGCTGAATCATTTCAGATCTCGGAATTAACCATCCCTGGACAGCTCAATTTTTACGGAAAGTAGGGAACTATTTTCCTTCGATTAAAAAAGTATTGGCACATCGTGCTCCTCTAATCTAGCCCACTTCAACCATTGTTCCCACCCACCCCTGGTTCAACCTGTGCCCCTGGTAGGGTGACCAACTGACATGGAGGGAAATTCTGGATAGGACTGTACTGTAAAAAATAATTCGGGACAAAGGGTCAAAATTCAGGACAAAAGGTCAATTTTACAGACACACCGAAGGAGAGGCCATACCCCAATATTTTACCAATGAATTTATACACTGTTTTCTACATAGCACTATATATTCACTATGGTCTTTGTGATTGTCTCTAGGTATGCTACATTCAGGTGGCACATCATGTCCTTGTTCAGTAATGAATTAATGCCCTTGAGCACAGTGTTAACCACCAGCCAACGCTAAACCTAAAAACACAATTAATGAGGCAGAGCAGATGGTGTGGGCGACAGTCTCACACCTAATGGCAGGATGTGAGGTATTCACAACTTGTCTATAGTCTCACAGCACTAGAGTGTACTTCAGGACACTACATTTAGCTCAGAATAGCAGACAAATAAAATTAAAGAGCAGGATGAAATTGTGATCAGATGGGAGATCCACAGCAACATATTCAAAGAGTTGTTGCTCAGAACCGAACAAATAAGAGCAGAAAAATGATGGAACAATTTCTAAAATAAGATATGGGCCCGCCATGAGCATCAAAGCATTGTGTACCTCGGGATCTCTGTCAACAGAGAGGAGACATAAAGATGAGCACTGTCAAGTGGTTGAACAAGCAGCACCCACCCACTGTGGCAAACTCTGCTGGTACAATGAGCTGCTGATGGTGCTTGTGAAGGGTGAACAGGGGCCAGACCTCTTGGAAGGTTGTGTTGGGCAACTGTCCACTCTGTCCATGTCTTAAAATAGTTATGCAGCCAAGTAAAGTCCGAACCAGTAATCTGGCTCATCCTTAAGTGCCAAAGTACATTCAAAATATTTGGGCTGTAGATTACATAAGCAAAATATAAGAACATGGTAAAAAATGATATAATGTAAGGAGTGTTTCTTTAACACATAGTAGTGTTTTCCCCTTTCTATACAATTAGACCCCAGATTGAACGGGGAATCAGTTAACTTTCAACACCTAGCCCAATTTGCTTTTTGATCTTCTCTTCCACTTTCAGTAATGAGCCACATGTCACTAGTGAACCCCAGTTATTTTGAAAACCTTCACCTGCTCATCCCTCCTTCCTTCTTGAGACACTTTGATACGTCACACGTCTGATTTTGGGACCAGGGGGCCACCGGCTAGCTCTTACCACTTTAGCGCTACCTGTGACTGCTGGTGTATTGGCTCTTCTGGACTTAACATGCAATTATTTAGCTGCACAGCTCCTTTGATGGCTCGGTGGTTGTCTGACGTTGTTGCAACGCGTAACTAACTGGGAAACCGATATCATACGGGATTCCTGCCCATAGACCGCAACAGTCCTGATTATTTAGAACAAGATAGCATCCATTCGAAAGCAATGTGAGGGTGGGAATGATTGCGGGAACAGGAGTTCCTTTCAAATAACAAGCCAGATTTAGGACAAACATTACAATTATTTTTTACTTGTATACACACGAGAATGACCTGCAGTGGAGTGTCACTCCTCCCCGTGAAAAAGACTTCTCTCTCAGCTCGTTGTCAAAGATATGTAAAAGGCAGGTACCATAGCTCATGTATGTAACAGCTGCCAAGGGGTTCATATCTATCTCCTGGGAAGTGTTAAATGCAGGCAGTGAACTGAAAGGTCGAAATAGGCAGCAAGATGTATTAACCATACCACAGAATGAGTTTCCGCAATAATGAAAGGGGGGTTGTTCAAGCTTTTCAATATGTAGCATGGTGTAACTTTCGTCTTTCATAGCCATTGATTGTTTGCATGTCATTAAATGGAAAGAACAATGCTCTACAATTAAGGTAATGCCAAGGAGCGTGCCCATTTTTAAGTGTTTGCAGCGTCCAGCTAAATTGCATAACTGATCTAAGTTGATTCTGTCCATGATACGAGGTAGAAATCTCATTTTGTACAATATCAATTATGGATGAGACCATATCATCTAAAGTATAAATACAAGATGACGGTGTATTAATACTGTTGTAGACAACAGCATGCGCTTTATCTAAGTTATCTTGGTCAATTTGGCGTAAACTTACTGCAGCTTCCAGTTGCGACAACTTCCTGAGTTCATTAAAAGCAGTTCAAACAAATCGCTTTGAGTGTGTAGATTTTGGACCCTAAAGGAAATCAGATCTGTTTATATCTTCAGATTGCAGAGAAAATGTTTCACGGCAGACAATGTGTAGTGTTCTGACCATTGTAGAAATAATTTCCCTACGGAATAAGTAGTAACAGTTGTGGAATGTGGGGTTTGTGGATAAACTGGATCAGATCTATTTAATTTTAACCCAAAAGTAGTGTTCACGAAACGAGAATGACACACATTCGTTTCTGATAGCCATAGAGCTATCATAGAAAAATTAAATGCACCGTTTTTTTTCATACTATTAAGTTGATCTTCAGTATAATTGCATACGACTGATGATTATCAAAAAGGGCCAAGGATGGAATATTGGGAGTATTTCATTCCTTAATCTTACATTTGGGAATGGATTGCACACCTTAGATTATGTGTAACTTCCTCCTTATTTATCATAGAAATCACTGTGGCGTGCATTTTCACTGGTGACGTGCTTAGCCCAAACTGCACGTTGAAACATAACCACACCATATCGGGGCGACTTCCCACCCCGTATCCAGTGGCACTGCCAGTACTGCGTTAAGCAATATCTTGTATATTAGTTCAAACTTTACTCCTGTTTACTCCAAAAACACTCTTCATTCTTCGTCCTTTTCTCTCCATCTACAAACGAGGAATTACTCGTTTGTAGATGGAGAGAAAAGGACGGGTGACGCTTAGCAGTTTCCCCTGACGAAGGGCCCATCGAGGCCCGAAATGCATTTGGTTCAATAAACTGCTTCTGATGAAATACAGCGCTTGTACGTGTTCTGAATTAGAGGTTCGGATGGCCCATTTTGAACATGAGAAACTTAAGGAAAATGCTTTCCTTGCATGAAGGTTTTGACGAGTTCCAAGAGTCAAAGAATGAAGAGTGTTTTTGGAGTAAACAGGAGTAAAGTTTGAACTAATATACAAGATATTGCTTAACGCAGTACTGGCAGTGCCACTGGATACGGGGTGGGAAGTCGCCCCGATATGGTGTGATTCCTTAATCTTAGCCAAACCCAGACAAGTAGTCTGTTTGGCGTTGTCGTTGTCGTTAAGAAAGATAATTTGATTCTTTACCTTGGACTTGCCAGGACTTGGTTCCCCATATTGATTTTAAGTGAATATTGTCCTTCCAGGGCTAGGTTATCAATCAAAAGAGCTGCATATAGTAACTTGTTCTGAGTATATATTTATTTTTTCAAGAGTGGGAACCAATTTAAAATAGTATGATACCGGGTATGAAAGGTTATAACCGGTAAAATAAGTGTACTTCATCTTTTGTGTATTGGAACTACCCTAAGAGGAAGTGGGCAGTGTTCCCTTTGAGTATAATTATATTGGGGTCGCTGTCCGTTAGCCCTAGGCAAAAAATGATGCCCTTAATGTTGATAACAAAACAAATCGGTATAGTTAGCAGAATTTAAATATAAATCCTCCATTTAAAAGACAGTGTAATATTGCAATTCGGAAAACATCGAATTCACAGCATCAACGTCCCAATCATCCGATTGCAACCCTCGCACTATTACATCACCCATGGAAACACTGAATACATATGGTAATCTGCTGGGTCTCCGTAGGACCGAAGACATGAATGGTACTTTATTCCATACAATTCTATCAGCAACTGGGACTGCTGAAATGTTAAAGGACTGGTCTCTTCATTTTTTGTGTGGAGAAATGTGGAGCAAACACCCCAACAAGTTCTGCAGCCGAACGTTCTGGGAGGTAATGGTCATTAATAAAAAGGAAAAAAGCAGTCACATCTAATCCATCTGAACAAAAATACTATGGAAAACATGATCCAGACATGTATCCAAGGTGGAACCAGGTAAGTGCTTTTTAACCAGGAGATGAAAAGACCAATCCGCACTGGAGGTTGGGATAAAACTAAAGACAACAAACCTGTCTGAAAATAAATTATCTTGATCAATATAGTAACCAGAAGAACTCAGCTGGGATTCTGGATGTAAACCTGAGGCTTGCACTCCCTCTATTGTAGGGTGTGAAAAAGGTAAAACGGGTACCAAGTAATCTGAAGACATCCCCGTCTGGCAGCTGGGGAGACTCAGAAATAATGGAATTCACAGGCTCTAAAGAAACATTCCAAGTTGGGACACCCCGAGGCATACTATTGAGGATTGGCCAAATGGTGTAACTTTACATGTTCAATTGAAACAAAGCGATTTTCTTTGTATCCTGGTAGTGGAGGCAAAATCACAGATCGGGTAAACTAAAGACCAAGCACTGGAACAGGAGCACGGTAGGAGGGACCGAATTCTTTATTGATCGCCACCTTTTCACGAACCAGATCTCCCACTTTTGTAAGCCAGTCAAACTGGAATCAGGACCGCTGCATTCGCTGGTAGAGTCGACGGCAAATGGGTTATAGCCAGAGCATCACAACATTTTTGTAGATCCTGTAAGACTGCACAGTGGTTATCAACGTCAAGGGGTGGGTCAGCCGCCACACCATTCAGACGGTCAAGGTCTGGAACATACATCTTGATGCCAAAGAGCATTTCATATGGGGTCCGCCCACCCAGATATCTTATTGAGAGGTTATTAAGGGCACGTTGCACCCAATAAAGGTGGGTTAACCAGCCACAGGCCGTACCCCATACTGGGATCTGGAATTCCTATATCCCGATACCCAGAAAATATTGTTTAGGATCAAAGAAAACAAGTTCTCATGTTTATTTTGTCCTTGGGACAAGTCGGCCCAACCTCCTACAGCACAAACCCTTTGGCTGCCAGTTTACAGTACCACACCATAGATCAGGGAAAGGCAATGCCTGCAGTTAAAGTAATATTTGTGTCTGTGTTAATGCTGTTAAAACTTGTATTTATGGTTCATTACTGCAAAGCCTTTATTATTATGGTGAGCGCTGTAAGTAAATGTTGTAAGCTCAGACTGCACTACTAACAGTGGTTCCAGAATAAAAACGTGTACACACATTTTCAATGTTTAGCATCCCGAGGGAGACCAAACCATATACTAAAATAGTGGTGTAAGAACCACAACTCCTAGTCGAGACAGTGTCTAGAGTGTGTAGAATCGTTGGGACCCCAAGGAACCAACCAAGGTGAGTAAGTAGGGAGCCCACGAAGGACGGGTGCAGTGTGGGAACATGACCACATGCTACGTACAATTCAATGGGAGAGTCGCGGTTGCAGTTTTACAGTTTAAGAACCCTTCCCAGTGGATTACAAGGAAACCCTTTGGAACATAGAAGGTTGGAGAGCCACCCCACCCGTGGATACCAAAGTACGAGAGTTACTTATCCCAGGCAAGCCGGGTGCATGGGGCTCATGTGGCTTTGGAAACCGCCGTCGTTTTCAATGGGAGTCTTCAAAGAAATGCCACTGATGGAAAGAAGAAAAGTGCCAGATGGAACCCACAGGTGGATTCTTGATGGAAGGAACCTGAAAGCAGAGAGGACAGAGTCTGGGTCACTCAGTAGTGACCAGGGGTTCGGTAGAGGAATGCCCACCGATGTCGGGTGCTTCAGGTTTGAAGAAGACCTTGACTCTACAGCTGCAGGGACAAGTAGACATTGAGGAGGACCAGGAGCCGGTTACGAGCTGTCCCACGAAGGATGTAGAGTGCTGAGGGGTCGGAGTCCGGCGGGAGCACCAACAAGCATTGGCAGCAGCAACCCATGAAGGAGGTCCAGAAAGTTTACGGTCTGGCCCAGCAAGGACCAGGGGCTCACCACAGCAAGGGGAGTCAGCGCAGGCCTGGAGCAACCAGGGGAGCCCATGAAAAGCAGTGTTGTCCCTCACGTGGACCAACAGGCCGAAGGCACAGGAGTCGCAAGGGGACCTCTAGCAGTTTTACAAAGAACCAGCTTACAGGGCACAGAGTGCAAGGAGGCCGAAGTCATTTGTACGAAATGTGCGCAGAGGTGGGGGCTATCGACAGCCCAATGCACAAAGTTGGGGAACACCAACAAGCATATGCACTTGCAAAAGTACGTGGTGCACAGGGGTTTGGGTTATGTGGGCCCCACAAGGGATACTGGCCTCAAACCTGGTGAGGGGGCAGCTCAAACTCAAGGAACTTAGCAACCCACCTCCTGTGTTGCTGGAGACTTGGGAGTCTGCAGGAGCTCAGGATCAGCAGACCAGTCAGTTGCGATTCGATGACTGCAAATGCAGGGGAGTGACTCCTTCACCCTAAAGGAGATGCTCCACAGGTCCTGCACAGAGCCTGTATGGTGCACAGGCACAGACTATGCTTTAGACGGAGTGGGAGATTAAGTCGGGCCCAGTCGAAGTCCAGACTGTCGAAAGTCAGTGGTTTCTTGTTCAGAATCTTGTCCACGTCGAATCTAGGGTCCTTCAGCCAGGTAAGCCCTTTTGTACCCATGGCAGAGGGTTGGACAGATTCAGGGGACCCTCCCAGGGGAGGGTCAGGACAATGAGGAAGTTACTCCCATGTCCTTTGTCCAGTTTTCCGCCAGAGCTGGTTTGAACTGGACTCTGCACAGGGACACCAAATGTGCCTCTCGTGCATCCTTTCAGGCACTTTGGAAGTGCACCCATCCAGCTCCAATACACTAAATCCTGTCTGGGAGGTGGTCACACCTCCCTGTGACAGGATGCCTATTGTGCTGCCTTCCCCTGCTCGAGCTTGGCTCAGCAGCAAGAGGGCAGAAATGTGTCTCCGGTCGGCAGCAACCATTTTGGGCTGTCAGGGTCGAGAAGGCTGGTACCGGGAAGACCAGGGACCCCCAAAGCTTGCTTCTGAAGGGTGGAATCATACCTCCCACACCAGTTACCTGTGTGGAGGTATGATCCCAGGGTGTTTGCCACCAAACACAACCTGGTTTGTTGCAGCCGTTTTCGAGATAGCATTTTACGCGAGCATATAATGCACCTCTACCTATGTCTGGCTGCGTCTCTGACAACCCAGGTGAATGGTCTCCGAAGGCTGCAGGGGTGCTCTGCTCATGCATGGGCACCCTCTCACGTAAAACCCAGCACCCTGCCTTTAGGATTAAGGCCTGCTATAGGGGCGACTTCTAGGTTTTAAGTGTAGTGACCTATAGATATAGTAAACCTATACCTAAAGTAAGTGGTGCATGCCCCATCCCACACATGCTGCAATGGCAGACCTGTAGTTCCATTTTGCATGGCCTCTCATGGGTGGCATAATACCTGCTTCAGCCCATGGGAGACCTCTGGGGTACCTATGCCCTGGGTACATGTGTATTATATACTAGGGACTTATAAGGGTACCCCAGTATCCAATCTGGAGTGTACTTAAGTACATGTCATTACATTTTAGGGAGAACGCAGAGAGACTGGGGTCCTGATTAGCAGGATCCCAGTCAGACTAGTCAAAAACAGTGTAACATCAAGCAAAAAGGGAGGTTAACCATAAGAAGCAGATCCTACTTTCCTACACCCCTAAAACATGCAGGTCAGTAGGTTTGCATAGACTCAAAAGGGCATTCCAACCCTGCACCTGTTGGTTACCATTACTCTCAGCCCTAGTATGTAGATCTGCGGAAGCAGGGAAACATAAGGGAATTGCTAGTATTCAGACTCTATTATGGAAGGAGCCCTGGTATCAGAGAAACTATTTTAGAACTCTTATATATAAGATTGCTGCCATAAATTGTCACCGCATTGCATGGCACAAAAGGGACGAGTGGATTTTGTTACATGACATGTAGATTTATGAAGCAACCTGCCCATGGACAAGTAGCTATTTTATTACATTCCACACCCCCTGCCCAATACCCTCGCTGTTAAAGCTTTCTTTAAGTCACGGTTCATTTGATCCACCTCAATTGCCTTCGGGCCTTTATGGAGGCAAGAGCCAAACCCTGGTCTGAATTGAAAGCGCCACTGGCATAAGTTCCAACAAAGACATGCAAATCCTTTATAACAGTTTGAGCGTCAAATGAGTGCTGTGGCTAGGCCCAGAAAAACCTACTGCAAGAATCCACTGAAACGAAAATGTATTTGAAAGCATTATCGGAAATAAGTGGACCGCAATGATAAAGATAAATGCAGCCAAAGGGATGATTGTAAATGAAAAGATGTACTAGAGGTGATCGCGACACAGTAGAACTCTTAATTTGTCGACAAACATCTCAACAAAGGACGTATCTACGAGTCTGCTGGTATAAACCACGCCACCAATAGCGTTGCTGTAAAAGAGAAATAGTGGTGGCCACTCCTGCATGTGCAAAAGCAATACCTTCATGGACGGCCACTATAAAAGTGACTGCGGTCAAGGTTGGGGATCATATGATCACCAACACTAGGAATGGTCACAAAGGGAACTTTATCCACAGTGAACTGATGAGAATAGTGAGAAGGAAACCCTTGAGGAAAGGGAGTACCATCCCGGGTAGCGGCTATGGCCACGAAAATGTCATCAATTTTAGTCATGGGACGCGTAACAGCGTCCACTTTAACTATGGCTACTGCAGATTTGGCTGCTTCATCAGCTGTTGAATTTCCAACAGCGCGAGTCCCTGCATGTTGATGGCCCAATGTATGTGCAACATGTGTAAGTGGCAGGCGTTCTTTAAAAGTGGCCACTTGAACCCAAAGCGTTTTATGCTTTATCGTGCTACCCTTAGAATTCCAAAAATCAATTTGTGTCCCCAAAAATAAATTGTCATTGAAGGATTCTGCACAAAAAAAAGAATCTCACACTACAAGGGTGGGTAATTCAGGATCCCAATATTCGAGAGCTTCAAGTAAGGCCCTCAACTCGGCCAACTGGGCCATGTAGTCCTCAAAAGCCTGCGTATAAATCGTGGCAGAGCAACAAAAACTCAATCCTTCATCGTACCTAAGGCTATAGCGCAAGCTGCAGAATAAGTCTGCTTAGAACCAATGGCCGGTTGAGCCGAACCATCAGTGTAAATGATACATTTGTACTGATCATGAGGAAGAACAGTAGAGGGTGAACATGTTCATACTGAATAAACTCTTGCCTTTGAAAGAAAGGGTAAAAAATAAAGCTGACATCACCCGACGTCAAAAATGTAGTCCATTGAATCCAATGAGGATGCAGAGCTTTAGAATTAGACGCACTAGCTTTCGTGACTGCCTCTAAGGCGGGCACAGGAGAAAGAACAAAAATGCGTTTACCTTGAGCAAGAGGGCGTTCTTTTAGATTAGCCATTTGCCCAGCAGTTAAATGTTTTTCAGTAGAAGAAAAAACGCAATTCTGCGGGAGTATACAGATGTGATTTATAAGCAATTGGAACAATGTCACCCTCATTAAATGTCTCAAAAGTGAAGCCGATTGCACTAAGCAAAATCCGGATGATTAAATTGGTAATATTCAACCTCGTCTGTCAGTATTGCATAGCAAGCAAATGACACTGTAAGCCGCGCAACACAGCGCTGTGTTCCACGCTGTGTTCCAGAAGCCAGGAGGAAGCAGAAAAGCATGGGTGTATCAAGGCATATTTGATAAACTGAGCATAGTCAGGAATGCAAGCCCTGCCAAAATTTTAAAAACCAAGTAGAGACTGCAAATTTTTAAGAGTAGACTGAGGTTGCAATTGAGCAGACTTCTCCAAAAAATGGGGTGCTAAACCCCGAATTTCATTCGTTCATAACCAAGAAAAAGACCAGAAAGAAACGCAAAAGGTGATTTCGTTAAATTAAATTGTAGCCAAGAACAGCAAATCGCTTGATGATGTGATCCACTCTAGCAAGATGGGAATTTAACTCCTCTTCCGTCAGGTATATGTCATCGACATAAAAAAGAAGCGCCAGGATCAATAGTTGCAAAAGGGACGTTATTCTTGTACCCCATGGGCACTCTCGCTTATCGCCTCTGGGAGCAGAGGGCGCTGAACACGGACAAGTCCTGGCTCACAGGAGCGAGGTTATGACAGAAAAATCCATTCGAAATATCTAGTTTAGTTTTGAGCTTATTACACACGATATTGTTGATCAAAGGTATACTATGCATGTTTTGCACTGCAAAAGTACAGATATGACTATTCAAAAGCCTATAACCCAAAACTATGCGGTAAGAACCATCCGGTTTCAAAATTGGAAAGAGAGGATTATTCATGGCAGAGACACAGGGTTCAATTACACCCTGGTATTCCAATTGGGTGAGAATCTCTTTTACGGATACCTTGACGTCACATTTAATTGGAGATTGAGGCTGCGACTGAGAAGTACACCGTATGGGAACAACATGTAAAGGAGAATCCTTAGCCCAACCAGCGTGGTTGCGGTAGAAGGCCGGTGCCAAAGCAAGAGCCCACTCAGAAGTTTAAGCATGCTTTGTCTCATCAGGGACAAATTGCGAAAAAGAAGGTATAATTGCATCCTTTCCCCGAAGACACGCTAGAACAAACTGGGGAGGCTAATCGACCCCCACCAGCAAAATGTCATAAGACATCAAGTTGTCCCAAAAAATAGCATTTATGGTGTGTCTGATGTCACCTTCAATCTGAATGTCTAATTGGTAAAGTTTATCAGGTGGAGATGTGTGGTTGTCTGCGGTTTCTACAGTTACAAAGGTGTCAGTTGCTTTTACCTCCAGAAACTGGCGAAGTGTCTGGCGCACTGCGGTAACTTCTGTCGATGAGTCACCCCTCAACTCCTGCTCAGGAGGAGGATTCACATCGTCTGGGGCACACTTCGCTGTTAAAGCGAAAACTTTCTTCTTCTGGAATGGGGCTCTATATGGAGGTGGTTCCTCTCAAGTTTCACATCATAAGAGCACTGCGGGTCCCGCTTGGGTTGCGTGGACTCTGCCTGTCTGCGATCTTGCTGTGCTCCTCTGTTATCCTGTTGATCAGACAAATCCTGAAAGGAACGAGGATCAGGAACCTAAAACCTCTGAGGAGTTTTAGTTTTGTAGCAATGACATAAATAATATCTCCGTTCAGTAGCGTCTGGGGGTGGTGACCCACCCTGAGACGTGGGCTTCTGCTGCTGCTTACACCTGTCCGAAGTCTTTTTAAGAAAGACAGGATGACCCTCGTTTTCAAGGAGGAGGCTTACCCTGAGACTGAGTAGATGGCCTGACCCCCAAGTTATTACGACCTAAGGATGTATAAATCTTGGCAATAATAATCGGCAACTCATGTTCACGATCAACGTCTCCCACAGCCAAAAGGCGTTGATAAACCATCAAGGATGCTGCTTCACCTTTTAATATTAGAAAGAATCATTTTGGAGACTATGGGAAAAATACCCATTAGCTTCATCCCCAAATCCAGGGATGGACCTGCCCCTGTTTCTTCTGTACTTGTTTGCGAACGCTTGGAAGAATGCTAATTGAGGGGGTGCCATAACAAAGTGGATATATTGAGGAAAACACCGTCCCCCGTGTGTTAGTCGGCCAAGGGGGGAATCAGACCACTAGGCAAGCACATAGTAAGGATCCTTTGTTTCTCAACAGGACCCGTGAGAGGGAAAACTGCATCAAGCTGATCAATTTTCTGAGCAATCCAAAACGGAAAGACCTTACAATTCTGAGGACGTTTGCCCATCACCGAATTAGTAATAACGGGGCTTTTAACTAGACCTCCACCGTGTGCAGCTTTCACAAGATGCGCAGCCCCAGGCAGACCCGGCAGAAAAGCACGGGCAACAAATTGAATCCGGCGTCTATAGAGCACAACCTAAGCATATAACAAACAAATATCTGCAAAACTGGTGTTAAGATAAACAGGTCATGTGGCCCCATCAATACTTAAGGGGCACATTCGAACAGTTTCAATAGGATGGGGTAGGGCACCATTAAATCAGATCTGAGTCTCCTGGGGGTAAGAGGAACTTCAACGTCCGCATAAGGGCGATAAGCTGCCGGAACAGCGTCAGCAATGTAATGATGAAAAGCATGATCATTCACTGCGGGAAGCATAACCCAGGAGTAGAAAACCTTGAAACTGTATTCTGGGTCCACTTCGACCACAAAAACAATGGGAGACCCTGCATTGGGGACTCCATGCTGCAACAAATGTTGAGACACAGCTGGGCTGCAGTGAGACGAAATCGCAACCGGTTGAGCCATTAATCAGAACAAAGGGATGTAAATGACAGCACTAAAACGGGTCAAAAACCTTCTAAAAGTCAAGCTTGAAAAACCTACAGCAATAGGTAGTCCCTACAAACTGAGGAGGCAAAGCCCTCCCACTACGGATGTCTCTGGGAAACATTGGAGGTGCCATGCTGCAGGGATTCTGCGGAGGCACCAAACTATGCTTGGGTTCACCGAACCTTAGGCAGAGACGGAGTTATCCTGTACCTTAGTACCCGAGACCGACTATCTAATAGTGTCTCACTTGCCTTCTTACTCACTCCCATAGGAACAAGTGATTAGACACCCCAGAGCACAACACTCTCGACCCTCTCAGGAATCGCAGTTACAGGGCACACCCTTTCGCTCTTACACTTTCAATAGTCTACAATAAGATTTGACAGACATGAGACAAGTCCGCCACGTCCTTGCCAGCCCACTTCTAAAAGTCCCCAGTAAAGCCTTCTTCTCCAGTGGCCTTGTAATCAGGGAGTCTCGAAATGGCCTGCATTATCTGTCTTGCTAATTTACCCCTTTGGTAGCTTCCTGCCGGACTCATTGAGGCTGGCGAGGTGCACACTATCAAAAGAGGCCTTTAGGTAGCAGGGTCGTCCGTCACCTCCGGGGTGTACAGGGCTGGTAGAATTCTGCAAATCCATTGACTATATCTTGTGGGTGAGTGTGGATAGTGCCATCCATGGTTTTGATGGCCGGAATGGCAAGCTCCACTATCTGTTGGCATAACTGAGCTGCCAACAGCCGTTCCATCTCCTTGCCCATAATGCCAGCCTTTAAATCGCTGATGAGCATACTCTGCTTTAGAGAGGAACAGGACGTTGAGGTCCATGCCGGCTTTCTCCAAGTGGCAGCTAAGAGGGGATGAGAGGTTGTCAGTGTAGAGGCATGAGGAATGCAGTCTCTCCTCCAGGGCACTCTGCTTAGTCACCTTCTGGGCGTTGGCAAGGGCTGCATCTCTCATGAGCTGGACGCGGATAGTGCCTTTAGCGGCCGCCCATAAGACCCGGTGGGTTGTGACAAGACCCCCTATTATGTTCCAGATAAGTGGTAACATGGGATCGGAGCTGAGATTTGCCCTGGGGAGTACGGTAGCGTGAGATGTTTAAATGCCAAGGCTTATGGCCAGGAGAGGAAAGGTCCAGGGAGAGCAGGATCAGGGAATGGTCGGAAAGCGTGGGTGTCCTGGGAGAGCCAACCATTGGCTGGGGGACTAAAAAGGAGTCCAGGTGGGACTGGGTGCCATGCACCAGTGATAAAAAAAAAGGTATGCTCCTGGTCCTCTGGGTGCAAGAGTCGCCAAAGATCCACCAGGTAACATCTCCTAGAAGGGCCTGATCCACGTTATTGCCTACATCTAGTATGCCGGTGTGATAGAGTACCACACCCAGTGTCTGGTTCCAATTCCCTCCTATGAAAAAGTGCAAGACCCCGATTTCCGTGAGGAGACTGTTGAGCTGGAAAAAAAATTGATGTCTATATCCCGTAGGTGTGTACACTGAACCAAGACTGAGTCCGCCCACCAAGCCAAATTGGGTATAGTGGCCATCTGTATCGATCCATGCTTTAACGATAGTGAAAGGTAGGAATCTGCGTAAAAGAATTGCGACGCTGCACTTCCTAGGTTTCCCAAAGCTATCTGCCGCTGGGCAACGGCTGTGAACTATCCGCCCCACTCAATCACAACAAAACTTGTCAGATTCCGCATGAGAGAGGTGGGTTTCTTGGAGGAGCATCATGTCAACTCGTTTAGACTGCATATAGGACAACACCTTCTTACGTTTTATAAAATGTCAGGACATTAACATTCCAGGAGACAGCAATGTTTGCTATCGAGGCAAGGGGGCGTCTAGAGGGAGTGGGCAGAGAGAAGGGATGTTAATTTAGAAATAGAGAAAAGGAAGAAAAGAAATTGAGAAAAAATGGGGGAAGAAAAGAGAAAAAGTAAAACGAGGAATCCCTTAGCTGCAGGAGGGAGGCAGGTAACCCGAAGGAGTCAAGTGTTGATCGCTAAAATTGGGGGGAGAAGGGAAAAGAAATGAAAACCAGGAGTTAAGGGGTCAGCCAATCAAAAGTTGGAATAAAAAAAACATAGCGAAAATACATCTAACAAGGGACCGAGGACAGAAGCCAGTGATTTTGTACCTCTGGTCCAGGCCGGTGTGTCCTTCCAGCCAATGCTTGTTTTAACATCCTGCCCTCCACCAGAGTTTACCCTCCCTCCCATTTATTAATGCCTTTCCTGTTCACCTCGCCCTTTCCTGTTCTCCACCCCATACACCCTCTGATTCACTTCCCTCTCCCTACTTCCAAAGCTAGTAGCTCGCCTATAGGCGAGACCTATTGACTTTGCCAATGTTTACTATTTGGACTCTGCCTCATAGGTCTAGATTGTTGGGCTCATAATACAAAATCATTGTGTTTTCGTGATCAGTGGTGTCAAGTTGCCCTCTGTCCTCCTTTCCACCTCCTTATTAATGGCAACCCCAAAGTAGTCGAGGCCCATTGAAACCCATTTCATGTTCTATACTGGGAGACTAACCTTTGTAGTACAAGGGGACATGTGTATGACCTCACAGTTGTCCCATTTAATTTAACCTTCTATCCTAAAAATTGACAAACCTTATATGGTCAACACCAGTGCTAGTATTTATTATTTATTTAAAAGTTAATATAGCGCGACAGCTACGCCCAATGGGGGTGTCCCGGCGCTGTAGCAGACTGCAGCAGAAGGGCCAGCAAAGGTCTAAAGGGTGGAGAAGAGCCAGGTCTTCAAAGCACGCTGAAAAACGGCTTCAGATTCAATCGTATGAAGAGAGGCAAGCCCTTTCACACTTTGGCGGTAATCACTGCAAAGGCTCTCCCACCCATTCTAGAACATTGGAAGCTGGGGGTTGTCAGAAGCCGAAGGTGATTAGATCTCAGGTCTCGACTATGTTGGAAATGTTTAAGGCGAGCTTGAAGATAGGCAGGGCCACGTCCTTGGAAAGCCCGGAAGGCCAGTATGAGAGCATTAAACTGGATGCGCTTGATCATTGGAAGCCAATGGAGCTTCCTAAGATGGGGGGGGTGGGTGATCGAATGCCGATAAGGGATTTTACATATCCTGGCCGCCGCGTTTTGGACGATCTGCAGGCGTCTGGTCAGGAAGGCAGGTGCTCCAAGGTAGAGACTATTAACGTAGTGTGGTGAAGCATTATATAATAAAGCTCAGGATACAGATCACCACACATAGTTAAGATGGGAGGTAATCCAGGCATGTACCGTGGTTTTACGTGACTCCAGGGGGAGGTAATGCAAACATTTGCGAAGCATATGAAGTTTATCAAAACAGGAAGAGGATACCCGACTAATTTTGAGATTTACAGGACAAGTCGCTGTGAAACCGAAAGCCGAGGTTCCTTGCCGAGCCCACAGGCTTGGGAGGGGGATTCAGTTCAAAAGGCCACCACAGTATTGAGGGGGGAGGGCAGGTTTGATTAAAAAAAAAAAAAAAAAAAAAAAAAAAAAAGCCTCCGTTTTATCAGAGTTGAGCTTCACCGTATTAAGTGACATCTAAGAAGATACTACACAGGCATTGTCTGAAATTAGTGAACGCAGCTTCCGAGTGGTCTTCAAATGAAAACACCAATTGGGTGTCATCGGTATATGAGATTACTCTTACCCCATGAGATTCAACCAGCGTCCGAGGGGGGAAAGGTAGATGTTAAAAAAAGAGAGGGCTAAGTGCTGAACCCTGGGGAACCACGCAACTTAGTGGTTTCTTGTCAGAGATAAAAGGGTGGAGTAATACTTGTTGGGTCCGACAGCTAAGGTAAGTTCGAGTCCAGGACAGCGGAATGCCCTGGGTCCCACGGTTGGAAAGTCTCTCAAGAAGGATGGAATGAGAGACAGTGTTGAATTCTGCGGACAGGTCCAAAAAGCACCAGCATAGCTGCTTTGCCTGCATCCACAGATTCCCGGATGGTCTCCGTAACCTCTAGCAGGGCGGTCTCGGTACTATAACCGGATCTGAACCCGGACTGGGAATCGTGGAGACGATGTTGGGATTCCAGATAGCTAGAAAGTTGTTCCTGGACAAATCTTTCCAGGAGTTTGGCTGGAGCTGGAAGGAGGGAGATGGGGCGATAGTTTTTATAGACCGCAGGGTCTGCATCAGTTTTTTTCATGGTAGGCACTAGAAGAGCCTGTTTCCAATTAATGAGAAAAATACCAGTGGACAGAGAGGAGTTCCAGATCTTATTTAACGGAGGATTAATGAGAGGAGCCAAAATGCTCAGGAGCTGAGCCGGGCAGGGATCCTTAGGGGAACCATATTTACAAGCTAGTACTTTCTGAAGTGAAGAGTCAGAAGAGATCAGAAGGAAAGAGGTCATGGCATCACAGTCACTACGTTATCAGGGGCATGGGAGTGGGGGGGCGGAATGAACGTAGAGTAAATATCTAAAATTTTATCATGGAAAAAAGGCAGATAACATAGGTCTTGAGAGTGGGAAACTGCACTCGAGATAGCAGAAGGTTTAATAAAATCTTTAACCATTTTAAAACTTTTTTGGTGAGTTACTGGCCATGTGAATTGTATTCCTAAAGTACTCTCTCATCGAGGAGCGTTTAAGTTTATGGAAAGTTTTTAGAGTGGATTGAGCCGAGAGATCTTTGGTAAGTGAAAGTAATGTTATCCACAGAAAGAAATACTGTTGTTTCCGGGAGCATATGTGCACAATGTTTATCACTAAAAGAGTGTATTGGTGCAAGAGGTGGCTCTAGGACTAATAGAAATCAAAGAGGCAAGAGGCGACAAGGATATAACTTTACTGAGTCTATTAGTAAAGATTTTGGCTAAAATTGTAACATCCATTGATTAGAGATACATGGTGGTAGTTTCTGTCCTGAAGTGGATTTTTCCCCTCTGTGGACTGGAGGATTCACAGCCTTTTCAAAGATGAGACTCGAACATCCTGCCTAGGCTAGATGTAAATTGGCACTCCACTGATGAGTAAAAGAGCTATAGCAAAGCTTCAGTGACGCTGTTGTTCATGTAATTGGCGATGTGTATTGATTCCACCAGCTGTGTCATTGATGCAATATGAGATATCTTTTGTGCCAGCATGCTAAGTCAAGGGCAGTGCTATAAGAGAATTATGATTCTGAACAGTACCTACCCCCCCAATTGACCTATAGTGACTACTATCGGCTCCATCAGTAAACACTTATCCAAATACTTGGATTGCATTCTTTGACCATTTGGTCCGAAGTTTCTTATATCAAAGACTCCAGGGATATTATCAGTACAGTTGAAATTCTAGCATTCAATTCTACCAGTCAGACATTAGCCACTCTAGACATAGAAGTGCTCTATAGTAATATACTGCAAGACAAGGCTTTGGAAGCGGTTGAATGGTTCATTGTAGAACAAAGGCTCCACAGCCTCGTCCTTGAATGTTTGCAGATTGTTCTATCTGAGAACAAGTGCAAATTTGGGGGACAGCTGTTCAAACAGACCAAAGGAATCAGTATGGGTTCCTCTGTTGCTCCATTGGTAGCCAATATCTGTATGGCGCAATTTGAGAAAACATACATTGATAATGAAGTGACTCGGTTCTTCGAATCTGTGACCCAATGCTCTTGGTATATCAATGATATTTTCTTTATTTTGACCAATCCCCAAGAACATCTAGATGAATTTCTCCTCTGGTTGTATCTCTGTGAACCAAACTTGTGGTATACTGGCCACTTGAGCCACAGTCGGGTAGAATTCCTAGACATCTTAATCAGACACAGTGAGGGCTATCTTGAAATTGATTTTTATATCAAGCCCACTGCTAGGAACACAGTTTTGCATTTTGAAAGTTACCATCCCCATACACACAAACAAAGCATTCCATTTGGGCAGTTTCTACGGCTCTGTAGAAATTGTGCTAATCTAACTGATTGAAAAATTCCTCATTAGAGGATGCCCCAGACACTTAGTGCGTGAAGCTTTTAAAAGAACCTGTTGTTTTTTTTTTAATAGGGATCGTCTCCTTACAGAACTAAAGCGACAAATTGCACCACATCTAGTCTGCTTAACAAGTCATTCCACGATGAATGAAAGAATTTGACAGATTATCTGTTCCAATTGGCACATTTTAAACCGTAATGGTGTAACTGGGCACAAGTTTCCAAAACCTCACCGCTGTAACAAAAACATCAAAGACCTGGTGGTACGGAATTTATTCCTTGAAGTGGAAATCAACAATATAAGCCACTATTTTCTTTCACAAACAATGAATTTGCACTACTTACGATTCATCTGGAGATTATTCTATGTAATATTTCTGTGGTATGTTCTGTACAGGTTAGTGTTTGTTCATGGTTGAACAAACAAATGTGTTTATGTATTAAAGTATATGTTGACTGATCGTCTGTGTGAAGGCATGTTTGCGGTTTTGTATGAAGATTTTTAAATATTTTGGAGGTCTGATTGTCATTAAACCTTAGAAATATGTGATTTAGGGTATGTATTTACAGTCCTATTGTTATAAAAGTAAATGAGTTTCTATTTTTCATATATTGATGTTTGCTTGGCCCTTAATTGTCTATTGTCTATTGTGAGTCTTTATTTGCATAGTTGCCAGGGAATTTTTCCAATACATTTGCACCTCAGTTCTGCTTTGGTATCTATTCTAAAGGTAAAGAATTTGTGGTTAAAAGTAGCCATCAGAAGAACAGTTGCTTACCTTTGGTAACTCCTTTTGGTTAATACACTAACCGCAGATTCCTCACTACCGACCCACCTCCCTTTTGTGTGAGATAGTTTAGATGGTATCTGTTTAGAAGGTACGAAACTAACTTAGAGATCTGCACACTGGTACCTCCAGTTACTTTGTGTTAAACCTATGAGAGCACAGAAAGAGTCAAGTAAGAAACGGATGCTGGCGCACCTGTGTTGAACTTATATGCAGCTTCACCCTGTTACTCCCAGGGTGGCACAAAGTCCACATAGAACCTCATAGAGGTGCACAGAAGCAGTGCGTTAAAACGCCTGGATCCAGTGTGGCGCCTGGGTCATATTCCAAAACTGAGGAATCTAAGGTTAGATAGAATATCCACCAGAAATTAATGATCTGTCGTTGTGTACATACAGTTGCTTTGGGAGTTTTAGCTTTCAGAGTGGGAGAACAGTTAGAAGAATATAATATACTGTAAAGTTGTTTATGGAGATTAATGTGGGAGCTAATATTATTTGTGATTTTTTAAAACTATAATTAGAAGAACTCTACTATCTTACACCATTGGTAAAGATAAAACCGCACTTAAGCAAGGGGGAAAAAAAAGAAGTTTGAGCTTCAGTTTTATCAGTTGGAAAGTAAACACAGCTCTTCAGTTTCTTCTCATCAAAACCCAGTCAAAGAAATAAAGATATAGAAACAGTCACCATCTGCTCTATGGTGGTTAAGCAAATTGGGGGGGAAAGTGCAATATCAGATCACCAACATTGTGTATGTACATTTCAGCACAGTAAAAAAAAAAGTAGGAAAAATCCTTGCACTGAATTTAAAATAGGTGACAATGACTACCATACCCTCAGTCTATATTAAAGCTGGCTATAAAATCAGTTAACCTAAAGTTATTGGGGAAGTTTTTCCTGATTTTTACTCAGAATAATGAACAGTAGGAGCCACTTACGGTAATAAATTATTTGAAGAGTATCTACAAGTACTCTTAGATTCATAAACTAGGCGACACTGAAGGCACCTATTACACTTGAACGTACAACTGCAATTTAGGATTTACAGGCTCATAAGGCAGAAGGAGCAGACTCCATACCTTTGGAATTCTATAAAACATTTTATGGATTGATTTTTAAAAAAATTTTTTTTTATCATGATCACTCAAACATAGAAAAAATTGATTGTTATGAGGGAAAGAATAGCCTAAGAACTGTTGCTCATATTAGCCTTTAAGTCACAATAATGACTGCAGACACTTTAAAATTATTTAAAAATATTAGCTTAATTGCTTACCAAAAACTATACTTGGGATAGTTTTGCTTATGCAAATCGTTTTGTACCCCATCGGTATAAAAAGGCTCACATTAATAAGACAGATACTATATTCAATGCTGCTTCAGTGTTGTCTTGGGTGGGAGCTGGGATTGATACTGTTTGTAATAAGTCGAAAAGACGTTTGGCAGGGAAGCCTGGCTGTATCCCTGGGCTATTCTGATTTCACAGGCTTTTGAATCTTCTTATCTTCAATATTTTAAGGTACTAATCTAACTGCAAGAGTGGTATGTATGAGGAAAGCTCTCAGCCTTTTGCTGTCGCAAATAAAACATGGCACACCTGCCATGGATATGGGAAAAGATAATGAGGAGTGCAGAGGGAATCTGAGATGCACAGCAGGAACCATAGGAACCGCTAAACAAGCATTTTGCAATGCAATAGGTCTCGCATTAGTTAAATGGAGAGCTATTGCCTTTGCGAATGTGAAAGAAATATGGCGTCTACCTGGCTTTGTTTTATTTAGTTATTTATTTATTTACAGATGTTAAAGTGCAGCATTCCGCGATTGCTACAAAAGTTAGAGGAAATAAAAATAGCGGCTGACATTTAAAAAAAAATGTATTTACTATTGTTGCAATCGCGCCAGGATTTAGCTTAA
Source organism: Triturus cristatus (assembly GCF_964204655.1). Taxonomy (NCBI): domain Eukaryota; kingdom Metazoa; phylum Chordata; class Amphibia; order Caudata; family Salamandridae; genus Triturus; species Triturus cristatus. The sequence goes on along the minus strand of NC_140589.1, from coordinate 1,077,735,044 downwards.
TATGTGCAAAAGAAAAGTGCAGTGTGCCGATTGCTATAAAAGTAAATAAATGGAAAAGAAATGCGCCTACCTTTATTTTTCTATTTATTGACTTTTGAAGCAATGGCAGCACGCCTTGCTTTAGCGTTAGATGTTTAAAGTTAAAGTGCGGCATGCCGTCATTGCCACAAAAGTCAATAAATTGAAAATGAAAGTTGTGTGGCCGCAGTATTTATTTACTTTTGTAGCAATCGCGACATGCTGTGCTTTAGCTGAATATGTTTAAAAGTAAAGCATGGCATGCCGTGATTGCTGTAAAAGTAACTACATGGAAAAGAAATGCAGAGCCCACCTGCCTTCGTTTTTCTATTTATTGACTAGCAATGGCGGCACACCAAGCTTAAGGTTTAGATGTTTAAAGCTAAAGCAGGGTGTGCTACCATTTCCACAAAAGTCAATAAATAGAAAAGTGGCACGATAATGCAACAGAAAGAAGACTGCAGCTGCCATTGTTTAAGCGTGGCATCCGGGAACTGTGGGTTGAAAAGTGTGTAGCTGTTATGCCTGCAACACCAGAAGACCAAAAGTCATGAGCAAAATAGTGCAAACAAAAACTGTAAGTAAAACATCCCAAGTAAGAATACATGTAATAGGGTCAGTCCTTGTGGGAGGTTACAACAGTAGAAAGGGAGGGACTAAGGAGGGGCTACTAAACAAAATTACCAATGAATAAAAAGCATTTACAAAAGACAATCACAGGAGCTGATGGAAGACATGGGCGGGCAATAGTCGGAGCTTCCAACCCATATCCTGAAAACAGCATGTGTTGAAGAGATTGCGCAAGCGCTGCCTTCGAGACCTAAAAAGCAGCACCTCTTGCCAAACCCTTTCTTTGTGGGATCAAAATTTGTAGTTGTCTGGTCATTTAATAGTACATCTTGATGCTTGTGTTGCATGCAAAACGATTGGTTCTCACCCACCCAGTCTTATAAATTAGCCTGTTTGTGGTTTAAACTGTATTCACCCTCCTACTAACCTTCAGCCTATCAGAAGCCTCATCAGTTGAGACAGTAGACTAAGGGTACAGGTGAATTATCAGCTTTACGAGAAGTTTAAATAAGATTTTTCCTGTTTCAGTCCATGATTGTGTGTTTGAGCAGCAGCTGCCCCATACTTGTCTCTTGTTACCCCTGGGTCTACCTTTGGAGGCATGGGTCAGAAAATCATCAACAGGAATACAAAATATACAAGCAATGGCAAAGCCAATAGGGCTGGCTTGTATTCGTGAATTATATATAACCGCCTGCTGCAGTGACAAAATAAAGGTGATTGTGTGACCATTCAGTGTACTTTTTGAAATGCTGAGTAAGCACTCCATAGAAGACGGAATGATACTTGAAACTGCCATTAGAATGTGTAAAGCCCAACCTCTGTATCATTAAAGACTTACTAACAATAGTACTAACAATAGTTCTTGCGGAGCGCTAAAGTATCAAGCCCATTATAAGAAGAGCTTTAATTGCCCTGTTTAGTTTGTCGCTTAACCTTATTGACATTCCTTTACCCTCAGGAGCAAATGAGGGGCATTTGAGGTACTAAAATGGGACAAAGGATCAGTCGTTTGATGTTGGAGTCTGTCAAAGGATGTGATTCGGTTTTACTAACCCCTGACTTTTCGGTGAGCTGACGCCCATGGGGCAGGGATGCACTTCACATGGATGCCTATCTAACCCAGTATTTCTTCCCCAGCTAAATCTTCTCACTATGAAGCAAGCAGGTTACAATTGCAAAGCGAGAGTACCTGACCCTGGAAGTGAGTCTTCAGACTACCCATATGATATATTGGTGCTCTCTTCTTCCCGCGGTGATAAAACGATACCGCAGTGATGGCAGTTTTTCCATTTAAAAATACAGCTTCCATCGTGTTAGTGCAAAGGTTCAGGCTAGGAGACTAGGACTTGGATACATGAGACGAAAGGGGATAGCTTGTTAGTAGTTTCAAATAGTAGCATTACTACTCCACTGTCTTACTCTTTCACGCCTTCTCAACAATAGTAGTTTTGACTCTCGAGATTACAAAAAAAAAAAACTTTCAATGCAAAGTAAAGCCGACAACGTAATAGCGTTGATTTGCACATTTAAAATCGTAACAGCTAAATCATTGGTACCAGTTTGTCCTTCTTATGGGCCTCTATTAATATTGGCAGTAGTACACCTGACAGGGTGATATACAGCTGTTAACAAAAAACTCAATTTTGGCTTTAATACTCAATATAAAATGGATCTGGGTAACTTCTTCCCCAAAGCAGTATCACCCATGCAGTACAGAAGAAAGTGTACTAGCGTCTCATTGTACAATTACATAGTTGGTCTACAACCACCCCCCCCCCCCCCCCACCACCACCCCCCAGTGTATAAAAAGAATGGCTGTGAAGCTTGAGAACATTCATACTCATTCTACCACTCATGCTCTAGTGAACTGAAATTTCATTCAGTCAGCATGACTGTACCATAGAACTTCTATTTCCACATAATTAAGACGCAGACCATTTTTATAATTGTTCAGTCAGCCCTGGCATGTTCTTTTAATGCTTGTGCCAAGCAATGTACTGTTGGACTGGTTAGGGCGGAATTTCTCACGGGGACAAGCTTCATTAAGTTGCAGCCACCCAAGAGGTCTGTGGTGGTTTAAAAGGTCAATTGGGCATTTTAGCAGGGGAGCTCTGTATTTCATTCAGGTCATTCTCCAAATTAGGATTTGGTGTTACCCAGACACATATTAAAAGTACTTAAGACTGGCAAGTTTAATCAGCAGCCTTAAAGATTCACCATCCATGTTTTAAGACAAAACAAATGGTGGTGTTGTACCCGTAAAGTCTTTCAAAAACATTTTAAACCAAGCATTGGTAACACCAATTGGGCTTGCTCTTGGCAAGCCAGCGATTTAATATATATCCTTTTCTTTTTGCGTAAAATCAACTATAGAAATTAAAAGTAATTTAAAAAATAATTGGAAGTAAAATTGTCTTAAGTTGCATATATATGCTAGACAAAGCTCCATAACCACGGGAAAATTAACCCAGCCATGTTACTGAAAGCATATTGACAAGGTAAACGGACCTACCCAGAAGGTAGCAACTGGAATGTAACAATGATCAGCATTAATTAAATACTGTATGAAAGGCTATTGTAAATTCGAACACCTACAGTCGTTTGCAAATACATATTGATATTCTATATCTGAAATATGCCAATTTGTTTTGTGGAATGCTTAAACCTAAAACAAATTTAAACAAAAACAGTTGGCATATGTATGCAATATAATACGCAAAAAAGTTTTTACAAAATTAAAAAAAAAAGCCCAATGACCAAAATTACCCCTTGTAAAAAAATGAAATTAAAAGATATTTGCCTACTAGTAATAGCATTGAAACGGACTATTTTGCAGCTGGATATGCACATATGCAGGAGCAAAATTGAGTCACTCAATGAAGAGAGCCAGTGGCTGAAGTGGGCAGACCAATTGCCCTGTTCTTTAGACTTTGACGAGTAGATGTAAAATGTCACTTGTTTATACCAATAAATGAAGAGGGCCGACTGAAATTCTCTCTACTTCTATAGCTGTATGATTTTGATAACATTTGTTTTGGAAAACAGTCAGGGGAGATGGCCAAAGCAGTCTCAAGGCCAGCCAAAACTATAAATATTTATTTACTTCTGGGCCCAAGCAGAGACACTTTTTATGGCACCGCAGCTATTCACTGAGGTTCTTTAGCTCATTCATTGCAGCTCTGCGGCTCATTAGAGGACTTAAGCTTCCACCCAGCATGCCTCCAGAGATTTTTGGGCTGCTCTACCTGCATTGCATGGCCAGGGAATACCTTGCCAAAATGTCTTGTGGAAGGGATACAGACAAAACTTTGGACCTCCTCTCTGTTGACTGTTTCTGTAGATCATATATGGCCAACTTCTGGATAGTACAGTCAAGTGTGTAAGATTGCAAAGAGCACCTTTTCGAACCTGGATTTCAACCAGTCAGTCATCTTGAAAAAAAAGTCTCCCGAAGACATACACCCCTGAGAAACACAGGTTGCATGAGCGTTCTGATATGAAGTGAATGCAATGTAACTATTTTAAGATGTTACATTTGAAAAAGGCTGACTGTGCAGCATTTGTTGTTCACATAGTCCTTTGCTGTCAGTGAAGTGTAAGCTACGTCTTGCTAGGATCTCTGCAGTTGAAGGTTGTTTTGTTCACAACACTCCAACACCAAGGTAACAGTCTACGTATCCTTGGTTAGATGAGGCAGCACATGACTTTTAGTTGCTATTTGTTATCTCACTGGTTATGTGGATCTGAGAATTCTTGTGTGAACTGGCAGTAGTGAGGGAATTGACCAGTGGTCCGGGGAACGCCTGGGAGTCTGCAGAGCCTACTCAGGCGTCCCACAACTGCCTAAAAAGTTATATTAAATTAACAGATTTATTAATGTATATAAACAAAATGTAAAGTGGAAAATGTTAATAAGTTCTGTTAATGTTTAGGAATTTGAAATTGGGGGCTAAAAACTTAGTATCCTCAGATTGATTTCGGGAAGCAGTGCATATGCATGAACAGTAATATTGTATGGACAATGAGTGACCTCTATGTAAGGTAGAAAAGCGCCAACCTTCCCATTAAAATAAAATTTGATTTATTTATATTTGTTGTAGGAAAGCGCCTCTTTTGGACATGGTTAGTGTAGGAGGCTAGCTCAGTATATAGTATACACCTATTAGTGAGGCACTCTGCACTGAGTTCAGAGAACCCTTAGTGATAGTTGTAGTGGTCCCTGATAAAGCTCTGAAGGGGTAGCTGTGGAGAGCAGCTAATGCTTATCCAGGAGGGTGGAAAGTGTGTGCATTTACCACAATAGTCAATCGGAAAGCTTACACACCAGAAAGAACCAAACCAGTGTTAGAAAAATACTTCTGTATTTATTAAACCCAACATTAAGATCTACTTGCTAGGTCTTCTTCCCGGAGATATCAAAACACATAAATAAATACTTTAAAACTGGTAATTAAGCATAGAAAAACACATGGGCCCCTATGGGTGGACAAAACCATGTACTAAAAACATGGGAAGTGAGGTGAGCAATCAAACAAGACTGATACCCAAGGATGAAGAAGCCAAGGCAAGCACGGAACCACCAAAGGTAAGTAGCTAGGGCTGCCCGGTGCAGAGGTGTTCCATCGGGTCAAATGTCCATAGGATAACACTGAGAAAGTTGCGGGTGGTATTTTACTGTATCAGGACCCTTCCCAAAGGACCCTGAGGAAACCAATTGGATCAAGGAAGGTTGAAGAGCCACCCCTACCTGTGGATACCCAGGGAACCAGTATATCTATACCAGGGAGCCCAGGTGTGAAGTGGCGACGGAACCACCCGTTGATGTGGGAGGATCTGGGAAGTCCGACGGCTACAACCACTTGTGGACCAGGTCGGTGGAACCCAAACGTGGATTCTGGATGACAAGTACCTGAAAGGAGGAGCAGGAGCACGATTCCACCACTTGTTGGAGGTACTCGCTGTTGTACAAAGGTCTTAATGAAGCACTGTGGAGCCCAGGCGACGATGCAGGAAGGAGAACAGGTGCCGTCCACGAGCTGTCCCATGAAGGTTGCACGGCTACGGAGTTGCTGAAACTTGGAAGAGCATGGAGTTGAAAGTGGCAGTAGGAGTTTTCCTACTGGGAGCAGTCTGGTCTAGGTTCCAGGCTCGATCCAGCAGCAGAGTTCCAGTGTTCAACAGCAGAAGAGTCTTTAGATGATCTTAAGACGACAGTTGGTTCTTCAAGATGTAGTCTGGACGAATCGAAGGACCCACCCTCAGGGGAGCCCTTAAGTAACCCTAAAAGGGGGAAGGACACTTGCAGTGACCCACCTATTAGAGGGGGTCAACGATGCTACTCTGAGGACCTAACCAGTCAGATTTTCCCAGGAGCCAAGATTCAGGATGGTAGAATCAAGCGGCCACTTGGAGGAGCTCTGGGCACCTCTCAGGGAAAGAGCTGGACAGGGGGGTGGTCACTCCCCTGTCCTTTGTGTAGTTTCAGACCGAGCAGGGGCTGGTGGAAATAGCTTTATTCAAGGAGGTCACCAAATGTGACCTTCAATACAGTCTGGAGGCGCTCGCAAATACCCTTACCCTACCTACTTGCAAAGACGAGTTGGTCACACCTCTGCTCTACAGAACATCCTTTCTTCTGCCTTCCCCTGCCTGAGCTAAGCTCAATGGGGGAGGAGGCAAAACAATGCGAGGTCGGCAGCAGGACAAGTTGGCAGGCAGACCCTGCAGGGCTACACAAGTAGGTATTTGGGGGGCTGAGGGGGGTCCTCTAGGGAACCCCCTAGTATATGGTATCCTGCAACTAGCACTGGAAAGTGGTGTAGTTGCATGATTCCAACATGTTTGATACCCAACATGACCAGGTTTGAAGAAGCCATTATGTAGTTGAACATCTTGAGTTGCCAGTCTCCACAACATAACTTAAAATGGCTTCGCCACACCTACAAAGTCCAGAGAAAGAAGTCCGGTATTTGCAGGTGTACCCACACACTTACATCCCACAGGCAGGGTGCATGGTTCTAAGTCCTAAGTGCAGTGACTGGGATATAAGGAAAACCTTATATCTAAAGTGAAAGATGCATGCATCATTTCTTGCAGACTGTGATAGCAGTTCTTCAGACAGTTTGCATGGGCTCCCATGGGTGGCATAATGTATGCTGCGGACCATGGGAGACCCATGTGTACCAATACTCTGGGTACCTCAGTACCATATACCAGGAACTTACAGGGGTACACCGGTGTAGGATGCTGGCTCAGTATATAGTGTTCACCTATGGTGAGGCAGTGCCCTGGGTCCAGACAACCCTTCGTGATAGTGTTAAGGTCCCTGGTAACCAAAGCTCTCAAGGGTTAACCATGGAGAGCAGCTAAGGCTTATTCAGGAGGGTGTAAAGGGGTGCGTTAACCACATAGTCAGCCAGTAAGCCTTCACACAAGAAAGAACCACACAAGTATTTACAAAAATACAGTTGTATTTATAATCACAACACTAATATCTAACTTGGTATATATCCTACCGGGCGGTATCAAATACACAGCAAGAGCACTTCAAAAGCATATATGTACCATAGAAAAACACTTGGGACCCTACGGGGGGTGCAAAACCATATACTAAAAGTGGTAAGTGAAGTAGGTACCAAAATGAGACTATTACCCAAGGATGGAGAAGCAGAGGGCGACCAAAGGTGAGTAGCTAGGGTCCCCAAGGCACCCAGGTGCACAGTGGTTACACAGGGTCAAAGGTCCTTAGGATAACACAGAGTAAGTCGCAGTTGGTATTTTCTGGTGTCAGGACCCTTCAGAAAGGACCCCAAAGCACCAATTGGATTAGGGGAGGTTGGAGAGCCACCCTACCCATGGATACCCAGGGAACCAGAATATCTACACCAGGGAGCCCGGGTGCATATGGATGAAGTGGTGTCTGAACCGCCCGTTGACGCCAATTGATGATCTTGGAAGTCCGGCATCTACTGCGACTGGTGGACCAGGACGGATCCAAACGTGGATTCTGAAAACAGAGCAGGAGCACAATGCCATCCCTGGTCAGAGGTACTTGCTGAAGCACGCTGGTCTTGATAAAGCATCTTTGGAGCCCAGGCTACAATGCAGGAGCACAGGAGCCATCAACAAGCTGTCCCACGACGGATGATGAATGTTGGAGGGTCAGTGACAGGCTGGACCACCAACAATCCTTGGCAGCCATAATAGTCGGGGTAAAGGTAAAGATGCTTGCATGCAGACCAGCAAGTTCAGTGGGACTAACCCAGCAAGGGTAAGCCAATGCCCGCATGCAGGAAAACCAGCAGGAATCGTGCGAACCCCCTTGAGGACCCTCTGCCAGCAGGCATAGGGAGTCGTAGGGAAGCCTAAGCACAAAGGAGATGAAGGCTCCCGATACAGAGGATGCAGGCAGGACGTTGTGCTTGTAGCTGTGCGATGCTGGAGGCTGGGGCTTCTTGGATCTTGAAGATCTTCCGTGAAGAGAGTCAACAAGCCTTGGCAACAGCTGGCCGACATGGTTCACAGGGAGGTGGTTCAGGTCTGCTGCAGAGGGATTACAGTTGTCCAAGTGGCAGGGAAGACTAGCCAGGCCTCTGGGGAGCCAACAAACCACTATCTGTGCTGTAGAGCCGGAAGATGTCTGTGGGACAGCTGGATCCACAAGGCGGTTGACATCGTCGAGGTGCCTGCAGATGCAGGGGAGTGCCTCCTTCACTCCAAGGAAGATTTATTCTTGCTATTTTGATACAGAGTCTTGGGAGACTCAGAAGGATGTACAGCCACAGAAGTTGCAGAACCTGGAATAGCACAGAAAAAGTTGCAGTAGGAGTCTTCCTACCAGAAGCTCTCTTTGTCTTGGTTCCTGGCTAGGTTGAGGAGCAGAGTTTGATGGCCAACAGCAGAAGTGCTGAGACAGAAATTCAGATGAACCTAGTCAGGACTTGAAGGTGAAGTCTGGACGAATCTAAGGATCCAGCCTCAAGGGAGCCCTTAAGTAATCCAGGAAAGGGGATGAACGGCTTTTGCTGTGACCCACCGGGGGGGGGGGGGGGGGGTCAATGACGCTACTCTCTGCATTCTTGACCAGTCAGATGTTCCCAGGGGCCTCTGCACATCTGAGATTTAACATTGCAGAATCAAGTGGCACCTGGGGAGGAGCCAGACAGACAAGGGGGTGGTCACTCCCCTGTCCTTTGTGGAGTTTAGCACCAGGGCGAGAGCCAAGGGCTCCTGGACTGTCACAACCTGTTTTTTTCGTAAGGGGGGTACCAAATGTGCTCTTCAAGGCAGTCTGGAGATGCTCAGAAGCACCTCCACCCTAGCCTATGACACCTTTTTTCTAAAGGAGAGGTAGATGCTCTCCTCTGCAGTAAATCCTTTTTTCTGCCTTTCCCTGCCCAAGTTAAGCTCAGCAGCAGGAGGGCAGAACCATGTCTGGGGTCCGCAGTAGCACTGGCTTGCACGCAGACCGGATAGACGTGGGGAGGGGGGGTTCTCCAAGGAGCCTCCCCAGTACATGGGATCATGCAGCTAGCAGCAGAATCAGTGTAGTGGCATGATTCCAACATGTTTAATACCAAACATGACCTGGTTCGGTGAAGCCATTATGTAGTTGGAATCTCGACTTGGCCAGTGTCCACTACATACCTTAAAATGGCTTCTCTGCACTTACAAAGCCCAGAGAACGGACTCTGGGGTTTGTAGGGTGTCTCTGCTCGTGCAGGGGCTCCCTCACATTTAGAACCATGCACCCTGCCTGTGGGCTGTAAGGCCTACCGTAGGGGTGACTAACAGCTTTTAAGTGCAGTGACCGGGATATAAGGAAAACCTTCAATCTAAAGTGAAAGGTGCATGCACTATTTCATGCAGGCTGCTATGGCAGACCTGCAGACACAGTTTGCATGGGTTCCCATGCGAGGCATAATATATGCTGCAGCCCTAGGGAGATTCCTGGTGTACCAGTGCCCATAGTTACCATATACTGGGGGCTTACACAAGCATACCAATTGTGAGGTGTACAAAGTACTTACCGATGAATTGAGGCGGGAGGTGTCAATAGTTGGCCTGGCATATGCTGGTCACTAGTTATAGTGGCCACCTTGCACCAGTCCAATTCGACTCTTATGGTAGATAGGTTTAAGACAACCTTTTAAAGAAAGCTATCCTAGTGGTAGCTGTGGAGAGCAGCCTTCGGGCTATGTCTCAGAGGAATGTAAAGCAGCTTGTTTTACCTTATAATCTCTTGAATTACCAAATGAAAGGGCACCACACAGGTATATATATCAAATATATAAGTATTTATTACTAGACACACTCTACTAATCTCTTTATGAGATTAGAAACCAGGTACAAATGTCAACGTTTCACAATAAATTAAGCACAAATATGGCTGGAGCCCTAGGGGCGTACCAGACCATATACTAAAAGTGGTATAAGGATGTCGACTTGCACAATGACAAGGCCTTGGGCCTGGGGAATCGCTGGGGCTTCACTACTGCAGTGTTAGCAGGTAAGTAACAGGCCCACGGGAGACGCGTGCAGTGTGTGAACACAGCCGCGGGTTCCCTATTGATTACAATGAAGCAAGTCGCAGTTTGATTTTTAAAGTTTTAGGGTACTTCGAGGAAGTCTACAAGCAAGCCACTTACAAGGTAAGTACTTCGAGGGCCAACACACACTAGGGCACCGGAGTGCATGAGTTACCTCACCCAGGGAAGCCGGGTGCATAGGTGTCTTTTGCTGTCTGGTCGCGTAGCTGTTTTCTATGGAGACCAAAGAAGACTTGCTGCTTGTGTCGACTGAAGACTATAACTAGTGACCAGCATATGCCAGGCCAACTATTCACATTGGTGGGCAGCGTGTGGGATTCCAGCTTGCCATTGTTTTACCAGAAAATCTCAATTTGAATTACTAACCGAAAACCACTAAAGGTACTCAAGGTACATATAAAGTCAAGCTTAGTGTCAATAAGTTCTACTGAACTTAGAGCTGTTTGTGAAGGGATAAGCACACCCTTGCTACAGCTCAAGCTAGGTTCAGTAGGCAAAAAACTAGTGTAGGTAGTACAACACTGCACAACACTAGAATGTCCTCAAAAGGTGGAGCCAGTGGGTCTACCAAGCCTCAGTACAAGGACATGACCTACTATGACTTGAAGGCCATGTGTGGTGCAAGACACCTGAAGCAAGGACAGAGTCCCTCCACACAACACCTGATAGATCTGTTAGTAGCACATGATCTTAGACTAGCTATAGGAGCTAGTGGATCTGGATCAGGGGGTAGGTCAACCATAGTCTCTGGGTCTGATGATGAAAATCAAGATGACCTGGAGTCTGTGATTGAAGGGCCGGACCCAGAAAGGTCTGAACAGGACAGAGGAATCCTCCCTAAGAGGACTGATGGAGTGGAAGAGAGGCCTAGGTCCCTTTCAAGGGACTCTGACCATTCATATCACTCTAACAGAGAATCGGTCCATCAGAGGAACTCCTACTTACATAGAGAGACCTCCTATGATCGAAGGTACAAGATGCTCCAGTATGAGGAAGCTAGGCTTGCCCTCAGAACCAAGCAATTGGCCTTAGATAGAGAAGCCTTTGAGCTCCAGAGAGCTTCTAGAAAAGAGGGTTTAGATACCCCTGGTGGCAGAAAGTGTCCCTAGAGGCAGATTACATTTCAGACCATAGGAACCTGTCCAAGGTTGTTCCTCCCTACCAGAGTGGGGATGATATCCACAAATGGATAACTGCTATGGAGAGGGCCTGTAAAGTGCAACAGGTCCCCCAGAAACAGTGGGCAGCAATCTTGTGGCTCCCCTTTTCAGATAAAGGTAGAGATAAGCTCTTCACTGTCAGAGAAGAGGATGCTTATGACTATGAAGCCCTGAAGAGTGCATTAATAGATGGGTTTGGCTTAACCACTGAACAGTACAGGTTGAAATTCAGAGATACCCAGAAAGCACAGACTCAGGATTGGACTGACTTTAATTGTGCAACCAAGGCCCTAGAAGGTTGGCTGGTTGGTAGTAGAGTTGCTGATTTTAAGGGATTGTATCATCTTATAATGAGAGAACGGATCATTAATAATTGCCAAAACCAGTTGTTGCATCAGTACCTGGTGGATTCTGATCTGACCTCTCACCAGGAATTGGGAAAGAAGGCAGACAAATGGGTCAGAACCAGGGTGAGGCAGAAAACCCAGAACCAAGGGGGTGACACCAAGAAGCAAGATCCTAAAGGCTCAGATAAAGGTGGGGGGTTAAGTCAAAAGACCAGAAGTCTTCACAAGGGCCCCAAAAATCTACTACTGGTGGGGATTCACAGTCTACAAAGAGAAAAGGCCAAAAGAAGCCCTGGTGCAAATTCTGTAAACAAAGGGCACTGGACTACTGATTGTACCAAGTCCAAAGACCAAACCACCACCACTCCAGCCCCTAAGGCAACTGTTCCCCCTAGTGCAGTCATTGGTGGAGGTAATAATCAGAATAAGGGTGCAGTAGGGTTGACCCTGGGTTCTGATGTGGACTCTGGCCTAGTCAGAGTACCAACACAGGCATTGCTAGTTTTTGAGGGAGACCTTGATATGTCCATCCTAGTGAGCCCCAGTAACCTGAGCAAGTACAAACAGCAGCCTATCATAAATGGCAAACAGGCTTTGGCATTCAGGGACACAGGTGCTAGTGTCACCATGGTGGCAGAGGATCTAGTGGACCCTGCACAGATCATCCTGGGTAAAATGTACCAGGTGACCAATGCAAGCAATGTCAGGACCAACCATAGTCTGGCAGTTGTGAATTTCTCCTGGGGAGGGGTAACTGTCCTCAAAAAGGTAGTAGTCCGTGCAGACCTCCCTGTCGAATGTTTGTTGGTTAATGATCTGGAGACTTCAGCCTGGTCTGAAGTGGAATTATGGACTCATGCTGTGATGTTGGGCATACCTGCAGAGGTATTTGCTGTGACCAGGTCACAAGCCAAAATGCATAAAGCTGAACCAGCTCTGGATCCTGAAACTAGGGACCAGATGCTACCCAAGAGGAGGAGCAGTAGGGTTAAGGCTGGGCCTTCCCCTCTGTCTCAGATGTCAGATTCCCCTCCTGAGGGAAGAGAAGCAGAGCCTGAAGAAGGAACTGCCCCAGAGGAACTTGAGCCTTGTCAGGTTGAGTTCTTGGGGGGAGGGGGGGCTTCCAGGGAAGATCTGAGCAAGGAGCAACAGTGCTTCCCCTCTCTTAAACCCCAGACAGCAAGCTGCTGGGAGTGCTAGTGGGTCCCATAAAGTTTATTGGGATGAGGGGCTCCTATATTCTGAGGCTACCCCTGGAGCCACCAGGAGGTTGGTAATACCGCAGGGTTTAGGGGGTTCCTCTTGACCCTAGCACATGACATCCCATTGGCAGGACACTTGGGCCAAAACAAGACCTGGGACAGGCTTGTTCCACATTTTCATTGGCCACACGTCTGAGGACACCAAGGAGTTTTGTCGCTCCTGTGTCACTTGCCAAGCCAGTGGCAAGTCAGGTGGCACAACAAAGCCCCCCCTGATACCACTTCCTGTGGTGGGGGTTCCCTTTGAAAGGGTAGGGATTGACATTGTTGGTCCCCTTGACCCTCCAACTGCGTCCGGGCACAGATTTATACTGATGGTAGTGGATCATGCCACCAGGTATCCTAAGGACTACCACAGCTCCTGTGGTAGCAAGAGCCCTTATTGGAGTTTTCTCCAGAGTGGGTTTCCCTAAGAAGGTCATATCTGACAGAGGTACAAACTTTGTCAGGATATCTAAAAGCAATGTGGAAGGAGTGTGGTGTCAACTACAAGTTCACTATTCCCCCATCACCCACAATGCAATGGGTTAGTTGAGAGATTCAACAAAACCCTAAAGGGAATGATTAAAGGCCTCCCAGAAAAGCTTAGGCGAAAATGGGACCTTTTACTTCCCTGCCTTCTGTTTGCATACATGGAGGTCCCAAAGAAGGGGGTTGGCTACAGCCCTTTTGAACATCTGTTTGGGCACCCTGTGAGAGGACCCTTATGTCTGGTGAAGGAGGGCTGGGAGTTACCTCTCAAACCTCCCAAACAGGATGTGATTGACTATGTACTTGGTCTCCGCTCCCGGATGGCAGAGTACATGAAGAAGGGAACTGAAAACCTTGAGGCTAGCCAAGAATTACAAAAAGCTTGGCATGACCAAAAGGCAGTCCTGACTGTTTATCAGCCAGGCCAGAAAGTGTGGGTGTTGGAGCCTGTGGCCCCAGCAGCCCTCCAGGACAAATGGAGTGGCCCCCATACAATTGTTGAGAAAAAGGGAGAAGTCACCTACTTGGTGGATCTTTGAACTCCCAGGAGCCCCCTTAGGGTGCTCCATGTCAACAGACTTAAACCATATGTGGACAGGGCTGACATGGGCTTGCTCATTGCAACTGATGAGGATCAGGAGGAGGAGAGTGACCCTCTCCCTGACCTGCTCTCACAGAACCCTGATGATGGGTCAGTTGATGGTGTTGCTTTGGCAAGCAGCCTCACTGAACATCAACAAACTGAATGTAGACAAGTGCTACAGCAGTTTAGACATATGTTTAGCCTGACCCCAAGTCAGACTTCCTGGTGCACCCATGAGGTGGACACTGGAGACAGTCTGCCTGTAAAGAGTTAAATCTACAGGCAACCTGACCATGTCAGGGACTGTATCAGAACTGAAGTCCATAAAATGTTGGAACTAGGTGTTATTGAGCCCTCAGATAGCCCTTGGAACTAGGTGTTATTGAGCCCTCAGATAGCCCTTGGGCTAGCCCAGTAGTCCTTGTGCCAAACCCTCATACCCAGGGTGGTAAGAAAGAGATGAGGTTTTGTGTTGACTACAGGGGCCTCAATGCAGTCACCAGGACTGATGCCTATCCAATTCCCAGGGCAGATGAACTTCTAGACACTTTGGCCTCAGCCAAGTATCTGAGTACATTTGACCTAACAGCTGGCTCCTGGCAAATCAAGTTAGCTGATGATGCCAAGACCAAAACAGCATTTGCAACCCCTGGTGGGCACGATCACTTTCTGGTAATGCCCTTTGGTCTGAAAAATGCACCTGCCACTTTTCAGAGGTTGGTGAATAAAGTTCTGACTGGTATGGAAACTTATTGCTCAGCTTATCTAGATGATATTGCGGTCTTTAGTTCCACCTGGCAGGATCACCTGGTCCACCTCGGGAATGTTTTAGAGGCCCTGCAAAAAGCAGGCCTCACTATCCAGGCTACTAAGTGCCAGATAGGGCAGAGTCAGGTTGTGTACCCGGGCCACCTTGTAGGTGGAGGCCAGGTTCAACCATTGCAGAGCAAAATCCAAACCATAATGGAATGGGTAGCTCCAACAACCCAGACACAGGTCAGAGCCTTATTAGGCCTGACTGGGTACTATAGTACTGTCTCAACTTAATGATGAAGGTCAAGACCAGCCAGTAGCTTTCATAAGCAGAAGGCTGACCCCTAGAGAGAAACGTTGGTCAGCTATAGAGAGGGAGGCCTTTGCTGTGGTGTGGGCCCTGAAGAAGCTGAGGCCATACTTGTTTGGCACTCACTTCATAGTTCAGACTGACCACAAGCCCCTCATATGGCTCAAACAGATGAAAGGTGAAAATCCTAAATTGCTCAGGTGGTCCATTTCCCTACAGGGGATGGACTATACAGTGGAACATAAACCTGGGACCCAACATGCCAATGCAGATGGACTCTCAAGGTATTTCCACTTAGAACATGAAGACTCAACTGGTCGAGGTTAGTTTAATGTCCCTGCGTTTGGTGGGGGGGGGGGGGGTAGTGTAGGAGAGTAGGATCTGCACTTATGTTGCCCCCACTTTTTTTCTGATGTATACACTAGTTTCTGGCCTAGTCTGGCTGGGTCCCTGCTAATCAGGGCCCCAGTCTCTGTTCTCTCTAAACAACTTGGTGTGCATATTAGATGCACTAGTGATTGGATACTGGGGTACCTTATGAGCCCCTAGTGTATGGTACCTTAGGTACCTAGGGCATTGGTACTTCACAGGCCTACCAGGGGCTGCAGCATGTATTATGCCACCCCTGGGAAGCATTCTCAATCTGACACCACAGGCCTGCTACTGCAGCCTGTGTGAGGTAGTGTTAGCACTCCTAACTGAGGTATAGGTTTCTATATCTCACCATACACACACATATAAACCTATCAGCCACCCCTATGGCAGACCCTATCAATCCTGAGGGCAGGGTGCTTGGTTTACTATGTGAGTGGGGTGCCTCTGCATGAGCAGGACCCCTCTGCGGCTACCAGAGTCTATTCTCTATAGCTGTTTGTGGATGCGGTTAAACCATATACTCTTTAAGTGCATTATAACCTCCCGGTAAATGCTAACTTTGGAATGACTGCATCAAAACATGTCGTGTTTGGTGTCAAACAACTTGGAGTCATACCCCCACACCAGTAACTGGTGCCGGAGTATGATCCCACCCTTCTAGAGGGGATGACATGTACCTACTGTACTAAACAACAGAAATCTGAAAGAGCCCTGGCATCACAAAATGGATGCCACCAGCACAGACACTGGGCTGCCCTCCTGCTGCTGACAAACTCGCAGTGGAGGGAGCCCAACAAAAGGCATCCTGTCACAGGGAGGTGTCGCCACCTTCCAGACAGGATTTAGTGTATTGGGGCTGGGTGGGTGCACTCCTAGAGTGCTTTGAAGTCCTGCACTAAGGGAGCAGTAGGCTCCTCTGTGCATATGCCAGCTCAAACCGGTTCAGGGGCTACCTGTCGCTGCTCTGGCGCGAAACTGGACAAAGGGAAGTGGGTGTAACCACCCCCTACCCTGACCCTCCTAGAGGAGTGGTCATAGAGCTAGTCCCTCCCCTATCTTCACTATAAGAAAGCAAGCATTTCCAGTGCAATTAAGATAACCCTGGACGACGCTCTACAAAGAAGAATCCTGGCCCTTCGACGTTCCACTACCTTTGGAAGACAGAAGAATCTCCCTTGGAGTCAAGGAGTGACTCCCCTGCTTGGCAGGCACCAAAAACCTTAATCTACGGTTGCAAACGTTCCCACTCCCACCGGAGTTCGAAGTCCCTGCTGCCCCGGAAGTGGATTTCCTGACTTCTCGACGGCCATTGTGAGTCCCCAGCAAAGCTGTGGCGAGTGGACCCCACGAGTGATGAGTAACAGCAATACCCGGGGACGGTGCACTATTCTCGAGTGCAATCCCTTAACAACGTTCTACGAACTTGTGCTTTGGACCATTTGTTGCCCAAGCCTCCAGCAGGTCTTGCAGCAAAAATCAGCGGCCTACCCCGTCCCGAGTGACCGTGGGCTCCTGTGAAGCATTTCCTGAGGAGGCGTCTTCGCGATCACGTGCCCGTTGGCTAGTGGGTCCCCCGAAGACTTTCTCATCGACTAAAAGGGCTCCCCTGGTTGCTCCAGGCCTGCCCTCACTCACCCTCGCTGGGTGAGTCCCTCAGACCTTGCTGGTCTGCACCATCGACTTTCTTCAGTCTACACGAGACTTGCAGTTGCGAAGGCTTGTTGGCTCCAATCCGGTTGCCGACACCGCCATCAGCTGCAGACGTCATAGGGCACTCCGAATCCAGCTGCTGGTCATCGTCGATCCTTCCTGGACCTCGTGAGCGAAGAGTCAAAACACCGTTGACGCCCTGAAATCACGCGACATCTGTGGTCATCCATCTTGCTGGCCACCGGTCACTGGCAAGTGACCTTGAACACTGTCCCTTCAATTTTCAGGTCTTCTGCATCGTGAATCCACCTTTGAATTCCACCGGAAACTTCTTCAGTCGACGCAAGCAGCAAGTCTTCTTTGGTCTCCATAGAAAACAGCGGCGTGACCCGACACCAAAAGACACCTATGCACCTGGCTTCCCTGGGTGAGGTAACTCGTGCACTCCGGTGCCCTAGTGTGTGTTGGCCCTCGAACTACTTACCTTGTAAGTGGCTTGCTTGTAGACTTCATCGAAGTACCCTAAAATTTTAAAAATCAAACCGCGACTTTCTCCATTGTAATCAATAGGGAACCCGCGGCTGTGTTCACACACTGCACGCGTCTCCCGTGAGCCTGTTACTTACCTGCTAACACTGCAGTAGTGAAGCCCCAGCGATTCCCCAGGCCTTGTCATTTTGCAAGTCGACCTGGTTATACCATTTTTTTAGTATATGGGCTGGTACGCCCCTTGGATCTCCAGCCATATTTGTGCTTAATTTATTGTGAAACGTTGACATTTGAATGTTTACCTGGTTTCTAATCTCATAAAGAGATTAGTAGTGTGTGTCCGGTAATAAATACATATATATTTGATATACCTTTGTGGTGCCCTTTCATTTGGTAATTCAAGAGATTATAAGGTAAAACAAGCTGCTTTACATTCCTCAGAGACTTAGCCTGAAGGCTGCTCTCCACAGCTACCACTAGGATAGATTTCTTTAAAAGGTTGTCTTAAACCTATCTACCATAAGAGTCGAATTGGACTGGTGCAAGGTGGCCACTATAACTAGTGACCAGCATATGCCAGGCCAACTTCTCACAGGAGGGCACAGACACTGGGGTCCGGATTAGCAGGATCCCAGTGTAGTACAGTTAAAACAAACTGACACAAGGCAAAAAGTGTGGGTAACATATGTCAGAAAGATCCTACTTTCCTACAGTGGGGGTACTCTCAAACCTCCCTTGTCCAGCGGGTTTCTTCAGGGTCCTCTGTGAAGGATCCTGAATCTTAAATATCCTAACCATGACTTCCCCATGTTATCCTATGGACACTAACCCAGTGTATTACCTCTGCATACAGGTGCCTAGGCAATCCTATTAACTTGCCGTTGGTGGTGCGAGCTTCCCTTGTCTTGCAGATTCTTGGGTGGTATCCTCGGTTAGGTACCCTGTTCGTTTTTATGGTTTATTTGTTGTGTGATCATATCTCGGGGTAGGAGATATACCAAGTAGGTTAGTATTTGGTGTTTTAATAAATAATACTTAATTTTGCTAACACTGATGTGGTTCTTTCCTGTGTGCGACCCTCTCTGACGGACTACTGTGGTAATTGCATCTGCTTTACACCCTCCTGGATAAGCCTCAGCTGCTCTCCACAGCTAGTACCTGGAATTCTGTCTCAGTTGGGTTAAGCTTCAGGTAGTTGCTAGATATCCAGCAATGGATGATGTGCAAGCAGTGTTTGAGGCATTGGATGTCTGAAGCATAGAAGACTTTCAAGTACGGTTGTTTATTATTGATATATTAGTGAATCTTGATGTTGTTATCTGTGAGTAAAGCATCAGTTGGCTCCATGCAGAGGTTGAAGATGACAGGAGAAAGTATGGAACTCTGCGGGATGACGCAGTTGATACAGATCTTAAGTGATATGAAAATGTCCATATGAGCAAGCTGGTGTCAATTGGAAAGGCAGGAGACTAAGTGGAGGACATTGCCTGGGAATCCCATTCGAGACTCCAGGGTGCATATGAGGGTGGGATGGTTGACGGTTAAAGGCAGCTGAAAAGGGACGGGTCATCCTCATCTGTGGTCAAGAGGATATATTCTGCGATTTGTAAGGTAGCTCTTTCTGTGCTGCAGCGTGATCTGCAGCCGGACTGATAGTCATACAGGAGATGGTTAGCATTGATGTGATCTTGAAGTTGACATAGGCTGCTTTTTCAATGATCTTGTTGATGAATGGTTCATGAGTGATGGATCAGTAGTTGGCAAGGCTATCGGGGTCTAGTGTATTTTGAAAAAGAAATTATGAAATGTGGGAGGAACTGCCGTCTTGAGAGCTTCTGGAAAGATTCCTTGAGAGAGGCATTGACAAAGTTAAGTAGGAATAAGAGGGTGTACCTAGAGAGAGCTTTGATGAAGAACAATGGTAAGACCGTTCAGGCATTCATGCATCCACTCCTTAACTCATTCTCTAACTCACTAGTCAGCACAATCGCACATAAAGATTTACCAATCAAAGAAAAAACATTTTCACTCTAAAAAGTAAAAAAAAAGCCTTCCCCGTTGACTTTGTTGCTTGTTGTTCTGGCTTTTGGAACTGTGTTGCATTATCAGGAGTTGTGGCTGCTGTATAGTGGAACAATCTTGACAATGATCACGATGGAAACCAGTGTAAACCGCAGTCTGTTATCAAACTTCTATCATTCGTACTTTTAAAGCTCTTTCCTGGCACAACATTTGATAAGTGGCAGTTCAACTGTCAAGTTTGGACCACTGTTTTAACTAAGCTACCTTGGAGCATCTGACCTATGTCCTTTTATATATCTTCTTTCAGCATGGTATCTATAAGTATATCAAAATGTGTGTTGGTAATGATTTCCACGTTGCGAGCACGGTCTGCTCCTGAGAGATGTGAAAGGTGGAAATAGGCAAAGTTTCAGATAGTACAAGCTGAACAGTTTCGACATGCATATTAGTTATGTCCTTTTTCTGTTGCTTTCTGTCACACCTGGGAGACTTGTGTATGATAAGCTCTTCATGCTAGGGGTTTGCACTAAATTTTAACTTGTAGCCTTGTTGCTTCTCCTACTTAGTTATTTGATTTTTGACATGACTATATTAACCTGGTCTCTTTGCCTGTGAGAAGTAATTTTTAATGTGTCATCTTGGGTGTTAATTGAGCCAGGAAGGCGCCATTATGATGTTTATTGTTTTGATTGAAAATTTATACTTGTATGTCTTTTGTGCTACAAGATTGTGTTTTTTTTGTTTGTTTTGGTCCACTAATATTTCTCTGTGGTAGTGTGAACTATTCTGTACCTTGGGCGATGTTTCAGATGCTCTTCCCTAACGTAACAAGGAAAGGTATGAAACCGTTATTAAAAATGACTTTCTACACAATTGAATTTTTTCTTTTCCTCCCTTAGGTGAAAAGGGTGTGAGGGTTGAACTCAACAAACCTTCAGATAGAATTGAAAAAGAAGTTTAAGTCATGCGATCCAGCAGTATACTTTACATATTCTTACCGTTGATCCTTGAAGCTTCTAAGTTAGCTTTTGAATGTGAATCCATGGGACTACAGGAAACAGATGGCCCATCTGCACTAGCAATTGAACTCTGTGTTCAGTTTGCAACCGACAGAAGAATTTTACTGCTAACAGATATTTTTCCTCATGATTGACTTTCAGGCTGCAACTCCTTCTGTGAAGAATATGCGCTATCAGTGAGACATCTGCACATGCGAACACGAAAGAAGTGCTGTGCCTAACGTTTTCCATGATTCTTCTGCCTGAAATGTTACTCAACAGAATCTGATTTGCCTCCCAATTTTCTATGTAGTAAAATTAGAAATTCAAGTAATTTTTTTATGACAAGGTACACTTTTTCAAAGTTGGTGAAAGAAAAATACAGTGTTGGCCTCAAACGCATTGCTCTATTTTTATAAGATTTTCGGTCTGTTCTTTTCTTCGACGAACAATCTAACTGACTTAATTCTGTGATGCCAGTCGGCATCAATTTAGTATTTCATTTTCCATCTAAAGTCAAAAAGGAGCACTTTACTTGCCAACTGATTGTTTATCTATGTTTTGTCTTCTAGTTGGAACCGTAAAACAATAGCTGCTGTGTATTACTTTGTGCTGACTGAAATTGAGGAAACCAATCTTATGATGAATCCTAGTAATATATAATTAAAGCTAGAGGGATGAGATTGTAAGTGCTTTCAAAAATAGATGCCATTATAAAATCGATTACATGACATATTTCTTCCTTAAAAGCATTGGTAAACATCAGGCATTACAGTTAAAGGCTGTCTTTTATAATAGTTTTTTTCTCCACATGCAGGTTATAGTATTGTTTTATCTGTTTTTGTTCTGCTTAAGTTCACACTAGAGATCCTGTAACTAACTGAAATTTAGTATCTAAGGAACTCTTATGGTTCAGAGCGTTTAATTTTATATTTTGCCGAGCCAGACTTGTTAGTCACAGAGGAGAAGCAAATGTTTCCATTACCAGTGGTTGTCCTGAAATGCGAGTTTATTTAATGATGTAACATTTACAGTAGTATTTTTTAGAAAAGGCCTGATTTAAGAGTGTACAAGACATGAAACATTTTATCACTTTTTATTTATTGTGTCCTCTTGCAAATTATTTTCTCTGAAATATCAACTTTGTGATCCAGGTTTATCAAAGGCGATAGTGTGCAAAAGACGTGTAATGGGCAATGACTATTTGTGGTTACAATAAACAGTTAAGTCAAAGAAATCTGTTACTGTAGGAGTCTTCAATAAGCTGCAAGTCTAACCGGTATGGTGTTCAGGCTGTTTCCTGCATTGGTTGCTGTACATTTGTTTAGATAGGTGTCTGAAGATTTCTCTTTCCAAATTGTCCGCTTTTACTGCTAGATTTATCTTTCTCCATTTGTTCCCCGTTCCTGGGCATTAATACATATTGTAGAAATCGATGTGGCTATTGAAGTGAAAATGGAGTTCGGCCAATTAGTAAACAAAAAAATATCACTTGGGTAATCCATAAATGCTATTGCCTGTCAGCGGGATCTGGTCTACTGGTGCAATATGTCTTGGGTACAGCACTCAAAGCATGGCCATTGGCTGAAAAAGCTTGCCAAAAATTCAGAATGTTTTAGCCAGTGGTGTGTACTGAAAAGATGTCCTAAAAGTAGCTAATCTTAAATCCATATAGTGATTTATAGGTCATTTGAACCCACTTCAACTGAAACCTATTCAACAGCATTTGGATGGGTGCGATGGCTGTAAGTCTGCAAATATGTTACAATATTCAGGCAGTTGTTTTATTCCTAATTGCATTTGGAATTGCTTTGTAGAATAAACTTTTATAGTTAAAAACGAATCTGAATTTGTGAACTGAAAAACCCAGGTGAGTGGCAAGTCTGAAAAGCCCACATGCAGTTATGTAGAAAATGAGGCCAATGTGCCTGTCCTGCTTACTGGTGACATTAGCATTCATATAGTCATGCAATACTTATTAACATGGCAATTATACGTTGAATATTGTGAGGAGAAGGGCCGAGTAGATATCTGTGTTTCTATGTCCGGACCGGAGGCTCAGGTTATGCTTTTCTTCTTTCGCTTTACTATGTATACAGAAAAAAACAGCAGCCATTTTACAACATTTAAACTATTCTTCCCATGAACACCAGGGGAAAGAGAAACATTTAACACAGTCCTCCCTTCATGACCATAGCCATGCATCCACATAGTCTTTTGTATGTTTGGCCATCCTCTTTCTTCTCTGCTTTGCAGGCAGTTGTCACCTTTCTTGTTTCTCTCGTTTGGTTAAGCCTAAAAGTTTAAATGCTTTTGTACTGCTGCGATTGACTAGATATTTTCTCTACAGTTTCCCCATGATCACGTAATCGCATTTCTGAGCTCCTTGTGCGACTTGCCAATTTTATTTAGTTGTGGTGCGGCCGTCTGCTTGCATAAGGGTGCTGTAAGTCAGTGCGGCTCAGAGGCTCCGTGCGTCTTTTATATTGTGAGTTAGACACGCGCCTCAGGAGCCTTATCTACGCCTGAGCCAACCCTCTGCTGTCCAGGGTGGTGCCTGGTTCTCTGCCAGATCTGTGATCCCCAATCTTATTTGATTTTAATGCCCCTTCTGGGGGTTTTATTTGGAGCCTCTAAGCTCCCTGTAAGCCCTGCGATATGAATGCAATTGTCACCAGTAAGCAGGGCAGCTACATTGGCCTAATTTTCTCCATAACTGCATGTGGCCTTTTCAGACTAGCCACTGAGGGGTCAATATCTACCAGTGAGGCCCTTAAAGCACCGGATTGCAAACACAGTTACCGGACAGCATTGCCTTGTAAAAAGAACTTGTTGGGGTACCTGTGTCCCAGGGTAGCCACCCTCCAGTAGTGTGCCTCCGGCCCTATAAATATCACTGGGACACCCGCCATCCCCAATAGTGCACGCCTGCATGTCTAGTGCTTAGCGCCCTTCCCCAGAACCTGGGCTGGAGCTGTCAGTTGTTCCTTTCTGCTGTGCAAGTGCCCAGGCAGTGTCCAAAGCACTCTGAGCTACCTCTTGGTACGATGGAAAAGGCTACCAATGAGGAATAGGACCCTCTCTCATTGCTCCAGTGGGACGACTATTTCTATGAGGAGGTAGATGCCAAATTCTATATGGCAGTTAATGAACTTATGGCCCCTATTGTAGCTGCGCCTCTTAGGGAGGATTGCGCAAGAGTGCACGAAAATGACAGCACATCGGGGACCTGTCCCTGCGATAGCCCAACCTCAATCCAGAAGCCCCTCCCCGAAGAAGAAATGTCTTCAAGGGGTAGATCATGATTCTTTCACACGTCTCAAGCCAGCATTCCTGGCTCGAAACCCTCCCCAAGACAGCCATGCTGAAACACCACCTCTCCCGGCCAGTTACTCCTGATCACTATGGTAATGTTGATTCCTGGGGAGACATTTGATGAGGCTGGTTCCTCCAGACCTTGGCGCCCATATTCAGACCCACCCCCAATACCAGAAGCTGATGATGGTATGTTCAACCCAGATTATATTATCCATCCCAGGTCAGCTGAATGGGTACCAGGGGACAAGGTAGCAAAGTATAAACAAAGCACTATGATCCAGCACACCACATAATCATTATACAATGTTGTATATTGAAGAATATCAATTCAATCTGCAGGTCTGGTTTCAAATTTCTTTATTTATTTTTATTCTTTAAAATCTGCGTAGCCAACGCGTTTCGTCCTTACGGACTTCTTCAGGGCAAAACTGTAATAAGAGGGTCTTTTCCGTATGTTCCCTCAATACTGAAATTGGTAGTTAGCGTTTCTTTAGAGAAAAATTTATATACGACCGTTGTAATTCCTCGAGTTTGTGTAGTGCTCTCAGTGTAAGTTGGCCTGTTAGGAACTATGATTTATATCTATTTTAAAACTCATAAGAACGGTCCTTCCATCACGTAGTCCAAGCGACAACGGTCGTATATACATTTTTCTCTAAAGTAATGCTAACTACCAACTTCAGTATTACTGCGCTCCCCTTCGAAACTGTTTCTTTGGGTTCCCCTCTGTGTGCAATTCACTCTACCCTGCGTAAGTATTGTTTCAAACACGTATCCCCTTCTCCATGTATCGCATCAGTCAAGGAAAGACTATTTAGATCGAAGATCTTCGGGAAGGCCGTCCAGCCTAACCAAAGACTTCGCAGTCGATGGAACGTACTCCATTCAAATTCTGTCCTAGGTGCCACGCCAAGCACACTGACTCGCACGAAGTGTGCAATTTGTGCTAGTCTCCGGAGCACAACGAACAGGGCTGCAACGCGTGCAGGTCGTTCTGATCGAAGAAAACGCTCTGTGATCGTCTGGCTCGACGGCGCAAAATGTAAAGTCAAATACACGCCAGACCTCCTCGGCGATGGATCTGAGCATGAATTCGATGCACAAGGGGGGCTTGGGAAGAAAAAGAAGAACTTGCCTCCATTCCAGAAACGAACTCCAAGATGGAAGAAGACTTGCCACAAGTTCAACGTCCAGTGGGTACTGAACGCCCCTTCACCCAAACTCCAGCTCAGCATGCCTCGATCGTAAAATGTTACTTACCCAGTAAGCATCTGTTCTTGGCATGTAGAGCTGTAGATTCACATGCTCCCACCTGCCTCCCCGAGTACCTATACCTGTGCAGTTTCTTACATACATATGCATGGACATCTTTATTCGACACTTACTAACTCCATTCGCACCCTCTGCGGGAAAATAATTTAACAATGGAGTCGATGCCCATGTGCACTATCACCGAAAGGAGGAGTCGCCTACCTCGTGACTGGAAAGACTTCTTCGAAGAAAAATAACTTACAAATATCTGGACCCAACACTAGATGGCAGGGGTATGCAAAGCATGTGCATCTACAGCTGTACATGCCAAGAACAGATGCTTACAGGGTAAGTAACATTTTCCTTTTGATTGCCCCTTTCAACTTTATCCTCTCATTTGGAGTTCCCATTCTTTTTTGGGATGTAGACAGTGCTCTTGTCTATTTAGGTCAAGCACCTTTTGAACCAATGGCAGCCTAACTGATAAAGTGGGGTCATTCATGATACCTTGAAAATGTGGTTAAAATCCCTCTCCATTGAAAGAAGTAGTGTTCTGCAGAGATAAAGACTGCCCCTTTTTTTCTTTTCAATAATCTACCCAGTGCCACATGAGACGAAAACGCACCTTTTTCTCCACCAGATGATGGATAAAAACAGGACCCTGCTCAGTCTTCATAGCAAGAGAGTCCGTTTTTAGTTCAGTATGTTTGTTCTCAAAGCAGACACAAAGTTACATATAATAAACCTTCCCAGGAAAGCAAGGTTTCATTGATCGGTGGATTATGTAAAAACTTGCTTGCCTGACCAAAATATAGAGCAGAGTCTTAGGGTGCTCTATATAAACGTACACTTTCCTTTGGTACTGACTATTCGTAGACACATACAAAGTCTCCCTAAGGCACCATACTCATCCTTTGGTAGCTTAATCTTGCAACAACAAAAAAATACTTCCTTCAGTGGAAGGCAATGGAGGTTGAAATAATAGAGATTTAAGTCTCAGTTAAAAACATAACATTTTGTAATATCTACCTAAGTAACAATTGATCAGTGACAATTTAAGATTGGATACGTTATTTTAGGTGCTGTGCAGCTGTTAAGGTGGCTAAATAGTGTCTTGGTGAAAATCTTTGCTGGACAGTGTGCTAGTGGTAAAAATAGTTTGAAATGTTCTAGTAAGTTTGGCTAAAATGGACGTCATAATCGGTTCTTCAGGTTTACCTGGTCATGGGTTCAATCAATCAATCAAGCAATCAAATCACTTTATACGGATACATGATACAGCATTCCATAAAAGCACAGTTCATAAATTATACAATTTAAAAAGAAAGCAGTTTATAACACTGTCAGATCATGTCACAATTGATTTACACAATTTAAAAACAGTCTTTAAAAAGGCAATAATGGAGGCAATTATAAATTCACTGTCCAGGAATTGTAGTACCAAATATGCTGGGCAGCATTGCCTCAATCCTAGTTTTTTTTAAGCACTGGTACAATCAATCTTTTTCTAGGGTTAAGATAAAATTTACAAAAGAACATAATGTGTATGGAGGATTGTGCGGAAAGATAATCGCCCGGGCATCTGCTTAACGTTCTTGACCAATCATTCAGTTCTGGAAAACAATGACCTGAAAATGTTTAACCTGAAGCGCGTTAGCAAAAATCTTTCATAGTCGCTGAGGACCATCAGTATATATGGATATGCTCAAAGGCCAAGGTAAGCTGGTGTGATTGGACCGTGGGTTTATCCATTTCAATCATAATTCTCTTCACTCCAATATCTCATGCAACCAATTTTTAAATCCTTTCTAGAAACGTTGCATAAGGTGTAGGGATCATTATAGTATTCCTGGTGGCCTAACTGGTTTAAGAATAATTTAACGTATACTAGCCAACCCATGCTTTTTACACCGTCAAGCCCCATAGCGTCTTTTAATATAAGGCGATTAAAAACGGACTCATCTGTGGTCCAAACCCTATGACAAAGGAGGACGGGCTGGATCTTGATCACGTCCTCCAGATAGGGTAAACCCAGTTCGGCATGACAGATGAAGTTAGACGTGCTTTCAGGTACAGACAAAAGGTATTTTAGAAACATTTTCAGCCGTTTGTAGTGAGTTGACATTAGAGAAACCCCAAATTCCTGCCCCATAGGTAGCGACCGTAAAACATTTTGCCTTGTATATGTGCAGTAATTCTTCTGGAGGGCGTTTCCCTAATTTTCTACTAAAATTAGCTAAAGCCATCAAAGACTTACAAAAGAGAAGCCTTCTGGATTTAACTACACTAGTCCAGGCTCCTGATTGCTTGAATAAAAGCCCTAGATAAGAAAATGTTTTGGTGCGTTCAATTACCGTTTTGTTAATAAAAATAGGGTTACTCTTTTTATTGGATCCGTTACCACAATTCATAGCGAAATGTTTTTGAGCAATTAATGGTAAGGCCCAATTTAGACAAAGTTTGTAAAAGAGGTGACTAACCTTTGTAAGCCAAGAGGCGTACATGACATGAAAACTGCGTCGTCTGCGTAAAGGAGCGCAGGGATAGGGCGGGTGGCGGCTGATACTAAATCCCTGCACTCCTTTACCAAGGTAGCCTCTAGGTTATTTATATACATAGTGAACAGGAAGGGAGCAAGGACGCAGCCTTGCCTGATGCCTTTCTTAACTCTGAAACTTTTCGTACACTCCCCGTCCTGCCCAAAACGCGCCCTAGCACCCATATAAAGCTGCCTTAAGAATGAGATTAAAACAGGATCTGCGTCCTGAAGATTGACCATAACTTTTCGTGGGCAACGCAGTCAAAAGCGGCCGTTAGGTCAACGAAGGTTAAGAACAGTCTTTCTCCTTTAGCTTTTGTGTATTTTTCCAATAAAATGTATAAATTTAGTCCCTGATCAATAGTGCCCAAACCCTTGCGGAACCCATATTGTAAGTCACTTATGATGCTGTGTTCGTCCGCCCAGGCCTGCAATCTCTCTAATATCACCCGTCCCAAGATCTTCACAGTAGAATCTTAATAATGAAATTGGGCGATAGCAGGCGGGGCTCGATCTATCGCCCTTTTTAATAAGTAGGTACAATAATAGTCATACCAGGTCATTAAAAGTCCCTGTGAACAACACGCATTAAAAACTTTCATTAAGATTGGACTCCATAGGGCCAAATTTGCCTTAAAGAAGTCCACCGGGATACCATCCGGCGCCTTATCACCCACACTTGCGCTTATGGCGTTATTGACCTCGCTCAAGGTAAAGGCAACTTTAAAAATGGAGGGGGGAGACTCGAGGTCAACCCCAGTCACTCGAATTTCTTGTTCGTCTCTAGTTATATTATTGTATCGGTTAGAATGTGAAATCCACCCCACTTCTGTTATAGCAATTTATATGCTTACTTTATTGCTCTCAACCAAGAAAGGGGCATTAACTGCTTTCCAGAAGGCTGTAGGGTCTTGGTTTGTTGATGCCTCATGCAAAGCTTTCCAGGCTTCCTCTTTCAGGGACTTTTTCCTGGCATTTAAGGCCTTCCTATAGTTCATTCTAGTTTCCCTAATGTGGTCCAGGTTCCTGACCCGCGCAGTCAGAGCATGTTTAAGATTAGTATAAGCTTTAGTGCAATGGGAGTCGAACCATCCTTCATTGCGTGGATTCTTCCCTCTTGTTTTTACATATAGGGTATCTTTAATATGAGCAGCAATATTTAAAAAGCTCTTGATAATTTCCTGATGTGAGGGTTTCTCATCTAAACAGGAATAGAACATGTTTTTGCATTTTGAGCCAATAGTTGTAACAAAGACCTCTGGGTCCAGTTTCTCCCATTTTAGTGCATACCCATTCGGCCGATTTAATGTGATATTACTCAACAGCTGGTTAGGGGTGCCCTTCATATGAAAATCTTGTTTACACAATAAGATATCAATGCTTTGCGTGTAGTGATCACTTAAAGCAATGTCATGGGTGATGAATGCTCGAACACGTGTGATATGCCTACATGTTATCATTATAAAATCAATAATAGAAAAAGAACCTCGTCCATTAAACGTTGGTGAAAAAGGGGCCATCGGTGGGCATAGGTTGTTTGCAAAGCCCATGTCATGTGAGAACATAATCTCATTTAGGAGCTCCCCAAAAGGTGTATGTGGGAAGTGAGGGAGGTTGATATCTTTTTCAAGTATTAATCCACATGCCCCTTTAGCGTCCCTTTGACAGATCGGGGAGTTAAAGTCACAGCCCCATATAACAATGACTTCATTATTTGAATGGGATAATAACTTATTCAGCATTCCAGTTAGTTTGCGCAAAGTACCCTCGAGCAAATCTGATGGGATATTGTTGTAAAAATTTATTAAAGCCACGCGTAAACCCAGATCAGTTTGTATGTTTGAGTTGAAAGTACCTATTAGATATGGTGAATTAAACTTTTCTCAGGTTTAGCTTATTAGAAATATAGGTAAATGGCCCCCCTTTTGCTCAACCATAGTGTGATCTTATTGCCGGGGAGTGAAATGTTTTATACCCATTTATGTGTATTGGTTCCACTACCCAGGTTTCTTGTAGGCTTATAATCTCAAATTTGCACACAAAATCCATCCATATATTGATGGGAATCTTACGTTTTAGGCCAGCCACGTTCCAAAATAGGAACTGGCATTTTTCTTGCCTGTCAGTGGCCGTACTCCTTCTCTGCCCGTTCTCCCCCTGCGGGTTAATAAGCCCATTTTGTATAGGGGACGATCGAGTTGTCACATCCTGAGTCTCTAGGGCTATGCCCATGCTTGCCTGTATACATCCTATTGTGTCTTTTCCTTGTATGTCGCCTACTTCAGATATAAGGGCGGTTGATAGCACAACCACAGTGGCGTCATTAGTCATGTTTCTAGATGTTGTTACCTGAACGGGATCCTCTTGTCTCAGTCTACTGCTTCGAGTGTGTTAAATGCATCGAAGCGGTTGTGTGTGTATGTTGAAACAGTTACTGTGAGTTGGCATATGAGGTTCCCAGTTTAGTCTTACGCTGCTACTATCTCGGGGTTGGTAGAAGTAGCCTAGGGGTAATACATTAACACCTTGTACTAGTGTAGAGTAATTACCTGTTCTGCTCATGAACAGGTTTACTAGACAAGGGGTCCGGAATGTCAGGACTACGCAATCCCCTGGTAATGTTTTCCATCCTCTGCCTGCCCACCCTATTCTTCTTGCCATTTTAAATTCTTCAAATAGCTTTCCCGCAAGGCCCGTCCTAATGCCAAGCCAATGCAGTGAGCTATTTTTCAATGTTTCCAGCGATTCTTCTGTCCCTTGATCTAATTTATGGACGTTCGCCAATACCACAATGTAGGGCGTGGCGGCAAGTCCAAGTGTGTCGTGTGCTGTTCATACTTCCTCTTCTATGTGATATTGGGGTTTTTAACACTGGTAGAATGTATAGATGGAA
This sequence comes from Triturus cristatus, assembly GCF_964204655.1. Classification (NCBI taxonomy): domain Eukaryota; kingdom Metazoa; phylum Chordata; class Amphibia; order Caudata; family Salamandridae; genus Triturus; species Triturus cristatus. The sequence continues at coordinate 1,077,704,484 of NC_140589.1, read as the reverse complement.
AAGTAACTAATGGTATGGCTGGGGGTGGTAGCCGTGTGTTTACAGTGGGTGGCTGAAAGGGTATGTTTGATGGACCAGGTCCTAAATCCCTATTAGTGCCTGAGGCGATGATATTTGTGTTTGGTCTTAACCTGTTTCCTTCATCACCCAGTTGTTTCGCTTGGGTGGGCGCGCTCCCCTGTCCCAGGGACGCGAGTTTTTCCAAGCATTTAGTCAAGCGTACTTCGATTTGACCGAATCTTAACAACAAATTACTTAAGGTATCCCTCGAGTATGTTTCTAGGGCCTCCAGCTTATCTTTTATGTTCCTAACCACGCTCTGTTAACGTGCGTTAGCAGTAAGAAGTGTTTTTTCTTAGTATTCGGACTTCTGGGACTTAACTTTCGTAGGGGCTTTCTTACATGGTTTGGATGGGGGTTTAGTTGTCTTTGGGCACGGTGTATCAGGAATAAGACTACACGTGTCAGTGTTTCTGGCGCGCTTATTCGGTGGTTGTGTTTCATTATCATGTTCACTGTTATGTTCGCAGCCAGATATGTGATCAGAGATGTTTACCATGCAGCCATTTACGGTCAGATCACTTCTGTAAGTGTCTATTGAGTTAAAAGAACTAGCATCCCGTAATACACTCCCCTCCGTTACTGGATTCAAAGCCTCCTCAACGGTTATGATATGCCGTTCTATGTCACCCACAGCACCCGTTAAATAATTTAATAGAGACTGGCGAGGATGCTCTCCTGGCTTAGCCGACTTTTTGTTCTGGTTAGTCACCAATTTTCTCTTCCCCATGTTCAATCAAGTAGATGACAAATCGGAAAGATAAAACTTTTTTACAACAAGAAGGAATAAGTTTAGTACACCCCCGATGCAAGTGTACTTAATCCGATGGTCCCATGCTCATAGAGGTGAGGCCGGTCAATGCACAATACCATAGGTTAAATCTTTTGAGTGGAGGTTGGTGCAGAGGGTGTCCTAAAGTTAGGCGGAAATCATTCTCAGACTGAGATCCCGAGACCCATTTGTGCAGGGATAATGTTTTGTACTTCTAATCTGTGGTGATGTTTTTCTCTGGTTTTCTTTTAAATGTGGATTGGTATAGACCGTTCCACGTTTTTGTATTTTCTTTTGGCAGTCCCCATAACCAAACAGAAGATGGGGCAACCCATGCATCTCCCAAAGGGGAATGGTAAACAAAAAACACTGCCTAATTATTTTGAGATGAGTCACTGATATTTTATAGTTTTCAGTTGTCTGAAATTCGTCCAATAAAAGACAACAATTTACAGGTTTTCAGACACCACAGATCATATCGCCATGTGTTCTAGCCTCATGGCTATGGACCATTGAGAAACACTTTCTTGACCACTAACAGTCAAGTGCTTCCATCCACGTGGTAATCCAGTACCAGAGGTGACTTTGCACCAACAACTGTTGGACCAAGAGGTACCCTTGTTAAACTCCTCATTAGTACTGTGTTGCCAGTTTCAGGGCTGTATGTTGTAGCAGAGTTAGTTATAAATGGTTGTCAAGCAGCCCCGTCCAATGGTTTGCTCACTTTCACAATTGTAGAGTGGCTAGTATTTAAGGCAATAATGCTACCCCCCCCTTCCTAAGTGGTGCTGTCTAGTTAAACAAGCTTGAGAAGTGTACACAAGACGAGGGCTCTGTTGCCATAAGTTTAAATGAATCAGGAATGCAGTAGTAAATTTTAGGTTCTTGTAAGCCAAGTGTTAGGTTCTTGTAAGCCAAGTGCAGCTGAGACCCAGAGCTTTTATTTGTGTTTGTCTTGACTAGGACACTTAGTGGAGTTTTGTTCGTTATTGTTTGTGGCACTCTGAAGTCAAGCCTTTTCATCAACCTACTTTAGAACTGGGTGGCATAAAAGTGAGTGCAGATTCTGGATGGACCTACCTCTGGCCTCCTTAATATGGGTAATGTACGTGCTGGGCTCTCCATATAACTTTTTTTTAAGGATGACTCTTCAATGGCTACTCTTGAGAGGACATTAGCTGCGTTAGTATGAGCAAAATGTGTTGAATGTTATTTACGCAGTTGCCAGAAATCTCCCCTCCTATTCCGACATAAAGAGCAGGCTGCTAATATGCTTGTCTAGATTCAATATAGCAAGGCCCACTTATGGGTAAAACTATTTTGCATGTATTCTTCCCCCCCACCCAACTTTATTTATAATTTTCGTGATATTACAGTCCGCGTATGTGTACTCACTATTTGTACATACAATTCAATTCAAAAAGCTTTATTTCGACAGTTTGTCATAAAAGCACATAAATATAACACATATCACTCAACATAATAAATAGATAACACATAATACATTACAATTGCAAGATAAAAAAATAATTAAATTCCATATAGTGTCATGTATCTAAAAAACCTTAGGAACAGTTAAAAGAAAGACAGCACAGTGAAGCAGATCATATTTAAAAAGTACATCTTAGGATTAGGTTGCAGCAATAGTTTTGTTTAAAGTGCAAGTGCGTATGATCCAGGACCAGCCCAGGAATTTGGCAACTGCTATAGCTATACTAGGACTACAATCAGACCCTAAGATTCTCAGCGCAACAGCACATCTCCGGGCACCCAACAAAATACAAATCGGCTTCAGCCATCTCCGCCGTGGGGCCGCATATAACGGACAAACAAAAAATACATGGGGAATGGTCTCAGCCATTGCCATACAGCAGTGGCATTTGTCATCAGTTCTAGAAGCCCATTTACAGGTAAAGGTCTTGATGGGTAGACTACCTATCCTGAACTGAATATAAAGTTTTCGGTCAAAGGGCCTCTCGATCAAATCCCAGTAGGCCTCACACACTGGCCATGATTTAAAATCCAGAAAGCGACCTGTTAGGCTAGTTGAGATACTGGAATGAACTACAGATGCATAGACCATTTCCCAGTATTTCTGTTTCAGTTGCACCTTTGATGGGAAGACTGCCGTCTCAGGGTTGTCCCAGAGTGTCTCTAGATCCAGTTTAATGAGAAGGGACCTGATCTCTTTTAGCCAACCTACTCTGTGGAAGCAGTCCCGTAAGATCACATCCTTAAAGCCCAGGGCATATTGCGCAAGTTCCGGAGTGACCCAGAGACGTCTCCAATAGAGGAGTGGCCGTAACTTTGCTAGGTCTGCTATATTTTTCCTCCCTAGGTCTAGGTGAAGCGGGATCATAGGAGTGCTTTGTGGAACGCTAGCAAGGTTACGCAAAAATTTATTTTCTAATCTTGCTAGCTGTTTTATATCGTTAAATCCCCATAGCTCAGCTCCATAGAGGGCCGAGCTCACCGCTTTAGCGTTATAAATTTCTAGGGCAGGGGTGACTGGTTTTGTAAAAGAGGACTTATATTTCTTGGTCAGACACCCTATATGCTGGTGTAGTTTTAGAGCTGTAAGATCCAAGTGGTGTTTCCAACCCAAGTCCTTCTGGAGGGAGATACCAAGGTACGTAAACGCACTCACCTGTTCTAGTGGCACATTATTTAATAAAATGCTGCCTCTAAAAGATTTGTGCTGATTAAAAGCCATGAACTTGGTTTTTGAAGTGTTTATTTCTAGCCCTCTTAAAGAACAAAATTCTCCAAATGCATTAATGGCCTTCTGGAGGCCGCTCGGTGTCCTGGAGATGAGCAGAGTATCGTCCGCAAACATGAGGACAGGGACATGGTTGCCAGCCAACAGGGGAGCATCAGTGGGGGTCACCGAAAGGTACTCAACTACCCCGTTGATGTACAAAGAGAACAGGGTAGGAGCCAACACACACCCCTGTCGGACACCACGCCCAACAGGGAAGGAGTCGGTAACCTCCCCCTGCGCCCCCATCTAAGTTTTGCAAAATTGCCCTCATGTAAGCGAGCGAGAAGTGTTATCAATTCCGGAGCCATCCCCAGGTCACCGAGCACACCCCACAATTTCCTCCGAGGGACCAGATCAAACACTGATTTAAGATCTACGAAGACAGCGTAGAGTGACCCCCCCCATTCAGGACCACGTTCCTCCAGTAGATAGTTAAAAACCGAAAAATTTGGTCTGTGGTGCTGGTACAGGAACGAAATCCCGCTTGAAATGGGGACAGAATGTTAGCATCCTCAACCCAGGTCTGTACTCTTCCTAACACTAAACGACCCATAACCTTTTGTATTGAATCAATAAGACTTATGGGCCTGTAGTTACTGGGGAGGGATTTGTCTCCTTTCTTAAAAACAGGAATTATCTCAGCACCTTTCCAAGATGGGGGCACTGGAGCACCATTAGCCACTGCATTAGCAAGAAGGGCTATGTACTGGCACCAGGTTGGCTTATCACTAAGAAATACATCGGCCGGAATTCCATCCATACCTGGAGCTCTGCCCCTTGCCACACAATCAAGTGCTACCTCAACATCCTTGATAAAAAACACTGTGCCAGAATAAAACTTTAAAAAATGTAATGGTAGATCCTCCCCAGTTGCGCTACCAGCGTACTGGGGTCTAAAAAATTCAACCCATTGTGCCTGAGGAACATTATTCTGGGGGGGGGGGGGTCCGGACGCCCACCCCTGTCCCAGTTGACAATGCTCAAAAAAATTCTCGAATCCTTTGCTGCGCAGGCACTTCTCAGATCCTGCCACCATGCTTGGTCCCAGTCTTTTTTTGCTTTTTTTTTTTTTGCACATCCCTGTAATGATCCCTTGCACCTCTTACCCCCAAGTGGTTTCTTGATCTTAATGCTTCACTCAGCTTCTGACGAGCTGCTCTACATGAAGTATTAAACCATCTAGCGTCGTTGGTTTTTGGAACCTGTCTCCCTGGCTTCACATCTTTTAAGAAGTAGGTTTTCAAGTTATCAAATAGACTTGTATGGGCTTCTATCACAATTAGTGGGAATTCTACACTAGAGACTCTCGACATAAAGAAGTCGGTGCTCTTAACTACTTCAGCTTTAAGGGCTTCCAACTTTTCAGGATGTTCAACTATTTTGTTCCATTTTACATGGCGTTTATCATTTGCGATCACTAAATCCGAGGATATAGTTCCCTCAGCTTGGGTCACGTCTCCCTCCCTAATCGTGGCCCAGAAATCAATACATAGGGGATTGTGATCACTTTCAAGCTGCCATGTTACCTTCATGTCATCAAGTCTATGCCATATCCTAAGATCAATCAATATATAGTCGATACGGCTAGTAGAGCGCCCATTATCAAAGGTAGTTACTCCTTTCGAATCTGATCTAGTACGACCATTTGCAGCCCTGAGGCCTCTTTCAAGGCACAACGCCTTAAGTTGGATTGCAACATTTGACCATCTTTTAACAGGGGGTAAATCAAGCCTTGGGATTCCCCATCTAAGGTCCTGTTCTATTGATAACTCCTGCACCTCGTTACCCAATGGTTCAAATGTAGTGTTAAAATCCCCTGCTACAATGGGAATGATATGAACGGGAAGATTTTCTAATTGTAGGTCCAGAGATGTTACAGTCTCTGAGCTTTGTCCTCCCCTCTGGCCCCTATCATACACATTAAAAATAGCAAGGGTACTCTCATTAGCCCTACTGAATTTCAACACTAAAATATCTTGATCAGGGGATTTTAACAGTTCTACACAACAGCCTAGGTTTGGCCGAACCCAGGTCACAAGGCCACCTACAGGACGCCCTTTAGGGTTTTTTTTTGCAGGGATGTAAAAGTTAAGGTATCCAGCCCTAAAAACAGGATCAACAGCCCAGGACTCCTGAAATAGACAAATGTCATATTTGTCAATAAAGTTGCCCCAGTCAGGAGACAACATTTTTTGGACAATGCCTGCAATGTTCCAAGATATCAAGGATATTTTGCTACCACTATTAAGAGTATTTTGTAAGGGCTTTCGCCTATTTACTGCCATAGGATTATTTATTATATTGCCAAAGGAGATCATTTGTTCATTTGACCTATTACAAACAGATGCCAATATTTGCTGGTTACTCGTGGAGGTATACGTAAAGACTCGGGCACTAGTACAAGCAACTATCATCTAGAGTTCTGTCTCCGATCAGCATGTTTTCATGGGGGTGTGTTCGAACAGGGTAGTTATCACCCCCCCTATGTCAATCACATTCCTCCAGATCGGTTAGGGCGATAAATCTATTTTCTAGCCTAAGATCACTAGAAAAACTTGAAAGTGCCCTCCTACCAGTAACTATATTTAGGCCATTAGATGATTTTTAGCATCACATTTCGTCTTAGGGATCTGGAATTACCGATAAAAAAAATTCCAATGTAAGTGGAATTATACCAGAATTCATTTTCTGAGGTGGCAATAGGTTGGCAAGAACATTAGGTAATACATACATAGTAGCAAAATTAATGACGACACAATCTCCCCCAAATTTTTTCTCGTTTCCTAGCCATGGAACACGTCTGGCCATTATAATTTCTCGCGCCAGTTGTTGTTGGCCACCCACTCCTCCAATGTTCATGTTCCTACTAAGCCAATGTAATGCTTTATCCATCAGCGCAGTTGTTGACTCTGCTTGACCTGGTCCTAGATGGGGGACATTGGCAAGAACAAGAACCAAAGGAATGGCCTCTCTGACATAGTAGGAGTGGGCTCGATAAGGGGCTGTTCGTTATTATGTACATTAGCAATTTGGCAGTTTTGGGTAGGCATAGTTGATGATGGAATCATAGTGTGAGTGGAAGAGCCTGCCACCGCTGAGAGGGGCAAATAATCACCATTAGAGGGTGCTTCCTTCATTAACACAGGCACAGAGCGCTGAGGTTGGTCAGGGAATCTTGTTTCCGACAACACCAGGGTAGAAGGTTGCACAATTGTTGTCATGGCGCTAAGCTTCGCTTCCAATATAGAAAATCTATCTTCGATAGATATCAATCTGTCAGTAATGGGGGCCAGTATAACATCCAGTTTTTTCTTTATTGCTGCCCAGAGTTTGTTAGATAAAACCTCCACCTGAGGCTGAGGCTGGGGGCCCGAGCCAGATTTAGTAATTCGTACCGAAGTCTGTTTCTTAGATCGTACAGCGGGGGCCAGGCCCCCGGCTCTTGTGCGTCTTGTCTGGATTGAAACCAGGGGGGAGGGAGAGACCTCTACAACCAGGGGCTCTTGGATATGAATTGGGGATGTGGACACACAATGCTCAATAGTGTTTGGGGGGTAATCATAAGTTCTGGCAGATCGACTAGATCCCTGGGAATGCCTGGTGATTGTTGTTGTTTGTAAGTCTGGGGTATCAAGGGTCTCGTGGATGAGGGCTGTTGTCTTATTCCCTACCCCCAACGACAAGCGCCTTTCAGTTCTTTCTATTTCTTCAGTCAGGACATTAGCAGCTCTGACTAGATATGAGTCCAGGGTTGCCCCTACCACCCCATTTGGTTTAGCTCCAGTGGTCTTCTTTTTCACCATGGTTACACCTAACAAACACCACTAAGCACAATACCTTGTCTTGACGCAGATCACAGAGAGCAGGCCCAGCCCGGCCTCTTCTGGCCCCTGACGGCCACAGATGGCCCGCCCTTTGCCCGGGCTTAGCCCCGCGCGTGGTCCCGCGACGCGGGGGTCAGGAAGTTGTTTAAATCGCCTCCAGGTGCGGGTGGTGGGCGGGAGCCTCCGGGCTCAGGAGCAAGGGCGCCTGGGTAATGTAGTCTCCCGCCAGACCGCGGCTGCGAGATTGACAGACGCGGCGGCGGGAGGGAGACACGAGCACACCAGGCAGGAGAGGCAAAGAACACCGCCAAGAGTCAAGGAGCAGGTACACAGGTCACCACGCCGGCAAAGAACAGTTATGACCATACCAATGACAGTATTTTGCATAAGTAGAAACATCCCACCCTGCATATAGCACTGGTTACACCACTGGCTGCCACCTCCAACACCCCTGTACAATATCTTGTTTCAGGTCACCCATATACAGTACATTTGAGACATCAAGTTTTAAAAATAAAGCAACATGTATGTCGAACATATTCCCAATTGAGTACCATCCAATTTGGGGTCCTCTAACCCACACCAGAAGGGACCACTGAAGCAGGCTGTTGCGTGTCAAGGGCTGTGTTCAATTCTAGGAGGTAGCTTTTGAAAGGACCCCATATATCATTTGGCTGAGAGGTTGAAGGCTGCGTGCTAGCGAATATCTTGCAGTTTGTATTACAATATGTTAGACTTTGCAACCATGATTTGTCCGTGGGGGAAGCCTTCTGCCCCCAAACCAGGGCAATCTTTTTGTCAGCAATAATGCTATTGCCACAAACCGGCGTACCCCCTTAGGGAATTCTGCCACATACCCCAACAGTGCAACCACCGGAGAAGGCACTACATCCAAACCAGTGATTTTCCCAATCTCCCCACAGATCGCAAGCCAATAGGTCTCAATTTTGACACCGTTCCAGACCATGTGTGTAACAATGGTCAACTGGGTGAGAGGTGAGGGCTCCAAGGGAAACTCTGCAATTACTGATCGCAACGCACTGCAAATTCTACTAAAAATAAAGTGGTCCGTGAATGTTGCCTCACTAAACCTCCGCTCCTCACTATTGGAGAAAACATGTCCCTCTGGAAAAAGGTCCCCGATTATCGTTGTATCATATTCATAGTGTATGCTGTACTAGTGCCTCTTGCATTATGGGGATCCATGGGTTGTTTATCAATGGAATACCGGGTGAGTACAGTGCGGCAGACTTGGTAACTTTTAGCAGCTTCCGCCAGGCCCAGCTGGTGGAGGAGACAGTCTGGCTATCCTGCGGGTCCCTAGGGAATCCCTGTGGCAGTATAGTATTTAAGGTAGCAGCCAAAACTAAATCAGCCTTGGGTCTGGAATAGGGGATCCAAGCATCTGGGTGATACCAGGAGCGTGCGTAGCTACACTGTGCCACCAAATAACAGATCTGTAAATTGGGGACTCCAAATCTCTCCCCCACCCTTTTTGTACGGCAAGGTCATTGCATCCCAGGAGCCCCACCCAACCGGATAAAGCGCAGGCAAAGTTTTAAAAAGAAAATTGTTTGCATGTATTTTTCACTTGAAATATCAATTTGAGTTATTTTTCTTTGTTTAAATGTGATATCAGCTACCTCCAAATCCATAGGAGTTGTGTATCCTGTGACATTTCAGATGTCACAGGAGTCAGCCGTTTGTGTTAGCAGTTAATGAGGCAGGCTGACCCTTTAGTTTAGGCTTCATTAATGGCCTAAAAGTATCCCTTTGATAGGGAATGCAAAAATACACTATCACATTCTGTTACCCAAAGGATTGTTCTGATGCTGACAACAATTAGAGAAGACCAGTCTTGCATGTCTTGAGACGAAAGTTAAGATTTAAGGGGTTTTCAAAAGGGGGACATGCTAATGCAAAGTGATGTTGGAAATCTGTTCTAGAGCTTGAGGACTAGTTATGAAAAAGGTCTGCCAGAGAATGCCGATTTTAGGAAGGGTTAGTAAAACTTAAGAGGCAGTTCTTGGTATTCAAATATGTGAGGTAGGATGAAACCAATAGAGTATAAAAGCTGGACACCAAGTGTGGAGGGCTTAATGACAGATGAAAGGACTTAAACATTATCTATTTCTTAGCTCATGAAGATTTTTAGGTACCCGTTCAGTTTTAATGGCCTTTAATTTAAGCAAAATAACAATTTATATCCAAATTCAAGATGTTCGGTCTGGACTGTTCCCATGGGGCACAGGGTCAAGACTGATTTGCATATAGCTGGGTCCAAACTGGCGTGGCGTAGTGGGCAAACAAACTATGGATTCAACCCAGATATTTTGACTGGGGAAGAATGTTTGCATTGTCAGCATTCCGTCCCATCATTTGTTTGCTGTAACGCAAATTCAAGATGACGACAGAAAAAATAACCTATTCTCTCAACTCGTTCGTCCCCTCCTATTGACCGCCACCCCTTCCCACATGCCTTCCACCCCACTGCTACCCAACCTCACTACTGTGTGAGGAGACCACTGCTCTGTCCATCCACTAGGATCATGTCTACTATGATGATGATTCAATGTGTCGTTGCAGTGTGATTGAGTAACAATCATCAATTTTAGAGTTCTTCGGGATCCTTAATATCCAGAGTCTCCTCAGGCAGAATAGTTCATTATAGTTTTTTGTATTGCACAATTTTTCCATCCCTAGGAGTTACCATAGTGTTCTATCCCTTTGTGTTCGGTGTGAACTGCCCATTGGTCTCCTAGGGACAGAATTGGCTGCTAACAACAAGTGGGAGATGAGGCTACCTGTTTTTATCATGCTGTGGGGGGGGGGGGGGGGGGGGGTAGATGTCCTCTGCTTGGCGACCCACTATTGTAACAGACGAGTATTTGACCAAGCCAGAGCCTGTGGGTTTTTTCTGTTAAGATTGAGTTCCAAAAAGTCTTAAATTTGGGGCAAGATCCTTCCCCCATACCCTCCGAAACAGGCTGCCCCTTTTTCATGCAGGCCATCTTCACTGGGGTGTAGTGACCCCCTATATGCAAGCAGCTTTTTAAGATTGTAAGGCTTCCTTACAATGATAATGGGTATGTAGAGAAATTATTTTATACAAATATTTGATCAGGAGCAATTGAAAGCAACACTATTCACCTAGGGCACTTGAGAGAGCAAGTCATTACCGAAGGAAGATTTACAACGGGGGCTTGATGTGAGCAGAGTGTGATGGGCCACCACTCCCCAAACCAGATGGATGGGTGAGTCTCCTGCAATCCTTAGTAAAATGTTAATCTATGGTTAGCCATCCAGTCCACAACACACACACACACACACACACACACATATATATATATATATATATATATATATATATATATATATATATATATATATATATATACTGAAAAAACCATAGGTTTCAGGCCTGATATAGTTAGGAATTAGCATTTAAGAAACCTTTGAAATTCACTGAAAAAACCATAGGTTTCAGGCCTGATATAGTTAGGAATTAGCATTTAAAAAAACTTAAAAATTCACTGAAAAACAATAGGTTTTAGGGGTGTTCTAGTCAGCTGGACATTTCACTCGAACAAAACCATTGAAATTCCTCCGATATAGTTAGTTGTACTAACTACATCTCGCGCACCCGCAATCCACTGCTGATGATGTCACATATTACATAATTCATGACATGGTCAGTGGCTTTAATTTTTTCTTTGTTTTAGAAGGGGGGCTGTGTAGGCCCAAAGCCCCCCCCCCCCCCCCACCCCATTTTTTCTATATTTTTGGCCCTGGGGACCCCATCCCCCAGGGCCTGTCTCCAATTTCTATTTTTTTTTTTTTATTTTAAATCGGGAAAGGGGACGTGTGGCCCCCCTCCCGAGGCCATAATTTGCCCCGGGGACCCCATCCCCCGGGGCTTGGCCCCTTTTTTCAATTAGTGGATTTTTTATGGAGGGGGGGCTGCATAGCCCCCCTCCTCTGGCCACTTTAAGGCCCCGGGGACCCCATCCCCCAGGGCCTGCCATTTTTAAAAAAAATTTTAATGGTGGAGGGGGGCTACGTGGCCCCCCTCCCAGGCCACTTATGTCCCCAATCCCCCCACGGTCCCAGCCGCCTCCCCGTGTCCTGCGGGAGCCGGCATTGCTTTTCCACATGGGGAGCAGCTAACCTGCTGCTCCCCATGTGGAAAAGCAATCGGCTTTGCTTCATTGAAGCAAAGCAGGTTTCCCTGCTCTCGCTTCAATAAATCAAAGCAGTTTGCAATGACAGGGTGGGAGCCGCGAGGCTCCAGCCCTGTCATTGCAAACTACAGTGTCCTGGGGGTGGGCACCCTGGGACAGTGCATGAGCCGGCCCTGGGGGGGTGGTGGTCCCCAGGGCCTATACAAGGCTCCAGGAGGGGGGCTGTGTGGTCCCCCTCCCACATTAAGTTGCCCAGGGGGGTGGCGGTCCCCGGGGCTGGGGGGGGCCTGAGAGCCCGCCCCCACCCATGTTGAAGAAGCCAGGGGGGTGGTGGTCCCTGGGGCTGCGGGGGGGCCATGAGCTCCTCCGCATATACTATCTTCGAGCCCCGGGGGGTGGCGGTCCCCAGGGCAGTGTGGGGGGGATTGGGACCCCCCACACTTTTTTTTTTTTAATTATGCCCCTGGGATTTGGCTCCCCGGGGGCAAATTAGCATATTCAGCACGGGAGCCAGTGCTGAATATATTTTTTTTCCGACCGAAATTCGCGCTGGGTGTGCGAATCTCGCCGTTTTAAAAAAAAAAAAAATTTTTGGGGGCCTTGGGGGGTGACCCCCTGAGCAGGCCTAGGGGGTCAGGGTGTTTCTACCCTGCCCCCTTTTTGCGTTTTTCGCGTTTGTTTTTTAGGTTTCTTGTGCCTCGGTTCTACCGAGGTACAAGATGGCTGCCAACACTTCCTGATCTGGAGTGTTGACAGCCAATTAGAATACAGCTCGTGCATGGCAGGGTGCGCGCTGGGTGCCAATAGGGTGCACAGATCCTCAGAGGCCATAGATATATATGTACTTTTAACTCTAATTTTCTCAGGAACTACTGAACGGATTTACACCATTTAAGCAAAAGGCACGAGTCTGAACTGAGGACTACCTCTTTGCCAAATTTGGTGTAATTCCGTTCAGTAGTTCGGGCTGTAGCTGCGGCTAAAGGTCCTTTGGGGAAATGTATGGGGAAAACGAGTTTTGGGGCCCCCCTTTTTTCTCTGCCCCTGCTTGACGAATCACCATGAAATTTTCAGGATAGGAGCAGACCGGAGCTGGCCAGAAGTTTAGAAAAGTTCGTGAAGATTCGTCAATCGGTGCCAGCGTTATTCCAAATAGAATGTTGCGGATTTCCTGTGGAAAATAGGTCCTAACTATATCTACCAACTGGCAACCACCAGTAGGAGATATATATATATATATATATATATATATATATATTGATTGATTGATTGATTGAAAGAAGTTGCCCCCAGGCGAAGTGCACTTTTCAAACAGGCAAATGTATTCACAGTGAGCAGCTTGGGTAAGTTGCACAATCAAACCAGTGCAATGCCTGACTAGCAATCCTTGCCCACCAATTCTTCCCCTCTTTTTAAAGCATCATTGTTCTCAGGTGATCAAAGGCCAGTACTGTGCATAATGGTATTAGTAGTTCCAGTGTTATCCACGTGGGTTATTGTACGTGCCTGAAATACTTTCTCCTGCCAGCACAACTATCTCCAAAGTTGGCCCCCTATCCCTGTCAATCCACATATTGCCCAAATACACAGACTGCGGCCTGCTATGATCCCGTGGTGAGGCACTTCATGGTTGAGCTGGCCGTATTAATGAAGTCAAAGAAGTTGGCCCCAGCTAAAGTGCACTTTCAAACCGGCAAATTTATTTACCAGCAGCAGCTTCGATTACACTTTTTTTCCCCCAATACAAAATTGATTGAGGCTCTTTCTGTCATACGGCCACGTGTATATATACAAATAACTAATCTATCCACCACACAAATTATTTTCATATTTCACTATAGTAACTCACCACTAATTCTTTACAGGTCCCAGAGTAGGGTGCTGCTTGCCAAAAAAACACTTCAAACCCACATCTGGGGTTCCAAGCACTATATAAGTGCAAACTTTTCCCCCTCCACTATCCTTTTCAATCCAAATAACTGACTAATATCCACCACTCAAATGTGCCGAAAAAGCGCTTCGACACCTCGTATGGGGTAGTAAGTGCTATATAAATGCAATTTCAATACAATACATGTATATAATTACATACCTCGGCAAAGCATTGCCTATTGGTGTTGGATAACCTAACAGTACAGCACGCTTTGCTAGAACTAGTATACGTCACCCCGAGTCTGTCCCTGCCGAAGCCTGATAAACCCCAAAACATTCTATACAGTACATCACATATCTTGCCCATAGGACTGTACTTCCTCATTTATGGTGTTGGCAATCGACAACTGGGGAGCTAGAGTGATGCCTCAATATTCAGCCCACCGCTGCCAAAACAGTGTGTTTTTCTGTGGACATTCCCGTGTTCGAAAACCAGACTCCTCCAACCCCATAGAAAAGTCCATGCTCTGTCCTCCAAGCACTCACACTGGGTGGCATATCAGACCTCCATAATCTAGCTATGTCTCATTTAGCTAGTATGACACCCAAAAATAAAAGATGGCACTTATAGCTATTACTGCTAATCACGTCCGTAATATGGAGCAGGGTAATTCTAGAGAGTTACACCCATGACTTCAGCAAGGAACACAATCACTCCTATCCAAACATTTGCGCAGGCCCAAATTATATGTAGGAGAGTGCCTTCGTCATTTCGGCAGCGCAGACACAGGGGATTCTACAAGCCCAGCACTCCAAAGCTTGTGTCTTAGGCCCTATGCAGATGTTTGAATTGGATCAATTGGAGGTGTGATGAAATTGCCGCACCCCGGGTGGGGGGGGGGGGGGGGATGGCTCAAGCTCCTCCGCCCAATAATCATTTTCAAGGGGGCCCAGGTCCGCTTGCCAAGCTGACCTTAGGATCTCAAGAGTGGTGCTACTGTGTGTGATGAGACATTGCTATATTTTTTTCTCAATGTTACGATTTCCCAACTCCCCCACCAAAGGGTTGCCTTCTAATGGGTGAAAATCTGAGAGGGTCGTAATATTGGTTATGTATGGCGTTAGTGCGTGGCGAAATTGAAGATATTTGTAAAACTGGCTATGGGGCATGGACTATTCCCTGAATTCTTCAAATGATTTGAGAGTATGGTCATGCATAACATCTCCAATTTTTTTTGTTTGATCTGTTTATTATAGATTTTTTTGTTGTGTACATGAATACAATATACCATCACAAGAGACGTCAAATAGAGCCAGTAGGTAATAACAAGTCCAGGTTGTACATCAACAGCCCAACTTCCTAGTTACATCAACGAACTTAAGCAGGCCTGGTAATGACAAGTGGCATATTACGTCAATCATAGAATCACCTCCCTCCTTCCAAAAATGCGGTACAATCCCGTTATGGTATATTATAGCTTCAACTATGCAATACTTGTCAAGTACGTAAACACATTTCTTATGGCTTCGCTCTACCATAGCACAGTCAAACAGTTTTTATGAAAAACACCCAACGTGGGACAAGCTATAGGGAAGGGGAACAGGAGCTACATAGGAGTAGTGAAGGAAACAAAGATTCCAGTTGTCACAAGACAGGAGCCTATCGATAATCATATGGAAGCACAGCCCAACTGCCAGAAAAAAATGACCATTCAGTGTCTGATACAAGGGACTCTATCTACACATCAGTATGAAGCTCGGGCCATAGGTCTAACCCTGTATAACCCACTATTCATCCAGAGTGGGAACGTCCAACAGGTCATTCGGCACCATTAACCCCTGCAGCGTGCACAAAATGGTGTTCCATGCGGCGGGGATGAGAAATTTATGTAAACCAAGCGTATCTTCCCTTACCAGGGAAACCGCTTCAGCCTTCACCCAGTTCAGCATGGAAACGAACCAAGCTTTAGTCGGTGGGGGCTCCTCTGCCTTCCACCTGCGGGTGATCAACCGCTCGGCCACAATGAAGCCCAAATCCAAAAACCGGGTGGATGCTTTGCGCTCTTTATTTCTTGGAAATACACCAGTAATGCATGTCTCCCCATGTCCGTGGCACTGCTCTGTCTGTGCAAGTGGCTAACGCCCCCAGCACCCCCTCCCAATTAGCATGCAGAGCGAGGCAGGACAAGGGCATGTGTAACAGATCGGCATTCACCTGCTTGCAGCGTGGGCAACATGCATCCTGTCTATAAAAGTAGCAATTGATTTTATCCGGGGAGAGATAAGCCCTGTGGATAATGTAAAATTGGATTAACCTAAAACAAGCGTTTCTGGGGACCTGCTAGTGACTCTCCAGGACCACGGACCACTCCTTCTCTGAAGAAGGCCACCCCCGATCCGCCTCCCACTTAATTCGCAGCGACAATAAGTCTACTAGTGTATGCTCTCTGATTGTCTCCACAAACCACTTCACTAGATGGCGTTCCATACCCATCAGATGCACATATTGCATTAAAAGATGCATCGGAGGTTCCTGCGCGATGTCTCCCCACCAACACCCCATCGCAGCCGTTCAGGAAGCATGATTTAAAAAACGATCCTGGGGAAATTCAATCTTCGTTCATGATATTGAGGAACAGTCGCAATGCACCCTCTCCGTACAGGTCTCCTAGGGTAGTTATATCGGCCTCCATCCAGTCAGTGAGGTCCGTACTCTGTACGCGACTTTGCATGGTCAGCATACCTAAAAAGGGCACAGCGTGTGCGATGCATAACATCTCCAAAAGAGGAAATCTATGTGGTCCCAGCCACGAAATCCTTGAAGATCCGCCAAGTGGGGCAGCAGCCGATTGCGCCATAGCAGCGTCCCACGTGTGATACGGCCCCACCACCCCATCCTGCAGAGATTGTCACCACATAGCACAACTCTTGTGGCGGGGGCAGGGCCTGGACATCCAGACTACTATATAAGTATGAGTACAAGGTGGGGTCATTCAGTAACCAGTGCGCTACGGCATAGGCTGGATTGTTTCTAGAACCGTACCACCAGTCATTGATCACCTGGAGGTGCAAGGCTGCATGATGCGATAGAATATCAGCAGGTGCATTTCCTTCGGTTGGACTTTTGCTGTGTGTTATGAGTGTTGCCTTTGTAAAAGGAAATGGATTCCGAAACGCGTCTGGAAGGGGGGCCACTTCTTTGATTAGATATATATTTATGTATATGTTGTGGACTGGATGGCTCACAATACATTACATTTTTACTAAGGATTGCTGGAGACTCACCCATCCATCTGGTTTGGGGGTCGGTGGGTCCCCACACTCTGTTCACTATATATATATATATATATGTGTGTGTGTATATATATATATATATATATATATATCTCTATATCGTAGGAATCCTGTCCGCCTCTCGCTCAGGCGGAACGCCAGTCACGGACCTCAACACTCCAGCAAAAATCATGAAGTCCCACACAGCAATGGTGGATGAATCAATGCAATTTTATTCTGTTGATTAAACCACAGAGTGTACGGGCATAATGCCTGCCATGATGCATTTCGCTCCTCACTGGGAGCTTGGTCACATGATGCGTCCCCTCTAAAGGAATTCATTAAAAAGTGAAAGTGTGCACTATCGCCTGTAAACACAAGCACACCTGACTCAAGTGCATAGAAGACAGACTATGGCACATATCTAAACAATGTGAAATGCAAACAGATATGTCCAGAGATAGCTGTTAAAAACATGATAGGGGAGAATTTTGTAAACTGTTTTAGGTAAAAAAAAGTAACCATAGTTTAAAAAACAGTTATAGTGTTTTATATATTAAAAACACAACTAAAATCATCCACATAAAAAAAAGGTAAAATTACAGTCATGATATATTGGGCAAGTGCCCCATCAAATATCTCTCTGACAATCGTATCATACATATCAGAAATGTCTATAGAGTAGATAGTGCAACGTTGGACAAAATAAAATCACTATTTTAAACAGACTGGAAAAAATAATCAAATGCCATCAGAAATAGATAATCGGCTACAAAAAGCACATGGATCATAATAGCAGCATATATAGACAAAATATATCAGAAGTTCTTTGAGATGTCATTCAATAATAAAATGCAAGCGCAAATAAATGACAACAGTACAAACTGTATACGCCTAGCTAAAAAAAATGAGATCCAAACGCTGATTAAAGTTCAGTAATTTCCAATGAGTAAAAAAATCATGTTAAAATCCAATGTTAAATAGTCTGTAAAAAGATTATCAGTGCAAAGTTTAAAAAAAAGTGCAAATTGTGCTGTGCAAAATACTGGTTCACTAGCAGCATAAGAGAAACCCTTATATCATTTAAGCCTAAATGATAATAAAGTGCAAGTACATCACCTAGTATCTAGTTCACAGATAAAACCACATCTATAGTAAGCATAAAAAGACCAAGGCAGACACAAAGAACAAAAATGGAATTAGTAATTAGTCTAAAGTCTCAATCACGAATGAGTGGACAAAGTTCATAAAGCACTAAAAAAAAATGCAGAAAAAGTAGAAAAATCCAAATAGCATCATAAAACGTTGTGCAAGTCCTCATTCTTATTAAGGCCATTAGGGGCTCTTGTATCGAGAGCTAGGATAAATGTGATTCACGTTGCCTAAGTAGCTTATCTCGATTCCCTCCCCGTCCGGGATTAGGGACAGACCGTAAAACTGTGTAGTCCAGATCATTCAGTCTATTGTTATGAACTGGTACTGCCAATATATTCCAAATTGCAGGTACATTTCAATTTGTAAATTGAGTATTCAGTACGACAAGTAAGATTCTTGAATGGCTATTGGTTTCTCATCAAACGCTGTCTTATAATGGATACCATTTTTAGCGAATGTGCAAGCACAACAGGAGTTGCATTTTTGTGAGCAAAGTGTTTCTAATTTTATCCTCTGGCATTGGTCTCACCAGGGCATCCCTCATTGAGGGTGCCCTTCTAAAGGTAATGGCAGGTAAGCTCGGTAAAATGGGACCAAGAATATTGTCAGTAAGTACGATAGGCCATTCTGAGTAAATTATCTTGCGTATTTTATCCTCTTGCTCACTGAAAGTGGTAATCAAACGAACTGAGTGTACCTCCTTAGAAAACCCATCATTAATGTTTGCAGCACTGATAGATTTGGGCTGTAACAGAGTGTCTCTTGAAAGACTGTTGACTTTATTCAAGGCTAGGGTCAGAAGAGATTTCTTATAACCCCAAGCAAGGAATCTGCAATACGCATCCGTTTAACATTCAATGGAGACTATACTGGAGCTACAGATTATACAAATCCGAATGAATACACCAAACGGTATGCTATTAATCAAATGGCGTGGATGGCCCTCTGCGCATGTAAAATAGAGTTACCAGCGGTGGTTTTCCTATGTAACTTAGTTTGTAATGTGCCTTCATTAACATACAGCAGCACATCAAGAAATTCAACTCTGGGGGAGGAGCCAAGATGGCGACCGGGACGGCAGCGTAGACCCCCGGCTCCGTGAGCCTCCGCATCCCGCACGGATATCCTGCCTGAGATCCTCAACTTGTGCTACGGGGTCGTGTTTCTGAAGGAGAGGGGCTCCCGACTGTGTGACTCCGAGGTTTCTAGCCGTGCTATCGCCGGAGAAAACTGCATCTGAACTGTGCGGCCCTGGAGCCGGGACATCGAGTGGACGCCGTGGCCGGGTGGCAGTGCGACAACAGCGGCCGGTGGTGACTGGGTGGAGTCGGCCCACCGGAGCGGTGCCAAACTCGGCCTACATTTCGGCGTGGTCACTTCTACTGCCCAGTGTAGCTGACCGAGTGCATGACCGGGGGTGCAAATCTTAGATCCTCCGGTGACTGCCCCTGCCTTGCTGGTGAGGTGCCCGGCCGCCGTCCGTATCCTGCCCCGATCATTGCGGGCCGCCCCCGGATTTCTACGGGAGCTGGTCCGTGGTGGGGACGACTGTTGCCCGTGACCACGGATAGTTTTTTGCCTGCCCCCGGAACCCGGTCTCCCGCGACGGGGACATCGCGACGCTTGCCCTGGGGTCCCGGCCCCGGTGAGGGTCGGGCATACTTGGCGGCCATCTTGGGTCGATGAAGCCTACCATCCTGTCCGCTGGGCCGCAGCGGGCCTGTGAGCGTACGATTTTTGGGAGTGTGGCGGCGAGATCACAGAGAGCTGAGCTGGGGTACGGCGACCTCCTCGAGGCTCTTGGTACTCTTCACTCCTCCTTGGTTCATGGTTTCGTGATCTTGGGGAGTAAGCTCGATGGTGTGGCGTCGGAGTTGGGGCAGTGGCGGCCCGCCTGTCCGCACGAACACAGAGTCTACCTACACTGCGCGCAGGAGGACGCTGTGGCGGCCCCCCCTGAGGTTAGTACACGACTGGACGCCCCGGCCAGCATGCTACAGTGTGTTCGACCTTCTGAGGGCCTGATCTGTCCCGGAGGCGTTGGACCTGAGTGGGATGTGGTGGCCTCATCCCGTGCATGCCCTCCTGCGACCCAGAGACAACTCCAGCAACTAATGTCTCTTTTGGCTGCTTCTGCCTTCCTGAACCTTGCGTGCAGTGCAGATCCTAGGGCAGCACTTGGAAGCCTGTTTCCTCACGCGGCGGACTGTGTTGATGCTCAGAGACTTCCACCCCACCTGTGTGCGTCGCTTCTCTGTCGTCGTTGGACATTCCTCTGCCTAGGAACATTGGGTATGGTGCTGGGTCGAGGGGTTGGCATGGGCAGAATTCCACTGAGTGGTCAGGGATGAGGCTGGCCCCTCGGGGGTGGTCGCCTAGTGGACGGGCGGGCTTGGGGTGGTGTGCTCTCCTGACATGGCTACTGGCACAATAGACGCATAATGCTCCCCATCGTGGTTTGAGAAGATTGTTTTTGTGCTGTTCCTTGTTCACTTTAGGGGAACCTTACCGTGCGGGAGGGAGAAGCCGGGGGTCTGTTATGAAGGCCCTCCTCCAGTTTATAAATACTTTCTCTACCCCCCCCCGTCTGGTGGGGGTCCTTTCCTACTTCTTTTTCCCTATTCTCCTACATTTCGGGTCTGGTTCCAGGGCGACAGGCACACTGCTGGGGGGGGGGGGGGGCCGTACTCATCTGCAGAGGTGCAGGGTGGGGGGTTGGGGGAGGGGACTCTGTATTCCTTCATCTTTTTCCATGGCCTCCTTTTTCTTCTCTGATTCTTTTTGTCTTTCTTTTTCTGGGATCAGCGTGATACACCTCCTTTTGCTATGCCTCGTTGCCGTTCCATGTGTTCACAACTTCCGGGGTGTTCTTGGGGAGTTCTGGCAGGGGACTGTGGGCGCAGCTGTAGCCTATGTTTTTCTCCATCCTGAGGTTCTTGTGTTTGCGCCATTGACCGAATAGATTGCTGTCAATCGCTAACGTTCATTACTCTGCATATCCGTGATCGTTGTTTTAAAATTGCTTGTCACCTGATCCTTCTGCCTTGTTTCATCATAAAATGAAAACCTTTTTCTCCTGGTGCCCTACTTACGCTGTTCACAGTATTAGTAGTACGATTTTGCTCCCTGAAGTGCTGCCTGTGTTTATACTTGTCGTTATTGCTCTGATTGCTTAGCGGCCGGCCCCGGGGGGTTGTAGGCCCATACTTGTTCTTATTGAACTGTCAATAAAGGTTTTCAAAAAAAAAAAAAAAAAAAGAAAAATTCAACTCTGGAGCTATCTATGGAGGCTGTAAACTTCAAGTTCAAATCATTAGAGTTGATGTCTCCTACAAACTCAACAGCCTCCTCCTTAGAACCACTCCAGATCAAACAGATGTCGTCAATATAACACCAATAATGAACTATGTGACTACACCAATGTAGGTGTTTGGCCCTGAGGACATGCTTCTCCCACCAGCCAACATGCAAACATGAATAACTGGGAGAGAAACATGCCCCCATCGCCACACCATGAATCTGTTGATATACTTCATTCTGAAATATAAAGTAGTTAGTCATCAAACACAGTTCAATAATTTCCAAAAGCATACAGTTATGTTCTTTCATGTTAATGTCTCTGTTCTCCAAAAAGTGCCTAGTTGCGCTCAAGCCATTCACATGATTGATACTGGTATAAAGCGATTCAATGTCCATGACCACCAACAAATAATTAGGACACCATATTACATCTTGAATCTTATTTAGAAAATCAGTGGTGTCTCTTATATATGAAGGTAGAGAAGTCATGTACGGTTGTAAGAAATAGTCTACGTATTTCGAAAGGTTTTCATTCATGCTCTTTTGGGCTGAGATTATAGGTCGACTTGGTACAGGTGTGGTCTTTTTATATACATTTGGCAGGAAATAAAGCATTGGAGTTACAGGATGTTCAACATTTAAAAAGTTCATTTCATCTTTAGTTAGCAGATCACTTCTCCTCCATTGTTGAATTTGCTTACGTGTTTTATCCTCTGCTGCTGATCTCATTTCAAATTTGGTAGATTTCCTATAGCATAAGGTATCCTAAATATATATATATATATATATATATTCACTGAAAAAAACAAAGGGGTTACTGGGAAGTTATAGTTTGGGTCAGATTTCACATGCACAAAAACTAGAGAAATTCAGCAGTTATAGTTAGCTGAGCTAACTATAACTTGCTCTCTTGCAATGCACTTTTTATGACCGTACATATTATATCACTCATAAAATAGTCAGTGACATCACTGATGACATCATCTGATGACTGTTTCTAAAAGGTTTGTGTTAAATATATATACACCAAGGTGTATTGATGAATCAGTGGGTGTATGAGTGCCAGTATGAGCGAGTGATTGTGTCTCAGCAAATGTATGGGTGAGTGACTAATTTGTGTGACTGTCTGTATCAGTCTGTCAGTTGCCGTGTAAGTGGCTGTATAGGTTATTGATTGTTTTTTTGAGGACCTGTATGAGTGTGTCTGTCTATGTGGGGGGGGGTGTGACTCCCTGCATGGATGAGTGGGTGGGTGAATCATTGGCTATATGGGTGAGAGTGTGCATTTGGCTGTCAGTGGTATATGGGTGAGTAACTGCGTATGTGAAAGGCAGTATAGGTGAGTGTTGGAGTATGGGTGAGTATGGCTGTATTGGCGAGTATGTGCATAGGGGAGTAAGTATGTGTTAGTATCTGTATGAATAGGTGAGCTGCTGTGTGTATAACTATAGATGAGTAAGTGGATGTGTAATTGACTGGGTGTGTGAGTAGCTCTGTGGCTGACTGTGTGAGGAGCTATATGAGTACACATCAGTGGCTTTGTTAGTGAGGGGGTATACAAGTGGCTGAGTGGATGTATGTGTAGACTTATGAATCACTGAGTGGGTATGTATGTACTGGTATGGGTGTGTTAGTGGTTTTGAGAATGGTAGTGTGAAAGTTGGAGCGGGTGCATGAAAGATTATTTGGGGGTGTGAGTGCCTGCATCAGAGATTCTGTGGTTGATATAATCGGTGATGTCATGAGGAATGTCACTGACCATGTCATGAGTGATGTAATATGTGAGGTCATAAGCAGTGCCTTGTGGGGGCGTGAGTTACAGTTAGCTCATCAAACTATAACTGCTTAATTTCTCTGGTTTTGTGCATGTGAAATCTGAGCCTCAGTATACATCCCTGTAACCTTTGATTTTGCAGTGAATTTCTAAGGTTTTTTAAAATCTAATTCCTAACTATAACATCCCTGTAACCGTTGTGATTTCTTTCAGTGAATTTCTAAGGTTTTTAAAAATCTAATTCCTAACTATAACATCCCTGTAACCTTTATAAGCACAAATGTGAGGGTAGAGGCTGATTAGGTCCGCACCCAACAAATATCAGTGGTTACCGTAATTAGTGAAAGATAGTGCACGAAACCAGAGAGTACTCCCCTCTTTACTCTCAACAATGCAGGATAAGATCCTGCATCAACATACATAAACACAAAAGGTTCAGCACTATACACTATCGTATAACAACGACAACAATCGCTTGATAACAGAGCATGTGACACAGAGTGTAAATATTTTCTTCTTTATTGCTCTCGGATGGAGATTCCTTGTAAGTCACATTTCATGTTCACATAGCCGTAGCCAACGCGTTGCGTCTCTCACGAGACTTCTTCAGGGCTACCAAAAAAACATACATGAAAAGTTCTCAGATTTTCTTTTTTATGATAATTTCTCCAAACATGTTTTAAAAAAGATGTATTATTTCTTTAAAAACAAAGCACCTATAACAATTCTTCATTTACTTTAACAACTTTAGGACAAAAAGAGGACCTAAACATTAAATAGCTGGAGAAAAACTTTTTTGTAATAACATGTATATCTTGCATCATAGACTTCCCACATTCTTAGCTTCATAGATGCACTAGTGGTTGCCTACATACACAAATGTGTGATATCATTTTTTTTAACTTCAAAACATTCATTTGTTCAATTTCTATAAGGCCTTGTAAGGCATACCCATTAGAGACATGCATAATATTCAAGTTCTATGAGGCCTAATCTGGCTCATCACAAATCATCACAGAAGTATTACCAAGTACATTCTATTGACAAGTGAACACTCAATATTTCATAATAAAACAATGTCATATAGCATTAAAAATTATTACCGTAAAAAGAGCGACAAATATATATTAAAAACGCTGTTTTATATCAAAACCATATATATATCGCATACCTCAAATGTATCCTGTATACGGATCTTCTTTTATTGGAATTTCCTATGATATGGATTCAGCGATGAACACTTCTCTAAGTCACACAATATTCTAAAAAAATATATATATACAGAATCATAATATCAATCCCAATATTTCTTTTTGGCAAGTATCATGACAAAAAAGGAAATGATTTGACTTATGCATGGAAACCTATAGAGATGTCCAGGGACTAATTATTATTTTTGTCATATTTTGAACCATACAATACATCACAAGTTAATACTATTGGCATAATTTCCTTCTTGTTCGTCACATATACATTCAAACACTATGATACAAACAGTGTAGCAGTATGGTATAACCGCATGAAAAATCACTATTATGCTTAAGACTTAGGCACATAATGTGATCTAAACAAATAGTAATCATTCAGTAATGATAACACTATTCCTGCCAATCGTTCAATGTGTATGTCCATACAGTCGTGTGCTTCTGTTTCATTTGAAAAGGCCAACTCAGTAAAAGATTCCCGTAAGTGCTCACTGTTTTACATTATGTAAGTACGCATGAGTATTGTGATTGTCCATACAATCATATGCTCCTGTTTTATTCCAAAAGGCCGACTCAGTAAAAGATTCCCGTGAGTGCCCACTGCTTTACATTATGTGAATGCGCATGAGTATTGTAATTGCATAGTGTAGCCGTGCCTCAAATGCAAGTAATGCCGTGTTATTTTTATCCATCGAAAATACGGTAATGAACCAATCATATGCTCCCGTTTTATTCGTAAAGGCTGACTTAATAAACAAATTCAATAAAAAAAAATTCCGTGAGTGCTCACTGTTTTGCATTATGTGAATACGCATGAGTATTGTAATTGCATCTTGTAGCCGTGCCTCAAATGCACAAAATGCCGTATTATTTTTATCTATCGAAAATACGGTAATGAGTCAATTTACTATTGCTGTCAAAGTTACTGAGCTGTATTTGCGATTACGAACGTAATTCAAATTGTCCGCCCCATGGTTAATTAGATCAGAAAACATGTAGTGCCTACGTTTTGATCAGCGCGAGCCCAACTACAACAAAAGTAGAGAAAGCAAAATGCTTCTCACTTATATTTACATATACCCAAATCCTTGTCGCATCTGATTTTATAACAGCTAAGTGTTTGTGGAACTTACTTGTTACGGTCTGATAGCCAGTGTGTTCAGGTCATAATTTCAGCAAAGCCGCACATCCATTGATCACGGTTTTTTATATTCAGCGCCCGGAAGTCACAAAGTCATGTGACTAACCCAATATATTAATATATTTGACAAGTGTAATGGCAAGTAACCATGGCGGCCATCTTTGAATGGCCAAAGGGTCCGATATATTGATATCGTCATATATTATAAATTATTAATGATTGAAAACACTAGATTTATTAAGGAAATATTCACCTCGTTAGTTATCGCATTATACCACTTTAAATTAACTCGCAGTCAATCTAGCATATTTTATGTCCCGCTTCCAACAAGTAAGTTACAACATTATTAAAACAGTATAAATTTATTTGTAGGAAATATCGAGTGGAAAAACTCTTGTTCCATGACGATTCAGAGTTATTCCAAACCTCGGTATAGTATAGGACAATGTTGTCCAGCAAATTTAACGCATGCCTCACAGACTCATGTACATAAGCTCCGTTATATGCAAACGATGTCAGGATTAGCAACTACGGCGGCCATCTTTAGCTAGTCAAAAAGCATATTGAGATACTACTTTTTCTTTTCGTTTGCACCAGGACTAATTAAAACAATAACATTGTTGCGATCATATTACCAAGATCCATCAATATATTGTGTCTATGTATACATGGCTATAATAATCTTTTATTACAGATTTCAGCTCCTAAATTTTTTAGTATGGTCTCAAAGCCATACTTATGCAAATGGCCGTCACATGATGCTTCTAGTTATACGACCATTCAACAGATTCATCAAAAGTTTTGTCAGCATTGTTATTCAATCATCCACATTGCAGACAAAGCTATATGTTTCTGCAGTGACATATCCATAGCTCCCTCATTCCTCAGAGCTATTCCTAGGGTTTTATGAAAAATAATGCATTTCATCATTCACATTGAGGCCAAATTGTACGGTTCTGAGACGACATATCCATGACGCCTCCCGCTGCCTAAAAATCAATTCCCTATCACCTCCACGTTCTGGCATCTTAACATGATCGATGCCATAGAATTAAAAGCTTTTGTCATTTGGATGTTCACATTGTATATGTACGGATACAGGATATTTATCATTACCATTTTTATGGCTCTGGCATGTTCTTGTATACGCAGTTTTAAACTGCGTATACTGCTCCCAATGAATTTCTTCTGACAGGCACATATAATCATATATACCGTAAATTCCGTATTACAGTTAATAAAACAATTTACAGTATATTCCCTAGAAATGTTACTGAATTTCTTGTTCTTATTAACACCAAATTGACATACACAGCAGTTTGTTTTTTCAGTGAATTTCTAAGGTTTTGTAAATGCTAGTTCCTAACTATAACTTACCTGTAACGTTCGATTTTTCCCCCAGTGAATTTCCATGTTTTTTTTATTTAAAGTAACAATGTTCTTTGCAGAATGGTTTGGAAAGGGGACCGGCCTCTGACCAGCTCTCAAAAATCCAGCTGAGTTGGACTTATAGAAAGTACTATGGGGCTTCTTTGTCCCCAAAGTCCTTTAGCATCCAAGACAACTTTATTCCCCAACCACTAGTGTGCCAGGAGATGTGTTTGTAGAGTGGTGTGCAAAGGGTGTGTGGCCTGGGGACTTTATCCCCCAACTACTACTAAAGCAGGAGGCTCATTTGCAGAGTGATGCAGCAAGGACGTTCTTGATGATTGCACTGGTAGTGCCTGTATGATTCTATGAGTGCCATAGCCAAGGACTACGAATACCAGCTGTTTTTAACGAAGTGTAAAACATATATATAGACATAATTTACACAATGTTTCAGTGTAGCTATTTAGTGAGATACTAATTTAACTTTTCCCTTTGTATCCATTTGTCAAAATAACTAAATAAAAAAATGCATTTCCTTCACAGGAACACCAGAGATCGCAATGACTTCAGTAGTCATGAATACAAATGACAAAGTAAAAAACAGATATGTAGACATATTTCAAAAAATAACTCAACCTCTCAAATACAGCTTAACTACCAAACACCCATCAAACTGCCAATTGTTACCCAAGCTCATGGTGGGGGAGAATTAAAAACTTGCCAAACTAGTGCAGTGCACAATCTGAAAATGTTGCATGACCGAGAAAGTAAGGAATATCAAGCAGAAGGAAGCTGGAGGACCATCTACATTAGTGGCAGCAACTAAAAAACTCCAGAAATGAAGAGCCTCTGGGACAGGACCCCACAGCACGTTGACTGGAAACCCCGACGATGCCAGGAGATATGCTGCTATCTGAAGGTGGTCCCTGGCTTATGGGGAAGAGCCCGCCTTCAACACCAGTCGTCAAACTAGTGGGAAACTGGCACTCCTAACCCCTGAAGATGGGCGGTGTCCACCACCATCACTTCCATTAAAACCCGACGGACACTGGTGAGGCTGAAGGGGGAGTATGGCAAACTGAGAATGCTCCTGGCCTGCCTTGAACCACAGGTCATGACGGTGGGACTGCAGTGTGGTTAATTTAAAATATGCATTATGCCGGAACAAGGCTTCCATGCATTCACCTGGATCCAGGGCAAACTGAGTGTGGGCCAGCATGAACAATTTGAATCTGTCTTGCAGGTAGGCATTCGCATGGTAAAGAGATACAAAAGAGGATGGAAGCCCTCATCCTTCTTTGACATGAGAAAATAGCGGGAGTACTAGCCATGCCCTTTGTCCGAGGCTCCTTTGGAAAGAAGAGCGCTCTCCTTTTGCAGCAAGATGGAAAGGTGCTCTTCTGAGAGCCACACTAATGGGCGAGTAAATGGGAGGATCAGGAGGGAATGGAAAGGCATATTCTTGTTGGGCTACATGGATGAGCAATTAGTTGGATGTGATGGATTGCCATCTTGAAAGAAAGGATTGGATCCTGCCTCCCACAAGATGGATGTGTGCCACCAAGAGCAAACTAAAGCAACTGGGAGGCTGATGCTGCACGGAAGGGGTGGGGGCTGGGAAGATTGGTGCCTTTGAGGGCCTGCTTGATCCCTATGCCTGGCCACAAAAGGACTCTGGCTACTCCTTTGGTGTGGAGGGCTCTGGTGCTGCCTATATGCCAAATTAACTAGTTAGTTACCTTAGGTAACACCTTATCTGGTAGAAACAATACCTAGCTGCAGATTCCTTACCTTAGAATTATGTCCTGTTGTCAGGCTGGATCGGAAAAATTTTCCTGAGCAGTACCCCTACACTCCGGTTGGTGGCGTAGTTCAGCTCTGCATGACATAGTCCATGTCGGAAGTGATGTGCACAGTGCCTATGTAGAAACCACCCCGGTGCGCTGATGTCGGTTTCTGTTCACGATTTTTCACGTCAGAAGCACTGCGCATCGAAGACCACTGGTGTGTAAAACTAGGGCTCTGAAAAGTGAGCAGCCCTAGCCCTAGAAATCCATTCGCAGATCGGGTAGGATGGGTGAGTCGATAAGGAATCTACTGCTAGATAGAGTCTCTACCACATAAGGCTTTATCGAAGGTAAGTAACTTGTTCATCGGATAGAGACTTCTTGCCGCATATTTCTTATCTAAGAACAGATACCCAAGCAATACCTCCCTGGAGGTTGGGCTGCAAAAAATTTCACGTGAAAAAGTCCTGCAGGACCGAACGGGTCAAGTGCACCTCGCGACTGTCCAGACAGTAATGCTAAGTGAACATGTGCAAAGA
This sequence comes from Triturus cristatus, assembly GCF_964204655.1. NCBI lineage: Eukaryota > Metazoa > Chordata > Amphibia > Caudata > Salamandridae > Triturus > Triturus cristatus. The sequence continues at coordinate 1,077,675,469 of NC_140589.1, read as the reverse complement.
GACTCATGTTACTTCCCTTTCTTGGCCCCGACATACCCACAAAGAGTTGATCATCAACCTGGAACGGTTTTGTGCAGTCAAGTTAGAATGGCAACGCTCTTTTTGGGTCCAGTCGGTGAAGTCTCCTCTTCTTTAGAAGGATGGGGTGGAGCCTAAAAGGCAGACAAAGTGATGGGCTGGCCTACATGGAACAAGGTGACTACCTTCGGAAAGAAGAATGCTCGAATCCAAAGGAATAGCTTGTCTGGGAATTTCGAGATGCAAGAAGGCTGAGAAGACAGTGCCTGTAGCTCACTGACCTTCCAGGCAGATGTAACTGGCACCAGAAAGGCTGTCTTGATTGTGAGGAACCTAAAAGGACAAGAATGAAGCGACTCAAAGAGAGTGCACATTTAGAAGGTAAGAACTAAGTTAAGGTCCCATTAAGGCACAACAAAGGAAGCTGGGGGAAACATGAAAGAGCGATGGCTGATCTGGCAGCTGCACAAAAGCAGAGCTGGCAGATAAATAACCCTTTAAAGTGCCTGATGCAGACCCTTGCTGGGCCAGGGTAAGGATACAATAAAGAACCTGGGGAAAAAGGAGAAGATAAGGGATCAACCTTTTTCTCAGCAGACAATGCCACAAATTCATTCCAATGGGCGGCGTATATCATCTTGGTGAATGGACGCCGAGCTGCCAAGCTAACATCACAGACTTTGGGCCTATGGTTGAAAGTTGTCAACTGTCACTGCTCAATCTCAACGCATGAACGTGGAGGGTTGACAGGTTTAGGTGTAGAACCCTCCCCTGCTGCTGTGACAGAAGATCCTCCCTAAGAGCCGGTATGATTGGAGGACCAAGCTCTCTGAGCCCAGTATGGAGCCACAAGAATGACTTGGGCCCGGTCGTTCCTGATCTTCTTGAGAACTCTGGGCAGGAGTGGTATTGGAGGACAGGCATACAGAAGGCTTGAGCTCCACATGAGAGAAAAAGCTTCTCAGAGCAAGAGCCGCCTTGGAAACTTTTATGCACAAAACTGTTGACATTGTGCGTTCTTGACAGTGGTGAACAGATCTAGCCAGGCTCTCCCCACTGCTGAAAGAGACCTTGCACCACCTCCGGATGGAGATGCCATTTGTGATCCGCTAGGCATCTTCGGCTGAATTTGTCCGCCCTGGCATTCAGAGAGTCCACCAGGTGTTGAACCACCAGGTTTATGCCCTGACATTCCAGATGCACAGGGCCTCTTAAAAAATGGTCCACGACTCCAACCTACTCGTTAAAGTACCACATGGCGATGGTGGTGTCCCTGAACACCTGCACTGGTCTTCCCTTCATGGAGGGGAGAAAGGCAGGTTGGTGTGGGGTCCACTGATCTCCACTTCTTCCAGACGGCCGCCTCAGACTGAGTGACACATCTGTCACCACTGTCAGATCTGGTTGGGGAAGAGAGTGGTCTGCCTCTGACCCAATCGCAGTTTGTTAACCACCACTGCAGATATTTTGCAGTGCCCTCTGAGATCTGGACCATGTCGAAGAGATTCCCCTGATGCTGCACCCACTGGAACTTCATGTCTGCAGAGCCTGCATATGCCAGTGGACATGCATCACAAGCAGGATGCAGGAGGCCCAGTAGCTTGAGTCAGTCTCGCCAAAACCCAAGATAGAGGCTGAAACATCGGTATTAAACTGAAATCCTGGCCTTGCTATTCGGGAGGATAAACCCAAAATTGCACTGTGCACGATAGCTCTGATAAAAGGAAGCGCCCGAGAAAGGGTAAGGTGTGACTTAGGCATGTTTATAAAGAACCCCAGCGAATGCAAGGTGGTTTGCTGTAGTCTAGAGGTGGGAAACAGCTGCCTGGAAAGATCCTGTCTTCAACAGCCAGTCGTCAAGATGGGGGAAGGCTGGCACCCCTGATCTCCGCAGATGAGCTGCAACCACTACCATCAACTTGGTGAACACTCCAGGGTAAAGCCAAAAGGGAGCACAGTGAATTGAAAGTGCTTGTGCCTACTGTGAACCACAGGTAACATCAGTGGGCAGGCAAGATGGGGATGTAGAGGTATGCATCTTGCATCTCCAATGCTACCATCTGGTCGTCTGGGTGCAGGGCAGACAGGATTTGAGCAAGCGTTAGTACTTTTAATTTCTCCTTTTTCAGGAACAAATTGAGAGTGCTCAGGTCTAGGATAGGACAAAGGCCTCTGTCCTTGGGCACCAGAAACTAGCGGGAATAGCAACCATGACCTACTTCTGCTGCCGCCACCCTCTCTATGGCTCCCTTTGCCAAGAGAGTCACCACTTCCTGGCGGAGTAAGGAAAGATGGTCCTCCGTCAGCCCATGTCACATTGGTAGCGGGAGTCACAAAGGGGAGGGAGTAGCCCCTTTGAACAATCTGAAGAACCCAGCGGTCGGATGTTATCGACCTCCAGTGGTGCAGATGATGCCATATCCTGCCTCCCACTGAGTTCCCAATGGTTGGAGGGCGAACTAGAGGTTTGGAGACTGCAGCTGCCAGGGGAGTGGTGGACTGGCCCGACCTCTGGCTGACTGACCCATGGGGTCTGTGGGTCCTGCGCTTTTGCCCATGCAGGGACTGGAAAGCTTGTGTGTCGGGGTGGCTAGGCTAGCAAAGATGCGTCTGGAAGCCCTTTCCGTGGCAACGAAAGGAGCGAAAGGCTGACTGGGGTTGGCAAGGAACCAGGGAAAGGCCAAAGTACCGGGTTGTAGGTCTACTATCCATGAAGCGCTCTAGAGTGTAGTCTGCCTGGTCTCCAAAGGGATGGGAGCCATCAATGAGTATGTCCACAAGCGCAGCCTGGACATCCCTTGAAAAGTCACTTGTCCTCAGCCAGGTGTGGTGCCGTAAGGCTACAAGCGAAGAAACCCATCTGCCTAGCAAGTCAGATGCATCAAGCTCACATCGGATTGTGAACTTAGCTGCGTCTATCCCATCCGCAATAGCTTGGGAGAGTATGGCCCTGGCCTCCTCCAGGACCATAGGCAGCACCTGTGCAACCAAATCCCAGTGTGAATGGAAGTAACCGCCCAAAAGGTGTAGGGTGTTTGCTGACCGCAATGCTAAGCTGGCAAAGAAGACCTTTTCTAGTCCAAAGTTTCCAGCCTCTGGGATTCCCTATATGGTGGAGTGGTACGGAATGCACCAGAATTTACTCTGGAAGTGGCGGCTTGGACCACCGAGCTCTCCGGGTTGGGGTGCTGTGTGAGGAATCGGGTCCCCTGGTGTGAGGTGATCATTGCTTGCAATTGTCCTATTCACATGAGCCCCTGTAAAGGACTTGGACCAGGACCCAAGCAGTACATCTATGAGGGCTTCGTTGAAAGGGAAGCGGTCAGTTGGGTGACTCACAGTTGCAGCACCTCCTTAATGACATTGATCTTGACAGCCACGAAGGGCAGCTGAAGGTCCACGACCTCAGCCACCCTCCTCACCACCATAGCAAATGAGGCTCCCCCCTCTGTGGCCATGGTAAGAGGAAAGACCAAGCCAGCATCTGGGGAGGTGTCCGGTCCACTTGTGTCTGCCAAATCCTCACACCAGATGTCCTCATTGGGGTCTAGGGGCTGGTATTCTTAAGGGTCCAGAGGCCCCTCTCAACCTCCCAGAGTCCGAGCTCTAGAAATAGGGCTCAGGCTCCACCCTAGATGGCACGGCTCTAGTCGGTGTTGGACAATGCCCATCCAGCTCCATGTTTGAGTCGGAGATAACAATGGGGATGGTGGCATGGGGAACGCAGGCAGTGGGGCTGTGGAAGGTCAAGGTGGCTCAGCCGACGCCAGTCTGGATCCACAGGCCCGACTGGTGCCGAGGCCGAACTCTCCAGTGGAACCCCTTCAGAATCTGCGGGGCGAAAGGTGCTACACCGGGGGCAGGCAGCCCAATAATGAGGTGCATAGCCTCATAAAATTCACAAAGTTGGGCAGCTCCCAGAAATTCTGGGAGGCGTGGAGATGGCCCAGGCGCAGGCTCAACCGAAGAGCCAAGCCTCGAGTGTCAATGCTCCCTCATCTTGTCAGATGACTGATGGATGGGGCAAAGTCGAAGAGCTCTTCGACTCTGCTTTTCTTTTACTTGTGGGACTTACCTGAATGGGACAACTTTGACATAGATCGATGGCTCCTTGACCCATCCCAGGAGACCTTCCTCTCGAACGAGATCGTCTCCTTGTCGAACGTCGAGCAGTAAGGAGCTTGAGGGGTTGCTCCCTCAAGGCCTTGGGATGTATAGTGTGACAAGTGCTGCACATCTTGGCGTCATGGTTGCACTCAAAGCACCAGAGATGAAGTAGGTGCAGGTCCGTCACCGACATTTGTCAGTGCAGGCGCCGCAGGACTTAAATCCAGACTTTCACCTTGACTTCCCTGCTACACTAAGAGACAAGTCTCAAAAAAGCTTTTTCAAAAGTTGAAAAAAGACCAGCAAAAAATTACTAAGGGTAGCTCTCTCCAGATCTGCGCTGACTGGCATGGAAAGAAAAGAACTGACATCAGCGTGCTGGGGTGGCACCTATATGGGCACTGCGCACGTCACTTTTGGCTTAGACGGCGCCATGCAGAGCAGAACGCCATCTACTCGAGCGCAGGGGTACTGTTCACAAAAGATTTCAGGATTCTGTTTGACACCTGAGAATAATTCTAAGGTAAGGAGTCTGCGGCTAGAAGTTTTTATCAAATCTCTGAAGTGGCTGCAAAGGGGGCAAAATTAATGAGGAAACTGTCTGGCAGGGGCCAAAAGAGCACACTATGACCCAGCTTTCCTTGAAGGGCAGAATCGGCTTCCTTGCCAAAACAAAGCAGGATCCAAACAAAATATTCATAAGGGATGCTTGCACCTATCCCAAAAAACACAGTGGATCTCATCCATATATGGCAGGGAAGTACCATGTTTGTGCCGACTGCTTGCTCCTTGCCAATCAAGACTATCGCAAATCACATATGCATGCATTCTAACCATCTTGAATGGTTTGAGCCAAGAAGGCCATAAACCCTTCTCTGCCTGCCGGTAAATTCTCTCTGACCATGCCCCAGAGGGCAGGCATGAGTGGCCTAGTAGGCACAGTGCATTGACTGACCTCAGGACTAGGCTGGTCAAAGAAAACATATTTCCCAAATGCCTCTTTATTTTTTGACTCCTTATCACCAGTGGTTGTGTGAAGCAAATTAGGGTTGACCTTGCAGGTGGAAGCTTGGACTACCAAACTCACAGGAGTAGGATAATGTGTAAGAAAAGCAGGCCACAAAGCACTGGTCTCTAGAGTCTGGCAACCTGCCTGTTCACTGGTGAGCAAGAACAAGCTTTAGTCCAAGTATGGCTCTGAGGTAGCAGGCCTAGGCTGCAGAAACTCATCTAAACATATAAAAGGAAGTACTCTCTTCTGTTGGTGGCCCAAGGGAAAAAATCACCTGTGTCATGGGAAGTATGAACCCCTCTGACTGCCAGCAAATCCATGTATAAACGGCCATTGTCGTAATATGGAGTTTAATCACCCCCATCATCACCATTGTCATCTTGGAGTGGTCAGAATTTGAACCGAAAAGCTGATGGACCCTCAGAGGATAGCTTAGTGGTATAGGGAGTGGATTATCTGAATCAGGCTGCATGGGGACCTGGTACACCAGAGTGGAATTTGAGTGCGACCTCTGTTGGGGATGAGACTGAATCGGCTCAGGACCAAATTTGATGAAAGAGGAACCAGCGCAGATCTTAAAGCATAAATCGATGTCAGTACTGGAGTCGGGGAGGAACCCGAGATGCGTTCTAGGGGCTCAGATGGCACAGAGGATGGATCTGCCAACGGTAACAACTGGAAGTTGCTGTGGGTCCTTGGGACCCAAAGGCACACCAGATACAGTAAGAAGAGTGCCAAAAATGTGCAACATAGTCTCTTGAAAAGGCCATAACCTGTTGCAGCATCACCGACAGATCAGGGGAACTCAAGTTCATCTGGACCAACTATGGAAATGGCTCTTTGATCAGGAGTGAGATCAAATGGGACCTTCATGCCCTCGCAACTTCTCTTTAGCTTGAGAGTGGTACAATGGGAGCCCATTCCCACTTTGCCTTTTTGTGTTTCCTCCTTGATTTGGACTTTGTCGCACTGGATGACTTCAACTGCGAAGAAAACCTGTTGTGGGATCGGTCTTGAGAGTGGGAACAGGTCCAGGTCTTTGATTTGTTGCAGGAGTGGGACATACAAGAGGTCTGTAGGAAGCTGGCTCTTTATATAGTATAACAAAAAGAGGTATGCTGTGTAAAGAGTCCAGGTATCCCTTAAAAGTGGACAGGGACTTGCTCTAACAATCCTAAGGTGCTCTATTTGCAGTAGTGTGGTTGAGCAGCCTTATGCTTATCAGAGGTGAGTGTGTTAAGCATTTGATACACACACTCAAATAGGAGATCCACAATAATTTAGAAAAATAACCCGTATCTATATATTTCAAAACCAAGAACTTCGTCATTGGGTAAGTACTTTTCAGGTTATCAATTGTTTTATTTAGTAATGTCAGCAAACAGTGCGTTTTTACACTGTAATGCTTTCCTATGGATAGAAGAACATGTACTGCATACATGTATTTGTAATTGGATTTAGGTTGTGGGGTGTTAGGGGAGGTCAAGGTCTCATGCTCCACCAGCAGTTTGGTTTTCCTGCCCTGGTGTGTCCAGGTGCCAAGGTGCTGGACAGGTTGGTAGCCTTGTGCACTACACCGTAGGCAAGGGGGGTAACCTAGAAATAGGCTGCAAACGGGGACTTAGAGACAAGTCTGGGAGCTCCCAATGGAGGGCTGAGTTTGTGAGGGTCTTGGGAGCAAGGAGGAGCAGTTGTTGTTCGTGGACCAGGGCTGGGAAACTCAGGTGTAGAGGGTTCTGGTCCACGGGCCCTTGTGCGTCGTAGGTGGTCACGGCTCTCTGTCAGGACCTGCAAGAGAGGACAAAACAGGATAGCTGGGCCACTCTCTGTACTATAATAATAAATAATAATTCCACTTTTTTAAAGTGTAAACTTATCACCCATAAGGGTATCCAGGCACTGGGGGGAGCTGTCAGGGAGATTAAGTGAGCTATTGCCCAGAGTCATGATGCTGAGCTGAGCTGGGCTGGCACCGAGCAAGGATGGAACAGTGAGCCCTGCGCTCCATAGTCAGCTGCTCTGTCTGCTGCACCACACCTCTCCCTGGCCTCTGCAGTGCTACTGTCCCTCATCGTTTCATTGGTCTTCGAATTGCTGGAGTCCGTATTAAACTCTAAACAACCGTTGGTCGCTGCAAGGGGTGCGGTACCCTGGGTATTGATGCAGGGAGGCTGGTAGGTGTCGTAGCATCTCCAAACTTGGCAATGAGATGGATCTGACCTCTATGAGTATGCTGACCTCCTTCTGGGTGGCTACTGCATTGATGGACCCAGTGGTCGGCAGCTTCTTGGAACCGGACATTGTGGTTGATGCCTGCAGGATGCAGGGGAGTGGCTCTTCCACTCCAAGGGAGTTGCTGGCTAGTTTTCGAAGTACTGGCAAACCTCCAAGGCTTTTGGAGGATGCACAGCTGTAAGACGAGTCAGGTCTTTGCAATTATAGAGTCTGGGGCAGGCAGGCAGGGTTTGGCGCCAAACGTCCACTGGTGTCTCCAGTTCTCGTGTTAATAGGCTCTTCAGTGTCCTCTTCTGTTTTTTAGTCAGGTGGATCTAAATTTCTGGTGTCAGTCACCTAAATACTCAATTTAGGGACATTATGAGAGAGTAGAGTGGTAGCCAATGGGCTACTTACCCTTGGGGTCACTACACGTGCCTATGTGACCACTTCCTGTGGGAAGTGGGTATAACCCTGTCCCTAATTCTGCCATCACATAGATGGCACAACTTTCCTAGAGTAAGGCACATCAGGCAGCTCACCTTAGTAGTGTGTCTGACCTGGGTGTGCTCCACGCCTCCTCGCATAACTAATTTCCTGCCTGTCCTGATGTGCCAAATGGGGCACAGGGCAGGGGATGGCATCTCGTAGGTCGGGGGTCGGGGGGGGGGGGGGGGGGGGGATTCCAGGGGTCGAATATCAAAGGCAGCAGAGGCTTTGAGGCCTCTAGCCTTGATATGCTGATTAACCAGCCATCCTGCGATAGGGGGTGTAAACACTTCCTGCTAGAGCACACATTGTTCCTGACCTCTGAGAGAGAGTCTCTCACCTCCTAGCGGGTCAGAATCCCTTCTGTGGTGGCAGGTAGGACTGTATCAGTCGGCCAGCACACTAGAGGACTAGTAGGGTTCAGGAAGTACCTCTAGGGTACCCTCTGGGTGCATGTATTAATAAATCATCACTGGACTCAGTGTAGGGTTTATTTATACAATTTGTTTGATACCAAACACCAATGGTTTCAGTAAAGCAATCATGTAGCTGGGGATCTCATAGTATCCAGTGCCCACTACATATACTTGAGATGGCTTCCCTGTTCACTTGTAATGTCTAAGAATCACAGGTGCATATCTGCTCATGCAGATATGTCTACAAGTATAGTACAATACATCCTGCCTTAGGGCTGTAAGGCCTGCTTTAGGGGGTGACTTACATATATTGCATGCAGTGTCTGCAGGAATGGCACACAGGATGTCGGGTTTTCACTTTTGTATGCACCATTTCACACAGTCTGCATGAGTGTGGTAAGGGAATCCCGTAGAGAAGCACAATATATACTGCAGCCCTTAGGGACCCTCTTTAGTACCCATGCCCTAGGTACCAGGGGTACCATTTATTAGGGACGTACAGGGGTGCTTAAGGACTTGGCAATTGGGGAACAATTGTACAGTTTTAGGGAAAAAGATCTGGCACTGGATAGCAGGAACCAAGTGCACTTCTGTCAAAATTGTATAAGATACCAGGCAAAACATAGGGGTGATCATGTCAAAAAGAGGCACTTTCCTACAAGGTCCATGTTTTCTTTCGGGATGTGCAGCGTTGTACAGCTACAATTCACGGTACTGGATCACCTTCAGGTGCATGAAGGCATATTCTTCACATGAGTTGAAGTGATGCCCCAGGCAAACACCTAAAGCACATCTTGTAAGGGACAGCCACCGACATCTGTCTACAACACTCGTGGAATGGTGTTAGGTGGGGACATCATTCCCATACATAATGTAATTCCCTTTAAAAAGACTCAAACCAATAAAAAGGAAGCAGCTCTTGATCGGCGTTCAAAGATGCAGAAAGAAAGGTACTGACGTCAGCATGCAGAGGTGGCACTTATATGTGGTCCCACTCTGGTAATGGTGCAGAATGAACTCAATGCAGAGGCACACAGCACCACCTGGAGGAGTGCGAGAGCAGTCTTAAGAAATTTCCAGAACCAATCTGGCCTATGGGGATAGTTTAACGGCGAGGAATCTGTAGTTAGAAATATCCATCCAAAAAATAAATACAATCAGCATGAAGTTGTGTCAAAAAGAATGCTGCACTCAAACTACAGTACAACAGGTGGGATCAGAAGGAATAGAGGAATTAACAATAGCAGGCTTAAGGACCAGAGGAAAAGAGGGGGGGGGGGGGGCAATGGAATTGACAGCTCTCATATCTAGTATTTATCAATGTGTCCTTGCCTTGCTTCTGACAGCGAGACCGGAGGGAATGTATGGGCTTCTAGTATCAACAATTAAGCTCTGCGACAGGAGAGAGGCAATTACTGGTGCTTTACCATTATTCCGTTTCTTTACAAAAAGCATGACGAGTTGTCTCTGTAAGAGGCTTCAGTGGAATAAAGGCAGAACATTCATTAAATAAAAAAAGATGGCGGAGATTCGTGGCGAAGCGAGCCATGATGGCGGACGTGTGCTAGGAGAGCTCCGTCCAGCCCAAACCGCAATCCTTCGATATCCTGCTTCCCTGGTCCACCACCCAGTTTCAATTGTACCTGATAGGGGCTGTGGACCCAGGAGTATTGCCATTGCGGTGTTTGGAGGTCTGGAGCTGCTATTGTAAGCGGAGGCCGCAATCGGGCGGGAGGCCGGAGACGGTGGTCGCACAGCCAGCGGGCACTGGGTCCCGTGACAGCAGACAGCCCGCCTGGGTGGCGCCTGCAACAGACATCAGAGGCCTGCGGAGTACGGACTGTGCCCCCCCCCCCCTTGCCGGCAGCAGTGCAGTGAGTCCCACGGTGCGGCGGCTATATCGGGCCACGTGGGAGAGAGCCAGGGGGGTAGCGGGGGTGCGCAGTGTCAGACCGGTGCGGGGGGCTCCCTGTCACCTGAAGCCCTGTTGGTGCGTGTTTTACCTATGGCGGGAGGGGCCGCATCGGTGGTCATACCGGGCCGCACGGGCTCTCATAGGGGGTAGAGACAGTGCCCCTGGAGGCTGCAGTTTGCCCCCTGCTGCCCCCCCGGTGATCTGTGGTTATCGGACCGGTGGCCGTTTTGGGCCGAGTGGGGGGGGGGGGGGGGCCGCGCTAACTCTCCTCTCTATGGAACGCGACTCCCGGGCTCGGCAGCCATATCGGGCCGCGTGGGAGTGAGCGGAGGGGGGGTTGTAAATGTGCGCGGCATTGGACCACTGTGGAAGGCTGCCTTACACCTGAAGTCCGATTTGTTGTGGGTTCTCCCCGTGGCGGGAGGGGCCTGCACTGGCGTTCATACCGGGCCGCGCGGGCTCTCCTCGAGGGTCGAAACAGTGCCCCTGGCCGCCGTGACGTGCCCCCCTGCAGCCATCCCCGGTGAACTGTAGATACCAGACCGGCGGCTGTGTCGGGCCACGTGGGGTGTACTAGATATCATTTACGTGGTGCGCGACTCCTGGGCCCTGTGTGTGCCCGGTGGGAGGCCTAGGGGTCATGCCTGTGTACTGATAATTTGGGAGGCCAGACGCTTGGTGCCATCTCCATTGTGAAAGCGTGCTTGCTGCTCTATGGGCGAAGCTGGTGTTGGGTGCCGGTGTTTGGAGCTTCGTAGTCCCCCCCCCCTTCACCTTGTCTTCGAGCCTATCGCAGGATTGGCGGCCAAGCCGGGTCAGTAGGAGGGGGCCCCTGTATAGGCGCTGAATTTGGGGCTGTGGCATACTACCTCCCTCCGGGGGTATCTTGGGGCCTCATACTGTCTGGAGTTTGTCCTGCGGGGGGCAAGGGAGACACCCCCTAACCTACAGGGAGGCCTTGGACTGATCATGATAAGTGATCGGCAAGGTGGTGGGTCCTCCAAACAAAGTACTATGGAGAAATTCACAGGCCCCGGGGCCCCTGCCGTGGCGTCTGGGGGGATGCCTGGCGCTGTGCCCGATAATGCAGCCCTCCTTGCAGTCGTGAGATGCCCTAGATGCCAAGATAGGGGCAGTGGGCTCAGACGTCATGCTGCTGCGTCAAGATCTACGCAATGCTGTGGCACGGATCACTGAGACGCGGGTCTCTGGGGTGGAAGATGTAGTAGAGACTCTGCAGAAGTGGGTGGCCTCCCTGGAGACTATCCAACGTGGGCTGGCGTCCAGAGTGGAGAATGCGGAGGGGAGGGCCCGCCGCAATAATCTTCGGTTTGTTGGATTTCCTGAGGGATGCGAGAAGGATGGTATGGAGCGATTCCTCACCCAGTGGCTCGAGAGTTGGCTCTCCCCAGGGTCGTTGTCCAAGTGTTTCGTGGTGGAGCGCGCTCACAGGGCGCTGACTCAGAAGCCCCTGCCCGGTGCTCGCCCCAGACCTGTAATTGCGAAAATAATAAGCTATCTTGACCGTGACATCAGCCTGAAACAAGCTAGGGCCAAGGAGCCACTACTATTTGACAATGCACGCATCCTCATATTCCCGGACTATACTAAGATGGTCCAACAACGCAGGCAGTCTTATGGCAGCGAAGGCCCGTCTCTGAGAACTCCAGCTCCCATATGCCCTGTTATACCCGGCCAGACTGCGGGTAGTCTATCGCTCTCACAACTATTTCTTTGATTCTCCGGAGGAGGTCTTTCACTGGACAGACGAGACAGTGCGCCTTCGACCGCACACCCCACCACGGAGAGACTCAGATTCCTCCGCAAGCAAGATGGTCCGGAAACAACGATACCAAAGGGGAAGGGACGGCGACTATCCAGATCTGGGTGCCGGTCCCAGTCATGTAGTACCTCGTCCCGAGCTGCATCGACCAGGCATCTGCCTACTACATCAGACTAACTTGGAGGGGTTCTTGTACTTCCATAGTTCCTTGAGCTGTTTTCCGTGACCGGGGCCGATATCCCTGTAACACGTTTGTTGACAGGGAAAGGACCAGCTGACTATGGGCTGTATGTTGGGGATCCATTGGCGGGTGGCGGGAGGGACCTCCTGTTGGGGTCTCCCACTCATGCTCGCCGCGACAGATACTTCATCGTTTTTGAGGTATAGGGTGGGGGGGGTGTTGTGGGGGGGGGGGGGAGGGTGGTTCTACTATTTAATCGCACTGGCCTACGCTGCACCGGAGGCATTGTATTCGGACCAGGTATTTATGCCCGATACACATTCATTCTTTGAACTTTTTCATGGCTGGGCCCCTTAGTGACGCGCGGGCCCCTGCTGGGACCCTCAAACTAATGAGTTGGAATGTCAGGGGGGCATTGGATAAAATTAAGCGGGGCACAATTTTGGAGCAGGCGAAGCGAGCGCAGGCAGATGTTCTCCTGCTGCAGGAGACACATCTTATGGAGTCTAAGGCGCTATGTTTTCAACGATTTGGGTTCATGCATGTATTTCACCCCGGGTTTGCGAGGGGTTGCGATACTGATACATAGACGGGTCCCATACAAGCACATAAAGACCTGGAGAGATACGCAGGGTCGTTATCTTTTCCTTCAGGGGAAGATAGGGACAGAGTCTGTAGTTTTGGGATGTGTACACGCCCCTCCCCTCCTTTCTTGGAGTTTGGTGGAGAAGCTTACGACCCTTTGGACAGACATGCCTGATGGGCTAGCTGCTGTGGAATGATGTGCTCGATATGGTTGGGGACTGCTGGGGGCCCTCTAGCCGCAGGTGGGACTACCAAGCTCCACTCAATGGTAGCGGGCCTGGATTGGGTGGATCCGTGGAGTCGTTTACATGGGACGGAAAAAGGCTGTACATACTTGTCGGCTGTGCATGGCTCCTTCTCCCGCCTTGACTACATCTTCGTTCCCCGTGTCATAGACTGCAGGGTGGTTGCCGCAGATATCCTTCCATGTGGCCTTTTAGACCACTCGCCGATCACTCTTACATTGCGCATGGGTAGAGCGCCGCAGCCATTTCGGTGGTGCCTCTCGGCGTGCAACCTTCAGAGAGACGACTATAGAGAACATATGGCGGGAGCCATCGACCACTTCTTATCAACTAATGTTTGGACAGTAGAGGGGGCGGACTGCCTCTGGGAGGTGATGAAGCCTCCCGGCGGAGGTAGTTGGCCACTTTCTCGATGATTTACCGCCCAGGACCATCTCCGATGAAGTGCACGAGGAGCTGGACCTCCCGCTCACGGAAGAGGAGCTACGTGCGGCATTGGGCGAAATGCAGCCCGGGAGGGCCCCTGGGCCCAATGGCTTCCCATGTGAATTCTTTAAACGCTATTTCTTGCAATTGGGACCACATTTAAGGGGAGTGGTGGAGGAGGCCAGGGAGCGAGGTTGCCTACCCCGTGATTGGAGACACGCGGAGATCGTAGTGTTTCATAAGCCCGGAAGACATTCGGATCAACATGCGTCGTATTGCCCCATCTCTCTTCTTAATGTGGAGGCTAAGGTACTGGCCAAGGCCCTGGCCAACCGCCTTCGTACACATATTACATCTCTGGTTCATCCTGATCAGGCCGGGTTTATGCCTCTGCGGGCGACCCGGCACAATATTCGCAGAGCCCACGTGGCGGTGGCTACTACCCAGGGGTTGGGGGGGAGCGAGCCGCGCTATTGCTTGCAGATATGGATAGGGCCTTTGATTCCCTCAGCTGGGTGTATTTATTCGCCCTCCTCCGCAGGTTAAATTTTGGACCACGCTTCTTGTCCTATATAACTCTCCTATATACAGACCTGACTGCGTCTGTACGGGTGGCGGGTTCTGTCTCCTCCACGTTCTCTATCAGACGGGGCACTAGGCAGGGGTGTCCGCTGTCCCCCTATTTGTTCACCCTAGCGATGGAACCATTAGCGTCCTGGGTACGGATGGATGCCCAAGTGACTGGTCTGGAGTGGGCGATGGGCCGGTCGGATCGCATTGCTTTATATGCGGACGACGTCCTCTTCTTTCTTACGGATATCAACAGGATGGGACCGCGCCTTCTGCGCATTATGCAAATCTTTGGGGGAGACCTCGGGCCTATATATGAACCCTCGCAAATCTACTCTATGGGTCATTGGGGGAGTGGCGGGCCCTGGTTCCTGAGCCTCCTCTGTTCAGGTGGCCTCTGGGGGCTTGCCGTACTTAGGAGTCTTCATATCGGACTCGCCACTCGTCTCATGGGAAAATAATCTAGCCCCTGTATGGGATCGTGTGAACGGAAATTTTTAAGTCTGGTCCCACATGCGCCTATCAATATATGGCAGGTCAGCCATCTTTAAGATGGTGTCACTTCCCTGCCTCCTTTACCAATTGCAAAACCATCCATATCCGATCTCTCCCGGATGGTTCCGATGGGTTAACGCGGCCCTGAGTCCGTTTTTGTGGGCGGGTGGAATGGCGAGAGTGACCCTGCAGGCGTGCTTTCGGTCCACGTATTGTGGGGGTTTTTGCAACCTCTGATATCCTGTCCTATTATATGGCCTCCCACCTATTAGACCTTAACGAGTGGTGGTATGGGGATAGGGCGGATCCAGCCTACGCGGTCGAGAGATGCTGTATGGAGAACCACACCCTACATACTATATTCGGCATCGTTACGCAGCTCCTTGCCCCGGCTACAAAACTTGTCTTTCAAATCTGGCGACAGGCGCTGCGGAGTACCGGGTGGTGGAACAGGCTAACTCGGGAGACTCCCCTTTGGCACAATGAGCGACTGTCGCAACTGGCTACATTGTCAGGTTTTCGAGGCTGGGACCATATCGGCATTTCTACTCTTGGGGATGTCATGCGGGGCTCGGTTCTGAAGTCCTTTCAGGATCTCCAAAAGGACTTTCAAATGCCTAAAACCCAATTTTTCAGATACCTACAGTTCCGACATGCTATCACCCCATATATCGAGGGGCTGGGGTCCTTGGCAGAGTTCAGTCCCATAGAGGCCAAGGTATTTATGGGAGACTTCCACGACCGCAAAATCTCTAAGATCTACCAGTCATTGGTCACACATTGCTCCCCTACACTTCAGAGACTTAGAGAGGTCTGGGAGGAGGACATAGGCCTGCTGGAGGAAGAAGACTGGGTCGAGGCCCTGGCCTCGCCACGTGGGGCATCCATAGCAGTGAGCCTTCGCCTAATCCGGTTTAAATACCTCCATCGGGTCTATTTTACGAGGGTCAGGCTCTGGAGGGCAGGATTGGTGGCCTCCCCGGTGTGTCTCCGATGCCAACACGAGGAGGGCAATCTACTGCATACTATCTGGCACTGCCCTAGCACGATTTTAGCAGGGAGTTTTGTCGTGCCTCTCTGAGGTGCTGGGATGGGACCTCCCCAACTCCCCAAAGCTGGTCCTACTGCATGTGATGAACGACATAGGAGGGAACATATATAAGCGCCATCTTATGCTACTGGGGTTCACCTTGGCAAAGAGGGACATAGCTAAAGCGTGGAAGGCCTCGAGGGCACCCTCGGTATCAGTTTGGAAAACTGGCATAGATGTTTGTATGGGGCTAGAAATCCCTATCTTTGTGGCCAGGGGGTGCCCGATTCAGCATTATAAAATTTGACGGCGATGGGCAGAGTATCGAGGCCTGGAGTTGAAACCAGTTTCAGTAGCCAGGCCCACAGACTTGGCGCCCCTCACGGTAAAGTGGACATGTAATATTGCTTGGTGGATGGGAGGGTACAGTATCAGGACAGCTGGGAATGTTCCTCTGGTGCTGCTTTTTGGTAGGCGTGGGTGCAATTGGGGGAGGGGGTTTAGGGGGTTTGCTTCTCTTTATTTACTATTGCAACTGTATTGCTCTCAATTTGTCCAATTTTGTTCCAGAAAGTGTCAAAGTCATTTCTGTATACATCTTCTGTGCATGAGTGGCTGGATGGCAGTGCTCTGCAATATCATAGTTTTTTGACAAGTAAAATCGGTTTAAAAAAAAAAAAATGGCGCTGGTTGTAATAGAACATGTATCAGGCTGTGAAGGGGTGAAAAGCTACAGAAAGGGGAGAGTATATCAGTGTTATTATCGACAGGGACGGCTCTAGTGCGGTGCGACCGGTGCCACCGCACCGGGTGCTGACTGCGCATGGGGGTGCCTGTTTGCTAGTTTATTTGTGCTTATAAGCACCTGTTTCCGCGTTCCGGGCCTCCAGCAATTTTGAGGCAACAATTAATATGTCAAGAAAACTCCGGTGATTAATGTTTTGCCAGGCGAGCGAGATCGGAGTTTTGTCTAGCA
This sequence comes from Triturus cristatus, assembly GCF_964204655.1. Taxonomy (NCBI): domain Eukaryota; kingdom Metazoa; phylum Chordata; class Amphibia; order Caudata; family Salamandridae; genus Triturus; species Triturus cristatus. Next base: position 1,077,659,007 of record NC_140589.1, on the reverse strand, counting down.
AAAGTTTTGTCTTGTGGAAGTTTTAATTAATGGCGAGGTAGCGCCGAGGGTTAATATGCCTGCTGCAAAGAACATGTACACAGATCACAAAGTGAATGTAATGTAAACAGGTCAGTGGGTTACTGCTTTTGTCAGAGACTTCCTTTTGTTAGTTGCAGTTTACAGTGAGCCATGCTTTATTCTTAATGTTGCAAATAAGGTTCATTTGGGTACAAATCAGTTCTTGTTATTATAGAGAGCCCCAATCCATTGAGTTACATTTTAAATTCAGAGTTTTTGCTTCTCCAGACCAAGTACTCTTCAACTATACTGCCTACCTGTATAGATGACATGTGAATCCACCCCTTTTTATCCTCTATCTTATGTAACATTTCATATACACTGATTTACACACTTATGATTGGAAGTCTCTTGTGTAATGTGTGTGTTATATAAAGTGCTCTGACACCTTTCACTTTTATCAGTGAAGCTATAAAATTAATTAAATGCGTCTGGGAGAGAGTGCTTATGGAAACTGTTAAAGGGTGGTGGGGAGGGAATCCGTGGAGGAGGTGGTCATTTGGGTGCGCCCAAAAATATTGTCGCACTGGGCGCCACCAGTGCTAAAGCCGGCCCTGATTATCGGGAAGAGAACCTGGCGCCGAACCGACTGAGTGGGCAGCGAGCTTACCTTATAAATGCGGGTACTCGGGCGGTTCGGCGCCAGGTTTTCCTTCCCGATAATGGTAAAGCTGATATTCTCTCCCGCTTTCTGTAGCTTTTTACTAGCGCCATTCCTAGTCCCTTCCGTTCGCTAAAAGGCTTGTTTTTGGGTACTGCTGACCGCTTTAGCCCACACCCCCACCCCGCATGACCAGACACGTTATACTATAACCAGCACCATCTCTTTTTTCCCCAGTCCCAATGCTGTGCATTATATAATGCGCAGGCATTATGAACTCGTGACGGCCATTGCATCTTTGTATTCCTCACCATTTATACCCATGAGCACTCATTACCGGCGATTCTAGGTAATCCGCATATGTTTGCTTCTTCACCATGTCTCAATTGCAGGCATTGTTGCTTATTCACTCCCTTCCCCTTCACAGCCCCTCGACGGCCGATTGCCCAGACAGTTATCATCTCTACAAGGCCCTGAAGTCCCATGCGAGTCTTCTTCTACAGGGCTACATATTCAGCTAGAATTCCCACCCTTATTCTCCGGTGATACCTAGCAGGGCCCACCCACACAAGCATAGGACCCACACATGCCTGGTCCTAGACCCCACCCCCCCAGTCTGGACGGATGAGGAGGTTACCTACCTCCACCGGTTGGCAACAGTTGTCTCGCTTCTTTCTTTCATTCATTTCTTCCCTCCCCCTTTTGCTTTCTAGTAAACGTTTGTTTTCCATTGTTTAACAAATCCTCGGGCATGTAATCTTAAATGTCCTTATGATAATCCTACGATTTCGTAGGGATCAAAATGTCCTTGACTTCTGCACTTTGACCCTACTAGAATGACGATAGTAATGTACATAAGAGCAGAAGTACTGCCTTAAACCGTGACTAACCTGTTCCTATTATATTATTGTTGTATGTTTTGATAAGGGACCATTGTTCCTTTAAAATACCACGTATCCCTGGTCCCTCGACACCCCCCTTCTACAGTGTACCTAAAGGGAAACCATGCTGGTCAGATAAAGGCCCCACCGTTACAAACATGGGTCATGACAAACGGCGTGCAATAATCTCATTTGAAATACCGATAGGTTGGACCATTTTTCCTCCTCGAGAGGAAGGCCTAGAAAACCAGACATTCCGAGGGTTGATTTTGTCACTCCTCCCTCTCTCAAATAATAGCTCGTCCAAAAAGCCACTTCATATTGAAGAGGAGAAGGCAACCATGACACCTTCGGGTATAGTGTGCTTTACAAATACTATCCTATCCTATCCTATGAAATGTGTCTCTTCCTCGAGGCCTTCCTATTGCTGCATATAATTGTTTTGGAAATTGTTCTGAGTAAAGAAATGCTGTGGCATGTTATGTGGCAGCTACATTTCACTTAATGGACTGGAGAAACCTTTAAAATAAACATAAAATTAGAAAGTACTTTAAATTACATACCTTGGCGTTTTTGTCTGCAAGGTAGAGAGCTTGTTCAGGATTGTCAGGATTAGAGCTAATCTACATCACAGACACTAACACAAGTTTACACAACACAGCATTGGGGTACATATAATGACAGTAAAATCACATGTAGATAGTAGAAATAGGTATTGGAGACTACAAAGAAAAAGAATATGGTTCCTAAGAAAGATTATACAGAGCCACACAGAAGGAGCTGCATCCAATTATTGCATGAACGTTGGAGCAGATGAAAGAACCCTCTTCCCCTTGTTACACTCCCGAGTTAGGCCCATGTAGCGAAGCAGCCAATTACTTACAATGCCCTAGAAAATAAAATTTCAGCTGTAACCTTTTGCACACATTTTGCATGCATGACAACATCATGTAGTGGGCCTCTCTACACACTAGGTACAAAAGTCGTCCTATCTTCATCCATGAAGCGACAGTTCTATCTACATATCCATATCACTACTAATCTAATCTGCACATTAGGGAGGCTGCTTTTATTATAAACAATAGGCATCCAGATAGATTGGTAGAGGAGGCACTTCTGCTGACACCGAAGGTCCGTGCATGATGAGAATCCACCACGCACTGGTCTGACATTCCGTGAGGGGTGTCCAACTCGAGACCAAGATGGGGTCTGTAGGAAAGTAGGATCTGCTTCTTATGGTTACTCCCACTTTTTGCTAAATGCAATTCTGTTTTTGACTAGTCTGACTGAGATCCTGCTAATCAGGACCCCAGTCTATTTGCTTTCTCCCTAAACTGTAATGTTATGTAGTTTGGTACACTCCAGATTGGATATTGAGGTACCCTTGTCATTCCCTAGTATATGGTACCCATGTACCCAGGGCATAGGTATCCCAGAGGCCTCCCATGGGCTGAAGCATGTATTATGCAACCCATGAGAGGCCATGCAAAATGGAACCTACAGGTCTGCCATTGCAGCCTGTGTAAGCTGGTGCATGCACCACTAACTTAAGATATAGGTTTACTATATCCAAGGGTCACTGCACTTAAAACCTATAAGTGGCCCCTATAGCAGGCCTTAACAATCCTGAAGGCAGGGTGCATAGTTCTAAGTGAGATGGTGCCACTGCATGAGCAGGACACCCCTGCAGCCTACAGAGTCCATTCTTCCGGATTGTCAGTGCATCAGCCATTTACAACATAAAGAGTGGCATTATGCGACCACGTGATGACCAACTCTAAAACGGATGAAAAGTAACCCTATCGTGTTTGGTGTCAAACATTGTGGAATCATACCGATTCCACCTTTCAGAAACAAGTTCACTGGGTCCCTGGTGGTCCCGGTACCAGCCTTGTAGTGCCAGGCAGCACAAAATGGTTGCTTCGGCCAGAGACACATTTATGCTCTCCTGCTGCTGAGCCTAGCTCGAGCAGGGAAAGGCAGAACAATAGGCATCCTGTCACAGGGAGGTGTCACCACCTCCCAGACAGGATTTTGTGTATTAGGGCTGGGTGGGTGCGATTGCCAGCGACCGAAAATCTGCCTGAGGGGCACATTTGGTGTCCATGTGCACAGTCCATTTCAAACCAGACTTGGGAAGCGATGGCTCCTGCTCTGGCTCGAAACTGGACAAAGGATGTGGGAGAAACCTCCCCACTGTCCGGTACCAGGATGCTTGTTTCCGGTCCAGGGAGGACCTGGCTTGGCAGTTCGGGCTGGACTGTTCCCATGAGGCACAGGGTCAAGACTGATTTGCATATGGCTGGGTCCAAACTGGGGTGGCTTAGTGAGCAGAAGAAGGATGATGGATCAAACCCAGATATGTGACTGGGGTGAATGTCTGAAAAGTTTCAACACTCCGTCCATCATCTTATTGTGTTTGCTACATAACAAACACAAGCATTCCTGCAGTAAAAACAAGAATATCCCCTGCCGAATGAAATAATGCTTCAAGATCGATATGAATGTATCATTTGTACCAATGGATCTGCTCAACCTGCCGTAGGATCAAAACAGCAATACTATCCAACATGCGCAATAGTAAAAAAGCACATGCAAGACGGAGAGTTTCTTCCTAAAAAAACACACAGTCCCTAGGGGACTGTACAGTGCAGCTGTCAGAGCTAAAAGCCCTGAAACTGTCACTACAAAATACAGATTGCGAATTCCCCAAACGTATTTGTGATTCATTTTACTGTGTTCAGTCTTATAATGAATACCTTCACTATTGGGGCCAAAATGGGTTTAGAGATTCCTAGGGTTGTACAATCAAGCACAAGATGCTTTGGGAACAAGTGGTTAAGCTGAAAGAAGGTCTGCCACGGGCTCATGTTATTCATACATCGAGTCATCAGTGGGTTGGCATTCAAGTTGAAGGGAATTCAATGGCGGATGAAGCCACCAAGGCAACAGTCTGTACTGCTGCAGTTGCTGAAATCACTTGTTCTAGTACGAGGATAGATGGAACAACTATGATAGCGGTCAATGCCACGCGCAACAGCTCAGCACCGCAAAAGGCTTTCCACTCAAGTACTCCTACAAGTTAGATTCACAAAACGTTCCATATGCTCAATTTTCAGGAGCGTGGGATAAAGTAATATCAAACATTGCTTGCAGACTGAAATTGAAACCAGCTGCACATGAGGGTCTGGGTTCAGCTCATGCAGGGATTATTGCTACAGTTTCATTATTAAAGTAGCACTACTGGTGTCCAGGTCTCATTAAACAGACCAAGGACTTTGTACTCCGATGCGACATCTGCTAGCAGACGAAAGGCTCCACTGTAGCACACCTTTATTGATCCCAGATAAACCTCTTGTATGAGTCTATTTAGATCACTGCGCCCCCTTACACTCTGACAGGGCTTACAAGTACATCTTGGTGGCAGTGGATTCATGCTCTAGATTCCTATGGGTTTGGCACCAGCGCTCGGCTGACGTCCGAACTGTTATAAAGGATTTGCGAGTCTTTATCAGGACATACACAATTGGCACACTACATTCTAACCAGGGTCCGGCGTTTGGCTCTCGGGTTTACAAAGAAGCCATGGGAAGTTTGGGTGTGGCCTTGCGGTACTCCTTTCCCTACCATCCAAAGGGAAATTTGGTAGTTGAGAGGAAGAACCGGGACTTAAAGCAATCCTTAACAGCTAGGGTACTAGGCTCGATGACAGTTGGGTCAATCACCTATACAGGGTCCACAGGGCACTTCCCTTAATATGCTAAGAAAATCCAGGGGGGGGGGGTTGTACAGTCTATGAGCTCCTGTTTGGGGTGAGAATGTGGGTACCAGATCTCTATAGTGTCAGCCCAGTGGCAGCTGAAACCCCCTTTGACCTCAATGATCGTTGAGATGTTTTACAGGACCTGAAAGAATTTGCAGCTTTATAGAGCAACGTCCAAGAGAAACACACTGCCACTGGGTAACTGAAAGTAGTATTGGCAAGGCCGGCCTAGGTCCCAAAGATTGGGGACCTTGTCAGATTAAAAATAGTGGCCAAGAAAGAATTTGGGCCATCTTACAGAGCGCCTGTACCTGTCCTGGCTGTTGAAGGTACCAGAACTGTACTTCTTCTGCCTCTTGCCGGCCACCGAGACAAAAGGTTTGTCTCCATTGATCTGATCAAAGCACACTATGTGGTCGATTCTCAACAGTAAGCCGCGTGGTCTGCTGGGTAGCTGCCGATCTCCTGGGTAGCTGACCGATCTCCTCTTGCTACCGTACAGGAAGTTCAGATGAAATCTTTAATTTCACATGAAGACTCCACTTTCCAAAGAGAAACAGTAAACAACAATGAAATGATACATCGACCTATTGAAACAACTACAACTGTACAATCAGCTAGTACAGAAATTTCAATTCGACAAATCAACGACATCTATGTGAACAGATAGAGTCATCTCTTGGTTCTACAAAACCTGAAGAGCTGCCAAAAATAGACCAGACAGCACCTGGCTACTTCGTGCATTATGCGGACTTTTCATCGGATCCAAATGAACCTGAATTGCCAACACCGCCACTTCCTTTCAAGTTACGAGTTTATTCTCTCTATCTTTGGCTAAAAAAGACATACCTTGTTGCTCCCTGGATACATCTCTGGGTTGTATTTGGATTACTTCTCCTGGTACTATGGATTGGTAACTGTCTTTTTTCTACTTCTGAATGGATACTATCTCCCAGAATGCTCAGCAGTTCAACACGTGAACTTGGTTCTTAAACCACATGCATCATCACACCGTGAACTAAGAGACTTGTCCCTGGTGAACAATACAGCCATTCCAGTTCCAGATGGAATAATTTGAGACAGGGTAACGTATGATATATATGGTCCTACTGAACCTTTGCAAATTCCGAATTTGTTTAAAAATTCTTTAAATTATATCATCACCTCTAGTATATTCTCTGATGAATGAGACATTGAAACTATGTATAATTTGCTTTCAGATCTAGAGCAATCAGCTGCATTTTCTAATGATGAATTGTATGATGGTACATCTAATTTCGGCAACATGTTCAGTTATCAACATTATGGTCACCATCTTTTACAAGTAGCTAGTATTCCACATGCAGTCTATTATTACACCTAGTGGGAACACTGCCCAACACCACCGAAAGGCAGTTCAAAAACATTTTCATAAAGATTTCCATATTTTTCTGGTTTTGACACATCATCCCCAGCCTCTTATTACTATAGGCTCACACCTACACCAGCAAAGAAGAATATGCTCACAAACACCAAGTTGATTTACACTTCTTCCCTTTTTTTCCCCGAACTGCCTATAAAGGGTTACAACTTTTGACACGATAGACCTAAAATCTGTCTGGGGAACAAGAGATTGGTAGATTGAGTGACAAGAGGCCTTATTCAAAGCATGCTTCATAGCAAATCAAATGATTTTCCTGAATAAAACAATGCAACAGACTTCCTGTCTTGGTTTAGCTAAGGCGAAAGATTTGAACATACCTCGCATTCCCAAATTTGCATGTTTGAACATTGGCAACAATAAATACATGAAGTATAGTGAGTATACATTAGATACCATGCTCTGCAATGGATCATACAATACATCAGACCCGTATCAGCAGGGTTGGTTTGGCACCTAGACTCAAATAAATGTCAGTCTAGATTCCTTGGTAACTTGGGAAGGTTTAAGATCAACAGGCCTGATCTATGCTATGTACAAACAGAACATGCAGGGGTGGTGATATCATATAGTGTTGGGATGTTATGCATAGATTGGATAAAGACCTTTACACTTTCCAAGGTGAAACAACACATGTCCCTTCTTTCTGATGACTTGAATCTCAAGGATTTTTTTTATTGGGTCCCAGAAACCCACTTCAAAAGCGCTTCTTGTATGGAATATAAAACGAGCTATGGAAGATTTCTCAGCAGGAAGCTGCAGAAAGATTGCGCGATAAAAACAGGGTTAATATGGAAAAGGCGGTCAGGATCCAGGCCCGGTGGCGCCTTCCTGACTCTTACAATCGCCGAGCCGCCTACAAACTACAACTCCTAGAAGGCCTCGTGGGAGGAAGATGAGGCATGGGGCATACATTTGACTTCCGCGCACCATCTGGCGTGTGTAATTCTTTTGTTCACCTTCCTTTGGACTTGTTCGGCTGAGCAAGTCAGTTTCCGTGGAATTTCGGAGCAGAGGAAGTCATTCCTCTTCAGTATCTGGAAATATCTTTTCAACAGCTTTTTTTACTCAGCTGCTCTCCGTTCTTCTTTATGGTTTTGCTGCAGTTTTCTGGGAGCAGAGGGTGGCTGCTCTCTGCAGAACAAGGCTTCCCTGAAATAACAGTTGCGGTAGACACACTGTCCGACCACATTTCTCTGAAGCATTCTCTTCTTCGTTTCTAGTGAGAGCACAGATTCCAGGGATTCTTTCTTTTAAGGCAGCGGTAAGAAAGTCTATTACCGACTCCCTTTCCTCGCTTCTTCTCGGCCCAGGTGGCGCTCCAACTTCCAGGTAGGAAGTATTATCAACATATACCAATGGCTGTCTGCTTCTTGTATGGGATTCCAGCAGACTATGGAATGGCCTGATGAATCTAACAGTTATTTCCTTGGAAGTTGTCTCCCCCTTAAAAGACACCTGCATTATAAACATTTGCATACCTTCTACTTCTGTTGAATGAGTGACATTTTGTGAACTATTTTTCTTTTTCCATTGAAGACACAGAACCTTTAGTATGCAATACTTTTGTATAGTGAACTAGTATTCGCCTATCTATTTGTGCTACAACCCCATTTTTTGGCATCCTCCTTTTTCTTTTTTCTTTCCTATGCATGATTTTGGTATGCATGTTCGTTGTATGACCCAATCAGTGTATCACTGTCTGAATGAGGGAAGAGACTATATTTAATATTAAGTGTGCTTTTTTTTTTAATAGGTGTTTTCGCCAGGAAGCATGGTAGCTCAATTTTGAGTCAGAGGCAGAATTTGAAAAGACAATTGCTCATTAAGGTATAGCTCAGTTCTTAGTGAGATCATATGAGATTAGAAACGTTTGACATGTATCCTTATTGTGTTCTCTCTTGTTTTACAGGTTTCCCATTCCCAGCTGTTCGTTTCCTAATTCCCTTCCCTCGCAAGATCGCCCTAATAATCTGTGGTTTTCTAATCAGAGTTGGAGATATCCAGAGGTGGAAATCTTTGTGCATCACCCGGATTCTGAGGAGTTCCCATTTTATTTTTAGAAGAGTCTGACAGAATTACTCACCCAAAACATAAATCCTCCCGATCAGGGTGATACATTAGGATGGCGTCTATGGAAGACGTGCTTCACGCATTGGTATTAGTGCAACAAGAGTTAGCCTCATCCCGAGCTGAAACTACAACTCTTAAAGTCTAGAAACTAACCAGAAACCCTTTTGATGTTTCAGCCTCGACCTCACACATATAGGTTAACGTACCTCCGCCCATACCTCTAGCTAACCCTGAGAGGTATGCCGGTGATTCTCAAAACATACAGGTGTTTTTGACTATGTTGCATTTCTCATGCAAACCTGCTTCTTTTCCGAATAACCACTCCGGAGTTGCATTTCCTATTTGGTTGGTGATGCCGCTAATTGGGCAGTGCCTTTAGTAAAAAGTAATGATTCGTGCTCTCCGACTGGAATGCTTTTCGTTGCAAATTTGAAAGAGTTTGACAGACGAGACACCACTTTCAGTGCTGATGGAGAATTGTTAGAGTTAAGACAGGGAAAGCATGATTTGGTGACTTATCTTACCACCATTATTAGTTTAGTAGCAGAAACAGGGTGGCCTGAAGAGAAGAGGATGTCACTCTATTATCAGGGACTAAGGGATGAAATTAAGGACATTCTAGCCCAAATTGACCCTCAACCAACAAATTATACGGATTTGATTAATCTAACCTTATGTTTGGATCATTGGATTGACCGAGAGAGGTGGGGGGGATAAAAAGAAAGGAGACCAATCCTATGCTCAAGGCCCTTTCTCTTTTAGTAAAAAGGTAGCGGTCTCTGATTTGTGTAAAGAACCAGACTCGGCCGATTTCCCACGGTCTTTACCTCTAATGGATAATGATTGGAAAATCCCATCCCTAGCCATATCAGTTCCCACCTGCCCACTCTCTTTTGGTGAATCAGACTTGGCACAACAACTTTAAGGTGTATTAAGGGCATAAAGCCTGAAGATAATTTTAGAACCTCTTTTTATAGATCATTTATACCTTTTTATTCCTTACAAAAGGAACACTACACTTTCTTCAGTGTGATTGACCACAAATCACGATACTTTGTGACTTTTCTTCACAGTTTCACAACTTCACTAACTTTAGTGGGATTAGGTGAATTAAATAGTGGTCGTTGTTGCTTATATATTTTATACATTACATATTTGTAGCCCTGATGAAGTCGGTGGAAATTATCCACGAGAAAAAAACATGTGTTAGCTGCATTCTGTTCAGACTGGCTGGATATTACCTATTTGGAATTCTGACGTTTGGAATAAAACAAAGAAATTACCATAGCTAAGTACTGTTGGATTTACTTTGGAGATGGACAATTCCTCAGGATAAGATTTTGTTCCTATCCAGATTAGAACTTAAGGATACTGAATCACACATCTTTCTACCCATGAGTCTTAAAAGTAACCATCAACAACATCAGGTGTTGGTTATGATACATTCGGGAGTCACGGGTAATTTCATAGATTGTGGTTTAGTCAAACAATTAGCTTTAAGGAGTATTCTTCAAGAGGTTGCAGAAACAGTTTTGGCCGTGGATGGCAAACCACTGAAATCTTGTTCCATCACCGAGCAAACTGACCCAGTGGGGTTAACAGTGACAGTCAATGAACAAAGGCATGTGGAAAGTATCTTGCTAAACGTAATTGCGGCATCTCAATATGAGATAATTTTGGGAATGCCGTGGCTATGGCAACATAACCCCACTATAGACTGAAAGCATAACACTGTGTTTCTTGCAATCCTCCGACAAGAATCTCACTGAGTGCAAGCTGCCTTTTCTCATGCATCAGAGTTGGCACATCCATTTTACATTGCCATTGCACCTGAGAAAGACGTTGTCTTACCTTTGGTTCATGAACTTTATTGCAACGTTTTTAGCGAAGTACACCCTGAGATGCTTCGGCTCCTAGTGACTTGGACAACGGCTCTATGATACGTGTACAGGATGCAGTATCTTCCTCAGTGGCTGCTGTGAGAATTGGATGGAATCATCTTTGCACCATAAATCTGCTTCGAGGAGTGCCTCTGGGATCGTCGTCTGCGGTTATGGACAACAGCAATGTTGTGTCTGCTAATCAGAACACATGAAATAATGGTCCCTTTTTTGTGTAGGAACAATTCGGCTTGTTTTTATAAACAGAATTTGTCCAAAACAGTTTTATTTTTCTAGGCACTATGGCAATCACTTTATGGCTTTTATGAATATTTTAAAGGGACACCTGCTTTTAGGTGATGTTCAGAGGAGGAGCCTGCGGCAAGATGGCTGCGTCTTAGTGCAGCTCTGCCGGCTGAGTGCAGAGATCCATCCAAAATCCTGGGATTGGTATGCCATCTGCATTTGAAAGTCAGGGACTCTCATCAAAAAAGATGGCAGGACTCAGACTCACCTGCTGGGATGTGCGAAATTGGTCCTAGGAGTGGATTTCCAGTCCTGATGCCATTGCCCTGGTGAAAATGAAGAGGCAAAATGGCGGCCATGGCAGCCACCCGACAACGCTGTAAAAGGCCCATAGTGTGGAGAAGCTACATGGTGAACAAGAATAGCTGCACAGTCACTGCTGAGGCCCGGCGTGTGAACGACTAGGTGAGAGGCTGCAGTTGAGGCAGGGACGAGTGACGGCTCGAGAGGGTGCTGCAGACCGGAGCAGCCTAGCCGAGGGCGCTGAGAAGGGAGACTGACTGCTGCGCTGAGCTGTGTACGAGTAGTGGAGTGACGAACGGGCACTGGCCCTGTAGAAGCCATATGCATTGACTGTGTGACAGACCGTTCCTGCGGCGCGGCGAGTACCTGTGAGGCTGCTGGCTCCGGGGAAGCAGCTGCAGCGCAACAGACATGGCTGGAAGATTTCCTGAGGTCGCCCGGCCTGTGAAGATGGTTGATGCCGGCTTGGGCCGTGGTGTGGAGGGCCCCCCAAGGCGGGGCACATTTATATTTATTTATATAGCGCAACATTCATCCCTTAGGGATATAATGGCACTGTGGTAGCGGAATAGTGGTGCGTGGGGCCGGTGCTGATTTCGATTTTGGCATCAGTCTTTAGGGAATAGGTGAGTTTTGAGTTTCTTCCTGAAAGTGGTGTACTCTCTGATCAGGCTAAGTTCTACAGGAAGACCGTTCCAGTGCAGTGCCACCAAATACGAAAAGGTGCGTCCCCCTGCCCTGGTCTATTTAATCCTTTTAATTTCAGCTAGCGCTTGCGGATGCAACCTTAGGAATATGGGAGGAACGTAGAATCTGATTTTTTTCTGAAGAATCTTAGGGCCAGTGTGATGGAGTGTCAGTAACTAAGAAAATGAAGCTCTACCTTTTCATATATAGGCGGATCAAATAGATCTCACTGGTGTATTAACCATGTTTGGTTGTCAGCAGCCACATCATTAGGAAAAAAAGCATAAACAAATAAGAATTTGAAGTTGAAGATAATATTTTTTATCTTTATTATTTTGATATAATAGTTCAATTAATGAATCTGCAGATAACTCATAAATTAGTAATGAACAACACAGCAAAAAAATTTTTTTTTGTTTTTTCGGGGTGATATATACAAAAAAATCAAAGTGGGCCCCCACAGGGGAATAGAAAGAGTATATATACAATTAAATAGCAATCATATTGTCAGACACACCATACATTCATACACAGTCAACCAGAAATGTAAAGCATACATAAACTCTTCATTAAAATATTAGTAGATATGTGGAGGGGCAACCTCCTCACGATGTAAGGGTGTCTAAAGTGTTAGACACCACTAGATCAATTAGGGGGATACGCCAGATCAAACAACGGGACACGCCGACGCGCGTTTCGGTGCAATCACCCTCTATAACAGGGTGCCACCTTCTTCAGGGCGTTTTCTCTAATTACAGGGGGCCTGCAAATAAGTGAGAATAGAGACAAATGAAAGATAGCAAAAGAAAAGAAAATACATAACTGTGACAGATCATGTTGAGAACTAACACAATTAATAATCAAAACAATATACATTACATATAGAAATGCTAAGGTGAATCACATCTCATAATGATAAAGATTAGTTCACAGGTCATCAATAAACCGCAGTGGTGTGGCATGCAGACGCTCAAATTGGGTTTAAAACAGAATAACCGAATGCTGAACAACTAAAACAAAAATTGGTAAACATCTCGATGTGTGAACCCAAAAATACAACTGCACAAAGTGGGTTATCACTCATGGGATGGGTGGCCCATGAAGGAACCAAAGACAAAAATCCAAGAAACTGAACGCAAGTCGTGCGAAAAAGCATGAAGGAAGAAACAGTCCGTATTAGAAGAAGACATAATGTTATAATTAAAGAGAATGTGAGTTTAAAGTCTCACCCAGCTTGGAATTCAGCAGAACCTCGAAAAGAGTGGAGCATCTATAGCGGGGAAAGTGGTGGGACAATCCACTTGGAATAAGTGTCCTGAATAATAAAAAACAATTTGACATGAAAACGAATTAGTAGTTGTTAAACCTGCGTGGTGCTGAATAAATGTACAGAATGGCCAGATCAATAGGACTCCCGCTTGCCTTTCACATAGTGCGGCGCAGTCTCTAGATAGCGAGTCTTCAGGACTGATGCGAATGCCCCAATGTCTGTGGGTGGAGACGGTTAACTCCGTTGATAGCTTGAAACTGAGAACAAAGACAGGATGATATAGATGAAAATGAGGGCTAGGGATGAGTAACTGAAAAAACTACCAATAAAAGCCTATCGTGATGTAGGTGGAATAGAATGTTGGTGTTAAAAACTGGGAGGGCTCGCTAGATACTGATAATTTGAAATGAAATGTCGGACGATTAAGTCTTACCTAGAGGTTGGGGGCGTGGCCAGCAGCATGCAGGGCTAGACGTGTCTCCCGGGAGCTCCCGGCCGACGTCTATATATCCGACTAACTACACATCTCCGCCGGCCTAAAATCACACACTGGCTGTCGGTGGATGCCTGGAGAGAGACTAGCGAGACAAAGCCCGAAACCGAAGCCTCCAGAAGGAGTTGGGCTGATCTTGACGCGGCGCCCGTGGTGAAGGGGTATCGGCCGGACAAGATGGCGGCACGGTGAACGGCCCGGGGCAGAGTGCCGCATCCCATCAGGAACAGGAGGCTTCTGGTAAGCGACGAGGCGCCATCGGACACTGACACCGGCCGCGCCCGGAGTCCTGTACAAGCCCGGGTGCCTACAGGTCCGCCCGCCCGGCGAAGAGTCGATACGTAGCGAAGGCGCTCAGGTGACCGGAAGCTGCACGAGAGCTGACTGCGGAGGGGCCGGCACTCAGGGGGGCATGCTGTTCGGCTTCCTCGACTGGGCCAGAGAGGGTCGCCGGGCCGCCCGCTGAGTGGACCGGGTGCAGCGGGTGTCGCTGCGACGTGAGGCGCACTTACTCAACATGGCGGCCACTGCACCGGACTGACGGCCGGAGGAAAGCCCTGCGGTCTCCACGGCGGGTGACGGGACCTCCCTGCCCCTACCGGCCACAGCGAAGTCACGGAGGAGGTACGCGGGTCACGGCGAGAGCGGGGGAGCAGCGGACGCCGAGCGCCCACCTTTACCAAGATGGCGGCCGAGACCTCGGATGCACCCGGTGAGTGAGCGGAGCGGGAGAGGGAGGCCCTGTGCGCCCAAATACACAGCAGCCGGTGGTGGTGGCATCTGACCTGAAACAAGGGGTCCCGGTGGCGGATAACCCTCCACCCCCCCCGCCCCTCACGCCCTCACTGCCAACCCACGGAGGTGAGCGCGCAGGCTGCACGGGCGACCGCCACGCACTGACAGCCACGCGAACCTGAGAGAGGCGCCCCCGGACCGCCCCGAGGAACCACCATTGATGAGACCAGTGGCAATGAGAGGGCTGGCCATGTGAAGGAGCAGGAGTAGTGCAGCGCAAGGTTGGATAGCAGGGGAGAGGGTAACATCCCCGCTGCACTGTCGAAGGGCCCGGAGGGAGGACTGAGATTACAACCAGCGGCGGCGTAGACTGGGGGCCAGTCGGAATCTCGCTGGACGTGCCTCTGCACAGGGTGGGCCCACCACAGCTAACGCGGAGGGGCGACGCCGCACACCGCACTGTGCAGCACTGAGACGTAGTGGGCCAGGCAGAGCGGAGGGTCACTTGGAGACCCACGGCCGGAATACCCGCTACCAGATAGGCGGGGAGGAAGTGGAGCACTAACCCCAGTACACCACCTTGGCCGATCAGCGTGAGGTGATACGGGGGGGGCGGCCTCGTACAGGGTTGGTACTGGAGATTTGACTCACGACGGGCAGTGCCGGTACACTCTGGATCCTGGTGGGGCAGACAACGAGGAGGCCGCTAACCCACTCTGCCCAGATCCCTCACAGCTGGGCTCACCACGGAACCAGTCAGGATGGGGAAGAGGGACCTCCCACCCAAGCCCCCCAAACAAGGCACTCTGGATCTCTTTGCGGCGCCGAGGTCATCCAAAGACAACACGGGCGCGGCGGCAGAGGGGGCCACTGACACGGACAGGTTACTGGCGGCAATCCAGGCGTCGAGATCGGATATCCAGGAATCCCGATCCGCGTTGGAAGGCAAAATTGGGGAAGTAGGCGCTGAGGTCACACTCCTGCGCCAAGATCTCAAGAACCTCTCCGCCAGAGTGTCTGAGACTGAAACACGCATCGGAGAGGCTGAGGACTCGATAACCACCCTTCGAAGAGAAATGGCGGAGCTCCAGGCGTCGCACAGACAGCTGCTCTGGAAGGTGGATGACGCCGAAAATAGGGCGAGAAGGAACAACCTCCGATTCGTGGGATTTAGGGAAGGAATCGAGGGAAACAATATGGCAGACTTCCTGCACAAGTGGCTCACGGACACCTTCCCTGGAGCCCGTTTTTCCTCTTGCTTCGTGGTCGAAAGAGCGCACAGGGCGCTCCTGGCGAAACCTCCGGAGGGCGCGAGACCCCGGCCAGTGATCGCACGATTCCTCAACTTCGCTGACAGAGACTTAATATTGCGGGAAGCGAGGAAAATGGGCGAAATACGAGTTGAAAACACCAACATAATGATTTTTCCGGACTATAGTCAGGAGGTCCAGAAGCAGCGGCACTCCTTTGACTTGGTGAAAGTGAAATTGAGATCACTGAACATTACGTATATGCTGCTCTTCCCGGCAAAACTCAAAGTCATCTACATGGATAAGGCATACTTCTTCAGCCATCCGGAGGATGCATGGCACTGGCTGGAGGAGAGACCGATCCTCAATAGTCGGGAAACGGCAGGGAGAGAGGAGCTGGTGAGGGCGGCACAGGATAAGACGCGGTGGGGCACGCCGAAACAGCAGAGGAGGAGATCCAGGAGACTTTACTCGAGATACACAGGCACCCCATACCATTCACGCACATCGGCAGGATCCAGGAGGGGGAGATCGGAATCACCCGGGACGTCGAGGACGGCACACAGAGCACAGGAAGGGTCACGGGACCCGGCGGGCTCGGAAGGAGATGGAGAACACCTCAGGGACTCGGATGTGGAGAGCGAGGTGTCGGACACTGACCGACGCTCCTTACACCCACTGGAAACAGAGATCCGGCTGTTGGAACAGGACGTATCCGACAAACACTGTAGCACAGTACCGACAACGCAAGACTCACATTCGTGAACCTGGAAGACGGAGATGATTGGACTGTCGGCCGGGACACGGCCATGACACGCAAGTGGCCAACACCCTTTTAGTTGTTGTTTCTTTCTCTTTTTTTGTCTGGTTCCTTCTGTTAAAGCTCTTTGTGTTTTCAGGTACGGTTTACGTGTTAGCGACAACAGTTCTGTAGAGGGAGGGAGTGGGGGGGTGACAGACCGACTTCTACTACCAGCTTGGACCGTAATGGGGACGAGTCTGGAAGGGGAGAGAGGTGGGGTGGGGGGCGGGAGAGGGCACAGGGGAATTTCAACAAGTTGGGGAAGTAGGGAAGAGAGTTGGACAAGGGATAGCACAAAGAGGCACAATCTGAGAAAGGGGAGTCAACACTGTCACACACAGCCGCTATGGTCGCCTAGCGACCTCCAGAAGACCTACACAGTATGGCAGGTACACTAACAAACACGGACGGTCTACACAAGGGGATCTCCATTATGACGTGGAATGTTAATGGTCTGGGCTCCAAAATAAAGAGGGGATTAGTGAATGCATACATAAAAAGGACCGCACCGGACCTCATCCTCCTGCAAGAAACGCACCTTAGGGCGGGAAAATGTACATTTATAGCGAGGGGGAGATACAAACTCTTGAATCATGCGGGCTACACGTCAGGCGCCAGGGGAGCCGCAATACTAGTTAACAAAACACACCCCTTCACCGTAGCGCGTACGTGGAGCGATCCACAGGGTACATATGTGGGAGTACAGGGAGTGTGGAACAGACAACGCATTACAGTCATCTCAGTATATGCCCCACCGAAACTCCAACCCCGCACACTCAGGGAGGTAGCACCCATCTTACTGGAAACGGCGGATACGATGCAAATAGTGGGGGGGGACTTAAATGAAGTCATGTCGGAAGAATTAGACCGCTCGGGGGCACCACGCAGAGGGGGGACACAAACAGCTCTTGCGAAATACGTGACGGATATGGGACTCACTGACGCATGGCGATGGCGACACCCGACGCAAGAGACGTTCTCCTTTTACTCAGGGGCCCACAAAACCTTCTCCAGGCTGGACTATATTTTTGTTGCAAGACAGTATCTGTCGGAAGGCGATGAATTCACGTACAAGGCAAGGGGAATTTCAGACCACTCCCCCCTATATGCGCTCTTAGGGAAGAACACCGAAAGGCGTGAGACGGAATGGCGCTTGGCAGCCTGGGATATTCAATCCCCTGAAATAGTACGGGGAATGAGGGCAGACATAAAAGTGTATGTAGCGGAAAACAAGGGCTCAGTGGAATCTAACATTATCTTCTGGGAAGCTATGAAGCCTGTGGTGCGAGATAGACTTAGAGGGAGACTACGGGATGAGCGCAACCAACAGCACAGGGAGGCAGCAGCGTTAGAACTCGAAATCCTGACCCTAGAAAGACAATACCTTGTGAACCGAAGGGAAGGTATACTGCGACAACTGCAAGACAAACAGAAGGAGTATAGGGAACTGGTCTCTAATGAGGCAAAGACGCAAGCCCTAGCAACGTTGCACCGCCTGTATTATGTAGGCGACAAGTCAGGCAAGCTCCTGGCTTGGCTTAGCAGGAAAGAACAAGCCGCGAGGTGGGTGGATCGAATCAGGGACGATGGGGAGGCCTGGAAACTACCGACAGGGGCATAGCAGAAGCCTTCGCGCGGCACTATGAGAACTTCTATAGGGGCCGGGACCTCGGGTCAGTGGACGAGGCCTTACTTTATATGGAAAACCTGGCTATCCCAGTATTGGATGAGGAACTCAGCGCCCCTTTGGAGGCGAGGATCACATTGGAGGAGATCTCCACAGCCATCAATAAATTAAAAACGGGGAGGACACCGTGGCCAAACGGGTTCCCGGCGGAATTCTTTAAAAAGACGGCTGACCTATTGACGCCTCACCTGTTGGCGCTATATGTAGAAGCATACGGACTAGGGAGACTCCCACGAGATCTAGCATTAGCAACCATAGTGCCGATACACAAACAGGGCAAGCCGAGGGAGGATTGTGCCTCGTACCGCCCCATCTCCCTCCTAAATATGGAGGTCAAAGTACTGGCAACAATTCTAGCGGCGCGTCTGCGGACGGTGGTCCCGGACCTTATCCACACAGACCAATCCGGATTTTTACCGGATAGGGCGACGAAACTCAACCTCCGACGGACCCACAACTGGCTTCAAAAAATACAAGGTAGAACGGAGCCGCACTGGTTCCTGTCCTTGGACGCGGAAAAGGCGTTCGATGCGGTACATTGGCCCTTTCTCATGGCAGTGTTGCGTCGGTTTGGCTTTGGCCCCCTTTTTCAGAAATGGATAGGGCTGCTATACGCGGCGCCGAAGGCGAGGGTACGAGTGAATGGGTGCTTATCACGCGAGTTCCGGGTGGAGCGGGGCACCAGACAAGGATGCCCGCTGTCACCTCTCCTTTTCACTCTCACCATAGAAATACTGGCGGCCAAAATTCGGCAGAACCCAGAGATCCATGGCTTCAGGTGTACCGAGTCGGGGGATACTCAGGAAAAGGTTTCGTTATACGCAGACGATGTACTGTTGTATATCACGAACCCCGAGGTATCCGTAGGGCAGTTGTTCAGAGAGCTGGAAGACTTTGGGGGAATGGCAGGCCACACCATCAACTGGCATAAATCAGTCTTGTACACGCCACGGGGAGCAATACAGGGAGTAACGCTACCGGACCGTCTACTCACCACCGCTGAGGGGTTCCAGTACCTCGGGGTATATGTCACCTTAGACAAAAGGCTCTCGTTCCAGAGAAATGTGGAACGAATACTGAAGGAGGCAGTAGAAGATATGACAAGATGGAGACAGTTGCCGCTCACCCTACTGGGGAGGGAGGCGATGTACAAGATGATTACCCTACCCAAATTTCTCTACGCACTTCAAAATGAGTACTATCCGCTTCCGACTAACACTATTACTAGAATACACGCTGACCTGCGGTCATTCATATGGCTGGGCAAACAACCACGCATTGCGCTCCAGACACTCCAGCGACATCAATATAGTGGAGGGATTTAATTACCGAACCTGGAGGCATACTATTGGGCGGAACACCTGACCCCCATTAATGACTGGCTGCACGCACCAGCGGACCACCCAACATATGCTTTAGAGAGGTATAAATTATCCGCACACAATATACTTCACTATCTGTACGGGGGAAAGGCGGAGAGAACGCTCTTGCCAGCGACTTTGATTAAGATTAGAGCATGGTCCCGAGCTACTAGATCCACGGGCTGGGAGG
The DNA here is from genome assembly GCF_964204655.1 of Triturus cristatus. Taxonomy (NCBI): domain Eukaryota; kingdom Metazoa; phylum Chordata; class Amphibia; order Caudata; family Salamandridae; genus Triturus; species Triturus cristatus. The sequence goes on along the minus strand of NC_140589.1, from coordinate 1,077,639,305 downwards.
GGAAGCCAACACGTCAGACACCACTGTGGCATTGCAAATGGTTTAAGGAACTACACAAACTGAAAGGCTTCCAGAGGTGGGATGACATAGGGATCTCCACCATTGGGGACGTGATTAGTAAGGGTGAGCTGAAGACGTTCGCGATGCTGCAGGCAGAGTTCGGATTACACCACACACAACGATATAAGCACCTGCAGCTAGTACATGCTTGGAAGGCACAGCAGATATCACTACAGGGCATACCGGAATATTCACCTTTGGAAGGGAGACTCCTACAGGAGCAGATGGTACACCAGGCAGTCTCGCTTACATACAAAACCCTCGCAAACAACATGTTGGGAAATCTGGCGAAACTCAGAGGTACATGGGAGGCGGAAGTAGGGCGGCTAGAGGACTTAGACTGGGAGCTGATATTGATGCACCCCCGAGAAGTCGCCATTAAGTCACGGCTGAGGCTGATTCAATTAAATATATTACACAGGACATACTTCGACCGGAGGCGTCTCCACAAGATGGGTAGGATAGCAGACGCCACGTGTCTTCGATGCAATACTGAACAGGGAGCTTTCTATCACACTATATGGTCCTGTGAGAAAATTCAAACGTATTGGTCTCACATCTTCACAGAACTGGGGGAGGTGTTGGGAATGGAGCTAACACTAGACCCGAAACTGGCGTTACTGGGACTGGTGACCGAAGTAGACCTGCCGCGCCCACATATCATTTTCTTGGTGTTGGCGCTGGTGGTAGCGAAAAGGGACATTGCAAAATATTGGGGGGTGGCGGAGCGGCCTGAGATAGAGGAATGGAGAAGAGGTCTGGACCTCTATATGGCAGCAGAACGAGTGACATACAAAGCGAGAGGCTGTCCCAAAAAATTCCGAAAGATATGGAGCAAATGGAGACAATACCATGGCCTAGAGGTGGGACACATAGGAGGGCACACATAGAGGGGTAGATGGCGGGGCCGGGCGGGAGGGACCACCTGATAACGATGAGTACCCGTACAAGAAAGTGACAGGGATTCATTTAGAGATTCCGTACATGCGGTATGCTATATTGTGTTATGGGAGGGGGGACAAGCGCGAATACACGATGCACGAATGGCACCGGTGGACTGGTGACACATAGTTGGATGGACTTGGGAGCTGCCTGTCAACCCTGGAGGGGGACGTGCTATTAGTTCGGTGGGGGTGGGGGGGACGGGGGGGGGTGTTGTGGGAGAAAAAACACAAAAGCAGGATTGCGGCGTTCCATGTGAAACGTGTAACATTGGACACATGTGCACTCTATTGGAAGCACCTAGGTGTCGCGGCCCGGCCGCAGGGTGGCGGGCACAACGGCTGTGAACCTATAACACGATGAAAGTCTGACATGATGGTCTGGATGTGCCACATCTGTACTTTTTTCATACCTGCACAAAAATAAAGTTTAAAAAAAAAAAAGTCTTACCTAGAGGTGAGTGCTACGGTGTTTAAGAGGTAACTGAATGCTCGGAGTAAAGAATCTTCAAGGCTGATGAAAGTGCCCCAATGACTGTGGGTGGGCACAGTTAACTGCCGTAATCACTTGAAACGCTGTGTGCAAAAATAATGAAGTGATGGAGTGCCCTGTGAGCATGCCCTAGGAGTTTAAATCGTGCTCTTTGACGCATGGGCAACCAGTGAAGTTGTCTCATGCAGTCAGTAGCTGAGCTCTATTTGCCCTTGTTGCACGCCAATTTGGCCGCTGCGTTTTGTACTACTTGCAAGCGTTTAAAGAGGTAGTCTGGCATGCCCACGAAGAGAGCATTTCCGTAGTCCAGCCAGCTAATAAGCAGGGCCTGTGTGACCGCCCTCCTGCTTTCCAGGGGGATCCAGGAAAAGAGCCTTTTTAAAAGCTTCAATGTGGCAAAGCTCTTTCCACATGGTCCTGTATAGACAGTTTGTTGTCAATGAGAACACCCAAGTTTTTTGCACACTGCTTGAGCGCTGGGGCGTCTCCAAGTGAGTGGGGCCATCATGATGCGTCCCAGATGTGATTGGCTCCACCGAGGAGCAGGATTTCAGATTTTTAATGCGTTGAGCTTTAAACAGTGGTCCGACATCCAGCTTGCCATTTCGGTGAGACAGTTATTGAGTTTGGTCCTGGTGTCCTCGTGACCATCTCCAATGGCTATTGTTAGTTGCGTGTCATCCACATATGAGCAAACGCCGAAGCCCCACTTGCCAGGGATGAGACATAGGCATTAAATAGAGTGGGGTTAAGGGATGCTCCCTGCGGAACGCCACAGCTTAATATGTTTGGACTTGATGAGAAGGCACCCAGTTGCACAGTTTGAGTTCTGCTGCTCAAGAACGAGCTGAGCCATTGTAGGGCTTTTGCGTGTATACCTTTTCCGTGCAGATTTTCTAGCAGCAACTGGTGGGAGACCGTGTCGAACGCTGCCGACAGGTCCAATAGGATCAGGGCCACTGCTTTACACTGGTCTAGTAATGCTCTTACGTTATCCAAAACTGCCAGGAGAGTTGCTTCGGTACGGTTAATGGCTCTGAAGCCCGTTTGGGAGGGGTCCAGCAGGTCATTGTCTTCTAGATAATTAGGCAACTGTCTGTTGACCAACTTCTCCATTACCTTGGAGAGGTACGGGAGTTGGGACATTGGACTATAGTTGACTGGGTTGATCACATCTGAGCCCGCCTTCTTCAGTAAGGGGGTCACTATGGCCTGTTTCCAAATCTCCGGGAATACTGCAGTTTCTAGAGATTAGTTAAACAGCTGTGTGATAAATGGGCTAAGGGCGGGTATGATCTGCCCGAAGATAAAATGTAGACAGGGGTCGAGGGGGATCCCGATTTAACTTCCCCATAGCCTTGGCAACTTCCTCTTCAGTGAACGGGGCGAAGCTTCCCAGCTGGACATGGGCGTCGGGATGGGTGTCCGTACTTTCCCAGTTGGTGGGGTCTGCTGGGGCGTTGATATTGAATGATGAGTAGATTGTACTTATTTTGTCCGTGAAGAAGTTACTGATCACTTCACAGCATTCAGCTGATGATGCAGGGTTTGGGACATGCAGGTCGGTTTGCATAATTCTCGTACAATTTTATATAGCTCCTTTACTGAGTTGTTATTTTCGTTTATTCTTTGCGCAAAATATGTCTTTTTGGCTTTCTTAATAGCATAATTATAGTTCCTGAGGTCTGTTTTGTATGATAACTTGTCAGTGTCTGATCTGGACATTCTCCAGTTATGTTCCAATATTTTGCATTTCTTTTTCAGTGCCTTGGGTTCTGATGTGTACCACTTTTCAGATATAATTCTTTTCGTGGATTTAGATTGAAGTTTGGGCGCACATAGATCCAATGTGTTGGTGATCTCCGTTTCAAGATTTACTGCCCCCCTGTCAGTGGGAAGGGTTCCTATGGCCTCAAGATAAGTTGGTGGAGAAATGGAGCTGGAATGAGTCAGGGGTGACTAGTTTCCAAGCTCTGTATGCTCCGTGCGCGAGTATGGGAGCTGTAGTTGGTATTGCAGATTGGGTAAATGGGAAGGTGATTGATGAGTGATCAGTCCAAGTGACTGGTTTAATCTCCTCAACCATAGTGGACTCAATATTGGTAAATAATAAGTCCAATGTGTGACCTGCATTGTGTGGGTCCTTTGATCCATTGTTTGAGGATCTGCATATCATTATCCGGGTGTGTAGCCACCGTGTTGTTGGATTTTTCGACGTGCACATTAAAGTCTCCGACCACCATAACATTTTTGTATTTTAGGCAGGCGGGAAATAGCTGAGTGAGTAGCTTGGCGCTGAAGTCTGCTTGGTAAGCAGGGGGATTGTAAATCACGGCTCCACCCAGTAAAATGTGGTTTCCTTTAGATACTTGAAATGGAAGTAGTTTGTGCTCTCCTAGCTGGGCTACTGTGATAGGGAGACAGTTAAGGCCGTCTTTGAATAGGATGGCGAGCCCCCCTACCTTCCGCCCTTGCCTGTCTTGCCTTAATATTTTATATTCAGGGGGTAGGGTGTTTGCAATATCAGGGCCGTTATTACCGCCCAACCAGGTTTCTGTGATAAAAACTAGGTCGGGATTTACCTCCTTGATAGTGTCCCAGATCTCGAATGAGTGCTTAGGTACCGATCTGGCATTGAAATATATACATTTGATTTTTGCCCGGTCACCTATTTCTTTGTGCGGCCACTCGACCCGTACTAAGCTGCACCATTTGCAGGTTATGCGGGAGAATGGCCCTTCCATACACTCTGGAGACGCTTTTATGCACGCGGTGTGCTTGACGGGGATGTCTGGTTAATGCAATAAGTGCGTCCCTTGAGTAAATTAGAGGGCTCTTGGGGTCATAATTGGGAGGAGCAGGGGTCCTGGTCCCTGGACCCAGGAGGGCGCAGACAGGCTTGCCTTAGGCACGCCTGCGCGCCCACTGTGCGCGTCCACGCACTCAGGCACATTGGTCTAAGTAGGAGGGCAAGCGGAAGGACTACTCCGCCCCCTCCTCGACTGGAAGTGCCCTGCGAGTGGTTTGGAAGCTGGTTACCACACCATCCACTCAAACAGCGATCAGCTGCGGGGACAGAGGCGGGAAACAGGAACCAAACGTTGTGCAAATGTGCAAGTAAGCAATGTCGAACTTTAAAAGTTAGTTTTAAAAATGCGCGCTATATGATTAAAACAGTGTTTTAATTAAAAATATTGCTGTAGCCAAAGAAGCAGTAGTTAGTGAAGTCGGGCAGCAGCCCACTCACCACAATCCTCTGATCGGAGGAGGTAGGGTGAGGCTTCTGCCCTCAGATTTAATTGATTCTGCTGGGTGAGAGAATTGAGCAGCTTTGCCCCCAGACCTGCATTACAGCTGATCAGTAAGCTGCGCTTTGTGAAGTAGCGCAATGTGGAGGCACTAACGCAATTGCACAGCATCAGATACTAGAGATAAAGAGTGGGCTGGGTTGCAGGGGCTGGACGGGCCCTACGATATAGCCACAATAACAATAGAGAGGCCAGTCTGTGGGGAAGTTTTTTACACTGGTACTATGGGGAAAACAGATAAACAACAGGCACGCCTCACCTTTGATGCATGAAAACCTGCCAGGACCCAGCAGCATGTGCTCTCCGACTCTGGACAGGAGCCCCCGGAAAAGGGCACCACGGTGCTCCTGGCGAAGCAGAACAGCCTGCAGTCCATTTATTTAAAAAATAGATGCGCTCAAACTGCGAATGGATCACTTGGCGGCTAAATTTGACAAGTAGGGAACTAGGCTGGGGGGAGCAGAACAGTGCATATCTAAAGCGGGGGATAGCCTACAAACTGTCACTTCTAAATGCCTAAACACGGAAAAGGTGTAGGCTCTGATTCAGGCTAAAAATTAGGTTTTAGAGGCGCGGTCACGGCACAACAATCTCCGGATCACTGGTCTGCCAGAGTCGACAAATACAGGCAGACTGGAGCTGTATATTGAGTCAATGACAAGTGAGATATTTGGGCCTGAAAACATGTCTGCGGTCTAGGTAGTGGAAAGGGCCCATAGGTTATTGTTGACACTGCCTGTCCCGGGTGCTCCACAACGCCAGATCATTGCAAAATTGCTCAACTATCGGGATTGGGATGCAGTGCTGCACTTACAAGAGTGAGAAACAGACCATCAACTACAAAGGGAATTACATTGTGTTTTATCCTGACTTCACTGCCTCGGTTCAAGCTATGCGAGGAGAACTCATGCCAGTTAAGAAGAAGCTGCAGACCGAACATATCCAATATGCAATGCTAGAACCGGCCCATCAGGGTATAGAAGTTGGGGAAAGGAATAAGATCTTCAGTTGACAAAAAACAGCCAAGGACTACATCGAATCACTGCTGAAAAGCCTGAGAGACCAAGCAGAAAGGCTAGAAGGTGATGCATCTGACAGGGACTAGGATGGCGGCATGAAGTGTTAGGGAGGGCTGAAATATGAAGAGCCTGAAGGTGGTAAGACTGGGTGTTGAGGACCGTCCTTGCCATGTGAGACATTAACTGGCTGACCGCCAAACAGGTTGGGCACACTGGGGGTGATGCTCTCAAGGAAACTGCCTGACAAAGGTAAGCCGATGTAGAGGTACCCCAAGTGAACTGTATGAGTTCATAGGCAAGGAGTCCCTGATGCCAAGGATCTTGGGTCCCCACGCACAATGTATATTGAACATACCGTATCAATGGGTACACCCGGCCACCTGCCCTATCAACCGGAGGGTTTTCATGCGCCAACGACCCCCGAAGGGTATACCCCTACGATATATGTTGGAAGGTGCTTTATTTCTGTACAAGTTTCTGTTAACACGGGATGGTTTTAGCAAGTTCGAAGGTTTAAATGTTTGCTTCCTGGTGCAGATACAGTGCATGTCATGTATAATGAGGATTCGATTGCTGCTCATTTGTGTCTGGGTGACACCTCACTGGATCGATAAAGTCATACACAGGAAATGTTGGGGCAGGGGAGCTTAATCAAATTGCTAACAAGGCACATGCGGGGTCTCAATACCCCCAAAAAAATACCTTAACAGCCATGGCATCCAGGTGGCCTTGTTGCACGAAACGCACCACACAAAACTAACAGAACAGAACGTGAAAAAGAGATGGGCGGAAGGTAGGGAGGCCTCGTCATACTCCACATACTCTAGGGGTGTGCGGTTACTAGTGAAAATGGGTACTCCATTTACACTCACACAGAGACCGATGAACATAGCAGATTCCTGCTAATACAGGGATATTTGGGTGGTTCGAGGGTGCCGTTAGTAAAAACTTAAGGCCCTAATGTGGACGATCTTGCTTTTTATAATGAGATTTGAGATGCTTGAGATCATTGCCTTCTTCCATGGTGATAGGGGGGGCTTAAATGTGTATTTGGATCCTCTATTGCATTGATCAGCCAGTATAGAATGACATGGGAAAGTGTTGGTAGATATTCGGAGATTTAGGAACCCCAACTCCAAGGAGGGGACTTGTGCATCATCTGTGCACGGCTCATGGTACCGGCTGGATTACTGGCTGGTCTCAAAAGAGGTATGCACCTGGTCGGTGGGAGTATCTCACCTGGCCAGGACGCTGTCCGATCATACCCTTGTGGTGCTGGAACTGGTGAATCATTCTCCTCCATCTTGTGAGTTGCAGCCTACCTGTGCCCCAGATTGCAGTGAGCAGAGTCCAGGAAGTGGTAAGGAGGCAGACTAGTGCGGTCTCTTTCCTAAAAAAGTTTAAAAAACGACTTACCCTATCTGTGATTACTGTCTTTGGCTGTGGTTGTTACAGTTTAAAATTGTAGTTTTAAACTACCCGCGATTGCATATTTAATCACCTGTTTTGTGTTCAAACTTGTGGTTTTTCCTGCCCATGATTGCTTCCATTTAACGTGATGAATTGTGGGATTTGCAGTCCTAAATCTCTGTAGTTTTCCCTCTCATTCCCGGTGACTATCAGTTTTCCCTCCAAATTTCCCCTTGTCTCTGTGCTAAGACCTGTATATTAAGCAGTGCACCCCCAGTCACCATTTTGCGTTGTCAGTGAAACCAGCCCCTCCTACCCCCCACCCCAACCAGCAACAGGGATATTCTACATCAGAGGGTGCTTTGAGGCAGCAGTGATCTTCTGTGTGCTGTTTAAACTGTTTTAATAGGGACTGTGCACTTCATTTTTTGGCCAGGAGAGGGAGTAAAGTTTTATACAAACACTATTGTCAGAGAACAAGTTAGTCCCTTACCTGCAGAAGTCCAAAGTGTGGAATGAGCCTGTCTGTCTCCTAGGAGATTCTAAACAAGAGAAGCAGCTCCCAACTCCCTGGCCAGCAAACCTTGTCTGAGGTCGCTCGGACCTTTATAGTCTGCTAGTGGTTGGTACATGTATACACTGATTGGTGGTTGTATCTGATGTTTCTATTGGATTAGGGTTAGTGTCCTCATTGGTTGGGTATTTGAGGGTTCTGATTGGTTTCTGGGTCTGTGATTCAATCAAGGATTTCTATTATAAGTAGGGACTAGGGCTTCCTGTATTATTGGTTGTTGGGGCTAGGGCTAGGGCTAGGGTTAGGCCTTTAATTGGAAGTAGAGATTAGGGATTCTAGTGTGATTTGTTGCTGGACTAGGTGTGGTTCTAAGAGTAGGGTTAGGCTTTCGATTGAAAGTAGGGACTAGGGCTTCCTGTGCCATTGGTTGCTTGGACTTGGGTTGGGACTACTGGTAGGGCTAGGGCCTCTATTGGACGTAGAGATAAGGGTTTTTGAAAGTTATTGGGTGCTTGAACTAGGGCAGAGATTGGCTGTAAGGTACTAGTCTCCTATTGGTTCTAGAATTTAGGGCTAGTGTTGTGATTGGATAGTGTTAGGGCTCCCATTGGCTGAAGGGGTCACCCAATTACTAGGGATATAAAAGGCCGAGGCTTAGGGCATCCCAGCCCGGGCGTTGAGGCTAAGGGCAAAGAGGACATGGGTAATTACCTGTTTGAGCCTGTTCGAGACTGATCGGGACTCGGGCCAGAAATGCTGCCCATGTTCACATTCAGTAATAGCTACCCCACACCATCCACAAACATAGTAACAAATTCACACTAAATGTACACCACACAACCCTATGCACGGACCAATATACCAGCATGCACTAAAAACCCAACCAAACCACATCTATACACCCTTCTATCCCAACTACCACACATACCCACCATCACCTCCAAACAGTATACAACTCTATCCTATACCACTAACCAATCCACTCATCACTAACAGAACCCCATTCAACACCATACATAACTACATCCCATCCAGACACGCTCCCTGCTCTAATTACACCCAACTGACCACCTTTAATCACTAACAAACATATATTCATCCTTCCATCATTTGTCCAACCAACACCCTCCTCTCCCTACTACCATAATAACACTAACACACAACACACACACTGCACACCACCACACTTTTTAACTCTTGCAACAAACCAGTCTAAGACAAACACTCTTACCTTCATTCCCTCCTACACACAACATACACTCTACTCAAACACATCACTATCCCCTCTACCTTACAACCTCTTCTCACAAACAATACTATACAACCAAATCTCTGATCCACGCCCTGAAAGAAAGGAAAGTCCAAACCTTCAACTACGCAGATGACTTCCAACTAGTATTCCCTATCAATGACTCCCCTACCACAGTTCACGAATTCCAGACGACAATGTTGTTCATCCGCGATTGGATGAACAGCAACCACCTAATGTTAAACCCGGACAAAACGGAAGTGATCCTTACGGAAGGCTCACTGAACCCCTGGAGCTCCCACTTCTGGCCTAAAGATCTGGGACAGCCTCCCATCCATTCCACATCTGCCAAATCCTTGGGAGTCATAATCAACAATGACCTAACCATGAAAACTCAAATTGGATCCGTGATCTCAGTACTTAGGACAATAAAGAAAATCAGCAGGTTCCTTACACAGGAAGCAAAAATACAGGCAGTACTCGCTATGGTGATAGCCCACATCGATTACGCCAACTCACTATACTTTGGCATCCCAGCCTATCTCACCCACCATCTTCAAATGGTTCAGAACCAGGCTGCCAGACTGATTTTTCAAGAAAACAGGCGCCAACATATTACCCCTCTTTTAAAGAAGTTACACTGGCTTCCAATAACCCAGAGATGCGCCTTCAAGGTAGGATGCATTATCTTTAAATCCCTGAATAGCAAAAACCCAAAATTCATCAACAGTTTGATCAACAGGTACACTCCGACCTGCACCCTACGATCTGCTTATATGCATCTCCTGACCATATCTCCCTTTAGACTAAAACGCGTTGGTGGGACAAGGTCCGCCACCCTAGGCCCCAAATACTGGAACTCCCTACCTCTTGAGATCAGATCTTGCACAGACCTCATGACCTTTCGCAAAATCCTAAAAACATGGTTATTTAGACAGGCATACTAGTAACATCTCAGTCCAACACCATCAGAGTAGCGCCAAGAAACCAACCTGGTGTACGTGCGCTCTACAAATAAAGTTTAACATAACATATTAATCCATTGTATGAAACAAATACACCAGCACCCCTTTTCACTACTCCTCAAAAACAAAACATATCACACACACCAGCACAACAAGATCTTCAAAGCGCAACACATCAAAATACTTACCATCACAAGATACAAACATACAGCCACCTTTCAAACCACACAAAGAAACAAACTCCAATGCCAAGCTCTCTCTTCCACCGCACCTAATACAGATACAGCAACTCTCTTTGAACCGCCTCTCATCCATTGGACAATTTAGCAACTTACTACATGACCCACATGCTGCACCACCACCCCTGACTCGTACACCTTTCGCCATAAACACACGCAAACAACATAAGCGAAGTGTCACACCTCAAATCTTTGCTTTCCCATGCCTACTGCACAACAATGCTACACCATGAAAACAACACAGCACACCAATTCACTCTCAAACACCATCTCCACCACATAAACACGCAGACCCATCAAAATGCCTTCTTGGCATGCTGGATGAGGAACATGATAAAGAACAGCTACACGATTGCTACCCTAATACAGCTAATGCCAGCACTAAAACACACCTGCTACAAACACACACAATACTGTTCACTCTACTACACAACAAAGTCTCACTATCAACAAAGGCCATTCTCTAAACTGTCTACTAATAAATGCTCAATTCCTCTCTAAAAACAAGCATCACATCTATGACCTTCTCACAGATGCAAAACCAGACATACTATTCATAACTGAATCATGGTTGGGAGATGATATGGCTCCAGTCCTGCATTAACCCATTCCTCTAGGCTATCAAACCATCACCCAAAATCGTATAGGCAAACAAGCATTGGCATAGCCAATAGGTCTCGCCTGTGGGACCTTATAAGTGTTTAGCCATGCAACACTTGATGTTGTTGCACCAAGGATATTGTGCTGGATAACTAAACACTTATAAGGTGTCAATGGCAAGACCTATTGGCTATGCCAAAGCTTGTTTTTTAGTCCTTCTATGACGGAGCACTGATTGCAGGTCCTGGTGCAACTGTGCATTCCCAATTCACTTCAAAAGGAATCTCTGCTGATTTTATTGCAATTTTTCTTACTGCAGTCCAGGATAACAAAGAATGTCTGACTAAATGTCCAGCTGCGAGGGTTGTTTCATGTCCATGAAGATCCCAGCACCCAGTAGTGGAATAAACTGGTGAATAAGAGTGGCGTGCACGTGACTGGAGTGCCCCTTAGTTTTCTGTCTATGGAAGGTGAGCCTACTTGGTAATGTTCCTCTTTGCCCAAAAAATTAAATGCGTGTCGCGTGTCTAAAGGAAACTTGGCAAGTCTCAATGCGTTCAGGTGAAACTTCCAGAAAGTGAACGGGAGAGATTTCTGGAATGCCTTAAACTGTTGTAGTACTGGCATTCTTGTTGAGTGATGCACTTGGTATGAAAATCAGAGGATGGAAATTATTTGGAGATTTTTTTTTCTTCAAAACCATTTCCTTTTTTGCATATCGGGTATGAAGCAAACATTCACGTTTATTATATACGTTATCTTTGCACAAGTTAATCAAATCCCACCAAAAATGCATATTGACCAAATGCAAGGGCAGGATAGGGAGCGTGTGAAATAACCATCAAAGCACTGAGATGTAACAAACGTACTTCTGATTTCAATATTCTTGTACAATTTGTGTAACACTGTAGAAAACCTAGCGTATTATTTCTGACATGTGTAGCAACATATTTCAAACTCACTTTACATAAACAGTGAATATTTTGGACTGAGGTGGTTCGCAAAAATCTGCATTTTCACATGTGAGCATAGTGGCTTGTAATTGGGGTGGGACAGTGGTTTTTTTTGCGGGTAACAGTTTTGTGGTAGCTGGATCTATAGATCCCATTGTAAACAGTCTGGTTATTTAAAATGGCACTCCTGCGAAACCAATTACTGACTAGACACACCTCTTGTGTAGTTTCAAAGATGAGATACATTTATTCGGAGGAAAACACATTCGCTCGTCTACTTGAAAGCAGTGCCAGTACCTACTTCTTAATTCGCCATGCTAGCATAATAAAAACAAGCATTGGCCATGCGGGGTGTAGGCAGTTAGTTCATGTAAGAGTTCTGGGAGGGAGAGTAAGGGGCTAAACGGGGACCCGCTCTATACAATGCGGTTGTTTACTTGCTCAAGTTGAGCACGACCTGTTTGGCGCACAGTTGAAGGATGAGAGGGGCGGGCAGAGCCTCATTCAGTAATTAGCTAAATAACGCTTCGGTTCCTGTCCGGCTGAGGTTTGCTGAGAGGCGGGGCACGCGCGCGCATGCGGGAAGAGGGTGTGAGGATGAAAATAGAGAGATGGGCTGGGGATGAAGGCATCCCAGTCACGTGGTCAGAAGCCTTTGATTTATGTCCAAATGCTTGCGAGGCTGTAAGGACGCTTTAAGGGTGTCCGCGAGCGATGCGCTTAATGAGGAACAGATAGGAAAGCCAGATGTCAGCTGTGCGCGTAACCGCAAGCTTTAGGCCACAAGCAAAAGCCTGTGGTCAGATTTTTAAAGCCCACTCACTAAATGTCTCGCCAGACCAGCGCATGCGCTGGCTCAGGTGGGACCTAAAAGGGAGGTGGTCTAGCTGCTGTGTTCAGGCAAACATTACATATCACTAAAGTCGATGACATCTCTATAAAGAATTGTGAGGCTCCTCTAACAAGATGCAATACTACACCGTCTTCATCCTGTAACTTTCTGCTCATTTACAGAACTCCACCTAGCAAGGCGAGATTCCCAGACGCACTTCTAGACACAGTTTCAAACCTGATAGCAATACACACCAACTTATGCGTTCTGGGTGACCTCAACATTTGGTTTGACAAACCCAATATGACCCATCCAAAAATAATCACTGACCTAGACACACTGAACCTGCATCAGATTGTCCACAAACATCGCTGGACATATCCTAGATGTAATTTTTGCTAATCCTGAACCAGTCACATGGTCAGACCACCACTTGCTTGCTTTCCAACATAAAACAACACTAAGGGACTCACCTAAAACTGACCTCCATCCATCCACCTATCGGCCGTGGAACAAATTCAATTTGGAACACTTAGAAACACAACTGACATCAAGTACAAATCTGGAAACAATAACTTCGGTTCAAAATCTATATGAGTGGCTACAGGAAGCTTTTGACATCCTGATACCACTCAAAACCACACAACAGCACAAAAGAAAAAAAGTGCCTTGGAGAAACTTAGAAATAAAAGACATAAAACAACAAATTAGAAAGCTGCAACATGACTGGCTCAAAACAAAGGCAAAACAAGACAAACTTCACCTACAAAAAATTTACAGATTATACAAGTCAGCTATCAAAAAAGCACAGAAAAGGTACTATTCAGACAGAATTTAAAACGCTGAATGTGCAAATAAAGAATTCTATAAAATCATCAATGAATTTCGCAAACCAAATTGCTTAGAAGGAACTCATCGTGTTACTCAAGATTCCACAGACAAACTGGCAAATCATTACACAGACAAAGCAAACACATTGGATGCGTACTTAAAACAGAAACAAAGCACCAGCACTAACCCCTGTACAAAACAACAATCCAAGAATACTCTAACCCAGCCTCTCCGTTTCTTTCAACACATCTCACACGATTAATTTATGGACCTGGTCAAAGCAAGCAGGCCTGCCGGCAGCCCTTCGGACCCCTGTCCACCACAAACTTTCGAGACAATTCTTTTAACAACCTCTGCTGCCACTCCAGTAAGAAGAATCATCAACGATTCTTTTACTACCGGAATATTTCCAGAAGAACTCGAAAAATCACACATAAGCCCTTTGCTGAAGAAAACAAACTTGGACCCGCTGAACCCTGACAACTACAGACCAATTACAAATGGGCCTTTCCTGGGCAAACTGATAGAAAGAGCAGCGTTCGCCCAGATGTCACATTTCATTGAAGAGAATGACATACTCTCAGACTTCCAAACAGGATTCCGTCCGGGAAGAGGCACTGAATCTGCCCTTCTTGCCATATGGGATGACCTGAAGAATACAGTTGACCGCAGCAGGGTTGCTGCACTACTCCTCTTGGACCGCTCGGCTGCCTTTGACACGGTTGACCATGACACTCTGAAACAAAGACTCTATGAAGCAGGCATAGAGGGAACTGCGCTAGACTGGATCGCGTCCTACCTTCAAAACAGAACTAATGTCATCCGTACCCCACCTTTCTCGTCCAAACCATACTCCACAAAAGCAGGGGTCCCTCAAGGTTCTATCATCTCGCACATGCTTTTCAACATCTACATGAAGTCATTATAGCACGTGAAGTGAAATTGATTGATCAGTACCGGTAACTATGCAGATGACACGAAAATACTCCTTCAACTGGAATGCCCCAAAGACATTGAAAAATCCCCAATTTTCATTTGTCTCAGAGCCGTGGATTACTGGATGACTTGGAGCCATATCAAATTGAATGCTTCAAAAACGGAAATATTCGCGTGTGGTGATTAGAAACATTACGACCCGCTTGCCGCCTGGCCTGATGAACTGGGATCACCACCTAAAGTATCGAAGGAAGTAAGAAACCTCGGAATGACCATGGACTCCAAGCGGTCAATAAATGCCCAAGTGGACAAACTAGCAAGATCAAGCTTTGTCACTATAAAAACGCTGCGACTAATTTTACCTCATTTGGGATTTCCACACAAGGTCCAAGCTACCATCTCCCTTGTTCTGTCCAAACTCGATTACTCCAATAGCCTCTACCGCGGATCACCTATAACGACCATGAAAAGACTACAACGGATTCAGAACTCCGCTGCCAGACTACTCTTGCATATCAAACCGCGAGACCACACCTCACCTGCCTTGAAAGCCCTGCATTGGTTACCGGTTGCCAGAAGATCCACATTCAAGCTGCTTTGTATCACCCACAAAGCAATACATGGAATGGGACCACTCTTCATCAGGAATAAAATTACCAAACACATTCAACAAAGGAACCTACGCTCTAAAGGGGCATCTCGCCTCAAAATCCCAAGATACAAGAAAAAAAACCATGGGTGGCACATCCTTCTCTGTTCAGGCAGCCAAACTATGGAACTCTTCACCCCCCAACATAAGATCCACCGACATCCACCTTATCTTCAGAAAACTACTCAAGAATTGGCTCTTCCCCACATAAGCACCATACGCAAACAGAAATTTACAGCATATTCCTCTGTATATAAGCATTTATTTTCACTATAGATATGTACCTATCTTTGTGTATTGCTATGTATAAACATGTAGAATAATTATGTTGTTGTAAATAAATAAATAATCATTTTTGGGTCTACATGTACTTCCTTCCATTGTGCATCTATGTACCTTCCATGTACTTGGATCTGTGTGTCGGTTACCTTTCTCCTGAAAAAGCATATCCAATGCACTACCCTATTTCTCATCCTGTACCTCTATCAATATCTTTGATCTATATATACTTACCTCCTCTTGTTGCAGGGATTCTGCTCATGCACAGAACTATGCGCAGGAAACCAGGACCTCAGTGAATTGCGGTGTACCAAAAACTCACCTCAGAACCCAGAACCCCTATCCGACCAGCATCAGTGTCCCATTCGTTATATGTATTTATCTCGGCGGTCCCAATGTATAGACAACCCAGAACAAGCGACTTAGTGTATTCTCAGGAATAGTGGGAATCAGAAATACCTGTTCGTTATTATTCTCATATCAGTCCACAACAAGAGTAAATAAAGACACGGTAAAGTTTAAAGAGTTTATTTTATAAACCTCGTGTCCTAAGATGCAGTACTTTGGCTAACATAAGCAGACAAATGATTAAAATCAAAACCATCAGCATTGTTACAATACCATAAAAAATGAAAGGAGAGATCATCTTACAAATGACAGTGGAATACAGCCACCTTCCTTTCGCTAGTAAACTAATATTATTATATTAAGAAAAGGTCTCTAGGCTTGAATGGGGAACCCCATACCGTAAAGATCAGCTTAGTTGAATCACATCACAGGATCAGGTGTGCACTGCTCCTGGGAAAGCTCTTCTTCAGAATGTGTGTGTTAAGCATGCAGCCTGCAATATTAAAAGCGCTCGACTCTCAGGTATTTGCAGCTGTGTGCGTGTTAAGGCTAAATAGTGGGCCGATCAACCTGAACCCAAAAACATGCACCGTCCAGCGACCCAGACTGTTTTTACACAATGTTTTTACACAATGTTCAGACCAAGGTCGCAGCTCACGGCTAGGGATGCGAACAACAGACAGTTCTCATGTGAAGAAAAGGCAAGCAAGCATTTTTCAAATAATAAAATGTAACTGCAGAGTTGTGTGCAAAAGCGGCAAGATGGCTTTCTAACATCTAACGCGGTTATGCTAACTTAGCAATGTACGTATATAAATTGCAGCCCTCACTACACTCTATGCATCTATATATTTTAAATGTACTTATGGATCTATATATTTATCACTTTCTTCTAATTTAGCATTTCAAATGCACTACCCTATTTCTCAGCCTATACTTCTCTCAATATATCCTCTGGCCCAACCTTCTGACTCATCTCAAACTTCTTTCTACTACTCTTTCCAATGCACTACCCTATCTCTCACACTATACATCTATCAATATATCCTCTACATCCACTTTCTCATTTATCCCAAACCCCATACCACTACTATGATCCCCAAAATAACCCTTTCTAGACTCTCTCCTACTCTACCCCTCCTTGCATCATCTGAATCTGACACTCTTTTTACTATACAGATTCCCCAAAATAAACCTTTATAATCTCTTCCCTCTGACTCTTCCAGTCAAAAACCCCTTTTTACTCATCCAAACGCCTCCTCCTACTGCTAAGACCTCAAACAAAAAAAACTCACTCTTCTGTCCCTCCACTATCCTTTTCAATCAAAATAACAGACTAACATGTTCACTTCTCAATTTCCATATTCCACTATACTAATTCACCACTAATCCTTTATGGGTTCCTGAGTAGCGTGCTACTCGCTAATGAAGCGCTTCAAAACCCCATCAAGGGGTAGCAAGTGCTATATAAATACAAACCTCTTTCCCTCTTCTGACCCGCAACCTACCCTTCTCTATCCAAATAACTGAATAACATATCCACCACTCAAATTACTTCATACTTCACTATACTAATTTTCAACACTAATCCTTTGTGGGTTAGAGAGTAGTGTCCTACTCGCCAGAAAAGCGCTTCAACACCCATCAGGGGTAACAGGTGCTACATGAATGCAAACCTTTCTTCTCTTTAATCCCTCCGCTACCCTTCTCACTCCAAATAACTGACTAATATCCACCACTCAAATTACTTTCATATTTCACCATACTAATTCAGCACTAATCCTTTATGGGTTTCCAGAGTAGAGTGCTTCAACACACCATCAGGGGTAACAAGCGCTATATAAATACAGACCTTTTTTTCCTCTTCTAACCTTCTGCTATCTTTCCGAATCCAAATAACTGACTAACCTATCCACAACTTAAAATGTACTTGTATGTTTCACTATACTAATTCAACACTAATCCTCTATGGGTCCCGGAGTAGCATGCTACTCGCCGAAAAAGAGCTTTGACGCCTCATCAGGGGTAGTAAGCGCTATATAAATCCAATTACAATACAATACATATGCTAGACCTTCGTTTCAATGGAGGCTGCAGCCATCGTTATTGCTAGACCCAGTGTAGTGGGGTACTATAGGTACGGCTATTACACATTTCTTTCATGAAAATGAGGGATGGGTGTAAGGGGCTGGGACGCGGTGGGTAGCCTTCAATGCCACTATCCATGGTGGGGATTTTGAAATCGCTTTGCAATAAATTAAACAATATTGAGTGCAAGCTACACATCCTTGAGAGAAGATACGACCAAAGCCCCACACAGGACATATTATCTCAGGTGTGGGACTTGGTCTCAGAGCACACGGACATAGCATAGGTTTAGAAGGTGGAAGATGAGGGCATATGGGAATGGGTTAGACCGGACGCATGTGGGTCTCCAAATTAGCGGAACTGAAGATGCAGAATCCCATTGTAGAGATAGTAGACCAAAATTCCATCCCATGTTACATGACACCAGAGATCATAACAGCTTTTTAGGGAGTTCTATGCCGAGCTATACGGGCCAAGGCACACAGCCTCTGATATTGAGGTAGCTAGTTACTTGGACGATGTTGCTCTGGGCTGGCTGTCCTTGGGCCAGAGAGCGTACTTGACGCAGCCTATGACAGTGGAGGATGTGAAAGAAGCCATTTTGGCACTACTGATTGGGAAAGCGGCCGGGGGGGGGGGGGGGGGGGTACAACGGGCTATCTAGTGGGTTTTATAAAGCTTATGCAGACAGTCTGGCCCCGCATCTGCTAGCTGTGTATGCAGAAGCGCATGACAGTTTTGCCCCCCACCCTTCGTGAGGCCCTCATAGTCACATTACTGAAACTAGAGAAGGATCCGCGAATGTGCGAGTCATACAGGCCATTATCACTTATGAATATCAACACCAAAATCCTAGCGAAACTAATCGCCACTAGACTGCAACCTCTTGTGCCAAATCTGGTCCTTCCGGACCAGTCGGAGTTTTTGCCTGAGATCCACAGCGCATTACCCAAGAACCCTGTTTGCAGTGTTGCACCAATTAAATCCTGAGCTGAAGGCTGCAGCGGTGCTTTGAGATGCCACTAAGGCATTCGATTCCATACAGTGGGGATATATGGTCACAGTTCTGTACCATATGGGGATGCCGCTTGCATTTCTAAAGTGGGTGCGCCTGCTTTACTCCAACCGAATAGCGAGGGTACATATCAACAAGTTCCTCTCTGCTCTAATCGAGATTTGTAGGGGTACCAGGCAGGGGTGTCCACTATCCTCGATGTTGTGCTCCCTGGTTTTGGAGCCCCTAGCGTGTAAAATGAGGCTGGGACATGCGCAGGCCGCGCTGAGGTTCCGACAGCGCCTCCTTGTCATATCCTTGTATGCAGATGATATGCTTTTGTATGTTCTGGCGCCACTGATACGGGAATATGTGAGGTTCGAGAGGTATTCAGGCCTCAGCATTAATTGGGACAAATCTACCATATTTCCCCTCCCATAATGCACCATCCCACATAATCTGGAGTTTCCATTGGCCTGGGCAACACAACCTGTCAGTTACTTAGGCATCTGGGTATATAGAGATCCGGAGGTAGTGGTACGCATGAATGATGCAGCTGAAGACACAGACGTATGAGAGGAGGCCTAGGCACCCTGGACATGCGATTATAATATTTATGTGCACAAGCTCAATTCACACACTATTGGCATTTTCCACAGCGTTATATGCCACATCTAGCTGTGGAAGCAGATGCTTATCTAATGCTGCTCACTGCCATGTTACTACATCATAGGCCTGGATTCCTCAACTGGAGATACTGTAACTAGCACTTCAAAGGCTTGGAGTGAGCTGGGCACCTGTGCGGGAAGGGAAAATATATATGCGCCGGCTCTGCCCCTGGCGGCTCATCCACTATCTGTTTCTCAGGAGTCCAGGGCATTTGGGATTCTGAGAACTGACGGTGGAACGGTGGCTGAAGGATGTTGTATATTGTAGAGAACAGTTGGACATTTATGTAGAAGAATAACTAGTTTCCTCTGGATCCAAGGATATATGGGCCCTGTTAACAGTATTTTTATTAGAATGCCCAGAAATGATATAAATGCTCAATTATATACAGTGACCCAACATAGATATGTGGGGTGGCTGATAACTTGTGGGGCAGGGATGGAGATGGGCAGTGCACTCTAGTGAGTGGATGTTAAATATTACTGTAATACGTAATGTACTGTACTGCACGTGTTGTTTTCTATGCGTTGATTTTCTCTTTTTCTTTCTCTTGCTGTTAAATGCATGCGAAGTATGTCATATTTCAATAAATAAAAAAAAACGCAAATGTTCAGAGTAGTTTTCTCTCTCCCTTGTTACATTTTTAGGTCGAGCATTCAAGACTTCTTGTATATACTTTAGTATATACTTGTATGTGGATGTACTTTGTGGGCTCTGGAGGTCAGCCCTAATACTTTTTTTTCGGTTCAACTGCCTCTATTTAACTGTCTTAATAGAAAACGACCAGCAGAGGTCAGTGAAACCAGAATTGCTTTCGGATTAGAGACTATTTTTTAATTTTTTCTAGAAACTGCCTCTATTTAACTTTGATAGAAAACGACCAGCAGAGGTCAGTAAAATACCAGAATCACTTTAGCATTCTCTAGATTTCAGTCCATAGAAATGGTCTTCAATGAGCACCTGCAGACAATAATATTTTTTTTTAAATCTTGTATTTTCAGTGATATGACCACCGAAGGCCCTGATTTTATATTAAAAACAGAGCGTAGAACTATACCATTTCCCGCTGAAAGGCAATATTTCTCTCCATGTGTTCCCATACCTGGTGTGTCATGCAGTTTGGTGCTTATTTTCCCTCCATGTTGAAGAACAGAATATACAAGGTCCCAAAGGCGAGACCGATTGCATTGCAAATGCTTGGTATGATATGCTGGCTATTATATTGCTTCTTGGCTCTATACCCATACACACTCTAGGTACACCTAGAGTAGGGTCCATATCGTTGAAATACGTCAGATTACCATATTGCATATACACCTTCATATATTCATTGCTTCAGCACCAAGGTAGAAATTTATCTACGGTTCACCCTTTTGGTGGTTGTAATCTCTTTTATTTGCTCCCATCTCCTAATCATTACAACACATGTATTTTATACAAGAATAACCTTGGTTCAATAAATATATTGAAAACATCCCACTGTGTATTCTAGATACTTCTCCAAGAGAAAGTAAGCACGAGTGACTGAGCAAAAGATTCTGTACTGTTTCCATGATGCCCGAGTGATCAGGGTTGTCATGTTCAGTGGTTGCCAGAAACAATATGATCCCTGGCATGTTAGCAGGCTAGGGGGGCTTACGGTGGCGCTGTGAGCTAGCTGGTCTATAGGCCAACATATCCGGTGGGGGTGTCTGGAATCAGTCTCGACACCAAGCCCATTATTTATGTTGTTCAAACAATGAGCAGATCATACAGATTAGTAGGAACTACACATCGTCTCTAAGCTTAGTGCCCCTCCTTAGCCTACTGCCTTTACTGCTGATTAATTATGTCCTCTACGGTTTTCCCAACTGGAATTGCGCTTCTAATGTTTGCATATGGAAAGAAGGTTACTTGGTAGGTAACCTGTCTTCCTCCTTCTCATGCATGCTAAAGTTAGCATACTTCACAACTTTGGGCAGTAGCATGCCTTACTAACGTGTTGCAGACGTTTTGACAATAACCCGCCACATAAACTGCCACTAAAGCAGACTGGGCAATTCTACCCGTGTCTTCAATGCCTGAGCATATTTCAAAATCTGCGTACAGGCGAATGAAATGATCACGGTTTGTTTTTGCTTACATGTATTTGTTTTAGCTAAATCGCCTTTTTAGGTTACAGTTTACTAACATCATAATCAAAGCATCCTGTTGCTTCACAAACCTACTTCAAGATGCCCAATCCCTCCTTGGTTCTGCTCTGCCTCCTGCCAGTGGGCCTCTTTTTTTTTTAGCCTTTTCCTAAAGCTGTGAGGGCAATATAGCCCACAGAAGTCGGTTACATTCTGATCAAGTGGGATTATAATTTTCCATTATCACCCTCAATGTTTTAAGAAAATTCCCTGGATTTTATATTTGGAAATTCTTGGGCAAAACTGAACAATTTGAATGTCCATGGAACACCGTCTAGCTGGGACTTCATGAAAAGGACATGTGGGTGGAGACAAATATAGGGTATTTGTCCTACTCTCTCTTTCCCTCAGGTCTTGTCTAATCCTTTAAATTGTCTCATCACCTAGGTGTGGCTTTCAGTAATCTTCTGGCAGATTTCTTTTTTTTTTTTTTTTTTTTTAATATCAGCCAATAACTGGTCACCTGCCAACTGATAGCTGTTTTCACGTTTACATTCAGTCCTAGCTTAATTTCACTTTCTTCAGCAGTCACTAATTCTTTCAGCAAATCTAGTCTCTTTTTACTCTGAGCTAGTTTGAGTAACACGGTTTGAGACAGAGGCTGACAACATCATCGAAGGGCAAGACTGGTCCAGCCCAATGGTAACGTATATTAACTGAGCGAGTGCTCAATAACCTCTGTCCAAGGGTTCCACCTCCTCTGTGGGTAGCTAGGCCTGTCATATCGCGGATAATGGGGTGCTCTTCATTGAGCTTCATTGTATGGGGGTGTTAGTACCAGTTATAATCATCTCCGTCAGTCATTTTTATTAATCCTTTAATAATATATTGAACACATCCACTCCACCGAAGTGTCATTTTATATAGCGCAGTTTTGTGCTTTTGTATTTGTCTTCCTATTCTTCTCCTCGACTCTAACAAAGCCTTTCTCCCCAGTACCTCTTTATACCATTGAAGTTAAACTTTTCTCTGATCTGAACTAACCTTATTATCCTTATAAAAAACGAATTTAATTTTTTGAAAATGTTTTTATTGATTTTGAACAACAAATCACATACATTGATCGCCATAAATCTCAGCCTTATTACAGCAGGTATACAAACACAGGACATGATATAGGTATTCAGTAATTTGGTTCAAGAGAATACACACTGTCTTGACATTTCCTTAGTCTGGGAGACACACAAGTCTCCCCGGTATGCATTCCATCTGCTCCATTTTTTGTACCACTTCTTGGGACACCCTCTAGATTTAAACACCTCCTTCTCTGCAATCATACACTTATTAAAAACTAATTTAATTTTAAATAACCTTTCTTTATCTAAATTAAAAGTAGCCTCTTCAGGGAAATCTTAACTTTCTCCTTTCTTTAGTCTGGAACCACCAGTTCTTCAACCAACATGTGCCTGGTCCGCAATTAACTACATATATGAACAGGGATTGCCTTGGGCAGCTCTGGAACCACAATAGATCCTTCAACCCCCATGTCACTTAATCAGGGTTGGTAATGTAGGAAAAACCATCTTTCAAATAAGATAAAGTTCAACCACAGAACACAAATGAGTAATAGCTTTGCATAATTTTCAAACATATAGACCCGTAATCTATGAAGAATCCCTTTGCAGTCAATTGCCAATTCGAATAAGCCTTCACATGGTATTAGTGACCCCAGATCTTTTAATTTTTAGACAGAAATATACTCTTCAAGCAAAACGACTGCTTGTGTGATCTCTACAAATTTGGCTGGAACATTAGGCAAAAGAAAAGAAAAAGAAATAAGACTTTCCTTTGCAGGATAACCTGTACTTGTTACTTTTTTACTGTCCTTTTTCTCTTATAAATTAACAACTGTTTATTTGATCCCACTACTTGACGGCACTGTTATTAACTTGTTTTGAGGGACAGGTGGGTCTGGTGATATATTTTACTAATAATTACAGAAACTCTCGCAATGAGAAGGACGTGATCTCTTCCTCTATGGCCTAATTCTGGTTCTGTTCTATACAGGCAATATCTTACAGCTCCCACCTCACTGGAAAAGCACATGAAGCAGTGTCTAAGCTACATAAGATGGTAGTATTTAAAGTTGAAGCGGATAAACTGCCACTGCTTTATACTTGCGAGATTTGGGAAACATTGGGATATTCGACTTCTGGAAAAGCTTATGACCTAGCCATACACTAAAGGTTGTCTGTATCTCCATGTGTTACTAATATTGTATTCTGTGTGTAGCACGGCAACTAAGCCTTTGGATGTTTGTTTAGCCCCTTTCACTGTTGCAATTCAGACAAAAATTTAATATGTTTGGGTATATGCCCCAAAAAAGAAGTGGTAACCAGATTCAGGCTTGTGATTGCATTTAGTTAGGCAGTTCTGCCCTCTTCTACGGCTCAAATCCTGCTCACCGGAGTGAGAATAAAGTATTGCCTATATTAACGCCACACTTTTAAAAGTTCATGCCAGCCTACAAGTGTTCAACTGTTTATGCGTTGAAAAAATCTCCCATACCAAGTATCTGAAATGTACGGCATTAGGAATAAAAGATGGTTGGGTGAACTACAGCAAACCTTTGCAAATATGTGTATGGTTCTGAAGGTGAAGGGATTCACAAATTCTAGGAGTCAAACAATGCCCCCAGGAAGGTGGTCTTCCAGTTTAGTACCTGCAAGTCATTTGCCAACCTAGCAGGCTCAACATTTGGATTCCATTAAAGATGTGTATTACAAGGGAAAACATGTAACAGTCAATCAAGTACACGTAACATTGAGTCAAGTGTCACTGAAAGGTTTAACAACTCAAAGAACTAAGTGTAACTGAAAACCTTAACCTCTAAATATTCCACTGTAAGTAGCCAATGTAAGTAAATAAGCTTGCTTTCTCTAACTTCAATACTTACTCGCAGTAAAGAGTCACTTTGGACCACTATCAGCAATGATAGTAATCACTATAGTTTTCTAACATTAACTGATTGCCTATTCAACCAAGCTATTCACCTAATGGACATAAGATTATTTAGGTATGACAAAATAATTATAGTTTAATCAATAAATGAATGCATCACTTTAAAGTACGGTTTTATTATTATAAACAAAATTGTTTTAAAAATAACTGTACATTTTACAAGTATTTTTATAAGACCAGTAAAATATCAGGGTATATCTAAGAAAACCTAAGGTGTTTCACAAAGGTTCTTGTTCAATTATTATGACCAGTAGCAAATTTCTGAATGGATGTATTGACAATATTAAAGACTGACGACTTTGCTGATCGTATGTGCTACATCTGTGCCAATACATCACCCATATGCAGCAAGGTAACCAATACTGTGATGGTTTGGTAAGTCAGATTTGAAGGACATTGTTGAAAAATTCAAACTCTTAACCAGACTTGACCACTGATAAACATGAAACAATATAATAAATAAAGTAGATTAAACTTAAACATCTGCAGAATCTGTAATAAGATATTTGCTACACAAAACAAGAGGGTAAGTTAGAGCTGTGAAATGCACCCAAAGTTGAAAAAGTGTTATGACAAGTTGTTAGAACAAAATCTGAAGAACTAGCATAAAGCTGAAGCACGTTTCCTTCACCACTTTCAGCATCAGTATTCCCCCAAAATGCATACAAGAACAAAACAGAATTGGAAATTCGCAATGTTAGGTAAAAAAGATAATCACAAAATTAACCTTTTATTTATTTTGTGATAAACTATGTTTAAATTTGAACAATTTGAGTTGCCTCTTTTTAATGAAACCAAATTCGGAATCCTCTATTAAAGATCAATAATGGTATGGCTAGCCAGATTCAGATATAAATTCGGGATATGTACAGCAAGCTCCTGCCATATAAGAAACAAGAGCAAAGGGATAAATGGAAATGAGATCTGGAAAGTCATACCATAGTCCCCATAAAAATCCACATAGAAAAATACAATTACAGACTGCACATGGAAGAAAGGGATAGAATTAATTCTACACTTAAAATAATTTACATATATTATTTTGATAATATTATTGTATAGTCTACATTTTGCAAGTTGCATGTAATTATGCCTTTGGGTGATACATAAACTTGAGGCCTAGGTAGACGGATGCACCATTTTAAACCACATGGCTAATTTAACAAGGTGCAACGCCACACTTTCACTGACAAAACACTGCAATGATGTGATCCTTTGAGGTCTTGGCAGACTTCTGGTTAACTGCAACAGCACAAACAAAATAGGCTATTTTAGTGATGCAAGTCTGACAATATTCAAACAGAATTAATGGAAACAAGGGTTTCTTTAATATTCATATATATTCCTTCGAAAAAGTATTACTACTGGCTCCTCATCACTGTCAGTAACTTATTAAGATGAAACTGAACATGTACAAAATAATTTTATGTTGAAATATATTTTAAAATATTTCAAAATGTGTTACTTTGCAATCTTATTGATTACTTGTTGCCTAAACTTTGTGCTACAGCAATGTAAAACCATTAAACCCAATGGGGTAACCCAGTAATGCACAGAACCTGGGGATTGATGCATTACGAGAACAGTGGTTCTGTTACCATAGCAGTATACTCATTCATATGATCCCTGTATGTGGGACCTCTATCCAATGTCTAGAAGAACACAAACACAAAACATTTTCTTTTGGAAAAATGCTGTATTCATCAATTAAGAATGAATTTTTCTCTTTTATATACAAGTGCTTTACTGCGGTAAACACATAACGTACATACACAATAAAGGTAATACTATACATAGGTGACATACATAAGTGATAGGATAGCGACTGTACACACCACAGAATTAAAACCATCATACCAACAAAAAACACATCATTTCCTATATACGAGTTTGATTATAGCAACAAAAAGCTCCCTATTAAAACCTCAGTTGCTTTAATGGGTCTTGTTGGGAAAGGTTGCTAGACCATTACCAACGTTAATGGTTTTGTTGGTATGAGGGTTTGTAATTCTGTGGTGTGTACAGTCACAATCCTATCACTTATGTATGTCACCTATGTAAAGTATTAACTTTGTTTGTTGTGTATGTATGTGTTTACCGCAGTAAAGCACTTGTATATAAAAGAGAAAAATTCATTCTTAATATAAGAATACAACATTTTTCCAAACGAAAATGTGGTGTTTGTGATCTTCCAGACATTGTATAGACTTCCCAAATACAGGGGTCATATGAATGAGTACACTGCTATGGTAGCAGAACCACTGTTCTCATACTACAGCAATGGAAAAAGCACAAACTATTTGTACATACCCAGAATTACAAAAGCCACATTTTCGAAAATCAAGCAGGTTAAACTTGAACTGCACAAGCCTACCAAAGTTGTCTTTTGATTTTATGAATAAAAGGCCTCCTACTGGCCTAATAGCATTCAAATATAATAAGCACTAAACAACAGAGGGATCTTTAAAGATACAAAAGTTCTAAAAATATCAGACTTACATAAAGCAAATCTTCACAATTTTCATTCTTTCACATTTTTATATGATGGCAAATCGTTGACAAGAATACGCTATCTTTCTTTTTGTGATTCGTATTACTTGAATGAAGACCGTTTCACGGGACGCTGACTTAAATGTTTTTTGCTCCACTTTCCATCGATTTAATGGTTACCATCAAGGCACGAATATCAAGAGCCAGGCACTAGAAGTGCGGCTTAAGAAATGGTCTTTCATTAGTGCTGGTGTAACTACTTCTACATTTTAGATCTGTAGGTCCAACCAAAAGTAGGAGGTGGAGGGAAAATGTACTACTTTCATGATCAAAGACGTGCAATTTTGCAGTCCACAACATGACTCTACATTTGCCATTCTAGAAAGTGGGTTACCTTAGCACACAGGCAACCTCAATAACCTGAAGACGGAAGACACCCTGAGACAGACACACACCCTTAATTGCAGAAAACAATAAGCAGTGAAAGGCTTCAAGACACCAGTTACACGACCATATGAGCTTTCAATGAGAACTCCTAAAAGCTATGCAGAGCCTAAGAAAAGCCACAAATGGGTGTGAGTTCTCAGGAAAAAAAAAAAAAAGGTTATGAGGGTATTTAAAAATTATTTATCAGCTCAAATAGCAGGTCAGTAAGCCTAACACACAACAGCAAAGCAAGGTAAAGTATACAATAAAACCAGAATTTTCAGTTTAAGGACATAGCTTCTGATTACAGTAAGAGTTTCTTTAATTTTAAGCATAATTATTAAAATATTGCCCTGAGCAATTAAGTAACATGAAGTCACCAGATGAATCATAACCAGCCTAAAAACATAATTTCTTGGCAGTTCTTTAAATTTCCAACATTGATGCACAATACTAAATAGAGTGAGACGTGTGCTGCCAAAACCCACCTAGTCCCGAAACAAGAACGTTGATGTTCCTTGGCTATTTCCTTTTTCAGGCAAAATGATAAACAGTTTGTATGAGAGTCACGGACTGCCAGAGTATCTTTGGCAATGGGGAAGACATAAGGCTTTATTTATTTTCAAAACAGGGCAGTGCAGCGGCATTGGTGAACTTGTCTATTGAATTACAGCACCAAGGCAGATAGCCAGGGGGGGTGTACTACATAAATATGAATCTACTACCTGAAATCAGATGACTGTTGATCCCCAGCCGATAGCACTAATTGACATATGAAATCATGCCAGCAACCACGGTGAGCAATCAGCAAACACCGTTTAGATTCTTCGGATAGCAAAGAATGTGCTGACTCCAAACAGTAGGCGGATTAGTGCAGAAATAATAAAATGCAGGAAAAATATATTTTGGGGACTAGGTGATGAAGTGCGAGGTAACACCTTACATTAGTAATTAAATTACATGTACATGTATATTGTTTAAAACTACAATCAAAAATAAAAATACTATTAAAAATCATCATAAAACGGGTTCTTCACGTAAGAAAGACGTTGTTAGGCAGCAGTCCAAATGTTCATTAATTTTAGATTCCAAAACCGGAGTATGGCAGATAGGACAGCTAACCTTTGCACTCTGACTACTGGTAGAATTGGCCTGAACATAAGAAATAGTGATGTCTGCACTGCTATTCCCATGACTGCTTGTTGCACATGTACTTCCCCATCCACTGGAACCAGCACTTGATGGCACTGCAAAAAAGTCTACAATGGCATCTCTGTTATCTATCCTAGGTCGTTTGTGTGGTTTGCCTCCAATGTCACTGTTACGTGAACCTTGAGACTCAGAGGGAAGTATAGATGAGGTGTCATGATTTGAAATCAGTTTCTGAGAACTACTTGATGATGGAAAACTCTGTCTATCTTTTGATGATCCAGAGCCTTTTACGCGGCCAAAGACTGGGAAGACATGGTTGCTACTGGAGCTCTTAGAAGCTGAAGGAGAACTCGAAAAGGTCTCAGACACTTCAAATGAAATACATCTCTTAGCTGTATTAGATGTACTTTGCATATCTTCTATATTTGACGAAGCACTTTGCGTATCCTTTCTGGGTGATGAAGCACATTGCGTACTGTTTGATGTTTTCACACTGCCAAAAATTGGAAGAATTCTTACAGGGGAACCATTTATATTTTTGAACGCCTTGGTGTTGGCCACTGATATTTTTTTCTTTTTGACAACAGTGAGCTCCTGATCATCCACTTCAATACAGTTGGAAAGTCTATGATTCGGAATGCTGGAAGAATTCTGTAAAAATGTCACAGGATTTTCAGCGTTAGTGTTTGTAGATTCAATTGTAGGTTTCAAAATGTTGCCAGTGCTTCTCACGTTGGCCCAAGGCGATTCCATGCTTTGTTCTCCAAGTTTATATCCCTTGCCAGTAAAAGGAATTATGGTTCGTATATCAACGCCATGTGGCTTACCTAAAACAAAGTGGAAAAACGTATATAAATTGGTTAACTCCGTTTCAAAAGAAGCACTCTTTTTTCATTAATTTTCACCACATGCTATGGAAATGTAACACACAGCACCAGAGAACTAATGCAATGTGAACATTTTCGCTGAACCTGCAAGGAGGTTTCATTCCAATTCATAAACCAATCATCCAATCAGTGGTGCTCGGATAATTTTTAGAGCGGGTGTTGGCCTCCGGGAGAACCTCAACATATCATAGGAGTTACCAAAGAGGGTATCAGTGAAAATGTGAACATATGTAAGTCTTGTCAGGTCGCTTAGATCAATTTTCTACCAAGAAATGTTCTGAAAATAAGACCGAAGAACCCAGATCATAAGATATTACTCCAAATGCATTTCTAAAAATATTACAGGGTATAAATATAGCACTTTAGGGAAGTGTGTAAACACGTCATGGGGTCCTGGGCAGTGTGGGGTTATTGGGCCTTATCCTGTGTGGGCAAGGCCATTTTCCATTGGAGTCCCGTGGCCTCCATACTGTTGCACTTATCACTTGACTTTCTCAGAGCAGTCAAAGATTACTTTAAGAAGTGGCGGGATAAGAGACTTAGGGCACAAGGGAAAATAGAAAATAACAGTAAATAACTTGAATGTCAAGCCAGTGCTTTACATTAACAAGGAAAGCTCTTCAATAAAAATTAGTAACAATAGTACAACTAAAAATATGTCTAAAAAGACAAACAGAAGGTACAAGCACTTCTCGAGCCTATGTTATTATCATACAAGTTCTTATAACTAGCACGCTAGGTGTTATATTTACAGTCAACACAAGCACTGTGGCCAAAATTCAACAAAGGGAATACTTCAGGCTGAGTTGGGTATGTTCGTAAGCATTCATATTTTGGGCCCAGCGGAGCATAAGATACAATGTGGTTACTCTTGCTACTGTATGTTCTACCCTCTGAATTTATGGCAGTGATTTTAGTATTTTAAAGGATTATCACAAGGATTTAAGTACCCTTAGCCCAAAATCAACCACTCAAAAAAAGCAGAATCACACATTGATGTAAATGTTTCTGGGTGATCCCATGGATTCTTTTGGTGGCGACTCTCGAAGACCTGGTGTCCAATCACCAGTGTCAAACAGGACACAGTCCAGTTAACTGCAGTCTAGAGTTTAGTTGCCCACTTTAACTCTACATTAGGGACAGTGCCTAGATTGTAAGTCATGTTTCACTAGATGTTGATGCAAGGGGAGGGACCATAAAATGCTGTACAGACTTAATAGTTTGGGGCACATACAATGAGAAACAGGAGGTTCACTTATCAACTGAACGAGAGACACGGCTGCTGTTTTACCCATCAAGAATTCCAAAAACATAATTGATTACAATGCTCAATATTTAGGGCAGCCTCCTACATCTATTGGGATGTGACACCATGCCCGGGGTTCAAGACCACCCATTTCTGGGGTGTAACTGGGTTTCAGATGAGGTAAGAACAAGCATTGTACATGTACAATAAAGGTAAGGATGGGGTTGTCTCACCATTTTTAATGTGTGAAGGTGATGGATCAGCTCCTTGATCAACCTTTTCAATCTGATTCGTGGCCTCATGGCTCTTGGGCTGTTTGTCCATCAAGCTGTCATCATGCAGGTCGTTGCTCTCGGCTATACCATATGCTTTAATTCAGTGGCTCAAATCTCTCCTCTTGGATCGAGTAGCCTGGCATTTGCAAACAAGCCTCTTCTGTATTCGGTCAATAGTTAAGAGCTCAGAACTGGGTGAGAGTACCAAAACCTCTTCTAGGAATCAAGCTCAGCCGTTCAGGCTTCTCTGAAGCTCTGATGCTCTCCAATCCTGTAAAACGTTTTTTTCTCTGTTCCAAGCTAAATCTTACAGGCTTTAGACAGCACTGTTGTAAGTACTGGGACAAGTGGCTACTGATTCAAGTAGGGCTGTGCATCACGTCTAGTGGGCCAGGCCCTAGGAGATGGCCACTACACAGAAAATGAGTGGGGGGGGGGGGGGGGGTGATTGTGGCGTGATGGGTCTTGGGCTACAACAAAGGCTGACTAACCCCCCATCCGCCTAATATGCCAATTTTGAGAAAAGGAATCAGCAACTGTGTACATGTGGGCTGGAATGACAGGAAGGACACCACCCGCGCTGCACAAGAGGGGCAATTTTCAAGTTATGACGTGTCACAAATGGAATTATGCCAAGTGGCAGTTACATATTGGATTAATTATATTAGCAGTTTTTAGGTCTCGCCTGACCCAGCGCATGCGCTGGTCTGGCGAGACTTATTGAGAGGGCTCCAAAAAATGCTACCAGGCCAGCCTAGAGCTACAGTGCATGTGGGCGGCCGCGCGCGCCGCACTTTACCGAGATTACTTTAACTTTCGCGGCCGCACGGCCTCTTTGATGTTTGATCACGATTGCGATCACTTTCACTTTTGAGGCCGCACGGCCGCGCAATAGGTCTCGCTTTTGGGACCTTATAAGTATTTAGTTATGCAACTGTTGCATAGCTAAACACTTATAAGGTCTCAAAGGCGAGACCTATTGGCTATGCCAATGCTTGTTATGTTATGTCCCAGTTACACGATTTACCTAATATACATTCCAAGCCTGTATCTTTAGAACACATTGGAGTCCACTTTCTGCAATTTTCCATCAAAGCGTCACCACACTCTGTAGGCTTATTGCCCCGTACTATGATTATGCAACAAAGCAGAATGAAAACAGCTAATGGTTGACAGGGGGTGAGGCTAGAGAGGTTTTTAAACCCAAGCATCTACCTCTTTCTGAGTATGCCACCTAGCCATTATTCTTTCGGTATGGATTGAATGCGTTAGTCAGGGCTAGAAAGGGGAAATTACCAAAAGCGGGTATTTTTCTTTGTAATGAAAATATAAAACATGAAATACAAGAAATAACTTCAAAAGTATTACAGAGGTGCCTGACCTTAAAGCAAAAAGGCAGAACCGTTACAAAAAAAAAAAAAAAAAACCCAGAGGATTTTACACAAAATCATGTTGAAGAATCTACCTGGATCTCAGAACATATTTACCTTTCGGCGGAAGGTGGTATTCGGATCTCTGCCGCACGTTTTGTTTTAATCAGTAATACATTTTGCCTTAATATTTCAATTAAACACTTCGTAGCTTGAAGGAGAGTTGATACAAAGAAAACAATAAACATGATCGCAAAATCGTAGGTATTTTTAAAAGGTGCTACATCCTAGGTTTTGAAAAGGCATAGCTAGTTCCTGGACTGAACAAATACAGGGACCACAAAACGAAAGTTTTAGTTCGTATCCTGGTAAAATCAGATTACATGGTCACTGTGCGTTCCCCTACACCTCTGGTGAGCTCGGAGCTTGTAGAGAAACACACCGTCATTTCACTAACAGCACCAACTTTCCCAGCAATCGTGCAGGACTCCTAAATGGGGTACTACTTGGGAGATGAATTATATAACCGCCTTTAGTTACTTAATAAACAAACACTGACCCATAGCTGCCAGGTTTTCAGATTGCTCATGTGTGACATTTCCGTGTCTTGAGTGACATTCTACTACTTTGAGTGACACTTTCTTACGAGAAAAATCAAGTTCTGAAGTCACTGTAAAGTGACTAATATCAATTATGACCCCCCTTTAGAACAATGCAATACTCCAAACACGGCTGCAAAACCACTTGAATGCAAGGGCACAAAGAGGAGAAAAAGTTGCCTGTTAAGAGACCTGACTTTCAAGCACAATACAAAAATCTCTCCCTTTCAAACCAGGTTGGCAAAGTAAAAAAAAAAAAAAAAAAGGATTATTAAAAGACCATTTTAATCATTCAGCTACCAGTTCTCCTCAAACAATGCAAAAGCCTCACAGCCGGCATGTTTTTGCTAGATTAATAGAATGCTGCAGTGGGGTGAGCAAAATAAAGCGCTCATCCAGTGATGGACTGACCTGTGCTAAGGTAAGGAAGAGATTTGTCCAACCTGATTCAGCCTCCACGGGTTGCTATTCTTGGTTGAGCTCTTCTTTAGAAACCAGAGGCTGACAGTACTGTGTTCTTGCGCCACAGAGTGTGTCATGGTACACTGCTGCAGCAGCGCTCACTACTCCCTACTCTGCATTTCTCCTGCTGCAACTCTCTTTAGTAACACTCACTGCAAGTGCTCAGAGGCAAGTCTGCTGACTCCACAACGGCCAGGACCCCGGGGTCGGAATCAGCCAGATATGTGAGCAGACGAGGAG
Organism: Triturus cristatus; assembly: GCF_964204655.1. NCBI lineage: Eukaryota > Metazoa > Chordata > Amphibia > Caudata > Salamandridae > Triturus > Triturus cristatus. The sequence goes on along the minus strand of NC_140589.1, from coordinate 1,077,605,649 downwards.
TCCATTCTTTCCTCATTCTTGGCTGATCTTGGGGCTTTGCAGGCCCTCAGCACTGCTGGCTGCAAGGAAAACATCCTGCCAGCCCGACCCCTCTCCACTGCGAGGGTCTGTGCCGGACCAGGCGCCAGAGAGACTGGTCCGTAGTGCTGAGTGGTGGCAGGCGTAGCAAGTAAAACAAAGTTGCTAACTGCCTATGCCTGCACCGGTCACTATAGGCGGCCCAGGATCATCCACATGAGGTGCTGTAACAGAGGCTCAGGCAGTGCAGATTGGGAGTATTTTGGGCAACTCAAAAATTCACAGTAATGAGCCAGGGGATGTAGCTCAGTGGTGGAGCACATGCTTTGCATGTATGAGGCCCCGGGTTCAAAGGAAAAAAAAAAATCACAGTAATGCTTATTACCAAATCTGAAAATTAACAAAGAGAGGGAGTAAAGAGGATTCTCGGTAGAACCTTCCTCCTGTCAGACTTTTAATAAACAATGTGGTTCTACCCAATAGTGAAATGAAAATTTATTTTTATATATTTTTTTGCTTTTCAAATAGTGAATAATAAAGCAGTGCCTCATGAGATGTCATGAAAGGCACTAAGTGTTTTTAAAATACCCCTCACACACTATGAATTCCATGGTGTCATGCTTCATCATAGGGGTCTTCCCGTCCCTCTACGGGGCGGGGCGTGCTACGACCAATAAGTATATGGGAGCACTGTTGTTAGGTGAAGGAATTGACTATGTGTAGACTATGTGTTAAGTGATAGTGAGTGTGGTAGGGTTAGTGAGTGAATACAAAAATTAAAAATCCTCTGACTAGTGGAAAAAACAAACTTTATTCAATTCCCTAGCTGAGAATGTTAAAAAATGGGGTTACGTAGGGGGTGTATATCAATTAAATACTCCCTACTGGGTCAACATGTTTCGTAAGCAGTCCCCACTGCTTTACTCATCAGGACCTAAATATGTCCCTACTACACTCGAAATTTAATTGAATTGTATGCCTATTCGCTTGAATTCAAGACCTCCAAGAATAGTGGAAGGTGATTAAAGGTACATTGACCTTTATTAGTTAGAAATAGCGCTTCTTCGGTATCTGAAAAGATAAAAGCATAAATGAAAAACAATCCGAGAGTTCATGTAAACACATCTCCATACTGTGGAATTGTACTAGCTGGAAAAAAGGTGATATATTTTTCTGTTGCTATAATCAAATAGTCCGCATTCCACGGAATTTACTGGCTTATTGATTGACCAGCACATGCGCTCACACATTTGCATTCCTACTTATTCCTTTAGAAAAGAGCGTGATATATTTTTCTGTAACTGAATGCTGGGTTTATTAGGCCAACAAATTTGTGAAAGACCAGTTCGCAATATGCGAAATATACTCGCTTTTCAATTTAAAATTGCCAACACACACATTCATACACATACTTTCTTCGAAGCTCATCGTTTTTGTATGCGCATGATAATCGCCATCTGAATCAACTGCTTTGTAAATGTACGGTCATTTTGCAATGTGGTAGCATATACGAAACGGTATATGGACATGCCAACATCTTTGCTATAATACAAAAACCTGTGGTTATGTGATATATTATAGAAAAACAACTTGTTACGTGTGGTATATTTACGTAATAGGAATTGAATACATACTTCGTTTGGAATGATTATCCGACTTCTTGAGTTCGCATCGGGGAAGGGGGAGGCCTTATACCAATCACTGTGGGTGAGGTGAAAAACATTTAGAAAAAAGTGATTGCCGATAACGTCATGTTATTGTTACTTTCGCTGAAAAAGAAGGGGGCGTCTCATTCGGTGCCTTCTTTAAAGACTTTGGCTGGTCGTACTTACATTTTGGAAAGTTTCTCCTCACCTCAGCTTACCGCCGTGCTGCTCTGTTAAGCACCCGCTTGGTACTGAGGTTTTCACAAGCGTGTTGCCGGAAGCGGCGTGTCAAAAACAAAAAAGAGCTGGTGCGCGTTCTTTTTACAAGATGGATACTTGTTTTGTCCATCTCAGGATTGTTGTTTTCTAAAATATACTCACTTCCTGGAATGTCTCTGTTATTCATACCAATGTGAAAAAAAACGGTAAAACGGGACTGAATTTATCAAAAGAAGTTAAGAAATCTCTACCAAATGTTTAGGATGTCGCTTTACTCACACTTAGGGGAAGAAGCTGAAAAATGTTTCAGATTTTAAAACGATAGCAAGAAGCAAGTGCAAGAAATGAACGTTGTCGTGAATCTAACTGATATGCAATTAACCTCAGAACAAATTTCAGTTTTGGAAAAAGGTTTAGGATTTGTGCCAACATCAAATATGGACAAATTCTTATTATGCAAAGAGATACAAGAGTTCATGAGGAGATTGAAATTACAAATCTTCTTCAAAGACAAAGAGACTTCTTCCATACAAGAAGGAGATACAGGCCTAAATCGGAACTCAAGCTTCACACCATCAAATTGTACCCTTCCGATTGAATTACTTGCCTTTGAAAAGGCAGTCATGAAGGATTTGGAAAATCTCGATACTACCACGAATAAAACCTTTCAAAACATAAGAGAAGAAAGACAAGCAATACGAGAACTGAGTAACAACCACAATTTGGTGATAAAACCTGCTGATAAAGGAGGAGCTATTGTCATACAAACAACGGAACAATATGACAAGGAATGCAGACGACTCCTTCAAGATAGGAGAAACTATGAGGTTTTAAACCAAGATCCTACAGAAAAGATAAAGACCAAAATAATGAATATGGTAGAAGAAGCTCTTGCTCATGGATGGATAACAAAAAAAGAGGGAGATTTTTTAGTCCAACAATCCCCCATAACACCATACCTGTATACCATCCCAAAGATACACAAAAAATTGGAAAATCCCCCAGGTCGTCCTATTGTATCAGGAATCGGATCAATTTTAGAACCGGTCTCGAAATTTGCTGATGCATACCCAAGACCAATGGTGCAAAAAACATCCACCTACCTGAGAGACACTAAATCTGTGCTGGTATTATTAGAAGACCTTAGTTTTGATCCACAACAACAACTATTAATTAGTTGTGATGTTGAAAGTTTGTACACCAGTCTTCCCCACACCGAGACGCTGAACATCATTGAAGAAGTCCTTTTTGATGTAGATTGGGAATATCAAACTCCTAGAAATGTCGTCATGGAGTGCTGCAATTTAGCACTTAGAGAGTTTGGTTATATTCAAATAAATTTTCACTATCTCCAGAAGCACGGGACCAGCATGGGGAGCACATTTGCTCCTAGCATAGCTGGTCTCTATGTGCACCATCTCGAGACCACCAAGATCTTACATCAAAGTAATCAATTTTTCAAACAAATCAATACTTGGAAAAGATATATCGACGACATTCTGATCATTTGGGATGGTGACGAAAGTACCGCCAAAAGTTTCATCACGTGGTTAAATTTCCAAGATGATTTCTTGAAGTTCACCAGCACCATTTCTAATAAAGAACTAGTATTTCTTGACCTCAACATATCACCAAAGGATGGCCGACTTATGACCACAACACATTTCAAAACCACATCAAAGAATTGTCTTCTTTTGTACCAAAGTTTTCACCCTAGACATTTGCGTGACAACCTTCCTTACGGACAATTCCTACGACTCCGACGGAATTGTACAGAAGTCAATGACTTCAAAACACAATCAAAAGATCTTACTGAAAAACTCGAGAAAAGACAATATCCGAAAAGAATCATAGAAAAGGCCTACAAAAGAGCACGAAACAACTGCAGAGATAGCCTTCTTGAACCCACCAATCCAAAACCTGATGGAAAAAGACCATTCTGTATCACAACATATAATACCAATGCCAATCGGGTCACCAAGATCATCAATAAACATTGGCGCATCTTGAACAGTGCAGATCTGAATCTACCGAAACCAGTCTTCTCACATAGAAGAGGAAAGAGCATTCGAGATCTGATCATATACACAAGACCCCGTAAAATCGAGTATACACACCAATCAACAGCAATGGCAAACATACATGGACATCATCCATGTGGGAAATGCAAAGTGTGCCCACTCACCAAAAAAAGTAAAGAAATCATTTTCCAAAATGGAATGAAATGGGAACAGAGAAAATTCACTTGATGCAATAGCAACAACGTAGTGTACCTCATTTCCTGTCCATGTCTGCTTGAATACATAGGCATGACGACCAGACCAGTAAAAATAAGGATTGGTGAACACAAGAGCAACATCAAATGCAAGAAAGGAACCACGAAAATGGCATCACATTTTCTTGAACTAGGCCACAAACCAGATGACATAACCTGGACAGTGATTGAACAAATACCAAATGAAAAATATCTTCTTGAAAAGGAACAAAGATGGGTGTTCCGTCTTAAAACAAACATTAAAGGATTGAACGACGACATTCCTTGGGGCCAATTGTAAAAAGAACTCAATGTCAGCGCGACTTCTAAGGCCCAGAAATGACCCTTCCAATATGAAAAATATGAAAACTATCCATTCTACACCAAGAATAATCTGATAGTTTCACACAATTGTGCTGGAAATTAAATCCTTGTAAAAACGATTTAAACTTGGGAAAATTACCTTTAGTATTTTTTCGTATTTTTTCATAAACTACCTCCTGAAAATTGATTGGTCTCTTTCACATTACGTTTTTTGTCCCATGAAAACCAGGTCCTCCCCCCCCCCCCTTTTTTGCTGATCCAGCCAACTAACAGAGACAATCCAAGTTGAAAAAACACGTACTATTGTAAAAGAACACGTAGCCCCCTTTTTTGCCAATAGATAACTCGAATAAAACTTTATCGTTTTAAAATCTAAAACATTTTTCAGCTTCTTCCCCCAAGTGTGAGTAAAGCGACATCCTAAACTTTTGGTAGAGATTTCTTAACTTCTTTTGATAAATTCAGTCCCGTTTTACCGGTTTTTTTCACATTGGTATGAATAACAGAGACATTCCAGGAAGTGAGTATATTTTAGAAAACAACAATCCTGAGATGGACAAAACAAGTAGCCATCTTGTAAAAAGAACGCGCACCAGTTCTTTTTTGTTTTTGACACGCCGCTTCCGGCAACACGCTTGTGAAAACCTCAGTACCAAGCGGGAGCTTAACAGAGCAGCACGGCGGTAAGCTGAGGTGAGGAGAAACTTTCCAAAATGTAAGTACGACCAGCCTAAGTCTTTAAAGAAGGCTCCGAATGAGACGCCCCCTTCTTTTTCAGCGAAAGTAACAATAACATGACGTTATCGGCAATCACTTTTTTCTAAATGTTTTTCACCTCACCCACAGTGATTGGTATAAGGCCTCCCCCCTTCCCCGATGCGAGCTCAAGAAGTCAGATAATCATTCCAAACGAAGTATGTATTCAATTCCTGTTACGTAAATGTACCACACGTAACAAGTTGTTTTTCTATAATATATCACATAACCACAGGTTTTTGTAGTATAGCAAAGGTGTTGGCATGTCCATATACCGTTTCGTATATGCTACCACATTGCAAAATGACCGTACCTTTACAAAGCAGTTGATTCAGATGGCGATTATCATGCGCATACAAAAACGATGAGCTTCGAAGAAAGTATGTGTATGAATGTGTGTGTTGGCAATTTTATATTGAAAAGCGAGTATATTTCGCATATTGCGAACTGGTCTTTCACAAATTTGTTGGCCTAATAAACCCAGCATTCAGTTACAGAAAAATATATCACGCTCTTTTCTAAAGGAATAAGTAGGAATGCAAATGTGTGAGCGCATGTGCTGGTCAATCAATAAGCCAGTAAATTCCGTGGAATGCGGACTATTTTTTTATAGCAACAGAAAAATATATCACCTTTTTTCCAGCTAGTACAATTCCACAGTATGGAGATGTGTTTACATGAACAACTCTCGGGTTGTTTTTCATTTATGCTTTTATCTTTTCAGATATCGAAGAAGCGCTATTTCTAACTAATAAAGGTCAATGTACCTTTAATCACCTTCCACTATTCTTGGAGGTCTTGAATTCAAGCGAATAGGCATACAATTCAATTAAATTTTGAGTGTAGTAGGGACATATTTAGGTCCTGATGAGTAAAGCAGTGGGGACTGCTTACGAAACATGTTGACCCAGTAGGGAGTATTTAATTGATATACACCCCCTACGTAACCCCATTTTTTAACATTCTCAGCTAGGGAATTGAATAAAGTTTGTTTTTTCAACTAGTCAGAGGATTTTTAATTTTTGTATTCACTCACTAACCCTACCACACTCACTATCACTTAACACAGTCTACACATAGTCAATTCCTTCACCGAACAACAGTGCTCCCATATACTTATTGGTCGTAGCACGCCCCGCCCCGTAGAGGGACGGGAAGACCCCTATGATGAAGCATGACACCATGGAATTCATAGTGTGTGAGGGGTATTTTAAAAACACTTAGTGCCTTTCATGACATCTCATGAGGCACTGCTTTATTATTCACTATTTAAAAAGCAAAAAAATATATAAAAATTAATTTTCATTTCACTATTGGGTAGAACCACATTGTTTATTAAAAATATTACCAAATCTGCACGCATCTTTTACATTATGCCACTCTCGAGAGAAAAAAAACTGGTGAATTTGTATTACAGTCTATGTTTTTTTGGTTGGAGGAGGGTACCTCTGTACTTTGGAACACTAGTCCGAGATGGCCGTCATGGTCTGTACAGCTAATGCTATATTAATTCCTTTTTTAGTGTTTGTCAAACTACAGCAGCCAGTTTTTAGGCACAAGCCCTCACTTTACTGACTGCAATTTGAGCCAAGCTGGATTCTCATTGACTTAAACCTTGATGTTTACCGGCTGGTGCTGTCGAGCTGAATTTATGAAATGCCTTGGTGGACGTCAGTGATCATTCAATGTTAGCTAGCAGATGTAGTTGGTGTATAAGAATGTAGAGAATGCAAGTAAAAGTAATGCGGCAAAACTCGCAGCAGCACAGCACGCTCGCTGCTTAAATGCATTCCAGCCTGCTTTTGGGTGGTCTCTAGGGTGCTATAAATGAGTGACTAGCATTTTAGTGTGATGATGTGAACACCAGCACAAAAATGTGTTATACTAACCCCTGATGCATGGTACTTGGCAGGTCTGCTGACCAATTATAGCAACAGTCTTTACGTTGTATCTGGCCAGTGAAGGTCTTGTTGGTTCTCCGTATTGTGAAAAATATAGATTTTATTATTATGTTTTAAATGTGTAACAGAATCGAGCCCTGCAGGAGCACACCCTACATCACAGAACCACTGTATACAATGCTCATCCCCTATTGACTTTAATATTTTCAACTTTTTTTTCTACTAGGTCTTAAAAATATAAAAAGCTGGGTGTGGCTTAAGGCGTGAAGATGGCAGTCGCAATCTAAGAGTGCTCCGGACCCCTCCGTTATCCGCTCAGCCATCCTTGTGCATCGCTGCCTTTAAAAGTACCTCGTGATACGCTCCTGGGCTGGAAGCGAGTGTCCTGACGAGCTGCGACGTCGCCTGCTGATCGGAAGGGCAGCCCGGCCGGGATCGGACCAGCGGCCCATGCAAGATGGCGATGGGGCCTAGGTGCTGATTCCCTGCACTCTAGCAGGCTGTAGAGAGCTCAACTGCCTGGGCCAGTGCAGGTGTCTTCTGCTCTGATGTAACTCCCGGTGATGTGGCGTCTGGTTTGCGACTCCTTATCGGAGCTCCTCGCGGATAGAGGTGGAGTCTCGGCCGCTGCGGGGAAGTTTCAGACACTTGGGCCCCCTGAAGCTGGGGCTCTGGGAGAGACCGACAGCGTGGTGGTTCCTGGACACGCCCGCGCTCCAAATGAGCTGCCTGACTGAGCTGGGCGTGACTGGCCCCGAGGGTGTCCGGGACTCTGTGGCATGAGCTGCCTTGCGTGCCCTTCGCCAGACGCCCGAGGCTGCACACGAGGAGCCTACGTCTGGTGAGTGCCTGAGCCGGCGGCGACTGCTCAGACTGCGGGAGCGCTCCTGTGCCTCCAGGGCGCCCTGCGGCTGCCCCTGCCTAGAACGGCCTTCACTGCAGAGAGGGGCCGGGGACCCAGACGCATTGCCTGGTGTGCGGGAGTGTAGCGGATGTTCCGTGACATCTGCTGGATCCTACGTACGCCCCCTTGAGTGCTTGTGGATGGAACCGCACTGAAATCTGCAACTCCCACAGCTGGTACCGGATGAGGGAAGCGAGCCGTGAGATCGGCCCAATTCATCAATTCCTAATCTACCTTGGAGGGCAGAAGTGCGTCCGTCGCACTGCGTCTGCACCTGGGGACTGCCTCTGCTTGCTCCTCAACGGGCCAGTAAGTGGCAGAGAGAAACTAGCCTCGGGGGGTTCTGGGATCACTAATTGCGGGTGGACACTCCGAAATGTGCATCCTGGCCTTCTTCCACCCTGCTTAACAGCAACCATCCTCCTGGGGACCCTCTCTCCCACCAGACACCCACTCCCCTAACTCACTTCGTCCGATCTGGAGTTTTAATGCGTGGGTTCTCCAAGACAAAAACCTTAGACAGGCTGTTGGTGCAGAGCTCCAGCGGTAAATTCTCACTAATCATGACTCGGTCTCCTCCCCAAATGTTTTATGCGAAGCGAGTAAAGCCACCATCCGTAGCTTTGCCAAGGGGCAACTCAAACTCAAGCGCTTATCCCAGGACCATCGGATCACTCTCTTGGAGTCCCAAGCGACTCTCCTTGAAGGCCAGACAGCCACCCAGCAGGACGACACACATGAGAGGCAACTAAGGTTTTTGGAGAGGAAATCAAGCATATCTCCATGGAGGCTGCCAAACTCCTGTGGAGATCCTCTGTAGCCAGAGTATATGGTTGGGGGGACAAGAATGGCAAACTCCTGCACCGTTTGGCCACATATCCAATGGCCAATCGTATCATCCCAAAGGTTAAAGACCAGGAAGGTGTCGCTCACCACACTCCTTCGGCGATAGCCCAGACCTTCGCCGCCTACTACTCCAATCTCTACTCGAAACGTAAAGCCAAGCTTTCTCTTTCAAGCCTGATTGCCCACACGCATCTACAGCTCCCTCACCTAAGCCTGGCTGACGCTTCAGACTTAGACCTTCCTATTACCCAGGAGGAGATCGCGATGACATATCGCGTTCCGCTACAGGTTAAACCCTTGGCCCTGATGGTCTACCTCAGGAGTACTACGCTGCCTACCGAGACGCTTGTCCCATATTTGTCGGACCTCTATGCTGAAACGACCGAAAACGGCTCATTTGGACTCGAAACGGATGCTGCCACTATTGTGGCAATTCCTAAAACGCAGCCTCCCTCACCACATTGCGCCGAATACCGTCCCATCCCCCTCATAAACACAAAGTTCAAAATCTTTGCCTCGATTCTCACCTATCGACTGAAGCCATATCTTTCCAAATTGGTCCACCCTGACCAATGTGGGTTCATGCCTTCTCGAGGTACTAGACATTGCCTCCATCGTGTCCAAGTCGCCTTAGCGCATCGCCAATCCTTAACTCCTTACTTGGCGCTCCTTCTTGATTTTGAGACGGCATTTGATTCTGCAGATTGGCAATACCTAGACAATGTCCTCCCTGAGATGGGCATATGCCAACATTTCCGGAACTTGGTCAAGGTGTTATATTCTCGACCACAAGTGCGAGTCCTAGTCAATGGGGCACTTTCAGAGTTATTCCCCATTGAAAGGGGGATGAGGCAGGGTTGCCACCTGTCACCGCTTCTTTTTGCCCTAGTGATGGAACCTTTGGCGTGCTTGGCGCGATCTGACGACCGCATCCAAGGCTGGAGGTGGCCAAATACTGTGGAGGACAAAATCGCGTTGTACGTGGACGACGTCTTGCTTTTCTTGGCTGAACCGACCCAGTACGGCCCCCATTGCCTCCGGGCCTTGCACCTTTTTGGACAGATCTCTGGGCTAAAGCTAAACTCCAGTAAATCCGTTCTGGTCCCTCTTCACTGGTCAAGAGACTTTTGATTGGCAATCCACAATACCCATCATATGACAGTCCTTCAAATACCTGGGAATCTGGGTGACCCTGCTTCCCGACCTGGCTTGGTCACTCAATGTCACCCCGTTGATGAAGAAAGCCCGTGCTGACCTTCATAAGTGGCAAGCGCTACAGCTTAATACCCTGGGAAGGCTCGCCCTCTTCAAAATGATGATTATCCCCCGGTTCCTCTACATGATCCAAAACATCCCCCTTCAATTCCTGCAAACTTGGTTTGAAGAGCTCTACAGCCTGACTACCAAATTCCTCTGGGGCGGGCGGAGGCCTCGCTTAGCCCTATCCGTATGCTGGATCCTGCCCTTTGATGGTGGTATGGGTATGACTAACCTATATCTATACTACTTGGCAACCCGCTTGCTCACACTATATGACTGGTTTAACAGTGCGGGTCGGACCCAGTGTTTAGATTGGAACTGAATGAGCTGGGTTTACCCAAGATCCAAGCGATGATGTATGGAGCAACTGTCCCTCAAACAATGCCAACGGTGAAACAGACTGTTCTCCTAGCCTGGTGCGCCTCCTTGCGCCACACCCAATGGACGAGTAAACTAACCCAATATATACCACTGTGCCAGGGGACCTGGCTTCGGGAGGTTAGCGACCGGAGGGGATTCCAACCATGGGACCTTATCAGTATCTCACAGCTTGGGGACGTATGGGCAGGTGACCATATGTGTACCTTCCAAGACCTGCAAACATGCTATTCCCTGCATTCCTCGTAGTTTTATAGATATTTACAGCTGTGTCACACCCTCTCCATGCACATACCTTGGGGCACATCCCTCCCAGAGTATAGTCCACCTGAGGCACGGATTATGACAGGTAACCTGGGGAAAGGGGGTGTTTCCCGTATCTACCGCGCTCACCAATAATACTCCAAATACACTAGACCGGCTGCGAAAACTGCGGGAGCAATGGGTGGGACCTCTTGAAGAGGAAGACTGGCGAGACGCTCTAATGGCGCCCAAGACATCTACTGCCTCCGTCAGGCTCCGTTTGATCCAACTATATTATTTACATGCTTCCTACCTAACACCCAGACGCCTCTTCAGCGCAGGTCTGAAACCGAATGCTTCTTGTCAGAGGTGTGTTCATGACCAAGCAGACTTCTTTCACATGGTATGGGCCGGCCCTGTCATTGCAGGCTACTGGGACTCCATAGAAAAAGAACTCACAGGTCCTGGGCTGGGAGGTCCTGCATAACCCCCTAAATCCGAAAAGCAGTTTCTTTCTACTGCCATAATGGTGGTTAAGCGAGATATTGCGACCAACTGGATAAATCCAAATTCCCCTGGCTTGATGAAATGGCGCTGGGGTGTAGATTGGTGTGCCGCACAAGAGAAGCCGCTGTTCGAAGCCAGAGGGTGTCCAGACAAATATCGTAAGATTTGGGGCAAATGGCTAGGCAGATAGAGTAAATACATTTCTTTTTTGTGTCCTTGTGCACTGTGTGGGATCTTGGGGATCATGTACTGTAAATTCATCCCCCCATGTATGTAAAGGGATACTGTCAAACAGATGCTACGATACACTGTGTTCGACCACTGCTGGTTTTCTCGGTTTTAAAAAACCAATACAATTGTTTATTAAAATATATATATATATATATATATATATATATATATATATATATATATATATATATAAAGCTCCGCTCAAAGCCACTCTCTATGCAGCTGGCATCGCCAAAGGTACTATATAAAAAAAAAATCTAACTGTAAACCTACCATTCTGATGGAACTTCAGTGCTTCCCTACACTCAGGAGCTAGAATTACATTTGAATTAGCCCTCATCACCCATACATTTGTATATGCTTTTTGCTGATGTTTTACTAGAGGCACATGTATTAGTCACCACGCATGACTAGGCCTCTGGAATGACCCAGGGGCCAGTTGAATTTTTTTTAACCTAAAATAGGAAACACAATTTGGATCGCTAAATAATAAATAAATAAATAAATAAACGTACCTGGGAAAACTTGCTTTTCGAAAGTGGAGTGGCTCAGCAACAAATGGCAGCTGCTGGCACCTCCCAAAAAATGTCAATAAAACATATTGAACTGACTGTGAGGGAAGGAGGAGCAACAAGTGCAGGTTAAATGAATTCACGGAGGAGTGATGGGGAGTGAGCGAGCAACAGAGGTACGCATAAGTGATAAATGTGGAGGGCCCTGCAGAAAAAGATGCAGGGCCCTTCAATCCACAAGATTCAAAACCCAACGGTCCGAAGTAACTGATTTCCAATCTTGTAGAAAAAGGGACACCCGGTCCCCTACAGGACCAGCATGCTCCAAGATGGGGGATCTAGAGCTGCTTTCCCGCGGTACCGGAGAGGAGGCGGCGGCAGAAGTCTGAAGTCGAGAAGCTCCTCGCAGACGGCCTCTACCCTTGCCTCTCTATGACTTGTACAGAGAATTCTGCTGTTGCTGCTGTGATTGTAGATGGCCTAGACAGGAAGCCACCTTCCCAAAGCCTCAATACTTTTTGTAACCATAGCCCCTAGGTTGGGACTGCAGGCCCAAGGATCTTGCAGTAGCCCTACTGTCCTTGAAACGCTGCAGCGCAGTACCCGCCTTTGTTCCAAACGGTCTTGCTCCATCGAAGGGTAGATTGAGCAAAGCAGCTTGTACATCAGGAGAGAAACCTGAAGACCTAAGCCATGCATGTCTCCTGGTAGCCGCCGAACAGCCCATTACCAGGGTGGCCGAATCCGCCGTGTCCAGACCCGACTGAATAACTTGACGGGCTGCCGCTTGGGTGTCTGATAGTGCCTCCAAAAAGTCAACACAATCATCAACAGGTAACTTAGGAGCTACTTGCTTGACAGTATCCATCAGTGCATGAACGTACCTCCCTAGTAAACATGTGGCGTTCGTAGACTTAAGGGCCATATTTGCTGAGGAGAACACCTTTTTAGCTGACTGTTCACGTTTCTTCAAGTCTCTATCCACCGGGGTAGTAGGGAAAGACCCAGCAGACTGTTTGGAACAAGAAGCCTGAACCACCAAGCTTTCTGGAGAAGGGTCAGCAGAAAGAAAGGCTGGATCTCTGGAAGCAGGCTTGTAATATCTTGCCAGTGACCTCGATACTGCAGGGATAGACAAGGGCTTCTGCCAAAACTCCATATCGGCTCTGTCAACGCCTCATTAAAAGGCAACAGAGGTTCAACAGTAGAGGAGGGAGAATGGAACACCTCAGTCAATATATTCAACCTCTTCTCAGCTGAGGGTAACTGAAGGACCCACAGATCAGCAGCCTTCCTGTTGACTGTGTGGTAAGGAGCAACATCCTGAGAAGGCAATGACTTTGGAGAGAAAAGCTCCCATTCAGGAAAAGTATCCAGGGCACTGGCCTCCTGCAGATCTTCGAGGTTGTCTATGGAGTCGAGGACCTCCCCTTCCTCATGCTCTTGCTGGTACTCCTCTTCCTCCAGCAGTCTCTGCATTTCCCTTCTGGAACGCTGCTTTGGGATCGGCATTGGCAGCGCCGGTGTCAACAGCACCGTTGCCGAAGAAGGCCCTTCCGAAGCAGGCAACGGGGTCGATCGAATCCGGGATGATATTGGTCCAACTCCAGACGGCACCAGTGACTGAGGTATCCGAGTCGAAAACCTCGGTGCCGGACACTGCCATGACGGAGCCGTCGGCATAAAAGGCACGAAAGACGCCTGGGCATACTGCTGGGGGAAGCCCAAATTAAAGGCAAGCGGACCCACGGGGCCAGACGGCGCACCAGTGGGGTAAGATGCCTTGGCAAACATGCCAAACATTGCATTGCGGAAATGCAATGGATCTGCTCCAGGTCCTGGAAAAAAAGGATAAGGATCCGGCGCCCCTTGGTCCTGTTCCACACGAGGCCTTACAGGGGGCTGAGGTTGCGGCACTGGAGACACCGGAGCCGGCACAGGTGAAGCCGCAAGACCCAGAGAAGATGCCCTCGGAGCAGGAGAATCTCTGGGTGCCGGTTAATTCCCTGATGCTGGAGTATTGTCCGGAGTCGCAACTGGAGAAGGTGAAGGCGACGGCGAGACAGTATCCTTCTCATGACGCCGCTGCACAGTCGTAGTCGATCTTGATGACCTGCCCTTTGAAGACGGACGTCGAAACCCATGCCTTCTCTTCTTCTTGTGCTTCTTCTACTTGGAAGCATGTGAAGTCGACAACTTCAACCTCTTGCGACCTCTCTTCTCTTTCTTTGCACGAGCAATAAATTGTGTCACCTCTCACTCCTTCAACGCCTTCGGGTTCATCTTCCGACAGCACAAACACCCTTTGACGTCGTGGTCCGAAGAAAGACACCACAGACAGTCTTCATGGGGATCTGTGATGGACATATGACCCCCACACTCTCTGCAGGGCTTGAAACCTGGTCTCTCCGAAGTAGTCCTTTCCAGTGGAACACGAAGAAAGCTAGTAACAAAGATAGACCAAGTAAAATGGAGAGTCCTTGAAAAAAAACGTTACGCGACGACAGCGCGAAAAAAGGGAACTGACGTCAGCACGCCGATGAGGACTTCTTATGGCTCCAGTGACGTCATACGGAGTCGCGAGTGGAGCTGTGCTGTTGTGACATCCTCGATGACGTGGGAGAGCTAAGAAAAGAATTTTCGTACAATGCTGGTGCAGGGGTAATTCAAAAGGTGAGGAATCCACAGGCAAATGTATCCATCAGAAACAACTTGCGATTGTCAGGAGCAGAGCTGAGGTTGGCTGTAGCCCAGGGAAGATCAAGTAGAAGACAACATCCAGATAGAAAATGTTTTAAAGAGCAAAGAACCGAGTCATTTCTATGGACTCCCCCACATGTGATCTGCAAAAGAAATCTGAGCTACAGTGGGCTCTGGGAGGAGTAGAAAGCTCAGAACATCAACCTCACTGGCTAAAGTCTTGGTTGTTTCAAGTGAGGCTGATGACGCACAGCTATTTTAACACTGTTTAATGTTATTTTAAGATTAGCAGGTATTACGAGCCAGGCAACAAGGAATGTTTTAAGACTGTTAATCTATGAAAAACCTAGTGCTGGAGAAAGTGGGATTATAAATGGTTTTAGGCCTAAATCAACTAATCGTGTACAATCTACTAGGACATATTTCTAGCCATCTGCTATTTGTTACAATCGTTTGGTAGGGGTAGATAGGATGATATGCTTTACCAAAAGTGTCAAAAGCAGCAAGAGGTTAAGGACAAGTGTAGTGTCAGTTTAAAAGCCATTTTTTGGACAGGCAAGGACACCATAGTTGGGAACAGAAGAGCAAAAAGGAAAACTGAGAAAGGAGACAAAGATACAATGTCAGGGAGATGAGGCATTGGCTCTGGGAGATACAAACTATGCATCAGAACGTGAAGTTTGAGATAAGGGAACAGTTTCAGGGAGAGATTGGACAGCAGATAGGAAGACATTACTGCATGGATGGGTGCCACTGATATGGAGACAAGAAGACACGGACAAATGCGCAAGGAAACAAAACACCTACAGAGAAAGGAATTCACAAATAGTTAGGGTTGCCGATACTGGCAAGGAAATGAGGAACCAGACACAGAATAAGATGACATATAGACACTTGGAATGAAGATGCTTGATCAGGTGTCGCTTGCTTTTCAACCTTTCCTTTGGCTCTCAATACTGAAGGAATATGCTACTTACCAGTATGCATCTGTTCTTGGCATGTAGAGCTGCAGATCTACACACTTTTGCATAGATCGCCATCTGGTGTTGGGCCCGGATGTTTGCAGTTTGTTTTTCCTCTTGGAAAGTCTTTGGAAGTCACGAGGTCGGTGACTCCTCCCTTGGTTCGTATTGCGCATGGGCTTCGGCTCCATCCTCAGATTGTTTTTCGCCAACAGGGAAAGATGGAGCGTAGTAATAACAGTGAAGAAACCCATGTGTGTTGTATCTAAAGAAGATAGACTGGAACAGATACAGGTAGCCGGGGAGGCGGGTGGGCGTGTGTAGATCTGCAGCTCTACATGCCAAGTACAGATGCATACTGGTAAGTAGCATATTCCGTTCGAGGCTTATGAGCTGCAGATTACACACTTTTGCATAGACTATATAGCAGTTCCCAACCTTAGCGGCGCCACCGGTATCTGTTGCAGTGGTTTGAAATAGTGTTTTTAGTACAGCCTGGCCCACACTAGCTTGTTGCTTGGTTTGCACATCTACACAGTAATGTTTAGTGAAAGTGTGCGGTGTTGACCATGTAGCTGCCTTGCAGATATCATCTAATGGGATGTTCCCTAGAAAAGCCATAGAAGGCCCTATCTTTCTTGTAGAGTGGGCTTTAGGGGGAACAGATAGCGTGCGTTTTGCTTTGTGGTAGCAAATTTGTATGCATTTTACAATCCACCTAGCTATCCCTGATTTAGAGATGGGGTTGCCTTTATGAGGTGGAGAGAAAGAGACAAACAGTTGCTTTGTCTTTCTGAAAGGTTGTGTTCTCTGGATATAGTAAAGCAAGGCCCTTTTAACATCCAGTGTGAATAGAGCCCTTTCTGCAACAGTTTGAGGATGCGAGAAAAAAAAACGGTAATTCTACCGATTGGTTTAGATGAAAGGGTGAGATGACTTTGGGTAGGAATTTTGGGTTGGTACGGAGGACAACCTTGTTCGGGTGCATTTGGAGAAAAGGTTCTTGTATAGTAAGTGCTTGTATTTCACTGACCCTTCTAAGGGAGGTGATGGCTACAAGGAAAGCTGTTTTGCAGGTGAGGAATTGCAGTTCGCATTTATGCAAAGGTTCGAAAGGCGGTCCCATTAGCCTTGTGAGCACTATATTTAAGTTCCACACAGGTGAGGGTGGCACTCTGGGGGGAATTATTCGTTTTAGGCCTTCCATGAAGGCTTTAATGGCAGGCACTCTGAAAAGTGATAGGTGCTGTCTGTTTTGTAGGTAAGCGGCAATTGCTGCGAGGTGTAATCGAATGGATGTACATGCTAGGTTACATCTTTGTAGATGTAGTAAGTAGCATATGATGTCCTGTATGGATGCGTCTAGAGGGTTGATTGTGTTATGGCAATAAACAACAAATCTTTTCCACTTAGCAGCGTAGCAGGCTCTAGTGGTAGGGCGTCTAGCCTCTCTGATAACGTTCATACAGTCAGGGGGAAGGTGAAGGTATCCGAATTCTAGGATCTCAGGAGCCAGATCGCAAGGTTGAGCTGAGTTGGGTCCGGGTGTCTGATCTCTCCATGGTTCTGGGTTAGGTGGCATGGTGAGAGGTGTCATTTTTGGTGTGGCACTACTGAGAGTTCTAGCAGCGTGGTGTACCACGGTTGTCTGGCCCATGTTGGAGCTACTAGAATCAGTGTGAGGGAGTGCTGTTGTAGCTTTCGCACCACTAATGGAATTAGTGGGAGAGGTGGAAAGGCGTATGCAAATTTGCCTGACCAGTTCATCCATATCGCATTGCCTTTGGACAATGGGTGTGGGTATCTGGCAGCGAAGCTTGGGCATTTTTTGTTTTCGTGGGTGGCGAATAGGTCTATCTGTGGATGCCCCCACATCTGAAAGAACAGGTGAAGAACCTGCGGGTGAAGTTCCCACTCGTGGATCTGCTGCGTCTGTCTGCTGAGTAGATCTGCCATGGTGTTTTGGACTCCTGGGACATGTTGGGCTAGGAGAAAGATTTTGTGTGGAATTGCCCATCTCCATATGCTCTGTGCTAGTTGAGAGAGCTCTGGAGAGTGTGCGCCGCCTTGTTTTTGGCGGTCATGTTTTCTGTGCGAATAAGGACTGCCTTGCCTAAAATCTGTGTGTGAAAAGATTTTAGGGCTAGAAAGATTACCAGTAACTCCAGATGATTGATGTGGAGTAACTTTTGTTGCGGCTTCCATGTGCCCTGCACTGTGAGGTGTAGTAGATGAGCTCCCCAGCCGGAGAGCGATGCGTCTGTTGTCAGGATTATTTGTGGAACCGGGTCCAGGAACGGTCGACCTCTGGAAAGATTTGTGGTGTTCCACCACTGCAGAGAGCGATGGGTGCGACCGTCTACCAACACCAGATCTGTCAGTTGCCCCTGGGCCTGGTTCCATTGGCGCGCTAAGCACTCTTGGAGTGGACGCATCTGGAGTCTTGCATGAGGCACTATGAAAATGCAAGAGGCCATCATCCCTATCAGTTGCATAAACACTCTTGCTGGGAGGGAGTGTTGAAGTATGAATTTTTGACGCAAAGCCTGAATGCTTGCAATCCTGGCCGGATTGGGGTAGGCTATGGCTTTTGAGGTGTCTATGGTGGCACCGAGGTATTGCTTTATGTGGGATGGTGTTAACTGGGACTTTTGGTGGTTCACCGTGAAGCCTAGTTGGTGAAGTAGTTGGATTGTAGTGGTGGTGTGGTGTACACATTGGTTGTAGGACGCGGCTTTTATCAGCCAGTCGTCCAGATACGGGAAGACGTGAATGTGCTGTCTTCTGAGATGTGCCGCCACTACCGCTAGGCACTTGGTGAATACCCGTGGTGCTGTTGTGACCCCGAATGGGAGCACCTTGAACTGGTAGTGTTGCCCGTCCACTACGAATCTGAGGTACTTTCTGTGGGCATGGTGTACCGGAATGTGAAAGTATGCATCTTTCAAGTCCAGTGTGGTGAGAAAGTCGTTCTGGGAGAGGAGCGGAAGTACCTGCTGAAGTGTTACCATGTGAAAATGGTCCGAATGTATGTATGTGTTTAGAGGCCGGAGATCTAAGATAGGTCGTAGAGTCTCGTCTCTTTTTGGTATCAGAAAATATAGGGAGTAGACCCCTACATTTTGCTGATCGTGGGGGACCTGTTCTATTGCGTGTTTTTGTAGGAGGGAAATTACCTCCTGTTTTAGTAACGTGGAATGTTCTACTGACATTGGGCGTTGCCTGGGTGGAATGTTGGGGGGGGGGGGGGGGGAGGGGGTAGATGTGAGTTCTAGGCAGTACCCTGAACGAATAATTTGGGTCACCCATTTGTCTGATGTGATGGACTCCCAGACGTGAAGGAAATTTTGTAGTCTGCCCCCGACCGGAGTGGGATGGTCTGGAGGGAGCAGGGGAAAGTCATTGGGTAGGCGGTGTGGCAGAGCGGGCGGTATTGGTTTTGCCTCTTCCTTTATTGTTATTGTCTCTATATCCGCCACTTTGATAACCTTTTGTGAAGGTGGACTGAGGAGGGGATTTGTAGGATGTGGACGCGCTATCTGAGGAGTAGCCTCTGCCCGTGCCCCGAAAGGAAGAGCGGCGAAAGGAGCGCCTAGGAGGGTGTGACTGTAGGGCTCCCATAGATTTCGCCGTATCTTTATCTTTCTTCATCTTCGAGGGCCTCATCTATCTTTGGACCGAATAAATGTTCCTGATCAAATGGATGGTTTAATATAGAGGCTTGTACCTCCGGTTTAAAGCATGAAACTCTAAGCCAAGTGTGTCGGCGGAGGAGGACACTAGTGTTAATGGCCCTGGAGGCTGTGTCTGCTGCGTCTAAGGCACAGCGTATAGAGGTATTAGTTATGGTCTTACCCTCTTGAATTAATTCATTGGCCCTATTTTTATATTTTTCTGGGAGATGGTGCATGATGGTTTCTAGTTCATCATAATGCGCTCTGTCGTATCTGGCCAATAGCGCTTGAGTGTTGGCGATACGCCATATATTGGCTGCCTGGGACGCAGTGCGTTTTCCTGACGCGTCCAGGAGCGTTGACTCTTTGTCCGGCGGTGGTGCTTCGCCTGATGCCTGTGAATTAGATCTTTTCCTTGCAGTGGATACCACTAAGGAATCCAGTGGCGCTGGCCCTTTGATATATGCAGGATCTGTGGGGGCGGCTTTATACTTTTTTTCTATGCGTGAGTTTAGGACCCTAGCCCTGACTGGGTCTTTAAAAACCTCTGGCGCATGTTTTATTACCCCTTTGAGGATAGGTAGTATAGCAGTAGACCTAGGTGCATGATCAAAGGTGTCTAGGAGGAAATCTTCCTCTACTGGGTCAGTGTGTAGCTCTAACCCGTGATAATGTGCCGCCCTCTGAAGTAGGTGGTGAAAACCTAGTGAGTCTTCTGGTGGAGATGGCCTGGATGGATAAAGGTCATCTTGTAGGACATCTGGAATGTCTGGATTATTGTAATCATCCCAGGGGTCTGGGGATCCTGTAGGGGTGGGATCTTGTGGCACATCTGCTGGGTCGTAGTATGGGTCCCCCTGATCATCATGGTCTGGAGACGGGGTCGGAGAGCGATGAGGCAGGGGTGGAGAAGGTGGGGAGGGTGGAGGTGGAGAGGGTGGAGGAGGTGGGGAAGGCACTCTGAAAGGGGAGGTAGCACAGTCCTTCCTCTTTGGAGGTGGAGGTGGAGCTGGTTTGTCCAAATGTCTCTTTTTAGAAGACAGTGCCAAATGCCCAGTTTTTGGATCCTTGGTAAGTGTCTTTTGCAAAGGATCCGGTGTAAAAAGTTCTTGCGACACTGGTGATTCGGTCGGCGCCGACGTTTCCGATTTTTTGTTCGGTGCCGAGACAGGCTTTGGCGCGGCAGTGTCGGTGCCGAAGGCCTTATGATGTTTGGTTGGCACCGAGAGGCTGGGTTTGGACACCGAGGGCTTTGGTACGGGGCTCGGTGTCGAGGTAGAGGCCGATCTCTTCTTCGGTGCCGAAGGGTGTTTTTCGGCACCGCTGACAGGCTGGCTCGAGCCCGAGCCGCCGGAAGGCTTACTTGGCTTCTTCACCGGGCCCGAAGGTGGGGTGTTCGAAGCAGTGTCTTTGGTCTTGCCTAGGCCCGGAGGCGAAGGCGTGACCGAAGACTATTTGGGTGTCGGCGCGGGTGTGGGAGGGGGTATTTTACTCACGACCCTCTGCGCCGGGGTGATGTCCTCCACATCCAAGTCGTCGGCTTCGGAAGCACTGACTAGGTCCTCTTCGGTGTGCTGCTGTCCCGGAGCTTCGACGTCATCCCCGAAGATGTCGACTGGAACGGAAGTCGAGGAGTGCGCCATTTACCGTCTGGCCCTTCGATCTCGAATAGTCTTTTTGGATCTAAAAGACTTGCAGGCGGGACAGTCTTGAGCCTCGTGTTCAGGGGAGAGGCAGAGGTTGCACACCTCATGAAGATCGGTGTGGGGGAATTTGGACCCACATCGAGGGCACTTCTTGAATGGAGTTCTTTCCATCAGCCGGGACCGGAGCCTGGATAGGCCCGAAGGCCGCCGTCGATGACTGGAATCGAAGGTGTGTCGAAAAAGGTGATTGAGGAGATCAGTATCTAAACAATACCGTGGAGAGCGAGGATTTCGCTTCGATCGTCGAACTGGAATGTTCGGAACCGGAGCGCGAAGTATTACATCCGAGGCCGATGGTGGAAAAAAACAATCGGAGGATGGAGCCGAAGCCCAAGCGCAATACGAATCAAGGGAGGAGTCACCGACCTCGTGACTTCCAAAGACTTTCCAAGAGGAAAAACAAACTGCAAACATCCGGGCCCAACACCAGATGGCGATCTATGCAAAAGTGTGTAATCTGCAGCTCATATGCCTCGAACATAATTTTTTTTCAAAGGAACCAGTTTGTTTCATCTGACGGTTCTATGTTTTCAGAGATGAAAATACAATACATACTACAATGATCATTCCCTTAATTTCTTAACTACAGTTTTCTTGACAATATCAGCACAAAAGCTGGAATGGCATGGTGGAAAATATTTGAACCTGCAGTCAGGACAGCAGTGTAACTTCCTCCCTGAGAAGCTGAAAGGCAAGTGCCATCATCTGAGTTATTGCAAGGCTTTGAAAAATTTTGTTAACATGTCCAAGAGATTTTAGTTGTGCATCGCTTCTTCAAGTCACCTTATTTTCCATATTAAGGCTCAAATATAACTGGCGGGGGATGGTGCATGAATAAATATATTTAACTTAACGCAGACAGGCATGAGGACAACAAGACAGCGGGAGAGAAATACAGGGGAGACTATAAGATAGAGTGGTAGGGAAGTTACAGAGATAGAGACTGAGAGAAATGGGGTGCAGAGCATATTAACAATGGAGACAAGAAGTATATGAAAGGAGAGGCACATATATAGGCACAAAGCAATGGGAAGAGAAATACTGAGGTTGCCCTTGCCACTGCAGAATCAGACAAAAAACACACGGACCAAACATATCACTAAATAACCTTGTGATCCATATATCCGTATAGTAAAAAAACCAAATTCAATAGGTCCTTGAAAGGCCTTGATATCATCTGATGGACAGGCTTATGATGGAGGAAAAAAACAAAGTCTAGATAGGAGCACCACACCCCTTCCAAACTGTCCTCTATACAATCTGCTGAAGTTCAGTTCACATACATCCTATGCATGCCAATTATACTTTTCACTGTAGCTTTGATACAAACTGACACAAAAAGTGGCAATAAGGTTTGCGTGTGCTTGATCTTTACTGCTTGATGAAAAGTTTGGGAGCATGACAAATGTTTAATTTTCATACCAAATAATATAATAGTTAATGAGAACTTATTCATGAATTCATTTTTTACTTATTTGTGCTAGATACCTCTCTGCAGCGTACTTTAAGAAAGTCTTTAAAATGTTCTTTTAAGTGGCCCTTATTAAGTGTTGTGGCAGGCACAAACAACATGATCAAATAAAAAAAGATAAAGGAAGGATAATGAAATAAAGCAGTGGTAAGGAAGGTTTGCAATGGAGGTTGAAAATAGAAGGAACCTAAGCTAAGCCTATGGAAAACCACCCATAATGACACTTTGGACTGTGATTGAAATACAACAAACGTACATGATTGTCACTGAACACTGCTGAGTAGTTCTCAACCTGCTGCAGTTGGGCGTGGGGTGACTGTATGATGTCTTAACATCTGCATCAGAAATGGATTAATTACTAAAGTTCGAAAAATATTTACAGATAGTGAAGCCGTATATACAAAATGTAAGGGAGCTGGTTATGGACTATGTACAATATAGTACAAAGACTAGACAAGACCGAACTTAGATAGGTTGCCTACTATCTCATGTTGTGAGGGCACTGAAAGCACTCCACTTGGAAATACGTTCCTATTCCAACAAGCAACAAGATGTAGAGCCCCTATGAGTTTTCTGAACAAGGTTTAACTCAATCTGAAATAAACCACTTGTCCACTCCAACATCTTCCCTCAACTGAAAAGTGAGAGAGCACGAGAGTGAGTGATTGAGAGGGTGAGACAGAGTGAAAGAGAACGAGATAGAGATAGAGAGAGCGAGAGAGAGAGCGCGTGTGTGTGTGTGTGTGTGTGTGTGTGTGTGTGTGTGTGTTCAGTTAAAAAAAAAACACAAAGGTTACAGGGACATTAGTTAGGAAATCAAATTTTAAAAACCTTAGAAATTCACTGAAAAAACCAAAGGTTACAGGGATGTTATAGTTAGGCTGACATTCACTCGTACACAACCAGAGAAATTCAGAAGTTATAGTTACCTGAGCTAACTATAACTCATGCCCCCGCAATGCACTGCTTATGACTCCCATATTACATTACTCAGTGACATGGTCAGTGACATCACTGATGACATCTGAAATTACTGATGACATTATCCAATGAGTGTTTTCTAAAAATGTATGAGATAAACATATGAACTAAGGTAACTCACTGTGGAAGTGCATGTATGGGTAAGTGAGTGGGTGGGTGTGTAAATGGTGTATAGTAGAGTGACTGGGTATATAAGAGACTGCATACACAAGATAGTGGCTGTGTGAGTTTTTATAAAGGTGAGCGAGTGGGTGTGTCAGTGCGTGTATGAGTAAGGGAGTGGTTGTGTGAGTATCTATGGTTGACTGAATAGGTGCATCAGTGGTTGGAAATGGTGACTGAGGGTGCACATGAGTGGCTGAATGGGTGTTTGAGCAGATACATAAGTGTTTGTATGGGCAAGTGACAGGTTACATGGGTGGCTGTTGGTGCATCAATGGGTGTGTAAGTGGGTGAATGGCTGTATGCATCTCTGGATGATGTCATGTCAGATGTCATCAGTGATGTCACTGACCAGGTCATGAGTGATGTAATATGCGAGGTTATAAAGCAGCTTTTTTTGGGGCGTGAGTTATAGTTAGCTCACGTAACTATAACTGCTGAATTTCTCTGGTTTTGTACAAGTGAAATGTCAGCCTAACTAGAACGTCCCTGTAACTTTTGTTTTCTTTAGTGAATTTCTACGTTTTAAAAAATTCTATTTCCTAACTATAACATCCATGTAACCTTTGTTTTTTTTATTGAATTAAGTGTTGTAAAGTTCTATTTGATAACTATAATGTCCCTGTATTTTTTTTCTATTAATATTGAACATTACTACTGCATGATTCACCACTTATTGTTGTAATTGTCATCTATTTATTTAAAAAGTACATTAATGGTTTTATTTCAAGATATTTTAGGTTTTGCATGATGATAAAGATAATTTTTCTTAAAATCTAAACATTGCACTACACATTACTATATACATGGTTCTTCAAAAAACATATTTATACTCATGTTTTTGTACTAAGTGTCCTTAAAAACCATCTCTAAGCAAGTAAGATGGCTGACTGGTAGTGCACCGAGTCAGCTCCGGCCCCACGGACTCCTGTAAGCGGCTAGACGGGGGCTCTAGACTGGCGAATTGCGAGGAAACCACTCGCGGGACACTTGTGGAGGCGAATGGACCGGCGGTGAGGATGTGGCAGCCCCGGTGCGGCTAGAAAGCGAGCACTGACCCGGGAGCGGCGAGCGAGCAAAATGGCGGCGGAGGGCCGCGATCGATCGCCGAGCGGCGGCCTACCCGGACTCAGGGGAGTGATTGGAGGCTTTTCGAGATGACAGCGCAGCGGGAGTGACCACCGAGGCTGGAATGAGGCTGAACCTGCCGGCGCCGGAGAGCGGGACAGCGCGTGGGGCCACCTTACCGTGGGACTCGCACGAGGAGGCGGAGTTTGCGGCCCTCACGGCGCCCATGAGGAGGGACGGCGGGCCGACGGGAGGCGAGTGTTGCACCCTGACGAAGGCCGAGGCAGGCTGGAGGGAGCGGAGGCGCTGGGGGCGATCGCCGCGCGACCGGGCATGAGACTGTGCCTGACTCCAAGATGGCGGCCAAATAAGACACCTGCCGGCATTGGGGGAGCCTCCGCCGCACTGGTTCCCTGGCGAGCTGGATGTGAAAGGCGCTCTGTGATGTAGGTGCGGGTCGGCGCTGGTGAGGTCCTTCTGAGGCACGGCCCGTGGGATCAGCTGAGCGCCTGGAGGCGGCGGGCGGAGACAAGTCGGTCCCTGCTCTAGCATCCGGGGTCTCGCTGGCCGAGCAGTGGAGGCACGGAGGAGACGGTCTGATGGGGAGGTCGTCCCATGCGCCCCCGATGAAAAAGGCGCCGAAGCAGCAGGAAAACCGAGTGGCGAAGTACTTCCAGGCGCTTTCCAGCACCGCGGACGAGGGAGGTCCGGGCGGAGGAGACAGCATGGCCCTGACAAAGGACGACCTGGTGGCCACGCTCCGGGACTTCAAGAGGGATTTATGTGGGGAACTTAAACGGGACCTCCACGCCGGCCTGGACCAACTGCGTGGGGACCTGACGGAGAAGCTCGGTGATCTGCGCCGCGATGTAGACGCTGTGGGGTCTCGAATCCTGGAGGTGGAGGAGAAGGTGCAAACCCTGGATAGCGCCACTCAGGCTTCCCGGACGGAGTGCTCGGAGCTTCGCGCTCAGCTGGCGCAGTCTGCCCTGAAGCTGGAGGACTTGGAGGATCGTTCCCGGAGGGAGAATATACGGGTGAGAGACTTGGAAGAAGGCGCAGAGGGTTCGGACCTGGAGGCGTTTATTATCGGCCTCTTTGGGGAGGTGGTGAACAGGCCAGACCTGAAAATAAAATTGGACCGGGTGCACAGGGTCGGACCACCGGTTCACGGCGAACGCCGGAGACCTAGGGACGTCCTGGCAAAGCTGCACGCCTTCCCGGTCAAGGAGGCCATCCTAGAAGCAGCTAGGAGGAAGAAGGAGGTCTCGTTCCAGGGCTACAGTTGCTCTCTATATCAGGACTTGTCGCAGGCCACTCACGTACGAAGGCAGCAGCTCCGCCCGGTGACCAGCAAACTCAGAGAGGACAATGTGCGCTATCATTGGACCTTTCCCTTCGGGCTCAGCTTCGAACGGCAAAATAAACGACACCACATCACAGATTTGGGGGAGGGGCTGCGTATCCTGGGACTCCCTACGGAACCGGAGGAAGGAGGCGGCCCGGGGCCGTCCGGGGCAGTGGCAGCCGGCTCTCAGGGGGAGCAGTGGCGCAGGGCGCAGCGCCAGCGAGGAGGGCCCCACCGTGAGTAGAGGTCGTGAGCTGGAGGTACGGGATTCACCGGGATGCAGTTCAGGAATGACCGCGGGGGGTCCTCCAGCCGGGAGGGATCTGACAACCCGAGCGGCGAAGCCAGGAGGTTGGTGACGGGACTGTGACGGCTCTGGAGAGAGGGGCGACAGTCTCCACATGGACACTGAGGTTACATGGACACTGAGGTTTTTGTTTTTCTCTAAGAGCCCTTTGTCTGGCACGCATGTTGTTGATGCTCTGCCGGTTGCGGAGCAAGTTGATGAGGTTAGGAGTTCGATGGGGCGGGGTCTTGGTTACTTTCCCTGGAACTACCCAAGGTACGAGGGGTTCCATGGCTGGGTTCTTGTGGTGGGGGGGAGCGGGCGGGGGGGTGGGGGGATGTGGGGGGGTTGGGGCAGGGGGGAGGGTGAAAGGGGTAGGCTGCAACGAAGACGTGGAGAGGGTCCGGGGAGGGACGGCGAGACATCAGATGGGGGGCCCGGGGGGCGGAGGCGGACAGGCGCTGAGGTCTGGTATCGGCGGATCCCACAACACGGGGAGGAGAGGGGGGTGTACACTCACTTAAGATGGTGACGTGGGCTACATGGAACGTGAAGGGCCTGAACTCGCCCCAGAAGAGACAGCAGGTCTTGAAGTACATTGTGGATCGGCAGATTAAGGTAGTTGCTCTGCAGGAAACGCACCTTACAAGGGAGGATGTGGGTAGGCTCAAGCATAGGGCATTCCCGCAGATTTTTCACTCAGCGGCCAACACCAAACATAATGGGGTGGCGATATTGTTCCATAGCTCCACACCCTTTCAAGTCGTGGATTCACACAGAGACAAGGAGGGGAGGTGGCTCATGCTCAAGGGGCGGCTTCAGGGCCAACTTTGCACAATTGCGGTCGTGTATGCTCCGAACACGGGTCAGGCGGTGTTCACAGCGCGCATGTTGGGGTCCCTGGGCGGGTTCACGGAGGGCCCCATCATTCTGATGGGGGACTTTAACTGCCTGTGGGATGGGGTCCTGGACGGCTCCCACGTTACGGGGGCCAGGTCATCAGTGTTTTCCAAGCGAGTCAAGGACCGCTTCGATTCCCTAGGTCTGCAAGATGGGTGGCGGGCTCTCCACGAGACGGCAAAAGACTATACTTTCTATTCCCATGTTCACCGGACTTACACTCGAATAGACTACATTTTCATTAGCCAAGCATTAGTGGGGAAGGCGACGGGGGCGCAGATTCTCCCCATCTCGGTCTCAGACCATGGGATGGTTCTATTGGAGCTCCAGTGGGGGATGCGGGGTCGTGGCAGATGGTACTTTCCAGGGGCCCTCCTGCGAGACCAGGTGCGGAGGGTAGAGCTGACCGAGGCCATAGGGGAGTACTTCCAGGGCAACCCACCTGAAGACACCTCATATCAGAATACGTGGGACGCGTTCAAGGCGGTGATGAGGGGCAAATGCATCCAACTACAGGCGTCGCTGCGGCGACAACAGGCATTGGAACGGGAGGCATTGGAGGAAGAACTCAGGGGGTTGGAGGGCAGACACAAAGATAAACCCACTCGCGACCTTCAACGACGACTCACGGCGGTGAGGGGTAAATTGCGGGCGATTTACAGCGCCAGGGCGGAATATACCTTGCTGAGGCTGCGCCGCGCGGGGTATGAACAAGGGGACAAGGTGGGTTCTCAGTTGGCTCGAAAGCTTCGCATTCAGCGGGCAAAATCCTATGTGGGAGGCATTCGGGTAGGACCAGAGCGAGTCACGCACGAGGAGGCAGCGAAGACTAGAGCCTTTAGGGATTTCTATGGTGAGCTGTATGGGGGGGGACCCGCTGGCGCACGACGTACAAACGGCATATCTCGATGGGGTGGAGTGCCCCCAGCTATCAGCGCTGGACCGGGAGCGGCTGGACGAACCTATCTCCGAGGAGGAAGTGCGGAATGCCGTAAAGCGTCTCAAGCTCCACAAGGCGCCTGGGCCTGACGGCTATACCGCCCACTTTTATAAGCACTTTGTAGACGAGCTCGCCCCGCATCTGACGGCTCTGTTTCGGGCGATGGCGAAGGAGGCAAGAGTGTCCAAGTCAATGGCAGAGGCGGTGATTACGGTCCTGCCTAAACCGGGCAAGGACCCGCTGGTGTGTGCGTCATACCGCCCCATAGCACTTCTGAACCTAGATGCCAAGCTCTACTCCATGATCTTAGCTAGCCGCCTGGATGACCTGCTGCCTCGATTGATCCACCCGGACCAATCGGGCTTCATTAAAGGTCGCCAGACGCACGATAATATACGGCGTACCATCCACCTTATCGAGAAATCATCCAGATTTAAGATTCCAGCTGTGCTGGTCGGGTTGGACGCCGAAAAAGCGTTCGACCGCATGGACTGGCCCTTCCTCTTCTTGACCTTGCGAAAATTTGGGTTCGGGGACGCTTTCTTGGAGATGGTGCGAGCTAACTACCGCCATCCCTCCGCGAGAGTGGTGGTCAACGGGACACCTTCCGAGCCCTTCCAACTGACTAGAGGTACTAGACAGGGGTGCCCGCTGTCCCCTCTGCTTTTCGCCCTCAGCATAGAGCCACTAGCCATTCGGGTGAGGGAGAATGCATCCATTAAAGGGATTCGGTTTGGCGGGGAGGACCACAAAATCTCCCTCTTCGCGGATGATATTCTGCTGACTCTGGGGGAGCCACATGTCTCTCTGCCCGCGGTGCAGGGGGAACTGAGGGACTTTGAGAGAGTGGCAGGGTTCAAGGTCAACATGACCAAGTCCTACATACTCAATCTCACACTCTCGAGAGCGGAGGTGGCCTCGCTCAAATCCCAGACGACGCTCTCATGGGCTCAACACTCGCTACAATATCTAGGGGTGCAGCTTACGCCGACGGTTTCGGGACTATATGGGGCCAACTACACCACAGTTTTGCCGCACTTGCGGCAGGAGCTGAGGCGGTGGACGCCCTTGTACATATCTTGGTTGGGGCGAATCAACGCGGTGAAGATGATGGTGCTGCCCCGGGTTCATTATTTGTTTCAGGCCTTGCCGATCCCGCTGGAGAAAGCATTTCTTCCGCAGCTGAAGACGTTGATCACTCAGTTTGTGTGGCAGGGAGGGAGGGCCCGGCTCCCTTTCACGGTGCTTCGGAAACAGAGGGCGGACGGAGGGATGGGGCTGCCGGACTTTGAGCTTTACTATCAAGCGGCCCAATTGCGGGTCGTGTTGGAATGGACGGCACGGGAATCGGAGAAGCATTGGCTTCATATGGACCGCGCGATCGCCGGCAGATCAATCTGGGATCTGCTGTGGAAACCGAGGAGAGATAGACCGCCGAATGCATATCTTAGCACGCCAACGCGCACTACGCTGGAGGTTTGGGATAGGGTCACGCGGAGAGAGGGGTGGACGACATTCCCTTCACCATATACCCCGATACACTTTAATCCGGCCTTCGCCCCAGCCAGAGAGGAAGGTCCCTTTGATGGGTGGCGAGAGGGAGGGTGTCTAAAGCTGGCGGACCTATTCGATAAGGGGGCGTTCCGCTCGTTTCAGAACTGTAAGAGTGAGTTTGGGGTTCCCAACAGCGAGCAGTTCCATTATTTGCAGCTCAAACACTGGGCCACGGCGTCACCGTTAAGGGAGGCGGGCTGCCGGAGCCTCACGCATATGGAGAAACTGGTTTTGTCGCGGGCGGGCTCTATGAAGGGGGCAATCTCGTCTCTCTATAGGATGCTGCTGACCACACTACACACACCCAGGGCCAGACATATGGAATTCTGGGAGCAACTCCTGGGGAGAGGGATAACTGAAGCAGAGTGGAGGGGCTTGTGGCGGGATATTCCCAGACATAACTTGTCGGTAGGCTTACGGGAGGATCACTACAAAACCATCTTTGATTGGTACCTATACCCCACGAAATTGGCTAGGATCTTCCCGGGGACTTCTGCGCTCTGCTGGCGGGGATGTGGTCTCCTCGGAGATTTCAAGCATATCTGGTGGGACTGCCCCAGTATTCAACCTTTCTGGGCAGAAATTTTAGCGCAGATTAAAGAGATTTTGGGCTTTGAACCCCCCGGGGACCTCGCTCATGTCATCCTGGGTCTTCGGGGAGAGGACTGGGAGGGGGTGTCCAGAGGAGACAAAGCTATATGGTGGCTCTGCGTGGGGGCAGCTAAGCTCACGGTGGCTGCGGCATGGAAGAAACAGGCTGCTCCCGCTATGTCACTGTGGCACGCCCGCCTGTGGCGCCTGCTCTCGATGGAGCGTCTGGCGGTGTGCTTTAGGGATGATCCCACAGCCTTTGAGGAGTCTTGGGGCGCGTTGCTGGTCTACTTATCTAGGGGCCTCCCGGCGGCTGTCTTCCCGCCCGCGTGGAGGACGTTGCGTATCTTCCGGACCTGGCACTCCACAGACTGAAACTGTTTCCTCCTTTTTTCGGACGCTTTGCAGCAGCCTCTGGGGGGGTGGCGGGAGGGGGGTAGTGGGGGGGGGGGGGGGGGTGGGATGGGGTACCGGAGGAGTCTGAGGAGGGGTTCCCATGGGCCGCACATGGAGCATCTGAATCACCTATGGGGCATTCTGCAGATACCTATGGCCAGGGGACACCCGGCAGTTACTTGTTATTGTATGATTACACATGTGCAATGATACTGTTGTTATGAAAATCAATAAAAAATGATTGCTATAAAAAAACCATCTCTAAAACCTATTTTCCTTTTTTGCAGGTTATTCAGGGCATCACAACAGCTTAACTAACCGCGATGATCGTGCCTTCATTATAAAGTGTAAAACACATATATGCACACGTATTACAGTAGTTTACACAATAGAGGTTTTTTTTTTTGTAAAACTTTTTATTTTTTAAATTGAGAAACAAACATCAGTGTTTCAATACACATTGCAGAAGAAGTATCACATAAGGCATCATGGGAACAGCAGACAAAATACAGCATACAAATTATACATTGGAAGGTCTAGGGGGAGGGGGGAATCTTCATTTCTGAGGAAAAGGGGTGGCATGAAATATGTCCCCCCGATAGGAGTTTCATAATCCCCAAACACAGGTCCATTTCTTGGGACATCCACGGGCAATATATACCGATTTTTCCCGAAACATTGCCCAGTCCAAGTCTTTTTCCCAATCCTCCACTGTAGGCGGGAGCGGTGCTCCCCATCGCTGGGCAATGTTTCTCTTGGCGAGCGAGTGCCAACGTGACCCACTGTGTTAGGCAAACGTTCAAATCTGTTGGCTCCCAGACATTTAGTAAGCACCTACGGGCTTCCATGCGGAGGCGCACGGATAAGAAGGAATTAATAATATTGTGAATGTTACGCCAATAGGATTGGATCTGTACACATTCCCAGAAAATATGCATTAAGGTACCCAATTGGCCACATCCTCGTTTACAGTCCCCACCATCAGCCCTCCACATTCTCAATAGTTGTGTCCCCGTTACATATACCCTATGTAAGAGTTTTAGTTGGACAAGTCGGAGATGGGCTGGTATTGCCACTACTCTGGGTGAGGAGACTGCTTCTTGTCACTCCTCATCGTCCATTTCGATGCCGTCCCTGGACCACTTCTCTCGAAGGGCCCTGAGAGGATCTGGCATGTTGTTTGCCAGCTTTTTGTACATCAATGAGATAGTGCTGTCAGGAATATGGCCATCGAGCACTCTATCCTCTAGCGGGGAGGAGTCAGGTGGCGTGGTCCCAGGTTTCAGATGAGTACGTAGTGCGTGTCTAACCTGTGTGTAGCGGAAGAGTTCCGAGTCCGCCAATATGAACTGTTGTTGTACGCTGGCAAAGGATTTAATGTCTGATTTGTCCCACAGATCTCCTATGCGGGAGATGCCTATGAAATCCAACTTGTCGAATCCCTTACTTCTCCACAAATCTCCCAGTTGCTCAGAGTCCCATAATGGTGTTGCAAGTGTAAGCCTGCGCCCCCAACCGAGGCATTTAGTGGCAGTGTGCCAGACGTGAACAGCATGTTTGGTGGGGCCTGTTAGTGTGTAGCGCCGGGGCCTAGAGTAGAGGGCTCTATTAAAATTCCCTCCAGAAAGGAGCCATTTATCCATTCTAAAACCCAGGTTATCAGGTTGAGTGTAGGTGCAGTGATTAATAGAAGACAGGTGGGCCGGCCAGTAGTACAGTTTGAGATTAGGAAGGCTGATGCCGCCATCATACCAGTTCAGGGAAAGTTTATTAAGGGCGATGCGCGGTTTGCCATTCCACAGTAGGCCACGCTGGAGGCCTTCCACTTCTCTGAAATAGAACGCAGGTATCGGGTCCAAAGAGTTCTGGAGGACATACAGAAACCTGGGGAGAGACATCATTTTGAAGAGGGCCGCCTTTCCCAGCAGGGAAAGGGGGAGCGATTTCCATCTATCAATATGTTTGCGAAGCTTGAGCAAAGGGGGGCGCAGATTGTGGACGAAGCGAAGAGAGGGGTCCAGGGAAAGAAATATTCCCAGATATTTAAAGCCATCAGTACGTATCTGTATTGGACATCCCCGCGGTGGGATCGGGGGCTCTCCCGCCACCACAAACAACAGGGATTTACTCCAGTTTATGGAGTAACCGGAATATCTGCCAAAAATGGTGAGGCTGTCAAGAACTACGATCAAGGATCGCCTTGGATAGGTTAGGTAAAGTAGTATATCGTCAGCGTAAAGGGAGATACAATCCTCCCAATCTGCAGACCAGCGCATGCCCCGAATCATCGGGTCTCTGCGTACCCACGCTGCTAATGGTTCCAACGCCAAGGCAAATAAGAGAGGGGATAGGGGGCATCCCTGCCTAGTACCCCTACCCAGCTCAAAGGTGGCCGATTTTTTGTTATTGACTACAACTTGGGCCAAAGGGCTGGAGTATAATAGTTGCACCCATTGTATGTAATTCGGGCCAAATCCCATTTTCTCCAACACCGCCCACAAATATTGCCATTCGATGGTGTCAAATGCCATGGCAGCATCTAGGGAGACTATGATTGCTGGCTCCAGAATAGAAGCTGCTCTGCCCAACACTCCGTGTGCCCTGTGCAGGTTAAGTGCAGTATTACGATGCGGAATAAAGCCGGACTGATCCGGGTGAACAAGGGTCTCGACCACTGTGAGGAGCCGGTTAGCCAAGAGCTTAGCCAGAATCTTGGGTTCCGCGTTCAGTAAGGAGATAGGCCTGTATGACCAGCAATCTGTTTTGGGTTTCCCCTCCTTATGAATCGTTACAATAGTGGCCGTCCGTTGGTCTAGAGGCAGAAGCCCCGCGTCCCTGGAGTACTCGTACATAGCTTTCAGGTATGGGGCTAGTCTATCCGGCTTAAGTTTGTAAAGCTCGATCGGCAACCCTTTAGGACCCGAGGCCTTGCCCGAGGTGAGGGACCTGATCGCTGTTGCGATTTCGTCGCTGGATATGTCACTCTCCAAGAAATCACGGTCATCCACCGACAACCCAGGCAGCACTATGTCAGCAAGCATTTGGAGGGAATCATCCTTAAAATAGGGAGCAGCCGAGGAACAGACTGCGTCAAAGTGGGTCGCAAACAGGTCCACAATGCCTTGTGGGTCCGTGGTGATCCCACCTCCTTGCCCATGGAGCTCTGGCACTAGCCGGCTTGCCCAGTCCTTCTTATCCAGCCAGGCCAACAATTACCCCGCCTTGTCTCCCACCTCGTATAGCCACCCCAGTGCTGCTCTCCCCAGGGCCTTAGCCTGATCAGTTGCCAGCGCCCTGTAGTCCTGTTGTTTGAGAAGGTGAAGTTTGTCAGGTGTGACGTCCGATTCTAAGTCTAGTTCTAACTGGCTAACTTCTGCCTCAATGGCCTCCATTTCCCTACGGCTGCCCCTTCTTCCCCGAGAACAGAGAGAGGGCATGGCCCCGGATGACCGTCTTAAAGGCTTCCCAGAGTGTCTGTGGGGATGCTACAGAGCCCTCATTGTCAGTGAAGTAGTCATCAATGGCAGTAAGGAGTTCCCGGCGAATGTGAGGGTCTCTAAGATACCAGGTGTTAATGGGAGCCACTCGTCCCACCTGTTTGTAATTAAGGGCCACATGAAGCCATACCGGCGAGTGATCAGAAATGCCTCTAGCAAGATGTTTGACTTCTTGGACATGGGCAATTTGAGATGCAGGGATAAAGAAATAGTCTATCCGGGATAGGCTCCCATGTGCCCCGGAATGGAAAGTATATTGTAACAAATTTAAGTGGAAGGTCCGCCAACTGTCCGCCAGCCCCATAGTTTCAAGGAAATCGGCAAGCCACCTAGATGAGCGGGCAATCTCACACGGGGGGGGGGGACGGTCTAATATACCTGAAACCACTGAATTTAAATCCCCCCCTAGCAATAACAGACCCTCAGGGATGTCCAATAGTAGTGTTCCTAGGTCTCTAACAGGTAACTGCTTGAAGGCCCGGGGCACGTAAACGACAAAAAGGTGATTGGATGCCCCTCCCATGTGCCAGACACCCAGACATATCGCCCCCTGTCGTCTGTCCAGGTCTTCTGCACTACCAGGGGGAAGGACCTCTTCATCAGGACTACCACCCCTCTGGAGCCTGTGGTGAATCCCGCATGGGCCAGCAGCACGTAACCCCCTCTGTACAATGCCTTACATACGTTGCCTATTAGATGAGTTTCCTTAAGTAGAACAACATCTGGGGCCTGACGCTTGATATATTGAAGGACCACCCTCCGTTTTATCTTGTCTCCCAACCCATTGACATTCCAATTTAACAATTTAATCCCACCGTCCCAACTTGTTGCCATAATAAAGTATAGAGTCCTCCATATCCTCTGTGGAGGACACGGTACATATGTCTACTTCCGCAATTAAAACTACAATAGGAGTCGCTGATGCAATGGATACCACAAACAGAACTTAACTCTCCCTTCCAACAACCCCCCACCCCGCTGCCCTGCACTCTTGGCCTAAAACTGCCCATCAAAAAACCTTGCAGAGTGCCAGTTGCCTCAGAAAAGTGTAAGGTAGAAAAAAGAAGGAAAAAGGAGGGTGGGGGGTGGGGGGTGGGGGGTGGAGGTAAAGTAAAGCACTCCAATTCCTGACCCCGAAAAGGCCCAATGTATACATTATGAAAGTAAGTACTTCAGGTCCAGTTGAGTCCATGAACCCCAACACTCAGAAGTGAAGAAAAGAAAACAACCCCCCCCCTCCCCGGCCCACTCCCATTAGGCCCCAATTACTCAGTTCAGGTGTCACCTCTGAGCACGTCACCGTCTGAGGCGGGTCGACTGTCTGCACTGTCTCTGCCAACGTGATCGCCTAGACTCCCCATTCCACGGCGCTCAATCCACTCCGCCGCGGCTTCAGGATGCTCGAAAAACCACGCTCTCCCCTCTGATTCGATCCGAAGACGCGCCGGAAACAACATGGAGTATTTCAAACCCCGCTCCCTGAGGTCTCGTTTCACTGACATGAACGCCCTCCTATGACGCTGTATTCTCTGCGTGAAGTCCGGGAAAAAGGAAACATCCGTGTTTTCATATCGGAGGGGCGCGCCCGCCCTGGAGTTCTGGAGGATGACATCCCTGTCACGATAGTTCAAAACCCTTGCCAGCATGGGCCGCGGGGGAGCGCCCGGTTTGGGACGGCCGCCCGGGACCCTGTGGGCACGTTCGATAACGAAGAACTTACTGAGTCCTTTGGGCTGCAGGTGTTTAAGGATGAGGTCCTCGACAAAGAGATCCGGGGATTGTCCTTCCGATTTTTCCGGAACGCCCAGGATGCGGAGTTGTTGCGCCGCAGACGGCCCTCATAGTCGTCCAGCTTGAGGTCCGTAAGCTTGCGAAAGTCCTGAAGGTCACGGATTTCCCCTTGGAGCTGGGCAACATCGCTGATGAGATAAGTGGTGGTAAGTTCCACTTGCTTGACCTTCTCATTCAGTTTCACCAGGTCTGCCCTAATGAGGTTGACGTCTATTGCCACTGACACCGGTGACGGCTTCCATCACATCCTTAAGTGAGATCTCCTGCTCCTTCTCACCTAAGCCCCCTGGAGCCGCTTCTCTGGACAATCAGGGCTGTTGTACCTCCCTGGACACGGTATACAGATCCAGTTGTTTGTTTGTGTTACCTTCGGCCCACAGGCCCCTGCGGCCTTGCTGCGCTCCATGACTTCACTCACTGTCCTCTCACAGCCTGTGCACACAAGCCACACCGCCACTGATGGCTCGCTGATGGATTACTGGATGGAGAGGGTACCAATGTCCAAGTGGCCTGCACCAGGCCCGTTTCCCACAAGCAAAGATGTGCCCCAGCTCCAAGTCCAAAAACGGTGGCTGTACCCAGAATTGTTTAATGTGGGGCCCTATGCTGGCCACGCCCCCTACCTCAAGCCACGGGTCTTCCCCCTCTGTAGTGTGTGGGCCTCTTCCCCACTCCGATAGGTGTAGAAGTTCGGCCGTCCCGCCCGCGCACCCCCTGGTACTGCTCAGTGGGGCGCAATGCCAGCTCGGACGGGGGTCCTTAGGAGGTCGCGTGCAGTAAATGTGGCGCTCCCCACCGCACCTCTCGCGCCGATCCGGGAAAAAATACGGGACTCCTCCCCCAGCGAGGGGTACCCGTGCACACTCACCCTCTGCAGCAGGATAAATCTGGC
Organism: Triturus cristatus; assembly: GCF_964204655.1. Classification (NCBI taxonomy): domain Eukaryota; kingdom Metazoa; phylum Chordata; class Amphibia; order Caudata; family Salamandridae; genus Triturus; species Triturus cristatus. The sequence continues at coordinate 1,077,568,731 of NC_140589.1, read as the reverse complement.
ACCAGACCCCCGACGGGGAAAGGGTACACTCGCCCTCAGCGGCGCCCTCCAGACACGGCACCACCGCGCGAGGGCACTTGCTCTTCCGGGTCCCGTCCCCGGCTGCACAGCACACTGTGGGTCCCGGCGTGGACTCCAGGGGTAGGCCTCAGTTTTCAACCGGCTGTAACTTCATTCTCCGACGTCGGAGATGAGCCGGGGTCGTCGGGTCCTCAACCGCTGTTGGTCCGACGTGTAGGACTGCTGTCCAAAGGGCCTAATCTATGTCACGATAGATGCGTAGACGGGGCCGGCTACGGAGCTACGCTTTACGCGGCCATTTTGATGCGATGCCTGGCCAGGCCCCAATAGAGGTTTATTACTGTATTATCTGAAGTCATGTTTTTCTAGTGAGAGTCTACAAAATCATCTTTAAAACCTATTTTCTGTTTTTGTAGTGATGCAGGTAGTCACGATGACGTCGGTCACCGCGATGGTCAGGGATATGTCGCCAAAACGCAAAGGAACAGCAGGAATTCAATAATCACCACCACATAAAAAGATTAGAACTATATAATACTTTCTAACCATCACACTAGATATATCACTATCTAAATAACTCTATAAAAACATTTATCAATTAGAGTCAGTAGGGAATCTGGGGGCAACTACGGATGGTACTCCAAGGAATGTCGGAGAGCGAAAAGGGTTTTAATTGAAGCTGTGAAGTCCAAGAGTTCTGAGTCGATTGGCGTGGCTAGAATGGTTTATAGGTATGCTATCAGTAACGCTAAGAAAGAGTGGGACGACAAGTTTTGGTGTGATTTGAAAATGGTCAGTGCTGGGAGGGACTCGAGGGGTTTTTGGTACCTAGTTAGGTCGAGGAACAGGCCGGTTGACTCTCTGTTAACTTGTAACATCTCTGAGGAGATGTGGTTTAACCATTTCTCCAAACTTTATTCTCCCTCCCAGGACGATACCAGTGGGATGTTTGTCTTACCTTCTCTGAGCCCTTCCGGCTCGAGCGAAGATGTTTCTTTTACGCCCAAGGAGGTGGAGAAGGTTATTAGCTCTCTTGTCCCCAACAAAGCTTCAGGCCCAGATGGGATACCGGGGGATCTGTTCCGTCTTAACCTAACAGAATGGGGGTTACTTATCTCTTCACTATTAAATGCTTCGTACTGTGGTGCAGCTCTTCCTGATTCTTGGAAGGGTGCTGAGGTCGTTCCGATCTTCAAGAAGGGGGGCCGGGACGACCCAGCTAATTACCGGCCCATAAGCCTAATTGACTCTTCCTAGAAAGTGGCGGGGAAGGTGGTTCTGGGGAGAGTGCTTCAGTGGGTGTATGACATGAAAATTCTCTCAGACCTACAGGCTGGGTTTAGATCAGGCACCGGGACTATTGAGCAGACATTCAGACTGATGCTCTTGTATTGGAAAGTGGTTGTCCTGGGCAAAGGCAGTTTGTATCTTGCCTTTATTGATTTACGGTCTGCATGTGACCATGTCCCTCGGGGCTGTTTGTGGAAGGTTTTGTGGGAAATGGGAATGCACGCATATTTATTATCCTTGGTAATGAGGCTCCACACAGGAAATTTTGCACAGGTGAGGTGGGGTAAGCAGGGGGAGAAGTCCGCTAGAATACCGGTGAATAGGGGTGTCCGCCAGGGGTGTGTGCTTGCTCCCACTCTGTTCACTTTGTATGTGAATGGTGTGGTGGAGCATCTTTTGGAAAATCCTACTGATTCACCATCCCTGGCGGGCAGGAGAATACCCACCTTACTATTCGCCGACGACACCCTGCTCATCTCCAAATCCCCAATGGGCTTACAAGGTCTCCTTGACAGTTTCCAAACATTTTGCGAGAAAAGGGGTCTCCAAATTAATACAGATAAAACCAAATATTTGATACTTAATCCCCCGAAGAAACTTGGAAAATTTCCAACTTTAAATGGGGTGCCTTTGAAAAGGGTCAAGGAGTTTGATTACCTTGGCATCCGTGTTACTCATACTATGCGGTGGACTTCCCATCTTCAGAAGATGTTGCTGAGTCATAAAAGGGTGATAGGGGCTCTTCCTAAAGAACAACGATTATCCACCTCAAAACCTATCTCTCCTGTGTTGGATATCTATACAGCCAGAGGGGTTAGTGCGGCCCTGTATGGTGCTGAGCTATGGGGTTTGCAGAACACTGACCTGCTAGCATGTTCAGAGAGTAAGTTTCTGAAAGACTTGTTGTCCCTCCCTTATAGTACCCCGTCCTTACCTCTATTCATGATATGGGCTGCCGCCCTATTAGTGATCAGGCCAGGCTTCGCCCCTTGCTCCTCTGGGCTCGCCTATGGAGAGTCCCTGAATTAGTGAGTTATGCAGATGGGCTGAGGGAGATTTTATCGCTGCCCGGCTGGTCAAAAATTGGGTGGTTAAGGGATGTCAAATTTTTGCTGGGAGAATTGGGTCTCTGGGAGTCATGGTATTCCAGGTCTGCCCCTCCCAAATCCGCCTTGAAGAAGATTTTTGGGAATTGGGTAGTGGGTAGGAACAACTCTAACCCAAATTTATGTAGATCTTCCAGTGAATTCTTCTTGGTTAAGGATGTGTCGTTTCGGGAACCCTATCTCGACATAATTTCAAAATCCAGAGACAGGGCCTTGTATATCAAATTTAGAATTGATGTATTACCAGTGGGAGAATTGACTGCCCGCTGGAAAATTCCGGCTCAAACTAGTCCCTTGTGTGTTTTCTGTTCGCAGAGGACTGAGTCGGTTGCCCATCTATTGTTTGAGTGCCCTGCCTACAAAGCGCCTAGATCTAGGTGGTTAAAACCATTATGTAAGGAGTTGGGTACTAGGCACTATAGGGTAGCCTTGAGAATATTGAAGTCAGATACAAGGCCCCTAATTGTGTGTGGCATGGCAAAGTTTTTAAGTTGGGCCTGGGTGATCAGATCAAGAAGGCTCAAATTAATTGTTTAATTGGAGCATTTTAAATTTGTGTGTTCAAGGTCATTTATTAATGTCATTCGTTTATGGTATATTTTATCGACTGTATTGTTTTGTTATGGCTCTGTTTCTTTTTTTTTTTTCTTTTCACCGTATTGTATGTATTGCTTTTTAAGATAAGATTTTATCGAAATAAAGCCTATTGACTGACTGAAAACATTTATAAGTCTCTCAATATCTCCATAACAGAGTGTATTAACGATTCACTAGGTTATGTGAGTGGGTGCATAAGTCTCCGAGTAGGTCTGGCTCTGGGCATATAAGTATGTGAGCAGACTTATGAGTCTTTGAGTGAGTCTGTGAGTGGGTGCAAGAGTGTTTGAGTGGGTACCTGAGAGGGTGTATGAGTGTGAGTGGATATGTGAATGGGTGTATAAGTGTCTGAGCGGGTATGTCAGTAAGTACATGAGTGTGTGGCTGCATATATGACTGGGTGCATCAGTGTCTGAGTGGGTTTGTTAGTGGGATATGAATGCTGGTTTCTGTAAGTGGTTGCATAAGTCTGAGTGGGTGTGTGAATGGGTGAGGGAGTGGCTGTAATAGTCTCCGAGTGTGTCTGTAACTGGATGCATAAGCCTCTGAATGAGTATGCGAGTAGGTGCATCAGTTGTCTGAGTGGTTATACAGGGATGTGGAATTCCTATAACCCACCACCCAGGATATATTGTTTGGGGTCAAGGGCAACAAGTTTTCATGTGTATTTTGTCCTTGGGAAAAGTAGGCCCAAGCCCCTGCAGCACAAACACTTTGGTTGCCAGTTTGCAGTACCACATTATGGATCAGGGAAGGGGACTGTCTGCAGTTAAGGTAATATTTTTGTCCATATGTTAATGCTGTTCAAACTTGTATTTACGGTTGATTATGAAAGGTGAGCGCTCTAAGTAAATGTTGTAAGCTCTGACTGCACTACTGACAGTGGTTCCAGTATGAAAATGTGTACACATAGTTTCAAAGTTTAGGAATATGAGGCTATGTTTAATGCTCCTGGAATGCTCTCTGATTTGATGCAAATATTTGTAGAAGCTTGAAAGCAAGATTGGTGATTCTTTGCTTTCAAAATAAAATGTTCATTAAAAAAATAAAAGCAGGAAATTGTTTTTTTTGCTAAACTACTGTAAAATTTCAGGTACCATTTCTTCTGCAGCATAATTTAGTAGCGTGCTGATGCATGCTAATATTTCCCCAAAAATATTCATGATGGAAAATCAGTGGTACCAGTTTCAATAAGATTATGGGAAACATAAACAAGCTTTGCCAAAGCCAGTAGGTCTGAAATTGGTGGTCAGCTTTTTAGTTTTGTCATTTGTTTTGGAATGGTTTTTGTAAAACCTTATTGGTGTGGGAGCTGCCGGCCCCTCACCATTATAACAAAAATTGTTTTTGGTCTCAAAAAGCACACACTGCCACAGTAGTTACGGGCACTGAACAAAACTACTTTGTGTGCAGATAGGCTCCTTGCTAAAGAGCAGAATGCTGTCACTCACAGTGAAGCCAGCCGCTAGAGAGAGAGAGAGAGAGAGAGAGAGAGAGACAGGATTTTAATAAACGCAAAAGGTCATGGTCAACGCCAAACCAAATTAGAGGCCCAATTATTATTATGAAATCTGTTTATTAGCATTTGTTGATATAGACATAACATACATCATGAATGTAATATCCCACAAGCAATGAGTCCGGTACTCAGAGGAGTATCCGCTAATTGTGAACGCGGTGAGCCGCAAGATCCAGCGCCACCACGAGGCGTGGATTGATGCAATCAAGTAAGTATCAGGGCCACCGCCCGCAGTTTAACAGATTCATGTAACAGCCGAACTTAGAACAAAGAAGATAGGTTAAACAACAGAAGTCCATCAGAAACAACAGCAGCAGGTTCGATCTTAGACCATACGACCCTCAGGATACGCCCCCCCCCCCCGGTCCACCCCCCCCCCAAACCCCGGCCCCCCCATCACCCGCGACATGTCATACTATGAGAGGCAAATGTCAGTGTCCGCACATCCTCCCGGTTCGGTTAGGACCTCCCCGTCAGTCCCCGGAGTGGGTCTCCCAGGCTCACCTCCATTCCCCTCCCCGCCAGGGAGTGGCACCGCAGTATGTGTCCCACAGAGTCTCAGGGCATCCCCATCCAGCCGCATCAGGACCTGCACGTGTACGTCCCATTGACTCGCTATGGGTGTGAGTCTGAGGCCTAACGTTTCCTCTCGCAAGAGAGCCGTGCCCTCCGCCCCCGCCCACACTAGCAAGGAACTCCGCCACGCCTGCGCCCGAGGGGGTTCAGTCGCCTTCCAGCGCTTGGTAATTAACCGCTTCGCCACAATCAGGCCCAGATCGAGGAAGCGACAGGCAACCTTCGTGGGGGGAGTCCTACGAAACAAGTGTAACAGACAGGCGGGCCAATCTCGCTGCGCCAGCGGACCGGCGCAAGTACGTAGCGCTCCATGCACCGTACGCCAGTATGAGTCGAGCGCTGGGCAGCTCCATAGCATGTGTACTAGTCCAGCATCCAGAGCCCTGCAGCGTGGGCATTCAGCGTCCGCCCGGTGGAAATAGCGATTAATGGAGTCGGGAGTGAGATATGCTCTGTGCAGTATGAAGTACTGGATTTGGCGAAACCGCAGATTCCTGGGGATCCGTGTGGGCCCCCGTAGCGTATCCCTCCATTCCTTGTCGGTCAGGGGACGGTCCAAATCCACTTCCCATTTACCCCGTAGCGGAGACAGGTCCGCCGCCACCATCACGCGCAATGAGGCCGCGAACCAGCGAATCATGTGGCCGCCCCGTCCCATGACGTGAAGGTACTGCATCATGAGGTGTTGCACCGGTTCCTCCTGAAGAGCACCCCACCGACTCGTCAGCGTCGCGACCAGCGAGCGGTGACGGAGGAACTGACCGGCCGGTAACCCCGTCTCCTCCGCCAGCTGGGCGAACGGTATAAGCGCACCGTCGCGGTAGAGGTCCCCCAGCGTGCAAATATCCGCCGCGTGCCAGTCGGCAAGCTCTGCCGAGCGCAGTATCCCTCGACCGCTAGGTGAACCCTCAATCGGCATGGCAGGGGCATATGGGGTATGTGACCGAGTCAGGTAGAGGGCTCGCCGATAGCACCGACAGGCCACCGCCACTAGAAGGGGCCCCGGCTTGGTCGCTCTGGCCGTCGGATGAAACAACGCGATGACATCCGTCAGGGGGAGCGGTGGCTCCACGGACGCCGTGTCGTCCCTTTCCCGGTCGGCCAGCCACCTGGCCACCCATTGCAGCTGTGCTGCTAGGTAATAGTGCGCAAAACAGGGCATCGCAAGTCCCCCCTGACCCGTGGGGAGGTATAACTTAGAGAGCGCCACTCTGTGTCGTGCGGTGCCCCATACAAAATCCCGAAGGGAGCGCTCCAGGGCGGCGAAGAAGGACGCCGGGATATAGGTCGGCAGGTTAGCAAAATAGTAAAGGAGTCTGGGCAGGGCCACCATTTTGACCAGTGCAATGCGACCTGTGACCGCAAGGGGAAGGGTGCCCCAGAAACGCATCTGGGCCCTGATCGCCGTCACCGCCCTGCCCAAGTTACCCTCCACTAAGTCAGCGGGTCGCCGGTACACCTGAATGCCCAGGTAACGGAAGGTGTCTGGCTGCCACCGGACAGGCACACCTCCCAATTGAAACCGGGGGTCCAGGGTATCATCACGGAACGGGTAGAGACACGATTTGGCTGCGTTCACCTTTAACCCGGAGAGTGTTGCAAACTCCGTGAGAACCCGTTCAAGGTCCCCTGAGATATTCGCCACATCCCGCACAAAGATCAAGAGGTCATCCGCATACAAGGAAACCTGGTGGGTGGCGTCGCCCATTGGGATGCCGTCCGTCAACACCCCCCGCAGGGTGGCTGCCAGGGGCTCGATGGCAAGCGCGAAAAGGAGGGGTGAAAGGGGGCACCCCGGCCTGGTACCTCGGCCAACCGAGATGGCCTCGGAAACGTACGGGCCAGTTCTCACCCGGACCACAGGGTTCTTATAGAGGAGCGCCGCCATTTGCAGAAACCCAAGGCCTAGTCCGTAATGTGATAGGGTTGCCACCAGGTAGCCCCATTCCAAGCTATAGAAGGCTTTCTCGAGGTCTAACACTAGACAGCCCGCCCGTGGCCAGTGCTGTGCACCGTGTACGGCGACACGGAAGAACCGGCGAAGATTAAGCGAGGTACTGCGCTTCGGCACAAATCCATTCTGGTCCCTGTGCACCAGCACAGGCACGGTGGGGGCCAACCGCTCCGCTAGGACCTTGGCCAGGATCGTGTAGTCGGTGTTGAGGAGGGCGAGGGGGCGATAGGACCCTAGATGAGTAGGATCACGCCCTGGCTTGGGGAAAGAGATCAGGTAGGCTTCCCTCATGGAGGCAGGCAGGGTGGCCTCCTCAAGGGCTGTGAGATATAACACGTGCAGACGGGGCACCAGAGACTCCCGGTATGCTTTGTAGTATTCTGCCGGGAGACCATCCGGTCCAGGCGCCCTGCCAGAGGCAAACGAGGCCACCGCGTCCCCTATTTCCTCCAGAGTGAGGGGACCCTCCAGTGTTTCCTGGTGGGCATCCGGAACTGTGGGGAGGCCGGCAGCCCCTAAGAACAGATCCAGATCCTGTGCCTGCCGTCGCCCCGCTGAGGTATACAGGTCTTTGTAATGGGCCGTGAGCGTCTGGTGGATCTCCCACTGCGTGTGCACCAGCGTGCCGTCTGGCCCGCGAAGGGAGGCTATTGGCGCATAGCCCGATTCCTGTCGGATCAGCCAGGCCAGCAATCGCCCCGCCCTGTCCGATGTGGCGTGGACCCGTGCCGAATGGGCAGCGTAGTTGTGGCAGCGCAACCTCTCCAACAGCGCAGCGTGGCGTGCCCGAAGCCGGGCCAGCCTGGTCGAGTCACGCCCACCACCCTCGCCATGACGTTCGCATGCCAGTAGCCGGGTCTCCAAAGCGGTGAGTAGCAACGTAAGTTGCTTACGGATATTCCCCGTGGCCCCCAGACAGTGTCCCCGCATGGTTGCCTTGTGCGCGTCCCACTCCGTCAACGTGCTCCCCGCCGTGCCCTCATTGAGGTCAAAGAACTGCTCGACCGCCGTGCCGAGCGAGGCCCGGAACTCCGCGTCCTCGAGAGCAGCCGGTTGCAAGCGCCATGTGGGGATGGGTGGTCTCCCCGGGTCCCAGCGGAGACGCAGTCGAAGAGGGTTGTGGTCAGTGAGTCCGGCCCAAGTAATCCGCCTGGACTATCAGAGGGTCCAGCGACGGGGAGCTCACCACCCTGTCAAGGCGGACGTGAAGATCATGTACCGCAGAGTAATAGGAATAGAGCCGGTCAGCGGGATGTAAGGTGCGCCAGACGTCATGAAGGGCCCACCGCGACAGCCAATCAGTGAGGTTCCTCGCATTCGAGACCGCCTGTGTACTGCGGAGTGGTGGATAGGATCTATCAAGGCTCGTGTCCAGTACGCCATTAAAGTCCCCACCCAGCAGCCAGGGGAGACCCACATACGGGGTCAGGGCCACCGAGAGGCGATCAAGGAACGACGGTTGGTCAACGTTCGGGGCGTAGATAGAACCCAGGAGCACAGGGTGCCCATTGAGCCGCCCCCGCACCAGAATGTATCGACCGTCAGAGTCGAGCACTGTCTCGGAGCATATGAAGGGTGTGCCTGCCCGTACCCAAACTAGTGTACCCCGAGCATGCGCGGAGTATGTAGTCCCGAAAAGCTGTCCCCTCCAGCGGGCGCGCAGTCTGTCTAGTTCCAGCCGTGTCATGTGTGTCTCTTGGAGGAGGGCCACCCCTATCTTGTGCCTCTGGAGATAGGCAAAAACAGAATATCGGCGGGTTGGTGTGTGCATGCCCCTAATGTTCCAGGTGACGATTGCAGTGTCAGCCATTGGGGTAGAGCGCGGACAACACTAGGTTCATTGGCCGAAGCGGGCCAGCCGGGGAAGGGGAGGGGGAAGAAAGACCAGAGGGACCGCCACCCAGATCTCCTGCTGCAAGGACATGATGTGTGAGAAAGCTGCAGAACACTGCAGAGTGTAAAGAGACAAAGTGAAAAACAATATGAATAAGAGGAACTCCGTAACCACAGGGGCGAACCGGGTATTCGTCCAAACATGTAAGGCTCAATTGCCTGTGAACTGCCTGGTCAGGGGTGGGTTGGCGAGGGGCTAAAGAGCGATACCGTTGTGCCTGGCTTGCAAGAGCCCCGTGTTACCCCCTTCGGGGCCTCGTGTGTCTGTAGGGCCGCCATTCGCCCAATCGTGTCCCAGGGGAGTGCGTGTAGGGATCGCTGTCACCCCGCTCCCTCGCAACCAGAATGAGCCCGAAACCCTGGTCCCCGGCCTATGTGTAGGGGGACCCATGTTACCCCTCAATCCCCGCAACCCCCATCCCACTCACAGAAATGAACAGGGCCCCAGAAGTCACAGGCCAGGGGACACCAGAGGCAGTAGGCCTCCCCCCCTCCCCCGGGGAGCAGTACGGAGTAACCCACCCGACCCCCAGGGTACCTGCAGCGGACACAATGCAAACCAGCAAGAGTTCACCCCAGAAGGTCGGCTGTCTGTGGGGTCACCTCCGGCAACACCTGGTCCTCCGGAATCAGGATGGACGGAGAGGAGGACAGGTCAGTCTCAGTGTCACTGTGAATGCGAGCCGCCACGTCCCCCTGGCTGCTCACAGACCCCAGGGTGGCCACTGCCTCCAGAGCCTCCAGCCGCTCCACACGCATCCTCTCTGGACTTGGCGCAGCCGGGGGACTCGGCCCCATCCCACCGCGGCGATCCCTCTGTCTCCGCCGTCTCAGCCTCTTCTCTCTGCGCCCCATAGGCCCCGGTCCCGCGGGTCGGGGGCCACCATGTTGGCCCGTTTCCTCCAGCCAGTCCCAGACATCGGACGGGGCATCGAAAAATCGCGTCCCATCCTTCGTGACCACCCGGAGGCGCGAGGGGAACAGCAGCGAGTATGGAATGTGCAGCTCTCGGAGACGGCGTTTCACCTCCAGGTAGTTGCTCCTCCGCCTCTGAACAGTCGCGGTGTAGTCCGGGAACAACATCACCGGGCCACCCCCTATTGAAAGGGTTCCCATCTTCCGCGTCTCCCGGAGGATCACTTCCCGGTCCCGGTAGTTGAGGAGGCGAAACAGGAAAGGACGTGGCCGGGCTCCGGGAACAGGCTTCCGCATCGGCACCCTGTGCGCCCTTTCCACCACGAACTGCGGGGAGAGCATTCCTGGGGGCAGGATACCTCGCAACCAGTCCTCAACAAACTGCTCGGGTCGCCGTCCCTCCTCGCCCTCCACCAGGCCCACGACGCGTATGTTCTGGCGCCGAGAGCGGCCCTCCGCATCCTCCGCGCGGTCCTCAAGAGTGTTAACGCGGTCGATCAGATCCTGCAAAGTGGCGGAGTGATTGCGCACTATCGGCTGCACATCTTGTAGCGCCTGGCCGTGACCGGCAACAGTGTCCGCCAGCCGGCAATGATCGGCGTGGAGCAGGGTGAAGTCCACCGTGACTTTGTCGATTCGGGACTCCAGTGAGGTACGGGTTTGTTCCAGTGTGTTACTCAGTCGGTCGACCGCCGCCAACATGGCGTCCATTTTGGCCTCCAGGGTCGATGCGGGCGGCGCCGCGATCACTACAGGGCGCTCCGCCGTCGCAGCAGGGCCGTCCACCCTCAGTCTGTTCTCGGCCTGCTTGTTCCGGAGCCGCCCCATGGCCAGCTGCTGCGCCGATGGCATTCAGAGGGCTCAGTGATGCACGAGGCCGATCGGGGCTGCAATCACTACCAGGCGCCTTTAGCAAAGGGGGTCCAGTCCCGCCGCCACGAGTCAGGCCAGCACCAAGGGTGTCAGGGCGCAGGGCAGCGTCGCCAGCGGGGGAGGTGCACCGCGAACTGTAGACAACCAGTAGTCAAAGTGCGCCAGGTCGCACTCCGTCGGATCCGGAGCAGCCGCCTCCCCGTGTCCAGCAGATCAGTGGTCAGTCCCCTAGGAGCCTCGCCCCAATCCCGATCCACCGGCGTGGGTAGCAGGGTCACACCAAGGCCGCCAGGGTCGCCTCCGCCATTACAGGTATCTGCTGCGCCTCCGGGGGGCAGCAGTCGGGCGCTCGCCAGGGGCCCGTCCCCGGCCTCACGCCTAGAGAAGGGTCCTCCACAGCAGGTCACTCACCGGGCCACCGAGGGGTGCGGGCGTTACGTCCCCTCCCAGCGCCTCCGGGCACAATGCCGTCCTCCTCCGTCCACCACGGCAGGCCCCCGATGTCCTGGGGTTGGCAGAGTCACGGCGTGAGGGGTGCCAGCACAGCGCCGGCGACGCAGCAGGCGTCAAGCGTACCGTCGCCCCAGGGGGACCCCCTCGTAGGTCCCCAGTCCTCCCGTTGCCGGTCCGCTGCGTGACGTGCGGCCCAGCCGCCTCGTGGCAGGCCGCGGCTTGGGGTGATGCGCGCGGCCGAACGCCGCTTCCAGCACTCTCCGCGTTGTCCGTCGGTCAGATCCCCAAGGGGGGCGGCACGCAGGCTGAGGCCGCCCCCGTCGCCACCGCTCGATTCGCTGGGTGCCGGGAGCCCACGGGCAGGGACAGGTAGTCTTGGCGGCCCCGCAGCATACTCCGGGCAGGATAACCGCAGGAAAACGGCTCCGTTGCTCAGGAGCCTCACTCGGACGCAGCCATCTTGGCCGCGCGCTCTCTAGCGCCCTTCATTAGAGGCCCAATTATTAAAGAAAGTCTCAAAGCTGCACCCATGGTATGCGTCCTTGCATTAAGTGCAGCTGTACGGCTTTCGTGAATTTACAGAAGTAGGACAAGAAATAGTACTCCTATAAAATATTTGTGAAGAACAAGTTACTTACCTTCGGTAACGATGTATCTGTAAGAAACATTAGTTAGTTAGATTCCTCACCTTAGAATATCCCCAGGCGTCAGACTGGATCCGGAAGATTTTTCGTCAGCAATACCCCTTGCGCGTCGCTAGGCGTCGTCTGCGGCTCCGCGTCCGTCGTCGGCGTCGTGCGCCGGAATGACGTCGTCGGAGTACTTAGACGCCGCCCTCGCGCGCTGACGTCAGTTCTTGTACATAGCTTTCCGCGCCAGGAACGCAGAGCCATGCAAAGACCGACACTGGTGCCAAAAATAAAATCTAGGGGCCTGAAAATGATAACCTTAACCCTAGATGTCAGTTCGCAGAACGGGGAGGATGGGTGGGTCGGTGAGGAATCTAACTAACTAATGTTTCTTACAGATACATCGTTACCGAAGGTAAGTAACTTGTTCATCTGAAAGAAACACGTTAGTTAGATTCCTCACCTTAGAATAGATACCCAAGCAACACCATCCCCGGTGGTGGGTCTGCGAACCAAGATCACACCAGAAAGTCCTGGAGGACAGAACGGCCAAAGAAGCCATCCCTCCGGACTTGGCTGTCAAGGCAATAATGCCTGGCAAACGTGTGTAGCGAAGCCCACGTTGCCGCCTGACAGATGTCCTGCAAAGGGACACCTCATCCCAAAGCAGTAGTAGCCGCCGTGGCCCGAGTAGAATGGGCGCGCAGCCCAACAGGAGGGTCCTTTTTTGCCAAAGAGTAACAAATTTTGATGCACAAAACGACCCACCGAGAGATGGTTCGTTTGTGCACCGCTTTCCCCTTCTTAGCACCCACGTATCCAACGAAAAGTTGGTCGTCCACCCGGAACTGCTGTGTGCGGTCCAAATAAAAGGAGAGCGCACGTTTTGGGTCCAGACAGTGGAGCCTCTCTTCCTCTTTGGAAGGATGCGGAGGCGGAAAGAAGGTGGGCAAGGTGACAGACTGCCCAAGATGAAATGGAGTCACCACTTTCGGAAGAAAGGAGGGACGAGGCCGAAGGACAACCTTGTCCGGATGAACAGACAGAAAAGGAGGCTTTGAAGATAAAGCCTGGAGCTCACTCACCCGTCTAGCCGAGGTGATGGCTACCAGAAAAGCAGTCTTAAGAGTCAGAAGACGAAGAGGACAATTGTGAAGAGGCTCGAAGGGAGCGCACATCAGGAATGTCAAGACAAGGTTCAAGTCCCACTGAGGCATTACAAAAGGGACAGGAGGGAACGTGTGAGTAATGCCTTTTAGAAAGTGTGTAACTACAGGGGACTTGAAAAGAGAAGGCTGATCAGGAAGCCGCAAGAAGGCAGAGATGGCAGCAAGATAACCTTTCAGGGTGCCCAGGGCAGAGCCCTGCCGGGCCAAAGAAAGAAGAAAGAGGAGAACCTCAGAAAGAGGGGCGGAAAGGGGATCCACAGCCTTTGCTGTGCACCATGCCACAAATTTGTTCCACCGGCAGGCGTATACCGTCTTTGTGGAGGGACGCCTGGCTGCCAGAATGATATCACAGACTTCAGGAGGCAAGTCAAATGGCATCAACTGCCGCCGCTCAATCTCCACGCATGGAGGTGGAGGCTGGACAGGTTCGGGTGGAGGACCGTCCCCTGCTGCTGCGACAGAAGATCCTCCCGAAGGGGCAGACGTAACGGAGGATCGGTTAACATACTGAGTAGCTCGGGATACCAGTACCTTCGTGCCCAATCCGGGGTGGCGCAAGGTCTCTTTCAGCAGTGGGGAGAGCCTTGGTTAGATCTATTCGCCACCGAAGTGAACGCGCAATGTCAGCAGTTCTGCGCGTTGGAATTTCCAAGGCGGCACTCGCTCGGCGACGCTTTTCGTCACGAGTGGAGTTGCGGTCTGTTGTACTCCTTTCCGCCTATACCACTTCTGCCCAGAGTGCTGAAGAAGATCAGGCACGACCGGGCCCAAGTCATCTTGGTGGTTCCGGATTGGGCACGAAGGTTCAGACGCCATTCGTGATCCATCATGCACCGGCGGCTGAGTTCGTCTGCTCTGGCGTTCAGAGAGCCCGCCATATGTTGAACCACTAGGGTGACGCCCTGGTGTTCCAGCCACGTCCAGAGGCGCAGAGCCTCCTGACAAAGGGTCCACGACCCCACCCCGCCCTGTTTGTTGCAATACCACATGGTGGTGGTGTTGTCCGTGAACACCTGCACGACACTGCCCCTGACAGAGGGAAGGAAGGCTTTCAGTGCAAGCCGGATCGCTCTCAACTCCAACAGGTTGATGTGGAGGCGAGACTCCGCCGGAGACCAGAGGCCTCTGATCTCCGCCTCTCCCATATGGCCACCCCATCCCAGGAGGGACGCATCCGTCACTACGACATGCTCCGGTTGGGGAACGGAGAGGCTTCTGCCCATGACCCAATCGCGGTCCGTGAGCCACCACTGCAACTGCTGTGCAGTGCCCTCCGAGATCAAGACATTGTCGGACAGGTTGCCGTGATGCTGGGCCCACTGAAACTTCAGGTCCCACTGCAGAGCCCGCATGCGCCGCCTGGCGTGATGCACTAGTAGGATGCAGGAGGCCATCAGCCCCAGAAGCCGCAACACTAGCCTGACCGAAACCCAGGATAGAGGCCGAAAGATGGGAATCAGGGCCTGAATATCCCGGACCCGCTGTTCCGGTGGATAGACCCGGAACTGCGCCGAATCGAGAACTGCTCCGATGAAGAGGAGCGTCTGAGAGGGACTCAAGTGTGACTTCGGCACGTTGATGGAAAATCCCAGCAAATGCAGGAGATCCGCCGTAGTCTGGAGGTGGGAGACGACTGTCTGGGGCGAGCCCGCCTTCAACAACCAGTCGTTGAGATAGGGGAAGACTGGAACCCCTGATCTGCGCAGATGAGCTGCGACCACCGCCATCACTTTCGTGAACACCCGAGGGGCACTGGTGAGGCCGAAGGGGAGCACGGTAAACTGAAAGTGCTCTTGGCCCACCGTGAACCGCAGGTAACGCCGGTGGGCCGGCAGGACGGGGATGTGAAAATATGCGTCCTGCAAGTCCAACGCTACCATCCAGTCTCCAGGGTCGAGGGCAGCCAGAACCTGAGCCAAAGTTAACATCTTGAACCTCTCCTTCCGGAGGAAGGCATTGACGTTCCGGAGGTCCAAGATGGGGCGTAGGCCCCCTTTGCCCTTCTTGGGAACCAGAAAGTAGTGGGAATAACAACCACGACCTACTTCTGGGCTCGGAACGCGCTCGACGGCCCCCTTGGCCAAGAGGGCCGAAACTTCCTCGTGGAGAAGATTCAAATGATCCCCCGAGATACGGTGGTGCTGCGAGATACGGTGGTGCTGCGGTGGCATGGCTGGAGGGGTCGTCTCGAAGGGGAGGGAGTAGCCCCTTCGGACGATCTGCAGCACCCACCTGTCCGATGTGATGGACCGCCAGTGGAGCAGGTGATGGCGAACTCTGCCGCCCACTGGCGTGGAATGGGCCTGAAAGCTCGGACTAGGAAGGCTTTGAGGCGGATGCTGCCGGGGTGGATGTGGGCTGACCTCGTCGTCCTCCAGATCCGCCTCGGCGGAAACCACGTCCGCGACCGCGCGCAGGTTGGTTCTGCAGCTGGTGGCTAGGCGCACGTGAGGAGGCACCCCTTCCTTGGCCGCGAAAGGCGGAAGTTTGCGACCGCGGGGCCGAGAGGCCCAAGGACTTGCCCGTAGACCGGGAGTCCTTAAAGCGATTCAGCGCACTGTCCGCTTTCTTGCCAAAGAGGCGAGTGCCATCAAAGGGCATGTCCATGAGAGTGCTCTGGACATCGCCCGAAAATGACGTGGACCGCAGCCAGGCGTGACGTCTAAGCGCCACTGTGGTAGAAATGGCCCTACCCAGCCAGTCCGTGGTGTCAAGCCCACATCGTATAGCATGTCGCGCGGCATCCCTCCCATCGGCCAGAGCCTGGGTAAGTCGTGTCCGGACCTCCTCCGGACACAGGGGCAGCGCGTCCTCCACCGCATCCCACAGAGAGTGGGAATAACGGTCCAAGAGACAAGCGGTGTTCAAAGACCGCAGGCCCAAACTAAGGGAGAAGAACAGCTTCTTGCCGAACTGTTCCAGTCTCTTGGAATCCCGGTCCGGCGGGGCGGTCGGGAAAGAGGATTGGGAGGTAGAGGCCTGGATAACCAGGCTCTCGGGGGTAGGGTGTTGGGACAGAAAACTGGGGTCGCCCGGAGCAGGGCGGTGGCGCCTGGCAACGTTCCTGTCCACAGGAGAGACTGTGGAGGGCTTGGACCAGGTGCCCTGCAGAACGTCAATGAAGGCCTCATTGAATTGCAGCAGAGGCTCAGTGGAGCTTGCTGCAGTCTGAAGCACCTCAGTGAGGACGTTAGTCCTCACAGCCACGGCAGGTAGCTCGAGCCCAAGGGCTGCGGCCGCCTTGCGCAGCACCACAGAGAAAGCAGCGCCCTCCTCCGAAGCCACAGTCGGAGGAGAGACAAATCCAGTGTCCGGAGAGGTATCCAGGCCACTGGCCTCCCCCAGTTCATCTGCCCAGTCCTGTGACATTTGAGCCTGAGCGGCCATAGGATCCTCGGATCCCTCCCAGTTGTCCCCATCATCCGATTCCTGGTATACAGGAGGAAGGTACGGAGCCGGGCGGTAGAC
This sequence comes from Triturus cristatus, assembly GCF_964204655.1. Classification (NCBI taxonomy): domain Eukaryota; kingdom Metazoa; phylum Chordata; class Amphibia; order Caudata; family Salamandridae; genus Triturus; species Triturus cristatus. The sequence goes on along the minus strand of NC_140589.1, from coordinate 1,077,552,268 downwards.
ATAATGTGTCTCTAGCGGCGCCGAACGCGGCGTCCATCGACGCCAGAGCGGCGCCGGGTCCGGAGTGGGACTGAACCAGGGCTCGACGTCGAGCGGAGTCGGCGTCGGGGGTGGTACCGGTGTCGACGCCGGCGGAGGAGGCGTGACGAGGTTGACCGGCGTCGACAGGGACTCGGGAACGGGTCCCTCGGGCGCTTGCGGCGTCGAGGCTGGAGCCGTCGACGGCGCCGGGGCCGGAGCCACCGGCCGGCAAGGCAGCCCTGTCGGGTCCGCGGGGCCCGAAGGCGCGCCAGCGGTCGTCGACGGCGGGGCCAGGCTCCTCATGGCCGAGAGGAAGGCACTGACCTCCGCCGGCGTCGCGTCAGTCCCAGGGACCGGCGGGTATGGGGACTTGCGCGGCGCCTGCGGCTCCGCCGGAGCCGCGGGGGTGGAACCACCCTGACCCTCGGCCGAGTCGCGCGACTGGCGAGGGGAGTCCGAAGAGCGGTGTCGCCTCTTGGACTTCTTGGAATGCTTCGACTTACCCGAAGACTTGGATCCCGACGACCGATGGTGACGTCGGCTGCGGCTCCGCGACCGATCCTTGGACCTCCTCCTGGACCGGGATCGAGAGGCGCGCGGAGCCAAGTGGCGAATCTCGAGAAGCTTACAGGACCGCTCCCGTCTAGCCTTCGAGGTCAGGGCCTTGCAGTCGGAACACGACTCCGCGTCGTGGTCAAGGCCCAAGCAGTAAAGGCACCGGCGGTGATGGTCCGTAACCGACATCAGGCGGCTACAGTCAGCACAGGCTTTAAAACCAGGCATCCTACCGGCACCGGAGTCGATTGACAAGATCAAAAAGGATCGAAAAAGTTAGTCAAAAAGTGACTAAAGGGGTAGCTCTCCCGGATCTGCGCTTACTGGCGCGGAAAAAAGAAGAACTGACGTCAGCGCGCGAGGGCGGCGTCTAAGTACTCCGACGACGTCATTCCGGCGCACGACGCCGACGACGGACACGGAGCCGCAGACGACGCCTAGCGACGCGCCAGGGGTATTGCTGACGAAAAATCTTCCGGATCCAGTGTGACGCCTGGGGATATTCTAAGGTGAGGAATCTAACTAACGTGTTTCTTTCAGATCTGCATTTTAGCAATCTGCAAATATGCATGTGTAGAATTGCTCATGCGAAAAATTGAGTGTTTGCAAGTTCACTTTCCCATCAACCATTCCCCCCCAAACTCTGGAAGAGGGTTTATATCTGCCATTGTCAGGAGTACATTTCCAACATTTCTCAATAAGGGAAAAGATTAGAGAAGACACGCAAGTTAATAGTTTGCACAAACTCAAAAGGGCATTCTAACCCTGGAACTATTGCTTACCACTACATTCAGCCCCATTATGTAGATCTCCGTAAATGTGGCAACATAAGGGGATTGCAAGTATTCAAACACTACTATGGTATGAGCCCTGGCATAATCAGAGAAGCTATATCAGAGCTCTTATATAATTAGATTGCTGCCATAATTTGTCTCCGCACTACATGGCACCAAAGGGACAAGTGGATTTTGTTACAGGACAAGTAGATTTATGAAGCAACCTGCCCCATGGACAAGTAGATATTTTATTAAATTCCACACCCCTGGTAAACAAGTGAGTGCATGAGTCTCTGTATGGCTATACAAGTGGGTGCATAAGCCTCCGACAGAGTATGTAAGTGGGTGCATGAGTTTCTGAGTGAGTCTCTCACTGGGTCTTTGAGTGGGTATATGAGTAGGCACATGAGTCTCTTACTAAGTCTATGAGTGGGTGCAACAGTGTTTGAGTGGGTGTATAAGTGTCTGAGTTGGTATGTGAGTGAATGTATGAGTCTAAGTGCTATATTGGTGGGCACATGAGTTTTTGAGTAGGTCTGTGAGTGGGTGTTTAAGTCTGAGTGCATATGTGAGTACGGAGATACGTTTCTTAGTAGGTCTCTGACTAGGTGCAAAAGTGTCTGAGTGGGAATGTGAGTGGGTGTATGAGTGTCTGAGTTGGAATGTCAGTGTTGGACTGTCTTATTGAGTATGTGAGAGGATATATCAATGTGTTACTGGATCTATGAGTGGGTGCATAAGTGTTTGAGGGGGTCTGTGAGTGGGTGTATCAATCTTTCAGCGCGTGTGTGAGTGGAAACATAAGACATCAGTGGGTCTGTGAGTGGGTGTGTTAGTGGGTCTTTGAGTAGGTGTACAAGTCTCTGAGTGGGTCTGTGACTTGGTGTCTAAGTCTCTGACCATGTATGCGAGTGGGCGCATGGGTCTCTGAATACTTATGTGAGTACACAAATGGGTCTCTGAGTGAGTCTGAGTAGGTGCATTAGTGTGTGAGTGGGTAGGTATGTGAGTGGGTGTATGACTGAGTGTATAAGTGAGTAGGTACAGGAGTCTGTGACTGTGACCAGCAAGGGTGTCTATATAGATACTTTTTGTTTTATATCTCCACCAATATTTGAAAGGCCGGACTGATAACCGTGAGGATATCGCAATATTCGTGACGTCCACGTGACGGTACATGGGGGCTGTGCTGGCGGTTGCATTGTCATAGCGGATATCACGCATGATTTAAAAAAACCTATTTTGGACACATAACTCGTGTCACTAACACCTCCATTTCTCAAATATGGGGTCAGGGTACCACCAACCTGATCCCTTATGTTACCTTTCACAGAAATCTTCAGCTCTGGGAACCTTTCCTGATCGATAAAATGGCGGGCGCAACTTTCTGAACAGGTTGCACCCTACCAATCACAGCATCCCTGTTGGCATGTGCATTCACAATTTATAGCGGAATCGCCATGAAATATCTGCAGCAAGAGATATCACTATAATTTTCAACTTACATTTCTCAAAAACTACTCCACATATTTGCACCAAATAACAAAAAGAACAATCTGCGTAACACCACCTACCTTTCTGCCAAATTTGGTGTAATTCCGTTCAGTGGTACGGGCTGCAGTCGTGTTGACAGGTTCCTATGTATATTAACATTTCAAAAGCACCCTTTTTTCAACCCCATTTTTCTCAGCCCCTGCTTTACGAATCCCCCCGAAACTTTCCATGTCAAACTAGAATCACCGGAGCACTTTTTGGGAAAATTTCGTGAAGCCTTGTAAACTAAACCAAAGTTATAGGCAAGTCAAAAACACTTTTCCTATGGACAAAATGGTCCTAACTATAACTACTTACTTGCGACTGCCAGTAGGTAATATAAATATATGAAACAGTATTAATTTCTTCATTCTTTTGTCACATAATCAAGCCATATCAGGCTTTGCACAACATTGATTCTCACTCTGTTCATACCTTTGTCATCGGACAGCTTAGTGTTTTGAGATGTAGGTACCACTGGGCTATGAGTTGTGGGTAGCGTAACGTTCTTAGACGATGATAGGCTTCTTTTTCCATTTCCTTTTTTAGAATAGTTTTCTGGCTCCTTGATTTTGGTAAATGTGCCTCCACAGGTCTGCTTGTGCTCTGCCCACCAAGGATCATTGGCAGATGGTGGCCTGTTCATGGCTCGTTTGACATAACCAAAAAAAGGTCGTTTTTTCTGGCAAGGTCCATTGCATAACCACCAGTGCTTGCGATACTCATCTACTTCGTCATGGAAATTGTGGTAGACCTGTGAAAATAACAAAAGGAAGCATAATTGTATTAATTTCTAAACTCCAATGTCACCTACAAATGGTGCTAATCTGATGTGAAAAGAACAAAAAACTGAGCAACGTAAGAAACATGTGACCGCTAAGGGTTTTCCCCGCTGTGCAGAGTTTTTTTCTTTGTTTTTGATACTCAGGTAGGTTGAGCTTAAGCCTTCAGAACCTCTCTTCTGCAACATATTTAGGCCAAATGTGCATCGTTCTTTTAACCACTTTTATTCTCATGAGACCTACGTGACTGCAGGATCATAAGAGTTTTGCCACTGGCTGGAAATTCCCGAGATTTCAGTCACACTGGTGTGGCCAAATTTGCATTTTTAAGAATCATACTTTGACATTTGTGGAACATTCTGGGTTAGAAAACATGCAGGGACCCACACAAACCATATCACTCTTAATTATTATTGGTGTTTAGTTTTCTAAAATGCCTCACAATGGTAGGGTTTCTGTTGAAAAACCAGTTGAAAACAGTAAGAATATTGTGTCTTCATTTACGACCACAGAGACTGGCAGAGGGAAGAAAACACAGCCACTTCACCCAAGGGAGACTGCAACTGCCAGGGTTCTGTGAGCACTCATTTTCTGTTAATAAAAACAATGTGCTATATTTGAACTACTACTAATACCGAACCATGTTTACATCATCTTCTACCTTGCTTAAACGTCATAATCCGTCATGTGATATTATTGTCGTTTCCGATTCTAAAATAAACTTTAACAGTTTCACATAGGTCAGCAGAAAAGCTCCATCAGAAAAGGTTTCCTGGATGTACTAGGCCAAGGACACATCTTGCTCATCCTAGTTCTGTTTACATTGCATCAGTTAAACTGCATAGCCAAAACTTTGAGAATGATTTAACCATCATGTATTGGTTGTGGGAAAATCACTGAATGTATTTCTTGTAGAAATGTTTCTTTTAAACTATTTCCTATTTGTTTGAACTTAATGAATCATGGGTTCCCACTGAATGTATTAACCCCATTGTCCAAAGCCCAATACAAGAGTGTGCATTTCTCCAACAACAGAGACCCCTACTCCCATTCTTAGAAGGCAAATATATGCCGGATTTGATACTGAACTGTAATGAGTGCTTTAATTTACGATATATATGCTTTGCTGAAATTAACTAATGGCATATTCTGTATTTTGACTTTAGACCGAAGATTAAAACTCCTGTACTAAACTGTATGGCTTTAGTTAGAAAACTTGTAAGGTTATATTGGGCTGACAGTTCTTTCTTTCAATCTACAAAGGTACACAGCTCTAGGCAAACTGAGACAAAGAGAACAGAATAGAGACTACATATTTGTCTAATCTAACACACAGCATAACACACCTTTCCCTTACAGAAAAACTCAAACAGAAATAATCAAACTAAAAGGAACATACGGACTCCAAACAGACGAAATTGAGCCACAGCATAACAACTTAAATACATAAGCAAACTGCTAAAAAGGTTCTAAACGCTCTAAATTCCATATACAGAGATTGAGTAGAAAAATTATAGCTAATGCTTTATGGTTTACATCTTTTATTGAAATTTCAGGAACACACATAAAGACTCTGACAGGTGATAGCTAATGCTTTAACCAATAGCTGCTCTATAACCCGAAAGGTCGAGAGAACTTAACAGTGTAAAAGCAAATTGCTTTAACTGCACAGATTGCTGCTTTATGAGCGAATGAATACTCTCGCACTCATCACTAACAATACTGTCAGAAAATATTTGTAACACAGTACATTACCATTCTCAATTTCTTCTCACAAATAATCTTTGGATCCAACCCAGGCTATACCATACCAGTCAACCTGAACAAAAATCTGACTGGGTGAGGAGGGGTCAGGGCCTTGAATTGGGCAGGGCCTCGTGCCAAGAAATACGTAAGAGGCACTTTTGCCCCTACGTCCCCTCCTCCAAAAACTAAAAACAAAGCTGACTGCGGCTGGTGCCGATGTCCTCTGGTGTTTTCACACCCCTTAATAGATGTCGGCAGTTTAAAGCCTTGGAAAAAGAGCTAGAAATCCACTATTTACAGTGTTTTTCCATCTAGTTTTCCCTGTCACCGTCTGATATCTGCTCCTCAGCGGGTGACCGTGTGATGGGAGCCTATATTGTGTGTCACACGGTGGCACAGTGTGTGTTGGCAGGTTTGCTATACGACCTTTCTACGAATTCTTTTGGCACAAACTTCAAGTCACCCTTATTAACATCACGCATAAACTGAACATTGTTCCTCATCTTAAATCTCTATTTTTGACAATACCAGACATCAAGCCACAGGTTCATGTGTGATTGCCTATTTCCAACTACAGCATCAACATCCAGGCCTTTACATACAACACTTCCACAACTCTTAGAACAATGATTGAATCCCTGAGGTCACATCATGGTTGTAGCCGTGTGTCCTTTCAGCATTTCAAAATTGTGATACCTGTGGTAGTCAGCACTGGAATGACAAGATCACAACGCGTCTTGCACCACTTCACCAACTGATGATCTTTCAGCTACAGCTAACCTGACATATCCACCGACTATTCTGTTAGCTCCTTTAACTAAACAGTTAACGTGAGACTATTATAGGATAGCTTTATAATACACAATTCCGGTCTTGTTCAAACTCTGCTTTATCTAATGGTATGAAATTTACAAAGGGGAGACCTTCATGCACAAAGAAGTTCCTTAAAATTCCAGTTACTATTACTATTTTAGCATCCGGTTGTCTAACAAATGTAACTTTAATTAATTTGGACCTGTAGCCTATCAGAAAAAGGGCAAACGTGACGGCAACCCATGGGACGTCCCAAAGGAATTTAAAGCCACCTTCTTCTAATCTCGTTTTGGTACACTCACTGGAACCATAGGTGGTGTCTTTGTGCCAAGATTCTTGTCAGCAATTTTACAGGTAGAACATCCTCAAACTTTCTCCTTTACATCTCGGTCCATTTTCTGCCACTAATACGTAAAACTCATACCTTGAGGGTGGTCAGTGCGATTTTAATAGTGGGTGGAGTGTAAAATTCTGATTATCTTGATCCGTGATATCAGTTTTTCCAATGCAAATTGTGGCCATTGAGCAGGTGACATATGCAATGGACCTACATTAGAATTTGTCACTGGCTAAAAATGTTGCAAATGTTTTCAAGAAAGGTAACAGAGTGGTCTACCTCAGAACAGTAATATTCTTGAACACATCACAAAGGTCAGTACCTCAGGAAGCAGATTGGTTCCTCTAAAATGTACATAGAATGGAAAAACCCAAACATTCGTACCATTTCTATGATGAGGGAGCTGAAATGGAACCAAGCAGCACATGAAAACAGAAACACTAGTGAGATAATGGTCTTACAATGCCCTCCCTCTAGAAGATCACCAGAATCCAAGATCCAGAGATACGAAAACAAACTGTGCCCAGAATGGTGCCCATAAAGGGAAGGAGGAGGGTGTGACTTGATCATGTTGATAGTGAACCTCAAAGATGACAAGAGGTTTGTCATAGCTTGGAAGTGGTTTGGCGACCCCGCCTTCAACAGCCAGTTTCATATTTGTTTTTGTTGACATTCATCATTACATACATACCAGCGAAACAGCAGTACCATTTGAACAACTGGAAGAAAAGAGGTAACAAGCAGAAGGAGAAATAGGGGAGAAAGTAAAGGCAGAAATAGTTCGAGGAAATAGAGTGTCCACCTATCCAAAATATACTATATAGCACTATATATTACAACTTTTACTTAATGAAACACGTTAGGGCATATCAGACACAAATTATGCAGTATCAATTGTAAATAAGCCTGTATCCCCTTGGGAATTGCTGAGCAGTCAAGCGACAAAGCCAAACTGAAAGACCAGACCACCCCACTGTGCGCTAAGAAAGAAGCATAATGGATCACAGTGTATAAGTGTGTTCAAGTCATAGAAGTAGTCACTAGTGAATCGGGATTTCTATGTCGTAGCCATGACATGAACAGCTCCCAGATGTCCCTGGGGCAAGAGCGGAGTGGCATAAGCATCCAAATGGTTGACAGTTGCTCTTGACAGTATCTGACATTGCGAATCCATGATTTTGTGCAGGTCTTCTGCCCCAATGAATAGCAACTCTGTGTTTAGCAAGCAAGAGTAGCATGGCAACATGGCGATAACAGAAACTTCTTTAACGTAACCCAATAGTCCCACCAAAGGAGTATATGGGACTTCATGCCCAGTGATCTCATGTATGTGTGCAAACACCACTCCCCAGAAAAAAGCAACTCTCTGACATTGCTAGACCAAATGAAGAAAGAAGGCCTGTAGGGCTTTACATCGCTGACAGCATGGCTTTGAAACCAATCCCATCTTGAATAATTGTAAGGGAGTAAAATAGATACGTTTTAGAAAATTAAAGTGAATTAAACTTAATCTGTAATTGGGAGAAAAAACAAGTTACTTACCTGTACACTGTGGTTCTCCAGTATTGATATCTTTCATAGATTCACATGCTTGAATCTTCCCCGTCGTCATGGTGGGACTCTCACGATATTTAAAATATAGCAGTATAAAAGAAAAAAATCATGTGAAACCAATGCAAAGGGAACCAAATTTTGTTAACCTATTGTCCTCCTTATAAGGTCCAACTATCAGCCAATGAGACGCCAGCCCTGAGACCACAATCCCCTGCAGAGCCACCATACCTCAGATTTCCAGCACACGTGTATGCAGGCTTCCTATCATGAGGTAAGAGTGGTTTGCCTTAAAACGGAGAGGTGGGCGGGCCGCATGTGAATTTATGAAAGATACCAATACTGGACAACCACAGTGTACAGGTAAGTAACTTGTTTTTTCTCCAGCATTGAATCTTTCATAGATTCACATGCTTGAATAAGAATAGTAAGCAGTACATAATTTCCAGAAAAGCGTTTTAAGGGCAAGACGCCTTTTCTCTTTATGAACCAAATAACCACTTTTACAACCTACCAGTGGAAGATAAAGACAGCAGTTTGTAGGACTCAAATGTCAAAACATCAAAGACTAAATATATATTTAACTATATACGTATGGAATCATAACACATATTTATGTATATACAGTCATAAAATCCTGAAAAAAGTACCTTAATGAAACAGTCGACGGAGCACAGCCTGTCCCACGCCAAATGGCCTTTCCATGCTGTATCCAAACAGTAGTGTCTGGTAAACGTATGGACATTCAACCATGTTGCCGCCCTACAGATTTCCGGGAGCGACACTCCCGCGAACAATGCAGCCGACGTAGCCAACATCCATGCCGAATGGGCCGACACCTTCGAAGTCAGTGGTCGTCCTGCTTTCTCGTGACAAAAGGCAATTGTTGAAGTGATCCACCGGGATATACTGTTTCTAGACAAAGCATACCCCTTCCTGGGAGGAGCAAAAGCAATAAGAAATGGATTTGATTTTCGAAATGTCTTTGTCCTGTGAAATCTCAAGCAACGTCTGACGTCTAGCGTGTGAAGGGATCTTTCCACAAGAGACGTTGGTTCCTGAAAGTATGTAGGTAGAACAACAGGTTCTTTCAGATGGAATGAACTCGGGACCTTTGGAATGAACGTTGGGTTCATTCTCCGCACCACCTTATCCCTCTTGAATTGCATTAAGGGTTCAGAAATTGAAAAGGCTTGTGTTTCACTGACTCTCCTGGCAAATGTTAGGGCTAGGAATAGTGCCGTTTTCCAGGACACAAACTTTATGTCAGCCTTATGAATAGGCTCGAAAGGCGTCTTCATCAGCTGTGCGAGAACAGTGTTGAGTTGCCAGGGAATCGCTGGACGCTTTATTGGTGGAAATACTTTAAGAGTCCTTTCATAAACACCTTCATTACTCTGGTAGACAAAAGGGAAACCTGTCCAGGTTTTCTCCGGTACCTCCAGATTGCAGCTAGATGCACCTTAAGAGATGAAAGGGCTAAGCCTCTTGACTAAATGCAGCAAATAAGGCAGCATTTGATCGGGCGTTGACTGTAGAGGGTGTAAAGAGGGACACCTCTTCCATTTTGCAGCATATGTTTTATTGGTGGTAATTGCTCTTGAGTGACTGAGAATAATCTCAGCAGTCTTGAGGAATATTCAGGGATTGAAATTCCTGGTCATGAGGTTCCAAGCCGACAAATTCAGAGAGCCTATCTGTGGATGCACCACTTGTTCCTTGCTCATGGATATCAGACCGTGTACAGGCGGAAATGGAATATGAGGGGACAGACATTCGCAGAAGTTCTGTGAACCAGAACTGTCTCGGCCATACTGGTGCTATGAGGATCAAATGACACGGTTCTGATTTCATCTTGCATAGTAGTTTTGGAATTAGAGGGAACTGTGGAAATGTGTAGGCAAACATTCCTGTCTATCGTAGTTGAAGAGCATTCCCCCCACAGGCTCTTCTGAGGAAATCTGCTTGCAAACCTTTTGAATTTCTTGTTTTCTCGTGATGCAAATAGGTCTAGACCCGGGGTTCCCCATTGAGCGAATATTTGTAGAATCTGGTGACGATCCAACTCCCATTCGTGGCAGAGGTTTGAGGATCTGCTTAGGAGTCTGCCCACGTGTTGTGGATTCCTGGAACATGTTGAATCTGTAGAGTGATATTGTGTTTTAGAAGCCACTGCCAAATTTCTTGAGCAAGAGAGGATGTTTGTGACTTTGTTCCTCCCTGCTTGAGCAAGTAAAACATAGTGGTAGTGTTGTCCGTTCTCACTAGAACTGGGGAATCGTGGATTCTGGGGAGAAATGCTTGTAGACCTAAAACACAGCTTTTAGTTCCAGCAAATTGATGTGCATCAGTGCTTCCTGAGAGTTCCAGTGACCCTGAATTTCCGGGTCCTGTAGATGTGCTCCCCACCCCTGCAAAGATGTGTCCATTGTCATTATGAAACTGGGAGGTTGAGGCTCGAATAGTAGTCCTAATAATAGATTAGTTCTTACCCCCCACCATGACAGAGCTTTCCTTATTTGTGGAGTGGTAAAAATGAGATCCTTGAATGATCCTTGAGCCTGTATCCATTGCAGGTCGAGTTGTTCCTGAAGTGGCCGCATGTGAAGCAGACAATGTGGTATGCAGGATGTAAGCATCCCTAGCATAGATTTGTACATCCTCACTCAAACAGACTTTTCTTTGTATTTGAGACACCAACTTTAGGATGTTTTTAATGCGTTCTTCTGATAGGTATGCCTTTGCCTCTGTTGTGTTCAGCACTGCCCCCTAGAAACTGTAGAGTTTGAGACAGTACCAGGGAGGATTTTTCCACATTGACTCTTAGGCCTAGTGTTTTGAATAGCCGACGACAAGCTCTTAAGGAGTTTTGAGCTGAATGGTACGTAGGTCCTTTTACTAGTCAGTCGTCTAGATAAGGATAGACCTGGTGTCCTTGCTGCCTCAGAAACGAAGTCACTGGTGCCATGCATTTTCTGAACACCCTTGGCGCAGACCGGAGACCAAAGGGCAATACCTTGAACTGACAGTGGCACCCCGCCACCTCGAACCTTAGATAACGTCGAAGTTTGACGCGAATAGGTACGTGAAAGTACTCATCCAAGAGATCTGATGATGTCATAAAGTCTCCTTTGTTTAACATTAGGAGAATCTCTTGTAGCGATAGCATTCTGAAGAGTTGTTTTTTTACATATATGTTCAAACCCCTTAGATCCATTACCTGCCTCCATTTGGTACTTTGTTTTTTCTTCATTAGGAAAAAATGGGAGTAGAGTCATTTTCCTCCATGTTGCTGAGGAACCTCCTCTACTGCCCCCTTCAGAAGAAGATCTGAAATCTCCATCTTTAGCAAGGTCAGATGATGAGGATTCTTGGTTTGGGAGGATGTGTAGGAGGTTTTTGAATGAACTCTAGGGTGTGTCCCTGATGAATGATGTCTAACACCCATGTGTCTGATGTTTTTGCTATCAATTGCTGGTAATATTGAGAGAGGTAGTGGTTCTGATGAGGTTTGCGTCGTAGTGAGGTGGGTGGTGCTCTGAAAGACTCACTGACCTCTCCCACTGTCCTGTGATTTTTCTCGTGCCGAGGGCCTTCTTCTGGCCGTCTGTTGTTGGTAGGGCACATTATGTGATCGATATTGCTGTTGATTTGCATACAGGCGATAACCCTGTTGCTGGTAGGGTTTGTATCTATAGGACTGAAAAGATGTCCTTTGTTGGTATCGGCCTCTTCCTCCTCTACCATGAAAGGACTGAAACCGCTGCTGTTGTAGTGTCCCTAGTGAACGTACTGTGTCCGTATCAGCCTTAATCCCTTGAACAGCATCATCTATATGCTTTCCAAATAGATTTTGCCATCAAAGGTCATGTCGAGAATCTTAGTTTGAATCTCCGGACAAAAAGAAGTAGCTTTAAGCCAGCCTTGCCTGGGTAAAGCAATTGCTCCTGCCATCTGTCTGAAAGCCTCTGATGAGATGCCCATGGCTATATCAATGATCTCTGAGGCTCCTCTAGCTGCTTCTTGTAGAATCTGGGTCGCCTCTTCTTTCTTACCAACTGGAAGATCTAAAAAAAGGTGCCAAATCGGACCACATTTGCCGGTTGTACCGACCTAATAAGGCTAACGTATTTGATGCCTTGATGGACGTGGCCGCCATTACTGCGAAACGCTTTCCTGTACTGTCCAGTCTTCTACCATCCTTATTAGGAGAAGAACATGTAGCCGTAGGATTCCCAGAGCGTCTCTGGGCTGCTTGCATGACCACAGATTGGGGGTCTTGGCTGGCCGATTAGACATGCTGGAGACGATTACAGAGCCCATATATTTTTTTCTCCATTCTCGGAATTGCTGCAGGTACTGAACTGGACTCTTCACAATTTGTATACCTTCTTCCCATGTGTGATTGACCATTGCAATGGCCGGAATAGATTTCCTAGCGGAATCCTTAAAATCATATAGAAAACTGTCCGCCTGTTTCACGGGAAGATGCAAGTCAAACCTCTTTGAGGCTCCCTCCAGCAGTTCATGAAACCCTCCAATGTCTTCCGGCAGAGAATTCGCTGGAGAAGGAGAGGATGGTGCAACGTAGTCATCCCATTCATCGCCCACAGGTACCACATCCTCATTCAGCTCTCCCTCTTCTGACTGGTCCTCCACATCACTCTCTATATCGTCCTCTCTGATGGCTATTATTCTTGGAGGTAGTGCCTTCTGTGTAACCGGTGGCAGCTGTGTAGTCTCAGAAGAAGGTGCACCCTGCTGCTTACTCAGGGTGGTAGGCGGTGGAGCATTAGCTTCCGGGAAGTGTTGGTAATAGTCGCTAGCCATGTGTCTCAGGTCCGTGATCAACTAGATTGTCACTGAAATGGTATATACTCGTGGCGGCGGAAGGTTATCTTCTTCCTCAAAATTATAACTCTCCTGAAAGCATTCGTATCAATGTGATTTTGGAGGTGGGTGATCTTCAAAGGAGAAATCTGCCTCCAAATACCTGTATCCTGACATTTCACTTTGAGCCGGGATGGACTATAAGCAGGCCCAAACTGACCTTCCTCCTCCGATTCCTGCATTTCCAATAAATGAGAAAGAGGAAGCGGACAGGATTTTACTCCAAGATGCCAACTCTGAAGACCTCCTTCTGGATTCCGGCATCATGGAGACCTTTGTCTCCGTCGACGACCGTGGCTTCCAATTAATTGATATAAAATCGACGAGTGTTTTATCGTTGGTGATTTGAAACCATCGTCGACGAGGTAGTTGTCGAGGTGGTCGACGAAGCACGTTTCATTGTCCACGGTGTCTTCGTCGTCAACGGTATTATCGTCGACGATGTCGTCAGAGCGGCCGTCGACGTGGTATGGGTTGTAACCGCCGTCGTCAGTGTTGCTGTTGTTAATTCGGTCAGTGAGGGACTGACTTCATCGACGGGGTTGCCGTCTATGGGGTCTTTTTCCCCCACAGGTGCTTTAAGAGGAGTATGTGGCACTGAGGAAGATGATGCAGACTTCCTATGAGACGTACTCACAGAGGGCAGTGAGGCTGGCAAAATGTTCTTGGTCTTACAGACTTTTGGCTTCTTGGTATCAAACTTAGTAGAAGCAGACTCAGCTTTCTTTTGTGCTCTAGAGTAGAATGAGCCTCTTCAACATCCGAACCAGACTCTGATCTGGATTTCTTCTTTTGTAGCCACAGAAGTAAACGTGCCTCTCTCTCTTTTAATGTCTTCGCAGAGAAAGTCCTGCAATGTTTACAATCCCTGGGAACATGGTTGGGATGTAAGCAGTATAGACAGTGTTTGTGGGGGTCCTCAGAAAATAGTCTAGCCTTCCCACAAGATCTGCAGGGTCTAAATAATCTTTGTAGAACCCTCAGACATTTTCAGAATATGGAGAAAAATAATACCTCTTGTCTGTAGAGAGTTCTGAAGTGGAAACAGTAGGGTGAAAAGTTCACCAACTGAGAAAAACTGAGCAGAGCTCAGGGAGACTCCTTCTCACACAACTTGCGGTAGAAATCTGCGGTATGATGTGTCTGCAGGGGATTGTGGTCTCAGGGATGGCGCCTCATTGGCTGATAGTTGGACCTTATAAGGACTGCATTGGTTTCACATGAATTTTTTCTTTTATACTGCTATATTTTAAATACGGTGAGACTCCCACCATGACGACGAGGAAGATTCAAGCATGTGAATCTATGAAAGATTCAATGCTGGAGAAAGGAATTTCAGCTGTCCACGCCAAAAGGACCACTGTGCATCCATTAGTGTCAGCTTTCCAAAGTGCCAAAGCCACAAGGGTGGTAGTCGGTGATGAATTCTGCATGGTACTGTAAAGGCGTGTAATTAATTTACACGGAGAAGGGGCAGTGAGAATATGTTCCAATGCTGGGAACGCCGGGGGCAAAACAGGGAACGTGTTGTGTAGAGTACGACATGTCTCATGTATCTAGTAGTACAACAATGGGTGAAGAGAGATCAGTGTGTAGCGAGGAGAGGAACAGACAATCTGGATAAAAATAAGATAAGAGTGCAATCCCACGTTAACGCGCTCGCACAGTGGCTACCTTCTCAAAGTGTGGGGAAGCATGGGGTTGTTTGCTAATTGAATGGAGGAGGCATACAGGCAGCACAGTTTAGCTCTCAATTTTAGGCCCTCCCATGCCCAGCAAATACATTCAACATGTATTGATCTACCCTTTGAGCCTTTTGTAGGGACAAAATAGCGCTGTGGACAGAGGGCATGGAACCACCCTGCCTGTCTCTATGGCCACATGCGGCTGGCAGGGAGTCGAATAAAGTCGAAAATTTAAATATTGGATCTGGGTGCAGTGAGCGAATAAAGTCAAGTCGGGGGCTCCCATCCCTCACTGCATTAGTGTAAGGGTAATCCATGAAATTCTTGGCTATTTACCCGCCCAGAATAGCACAATCATATCAAATTTTAAGCAGCGGAGGATTTGGGCTTTTAATGGCAAGGATATAGTGGCAAACAAATAAAGAAACTTGGTAAGGATAAGCATTTTTTCTATTGTGATTCGTCCGGCATAAGATAGGGGCATTCTAGACCACAATTTTCCACTTCCTTCAGCCAAGACATGGCACAGCCAAAATTTGCCTGCCAAAGCTCGTCCGTGTCCCAGCTGAGCTATATATCCATATATCGGACTGGGCTGTCCGCCCATTGTAGAGGGTACTCTGATGTGAATCTTTGAGTTTTGTCAGTGAGAGGGAATAACGTACATTTGGCCCAGTTAATTTGTATACCCGAAGAGCCCTCAAAACGGATCACTTCTCTTATCAGAGGGACCAGGTTACCCTTCAGTCTGCAGACATATAGAATAGCATAGTCTGCATAAATCGAAACCACTACTCCTCTTGTGGTGAAGCCAATTCCCATGTTGGAGTGGTGCTGTCTAAGTCTTTCTGCCCCTGGTTCCATCGCAACCACAAACAGTGGGGATAGTGGCATCCCTGATGCGTACCACTAGTAATTGGGAAGGGATAAGATATTTTGCCATTTAGGCACACCTGTGCCGTAGGGAGCGTGTAAAGACGACGTACTTGCTTGATAAAGTTACGACTGAGGCCTAGTCAAAGAATCAAACGCTTTAGTAATGTTGAGGAACACGTCAGCAGCAGGTATCGGAGGTTCGAAATGATGCATCATAGCAAAAAGTGTATGAAAGTTGTGAGCCATCGATCGTCGGGGATAAAGCCGGATTGGTTGGGTCGCACAATTGTAGGCAGAAGGGGTTGTAGCCTGCTTCTTAGGATCTAAGCAAAGAGTTTTATGTCAACATTAATGAGTGACAGGGTTCTATGTAAATTACATAGATTTGCGGGCTTGCACCGGCTTAAGGAATGTAATGAATACTGCCTCTCTCGGGGAAGGTGGTAAGCTTCCTCTGCCTAACGATTCTTGAAACATAGCAAGGAGATGTTGGGCTAGTATTGGAGTGTACTCTTTATGGAACGCAGTTATGTGCCCAACTAGGCCCGGTGTCTTGTCACGGGGTAAACTACTGATAGTTTGAACAATCTCTTCAGTTGTACTGGGTATGTCCAAGTAGTCCCGCTGGGCATCATCTAGCCATAATAGATGTATAGTCTCCAGATAGTGTGTTAACTCGACCGGGTCTACAGACGTAGTAGCAGAATAAAGCTGGGCATAGACCAGTGTCATAATTTCCAACAGGTCAGTCAGAGTGTACTGGTTTGGATTCTGAGTTGAGCAATTCAGGAACATAAGCAGTAGTAACTGGAGCGCACATTGGGGCGGCAAGTGTCCTCCCTGGATGGTCGCCCTCACTATATTGCCGGGCCTTAACCTGCCAGTGCAGAAACCTAGTCTCCTGAAGAGCCTCTTCTGAGACCCTCACCCGCATATTAGCTAAGATATCTGACACTTTTGAGTGAAAGTACTGGTTCTCCAAATTTTTAATATCACTCTCCAACCTAGTCAGGGTAGCACGTATTGCTTTTAGAACCCCGGATTGCTTTGCGATGCAGGCACCTCTCACCACCACTCTGAATGTCTCCCATAGTGTAGAAGGGGACCTCACAGAGCCAACGTTCTGCACAAAATATTCTATAATATTGTAACGTATTTCCTCTCTGAATGCAGACTCCAACAGCGCTCCAGCCGGTAGGCGCCATGGAAAGGCGCAAGGAAAGAGGGGGGTCACCTGTGGGATCTGAATAGACAAACTGACCGGGGCATGATCAGATACGGTACATGGCAGGTGAGAAACTTTTGACCCCCTGTGTGGACAGCCCCGATAGGAGCCAAAAATCGAGTCGGGACCACGCATTGTGGAAGGTTGAAATACAGGTGCCCTCCCTATGGTGAGGATGCGCATGACGCCAGACGTCAAACAGATGTTTGTCTTAGGTGATTGTTTTGAGCGTTAATGTAGTATGTGGGTGTAATCTTTTTTTGATGCACCAAAGCAATCTAGTTGATTATCTATTGTAGCCTTATAGCCCGCCGTAGCGGGCTATACCGGCTTTTAAAGGCCCGCTGCATCGTTAAAGGCCCGAGCTGAAGACGAGGGACTTTAACAAAGCAGCGGGACTTTAATAGCCGGTATAGCCCTGCTACGAAGGGCTATAAGGCTATTTGAACATTCTGCCACTAGAGGACAGAATGTTCCAACAAATAAAACAAAGCCTTCAGGGAGCGCGAGTGGATTCAAATCCCCTCAGGCTCCCTGAAGCCTTTGTTCACAGCCAAAGGTGTGAATACAGAAGCATTGGAATATTGGAGCTCCAGGATTATACCAGCCATTATAAGCCCGGAGCACTCCATTGTTTTCAATGGAGCTTCCAACATTCCAATATTCTAATACTGCATTAAAGTCGCCTTCCTCCATATAATTTTGTGTGTAACAAGATTGAAGATCTTTACCCATAGGTCAGTATAAAATTCTGGATCGTCTCTATTCAGTTCGTACACCACCGCCAGTACAACCGGTCGTCTGTGCAGGGAACCAGCCAATATAACATATCCATCCTCAGTATCAATAATAGAACAAGTAGTGAGCCATATGAGCCCCCTACGCAGTATTAGTGACACACCTTTGGGATAATTTTAATATATGTGGATGAGTAAGTGTCCCCCCCACCAGTGGGCCCAGATGCTAGAGGAAAACAGGTTTCTCAGATGCGTCTCCTGAAGGAAAAATATGCCTACTTTGTGCCTAAGGAGGTAGGCATGGACCAGTCTCGCCTTTCTGTGGTCATTTATCCCTCTGATATTCCAGGTGGGAATAGATATGGTAAGCCATACTATTTATGAATTGTTTGCCAAGTACGTAACATATCGAACTGTACACAGCGAAGAGAAACTTAAGAACAAATAGCATCAATCAATCAATCAATCAGTGACACTTATATAGCGCGCTACATACCCGTAGGGTCTCAAGGCGCTGGGGGGGGGGGGAGGGGGGGGGGGTGCCGCTACTGCTCGAACAGCCAGGTCTTCAGCTTCTTCCTGCAGCGAGGCCGGCTGCGAGGCAGAAGGCAGGCAATGGGGCACACGCAGCAGCTGGTGGCCGTGCGGCGCGGGGGTGTCCCACAAGCATCCCAACCATACTACCGCAAATTCCCGCCCTTCCACACCAATCACTTAACGATGTTGTGCTTCTCTACCCTTCCCACCTACAAAACTAACAGAGATGCACATAGTTGTACTGGGAAGTCCACAGCCTCACCGTGATTGATGAGGCGGCTGAACTAAGGAGCGACCACTGTGATTAGACAAAATGTTGTATAGCACATGTTATTCTACAGTGGGTCATATCACTGCCATATCACTGCTGCGACCTTTCTGCTCTGTGCGCCCTTTTCTGCTTCTGTACCCCTTTTTGCCTTGTTTCCTACCCGCGACCGCTCTGCTTCCCTGCTCCCGTCCCCACCGCTGCTTCCCCTGCGGTCCCGCCCCTTCCGCACCCATTCGCTGCCCCTGCCACCCGCCTCCCACCTGCTCCTCCCTCCCCACCTCCCCATATATGGCGGCCGGTGCGCGGTGAGGAGAGCGTCCCATGACCTTGTCTGGTAGGTCGCTCCCCCCCGCTGCAGCTCCGCCTGCACTCCTGTCGCCGCCGCTGAAGTCGAGGCCCTCCACCACCCGCAGGCTACCACCTGTGCTTCATCCCTGGTGGCCAGTGGTGGCCTTAGGTTGGTATCTGCTCTCTGTTGTGCCTGTACTCTGTCTGCCCGTCTCTCTCCTGTACTCCGCTGCCCTTGTTCTGTACACCCGTTCCTCTTTTGTACCCCCCTGCCCCCCGCTCGCCGCTGCAACCTCCTTTACTTCTGTGCCCCCACTGCAAGGTTTTCTCTCTCTACCCCTCGTCTGCCTCCCACCCCTGCTGCAACCTTTCTGCTCTGTGCCCCCTTTTCTGCTTCTGTACCCCTTTTTGCCTTGTTTCCTACCTGCGACCTCTCCGCTTCCCTGCTCCCATCCCCGCCGCTGCTTCCCCGGCGGCCCGCCCCCTCCACGTCCATTCGCTGTTCCTGCCACCTGCCTCCCGCCTCCCAGCTGCTCCTCCCTCCCCACCTCCCCAAATATGGCGGCCGCTGCACGGCCACGCCGCTGGCGCGCCTAAGGCAAGCCCGTCTGCGCCTGGACCGCGCCCAGCGCCAGGCCCCCGCACCAGCCATGAAGACCGCTTCCGCTACGACGCCAGCACCCTCGTCGCTCTCAGCCCAGGAAGGACGCACACCTGCTGCAAGGCCGCCCCGAAGCGCACCCAACCAGCTCAGATGCATCCTGATCAACACTCGCTCCGCACGCAAACACTCCGTCGAGCTCTGGGACCTACTCGACACCGCATCCCCGGACGTCGCCTTCCTGACCGAGACCTGGATGAACGAAGCCTCCTCTCTAGACATCGCCATAGCCATCCCCGACGGGTACAAGATCACCCGCAGAGACCGCACCAATGGAGCTGGAGGAGGAATCGCCATCATCCACAAGAACACCATTAGGGTCTCAACAAACACCAACGACACTCTCAGCACCGCCGAACACATGCACTTCCAGATCCACATGGCCCCCAAGACCACCCTAAGAGGCACCCTCGTCTACAGACCGCCCGGACCCCGACCACAATTCTGCGACTCCATCGCCGACCTCATCAGCACGCACGCGCTGACCTCCACCGACTACATTCTCCTCGGAGACCTGAACTATCATCTGGAAAAAAACGACAACAACTCCTCCACCCTGATCGACAACCTCGGATTAAAACAGCTCGTCATGACGCCAACGCACATCGCCGGTCACACGCTTGATGCCATCTTCTCCTCAAGCCTCCACGTTGCCTTCAGCCACGCCTCTGAACTCACCTGGACAGACCATCACTGCATCCACTTCACCTTCCGAAAACCCTTCACACACCACCGCACCCTACAGATCCCCCGCCGCTGCTGGGGTAAAGTCACTGAAGAACAACTACAGACAAACATCGCATTCAACCCACCGACCAACACGACCAACCCCGACGATGGTGCACGCACCCTCAGACGCTGGATGGACGACTGCGCCAACACCTTAGCCCCGCTGAAAAAGCCAACCAACAGACACCAGCAAGAGAGCCAGCTGGTTCACCCCGGAACTCCTAGCATCAAAGCGCACCTGCCAGAAATTGTAGAATAAATGGCACAGAGGCAAAACGCCGGACAGCCGGGCTGCCCACAGAGACGCCATCCGCAACCACCACCACCTCATCAGGACCGCCAAAAGGACCTCCTTTGAAGACCGACTTGACAACAACGCACACAACAGCAAGGAGCTCTTCAACATCGTGAAGGAACTCTCCAACCCCAGCTCTAGCACCAACGACATCCCGCCATCGCAAACCCTGTGCAACTCCCTCGCCACCTTCTTTCACCGCAAGATCACCGACATCCATGACAGCTTCAACCCCCGGACGACCCCTACAGGCCTCGACACGCCAGACCCACCGCACCCCATCGACCACGACTCCCTGACTACCTGGGCCAACGTGAGCATCGAGGACACAATCAAGACCATGGGCACAATCCACTCCGGCTCCCCGTCTGACCCTCTCCCACACCACATCTTCAACAAAGCCGGCAGCTCCATCGCACCCCACCTGCGCAGCATCATCAACCTCTCCTTCGAGACCGCTACCTTCCCTGGGAGCTGGAAGCACGCCGAGATAAACGCCCTACTGAAGAAACCCAAGGCGGATCCGAGCGACCTCAAGAACTTCCGGCCCATCTCCCTGCTTCCGTTCCCAGCAAAGATCATCGAGAAGATAGTTAACACCCAGCTCACCCATCACCTCGAAGACAACAGCATCCTGGACCCCTCCCAATCAGGATTCCGCAGCAACCACAGCACCGAGACCGCCCTCATCGCCGCCACAGACGACATCAGGATCCTGCTAGACAACGGCGAGACGGCAGCCCTCATCCTCCTGGACCTCTCCGCCGGCTGCGACACCGTCTGCCACCGCACACTACGCATGCGCCTCCACGACGCAGGGATCCGAGACAAGGCCTTGGACTGGACCACCTCTTCCTCTCCGGCAGAACTCAGAGAGTCCGCCTCCCCCCGTTCCGGTTCGAAGCCTCCGAGATCATCTGCGGCGTCCCACAGGGATCCTCCCTCAGCCCGACGCTGTTCAACGTCTACATGGCACCACTCGCACGCATTGCCCGACAGCACGACCTCAACATAATCTCCTACGTCGACGACACGCAGCTGATCCTCTCACTCACCAAGGACCCCCTCACCACCAAATCCAACCTCCACCAGGGAATGAAGGCTGTCGCCGACTGGATGAAGGAAAGCCAACTTAAGCTGAACTCAGACAAGACGGAGATACTCATCCTCGGGCCCAACCCCTCAGCATGGGACGACTCCTAGTTGCCCGCATTACTGGAGACACCCCCGGCTCCTACCAACCACGCACGCAACCTGGGAGTCATCCTCGACTCGAAACTCACCATGACCAAACAAGTCAACGCAGTCTCCTCTACCTGCTTCAACACCCTCCGTCTTCTCCGCAAGGTCTACAGATGGATCCCGACAGACACGAGAAAAACAGTCACCCAGGCCCTAGTCAGCAGCAGACTCGACTACGGAAACGCCCTCTACGCCGGAGCCCCGTCCAAGCTCATCAACAGACTGCAAAGAATCCAGAACACCTCTGCACGCCTGATCCTTGACGTCCCGCGCCGCGACCACATCTCCCCCCACCTGAGGAAACTGCACTGGCTCCCCGTCGACAGAAGAATCTCCTTCAAGCTCCTGATCCACTCACACAAGGAACTCCACAAAACCGGGCCAGCCTATCTCAACAGTCGACTCTCCTTCTATGTACCCAACAGGAAACTCCGCTCCGCTGACCACGCCCTGGCCACGGTCCCGTGCATCCGTAGAACCACTTCCGGAGGCAGGTCCTTCTCCCACCGTGCCGCCAAGACCTGGAACTCCTTTCCCCTCAACCTACAACAAACCGAAGACCTGCTGACCTTCAGGAGACGACTCAAGACCTGGCTTTTCGACCAGTAGCAGCAGCTCCCCCCCCCCCCTCCCCCCATCGCCTTGAAACCCTTCCGGATAAGTAGTGCGCTTTACAAATTAACTGATTGATTGATCAAATAGTAATAGAACTGAAAACTATTTTATAGTGTAGTACAGTACACAGTCTGAGATTCGGACGGGCCCTCTGGTAGAATATCCAACACTGTTATTTCTCGATCGTTATCACCGAGCTGGGCTTCAGTCGATGAATGAAGAGAGCTCTACAGAGAACGTTGTTCCTTGCAGTTATGTTTTGCAAATTTCAGTGCAGCTTTGGCATCAGTAAAAAAATGATTTTTGTGTTCATCTTGTGTTAGAAATGGGATTTCTGGTTGGCTAGGGCAAGCGTCTAAGCCAGGCAGAAACCATCACTCTAGTCAGGGCAAGGGGGTTACATGCTGAAGATAACCACTGCTCACCCCCTTGGTAGCTTGGCAGAGCAGTCAGGCTTATTCCAGAGGCAATGTGTAAAGCATTTGCGCAACACACTCACACAGCAATGACACACTAGGCACACCACAAAAGAAACTCCACACAAGGTTATATCAAAAATAGCCTTTGTATTACTCATAAAACACATTAGAACGCGATTACATATATACACTGTCACCTGGCACTAGGTATTACTTTACAGGGATTGTATACACTACAGGGCCAATCGGGCCACTATCCATCATCAGCACTCACAATGTACAGTCAGAGAAACCAACCAGTAACTACTGGTAAAGGTGCTCTTAGCACCACACATTAGGCATAAACATATTAGGCAAACATCCTAAATTAGCACCAGTGCACCACAGTAACGCCTGCCACGGTTCACATCTCATTAGCCCCTCTTGGTCGTAAATATAATTGCCCATGGGCAACAAAATGCCACCACGTCCCCGAGAACCCACTGGGCCCCAAATGGCAGTCCCAGCGCTTCTCTGCTCTTTACCTGGACTGAGTTGTAGTTCTTTGGAGACTCCTTGCTCCACCCAGGTTCGGGGGTCTCCATCGAGGTTCCACCCAGTTATCAAGATCCCAAGACCTCACTCAGTCTTGTTCCACCAGAGAGATTGCTCTCAACGTCAAAGCAAAGTGGAGCTGCGCACAGCCATGTGGCGCAGCACCCACATCTTAGAGAAACAGGTGGCCCGCTACCTCGAAAGAGCACTGCGGCTCTGACTTTCTCGCCGCTGACCCGGCCCTCAACGAGGCTACAGCCGCCTGACTTCAGGCGTTGCTCCTCACGCTGCCGCACTCTGGCAGCCCACAGCTGGTGTGAGCCCGCGAGGCTCGGCTTCACCCCGCTGTCGGGCCCCACCTACAACCAGGCAGCAGTCGCCTGGCTTCCAGCTGCTGTTCGTGGATTCCCTCTCCTCAGTGGTGGCTAGCAACAGCACGGCGGCTCGTTCCCCGCAACGGAGGGAAGAATCAATGAACTTCCCTGGGGGGAGTGGGGGGCACACCACAGGCTTCTTCTCGATTGGCGCAGAGAGCACACACCACTGGCTCATGGCACGAAAGCGTATAGCACTCCAAGTCCTGGTCCAGGGCAACTAAACCAAACATGAAGCACCCAGCCTGTCTCTCACCTGAAGACCAAACAGGGAGCAGGCAGTGCTTGTAGCTTCTCCCTCACAGAAAGCGCCTCTCCTGCGCTGAGCCCCAGAGTCACAAGGGGCAGAGCTGGGCCCAGACAGGCCAGCTCACAGGGCCCTCTAGCAGAGGGGAGTCCTCCATGGAAGTTTCTCCTGGCACCTAGCAGTCCTCCAGCAACACAGCTCCCAGCAGGTACCAAATACATGGGGTCACAGCCCCAATATTTATATCAGTTAGAGTCTTTGTTCTTCCTTCTGTCACAGGCCTAAGCCCAGTCCAAACCAGTTCTGGGGGGCACTTGAACATATCTTTACAGTGCACAACATCCTCCTTTGTCAGTGTAGGCTCTGGCCCCAGAAACAAAACAGGGGGGGCGAAGCCAGCATTGTGGTAGGCAGGCACAGTTCTATTCAGGGTCAGGTACTACTCCTCCCACTACACCCACTACTCCAAATGCAGTTCAGCCTATTCAGCCTAGTGCTGACTCACCCAGCCCCTCCGGAGCCACTGCACCTCCCCAGCCCCTGTCATCCAGAGCCAGACATGCAATACACAACAGGCAGGCACAAAGACACACAGCACACAGAAATGCCCACTTCTAAAAGTGGCATTTCTAAAATAGTGATAATAAATCTGTGAACACCATTACGCAGCATTTATTACCACTATTCCAAACATACCAAACTTGATCACGCCACCCCTCTCATATCAGGAATTACCACTGAAACGCATATCAGGGAATCCCCAATGCATTCCTACGAGAGGGAAGCCTCACAGCAATGAGAAACTAAATAGGCTGTTTGTCACTACCCCGAAATGCCACACAGTTAAGGCACATGTCCTAACATTTACCTACAGCGCACCCTGCCCATAGGGCTAGCTAGGGCCTACCTTATGGGTGACTGATATGTAGTAAAAGAGGAGTCACAGACATGGCAACCACTTTACGTGCCACGTCACAGCGGCAGTAAACTGAGCGTGCAGGCCCTGCAATGGCAGATGCGTGAGACAGGATTGAAAGGCTACTTTGGTGGGTGGCACAAGCAGCGCTGCAAGCCCACCAGTAGCATTTAATTTACTGGCCCCGGGTATCTAAGTTACCACTTTATAAGGGACTGATAGGTAAATTAAATACGCCAAACAGGTGTAGACCAATCTTACCATGTTTACCATAGAGAGCACATGCACTTTAACACTGGACAGGAGTGATAAAGTGCCCAGAGTCTTAACACCACCAACACCAGATCAGAAAAATACTAGGAGGAAGGCAAAACGCTCAGGGATGACCCTGCAAAAAGGGCCACGTCTAACAGTGTATTCCCAATTTGGCAGGGCATTACATTCCATATGGTATTGCAGCTTTTAGATGAAGTTTTTTGGAAAGGTAGGAAGTCACGACCAGTTGTCTGCACCGACAGGGTGAAGTCCAAGTAGAATGAAACGGTGTTTCATTGATAGTTTATGGAACCCCATTTGCGCGCTCTACGAATAACCATCTCGATAGTTTAACAAGCGAGCCACTATGGGACGGGACGGTGCAACCATGGGTGGCGTGGGATAGAGTGAGCGGTGGGCTTGCTCTATGATAAAGACTGCAGAAAGGCACTCTCTAAATAGTTATCACAGCATTGTTTCGACAAAGTCTTCTATTATGGAGATAGCGGTTGTTTCCGGAATCCTAATAATCTGAAGATTGTTTTGTCTTGATCTCGCTTCTGCGACTTTGTGTTTGGACTTTATAAGGTCAAGAATTTGTCCATTCGTAACAGATGTTATTTTGATTCAGCCGGCACATCATCTGCATCCGGAACAGGGTTTTCTAGGCGGTCTGTGTTTCCGGTTTGTCAACGTGCTGTTGAAAATGGTCTAAGAGACTGGTAAGTAGATCAAGCATGGAATCAATATTTTTTAGAATGGTTTTCACTCTCACTAGGAGCACACAAATGTCCATGTTCTGTGCATCACCGTCATCTGCAGCAGCGGTGCTGTAATCAGGATCCTGGCCTAGTTCCACGTGTTTGGTGAGTCTTTTAATTTCAAATGGGAGCTTGGACTGTTTTGTATCGCATTTACCTATTGTGTGGCACAGGGCAACAAGAATCGCGGCAGATACCGAGGCAGCAGAGCATTGCAGATGTCCTGGTGGCAAAAATTGGGGCTGCAATCCCAGAGTGTACTTCCAACCCAGCACAGAGCCCCGCCGCATCTCACACATGTGGGGAGGGAGAGGGGGGCATGAGCAGGAGCAGGTCCCTCAAAATAGATAGGAGGTAGCTTTTTATGTTTGTTCCCAGTACTGCCTGTAGCATACACACAGAGTGACTTCAACTCGCCTTCAATTCAGTTCACACAAGTTGTGAATGTAGATTAGTGAGCCTCTCTCCTTAGAACAAGCCAGAGACTGTAGCTGAATGTTTACAAGGCTTGATGTGGCCCACTATCACGAGGGATGCTATATTTACTTTGATGTTGTGTGCAATGGAAGATTGAAATACATGCCCAGGCAAGCAGAAAGAGGGCACCGCACAGACACAAGCTGGTCCCCGGGAGGAGGGAGCACAATCCGGTAACCATCTGCTTGTGCGGTTCCAACGAACACCCCACCCCCCCCCCCACCATCACTTGCCGGCTCACATTGCAACTGCTCACGCAGTTCCTCTGGGAGGGGCAGAAAGGGCCGGCGTGCCCTGGTGCGGGGCACACCGGCCCTTTCTGCCCCATAATAATACACCTGGGGTTGCCGTCAGATGCAGGTCTGCACCCGGCTTGCCTGTCTTCACCCAGGCTCTGTCTCTCCCCACGAGCAGCTGAACAGCCGTGCGATGGCCTCAGCAGCAGCTCCGGGATCCCATTGGCAGCAGGTAGGCAAGTTCTGGGAACAGGCTTGCCAAAAACAGTAAGGTCGAGTCAGGCTCCCCCACTACTGCAGATTCCAACCGCTGCACACAGCTCAGCGAGCTCTCACCGGTTGGCCACAGGCAGCCGGGGCCCTCCGGCCAGATTCAACTTGGCTGAGCACACGCTCAGGTCTCGAAACTCAGGCTCACATGTACACTTAGAGTTGCCAAGTTTGCCAATCCCGTTGAGCAGAGTTGAGTGTCTCTGAGTTTGGCTGGAAGAGTCCTCTAAAGAGCGCCTATTTTGCTGCCCGGTGAAACCACAACTTCACACTAAAGAGGTTTGGCAGGTGAGGCAGCAGGGGGGGCTGAGTGACACGCTGACCATGGCCGCGTGGGTGGCGGGCGGGGGCATCTCTGCCTCCCCCCACAAAACCGCTAGGTCCCTTGATGGGGCCGGACAGGTTGGCAGCAAGGGATGCCTCTGCAAAAGCATGAAAGGAGCACTGGAACTGGTCCGGTTAGCGAGGCAGGCAAAAAGGCCCAGAGAGCAATCGGTGGCCGTACACTCTTTTGAAGTATTCAAGGGCAGAGTCAGACTTGTCCCCAAACAGGCGAGTCCCATCAAAGAGCATGTCTATCAGCGAGGACTCAACATTGCCCAGTCGATTGCAGCACACGAATTGCTGCAAACTGCTATGCTGGTGCCCACTGCATGCCCAATAGAGTTGGTGGTGTCCAAGCCACAACGAATTGGGAACTTGGCAGCATTATGACCATCTTGAACGACTGAGACAGGACAGGGCAAAGTTCTTACAGTACACCAGGGAGGACCTGTGCCACCGAATCCCAAAGGGTGTGACTATAACAGCTCAACAAACAGTAGCTGTTAACAGAACGCAGGCCCAAACTAGTGGACGTAAAGGGGCACTTTCCGAATGTCTTCACTTGCTTTGATCCCCTTGCAGTGGGAGTGGTAGAAGTGTTCAGATTGGAATGGCTGGTGGAAGCCTGCACCACAAGACTTTACGGAGAAGGATGCTGGGACATGAAAGCCGGGTCACCCGAAACAGGATGGTGGCGTCTGACAGTTTGTCTATTATTATTTAAGCTAAGTTTTAAAAAAAAACGATTTCCCCAACTATAACGGGCCTGTAACCTTTGGTGTTTTTATTGAATTTCTAAGGTTTTTTTTAAAGTCTATTTCTTAATTGTAATGTCCATTTTTTTTTAAGTGAGCCTCTAAGATTTTTGTATTTTCTTTCTCTAATTGGATATGGATATTATTTTTATATCATATCCCACTCATTTTTATCATAAAATACATTAATAACCGGTTTTATTTTTAAGACTTTTTGGAGTCGGCACAACATTGTTGCATTTACTGTGGAGCATCTGTGATCAGCAAATTTATTTCACATATGGAAAAATACATTTCGACATTTCTTAAATAAAGTTTGAGTCTAACTATTTAGTAAGATACTGTTTTAACTTTTCAATCTGAGATCAATTTAGGAGAAACTACCTTTACAAAAAAAAAAAAAAAAAAAAAATGTATATTCGGGACTACCGAAGTCGTCGCAGAGACGTCGGTAGTTGCAAAGAGCGCGTGGTTTGCTAAAGTGTAAAACATATATAAAGACACATTCTACAGTATATTTAACAGTAGAGTTTTAGGGTGTACTTTTCAAGCTCATATTTTTGTAGTGATTTTCCAGACAACTAGTCTTCAAAGAATATTTTTAGGTTTTGCGGTGACGCCGGGCATTGCCATGATATCAGTATACGTCGCAAAATGACACTACAAATGCAGACATATAATAGCCACCACCACATTCAAACCGAGAACTGCAAAATTGATTATAATGGTGTCCACTGTACTAAACACATTACTATTTAAATGAATGTATAACAGCATGTACCACTCCCTTAATATCTCTATAACAGTGCATAACTTTTTCAGTGTAATCTAGAACTACATGCATCACTGTGTCACTAAGTATCACTAAGTGTCTGCCTCAGTACATCTATAAGTGGGTACATCAGTGTCACAATGTGTCTGTGATTGATTGCGCCAGTCTCTCACTCCATGTGAGTAGGTGCATTGGTGCCTTTTAAAGAAAGTATATGACTGTCTGACTGGATCGGTCAGTGGATACATGAGCGACTAAGTGGGTGTCTGGGAGGGTGTATGAGTACATCTGTGAGTAAGTGCATGGGTCTCTTAGTAGGCCTATGACTGGCAACGTGAGTGTCTGGTTCAGTCAGTGGGTGTGTAGGACTCAGATTGCTACTGTGAGTGGGTACATGGGTCTCTGAGTGTACAACTGACTGAGTGCTAAGTCTCTGAGTGGGTTTATGAGTGGCTCTGCGAGTGACTGTATGGGTGTGAGAGTGTGTGAGTGTCTGAGTGTCTGAGTGGGTCTGTGAGTGGGTGTATGAGTGTCTCAATGGGTCTGTGAGTGGGAGCATAAGTCTCTGAGTGGGTGAGTGAATGTGTGCATGCAAGGAGTGTGAGTGGGTCTGTGAGTGGGTCTGTGACTGGGACGGCAAGTGTCTGGGTGGGTCTGTGAGTGGATGCATGAGACTTGACTGGGTGAGTGAGTAGGTGCATGTATATCTGACTGAGTTTGTGATTGGGTATGTGAGTTTGAGTGTATGAGTGACTGAGTGAGTCCATACATTTCTGAGAGGGTCTGTGACTGAGTGTGGGAGTGACTGTATAGGTGTGTGAGTGGGTGTATGAGAGGGTCTCTGAGAACATACGTGAGCAGGTTTGTAAGTGGGTGCATGAGTGTGCGTGGGTCTGTACATGGGTGTGTGACTCTCAGAGTGAGTGTGTAAGTGGGCATATGAGTATCTGAGTGGGTCTGTGAGTGGGTGCATGAGTACCCAAGTAGGTCTGTGAGTGGGTGCACGAGTGCCCAGGTGGGTCTGTGAGTGGGTGCACGAGTGCCCAGGTGGGTCTGTGAGTGGGTGCATGAGTATCTGAGTGGGTCTGGGAGTGGGTGCATGAGTGCCCAGGTGGATCTGTGAGTGGGCGTAAGAATCCCTAAGTAGGTATGAGACTGTACGAATGAGTCTACGACTGAGTCCCCAAGTAGGTGATGGAGTCTCTGAGTGGGTCTGTACATGGGTGCGTCACTCTCCGAGTGAGTCTGTAAGTGAGTGGATAAGTACCTGAATGGGTATGTGAGTATTTGAGTGGGCATGTGACTGGATGTATATGTGCGAGTGGGTATGTGAATGGGTGTATAAGTGTCTGAGTGAGTTTGTGAGAGCGTACATGTGTGTACAAATATAAAAATGTATATATATATTTTCACTAATGTAAGCGATGACTTTGCGATAGTCGTGATCTCCACGTGACGGTACATGGGGCCACGCTGGCGATCGCGTCTTCGCTGCAAATATCACATACAATTAAAAACATCAATTTTGGACACATAACTTGTGTCACTAACCTGCCCATTTCTCAAACAAGGGTATAGAGTATCTCCCCCCTGACCCCTGATGTCAGCTTTCACACAGATTTTCAACACCGGGAACTGTTTCCAAACGATAAAATGGTTGCCACAACTTTCTGTTCAGGTGGCACCCAGCCAATCACAGCATTCCCGATAGTGGCAGGGACACACACACTCAGACACACACACACAGACGCAGACAGGCACACTATTAATCCACTGTAATACTGTACCGGCCACCTCTTCTGACATCAACATGGCGGCCGGTGAAGAACGGAAAGAAACGAAGGTCAGCGTATCAGTGTTTGCGGTATGCAAACTGAAAGTGGAGCCCAGCGCGAAGGCTCTGAAGGAGAGACGAGATCCAGGACATAAGGCTACGGAGGATGGAACGCCAGGGAAAGGTGAGCCGGTTCCGGAGGGAGCAGAAGAGCTCGAGAGGGAGGCTGAGAGCGACGAGACGTCAGTGGAGGAGCCCAGAAGCACGTCTCCACCCCCTGTGACAAGAGGACACTGAGAGGCGCTCCCGATACCGCCGAGGCTGCCGAGCAGGATCTCGTCGGTACATCCTCTGCCACGTCCCAGGAGGGATGCGGCTACAGGCAAGTCTCCCTTTATAGTTTCTTAACGAAACACGGCTGGTGGAGGGGTGTGTAACAGAACACCAGAACAGTCCTAACACCACTAGAGTCAAGGGTGCGGTGGCACTAACCTGTGTACCAGAAACAGTAGCCCACTCAACCCCTGTTCTCTTTTTCTTGTTTGTTTTATTTAAGCGTACCTGCTGGGATCACTATTCCGGAGGTCTCTCTTTCCCACGTTATGCCAAAGAAGGAACGAGGACGCTCCAGGAAATAGGGACAATACCAGGGGACATCTTTCAAGGGAGGACTGAAACCAGTCCCATAAAACTTTATACTAAAGAAGTGTTTCAACTTCTTGTTGAGAAGCCAGTCAGACGAGTCACTTTGTTTTCCTCTTCTTTGTTGTTATTATTATTAATTTTTGAACACTCATTAAAAGACTCTCCTTCACTTTCATACCTCCAAGTTGAATTCCTTGTGTTATAAGACGTCTGTACACAACATAGGCCCAGTCTTGCATACAACACTGGTGTCAGAAGTGGGATAGCGAGTCTAGAGCACAATGACACAACCCATCACCATGCAGAACATTCTAGCGCAGCTCACTGAGGGGCAACGCCATTTACAACTCGCCATGGAACAACAGGCTAAGGCAGCTCAGGAAGAACAAGTAGCGTTTTAAGCTGCACTAAAGGAACAGGCCTCATTGATCACGACAAATCAACAAGTGCAGGACACCGCAATACTTTGTCTCACAGACGCTGTAGCCAGTGCCAGAGTTCACCCAAATGTGCTGGGGTCTGTTCTCCAGAAATTTCAAGAAGGAAACGACCCAGAGTACTTCTTCGTAATTTTTGAATAAGTAGCCTCTACTGCTGCCTGGCCACCTGAGAGATGGGGCCAGTATATAGACCCCTTTTGTCTGGCTAATTGCAAGCTGCCTACCAGGCAGCAAACCCAGCTGGTATTACTCCCTATTCAGAAATCAAAAAGGCTATCCTATAACGTCTTGGTTGCGATGAAAAGTATTATCGTGCCCGATTCCGTAAGGAGAAGTGAGTCCCACGTGATAACCCTAGAGCCTTGTATTACCAAATTTGTGACTTAGGAAATCGTTGGTTACAACCAGATACTTCCTCTGTGGCACAGGTGTCAGAAAAGGTCTTCCTCGAACAATACTTGAAGGCCTTACCCTCCAACACCCGTTCCTGGGTTAAGCAGCACCCCCATCTAACAACTCAGTCGGCAATCGATTTGGCATGGGCTTACCATCGTTTCCCTGATTTTCGTTCTACCACCAGCACCCAAAAGAACCCCTCAAGTCATTCTAGGCCGTCCTCACGTCCCAGTCCCTGAGTGGTGGAAGAAATAGGCTCTTTTCATCACAAAACCATAGGGAGGCATGCATCAGACATCCAAGGTACCCATACCGGACCGCAATGTTTTCGCTGCGGCGAATGGGGCCACATCTCCAGAAACTGCCCCCAGAAAATAGATACCACTGAACCCATGGAAGTGGGCTATGCGAAAGGAAGATTCTTGTTGACCGGGAAAAACAGAAATCGCTACATGAAATCCGTTTATATAAACAGTAAGCCAGTAGAAGCACTGTTGGATACGGGATGTAAACACTTGGTTGTTTCTCAGGAAGTCATTCCCCGGGTCCCCTTAATGAACGAGAACATCTCTGTGTCTTGTGTACACGGTGACGTGAAATCCTATCTCATGGCCGAAGTCCTGCTTACAATCGACGGGGAGACACTGTTATATAAAGTGGGTGTTGTCCCCTGTTTGGCCGAAAAACTTATATTGAAGACCGAGCTGCCATGTTTTGTGAGACTCCTCGCTGCTATTCCACAGGATCCACAGACCATGGACTGGTTAGGAGAAGCCCCCTTCTCTATGGTAGACATAGAAACCACCACTCCCAAGATCCCAAAAACTAGGAGAGAGACAAGAGAAGGACAAAAGAACTACCAAAAAGCATCCTCAGCTCCTGATACTCCTGTCCTTTCCTCTTTGGACATGGATACGGGTCCATCACAAAGCTTTCGAGCCGCTCAGAGAGATGATCGCACTTTGCAGTTCGTGTGGGAAAGAGCAAGGGAAGAAGAGGACTCCAAGCAGGTGGGCCCCTACTTTTGTATTAAACGAGGGCTGCTATATAGAATAAACAGAAACGCTGATCGGCAGTCGAACAACGCCTGGTACCCTTAGCCTTTCGGGAACATGTTATGTACCTTGCTCATAACAAGGCGGAAGGAAGCCACTACTGCTAGGAATATACCTTAAAATACATATTAAATCGATTCTATTGGCCTGGCATATATCGTGAGGTGGCTAGGTTCTGTTCCTCATGTCCCAGATGCCAGTTAATCAACCCTCCACATATAAACAAAGTGCCACTACAACCCCTCCCAATTATTGATATACCCTTTCAAAGAGTAGGGATGGACATAGTGGGTCCCCTAATACCCTCTGCTAGAGGACATCAGTATATCCTGGTCATTGTTGACTATGCAACCCGCTATGCTGAAGCCTTTCCTTTAACAACAACAACCTCTTTATCCGTTGCACAGGCTATGATGATTTTTTTTTCGCAAGTCGGTATTACACGTGAAATACTTACCGGTACGGGGACCCCTTTTGTTTCCCAACGAATGAAACAGGTATGCAAGATTTTTGGGAGAGAACAAATATGCACCGCTGTTTATCACCCACAGACTGATGGTCTTGTAGAACGGTACAACCAGACTATCAAGACGATCCTAAGAAAGGTAGTGCACGATACAGGGAGGGACTGGGATAAAAAAACTACCCCTCGTCTTATTTGCCATTTGATCCCATGAACAGAAATCCACTGTTTTTTCCCCCATTTGAGTTAGTCTTCGGGCGTAAACCGCGTTCGCTTTTGGATATGGCTTTTAAGCAATGGATAGAAGGAGAAGACGATGGGAAATCGTTGCTAGCTTATACCTCTTCCCTTAAAGAGACCCTCACCACTTTATGGGACACTGTACACTAGAATATGGACAGAGCCATAGAAAGGCAGAAAAAGGCATATGATTGAGGAACAAAAATAAGAGAATTTTCTATAGGCGAAAAGGTCCTTATCCTTCTGCCTACCACTACCTCAAAGTTCCTAGCCACTCGGCAGGGGCCTTATTGCATCCTGGCTGAAGTAACCCCTGTCACTGATAAGGTAGCAGTACCCACAAAACGTGGTAGAGGACAAATCTACCACGTAAATCTTTTGAAGAAATGGGAAGAACCACAAACCAAAAAGAGAAGCCCAATGGTAGCCAATATCACTCTTGTCCAACAACCCGATAACCCTCCCCCAGGTATTCAACGAAAGACCTCCCTGAAGAAGTACAGATCGGCCACATGTTAAATCCCTCCCAAAAACTTCAGATAGAAAAGCTCCTAAAGAAATACTCCAAGGTAGTGTCAAAACGTCCTGGATGCACTACCCTTGTAGAACATGACATAATTACAGAAAAAGGGAAAATAATACACCTAAAACCGTATCGGGTTCCCGCAGCTAGAAGGCAGGCTATTGAGAAAGAGGTAGAGGACATGCTTAAGGCAGACATCATTGAGCCATCACAAAGCTCCTGGTGTTCCCCAGTTGTTCTCATACCTAAACCATACCTATGTCCAGGGTTGATGAACTAATAGTAAAAGTGGGAAAAGCAAAGTTTGTCTACCATCGACCTTACGAAAGGATACTGGCAGATACCCCTGACAGGCAGCAAGGGAAAAAACTGCTTTCTCCACCTCATCAGTACTATACCACTTCAAGGTCCTTCCTTTTGGGCTCCATGGCGCCCCTGCTAGCTTCCAACGCTTGATGGACATCATACTAAAAGCACATCAACAATACGTAGCTGCTTATTTAGATGACATTGTTGTGTTCAGTCCCGATTGGGAAACACATCTGGTACACCTGGAAGGAATCCTAGCCACCCTCACACAAGCTGGCTTGACCCCCAATCCCAAAAAATCCCTTCTTGCCACAAACCAGGTCAATTATCTAGGATATTCGAACACACAAGGGCATATCCTACCTCAAATAGATCAAGTGGAGGCTATACGTAAAATTCCTCAGCTACAAAAAAAGAAATTAGATCCTTCCTCGGTTTAGTTGGTTACTACCGTCGATTCATCCCCCATTTCTCCGAGCTTGCATGCCCCCTCACCGATTTATTAACAAACCGTCACAAAAATAATAAGATTCAGTGGTCTGAAGAACAAAATCGTAGCCTTCATAACTTAAAAAATGCCCTTTGTAGACAACCTGTGCTCAGTTGTCCGGCCTTCTCTATAACCTTTAACCTTTATCCTTCAGACCAGTGCATCTGACAAGGATTAGGGGCTGTCCTGTCCCAACCCGATCACCATGGCTACCTCCGACCTATTTCGTATATTAGTAAAAAAACTGTTCCAGAAGAACGCCCCTATTCCACAATAGAAAAAGAATGTCTAGCCATTAAGTGGGCTATAGAAGCCTTCCAGTACTACCTGTTGGGACACACTTTTGCATTGTTAACTGACCACGCTTCTCTTACTTGGTTGTCGACTAACAAAGACTTAAATTCCCGAATATTACGCTGGTTTCTAGCCCTTATACCTTTTTCCTTCCAGACATACCATGTTCCTGGGTAACTCCAACGCAACGTCGATTTGCTTTCCAGATGTACGGTCTCAGTCTGGCCCGAGCGGCCATAACTAACGGGGGAGCAGTCTAATACTGCACCGGACGCCTCTTTCGACATCATCATGGTGGCCGGTGAAGAACGGAAAGAAACAAAGGTCAGCGTACCAGTGTTTGCAGTACACAAACCGGAAGTGGAGCCCAGCGTGACGGCTCCAGGACATAAGGCTACGGAAGACGGAACGCTGGGGAAGGTGAGCCTGTTCCAGAGGGCGCAGAAGAGCTCGAGAGAGAGGCCAAGAGCAACGAGACTTCACAGATGAGCCCAGAAGCATGTCTCCAGCACCCTGTGACACAGAGGTGCTCCCGATACCGCCGAGGCTGCTGGGCAGGATCTTGCCGGTACATCCTCTGCCACGTCCCACGAGGGACGTGGCTACAGGCAAGTCTCCCTTTTTAGTTTTTTAACGCTGGTGAAGGAGTGTGTAACAGACCACCAGAACAGTCCTAACACCACTAAAGTGAAGGGTGCGGTAGCGGAGGCACTAACCTGTGTACCAGAAACAATAGCCCACTCACCCCCTGTGCTCTTTTTCTTGTTGTTTGTTTTATTTATTTATCACTATTTCGGAGGTCTCCCTTTCCCAAGTTGTGCCAAAGAAGGACCGAGGACGCTCCAGGAAAAAGGGACAATACCAGGGAACATCTTTCCAGGGAGAACTGAAACCAGTCCCATAAATCTGTATACTAAAGAAGTGTTTCAACTTCTTGCTGAGAAGTCAGTCAGACGAGTCACTTCGTTTTCCTTTGTTATTATAATAATTTTTTGAACAATCATTAAAAAGACTCTCCTTCACTTCCATACCTCCAAGTTGAATTCCTTGTGTTATAAGACGTCTGTAAACGACATAGGCTCAGTCTTGCATACAACATCAATGTATTGCAATAGCGGCAAATGGCAAGAGGGAGACACATACCAAAGATTACACGTAGGATCTTTGTAGAAATATAAATTACATTTATATATATTTTTTAATATTCTGATAATGCATACATTCAATAGTGCATTTGTATTCCAGGTTGTCCTAAAGAGTGTAAGAAATTGTTTCCATTTTTTTGTGCCCATGTGTAAAGTGATAAGAAAAATAGAGAAAAAAAAGACACAAAATATATTCTAAATTCTTAGTCCACCACTGGCTCAAGTAACTAAAATTTAGCCAATGCGAAAAGCCTGTCTGCAAGGGCACTATTTCTGCAAAAGGCAATGATCGAGGTGAATTTAAAACTAGCAAAGTGCGCCTCACGCGCAAACTGGAGGATGGACTAGGATTTGAAACCATTTCATTGTTTGCTCGTTATAAAGTCGCTGTCTTTTCATAAGGACAAACTTGGGTATATGTCATGGCATGTTTCTTACAAACTGTTTATTATCTATATCTTTTAATTATATTATAGGTTTACTTTTATTCGCTTTTATGACACAAGTTGTCGAAATAAAGCTTATACATGCAATGAGCCATAGCTCAGACATGGTTATAGCTCAATCCTAATATTCCAATCCCAAGGATCTTTCTAATCGATCCAGGGTTAATCAGGCCTCAAAAAATCAAAAATATTAGAAGACATGCAGATCTAGTGACTACAAAAATGTGCTCAACCTATTTGTAACACTCTTGACCCATAAACTAGTTTCAAATGATGCGACTGTGGGCAAATATTATCACTGAGCCACCATTTTCTTCATTAACACATATGATGAGCACCTTTAAATGTGCGAGTTCAGAATGTCTGCTTGTCAAAAAACTCTTTTATTTGATTTAATAGACTAAATTATTTTTTCCATATATAAAACAAATCTAGCCACATATAGGATACACATGACCCCTGACTTGCCTCTTAGTTCATTACCAGCATTGTCATCAGGGCGGAGGCAGGAACGTTTCTCAAATCATATTTAAAAACTAGCCTTTTCAATAAATAAATAAATAAATAACTAAAGCATGAAGTGGTTGCACACTCATTTGTCATCAGCAGATTTTACATTAAAAATAGCCACAAACTTTCCAACTGACATGCGGTTTTACTGATAAAACTATAGTGTATAAACAATGTTTAGAAATAGAGTTTCTGCAAATAGGAGTCATTTGCACATAATCAAGTAAAGTGTTCTGGTTGGTTTTGCTCCTATTTAGCTCTTTGTTAGAATCACACATCTTAATTACAAAAAAAATTGCTTTGTAATTGCGGATATATTTTGAAATATTAGTCATATTAATTTACATGCTATTTATTTCAATGTTTTTTGTTAGAGAAAAATAACTGACATCCTTCGGACAGCTCACTTGACAAAAACCTCTAACTCTAGTAAGAGGGAAACCAATAAAAAAACTTCATTTTACAAGCACTGACATTTGACCTTTTTCCTTTAACAGACAGCAAACGTGTCAAGATAAAAACAAGATTTGATGGCATCTTTTTTACTTATTAAGTTTCTGAATGAACAGAACACCTGTTCCTTTCCAGCCTCTCACAGGTCCTGACTCTTAAACTGTCAGCTTTGAGAGTCGGGACCTGTGAGAATCAATACCGATTCAATCGTGTTTACGGAGCAGCATTTCTCTAAAAGAAAAAAGATTTCACCTTAATAATTTTGGCCACATTGCCTTTGAAAATCGAGGGTGCGCTTGATATCTATACAGCAAAGTTGTACTCACTAATTGATTGATGTGAGATCCTTTGGATCACATCAGGTATCTCTTTGTATCAGGAGACTTGGGCCATATTTTACTGAAATCTGCGTTTGCCCCACTGTAGGTTGCCCTAATATTCATATTCCTTCGATAACATCCTAATGAAGACCTGCATGCAAGGTCTACAATTACCTCATGCAACAGTCGTGTCAAAACATCAACATTGATTATTGAGCCTGGATCAATTAGAAAGATCCTTGGGAATGGGATTTCAGGATTGAGCTATAACCATTTCTGAACTATGGATCATTGCCTTTGAGCAGATATAGTGTCTTTGCAGACAGGCTTTTCACATTGGCTAAATTCGGGTTACTTGAGCCAGTGGTGGACTACTTGGAATACAAACGCACTATTGAAATGTAATCAGTAGCCCAGATAGAGACAATTATTAAAAACAATTTCAGGATGAAATGGCTCCCATACTAATTCCACTGTTCAATTACGTGCAAGACAACAGAGTGGAAACCTAAATCCATGAATAAACAAATGAGTGAATAGTGATTACTGGACAATAACAGGCATCTCAAGAAGGTATGTCGGAGGTATTAGTTCAACTTAGCTAAAAGAAAAAAAAAAAAAAAAAAAACACAAACGTCCAAACTCTCAGTCGTTGAAAGGCCACTAAAAGACCTGCTGAGTGACCCTAGTAAAAGGGCATGGTGATTGGGAATATTCCAGATTGGACTCAGAAAATGAAGTACAGTTTTTTACTACCAGACAGATGATGGAATGACCTTTATATTGCACATGTCCGGTAAGTAAAAGTGGCTAAAGATTAGCAGATGTTCTGTAAATTCTAGTGGGTTTAAAACTATAGCAATAGGGAACGGAGAAAGCAGGTTTAGTGTTAACTGAAAACGTTTGGCAGATGCCTAGCACTGCAAACTGAATGTGAATCTCAGTTGGTAAAGTCCTCTAAAACGTGCTGTCTATGTGGTAAGACGAGAAATAGGCGAGCAGCTATTTTTTGCTGCAATGGTGTTTGGACTGAAAATGCGTCTGGTCGACTCCTAGCATTGTGCGATTTAAGTTAGCATTTGCGACACCATTTTGTATTTAGCCGCCATTTTGTGCCATGATCGAAACTAAGCTGTCTCACACTGCCTGCCTCAGCAGAAAGCAGCCTCGATTGTTTCTCTTTATTTCTCCAAGGTTGAGCTTCGCTGCACTAATGAATAGATTATTCTGTCAATGCATACCTTTCCCAGTAGATAGGCCTGCTCCCACTCTCAGAGAGACAGGCATTGGCCTTGAAACTAAGATAGCATGTCCCGGTCTCAGGATCGTAGCTCATCCTTCTGTACCTCCTTTGTTCCTCAGCTCCCAGACTGGAAAATTCCTGTCTGGGCAGGTCGTCAGGGGTATTGGAAATGTACTTTATGCTCTACCATGTTGTCAAGAGTCAGTCCCTCTGCTTCAATCTAAGGAGGCTGGTCAGACAGGATTCCGCTCGAGCGCATACTAATAAATAACTTTGGTTTGTATTCTCTACTGTTTGACCGACTCTTCATTTGTATGGAAGGCTGAGAGGTGGTCGCGAGTGACCCGGTGGCCCTAATCGGGTTACTTCTTTCAGTTGGCGCCCGAACAGGGACCTCATGGGGCAAGTGACCAATCCTTGTCCGCAGACGGGTGAGGAGGATGGGGCCACGTCGGGTCGGACGAACGGACCAGGGATCCCAGCACGAGAGAGTCTAGTACTCGCAGCTGCCCAGTCTGTCTGACCGGGCGGTGCCTCAGCATCCCGGCTGGGGTCTTGAACGGCGAAACCCTTAGATCTGACTGTTTGGTCCGAAGAGTCGGCAGCGGAGAATAAATTGGTTCTATGGGTTTATACTCCTTGGAAAAGAAGTGAGGTGTTGTCCCTTAAGACTCAGTTACCCGACCCTAGGAAAAACCCTACTGCATATTATAAGGAATTGGCAGAGGCCGCTTCATCAACAGTGATGACGCTAGCGGATGTTGAGATGTTCTTTGGTCTGTTGGTACCAGTTGATATTTGGTGGCAAGTGCATACGCAGGACCACGTTGTGGAATTGAGTGGTACTTGGGACGAGATTAGAGCATGGGACAAGGAGAGTAAGCTGGGCGAGAAGCCCAAGGCCGAGATACTTACTTTACCAGGCCAAATTATTACTCATATGCACTCTCTTGTTCCACCAAGGAGGGTAGATTGGGACAAGTTAACAGCATGTCGTCAGAAGAAGAACGAAAGTGTGCGATTTTTTTTTTTTTTACTCGGTTTGAAGGTGTGTTCTTGGATTTCAGCGGACAGGACTTGTCGTGGAGGGGGGTGTCCGATTTTTTCTTAACATTCGTTACGAACCTGCTTCCTGAGATCGTGACTCGGTTGCAGGCTTCGGAGAGCACTTGGACCACCTCCTCCCAGTCTGTCATATTGAGTATGGCACAGTATTATGAGCCCAGGGGGAACGAGGAGAAGGAGATGGTGGAGAAGAAGCACAAGGAGTTGAAGAAGAAGGTGTTGTTACAGCAGGCGTCTAGGGAAAATGGGAGGGGACATGGTGCTGGTCCAGCCCAGCAGCTTCTCCGTACTAGCAGGAATACTGCGCCTGTAGGGCTGAAGCAGTGCGCGTTTTGCAAGGAGGAGGGGCACTGGCATAGCGAGTGTCCAGTGTTATTACAGAAACTTGCAGCCCCTAGAGTATGGGGTTCTCGTGGACAGGGTCGTGGAGCAAGTGATCAAGACAGGGTTCAGGAAGATGAGACATTGCAGGGTTGCTCTGACCAGAACTATTTTGATGACCCTCGAGGGAGACCGTATTATCACGATGATTATGATCTAGACGAGGTGACAGGGATGTCTCACAGCTGGGACAGGGTGAAGGACCAGTCCAGATACCTGTAGATCAGCGCGGTCCTTATTTCACCGCAGATTTGCAAGGGTCAGTTAAGAAATTCTTGGTGGATACAGGTGCAATGAATGGCTCAGTTTCTCGCTCGCTGGTCCCCGGGGCAGCTCTGTCTGGCCAAAATAATGTTTCGGTAGGCTTTTCTGGTGTGCCGGTTGTGAGCCCCATTTCCAAACCTCTTGCATTGACTAGTGGTCCTTTTACTGTGGTTTCGCCATTTTCCCAGGAAGGTGTTTACATGATAATGGGCCAGAACGTAGCTAGTACTAAACACTGTCTGTCCAAAGATGCAACCCTCCCTGCTGAATTTAAAAATGTGCCGCCCACATTGTGGGCCACTGGTGATACAGATGTAGGACTATTGCAGATACTCCCGGTTTCCATCTAAGTTAAAGACAATGTTATCTTACCTCATATTCCCCAGTATAAAATATCGTAAGCAGGGGAGCGAGCACTGTTGCAGATTATACAGGATCTGATTAAGTCGGGAGTTGTTGAGGAAACTACTGCAAATGTGTGTAATAGCCCAATTCGTCCCATCCTTAAAAGAGCACCCTCTGGTTCCTCTGACGATCACCCTGATGTTTATCGTTTTGTGATTGATCTGCGTGCAGTTAATAAAATAGTGGTCCCTCAGTTCCCGGTGGTCCATGGCATTACTGCCCTTCTGACAACGATTCCTTCCGCTGCTAAATTCTTCTGTCATTGACTTGAAAAATGCATTCTTTAGTAATCCGATCCATCCCGCTAGCAGACATTTGTTTGGTTTTACCCTAGCTGGCAGAAGTTTTAGATTCTGGTCGAGCTCCTCAGGGCTATACTGAGAGCCCTAGTATATATAGACAAGCCATGAAAGCCCAATTGGATTTCCTCACGCTTCCCTCCTGTAATGTATTGCTTCAATATGTGGATGACATAATAATTGCTTCTGATACTGAACAGGAATGCAAAGACAGTACAGTTAAGTTGATATTACATTTGGCTCACCAAGGAAATAAAGTATCCCTTTCTAAATTTCAATATTGTCGACAGGAGGTCACCTATTTAGGTCATCCACTGTTGAAGGAGGGTAGAAGATTGACCCCTGAGCGCATTAGCGCCATTGTGCAAATACCTATGCTTAAGACTCAGGGATGTGCGTGCTTTTATTGGCATCACTTTCTACTGTCGCCATTGGATGCCTAATTATTAATTATGCGCTAACCACTAAAGACGTGCATGAACACTTGCCCTGGACGCCTGAATGTCAGCAGTCTTTTCAGCAATTCAAAGTTGCGCTTTGCTCTGCACCTATGCTTTGTATTCCTGACTATCTGAAGCCGTTCATGCTGTACGTACACGAGACGGCCGGTTGTGCGCTTTCTGTCTTAACACAGGCCTTTGGAGGTAAGCAACAGCCGTTGTTGTTTTCCGCTTTAGGTGTCCGTATATAGGTTTTCCTGAAACATGTCCTTATATAGGCACAATTCGCATTGCCCTTATATAGGCATTAGCCATGCTATCCAAATACAGGCATGGTCACCTACATCCGTCCACCCCGTAACAACGAGTTCTTAGAAACCAGTCCCTTAAGCTCTTGGGAATTTCCCAAGCACAAATTAATGATTTCTCCAAGAACTCATTTATTATGCATGAACCGCTATTCCTTAAGGGTTCATTCCTGACGTCTTCCTCTGCCCGACTGTACGTCAATGCTAACATTCCAAGGCACCTACCAGGTATAAATATACCTTCCCTTGCCCAAGCAAGTAGGAGGAGACCTCGACTTTAGAGGAGCCTGTGCCCCGGCCTGATGCACTGACAAGAGACGCTGTCATCCCTGATCGCAGAGAATCCAGATTCCAGTGTTCTGACTCCCTTCACGGGGTGTTAAGAGTTCAAAACCCGGAAAGAGATTCACACCTCTCTCATTCTCAAGGTATGGAGCCGACAATGAACATAGAGGGACTCTTGGCATACCAGACTTGGCATACCAGACTATAGCATACCATACTATAGAATACATCACCTACTTCTTACCTTGTACTACACTTAGATTAGGTACACTGGGGTAGAACTAGTTAGAGAAGCATCTCATGAGTACTCGCATTTTTAGCTTATGTTATTTATGTATATGAAAATATGTGTCATAGCTAAAAGATAATGCTAGCGCAGTATTATTTCTTTCTACTGCTTACGCTGTACATAACATATTTCGCATACTGTCTTACGATTGTAACAGCTCATATCTCTTACACGAGAAACAAGACTGTTCAATAAATCCTTTTATTGAAACGCCCGTCTATTCTTTCTGTGTAACTCTGAAGAAACTAAGCATGCACGATTAGCTGAGTGAAACTGTTATCTGTTGTTTCCACGATTCTGAGAGTGTTCCGATTCTAAAGGGAAACAAAGTTTCATGTTTATGCGGTTGCCAGAAACTACTCCCTTCTTGTTTACAAGTAGCTTCTAGTGGCCTCTGAGTTAGCTGGCACAAAGTAATTACGTTTAATATACTCGATAGGGGCATACTAACCTCAGCCCTATGCCAAATCTATAGGGTATATTATTCCAATGTGCAGAGCCTATTAGGGAAATAGGAACTACACTACACCTTGTGCTTATTTTCTGCTCTTCATGACCCTGTTGCAAGTGTCCTCCCAAGCTGTCTAAGAGCGGTCGCGGCATTGGCAATCCCTATAAGGCAATCGGCTGGGCTCGTACTTGATACTGATCTCACAGTCGTGGTGCCCCATGCTGTGGATATACTTTTGAATAAAACTAAGACACAGCACCTTACCATTGCACGTCTGACTGGCCTCGAACGGACTCTTTTTGCACCACACGTTACGATTAAATGGTGCGCCACTCTAAATCCAGCCCCGTTGCTACCCATCCCTTGATATACATAATTGGATTTTTCGGATGGAGGAGGAGATGAAGGGACGGGTAGACCTGAATGATGTTCCCTTATCTGACCCCCAGCGGGAACAATAGGTTGACGGCTCTTGTTTCAAATTACCGGATGGCACACCCACTGCAGCGTATGTACTTACTACACTGCAAACGGTAGTTGAGACAGCACGAGTTCCCTATCAGTCCGCTCAGGCAGCTGAACTAGTCGCCCTTATTCAAGCTTGTTAGTTGAGCAAGGGACTGGTTGTTTATATTTATACTGACAGCCAGTACGCCTTTGGGGTTGCCTATAATTTTGGGCGGCTCTGTGCAGAGAGAGGGTTCCTTACTTCCCATGAGACACAAATCCAGCATGGCCCTCTTATACATAGGCTTCTGTCCGCTTTGACGCTTCCTAAGAAATTGGCCATAATAAAGTGCAGTGCCTACAAGGCAATTACTGATGACGTGGGTAGAGAGAATGCATTTGCAGATCAGAAAGCTAAGGAGACCGCTCGAACGAAGATGAAAAGGATGTTTGCAGCAGGTCCTGCTAGGGGGGTGCCCGAGGTTACTATGTTTGAGAATACGCTGGATAATGTGAAGGAGATTCAGAGCGACGATTGAAGAGATAGCAGTATGGCAGGAAAGCACAGCAAGTTTGGATGAGGATGGGTGTTGGACGGATAAGTCAGAGAAAAAGAGATGGATGTTACCAG
Source organism: Triturus cristatus (assembly GCF_964204655.1). NCBI lineage: Eukaryota > Metazoa > Chordata > Amphibia > Caudata > Salamandridae > Triturus > Triturus cristatus. The sequence continues at coordinate 1,077,507,752 of NC_140589.1, read as the reverse complement.
ATGCATATGTCCTCCCTGTAGTCTCCATGACGCAAAGGCCAGCCCACATTAGCGCAAAGGGCATTTGTAAATTACTTGACCCTGTATGGCAGATTGACAACATTTCCAAGACCGCTGCTCATTTGGTTAAATACTGTATGGTATGCATGATGTATAATCCTAGAAAAGGCACCCCTGTACCCCCTGGTAATTTTGCACCACCCTGTTAGACCTGGCATTTCTTGGCGTGATTACCCCCTGACTTTTTGCCTCTACCTCCTCTATTTTTGATGCTGTGATGTATTTTGTTTTACTGGCTTAGATGCTTTGGGCACTTTGCCACTGCTGATCAGTGTCAAAGTGCAAGTGCTCCCTGTGTAAAGTGTAATGGTAATTGGTTGTCCATAATTGGCATGTTTGTCTTACTAGTAAAGTCCCTGATAAAGTGCACTGTGTGCGCCAGGGCTGGCAATACAAATGCTACTAGTGGGCCTGCAGCACTAATTGTGCCACCCACATAAGTTGCCCTGAAAAGAGATCTCAGGTCTGCCACTGCAGTGCCTGCGCGCAGTTTAACAAACTGCCTTGTTGTCCTGACAAGTGCACCCACTTGGCAGCGCCTTACCCTGACACATCAGACACCCCTATGGTAGGCCCAAGGTGCCCCATGGACAGGGGGCAGTGTATGTGAAGGTAGGACATGTACTAAGGTGTGTACCATGTCCTGACAGTGGACAACTGCCAAATTCATTTTTCACTGTTGCAAGGCCATCTTGCCCATAGGACAGAATGGGGGAGGCTGTGTAATATGTTTCCAGCTTATCTTCCCATAGGTTTAAGATGGAGAGGTGATGTTTAGTGTGCCTGAACTCACAATTTAATAACACATCTTTTTGTAAAGGTGTTTTTTTAATTGTGTGTTTAGAAACCACGCTTTTAGAAGTGGCTGGTTTGCTGTTCTAATAATTCTGTGTCTCTCTGCCTGGTTGCGGATTGACTGTCTGGATTTGAATTTAATAGGATCTGGGAAATGTCTTGACCCAGGGGAGGAGTAGGTGAGACAGCCATGGTTGACCTGCATCTGGAGCATAGAGGGGAGGAGTAGCCCCTGGAGGTGAAGAGGCCTGGGCTGCTGCCATAAAACAATAGCTCCATCTCCAGCTGAGTGATTGAGGATTCAGACCCCCACTATCAAAGGAAGAAGGTGTCACTGGCAGGAAGACACCCAGAACTGGTTTGGACAGGGGTCAGTGGCCCCTGAACACAAAGACTGCAAAGACATTTAGTTGTACAACTATGAGAGCTGAAACCCCTGGACTTTAGACTGATTACTTCGCGGTCAAGAGGAACCTCTGTCAAGGAAGAACAGCTGAAAAGAAGGACTGACCCTTGATGTGTGTTCTGGGGCTGGCCTGCAGTTTGCTGTTTTAACTAAGGAGAGGCTAAGGGACTTTGCTGTGTGCTGTGTCCCCCTGCTTGAAAGGACTTTGCTGTGTGCTGTGTCCCGAAGTAACGTGTCTCCAAGGGCCCGAGGAGAGCTGGCTCCCTGTTGTGGAAACTCAGGAACATAAAAGTTTCCAAGTGTGTCTCAGCGACGCTGTGTGCGTGTGCTTCGTGCAACATGAGACCTTCGTGAGAATTGCCCTGTGATCGTGTGCACCCTGAGTCCTAGTAAATTTCAGCGACGCTGTGTGCGTGTGCTTCGTGCATCCTGAAACCTTTGTGAGGATTGCCCTGTGGTCGTGTGCACCCGGACCTCAAGTGAATCTCAGCGGCGCTGTGTGCGTGTGCCCTGTTGCAGCCTGAGACCTTCGTGAGAAATTGCCCTGTGACTGTGTGTCCCGGAGCAGTCTTGTTCTCTGCTGCGATCAACAGCGTGACCAGAAGTGCTGCGATAGTCATTGCCATCGGCCCAGACCTCACCCTAACTGACTTTCTTGCGTCCTCACTAACGCTCCGATGTGAACTGTACGTCTTCCGCTCCTAAACCTTTATCCTTTTCATCCTTTTCTTCCCCATTGTTTACTCTTCTTAACGTCTAATAAATCCCGTACCACCTGTCGAACGCACTTTCTTGCTACATGCTCACAACTCTCACTGAATGTTATTACATTGGTTCTATTACACCCTATTTGTACAGCCCTGAGGAAGCCCCAGGCCGGATGGCCATGTAGGGGCCGAAACACGTGTTGGCTGTGCCACCTTTTCTCTTTCTTTGTACCCACTCTTATGAACAGAGTGCCAATAAATGATTACTCACCTTTGGATTAACTTGTATTGAACTGGAATTTCTTCCACAAAAAACAAGACAAATAATCTTGCCCAGACAAACCTACAGAACTCTGCTTTAATTAGGGGGATAGGGGTCTCTCCCCCTGTTATGGGCAAGAACCAGCATAAAAAGGATTTATGCTTAACATCCAGCTAGTAAGGGATCGGGACCTTTTTCCCCTTTCTTGAAGAAAGCATCCCCAGAGGAGCTGTGAGAATTCACCGCCGCCGGCCCGAGCCTGCCTTTGCCAAGGAGGGACCTCGAACCATCACCGTCGGGGGTCCGAGTTCCACTGCCCAAGATCAACGAAATCGCACTGGAGGCCCAAGCAGAGAGGAGAGCGAGATCGCACCCCCCAGGTAACGCTCAGCGAGCGTGCGTGTCACCGCCTGGGGCGGTGTGCGTGATACGAGAGAAACGCTTTCGGCCTTTGCCATCTTTGCAGCGTGAGCCTCCGCTCAAGTGCGTATAGCAGCCCGTAGCTGCCGAGGAGTGGCAGTACCGGGGCCAGAGTGTTGAGCTGCACTTTGTTTTCCATCATAACAGTGTTGGGGACATATTTTGTCAGTAGCTGACCGCGAGTCTGTAAGAGTGGCATAGAGATCATCCAGAGCGCCGCGATCGGTGCTTAAGTACATTATTTTTGCATTACGAACTGCCTGATTGTTGCATCACGAATTGCATTATTTTTGCATTACAAATTGCCCGATTGTTGCATTACAAATTGCATTATTTTTGCATTACGAACTGCCCGATTGTTGGATTACGAATTGCATTATTTTTACATTATGAAGTGCCTGATTCTTGCATTACGAACTGCATAGCATTGCATTAGGTCTGAATTGGATCATCGACACTTGCTCATTAATACTGCAAGAACCAACAAGTGCTTACTGGCCTAATAACCGGCAAGGTGAAATATTACAAATATGCATATGTTGGATTGTTATTGTGTGGTCTTATCGCATATTTTTTTGTATATAAACATATAATTGCTTTTATGAAACTCGTGTGGAGTCCATTTGTGGTGTTATCACTGTGTTACTGAGAGCATGGTTGCAAATACTTTACACATTTGCCTTGGAGATAAGCCTGGCTGCTCGTGCCAAGCTACCAAGGGGGTGAGCAGGGGCTAGCTGAGAAGGGGTGTCCTTCCTTTCCCTGACTTAGAAGCAAGGGTCCCTATTTGGACTAAGGTACCTACCTCAGCCAACTAGAGACCCCCAGTTCTAACACGCCCTCTTTCCCTTTTGAGGTCCTTCAGATGGATTTTATTGTAAAGGAGCGAGCCAACAATCTACAATATGAGTTAGTGGTTGTTTGTGCCTTCAGTAAATGGGGTGAGGCTTATCCCACTAAAGAGAACACAGCCATGGCGACTGCGAAGGCAGTCCTAAAGGAGTTCTTCCCACGTTTCGGTTTACCCAGTTTGATTTGGAGTGATAATGGCAGCCATTTTAATTCAAAGGTCATTCAGTTAGTGTGAAGGCCTGCATGTCAAACAGAAATTTCATGCTGCACACCACCCCCAGTCAGCAGGCTTAGTTGAGAAATACAATGGTACTCTCAAACTGAATTTGGCGAATATTCAGGAGAGCACAGGGTTGCAGTGGCCAGATGCTTTACCATTAGCCCTTTTGTCTACGAGAGTCACGGCTCACTCTAGGACAGGACTGTTACCCTACGAGGTCATTTGAACACAAGTTGGTCGCACACTGCTCGTCACACCAGCAAGTTGCCCCAAAGGACTGTGATGAATGTAGTGGCGACGGCGGGTACGCCTATGCCACGATGTGTAAAAAGAAAACAGTATGTGTTGCATTTAGCCATCCCTGGACACGTGTTTCGAGGTAGTTGCCTCTCGTCAGCAGGGAGCAGGACAATGTGAAGGGGTGCCGAGTGGACTGCCAAAATGTAATTAAAACAGGTCAAATACCTCTCATGGCGCGCAGGTGCAGAACCAGGGCTCGTCAGCCCGTTAGCTCACGAGGTCATGTTTGGGTGCCCAGCAAACGTTTGGGGCGTCCCGCGACCCTGAAAGTTGTCAGAAATTGAATACCCTCTGTTGGTAGATTACCTAAATGAGTTAACTAAAAGTCTGCGTTTTATTCACCAACAGATCCAAGACACCCTTCCGCCAGCATCTGAGGGGCCAGGACACGATATTCGGCCCAGCGACTACATCTCGGTGAGACATTCCAGAGGAAAGGAAGTTTTGAGCCGTGGTGGAAGGGGGCGTCATAAGTTGCCACCCTCACACCAATCACTGCTGCCGAGTGCCTTTACCCCTGCCTTACGATCAATAGGTTCTTGATGGCATCGGCGAATCCGAGTGGGAACAGGTGCCCCGTTTTGTTCCCTTCTTGGATGGCCAGCTAACGTGTACCCAAACGGAGGACGAGAATGATGCAGTGCTGAATTCAGCAGTGCCCCCTGAGATCCGAGCCATTCAGGAGCCCCGCTCGGCTGGCCCATCTGGGCTTGAGTCTCAGCCCATTGGCCCCTCGGTGTCTGAGCCCCTTTTTCTTGACCCTTCTATGCCTGGGAGTAGCTAGGTACAATCTGCGCCCCCGACGGAGAGAAAGTGCACCAAAGAAAAAGTCAGATTAGAAGGGTCAAACTCGATAAATTAGGCTGCAGTAGAATTGGGAGGGACGAGATTGGTGCATTGTTAAAACACTAGACAGGATAAATAGAGTGCTCCCCTGGAAGGGGGTACCTTTTCCTGAGCGACGTGGGATTTCTTCAGAAGAGCTAAGATAGCCTGGTTCCACCGCCGGTGCTTAATAGTGCCAACGTTGATGAACAATGAGTCTACCAGCGAGGCTCAAAAGGACACTGGGAACATTTGCCCCTTCTTGTTTTCTTGTCATCCGTTTGGTTGCCCTATTATTGAGGAGGAACAGCCATTTGCAGCACCACGTTTTGGGTTGAATGAGTCTGGTTGGTCCAGCTGGTCCACAAAGAGTAAAATAGTTTTAATGGTGATTGTTCTGATTTTCCTGATAGCAGTACTTAGAATAGTATGGTTCCTTGAGGAGAAATATCCCGTGCATTCTCTGATTGGTACAACGGCTGTTCCCCTTGAACATATGTTTGTTACTTTGGCCCCTCATGAAGGTTAACACAGAAAGACTTATGTAGATAATGTATTTTTACAACTGCTTCACCAGGCGCATGATACGTCAAATGTTACTAATTGTTGGATCTGTGGAGTGCTCTCCTCCGTTACGCATACAAACGATATCTTGCTATCTATGCCATTCTCTTCTCTTGGGAGCTGCGAGGCCGGTTTGAATTGTTTACTGTGGTATACATTCCTTATCATTCTTGTACTATGAATGTGACATCTGCTGATTATCACACAGTGGTAGAATATATATGTGATGACCAAGGGTTTACCCCGGGAGAACAAGGGACCCCTGATACACAGTCTCCGACAGCTTGCATGAAAGTATATATGAGAGAGAAAAATGTAACCTGGCTTCAAAATGAAATGTCGAATTTCCAGGGGTTTAATGTCCCTGAATACTTTCGCTCTTTTCAAATGCGCAATATTACTCAGGACGAGGCCATGCCGGTGTCAGTAGTCAACTACAACAGCTGGTTTTTGGGTTCAAGGGTTTGGGAAAGTAAAAGTGGGTGAGAGTAATTGCAAATATACATATGCGTTGAGCACGAGTAGGAGTCCGCCTTTGCTCCCCTGCATAATATTTACTTTGTTTGTGGATCTCAAGCTTATGTTTGGCTTCCTAGTGGATGGTCAGGTGTATATTACCTCTCTTTCCTCCTTCCCCCAGGGTACATAGCACCAACCAATTATCATAAGCATCATCGATTACAGCGTAGGAGTGCCCATCTGTTCCGGATTAGAAGGGTCATTAATACAGAAGATAGAGATCAGACAGACACTACTTTGCAGCAGTTCACGGATGCTATGAAGGGCATCATACCCTTTTGGGACCCTATGTCCAATAGCCTTAATATTCGTCGACTCCCCAGAGTTGTAGAAGGGGTCATTAATACCACAGCAGGAATTTTGACCAATATCACAGCTAAGCTCCAGGCTACGAGTCTGGTTTCTCTACAGAACCGGATGGTGTTAGACATCATCCTTGCTGACCAGGGAGGGGCCTGTCATATTATTGGCAGCAGTTGCTGCGTGTACATACCGGACCATGCCCCTAATGTATACGCTGCTATACAGAAGTTGCATAGGCTCGCATCCGACATCCACCAAGAGAATGGTACTTGGACTCTTTCTGGTTGGGTCTGGGGTCTACTAACATCCTGGGGTAGACGATCCTGGTCTTTCAAGGTAGCAATTACGGGTATCATTTTCACATGTTGCCTATGTGCACATTGCCTTTCTGCTTGCTGTGCTTACTGTGTTGGGAAATTGACACCCGCACCGAAGATCCCAGTACATGTTACTAAGCCTATGGCTATGACGATGCAGGCTGTCCAAGACCTAATGTCAATAGATGAAGGTATTTTTGAATATTGATAATTTGTGTATTAACATGTAATAGTGGTCTTCCTAATTTGCAAGAAGTTATTTGTTTCCTAACACTAGACAAAATTGTTAGCAAATGCTAAAAGGAGGGTCTGTTGGACTGAAAATGCGTGTGGTTGACTCCTTCTAGCATTGTGCGATTTAAGTTAAAATTTGCGGTACCATTTTATATTCAGCCGTCATTTTGTGCCATGTTCGAAACTAAGCTTCTGTCTCATCCTGCCTGCCTTAGCAGAAAGCAGCCTCGATTGGTTTTCTTTATTTCTCCAAGGTTGAGCTTCACTGCACTAATGAATAGATTGTTCTGTCAATGCATACCTTTCCCAGTAGATAGGCCTGCTCCCAATCTCAGAGAGACTGGCATTGGCAGAGTAACCTTGAAACTAAGTTAACATGTACCCAGTCTCCGGATCGTAGCTCATGCTTCCGTACCTCCTTTGTTCATCAGCTCCCAGACTGGAAAATTCCTGTCTGGGCGGTTCTTCAGGGGTAATGGAAATGTACTTTATGCTCAACCATGTTGTCTAGAGTCAGTCCCTTTAAAGCAATCTAAGGAGGCTGGTCAGACCGGACTCCGCTCGAGCGCATACTAATAAATAACTTTGGGTTGTATTTTCTACTGTCTGACCAACTCTTCATTTGTATGGCGGGCTTAGAGGTGGTCACGAGTGACCCGGGTGGTCCTAATTGGGTCACTTCCTTCAATGACACCATTGGATTCTGTATTCTTGGAACGCCCAAAGACTGCATATCCATATTGAAGTTCAAAAGAATATAAGGCCTGAGGGATAGTTTTCCAGAAGCCTGAATGTAACAATGGCAAGATTTAATGAATGCCCTTCCAGCAAGATCACGTAATGCAGTCAGTTTAGTTATCTAAGCTTTAAAGGAGAGTTTATGGTCAAAGGTAATATCTAAATGCGAGCATGGTCATTAGATACCGGCAGACTGCCTAGGGACTAAGGCCATCCTGAGTTCAGAGCTACAAACACATTGATTTTTTTTTCTGAATTCAGTTAAAGTGGTTTACCAACCAGCCAATCAGAAACGTACTTTAAACAAGTCTGTAAATCAGATTGGGGCTGAAGAATACAGCATGATGGCTAAATTCGTATGACAAGCAGGGTCACATTGGCATACGAGAAAAACAAAAGCTGTGTTTTCTTCATAGATTGCATGGGGTATCATACATATTTCGCCACTCACAATTCTATAAATAAGTAAGGCTAAAAGTGTAGGTAGAATGACCTAGGTCTAAGCCAACCTGACCAAAAGTCGCACATTTCATCTTAAGTATCCCATGGCTCTCAGACAAATTTAAATAACACAAATACCAGTGAGATTTGAGTGAAGCTCATTTTAGAGTAATCAGGCACCTGTGGATAAAGATGTATCATTCTCTCATTAGCCTTGGAAAATGGCCTACCTGTATTCCAGTACACTTAAGAGATCCCACTTCATGAAACCTGTAGGCACTGGCCTGGAGGACGATAATGTGACAGATGACAAAACATAACATACAACCATCCAATCACCAAGGATTGCAAGTCACACATTAGTCCCAGCAGATCAGACCCAGTCATTAAAAGTAGGAAAATAAACTTAAAGGGGTGGAGTTGTGCCATTGACCAGAATACGGATGACTTTGCACATTAGGCTTAAGGCATTGCAGCACAACAGCACTTCATTATGTTTGTACTATATTTAATCAAGGAACAGCTTCTTAACTAGGTTACAAACCAACAAGGGAGCCAAATGTCCGCAAAAGGCAACACAAGCCACGCTATTAGACTGTGATTCCATGTTTATTGGACCAAAACCGAGCAGCAGGTTAACCTTCTCCCTTTGTCTAACTAGGTCGATTTGACTAGGCCTGATGTAGGAACGAAGGTTGCATTTCCCTGTGCCCAAAGAGATCAAACTTTTCTTCGTGACTGTTATCTGCAGGTGACAAATTGGCAAAGAGCAGGTGAAGGGTAAAAAGGTTTGCGAGGGTCAAGGAAATTATAAGGTACGAAATAAGATTAAAGTCAAGGTAATTAATCCCTTGGAATGAGAATTTAGCAGCATGGAGGTAAAACTGGCAAAATCATGTTAGAGTCATGCTAAAAGTAAAGAAGCAGATAATAAAGTTGAGTAACTTCTCAGAATACACTGTAATCCTAGAATAAAGATGGTGACGGGACAGTCTAAAATGAATATGCTACTTACCAGTATGCATCTGTTCTTGGCATGTAGGGCTGCTGACATTCATATCTGTGCATAGATCGCCGCCTAGTGTTGGGTCCGGATGTTTGCACGTTGTTGTCCTGGAAGAGTCTTCGAAGTATCCTGGGATAGGTGACTCCTCCCCTGGACTACAGTGCGCATGGGCATCCTCTCCATCCTCAGATTGTTTTAGATACAGAAAGTGATGACCATGCTTACAGTAATTCTGAGAGCTGCAGCTGCTACAGGCGCCGGGGAGGAGGGAGGGCGATATGAATGTCAGCAGCCCTACATGCCAAGAACAGATGCATACTGGTAAGTAGCATATTCAGTTCGAGGCATGTGGGCTGCTGAATTCATATCTGTGCATAGAATATACAGCAGTGCCCTCTTATTAGCGGCGGCTACCAGTGCCAGCTGCAGCGGTCTGAAAAAGAGTTTTGAGAACAGCCTGTCCTACAGCTGCCTGCTGTTTTGATTGCACATCTACACAATAGTGTTTGGTAAATGTATGTGTAGTGGACCAGGTGGCTGCTCTACATATATCATGCAAAGGAATGTTTCCTAGGAAAGCCATGGAGGCCCCTAACTTACGTGTTGAGTGGGCTCGTGGGGGAATCGTTAATGTGCGTTTAGCCTTTTGATAGCAAATTTGAATACATTTAACGATCCATCTGGCTATACCTGCTTTGGAGATAGCGTTACCTTTGTGGTGTGGGGCAAAGGCAACGAAAAGTTGTTTTGTTTTCCTAAAGGGTTTGGTCCTGTCGATATAATACATGAGGGCCCTTTTCACATCTAGTGTATGGAGTGCCCTTTCTGCGACAGTTTGTGGGTTTTGAAAGAAAACAGGCAGTTCAATAGTTTGATTCATGTGGAACTGCGATATTACCTTAGGCATGAATTTGGGGTTGGTACGTAGTACGACCCTGTTGGCGTGAACCTGTATAAATGGCTCTTGAACAGTTAGTGCCTGGAGTTCACTAACTCTTCGTAAAGAAGTTATTGCTACTAGGAAAGCTACTTTCCAGGTAAGGAATTGAATCTCGCATGAGTGTAGAGGTTCAAAGGGTGGACCCATCAGGCGTGTGAGGACCAAGTTGAGGTTCCACATTGGAGCTGGTGAGTGGCTAGGTGGAATGACTCGTTTGAGTCCTTCCAAGAATGCTTTGATGGCAGGCACTCTGAATAGAGAGAGGTGCTGCCTTGTTTGTAGATAGGCTGATATTGCGGTCAAATGGGCACGTATAGAGGTGTACGCCAGATTGCATCGGTATAGGTGTAATAGGTAACAAATAATGTTTTGGATGGATGCGTCTAGCGGGTTAATGTCATTATTATTGCAGTAAATGACGAACCTTTTCCATTTGGCTGCATAGCAAGCTCTGGTAGTGGGTCTCCTGGCCTCCTTAATGATGTCCATACAGTCAGGTGGCAGGTTTAGGTAGCCAAACTCTAGGACTTCAGGAGCCAGATTTCCAGGTTCAGCTGTTGCGGATCTGGGTGCTGAATCTCTCCATGGTTCTGCGTCAAATGCTCGGGTTTGACCCGCAGCCTTTGATGCGGCACCACGGAAAGTTCGAGAAAGGTGGTGTACCACGGCTGGCGTGCCCACGTTGGAGCAACTAGGACGAGTGTCAGTGAGTGTTGTCTGAGTTTGCGTGCCACCAGCGGTATCAATGGTGCTGGGGGAAAAGCGTACGCAAACCTGCCGGACCAGTTCATCCATATCGCATTGCCCTGCGACTGCGGATGTGGGAACCTGGCGGCAAAGCTTTGGCATTTTGCGTTTTCGCTTGTGGCGAATAGGTCTATCTCTGGATGACCCCACTGCTGGAAGTACGGTTGGAGTACTGATGGGTGTAACTCCCACTCGTACATCTGGTGGCTGTGTCTGCTGAGCAGATCCGCCATCTGGTTGTCTTTGCCGGGGAGGTGTTCCGCCATGAGGAACATGTTCCTCTGAATGGCCCACTTCCACATGCTCTGAGCCAGATGAGACAACTGTGGAGAGTGTGTTCCTCCCTGCTTCTGTATGTAGTACATGGCAGTCATGTTGTCCGTCCGGATCAACACGACTTTGTTGCACAAGTGTACTTTGAATGCTTTCATAGCCAGGAAGATTGCCATCAGTTCTAGAAGGTTGATGTGCATCTTCTTTTGTTGTGTTGTCCATAGTCCCTGCACTGTGTAATGGAGTACATGAGCTCCCCATCCCTGGAGAGACGCGTCCGCCGTCAGTATTATCTGTGGGACAGGCTCTTGGAACGGTCGGCCCTTGCAAAGGTTTTGTGGATTCCACCAATGCAGAGAGTTGTATGCCCGACCGCTCACCAACACTAGGTCTTTCAACTGTCCTTGAGCCTGATTCCACTGACGTGCTAAGCACTCCTGAAGCGGGCGCATATGTAGTCTCGCGTGTGGGACTATGAAAATGCAGGAGGCCATCATGCCTATCAGCTGCATGAACACTCGCGCGGGAAGGGAGTGTTGTGGTTTGAACTTGGAAATCAGCATTTGCATGCTGTTGATTCTCACTAAATTTGGCTGAGCTGTGGCAGCCAGAGTGTCTATAGTCGCACCTAGGTACTGTTGTACGTGTGCGGGCTGGAGATGGGATTTTGGGTAATTTAGTGAGAAACCCAGACTGTGAAGGAGATGAATGGTGCGGGACATGTGGCTGGCACATTGCTGGGCTGACTTCGCTTGAACAAGCCAGTCGTCCAGGTAAGGGTAGACGTGTATGTGCTGCCTCCGTAGATGTGCCGCTACAGTAGCTAGGCACTTTGTGAACACCCTGGGTGCTGTTGTTACGCCGAAGGGGAGGACTTTGAATTGGTAGTGCTGCCCTTGAACAGTGAACCTGAGGTATTTCTTGTGTGAGGGGTGAATGGGTATGTGGAAATACGCATCTTTGAGGTCCAGTGTGGCCAGGAAGTCTCCCTGCTTGAGCAGCGGGAGGACTTGCTGTAAAGTGAGCATGTGAAAATGCTCGGAAAGAATGTACTGGTTCAGGGGTCTCAGGTCTAATATAGGTCTGAGTGACCCGTCCTTTTTCGGTATTAAAAAGTACAGGGAGTACACCCCCGTACCTTGCTCGTGGACGGGTACGACCTCTATTGCTCCTTTTAGTAGCATACTTTGCACCTCCTGTTGTAAGAGCGTTAAGTGCTCTGAGGACATAGGACGGTTTTTTGGAGGTATTGTGGGTGGAGTTGAGGTTAATTCTAGGCAGTAACCGTATTTGACAATATCTTTGACCCACCTGTCCGTGGTGATGGAGTTCCACGTGGACAGGAACCTTTGTAGCCTTCCCCCGACAAGTGTTATGTGGTCGGGAGGAAGGGAGAGGGAGTCACTGCTTGTTCTTGGGGGAGGACCTGGTGTTGCCGTAGCCGCGTCCTCTGCCCTTTGTGCTGGAGCCACGATATCCACCCCGGGTGTTTTTATCGTAGGTGTTTTGTGTGTTGCCCTTGTTGTATGTTTGCTGTGACCCCTGTCCTCTACCTGCTCCTCTATTTCCGGGGCGACGAAAGGAGCCGCTCCGAAAGGACTGCGTTTGTAGGGCCCCCATGGACTTTGCAGTGTCTGTGTCCTTTTTTATTTTCTCTAGGGTGGTGTCAACCTCCGGCCCGAATAAGTAGTCGGGGTTGACAGGTTGGTTGAGGATGTTATTTTGTACCTCCGGTTTGAATCCGGAGATGCGCAACCAGGCGTGGCGTCGCAACATGACGCTAGTGTTTATGGCTCTGGCAGCTGTATCCGCGGCATCCAGTGCACACTTAATGGATGCATTTGTGAGCAGTTGTCCCTCCCTGATGAGGATCTCTGCACCTTCTTTGAATTGGTCAGGGAGATGTTGGAGTAGTTGCTCTAATGTGTCGTAGTGCGCTCGATCGTAGCGAGCGAGGAGCGCTTGAGTATTGGCAATGCGCCATATGTTAGCCGCCTGTGCGGCAACCCGTTTGCCAGAGGTCTCTAGCACCTTGGACTCTTTGTCCGGGGGAGGAGCATCACCTGTTGTTTGCGAGTGTGCCCTCTTGCGAGCATTTGCAACGACAATGGAATCCAGAGGTAACTGGCCTCTAATGTAAGTAGGGTCCCCAGGCGCTGATCTGTACTTTTTGTCGATCCTGGGGTTTATCACTCTTGCCCTGGTGGGTTCCTTGAAGATGTCCTTTGCTGGTTTGAGGACCCCCTTTAACATGGGCAGAGTCTTTAAATTCCTTTCTGAGGATGCGAAAGTATCCATGAGAAAGTCGTCCTCGACGGTGTCAGAGTGAAGTTGCACCCCATGATTGGCTGCAGCCCGTTCAATTAGAGCGTTGAACGCGGCAGTGTCCTCTGTGGGAGATGTTTTTGCTCCATAGAGTTGTGGGTCCTGTGCATCCATAGGTGCACCTGGGTCTACAGGGTCATCCCAAGCTTGATCAGGGTCCTGTTGGCCTTCAGGGTCCATCTCTCCGGGGTAGGGGACTTGGTCACCCATGCAGTCCTCTAACGCATCCGTGTCGGAGTGTGTGGGAGAGAAGGACTGTGGATCTTGGTAGGGTGAATGGAAAGGTTCGTAAAGAACCGGTTCCGAAGCCAATGGCAGCTTTCTTTTAAGCGGGATCCGGAAGGAGTCCAATGCTGGCTCAGAAGTCATTCTCCTTTTGTGGATAATCATCCTGCCAGTGTCGGCATCGATGAGATGCGATGGAGACGTCTCCGCAGAGCGTTCGGCAGGCGTGATCGTGGTGTGGGTGACCCGTGTCCTGATTTGGAACAGTTTTGGGGCCGTGGATGGTGGCAGGCCAAAAGTAATGTTGGCCGGTGCCGAAGAGGCTGTTGGAGCTTTTATCGGCTCGGAGCCCGACGTGTCCTGGAGGACCGTTTTGTTTTTGGTGCGTTGCGCAGCAACGGGTCGCACCTGGAGCGCCATCGATTCCTTTGCGCCGACCGGTTCCGTAGAGGCGGGCGTGGACTTCTTCGGCGCCGGTGAGTCATCGAGTCGAGGGGCGGTAAGGGCCGTCGACGTCTTCGATGAGTGTGGCTTTGGTGGTGCCGTCGAAGCGGTGGGAGACGCAGCAGGCAGTTTGACCTTTGGGGTCGGAGCCGATTGCGTCGGTGCCGGGAGCCGAGTAGGTTTGGTGGCACCGAAGGTCTTTTTCCGCATGTCGACTCCGACGTCGGCTGCTTCAAGCTCGGCACCGAAGTCTCGTTTGTTGCGCTCGGTGCCGACGGGTTTTGCTGGCGTCGAAGGTGTGGTGGGCCTCGATCCGACCAGCGCCACTTTCGGTTTCGGTTTCAATTGAACCAATACAGCTTTCGGTTTCGGTTTCGAAGAAGGGAAACCAGCCGGCTTGGGCATTAATGGCTGCCGCTGAATGTCCGAGGCCGGGCCCGAGGGCGGGGCCGAAGAACTGCGGGATAGGTCTTGGGTAAGGCCCGAAGGCGATCCCTCGACCGGAGCCATAGACTCAGTCTGTACGGGTAGGCCTTGCTCGTCACCGGAGCTACTCTCTTCGGCCCCTAAGGCCTCATTGTAGTCTCCTACCTCGGAGTCGTCTTTATCTCTGCGAAAGAGTCTTTCTTCGACGTCTTCCGATCCGGAGTCATGTTCGGAAGCGGGACTGGAGGGTAGGTTCTCCACTTCTTCGACATCTTCGGTCTCGGCGCTGAAGATGTCGGTCGGGGCCGGTGCCGCTTGCTGCGCTTCGAGTCTCGCTGCTCGTCGATTCCGGAGAGTCTTCTTGGATCGAAATCGGGCACAGGCCATACATGTAGATTCGTCGTGATCCGGTGAAAGGCATTTGTTGCACACCGGATGGACGTCGACGTGGGGATATTTCGCATTACATACAGGACACCGCTTGAATGGTGTCCTCGATTCCATCGTCGATGACGGGTCGATGGTCGGCTAAGATGCGAAAAAGTTGATTCTGGAAGTTAGTAAACTAACAAGATAATATTGATACCGATCGGGAACAGTACCGACGCGAACTAAAGGCCTTTTGGCCTAGAAAAAGTTTTTCCTAACTTGAGTCAAGATAAGCACATCCGAACCCAATGGCGGAAAAAAACAATCTGAGGATGGAGAGGATGCCCATGCGCACTGTAGTCCAGGGGAGGAGTCAAATATCCCAGGATACTTCGAAGACTCTTCCAGGACAACAACGTGCAAACATCCGGACACAACACTAGGCGGCGATCTATGCACAGATATGAATTCAGCAGCCCACATGCCTCGAACTTAATATTACAAAGTTTTAAATAGAGTAGGCCTGCTCTCAGTTGTCTAGCTAAACTCTTAACAGACAAAGTGTGCTGCCCGTATAACTACCTACTGTAAAGGAATAAAGAAAATAAAGGACAAACAAAAACTGAAAAAAA
Organism: Triturus cristatus; assembly: GCF_964204655.1. Lineage (NCBI taxonomy): Eukaryota > Metazoa > Chordata > Amphibia > Caudata > Salamandridae > Triturus > Triturus cristatus. Next base: position 1,077,492,402 of record NC_140589.1, on the reverse strand, counting down.
TACCAGATAATCAATCAAAACACTTTATTCATTTAAAACAATCATAAAAGTAAAAATAGAATAAGATCACAACACTCAAACATTTAAAAATGCATACTGTTATGACATTAAACTATGCTTTGTAAAAAGGGTACTACTGCAAAACAAGTTTTGGAGTCCTTAAGTGTCTGAAGAAAACGAAGGGCTGATCTGCATAATCTGAAGTTATCGGCTTTCAAAATAGGCAATATAAAGTCTAATATACTTGACATAATATTGGCAGATGAAAATACATTTTAATAAAGTTTGAGGAGGGACTATGCCAGAAAGACCCTCGCCAACCTCCCATACTGCCCTAGGGGAAAACAGAGCAGGCTACGTTTAGAGCCTCTTCCATACCTCAGCAGCATGGTCCCCTGCCACTGAGTAGAGATGTACAACAGATAAGACTAAAAGCTGAAAGTGGTTTGCAAAAGAATGTACTGCTTGTTTGTGAGTTTTACAATTTTCCTAACGTTTCTTTTTAATCTCCTGGCTAAACAAAAAGTGTTCCTCAGCCAAGATTTGTCAGACACGGACAGACTATTAAGGTTGGGGAAGAGGCATGGCCTACCCAATTGAGAAAAACAATGTTTAAAGTAAGGAAGCCATGGGATGTTCAACCCCAGCTCACAGCTGAAGCAGTCCTTGATCTCCTGCTGGTCAAAAATTGCTTGAGGATTATTCTATTTAGATGAGCAAAGCACAAACGGAGAAAGTTTGATGAGATACTCAAAATAGGTTAACCCTGTTCCTCATGGCAAATAAAATGCGGACAACAAGAAGGCTGGGATAGGAGTTTGCGGCAAAAATGTTTTCCTTTAATCTGAACACTAGTTACATTGGCATAGACCCAACTCCTGTGCCATAAAGTGCAACAGGGACACATTGTGTTTTATAAATTTCCTCAAAAAACACCGGAGGAGAACTCGGACGCGGACTCCACCAACAGTGCTTGAAATTACTTCATCCATGGTATACCCGAGTACCACTTAACTGAGGAAACATGGAGGTCACTTACCGTCATTCCTTATTATAGTACAGACCTTACTGCCACGCATAGGAATATACAAATATGATGCAATAGATGGATATGGTGTAGTTAGATGCCACTGTTTCTTTACATTTTCCTGCTTTCTGTGCCACGTCTGGTGGGGAGGGAAGGGAGGGGGGTTTGCTACGGTTTAGGGGGATCCATTTTATCTGGCTGTATTCCTTATGTTCCAGAATGGCCTCTGAAGTGATCTTTATTGCAGTTGGGCTGGTATCCTGGGCTAGTTTATTCTTAAAACAATTACTAGCATGATACAATGCCACTGGATTCAAGCAAGCCTGGCTGAAGACGGCTGAAATGCCAGAAACCGGTCCTAGGAAGCTTGTTTCCGGTCCAGGGAAGACATGGCTTGGCAGTTCGGGCTGGACTGTTCCCATGAGGCACAGGGTCAGACTGATTTGCATATGGCCATGTCTGAACTGGGGTGGCAGAGTGGGCTAAAGAACGGTGATGGATTAAACCCCGATCAGTTGACTGGGGGTGAGTGCTTGCAATGTTCAACACTCCGTCCATCATTTCCTTTGGTTTTTGCTTTGTTCGCCATAAGTTGGCAGGGTATGCTCAGATGTGAGTCCCTTGCTCACTTTGCCACTGGATTCAAGCAAGCCTGGCTGAAGACGGCTGAAATGCCAGAAACCGGTCCTAGGAAGCTTGTTTCCGGTCCAGGGAAGACATGGCTTGGCAGTTCGGGCTGGACTGTTCCCATGAGGCACAGGGTCAGACTGATTTGCATATGGCCATGTCTGAACTGGGGTGGCAGAGTGGGCTAAAGAACGGTGATGGATTAAACCCAGATCAGTTGACTGGGGGTGAGTGCTTGCAATGTTCAACACTCCGTCCATCATTTCCTTTGGTTTTTGCTTAGCATGATACAATGCCATGTACTGTTATTTCCCACGATAATCCAGGACTACTTGGACTAACAACACTTAGGCAAGGTCATAGGTGTTACATTGCTAGATGTGGAACCCTTGAATCTGTCTTGATTGATGTTCGATTTTCCCTGTAAAATGAATTAAAATATATTACAAAAAAAAAAATCCTCAAAAATTGCTATCTGCTTACCCACCACAACAGGAATCAAATTGAAAAGAGCATCAATTGATTGGGAAAATTTAAGGCACCTGGTAGCTAAATTGAAATGCCAAAGTCATAAGGAGTCAAGGTGCACCCCCAAGTAAGGGAACCAATTCCATACAGACTGCTTATTAGAATTGATATATTTAGTCTCAAGCTTTGTCTATTGGGACCGCATACCATATTATAGGATTTTGTGTAGTTGATGTCCATATCTAGGCCCATCCTAAAATTGGCACAGACCTGAAATAAAGTGAACATAAGGAGATGATGGATGGAGTGCTGAAACTTTTCAGACACTCACCCCAGTCACAGATCTGGGTTGAATCCATCATCGTTCTTTAGCTCACTTCGCCACCCCAGTTCAGACCCACCTGTATGCAAATCAGTCTTGACCCTGTGCCTCAAGGGAACAGTCCAGCCCAAACTGCCAAGCCAGGTCTTCCCTGGATCGGAAACAAGCATCCTAGGACTGGTTTCGGGGTAACACCCCTCATCAGCCAGGCTAGCTTGAACCCAGTGGCAAAGTGAGCAAGGGACCCACTTCTGGGCATACACTGCCAACTTAGGGCGAACAAAGCAAACACAAGGAGATGATGGACGGAGTGCTGAAACTTTTCAGACACTCACCCCCAGTCACAGATCTGGGTTGAATCCATCATCGTTCTTTAGCTCACTTCACCACCCCAGTTCAGACCCAACTGTATGCAAATCAGTCTTGACCCTGTGCCTCATGTGAACAGTCCAGCCTGAACTGCCAAGCCAGGTCTGGCGAAGTGGCTATAAAGGCCTCAGAATTTCCCTTTACTAATTTTTCCAAATAGATTACAGGGTTGGGTAATTTCCATACCAAGTCCAGGCTGCTATTTTTTAGTGCAAATATGTATTCTTGATCCAGATGGCAGGCCGTGAGACAGGAAGGTTGATCGATACTGTGAGGGGATTGTGCTTTCCTATACACAAATTAACCATTTCACAATTAGAAACAAAGCTGAGTGATCTAGGAAAAAGAACATAGCCGAAAGTAGATGTACATCCTCGGTCAAAAAAGGTGGGAGTGATGGAGGTTTGGGTTGGGTGTGGTTCGTGGATGTTTATCAACTGTTGCCCCACTACTGCTGCTCCACCACAGAACTAAACAATTAACCACCTGGACATCCCCAAAGAATATGTCTGCAAGGATGCCCTTCAAGCCTTCGCAGTGCACAAGCCACCAAACGTGGAAAATACCCCCCCAAGTTTTAATAATGGCAATACAGATCACAAGGAGAACCAATTGACAAGGGCTCTTCAAAGAGATCAAAAAAGAGACAAAAAAGGGCCAAAAACAAAGCAGCAAAAGAGCAACTGAAAAATCAGCTCCCGAATCACCAAAGGGCAAATGATCGCAAAGGAATCAGCAAATACCCCATCTTTAAGGAAAGGGTGGCAGGCAGGAATGAGACTGAATTTCAGGAAGCATCCAACCTCCAGTCCCTCAGTCATCTGGGCACTCCGTACCTGATCATGAAGGGGGTTCCTTTCACAGCACAAAGCACTTAATCATCACTTTCCTTGCCTCACGCCCAACTGGAGTCCGCACAATCAGTTCCTGCTAGTTTGGGCGGATGACCAGGTTCGCTGGACACCAAAACTGATACACAAAAAATAGAAGGACTACCAAATACAGTGCCGTTGCACAGGAGGCCCAATGGACCCTTTCCCGATCAGGCTGGGGTTGCTCAAACACACAAGGTCCTTCTACTCCGTGAACTCCCATGTAATCAAGTTATTATTATTAAAGTTTATTGTTTGATTAATTAAAACCTTACAATATATGCACAATAATTCTTGACTATAAAATCGGTATTAAAATCAGTTATAAAAACCCTTTAAGCTTCAAATTTGTTATACTATTTACATATTATGTACTTCCTACATTACATTCTTTAAATTTTTGGTATTCTAACTTAATTCTCAGTCGCGTTAGAAACCTTATAAAAGCCGAGTTTAAAATGATATCATCAGTATGGAGGCATCTTATCAATGCTTGTCTGCAACTCCTTATTCCACGAACATTAAAATGTCTCTTAAGAATAGATATTCTTTCAACGTTCAGTTCTGAACAAACACAAAGGAGGTGCATAATGTTCTCTTCTCCAAGTTAACATAAGTTACAAGTCATTGACCCTCTGTACTCAACCATGGCATTAGATGACATGTGCCCGGAAATGCTCCAAAACGGGCTTTTATAAAAATGTGTTTAAATTTCACAGACCAAGGAGTTTCAAAGTACGGTTGCACTTTTACCTTGGTATAGCCATTCAAGAGCGGCCACGCATGTTTTCTTTTTGAAAAAGTATCTTTGTCCAGAAGTAGTGATAAATGCTTTGTTGTACTATTAATAACTTTTTTAAAAGAGTTCAAGGTAACTGGCATTTCCCAGACCGAGTTTACTGAATATTCCTCTAATGATGTGAGTAGATATTTCCACGCCTCTGCTTTCTGGTTTAAGTTTATCTCCTGCCACAATAGTTTTGACAATTGATTTGCAGTATCCGTTTTTATCCTTTTCCACACTTTAATAAATTGACATTTTCGTGCAAGTACCTGATTAGTCATCCCAAATTCCATTCGTATCTGCGCGGGTGATGCATTATGTGGAATTAAAAAGAGCTTTATATATTTTCGTGAGTGCGTTATTAATTATGACCGAGTCTTTTCCACACAATGCTTCACTTCCATATGTCAAAGTTGGTAAAGGTTTTGCTGATAATACTTTCAACAGTGGACCATAACTCTGCCCTCCTATGGATTTCTGTATAATTCTGAATGCCACTAGCAATATTTTAGCTTTCCGTTGAATATCCATCTTATGTGGTTGATATGATCCTCGTTCATCAAATAGTACTCCTAAATATCTATATGTATTCAATTGCTCTAGTTGTGAGTTATCCAGAAACCATTTATACTTATGTTTTGACCTTGAGTATTTGTTAACTTCCATGATTTTAGTCTTTGATTCGTTTATCACCATTCTATTTTCTTTGGAGTAGGTAGATATCCTATTTAACAGGCGTTGTAATCCGACCTTTGTTTGGCTAAGTAGAATAACATCGTCTGCATATAACAGGTTTGATATCGTAGTATTAGCTAGTTTAGGTGGACAAGCATTCACCTCGTCCAGGGCTCGCGTTAGATCCGCTAAAAATAAATTAAAAAGCAACGGGGCCAGGACACATCCTTGTTTCAAACCTGATGCTGTTGGAATTTTTTCTGTTACTGTTAGCCCATCTCCCATCCGAACGCTGACCCATGTGTCAGTGTAAAGAAGTTGGATTAATTTTAAAAGGGCGAGTGGTATACCTAGATCTATTAACTTCTGCCACAATAGGTCTCTATGCACACAGTCAAAAGCCGCCTTAAAATCTACAAAACACAAATATAATGACTGTTTCTTAGTAATGTATTTATCCATTAGAACAGATAACACAAGGATATTTGTTGTGGTACCTAAACCTTGTGTAAATCCGGTTTGATTCAAGTTAGGGCTGCTCAAACAAGCAACAGCAGCTTAACCTGTGAACGCTTATGTGATTCTAGGCCAACCAAGCTGGTGCTCACACCACAGTATTTTTCAAAGGGTAACCAAGACAGCCCGAATTGCTCTAACTTATTACAACTATTCAAGGCTACCCCAAATCTGCTCAACATAACATCAGAAGATATCTTAAGTGTAGAGTTTAAAATCCTGATGGAGCTTACCCAAGGAAGAGACTCGATCATATAAACACTGAAAGCGCTCTCACTGGCAGAAAACATCCTGGCTTTCAAACCGATTTTCGATGACTGGGGCATCAGGATCTCAAAAATCATGGCTCCTAAATGCTCATACCCACTGAAGACTCATAGCGAATCAACAAACCCTCAATTTTGTACTCACAGCATCTTAAGGGGTGTAGGGCGCTCAAAAATAAACCTGGCATACAGCAAACTGCATATATATCCCCATCCTACCTAAATACAAGGGGCCCACTCAGGAAAGTTGCCCTACAACCCACAGAGGAAAAATGTAAAACTGACTGGAGCTGGTTTTGGTCAACTTTATCCAGCGAAACCCAGAACTGTTCCTAGCACCAGCAAACAAGCCTTGGAGAGTATACAACATCAAGATATTATCATGGAATTCTGCTGGGCTGCCCAGGCTACTCAAATCCCTCCTTGCAAGCATGCTCATAACAAATGTTGATCTACTCTGCCTTCAAGAAACTAGGACAACAAGTTTAATAGTAATAGCCGGCTTTAATGAAATACACCAAGCTGCGACAAAAAAAACCAAAAAAACATACTTGGGAGGCCATCAGGCGGCCTCTCCATATACATTAAAATGGGTCTAGATTTGCAAGCAAAAATAATTATAGCCCAGGACGAGACAATGCAATTGAGCACCATGGAAGGCTTAAAAATAAATGACCGCCAGACAAGGATTCTACTGATCAATCTCTAGTCCAACAGATTCAGCCCGAGTGTGCGGATAGGATGATGCAACTATGAGAAACACTAGACGCTGTGCTTTGTGACTACGTCAACTAGGACATCATAATCTGCTGAGACTTCCATCTGCACAAATTGGGAGCAACCCACGGACTATTCGCCAGTGAGCTCTCAGACTAACTCGCTCCGAAGCTTGCCTTACAAACATGGCCTCAAGTCTATTCAGCACACACTTGAAGACACCTGCAACTTTACAATTCTCTAAAGCATTCAAATGAATAAGTACACTTGATTACGTGTTTATCTCACATAAAATCATGGAGCACCTGGAGAGCTTTGAATTATTTCATCACAAGAGAGCCATCGCCTCCTTCCACTCTGTATAGTGCTGAAACTACGCTCGACGAAGCATGGCTGCCAGAAGGCAGTGGGTACCTCAAAAAGGAAACAAAAACTCACAACTAATCCGGTGACTAAAATGGGGACTAGCCTCCGTGCAAAAATTCAAAGTCTAGTTATCTGCTTGCGGACCCTTTTCCCTGACTCAAAATGACAAATACTTGCTGGAAAATTGACAGACCATCATTAACAACATCCACCTTACCCTAGGCCACATCCCAGCCCTTCAGAGGACTCCTACTAAACCTTCCCAAAAAAAAGCCCCATAATAGAAAGTAAGCTGAAGATCTGCAGGTTTTGGGAACTATTCCAAAATACTCAAAATCTACAAGTTAAAACAGAACTGCGGTCAAACTTGTAGGCCCATGTCGTTAGATCAGGCGTCACTTAGCTTTTTTGGTATCATAAAGAGTATCCTCTATGTAACGAAGTGACTACTTGCTGACAAAATATAATCTGTTTTGATATAAACAAATTGCAGGCCCAATTAAAACATAAGCAATTGGTTTGGTCTACAAAATGTAAACAAATGGACAAAGAATGGCTACACATATATTCATTACTGGGCAAACGTAGCCAGGCTAACTTATGGAGATATATCAAAAATAAAATATGCCAAGAAAGCCCAAGAACTAACACGATTGATGAATCTCAGTGGACACAGCATGTAGCCAAAACACAAAGTATCTTCTCGCAAGTAAATCATGTGATGCAGTCAACAACCCGAACAAAGAGCCAATCTTCACAGAGAATGGCATCTTAAAAACCTTGCATAAAAACAGAACAGGGGGTGCTCTGGGCCCAAATGGCATCTCAGCCCAAGTCTTCAAGGATGATACCAACTTGTGGTCTGCCATACTTCTCCCATTGTACTACACATGCTTAGTTACTTGGCAGGTACCGAAAAGATGAAGGGGCTCAACCTTGCATCCAATATTCAAGAAGGGAGCTAGGCTGGGTCCAGCCAACTACCGCCTCATCGCACTTCAGGATATCAAAGCCAAGGCATACGCCTCTGTTCTCCTAAAAGAAGTGGAGAGCTGGGCGGAAGCAAATGAGATAGCCCTAAAGCCAGTTTGACAGAACTGAACCAACTCCTCAACTACGGATGACATAGTTGACACTGCCCTACCCAATACATCAAGTCTCCAGACAGAAGTCATCCCCCTGTAGGTATGTTTTGTCAACTAGTCAGCTGCGTTCGACTCGGTGGACAAGAATAATCTATACAGGAAACTACAAAGCTGGGGCATTCCGAACATCTTGCACCTGGCAATAATGTCATTATACACCTCAACCTTGGTGAGGGTCAAGCTATCTCAGACGGTCATAACAAGGAAAATTCCAACAGACTAAAGCAAGGCTGTTTACTCACTCTCCTGTCATCCTGTACACCGCAGATATGTCCTTGGCCATAAAAATGCTAAGCGGATCCAGACAAACATTGGAAATGTCAAGGTCGCGACACTACAATATGCAGATGACATCGTTCTGCTGGACAACATCAGAACTGGGATACAGGAAGCTCTAAATGCCCTCCATAAGTATAACAAGGTAAATATAATGACGGCAAATGAGACAAAGACAAAAGTCATAGTCTTCGGGAGGACGACCAAGAAAGAAAACAACTTGAGGCTGGGACAGCTAAAAATCAAAAGGATTCAATCGTACAACTACCTGGGTGAGTGGCTGACCACGTGTGGAGGAACTAAAACTCACTTGCGCCACCTCAAAGCAAAGGCCAAGCTGATTATCACCAGAATCAGCCAGCTCAACTCTATATTAAACAGCCCGTCTTCAGTCCCAATACGACGGGCACTGAGGGCATCCCTCTTACACGCGATCTATTACGGTCACAAAGCTTCCCCAGGGCATCTCACTAAAATAATAGATAAACTGCAACTTACAGCATACAAGAGGATCTTCAGGCTGTCTTAATATACAAGAGGCTGTATGATCAGAGTGGAACTAGGCTTGGAGGGTCAAATGTGGTCTAACATGGGTGCCTTCCTAAAATATTACTATAGGATCATTAAGGCCCCACCCAAAACACTCTGAAATCAGCTCTCCGGTACATCTTCAATTTAAAGAGGAGCCCCTGGATCATCTATCTAAAGAAATCACTGGATACCCTTCAAATTGACCAGTCCGAACTGAATGAACTTCTGCTCTTGCATACAGCACTTAAAATTATCTTGAAAAGACAGACAAAATCCCGGTCAATACTAATTGACAAGTCTAAACTGAAGAGCACACCGGTCTTAGAAGCAGTGACTACATCATATGTCAACAAGCACCCACCCGGTCTCAGACCACAACGATATCATCAGTGCTCGATTGGGAAGGCTTGCGTTAAGCAAATAATGGCTGCAAGGTTGATGGGCCTCCAGATCAAAGAAATGAATCCGAAATGGCACCCCCTTTCCATGATAATTAACTGAAGGTTTTGAGGCCATAAAAGTTCTTTAATCATTTATTGTGTTGTTGCCTGGTGCTGCTGCACGCCCGGTGCACCCTGGTAAAACAACTTGCTCTAGCCCACAGAATACAAACCTGCAATGAGGCCAAGAATTGTGTTTTCAATATGACTTGAGACATGCGACCTGGCCAGATTCGGCAAGTATAATCAGCCTAATACAAGAACTTCTTAGAGAGTTCAATAATACTGACTAGTTATAGTTTGGAAAGACAAACCCTCTTCAGCTAGCCACCGAGGGTTAGCAGTGACCTCTCTGTGAACTTGTGCAATACATATGTATCCCTTATTAAGGCTGCTATCAATGTTTTTCACCTATGGTCTTTTCATGTTTCCTACTATTGAATCTTTTAACCTTTAGAACAGGGCCAGACAATTCATATTTAAGATGTACTTCACTCAATACAAGGCACTTTACTTTTCTTTGTGAAGATACACACCCACTGCTATGATTTTAGGCTCTCTCTAGAACATTTGCACTTTCTGGTTATCCCAGTCATTGTGGCGTATTGAACTGTTTTTTCCCCAGTCTCAGGTTTTTATCTTGATCTTTAAAAGCAACCCTCAATATATCTTCCTTAAAGGCTCCTTTATGCATTCTAATCCGTTTTAAAGCATGCTTGTGATAATAGTTTTAATCCATAAGGAATATGCTACTTACCAGTATGCATCTGTTCTTGGCATGTAGAGCTGCAGAGTTGTACACTTAGCATAGATCGCCATCTGGTGTTGGGCCCGGATGTTTGCAGTTTGTTTTTGTTCTTTGGACAGTCTTTGGAAGTCACGAGTTCGGTGACTCCTCCTTCGGTCCGTACTGCGCATGGGCTTCGGCTCCATCCTCAGATTGTTTTTCGCCAACAGGGAAATGATGGAGCGTAGTAATAACAGTGAGAAACCCATGTGTGTTGTATCTAAATAAGATGGACTGGAACGGATACAGGTAGCCGGGGAGGCGGGTGGGCGTGTACAACTCTGCAGCTCTACATGCCAAGAACAGATGCATACTGGTAAGTAGCATATTCCGTTCGAGGCATATGAGCTGCAGATTGTACACTTAGCATACATTATATAGCAGTACCCAACCTAGCGGCGACCACCGGTATCCGTTGCAGCGGTTTGAAAAAGTGTCTTTAGTACAGCCTGGCCCACACTAGCTTGTTGCTTGGAATGCACGTCTACACAGTAATGTTTTGTGAAGGTGTGCGGTGTTGACCATGTGGCTGCTTTGCAGATGTCATCTAAGGGTATGTTCCCTAGAAAAGCCATAGAAGCCCCTAACTTTCTAGTAGAGTGGGCTTTAGGTGGAACAGATAATGTTCTTTTTGCCTTTTGATAGCAAATTTGTATGCACTTTACAATCCACCTAGTTATCCCTGATTTAGAGATGGGGTTGCCTTTATGTGGTGGAGAGAAGGAAACAAACAATTGTTTAGTTTTCCTGAAAGGTTGTGTTCTCTGTATGTAGTACAGTAAAGCCCTCTTAACATCAAGTGTATGTAGAGCCCTTTCCGCAACAGATTGAGGTTGCGAGAAAAAAAACAGGTAATTTCACAGATTGATTGAGATGGAAGGGGGAAATGACCTTGGGCAGAAACTTTGGATTTGTACGAAGTATTACTTTGCTGTGATGTATTTGTAAGAAGGGTTCCTGTATAGTGAACGCTTGTATTTCACCAACCCTTCTAAGGGAAGTGATAGCTACGAGGAAAGCTGTTTTCCAGGTGAGGAACTGTAGCTCACATTTATGCATTGGTTCGAAGGGCGGACCCATTAGCCTTGTAAGAACTACATTTAGATTCCATACAGGGGAAGGTGGTGCCCTGGGAGGAATTACTCGTTTAAGGCCTTCCATAAAGGCTTTAATAGCGGGCACTCTGAACAGTGATAAATGCTGTCTGTTTTGTTGGTAAGCAGCAATCGCTGCTAGGTGTAGGCGTATGGATGAATATGCCAGGTTACACCTTTGGAGATGGAGCAGATAGCATATGATGTGCTGTATGGATGCATCTAAAGGGTTGATTGTATTGTTACGGCAGTAAACAACAAATCTCTTCCACTTTGCGGCATAGCATGCTCGAGTGGTAGGACGTCTGGCTTCCTTGATAATGTTCATGCAATCAGGGGGAAGGTTAAGGTACCCAAATTCTAAGATTTCAGGAGCCAGATCGCAAGGTTGAGCTGAGCTGGGTCCGGGTGCCTGATTTCTCCATGGTTCTGAGTTAGGAGGCATGGGGACAGGTGCAGTTTTTGATGTGGTACCACCGAGAGCTGTAGTAGTGTGGTGTACCACGGCTGCCTGGCCCATGTTGGGGCTACCAGAACGAGTGTGAGGGAGTGCTGTTGTGGCTTCCTTACCACTAATGGAATTAGCGGGAGAGGTGGAAAGGCGTATGCAAATTTGCCTGACCAGTTCATCCATATCGCATTGCCTTTGGACAATGGGTGTGGGTATCTGGCGGCGAAGCTTGGGCATTTTTTGTTTTCGTGGGTGGCGAAGAGGTCTATCTGAGGATGCCCCCACTTGTGGAAGAATGGGCGAAGAACTTGTGGATGCAGTTCCCATTCGTGTAGTTGTTGCATTTGTCTGCTGAGCAGATCTGCCATGGTGTTTTGTACGCCTGGAACGTGCTGTGCCAGGAGAAAGATGTTTTGAGGAATTGCCCATCTCCATATGCTCTGGGCTAAGCGGGAGAGCTGGGGAAGAGTGTCCCCCCCCCCTGTTTTTGAATATAATACATTGCAGTCATATTGTCTGTGCGAATGAGGACTGCTTTGGCTGAAATCTGTTTTTGAAAGGATTTTAGGGCTAGAAAGATCGCCAAGAGCTCCAGATGGTTGATGTGGAGCGACTTTTGCTGTGTCGTCCATAGACCTTGCATTGTGAGGTGTAAGGGGTGCGCTCCCCAGCCGGAGAGCGATGCGTCCGCTGTTAGAATCACCTGAGGAACCGGGTCCAGGAACGGACGCCCTTTGGAAAGGTTTGTGGTGTTCCACCACTGCAGAGAGTGATGGGTGCGGCCGTCTACCAACACCAGATCCGTCAGCTGTCCTTGGGCCTGGTTCCACTGTCGTGCTAGGCACTCTTGAAGTGGACGCATGTGGAGTCTTGCATGGGGCACTATGAAGATGCAAGATGCCATCATCCCTATGAGCTTCATAAACACTCTTGCTGGAAGAGAGTGTTGAGGAAGGAACGTTTGACGCAAGGCTTGTATGCTTGCGATTCTGGCTGAGTTTGGATAAGCAATACCTTTGGAGGTGTCTATAGTGGCCCCGAGATATTGCTTTGTGTGAGATGGTAGGAGGTGGGACTTTTGGTAGTTCACCGTGAAGCCTAGCTGGTGGAGCAGTTGGATGGTGCTGTTGGTATGTTGCACACATTGGTTGTAGGACGCGGCTTTTATGAGCTAGTCGTCTAAGTAAGGGAAGACGTGAATATGTTGACGTCGGAGGTGTGCTGCTACAACTGCTAGGCATTTGGTAAACACCCGTGGTGCGGTGGTGACCCCGAAGGGGAGAACTGTGAACTGGTAATGTTGACCGTCCACCACAAACCTGAGGTACTTCCTGTGAGAAGGGTGTATTGGAATGTGAAAGTATGCGTCTTTCAGATCCAAGGTAGTGAGAAAGTCTCCTTGAGAGAGGAGCGGGAGGACTTGTTGTAGGGTGACCATGTGAAAATGGTCTGAATGTATGTATGCATTTAGAGGCCGGAGGTCCAGAATGGGCCTCAGGGTCCCGTCTTTCTTTGGTATCAGGAAATACAGAGAGTAGACCCCTAGATTTTGCTGATTGACGGGGACCTGCTCTATAGCGTGTTTTTGGAGGAGGGAGAGCACCTCCTGTTTGAGCAGTGTGGAATGTTCTTGAGACATTGGACGGTGCCTTGGTGGGATATTGGGTGGGGTAGATGTGAGCTCGAGACAGTACCCTGACCGAATAATTTGGGTCACCCATTTGTCCGATGTTATGGATTCCCATGCGTGGATAAAGTTTTGTAGTCTGCCCCCGACCGGAGTGGGATGGTCTGGGGGGAGCGGAGGGAAGTCATTGTGCGGGCGGGGTGGCAGAACGGGTGGTGTTAGTTTTGCCCCTGCCCTTATTGTTGTTGCCTCTGTATCCACCCCTTTGGTAGCCCTTTGAGAAGGTATTTTGAGGAGGGGACTTGTAGGAGGTAGAGGCGCTATCGGTGGAGTAGCCTCTGCCTGTGCTACGAAAGGATGAGCGCCGAAAGGAGCGTTTAGGGGTCTGTGATTGTAATGCCCCCATAGACTTTGCTGTGTCTGTGTCCTTTTTCATTTTTTCTAATGCTTCGTCTACCTTTGGGCCGAAGAGATTTTGTTGGTCAAAGGGGTGATTGAGTATGGATGCCTGGACTTCTGGCTTGAACCCTGAGATCCTGAGCCAGGCATGACGACGAAGCAGGACACTAGTATTTATGGCTCTAGAAGCAGTGTCGGCTGCATCGAGGGCACATTTAATGGAGGTGTTAGTAATTAGCTTTCCCTCCTGTATCAGGTCATGAGCTTTACGTTTGTGCTTTTCCGGGAGGTGCTGCATAAGAGCCTCAAGCTCATCGTAGTGTGCTCTGTCATAACGCGCAAGCAGCGCTTGTGTATTCGCAATGCGCCAGATGTTCGCGGCTTGCGAGGCAGTGCGTTTACCAGACGCATCTAGGAGTTTCGATTCCTTATCTGGCGGCGGGGCCTCACCTGAGGACTGGGAGTTAGACCGCTTTCTAGCTGTGGACACAACTAGGGAATCTAAGGGAGCAGGGCCCTTAATGTATGTAGGGTCTGTGGGTGCCGCTTTGTACTTTTTTTCTATTCTGGGGTTTAACACCTCTGCAGCATGCTTGGTGACACCCTTAAGCATGGGCAAGATGGCGGTGGACTTATCCTGAATATCAAATGTATCCAGTAAGAAGTCGTCTTCCACTGGTTCACTATGTAGTTCCACCCCGTGGTAGTGTGCTGCTCTCTGCACTAAGTGGTGAAACCCTAGTGAGTCCTCTGGGGGAGATGGCCTGGATGGGTAGAGGTCATCTTGAGGCACATCTGGTATGTCAGGGTTGTGGTAATCGTCCCATGGGTCTGGGGTCCCCGGTGGTGTGGGGTCCATTGGGGCGTCCGCCGGGTCATAATCGGGATCCCCGTAATCCGGATCTGGGGACGGGGTCGGGGAATGATGAGGCAAGGGTGGCTGAGACCTGGGAGGGGGAGGAGGTGGAAGAGGTGGTGGAGGAAGAGGAGGAGGAAGTAGTGGGGAGGGCACTCAGAGGAGATGTGGCAGAGTCCTTCCGCTTGGGCGGTGGAGGAGGAGCTGGCGTGTCAAGACGTCTTTTCTTGACAGCTAAAATAGGCCAGTCTTTGGATCCTTAGATAAGGTCTTTTGATAAGGATCTGGTGTAAAAAGGTCCAATGGCGCCGAATCGTCCGCTGGCGCCGATGTTTTCGGAGCCGAGGATTTTGGTGGTTTCTCTGCGCCATGCCTTTTTGGAACCTCCGGTTTTTTCGGCGTCGAGGTAGTCTTCGGCGCCGGAGCGTCGGTGCCGAGGGATTTGTGTTTGTGTTTTGTCGGCACCAAGAGTCCAGGCTTCGGCACCGGTGGCTTCGGAGTCGAGCTGGGCGTTACTTTCTTCGGTGCCGAACGATGTTTATCGGCACCAGGCGTCGGCTGGCTCGAGCCCGAGCTGCCGTGAGACTTGTAAGGCTTCGACACCGGGCCCGAAGGTGGGGTGATAGAAGCTGCGTGCTTGGTTTTACCCAGGCCTGCAGGCGAGGGTGTAACCTGAGTCTCTTTGGTTTTGGGCGCGGGGGTGGGAGGGGGTAGAGTACTCACGACCCTCTGCGCCGGTGTGATGTCCTCTACGTCGGAGTAGTCGGCCTCGGAAGCGCTGACGACGTCTTCCTCCTGCTCGGTGTGTTGTTGCCCCGAAGCTCCGGTGTCGTCTCCGAAGATGTCCGGTGGAGCCGCGGTCGATGAGTGCGCCATGGTGCGTCGAGCTCTTCGATCCCGGATGGTCTTTTTTGATCGAAAAGACTTACAGGCGGGGCAGTCTCTAGCCTCGTGTTCTGGGGAGAGGCAAAGGTTACACACCTGATGGAGGTCGGTGTGGGGAAATTTAGACCCACATTTTGGGCACTTTTTGAACGGAGTCCTTTCCATCGGCCGGGAACGGAGTCGAGGAGGGCCCGAAGGCCGGTGCCGATGTGCGGAATGGAGAAAAGTGCTGCTTCGAGAGATGAAGATTGATGAAGAAACTCGAAGAACGAGGATTTTCCGTCGAGGCTGGAACCGTAGAAGTTCGAAGCCGGAGCACGAAGTATCACATCCGAGCCCGATGGCGGAAAAAAACAATCTGAGGATGGAGCCGAAGCCCATGCGCAGTACGGACCGAAGGAGGAGTCACCGAACTCGTGACTTCCAAAGACTGTCCAAAGAACAAAAACAAACTGCAAACATCCGGGCCCAACACCAGATGGCGATCTATGCTAAGTGTACAATCTGCAGCTCATATGCCTCGAACAATTCTTTATATATGCACGAATGCATTTGCTTTTGCTTGGATTGGAGTAAGTGTGATTTCTGCCTACATATAGCAATGATTTTAATTAAGTTATACAATAAACAGAGATCGACTTTGTGCCTCTAAGGTTAGAGTGCAAACTGGTATTAAGTGAAACATTTTCTATCCTAAAATCTTGTTATTATATGTAAACATGTAAAACACCACTAAAACCGGCAGATATAATTACATTAGTATATTGCAACAGCTCCCTATGCTGCATGGTGATGGTATCTACCACCTCAAACAGTCTTTTAGAATTAACTTTGTTGAAAAAACGAAAATTCATCATTATAAAACTTAATTAGACATGTGCTAAAACGATTACAACATTTGATAGCTAATGCCTGTATCATGTTGTTGTCTACATCCACAGGACTGAGATTATAATTTAATGATAGCTTCAGCCAAATTGATAATCCCCCTTTGGCTGGATGGTTGAGCAGCGATAGAATAGCAACTTCATCCATTGTGATGAATCTCAGGGACCTCCCAAGTTTCCTGTAACAAGATAACATCAAATGGCTCTATAAACAAGCATTGGCACAGCCAATAGGTCTCGCTTTTGGGACCTTATAAGTATTTAGTTATGCAGCACAATATCCTTGGTACAACAACATTAACTGTTGCATGGTTAAACACTTATAAGGCCTCAAAGGCGAGACCTATTGGCTATGTAGATAGAGGTAGAGAGAGATAGAGGTAGAGAGAGAGAGAGGATGAAGAGAGAGAGGATGAAGAGAGAGAGAATGGAGAGAGAGAGGATGGAGAGAGAGAGAGGTAGAGAGAGAATGGAGAGAGAGAGGATGGAGAGAGAGAGGATGGAGAGAGAGAGAGAGGATGGAGAGAGAGAGAGAGAGAGAGAGAGGATGGAGAGAGAGAGAGAGAGAGGATGGAGAGAGAGAGAGAGAGAGAGAGAGGATGGAGAGAGAGAGAGAGGATGGAGAGAGAGAGAGAGAGAGAGAGAGAGAGAGAGAGAGAGAGAGAGAGAGAGAGGATAGAGAGAGAGAGAGAGAGAGAGAGGATAGAGAGAGAGAGAGAGAGAGGATAGATAGAGAGAGAGAGAGAGAGAGAGAGAGAGAGGATAGAGAGAGAGGATAGAGAGAGAGGATAGAGAGAGAGGATAGAGAGAGAGGATAGAGAGAGAGGATAGAGAGAGAGGATAGAGAGAGAGGATAGAGAGAGAGGATAGAGAGAGAGGATAGAGAGAGAGAGAGAGAGAGAGAGAGAGAGAGAGAGAGAGAGAGAGAGAGAGAGAGAGAGAGAGAGAGAGAGAGAGAGAGAGAGAGAGAGAGACGGAAGCACGTGTGTGTACGGGTCCAGGAAATGGCGTAGGGTCTACCCCAGAGGTAGGAAGTACGCAAAAATTAAAGGTGCCAGGGGTGAGCCACCCAGGTAGTTGCTCGGGGGATCCACTAAGGGATAGTGGATTCTACAAGTAAAGAAGCGCCATGTGAGAATCACTGCATGTAGAAATCGCTTCACAATAAGTAGGTCCACTAATGATTGAGGAAGTGAAATCAATATGCGTTAACTATGGGCCATAAAGAAGAAAGAATTAAAATTCGCCATATGAAGCTCAATGCACGTAAATATGGGCCACCGTGAAGGAGGAAAAGCCAAATGAGCATCAAGTATGTGCCATTATGTAGAGAATAGGCTCACTGTAAGTAGCGCAACAAAATTCTATTAGCCATGCAACAGTTTAATGTTTCGCAGTTGCCAAAAGCCTGCCCGTCTGCTTCGTCTCCCCGGGCTGGTTCGTTCCTCGGTCACGCCCACGGCACAACCTCCCGGAAGACACCACTAACACCTAAACTGCCCTAATTAAGGCCCTGCAGGCAAGAGGGGTGGTACGTGTATTGAAACGGGAAACGAAAATGAGGGGGAAAGAAAGGGGTGGACGAAAAGGAAGCCCGTTAAAGGGGAGCGGAGAGCAGGGATGAGGGGGAGAAGAAAGGGAAGAGTGGAGAAAGAAATGCGGCCGGAGAAGAGTTAAAGCAGGGTGGAGTGGACCCCATGAGAAGTAATTGTAGAAACACAAAACAAACAGGCTTCAAGGTACCACAACTGTTGCTGCACATGCTTCCTCACTCCACAGGCTTTAGAAGATTTCAGCAGAGAGGCTTAAGGCAGCCAGCTGTCTTGGCAATCTCTTCTTGCAAGGAGGTACTGAGACTGCAAATTGTGTCCAAGTGGCAAATAATAGCCTGGTATAAGCCTATGCAATAGTCTTGTTTTTCTGTGTCTCATTTTTGTAACAGAAGAGTTTACCAGACCACAGCCTTAGTCTCATCACACACATCCTGCAGTTCCAAAATGCGTTCACAAAGTCTTTTTGGAGGTCTTTCATATGTCCTACCGCTTATCTTCCTGTCAACTACTTTAAAACATCTAACACATGACTTTTTCGGGGGAAATGTCCGCTTGGCAGGCTGTATACAAGTATAGGTCTTTGGCTGTGGTTAGGTAGAGAAACTGTTCTAGAAGTGAGTGGGACATATTTGAAAAGGCAGAAAACACCCATTTCTGATGGGCATAAAAGCCATATAGTCTATAGAATGCGCCACAATCATTGTCATGGTCCCGAAAGGTATAGGTTT
The DNA here is from genome assembly GCF_964204655.1 of Triturus cristatus. NCBI lineage: Eukaryota > Metazoa > Chordata > Amphibia > Caudata > Salamandridae > Triturus > Triturus cristatus. The sequence continues at coordinate 1,077,473,734 of NC_140589.1, read as the reverse complement.
CTTTATCTACCTAAACGGTAAGCTTCAGAAATATGGAAATCGTATTACTGATTTTGAATGTGTAAAATATATCAGGACAACAATAATGTTAAACCAAAACATGAAAATCTGAGTCCAATCGAAAAGTATGCGGAAAAAGACTGCGACCCAAAAATCAACACAAACAAGATATCCAATATAACTTACTTCCAAAACAATTTTTTCAACCGTTTCCAATTCTTCATAACTATTGGTATATGAAAGTGTTTGAATAATAAACCGATGGAGAATATACCAAATACGAGCTGCTTGTAGTTTATATAGTTTATATAATGTATAATGTAAGATAATGTAAATACATGGGTTTTGTTCTGGCTAATGCCCCCCAACCCTCCTACTCTGGCCACAACCCGGCATGATTAAAACAACTCATTTCAGTGCTATTATTCAAACACTGAGCGTCCAGTGAGTGCTCTCAGAAGCAGCAGCCACATGGCGCGGAGGCTAAATTTAGCAATCCTTGGACCTTTCAGCGGTCAGAAGAGTCACGAAGTGCAACCCACAAATGTCAAACACAAAACCTGGTCAGGCTTCATTAAGAGGCCAAATGGCCCGGCCTGTGGGAACGAATGCCAGCACCACGTGTTACACAGCCACAAGCCCCGCGCATTACTGGGGAGGGGGCAGTAAAGCCAGCGTTACATCGAATGTCTCTCATAAAGGTTTATATTATACAGTATGGGCATATTTCCAGGAATGTTACCGTCTTTCTCTCTGTTCCTGTCCAGACTCAAAAAGTTTGGATGTCGCCAAGTGGACCAGAACTGTCTGCCTCAGACCGGGCAAGTGGCAGGTTTTTGTCAACTATTACCTCTAAAGAGGTAGCAGTGGTTAAACGCTGTAGCACATACACGACATGTGCCATGTTATTTATATACTCTTATGTCTTTGAATAACAACGGAGGATGCTCTGACCAGCAAAAAAAAAGTGTGGGATGAATTGTTGACAGCTCAGTAACCTGTTTGAAATATGTAGAAAATGGAAGAACAACACCTGTCAGAATGTTACTTGTTTTAGAAAGATTAGTTTATTACATATTTTGTCCGTTCATGGGACTTTTCAAAGTTGTGAGGTTTAATAACATTTTATATAAGTAGATACGGAATCTCTACAAATTACGAAACGATATCAAATTAAACAAGCAGCGCTGAATATCGCTGTAATGTCACTATATATCTAATGCTGTATGGTGCTCTGTAAAACACGTTAGCGCCACCTGGTGTATTTCATGCAGTACGGTCCCAGAAGTGTTTTGCCAAATGCAATGCCTCTCCGTCACATAAACAAAGGCAATAAAAACACGCATTTAAGGGTGCCCACGATGCGCTCAATGAGGAAGAGATAGGAAGCCAGATGGCGGCTGTGCGCGTGCACGCGCGCGTAACAGCAAGCCTTAGGCCACAAGCAAAAGCTTGTGGTCGCATTTCTTAAGCCCCCACTCGCTAAATGTCTCGCTAGACCAGCGCATGCGCTGGCTCAGGCGAGACCTAAAAAGTCAGCCAAGCGCTACACTCAGCCCGATTGGCATGGCCCCCAATATTCCAGCACACTATCATCACAAGGCTGGGTCTTGGGAAGGTCGTGCATCTGTGAGTGAAATGAGCTTAAGGTTGGAGCCACCTATTACATTTGAACTGCTGTCGGGTGAATGCCTGAATGGTCAATCAATATTCATTACCTCTTACAAACTTAAAAAGTGGTTTTGAAGTGGAACTGTACTGTCGAGCATAGTAACAGAGTTCCTTGAAGTGCGAAGGCACATGGGGGCGGGGTAAAACAGTTGTGTCCTAGAAGCCAAGGAGAAGTACAAAAATATTTCTAATACCACCCTATATTAGATTGCAAACATGGGGCAGCAAACAGCTAACAATGAGAGGGCTTTTAAAGTTAATTACAATAGTGTCCCCACCAACTGTGTTTTGGGAAAAGCCAATCCACGAAACCGCCTCGTGATAATAATTTGATCAAAATCGGCAGGGCTGAGATTGAGATGTTTGGTGAGCCAGTCGGTGACCTTGTTCTTAAGCTGAATTGGATTTCTGGTTACCCACTCATCTAGCGGTAGAATATTGACTCTCTGGCACAAATGCTGTTTGTTATTGCTGGGGCACAACCCTGCTTTTGTACAAAGTATTTAACCAGCGACCTCTTCCACCTCCCAACACAGAATTGAAGGCTGAATCTGAATCCCTGCTCATGACGCTGGCAGGTGAGGTGGTAGGGGATGTACTTGCCACCTCTAAAATATCGCTTCTACCTGCATTGATGTAGACTTTTTAGAGGCTATAATAATGGAATTAGCTGAAGAAGTTGCCCTTAACTCCTCCAGTTTAATCAGGTATGTCTAGATATGTGCCAATCTTTCTGATAATGGTTTAACAAGTTCACTAAATAAAGTACCAATTCTTTCACGCAATCGTTCAGTGAGCACGGTTTCCGATAGGCTGGGACAAGGCTCGCGTCCTTCTGTATTAACACCCATTTCACAGATGCTCGGCGGTCTCTGCACCTTCTTCTTGCAGTTGACCACTGGCTCATTAACATGGGGCTGTGGTTAGTGAAAGAAAAGAGGAGACAAGGACAGCTAAGAGCTTTGCACACAATCGGGAAAGCTTACGTTAAAACACATGCTCTCCCTGGGCATATCCCTGGTTGATGTTCTTCTTTCTGCTGGGTCGGTCAGATTGTTTAGCACAGCCGGCACAATAAACGTGTCTATAGTGCTGCAATTAGCCGGTGAGCGCAGATTGCCAGCGGATTTACACTTACATATTGTCAAAGTATAAAACTGTGTGAACTGTCATCCAACCATTTTGAAATGATCTTCCATTTTATATCTCTTAAATACTGTGTGTGTAATATACTTGTTTAAAATAGAAAACGTGTTATCGAGAAAGCTTGCAATTTCCACTAGCCCTTGCAAACGGAGATAATACACATGCAGAGTGTGGGTTGTGCTTACTCGAGAGAAATGTTTCCAGTCTTTGGCTAAAGAATGCATGGAGGGTACAAAAAGGTTGCCCTTGTCTGATGAATGGATGATTGAGGCTTTTAGAGCTTGAAAACTAACAAAATAACTAGTTGTAAGCAGTGGAAGTTCTACCAAGGATTTCAATTGTGAAACTAATGCTTTCAAGTTCTGATAAAAGTGACCTTGTAGCTGGTTGTAGAAGATGAGTCAGTTCTTTTAATGTATTGTAACACACAAACTCATGTATAACAAGCATTGGCATAGCCAATAGGTCTCGCCTTTGGGACCTTATTAGTGTTTAGCCAGAGATATTGACTTTGCCTACGTCTTAAAGCTGTACTGTACAGAAGTCTGCAGCATGCTGAAAAGTTATAAACCAGCGCAAAGTAATATTAGTGCTAAAAAGGGTCCCTTTCCCATCCCTTTTGTACTGGGAACCAAATACCCGCACAAGAGTGTGTACCTCTTTACGTCACTCTGAGTGACTTAGCGCTGGCGCCAATCCTTAATCAATCTGGCCTTTCGCATCTTGACCAGCATCGGATGCTGCCACCTAGTACATGGTGTCACTGACTCAGAATTTTCTTTTGTTTGCCACCTTGCCATAAAGCTTGCCCTCATCCAGTTTCACACGCCCCACAGGTGCCAGCAACATTCACCTCTATGCAATCCGTGCTCAGATTCACATATAGTCCGAGTGGGAGCGTACACTGCACTGCCAGGACCGGGCCACCAGACTCCTTGTGATGCCAGTAGTCGCTCCCGGCCTCCGGAGCGCGCCAGCGGATGGGACATTAAACTGTCGGGATGGTGAGCGCGGTCTATCTCAGAACGCTCACGCACGGATCTGTGCACACGCGCCCAGTTACTAATATGTAAACAAGCACCTCTGCTACTCTTGTGACATTGTAACACCATAGATAGAGCAGCTATGACTGGAAGTGTTTAACCCGCTACGAATCCTTCACTTAGAGACACGCCTCATCGGACAAGATCAGCCGTAATATTAATGACAATAGTGACATTACCAGCAATCTGACACTCCCTGCGCGTTCTACAAAACGTTTCCCTTGCAGGAGAGAGCAGCGGCGTTATCTGTTTAGAAAGCGCAAGCAAGATAATTGAAAACAGATGGCGCTGCTGCTCGCTCCCGCAAGGGAAACACCAAACGTGCACGAGTGCCAATAGAGAACAGTGCAAAACATGCACAAGTTTGAGCAAAAGTCATGAGCGATTCCAAAAGCTCCCCTCCTAAGCATCGCTTGCGCGCTGTGTAGGCGAGACCTAAAAAGCGCTAAGTAAATCCAGTAAATTGAAACATTGGGCAGTCGGTCCTGCGCGTAAGGTGTTTACGCTGCAGCTGGGCAAGAAACTTTGCTCAATGATTATTTCCATGACTGTGTATTGACTGTTCATTTCTTTTCAGATTAACTGCATCAGGTGGTGCTGAAACCCAGGATAGACTGATAGAGAATCCAGCCAGATGAAAGATGCATTGGACAAGAGCAAGGGAACTCCTGCGGTCTCAGAGCGCGCTTGTCAAACTCAGATGAAGGAATTCATCAGAGACATGTGATCTCATCAGCTCCATTCAGACAATAAGAGGTGAATTGCTTAAACAGTCATTAGCAGTCATAGGGAACCATTGTGGACCAGGTAAGGCACCAGGACTATATTGATGTATAAAAAGCGCTACGTAAATCCAGTAAATTGAAACAAACACTGGGCAGTTAGTCCTGTGTGTAAGGTATTTCAGCTGCAGCGGAGCCATAAACTTTGCTCTGTGATTATTTTCATGACTGTGTATTGACTGGTCAGTTCTTTCCAGATAAATTGTGCATTATTAGTTCCGATCGTGGTGTAACCTCAGAACCATTCAATGAAGGTGGCAGATTAAAGAGGGGTGGCCCGGCCTCGTTTGGGTGCAGACAGGCTTACTTTTGGCCTGAATGTAGTCAGGGTGCGTCCTGCGCTACAGGAGTATGTTGCGAAAAAACAATGGTCAATAGGTCTCAGAAATGTTTAAGGAACACAGTGCGTCCTGTATATTTTACTTTGGGACCTAAATATACATAGTATAGCAAAGGCAAGTGTAAAGCAGGATTATTTTTTAGTATTGGAATCCAAATAATTTATTCATTGCAGATTATCATCTTGTTTTATTCTTTTTGTACAAATATTATGATACAGTGCACACAAAAAAGTGAACAAAAACGTGCTCTAATTTAGAGTAAAAAACAAAACAAAATTACAACAGGCATCTAGCTAACAACAAGATACTAAACTCCTTAGGACACTTTTACATAATAAAATAAGGAGTTAGTTTATTTTATGGTCGACGGCTTTTCAATCTCTTTTAGTAGAGCTCATCATCAGGACAGGTGTGTGAGCACCTAGTATTTAAGGGACAGGAGGTTCAATAATGTAGCAGAGGTCCAATCGCGGGACCTCATTTATTCTAGAACAACTTCATGGTGCTTGGAATGCGGTTTCACATACCTGTGGTATGGAAGTAGAGGCTTTTGAGCGAAGTCACCGGCCTCAACAACGAGATCCCTTGGACTCAATTAGAGGGACAATGTAGGTAACCATTTGACACTGTTACCAACTACCTTTATAAAAGCTTACTCTTTATTATCATCCTCATACAATTCTAGGCTACACTGGTGCATACTTAGAATTATGTATGACTTAGAATACATTTTTAGGAGGGGGGGGGTTACCAAGACAACGAATTACCTTCTCAGAGTTATACATAGTTGGTCCTCCCTGTTGGAAGTCTGTCATTTGTAGCACACACGTGCCACTTCGCACAATACACACACTTTCATTCTCTAAAGTTTCCCTATGAAATATTCCTTTTTTATAACTGCTGTGGTGCACCCCATATCACATTTTGGAACAGAGTAGGCGTTTATTTCTTTGGTTCACTCAAAGGCTTGCTAGCCTTTTATAAGGTCCCTTGCAGCCCTGCTCATCAGTGATGTCATTTGAGATGTCCTCAGTGATGTCACTGACCATGTCATGAATGATGTAATATGTGAGGTCATAAGCAGAGCACGTCGGGGGAACGTGTTATAGGGGGAGTGCGAGTTATAGTTAGCTCAGCTAACTAGAACTGCTGAATTTCTCTGGTTTTGGTCATGTGAAATCTGAGTCTAACTATATCGTCCCTGTAAGCTTTGTTTTTTTTCAGTGAATATTTATCTGTAAACAAAACATCCCCAGTTTACCCCCTCCACTGCTAGGCCTTTTCCCCCCTGTGCTAAGCCTTTTTTGGGCTATTTGGGTAGTGCGCACTTAGGCCCCTGTAACTTTTTGACCACATAAGGTATCCACGCCAAATTTGCGTCTTTTTCTTCCAACATCATGGGGATTCTAAAGGTACCCAGGGTTTGTGGATTCCCCTGGAGGGGTCTCAGAAATTAGCCAAAATACAGCAAAAAACATTTTTGTGAAAAATGGGAAAAACGGGCTGCAAATGAAAGTGTCTGTGTTTTTCTCTGCAAATGGTATCAAAAAAAGGTTTGTGGGGCTGAAATCACCATTTTCCCAGCTTTTAGGGAATGACAGACTTTTGTCAGAAAACCAAAAAATGTTTACACAGTTTTGGCATTTTTCTGGGACATAGACTATTTTTGCTATTTTTTGTGCTTTCAACCTCCTTCCAGTTAATGGTAGAAATGGGTGTGAAAGTAATTACGGATCCTGGAAAGCTATACATTTTAGAAAAGTAGACAAAATTCTGAATTCAGCAAGGGGTCATTTGTGCATATCCATCAAGGTTTCTTTATAGACACTAACAGTTAAATATTGGAAAAATTGAAAATTAGTTGAAAAAAACAGCCTTTTGTGTCAACGTTTTCACCTGTAACTTCTTCTAATTATGACAGCTCTTTGAAAGCAATATACCGTTACATCCGTTGGACCTTCCTGGTTGTGGGGATATATAGGCCTTGTAGGTTCACCAAGAACCCGACAAACCCAGAGTCAAAAACTGAGCAGCAATTTGCAATGGTTTTTTATAATGTTCCGGGTATATAGTAGGCCTGGGCTAAAATTCCGTTCCGCTCGCGGAAATTGTGATAATTTGACATTTTCGCGTTCCGCGGAGAGCTCGAAAATGTCAAAATTTCCGCAATCCGCATCTTACCGGAATTTTTTTTCTTGCTCACGCTCTAAAAAAAATACATTCTCGCGTGCGCGCGATCGCTTTACCTGAATCCCCGCGTTCGCCGACAAGTTTTCCCGATCCGGTCGTGTTCTCCACGAGATGTTGGATTGTTGGTAGCCATTTGCGCTGTCTTCGCGCCCGCATTAACGTCATTCGTCGCGCGATCACGTCTTTCTTCTTGCGATCATGCACAGCGAGTGTATGGATATCTCGCGCCCGTGAGCAACCGCATGGGTAAGTTGGCGAGCCGCGATCACGCAGAAAATACCGCGAACGGGCGGGAAAAAAAACTTCTGCGTCTTCGCGATATTTCCGCGTGTTTGCAGAGATTTTTTAACATTTTCGCGATAGTTTGCGAAAGTGAATTTTGCAAATTCCGCCCACCCCTAGTATATAGCAATTATTGTGGGAAAATGTATACATGGAAAAATCGGTATGAAAGACACCTATGTATTTCGGAAATGGGAACAAATTATAGAGTTTAGAAACAGTACATATTTGCACATTTTCGAAACTGAGAATACTCATGAGAATTATCGGTCATTTTTCAAAATGACTTTCTTTACACAATGTCTTTCATTTGGAAGGCAGAAATGCATCAAAAATCAATAGGTAATAACAGTTGCTTTACAAATCTGAATTACCATAAGTCTCCCGATAAAAATGGTATCTCACTTGTGTGGGTAGGCATAGTGCCCACAACAGGAAATGGCTCAAAACCCAACGTGGCCGCACCTCAATTTCGCACTGAAAAATGACCCTTTTTTGGCAAAGTGCCTAGCTGTAGTTTGTGAACCCTAGCTCTGCCGGCATCTAGGGAAACCTACCAAACCTATACATTTTTTTTAAACTAGACACCCAGGAGAATCCAGGATAGGGTGACTTGACTGCCTCCCACCAGGGTCTGTACCCTGACTCCCTTGCAAACCTAAATAATTGTAAAAAAAAAGACATTTTCCCCACATTTCTGTGGTGGAAAGTTCTGGAATCTGCGTGGATCCACAAATTTTCACCCACCCTGCATTCCCCAAAGTCTTATGAGAAAAATGGTACCTCACTTGTGTGGGTTGGCCTAGTGCCCGCGACAGGAAACGGCGCAAAACGCAATGTGGTCACACCTCAATTTCGCAGGGAAAAATGACCCTTTTTTGGCAAAGTGCTTAGCTGAAGTTTGTGAACCCTAGCTCTGCTGGCACCCAGGGAACCCTACCAAACCCACACATTTCTGAAAACTAGACACCCGGGGGCTTCCAGGGAGGTATAGCTTGCGTGGATCCCCCAACGTTTTTGTGAGGGAAAGTTGTGGCATCACCGGGCTCACACAAATTTCCCACCACCCAGCGTTCCCCCAGGTCTCCTGATAAAAATGGTGCCTCACTTGTGTGGAAGGCCCAAGTACCCACGACGGGCAAGGGCCCAAAACATTTTTTAATAGGCAATGTTGATGTCGCCTCACTACGTTTTGGGCCCTTGCCTGCCGCGGGTACTTGGGCCTCCCACACAAGTGAGGCACCATTTTTATCAGGAGACCGGGGGAACGCTGGGTGGTGGGAAATTTGTGTGAGCCCGGTGATGCCACAACTTTCCCACACAAAAATGTATAAAAAAAGTGATTTTTTCAGCTAAAATTGAGGTTTGCAAGGAATTCTGGGTAAGGAAACGTTGGGAGATCCACGCAAGCCATACCTCCCTGAAAACCCCCGGGTGTCTAGTTTTCAGAAATGTGTGGGTTTGGTAGGTTTCCCTAGATAGCTGCCGAGCCCCGGGCCAAAAACTCTTGGAACCCCTATGCAAAACCAGGTTGGTTTGTGAGGTGCCATTTTTGTCTGGAGACCTGGGGGAACGCTGCGTGGGAGGAAATTTGAGGATCTACCCAGATTCCAGAACTTTCCCACACAGAAATGTGCGAAAAAAGTGAATTTGTAGGCAAAATTTGAGGTTTCCAGGGGATTCTGGGTAGGAGAATGATGGGGGACCCAAGCAAGCCATACCTCGCTGGACTCCCCCAGGTGTCTAGTTTCCATAAATGTTTGGGTTTGGTAGTTTTCCAAGATGGCTGCCGAACCCAGGGACAAAAACCCAGGTGACCCCCTTGCAAAACCAGTTGGTTTGTGATAGGTAATTTTGATATTTCCTCAATAGGTTTTGAGCCCTTGCCTGTCTCGGGTACTTGACCTACCCACGCGAGTGAGGTATCATTTTTATTGGGTGACCTGGGGAAACGCTGGGTGTGAGGAAATGTGTGGATCCACGTAGATTCCAGAACCTTCCCACACAGAACTTTGAGAAAAAAGTGAATTTTTCAGCTAAATTTGAGGTTTGCAGGGGATTGTGGGTAGGAAAACGTTAGGGGACCCACGCAGCCATACCTCGCTGGACTCCCCCGGGTGTCTGGTTTTCAGAAATGTGTGGGTTTGGTAGGTTTCTCTATATGCCAGCTGCGCTAGGGCCGAAAATCCAAAGGTAGGTGTATTGCTAAAAACAACTCTGTGCCTAGTCAGCTTTCTGCCACCCGGTGGGTGTATCGGGGGGAGGGGGTTGCCCCGATATGCTCTCAAGGGGGGGAGAAACACTGTGGCTATTTTTTTGGGCAGTGGGGGCATTGGCATGCCCATTCTGGGCAGCCCCACGCATAAAAAAAGCCAGCGTAATCGTTAGCGTCTAGTGGGCTTTTTGCCCCCCCCGGGGGGGGGGGGGGCAGATTGAGGGCTACTGCCCCTATATGCCCCCCAGGGGGGATAGAAAATCCACTAGATGCCAGGGAGTTTTTGGGCAAATTTTAATTAGGGTGGGGGCTCCCCAAAATGGGCATGCCAATGCCCCCACCCTAATTAAAACTTTCCTAAAAACATCCCTGGCGTCTAGTGGGCTTTTTTCACCCCGGAGGGGCAGATTGGGGGCTACTGCCCCATCTGTCTCCAAGGGGGGGGGGGTCAGAAAGTCCACTAGATGCCAAGGAGTTTTTTGGCAAATTTTAATTAGGGTGGGGCTGCCCAAAACAGGCATGCCAATGTTCCCACCCAAATTAAAATTTGCCCAAAAAGTCCCTGGTGTCTAGTGGGCTTTTTGCCCCCCCCCCCCCCGGGGCAGGAAGACTAATTTTTGCAGGGAGGGGGTGGGGGCATGGACATGTCCGTTTTGGGCAACCCCCACCCTAATTCAAATTTGTCCCAAAGTAATCCCTGGCGTCTGGTGGGACTTTTGCCCCCCCCCCGGAAGGGGGGGCAGATTGGTGGCTAATGCCCACATGTGCCCCCTAGGGGGGGGCAGAAAGTCCACTAGACGCCAGGGAGTTTTTTGGGCACATTTTTATTAGGGTGGGGGCTGCCCAAATGGGCATGCCAATGTCCTCACCCTAATAAAAATTTGCCCAAAACGTCCCTGGCGTCTAGTGGGCTTTTTGCCCCTCTGGGGAGGCAGATTGGGGGCTGATGCCCCCATCTGCCCCCCAGGGGGGCCAGAAAGGCTGTTATTTTTGTGGGTGGGTGGGGGCATGGGCATGCCCATATTGGGCAGCCCCCACCACAAATTATAATTTAAAAAAAAATCCCTGGCGTATAGTGGGCTTTCTGCCCCCCAGGGGGCGGGGCAGATTTGGGGCTACTGCCCCCAACTGCCCCCCGGGGGGGAGGGGAGAAAGGCTGTACATTTTACGGGAGAGGGGCATGGATATGCCCTTTATGAGCAGCCCCCACCCTAATAAATTATGTGGGCAAAAGTAAATATCCCTGGTGTCTAGTGGGCTTTTTCTACTGCCCCCTTCTGCCACCCAGGGGGGGCAAAAAGACTAAATCACTCGCAAAACATTTGGGGGGGAGCAAAAGCCCTTGCCCAAGGGGCCGCTCCCCCCTCCATGGTGTCTAGTGGGTGGATCCCTGCTTGGGGAGGGGTACCATTGGAAAGGGGAGATTCTCCCCTTTCCAATGATACCTCTCCCGTCTTTCTACGTGCCCGGGGGGCTGAGATAACCCCTGAGCACATAGAAAGTGCAAACTGAAATGAGCCTAAAGGCTCATTTAAGTTTCGGTTTCTGTGGAATGAAGACAGCGCGACGTGCGTGCTGATCTTCATGGCACAGAAACCAGAGAGGGGGCCTCGGGAGCTGGGGAAGCTCTTCCCCAGCTCCCAAGGTCACAGGGATTAAATAGAAATCCCTCTGCTGTCTGCAGCAGAGGGATTTCTTGCCCCTGGCCTCATGACGGAATGGTTCCGTCATGAGCACAGGGGCACCGATGCTCATGACGGAACCATTCCGTCATGAGCATCGAAGGGGTTAAGACACAGTCGGCTGGGGATGTTTTGTTGAAAGATTTATGTCCGACCGGCAGTGCAGCCGGAAAGACTGCACCACCCCTCAAGGTCAAGGTTAGGCGGCCACGGGGAGTTGGAACTACTCAGAGTCTTCCTTAGTGGAACAGCAGAAAAGAAAAAATAAACTGACCATTTTCATTTTGGAGGCCCACAGGAGGGCTTTTAAATCAAATGAACATTATGCTACAGTCCAGAAACCTGGTAAAGGAATTATGAAAGTGCACTACTGATCCAAGCATGCAACACTAAGTTGAACTCACCTGTGAAGCCCACTGAGGGCTAATTAAATAAACATGCAGAGGAGAGTGCCTTTCCGCCTATCCTGTGCAGTATCATGAAGCCTGTGACCAAGAAGCTGTTGCTCTGAGACGCATAAGGCAAGATATGTATCTGAATGTCTGGGAATTGAGTAATGGTAAGGCCCTGAGAGGAATACGGGTGACCACAGAAATATACTTTTGGGAGAATGAGAATTCGGTCCCCTCCGGGGTGACGGTGTGGGAGGGCTACACGACTGTTGCATGATAGGGCCCAAAGCTGTATTGCATGGGAAAAGGAAGAAAGGATCAAATTACTAGAGGACATGGAACAACAGATGCTAGGTCTTGAAGGACAGGTGATTCAGGATAAAGATCCTAAGTTAGCCTGACAACTCGACACCCTAAGACAGGAATATAGAGACGTGGCCATAGATAATGCCAGGAAGTAGAGATTGGCTACGCTCCACCGCCTTTAGGAGGTTGGAGATAAGGCCGGGAAACTACTGGCCTGAATCAGTAAGAAAGAACAGAAGGCTAGATGTGTGCAGGATACCCATATCGCCAGGGCATTTATCTATTATCGGGACTTCTATATAGCCCGTCCCCTAAGTTCACACACTGAAATAGAGGACTACCTGGTGACTGTTCAGACCCCGGTGCGGGGGAAGAAGAGGCACGAGAGCTACAGGTCGATCTGACCCCAACAGAAATACAAGAGGCAGTGACGAAATTGTGACATGGGAAGACCCCTGGCCCCAATGGGCTACCAGCTGGATTGCATAAACGCTGTATAGACCTCCTACGCCCCCCACCTGCTGAGTCTCTTCAAAGATGCACATAAAGAAGGTATCCTGCCCCCGACTTAAGGTCAGCAACAATAGTAGTAATACATAAAGACAGAAAACCGCACAATCGATGTGACTCATACCGTCCTATTTCCCTATTGAACACTGAAGTAAAGATACTAGCAACAATTTTAGCGGCCAGTCTCCTCAAATACCTCACATCCCTTGTTCATGAAGACCAGCCTGGCTTTAGGCCAGGATGCACCACCGGATTAAACCTTCGTAGGACCCACAATTGGTTGATGAAGGTGAAGGCCCAGGACGCACCTCACATATTTCTATCGATAGGCACGGAAAAAGCATTTGACACTGTATATTGGCCATTTTTGGAGTGTACTCTAGCCAACTTTGATATAGGCCCCAAATTCCACAGTTGGGTAGCACTACTCTACAACATGCCCACTGCCACGGTGAGAGTAAATGGGTGAGATTGGCCGCATTCCCCATCGGCCGGGGGACGAGACAGGTATGCCCTCTTCGCGTTCACTCTTGAGTCCCTTGCCGGCAGTGTCCGGCATCACCCAGAAATCTGGAGTTCCCGGATAGCTCCCACTTGCGAAGAGGAAGAAAAGGTATCCCTTTAGGCCGATGACATCTTCCTATACGTCACCAACCCAAACACCACGATTCCTGTCCTATTCGATACTATAGAGGAGTATGGCAGTCACACTGGGTACATGATAAATTGGAATAAGTCTACGCTCCACTGTCGCAGAGGAACCCCAGCACGGTTTCCACTACGTGGGGAACTAATGGTTGTTCCTGAAGGCTTTCAATACTTGGGAATCTTTGTTACACCACTGTTAGACCTGTCAGCCTTTGGGTGGTCCCTCCTCATCATTATTTATTTTGTCCCACTTTTGCCTCAAACCCTGTTTGAATTTTTCCTTTTTGGGAACCACCAGACTTTTTCGTGTTGCTGCAGATTCAGGGAGCCATTTTAGCTACCCCTGAAACTTCTGTCTGAGGGCCTGGAGCACAAAATGGTGGCCACCTGTGACATCACCAGCATCCACTGGAACCTACCAGCACCTTCCAGAACATTCCAGGAGATTCCAGAACTCTGTGACAGTTGGAGACCGTTTAGAATGTTGGGAGGATAAGAGAGGCAGTTGGCAGTTGGAGCTGGCAGTTGGCACCTGACTGGTGAAGAGAGAGGAGCACAACAGTGAAGGAGGAAGGAGTGAAGCAGCAGGGGTGGAAACTTGTGCCTGGAGTGGGGTCCATAAACCCACCCTTGATACTTGTCCCTACTGATGGATCCCAGCCTATAGCCCTGTGTGGGAAGAAGACAGAAGAAACTTATCCTAAGGACCTGGACAGCAGGAACAGGCCTTAGAACCAAGAAAACAGCAAGATTCTGACCTGAGAACTGGTTTCCCTGGAGTCCGGCGTCGAGTAGCCTGAAGACCTGGAGCCCGAGGTGGAGAAGCGGCGCTGACTGAAGTAGCAGACGTCGTACCCGGAGCCGCCTGAGGTCGTGAGAGGGCGCCGACGGAGGTCGTGAGGAATACCAGAGGTCGAGGAGGAAGTGAACCGAGGTCGAGCGAGCGGCGTCATCGGAGGAGTGAAGTCCGCCCTCCGGAGTCGTCGGAGACCGAGGTAGAGGAGCACCGGAGGTCGGGAGTGAGGATCGCACTCCGGAGTCGCCCGGAGCCTGTGAGGAGGAGCACCGGAGGTCGGGGGTGAGGATCGCACCCCGGAGTCGCCGGAAGTCGACATCGAGGCCAGGCCGGCCGACGTCATCGGAGCCGAGAGCGCCATCGGACCGGAGCCGCCCGAAGTCGACATCGTGAAGAGACTGCCCGACGCCGTCGAATCGGAGGTCGAGATCGAACCGAGGCCACCGACATCGGACCGGAACCGCCTGCCGGCGTCGTCAAAGAACTGACATTGTGCCGAGGCCGCCGAGACCGAACCGGAACCGCCTCACGGCGTCGACACGACTCCAGCGGCGTCGGAACATCAGAAAAAGGGCAGTAAGTGGAGTAGAGGGCGCCTAAGGCCCTGTGGAGACCTGAGAGACTGCTCTAAGGGGCTAGGGAGGTGCTGAAACCCACCTGACTGTGCCTGGGGTGAACTGGGACTAACCTAGAGAGGTTGTGTGGAGAGAGAAGGCCAGGGCACTGGTGTACCCCCCTTGGATCTACCTCAGATTAGGCCTCAGCCTTGTCCCAGCCAGGGAGTAGCCCCCCTCAAGCCTTCCACCACCCTACAAGCTGTGCCTGGGCCCTATCAGCCCTTAAGAATTGAAGTGTCATCTGATTATATGAGGGTTGCGGTATACTTTTAATAATTTATTGGGGGCACTGTATTTATTGAGTTTTACCTATTTATTGCTTCACTATATTTATAGGTCCACAGGACTTGATGGTGTACAATATTTATTGGTACAGTATTTATTGCCTCAAAGTATTTAATTGTCTGTATATATTGCACTTGTATTTATGCCCTGTTATTTATGATCACCCCTATTTATTTCATCAAACAGCCAATATTTATTTGACCTGCACTAATTGAAACTTGTATATTGTGATTGACCTATTTATTTTTCCAATCAGCAACTAAGAGAAAAAGATAAAGAAAGAATATTTTCATAATTTTTACGGTGTAGAGTCGTTTTTGGAACGGATGCACGCATGGTTATTGTATGGGTATATTGTATGCTTAGCACTGTGCCTGTTTCCTGACCACTCGAGCCAAGCTACCACAGTGTGTCCGGAAGACCACCACCACCCTTTCTAGTGTGGGAGTGGTTTTCCAACATAAATTGGTGTTCAGTGGTGGGATAGAGCTGTGCCTACATATACTCAACAATAACTGTGGGTAGTCCATAGGCCTACACCGGGAGTTTTCTCACAGCGGCCTTCCTAATTGTGGGTTTTTGTTTTTTCCAAATTTACTCTGGTGGTGGGAGGAGGTATTACTAAAGGTACCCCCCTACATTGCTACTGCACAAAACCTGTCCTCTAACCTGAGTGGGCAAGATGGAGTTTGTACTAGAGAATCTAGAAACGTACACTGTGGCCCAACTCAGGGAGTTTTGCCAGCGGGAGGGGGTGTACTGTCCCCCAGGAGCAAAGAAGGGTGCACTCCAAACCAGCTTAAGGGCTTGGGGGGAGGCACGCCGAGAAAGCAAGGCTGAGGAGGAAGACAGGGATGGAGAGCCTGACCCCGAGGGGGCTGAGATGTACCAACCTGAGGTGGGGAACCTGTCAGCAGGGCCCAGGACACTTTCTAGGAAGGGCAGCACTGTCTCTAGCGGGGGCTTATCCAGCGTGGAGTTAGCAGATCGGAGAGAGAAAAGACAGCTCACATGGGATTTAGCAAAGCTGGAGAAGGAGAAGGAGGAACAGAGGTTGGCTCATGAGACGGAGAAAGAGAGGATGGCTCATGAGATAAGACTGAAAGAGATAGAGCTTCAGATCCTAAGAATTGGGGCACCAACTGTTCCTAATGGTGGCAGCCAAATCCAAGAGTCCACCAGGGAACCCAAACCTTACCTGCCAAAGGACATAGTAGCTAGCTATGGGGTGGGTGATGACATCGCCAAGTGGCTAGCAGCCTATGAGGTCTCGTTGAGGGCCCATGGGGTTCCAGTGAAGTATTGGGGAGGAGGATTGTATAGGTACATGCCTCCAGCTGGTAGGGATGCTTTATTGGCCCTCGAAGAGGATGAGCAGACCCACTACCCCACCATGAAACTGGCGCTCATCAGAAAGTTTGGACTAACACCTGAAAAGTACAGACAGAAGTTCAGGGGTAGTCACAAGCTGGGCACACAGAATTGGGTGGACTTCCTGGACTATGCAAAGAAGGCACTGGAAGGTTGGATTCAGGGCAGTGAAGTAAGGAACTACGAGGAGCTGTTTGACCTAGTACTGAAGGAACACCTACTCGAGAAATGTTTCCCTGAACTGCGGCAACACCTGGTGGATAGCAAGCTGACCAGTCCCCGGAAGCTTGCTGAGGAGGCGGACATTTGGGCTAGTACCCGGGTGTCCACAAGGGGGACTGGAGGGGATACTCAAAAGGCCGGACAGGGCGCCCCCCAGAAGAAAGAGGGAGGGGAAAAGAAAAAGGAGTTCTCCAAAGGCCCCCAAAATAACTTCCAAGGGAAGGGAACAGGATTCACCTCTAAGGCTAACCCACCCAGAAACCCTAATCCTGGCCAGAGTCAGCAGCCAAGGGTTGTCCATTGCTACGAGTGCGGTGGCGTTGGACACTATAAAGGAGATCCGAAGTGTCAGAAACGATCACCCCCTCCCACTGGAGGAAAGCCCCCCGGAGTAGCTAGTGTAGTGCTCGGGGAGGAGATGCCCTTAACTAAGGGAAGGGAGTGGGCGGGTGTCACTCTAGTGTCCCTGGGAGAACGGGAGATGGTTCCTAAGATCCAGGTGCCCGCAAATACCGCAAAGTATGGGCAGTGGATCACCATCAACGGCCAAAGAGGGGAGGCTCTGAGAGACACAGGAGCCAGTATGACTATGGTGCGTAGCCAGCTGGTGTCTCCAGAGCAGGTAATTCCCGATGTACTCCACCCAGCCGCGATGGCTGACGGCAGAACAGGCCACTATCCCGTGGCCGAGGTTCCCTTTGAATGGGGGGGGGGGTTGCAGGTTCACTTCGAGTTGCCGTAAGCCCTGCCGTGCCAGTCGATTGTCTGCTGGGCAATGACATGGAGCACAACGCTTGGAAGGAGGTGGAATACCGGACTCACACCGAGATGCTGGTACACCTGACTGGGCCTGTGTTAGCACAAGGTCCGCGACTACCCGAAGAGGGAGTTCATTCCGGCTGGAGCCTGGAACAAAGGCCCAGCCAGCTGCCAGTCAAGGGAAGAACCGAGGACAGGAGGAGCCTGCCTCGGCGTCTCCACCCCGTAGGACGGATAGGCCACCGGAGGTGGTGGACCAGGAGTCTGCGGAGGGGGACGTTACCAACCTGGAGGACCTACCCATCCCGGCCGAGTGGCACGTGGAGGGAGGCCCGTCCAGGGAGGAATTCTGCCAGGGCCAGAGGGAGTGCCCTACCCTTGAGGGGCTGAGGCGACAGGCCGAAGCCCAGGCAGCAGGGAACGTTGAGGGGAACTACAGTGTTTACTGGGAGGATGGCCTCCTCTACAGTGAACCCAAGGCACCCCTACATGGATCGTCACGAGCCTTGGTAGTTCCTCAACGTTATCGAGCCTTCCTTCTGGAGTTGGCTCACGAGATACCATTGGCAGGACACCTGGGGCAAGACAAGACCTTCGCCCGTCTTGTCCCACACTTTTATTGGCCTCAGATGAAAGTGTCGTCCGATACCTACTGCCGGACATGTGTGTCTTGCCAAGCCAGTGGGAAAACAGGGGTGAAGCTGAAAGCTCCCCTGGAACCACTTCCTGTCGTTAGCACCCCCTTTGAAAGGGTGGGCATCGACATTGTGGGTCCATTAGATCCACCAACTACAGCTGGTCACAGGTTTATCCTGGTTCTGGTGGATCATGCCACACGGTACCCAGAGGCAATACCTCGGAGGACCATAACAGCACCTGTTGTGGCTAGGGCCCTGATGGGAATCTTTACCCGAGTGGGTTTTCCCAAGGAAGTTGTGTCCGACAGGGGGACCAACTTCATGTCAGCGTATATGCGGGCAATGTGGAAGGAGTGTGGAGTGACCTACCGGTTCACGACTCCTTACCACCCCCAGACCAATGGTCTGGTGGAAAGGTTTAACAAAACCTTAAAAGGCATGATCAGAAGTCTGCCTGAAAGCCTGCGGAGGAAATGGGACGTCCTCCTACCCTGTTTACTCTTTTCATACAGGGAAGTGCCACAGAAGGGAGTGGGCTTCAGCCCCTTCGAGCTTCTGTATGGGCACCCTGTACGTGGACCTCTTAACCTGGTGAGAGACGGATGGGAAAGAACTCCCAGAAAGCTCCCCCAGGATGTGGTGAGCTACATGCTGGCCTTCCGGAGCCAAATGGCTAAGTTGTGGAAGCAAGCTTCTGACAACTTGGAAGCCAGCCAAGCAGTGATGAAGGCGTGGTATGACCACAACGCTCACCCGGTGGAGTTGGAGCCTGGCCAGAAGGTGTGGGTGATCGAACCAGGAGAGCTTAGTGCCCTCCAGGATCGCTGGTCAGGACCCTTTGAGGTGTTGGAGAAGAAGGGTAAGGCTACCTACTTGGTGGACCTGAAGACCCCTCGTCAGCCCCTGCGGGTGCTGCATGCCAACCGCCTCAAACCCCACCACGAGAGGCCCGAAGTCATCTTGATGATGGTGACTGACGGAGGAGAGGACGTGGAAAGCGAGCCTCTCCCTGATCTGTTTGCGTCTCAGGAAAAGGATGGGTCGGTGGAGGGAGTGATTCTCTCCCCATCTCTAACTCCTGAACAGCAGGAGGACTGTCGCCAGGCCCTGGGGCAGTACTCTGCGTTGTTCTCCCTTGTCCCGGGTAGGACTCACCTGTGCGTCCATGACGTGGACACAGGAGACAGCCCACCTGTGAAGTCCAAGATCTACCGGATGTCAGACAAGGTGAAGGCCAGCATTCATAGTGAAGTCACTAAGATGCTGGAGCTAGGAGTGATTGAACCTTCTAGCAGCCCCTGGTCTAGTCCGGTGGTGTTAGTACCGAAAGCTGCACCACCGGGTGCCCAACCAGAACTGAGGTTCTGTGTGGACTACCGGGGACTGAATTCAGTGACAAAAACTGATGCTCATCCGATCCCTAGGGCGGATGAATTGATTGACCGGCTGGGAGCTGCCCAATATCTAAGTACCTTTGACCTTACTTCGGGGTACTGGCAGATCTCTTTGACTGATGGAGCAAGGGAAAGGTCAGCCTTCTCCACGCCCAATGGCCACTACCAGTTCTGTGTGATGCCCTTTGGGCTCAAGAACGCACCTGCCACGTTTCAGCGCCTGGTAAACCAGATCCTCACCGGGATGGAGAGTTTCTCTGCTGCTTATCTGGATGACATAGCCGTCTTCAGTAACAGCTGGGAGGATCACTTGCGTCACCTGCAAGCTGTTCTCCAGGCCCTGAGACAAGCTGGATTGACGATCAAGGCCAGCAAGTGCCAGATCGGGCAGGGGTCGGTAGTGTACCTTGGACACTTGGTGGGTAGGGGAACGGTGCAACCCCTCCAGGCGAAGATCGAGGCCATCATGGCCTGGGAACCCCCCAAGACACAGACTGAGGTCCGAGCATTTTTGGGCCTCACGGGATACTATCGCCGCTTCGTGAAGGGGTACGGTACCATCGTAGCCCCTCTCACGGAGCTCACGTCCAAGAAACAACCTCGACGGGTAGTCTGGACGGAGGCTTGTCAGCAAGCCTTTGAGAAATTGAAGAAAGCCATGTGCGAGGCCCCGGTCTTAAGGGCCCCAGACTTTTCCAAGAAGTTCATTGTCCAGACAGATGCATCAGAACATGGCATTGGGGCAGTGTTATCGCAACTCAACGAAGAGGGTCTGGATCAACCCGTGGTCTTCCTATCCCGGAGACTACTTCCCAGGGAACAGAAGTGGAGTGCAATAGAGCGTGAAGCCTTTGCAGTGGTATGGGCTCTGAAGAAGTTGCGGCCATACCTGTTTGGCTCGCACTTCCTTGTTCAGACCGACCACAGACCCCTTCGTTGGCTGATGCAGATGAAGGGGGAGAATCCCAAGTTGTTGAGGTGGTCTATTTCCCTACAGGGGATGGACTTTCAGGTGGAACATCGGCCTGGAGTGGACCACGCCAATGCAGACGGTCTCTCAAGGTATTTCCGCCTTAGTGATGAGAACTCCCAAGGGGTTGGGTAGCTCTCCCCACTTTCAGCTGGGGGGGACGCGTGTTAGACCTGTCAGCCTTTGGGTGGTCCCTCCTCATCATTATTTATTTTGTCCCACTTTTGCCTCAAACCCTGTTTGAATTTTTCCTTTTTGGGAACCACCAGACTTTTTCGTGTTGCTGCAGATTCAGGGAGCCATTTTAGCTACCCCTGAAACTTCTGTCTGAGGGCCTGGAGCACAAAATGGTGGCCACCTGTGACATCACCAGCATCCACTGGAACCTACCAGCACCTTCCAGAACATTCCAGGAGATTCCAGAACTCTGTGACAGTTGGAGACCGTTTAGAATGTTGGGAGGATAAGAGAGGCAGTTGGCAGTTGGAGCTGGCAGTTGGCACCTGACTGGTGAAGAGAGAGGAGCACAACAGTGAAGGAGGAAGGAGTGAAGCAGCAGGGGTGGAAACTTGTGCCTGGAGTGGGGGTCCATAAACCCACCCTTGATACTTGTCCCTACTGATGGATCCCAGCCTATAGCCCTGTGTGGGAAGAAGACAGAAGAAACTTATCCTAAGGACCTGGACAGCAGGAACAGGCCTTAGAACCAAGAAAACAGCAAGATTCTGACCTGAGAACTGGTTTCCCTGGAGTCCGGCGTCGAGTAGCCTGAAGACCTGGAGCCCGAGGTGGAGAAGCGGCGCTGACTGAAGTAGCAGACGTCGTACCCGGAGCCGCCTGAGGTCGTGAGAGGGCGCCGACGGAGGTCGTGAGGAATACCAGAGGTCGAGGAGGAAGTGAACCGAGGTCGAGCGAGCGGCGTCATCGGAGGAGTGAAGTCCGCCCTCCGGAGTCGTCGGAGACCGAGGTAGAGGAGCACCGGAGGTCGGGAGTGAGGATCGCACTCCGGAGTCGCCCGGAGCCTGTGAGGAGGAGCACCGGAGGTCGGGGGTGAGGATCGCACCCCGGAGTCGCCGGAAGTCGACATCGAGGCCAGGCCGGCCGACGTCATCGGAGCCGAGAGCGCCATCGGACCGGAGCCGCCCGAAGTCGACATCGTGAAGAGACTGCCCGACGCCGTCGAATCGGAGGTCGAGATCGAACCGAGGCCACCGACATCGGACCGGAACCGCCTGCCGGCGTCGTCAAAGAACTGACATTGTGCCGAGGCCGCCGAGACCGAACCGGAACCGCCTCACGGCGTCGACACGACTCCAGCGACGTCGGAACATCAGAAAAAGGGCAGTAAGTGGAGTAGAGGGCGCCTAAGGCCCTGTGGAGACCTGAGAGACTGCTCTAAGGGGCTAGGGAGGTGCTGAAACCCACCTGACTGTGCCTGGGGTGAACTGGGACTAACCTAGAGAGGTTGTGTGGAGAGAGAAGGCCAGGGCACTGGTGTACCCCCCTTGGATCTACCTCAGATTAGGCCTCAGCCTTGTCCCAGCCAGGGAGTAGCCCCCCTCAAGCCTTCCACCACCCTACAAGCTGTGCCTGGGCCCTATCAGCCCTTAAGAATTGAAGTGTCATCTGATTATATGAGGGTTGCGGTATACTTTTAATAATTTATTGGGGGCACTGTATTTATTGAGTTTTACCTATTTATTGCTTCACTATATTTATAGGTCCACAGGACTTGATGGTGTACAATATTTATTGGTACAGTATTTATTGCCTCAAAGTATTTAATTGTCTGTATATATTGCACTTGTATTTATGCCCTGTTATTTATGATCACCCCTATTTATTTCATCAAACAGCCAATATTTATTTGACCTGCACTAATTGAAACTTGTATATTGTGATTGACCTATTTATTTTTCCAATCAGCAACTAAGAGAAAAAGATAAAGAAAGAATATTTTCATAATTTTTACGGTGTAGAGTCGTTTTTGGAACGGATGCACGCATGGTTATTGTATGGGTATATTGTATGCTTAGCACTGTGCCTGTTTCCTGACCACTCGAGCCAAGCTACCACAGTGTGTTCGGGGAGTCCACCACCACCCTGCGGAGTGGGAGTGGGCGTTTCCAACAACCACACAGAGAGGTGTAGGCTCCATAATCTTGGGATGGTACTACAGAATTTTAAACAAGATACAGAGAGGTGGAGAGACCTCTCCCTGTCTTTTCTCGGGAGAGGAACCATCTTTAAAATGATTTCCCTGCCCCAACTGCTATGCGCTCTCCAAAATGCATACCAACCAAACACCTGGACAGTGTTCACCGGGTTGGAGAGCGAGTTCTGATCTCTATTGTGGCAGGGAGGTCATCCCAGAATTGCGCTAAAGACGTTACAGCGAAACCCCTACAATAGTGGGATTGCATTACCAGATGTGGAGGCCTATTACTGGGCAGCTCATCTTGTTCCCATAAATGTATGGTTACGCCGGGCATGGGATCACCCTGCATATTGACTGGAAAGAGAATCGATGGCACCCCATATGCATCTACACTACCTCTATGGTGGAAAGGGAAATGCCTAATTGTTACTAGCAACACAAGTTTCCTTGGAGGCATAGGCAAGAACAACAAAAGCAATAGGATGGACAAACCGGGTTACAAAGTCCATCCAGCTCTGGGAAGGGCAGTGGTTCAAGGAACTGTGCAAATTATAAAGGGTTCAAAGCCTGGGATCTCTTGGGCATCCCTACGATAGGCGATATCCTGGAAAGATGTGCACTTAAACCATGGTCCATAATTAGTCATGAATATGTCTTACACAGATCAATTTATTAAGTATGCACAGTTGCGTCATGCGTGGTAGTCATAAGACATACAGTGCATGGACCTGCCGGAATATGCTCCACTAGAGGGGAGTCTACTGCAGGAGGAACTCAGAGAGAAGGCAGTCTACCTCACGTACAAAACCATAAACAATAACATGACAGACAGATTAGGTGCGTTACGGGCGAGGTGGGACATAGACGCTGGGCCATTAGAGGATATAGACAGGGAAGCGGCCCTAATGCACCCCAGATAGATAGCCGTCAAAGCAAGGCTGCTCTCTGTCCAATATAAAACACAACACAGAACATACTAGGTTAGAGAGAAACTACATAAGATGGGCAGGTCGGAGATGTTAAGAGCGATTTCTATAACACAATATGGGTTTGCCCCACTATACATGCCTATTGGGAGGCTATAATTAGTGTGTTGTGGACGATACTGGGGGTGTCACTGCCGGTCGACCCTGGATTTGTCCTCCCGGGGATCCTGGTGAGATTGAGATTAACAGGGCCCAATTACTCTTCACCACTCTATGTCTGGCGGTAGCCAAGAGAGATGAGGCCAGGCGATGGGGTGTGGTGGAGAATCCAACTGTACAGGAATGGACAACGAGGGGAGACCTCAACATGGCAGCTGAACGTACTACGTACCAGAGCAGGGGCTGATACAGAAAATTCCATAAAGTCTGGGGTACATGAAGACGATACTATGGGTTAGATCTCTGAGACGCTGCACATGACCTCACACCACTGTCCGTCGGGGACGTCGACACTGTCGGGTGCAGGTATCTTCCCCAGTAGAGAATATACCATGTTGCCCTTGTTTCCGGACTGAGGGGGGAGAGCAAGTTTCACGGAATGTCTACAGTATTTATTAACTTCAACATGGTACACCGGGGATGTTGGGATTCCGTCGGTGGTGGTTTGATTAATGCAACAGAAGTTACAGTTTTGACATCCGTATGCACTTAGCATATAAAACTAAAAAAAGATTTATAAAGAAATAAATAAAAAAGTAAAAAACAGGGACTACAGGAGTGGGCCTCCTGCCAGAGGAGCATGATATCTGATTCGCCTGAATATAGGGTAAGATGTATAAAAGTGTAGTGTCTTATGGCATATAAACTAAAAAAAATGTCTGTTTGTGTCTGTAATTTCCAAATTATATTGCATGTTTTACCCCTAACTGTGTGCGGTGGTCTGACGTGCCTCACCTATGACTTCATTCAGTGCTGTGACTTTATATGCAACAAATTTAATTTAATTTTCTGAATTTAGTTTAATTTCTCTTCCATAACAAAAATATGTGTGTCTGAGTGCGATATAGTACTGGGGTACACGTATACCGGCTGGAGATTCTCACTGATTCTTTCCACGGTGTAATGGCTTTCTTTGAGTTGTTACTATTTGCATCCTATTAACATGCCAGTGGGAATATATTTGTCTACGTGCAAGACCACCTGGGCAAATTAGACCCTATACCTAGAATTTTTGCATCATTTGAATACATATCTGGCCTTGCTATAAACGACTCAAAATCAAATGCCTCCTTTTTTCAAGACCACGTACGCCCTGAAATGATCAACTTTGGTCTGCATCGACTGCCAGTGGCGCAAACTACTTTCAAATACTTAGGCATCCATATATACCGATCCTACGCAGATATGTTGGAGGGTAATTTCAATAGGGCAATGCGAGGATTACGCTCGACCATCGCTTTCTGTACCTCGCTCCCACTCTCGACAAGCGTTGTGTGGCAGTGTCAAAGATGGTGGCCCTCCCTCGACTCCTATATTATTTTACCAACCTGCCGATCATAGTACCTCCGGACAATTTTTTACACACTAGATACTGCACTTTCGGACCTAATCTGGAAGGCGGCCAGGAGAAAGGTGAGTCCTAAAAAATTACAGATGGAAACGCGCAGAGGAGGATTGGGGGTACCAGACCTCCGAGCGTATTATTATGCATGTCAATTGCAGTGGCTGTCCTACTGGACTGCAGGCCGCAATCTACAGGAGATCAGATATATAGTGCAAAATATTGATCAGGGAACCCTACACTCTCTACTATTGCCACAGTCTAAAATTCCCCTGGATGTACCACCCCTACTGCGGACGGCACTGCTATGCTGGAGGAGGAAAGCGTTACAATACACGTCCAGCTGCCCCCACTACGTGAATAACATACCATTACTTGGGATACCACTACCCACCGGAAGGCTTACGAGGCACAGGATTAGGGCATGGTCAGATGAGGGTGTGGACACAGTTGAGGCGCTTTTTAAACACCAAGAATTTTATAGATCATTAAAATTTTGTACAGGAGAACGGGGTACCAAATCATCTATACATGCGGCGATCCTGCACTATGTGAAAAAACACTGGGCCCCCCAGAGAGAGGAACCGCAAACGCACCAATTGGTCAAATCACTATACTACATGGGACGAATAAGTCATCTCATCAAATGGTTATATGTAGGAATACGGGCACACGCTGCAGTGTCTCTTGATGCCCTACGAGTCAAATGGGTGGAGGATGCAGGGCGGAATGATAACAGACAGGAAATGGGTGTACATACTTGAACACCCTAAAAAAGTGACCAGGAATGCAAAGTTTAAATTTATACAATGCATGATATTACATAGGGCTTACCTTACACCACGCCGCCTTCAGCAGATGTACGCAAATACGCACCACTGCCCTAGATGCCAGTTTGCGAAAGCAGATTTAGCTCACATGTTATGGGCATGTCCGCGCCTGAGGGGGTTCTGGGGAGAGGTCTGCCATTACGTAGAAACAACTGCACACTTTAGTATCGAGGACTCACTGCTGGAGTGCCTGCTGGGTCCCCCATAAAGTCCAACTCAGTTTCCTTGACCTTGCGGTTATTCTGGCAAAAAGGTCCATAACTATGAGATAGAAGTCGGCAAAACAGCCTGCAATATACACCTGGCACATTAAAATGACGCGTGGGTGTGGGGGGGGGGGGGGCCGGCTGAAAGTGCAGCTATCCGCTGGGACGAGGCATGGGGTTTGCGAAAGAAGCAGATATCTGATGAATGGGATGCAATGTTGGGAACCTTTAAAGTTTTAATCCCTGATCACACATCTTGCACCCTGAACACACAGTAGATCATTCCGGCGCCATGGCGCAGAAGAACACACTGTGTAGCTGTTTGGGCTGGGGGACCTGACCACAATAGCCTGTAGTCTCATGCTAATGACATGGGACGGAAAAAACTATTCAATTTGGAACAGAATGTTAGAACGTTGGTGGAAGGGGGAATCGGGGTTTTAGTTAGTTTACATCAGTTAAGAGTTTATCCATAATATAAACATCTGGACATACTTGTTGTTCCCATGTACATGTGTACCTGATGTGATTTACAGATTGTATAACTGTCTACTATACAATGAAATGTGATAATCCTTTGTATTGGAAGTTAATGAAAAACTAATAAAGTATGTTTTAAAAACACATGCCAGTGGGAGTCCAATTTAACAGTGTATTCTTTTTTGTCGTTTTTTTAGGTTACAAATGGAGACTCTCCTAACAAAGGTGAGAGCCCTAGGTCTCATTGTTGCATGGTTTGACTGCTTAAATAGGCAGGGACACCTCCAGCCCTGACCCAGCCCTGACGAAGACCCTAGACCCATGTGGGCTTTGAAATGGGCCAAAACATGTTGGCTAAATCTGGATCTTTTGCAACACTGTAACCCAACCATAAGACCAGTTCTTTGCTTTTAGGTATGTGTAGGGGGCCAGCTTATGAAAGGAAATTTTCCTGGGTTTACCCCAAGACATTTGTATATTTTACCTTTGGATACCTGCCACATATCCAATCATGATATACACAAGAACTCCCACTATATACTGGTGGAGTCCGCCCGGGTTGTAGTATCATACCTGGGTGTGGATAGGCACCAATGATGAAGCTAGACACTACCAAGTCTACTCCAAAATCTTTGGATTCCCCTGCAACAATACCCTTCTGGCAACCCTATCCTAGTTGCCCTTTTGTGATGTTGATTGGAGTTGGAAGAAAGCAAATCGGGGTTTTCTTTCTCTCGCTCTCTCATTGTGTTTGGAACCAAATTATAACAATATCAGTCCACACGGTTTTGTTCAGCAATTCCTTACAGCCTTTTCTTTCACACTGGCCAAATCAAAGACCCATTTGTAGTCAGAGGGGTTCAGGGTGTATGAGCGATTGCTCGTAGGTCAATGGACATCTCGCACCAGTAAAGTTCCCTATGTGGAATATTCATGGTTTTGAAAACTGTTGCACTGCTTTCAATATATGATATCAGTGATTGATACTGCAAGATATATCAATGTTAGACAGAAGATGACATTTCACATTTTTAGAAAAAGTCCCCTAAGGGTTGTTGATTAATTGTGAAATGTTAGGAGGATGCTTAATTTAATCTTAAAGGATTGTTTGGATCCTTTGATCTACGTGGTTGTGGTACTAGCTTGTAATTTATATGGTCAGTTTTTAGATTTGAATATGCTACTTACCAGTATGCATCTGTTCTTGGCATGTAGGGCTGCTGACATTCATATCTGTGCATAGATCGCCGCCTAGTGTTGGGTCCGGATGTTTGCACGTTGTTGTCCTGGAAGAGTCTTTGAAGTATCCTGAGATAGGTGACTCCTCCCCTGGACCACAGTGCGCATGGGCATCCTCTCCATCCCCAGATTGTTTTTCGCCATTGTGGCAGTGATGGAGTAGATACAGGAAGTGATGACCATGCTATACAGTAATTCTGAGAGCTGCAGCTGCTACAGGCGCCGGGGAGGAGGGTGGGCGATATGAATGTCAGCAGCCCTACATGCCAAGAACAGATGCATACTGGTAAGTAGCATATTCAGTTCGAGGCATGTGGGCTGCTGAATTCATATCTGTGCATAGAATACATAGCAGTACCTCCTATTAGCGGCGGCTACCAGTGCCAGTTGCAGCAGTCTGAAAGAGAGTTTTGAGAACAGCCTGTCCTACAGCTGCCTGCTGTTTTGAGTGTACATCTACACAGTAGTGTTTGGTAAATGTATGTATAGTGGACCATGTGGCTGCTCTACATATTTCCTGTAAAGGAATGTTTCCCAGGAAAGCCATGGATGCCCCTAACTTACGTGTTGAGTGGGCTCGTGGGGGAATCGTTAATGTGCGTTTAGCCTTTTGATAGCAAATTTGAATACATTTAACGATCCATCTGGCTATACCTGCTTTGGAAATGGCGTTGCCTTTGTGTTGTGGAGAAAAGGCAACGAAAAGTTGTTTTGTCTTCCTAAAGTGTTTAGTTCTGTCAATATAGTACATGAGGGCCCTCTTTACATCTAGTGTATGGAGCATTCTTTCAGCGACATTTTGTGGATTCTGAAAGAAAACAGGCAGTTCAATAGTTTGATTCATGTGGAACTGCGATATTACTTTAGGCAGGAATTTGGGGTTGGTACGCAGTACGACCCTGTTTGCGTGAACCTGTATGAATGGCTGTTGAATGGTTAGTGCCTGGAGTTCACTAACTCTTCTTAACGAAGTGATTGCGACTAGGAAAGCTACTTTCCAGGTGAGGAATTGAATCTCGCATGAGTGGAGAGGTTCGAAGGGTGGACCCATTAGTCTGGTGAGGACCAAGTTGAGGTTCCACACTGGAGCTGGCGGGTGTCTTGGGGGAATTACACGTTTGAGTCCCTCCAAGAAGGCTTTGATGGCGGGCACTATGAATAAAGAGAGGTGCTGCCTGTTCTGGAGATAGGCTGCTATTGCGGTTAAATGGATGCGTATTGAGGTGTATGCCAGATTGCATCGGTATAGGTGTAAGAGGTAACAGATAATGTTTTGAATGGATGCGTCTAGCGGGTTGATGTCATTGTGGGTGCAGTAAATGACAAACCGTTTCCATTTAGCTGCATAGCAAGCTCTGGTAGTGGGTCTCCTGGCCTCCTTGATGATCTCCATACAGTCAGGTGGCAGGTTTAGGTAGCCAAACTCTAAGACTTCAGGAGCCAGATTGCCAGGTTCAGCTGTTGCGGATCTGGGTGCTGAATTTCGCCATGGCTCTGCATCAGAAGTGTAGGTTTTATCCGCAGCCGTTGATGCGGCACCACGGAAAGTTCCAGAAAGGTGGTGTACCATGGCTGGCGCGCCCATGTTGGAGCAACTAGGATGAGCGTCAGTGAGTGCTGTCGCAGTTTGCGTGCCACTAGCGGTATTAACGGCGCTGGGGGAAAAGCGTACGCAAATCTGCCGGACCAGTTCATCCATATCGCATTGCCCTGCGATTGGGGATGTGGGAACCTGGCGGCAAAGCTTTGGCATTTTGCGTTTTCGTTTGTGGCGAATAGGTCTATATCTGGATGACTCCACTGTTGGAAGTACGGTTGGAGTACTGATGGGTGCAGCTCCCACTCGTGCATCTGGTGGCTGTGTCTGCTGAGCAGTTCCGCCATCTGGTTGTCCTCGCCCGGGAGGTGTTCCGCCATGAGGAACATGTTCCTTTGAATGGCCCACTTCCACATGCTCTGAGCCAGATGAGACAACTGTGGAGAGTGTGTTCCTCCCTGCTTTTGTATGTAGTACATGGCAGTCATGTTTTCCGTCCGGATCAACACGACTTTGTTGCACAAGTGTACTTTGAATGCCTTCATTGCCAGGAAGATTGCCATCAATTCCAGAAGGTTGATGTGCATCTGCCTTTGCTGTGTTGTCCATAGTCCCTGCACTGTGTAATGGAGTACATGAGCTCCCCATCCCTGGAGAGACGCGTCCGCCGTCCGTATTATTTGTGGAACAGGCTCCTGGAACGGTCGGCCCTTGCAAAGGTTTTGTGGATTCCACCAATGCAGAGAGTTGTATGCCCGACCGCTCACCCACACTAGGTCTTTTAATTGCCCGTGAGCCTGATTCCATTGACGTGCTAAGCACTCCTGAAGCGGGCGCATATGTAGCCTTGCGTGCGGGACTATGAAAATGCAGGAGGCCATCATGCCTATCAACTGCATGAACACTCTCGCAGGAAGGGAGTGTTGTGGTTTGAACTTTGAGATCAGCAGTTGCATGCTGTTGATCCTCACCAAATTTGGCTGAGCTGTGGCTGCCAGAGTGTCTATGGTGGCGCCCAGGTACTGTTGTACGTGTTATGTTATGTTATGTTAAGTTGATTTATTGTGCGCACAGCTACTCCAGCCAAGGAGCGTCCCGGCGCAAAGACAAGGAGGAACACAACACAGCAAAACAATGACGCCCAAAATAGACAACTAAAAGAGAAAAGTCTTAATCGCTCTGCGAAAGGAAAGCAGATCGTCTAACTGTCGGATTTCAACTGGGAGGGTGTTCCAAATTAGACCCCCCATCCGACAGAGTCTAAATCTGGGGACCACAGCAAGGGCCTGGCCCTGAGAACGGAGGCTACGAGTGGGAACATAAAAGGAGATAAGATTGGACAGAATTTCAGGGCCGATACCTCTAAGTATCTTAAAAGCCAAGCAGAGGACCTTGAAAAGAATACGCTTCCTTACAGGGAGCCAATGCAAGGATCGGAGGACATTCGCCACCGGGCAAAATCTGGGCAGGCCAACAATGGCTCTAGCCGCAGCATTTTGAACCCGCTGAAGGCGAGTTAGCTCAGCCTGATTCGCCCCAACCAGAAGAGAGCTAGCGTAGTCCAGGCGAGAGATGATAGTAGCCTGGACTACAAGCTGTCTGGTAGGGGCATCGAAATATTTGAGGACTGGTCTAAGACCTCTTAATAGGCCGAAACAAAAAGCAGCTGTTTTTTTTGTATGTCCTGCGAAGGAAAGGCCGGCGTCCAACCAGACCCCCAGATTTTTCACCTCCGACACAGGGGTCGGAGTGGGGCCCAGCTCAGAAGGCCACCACTGATCCCCCCAGAGCTCTACTCCCTTCCCAACAACCATCACCTCTGTTTTTGTGGCATTAAGCTGGAGACAGTTTTCTGTCAACCAGCAAGCCACCGCCTTCAGTCCGGACTGAAACCTAGGGGCGTCTAGATGGACATCTCCGCTAAGAGTAACCGCCAGCTGAGTGTCATCGGCATATGAGACCAAAGTAAGGCCCCACTGCCTCGCGACCTCAGCCAGCGGTCTCACGTAGAGGTTGAACAACGTGGGGCTTAGCAAAGACCCTTGCGGAACCTCCATGGCCAGAGGCTGAAAACTGGACGAGAAGGGAGGAATGGCCACACAGAAGGAGCGATTGTCCAGGAAGGAGCGGAACCACTGCAACGCCAGACCCCGAACACCAATCTCCTCTAGCCGATGCAGGAGGATGCCATGGGATACAGTGTCGAAGGCGGCGCTGAGATCTAACAATATCAGCGCCGCCGTCTGACCCGCATCCAACCTAGCACGCAGATATTCCACCATTGCGAGGAGAGCGGTCTCCGTGCTGTGCCCAGCACGAAAACCGTTCTGTGTGGGATCAAGGGCATTGGTCCGGGCTAGATGGTCCGACAGGGCCAGATTGACATGGGCCTCTGTCAACTTTGCCGGCCACGGTAGCAGCGAGATGGGGCGGAAGCTTTCAGGCTTAGACGGGTCTAAGGAGGGTTTTTTAATAATCGGAGACACTACCGCCTGCTTCCATTTAGTTGGAACTACCCCCGACTCCAGGGAGAGGTTGACAAGGGAGCGCACCACAGGGCGCCCCAAAAAGGTCTGGTCTCGAAAGAGAGCAGGCTTTACCGGATCAGATGGAGATCCTGTTTTAACTTGCAAAGCAAGTTTGTCAAACCCATCAGAGGTGAGGGGGGGGAATGAAGGCAGGATGAGCTGACATGGTGTCTCGATAGAACTTTCCAGCGGAGCCCCAGTACTAGGGAAGGCCCGATAGATGGCTTGGACCTTTCCCAGGAAATAAGAGGCTAGGGCTTCACAATGGGAGACCGAGCTCTCAGCTAAAGGAATAGTCCGTTTGGCCATAAGATCTTTAACCGCTTTGAAGATAGCCTTCGACGGGTTGATGCTCTTCCGAAATTCTTCAGCATAGAAGGCCGCACGAGCCCGACATATGGCCCGGTGATAAAGCTTAACCGAAGCAGCGTATGCGGCTTTTAAGTCGGCCCCGTAGGTCTTCCGCCATGCCCTCTCTGCCCGTCTACAGGCTCCCTTCAAAGCGCGTAAGGCCCCGCCATACCAGGGGCTAGACGCACGGGGGTTGATCTTAATTGATACAATAGGTATCAGAGCGTCCAGCGCCCTAGTAAGCCAAGAGCAGAAGAGATCGTATCCTTCCTCCACATTGTCCAATGTGCCCAAAGGTTCCACCAACAGAAAATGGTGAAAATCTTCCAGCCTGAGTTTGTTCCAAGGCCTCCTAAGCACCCGTCTGGCTGAGGAAATGGGAAAAGTCACTGATACGGGACACTGAATAGACACCAGGAAATGATCAGACCATTCTACCGGTGTAACTGCATTGACCTTGGCCTCAATCAAGTTGGTAAAGAAAGGATCCAAAGTATGTCCCCCGATATGCGTAGGCAAAGAGACCAGCTGGAATAATTGAAAAGCCTCTAAATCCAAAGAGATGGCACGAACTGTCAAACTGGACGTTGTGTCGAAATGCAGATCGCCCAGTATGGAAAAATTGGCGCAGTCAGTGGCCAGAGTGCCAACAGTATCCACAAAAGCATTCCTAAACGACACGTCACTGCCAGGCGGACGATATACCACCATCCCAGACAGTGTAAACTCAGGATTGACAGAAACTTTGAAGGAGGCGCTTTCACAGCCAGCGATCTTAATGCTATTCCACACACAGGGAAAACAGGACCTAACTATCAGCGCTATTCCCCCACCTCTAGAGGCTCTATTCAAGGTGTATATCGAGTAGCCAGAGGGGCATGCCAGATTGAGAATGGCAGTATCAGCTTCCTGAAGCCATGTTTCAGTTATAGCCATAATGTCCGGATCTTCATCCTCAATGAGATCGAACAAATTTTGTTGGTGTTTCAGAATCGACCTCACATTCAAGTTCATGATCCGCAAAGCGGGAGAGGAGACCCTACTATGCTGGAAAACCGAGGGAGATTTCCGGGGGAGAGGCTTTGGGGGATCGAGTATCAAGCCGTTGCATGGACAACGGTATGGGCCACGGAGAGGATGGATAGGCGGGCGCGCACAGCAGCAACTCACCTTGTTGATAAACATCAAACTCTCCCTGGAATACGTCAGCATGGCGACAGACACTTAGTTGAGCTCTTACGCACCCGAGCCAGAGCCCGCCACGTCCCGCACGGCCTTAGCGCGGACGGGCGCAGACGGGCAGGACTCTGGCACGACTCCGGCCACGCGAGGACACGCCCGCTGCGCGATCCCGCTGCGCTAGGGGAGGAGCATTAAATGCCCGTTCCCCCGCTGGCGCATGCGCAGTAAGCGCTGTCAGCCCGATCCTCGCACCCCAACCCAAGATGTCAGCCACCCCGGAACCAGCCCGCCAAACGGCGGTAGGGCACGAATTACGGTGCAAGTGAGGGGGAGGTGAAGCGCAAGTCCGCAGACCTAAAAGAAAAAATAACAGGTAAGAATTTTAAAATATGCGCGGCAGCGCCGTAACGCTCCTGCTGCAAGGGGGAGGGAAGGCGGGGACTCGCCTTAAATGCCCGTTCCCCCGCTGGCGCATGCGCAGTAAGCGCTGTCAGCCCGATGCTCGCACCCCAACCCAAGATGACAGCCACCCCGGAACCAGCCCGCCAAACGGCGGTGAGGGCACGAATTACGGTGCAAGTGAGGGGGAGGTGAAGCGCAAGTCCGCAGACCTAAAAGAAAAAATAACAGGTAAGAATTTTAAAATATGCGCGGCAGCGCCGTAACGCTCCTGCTGCAAACGCTCCTTGTCAGGGGGAGGGAAGGCGGGGACTCGCCTTAAATGCCCGTTCCCCCGCTGGCGCATGCGCAGTAAGCGCTGTCAGCCCGATCCTCGCACCCCAACCCAAGATGTCAGCCACCCCGGAACCAGCCCGCCAAACGGCGGTGAGGGCACGAATTACGGTGCAAGTGAGGGGGAGGTGAAGCGCAAGTCCGCAGACCTAAAAGAAAAAATAACAGGTAAGAATTTTAAAATATGCGCGGCAGCGCCGTAACGCTCCTGCTGCAAACGCTCCTTGTGTGCGGGTTGTAGATGTAATTTTGGGTAATTTAGTGAGAATCCCAGACTGTGAAGGAGGTGAATGGTGAGGGACATGTGGCTGGCACATTGCTGGGCTGACTTTGCCTGAACAAGCCAGTCGTCCAGGTAAGGGTAGACGTGAATGTGTCGTCGCCGTAGATGTGCAGCCACTGTAGCTAGGCACTTGGTAAAAACCCTGGGTGCTGTTGTCACGCCGAAGGGGAGGACTTTGAATTGATAGTGCCGTCCCTGAATAGTGAACCTGAGAAGTACGCATCTTTGAGGTCTAGTGTGGCGAGGAAGTCTCCCTTACTGAGCAGCGGGAGAACCTGCTGTAGGGTGAGCATATGAAAATGCTCTGACAGGATGTAGTGGTTGAGGGGTCTGAGGTCTAGTATAGGTCTGAGCGACCCGTCCTTTTTTGGGATTAGGAAGTACAGGGAGTACACCCCTGTCCCCTGCTGGTTGACGGGTACGACCTCTATTGCACCTTTTTGCAGCATACTTAGCACTTCGTTTTGCAATAATGCTAAGTGCTCTGCGGACATAGGACGGTGTTTTGGCGGTATTGTGGGTGGAGTGGAGGTTAATTCGAGACAGTAACCGTGCTGGATAATATCCCTGACCCACCTGTCCGTGGTGATGGCTTTCCACGTGGACAGGAACGGCTGGAGTCTCCCCCCGACAGGTGTTATGTGGTCGGGGGAAGGGAGAGGGCGTCACTCTTTGTTCTTGGGTGAGGACCTGGTGTTGCCGTAACCGCGTCCTCTGCCCTTGGTGCTGGAGCCACGATATCCACCTCTGTTGTTTTTATCGTAGGTGCTCTGTGTGCCCCCTTTATTGTATGGCTGCTGTGACCCCTGTCCTCTAGCTGCTCCCCTATTCCCGGGGCGACAAAAGGAGCCACTACGAAATGTCTGCGTTTGCAGCGCCCCCATTGACTTCGCAGTGTCAGTGTCCTTTTTTATCTTTTCTAAGGTGGTGTCAACTTCTGGTCCGAAT
The DNA here is from genome assembly GCF_964204655.1 of Triturus cristatus. NCBI lineage: Eukaryota > Metazoa > Chordata > Amphibia > Caudata > Salamandridae > Triturus > Triturus cristatus. The sequence goes on along the minus strand of NC_140589.1, from coordinate 1,077,438,513 downwards.
AAGTAGTCGGGGTTGACTGGCTGATTCAGGATGTTGTTTTGAATCTCTGGTTTGAATCCAGAGATTCGTAACCAAGCGTGGCGGCGTAACATGACGCTGGTGTTTACCGCCCTCGCGGCTGTGTCGGCAGCATCTAGTGCGCACTTAATGGATGCGTTTGTGAGAAGTTGTCCCTCTCTGATGAGGAGCTCTGCTGCCTCCTTGTACTCGTCTGGCAGATGTTGGAGTAGTGACTCTAGCGTGTCGTAGTGTGAACAATCGTAGCGAGCCAGGAGGGCCTGTGTATTGGCAATGCGCCAGATGTTTGCTGCTTGAGCTGCAATCCTCTTGCCCGAGGTCTCCAGCACTTTGGACTCCTTGTCTGGGGGAGGAGCATCACCTGTTGTTTGCGAGTGTGCTCGTTTGCGAGCGTTAGCAACCACCATGGAGTCCAGAGGTAACTGACCTCTAATGTACATAGGGTCCCCAGGCGCAGGCTTGTATTTTTTTCAATCCTGGGGTTCAGCACCCGTGCCCTGGTTGTTTCCTTGAAAATGTCCTTTGCTGGCTTGAGGACACCTTTCAACATGGGCAAAGTCTTGACAGTCCTCTCAGAGGAGGCGAAAGTGTCCACCAGGAAGTCGTCCTCAATTGTGTCAGAGTGGAGTTGCACTCCATGATTGGCTGCAGCACGTTCTATGAGGGCGTTGAAGGCAGCAGTGTCCTCTGTGGGAGATGTTTTTGCGCCGTAAAGCTGTGTGTCCTGGGTATCTGTTGCGGTACCCAGGTCTGCAGGGTCATCCCAAGCTTGATCGGGGTCCTGCTGTTCCTCAGGGTCTATATCCCTAGGGTAGGTGCTATTATCACCCATGTAATCCTCCATTGCGTCCGTGTCGGAGGGCGTCGGAGAAAAGGACTGGGGATCCGGATAGGAGGTGTGCAGGCGTTCGTATAGAACCTGTTCCGACTCTGCTGGCAGTTTCTGCTTCAGAGGGATTCTGTAAGAGTCTAAGGCCCGCTCTGGCGTGGCCTTCCGTTTTCGGAGCAGGAGTCTGCCGGTGTCGGCGTCGATGAATTGGGACGGTGAAGGCTCAGTAGGAGAGTGTCCGGTAGATGGGGACCTCGTCTGGCGGACACGTGTTCGGATCTCGAACATCTTCGGTGCCGATGACGGCGGCAGACCAAAAGTGATGTTGGCTGGTGCCGGAGGTGCCTTTGGAGCCTTTTTCGGGTCGGGGCCCGACGTGGACTGGAGGGCTGCCCGTTCTTTGATGCGTTGCAATGACGCTGCAACTTGTCGCACCGAGAACGCCGAAGGGTCTTTGGTGCCGAGTGGTTCCGTGGAGGTAGGCGTTGACTGCTTCGGAGCCACAGGCTCATCGAGTCGAGGAGAGGTAGTAGCGGTCGATGGAGTCGATGACTTGACCCGTGTCGCTGCCTTTGAAGTGGACTCCGATGTAGCGGCCATCTTAACTTTGGTAGTCGGGGCCGACTGCTCCGGTGCCGGGGGCCGAGGCGCTTTTGTGGGACCGACGGCCCTCTTTTTCGGGTCGGTACCGACATCCGCTGTAGCGAGTTCGGCGCCGAAATCCCGTTTAGTGCGTTCGGAGCCGATGGACTGTGCTGGCGTCGAAGGAGTGGAGGTCTTCGAAGGCTTCGAGCCGACCATTGCCAGTTTCACTTTCAGTTTCTGAGGAACTGGTGCGACGATTGGTTTCGGTTTCGTTGAAGGGAAACCAGTCTTTTTCGGCATTAATGGCTCTTGCTGGATGTGCGAGGCCGGGCCTGAAGGCGGGGCCGAAGAACTTTTGGATTGATCTCGGGTAAGGCCCGGAGGCGATCCCTCGACCGGAGCCGTAGAATGACGCACTTTGATAGCCTCCGTTTCGACGGGTAGGCCCTGCTCTTCACCAGAGCTATCTCCTTCGGCCCCAAAGGCCTCATCGTAGTCCCCTACCTCGTCGTCGGCTTCTTCCCTGTGAAAAAGCTCTTCATCAGCGTCTTCCGAGCGGGAATCGTGTTCGGAAGCGGGGCTGGAGTGTATTTCTTCCACGCTTTCAACATCTTCGTCCTCGGTGCTGAAGATGTTGGCCGGGGCCGGTGCCGATTGCTGCGCTTCTAATCTCGCTGCCCGTCGATTCCGGAGAGTCTTCTTGAATCAGAACCGGGCACAGGCCATACATGTCGATTCGTCATGATCCGGCGAGAGGCATTTGTTGCACACCGGGTGGACGTCGATGTGTGGATATTTGGCGTGGCATAAAGGACACCTCTTGAATGGGGTCCTCGATTCCATCGTCGATGTGATGTCGATGGTCGGATGAAACGGATCCGAAAACTGGAAGAAGTTTCTAAACTAAGTAAGAAAGCTGTCGACACCGAGCGGGAACAGTACCGACGAAAGCTAAAGGCCTTTTGGCCTTAAACGAAATTTTCCTAACTTGAGCTAAGATAAGCACATCCGAACCCAATGGCGGAAAAAAACAATCTGGGGATGGAGAGGATGCCCATGCGCACTGTGGTCCAGGGGAGGAGTCACCTATCTCAGGATACTTCGAAGACTCTTCCAGGACAACAACGTGCAAACATCCGGACCCAACACTAGGCGGCGATCTATGCACAGATATGAATTCAGCAGCCCACATGCCTCGAACATATTGTTTTTACATGTTCAAATGTGTAAATGATTTCTTTTTCTGTAAGATAATTGTTTGGAAATAAATACTCACTCCGAGCCAATCCAATCTTTCAGATGTGACAAGACTCGTATTGGCTCTGGTATCTGGCTCTCATCCTGTTGATAACGGTGTGTGCCAAACTGACTATATGCACATCCTTCATTTATTAGCCAACAAATATATGACATTAGGAATGGAACTCAACATATCTCACAGGACATGTGCCAATGCATATTCTAATGCATCTAACTGTCAAAATATTGTATAATAACAATGGGGTAACCTGGTGTCCCTCAGAACCTGGGTGTGTGTACAAGAAAGCTACAATGGTTCCATCGGGTATGGGAAATTGCTTACATATTACAGCATGAATCATCCAAATGCAACATTTGCACAAAAGAGTAAGCTGGAACAAAAAAGGACAACGGTATATGCAGAGACATAAGAATTTACTCTTTTTCTGAATCACATAAAAAAAAAAAATCATGTGACTGTCTACAATGCAATAAAAACAGGGCAACGGTACGTTCAAATGACAAAAGTGCTCAAGTGACATGGGTGACTGAGTGTTATAGACACATTGGTGAAGACAAAACAGAAATTCTATGTACAAGATATACAGAAGAAGCAATTCTCTGATGTGGCCAGTATGTTGGTCAATCAATTGTCTCTGTTGGGGTGCAAATATATTTTACAGTCTGGACCCAGAGACCCCGGTGAAACTGGACTACCATTGAAGTCGATGTTTCAACCCTGACGTAAGAGCGACTTATAAAGCGTCATGGTGGGTCTTCCTCAGGACAGGAGAATAACCAGACAGCCTATCAAGTTGTCAATCAATGGACCAAACTGTAGCTCAACATGGCTTTAGTCAACGTCAAGCCCCTAAATAAATTGGGGTATAGGAAGACGACTGGTGGCACCAAAAGGTTGCCTTCAGAATCTGAAACTGATTGACAGTGGATCGTTGCAGTGGAGGATCTGCAAACTAGGGCGTATCTCTCTTTTGGTATTGAGACTGAGACAATGTCAAAGCGTCTCCACCAGGCGAGGGAAAGCTCCGCGTAATAAAGAGAGTTCCAATGCACTACTTTTAATATAAGCCAGTCACCCCTAAGGTAGCCCTCCTGAGCCCAGGAGGCAGGGTGCATGGTTTTAAAGGTGAGGATATAGAAGTGCAAGCTCATACGACTGCTTAGAAATACATTATTCGGTCATTACGACCATAAAAGTGCAAGTGCAAAGAATACAAAAGGTTCACTTATTACCGATGTAGCAAGAGTACAATGTTGAACAAGACTGGATATCAAATTTGAATTAAAAACCGCATCTTAATAGGAGTATTTAAAACAGCAATTTCGGGGTTACACAAAAAGAGCAAATGCTAAATAGTGCAAATGTACAATTTAGCAAATAATAGCAACAATTCATTCATAGTTTGACTGCAGATAAACCAATAACTTGCTCCGTGTAGCTAGACAGCTAAAAACTATAAAAAACACAAAGGATGTAAAGAATAAAAGAGTTGTTAAAAACAGGTTAAAAACAGTCACTTAGTTCTTTGAAGCAGTGCTTTATCTCTTCTTTGGTGCATGATGATCCACATTTTTCCTAGAAATGTTGCCACTGCGCAGACCAATAATGGCCTACAATCTGTTTTTAAAATACGAAATGCTTCTGGATGGCACTGGATTCCCATCAGCCTACAGACAGGTGCTAGCCAATTAGATCTTGGAAACGTGTATAAAGGGCACACAAAGAAAAAGTGTTTGACCGTCTCAAGGGACCCGAGGAAACCTGGACAATGCTGTGCAACCTCAGTTGATCGCTGCCAGACCGACTGTCATATCCAGCACACCTGGCCATAATCTTACATCTATCAATATGTAGTCGATCATACTCATATTCACAGTTCTACTGAATGTGCTTGCCCCTGTCCTATCGGATTTAATACGACCATTCGCTGCCCTTAGCCCATACTCAAGAGTTATAGCTTGGAGCTGCATAACTGGTTGCGTCCATTTTTAGGTCTCGGGACCATCCGGTCGGCAGACCGGAAGTCCGGAGATTTAATGTCTTTGAGAAGAGGGGCTTGCACCCGCCCCTCTTCTCTCCTGTTCTCCATTGGCTGGCCTCTTAAATGCTGGCCAGCCACTGGAGAAGAGGTCCAGTCACTCCGTTGAAGCCCCGTCCTTTTCGGATCGGGGGGCGTGTTTTTTCGTTGCTTTTCGCAGGGCGTGTTTTTCTCTCCTCCAGCCAATGGCAAGAGGAGAGAAAAAGAAACACGCCCCCGAATCCGAAACCGAGGCTGCGTTTCTCCGAGGCATTTCTGCTTGGCCTCGGAGAAAGGCGGTGGTGTCCCGGCGTCCGGACGCATTTGTTTTTTTCCCCCTTTTGTTGTAGAACATGCCATTTGTGCTTACACCTTCAGAAATGGAATGCCCCCTAGCGGTGTATGTTTAAGATTAGCGTTTTATAGATTTGTTTGCAAATACTGCTCCTGCCCATAAATCTGCATGAAGTCCGTTTCTCCTTGTTCCTTTTGATGGCGGCCTTGTTAGGGAACAAGGCGCGAAGGGCTCCGGGATGGATGTGAGGCCGTTTGAAGGTGAGTAAACGCACCCCACTGTCAGTTGGACGTGGAAGGGACCCCGCCGGCCCCTTCTGATAGCCTGCCTTCTCTTGTTTTGCCAATTATGCCTCCATGCCATTGATGAGTTTTTTTAATGTTTTTCTTCAAAACAAAAAAAGTGCCCAGTTCTTATGCCGCCGGAGACCGCTTTCTTCTCGCGCTGGAAGCGCAGAACTTGAAACGCGTCTTTAAAGTCGACGCCTGGGTCTGGGGGTGTCGAGGTGAGCACGAAACAGAAGGGGTGTTTGAACCGGCGCTGTGCGCTGCACCCAGGTGCCCTTTTACCACTGCCACGCTTTCATCCGGCATCGATCTAACGTTTATGACTCTCAGTGAAGATCCGGTGGTACAGTAGGCGCTGCCATTGTCGATTTAACATCAATGGCCCCCTCCGCCCCCTTCTGATAACTTGCCTCTCTGTAGTGGTATTGATAAAGTGTTCGTTTAATTATTTTTCTTCACAAAAAAAAATCAAATGTTTATTTCTCGTTCCATCGGAGATCTCTTTCTTTCTAAAATTAAAGATTCTTTAAATTCCACAGCTGGGTCAGTGGGCGTCAGTGGTGAGCCAGGGAGCAGCATTAGTTTTTGACCCCGTGAATTATGCGGCACCCACATACCATCACCAGACATGACCCCCTGCCCCACCCTCCTGTGCATTTGATGGCTCAACTCATAATTTTCTTTGGATGCTAACACGACACCCAGTCAGTGCGACTGTGAAAGGTCGGTGCTTCATGGGGGGTCCAGCTTAAACTGCAATTCGGATCGGACCTTTTCTTATCATTCGTTTTTCTATTATCATTCGTTTTTCTTTTTGACGGTTGATTTTAATGTCAGATTCGTTTTTCTTAAACAATTTGTTTTGAATTTAGTTAGACTGTGTAACATAGCGCTTTGTTTTGTATTTAGTTAGACTGTGTAACAAAGCGCTTTGTTTTGTATTAACATAGCGCTTTGTTTTGTGTTTAGTTCGACTGTGTAGCATAGCGCTTTGTTTTGTATTTAGACTGTGTAACATAGCGCTTTGTTTCGTATTTAGTTAGACTGCGTAACATAGCGCTTGCAAGGCTGTGCCTCTTACACTGACCTGTGTGAGTGCGTACCGACCTAGCAGGACAGCGTCAGCTCTGCTACCGGTGACGTCTACTTGCCCCTCTCACTCACAAGGTACACAGAGTTTACGCCCCTCTCTCTCAATCGCTTCCCTCCCTCTCTAGCTGTTCATCTCTCTTACTCTCCTGTTTCCCGCTTGCTTTCGTGCTCCCTCTCTTTCGGTCACTCTTTCTCTCTTTCACATTGTCTCGCTCCAGCTCTAGATGTGTGGCTCTCTCTTTTTCGTTCTCTCTTTACCTCCCCTCTCACTTCATTGCTATTTCTCCTTCTTTCTTTTTCTTACTCTTGCTCTGTCCCTTCCTCTCTCCCTCCCTCTCATCCTCTCTCCCACACTTCCTCTCATCCTCTCACCCTCTCTTCCTCTTCCTCTCTCCCTCTCTCCTTTACTCTCTCCCTCCTTCCCTCTCTCTGTCCCTTCCTTTCTCCCCCCTCCTTACCACCTTTCCTCCCTCCCTCCATCCCTGTCTCTCTCTCCTTCTCTCTCACCCTTCCTCTTTCCTTCCTTCCTCTCTTCCTCCCTCTCACCGTCCCTTCCTCTCTCCCTCGCTCCCTCCTTTCCTCTCTCCATTCCTCCCTCTCTCCCTCCCTGCCTCCCATTGTCCCTCCCTCTCACCGTCCTTCTCTCTCTCCCTCCTTTCCTCTCGCTCTCCCTCCCTCCCCTCCTCTCTCCCTATCTTCCTCTCTCCCTCTCTCCCTCTCTTCCTTCCTCTATCCCTCCTTCCCTCTCTGTGCACCTTCTTTTTTCCCTCCCTCACTCTCTACCTCCTTTCCTCACTCCCTCCCTTCCTCTGTCTCTCGCTCCCTCCCTCCCTCCCTTTCTTCCTCCCTCCCTCCCCCGTCCCTCCCTCTCTCCATCCCTCCCTCTCTCGGTCCCTCCCTCTCTCTGTCCCTCCCTCTCTCCCTCCTTTTCTCTGTCCCTCCCTCCCTTCCTCCATCTCTCCCTCCCTCTCTCCCTCAGTACCTCTCTCCCTCCCTTTCTCTCTCCGTCCCTTACGCTCTCCCTCCCTCCCTCTCTCCCTCCCTCCCTTCCTCCCTCTCTCTGTTCCTCCCTCTCTGTTCCTCCCTCATCCCTTTCTCCGTCCCTCCCTTTCTCCGTCCCTCCCTCCCTCCTTCCCTCCCTCCCTCTCCCCATCCCTCCCTCCTTCCCTCCGTCCCTCCCTCCTTCCCTCCGTCCCTCTTCCTCTCTACCTCTCTTCCTCTCTCTATGCCCCTTCTTCTTTCCCTCCCTCACTCTCTACCTCCTTTCCTCACTCCCTCCCTTAGTCTCTCGCTCCCTCCCTCCTTCCCTCTCACGCTCCCTTCTGCTTTCCTTCCCTTCCTCACTCCGTTCCTCCCTCTCTCTCCACCTCCCTCCCTTTCTTCCTCCCTCCCCATCCCTCCCTCTCTCCATCCCTCCCTCTTTCCGCCCCTCCCTCTCTCCCTTCCTGCCTTTCTCCGTCCCTCCTCTTCATCCCTCTCTCCTTCCTTTCCTCTCTCCCTCCTTCCCTCTCTCCTCCCTTCCTCTTTCCTCCCCTTCCTCTCTCTGTTCCTCCCTCCCTTTCTCTCTTCCTCCCTCTCTCTGTCCCTTCCTCCCTCCCGCCTTTCCTCTCTCTTTCCCTCTCTGTCCATCCCGCTCTCCCTCCCTCCCTCTCTGCGTCCCTCACTCTCTCCGTCCTTCCCTCCGTCCCTCCCTCACTCCATCCCTCCCTGCCTCCCTCTCTCCATCCCTCCCGCCTTTGTGTTACCACTTCTGCCCTTAATCAAAGCTGCCACTTTGGGAACATATCTCCAAGCACTGACATTTAAGAGGAGAGAGCAGTAGGCCAATGTCATGAGCAATACCAATAGCTCTAACTTTGACAATGCCGAGACCATTGCATTGTAAATGCTTGTTTGATTGGCGGTAGGTCAAGCGGGGGAACAGACCACAGCTCATCTATCCGGTCAGTGATGGTTAGGTCTTCAGAATGAAGTGGTTTGAAGGTGACATCAAAGACTCCTGCTATTATTAGCAGAAAAGGGGACTCCCTTTTCTTGAGGCAAACTCCCAACAATTGAAGAGTTGACGAACCACACCCCGTCTTGGTACCACGTACGTAGACGTTGAATAGGGCCACAAACAAGCCATTCCTGACTAAGATTAGTTGCAATAATAGCGGGACTGTTGGTCGAGATTTCTTTTATGATACATTGTAGGTCAATTCTGATCCAAATCAGGAGCCCTCCAGCCGGTCGACCTAGTCTGTTGCTAACTGCTGAGCAACATAGGGTGATATATCCAGGAATAAAAACAAGTGCTAAGGCCCAGGTTTCCTGTAGCATAGAGATATCGAAGTGTTCGATGTATTGTAGCCAATTCGGTAGCGCTACCTTAGATCTTACCCCAGCCACATTCCAGTATAGTAAATGTAGTTTGGCGGTCGAGCCTCCTAAATCAAGGCTAGCAGGATGATGTCCCACAGTTGCACATCTCATCAGTGGGCTTATTGATATGGCTTGCTGGCTAGGGTTTATCCAGAGACTGCCTTTCAAAGGTTGCGGGCTAGCGAAGGCCTCAGAACTCGGAGACTGGGGAGCCACGTCTAGCGATGGATCTTCATGAGGCCTATCGGTGAGAGCTGGGTGAACAGTTAAATCTGTCTGGTGGGGTGTCGTGTAACCTGGCAATGTTGTAAGTGCCAGTCAATCAATGTTGGCTAAAGTGGAGTCTGGATTCAATAAATGGCCATGCCTTTTGTGGGCTTGAGATAACAATGTGCCAGTGGGATTGTATTTCATCTGGATTCTGGTGTAGGAGGGTGGGCATGTCCTTGCCTCAAGAGCTATAAGGTCATGTACGAGATTCTCATCCATCAAGTGCAGTTTGATCAAATCCACTTGAGATGAGCGATGGGTTATCCTTTTTGCCCATTGGATAACATCTCTAACAGATCTGCCACCTCTAACCTTTTGAATTCAATGGATCGATTTGTTTGTTAAACAATTATTATCTTCATATTTTATACATGGCTCGATTTTGGTCACATTTGTCATAAAAATGCTCTTGGTATTACCAGGCATCAAATCACAACTGTTACTGGGGTGCAATTCGTTGTCGGCAGCAAATGATTAATTTCTGCCTGTGTTTCTACCCACTAGTGCCGGAGTCTTCCAAATGGAGAATTTTTTAGGGGGGTGTGTGGGAATTAACATTAGGAGAGCTATGTTGTTCGTGGGCATAGGGGAAACTATACTACCCTGATGTGTGGAAGGCTTTGTTATAGGATCCACAAACTGATCAGGAGTGTGTGCTTTTGTTATATCTTTAGAGAGGAGAACTTTGACCTGGTCTGTAAGCCCCAGGATTAGTGCTTTCAGGGATATTACTTCAGCCCTAAGCTCATTATAGTCTTTATAGTGCTCAACTCTGGTACTTTACTGGATCCCCCTCTGCCTTTTCCTTATTTTGTTCTTGTTCCTGACGAATGTTAGCTATGTTTGTCAGAAGTGCTATTGTCTCAGCTCCTACCACCCTTCCCAGGAGATGGTCTGCTAGATCCTGTAATAGTAGGAATCTATTAATCAAGGGGGTACTAGTATTAATAAAGTTATTGGTATTAATGTCGAAAGTATCCACATCTGTTGGGTTTATTTCTGCCTCTGCTAGGGGGGTGGGGAGATGGAGAGTCCCTATCTCGACATCACCGTTAACAACTACAGATTGCATAACGTTGCTACGGTAAGGAGACTTATTCTTTGTACTCCTTATAGTACGTTTAGTAAAAATAGAGGGAATTTGTTTGCTGGTTATGGGATTTGGCCTAGGGGGAGGCGGGGTCTACGTGAGGTGAGCATATTGTCTGAAGTCGATGTGTTAGAATCAGAGACTAGGATACCATGACACTCTACCCGTAGATCATCAATGTGATCTAAAATACAATTATTAGCTGCCGATCTACGAGCAACTTTAGTTTTAACAACGCCCATCTGTCTTCCTACTCCCCTCACTAGCATTGTTCTTACTTTTACCCATCCTGTTAACAATGAAATGAGACAAATGTTAAAAATCAGTTTAAAAACAATAGTCTAATCTTGTAGTGATCACTTGCTTGGAAGAGGACAGAAAGCACTTGAATGCGAATAAAGATAAAAAAATCAGTTTTAAAAAAATGTGTCTAAACGCATTAGGCGCTCAGTCAAAGTGCAGAAAAAAAGAGGGTGTGAAAGGACAATGTCCAGCACTCACAGTTTGGGTCTTAGCAGCAAAAAGTCCAATTGTGACCTGGTGAGCAATCTCAGAGCCAAGGGGGGGGGGGACCCTGCCTTGCCTCTTACGGGCAATGACGGGCCTACCCTTGGCCTGGGCAAGGCCCGCGCTGCAGGAGCTCCCCTGTGCTTAAATCCGCCTCCGTGCGCTAGCTGGTCACGTTGCAGGAAAAAGAGGAGCCTGGTGGTTGGAGTCCTATGGACCCGCTGCTGCTTGCTCTCGCCACTGATGCAGAATAGAGCAGCGTGCCACACTGCGGGAGCTCCCCTGTGCTTAAATGCACCTCTGGGCGCTGGCTGGTGACGTTGGGGGAAACAGAGGAGCCTGGTGGTTGGAGTCCTATGGACCTGCTGCTGCTGGCCCTTGCCCCAATACCAAAGAAAACATACAACTGCATAATAGCCTTTTCCATTAAGTACTACTGTAAGTGATCAGCGGCCCATAGGATAACATGGGCTGTCAACCAGGCACCGCTGAGATTTATTTATTTAGTAGTATTTATAAAGCAAAAACAATCCTCCACGAAGGGATACCACAGAGCTATCAGAAACAACACATTCAATTACTATCTTACAGGGTTACAGAACAGAGAGGAAGATGATTACTCTGGAAAAAGCCATGTTTTGAGCTGCTTTCGGAAACCGCGGTAATAGTCTATGCGGTGAAGGTCCACAGGTAACAAATTTCAATGAGCTGCCACCAAGTATGTAAAAAAGCGGGCTCTGGTTCGGACTTTTCTGATCGGTGTAGTATTAGCCAAAGCTAAACTGGTGAATCTAAGATTTCTGGAGGGAATGTAAAATCCAGTTTAGTACGAAGAATCCTAAGGCCAGTATATTGTAAAGCTCAGTGTGCATGACAAAGAAGTTTAAATGTAGCCCTTTTTCGAAAGGGAAGCCAGTGAAGAGGTTTTAGACAAGCAGAGGCTGAGCTGTATTTGTCTGCACAGCCACCATATTCTGAATAACCTGTAATCGGGTTAAAAGGTGCTTTGCCATTGACATATAGAGAGCATTTCCCATAGTTGGTCTGCTATTTACCAGAGCTTGGACTATGGTACAGGGCCAATCTACCGAGCTCCAATGAGTGTTCTAAGTTTGAGCAAGCCATAAAATTTGCCACTAGTGGCAATGACCTGCTCCTGCATAGACAAGGACTTGTCAATCAGAAGACCCACGTTTTTGGCAACTTTCTTTGGCTTAGAAGTAGGGCGCAAAGAGAACGGCCACCATGAAATATCCCAAATCTGCTGAGCACCTCCAAATAGCAGAATCTCAGATTTCTCTACATTCAAATTCAAACAATATGTTCTCATCCAGTTGGCCATCTCTGCGAGGCAGTCCGTAATATTCTGTCGGGTGTCATTGTTCTTCTCCCCTATGGAGATGACGGAGTGTCACCGGCATATGAGCAAATCTGAAATCCCCACTTGTGAACCAACTTTGCAAGGGAAGCAATATAAACATTAAACAGGGTGGGGCTGAATGAGGAGCCCTGTCGCACCCCACAGTTAGAGCTATGGGGAGAGGATAAGACTATTCAGCTGAACGGTTAGTCCGTTTATCCAAGAAACATCCAAACCAATGTAAAGCAGACAAGTAGAGCCCTACCTTGTGGAGTTTATTGATCAGTTGGCAAAACAAAGCAGTGTCAAATGCTATAGAAAGATCTGGGGATTGTCCTCTTCATTATGGTGCTGCCGAAATAGGGAAAATTATGTAGTAAGGAGGTGTACACCCCCAGAATGTTAACTGCACTTCTAGGGGTGGCTACCGGGTCTGTACAGCTAAGAAAGGTTTCAGCCATTTAAAAAAAAGGCAGAATAGAAGGTTCTGGATAGAAAAGGTGACACAAAGACCGTTTAGCCCCAGCCACACATAGGGACCACTTTGAGAGACAAAGGCAACTCCAGGCCCCCTTAGACTAGAGGAACTAGCCCTCTGCAGTCCGCAGGTAAAAGCAACATACCAGAACCAAAGAATCCATGGTCATCGGACCCTCCGTGGGATAGCCCAAAGGTAGATAGTCCATTGCATTATAGGAAACTTAGTCCTGGCCTCCTGCAAGTTTCAGACGGCTACATTTTGCCCTGGACCTCCAGATGTCGAAATACATTTCTGCAGACCTTACTGCTGCCAAGGATTTTTGGTAGCCAGTCGGGCAACCACCGCCTTTACTCAACGCTGTAACTCAAGGGAACCCCACAACATCTTGACGCCAGCAGTGGCCTAGTTGATGAACTTTTGCCCCATTTTCCTCACCGCCATCATGCAAGTGGTAAAACCAGCTCCCCTGTGGCTCTCGCTCCAGCACCAAGGACAGCTAGGACACCTCTGCACTAGGGCTTCTAGAGCTAGGTAAAATCGAACTGACTGCCTTGGCTTGGTCCTGGGACCCGCATCACCTTAACCCCCAGTGGATTCCATGTAACTCGGCCTGCAAGTGACAAATTGTCACTAATGCTTTTTCCCATTGAGCGCAATGCTAATGATTAGCAGTATTGTTTTGCACCGATTTCATTTTGTTTAAAAGATCTGTAAGTCCAGTTATACAGATCTGATTGACTTTGTTTTGGTACCTAAATTTATATACAAAACTGCTTTATTTTTTATAAATTGGGAGTTGGATTTTTTTCAAGTCGTGTCAATAACTTATTGTCCATGTTGGTACTCTGAAATGCTTAACACATACTCATTTAGTAAAGCCTGACTGCTCTTTGCCTCTCTACCAGGACTGAGCTTATAATTTATACTTGTGAATCCTAGGACCATCTTTAGGGTATTGTTAAAGAATTGCATAGTAAAGCCTAACCACCTTCACTACTTAATACTCCACCTCCCTACACAAAGCATGAAGCGCAGAACAGAAAAGTGTAGGATTAAAAGCAATGGCGTGTAAAGAAGGCAATTAAAGGAATAAAAGCCCAAATAGAAAAAATAACACCAGTCAAGGAAGGAAATCAAACTTTGTGTGTATGCTGGAGTTGAGCAAAATAGTGAAGGGAAACCCTAGGTGGAAAGAAGAAAGCTCTCTCTGGACAGAAGGCTTGGAGGAGCCTTAGGCAGGTGGTGGTAATCCTGCAGAAAAGGAGGAAAGGGTAGGCAGAAGGGGCCCTATAGCGCGAGTCTTGATTTAGGAGAAGGCAAGTCCTGCATTGTGAACAGTGTGCAGAGGGGGGTTGGTGTGCATCCTTCACTAAGCTTTACCTTTGGTGAAGCATCCATGTACACCCCTCAATTGCATCTAATACAATATAATGGCCCAAATGACTATCGAACCTTATCACATTTCTAGTCACTGATTAGAGGGTAAATATTACATCTGAATGGGCAAATTCATACATTTGCAGATTTGAAAAGAGAACAGAAAATGAGTGTCTCCAGACAGTGGCAACTAAATGGTTTATTACTCTATTATATTTGAGCATCTGAGGTTTTTGTTTTATTATATAATATTATGAACTCGATGTATCGAAACAGTGTGCTAAGGAAGAGGATATGCAGAGGAAATATTGATGTGCATGAGGAACATTTAAGTTCCTGAGAAAAGTAGTGTTACACCTAAATAACTGATTAGAGCTTACATGGACTGCTGTTTCTGCCTCTGGGGCCAGAAGTTCCAGAAGGGCAAAGAGATTAAATACAATTTAAGAGCATTGGTATGGTCCAAAGTATGCACCAGAAATCCTATAAAGAAAAGTTCAATGACTCAAATACAAGATTTTATAGGAGAGAGGGAAGAACTTAGACTAAACAGGCCGAACTGCAGTAATCTGCCGTTAATATCTGTAATGTATTCATGCTGCAACATGAAATGCAATGGTATGCCAAAAGACATGCTTTAATTGGAACCAAGACCCACTGAGGAAGGACAACAATGCGTAACATGCTAATAAAGGCAGACCTTCTCTCAAAAACAACGGGTTTATTCAATTCAGAATACTTACTGAAATCTTAGCTCCAGTTATACCGTTGATTCGACGCATGTGTTTACAAAACTCGTCTCCATGGGCGTCGTGGTCTCTGTTGTTGTGTGTGACAAACAGCAGGGCATGGATCATTTCATGCAGAAGGGTCTGTGGTATAAACAAAAAACAACTTGATGACTATTATATGAGGAAGAATGCATTTAACTGCAGCAGATGATACTGTAGACTGCCATATTTAATATTTGCCTATTCTTTTGAAGTAGAACAAATGTAAACTACTTAACGTTTTTCAGAAAGGCGTGGATTAATCCACTACCTACCATTTCATGGCCAGAAATACAGCATTTCCCTGTTCTTCCTTGCTCCAACCAGAATTACTAAAAAGGTATACCTAAAAACTTTAAAGTTACTCACATCCAATATGGCCTTTTCTGAAGTACTTTAGTTCAGAAAGGAGGGCAAGTACATTAAAATTAGGCTATTAAAAACGATTATAAAAGTATGTTTCTCGAGCAACACAGGAACGATTCATCAATTGGTCTCCCAATTATAATATATCACACATAGAGATTGAGCAACGTTTGTACATATAGTCAACTACCTTCTGAAGGATTCCATTATTTGGTGCTCAGTCTTCACCCACCTCAGTGGCATGTTTCATCGTTTTTTTAGCATATATCCAGCAACAAATAAGTGAGGAAGTAAATGTTTGAAAGCATTTTCAAACAGATCATGAAATCTCCCACCCCATTGAATAAATGCATAATGTGACCTAATTACTTAGAAGTACAGCACACAACTAACAATTTATAGCAGAATATTGTACTACCTGGTCTGGCCAAGAGCATGGAATATTTCAAAAAGGAACTTCACTTAGAGAGGGAATATCTAAATTATTCTTACACCAAATAGAGCATATTTGCACTTTAAGCTCAATATTGTTCAGTGTAAGGATTTTAGGATCCTTAACTTCAAACCACTTCTAAAATAGGTATATATTTTCATATTCAATTTTCCAGGACATGACAACAAGCATTGAAAATGCAATAGGTCTCGCCTTTGATTAAGTTAAAGCCATTTGCTGTGCTGATGGTATTGTATAGCAAAGCAAATGACTTTAACTTGATGAAAGGCGAGACCTATTGCATTTGCTGAACGTCCCGTGATTCTGTGCAAATCACTTGATCTCACTGTGCCTACAAAAAAGAACCTGTCCTTGTGTGATGTAACTGTTGCTCCAATAAAGCGCTCCAATACCTTTCAAGTTCGGGCTATGAAAAAAACAGATGGGGGGGGGGGCTAGTTTTACACATGCATGGTGACTTGGGATGCAAGGAAGAGTTCTCACATACCCGTCAATAGACCCGATTCAGGCGGGGGACTTCCGGTTTTTTTTTTTTTTACCGAAATGGTTTTATTTTTAGTAATCTCACGCCTCAAACACCCTCTGATCAATTGTAAACCAATGAGAATACATTTCCCCGATTTTTTTTCCCAAAGTCTCCCACTTTCCTGTTTTAAAATGTTGCTGTGCATGGTTGTACTACAACACTACACACCTGCTTTCTTTTCACAAAACGTGTGACCCTGGAAAATGCACAGCAAATTCATGGTTAACACTGGGAGAGCTGCTCGCCGGCTAACCGGCGCCTTTTCTATACGCCAAAGAGGACCCGAGCACTCCGATTGGTCGGGAAGTCTGTTCGCTCACTGAGTTGCTTTTCACTCGTGTGCTCACTCATGCAGGGTTTAATGTATGCATTGTAGATGTGTTCTCTTACTGGTGCATACATTTTAAAGCTGTGTGTGTAACATTGCCAGGTATGAACTTTTAGCTATCACTGCTATAAACAAAACTGATTCTGACGTTAGTGCCCCTTGACCTGAAAAACTGTTGTTAATAAAAATAACTTTCATAAATATATAGATAGAAATATCAGATACACCGTGGACACATTCGTACGTCTGCTTAAATATGGCAAATGTCGATATTGAATAATAGTTCAAATAAATATCGATGTAGCTGTTGTGTAAACAAAGTTAAACGAAGCCTTCGAAGCACAGTACTGGTCGCGTTTACCTACTGTGCGACTTCCAAAACACACCAATGTGCCGGGCCTAGAAGCCTGTGCCCATCAGGAAGACCGGGACAGGTATTTCAACCAATACTAAACCATACTAAGGGCCACCTTCGAAACTCCCACACCATTTCAAACTATCTGCAGCAATGCTGTGACCAAATTATTGGTTCATGAAGCTTGTTTTTTTTCTCTTTCATCTGGCCTCTTTCTGTTTTGTTATGTTGTGCTGCTATTATGTACACATTTCCTTTTTTAGTGTTTCATTCTGTTTTTGTTGTAACTCCTGGCAAAGATAGTAGCCGTTCACCAGTGTGAGGGTCCACGATGTTTTATAATATAACACGCAGCGCCAGGACACCTCTTGTGGTAATCGCGCGCTATACAAATCGCGTTAACATAACATAACGTATTTTGCAGGTTGACTTCATTGAAGACAGTGTTTTATCAGCGTCATTGGAAGATAATTAAACATACAGCACAGTTCTTTGGTGTTAAACTTCAGACAGAAGGCTGCATCTGTCTAGTGGCTGAAATGTTAACTTAGCAATCTGGAAACATGGGCCCCTACTTACACATTTGACAGAATTGTTTGATTGGTGCAAATCATTTACGTCATTGCGCCTAGTTTTCCTTCATTGTCAAATTTGAGAGCATCTTAAAGTAATTTGGTTCAGGATGTGTGTTGTACAAACCCCTAACTCGAATACAGTTTAAAACTTTACATCTGAAGCACACTTATAGTGCACACGAGAAACTGCTTAGCTCTGGGTTCACTCAATGGTGCAAAACAAAATGATGGCACTCCACCGCAGAATCTGGTAAGGCACCCCTAAGACTTGATGTTGACAGATACTGCTCGGGTTGACTGGACGGCCCCCGTTGCACGTCAAGGGCTACAGGGGCCCGCATTATGTCCCAACTATAGAGAGGTAGAGGGGAAAGATGAAAGGAAACCTAAGAGAGGTAGGTCACGGGAGAAGAGGTGAGAGAGAGAAAGAGAACAAAAAAAAAAAAAGAAGGCGGGTAACAAGGAGCGACGAAGGAGAAAAGAGTGAGGCGTTTGCAAAAAAGTCCGTTAACAGTCAATACGGTAACTATCAAACGCAAAAATAAAAATTCTCACGTGCCTCATTGCCCTTGGTCCCAACATCCAGCAACCTGGAGACAGAGGTCGTGTTTCGGTCCCCGTTGTAGGTGTTCACAGCTTCCACAATGGAAGTTTCCGGTTTCCTCGTCCCTATTCCCAAGTGACAAACCGTAGCCACCTGACGCGAGCACGAGCACCAGAACCGCTATCCACCACAACTCCATCCCCACGCGCCTTCTGACTTTCTGTGGGACTTGATAGTGCTTTGCCGTGTGGGAACTGCCTCCCTTTGGCTGAAGGCTAAGCATGCTTGGCCTGGAATGTGGTCTGCCCAGAGAATAACTGACACAGGTGATTTTTTGTCCAGACAGGTGACTGTCAGTCTTATGTACCCGAAACATCACCTCGAAGGGAAACGTGCCAGGTCTAGACAACGGCTCCAGGCACTTTGGGAGCCCGACGGCGCTGTGGTGAGGTAACTCCAGGATTGCACAATGCCAGCTGTTGCAGTATGTTTGATTTTCACCAGGCTTCGCCTCTCAAGCGCTTTTGTGTATATAAATAAAAAGGAGAGGTAGATACTCAGAAAAAGGCAAGGACGGCATAGCAAAGTCGACGAGATAGAAGTTTTGCTGATTAAAACGAGCGTGGCCGCGAAAGCGACAAGCACTCGCGTGCACTAGGAAAGTGAAAGCGCTCCATGTGCAGGTTATGCTCAAACGACAGGAGCCGTACACATCGCCTGTCCAGGCGCGTGCACACCTCCTGTCCCTCTTCGGCAAAGAAATCGACAATAGATCTCGCCCAGGCGAGCAGCGCATGCGCTGCGTCGCTAGGCGAGACCTAAACAACCCTTGGTTACGACTACATGACTGGTAGATGAGCAGAGTGGGAGATTTCTGCAGGGTAGAACCATTTGGAATTTCTGGTAAATTGATTTGCACTGAAAACAGGTACAGGGGTGTTGTGGATGTTGGGGTAGTTGAGTGGGAAACATAATCCCTCCCTCCCTCCCCACCTGGACTACTTGACAGACACTTCCAGCCTACTGATAGTCATATTATGTGTCCTCCTTCACACTCAATGATTTTTCCCAGCCCCATTCTGAAAGAATTTTCTCCTCACCTTTCTCCTGATCGTGGACTATGGCGCAGGGGGTTGTTTAGGAGTGCTAGGCCTACGGAAAGTCTTCCTTCTCAGTGAAGACACAACTGTGTCCTCTTCCAGCGCAATCTTGTGTTTTTCTTGGGCATGTCAGGTTTCCCGACCACACACAGGATTATGGGGCAGCTTCCTGCATGTCGGCTTCTGGCATAAGCCACATTCAGGACAAAGATTATAAATAGACTTTGGTGCATTATTGTATGCACATTTTGCAGTATTTTTTACTTATGTTGTATCACAGATTATTTTCTCAGGTCTACAATAACATTAATAGTTATGTATTTTTTCAATCCAAGATGGTCAAACCCAGTTTCTTTTTTTTTTTTTTTTTAGATGGGCCACTTCCAGTTTTTTCCCTAAATAAGGAGTTCCATTATGAAGTCCAGTTGTGTCGCAGATGTGACTGTATCGTTGCTTGCTCTCTGCTCTCCTTTGAACTCAGCTTCTCTACAGTACCGAGTCTAATCTTTTTCCGGAAAGGTTTAAAGGATGAAATTAAAGATGAACTTGCAAGGGTTGCCATACCACCTACTCTTCAGAACCTCATCCTGTTATCCCTCCAGAATGAGTCGTCTTCAGGAAAGACACCTGCAACATAGAAAACAATCTTTGGCAAAGTCCACCTATATACCTTTGCCTTTTAAGACCGCGTTCAAATGCTCTACAGTTCCTCTCACAGAAGAAGAAAGTTTTAGACAAAGGAAGTTGGACTTAAGCATCTATTGTGGCCAGGGCGGTCACCTTTTAACTACTTGCCCTGTTCAACCAGCTTGCTCATCTCGGAAGTCAGGAAACTAATAAACTCATCACTAGCAGAGAATAGAGGTGAGTGGTACTTAGACCCTTGCCCTCCTAGGATTATGGCCTTACTTTCCAAACAGCTTGCTCCTACAATTCATACACTGTTTAATTTAACAGTTAAATCAGGCACTGTTCCTTTAGAATGGAAATCTGTGCAAGTATTACTCATTAAAATAAAATCCAATTCTAATCCCAATTACCTATCTTATTACCATCCAATCTCACTACTGGTCCTTCTAGGAAAACTTTTACAAGGTCTAATTAATAAACAAGTGACAGCCTATCTTGAGGCGAATCAATTCCTGGACCCTTTGTAATCAGGGTTTAGACCCTACCATAGTACAGAGTCAGCACTATTGGCTATCACTGACTCACTAAGACTAACTTGATGCTGGGGTTCTATCTATGTAGGTGCTGCTGGACTTGTCCGCAGCTTTTGACACTATATTGTACTCAAAGCTGTTGCAGAGACTACAAGAGATGGGGATCCATGGGACGACCTTTAAACGGCTCCAAAACGTTTTGGAAAATGGAACTCAAACCACTTCTCTTGATCCTTTTAAACCCCACAACATGCGGACTCACGAGGGTGTACCACAGTGCTCCTGTTTGAGCCCAATGTTGTTCAACATATATGTGGCTCCCATTGCTAAGATCACGGAGACATAGGGTTTTGAAAGAATATCATCCGCCGATGACACACAGCTGATCTTCTCTTTGGACAAAGACCATGCTAAAATAAAAGATCTTTTTGCCAAGGAAATGTGAGCTATTTCAAGATGGAAGACAGCAAACAGCCTTTAGTTGAATGTCGATAAGACTGAGATCATGCAGTTTGGCAAGGCGAATATACTCTGGTCTGATGAGTGGTGGCCACCTGAACAGGACTTGGTTCCAAACCCAGACAGACAGTGAGAAATCTTGGTGTAAAACTAGACCAAACACTGTCAATGAAAGAGCAGATCCTGGCTACCACAGGTATCTGTTGTCAAACCATGCGCCTACAACGAAGAGCCTTTCCTTATCTCACCATCTCAGTCAGAAGAGCGCTAGTCCAGGGTGTAATAATTAGTAGACTGGACTATGGTAATACACTACTGGCCGCAGCTGAGACCCTTACGACCCAATTCCAAGTAGTGCAAAATACAGCAGCCAGACTGGTTTACAACCTTCAGTAGGGTTCCGCCTCCACACCACTGCTGAAATCTCTACACTGGTTACCAGTCAAGTAGAGAAGCACTTTTATAATCTGTTGCATTACTTAAAACTCATTAGGAGGTAAGGGTGCCAGTTATCTTCTGCAACACCTCAAACACTACTTCCTTACAAGAAATTTAAGGTCCAGGGACAAAGCATTATTGAGCGTACCCCGTATTCAACTGAATAGATGTGGTGGCAGGGCCTTTTCATACTTTGCTCCAGTTTACTGGAACAGCTTACCTCCTCATTTCAGTCTGTGCACTGAATACCATAAATACTGGAAAATGCTCAAATAATTTCTATTCTAACGATTCCTCCTACTGTGACTGTCTGCAGCGCTGAGATACCCTTTGGCTCGATAGCGTGCACGCTATATCAAGTTTAATTAACATAACATATACTTAGCTACACATGTAAGTTCCTCCATCTTCGTTCTCTTGCAAGGACAGTTATTACTCAATTCCAACTCCTGTGGGGTTCCTGTTCTCATAGACCGTGGCGACTCAAATGTTTATATGGACATCAAGTGGGCCTCTTACCATCACATTCCAATCATCAACTAAGAAATACTAGTAGCGGTTGAAGCTGTGGACTGAACTCTAGTAGCCTAGAAGTAGAGGAAACTCAACCCTTAGCTCTTAAAAAAGCTGTCCAGATGAAACCATCACATTTCATTTATTCTCTTCCCCCCATATCCAATAATTTGGGAAATCAAGTGATTGGCAACACATAATCCATATATCAACTGGTCTGCTAAAACTTTATTGTTGGGCTCTGAATCTCTCACTGTACTGTCGATCAATACTTCTCAAAAACTCCTACATTTCCATCTGAAAATGTCACTTTTTCCATTGCTCAGTTCTCTGAAGTCCCGGAAGCCTGGCATGACTTGCCTTAGGCGTTTCAAGATTCAATAACCAAGGAACTAACTCTCCACGCTTCATGCTGGAAGTGACGTGCACGCTGCCTATACAGGTGCCACTCCCGCGCACTGACATCAAGTTTCTTTTCGTGGCTTTCCACGCCGGAGACCGGAGCCACGAAAAACACGGACCACTGCTGTGACTAGGGCCTGAAAGGGGAAAGCCCTGTCCCTAGAAATTGGTTAGCAGAGCAGGAAGGATGGTTAGCTGGGTTAAGAAACTTCAGCTAGAGTGTCTACCTGATAAGTCGTTACCGAAGGCAAGTAACTGGTTCATCTGGCAGACTTCTAGCTGCAGATTCCTTACCTTGGAAAAGATACCCAAGCAATACCTCCCCAGAGGTGGGTCTGCAAAACAATTTCACGCTAAATGTCCTCCTGCAGGACCGAACGGGCAAAGTGCCCGTCCCGACAAACCTGACTGTCAAGGCAGTAGTGCTTGGTAAATGTGTAAACAGATGCCCACGTCGCTGCCTGGCAGCTGTCCAAGACCAGAACTACGTGTGCTAACACAATAGTCACAGCCATGGCTCCTGTAGAATGAGCATGCAAACCCTCAGAGGGTTACTTCTTGGCCAATATGTAGCAGATGTTAATGCAGAGCACAATCTATCTGGAGATGGTTTGCTTCTGCACAGCCTTTCTGTTCTTCGCTCCGCCATACCTCAAGAATTGTTGGACTACCCAGACTTTTGTGCAGTCTTGTTGGGTCCAGTCAGTGAAGCCGCTCCTCTTCCTTAGAGGGATGTGGCAGAGCATAAAAAGTAGGCAGTGTGATGAACTGACCTAAATGAAAGGGAGCAATCACTTTTGGCAGAAAGGAAGCTTAGTGGGAAGAACCAGTTTATCTTGGTAGATGCTCAGATATGGAGGCTTGGATGACAAAGCCTGAAGCTGACTGACCCTCCTGGCAGACGGTATTGCCACTAGGAAGGCCATCTTGATGGTAAGGAGACTGAGGGGGACAGTTGTGCAAGGGCTTAAAGGGAGCGTGCATCAGGAACGTCACGACTAGATTAAGGTCCCACTGAGGCATGATAAAGGGAGAAGGAGGAAACATATGGTAGGAAAGTGCCCATTTTTGCATGGTTACCCCCCCCACATTTTGCTTGATATCTGATGCACTTGCACTGAGTGTGCCCTGGGTCTCTGCCAATCGGGTTACCAGGGCCGGTTTTCTTCCCCCAAACTGTACCTTTGTTTCCACAATTGGACACCTCTGGCTCACATGCAAGTCCCTTGGAAAAGTATTTATTTATTTTATTTAAACCAAGGGCCTTTTGACCAGAGAGGGTCTCTAAGGGCTGCAGCATGTACAGTGCCACCCTCAGAAGCCCCTCACCAAACGCATACACACTGCCATTGGAGGCTGTGTGCTTTGGTGCAGACAAAACTTCAGAGTCGACATGGCACTCATTCATGTGTGCCATGCCCATTAGCCATTGCCTGTGGCGTAGGTAGGTCATCCCGCTAGCAGGCCTCACCGCCCTAAGGCAGGGTGCGCTATACCTCAGGTGAGGGCACAGCTGCATGAGGAATGTGTCCCTACAGCAGAGGTCTTCAATCTGTGGGACGCGACTCCCAGGGGAGGCGTGGAGTCCTGGGAAGGGGGTTGCACATTCCCCAACCTCACGTGTTCTTGGAATCCAAAATGTTTGCTTTCGTCTAGGAAAAAGATGGCTAATTTTGATTGTGAAAATGCTCCAGCTGAGTCTCCTGTGCTACGAAACGTTTCATGCCAGGGTGCCTGGTCACCTGAAAGAAATGCAAATGTGCCCTGCTAGTTAATCTGCAAGTGTAAAGGGTGCTTGGGACCCGTGAATCCTTAGAAGCTAATGTAATGTTGTCCATGTCTACTAAGGGGGCGGGAGAATACCGAATACTGGAGCTGCCCAAGCAAATCTTGACCAGCACTGTTGTAAAAGTTCAGAGACTTCCTGTTTTCTGTGAATCTTGCCTCTTGGACTGCCCTGCCACTTGCTGTTCAATAGCATGTCATTTCTGATTTTCCTACTTCCTGTGAGTAGTCCTTTGACAGTGCTTGGGAAGCTAGAAATGCATAGCTTTAACACAGCCAGTCCAAATATTAAATCACCTGCTCTTCCCTGTTTGCACTCGCGCTCTAGATTTTACCCATTTTACAGGGATTGGCTCAGCTCTCAGGCAAGTTTAGAAGTTGTCTCAAGTTTTAAATTCTTAGCCATCTTTTGCCCGAGCAATATAAATGGCCGATTAACTGACTGATCAAGCTCTTAGGACCCTAGTGTTTTTTGTGGGGAAAAACAAGTTACCGTCAAAGTACTTATGTGAAAAGCAAATGTGACTAGCTTCATGAGGGCCAACCAGCTCACCAGACTGCAGGACAAGAGCCCATGTTGAAGGAATTGCATGTTGGGTGAGCATCTCGTTATAGAGGGTAGTTTGCTTTGGTAAAATGCAAGCGCTAACGTGGTACATTTTCATGACATGGTACATGGCGTTTGAAATATAGGTAAATTAGCGTGGCCTGATATTACTAAAGTATGTGTTTTCTCTGACCCCGGGCAGAAGCTTTAGATTTTTAACAGTGACTACTGATTTTCTTTGCCCCTGTACCTAGTGTTCATCCTGTACTTTTCCTTTCTACTAACTCCCAAATGTAGGGTGCACTATCAAAGTCATTATTTTAGTTGCAAATTTGGCATGGCAGAATTTTTTGCCAGGGCCAAACCTTTTCTATACCAGTCACATGGCTGGTGCATGCTACTTAAAGATGTCAACTTAAGCTTTACATTTCATGATGGTGATAATGACTGCAGAGTGGTTCTCAGAGAAAAGCACTGGATTATGTTATAGGCACTATATAATGAATAACTTCAATTTGGGAATAGCACATAGCATGGTTCATGGACTCGAAAAGTAATTTAAAATTTAAACCTACAAGAAACTGATTTGAAAATACTCTTGTAGCATTTCCAGATAATGCTGGGACATGTAAATTGCTTTTGCAAAGGAACAAAGGTCCCTGCCTGGGGGATGGGGCTGTGATCAACTATCATGAACAGCACCTGTCAAGGCAGATGCAACTCTTACCATGCCATTTATGAAGTAGCCAGAGTGGCACCAATGCCAGTAGGAGAGAAATCCCTGTCACAACTCTTTTTCTTGTAAGTTCATTTCTGCAGACACCTTAGGAGGAAGATTCTGACATCTTAACTTCAGACAGATGCACATCAGTATTTAGTTTTAATCGCCAGGGAGTGATGCATGGCTGGGTAGGGTTGCATGTGGGAAGATTCTTAATTGTTTAGAGGTCCTCTCCACCCATAACCTCTTAACTGGCATTGTGGCTACCAGCCTGAGAGCTGCTGCCACCTGAGGAAGATAAGCACGCACTTGCTGAAACAAAGGACTAGAACTCTGCACTGAGGCTACTGGTTTGCCTGTAGAGAGAAACACCAAGGGCTGGACCTGCTCCCACTTAATCTCAGGATAGAAGAGCGGACTCCAAGGTCTGGTTGGCTTGCACCCTGTTAATGCCCTAGAACAGAGGTCTTCAATCTGTGGGGCACGACCCATAGGGGGGCCGTGGAGTCCTGGGAAGGGGGTCGCGCATTCCCCAACCTCACTTGTGCTTGGAATCCAAAACGTTTGCTTTCGTCTTGGAAAAGGATGGCTAATTTTGATTGTGAAAATGCTCCAGCTGAGTCTCCTGTGCTATGAAAAGTTTTCGTGCCAGGGTGCCTGGTCATCTGAAAGAAATACAAATGTGCCTTGTTAGTTAATCTGCAAGTGTAAAGGGTGCTTGGAACCCATGAATTGTTACAAGCTTTGTGATGACAAACATTTTTCTTTTGTAGTAGTAGTAGTGCAAAGAGTTAACAACTGGGCTGTGAAGTGCTTGATTTTAATCATAACTGTATTTACACAGCCCTCAGTACCTCTAAGGAGGTGCTAAACGGACAGTTATGTCAAAAAGAAAAAGAAAAAATAAAGAAATTGCATTAAATACACCCTGGTATCACTAAAATCTACATTCCGGAAGCACCATTTTATCGTAAAACTATTTACACATTCTGCATCAGTCTATCTTCGACTGTGGGTAATGCAATGCAAGTATAAAATAATGACTTTCATATTCACAGTGCTTTTTGTCACAGGCTGTGATCTTGTAGCACTAAAAATACACAAGTCACTATTCTACACTGCACCAACCAAGATTTAAAGCTGTGCCTCTTCGGTTACAAACAGAACTCTGCAGTGCATTAACTAATAAAGGCTTCTCGGCCTTTTGGCCAAGATCACGATGACGAATAGAGGTTTCATAATGTACTACAATGCATTTCCCACTGCGTAACAACTTTTTTTTTTACATGTATTTTTTATTTACGCCACCCATTATTTTATATGTAGGTGCCTGAAATCAAAGACCTAAAACTTTTTTTGACTCTCTGGCTGCGCAAGCCTCTCAACCATACCTATGCGCCAGCGCAAAGTATCTCTGCATGGCTGTGCATGGAGTCATAGATATAGAGTATGGCAAAGCATCGCAAGTCACTGTATTGCCTTACTATGCGTCAAGGATGTGTTGCATGGGGGTTTCCATGGATTTTGATGCTGCCCCATATTTACAAAATCATGTAAACCTGGGGCAGCGCCAAAAATGTACGCCTCCCCAGTGGAAGCGTAACGAGGACAAATGTTTTAATTTCTCCTCTTTTTTCCTCTTTCCACATGTGCTGCATTCTGCAGCTCTCATAGCATGAGGAAAATACCTCTCAGACTGTGAAGGAAGATGCCCCTTCCTGCACAAAAGAAAACCTGCCCATGTTAGTGCGAGGCAGCATTTTGGCAACGCAAGGGGAAAGGACAGCAATGAACCGTATTTCATAAATATGGTGCATTCCGGCCCTTTGACATTGGCTTAGGGCAGCACAGCAAGAAGACACGTGGCGCTGCCCTACGCCAATTCCTCATAAATGAGATCCTTTATTTTTAGCTACACCTTTGACCACGCCCCCACACTCACTGATCTTTGGTTTGCTAAACACTGTTTTTTTTTTTATAATCTGTTTATTCAGGTCAGCAAATCCATGACATTACAGTTAGAGATATACAGAGCCACAGCAAAAGCAGGCAATTTCTGAACCAATCGATCACTGTAAAGCAGCATGTATACAATGATCATTTTTCATTTACACCCAAATTCACTTTTACATAACCATAACCAAAACAACCTCTGGTACAGATGGAAAGCAACAGTAACCAAACAATGCACACTAGCAATTGAGGAGCGAACCCTGCAAAGGGAGCAACATATATGGAGTAGCACACAGCAATAGCAATCATGTTTGGACATCGAACCCCAACACAGCGTAACATAGGCGGGCTTCCGCCCTATTGCTTACGGACACAGGGACTAGCCAGTCTCGGCGTGCCACCCCACCCATGACGAGGCCCCGCTTCCGCTCCACCCCACCCAGCCGGCTGCCACCAATTGCGAAATCGTCTGGAGCCCAGCAGCATAGGCGAACACCTCCACACCCCCAGCAACATCAACCCATATCATCAGAAACCTCTCCAGACAATGAACATGTAGATCTTGGGGAGCCAGCCCTCTCTTGGGCCCACTGCAAAAAGGGCTCCCAGATGTCCCTGGGGCGGGAAGTGACCGGCATCGTTTCCCAATAGCATTCAAGTTGTGTGTTACCATACGTTACATCTTTCACCCATTCCGTAAATTTAGGCAAGGATCTGCGTCCCCAGCGCACCGCCACCTGTCGCTTAGCATATAGGAGCAATAGCGCATGCATTGCTAAACACTGTTTAATATGATTTCCACACCTGAAAAATGATTTGCTGTGGAATTGGGGGTGCTTATTATTGTTGATGAGGAGAGTACCAGGTTCTAGAAATTTGTCAGAAGGGGGGTACTTACGCCTAAAAAAGTTTGACAAGGGGGTCTCTGCATCCAAAAGTTTGAAGACCTCTGGCCTACAGTGTCTGTGCCATTCACAGATATTTTGAGTGCAGTGGAGCCATATCGAGTACATGGGCTGCGAGGTTGTCATTACGAACTCAATAGCTCCATGATGGCTTCACTGAATGCTAAGGAGTTTGGTATCAAACTCCTCATTATAATAAACCCACACTGATGCCAGTGTTTGATCTATTACAAAATGCACTCAGAGGGCATCTCAGAGATGCCCCCTGAAAAAAAGACCAAGTCCCTCGAGTCCAGCTGACTGGTCTGCACCAGCCTGACACAGACATGTTTCTGACCCCCTGAGGTGGGAGCCCTTGTGCTCTTGCGGGTCAGGGACAAAGGCTGCTTGGGGGGGGGGGGGGGGGGAGTTGGGGGAGGGGGAGTAGTGCTTCACACCTACCCTCCAGCAGGAACAGTATTCAGGGCGGTGAGCCTCAAAGGCTTTCTGCCATTTGATATACTAGCCAGGGCCTCTCCAGATAGTGGAGAAAACTGCCCCCATGAACAGGCCTCACTTTTGGCAGAAAGGTCGGCAAGAAAATTAGTAGTCAGGGGAGGTGTGCCCCCTCTCTGCCACAACCGCCCCCAAGGTGCCCTTGACCGAGGTGTCCCCCTCCTTAGGAAATCCTACATCTTGAATGGAAGGATTCAACCCAATCTGGTTAGGTGGCTGCACCCTTCCGGAAGAGAGGGGACATTCTAAGAGTGTAGTCACTCGAAAGGCAAATAGTCCATCGGCTACCATCTGCCAGTCCCTGTAACGCCCCTAAATTCGGTATTTAGGGGCACCTCCGACCATTGGTCCTTAGAATCCTGCAACCTAAGAAGAAGACAGATGAAGAAGACAGCGTGCAGCAAAGCAAGAAGACATCTACTGCCTTGGCCCCAGCCATACCGGTCTATCTCCTGCTTCTCGAGCCTGCGGAGAAGAAGCCTTTCCCGTAGCCAGCAACTTCCAAGAACCCCAGGAAGACTGCCACTCTTCAATAAATACCAGATCTCCAGAGGTCGGCCGCTCTGTCCAGAAAACTCCACCATGGATTCTGGAATCAGATGGATCAGCGCTCCCTATCCACTTTGCACCCTATGCCCACAGCCCGAGTGGCTCACCGGTCCAATGCAATCTCCCTGGTGACCCTGACCTAGTCTCCATAAGTGGCTTCCCTCCCCTGCACCCCACAAATTCGCCTTCAGCTCAACACAAAGGGTCCCCCTGACCACGACAGGCTCCAACCCAGAAGTTCAATTTCCATGGTAGAAAGCAGAGTGTTGACATATTCGAGTGGGGAAACCTCTCCTGCTACTGCGACAAAGGGTCCTCCCGAAGATGCAGCATGTTCAGAGGACCAATGGACATGCTCAACAGCTCGGGTGACCAAACTCTCCGAGCCCAGTCAGGAGCCACAGAGATGACTTGATGTTGGTCATTCCTGATCTTCTTGAGACATCTGGGCAGGAGTGGTATAGGTGGAGAGGCGTACAGGAGGCCTGAGCTACACTCAAGACAAAAAGCGTCTCAGAGCGAGAGGCTCCTTAAAAACTCCAGTGCACAGAACTCCTGACATTGCTTGTTCTCGGCGGGGATGTACAGATCTAACCAAGGATCTCCCCATTGCGGAAAGAGATCTTGGCACCACCTCCGGATGGAGATGCCATTTGTTATCCGCTAGGTATCTGTGGCTGAGTTTGTCTGCCCTGGTGTTCAGAGAGGCGGCCAGGTATTGAACCACAGATAGGTCCAGAAGTTCCAGCCCTTTCCAGACACAGGGCCTCTTGACAAAGGGTCCATGACTTACCCCACCCTGTTTGATGCAATCCCATGAGGCGGTGGTGTTGTCTGAACACCTATACAAGCATTCTCTTGATGGAGGGTAGAAAGGCTTTTAAAGCAATATGGTTAGTCGGGAGCTCCAGAATCTTCCATGTGGAGTCCAGATTCTGCTGGAGACCAGAGGCTTCTGATCAAAACATCTTCCAGATAGCCTATAGAGGGATGGAGGATTAGGCCCTCTTGATATGTCAAAAATGAGTCAGGAAAAAATGTCAAACGTCTTCTTGTGTTATTCGTGCTTGGTTTTTATTAGGTTTTTTTTTTCTTCATGAGAATGTGAAACAGACTATTGAAAGATAGCCGACACGTGTTGCTGGGGGTCGCGTAACTAGTTCCGATAACGAACGAGACTCCTCCATGCCAACTAGTTACGCAACCCCCAGCAATACAAAAAAAAAAAACTCTAATAAAAACCAAGCACGAATAACACAAGAAGACGTTTAACATTTTTTCCAGACTCATTTTTGACATATCAAGAGGGCATAATCCTCCATCCCTCTATATACTTATTTCTACAATGGCTCTTGGGTGTAGCCATTTACGAGGAATGTGCCACTTATAAATTATGGGCATCTAAAGTTATAGCACCAGAAGTCCAGAAATTTCCACCCACACAGTTACCCATACATTTTCCAGATAGCCGCCCCATCCTAGGAATGACGCATCTGTCACCATTGTAAGATCTGGTTGGGGAAAAAAAGAGGGGTCTGCCGCTGACCCAATTGCGGTTCGTTAACCACCACTAACGATCTTTTGCAGTATGCTCCAAGATCTGGACCATTCTGGAGAGATTTCCTTTATGCTGCGTTGTAGGAAGCTGTCTCTGTATACAATATACCAAAGTGAGGTATAGTGTGCAGAGTCCAGTGGAAACCCAAAGGTAGGCAGAGGCAAAGTTAGATAGAACCTCTCTATTTGTGGTAGTGTGGTCGTGCAGTAAGGCAGTATCAGAGGACAGAGTTAAGCATTTGTTGTAACCACTCAACCAGCAAATTATGTCACACACTCAAAGGATGAACTTCAGACCAATTGGTTTTGTACAAAAATATTCTTTTAGTTATTTTATTTTCTAGAACCAAGCAGGCCTGGCACAGGTAAGTTGATAAATACTTTGTAGTAAATATACAGTTTGAAATGCAATTGTAAATGTACTTTGAAATGGTTACAGTTTGAATTACTGGTAATGCAATACTGTGAAATGCTGTACATATACTTGTATCAACTTTGCAATGAAAATTACAAGAAAGTTACTTTCACGTTACCTTTGAGATTACTTTTTCTACTCAGTGTGATATGCCTAGATATCACACTGGGACATTTCCTAGAGAAAAGGTAAGTAAAATCAGTTTTGCACAATTGTTATTTTTCTAGTTTCCATACAAATCAACTCCACACTTACAACATTTTTCAGAGAAAAACTGTCAATGGATTCCTATGGAGAGAAATGAAGTTAACGGTTACCAGCTAAGTAAACGGTCTTTGAAGTTGAGCTTCTGGGGTTGGAACAAGGGTTCCCCCAGAGTCAAGGATACACTCTTGTTACACCCTCAGCGGCACTAGGCCGCCGGGTGCAGAGTGCTGAGGCCCAATGCTATCCAATGGGGGATAGGGGGCTTCCGGTTGGTGGCTTCTGGCAAGCAAGCCACTGGGTTGTGGGGGCAAACCTCCTGAACTTTGGCTCAGGGCAAATGGGAACGAAATTAGCACCAAAGGTGCACCCTCAGCAGCACTAGGGCGGCCGGGTGCAGGGTGCTGTTTCGATGTCAGGGTATCAATGGAGAACCTCCGGTTTGGAAAGACACTGCAGGCTCGGGGACGAAGGTCTTCTGAGTGCAATCACCACTTCGAGAGGTCAGTTGGGAAGTTAGAGGTTGGTTAGGTACCGTCAGTTTGGGCACACAGGGCCGTGGGGCGTCGGGTGCAGGGGTGCCTTTTGGGGTCTGATCTGCTTACCAGCTCCTAGTCGCTGTTAGGCCTTCTGGATTTAGGCTGCAGGCCTCGGCTGGAGGTTTGAGGCAGGTGAGGGGTCACCGGATCTCGGGTCAGGATCGCCAGGGTGACTTCCTCGTGGTGTTTGCCCACTGAGCTCGGGCCGTGGACGGAGGGTGCAGAGTGGGGCAGATTCGCTGTATCCGGCCGGAGCCAGTGATTGCAGGTGAACAAATACGGTGTTCACAGGAGACAAAGTCTTAGTGCTTGAAGACAGGCAGGTACTATGGGGTTATCGAGGTTGCTGGCTGCAGGACACACCGGAATTTCGCAGGAGCAGGTTCGAGGTGGAGACAGGCAGGTAGGGTTGGGGCCAAGTGAGAGGGCGTCTTTCTCTTGTTAGCTTCGGCACGTCTGTTCGGTCCTTCTTTTCTTGTTGCAGGTTCTTGTCTGAGGAAGCAAGGTTTAGGGGTGCCCCTAAATACTAGATTTAGGGGTGTTACAGGTAGGTAAAAGGCAGGGGCCAATGGGTCTTTTCCCTGGGGTGGGTACACCCCCTATTATGCCACCCTCCAGTGGGAGGGGGGCCTGAGCCTGTCCCTGGTTGGCTGAGTCCCCCCCCCATCTTCAAGATGGCGTGGACAGAGTTGTGCTTCACCTCGCCTCCCCCACCTGAGGGGTGGAGTTGGCAGAGGTGGGCACACGTCTCTTCCTCACTTGTTTTTCCCACCGGTTCTCCTGCCCAAAGTGGGGGTCAAAACCAGTGGGGACCAGTTGCTGAGAGCAGCAAGTGGCCTGGGGAAGCTCACAAAGACGGCAAGCCTTCATGAACACTGCCCATCCTGGGGGGAAAGGTTTGGCACCTCGTCCCAGGATGTACATTGTTTCAGGCCTCAGAGAGCAGCAGGCTCTCGACCCAGGGGTCCAGAAACATGTCTGGTGGAGGCAGCTGTATAGCCAGTCGTCCTCTGGATCCATGGTCAGCACCTGCGCAACCGAATCCCATATAGAGGAAGGAAGTAACGACCCAAAAGGAATGCATTCTTCATGGACCACAGTGCCAGGCTGGTGGAAGAGAACATCATCTTCCCTAAGATATCCAGCCTCTTGCATTCCCCATCTGGTGGGTCGGTAGGGAAAGCACTAGCATTTACATTGGAAGTAGTGTTTTCGACCATCAAGCTTTCCAGGGCAGGGTGTTGTGTGAAGTAATTGGGGTCCCCTTGGGCGGGGCGGTGGGCAATCGTCCTGTTCACATGAACCCCTGTGCTGGGCTGGGACTAGGTCCCAAGCAGGATGCCAGTAAGAGCTTCATTGAATGGGAAAAGTAGTTCAGAGGGGGTCACTGTCAGCTGAAGCACCTCCGTCAAGATGTTCATCTTGACTGACAGAGGGCAGGCTAAGATCCAGTACCTTGGCCACCCTCCTCACCACCATTACAAAGGACGTGCCCTCCTTCGTAGCCATGGTAGGGGAGAAAGCATGCCAGTTTCTGGAGAAGAATCCAGTCCACTTGATTCTGCCAAGTCTTATTTGTGGATCTAAATGTTAGTATTCTTCAGGGTTCAGTGACCTTACCCAATTTTCCCTGAGTCTCAGCCCTTAGGATGAGGGCTCAGGTTCCGGCCAGGAAGGCATTGCTCCAGTCGGTGCCAGAGTCTGCATCAGGAGATACCGGCTCTGTGTCGGAGTTATCAGAATGGGCACGGCACTGCCGGAGGAGCCGGGAGCATCAGGATCTGCGCTGGGGAAGGTCGAGGTGGTACGACCAGCGCCGGTCTGAATCCATCCGTAGATCAAAGGGGCTCAACTGGCACCGGAGCTGCAGTATAAAATCAGCGGGGCCCCCCTCCCAAACAGCAGGGGGCCCCCCTCCCAAACAGCAGGGGGGCCCTCCTTCCAAACCAGCAGGGGACCCTCCTGAACCAGTAGGGGACCCTCCTGAACCAGTAGGGGACCCTCCCGAACCCACGGGGCCCAAAGGCATGCTTGCTGGAGCAGGCCACTCAAATATAAGGCTAATGGTTTCTAAAACGGAGTTGAGCAGGAGTCTCTTCTGTTCCCAGAAACTCGGGGAAGCGTGGTGCTGACCCAAGCGCTGGCTCAACTGCAGAGTCAGGCCTCGAATGTCAACACTCGCTCGTCTCATCGGACGATGAATGAGGCGAAGTCGAAGACCTCTTCAACTTCTTACATTTCGTAATTTTGTGGGACTTACCCAAGTGGCCGACAACTTTGAATGTGACAAGGGTCTTGGACTCCTCGACTGATCCCAGGACCTTTCTCTTTACCGAGATCGAGACCGTTGCAGCGTCGCTTGTCCGGAGGCAAGCAGCTTAGGTAACGCTCCCTCAAGATCTGGGGGGTGCATGGCGCGGCACTTCGCGCAAGACTTTGTTGTGGTCCCCTTCCAGGCACCACAGCCAAACAAAATGCGGGTCCGTCGCCGACATCTGTCCATAACAGACACGTCAGAGCTTGAGCCGGCCTTACTAGTGGATATCTGTCTCACCAGAGGAACTCTCAAAAAAGCACAGTCAAAAAGTGACTGAACAAGCAGTTCTCTCCACATCTGAGCTGACTGGCGTTTAAAGAGAAGAACTGACATAAGCCCGATGGGGTGACGCCTATATACGCAACTAACACTTCACGTCCAGTGTGAAGGACGCCATGCGGAGCTGATTGACGTACCTACTGGTGCGTACGGGTACTGCTCTCGAAACATTTCTGGATCCAACTGACGCCTGGGGATAATTCTAAGGGAAGGAGCCTACAGCTAGAAGCCTCTGTCACATAGAATATTTAGATGCAAATCTAGCTAACAACCTCATAATTCCATCAAAATCCCCAGCAGTAGCTTACTCGTTTTTCTGTGTCGAAGAAAGGAACATCAGTATTAAAGGCCTTATATCGATTATAGAGACTTAAATCTGGTGACTATAAAAGATCACTACAACCTGCCCTTAACATCAGACAACTAAGAAGCTGTTTAAGGAGCAAAGGTTTTTATAAAACTAGACCAGAGGAGCGTACCACTTGATTAAAATCAGATCAAAAAATAAATGGAAGACCTCATTTAAAACACCTTTTGGGCATAGGAGTAGCAAGTGATGCCATTCGGCCTTTGTAATAACTCAGCTGTTTTTCAATGTTTTAAGAATGCTCTTTTCTCTAACTTGATTCTTCAAATCATTGTTGTTTACTTAAACGATATCCTGGTATTTTCTAAGAACCCTGTAGAACATCCTAACCATGTCAAATAAGTCCTAAAATGTTTAAGAGAAAAATAAGTTGTTGACTAAACCTGAAAAGTGTTTATTCAAAAAGGTCTCAGTTGACACTCTGGGTCATGTTTTGTCAGCTAAAGGTGTTGCAATATATTGTACGAAGGTTCAAGCAACTCTTGACTGGCCTATCCCTTCTCTCTAAAATAAACACATTTTTCTTGGACTAGCAAATTACTAGACTTGAAAATTTATCAAGGGTTGTTCTAAACTTATTTTACCTATCACGGTTCTTTTAAAACAGAACAAGCCCTTTCACTGGAATAAGGATGCTAGCTTAGATTTTACAAAGCTGAGATCACAGTTTGTTCGAGCTCCATCATGCATCAATCTGGTACCTCCTGGTCCTTCACTAATGGAACAGATGCATCGGACCAGGCTATTGGAGCCGTCTTGGAACAGCCAGAGCAAGACGGGTAAGAACACACCAGCACTTTGTTTAAAAGAAGGTTTCTGCAGCCGAAAGAAATTAACCTGGTCTAGAAAAACTCTTGGCAATCAAAGCAGCCTTTGTAGAATGGAGACATTTTATCTTAGGAACACATTGAGTGGTCATTTGTGCAGATCACAAAAATCTTCAAGAACTCCAGCAAGCTGAATGTCAAAATGGTAGATAACCTGAATGGGTGTATTTCTTCCAACTGTGTGAGATTTCTTCTCACTTACATTCCTTACTCAGAAAGTCTCGTAGTCAACTCACTGTCTAGATGTTATCCAGTTTCAAATAACCTAACAATGGAGAAGATTATCATTCCCAGAGCCCATTTCTTGAATCAATCATTCGGAAACAAGGTACACCAACTTGCAAAAAAATGAAATTACATCCCTGTTTCTAGATAACAAATAATCAATGGATTGATTTTTGTACAAGAAAAACTTTTCATTCCCACTAGACAGTTCCAAAAATATTTTTTTCTTTTTACTGTTGTGCCATGATGCACTAATGTCAGGACATAGAGGCCAAAGAGTAACTGAATATCTAGTTAAACAAAAGATTTGGTGGCCGTTCCTTCATTAAGATGTCTCAGGATTTGTTGTAACCCTTGAGGTTTGTGTTAAAAATAAATCTGGAACACAAAGAAAAGCAGGATTATTATCCTACCCCCACATACCTTCTAAACCTGGGAAAATAAGATCTACTGAATTTATTGTTGAATTACCCTCATCTGAAAAGTGCACTTCAATCAAGGTTGTCATATATTCCTTTACTAAGAAGGCCCTTCTCTGCTCTCACCAAACTACCAACTCCGTCTGAAATGGCTGAAGAATTTTTTTCTGACATATTCAGACTTTGTGGACTGCCCTTGAAAATAATTTCTGACCAAGGACCTCAATATATCTACTAGTTTTGGAAATCTGTGTAAGAAACTATGTATATAAAGGTCCTTAAATTCTGGTTTCCATCTTTAATCCAATGGTCAATAGAAAGACTAAATACAAATCTGGAAGAGTTCATAAGGTGTTACATTTCTGCTACTGAAGAGTAAAAGAAGCTCCTCTTACCAGAAGCTATAATAATTTGATTCATACCTCTTCCGGATTTTGTACTTTTTTCGCTTTGACTGTGTTCTCTCTATGAACATTTCTAGTTCTAACAGAAACAGAATACTCTGTCACTGCAGTCCAAGATTCTTTAGGACTAAAAAAAGATTGATAAAGAATTACTCCAAAACTTACAAATTGCTAGAAGCAGTAAAATATCTGAAGCCTACCGACTTAGAAGAACATCTCATATCAAAAAAGTAGGTGATATGGCTTCTTCTATAAATCTACCCCGATCTATCTGTTGGTCAAAATCTTTTCCATCACATTATGGTCTCTTTGAAACCTTTAAGATAATAAATCCCTTCACTGTATGGTTAAAACTTCCTTCCTCTTGGAGGATTCACCCTTCTCTTGACGTTTCCCACTTAAAACGTCATAAATATCATAGAGGCCATTCTGTGAAAAGGAGACATTCTCCTGTTCTCACTGATGGTCAACACAAGTATGAAGTTCAAGAGATTTGTAATTCCCAATTTTTTAAGGGAAAACTGCAATACTTAATTGACTGGAAAGGATATAATCCTTGTGACCCTTCCTGGGAACCTGCAGATCAAGTTCATACTACTCAATTGGTCAGACAGTTTTATTTCAAACATCCTTGTGAGGAAATGGCGTGCATAATTCATGTGGATGTGCGACGTCACTGTGTGATACACTACCAACCCCTTTAGTACCAGTCAGGTTTTGTTTGTTAAGTTTGCTCAACCCTGGGTAGCTGTGGATCTGAGCAGGCAGGCTACAAAGGAGCAAGTGTAAAGTATTTAAACAGCACCAAAACAATTGAAAAAAGAAACTGGACACTGAAAAAACAGACACCAATTTATAACTATAGATTATATTTTTATGAATTTATATAGACGCCAAAATGAAAAGGACCCACCGGAGGGTTACGGATATCTAGATTTTACAAGAAACAATAAAATCAGGATTTTTCACTTAGCCACAAACACAGCACTTGAAACTCCAACAAATTTAACACTGGGAAACATTTTCAAGAAAAACCTTTACAAAGTGGAATGCGGTTGGACCAGCAAGGTCCAAAAAGACAGTTTTCTCCTCAAGAAAAACAGTCTATTCCTCAGTCCACAGTCCTGGTGAGGTGATTCAGTCCATAAGTGTCAGCATTCCTCGAAGTCCTCTCGGGATCATGAGAAGTTCAGTTGCCACTGGGCTACCAGTCGCCTGGCACAGCAGATTCAGCAGTTTCCTTCTTTTGGCAATAACTCTCCTTATGTGCAACTGAACTCCACTCTGATGATTCTCCTGGGTACAGCAGACTCAGGTGCAACTTTTTTTTTTTTTTTTTGTGAAAATTGTTTTTATTCGTCAACAAACACATATATTGCCGTCCCCTGTAGCCCAGAGGTATCGGCCCAAGCAGCACACTAATCATGACATTGACAGTTTTATCATAATAGGATACTTGGAATGCATTTCAGATGAAAACCAACCCCCAAACTCTCCCACCTCCCCCAACCTCCCAACTCCCTCCCCCCGACCGCACCATACTGTATTCAACCAACGACAGCATGCATGAGCATAAGTCAGGCAGATCCATCCCCAGTCCCTGCGTGTACCCCCCCTCTGGGGGAAGCTAGATGAGCCCCTCCTCCCGCTCCTCTGGAACTGGCTCCAGGGGGAGACCCCTATAGTCTGCCCACCTCTTCCATATCTTGTTGTGTTTACGGGGGCACCCCCTAGCTGCAAAAATAGGGAGCTCCAGGCCCATATTAAAGTCCAAGCCCCTCTTCTACTCGTTCAGGGGGCAGTCAGCGATTTCCATGCCCGCGCGATATCCCTCTTTGCCAGTGTGAGACCCAGCAGCAATAAATGCCGCTTGTATATGTTGCCACCAATGTCCTCCATAATGTGCAGGAGTGTTAGCTTGGGGTCCGCGGGGAGATCCCAACCCAATACCTCGGATAGACAAGCCAGTTCCCCTCTCCAAACCCGAGACAAAGACCCACAAAGCCACACGGTGTGAAAGAAGGAACCCTCCTCCCGTCTACAGCGGAGACACTCCGGAGAGACAATCAAGCCCGCCCGCCACAGCCTCCGCCGGGTAAAGTAAGCCCTATGCAAATACTTAAATTGTATAAGACGGAGTCGGATAGCTATGGCTGCTCCCCGAGGCGAGGCCAGTGCATCCTTCCAGTCCGTCTCATCAAGGGGCCCAACATCGTCCTCCCATTTCCCTTTGAGCTGCTGGAACGAAGGGGCGCTGTGGATAACAAGCGATCGATATATCTTGGAGATTTTCTTGTCATGGAGGTCTCCCATAAAAAGCTTTGCTTCCACTGGGCTAAAATCAGCTATGGAGTCCAAACCCACCAGACTGGGGGAGAATGCGTGCCGAAATTGTAGATATCTATAGAACTGCGTCCGCGGCATGCTAAACACACCCATGCACCACATCACCTATGGTGGAGATGCCAATCCGAACCCACCCCTCAAACCCTGACAGGGCCGCCAACTGCGGCAGTCGCCCATTGTGCCACAGTGGGGTCTCCCGCGTGAGCACGCCCCACCACCCAATGCGCGTCAGCGCCTGACGCCAAATTTGAAGACTACCTGCGTCGCCGGCGGCAACCGTGCCCAATGGACGGCGGAATAAAGCAGAGTGTGAAGTGTGTGTAAGGCCATGAGCCGCCGCTCCACGGCATACGCCGGGTCCCCCCCTCCCATACCACCACTCATTCAGCACCAGCAGGTGGGAGGCATGATAATATGAGAGCAGATCTGAAGTTGCCAGACCCCCAGTATATGTTGAGAGGAAGCACGTCCGTAAGGCTACCTGCACTACCCCTCCCTCCCACAAAAACTGACCCAGGGTCGAGTTCACCCGACGGAACCATTCCGGTGGGATCATATAGGGGTGATTCTGCAGCTGATACAAAAGGCGGGGAAGAGCCACCATTTTAAAAATCGCCGAGCGGCCAAAGATAGTGAGTGGCATGCGAGTCCACAATTTCATGTCCCGGCAAACCTGCTCCCACACGGGCGCCACGTTTCACCCCCAGGAGATCGCCGGAGTAGGTGATAAGAATACCCCCTATGCCGCGCTAGAGAAGGAACACTTGTCTGACAGGAAGGAAGAAACACTGAATAAATTAGCAAATAAGAAGTATGAATATCACAAAATAGTAAGTGAAAGAGCGGGGATGTGGTTAACTAGGAGGAAACCATTCAAACTCTGTGCATCCAATAAGGCGGGGAAGAGCCTCGCGGCATACCTCAAATTTAAAATACAGAAGAATACGATCAATTCCATCAAAGATCAGGGGGGAACAACACACTCGGACCCGGTCAAGATAGCGGAGGTATTCAAACAATTTTATGAGCAACTTTATGCCAAGAATACAGAAGTAGTCGACTCCAAAATTGACGGATATTTGGATGAGTGCAATCTTCCCTCCCTCTCCACTGTGGATCGTGATGACCTTAATGGTCCGATCACGCTTCAGGAAGTCGAGATGGTCATTAAGTCATTGAAATGTGGTAAGGCTCCCAGACCGGACGGGTTCACTGCTAGATTCTACAAGGGCTTTTCGTCACTCTTATCGCAACCACTCTTGCACTTATTCCTTGAAATCAGTGCTATAGGGGAGGTGAAGGGTACGTTGTCGGAAGCCATTATTGCGGTGCTGCCAAAAGAAGGGAAAGACCCGGCGCTACCAAAGAATTATAGGCCTATCTCGCTCATTAATCTTGACTGTAAGCTCCTAGCCATGATTTTGGCTAACCGACTTCAAAAGGTCCTGCCCAAATTGATACATGCTTCACAGGCGGGTTTCTTAAAGCATAGACTGTCTAGTGACAACACCAGAATACTGGCGCATGTCCTTGAAAGAGCAAAACTGCTATCTACCCTTACTCTGGCAATCACCCTTGACGCCGAAAAGGCGTTCGACAGAGTTGATTGGAACCATTAGAATGCGGTCCTGCATAAGTTCAACCTGGGTCACTTCTTCACAAAGATGGTGATGTCTCTATATTCTTGTCCCTCTGCGAGAGTTAGAGCTGGCGGCTCATTCTCCTCAGCGTTTCAACTGCACCAGGGCACCAGACAGGGATGTCCTCTCTCGCCCTCTTTGTTTCTGCTGGCCATTGAGCCATTTCTCTATCGCTTGAGAACTAACAACGGTATTGCTGGAATCCCATTTGAAGAGTGTGTAATAAAGTTGACCTCATATGCGGATGATGTCCTAATAGTATCAGAAAGGGCGGAAGAAGCTATACCGGCCCTCATGTCT
Source organism: Triturus cristatus (assembly GCF_964204655.1). Taxonomy (NCBI): domain Eukaryota; kingdom Metazoa; phylum Chordata; class Amphibia; order Caudata; family Salamandridae; genus Triturus; species Triturus cristatus. The sequence continues at coordinate 1,077,397,893 of NC_140589.1, read as the reverse complement.
ACCATTGATGATTTCTCCAGGGTGTCGGCATACAAGTTGAATAAAGATAAAACAGAGGTTAAACTGTTGAATAATTTGGGTACCAGAGAGATTATGGGGGACTCTGGCTTGACGTGGCAGCCAGGCTGCTTTAAGTATTTGGGGCTTGAATTTGATAAAGATCTAATCACTACTTTGGGGGTTAATGAAAGTTTGACTGAAGAAAATATCTAAATTACTAGAGGGATGGTGCCCTAAATTCCTTTCATGGTGGGGAAGGGCGGAAACCTTAAAGATGATGGTGACCCCATTGGTGAATTATCTGGCAAGTATGTTGCCAATGACATTCTCGGAGGTCTTCTTGAAAAAGGTGGATGGGCTGTTTGGTGGATTCCTGTGGCAGGGGAAGAAGCCCAGGATATCTATGAAGAAGCTACAGCTATCAAAAGGAAAAGGAGGCTTGGGTCTCCCTAGCTTCAGGAACTACCAGACAGCCTTTCTATGTAAACAAGGGGCACAGTGGTTGAATGAGGATGCGGATTATACTCCGCTGTGGATCGCAATTGAAAAATCACTGATTGGTAGTGCCCCTCTAATGGCATTACTCTCAATGGATCTCTCCCATCTCCCCCACTCCAAATACATCCTACTAAACACTAGAAGAGCACTTCTGAGACTAGACCAAGCTCATAAAGTTGGTTTGCTGTGGAGGAAGTCTACTATGGTATCTTTATAGTATAATCCATCGCTTAAGCTGGAAGGGAAACCTCTGCAGTGGGGAGGTTGGTCTAAGAGGGGTATTAACCTGGTGAAAGATTTATTTGAAGGCGGACATCCATTGCCGTTCTCCTCACTCCAAGCCAGCCACAACCTGTCACCAATGGATTTCTATGACTTCTTGAAACTCAAGGTTATCCTGTCTACTCGCTCCCTCAACTCGAGTGACCCCTGGCTTAAGACCCAGATTCCACGACTTTTGAAGTCGGGTCACTTTGTTTCTAAAATTTATAAGTTGCTACTCCCTGCCCCACGGAAGGCATACAAGAAAAACGAATCCAAGTGGGAATCTGAGCCTAACTCTACCGGTTTAGTATTTGACTGGGATTTGATACACGCTGCTGCCCTAATGAATAAGATTTCCCCGATTCTAGCCCAAACCAAATATATGCTCATTAATAGGACATACTGGACGCCAGAAAAACTCCATAGACTCCATCTGAGGGATAGCCCCCTATGCTGGAATTGTGCAGTGGAGTTGGGAGACTTAGCTCATATGCTCTTTGGGTGTCCTGTGCTGGGATTATTCTGGGGGAAAGTGTTTGATTGCATAGACCATATTTTCAAGGTCACTTCTAAACGAGAATTTGTCTATGTTATATTGGGGGTGCTGGACCAGGAGCTTCATAATGATAATGATCGTCAAGTGTTAAGATATTTTGCTTACTCTAGCTTGCAAGGTGGTACTATGCAAATGGAAAAGCGCCTCTGAGGTCTCATTCAGGGTTTGGCAGGAATGGCTCTCGTTTCTAAGAGGAGCTGACAACCCAGCTCTGCACTCATCCCCGTGGCGCGCTTCCCATAGGAGGCTCTGGAAATCCCTCGATGGATCTTCGTTCTCATTTGACCCGCCCTGAACGGTAGTGGCGGTAATATGGCGGATAGGCTATAATGTAAAGGGCGAGGCGGGGTCGGACAGGTGACACACGATGAGATAAGGCATTGGCAGCCACGGCGCTCATTCACCATAGCGTAATCGGAGCTTGAGGGCTGAACTTGGTTTCATGACATATTTTCCTTTCCTTTAATTTAATTTGCTTTAAGTTCATTCATGTTACTCGGACGTGATGATCAGATTCATAGTCCGGACTTACGGATCTTATTATTATGTACATGATGATTATGACTTCATATATGTTTGTATTGGGGGCGATTCCCCTATAGATTTGTCAGCTTTTAGATCCTTTGGGTCTGTTTGTCGGAGATTGCACATGTCATTTATTGTATGTTTTGTCATTTTTCTATTTCTTTATCAATAAAAAAGATTTGAAATAAAAAAAAGAATACCCCCAGATACTGAAGCCCCCTCTCCGCCATCCGCACAGAGGTTGCCCACTCTTGCACCGGAGTCGGACCCCCAAGTACCCACAGCGTGGACTTCCGGGGATTCATAAAAAGACCCGACGTCTCCCCGAATATCTGCATGATCCGGAGCAGCCGGGGCCCCGTACGATCAAGGTTCGTCAGAAAAAAGGAGGACATCATCCGCGTAAAGGGCTATCCGATCGGCCAGGCCAGTTTCCCACTCAAATCCGGAGATCTGCGCGTCCATTCGCACCCACACCGCCAACGGCTCCATGGCCAGGGCAAACAGATACGGGGACAGGGGGCACCCCTGGCGCGTCCCACGCCGTACGGGGAACGGCCGCGAGGACGCCCCCGCCACCCTGACCGAGGCCGTAATCTCCGTATAGAGAAGCCGCACATAGGACAGGAACCGCGGCCCGAAGTTTAAACGCTGCAGCAGCAGAAACAGATAACGCCAACTAAGGGAATCAAACGCCCTGTCCATGTCCGCCAACAATAGGGCTGCCGGTACCCCCAGCCACTGCACTTCAGCAATCGCCACATGGGCCTGCCGGAAGTTATGTCGCGTGGCGTGGGAGGGCATGAACCCCGCCTGGTCCGGATGGACCAGTGAGGCGATATATGGCAGGAGGCGATTGGCCAAAGCCTTCACCAGAATTTTAGCCTCCACATTGAGAAGGGAGATCGGACGATACGAGGCGTGCTCCTCCGGGGGCCTATCCAGTTTATGGAACACTACAATCTCAGCATGCCTCCAGGCCCGGGGTAGCAACCCACACTCTCGGGCCTCCTCCACTACTGCCGTGTAATGTGGGCCTAATGGTAAAAAATACTTCGTAAAAAACTCACTCGGAAACCCGTTCGGGCCCGGAGCCTTGCCCGGGTTCAGGCCACCCAGAGCCTCCCCCAGTTCCTCCACCGTTAGCGGACGATCCAATGCCGTCCGTGCCGTTTCGGATAACGCCGTGACCGGGTGATCGCTTAGGAATCGCTCCACGGCCGTCACCGTGAGGCACTCACAGGGGCTATATAGTTCCGCATAGAAGGTAGCAAAGCTATTAGCCAGCACCCCCGGGTCCACTATGGGCGCCCCCCCCCAGGATCCACTATCCCTGGGAGGTCCTGAGTATGATACTTCCCCTGGCACAACCTGTGCAGCATTGCACCCGACTTATCTCCCCACTGGTACACTCGACTCCTAGTGGCTAGCCACACCTGACGCGCCTCGTCCAACAGCAGGGAACCATATGCCTGCTGCGCATAGAGTAACTGCCGACAATGCGCCACCCCTCCCTCCTCCCGGCCCCTACGCTCCAGCTCCAGAACCTCAGCCTCCGCTCGAACTAGCCCCGCTCAGCGCTCACAGCTGGCCGCCACACAGAAGGAGATATCCGCGCCGCGGAGTGTCGGCTTCAGCGCCTCCCACAACATATCCGCCCCGGACACAGAACCCACATTCCGCGACAGATACTGATCTACCGCCGCAATCATATGTACTCTATAGTCATTTTGTTGCAGGTGCCACACCGAGAGTCGCCAGCAAAATGACCCCCCCACTCCTCCCATCCGCAAGACCGCAGACACCGGGGAGTGATCAGAGAGCCCGCGCGGTAGGATCTCTGCCGCATCCAACCGGGACACCGCGGCTCCCGATAGGAATATATAGTCGAGTCGGGAGAAGGAACCGTGCACCGCCGACAAATACGTGTAAGCCCTAGCAGCACCATGACACCGCCTCCAGGCATCCACCCACGCCAGGCCACCCACCAGCACGTGAAGTTTCGTCTGTCCCTCTCCCCCTCTCTCCCGGCCCCTTGACAGTCGGTCCCTATGGAGATCCATCACATCATTCCAGTCCCCTTCTATGATCCCCGGGACTTCTGGGATGTCCGCCCAGCGTGCCATGAGCTGCTCCGCAAATGACCAGGACAGGGGGGGGGGCGTACACACTACCGAACACCACCCGCTCCGTTCCAATCCGGCCCAAGACAAAGACATACCTCCCATACGTGTCTGCCCATGTCTGGGAATGCACAAAATAGACCCGCTTGTGAACCAAGATACCCACACCCCTGGAACCCTGGACAAACCCCGCATGAAACACCTGTGTATATCCGTAGCGTTGTAGGCATAGCACCCTCGTTCCCAGTAGGTGTGTCTCCTGTAGGAGTAACACATCCGCCGATGCCCTCTTCGCGTACTGCAGGATCGCCCCTCTCTTGATATTATCGAGGGCACCCCGAACATTCCAGCTCAGCACTTTAAGTGAAGCTAATCGCCCACTAGCCCCCTGGGAAGCTGTCGCCATAGAAATCATGTCCAAAACATAGTGGCCACTCAGGGACTCCGGCATCCGCCCACGTCCAGTACTGTTCTAAGGTGCGGTCAACCCCTAATCTAAAACCCCAACTTCCCAACGATCCCCACAACCCCACTTCCCCCACCCCATACCTCACAAACATGGAAGTACCTGTCGCAGTGAGAAACTTCCCCAGGCCCAAACTGTGAACCTCAGTAGTGCTCAACCAATGGATCACCAACGTGCCCTACACCACCAAGTCCCAAAGACCCTGCCCGCAACTGGCTACGGCGGTGGTCGCCCCCCACTTCTGTCCCCCGGACCAAGGCACCCCCCCACTTCCAGGAGAGTGAAGCAGCCGGCGGCATGTCCATGATGCGGAGACCAAGAAGACTCGCACCCACGGAATTTCCGGGCCCTCAGGGTCCAATCGGCGGATGAACTGCCTCCAGGCCAGCCCCACGCCGGGCTCCCCCTGACTTATGCCGACGGCGGGATCTGGAGCGCCGCTGCTTCTTAGCGATAGTCCCTGCCACCTCAGTTTGGGATGAGTCAGATTCTCTACCAGGGGGTGTATGAGGGCGCAGTTTTACTGTCTCATCTGTCCATTTAAATACTTCCTCTGGCGATTCGAAGAACAGTGTTCGGGACTCATATACGATCCTCAGGCGCGCTGGATAGAGAAGAGCATAGGATAAATTAAGCTCTCGCAACCTGGCCTTGGCCGCCAGGAAGGACTGCCGCTGCTGTTGGACCATCCGTGTATAGTCTGGGAATATAAGTATACGGGAGTTTTCGAACTGCAGAGGCTCCCTCTCCCTGGCCTGGCGGAGGATGACATCCCTATCGTGGTAGTTCAGGAGTTTAGCGATAATGACGAGGACGGGCCCCCACCGGCGGCCTCTGGACCAGGGCCCGGTGCGCCCGCTCCACTACAAAGCAGAGGGACAACGATTCAGCCGGGAGCCAGCCCTCCAGCCACTGGGAGAGGAAGCGCTCCATGTTTTTCCCCTCGCAGCCCTCCGGAAACCCCACAAAGCGCAAGTTATTCCTGCGGGCCCGCCCTTCGGCATCCTCGACCCTGCCTGCCAGGCCCCGCTGGGTCGATTCTAGGGTCGCAACCTGCTTCCTCAGCGTCGCAACCTCATCCACCACGCTCGACACCCTGGTTTCAGTCTCTGTGATGCGGGTCACCGCGTTTCGCAGGTCTTAACGCAGCAGCATTACGTCCGAACCAACTGCCCCAATCTTGGCATCCAACATATCCCGGGACTGCGTTATGGCTGCTAGGAGGGCGGCATTATCCGGCACTGCCCCCGAGGGACCCCCGGCCACCGTACCCGCCAGGCCCGGACCCGTGAATTTATCAATAGGCCCCTGCTTCGCCGCCCCTCCACCTGGTTTCTCTTTGGTCATCGTTGCAGACTGGTGCTCCAAGGTCACCGCCGTGCAAAGTCCCCCTGGCCCAACTGTAGATCTTCTTTCCCTCTTACGTGGCTACTGCCAGGATAGTGCCTCTGTCACCTGTCCTCTGCCCCAGTCATCCAGGGGAAGCCACGGGGCCGGGGCCCAGCCGATCCTCCGTCACCCAGCCCGCGCCGGACCAGGCCTAGTCTCTGCCAGATAATGGGGATGGGGGGGGGGGCCCCCGGCGCTGCTCCTCCAACTATGGCTCGGGGCAAACACGACGTGCACTACACCCCAGCCGGCCAGGTCAAACGTGCCCCGTCGCCTCCAGGATCCAACAGGCCGCAGCCCCTCTTCAGCCGGGCCCGGCGGCCGCTCGGCAGCCCTCGCCGCTTCCCACCAGGCACCTCACCCCCCCCGCGACCCTGAACCGGCCCACAAACCCCCAGGGACCACCAGCTCATCCGGGGGGGGGGGGGGGGGGGGGGTAATAGACCAGTCCCAGCACACCGGAGACCCGGGTGCCACCTCACCTCAGGGCCGAAGTCCACAGCGTGCCACGCTAACTCGCGGGCTCCAGGCCGGGGCGCCCCAGGCTGCCTCCACCAGATCGCTTCAGTCGGGGCCAAGTCGTCGCTCCACCGTCAGCCCCACAACATCGCCGTCTGGCCGCCTCTTCCGCAGGGCACCACTCCGCTGCAGCCGCTCTTGGGCTGGGCTGGGCTGGGCAGGGCCGGCCCGGCCTCCCCTCTCACGCGAGGCCGCGGCTCCCGGCACCGCTCTAGGCCGCGATCGTCACTCGGCCGCACCGCGGCTCACAGAGGACCCAGGCCGTCAGGAGCACTTCGAGCACCGCCGCTGCTCATCCGCTATCGCTGCCTGCTGGCAGGGCGCCTCAGCTCCGGATAATTGTTACAGGCGGGCGGGAGCTGGCTTAAGATGCGCCCGCCATCTTGGCTCACCAAGCCCCTCAGGTGCAACTTTTTGAGCATCTGGCCCTAGCCTTTTGGGCAGAATGGCGACATGGAGCAGCTATCCGGTGATATGGGAAACCAATATGCCCCAACAGGCTTATTTAGCTTTTGTGGTCCTGTGTTGCGAAAAGGGAGTCATCCAACTTACTCTTAGAGCCTCCACTTCTGGATTAGCTCGGGGCACTACTTCTAAATGAACAGGACACAGCACGCACAGTTCCTTCATTTGCTAGCCCAAGGAGAAGTAGATGCAGTCCAACGTCGGTGCACCCTCTTCCTCGCCAGTTCCAGGGTCCGCAGAGCAGGCCTTCTTCTGTCCTCTCCTCCAGTCAAGCGAGATAGGAGTTCTGGGTTCTGGGGGTGCCTCTTTAATGCACCGAATAGGCCTTCAGCAGAGGCCACAGTCACAAGCCAATGCGCTACTAGGTTCCCTATGCCAGACAACTTCCTGTGAAGTGTGACATCTAGAGTGCTCTATTCTGCTCACTCCCAAGGTGTTGGAACCGCTGTCTGGTGTGTGGAGCTTGGTAGCCCACCCTAGAGGTGTGGCTACCTGTGGGCTATATGCCCATGGAACACATGGTTTAGCCAGTGTTCACCTGTCTCTGTACCCATCTCCAACTTGTCTACCCAAACAAAAGAGCAGCCCCTTTCTAGGATGTTCTCCATTTGCCCTACAAAGGTAGCTTCTCTTTGTAAGCTTGCCTTTTGGGCCAACACCCCATGTGGTTTCCTGCCAGGAGGAGGCCTCTATTGTTACCTGTAATAGGGGGTTAAGCCAAGAAATCCAAATCCAACCTGTTCCCAAAAACCTTGGCATCCTCCCAAATACCACCTAAATCGGATCGGACAGGTGCACTGGAATCCTTCCAGGTAACGATGACAAATTTTCTGGACTCAAAACTAGGCCCGATAAACAATCGTCTGACTTTGATTGAAAAAAGCTTATCAGCCCTTAAACACCGTGTTTCACCTTCATTAAAGGGAGAGATAAGTGTCCAACCAGGACAAAGTATTCCATTGGAGCCCCTCACTCTAGCAAACCTGCCTAAAAACACCAGGGGACAGTCACAGGGGGGGGGGGGGGGGGGGGGGGGGGGGGGGCGGGCATGTAACTATAAACCAGGTAGTACCTATACAAGGTGAAAGCCAATGCCAAAGCCATAACAGGGGCAGATTTAGAAGGAAATCAATCTGGTCAGACTCAGGGGGGGAAGTGAGGCCCATCTGCAGCGTCCACCAGTCATCCATCTGCCACCAGAATCTACCCCCTATGTAGAGGTACTGGGAAATGTGCCAACTCTCCCACAGGGTACAAAAGGAAGATTTTTTTCCAGTTGAAGAATAAAGTTCTTCACTGGTTATCGCACAGCATTACATTGGGACTAAGGGTGGAGAAAAATATTAACATGGTGCATAGAGTCAGCTGGATAGGTAATACTCGTAAATCATGCATGGGGGAACTGTGTTATTGTAAATTATAACAGACCACATATAGCAGAAAGGATCCTGTTTACGGATTTACATTCTGCTCCCTCTGGTTTCAAGTCGACCATCATGGCTTTACCACTCAGATACTTTTATAAACCAGATGGGTACACCCATATGAACGTCAATAACGCAGTTTCTTCTGACGGTCTGTCACAGAGATTTCCATCTGTCAGGAATGTTTATTCGCAACTGCCCCCTTCTACAGCTCATTAAAACCATATGTCCATATGTCGACAGAATTTTGTCCCTCCACCTCTGGAGCGGTCTAAGAAGTTTACCCCACTGGTCACGATGGAGGCATGTGATTGACTAGAGATCTTGTTAAACTAGCAGGATTCTCCAGTGCAAAGCAAGGGGGGGCTCATGTGTACCTGACAATAATGTAATATCTTGGAATATTGCAGGTCTGGCTAATAAGTTTTCCGATCCTATATGGATGCAATTTGTGAAACAATTTAGTGTGATTTGTATGCAGGAAACGTGGTTAGCGGATTGTAGCTTATTTTTGGAGGGTTATAAGTCCTTTTTTGTTCCAGCCTCCCCTTCTACGGCTGGTAGACCAAAGGGCGGTCTCGTTATTTATATCTCCCTGGCGGTAGAATGCCAGATACAGGTTTTGCCATCGACAAGCCCATGTCTAAAGTCTCTTGTCCTAAGACGGGGGCTAATAAAATCGGTCTTATAAACTTTTATAACTCTGAATCATGTCTCTCTGGTGGATGTAATATCACACTTTTATAAGGCAACATCGCACTGCTGAACTACAAAGTCATGGGGGATTTTAACATACAGCCCTGTGGAGACCCAAGGACTACAAGCTCAGCTGACTTATGCTGCCCACAGGTGAGGGGGATCTATTTTGAACATTCTGTTCAGGGGGGGAAGTTTTGAATAACCTCCTACATGAATTTGACCTAATGTGCCTCATGTCATTAACTGACCCGTGTAGCAAGGCACCGGTCCCTTCTTTTAAAGGGAGAGGTAGTGGCACATTTATAGATTTTATTTTAATCTCATCCTCTTTACAATCTTTATTTCGAGGTTTTATTATAAAGGAAAGTGCCTACAGCGACCACAATCCTCTCTGCGTCCAAATTCATGGACCATTATTGGCAAGTAAAAGAGGAGTTGAGCAAAAAAGGACGATAAGACCAACAGATGGAACAAAACGGCTAAGGTGGACACAGATCTCTCCAGATGTTTTTTGTTTGTTTTATAAATCGGTAAAAGAATCCTGTGCCAATGAGCTAGCCCTGGGTACCTCTCCGTGCACATCCCCGGGGGAGGTTATTAGCGCCTTTAACATTATTTCTACTAGAGTAGGCGAACTCTTAAGTGCTTCGGTCTGTAGAACAGTCATTCCGACCCCTAGATGGTTTGACTCTACCTGTTCGCTGGCGGCAAGAAAGCGCTGGGAAGCCCTTGATGGGAACCCTAGAAATCAAACCTTGGTTAGAGCGTGCCGTAAAGACTATATATTGAAACTGGCAAAACTCAAATCCGTCCTGAAGGAGGAGGCATGGAGGGAGCAAACTGAGGCAAGCACCCTGGGAAACAGCTCTAGGTTTTGGAGTATCATTAACAGACCGTTCTTAGAGCATGACGAAGATAGCGAATCGGGTGCACATATTACGGAGGATGAATGGGTGCTCCACTTTAAATCCATGTTTGAGAGCCCACTTGAGCAAACTTGTCAGTCAGGCCGAGAGGTAGATGCCCCCGTACTAACCTTTGGACTGGGCGAGGTTGAGGTGGGCATCGCCGGGCTAACAAGTAATAAAGCGCCGGGACCTGATGGCATCCCTCTGGACCTTTTTAAATTTGATCCACCTTTTTGGGCACCGGTCCTTGCTATTGTAACCAATGCGGTGGCCAGGAAAGGATGCCCTGAGTCCTGGGCCACCTCGACTATAGTGCCTGTTTTTAAAAAGGGTGATCGTGACAGTACACACTGTTACAGGCCGATCTCGCTGTTGGACTCGGTGGTTAAGGTGGTGGGCCGCGTGTTACTTGACAGACTGACCACCTGGGCAGAGGAACATTATATACTTCTGGACATACAGTATGGGTTCCGCCCAGGTCGTTCAACCGTGGCCCTATGCCTTAACCTATCCATGATACTCAATAAATACACGGTTGCATGTTCCGGTACCATTTATCCAGCCTTCATGGACTTGTCTTCCAAGTTTGATCGCGTGAACAGGGCAAAACTGTGGCAGTCCATGAAGGACATTTGGGTTGACAGCATCATCGTCCATTTTTTAGAGGACCTTCACCAGGAAACCAAGGCCAACGTTAGATTCTCGCAGGACCTTCGCGCGTCACAGAATTTTGATATAAAAAGGGGTGTACGCCAAGGATGTATCCTGGCCCCCTTCTTGTTTAACCTCTATATTAACGACTTAGATAAAGCCGTATTATCACCTGGGGTAGATTATGCGAATGCAGGGCGACGAGGTCTCCCTGTTTTACTCTATGCGGATGACGCAGTTCTCATATCTAGGCCTGCTAGGGGGCTTCAAACCCTGCTTGGCGCCTTTTCCGATTTTATATCCGAACAACTCAAAATCCTACATCATCCAAAAGGGGACACGCCCAAAAAAATGTTTCCAATTTAGGGTAGGTCCTGCCAAGGTACCCAGCACAGATGTCTTCTCATATTTGGAGGTCATAATGGATGATCAAATAAAATGGGGGCCCATTAAACAAAGAAAAAAGGAGGATTTGGTGCGGGTGAACGCAGCCATTTTTAACTTTGCCTCTAAATTAGGAAATAGACCTATCACCGCCTTTTTGAAAATCTACCAAGCCAAGAGTGTAGCTTTAGCCTCCTATGGGAGCGAACTATGGGGGCATGTCTCCTCTGACGTTTTACAGGTGGTTGAGAATCCTTTTTTTAAGCGCCTGTTGGGTGTTCCCCATGGTCTGTCTAACTTGGCGGTACACGAGGAACTGGGGGTGCCCTACTTAAGTGACACCCTGGCACTTTGCCCCCTTAAGTTTTGGCTAAATGGTTGGTTGAACAAGAGATTAACGCTGAGCCAGCCGATTTTAAAAGAGTGTATGACCCTCGACAATGCGCTCAGCATACCTTGGCTCAGATACATTAAGAGTAGTTTCGAAAAGCTAGGATGAGTCGAACTACACACCAACCCTGAACTAATAACTAAGAAGGATGTGGGGATACTAAGGGAATCCTTTAGCAGTTTAAGGAAATTGGAAAGGTAGGAGCTGGAACTGCGGAAACCTAGCGTCCACAAAATGTTAATGCTACAAACAACATCACTAGCCGAGCCTCATCTTCTGGGGCTTTTATCGGTTTATGAGCGGTTTTTATTGACCAGGTTTCGCCTGGATCTTTCACCTCCTGCTCGCCATACCTAGGGAGAGCAGTAGAGGCCAGTTGTTAGCACCCTGTGGCTGCGACGGAGAGCCTCCACAGGATTTGCTACACTTTATGTTTTTTTTTTGTAAATTATGAGGTTCCCCGGAAGTTTTTTTTAGTTCCAATTTTAAAGAAGAGGAACTTTAGGCAGGCTCGTCCAGCTCTTCTGTACCTACAACAGCTGAAAGATGAATGCATTTTCTTTGTCGTTGGTTACTTGAAATCCGCAGTGAAGTCTAGGGCTTGTCTTGACTAAAAGCTTATAAGGACCAGGTTTTAGATCATTTTTAAGACATATATAATTTTGTGGGTTGGGATAATTTTACTGGAGAGTGTTGATCAAAGGGGGAGATTATTAGTATCTGAACTTTGCACCTTAATGTTACAAATTGCCATGGGCTGTTGTACAATGTATTTTAACTATGACAAATTAGGTTTGTTATTTCATGGAATCATGATAATTTATGTAATTCGGATGTAATGTTAACTTTCATGGTTTTATATTTCTGAAACCTAATAGAGTTTACTTGACTGGTCTCATTGCCACACAGTATAAAATAACAATGTGCTTAGTGTTGACCACTGCAAGGGTAGAACACATGTAACTCGGTGAAGACTTCTCCCCTCATGAAAGACCAAAGGTTGTTCTTGAGTAGACCAACCAAACTCATCTCATTTGACTGGAAGCAAAAATAATTAAACACTAATATCACGTAGTGTATTACAACCCCAAGACTGCTGAGATTACAGGTCAAATGGGGGATACCTGGAGAGGATTCTCTGCACATGGCTTGGCCATGTCCTACTGTATGTGCTTTCTGGAAAGAAGTGGTAGGGGTGGTTGAAAAGATAGTATACAAGATATTTCCGAGAGCAGATGGTCCTAGTAGCAGGCCATACTTGGATTCAAATTATTGGCTGATCTGGCATTCCCATAGGTTAAGCGTGGCACTATCCTGTGCTGAGAAGAAAAAGATGGAGCCTAAGCTTAAAAAACTGGTTGCTGAAAATAACCAAATGCAATGAACTGGAAGGGAAACGCTTGCTGGGGTAAATTTGTCTTGTTGCCATAAAGGCATTTGGTTATCTTATGCGGTCTAAATAATAAGACCGGACACAGTAGTGAGAGTAACAACTGATAAAGTGCTGTTGGAATCAGTGCATTTTAGAAGGAGAATGGGGAGGTGCAGTTCGAAGGTGAGGGGATGTTGGGATCAGCAGATTGTCAAATTTAACACTCGATGAAACTGAACACTAAGTATAACCTGTCTGTAATGTTTGTGAACGTGCTTAGAATTAAATAATGTTAGCTAACCTGAAACAGAAATGCAAGAGGCAGTTTAAAGAAGCACTATAGAACCTTCCTAAATTCAATGCCTTGCACACAAAACACAGTACAGTTAATGCAGAAAGGAAAACCTGAATCGCTAAACATTTACGAAAAGGTTTCAAATGGCACCTGACTCCAGAGATCCTACAACACGTAGAAACGCATAGTGAAAAACAAGCATTGGCATAGCCAATAGGTCTCGGAACCTTATAAGCATTTAGTTATGCAGTACAATGTCCTTGGTGCAACAACATTAACTGTTGCATGTCTAAACACTTATAAAGGTCCCAAAGGCGAGACCTACTGGCTATGCCAATGCTTGTGTTTGCTTATTTTCCAAACCTGCACTATGGAAAAAGAGTGGGAAAATATACAAAATAAAGGAGCAGGCCAGAGCTCCAACATGCCAGCACATGCACTGAAGTGTACTCCTTCTCATGCTCCTGTGCACATGTGATCAAACAAAATGCTCTCACTCATAGTGCGGACAGCCAGTACATAAAGTGGGTTGACCAACTACAGTGTAACCTGAAGTCACGGGGCAGTAGATGAGCTGTACAACGGATGGGTGATCTGCAACTCTACTTAACAGAACCCTTGCTAAATCAGGAAATGACAAAAATCAAGGAGCAGCACCAAAGGAATTGCTAATGGTACATAAAGCAAGTAGGGCAAAAATGAGCAGCTTTTCCTTCCATGTGAAAAGTTATGCACGCATAGAACGAAGTGAGCATCTCCCGCTTTGCACACTGAAAGTGTTCAGACATTAAGCGGACTGCAATTTCTGTCTCTAAAGGTGGGGAGGGCGGGCAGAATGAGGTTTTGCGAGCTGCGAGGATGCCACAATTCCTAATCAACAAAATACATTTTTAAAGGCACATAAGCTGGCACTGGAGATTAGAGAATGGTGAGAGAGGTTTAAAAGGGGAGCCAAGGAAGGTCTAACTACTTCTACTCACAGCTCCGATCTTTTGGCCCTACCCTCGGTTTGAAAAGGAAAGGGCTGTGGACTATGTCTGGGAATTCTAGTCAAACCGCCCACTGTACAGGCTAATGTGCCTCCTTTAGGCTGTTCTGCCCTACAAGGATTTACTTTAAGAGTTGGATGGGGTTAACTTTACTGGGTGTGTGCACAACTTTACATTGACCTTTCAACAATCACGTCTAGCCTAGTCAGTGGCTGCAGGGAAAGCACACATCACTTTTTGTTGCCGACAGCTTCAATGCAGCCTTCACACAAGTAACAACGGAGGTGTTAGTTCTTCCACTTCACATTGTAGTATAACAGCACTGAAGTGCTGCTCGACCCTCCCATGCGTCTGGTAAACAGGTTCATGTTTGCCCTTCATTTAGAGAGGAAATGTTAAAAGCACAGGTTGTAAATGTTCAGAGTCCCTCTGATAGTGGGCTTGATAGTATACAGAAGGTGGTGGGAGGGCGGGTATGTGACCAGATGACTTTAATTAAGACAGCGCCTGCCTTGCGGGCGTCCGTGCAGTGGGGGAAGGAGGAGAGGTACAGAGCGCATTTAAAAGTGATATCGCGACGCTCCGATTAAAACAACAAAGCCACACAAAGGGCATAGATGGGGGACTTCGGGGGAACAAAGGAGGAACTGTAATATATGTAAGTGATTTAAAAAATGGGATGGTTGAGCCGCGCGGCTGCCGTTATTAACAATATGAGACCGGATTCCTTCAATTAAGACAGCGCCCACCTCAGGTTGGTGAAGCGCAGGATGGAGTGGTGGGGAAGGGAGCACATATAAAACTGATAGCGCGACACTCTGGATACAAAAAAAAAACAAGCGCCACCCGGCCGGGAGTTGTGTGGCGCACAATTAAATAAACAAGTGAGACAGATGTGAGCGAGTTACACCAGAGACTTCACGAGACAGACCTCGAAGAGAAGAGTCTGATCTGAAGCAGAACGAGATAGCGTGAGAGAATAAGACAGACCAGAGCACCATTACATTGCGGCACCGCGAAAGTGAAAGTAATTAGCAGAGGCAGAGAATGAAAGCGGTCTAAGATTAGAAACACAACCTATCTTCCGTGCATTAAGGGAGGGGTAGGAGCGGTTGAGAGAGGGGGAGGAAAGTCAGCCATGCGAGGAAAGGAATGCTAGAAACCAGGATAGCAGCTGTGCGCATGCACAAAATCGCGAAGGCAAGCTGGAGGCCTGAAAAAAGCCACTAGGTTAGCACTTCCAAAACCCGCTTACTATAACTCTCGCCAGAGCAGCGCTATAAGCGCTGGCTCAGGCGAGACCTAAAAAAATGGTTTTAACAGCACAATATGCATAGGTAAGCCTTGTTCGATTGATGCAAATTATCCCAAACGAGAATTGTAAGCAGAAACGTTTTTTGCAGCTGGGTTTCTTCAGTGAAGGAGTGTCCTTATATTATAAACTCAAAGTCTCTTCTTTTACCCAAACTTTACTACACATTTCTGCAGATTCAGACTCGAGGACACGGAAAAGGGAAGGCTCTAGATTGATTCATGTTTAATTCAAAAGTAGTCCAGCTGTTCAATTTCATGGGTAGTGATCCGTTTAACGAAATATTCCTCTTATTATCTAACCTATCTGATAAGATTCCACAAATCAGATCTTTAATGTCCCTCCAAAAAAACACAGCCGCAACTGCCGTTTCTGAAGAGTACGAAGTAGGAAAGACCAACAATCTTGAGGGTTATGGAGGAGGAGCCTAGCGCGCATCCAAGATGGTCGCGTGAGCACAGGGCTCCCCGGACCCTTGCTGCTCCTCGGAATTTATCCTGAGAATATCCTGATGTGGTTTGTGGAATCTGGCAGATGAAGACCGGCTGAGCACGTATCTCTTTTCAGAACTCGAATCGGACCTGGGAATCCGGAGTTGTCGTGGTTCGAACTTTTGGGACCCACCCGACGGAGGTGCCCGGGGCGAAGGTGAACCGTGGAGCCGTGTCGTAATTGAACAACAGCGGCCGCAGCGCGGTGCCAGTGGCCGCTCTACCACTTTCGGTTTCACTTTTGGACTTCAGGGGGCTGGCCTGCGAATGCAATTGATGTAGCGGGGTGTTTCCTTGGCCTCTGTGCGAGGCCTTGTCACCACCGGCCACTAGAGTGCCCATCGCCTTGGGTCCCCCCGCACCGTTATTTTGTGGTCTCTGGTGAGGCGCTGGTCTGCGGTGCCGTTGCCCCTACGACTCTTGATCAGCGATCCCCTTCGGTGTCCGTGACCACATGGGGGGCAAGGGGGGCCCCGAGGGGCGCAAGACTAAGGCCTCCCTCCGCGGGGGACCGGTCCAGGCCAACAACATGGACCGCTATACTCAGGGCAGAGGGTCCCCTGGAGCGACTGGCCCCCCCCCGGATGCCGTCGGTGGTGGCACGACCGTCTCTCCGGAGCTCTCCCTGCAGGACATCATGGGCGCCATTGATGGCATCAGGGAAACCATCGCCACGCAATACGAGGCCCTGGCCCGTAAAATCGACACGGTGGCGATTGATGTCACCTTAATTCGGGCAGATCTCTCCAAAACAAATGAGAGGGTCCAGGCTCTCGATGTGCGGACCTCCACCCTTGGTACGGATGTGTCGGACCTGCAGGCCGCGCTTGGTGACATTAAGGCGGTCAACGACCGGATGGCCCGGCGGCTGGAGGACTTCGAGGGACGGGCCCGACGCAACAACATCCGTGTCATAGGCGTACCGGAGTCCTCCGACAGCCGCCCGGTTGACCTCCTGGTTGAGGAACTCATCCTCCAACAGTTGGCCCCTGCAGGCCTAAGTAAGTTCTTTGCCGTGGAGCGGGCACATCGAGTTCCGGGCGGTCGGCCACGGCCGGGGGCCCCCCCGAGGCCTATCGTGGCCAAACTGTTCCACTACAGAGACCGAGATGCGATTCTGCAGGCCTCACGGGTCCGCGGCCCGGTGCGTCATGAGAACTCATCCATTAACTTTTATCCGGACTTTACCCAACTTGTTCAGAAACAGCGGATGGGATTCCAGGGGGTGAAGCGCCGTCTCCGTGAACTGGGCCTAAAGTACTCTATGCTCTACCCTGCAAAACTCCGGGTGGAACATGAGGATCGGACTGCCTTTTTTGACTCTCCTGTGGCCGTGAGTGACTGGCTGGACTCGTTGCCGGACAGAGGTGACCGTCCCGGGCCCTCTGCAGGCGCCGAAGGTGACGGGTCCCCTTTGGAGTGACTTTTGGTCCTTGATTTTGTCATTTTGCACTGTTCAGCTGGGTTTTACTTTTTTTGTTCATTTTGTCTCACTAGGACCTGTGTGGGGGGCGGGCGGGGACGAGTCCCTTTCCTCCTCCGGGGTCTTTTCGTAGAATGGGGTTAGTAGGGCGACAGGCACACTGCAAGTTGGGGGGGTTTTCAGGCCCGCAGGGGTGCAGGGTGGGGGGAGTTGGTTTTGGGGGGGGGGTTGGGGGGAGGGAGGGGTTGTTTTGCTGTGTGTTTTCTGTTTACAGGGCGAGGTATTGATTTTTGTCCAGATACGGGAACTGTGCTACTGACTGGGGGGCCTTTGATCTATTGGAGGGGATGGGGGGGGACGGGTTGAGACTGATGTCATGGAACGTCAAAGGGTTGGGGGATCGTATCAAACGGGGTATAGTACTGCAGTATTTGCGTCGTCTTACTCCTGATGTGGTGTTTATCCAGGAGACGCATCTGGTGGGCAATGTCTGTCGTGCAATGAACAGGGGAGGATACCGCCTCGTGGCCCATTCTGGTTTCACAACTGGTTCCAGGGGGGCGGGCATTCTCCTGCGATCCTCACTTCCGTTGGATATCACTAGGGTAGTCTCGGATGACAGAGGGCGCTATGTGTGTCTGTCTGGGAGGTGGGAGGGGCAGCCCCTTTCCCTGGTCTCAGTTTACGTCCCCCCGGGCCTCCAGAACTCCACCTTCGCGGACTTGGGTCGAATGCTGCTTGAACTTCCGGATGGCCTTTTGCTTATGGGCGGGGATTTTAATTCGGTGGTTTCGGGTGACCTGGATCGTCATCCACCCAGGGCCCTCCCCGCTGCCCAGGCATGGCTTGGTGGCCTGCTGGAGACCTTCGGCCTGGTAGATAGCTGGAGATTAATGCATCCGACCCAATGTCAGTACACCTTTCACTCTGGGGCGCATGGGAGTCTTTCTAGGTTAGACTATTTCCTTATGCCCACGGCACAGACTGGTCGGATTCGGGAGGTCAGGCACCTGGCGCGGGGTATTTCCGATCACTCCCCGCTTTGGCTGCTCTTTGACACCGAGACGCGGTCTGCAGGGCGGATTGCTCCCATTAACCCGTGGTACCTGCGAGACCCTATGACTCGCGACAGCCTGGTTAAGGCTATGGACCAATACTTCCTTGACAACGAGGGGTCGGTGTCGTCCGCAATGTCCCTGTGGGAAGCCTTTAAAACCGTAATCCGCGGACACGCCCTCTCCCAGATAGTGGTGGCTAAGAAACTCAAGAGTGAGGCAGTGGTGAAGCTGGAGACTGACGTCTCGGGGCTGGAGTCGGCCTTGGAGGCGGGTGTCACTCCGGACGGGCTCCATGCCCTCAGCCTGAAACAGTTTGAATACAGGTCTCTTGTCACTGACGCCGCCAAAACGTTGTATAGGGAACAGCAGGGTCGATTGTATGATGCCGGGGACAAGGCGGGAAAGTTGATTGCGTGGCTGGATAGGAAGGAGAGAGTGAACCGTGTGGTCCCGGAGCTGTGTGTCTCGGATGGAGTGTGTGTGACTGAGCCTGGTGAGATTGTGGAATGTTTCGCTGACCACCTCCGGGCCGTGTACTCCCCGGTGACTGATAGGGATGAAGAAGACTCTCGCCTTCTGCTGAGAGATATTACTTTGCCCGGCCTGTCTGTCGAAGACCGTGAGCAGCTGGACGCCCCCTTGTCTGTAGATGAAATTGCAACGGCGATTCGGTCCCTTCGTTCGGGCAAGGCGATGGGCCCCAACGGGCTGCCTATTGAATTATATAAGTTGCGCCCGGATAAACTCGCGCCCTTCCTCCGTCGTATGTTTCAGGAGTCCCTTGAGGCAGGCTCCCTTCCTGATGACCAACGTCTGGCAACGATAGTCGTGATCCCCAAGGACGGTAAGCCACAAGACCGCTGTGCCTCCTACAGGCCTATTTCGCTGCTAAATGCAGAGCCTAAAATCCTGGCGAAAGTCCTTGCCAACCGTTTGTTGAGCGTCATCTGCGATTTGATTCATCCTGATCAATGCGGCTTCATCCCTCACCGTAACACCGCTCTTAACTTGCGGCGTCTTCACGGCACCCTCGCCAGGGCGGAGTATCTTTCCGAACCAGCCGTGCTGGTTTCTTTGGACGCCACGATGGCCTTTGACACCATCGAGTGGCCATTTCTCTGGGCTGTCTTGACCAAATTCGGCTTTGGGGAGGGATTTCTTGGCTGGGTGAAGCTTCTTTACACGGGACCCATGGCTCAGGTGGTGGTTAATGGGCGGGTCTCTCGGCCCTTCGCTCTCGGTAGGGGTACGAGGCAGGGGTGCCCGTTGTCCCCTCTGCTGTTTGCTCTTGCCTTGGAGCCGCTCGCTGCTTGGCTCCGCTGGGAGCCCTCGATCAGAGGGATCCGTTGGGCCCCGGGCTTCGAGGATCGGGTCTCGTTGTATGCGGACGATATTCTCCTGTATCTCACCTCGCCGCGGCAGTCGCTTAATGTTCTCTTTGATGTTCTGACTTCCTTTGGGAGAAATTCGGGTCTAACGATCAACTGGTCTAAATCCTGTGTCTATCCTATCTCCGGTGACCCTCCTCTCTTGCCGCCTCGGCTTCCGATCCCGTTATCTCTGTCCGGCTTTAAATACCTGGGAATATACGTCTCGCTGGACCCGGTGGCTCGCTATGAGCAGAATCTCCTGCTTCCACTTCGGCGTTTGAGGGAGGACACGGCTCGGTGGTGTAAGCTGCCCTTGTCCCCGCTGGGTCGGGCAGCACTGTTTAAAATGATGTCTCTTCCCAGATTTCTCTATGCACTTCAGAACTCCTTCGATGTTATTCCTGTGTCCTACTTTCGGGAGGTGGAGAGCCTGCAGAGGAGATTGGTGTGGGACGGACGGGCGCGTATCGCTCTGGCAAAGCTTACTCTCCCCTGGTACGACGGGGGCATCGCGCTTCCCGACATCCGCAGGTATTATTGGGCCTCACAGCTGTCGGCCATTAACCATGCCACGTATGCGCCTGGCTTGAATCCGGCGTATGAGATGGAAAAATTCCTGCTTCCCGGCGGCAACTATAACAGGGCACTTTACTCCAGCTCGGCTGGACGGACCCTTACGGGCCCTACTAAGATTGCGGTACGGATCTGGAAGGCGGCCAATGTAGCCTTGGGCTGGAGTGAGCGTTTAACATGTGCTACTCCTCTGTTTGCCTCCGACCGCCTGGGAAGCCTTTGGACAACGAAGGGGTTTGAACGTTGGGACACGATTGGTATTAGTAGAGTGGGAGACTTATGGATTAAGGGTGCTGTTAAAACATTCGCGGCGCTCCAGAGCGAATACGAACTTACGGAAAGGGAGTTCTTCCGCTACGCCCAGATTCGGCATGCCCTGCTCTCCGTTTTTGGGGAGGGGACCAATATCCCGGCTTCTTCGCCCCTCGAGGACCGCATACTCGACGGTCATGTCCCCGACAGTACTATTTCATTAATTTATAAAAAACTTATCAATAATCGGGCTGACCTCTTGGTGCGCCTCCGGGAGGCGTGGACGGGGGATGGGGTGGAACTGGACGACGAGGACTGGCAGTCCGCACTGTCGTCCCCCAAGGAAGTGGCCATTCCAGCCCGTCTCCGCCTGGTCCAACTTAAGATTCTCCACCGGGTGTATGTGACGGGTCCCCGTTTGGTCTCGATGGGATTTTCTGAAGACGGGCTCTGTAAGCGGGGATGTGGACTCAGAGCCACCTTTCTCCATATCCTTTGGGAGTGTCGCGAGGTGGCGGAATACTGGCGTCGGGTTCATGTGACCATGGGACGAGTCACCGGGGTAGTGCTGCTGCCGGAGGTGCGTCGCTGTGTCCTGAATGTGTGGGAGCCCAATGACTATAACGCGGCTCAGACTCGGTGGGCGGCCCTGGGGAACATGATTGCCAAGAGAGATATAGCGCAGCTTTGGGGTTCCCAGCGGCCTCCCACCGTGTCCGTATGGAAGGAGAACATGGACTGGTGCATGTTCAGGGAGAAGACCGTGTATGTGGCTCGTGGCAAACCGGGGGCATGGGGTAGAATCTGGGGGCAATGGAACGCGTATCGTGGGGGTATCTGTGTTCCCCCCCTAGTGGACACCGATATTGCCCTGTCCCCCTGACCCTTGATGGTTCCCTGCGACTTTTGGGATGATCGAATATAGACGTTCCTCTCCCGTGACCCCCCCCCCCCGACCTATCATTACTCCTTCCTTTTAGTAGCTATTTGACGGTCAGAAGTAGAGTCCCCCGGATGTAGCCAGACCCACATTTTTTGCGCTTACGCCTCGCCTTTTGTTTTTATTTGTTATTTATGTTAAACCTATGTATCCTGCTTCCCTAGGACTATCCGGAGTCATGTACGGGGCTGGACCCCGGGAGTCGACTACTGCCTTAACCTCTGTATGATCCTTCCCGAATCTAGCGGCCGGCCCTGGTGGTTGTAGGCCCATGCTTGTAATTGCTTTATTGTTCAATAAAATTTTCAAAAAAAAAAACAAAAAAAAAAAATCTTGAGGGTTATGCGCCCCTTTTGTGGTCATCATCTGGCATGCATGCTGGGCTATAAAAGGGCATAAGAGGCAGCTTGAGAAACAAGTGATTTTATTTCATGGAAACCTTCAGATAGTGCATGGTTCACGTACCCAACAAAATATATGGGCTTTTTTATTTTTAACAAATTCAGGTGCAAAGTTACCTCTACAAGATCTTTCCGTGGTCTTAGCTTGAGTAGCGGCTCACTAAGACGTATAGAACACAGGCCCCCTCTTCCTTCATAGCTGCATACTCCAGCACACCTATAAAAGAATAATTCCATCATATTAAGCTTTGTGGCCAAAGTCAAACCTACTATGTTTGCAACAGCACCTTCCAACTATATTTATTTAGACAGGAAGCTGACAGTTTTGAGAAGTCCATAAAGAAAAAATTGTCAAATAATCGAATGTCATCAATACAAGTTTTACTACAGAGCAAAAAAAAAAACAATTAAAAAAAGTACCGGACATTAAGTATTCATGAGATGTATCCCCGTGTGGGCCCTTACTCAAGAGAAAAGAGATGGTCTCCCTACGCTGCCTCAGATGGGAGCTTGCTATATTCAGGCACCTAGGTGTCTAGATACCGTATAATGGAGCTATTCTGATAGAAGGTAACATGAAAATCTAAAGAATCGGCTACATTTTGGAAGAAACTCCTTATGTCAGTGAAAGGTAGAATCGTATTTTCTAAAACTGTGGTATTACTGAGGTTATGGTAAATATCAGCAACAATGCCAATGTGTCTGCCGCGGAAGTTCTTTTTCTTGAATGGGATCCTAGTTGACTTAATCTGGAGATGAGGACAGCATAGATGCCATTGAAGAAGCTACAATTGCCAACTGATGGTGGGCTAGGAGTTCCCGATTATGAACTGTATTACGTCACAGCAACAGTGGTTGGCAAAATGGGCAGCGGTTGAGGAAAATGCTGAATTAAAATATTTGGGGGGGGGGGGGGGCGTTTCATTGGCACAAAATCATGAGACACCTTCAGGAACCTGGCACTAGGTATAAAGTCCTGCCACAATTGGCAGCAGTGGCAAAATACTACTGGAAGCAGGCCTACGATTGTACAGCTGTGAAGGCCCATATTTGCCCCAAGTGCTAAATTGATTCTGTCTTTTGACTGGTAGAGTTGAGGTGCAGATGTGGTCACATGCCAGGGTGAAATTTATAGAGAGCTAATGATGATGGTCATATTATTTTCTTCCAGGACTTGACACAAATGGGCGAGCTATAGTTGTAATAAGCGAACTATAATGGTAAAGTAGCCGCTCTTGCAATTCAAAGTAAGCAATTGAGTGGAAGGGGAAGAACACAATCAAACAGGCTACAGCAATCGGAGAGAGAGGATAAGTTCAATAGGCGGAGCCAAGAAGTGATTACCAAAGTCTCAAGCAGTTGGCTGAATGAAGCTGGTTGAAGGAAGCCAATGGTCGAGAACTAGGGCCAAGTTCTGCTCGTGGTGGCTGCCCTCCTTTACAGCTCCATTATATGTAAACATGAATAGGCCCAATTAGCCCACTTGGACCAGAGTAATCTAATATATGGTCCCGTGGGACACATATCATTACCATGTGAAAATAATCTATGATAATACAGTTCATCAACATCACATTCGGTCACAAATGTGATGACCATTCAACGGATAAAACACAAAAGTGTGATGAGCCTCTCCTTTTCTTCTTTACAGAAATCTATTTCTCACATCAAACACAGTGGTGCAATACATGAAGTGATAATAGTGCAGAAGGCGCAGTGATAATAGTGCAGAAGGCGCAGTGCTCCAAGAAGTGTGCAAATTATATACAATATCACATAAAAACACCACTAGCACCTAAGGTTGGTGTATTATTTCTTGACATCAAGAATCCTGCCAACAGTTCCATGCAGTATTCCCATTGAGATAATCACAATACAACCAAGAATGTGCTGTCGATGTTTCAACCTGCACATGAATTGGAGAGTCTGAGCAGGCCTACAGTCATTTAGCTATGCTACCAGTATGGATGAAGTGGATAGGTAGGACATACTCTGTCAGGCCCTTCCTAATTAAATTCCTCATCTTCCACAACATACAGACCTGGGTGTGACTGCTTGGTAAGACCGAAGTAGACAAGAGGCAGAGTTTATTGGATGTGAGAACCATCTTTGTTTGGGTGGTGGGCACTGTATTTAGTTTGAGCACACATGCCTGCGAAAGACCATAAGCGTGGAGCCCTTTGCACATAGTTGAACGTGACTGGTTAGGAAGACTGTATACAACCCTGTACACCGAAGCCAAAAACATTATTAGTGCATACACAGGTGGGTGTACCTGAGAATGTAAAAGAGACGAATGAATGGCTTTTGCTTTACCAGCAATCATCCAGCTCCTACACACAATCAGCGATTCCTCGGCAGGCACACCGGCACGGAGGTATGGTCTATTCTACTCATTCTGTCTTACTCTGTATTGAACCTTGCTCAGGTACTGGGAAACAGTACTCATGACTAATGGTATCACTTTGACCACACAACATGCAGCATTGAAAAAGTCAGCTAATGCATACATCATAGATCCCCACTGGGCTCACCGAACATATGTGCATTTCCCTATGTCTAAATCTAAGCTACAGAGATAACTCCTGTCCGGCTAAGTGGTAGACCAAGTGAAACAGTCCAGCCATGCATCTACTACGATTGACATTGTGTCCAAAGTTACATACGACTAACTGGTGAATGAACTAATAACCATCAGATAGACCATGGACCAGAATAAAGACCGTACATCAGAAACGGTGCTAAAGTGGAATCAATACAATCTTATTACTTCCTTCTGGTCCTGGAAGGGTGCCACAGGCAGAAAAGCAACTGGACTACATAAGTAACTTGCCTGACTAGGAACAAAAAAGCTAGCTCTAAGGTCCAGACACTCCACAAGACTCACACAGACAAATAATCATACAGTTTCTCAGACACCATCACGCTAGACAATCACTGTAGCAAAAAGGGTCAGTGGCTTGTTCCAGTATAATGGCTATAAGATACACATCTCAGCAGATTTCTCACCGATGTAAAGTCCATTAGTGCAGACTCCACCTTGAGTAGGATGGGACTCCATTTACTCTATTTTGAAGACTCATCAACATGTCTGCCTTTAAAGCAGACGATTTTCCTTACCTTTCCAAGAACCTGTGAAAGCGATAAGTCACTCAGACAATGAAATCGATATGAGCACGTGACACAACAGTCTGTAACAAATCCCTTGTTATCTCTTTCTCAAGGCCAGATAAGAGCAATAGTAAACAGTGTAGTAAGAGTTTACATGTTTTTATCTTATTTGTTTTTTAGAATGCGACTAAGACTTGCATCTTTATGCACACAGGTTATGTTAGACATTCCCAAAGTTATGCCAGAAATTCCTATTTTGGATAAGATGCAGTATAAAAGGGCTGCCACTTAACCACTTGTGAGGAAAGGCCATGGTCCCCAGATTATTGGGTAAAATACTGCTAGAGAAGATCTTGACTGCCAGATTACAGAGGCAGTTGCATTGTGCTTTATGCTGAAAGCATATACAAAGCCACGTGCAGGAGGAGAGATGCTGATGCAACGCATATCTTCCTTTTGCAGTGAACACTGCCTCCCAGATTTCTGATAACTGCAACATATGCTGTAAACAGGGATACAGTGCATTGCTGCTGCCTAAGAAACTTTAGATCCAAGTTATGATGCTCCTTGTTCCCCAATTGTAGCACATAGAAGCTTGTAAAGTTGTTAGATTACATTTTACCTATAGTAGAAATGTCCGTTTTATTCTTGTTGATCGCAACATATATTTGTGCTGTTTAAGTAATGTTCTTTGTGGTTATTTTGGATGTACTAGGCAACAAGATGAGGCTGTGAAATAAACGCTTTTTAGTTAGTGTCTTTTTCCTAGTGCAGTTTGTGTGTGTGCACTTCTCCCTCCACCTGGAGTTAGGTATTGATTAGGTTCAAGACACAATAAATTCGCCACTTCTCGCCACATGGTGTTCTACCTGGACAAATGAAGAAGCTGTTCTCAATCGCGCCATTATCAGAGATTGTTTAAGTTGCACTCAAGGCCTTTCTATTTCCTGGCTTCAATATATCAAAACCTGCCTCACGGATCTTGGCTATAACCCAATGTTTGAGCACCCAGATACTATTGGTAAAGGAGATCGCCAGAGGGTTTTGGAGAGTTTTCGAAATCACAAAGAATTGTCCAGGGAAGAATTGCTTGAAGTATCTAAACCCTGTTAGGGATTACTGTCTTATACAAGTTCCTCCCTCCATTGCCCCGTATCTTTTATATGTAAATAATGTGCACAAAAGGAATTTGTTAACAAGATTCAGGCTGGGGTCTCTCCGTTGGATGATATGCTTCCCTTTGGGCCAGTATTCTTCTGAATCTATTACAATTTGTCCATGTGATGAACATTCATGTCAAACCATTTTACATTTTGTATTTTTTTTTGTCAATTTTATCTCCCATTCTGTTTTTCTTCCAGCAACTCAATGATCGTGATGTTTGTTTTGCTGTTGCGAGCTTTCTGAAGAAGTGCACTTTAGCAAAGAGAAGGAGCAAGCTGTTTTAATATCAACGCACTTTATTAATTTCTGTAAAAAATGAACTTGTATTGCTGCTAAAGTGTTTTCTGCTGCTGCTAATTCGTTTATAGGACTGATTTTAACCCTTAAATGCCATCGGATAATATTTGCTGCTATTTTCTGATTTAGTCTATTTGCACTTTTACTTTAAGTGCGATCTAATTACCATTTTTGTCTGTGGTCATACTTATTTGAAATGGAAAACGAGGTTGTAACTCCTTGCGATCAGTCTGATTTTTTTGTTTAAATCGGTTTTTATTGACTTTTAGGTTACATGTATATGAAAGGCAATAAAAAATTTCAAGTCTATCCATGCATTGGATCACTCATCAATAGTGGAATTATATCACTGGTACATGAAGTTTGAGCATTTCAAGTATACGTATGGTGCCTGTTGCACCCGAGTGCATGTAATTCCAATATTTAGCGCATTCCATGAATGATATAAGATGCATTT
Organism: Triturus cristatus; assembly: GCF_964204655.1. Taxonomy (NCBI): domain Eukaryota; kingdom Metazoa; phylum Chordata; class Amphibia; order Caudata; family Salamandridae; genus Triturus; species Triturus cristatus. The sequence continues at coordinate 1,077,371,126 of NC_140589.1, read as the reverse complement.
CAGTGATAACATGGTTCCATTAGTCAAGCGTATAAAGTCCTTCAGAGGGATCAGTGTGGACTTCCATACAGATATTGTGCAATTAAAACAGTCAAAACCAACAACCACAACATAGACCGGTGCTAGTGCAAGTATCCCCACCCCCTGCCACCCCTCCGCTCCCCCCAACAGTGCGCCACATCACATCAGTCTGACTGTTACTCCCTGACATTGGCGTCAGCTGTGCTCACCCCTGGTGTCAATTCGGATGTTCATATACATGGAACACTACGGCTGCATACAGACATGGCCCACGGCACCTACTCTGGGCCTGCATCACTTCCCTCAGGTTGTCCCCCTGAGCATACTTCCTCAGTTTGCTGAAATACTTGTAGTAGTCGCTCCCACTGAGTAGCTATGGGCTCCTTCCTCAATCTCCTTGCAATCAATCTGATTTTAATGAGGTCTGTTATCAGGTGTATCTTTTATGACCTGTCTTCGGAAGGTCAAAAGGAAGAATTGAATTGATATTGTAAAGAATGAAATCGACTTGTCAAATTATCACTGCATCCCTGGGTCCCTTTTCATGGACTGTTAGTAACCTAAAAGCATTTGGTGCTACTTCAACTAAGTATTGTGTGGAGTCATGCGGGCTATATAACCTGTCTTTCACATTCAACCGTTGGTGCAGTGAACTATGTTCACTCGTGTCAACCAAGGGTGTGAAAACAAACCTTCAAGAGTTAAACCAGAGTCTTAGTTTATGCAACATCATAACACACTTGTGAGAAAGCTGAATAAATTATTGGTGAGGCTTCAACTTAATAAATGGGCAGAAATGTACAGCCTACTGAAGCCAGCCACCATGTCACTCAATACAGACAAAGCATAAGATTTTACAAGCTTGGCTACTGGAAACGTTCCAGGAATCAAAATAAATGTCTGCAATGCACATCTAATGCCCTGGCCCTAGAAATACTACTACAAACATGACCTCAGAAGTCAGACACCAGAAAGAGACAGACTACAATCTGTCAGTAGCCGAAAGTGACTGAAACAGACAAACTGACTAGAAACACAACAAGGATAGGGAAAAATCCAGTTTACCTCTGAAGACTTAGGCACACCTGAACTGGGCCTGCTGGTGGGCCTTCGGGGCTTCCCCATGACATGCACCCTCCAATGGCCCAACATCCTGTCTGAAAGGCGTTCGCTCATTCCCGTACTTGACAGGCCTCTATGACTGACCTACCAGACTAATTGATGTGCGAATAAAGCTGTTTTCAATGGCATCCACAATTAGGTTACTGTAATCCTCAGGTGGTCCAATGAGAAACTAGCATATTGCAGGAGGGTAGAAAGGGGACTAGAAAGATAAAATATTAATTCTGTTGGGCTGAAGCTCCAACAAAAATGCTACCTGGATGCTAATTTCTGAGTGAGCAGCCAAACGTTTACGTCCTGCAGCAAAACGTGTTCCATTGGATGGCAGAGCCTCCAAGGCATCTAAAGTTTAGAATCTAAGGTTGATGTTTGGAGCTTTGTGTTAGGGTTTGACAACACAGGATTCCTTTCTTCTTGGTCCTCTGCGGGTCAGCTGCGGGTTTACTCCATTGCAAACATGTCTTCTCCTTTAGATGGCTTTATGTTACACCTGACCGCAGAGCTTGTCAGACATGGTGTCCAAAAGCACCTTAACCCTGCAGCTAGATTTTTCCCTGTTCACTGCTGGGGCTGATGCCGGAGGCTGTCTTACCCCCTTTTAACAACCTGCTACTTTAAGCCTAGGCAGACAATTAGGTATCATCTCTTTGGCACATTCTCAATCCCGGACATCTGCATGAAGGACAAGTTGCAGTAACAGTTTGGTATGGTTGAGGGTATTTCCGGTTGTGTACATATTTGCTGTGGTAGGATAGGATAGGCACTTGTAAAGCGCGAACAAATGCCGAAGCGTCTTGGCGCTGGAAAGTAGAGAGGAACAACCCCATCTTACCGCCGTGTCACATCAACAGCTTGTAACAGTTTTCTGAAAACTTGATGACTGTGTATAAGTCTCAGAGGACCAGGAAGCTTATTCCAGAGAGTGACAGCATGAAAAGAAAAGGATCTGCCTCCCCATCTGGCTTTCCTAACGCAATGTAACTTAAGGAGGCCTTGAGAGGAAGACCTAAGTACCCGACCCGGGGAGTAGGGAATAAAGGGCTTTTGGACCCCCTTGGCTCCTCCACCAAACACTGCCTTATGTACTAGGCACAGTGCCTTAAACTCTATGCGCTGCTGGACTGGAAGCCAGTGAAGTGCCCTGATTGCTTCCGTGACCGACTGGTCTCTGGGAACGTCCAGTAAGAGTCTGGCCGCAGCATTCTGCAGAACCTGCAATCTCCTCATCAGAGTCGTGTTTATTCCTAATAATAGAGCGTTGCAGTAGTCCATTCTGGACAGCACTAAGGCCACCACTACATTCCTGCGAAGCTCATAGTTAATAAAAGGGAAGATCTTCCGCAATGTCCTTATTAGATAGGAGCAGGATAAGGCAAGATTACTGATATGTGCAGAAAAATGCAGCTGGTTGTCGAACACCTTATAACATCATGTTCACACAAGAAGAGGTTAGTGCCTTGTCCAGGGTTCTCACCATCCTCCCTATCTTAATATAAACAGCCTCAAATACTATATATTAGGAATAAAAAATCCTCCTTTTCTTGGCCTCCAAGGCAGCTGATGTAGCAATACTGCAGGAAACGCGCTTGTCGCACTGTGAATCGGACAAACGAAAAAGAAAGTCTGAAAGGGCAAGTTTAGAGCATTTGTGTAAAACTTTGAAGGTGTGGGACATTAACCCATGGGCTGTGACATAAAAAAAAGGGGGGGGCCCTTCCACTTATAGAATTGCTTCATGCCTTGCTAACCCCAAGTGTTCCCATACAGACAGAACATTAGTAATAGGTTTGGTCAACGCTCAGAATAATATCACGGATGACTTCCTCCTTGATAGCTTCAGGTTACTGACTGAATTAGATAAATCCAAAACAGAATTAGGTAGGGATTAAAGGAGGACAATAGATTCCATTCTCGACAGGTCAGGAAAGTCTGGCCATGACAGAAGCCTCTTAAAGGATATGTTATTAAACCATGCTGTGAGAAGTTGGCCTGGCATATGTTGTTCCTAGTTATAGGGACACCTTGCACCAGTCCAATTCGACTCTTATTGACGATAGGTTTAAGACAACCTTTAAAGAAAGCTATCCTAGTGGTAGCTGTGGAGAGCAGCCTTCAGGCTAAGTCTTGAAGGAGTGTTAAGCTTATTGTTTTACCATAATAACCTCTTGAATAACCAAATGAAAGAGTAGCCCACACAGGTATATATATAAAATGTATGTATTTATTATAGACAGAATCCCACAGTCACTTTATGTGGCTAGTGGCAAAGTTACACTTTAAACAAGCATTTATAAACATAATAAATAGCACAGAAATCAATGGGCCCCAGGGGGGGACCAAACCATATACTAAAATAGTGGTATAAGAACCACAACAGTTCTACAGGCAATGCCTAGGGCATTCAGGATCGCTTGCCCCTTCAGAATCCACCCACAGTTAAGAGGAAGGGGACCCACGGGAGACGCGTGCAGTGCAAAGAGCTGCTATCGGGATCGCAATGTTAGCCTATGGAGAATGTCGCGGTTGAATATTTAGAGTTTAAAGACACTTCTAGCAACAGTACAAAGTTAAGGCTTGAGACTTAAGGCTTTGGAGAGCCCACCACCACGGGAGTACCGAAATACCACTGTTACCTGCCCCAGGGAAGCCGGGTGCATAGGTCGATTCTGGTGTCGGGTCGCGGGCTGATTTTCTATGGAAAAGTAGTCCAAACTGCTGCTAGCTGAAAGCGTCGTTGAAGTCGTGAAGATTGAAGATGAAGAGAAGATAAAGATGAACCTGAAAGCAGAGGGGACAGAGTCTGGGTCACAGCACAGTGACCAGGGAGCTCACAGGAAGGAGCTCGTGGATGTCGGGTGCTTCAGGTGTAGAAGGTACAGCTGGGCTCTGCAGTCACGGGCTCCGGGAGGCTTCAAGGAAGGCCAGCTTCTGGAGGGCGACTGTCCCACGTCGGATGAGGGTCGCTGCGGTGTTAGTGTCCCGATTGGATCCACTAAGCATTGGCAACCGCAACCCACGCAAGATGTACAAAGTAGCTGCTGGTGCAGACCCACGAGGTCTGAGGGTGCTCTCCTTTGCAGGGAGCGCAGAGCAGGCCTGGAGCAACCAGGGGAACTCTTAGAAAGGTAGATTGTCCTCCGTCAGGGCCCACAAGTCGAGAGACAAGGGACCGCGGAAGGCAGCAAAATGGAGTGCGTAAAAGGGCTCCCACGGGACACCGGAGCGGACTAGGGAGCTAAGCTTTGGCACGGATGCTGCTTGAAGGTTGGCTCAGAAATGGGCCAAAGCACAACTTCCCCACTGGTCGGGGTCGTGTGCTATGCAAGAGGTGGCCGGGGTCTCGGGGTATGCAGGGATCTCGGCACCCACGTGGTCCACGGTGCTCAGGCTTGCTGGGCACGCTCACAGGACTCTGGGATGCACTGGAGACCCACCTCAAGGTTGATGGAAGGCGTCGAAGTTCGTGAGAGCAGCGAAGTTCCAACCGGGTATCTTGCAGTCTTTTAGGTGCCTGCCAAGCAGGGGGATAACTCCTTTATCCCAAGGGAGATTTCTTCAGTCAGCTGGGCAGCAGCTCGTCGAAGGTCAGTTCTGTTAAGTTCTTGACGAATCTAAGGCTCTGGGGCAAAGTTATTCCCATATATCCCCAAGATTAGGGGATGGTCCCAAATAGAGCCTACCAATCAGAGTAGAGGCGGGAAAGGGTGGCTACACCCACTCCCCTTTGTGTGTTTCCCGCCTGGGCGAGGGGCAGGATGCCCCTGAACCGGTTCCAGGCGGTGTATGCAGAATTGGGGCTCTGCAGCTGCCTACGTGCAACTCTGAAAGGACATTTGGTGCACCCACCCTGTTCCAATCCACATATCCTGTCTGGGGAGGTGCTGGCACCTCCCTGCCACAGGAGCCCTATTGTCCAGATGGCGAGGCTGGGGTTTTCCCCAGCAACAGCCAGCCAGAGTCGTGTAGGTGGCGGACAGTAGCCATTTTGTGGTACATGTGCACTTTTAAATTGGTGTCTAAATTCTACCGCTTTTCCCATATCACCCTCCTAGCAAGGGGGAATCGTACCCTCATGCCCATGGCTGGACTGGGGGTATGATTCCTTCATGTTTGACACCAAACACGATATGGTTCTGTGTAGCCATTCCCAAGTTACAGCGATGACGCAATAACTTATAATGCGGTTAAGAGTATATGGTATGGCCACACTACAGACAACCCAGTAATGATTTTACGAAGGTTGCAGAGAGGTCCTACTCACGTAGGGGTCCCCCCTCACACATACCTCAGCACCCAGCCCTGTAGGATTACCAGGGCCTGCCATCGGGGTGACCTATGAGAGTATATGTGTTGTAAGGGTATGGGATATAGGGTACCTACATCCCTGTAAGGGGTGCTAGCACCACCTTACCCAGACTACAGTAGTGGTCTGGTGGTGTCAGTTTGGGTGGCTGTCCCAGGGTGGCACAATAAGTGCTGCAGCCCTGGTAGGCCTACTGGGGGACCCATGCCCTGGGTACCTAGGGTACCATCTACAAGGGACTGGTAGGGTATGCCCAGCATCCAATTAGGTTTGTACCTAAAGTACTTACATCAGTTTTAGGGAGAAAGCAGATAGGCTGGGGTCCTGGATAGCAGGATCCCAGCCAGACTAGTCAAAAACCACTCAAATACCAGGCAAAAAGTTGGGGGCAACCATTAGTCAGATTCCACTCTCCTACACATGCTATGCTAGACATGTTGAGACAGTTACACCCTAGAGAGACGGAATACTTTATAGTCTCCCAAAAGCACTGCACCTGCAACAAGCTTGGAATTCTTTCTTACATGTGGCCCCAATGTTTATCAACATATCTCAGTACAATTTACTAAAGAAGAGCATATCTGACCAACACCAGTTACTACTCACACCGTCTCTGGGCCGCATAACATCCCATATGAAGGGTATGCACTTGAAAGTATATAGCATGGGTACTCACAAACATTTCCTCTGGGGCAGAAATGCACTGCTTGGTGTATCACTGGGTTCCACATAGATGACGTCTGGCTGTCGAGCTAAAGTGGCTTAGACATGGCATGGTGGGGGGTTGAGGGTAGAATTCTACCACAGGGCGAAAAATCAATCATGGCATTCACCGACTAAAAAAGTTGGGGTTGGGCTGCTTACTTCTTTAAATAACATTTGCCAAAGATTGAGAAAATTCAGCATTTAAACAAGTGGGTACTTTTGAGATTTAACCTTTTCAAAGAACATGTTCAATTAATTCATACAAAATAGTGCACTTCGTGGTAGAAATCAGACACATTGATGTAACTATGATAAGCTCTGTCAACTGAAAGTACATTAACGCTTTAAGAAGGCATTAAAACGGCTTATTGTCTGATAAGAGTAGGATTCAGATTAGGTACTTAATGTTTTCGGATTATTAGGTACCACTGGCGATGTTGACATTTTTAAAATTGAATTAACGTTTAAAGACGAAGGTGGAAAGTAGCAGACGTATAACAAGTTCATATAACACAGGAATAGATTCTGCAAAGAAGTGAAACTAAGTATTTTCTAGTGTGCAAGAATTGCAGTGCAAGTCTCTCAATCTTGATGCAGCTTACAAGCAATGTTATACTCTAACTTGAAGGCTCTTTAGTGAATGTGGATCACTAAAGTACAGAAGTACTAGGGACGCAGGAAAAGCCTTTTCCAAGACAGAGTTTAGAAGCTAATTTTACACTTCATGTTCGGCAATTAATTTAGTGTCAGAGATCGCAAGTTTCAAGAAGTAATCCAGATGTAATCAGTCAGTTTGTTTTAAGTTTATTTTTACATCCATTGTGTGAAAGGAACAGTTACCTACATACACAGAGCCGAACATACATAGTATTTTCTGGGCCAAGGTAAAAAGTAGGATTTTTTCAGAGGGCAGACTTAAGAGAAATCTTCTGGTTCCACACCCAAGAAAGAGGAATCCAAAACAGAGCTGTGTTGCAAGTCAATTAGTTCTAGCTAAGCGTGTCCCCTTTTCAAGCCAAAAACTTCAACAACTTCAAGATTCCTTGCACTAATCATCCAAAGATTTTCTATAAGCCTCAATAGTGTGTGGAGGTGGGGGAGTAAAGGGGTGGTGAGGGGGGAGAATTCTAAAAATGAGAAAATCACCTCTTAATATCCTGAGAAATATTCTCCAGATACACATACAGGTGAAAGCTCAACAACATTTCATGAGCTTTTTCTATCCTCTGGGTTAAAGCCTGCAACCTGGGAAAGTTTGTGAGTTCTTCTAGCTGCTCGCCAAACAGGTTAAGTTTGCTTTTAGAAAGAGCAGACAGTACTCATCACGGAGGATACAAATTGCTGTCTGCTTTGATCTGCCAGATTGAGAGCAGTGAATTGAGAGTCAATGTCACGTATGAAAATGGAGCCTCGTGAGCCGTAGCAATTCATAAAATTCAGGGAAGGACTGTCCTCTGGTAATTCAAAACGACTCAATTTCTGGAAACAAAATAATAAACCTTTCCAAAACTCTACCTTTACTCAACCACCTTACTTTGGTATGCAGCAACTGGTATGCATATTCAGTTTTGGCATCCTGCAGAAATACATCAAAAAGTATGCTGTTGGGTGCTTTTGCTCGAATAAAACTAACAATTTTTACCACTTGCTTCATAATATCATTTAGGTGTCCATGTTCTCTTTTTGAACATAGTGATTCTTGATGTATGATGAAATGATAATCTACGAAAGTGTATAAAGGAAGCTGGTTTCTTAGCAGAGATACAAAGTCTTCACATGTACTACCATGGAGGGTGCCACATCTGTAGTGATACTTACAAGATTGTTAAATGTAGAAGAAATTGCACACACTGTTCAATAAACCCTCTACTCTTGTGCGACTGTGAAATGGTAAAAAGGCAGAGGAGCTCTTTCTTTGGAATGACTGCTTGTACCAAATGCATCAACCTAAATCATTCATTTAGCCCGATCACCTACATCGATTGACTTGTCAACAGCCATGCTAAAGAACGGGGAAGCTTTGATTGCACGGATAACCGGTTCTTGAACATTGTCCCCCATAGACTCAATTGTATGTGTGCATGTGGAATCAAAGTTGTAATGCATCAATTTCCTTCATAAGGTTAGATTTATTTGAATAGCTGAATAATAAAATGTCTTCTGCCGAGATGAAACATTTCTTAAAATTGCTCTGCGTCTGTGCTTTCTTTTTTTAGCAAGCAAGTGGCACTTGAAAGATGCCTCAGTTTCAGCCCTAGATTCTTTTATCTGACACAAAGAACTTTTCTTGGAACAGAAGGGGTTGCTTCAGTCATTTCACTTTCGTATTTGTTTTCTGTGAAATCATGTCGGGTTTTATAGTGCCACACCAGGTTGTACCTTTTGAGGACATTTGCCTTCTCTTTTCAAAAGGAGGCAAGTAGCTTTCTCTTTTAGACATTCCACAAAAAGATATTCTTCTTCTCACAGAGCCTGGAACACCTGGTGTTCACTCGGTAAGGTCCAGGATCCTTTGCAAGACATTGCTACTGAGCTGTACACCATTTCTGTTGGGTTTCTAATGAATATGGGCAGAGAAACCGGATTCAAGCATATAATCGTATAACTAGATATTATTATATCACAAATGGTACTTCTTGGAATCAGATTTCTCATGTACAACCATTACTCTCCGAGTGTACCTTGAAAAGTTGAGAATGACCCACATAGTATAATAACTTATTGTTTTAGGTCTCGCCTAAGCAGCGCACATGCGCTACCCTAGGAGTAACCTTTAGCCATCAGTCTGCTCCTTTTCCCCAAACTAGTGCTTGTGCTGGCATCCACCTTGCGGGAGCGAGCAGCGGCGAGCGTGGTAATTGACAACATATGTCTCACGCGTCGCTGCTGCTCGCTCCCGCAAGGCGCATGCCAGCACAAGCACGAGTGCTTGTCCCTCACGCTTGTTTTCATGGAATTTCACACGCGTGCTTGTTTCTAGCCGGCTCGGCCATTTGGAAACAGCAGCACGCGCAGGGGCCATTTGTTTATACTTGTTCCTTTCTGAGGAGAGCCTAGCAGCTAACTGGCCACTTATTTCCACATCTCACAAACTTTGCCCTTAACCACATCCATCCCTCCCTTCCCCGCACCAAAAGAAGACCTATCTTCCTCTGTGGGCACTGGCGCCGGAATATCTTCTTTGTTGCTGTCGGCTGCCAAGCGCCACCAGGCCAGTACTCACGTTACTTCAACTTCGCTACACGGAAGTAATGAAGGCAGTGACGTCATAGTGTCTGCGCTCCAGTAGGCATAGGACTGTAATAACGGGGCCTCGGAAACGGTCACCTCAGAACGCCCTCATAGAAAGTGTGTGCCTTTTTTTCCCCATACAGTGCGCTCCGGGGCTTAGTTCCAACTTCTTCCGATGAGTGGGGAAGCTACGCAAGAGGGCACAGAAAGTGCTTCTGTGCCTGCCTGCGTCCTCAGATCAAAGGCATATACGGAGGCGAGGGATGGCCGACTCGCTGCCAAAGAGTGACGCCTTTTCCTCGCTCATATACTCAAACTGCCTCACTTTTCTGTTAATTTGGAATAGGAGGCATTAATCACCTCTGGTAAATACCTCACCCCGAAGTAACAGTATTTTTCACTTTTAGTAAATAGCCTACCCCATTCCGACAAACTTGCAATGAGGGCCACAGTACCTACCAAGACGTCAAAACCGATTTTAGTAACAAGGTCACATTTTAGCAATTGATTGCTGCGCAGCTGAACGATGCCCGTTATTGAAAGTAATGTAGCACTGTGCTGAAATCTGCAATGACAGCATGCTTCAGAATAGATGATGCTTTTGTATAAATGGATTTAATCCGAAGAAGGGAGATCATTGTATCTGAGTGGAGATGCAAAGAAATAACGTTTCTCACACTTCTTCGTGAGGCTAGCCAGTTGGTTTATTGTGAGGCACAGTATCTTGAAAAAAAACACTTGTAAACCTCTGAGGTTTGTGTGTGGTCGAAATAAACAGCAGATTCCAATATCACCCAGCTAAATAGCACTCATTTTATTGATTTCAAGGAGTTGTGGGGGAGATAAAATTCTGAGTGGACCAGTCGAGATTCGAATCTTCAGTTTACAAACTGATTTCTATAATGCATAGATTAGCCCACAGAGCTATTTTACTAACTTTATATTACATTACAAATAAGAAGAACAAGCATTGGCTTAGCCAATAGGTCTCGCTTTTGGGACCTTATATGCATTTAGTTATGCAGCACAATATCCTTAGTGCAACAACACCAACTATTGCATGGCTAAACACTTATAATTTTGTATTTGTATCGACATTTATAAAGCGCGCTTTAACCCCACAGGCATCCTGGCGCTAAGATACTAGTAATATGCTAGCGGGTAAGCAGTGTGACAGAGTCAGTGATAATGCTCTAGGAAAGAGCCAGGTCTTGACTTTCTTTCGAAACGACAGTAGGTCCTGCCTTTGCCTCAACTCCAAGGGAAGGCTGTTCCAAAGGCGGGAAGCTGCCACGCCAAACGCTCGTCCCCCTATTGTAGATCTCTTTATCCTCGGGATCTTGACCAGGTTGGCTGAGGAGGATCGTAAGCTGCGCGCCGGTGAGTACCACCCGAACATCCTCTGCAGAGGTTTAGGTCCAAGTCTATTTAGTGCTTTAAAGACAATGCACAAAGACTTGAACATTATCCATTGGGTCACCGGAAGCCAATGCAGCTCCGCTAACGCCGGAGTTGTTCATGACCGGCGTGGTCTTGCCAATGCAAGCTTCGCTGCTGCCGCCTCAATTCTCTGGAGTCTCGTAATCAAGTAACTCGGGGACTCCAGTAGCAAGGCGTTACAATAATCCAGGCGGCTCAGGATAACACTCCTAACCACTGTAGCTCTGGCCTGGGAAGGTAGCAATGGCAGCACCTTCTGGAGACCTCTGATAAGAGTGTAGCAGCTTCCAACCAGCTTATTGACATGGGATTCCAGATTCAGCTCATAATTTAAGCTAACTCCCAGATTGCGACCGTACTCACGGGTACCAAGGAGGCATCTGTGGGGATAGGCCAGAAGTCCGTCGAAAAAACTGGCGGAACTCTGCCCACCCCACAGTGCAGAATCTCAGTTTTGTCGTTATTAAACTGTAATGAGTTGTTTCTCAACCAACTCACCATTTCCTGCACACAATTGTGGAATGTTTCTTGGGAGTCAGCGTGATCGCCTTCCATGGACACTATAAGCTGGGTGTCATCAGCATAGTTAACCACACTAATGTTATGAGCTTTGATGACATCCAGCAACGGCCGCATGTAGGCATTAAATAAAATGGGGCTAATAGACGATCCCTGGGGTACCCCATGGCCGTTATTAACAAATTCTGATTGAAAAGGAGGGAGGGCTACTGCCTGTCTTTCACCCAGATAGGATTGAACCCAGCGCAGAGCCATATCCACCACCCCCATCTCTTCCAACCTTGCCAGCAGATTGACAAAAGAATTAGGACCGCTGACTGTCCCCTGTCCGCACGCATGCGCAGATTATCCAACATGGTTACCAGTGCTGTTTCCGTCCCATGACCTGGGCCGAAACCAAACTGCACATCCTCCAGCTTGTTGTTAGTCTCCAGAAATAGGGAAAGTGCCCGACTCATCAGGCGTTCCACTATCTTGACTGGGTAAGGCAAGAGGGAGATTGGTCGATAGTTTCCAAGGCAGTTTGGGTCCAATTAAGGCTTTTTCAGGAGAGGTGTTATTATTGCCTACTTCCAGCAGGGAGGTACCACCCCACAGCTGAGAGACTGGCCACACAGCTGATGTAGGACAGGAAAGACCTCAGAACCTAGCTCTTTCCACAGCTTTTGGGGAATGTGGTCCAGTGGTGAGCCTGAGGAGACTGTCAAGGCCACCCTCATAAACTCTTCCTCTGAGGGCAGCTCGAAGTGGTCTAGGGTGGATTCCTTTTCCCTGGTTCTGTGGCCGATTAATATTTCTCTTCCAGCACTTTCATTAATGCCGTGTAGGACCTCTGATTTCAGTCGTTCTACAATCTTGCTTATCTTTTCCTGAAAGAAGGAAGCCAGTCCATCACATAACTCTTGTGAAGGCATAATCTTATTATTGGTACATTCGGGGTGGTCATGTCTCTCACTATTTTAAAAATACATTTAGTTTTATTTGATGATTCCAGGATGAGATCCGCGAAGTATTCAGCTTTGGCAGTTGCCATCTATTTTTTATAATTGGATAGTTTCTCCTTCCAGATAGCTTTTCAATTTCAGCGTAATGCTTTCTCCATGGTCTTTCTGCCCGCTCGCAGTCCAGCTTGTGATTCCTTAAAGCATCAGTATACCAAGGGGCAGAAGATCTTCCCCATTTCCTGATATTCTTAAGCGGGCAAGCTGGTCAATTTTTCTTGTTAATTGCCCGCAAAAGGCTGTGTAGTTCTCCGCTACCTGCTTCCTAGGGTCAAAAAGTGTCTCCAGGTGGAAAACAGGTGACATATTTGCCCTCTTCAATAGACCCTTCCAGTCCCTACCTAGGAAGCTACTTTCTTCCTTGGGCAAGAGCCTGGTCCTCCTAACATGAAGCACACTAAATGTGACCAGGTGATGATTGGACCATCCCACCGGTAAAATTTTGTCAATCACAATCGAGTTTTCCCCGGCGAAGATCAGATCTAATACGTGCCCTTCTTTATGGGTTGCTTCAGAGACCCATTGCAGCAGGTTCATATTTGCGCCGGACTGAACAACATTGTGGTAGGCTGTGTCCATTTTCCCATTGGGTCATAAATTAAAATTTCCCAATATTAACAGTCTATTGTGGGTGAGGGCCATATTACCAATCACATCAACCAGATTCTTCTGTTGTGTAATGGCTGCCCCCAGAGGTCTATAACAGACCAAACCCGTCAAGGCCTGCCCCATCCGGTCTTTTATAGAGAAACCCAATATTTCCATACATGAGACCTCATCTATATCTAAAGGGATAATATCCCAAGAGTCCTTAAAGATGATCCCCGTTCCTCCTCCTCTACCACTGGGCCTAGGTTTATGAATTGCTTTGTACCCAGCTGGGCATACCAGCCCCAACTCAAGGTCCAGCCCTGCCTCAGTCCATGTCTCCGTCATAAACAAGAAGTCAAGGCTATGCATTTCTAACAGGAGTTGGATCTCCATATTGTGTTTGGGGAGTGACCTCACATTAAGAAGGCCGCAATTCAATGTATCATTATTTAGAGTAACCAGGTCTGACTCCACTAAATTTTCCAGTATGGGTTCCCTGAACCGGTTCCCTCGCTTACCTATATCGCAAAGTTGCTCCCCTGAGTATCTATAGCTGGGAGGGGCCAAGGTCATATTGCAGAAACCGGCAACATGGCTAGCGCAATGTGCGACCGGTGCACGGACGGGGCAGACGGGCTTGCCTTTGGCGCGCAGCGCGTCCGCTGCATAGTGACGCTTTATACATGACACTGCGCAACAACTAGAGTGCTAACCCCCACAGCGCGACGGGCCCACTCTGACAGGTGGACACCGCCGGGGTTCGAATGCGCTTTGTATTAGCAGTTAGCTAGTTCCAATTACCAACACTTTCCTCAATTTTAAAATTAGCATCAGTTTCCTCAATTTTAAAATTACACAATTTCACCCTAGTATTTATTTAAAAGCACGTAGGTGCCAGAAAAATTCGCAATACATGCAAAACATATAAGGTTCCAAAGGCGAGACCTATTGGCTATGCCAATGCTTGTTTGTTTTAGAGTGCTTCACACTGATCTAGGTCTCGTTCAAAGTACTAAAGCCAACAGATGTCACTATTACCAAGTTTAGTGGAACTCTGGTAGGCGTTTTCACAAATTGTGAACCCACAACTCATTGTTGCCATTGTAAGATAGTTTTGTGTTGTTTATTTTGGTGCAGCTGAATTTTCACTAATATACTGTTTCAAGAGCAAAATAGGTTACAACCTGCAAACAAGTAGAGCTGCCACCTTTCCAAGAGGAAAATACCAGGCCTTTGTTTACATTTTAAGATCTTACAAAGGCAAGAGCATGATACTTAAGTCGGACTTTAATTCATCCATATACAATTTATGAGCTATTTCAGCAAAATAATACAAACAGTAAATAAAGAAAAGGCGAGAAGTAATGGACATCACAATAAGTACAGTTATCATGTTTATGTCCATCATGAGAGAGAGGCAACTACAGTTCAGGTGGTAAGAGCCATAGTATAGCATAGTTTTTTTTTTAATCTGTTGTATTAGTTTTAATAAACAAAGCAGACATTTATATCACAATTCTCCACTTGTTTAGACTATAGCCACTCTTTTGCTGTATATAGGTTCAGCTCTTACATGGAGTTAATTTGCGCACAATGATTACATTGTACATGTTAAACACACTGTCATTATAACTCGCTGTGAGTAGCTCATTTAGTCTCCATCCATACTGTCAGTTTGGAATCAGTTACTTTGGCGTTTTATCAGTATTGTACTAGTGTGTGAACTTCGGGTCAATCTGCCAATTTGGGAGGCGGACACTAAAGTCTGGGACAACTAAAACATAACGAGGGCAATAATACTCTTTTTTAACTCTAACTGGAGCAACCTTTCCTGTTCCCCATTTTAGTAGGTGTATATTCGTCACCTCGTTGCAGTCTGTAAGTACGCAGTGCCAGGTCTGCATCTGATGCTATCTAGGTGTGGTTATACTGGCGTTTCCTTTACTCCATACATTAGATATTAACTCCTGTCATCCAATTCTTGCTGTGTAGTGCTTATGGGTGCCAATATGTCATCAATGTCAGCGTCTTGCCTATGCAAATCACACAAAATCATGTCCCAGTATGTTGTCATTGGGATTTTACATAGGCTTACTGTGTCTTCTCGGTGTAGCGCAACACTTTCTGCTTTATCCCATACCTGCAAGGAACGTTTACAATCCAGCGCCTTGGGGGTTCAGGAGACTTACATCTTTTAGTAAATTAATTGTTTCACCACTACTAACACCAGAGCGATAAAGCGAGAGGTCCCTTTTTAGGTCGAGCCTAGAACAGCGCATGCACTGTTTCTCGACTTTTAGTAAGGGGATTTTCAAAGTGCTGCCACCCGCTGGCCTCAAGCTTGCATGCATGTGCGCGTGAACGCGTGCAGCCGCCATCTGTCTTTTCTCCCTCACGGATAATGCTTTTCGTTTTTTTTTTTTACTTCACACATCCTTACTAAAGAACTAACTTGCATTCCCTTTCTATTTGATCACTTTACCTTTTCAGGCCTGCAGAGAGCGCTATCGGCCCACGCTCCTCAAGAACGCAAGCATGCCTAATGTTTAGAAGCATCATGTCGTGAATGTTTTCATTTCAACTTCGCCCTCCTGTGGGCACTGTAAAAGAAAAACATGTTTCTCGGACATATTACGACTAGGGCGTATTTCCCACTCTCTTTTACACGTTTAGAGTGAAGAGATATGTATGGCAAAAAAGACTACAGTACGGAATACCGGACACAGAGTTTCTTCAGCAAAACAATACATTAATCTGCAGCCAGGCTGTACCTCTGTGTTTTACTCTACAATAAGCGGCTCGAATGCAGAGGAGCGGGCCCAGCTCTGTTCATATTTTATTTACAACCGGCCAGAATCCAAGCAGTGTTACAGAGTGTTGTATTTTTGGGCTTTGGTGTGTTTTCCCCAGACGTGCACTTCCCAGCTCTAAGCCTGTGTCCAGAGGGTTATACAACTCTGATTTACACGCAAGATGTATCCTAAGGGAGGCAGGGGTAGCATGAGCTTCTTCTGTGAATGCAGTCACGGTCAAACCCTGACATCGGACATGCAAGCAGAACATGTGGGCTTCGTATCACCAAGTGAATATAAAAAGATCAACGAAGCCACGGGGTCTTCCTCATATTACTGGCTACTGCTGGAGCAATACAGTGACTCACATCACACTGCACACACTGTTTTACATTAAAACTTGCGCAGTGCTAGTTAGGGTGACCAACTGACATTGGTGCAAATTCAGGACGGTGAGTGTAAGAATTCAGGACAAAGGGTCAAAATTCAGGACACAAATTCAGGACAGGAGGTCAAAATTCAGGACAAAACTTCAGGACAATAAGTAAGTTTTACAGACACATCAGAGGAGGTCGTGCAATAGTATATAACTAAGCCCAGCCATATCCAAATATATTCAACCATTTGCAAACCTATCCATCATGTATCCTTCCATCTATTATTTCACTCATCCATCCCTTCATCCATCCTTTCACTCATCCATCCATTATCCATCCATCCACCCTTTCACCCTATCCATCTGTACACTCATCCATCCACTCTTCCACCCATCCATCCATTCACTCATCCATCCAGCCATTTACCCTTTCACCCATCCAGCCATCCTTTCACTTACTCATCCATCCACCCAGTCACTCATCCTTCCACCCATCCACCCTTTCAGTCATCCATCCATCCTCCCTTTCTCTCTCCATCAACCCTTTTACTTAGCCATCCTTCCTTCCATCCATCCACCCACCCATCTAGTCATCCACTCATGAATCCATCCATTGACCCTATGACTCATCCATCCTTTCTCTCATTCATCTATCCTTTACTCCTTCACTCATCTATTCATCCTTTTGTCCATCTACCCTCCCTTTCACTCACTCATCCATCCTCACATCCACTCTTTTACTCATCCGTCTATCCATTCACACTTGCACTTATCAATTCATCAATCCATCCATAATTTCACTCATCCATCCACTCACTCATCATCCACCTTTTCACTCATCCATCCTTTCACTCATCCATCCACCCTTTTACCCATCCAGCTACCCTTCCACCCATACATCCAGCTATTTACCTTTTCTCTCATCCATCCATCCTTCCACTCACTCATCCATCCATCCATCCTCTCTCGTTATCCATCTATTCAATCGTTCATTCATCCATTCACCCTTTCACTAATTCATCCAGCCATCCACCCATCCCTTCACTTACTCACTCGCTCACCTTTTCATATTAATTTTGAGCTGAGCCTTTTTGAGAAGAGGCCCATCAAGAACTTCACCCTCGCTGCAGGAGCCATTCCAGGACTGGGACAGAAGCCACCCGGGGCGGAGACAGGATGCACCACAGGGGGGACAGGAGCCATCACAGCTGGCGGGGACAGGAGCCATCACATGGGGGGACAGGAGCCATCACTGGGGGGGGGGGGCAGGAGCCATCACTGGGGGGGGGGGGGGCAGGAGCCATCACAGGAGGGGGAACAGGATCCACCAGGGTGGGCACAGGGGTGGGCATGCCGTATTCTAGTATAATCTTGGTCTCTTCCAGGGTGGCATAGGGCTCCTCACCCCCTCCTGGACAGGACATCGAGAAGACGGGCTCTCTTTCCAAAATGTTAGTTTTGCCATCCCCCACTGTGATGTACAGTACTTAAAGGAGATGCTCCAAGAGAACTGATTTAACTGATTGTCCTCCATACTTTGTTAATCAGTGTGGGTGCGATTGTGCCATTTCTTTATTTTATTACATTATAGACTGCATGTTTGAAGAACCCAGGTTTGCTTACAATTTAGTGACCGTAATTAAGCTCAGTGAAGAGAACCACGTGCTGCCTCGGGGTAATCAGGGCCGGTTCTAGAGTGTTTGGGGCCCTGGGCAGGAAGGGAATGTGCGAGGCCCCTCTAAATTGCAGAGACATGACACATTCAGGGGTGTTTGCATCTGAATAGATGCCCCTGCGCCCGAAGCTGCAGCCCCTCCCTCTGTCACCTTCAAGCACCTCTTAACAGCTCATCAAGGGCGGAAGGTGTGAGGGTTGCCATCCCACTGTGCCTCTCCAATGCTGCTGGGGATATGAGCGTTGGTACTGCATCGGAGTTTGTTACACCCGACCTCAACAGCATCGGAGTCAAGCAGGGAGGTGGGTGGAAGCTGTGCCGGTTTTAGGGTGGTGCGACGGTGCCCGGTTAAAATTACGGACAAATGGCGTCCGTTAAAGAATCCTTCACGGACAACGGACAGACGGCCGAAATTACGGACTGTCCGTGAAATTTACGGACGGTTGGTCACCCTAGTGCTAGTGCGGCTGCAGCAGCCCCTAGAACTTATTTATTTCTACTATCATGTTTTTCATGACGTCAGGTAGTTTTTCAGCGATCGGGCTGCAGCTACAATACTGTGTTCTTTCTGCCGCACACGTCTGTGCTCTTATTATCAGGGAGTTCCGTTTTTCCATTTTTGTTTCAATTGACATAATATAAGACGCAGAACTGATATTTATATATCTAACTTCTCAGTGTTCACTATCGTTTATCTTCCCAACTCAACCCCAGGCCCACTTTGTTCATCGAAGGCCAGGCTTTTGTTTATAGGTTCCAGGGATGCTGGCGAGATTTAATGCCATGCCTGGTCAGCCCGAGGGGTTTTTGATCTGTCGGGTGGTTTCTCATCTGGCGTTTTCTGTGCTGTTCCTCTCGTGAACGAATATATGTCGTTACTACGCATTCCGTTGCAACGCATGCCTTTACCACGCATGCGTTACAACGGAATGTGTTTTCCACGCTTTGCCGTTACCTCGATTTTACCTTTACTCCGCTTTTCTTTTTTTGGGGGGAGACCCCCCCAAGCCCCCTTTCTTCTTTTTTTTCCTTTTTCTGCAGGTCTCCGCCGACACTGAAAACGGACTGATGCTTTTTTTCGGAGTAGGATGACGTTGTTCCGTGATGACGTTGCTTGCGTGGTGAAGATGGTCGTTGAAGCATTACCCGTTGTGAAGACGTTTACGAGGTAAGTGTATCGTTGTAAATGTAATGCGTGGAAAATGCTTCGTGGTAAAGGCTGTTTCCCCTCGTGAACAAGTGCTGTATCTGTGACTTTCGGTGAATAAATATTAAATACAGATATTTCACAAAAATCTGTTTATGTGATTCTTTTCGCCAGCTTTGCTGTCCTAGGCAATATTTATGATCAGTTGATCAGATATATAATAAATAAATTGGTTGTTCAGAAACATAATAATACATTTTTAGGTAGCTGCCCGTTACCATCATTGCCTTATAATGGTTAAGATAGGCTCTTTAAGACAGCTTATAAATTTCACTTCAAAGGACACTTCACTGCAACGGAGTTTAACCTTTGACTTGGGAAAGAATATGTAGCCAAGAACTGCTTGTATATTGTTTTAGTGTGGAATAAATGAGCTGCTTACAGTTAAAATAGGACCTTGTTCAGAAACTGATATAGAAAGATAATTAATGCATTTGTAAGTACATTTCCTGTGTATTTAGTAACCAACAACACTCAGATGAGAAAAGTAATAAAAAAATCACATCCCTTATTATAGGCCCTTGCCTCTCGCTCAGAGTTGGAACACTACTGCAAGTCTTTAACGTCGGATGTAGATCTTTACAGCGGACTGTAATAATTTTTTCCAATAAAAACAGGCATGACAAAACATTTTTTTTCCAAATTTTGACCGAGTAAAAGCGGTTCTCAAAAGTAACTTTTTTCAGTTTTTTTGTTGATTTTACTGTTTTTTTTTTGGTCAAACATATCTAAAAAAAAAAACGATTTCCATTTTGGATACATTATTTTTTCAGCAATTTTGGCTGATGAGAACTTATTTTTTTATAGCTTGATTACTGGGCTCACCTAGACTAATAACTTTATGGTTGAGCAAAAAGTGAAGGCACAGTGGCAAAACAGGGATCTGAGTATTCTCACTCTGGAGAACAGATTACGGTACAATGGCTTGAGGAAGTATTGCTTTCTACTAGGGTGCAGATGACATGGAGGCCCTGTTGTCCATGTACCGGCATCTTTTGGCAGCATTAAATTCTGAGTGCCATGCTTTCTGATGCCTATGCATCCCTAAGGTGCTGGAGCAGGATTTTCTGTACTGCGGCTGAAGGTTTTCTTGCATAAGTTGCAAGGAGCAGTCTTGTCCAGCACCTTGTTATCTCAATCTCCGACAAAGAAGGACTGCCACACAATGGACTTCTATGGCCCCCTTGTTTCCTCCTGTGTCTCCTCATGCTATTGCTTCTCACTCCCTAAGTCAGTTTTTTTAGGCTTGCCCACAAAACCAAACAAGCATTGGCATAGCCAATAGGTCTCGCCTTTGGGACCTTATAAGGGTTTAGCCAGTTGATGTTGTTGCAGCACGGATATTTTGTTGCATAACTAAATACTTATAAGGTCCCAAAAGCAAGACCTATTGGCTATGCCAATGCTTGTTGACTTTTGCTCCTGTGATAAATGTGTAGGATACACGTTTCCCACTCCAGGGGTACTGTACGTTCTGTGCAGTGGGTTAGGGCACCTCTTCCTATTCTCCAGTATTCCCCAAGTCGGGGACAGCCCCACAGCATGTGTAGTAGGTTCGCAACTGTGATGTGGTATGGCATGGCATCATTGGCACCCAGTGTCCATGGGGTTGAAGTATTTATTAATTTAGGCTGGGGTGAGATATGCCTTTTGTGTTGTGTAATATTGTATTAATCTGAAGCACATGTTCCGCTGTACATATAGGACCTTCTAATACAGTGACCCACTGAAAATCTGTGAAAGGACGTTGAAGATCCCCCTACCAACTCTGCAGCAAGTTTGACACTGCTGTCGCTGTGTGATGCCTGAGGCATGCAGTGAAATATTTTGTGAGGTGCCGGCCTTGCCCCGTGACATGTAGGTATTGTATCATTAAGTGCATTGGGGGTTCCTGGGCCATGTCACCCCAGTGTTTGCTCAGTGTTGCTATGACTGCACAATGCAATAGATACTGACACGATTGACGTCCATCCCCTTCAACCAGCGAGGCAAGCGGTATCAGGGCACAGTCACGATATAAGTCTTCGATATCATGAATCCCCCCTTCTTCACAGTGACATAGCTCCAATGATGTGCTGGTTGTGGAAACTGAGGGTGCCCAGTAGCAGCATATGGTTTTGTGCCCCATGTGATGTATATATATATATTTTTTTAAAGGAACACTGGTCCTTGTCAAAAAAGATATTAGCAGCCAAGGAATAATTATAGAACGAAATCAATTCTATATGTAATATATCCAGCCGGATAGTATCATTTAATGAGAATTAAAGAATGTATAGGAGCAAATATCGTAAGTAGTGGGACACAGTCCTGTATCCGATTTCACATAACATAAAGAAACATTGACAATTTACAAGACATATTTTTAACCAAGAAACAAGAAGCAAACAGGCGAAACAAAGAATTGCTTGTACCACAATATAAGGAGATGCCACAAGCGTGATAAATGGCTACAGAAGTGACACATAATGATAAAAATTGTAAGTGTGCACGGTGTTATTTAGTGTCGACGACGTTTCGATCCCCATTAAGAAATTATTGGGATCATCATCAGGACATAGGTATTGTAGGCCTGAGCAATTAACCACTGAAAGTACAGACAATTAAAGTGATTTGTTCAGGGAGAAAAGAAGGGGAAGAAGGAAAAACATTGAAGGTTAAGAAAACTTTCCAGGAGGAAGTGAGGCAGTTCCGCAGTTTAGATTTCTAATTTAAACACAGTCAAAAAACACTTAAGCAAACCAATTACATAATTCGATTCGGTTTAAGAATTCATTAAGAGGACAGCCCGTACAACCCTGGAGAAGGAATGCAAGGTGTATTAAAAAGGTGACTCGGTTAGCCAACGCTAATCTCAATTGAAAACCAAGCCATGGCAACCAATAACCAACGTGGGGGTGGTGCGGTCGGGAGGAGAATAAGGAAAGGGTGACATTACGTTACGAGATAAGGGGCGCTGCCGGGGCGGCGTGGTGGTAATGAATTGGTAGCACAAGTGCACAAGGTGAATGCATTAAGTTACGCAAAACGGCGCGAGGGCGCAGGCGAATAATAGGTGAATTTTCGGAAATTACCTGGGGGGAGATAATGAAAGCGGACCAATGGAGTCAAAATTACGGCCACTTCTGGGGAAGGAAAGGGCATTGAGTCATGAGAAGATGCAACAAGGAACCTAGAAAAGCACGATTGCGGCGATGTAAAAAGTAGCGCTTACCAAGTTCGGTGAATGCAAGGCAATGCCTGCTTCCAACGTCCCGGTTGTGTTCAATTATCGTATGGGAATGGCCCGGAGCGTTCTGGGGGAAGGGAGGAAGTCATTAGTTGTTGCCCAGGTCGGGGAAGCGAGAATTGATAGCCCCCAGGAGAAGGAATATATGCGCGTATCAGGGGTGCAAGCGTGCCAGACATCTATTAGGGACCAGTGGGTGAGCCAGGTATACTGTGTGTGAGCGTTCGATGAGGCAGTAGTGCATGTCAGAAGGGGGAATGAGCGGTCCAAGGTGACGTCAAGTACTGAATTAAAGTCTCAGCCTAATAGCCAGTGGATCCTGCTCCAGGAGAATAGGACACCTGTGAGTTGACAAAGAAATGCTGTCTGCTCAGTGTTAGGGGCATATATGAACCCAATCAAGA
Source organism: Triturus cristatus (assembly GCF_964204655.1). NCBI lineage: Eukaryota > Metazoa > Chordata > Amphibia > Caudata > Salamandridae > Triturus > Triturus cristatus. Next base: position 1,077,348,510 of record NC_140589.1, on the reverse strand, counting down.
TGGTTTGGCCATTTAGTCGCCCTTTACAAGTACATATCTGCCTCTCTCATCTGTTGTCACCTCCTCTAACTCAAAGGGAGTCCCTGCTCTGATCCAGATCAGTGCTCCCCCCTTGCCTGGGAAGAGAAGTTAGTGCTAAACACCTGTCCTTGCCAGTGTCGTTGGAGGTGAACTGCTTCCGCTTGCCTTAGATGAGTTTCGTGCAGTAGTGCTATGTTGGCGGCCCTATGTTGCACGTGGGAGTACATGGAGTAGCACCTTGCTGGCATGTGTATGCCCCTTACGTTCCTTACGTATGCATCATGATGTAGATTCATGGATCTGTGTGTTATTTATGGGCGATGTGTGGCCTGGTTCTACTGCGTCTAGCTAGGAGGATTGCTTACATGGGGTTTGGGCGTGGTTTCCTCATTCTAATGGGGTTCAGCACTATAACATGTGCAACATCATTTGAGTGGCGCCAGAAGCAGGGCCTACCAAACTATAAAGTCGTGTCATGGAGAGTACTGAATGTGTTGGTGCCTGTTGGGGGTCGTGTGTATGGTGGTGCCAGTTCCCAAGTGCCCCTATAGTGCCGCAGTGAGAGAGCCCTACGTGTTCAAGTGTTTGATGAATGGCACCCCTAGATCTCATGAAGGGGTGGCAGCCCCACCTCGGTGCCCTTCCTGATTGTCTCAGTCACATGAACTGGTCCCTGCCTGTTAGGTATAAGCACCTAGTCCAACACGAGTGGGGTCTTCATCCAAGTCCGTAGATTTTCACCTGATCAGCCATTGTTCAGCAGTTGCTTGTATTATGTCGTTGGAGGTTTGCGGTGTCACTACCAGCAGAGTCAGTGAGTCAGGTCACTCGGGCTATGAGCGGGCAGAGTCCTCTTCGTTCATTGATTCGGTTGACTCCGTTTCCTAGTCCGAACTGCTCACCCGGTCTCGGATTGTAGCCACCACTTGTAGAGTTTCGCGTAGCTCTAGTATTTTCTCCAGGTCGGTGACAACTTTTGGTGTGGTTGGTTGAGTCGCCCCTTTGTTTTTGGTCCTTTGGCGGCGGCCTCTGTCTCGGCGTAGTCTCACTTTAGTATCTGGTGGTGTGCGTCCAGCTACCAGTTCTAGACCCTCCAACCAGTCCCAAGCATCCAACAGGGAGTTAAAGAAGTAGGTGGTACCTTTTGTCGTTACTCAGAGAGGGGCCAGGAACAGCAGAGAGTAGCGTATATCTGAATCACGTAGGAGTCATTTAACGGATTGGAAGGAGCTCCTACGCCTCTGCGTCGTGTGGTCAAGGAACAGCATGATGTGCGCATTTTGTACTTTTATGTCCGACAGCTTGTGGGTTTCTCTTAGGACAGTGTCTCGTTCCTATAGTTCAGCAGATGGATTAGGAACAGCCTGGGATTCGCGCCTAGTGGTGGCTTGCAGGCCGGTACTCAATGTGCACTTTTTACTACAAACTGGGGGGACAGTGCGTTCTTGGGCAATTTCTCCTTTAGCCAGTTTTCTGTGTAGGACAACGCATCCTGGCTTCTGCACCTTCTGGCGTACCCACCATCCATACATTGTAACGGCGCGATCGACCCTCTGCATCTTCCAGCCTTTCTACTAGGGTGCTCACTTTGTCTAATAGTCTTTGTTGCGTAGCGGTGTTCGAGAATGTGGCCGGGCGCAACTCTGTCAGCGTAAGTTCTTTAGTTTACACCTTCTCGGCTAGGTTGCAGTGATCTATGTGCAAAAGAGTGAAGTCTGTTGTGACTTTGTCGATTTTGACTTCCTGGAACGTGCGCATTTGGTTGAGGGTTATGTCGAGTTTTTCAACTGCGCTTAGTACGGTGTCCATTTTGGCAGCTAGTGTTGGGAGAAGGGACTCAAGGCCTGTGACGACTTCAGTTTGGGACCGCCCGTCCGCACCTGGGCGGGATATAGTCTGTACCGTGGTCAACCGTAGGCGACCCATAGCTAACTGTTGGGGCATAGGCAACCGGGCGCAGCTCCTCAGATTTCCAGCGTGCACTGGGTGCGGTCTGGTCGTTTTGCACTACTGTATCGTGCAGCCAGTATTCTCGCAGCCACTCTTTCGGTCACTGTAGCAGGGTTGGCACCGCTATCATATCTTTATGCAGTTTTGGAGGGGCCTCTCCGTGCCCTCAAAGCGTCCAGCTCCCGCCTCCGGTTCAACTGCCCAGTGTCCTGCAGTAGCTTGGTAATAGCCGGGGTCTCTAGGCCTGGGGCGACAGCCTCCTCCCTCGTGGACCTCCACTGTGTTCTCTCTTGGTGCCCTAATGGTTCTTGTACTGCCAGCGGTGCTTCCTTCGGTGCACGGGGGCAGTGTTGGAATGGTCATTCAGCGCAGTTGCCGGCCCTGGGCATCCCGCAGGTATCTCCTCTCCACTGCTGCGATTCTATTCAGTAACCTCAAGGAAGTTTGGTCTCTGCTTTTAGTAGGAAGTACTTGGGGTGGTTTTATTACAGTGGCTATGCAGGGTGGCTCAGTCTTTCTTCTAGCTTATTTATCCCAGCTCGCGTCTGGAGCAGTGCTGTGGGGTCAAGTCAGGGCTTTCTCCTTCCCTCTGCTGGGTTCATTACGTGCTCTAAGCGCAAGGGATCTCGTTGATGCGAGGAGTTCTGCACCTCTCAAAATTCTGCAGTCCTCTGACCTGGTCCCGAATCAGCCCCGGATCTCCCCCAGCTGCCCCCGGTTACTGTGAGGTCAGCAGGTCCCTTCCGAATACTTCACTTCGCGTGTTTTTATATGTCCGATTCACTGCCTCTGTGGCCAGGTGTTTCGCTCACCTTCAGGTGCGTGTGGGTGGTTGCAGTGCCCACTGATTCTCTCTTCTGCCGCAGTGCTGATGTGGGATGAGCCACGGCACACCGCAGCTGCCCAGCTCAGGATGTCTTGAAGCCCTGGCCTGATCTGACCTCTGAGGCTCCAAGGGCGTTCTCACTGCGGTGGGGCAGCCGAGGGCCAAGGCTGCAGACCAGGCCCTGTCCCGTCCGCACTGCCAGCCGTCGCACTCTCGACCTGGTAATGAATTTTTGCCCGTGGGGTGTACTGCGGGCTGGATCTCACCAATTATGGTCGCAGGCCCATTTACGGATCTCGACCTTCCCATAAGCAGTTACTGGTGAGTGCTTAGCCGCCGCTGAGGCCACCAGTTCGCCCTCTGTATATGTCGATTCACAATTCCGCCGGCGTGTTGTCTCTTCACTGCCGGGAGCGACGACATTCTAGGATAGTTTCACCATCAGGTTACTTTTCGAAGGCTTCTCATGACCGGAGAAAAGTTAGGATAAAAGGGGCAGATCGCAGAGCTTCTCTAAGTTGCGTCCGCCATCTTGGCTGCTTGGCCACGCCAGCCTGCCATAGTAAAGCATAGTTCAGAGATCGGTATATTTGTCTGATTGGGCAATTTGGGCTATTGACTTTATTATTCCTGTGGATAGGAGGAGATTTACTTCTTTTTGAGGAGAGAAAAGAAGGGAAGAGGGGGGCAAAGAGAGAGTAAAACGAGGTAGGGGGTCAGAACTGGAAAGAAGGATGGTGGGGTATACCAGAACTCTGACAAGGTGGTTCATAAGGTGGACTTTGTTTGGATGCAAGAGTCTAATTTTGCCCAGAGTAGTCTCGACTTATCCTGATCAAAGTTTTGGTTGAGGATAATGTTATCTGCACTTCTCAGGAAGCAAACCCAGGTCCACCAGGTATGGTAAGAAACGGATTTGAAATCCATGCGTCGCAAAGAATCATTTTGACACCCAGTGTTTGCCACAGGTCAAATAGTAGTGGTTCTGTTGTGTTGAGTGATGGAGGGTTAGGGAGGACCCAGGGGCCTAAGGAAATTAACACAGGATCCAGAAACACACTGCAGTGGAAGAGGTCTTTAATGATTTTACTGATGCCTTCACAGTATGACTGAAGCAGGGGACAGTGATAGACCATAAGATCTAGCTCGCCCATTTCTGAGGAACAGTTCCAACATTTAGCTGAGTTAAGGCGGCCAAATTTTCAGAGCTCAGCTGGGGTCCAAAAAGTTCTAAATAGCAAGTAATATTGGATTGAAGTACAATCAGAGATATCTTGAGCTTGGTAGCAGGTTTCCAAATCAGTGACTAGTTCTTTTCAGTTAACCTTCAACACAACAGGAGTCGGACCATTTCTACTGGTATTCCTGAATTGGGTTAGAAGCCGATTCTTGGGGATTCTTATAGAGTTTTGAGGCTTGGTGAGTATGGGCAGATAGTGAGGCAAGCTTCTTAAGGATAATTGGGGGCTGAGGGTTTTGAAGTGTTGGTTGCTGTTTATCGGTACTAGGAAATTATAGATTTCCTTACTGGGAATGCCTGTGGAGGCTTGAAGTAGGGAAAACAGGTTGGGGTTGTCTCGGTTCATCACATTTTTGATTTATAGGATATTGCGGGTAGGGTGACCAGATGCCCCGGATTTGCCAGGACGGTCCCGGTTTTTCACCAGCTGTCTCTGCAAATTTCCAGAAATTTAGCTCATGTCCTGGTTTTTAAAGAGGTTCATCTGAAAACAGAAAGAGGTGCTTTTTTAGGTTTTACAAAGCAGGGATAGTTGGCAGTTGTTTCAAGAAAGCAATTTAATTAACAGGCAAGCTAATGGGTTGAAAAATTGCATTTTATGCATGTTCTTACTACCGGTTCAGTAATTTTCGCCGGGGAGCTCTGTCATTACGTTCACTACCTTGAAGTAAAATTGTAGTCCTTCTATTTTGGTGAAATGTCCCAGTTTTTGGCTTTAAAATTCTGGTCGCCTTAATTGCGGGATAACAACGCATGTCGGTGGAGGGCTTTACCATCAATTTTTATAAGTGGTTTGTGCCAGATAGATGCGTATGAGGAGTGTTTGATTCGAATAGAGTAGTTCTAGTCCAGATGTTATATAGCAAGAATATTTCAAGGAGTATTGCGATTTAAAGTGGTCCATCGAGATATATGCCAGCAAGGTGAACGGACAGAAGAGTTATACCTCAATTTCTGTTCACAGAGGAGGTGGATTGCTTTAGTAGTAAAGCAATTTGCATCTTATTGAAGTTGTGTAGGTCCACTCCTCCCTTCTCTGTGCTAATAGAATTTTGGAAGCAGTTCTAGATTTTTAATATGCCAGATGAATTAGTAGTGAGCTTATTTAGACTTTTCAGGAAAGAGTCTCATTGTAGGAGGGGGACATACTAATGATGAAGTTCACTTGTGGGGCGATAAGCATTTTGGTGTTCTCTAGTCTGCCCCACTAAGTCATTTGTTTTGGGGACCAAGTGTCAATCAGACCCTGGATCTTTTTCAAAAGCAAGGGTTTATTAATTGTGTGAGATTTGTGGTGTGATTAGCCTGAATGTAGGCCTAAGTATTTCTGGTGGAGGTTTTGACATTGGAGGTCAGCACCATTGATAATTGAAGGTGGGCATATGGGATTGAGCGAAAAAGACTTCTGTTTTTTCTTTGTTAATTGTGTATCTGGAAGCGTAGGAATAGGCATTGATTAGTTTTATGATTTCCAGGATAGCTGCTTCTGCATCCTCCGAGAAAATGAGGATGTCATACGCATAGGCTGCTACTTTATGATTTGTAGAGCAGAGGGGGGTGCCTGGGGTGACAGGGTTATGGCAGATTTCTAAGAGGGGAGGTTATATGGCTAGTAGAAGAGGCGAGGTGAAATCCTTGCCTGATCCATTGGGAGAGTTCAAATTTTTCTGAAAGAGAGCCACTGACCCTAACCTTGGCTGAGGGGTTATCATATAGTAAGAACACCATTTGTTTAAAGGTGGCTCCAAGGTTGAATTTCCAGATTATTGATCTTAAAAAAGGGCAGGAGATTTTATCGAAGGCCCTTTCAGAGTCTAAAGCCATATCCATGGCTGGGGAGCTTTTCTTATAACATGTGCAAATAATCTTATGTTATCACAGGCCAAATTCCCTTTAATCAAGCCAGTTTTAGCGGTGTGAATTTGAGATGAGAAAAGTTTTCCCAATCTGGTGACAAGGATCTTTGCATAGAATTTACAACCTACGATGAGTAGAGAAATTGGTCAATAGTTTTTGGTTCAATGGATCCTGAATATCTTTGAGGAATACAGAGATTATAGCTTCACTTAAGTTTGGGTCTTTTTTGCAGTTTAAGGGTGCAGAAGTTAACAAGCATTGAAAATGCAATCGGTTTCGCCTTTTATTAAGTTAAAGCCATTTGCTTTGCTCTACAAGACCATTAGCAAAGCAAATGGCTTTAACTCAATCAAAGGCGAGACCGATTGCATTTTCAAAGCTTGTTCCATTCTTCATTGTGAGGCCCTAAGTGTGACTGGTATGTCCAGACATGGGTCTCGTGTTAATGGTGCCACTGAAAATAAGCTGCTCCTGACTGAAGGGGCCCAAATAGGCCAAAACCGGTATTTGGTTGCCTGTGTTCCAATTCAGAGAGGGCCAGGTTAGCAGTTTAAACTGGACTGTCGCTACTGAAGCAGGACAAATGCTGGTTTGCATATTGCTGTGTCTAATCTGAGGTGCAAGGTATGCAAAAAACGATGGACTGGACTGTGGCCCTGGAGTAATTACCAGTGGCTGAGGTTAGTTTAAGCATGGAGTGATTCAGTGGGCCTAAACGTTTGGACTCCTGATATGAATGTCATCAACATAAAAGCGATGTTCAATTTTATAGCTCCTGAGGAGGAAGGTTGTAAAATGCTCAAAATAGGCACTTAAAAAGAAGGGTGAGAATCAGAGCATCGAGGCACCCCTCTGGCCACTTCAGAGGATTTGGAAACTGAAAGACCTAATTTTACCTGCTGTCCACAACTTGAAAAGGAAAGATTTAACACATACGAGTGCAAACCCTTCTGCACGAAATAGGAGTAATTGAAACGGGAGAGAAGATATTGCAGTCCACCATATAGAAGGCCACAGACAAATCGAGAAAGGTCAGGGCACAGTCCTGGCCATAATACATGGGAGGCAGCAATCCTACTTTAATGTTGCGGCAGATGCAGTATCCTGCTGTGATCTGTCTCACTGGAAGTCTTTTCATGAGAATATTCCATTCCAGGTATGCACTCAATTGTAAACACTTTATGAAATGATGGCGCTCCTTCGTTTTCTCTATGCGTTGCAGAATACACCATATTTGGTCCCGGCTCAATATTTTAATTCTGTTGAGTCCAAAGTCCGTAACCTTTTGTGGAATAATGGTACGCCTCGAATTGCCTATGCCAAACTTATTCTGAGCTGGTACGACGGCGGCATCGCCCTGCCGTCCATCAAGTCCTATTATTGGGCTTCGCAGTTGATTGTACTTAGCCATTGGATGCACCGACCAGTAGACGACCCAGCATATTGAATGGATAGACAGAATATGCTTCCGGGGACGTACTTGAGGGCGCTCTACGGGGGGAGGGGTGGTCGAAATTGGAGCCCAAATTTACTCCGACCTCCACGACGGTCTCAGTCTGGCATAAGGCAAATTTGGCACTGGGATGGAAGGGTAAAATCACGCAGGCGACTCCATTACTGGATTCCTTTAGCCTGAATGTACTCGGGCGGCAACCTGGATTTGATAAATGGGACCGGATAGGCTGGTCTAGGATTGGGGACTTGTGGGTGAAGGGTAAGGTGGGGTCTTTCAGTGATTTGCAACAACAGTACCAACTGAGTGATGGGGAGACATTCCGCTATCTGCAGGTATGTAGTGTGTTGACTAAGGCTCTCCCTAGAGGTGAGGACCTGCCGGCGTCTTCCCCTTTGGAGGACAGGCTATTGGATGATTATCTCCCCAAGAAGGCCATATCCCCTTGACAAAGTCTGTACAAAGTGGTGCTCTGATGTGGGTGAGATAACAGAGGAGGAGTGGAGGGAGGCTCTGGCGTCGCCCCGGGAGGTTGCAATTCGTTCCCGCTTTAAATTGGTTCAAATAAAATTGTTGCATAGGGCCTATTATATGAGCTCTGCGCTGGTAAAGATGGGTCTTCTAGTATCTCTGCTAGGTCCCCGTGGTTGTGGTCAGATCGGCACATATCTACACCAATGGTGGGATTGCCCAGTTATTCAGGGCTATTGGGTAGAAGTCATCGCTGTAATGTCTCACATTTGCTGTAAAGTAGTGAAAGCCACCCCGAAATTGTGCCTCTTGAATATCTGGGACGCCACAGATTTATCTAGGCCGGAGCGCATATGGGTCACCTTGGGTTGCGTGGTTGCGAAACGCAATATTGCTAGAGCTTGAAAGGGAGGGATTGCTTTGACGTGTGCTGACTGGGAGTCCGACATGGATTGGTGCATGCAAGCTGAGCGAGTGGTGTACAAAAGTAGAGGATGCCCGGGTAAATGGACGAAAATCTGGGCCCCCTGGAACAAGAGCAGAGGCTGGCTATGTGCTCCTTGTACCTCCCCGTTTAATGCCGATGATAAGACATTGTAATTGTGCGCCGAATGACTATCCATGACTAAGTCCCCTTTAATCGGACTCCATTCGACTGCAACTTTGAGACTGCTTTGAATTATTTGGGTTGACAACTTTTCATTTATTGTACATTTCGGATGTTGGTTTATTTTGCATTTGGTTGTTTATTGTAATGTCTTTTGATTTGTTTTTTTCTTTACAATAAACAGGATTTAAAAAAAAATTGTAAACACTTACTTGCTTTCTAAACTATAATTCTGGCTGGATTGTGACCTTTCTTCAGTGTTCTTTGCGTCATGTTGTATCTTATTTCCTAAGCAATAACCACCTCAAAGTTCAAAATTTGACAGCTTAATCTTGCTACCTTAATAGTGTCAATGCTCAAATAGGAGCCTCTAGCACTTTTGAGTAGAGAAGGAGTATCCAGAGAGCTGCAGTTTCAACGAGGCACTGTGGTTCAGTCAAAGAGCCAGTTCTTGAGGTCCTTCCTGAACTGTGGCAGTGACGGTGATTGCCTGAGGTGGAGAGGCAAGGTGTTTCAGGTCTTCGCTGTGAGGTAGGAGAAGGATCTTCCTCCGGCTGTGGTCTTGCGGATACGTGGAACGGTAGCCAGGGCCAGTTGACTCACTTGAGAACTTCCCAGAAACCACCGACTGTCCAAGAGCTGGGCAAAACGCCCGACAATGGCTCTACTGCCCACTCCTGTGATAGCAAGATGAAACTTTCCATTTTCCCTTGATGCTCCTTCCCAGAAGATTCTCAGTCATATTATATGAGAGAAAATCTCCATTGAATGTTCCTGACGGAAACATATTTGGTACCACTTGAAAGACATGATAGGAAAATGGATGGAAGTGGAACAAGGAAAATGCAGTACACTGTGAAAAATGCCAGAAGTTCACATCTGGTGCATGTGCATGTTCTTGGAACTGCCTTCTAATCTTATTGCTTTTATCCAGTTTTTACGGAAACTGAGGTGAAGGAGAACTGCTCGCCCCTCTTCTCAGTGTTCTTGGTGGCACACCATCGCCAAGGGGATGGACCTGACTGGACCACACTGTGTAGGCATTAGGATATTTCATGCACATCCTCTTCAGAACTACTTAAAAGACCTTGTAGCTTTTTGTAAAGTGGAAGTATTTTACATTGTGTGTAAAAGCCTCCAGCAGTTGGCCCAAGATTTCCAAAATGGAAATTATGCGGGGGTGAAGATGTCGTCCTGTGGTTCTTTACCACCTCACTAACGCCCTTGAAATGAGGGGTGGGACTAAGTGCAATTTGGAGTACCAATGTATATTACACTCATTTGAAATCAACTGCTAGATATACATGTGAGCAAATATCTTACGAGTCGTATGTATATTTAGGACACTGCATGCTTAGCAGAGCAACAGCCATGCAAATCGCCTGTGTCAGATGTGAGATGTACAGTTGGTGCTGACTTTTTAGCTCGCACAACCTTTGTGTCGATAGTTTGGTACCAAAATGCAAGGGGGACAGGATTCAGAACCGACATGGCACACCTTGATGCTCTGAAGCATGAACTGGGGCCACTGCAATTATGTTATTCTGTGGCCGCAAGGTTTTCTGCAGAATTATGGATTTGCCACATAATCCACCATCTATTGCACAAATTGCGGACTGCACCCAAAAAAGTTTCTGGTTCAACGGATCATAAGTTATTTAAGAATAACAGTGGCTGATTCTCTTCAAATGTTAATTGATTACTTTTCATTTGCCGATTGCTACAATGAGGTGTTAAACAGGAACTCGTGAGATGCAACTTGGTCCACATGGTATTAATAATAGTTAAAATGACAAAAACAATGTACTACTTTATGTCGCATAATTTGACTTTTATTGCAGCATAATTTATTCAACGCTGCCATGTAACCAGGACCTCCAGCCCCTCATAATTCCAGTGGCCCAGGAAAACACATGCGAAAAGGCAGTGAGGGGGTAAGGCGGTCAGGGGAGCGGGCAGTCCTGCCCCCGGCAGAGGGCTGACTCTGGCTGCCTCCTGCCCACAAATAGGCGTGTTTTGTGTCTGCAAACCCCAGCTGCTGCTATTTCCTCATTCCACTTCCTTCTCTGTAGTTTCAGGTAAGCATAAGACAGCCTGTGTTTGAATGTATTGCCACAGGTCCCTTCCTCAAACTGCGACCGAAGAAACGTTGCCTCAATGGGGCAGTTACCACCTACAATGTACTCGCTCATGGGTGAGCACACGCTTAAGGTTAGGACAGACTTTGTTACAAACATTTCGACTGTTTATCATCAACGTTCCACAAAGTAGTCAACACTTCGCCCTGCCCCGCCCCTTTGTGCATGCCAATTTGGGAATGGGACAAGAGGCGAAATTGTTGCAGCCGGAAGAGGGTACTTGAATTAAACATACTTTCGGTTCTCTTCTCGTCGCAGGAGAATTCTGTAACAAACGTCGCTGAAGTGATGTAGAAATATATGCGAAATGTGAGAAGGTTGGGGATACCAGTCTGAGGAAAGAGGTGACTTTCATTGAAAATTGTGTAGATTCGAAAACGCGCACCGTGATGTGTTGCAGTGTGTCGGATTAAAGTTAGAAACAATCAAGCATGCAAATAAAAAAAACGCATTTGGTAAACGACCACTAAAATATCATGTTGTGAGATTCCCTCAGAGATGTGAACAGTTTACATTACGGCCCCTAAACCAACCCCACATCCCTTCCCTGTCGCAATTCAGCAGTCAAGCAATCTCTAAATAAATTCACCTTTTAGAATGAGGTTCGGAATTATTTTTTTTTATCTTCTTTCGGTACACACTGAAATTGCACCCACCGAGGGGTGTGTGAGAGTATTTAAGACTCGTATACTCTCGTCCAGCGAACTTCTCAACCCGAAAAGCTGAGCTGTCAACCCTCTCCTGCCCACCCCCACCCCAAAAATGAATAGCAAACTAAATTTAAAGTTGCCCGCTCTGTGGTACTTACTGAGCCCGGATGCCAGCGCCTGCTCGTTGGCCCACATGGCCCACTCGATCTGCCCCATGGCTGCCTGCGGATCTCGTCCTCCCCCCGGGGTCGGATGTTTGGCCGACTGCGCTCAGCTGTGGACCACAGTGTAGTGGCCGCTGCCTTCCCCAGATGTGTCTACAGCGCACCGGGTTGGGCGGTGACTTTGTGCTCTCCACATTGCCCCGCCCCCTCTGGTGGCTTGTTAGTTCCTGGCCCGCCTCCTGTTCGGGTTACTTAGAGCAGCACTTGCTGCAATTCGGGATTTTCCTGACCTACTTCCTCCTCTGTGGATCTGAAAGGTGGGGGGCGTGGCGATAAGTTAATTTTTTCATGTAGGTATCCTGCGTAAAGCCAAGGTGACGATTGTTGGCCTCCTCGCAGGGATTCCAAACTGTGCTCAACTGATAACTTACTATCACAGCACAGCCGACAATAGGTAGTATCGCAGTGACGTGTCTGGTACGTGCACAGTTTAATTGCTTTGGAAAAACCAAGCGCCGAGTAGTAGCTGATTTTCTGAAAATGTAGTCCCCAGTTCCTCAACACTCGTAGGAATGAGAATTAATTAGTATAGAACATCCTGGACGTCTAAGCACTTTGTCGACTACAAGGTTTTTCTTTCCTACCCCAAACTACTCTAACTTCTCCCACGCTCCCTCTGACCCTTGCTCCCTATAACCTAACAACGTTAAATTCCATGCATTTCGTGCTCCGTAATACACACACTTACTCACACCTGTAAACAAGCGCTCGCCATAGCGCTGTTTATTTTTGCATCGTGCTTTCACTTTCAGTGAAAGCACGATGCAAAAATAAACACAAGGCGCCCGGTCTCCTTTTGGGAGGCCCATCAGGACTGGATGCAGCCTGAGCATGGGGCTCTCTTGTCTTTATGGGGCCATGTATTTAAGCACAAGGCCCCATAAAGATAAGAACTCGCTTACGACAGAAGGAAGGCAGGCGAGCCAGTCCAGGTGGGCCGTCCCAAAAGCCAAAGGGAGGCAACATACATAGCTCATTTCCAATGGCTGGCCACCGTTTAGCATAAACGGTGAGGCCGGCCAATGGAAATGAGGGGCGGGGCTTAAAGCCCTTTACTGAAACTCCTCAAAGACATTAAATCTTGCTGAGCAAGCTACGCATGTGCGCAGCCACGCTAGCTGAGACCTAAAAAGGGATTTTTGATATGGTGTGAGTAGATGCCTAAAGGTTTTGTAGAATTGGCTTGTGTAGCCATTTGCCACTTGAGCAATTTTTTGTGTTTTGATCACGTTTTCTATTTCTTCTGTCTCTAATGGTTTGTTAAGTAAGGTTTGATCACTTCTAGTTAGTCTGGGGAGGTTTATATTCCCAAGGTAGTTTTCGCAGTCCGCCGGGGTTGGGTGTCGTTCCAGACTCTATAGATTTTTATAGTAATGGGCAAAGGAACTTGCAATATTTTTGGGATCAATGAGGATTTCACCTACTTTGTTTTTGATTGCATTAATGGAGTCGGTCTGGCTGTTCACTCTCAGGTAGTTTGCAAGAAAGTTTCCGCCCTTATTAAACTCGCACAACTTTTTCGCTTTATAGGTGTTCACCCAGGTGTGTGTGTGTTATCTAGCTTACTGTACCGGTATTTTAGGTTTTTGAGTTTACTTAATGTTTCTATGGAGTGTTTCCTAATAACGAGGTGCTCGAACGGTTTGATCCAGAGTTCAAGTTCTTTCAGAGTATTGTTGGCAGTTTTATTTTTGTTGGTCATGAAACTTATCATTTTGCCCCCGAGAGTGGCCTTTATCGCCTCACAGAGGGTTTCTGAGGATATATCTGGAGTTGCATTTTTTTTAAAGTAGTTTCTGATTGTGGATTGTATTTCTTCCCTGCAGAAGGGATCGTTTTTAAGTGCGTCATTGAGGAGCCAAAGTCTGTCCAGTTTTTGAAAGTTTATAATCATGATAGCGACTGGGATACAGGCATGGTCAGAGATGATAGGCTTAATTTTCAGGATTGAGCCAGAGGGAGTTAGGGTTTGATTGGTGAGAATATAGTCTATTCTCGAGTGAGAGTTAGGGGGTTTGGGTAGAAAGTGAATTCACTGCCTGTCGAGTTGAAAAGCCTCCAGATGTCCGGGAAGTTGTGTGAGGTGGCTAGATTTTTTATTTGTTTATGCGATTTTCCCGCTCTAAGTCTACAGGATGACAGCCTGTCTAGTATAAAGTCCAATGGAAGGTTAAAGTCCCCTCCTACTATGATTCTAGAACCATTTGGGATTTCATGCAACCCTTTAATCAGGTCGACCCAGAATACGGGGGAATCTGCTGTGGGCGCTTATAAGTTAACAAAGAAAAGTTCCTGGTTGTCTTTCATGATTTGTGAGATGACCCATCTGCCTTCTGTGTCATTTGTCAGTTTTATTACATTAATGCCAGCAGATCTGGCAAAGACGGTGATGACGCCATTCATTTGTTAAGGAGATTTCGGGTAACGTCTTTATCTAATCTGGTCTCTTGAAGCAGAAGGATATCTCCTCGTAGCTTGTGACAGCATACTAGTATTCTTAATTTCCCCGGATAATTGAGGCCTTTAACGTTAAGTGATATTTTAAGAGTGTTGCTAGCCATGGCATTTACTGGGAGGACTGCGGTCTAGGTTTGAGTCCCTTGATGAGCGGGGGTGGGGGGATAGTGTAGAGTCGTATTTTGATGTATTTGATTACAGGATCAGGTCTTGTCTGTTTGGGATATCCCCTAGGGTGGGAAGAGGATGGAAGTAGGTGAGAGAGGAAGTAGGATAGTCTAGAGGGTGAGATGGGAAACAGTATAGAAACTACGGAAAGTAATAATGTCAATGAGGGCATAATGACAGAAAATGTGGTGATAGTGGTTGCCACAGAGCTGCCAGATGGGAGTTTAACTCGGAGTAAGCAAAATGTATGTGGGTAGGAGTGGCAGCCAGAGGAGAAGGTATGGTACAGCAGTTGATTGCAGGTAAGTAAACCAACATAGGAGGAGTTTGAACTTTCAATTGGTAGATATTTCGGTGGCGGAACAATGAGCAATGACTACTTGAGGAGCATGTGATTCAATACATTTCCTGGTATGCAACATAAAGATCTCATTATGAGAAAGTTTGTATGTAGTACAAAAGTACATTATGCATCATATGCATGTATCAACTATGTAGCCATATATAACATTTCATTCTATGCATCACATATGTATTAATCATGTTACCACATATTACATTTCATACATTACATATCCTACTTCATATATCAAGGCATGTATTTTCTGAATTCCATGAGATACAATTGAATTGTTGCATATCATTTCATATCGGGATATTGATCTTGATTTGGCTGCCCTAGATGTGATCGTTGGCAGACGGTATTCCCAGCATTGGAAGACGTGACCAGGTCAAGAAAAACAAGGGAAATTTTGGTCTTGTGCTTAACATTATTGTAGGAGAGTAGGATCTGCTTCACATGTATACCCCAACTTTTTGCTGGTGTTCCACTGTTTTTCGACTTTAGTCTGGGTGGGACCCTGCTATTCAGGGCACCAGCCTAGCTGCTTCCTCTCTAAAATGATTCCATGTACTTTAAGTACATTACAGATTGGATCTGAGGTGCCCTTATAAGTCCCTAGTATATGGTATACTATGTACCCAGGGCATAGGCACCCCAGAGGCCTACCAGGGGCTGAAGCATGTATTATGCCACCCCTAGAAAGCCACCCAAAATGACACCACAGGTCTGCTACTGCAGCCTGAGTAAGGTGGTGCATGCACCCTTTACTGAGATATAGGTTCACTATATCTCAACATATACTGCACATACAAACCTATCAGTCACCCCTATGGCAGGCCTTATCAATCCTGAAGGCAGGGTGCTTGGTTATATGTGAGGGGGTGCCCAGGCATGAGCTGAGCCCCTCTGCAGCCTTCGGAATCTCTTCTCCGGGGTTGTCAGTAGTACAGCCTGACCATATACTCTTAAGTGCATTATAACCAAACGGTAAATGCTAATGTCAAGAATTCCTGTCATGCGAGGGGAGGAAAACGGTAACCAGCGAAAACGGACTACATCTCCCAGGATGCTTAGCGGTTGAGAGGTTATGTAAACAGGAGAACTGTTACATAACTCAAGGAAAACACGCCCTTATGTAAACAGGAGAGCTGTTACATAACTCAAGGAAAACACGCCCTTATGTAAACAGGAGAGCTGTTACATAACTCAAGGAAAACACGCCCTATAAAGGGAGGAACCGGGAGGTACAACGCTGTCGGATATTGTGTTTACACCGACGTACCTGCTTCGTGAAGAGCAGTGTTCAGGAGTGGTGCTCCAGTAAGGCAAGAACCGAGGTAGGTCGAGTCGTTACTCCCTGGGCCGTGTCTTGCCCCATCGTCACCTGTGAAGGACCCGGAAGCTCTACTGGTCAACCTTTGAGCATCGCTTTTTGACTCGGCAGAGTCAAGGCGCAGTGGCGCTTTTGCTGGTTAGAGTCGTAACTCCCAGCCCGACCAGAGATACAGGGACTGCCAGCTGTAACGCACACCAGGAGGTGTTTGCCGCGTTACAGACTCGGAAGTCCACAGGATCGATCGAGCGGCTGCTCTCGGTTCAGTCTTCTTGCTTTTGAGTGGGGTATCGGTGACGCATCACCAGGAGGTGACTCCGCGTCCCGGTGCAGTCTGAGGAAGAGGTTGAGCGGCTGCTCCCTTCAGGTAGAGACCCCGGCTGGGTGTTTCCCTGACTCCTCGATTCTCCCCAACACTCTTCGTGCCCCTCACAGCCTACCGATTGGCATTGTCGGCCATTTCATTTCTGCCCTCTGTTGGCATACGCCGGGATCGGCGTATATGCAGAGGACGGTTAGGACCATCTGTGCTGTGGGCTGGTAACGTACTTAGCCTGGAGGATTCCAGTGACTATAACTTTTGTTTATTCTTTGTATTAGTTTTGCCTTCATTAAAACAACTAACCCTTCACAAGTGGTTGCGTCCTCATTATCGTGTCTGTTGAACGATCCTGAGACGTTCAGGGCGTTACAGCTAACTTTGGACTGGCTGCACGGAAACAGGTCGTGTTTGGTGTCAAACACCTTGGAATCATACTCCCACACCAGTAACTGGTGTGGGAGTATGATCCCACCTTTCTAGAGGGAGAGACATGGTAGCACTGGTATACCCGGTAGAAACTTAATAGAGCCCTGGCATCACAAAATGGATGCTGCAGCCACAGACACAAGTCTGGCCTCCTACTGCTGATCGAAACTCCGGCAGGGAAGGCCTGGACAATAGGTTTCCTGCCACAGGGAGGTGTAACCACCTCCCAGACAAGATTATATGTATTGGGGCTGGGTGGGAGCACTCAGAGTGCTTTGAAGTCCTGCACTGGCGCCACATTTGGTGTCCCTGTGCATAGTCCTGCTCAGACCGGTTCAGGGGCTTCCAGCCCCTGCTCTGGCGCGAAACAGGACAAAGGAAATGGGTGTAGCCACCCCTCTTTCCAAACCCTCCCATAGGTGGGTCCCCAGAGCTAGTCCAACCCCTTTCTTAGGTATAAGTAAGGAACCTCTGTAACCAGAACTTTAGATTACCCTGGACGAAACTCTGAAGCCAAATCCTGGACCTTCGACGCTAAAGACCAGAGGACTGAAGAAATCTCTCTTGGGGTCAAGGAGTGACTCCCCTGCTTGGCAGGCACCAACAAAGCAATTTGCCGGTCTGCATTTCTGAAGCTCCCACCGGACTCCGAAGTATTTGCAGCCCAGGAAGAGGATTTCCAGACATCTCAGAGACTGACCCGAGTCCCCAGCAAGGCTGAGACCCGCAGCCCTCGCGAGTAGCGTGGAACCAGAACTCCTGGTCACCGTGCACTTTTGCAAGTGCATTGACTACTCGCCGTCTCCTGAAGTCGTGCTTGGGCTGACTTGTAGCCCCCACCACGAGCACTGAATCCACCGAAGATTGTCGGCCTGGTCATTCCGAGTGACCCGTGGACCGCCATTTTGTGTTTCGTCTCGAGGTCCCTTCGCGATCCCTGGTCCGTCGACTGGTGGGTCCCTGAGGGGGTAACTTTGAATTTCCTTGGGCTTCCCTGGTTGCTCCAGACATGCCCCGACTCCCTACCAAGTGGTGAGTCCCTCAGACCTTGCTGGTCTGCACTGAAGCATCTTTCTCGTTTCTGCGTGGGCTGCTGTTGCCAACGCTTGTTGTGTCCAATCCGGGTACCGACGCTGCAGCACTCGACATCCTTCATGTGACAGCTCGAATCCAGCTCCTGGTCGTCCCCGACGCATCCTGGTCCTCGTGGCTGAAGAGTCAAGCTTCACCTCTTTCACCTGAAATCACCCGACATCAGTGAGCATCTGTCCATCGCCATCCTGGTCACTGGCTAGTACCCAGACTCTGTCCCCTCTGCTTTCAGGTTTTTCTCATCTTCCATCCAGGCTTGGATCTCTTCGAACACTTCGCATCTTCACGGCAGCAGCACTTCTTCGCCAGCTCCCATTGAAATCGACGACGCGACCCGACACCAATAGCCACCTATGCACCTGGCTTCCCTGGGTGAGGTAACACCAGTACTCCGGTGCTCCCGTGGGTGTTAGTCCTAGAACTTCCTACGTCCAAAAGGGTTTGGTCCTGACTCATTTCTAAATGTCCCTAATCTATAAAAATCTAAATGCGACTTTCCCCATAGAAGCTAATGGGAGCTTGCGGCTGTATTCACACACTGCACACGGCCCCCGTGGGTCCCCTGTGTCACTACCTTGGGTGGTTCCTTGGGGTCCCAGCGATTCTACAGGCTCTAGGCCTTGTGTCTAGTTAAGTTGTGGTTCTTATACCACTATTTTAGTATATGGTTTGGCTCGCCCCTACGGCCTGACGTGTATTTGTGCTATTTTACTGTGATTATTGAAGTGTAACTTATGTGTTTTGACCTCTAGTCTCATAAAGAGACTAGGAGGGTGAGCTTAGTAATAAATACATATATTTTATATATATATACCTGGTGTGGTTTTTCGGCAGAGGGAACATGGCGGCCAGCTAATCGGCAGGTCGCGAGTCGTCCGCTCTCCCTTTCATGGTACCGACTAAGTCCAATGCGGAAGTGCTTACCTAGTGGGTCTGGCCGAGGAGTTGATGCCGCCACATCCTGCTCTGTGATTTTACTGTTCTGGGGGCCTGGTTCTTCGCCTGCTTTGTGTCCTGCTCGGCCTCGGCTGTGTTGCGGACCCGCCCGCCCGTTTCCTCCTCTTCTGGCTGTTTGAGACTGCTTCTTGTGGGGGGGGGGGGGGGGGGGGGTCTCCCCGACGCATCCTGATTTCCGGCTTCGCCACCCTGGAGTTTTGGTTTTCATCCGCGTTGTGTCCCGGGCCCGGGCTCGGGCGGATCAGCCGTTTCTGCGGCTCGTTTGATGTTGTTTTTCCGCATCAGGGACTTCCGCATCAGGGATTTATTGTTCCTGTCTGAGAGTCGCCTGTCTGGGACTCGCTTGCCGCCGGTGTCGCTGGAGCTGGTGGATTCAGGGCTTTCGGGGGTTGAAGCTTCGGGGTTGAAGCTGCTGCTGGGGGCTTTCGGGAAATTGCCCTATCGATCTTCGACCTCCGAGGCATCACCGGTGGCGTAATGGCTGCGGTGGAGACAAGGGACTAACAGAGGAGGATTCGAAATCTCTCTTAGCCAGGTAAAAGAGACTGTGGTGTAAGCTTGAATGTGGGCAAGGCTGACATTTCCCCTCTTTAGGGCGGCAGGGGCATTATCGCAAAGCAGACGTGCGCAGTGTTATAATCGAACACAGTTTACTAGCTGCCTCACTCTGGGAGCGTTAGGTGTGCTATGTGTATCCCCTGAAAAGCTGTCCCTAATACACAGAGATAGAGGCAGAGGCAAAACTTATTTTGGGAACTGTCTGCATGAGGTTCATTCTCCATATAAACACTGCAAGCCTTATACTATATTCTCTGACGTAGCCAAAATAGGTAATGAGGATACTTACTACTACATGGAGGTAGATAAGCTACAGTCTAGCAACCTGAGCAGGATCCAGCTTTATTGGCAAGGAGAAGGCAACAGCCGAATAAAGGGGTAGACCCAAATTTAACCAAACAGACACCCAGCACTGCCACTACTCAGGGAAGGAGGTACAAATTAAGATCACGGAACTTTCTTGGGATAGAACCCATTGTACAAAAGCCAGCGCAGGCAATACAGTATATACAGCCTACGCAGCCTCCTATGCCCACGGAGGCCTCAATAAGTGGTCATAAGAGTAAAAAGCCGACCTCTAGGACAGGGAAGCCAGCTCTCGTGAAGGGTAGGAAGAGAGAGAAAATTCAACCCCTTACAAAAATAACGCCTTCTTTAAAGGCTTACTTTATGTCTAATCCACAAGGGAAAAGGGGCCTAAGTAAGGGGGCTCCATTGGTAGACTCGGCTTCAGTTCTCAACCCTGTCTTCCCTTTATCAAATATATATTCCGTACTAGATAAGATTAATGGTACACTCCCTGCCACAATGGAAGATGGGTATGAAAATCGAACTGACTTTGGGGATGTGAGGGTGGAAGATACAGAACGCAATTTGGAAGGCCGGAGGCAGAGTGTAGAAGGGGTCGAGTCAAGCCCTGCTAGCGATTCAATACAAGAGATGCTGAGACAGATATCTGCAGAGATGAGCACCCGATTCTCAACCTCGGAGGTTAACCAGAGGAAGATACAGGATACATGCACCAGCCTAGAAGAGAACTTAGATGCACTACACAAAGGCTGGAGGCATTGGAAAACAAGGTGGGAGAACTTGGTCAGGAGGTCAAGGATAATGCTTACAAAGTGCTCAGGCAAAAAAAGAGAGAGCGGGATGTTGATGAGAGGCTGGAGAGACTTGAAAATGTATCTAGAAGAAATAATGTAAGAGTACTGGACTTAAAAGAAGGATTGGAAGGGGATAATCTGAAAGCATATGTTATAGATATCCTTGTTAAAGCATTTCCCCAAATCGCCTCAGCACCAATATGGGAGAAAGAAATACAGCGCATCCATAGAGACCCCTTCAGGTTAAACCCTGCAAGAAAGAAGCCAAGGAAGATCTTAATATGCATCCAATCCTACCCGCTAAAAGAGCAGCTACTAGGGGCAGCCCTTAAACTTAAATCTATTGAGGTTAATGACATCTCCTTTAAGATTAGGTCTGACATCTCTAAGGTAACGGAAGATAGCAGATGGGAATTAGGGATGCGGACGGATGCACTAAGAGAATTGGGGGCTCAGGTGCAGCTGAGATTTCCAGCCTTTTTGAAGGTTATATGGGCTAATAAGATGTTTAACTTTAGGTTTCCGGAAGAGGTAGACATTTCTAGAACAGGCCAAAGCTAGAAATTAGTTGGTACCATATATATCTTTATATTTCACTTCTTTTTTTTCTTTGTGGGAGACGGGAGAGTCCGACTCATAGGGCAATGCTTATTGCCATGATTAGACAGGGAGGGTTCCCGGGGGGGGAGGGGGGGGTGTACTAGCAAATAGGGGGAAGGGATGGTGTGGGGGGGGTTTGCACATGTGTTGGTGGGGAGCATTGGGAAAAAATAAAAAAAATAAAAAATGTGTTAAACCTTTCTGTTATAATAACTCTCAGTAGCCTTAGCAGGGGAGGCGACCAGGACAAAGATAATGATGGTGGATAGACCTCTACAGGGATCAAGACGGGACTTGGGTTTCATATGCTGGAATGTTAACGGGTTGAGAATTAAGAGAAGACAGCGTCTGATCCTACAGTAGCTAAAAAAATAGTTCGGCCTCAATCTGTATGATCCAGGAAACTCACCTTTTACAATCAGAGTGCAAGGCATTATTCGGCAAGGAAAGATGGGTAGACAAAATTATTGCTTCAGACCAACAGTGCTGTTCGAAAGGGGCAGCCATTATATTGAAACCAAATTCGGGGATTGAACTTATCAGATCTCAGGCAGATATAATGGGGCGTTGGGTCATAGCTGAAATAAAATCTCAGATGTCTAAATACACTATAGTTAGTTACTATGGCCCAAATGAGGATGATACTGGTCCACTAAACAATCTTTGTTTTGCCCTGGCGGATTTTGACTCCCCACTTATATTGGGTGGAGATTTTAACGTCCTTATGGATAATAAATGGACTGGACAGATCCTCTTTTCGGAAACAGATTGCGGCTTCTCGTGTTAAAGCCTATCTTAGGAAAAATGGTGACTCGAGAAAGTACTCCTTTTTTAGTAAAAAGAATTTACACTTGCTAGATTATATATTTATGGAACGTTCTGAGGTGGACAAAGTAAGCCACATAGAGTATATGCCTATTCATATTTCTGATCACGGGGCAATAGCCTTCAATTTGGAGCTCCCTCAAAAATCCCCTATGAAGAGATGGACTCTAAATAGGAGATTTTTACTGCAACCTTCCACCCCTGATCTTTTGAAATCTAAAACCGCCTGTTTCTTACAAGATAATCTAGGATCAACCTACCTGCATAATGTTTGGGATACTTATAAAGCCTGGTTAAGGGGAATTCTAAAGGGGGCGGTAGCGGGCTGGTCAAGGGTGGAGAAGACTGAGTTAGCCGGCCTAGAGTCACAAATAAAAAAAATAGAGGCAGAGCTTAAGTACAGGAATACAACTGTTACAGAGAGAGAAGGTTTAGCAAGGAGACTCGAGGAAGTACAGTTGAACTTTAGGCTCAAGTCTGAGGAGATCATTCTTCAAAAATGGGAAGCTAGTAAGATGTCTGATTTTGAGCAGGGGGAAACTGTGGTAAGCTCTTGGCGATAAAGAGCCGAATTGATAGATCCTACAGCTACATCAGTAGGATAAAACTTCATGCACACGTCACTGAGGATAAAGATGTGATAGAACAGTCTTTTGTCCAGTTCTTTCAAGAGCTATTTCAAGAAGATTCCTATACAGCGGAAGAACACATAGATTTGTGGCTTACTGAGAAACTGCTCCCGAAAATATCTGAGGATAGTCAGATTTTTATAAAGTCTAAAATAACTGGAAGTGAGATTCTGGCTGTTCTAGATAAATCCAAGAGGGGAAAGGCCCCCGGCCCAGACTCAATCCCAATTGAAGTCTACTCCATATTAAGAGATCAGATTATTCCAGTTTGGTTGGATTTATTTAATGATATTCTAGGTGGTCTTTCCCCCTTGCCAGACTCTTGGAATGGAGCACTCATATCTCTCATCTTAAAACCAGGGAAGGATCCGACTGTCAGTCATATCGGCCGATTTCCTTATTAAATACTGATTATAAAGTATTTGCAGGGATATTGAATAATCGCTTGTCAAAAATTATTGGCCCCATTATACATCAAGATCAGAAGGGTTTTATTCCTGGTCGGCAAATGTCAGAACTAGTATATACGCTAATTGGGGCAGCTGATTTGGCAGTGGCACAGAATATGCCTTTTTCCATCATTACTGTGGACGCTGCCAAAGCCTTCGACCGTGTAAATTGGCATTTTTTAGATAGGGTCTTGAAGGTTTTTGGACTCGGGGATGAGTTTAGGGATGTACTCAAAAAAAATTATAGGTCACCTTATGCCCAGATACTAGTTAATGGAAGTCCTTCCCCAATTGTTAAAATAAGTAGGGGAACCAGGCA
Organism: Triturus cristatus; assembly: GCF_964204655.1. Taxonomy (NCBI): domain Eukaryota; kingdom Metazoa; phylum Chordata; class Amphibia; order Caudata; family Salamandridae; genus Triturus; species Triturus cristatus. The sequence goes on along the minus strand of NC_140589.1, from coordinate 1,077,325,492 downwards.
GGGTTGTCCTCTGTCACCTATTTTGTTTGATCTATATATTGAGCCCCTCGCCCAAAGTCTTCATCAGAACCATAAGGTAATCCCCTTTTCTATAAAAGAATTTGAGAGGAAAGTCGCCCTTTATGCAGATGACCTGGTGTTAATGTCTCCTAATCTCACTACTGCACTCCCTGAGCTTATGGCCGAAGCACAGGCGTTTGGGAAACTTTCAGGGTATGAAGTGAATGAAGATAAGACCGAGGTTATGGCATGGAATATCCCAGAGCATGAGAGCAAGTCGGTCAAGGAGTTTAGATACTTACCCACGACTTGGAGAAACTCCCAAAAACAAATCTAGAAAGGGTGTCTAAAGAGGTCGATGTTTTGTTGAAAAGGTGGCAGAGTATACCTCTCTCACACTTTGGGAGGGTGAACCTAATAAAAATGTCCATACTGCCAGAATTTACCTACCTGTTCAATAATATCCCTTTAGGGTTTGCAAAAGCGGATCTGCTTAAAATCCAGGGCAAGATTTCATCTTTTATATGGGCTAGCAAGGGGGTCCGTCTATCCTGGAAGAAACTAAGACGTAAATTGAAGCAAGGAGGAATGGGTCTACCCGATTTACAACTATATTGCTGGGCCTACCAGATAATGAACTGTAGGATGCTACTGCTCTCCCCAGACAAATCACTAATAGGGAGTATGTTTTCCGCCATGTTAAAGGGCATAGACTCATTCGGATTTATGTATAAATTTGGTTCTTCTAAATTCTTTTACAAAGTGCGTTTGAAGACTTTACAAATGGCGGCAAAGCTATGGTCAAGCTGTAGTGACTGTCTTGGCCTCTCGTATTATAGTGAGTGGGCCCCTGTGTGGGGATCTCCAGGAACACCGAGTGCTTCCTAGATGCTTTAGCTCGCCCTTTGCATGAGGCTGGTGTCACGTCCTGGAAGGATATTGTCCTAAATAATGAATGCTTCTCATAGGAGTATTGGAACTCTATCACTAAAGGCACTTTATCCAGGTTTACATACTATCAGATTGCTTCCTGGTGTAAGAATCAATCCTGGCCACCCTATGAGGAGTGTCAAATGGAAAATGACCTACAAGATGTGGCTCCCAGGAAAAAGGAAGTGGCTCTTTGGTACGGGTATCTTCTAACTGCAGCCGACAGGAAGATTGACAACCCAACGCGAATCTGGGAAAATTACTTGCCGAGAGAGGAGTTAGATCAATTACGGCAAGTATCAATAGATACTCTTTATTCGACTGTTAAATCTGCTCCACTCAGAAAGAACCATTTCTTTACAATCCACAGGCTATATTGGTCACCCCTGAAAATCTCAAGAATGAGAGGCGGGGGAGAAGCAAGATGCATTAGGTGTGGCTCCCTGAATGCGGATGATGTTCATATATTTACCTCCTGCCCTAAGATACAGGAATATTGGAAAAACGTGGGTAAGTGTATTTCGAAGGTGCTTGGTTCAGATGTAGAGGTAAGCCCATCTCTTATACTTTTTGGGATAACCCTTGAACCTGGGGGGAGGCAAGATATGAACGTACTGCAATATAAATTGGTGTTTTATATGATCCTTCTGGCCAGGAGAGAGATATGTAAACTTTGGCGTCAGATGGTACCACCGTCTTGGAATGCCTGGTGGAATTCAGTTACTTATTTTAGAGCTCTGGATCAAAGGGTGAACATCTATAGAGGTAGGCCTGCTACGGGGTTATTTTGGAATCTGTTGGATGGAAATACAACGGATAGTAGATTAGAGTAGGCTAAGGTTAAATTCCAATGATTAAAAACCTCTTGGTCAGCTCATGATGTGTACTTTGGGCGGTCCCCAAAGAAGAAACAACAGCTGAGACTGAAACCATCAAGTCATCTGCATCAGTGGTGGACTAGGTCGAGAGGTTGCTATGGCTACTAAGTCCAAAAGGGTTTGGTCCTGACTCATTTCTAAATGTCCCTAATCTTTAAAAATCTAAATGCGACTTTCCCCATAGAAGCTAATGGGAGCTTGGGGCTGTGTTCACACACTGCACACGGCCCCCGTGGGTCCCCTGTGTCACTACCTTGGGTGGTTCCTTGGGGTCCCAGCGATTCTACAGGCTCTAGGCCTTGTGTCTAGTTAAGTTGTGGTTTTTATACCACTATTTAATATATGGTTTGGCTCGCCCCTAGGGCCTGACGTGTATTTGTGCTATTTTACTGTGATTATTGAAGTGTAACTTATGTGTTTTGACCTCTAGTCTCAGAGTGTGCTTAGTAATAAATACATATATTTTATATATATACCTGGTGTGGATATCTTTCATTTAGGAACTCAAGAGATTATAGACTGGTAAAACAAGCTGCTTTACATTCCTTCAAGACTTAACCTGAAGGCTGCTCTCCATAGCTACCACTAGGATAGCTTTCAATAAAGGTTGTCTTTAACCTATAACCAATAAGGGGTTGTTTGGACTGATACAAGGTGCCCACTATAACCAGTGGACAGCATATATCAAGCCAACTTCTCACAATTATGCAACATTGTGTAGAAAAACATGTCGATTTGTAAAACTGAGAGAGCTGAGGAAGGAATCGTTATTATCGTACACAACAACCCACAAAGCATCTAGAGCAGACATGCCTATGTGTAGAATTGGCCTATGAGAGATTGGAAGGAGTTGTGGTCAGATGTGGTTGGAATGACTGGTGTTGTATTGAATGATGTACTTTAGGTATTGAAGTGATAGGCAATGGTTTTGTTCAGATAACAATCAGATATCAATTGCTATGGAGAGGTTAAGTTAGTGCTGGGCTACTTTAAGGAACGGTGCTGAAGTGGTTTATGTGAGAGCTGCTGATGGAATCATTAAGGTTGTGTAGTCATGAGACTAACAATCTGCACACATTAAAGAGCAGACAATTCAAATTGTAGAGTTGCCCTTATGTGTTGTTGGAGTCAGATGTTTTCGAATGTGGTGTGGATGACTGATGTTTAAATGACTGATGTAGTTCAGGTGTTGGAGTGGTACGCAACGGGGTAGTTAGCTTTAGAGTGGATGAGTTTAGCTTGGCTGTGTTCTGATAAGTTTGGTGGTGGATGAGCAGGAGATAAATGTATGCATACTTACTTGGTGCTTCAAGTCACAAAAGTGTCAATATTGACCAACAAAGGTCAACAGTAGTGTACCAGTAAGAGGATCATCAGCAATAAAGTGGACCTGGCTGAGATCCGAACATGCTCAACTATCCAGAGAATAGGTGTACAACAATAAATCTCATTCTGGCATTCTTTTGTGTTATTCAAGATAAGCAGCAACATTTTTGAGGAATTTTAGGCAGGAATACAAACAGAATAAAGGCGGAGTCTTATCTGTGCAGGCGGAGAAAAAGATAACGAGGTAATTTGAATGGCCAATGCAAAGTTCTTAGGTGGAGAGGGGTTAAGAGGACATCTCTTTTTGTTGCCGATTCTGGACATAGGGTTCTAGTTCAGATGGATAGTCTAAGATGAAGGACTTTCCCCTGTTGGTAAATTTGAATCCGTCTGGGCCGATGAAGGAGAAGTTGATGTTCAAGGTCAAGTGAGTTTTCTAGGCCTTAAAAACCTTTTCTCCTGAAGACCATCTCTTTGGCATAGGCTTAGGCTATTCTGAACTAGTTATCGTTTCATACTAGCGTTTTAGCTTTCCTAATGTGTGATAATATAGATTCGGATTGCTGACATCTAAGTGGTCTTTGATTTTTTGCACCCAGGATCGGTCTGATGGGCACTCTTTGTGCTCTTTCAATTTTAAATGGTCTGTTGAATGTGATGCCAAGTGTTTGTGGAATACATTGTTCTAGTAAAGAGATGCAGGAGGGAACTTGGTCTTCTGTCCCAACAGGTAATCCGAAGATTCTCTGGTTCCCTCTTCTATTCCTGTAATCGAGGTCAGTGATGGTTCTGGAGAGGGTGTAGATTAATTTATTTATGGCCTGGGCAGATTTCTTGTTACAGTTTTCATCCTCCAGCGTGCTTGTGATTGGCCTTCTGCAGTACGTATGTGCAGAGAGTTGAGGTAATTACGTGGCAGAGATCGCAGTTTGTAAGGACTCAGTGTTCGCTTTGGTACCTTGATCCAGTTTTTGGAGGGAAGAAAGGTTGCAGAGAAGCAATTTAATTTTTGGGCTGGTGTCAAGGGTTTGTTTCTGTTTGATAGCTGACTCAACGACCGGAGGATCTTGCTTTGCTCGAGAGCAGCTTTCTGGTCTTTGGAATCTTTGTGAACTTTCGTCTCTCGTTTCCTTTTTGGTCTGGCATTCTCTTTAGATCTTAGAACATTTTGGAGGTTACATCGACAGGGATTTGTTTGTGGTGATGAGAGTGGGTAGCAAATCAGCCTGCATACCGATTTGTGGCACTCGGGACAGGTATCTGTAGCCCAACGTGACTATAGCGCAATTAGCTTAACGCTCAGAGTGTTAGCCCTTAAGTTCAGCTAAGTCTGTATCAGGTCAAATAAAAATGCATGCCTCTTTGTTTGTGGTTGGGTATAATATGATGAACAGTAGGCTGATCTCAGTGGCTGGCTATTCTAATTAGCAGGTTGTCATCGGGATTGTGTGCTGCCATTGGCGACAGCTTGTCCTAATAGAGTTCGGTTTACCTGTCTGGGACCTCAACTTTGCAGAAATCAACAAGTTCGAACTCTGCATTATGCAGATCGAATTGCACCTACAGCTCGAACTCATACTTGTGTCGTGCTGGTGTCTTTACTTGAACTGGTGCTTTTCTTTGCGCTGTACAGCCGGTTCTAAAACTTGTGCTCTGTGGTCTGTGACCGTTTGAGGTAATGTTGCTTCAGGCTAGTTTATTATTGTTGGTGGTGTCCCAATAGCTAATGGACTCAATAGTTAATAGACTACTAGACTGATTTCAATAGACTAATGGATTAGTAAGCTGTTAAGTCTTCTGTAGCTGTTGCCTGTTATTCACAGTTATTAATAATAATAATTATTATTATTATTAGGTTCCTTTCACTAGCCTCAATAGTTCTCGGTGGTATTCAATTAACTGACGCTTTAAATATCATTCATAGCGCCCTCCTACGCTTTTTTTACGATCTGGTGTTGTCATGAATGTGCCTGGGGGAGCTGGGCAGGTTGCACCGGCAGTCTACAGATCCTAGGATCGGCTCCAATGTGCAGATGCAGTCTTGTCTCCGATGTGGCCTTGAGGGACTTGATTTGTTTCAATCTACACACCCCTTCTGATGGGATAGCCGTCTCACGTCCTCTGGGGGTTGGAGAATCAGGTGAGCGCGGAGGTCAAGGGGAGCGATGGCAGACTGGTAGCTATTGAATGCCGGGGAGCCGATGGTTTAAGCAAGCAGGGCAGGTTACGTTAGGGCAGGTTGCATTGGGGGAGCCGGCGTTACCAGGGCTGGCATTGGATCAGACCTCACCCAGCATCGCTCTTTACGTCTTTGATGAATTGCTAGGTTTATGGCTGCCTGCACTTTAACGAGTACGTCGAAAGCAGGGCTGCAGAGGAGTAATAACCATGCAGAAGGGCGGACATAGATGAGTGCATGATGTGTTCCACACTTCGTGCTTACTGGCGGACTGCAGTCCTATGGAGAGGTACAGAGGAAGAAGCATCGGACCGGTGGGCGCTTATTGAGGGGCACGGATCACAGCGACTATTGTTGCTGTTGCCAAATGTTATGGGAAGGGATACGGCACTTAACTGAAAGTATTGCATATGGTTCCCAGATTACGGAGATACAGGTGTCAGAGATAGGCCCCATCTGGCTGTTTAAGATGGCAAGATTCCAGCTGATCATAATGGCCTGATCAGACCTTGCATAGTGGTATGTTGGTTATGTACGACTTCAAATAAAGAAGTTCCACTTATGCAGCGAGTGGAGTCATCTTTACAATTTTGGTGATGCTACCATCACACCAGTGAACCTACACAAGCTATTCTGGTGTTTATCATCAACGATGTCTCTGGCCGGTAAGACGTGCTCTAATGATCGTATTGTCATCGACGCTTCCTCGTTTCTGCGATTTTCTGGCAAGTAGAGGTTTGTGTTGCTGTGGGGGATATCATGTCATCATTGAAAGGTGAAGTTATCATGTAGTACCTACCAACGTGCAACCGTCTCAACGATCTCTCTGAGGAACTAGTGATGTCATAGAAACGCATACGTTCTGCACAGGTGTTGCTCTGCCGTAACGTACCGCCATCTTAGGAGTGTCCTTGCGCTGTCCTACAGCCAGTCTACATGTCCCTACGCAAAGTTTCTCAACGTACACGCTGCCATCTGGGAGAAGAGTCAGACATGTTTTCAGCAAGTGAGAACCTGCATGCAACGCTCCACACACTAAGCAGTTAATTTTCCCTCGTTCCGATCCTTTGTGACATTTTTCTCCTCATCAGTTGTGTGCGCTGCTCACGTGCAAGTGCCGGCGAGGCGGCAATTTCTTCATTGTATGCTGGCGAAACCTTTTTGGCACTTGGTGGTTATTGGGAGTACTTTTGGGTGTGCCAAACTGGTTGACGACTGTTCTCTCTGCAATCAGCTGCTGTTGCACTTTGTGCTGCAAGTTCAATTTCATGTATGCTTGACTTGCTGGCAGCTGTTCATCTTCTGCTTTGTGCTATCGTACTAAGTGCTACTTGTAGCCTCCGTTTAATTCCTGCGCTTGGGTTTTTGCACGTTTATGGGGAGGTGTTCTCTGAAGTATTACATTTACTCCTTGCTGCCATTGTACCTGCAATCCGTAACACAAAAGGAAAATAATAAGGGATTCCAACTTTGAACAGTGAGATACTCCTATTTCATTCTAACCATCTTCAGTCTTATAGGCTGTGGCCGTTATTTACCTATGTACATTGATTTTCCCAATAGCATCAGGGAATGTGTACAATCTGTCTCCTCAACAAGCGTTTTTGCCTGCAGCAGGTGAACCAACATTAAAGTGGGAGGAATTACATGAATATTATACAAACTACATTTCTACGGTTGATGACAAAAATGAAGAGTTATCTCCTGAGAGAAGGAAAAGCATATTATTGCATTGTTTAGGAGCTGGTGGTCTTAAAGTGTACAATTGAATTAATAAGAAAGTTTGCGTGGAAGGACAAAGTGATGTGTAAGTGAACGCCCTAAAAGACTTGGACAATTACTACAAACCCACTGTATGTGTTGCTGTGGATGGCTATAAATTCTTCCACCGGAAACCAGGGAAAGAAGAGTTTCTAGAAGATTATGTGTCCGTGCTGAAGAATTTGTCTCTCACATGCTGTTTCGGCAATCTGTATGACGAACTTTTAAGGGACCAGGTTGTAATGCATGCCGCCAATCCAAATATTCAAGACTCCTTGCGGGCAAAAGGAGAAAAAGAAAATCCTTTGGAATGTAATAGGTCTTGAATTTATACGAGTTTGAGCTATTGGCATTGTAAATGAAAATGCTTTTTATTTAAGTTTTTTTTTTTTTTAAAACATAAATAAAAGGCACTGTCATTTACAATGCTAATAGCTCAAACTCTCGCAAATGCGAGACCTATTGCATTGCAAATGCTTGTTAGAACTGCCTGTGCTGAGCACCAGCAGCACCCGGCCCACTTAAAGCCCTGACTGTACTGCAATGAAACTATGTTAACTGAGGCAGCACAAGAGCAAGACAGTACTAGAATGAGGCAGCACAGGAACGAGGCAACATTGGGTGAAGTGGCACTTGTATAAGGCTGCACCAAAATAAGGCAGCTGTGGATACCTCTGCATTCGAGTAAGTGTGCCTCGAATACAGCAGTACCAGAGTGAGGCCCCCAGGACTGAGACGCTTCAGATACTGAGGCTGCAGCCCTGATATGAGGTTTCACAGAGTGACCATGTTCCCAGATAGCGCTAAATGAGGGCCGCTAAGGAATGAACCCTCATTGAAATGACACAGAAGAACAAGTTACTTACCTTCGGTAACTCTTTTTCTGGTGGATACAGTATCTGCCTGTGGATTCCTCACCTTGTGAATATCCCCTGCGCCAGCATTCCACAGAATTTTTCTTCCCCAGCACTCCACGTCGATGTGGGCGACGTCATAATACATCGGCTCCGCTCGCGACTCCGTATGACGTCACCGGAGCCATAAGAGGCCCACGTCGGCGTGATGACATCAGTTCCACCCATTTTTTCCGTGCCTTCGAGGCGAACAGGTGAACCAACGACAAACTCAAAGTATACAGTATACCAACACATATACACAGTATACAAAGGAAAAGGATGCTAAATAAACAAGCATTTCCAACAAATGTACAAGCATTTCAAACAAGACCTATTACATGGTATGGAAAGGTGGACAACGGGGAGGCGGGTGGGCCAGTGAGGAATCCACAGGCAGATACTGTATCCACCAGAAAAAGCGTTACCAAAAGGTAAGTAACTTGTTCTTCTGATGGATACATCTGCCAGTGGATTCCTCACCTTGTGAATAGATTCCCTCAGCAGTCCCCACTCCCGGAGGAGGGTGTCCACCTTCCTATACCAAAAAGTCTTGCAACACAGAGCGCGCAAAGTGGGCCTCCCTCCTCATCTCGGAGTCCAAGCAATAATGCTTTGCGAAAGTATGGAGGGAGGCCCAAGTCGCAGCTTTACAAATATCTGCCACAGGAACACCCCGGGCCAAAGCAGATGTAGAGGATTTTGCTCTAGTCGAATGAGCTCTAATGCCCTCAGGAGGAGTCTTACCAACCAGGGCGTAGCAGATCTTGATGGCAAGGATGATCCATCTCGATAGTGTGCGCTTGTGCACCGCTCTACCCTTCGAATGACCAACATAGCCAATGAAGAGTTGATCATCTAGACGAAAGATTTTAGTCCTGTCCAGATAAAAACTCACAGCCCTCTTCGGGTCCAGGCGATGGAGTCTTTCCTCCTCTTTGGAAGGATGAGGAGGTGGATAAAAAACAGGGAGAGTAATAGACTGCCCCAAATGGAACGGAGTAACAACTTTTGGCAGGAAGGCAGCCCTGGTCCTAAGAACCATCCTTTCAGCATGTAATGTAAGAAAAGGGGGTTTAGAACTAAGTGCTTGGAGCTTACTCACCCTCCTTGCCGAGGTTATGGCTACAAGAAAGACCACCTTAAAGGACAACAGCCTCAAAGGACAGCTATGTAGAGGCTCAAATGGGGACCCAATCAGAAAGGTTAAAACAAGATTAAGGTCCCACTGTGGCATTACAAAAGGAGTGGGAGGAAACATGTTTGTAAGGCCCTTGATGAACCTCAGAACAACCAGAGATTTAAACAGTGACGGTTGATTCGGAAGGCAAAGAAAAGCCGATAAGGCCGAAAGATAGCCCTTGACCGTGGCCACAGCACAGCCCTGCTGAGCCAAGGAAAGAGCAAACTGGAGCACATTAGAAAGATGGGCCTTTAAAGGGTCTATGGACCTCTCTCCACACCATTTTACAAATTTAGACCACCTGTAGGAGTAATTGGACTTGGTGGAGTGTCGCCTGGCCGATAAAATAACGTCCACCACATCAGGTGGGAGAGAGAAAGAACTCAGGTTGCCCCGTTCAATCTCCAGGCATGAAGGTGTAAGCTCTGGAGGTGGGGGTGTAGAACCTGCCCCTCCGACTGCGAGAGGAGGTCTGCCCTCAGAGGGAGACGGAGCGGAGGGCACGAGGAGAGGTGGAGGAGATCTGTATACCACACCCTTCTTGGACAATCCGGGGCGACCAATACGACTTGGGCCCGGTCTTTGCGAATCTTCCTCAGAACCCGAGGAATCAACGGTATGGGAGGAAACGCATAAAGGAGTTGTGAGCCCCAACTCAACTGAAACGCGCCCCCCCAACGCCCCCTGCATCGGAAACTAGAGACTGCAGAATGACGGGCAGTGCGCGTTCTCGCGGGTGGCAAACAGGTCCACCCGAGGTGTCCCCCACGTCCGAAAGACGTGACGAACCACCTCCGGATGGAGCCTCCACTCGTGGTCGGCGGAGAACTGCCGACTGAGACTGTCCGCACGTACGGTCAACACCCCGGCCAGATGATTTGCCATCAGACAAATCTGATGGTCCTGAGCCCAGGACCATAGACGCAGAGCCTCTCTGCATAGACAATGCGACCCCACTCCTCCCGGCTTGTTGACATACCACATCGCGGTAGTGTTGTCCGTCAGGGCTTGAACCGACTGACCGCGAAGGGAAGGGAGGAAGGCCGCGAGCGCCAAACGTATCACTCGTAACTCCAGAAGGTTGATGTGAAGCAACCTTTCCTCTGGAGACCAAAGACCCTTGATCTCCAGATCCCCCAGATGAGCACCCCACCCTAAGGTGGATGCATCCGTTATCACCGTGGCCACCGATGGAGGTAGATGGAAGGGCTTTTCTTGGGACAGATTGCCCTCCACGCTCCACCAAGATAGATCCGCTGCAGCTTCTCTGGAGATCTTGATCGACTCCCTGAGATCCCCGTTGTGCTGATACCACTGCTTGCGGAGGCACCACTGGAGCGCCCTCATGTGCCAGCGTGCATGGTTGACCAACAGAATGCAGGAAGCGAACAGACCGAGCAGGCGAAGGACCTTCAGAACTGGAACAACCGCTCCATTGTGGAATAAAGGGGCTATCTCCTGAATGTCGAGAATTCTTTGTGGAGGAGGAAATGCTCGACACACAGTAGTGTCCAGTACCGTCCCTATAAACAGGTTGCGTTGAGAGGGCACCAGGTGAGATTTGGGCGCATTGATCGAAAAACCCAAGTCGAATAACAGCTGAGATGTTACCTGCAGATGATGCTGCACCATCTCTGGGGACTCTGCCTTCAGAAGCCAGTCGTCCAGGTAGGGGAAAACCGGAATCCCCGACCTCCTGAGATGAGCAGCCACCACTGCCATCACCTTTGTGAATACTCGAGGTGCGGTATTAAGACCAAATCGGGAGGACCGCAAACTGGTAATGTTGCGACCCAACCGTAAAACGGTTATACTTCCTGTGCGACTTCAGGATTGGGACATGGAAGTACGCGTCCTGCAAGTCGAGCGACACCATCCAGTCTCCTTGCTGCAACGCTTGAAGAACCTGCGCAAGGGTCAGCATCTTGAATTTCTCCTGTTTCAGGTAAAAGTTCAAGATTCTGAGGTCCAGGATTGGACGCAATCTGCCGTCCTTCTTGGGAATCAGGAAATACCAGGAGTAGCATCCCTAACCCTTTTCCTGCTCCGGAACCACCTCTATTGCACCCTTTTGAAGCAAGGCTAGAACCTCTTTCTGAAGGAGAAGCAGATGGTCCTCTGAGCAGTAACCTTGGTAAGGGGGAGGAAACTCCCGAAAGGGAAGGGCGTACCCAGTCTCTACGAGGTTCAAAACCCAAAGGTCTGTCGTAACAGATTTTCAAACCCGTAGAAAGTAGGACACCCGACCCCCCACAGGTCTTACATGATCCGGGATGGGGGATCTAGGGCTGCTTCCCTGATGCATCATTGGGAGCAGGGGAAGAAGAAGAGGGGTTGCGTCCAGAACCTCTCCGACCCCTTTGTCTCCCTCTATAGGATTTATAGAGGGGATTCTGCTGCTGCTGTGACTGTCGGTAGGAGCGAAAAGATGACCTTCCAAAGCCCCTAAATTTCCTAAAAACAGAACCCTTTGCAGGAGCTTGCAGACCCAAAGACTTTGCTGTTAATCTGCTGTCTTTAAATCTTTGTAGAGCAGAATCTGCCTTTTCACCAAACAACTTCTGCCCATCAAATGGCAAATCCACTAATGTGGCTTGAACATCCGCGGAGAATCCCGACGAACGGAGCCATGCCTGCCTCCTTGCAGCTATGGACGAGCCCATAATCCTTGCCACTGAATCCGCCGTATCCAATCCCGACTGGATCACCTGTCTGGCAGCGGTCTGAGTGTCTGTAACCACCTCCAAGAAGGACGCCTTATCACCCTCCGGCAGCTTAGGGGCCAAAGTCTTCATTGAGTCCATCAATGCGTGCACGTAACGCCCCAGCAAGCACGTGGCATTGGAAGACTAATGCCATACTCCCCGAAGAGAAAGTCTTTTTAGCAGCCTGGTCCACCTTCTTAGACTCCCTATCTGCGGGAGACTGAGGGAAAGCCCCCGAAGCATGCTTCGAGCAGGATGCCTGCACAACTAGGCTCTCTGGAGACGGGTGTATAGATAGAAAATCCGGATCCCCAGGCGCCACCCTATACCTTCTCGCCACCTGTCTGGAAACCGCCGGAGAAGAAAGTGGTTTCCGCCATACCTCCAAAACAGGCTCCAAGATGGCCTCATTAAAGGGCAGTAAAGGCTCTGAAGTGGAAGCAGGAGAGTGCAGAACCTCTGTCAACAAGTTCGATTTATACTCTGCTGAGGGCAACTGTAAATCTAACAGCTCTGCAGCCTTTTTGATAACAGTATGGTAGGGAGCCAGTTCTTGTGGTGGAGAGGATCTTGCCGATGTGTGCTCCCATTCTGGGGTGGTGTCTAGGCCACTAGCCTCTTGTATGCCCTCAAAATCATCAGAGGATGTGTCCACCTCACCTTCCTCCACCTCTTCTCTGTACCTTCCTTCTTCCAACACCCTTTGGGCCTCCCTTCTCGATCGAATCCGGGGAGCCGGCGTCGACGACATCGTACGCGGCGTCGGTGGAGCCAGAGGTGTTGGAGTCGGCGGCACCATAGACGGCGGCGGCGGCGCCAGACGCGGCGCCGATGGAGTCGGCAGCGGCGTCGAGGAAGGCTCTGAAGCAGGCCGATCCATCCGAAGTCGTGACGGATCCCCAGACGGCGCCGAAAACTGCCACGAAGTCGCCATCGGCAGAAAGGGCATGAAGGGGGCCTGAGCATAATGCTGCGGCACCCCCAACGTATAAGCCATGGGACCCACGGGACCAGTTGGTGCTGTGGATGGGAAGGCCGCCCTATTAAAAATACCATACATGGCATTTAAGAACTGAGTAGAATCAGTACCTGGAGCAGGAAACTGAGGATAAGGCACTGAACCTGCATCCCTCTGCGGAGTATTTGGCTGCGGCGCCGTAGTGTCCTCCACTGGAGCCATAGATTCTTCAAGCACCGGAGTCGGTTCTTCCTCCCGTTCCTGATCCGAAACATGCGACTCCACCCGATCCGGAGACGACGCCGGAGACGGCGCCGGGGACTGCACCGGTGAACGCTCTGGAGCCCGCTTCGGAGACGGAGAACCTCCCGGAGTCTTAGAGGGAGAAGGAGAAATGTCCTTACTCCGATGACGCCGAGGTGAAGTCGACCTCCACTTCCTGCTCTTCGAGGACCGGCGTCGTGAAGAGTGTTTTCTTTTCTTATGATGTCTCCTTGACTTCGACGACCTCGAAGTCGACGACGCTGCCCTCGACCTCTCTTTCTTTCTCCCTCTCTTCTCCTTACCGATCTTCGCCATAAACAGCTTGGCCTTTCTTTCCTTTAATGCTTTAGGATTCATCCTCCTACAGCATGCACAGTCTTCGACATCGTGGTCCGACGAAAGGCACCACAAACAGTCCTCATGTGGATCCGTCATGGACATATGTCCGCCACATTCCCTACAGGGCTTATAGCCCGACTTCCTCGTCGAATACATCGCAGAATTTTGCAACAGAAACCCCTTACAACTACAAAGTAGCAGGAGGACTGGAAAAAACCGTTGCGCGTCGACGGCGCGGAAAAAAGGGAACTGACGTCATCACTCCGACGTGGGCCTCTTATGGCTCCGGTGACGTCATACGGACTCGTGAGCGGAGCCGATGTATTATGACGTCGCCCACGTCGACGTGGAGAGCTGGGGAAGAAAAATTCCGTGGAATGCTGGCGCAGGGGATATTCACAAGGTGAAGAATCCACTGGCAGATGTATCCATTAGAATATAAAATTAGAAGGTAGCAAGTGAACGAAGCAGCAGTGTGTGGGAATGACTTGGAACGAGGTAGGACTAAACCTGCATGCAGCTACATACGGATTTCCCTGAAAAAGCAAAGGATGCACTAGAATAAAACTTCACTGAGTGAGGATGCACTGGAAGGAGGTAGCAGCAAACTAAGCTGAACGAGGCAGCCCTGAAATAGTCGTGCACTGACAAAAACAACCTTAAGCGAGAACACAGCAACGTAATGACACAGTACTATAGCGTGTCAGCCCTGGAATGAGGCTGCCTGACATACTTCTGTACTCGAACGGGCATGCCCTGCGTACACCTGCATGAGAAGGAGGCAGCGCCGACTGAGACTTAGCACTGATCCTACCTCACAGTAAAGAAGCTGCTACAAGTGACACTACTGAAGTGAGGCACCGCTGAAATTCGCGCTGACACAAGCTGCCCCGAAATAAAGCCGATCTTCTGTGAGTCACCCAATGGATGCTGCACTGCTGGGAGAGACTATCATGAATGAGGCTTTACTGGCACGAGAAAGCGTTGCGAGAGGCTGCATCAAAATGCTCAAACAATCTCAAATGTTTCAGTAGTTTACAATAAAGTTTGTTTAGCTCAAATTACGATAGAAAAGAAAAAACTGACAGAATTCAGTAATTCACCATGGAAAGTTGTTTTAGCCTTACATTAACTAAACAAATGGCGCATTAGATTCCATTCCAAAAAGTACTTAAAAGTAGAAGAAGAAGAAAAAAAGTGGTCCGGACGCGAGCGCCCGCCGCGCGAAAGTGAAACGACGAGATGCAGCAGAGCGTGGCGCGCACGCTTGGCGGGGGCGGGGGAGCGGACCCTTTGAAGTTTGATGCAGAGTGCGCCAGTGGGCTGAAGCGCTTCCCACGGATTGCATGGCGGCACGATGCACGTGATTGTGCACGTGCTCGCCATGCAATCCGCTTTTGGGAGCACTTTTGGGAGCCCCTTACTAGAGTCTCGCATAGCGATTGCTATCGCAATAGCTAGGCGAGACCTAAAAAACCCCTGCAGAATGTGATTGACATCGTCAAGAGAGCTGAACTGACCGGGAGGGGAGCGAAAGCCGTGCTATCTGAAAACAAAGTAAAGCAGGAAGACACGGCAGTCATGGCCAAAGTAAGTGGAGTGAAATCAGCTCCTCGAGCTTCATTCAAGAAAAAGGACAAAGAAGAGACAGAGTGGACGAGTAATGTTAAAAGTTCATCCCCCAGGCAGTGTTCTAGATGTGGAAGCATTAGACACTTGGCCAATAACAGGAAATGTCCGTGGTGCACAAATAATTTTGCAAAAGTGTGACATTTTCAGAAGGTTTGCCAGAGGAAACCATGTGGGAAAGTGAAACTAGTAGATCAGGGAGAGGAAAACAATTCTGGGTAGTCAGATGATTCTGATATTAATATGTGTGTGTTGAATGTGGATGATGCATATGTACTTAATATAGGTACTGGGGAGAATGCTAAAATAAAGAAACCCATGTGCAAGATGTCTATTGGTGGTGTAAACATCACTACTGTTGCGGATTCTGGTTAGAATAAAGAAGTGTGGGGTGAAACATTTGCACATGCTCTAGGACGTAAGTTGGTACAACTCTCAAAACATTTATAGGTGAACATTTATAGGTGAGATTGTGGGCTACAGGAAACTGAAATTCATGTTTAAGAGCAGAGAAACTATAGGCAAACTGTATGTTTCTGCCATCGGGCCTTCCGTATTGGATTGGATGGATCAAGGCAAGTTGGGCATGACTCTTAACCCAAACAGTTCAAAACCAGTTTTAAATTGTACAACCGTAGGAAGAATTTGGGTTGATAATTTCAAGGAAATTCCCCACAGTGTTTTCGGGTAGCATTGGGAAGTTGAAAGGGTTCGAACACAAAATCTAGCTTAAAGCTAATGCCAAACCTTGTATTCACAAAGTTAGAAACTTTACATTTTAATTAAAAGAGGAAGTAAGAATACAGCTGGAAGAGTTACAAAAAACTGGGTTTATAGAACCAGTAGAATCCTCAGAATGGGTGGCGCCTTAGGTTGTTGCTAAAAAAGTTAATGGAAAATTACATTTATGCATAGACTCACGCGACCTTAATCAAAACATTCAGGTGGACCAGTATCCCATGCCTAAGATAAGTGAGATGTTAGCCCATACAAAGAACATCAAGCGGTTCTCAACTAATGACCTCTTCTGCCTACCATCAGGTATCATTGCACCCTGACAGCTGAAGTTTTACCACATTCATTTCGCGGTTTGGCTGCTATAGATTCAAATGAGTAACTTTTGGTCTAGCCTCAGCTGCGGCTATATTCCAAAGATTAATGCACGAGATATTTAAAAGGATTAAGAATCTCCTCATCTTCCAAGATGACATTTTAGTGATGGGAAGTCCAAGGCAGAGCATGACCAGAAATTGCTGCAAGTATATTGGGGGGGAAAAGACATGACTGCTGAATTCATTAAATGCAAGTTTTCCGGGAAACAGGTTGCGTATTTTGGTCATGAATTCACGCAGGAAGGGATAAAACCAAAAAAAAAAAAAAGAGTTGCTGAATGCTTTAAGGGATGAGTCGGTGCCAAAGAACAAAGATGAACTGAAAGCGTTCTTGGGGTTGGTTGAGTTTTATTCCAAGTTTGTGAAAGATTTTTCCTCTAAAACGTTTGACATCAGACAACTTCTAAACCTTAAGAACAAGTTTGAATGGTCTACCCGCTGTCAAAAAATGTTTGTTTCTTTCAAGGAAGACTTTTGTGATCCTTTACAGGAATTCGATCCCGAATCTGCCAACATTGTCACAACGTACGCTAGTGGTAAGGGGATTGGAGCGGTTCTTACCCAGAACAACAAATTTGGTAAGAATTCAGTACAGAAGGCACCATTGAGGAAAAATACTCAGTCATACAGCGGCAAGCACTTGCATGTGTGTGGGGTTTAGAGCACTTCCGCCAATTTATTTGGGGTAAAAAAGTAATCTTACGCAGTGCCCATAAACCTCTTACCAGAGTGTTAACCAGTAGGGAACTGTATGCTGCATCACCCAGACTAGCCCGCATGTCTATAAGACTTTTTTATTTTCACTACAAAGTACAGTATGCACCTGGTTTAAAGGATGTTGTTGCAGATTTCTTCAGTTGGAGGCCTCTTCCCATGAGTGAAACTAATGAGGATGTTGGGGAAGAATTTTGTGTAGCCAAACATATCGGACGAGTTACCTAGTATCTCAGGTGAGGAATGAAAAAAAAGCTCAAGAACAGGATGTAGTTCTCAAAGAACTGAGTAAGATGATATAAGGGGGTTGACAGAAAATAAAACCATTTGTAAAGATTTGAGCACATACTGGGAACTCAGACATGAGCAGTTATTGGAAGGGGGACTTATTTTAAGACAAGGGAAAGTGGTTCCTCCTGAAACTCTGAGAAGTAAAATTTTGGAAATTTGCCACGAAGGACATTTTGGCATTAGCAAAACCAAGAACAGAGAAAACAAATTGGTATTGGTGGCCAGGTTGTGAACACGAGATTGGAAGAAAAGTGAGAGACTGTGTGCAAGGTGAAAAATCCAACAAGACACAGGTAAAACTCTCAGGCCTCCATTATATCCTCTTACCAGTCCAGAGATGCCATGGGAAAGAGTAGATACCAATAAAATGGAACCAATATGGGAGCATGGGTAACAAGTGTATGTTGTCGTCCTCATTGACCATTTTATTACGTGGCCTGAAATAGAAATACTTGACAGAACTGACCCAGGCAGTTTAATCAAGTTCCTGGATAGGGTATTAACTAGAGATGGGTTACCTAAATACATTTTGAGTGATAACAAACCCCAGTTCATGTTGGAAAACTTTAAAAAGTATGTGGAACGAAATAGCATAGTACACAAAACTACTTCTGTGTACCATCCAGCTGGGAATGGAGCAGTGGAATGGTTAAACTGTGTTAAGGAGATCGTACAGTTGGCCAATAATAAACAGCCTAGTTTGGAAAAGTGAATTACACATAATGGTGTGGTCATACAGGATTACCCCCATCAAGGAGTACTGTATTCAGAGCTTTTGAGTTGATGAGGGGGAGAACTCCCATGCCCAAAGATAATATTGGATGGCTGAAAACTGCAAAGAGGGTTGATTGGTCTCCTGAAGAAGTAAGAGAGAATGTAGTACAAGCAGAAACTGAATGCAAGAAACAATACGGCTTGGAACAGAACAGCAAGCCTACATGTGTCAAAATTGGTGATTGGGTGAGAATGAAAAAAAGTGGTTTCATTGGGAAAGACCAAAGTCGTTAAACTCCGCCTTTACCAATTGAAAAAGTATTTTTCAAGTCTGTATAACTAAGAGATGGAAAGGTCTGGCATTTGTCTGCGTTCTCTGTGTGTAAGAGAAGGGAGGTCTATTGGTGCTGGGGTGGTGAGAATCAAAGTTCTCAGGAGCATGGTCAGTGTTTGCGACAAACTATAGGAAACAATAAACTGAGATTTGAGTGGCTGTATGATGAGGATGTAGCACAAGGCAATGAAGTTGTGGATGCACCTAGTAGCGAACCGCCTGGTGACAGTGACCTTGTTAATGACCAGTGCTGGGGAGAAAGGGATGATGAAGATGATGCTCAGAGTATAGTGGACTCTGATGAGGTTCAGCACCACAGGTCTGTATGGTGGAATGGATGAATCACAAAAAGTGACAATACCAGAGCTGGAACTGATACGCCAGACGATGGCAGTATAAGCAGGACTGGATGGGCTATTGTTAAACCATGTAGGTTTAAGGACTATGTTTGTGATTAATTGTTTATATTCATTCCACTGTGTATATTCATTTCACTGTATTAATGGATTATTTTATATGTAACCCTAATCCTTGAATTTTCCTTCCCTTTAGCCATTTTTAGAACTGTGTGTATAGATATGGGTATATTTAGCTTTATCCTTTATTCTCATCTTATTATTAGGGTGCATCTTATTTGTATCGTTACAGCACTCTTACATATTAGGAGTCCATCATTTTGTTTATGCATGTCCCCAGTTCATCCCCTCTTCCCTGCTGGTATTAATTTCACATTCCCTTGTGTGGTGCCTTCGCTCTGAAGGAATCCACACGTGTGTTCACTACATATAAGAAAAAATATATATCTTTAGTGTTTTGTTTTTTTATCTGCCATCATTAGGTCTCGCGACCTGCGTTGCACTGCAGAGCAGTGCTCGCGCAGGCGAGAGTCCTTTTGTCCGGGTTTTGAAAATCGACCTGGAAAATGCACACGCTTGTGCGTGTGATTTTAACTTTGCGGCCTGCTATTGGCCTTTCTGTGCGTGTTCTTTTGTAAAATAGACACCAATAGGCCAGAGGCGGGCACATAGCTCAGCCCCTGGCCTATTGGTGTCTATTACGCGCATTTCCTGCCATATGGTTTCAATTATCGTGCCCGTGAAAGCATATGGGCATGCGCGCGCACCACTCGCGGCTTTGTTTTTCACAAAGGCGATCGTTTTCGCGATCACCTTTCTCCTCCCTCCCCTTTGCCCCCTTGTTTAATCTGGTCCGGGGCCTGCTTTCCATGCGGTGCTGTGCAGGGTTCACAAAGGCAGACATAATTATTGCATTATGCGCCTGGAAATGGTTTAACAAGCAGAAGCACAAGGCTTCCTGCGCTTTAAGGGGTATTTTTTTCTCCACTTGCATTAGATAAATAACAAATAATTTACTCCCTCTTTTCTTTTTGTTGTTGCATGTTTATATAGCGCGAACTCGACCCGAAGGTATTGGAGCGCTTTTACATTGCACCGTATTTACATTACACATTCAGGCATGGGGAGATTAAGTGATTTGCCCAGAATCACAGGATGTGGACGCGCCCTCGAGGCTCGAACCCTGGTTTCCTGCACCAAAGTCGGCAGCGTAGCCGACGGACCACATCCTCTGCATTGTGATCCTAATGCATTGACGCGCAAGAGCCGGTGGCGAGTAGAGCGCGTTGGCTCGCCCAGCCTGGCGCATAGCGTCTTTACTGAGAGTCAGCAGTAGCTAAAGAGAAAATATTCCACCTTTCTCTTGTTTTGGTCTAAAAAAGGAATGTAGATTTTCCAAGCGGGTCAATTAGGTGACATATCAATTGTACCAAAGACAAAGGGGTAAGTAATATGAATTTCCTTCGAAAGTCAAGCATTCACGTGGGTCCCGCTACCCTCTTCGGCGTCAAGCTATCCCTCTCCCGCCTCGTCCACAGCAGAAGAGGTACTACCTAGCACTGAAGTTGTTTGACAGATAGGGCAATAACAATAACACTCCTCACCAAGCTCCCCACGTGGCATATGCCATCACATTTAATGGCCTGATCCTGACTGTTACATGACACCCTTGAGAGCAATACCAACCTTTTTGCTTCAACCCTGTAAATATGAAATATGTATTAATTTAAATCTAATCTCTTAAACTTTTAAAAATATGTAATTTGTAAGGAATACGTATTGTCACCTACTACCATGTTACTCTAAATTTCTCATGTAACGTTCTTTTTCTCGATTACAAAGCGGTCTGTCACCTCTGTGTAATGTCTGCGCTATATAAAAAAGCATAAATAAAACAACACACAATAGAGAAGGTCATGCAGAATGCTGTGAAAGTACACTGAGAGGTGCAGAATCCTGTGAAAGTGACCTGAGAGGTGCAGAGTGTTGTGAAAGTGATCTGAGGGGTGCAGAGTGCTCTGAAAGTGCTCTGAGAGCTGAAGAATGCTGTGAAAGTGCCCTGACAGCTGCAGAGTGCATGCTGTGAGAGGTGCAGAGTGCTGTGAAAGTGCTCTGAGAGCTGAAGAATGCTGTGAAAGTGCCCTGACAACTGCAGAGTGCATGCTGTGAAAGTGCTCTGAGAAGTGCAGAGTGCTGTGAAAGTGCTATGAAGGGTGCAGAGTGCTGTGAATGTGCTCTGCGGTGTGCAGAGTGATGTGAATGTGCTCTGAGAGTTGCGGAGTGTTGTAAAAGTGCTATGAAAGGCGCAGAGTGCTGTGAAAGTGCTCTGAGGCGTGCAGAGTGCTGTGAAAGTGATCTCAGAGATGTAGAGTACTGTGAAAGTGCTCTGAGAGGTGCAGAGTGCTGTGAAAGTGCTCTGAGAGCTGCAGAGTGCTGTGACAGGAATGCCAGTATTGACGTAAAACTCGGGCAGAGGAACGTCATGAATGAACCCCTAAGGAATAGATGTTCATGCATACTTAGAGTTCTTGGAGAAATCAATATTCAAGCT
Organism: Triturus cristatus; assembly: GCF_964204655.1. Classification (NCBI taxonomy): domain Eukaryota; kingdom Metazoa; phylum Chordata; class Amphibia; order Caudata; family Salamandridae; genus Triturus; species Triturus cristatus. The sequence continues at coordinate 1,077,304,375 of NC_140589.1, read as the reverse complement.
GAGGGAAATTCCTAAAGGCTTATGGGTCTGGTTTTCCAAGAATTTGTTGTGACGTGGATGGACGGATGTAGGTGACCATGCCTGTATTTGGTTTGTATGGACAATGTCTAAATAAGGGCCGGATTTCTATGTCCAAATAAGGGCAATGTGAATTGTACCTATATAAGGGCATAAAATCGGGAAACCTATATACGGAATCTAAATCCGCACACAACAGTACCAACTGACACAAGGGAACGCAGACACCTTTCTCTAGAACATATATACATTCCAATAAAAAGATCTATGTGCATATCCTCGAGCCCCAGCTTAGATAAGTATAAACATAACACATCTTCCCCCTATAAAATTAAGGAACAAAAAGAAAAACAAAATAAGAGAACAAATAATAAAAAGTGGAATTACGGTACATAGTCTTGCAAGTACATATGTCGTTTTATTTCTCTACCTGACCTGCTATTAAGCTGTACTTCACGAGTTTTATAATGCAAATTCCAATTTGGTTGTTAAAAGTCTCCTCTATTCTCACATGCAGTATCAATTAACCTACTACCAACAGCATCGACTTCACAACTACCAGCAGCATCTTCACACAAGACGTTCTCTATGTCAAAACACAGACTCAACATACCCCAACCAGAACTTCTTTTCTTCACCACCATCTAAACTGTTCTTTAAACATTTAGGAAGCCTACTCATATGCCACACCTTGCCATCACTCAGTCTTGCAGAACTTGTGAAAATCTCTTCCACACTAACTGGTTTAGAACATTTGTTTTGTCCTTTGCAAACCCCAAAGGGCAATTTGACTCTCACCAAATCTCCCTTTTCAGCTTACTTTGATAAGAGTCTATCTTAGAGTCCTGATACAATTTTTATTTACATTGAGCCTCAACAATGTTTTTCTTCACCTCCTCAGGGGACCAATTTATTAATCTCGATTCCACTAACCAACCATGACTGTCTTTCATTCAAGGCACCCTACCACGCAAAATGGTGAAAGGGCTTAACCCAGTAACGGTAGGCGTTGTACGATACATCCATACCATCTTCTTGATGCTCACTTTCCAATCTAAGTTTGTACTTCTGGCAACTTGTAAGGAATCCTTTATAACTCTATTAAATCTTTCTACTTCATCATTTCCGCTGGGATGATAAAGAGAAGTAAATGGTTTCAATTCCATTACGCTTTAAGAACACCCCTAAAATGTCACTCCTGAACTGCACCCCATTGTCTGAAATCACGGTTTGGGAAGGCCCTCGCTCTGAAAGACACTATCGAAAAACTCAACCACTGCTACAGAATTGGCACTATGAACAAACTCAACCTCAGCTCATTTGGAAAAATAGTCCATGGCGACAATTACATACCGAACACTACCATTCTCTTCACTAATGGGGCCCATAACGATTCAGGCGTGCAGTCAGACAATTCTGTGTCTGAAGGGCCTTTCCAACAGAGACAGTATGTCCTAGGAGTGATGGATATGCAAGGCAATGGAAATGTGAGCCTTCTATCCATAGCTTCTCGCAATAAGCCTGTGTGTAATGTTAAGTTGGGGTGTGTAGAAATTCTCATTGGCGCGGATTCTAGGTTGTCCTACACCATAGTCGCCAAAATTGTTGCGTTCACACCAGGTAGGTTGATGAGTACGACTATACTGAGTAAGAAGGGAAGCAGGGGCAAATGCTTCGAGCCAGCAGGACAGCAATAACAACTGGCACAAGAGAACGCAGACACCGGTCTCTAGAACATATATACATTGCAATAAAAGACCCTCACGCATACCCTCGAGTCCCAGCTTAGATAAGTATAAAAATATCAATGCCACACTAGAACTAGTTAAAAACCAGGTGAAATCCAATTAAAGAGGTCACACTCCTCAGCCATATATCCAATTAAGGAGGTTGCCCTTCTCTGCTGTTCCCTGTGTCCACACACAATAAATATGCTTGTGAGAGACAAGTGTAGTGTTGAGGTCTCTGCGGTTGTATTTGAAGTGAATCTTCAATGAAGTTGCTAAAGGGCGTGGCACTCTGAGTCAAGTGTGAGATTCAATAACAGAACCACACTGGGGCATAAGGGGAAAGCAATCTTTTTTATTTTATTGTTAAATGTACATAGACAAACAAGAAAAGAACGGTGAAAAAAGGGAGAGGTTACAATGATATTGTCTTCGGGGTGGGGGGGGGGGGGGAAGAGGGTCATCAATGCTGAGGGGAACAATTATGGTGCTTATAAAAACAAAGAAAAGGTGTTTCCAATAATGGATCAAGCATTGATGTCTAGGATGCAAAAAGCACAGGAGGATATTAGCCCGCAAAGAAGACAATTTACGTCATGAGAACTTAGTGTGTTCAAATAGGAAATTCAAGCATAAGATTATATTAAAGGGGGGTGCAGTTCCTGTAAATTTTAAAGTGAGGATTGTTCCATTTGTTGTAAGGTGTGAGTTGGAGAAAGAGTTGAACAGGTTGGAGTTAGCTGGGGTGATTGAGCAAATCGAGTCATCGGAATGGTTGTCTCCAATTGTAGTCGCATTCAAATCCAATAGAAAAATTAGGGTGTGTGGTCTTGAGAGGTGTAAATATAGAGATTCAAGTGGACAAGTTTCCTTTACCAAAATAAATGAACTTTTGAGCAAAACAAAAAAAGGAATGAAATGGTTTTCAACGGTGGACTTGTCTTCAGCCTATCATCAGGTTCTGTTACACGAGCAAAGCAGGAAGATAACATCGTTCATAACTCCTTTTGGATGTTAACAATATGTCAGAATGCCATTTGGATTGGCTTCAGCAACCTCAGTTTTTCAAAGATTAATGAGTGAAGTACTGAAAGGTATCACTGGGGTTCTGTACTTTCAAGACGATGTGTTGATAATGGGTGAGAACAAACAAGTATATGATCAGAGGCTGAAGGAAGTCATGGAAGTATTAAAAGCAAGAGGGTTAACGGCAGAATATGAGAAATGTTGATTTGCACAGAACAAAGTAACATACTTGGGCCATGTGATTGGGAAGGACGGCATTTCTCCTAAGAAAGAACTCATTGAAGCTGTTAGGGAAGCACCGGAACCGAAGAATAAGGAAGAACTTCGTTCATTTCTAGGCCTGGCGGAGTTTTACTCCAAATTTGTGAAAAATGTTGCTGAAAAATCTTATGATTTAAGACAATTGCTTAAACAGAGGTGAACATTTGTTTGGGGAGAAAAATGTGTGGAAGCTTTTGAGCAGTTGAAGAGTGAAATATGTAATGCAGGTCCAGTCAAGGGTTTTGATCCAGATTTGCGAAGTGTGCTTACGGTGGATGCGAGTGGAAAAGGTTTAGGAACAGTGCTTAAATTTAGAATGGTACAAAAGAGGTTGTGATTGGTTTTGCATCAAGAAGTCCAACGCCTGCTGAAGAAGTGTATTTGGTGATTGAGAGGGAGACTCTTGGGTGTGTATGGGGCATGGAACATTTCAGAGCATTTCTGTGGGGAACAGAGTTTGATGTAAGAACTGATCACAAGCCATTGGTAACTTTACTTACAACTGGTAGATTAGTGAAAGCTACAGCAAGGATTGCAAGACTTTCAATGAGGTTACAGGATTACAATTACAGGATTAAGTATGTGCCTGGTGTACATAACAAGGTTGCTGATTGTTGGAGTCAGATTCCCTTACCAGTTAAGGAGGTTCTGGGAAGTATATGGGATGATTATCAATAATAATAATCCACATTTGTAAAGCTCGAACAATCACCCGTACGGGTCTCTAGGCGCTAGGAGCCGTCGGGAAGATTAAGCAAGTTATTGCCCAGAGTCACATGGTACTGGGCTAATCGGCTGCCGGCGCCGGGGATCGAACCGTGATCCCCAGATTCCGGAGTCAGTCACCCTGGCCGCGGCGCCAAACCTCTTCCCTTCAAATTGCATTGGTGGAAGAAGGAGTGAATTCTATTGAGAGGAAAGAGTGGATGGTTGAATATGAGAAAGATGGATTGTTAAAAAAAAGTTAAGAAGTGGATTTTGGAGGGTTGGGGAAAAGAAGAAACCGGACTTAGCTGAAGTGAGAGGTTTTGGGGAGGTAAAAAATGAGTTGAGTGTGGAGTCTGGATTTGTGATGAGGGGTGGAAAAATTATAGCACCACTTGGTCTTAGAAATACAATTTTGGATCTGTGTCATAAAGGACATTTTGGAATAGTGAGATCCAAGAAAAGAGTTAAAGCTTCTTATTGGTGGCCGGGAATTGATCTTGAAGTGTAAGGGATTGTGGACAGTGTGCTGACTCAGACAAAAGTTTACATACTTTGAGAACCAAATGAATGCCTATAGAGTGTCCAGATATGGTCTGGGACATGTTGGCTGTGGATTTTGTGGGTCCTGTGCGGTCAAAATATGGTGAAACTAAGTTTATCATTGTATTAGTGGACTATTTCAGTAAGTGGGTGGAGTTGGAAATTGTTGAAAAGGCAGATGCGGACATTGTAGTGAAATTTCTAAGTTAAGTGTTTTTGAAAGAGAGTTTACCAAAGAGGCTTCTAAGTGACAATGGAACACATTTTGTGGCATCAAAGGTTGAGGAATTTTTAAAGAGGAATGGTGTACAGAATGCTAGAACTTTGGTTTATCATCAGGCTGGAAAGGGTGCTGTTGAAGGCTTTAATCAAGTGATTAAAGGTACTATACAAATTGCTTGTGAGAATAAGAAGAATTGGGAAGAGGAAGTCAAAAAGATGTTGTGGGGTTACCGATTGACGCCATCTCACAGGGTTCAGTCCTTTTGTCTTAATGGGTGGAAGGGAGCCATTTACGAAAGATAACATAGGATGGAAGGACAGTACAAGACATGAGGAATGGTCACCTGAAGTGGTCAAGGGCAACATCATTAAAGCACAGCAAGTATGCAAAAGGAACTATGATAAGAAGAATGCTACTAGGGAGGAGACGTTAAGAATATAAGATTGGGTGAAAACAAAAAAATGGGGGAAAGTGCCCAAAGGGGAGAGTGTATTTTCTGAACCTTTAAGAGTTGTTGAATGTTTGAGAAATTCTGCAAGAATAAATGATAAATCGGGTGTGGCACAAGAGTCGCATTGCTAAATGTAGAGGTTTTGGAGAAGGAGGAGATGTGGGTGATTCTATTGATTTAAATGATTAGTTGTGGGAAGAGGAAGCGGATGATGAGATGGTCAAGGTGCAAGGAGAAGCGACGTGTGCACAGGAGGAATTGGATGCATGTCAGGTTGAAGAGGAATGTGTGGATAATGGTACTAAAAGGGTAGGTAGAATGGGAAGAGTAATTCACACTCCTTGCTGCTGTCATGGGTTCCTTTCGGACTAGCCCTGGCTGCGGCCATGTTTCAGAGACTCATGCACCTACTATTTAAAGAAGAGCCCAACCTGTTGATTTTTCAAGATTACATTATGATCATGGGAGTCAGCAGGGAGGAACATGATGCAAATCTAAACAGAGTTCTAAAGACTTTGGAAAATTATGGTCTCACCGCTGACATTCAAAAGTGTAAATTTGCTGAGACCAGTGTCACCTATTTAGGACATGAAATTGTTGGTGAGGGCATCAAACCAAAACGAGAATTGTTATCAGCCATAAGAGACGCTCCTTCCCCAAAAAGCAAAGACGAAGTGAAAGCCTTTTTGGGGTTATCTGAATTTTATGCAAAATTTGTTCAGGACTTCTCTTCTAAAACCTTCCCTCTCAGACAGCTTGTTAAGCAGGGGTCAAAATTATTGTCGTCTGATGAGTGTGAGGAAGCTTTTAGGAACATAAAAGATGACATTTGCAAGGCCCCACCTTTGCAAGGTTTTAATCCCTTCCTACACTCCATCATTACTACTGATGCTAGCGGAAAGGGTTTGGGAGCTGTTTTGAGCCAGATTGACAGTTTAGGCAATGAAAAGACTGTTGCCTTTGCCTCACACTCTATTACACCTACAGAGGAGAGGTACTCTGTTATAGAGCGCAAGGCTTTGGCATGCGCATGGGGTTTAGAGCACTTTAGACAGTCCATATGGAGATTTAACATTACCCTGAGAAGTGACCATAAACCCCTGGTTAAAGTCCTGATCACTGAAGGTCTACAGCGTGCCTCTCCCCACCTTGCACGCATTTCAGTAAGGATGTTAGATTATAATTACAATGTACAATATGTTCCTGGGTCCAAGAATGTTGTAGCAGACTGTTTAAGTCGTTTACCCTTGCCTTTTGCCAGTGATTCCATTGTAGACATTGAGTCCTTCTGTGTAGCTAACATTCTGGACGAAATATCTTGTATTTCACAGCATGATTGGCTATCAGCCCAAGAAAAAGACACCACTTTGTGCCAGGATGGAAAGTAAGTTGTAGAGGGCTGGCCAATCAAAAAAAGACTTACCCCACCATTTACACACTTTCTGAGAATTGAGACACAAATTATCGTCAGAAGGAGGCCTTATCCTCAGAAATGGTAAAGTTATACCCCCCCACTTCTCTCCGATTCAAACTGCTTGACATCTGCCATGAGGGGCATCTTGGTATCGGAAAAACTAAAAGCAGAGTTAAAAACTCATACTGGTTGGACCTAGAAATAAAGAGGAGAGTGAGGAACTGCCTTGCTTGTGAAAACTCAGACAAATCCCAGCGCACTTTAAAACCACCACTTCAACCACTATCTAGTCCATGCATGCCATGGACTAGATTGGATATTGACATTTTTGGTCCCATTTGGGAAAATGGTGAACAAGTTTATCTCATCGTCCTGGTGGACCATTTCTCCAACTGGCCAGAAGTGGAAATTGTACACAGTGCTGATGCTAAAGCCATCATCAAATTCTTAAAAAGTGTATTCTTGAGGGAAGGATTGCCCAAATGTATTGTAACCGACAACGGTCCACAGTTCATTTCTGATAATTTTAAACAATTTATCAATGACAATAGCATTTCTCACAAATCTACCTCCCTGTACCACCCAGCTAGTAATGGTGCAGTGGAAAGATTCAATCGCCTTGTGAAAGGAATTGTGCAACTACCCAATCATAACAACCTCTCTTGGAGGAAGGAATTTACTCACAACTTGTGGGCTTTCCGTGCAACACCCTGTGAGTCTACTGGCTCTAGTCCATTTGTGTTATTGAGAGGCAGAACTCCAATCGCCAAAGACAGTATTGGGTGATCAACTTCTAAGAAAGTTGACTGGTCCATGGAAACAGTCAACAGCAAAATTGAACACGCTCAACAAAGGAGTAAGAATTATTATGACTCCAAACACGCCTGCAAACATGTCAACATTCACGTAGGCCAGTGGGTTAGAGTCAAAAGTAGTGGCTTTATTAAACAAGCATTGGCATAGCCAATAGGTCTCGCTTTTGGGACCTTCTAAGTACTTAGTTATGCAGCACAATATCCTTGGTGCAACCACATCAACTGTTGCGTGGCTAAACACTTATAAGGTCCCAAAGGCGAGACCTATTGGCTATGCCAATGCTTGGCGTGGTTGTGTGTGTGTGGGTGTGTGGGTGCGTGTGTGGATGTGTGGTTGTGGTGGTGTGTGTGTGGGGGGTGGGGGGGTGGTGGTGTGGTTGTGGGGGTGTGAGGGTGTGTGTGTGGTTGTGTGTGTGTGTGGTTGTGTAGTTGTGCATGTGGTTTTAAGTGTGTGGTTGTGGGTGTGTGTGTGTGGGGGTGGGGTTGCGTGTGTGACAGTAATACTTAAAGCATATCAAAATAAAGGAACACAAACATCGAGTTTGTGGAAAGAGAAAGCACATTGTAAGTCAAACGTGCGCAGCAAAGCATTAATACAACAACATGTTCTTTGATGTTTGATGTTCTTTGAACGAGAACATCAAAGGGAAGCCGAGAAAGTGATCGCGGGCAAAAGTGAAAGTGATCGCGGGCGCTTAATGAGCATGATGAGGTTTGCCATATCGTGCCTGCTCCTAAGCGCGAGCCTGCGAACATGCACTGTAGCTCTAGGCTGGCCATGGTAGCATTTTTTGAGCCCTCACTAAAAGTCTCACCAGACCAGCGCATGCGCTGGGTCAGGCGAGACCTAAAAAGGACTTAGCCGTTACTCACAACCCCTTATGGTCAAGAAAATCTTTTGCAATTCTGCACTCTTAAGTGATGGAAAGGTGTGGCACTTGTCTTTATCATTGTGCCGGGGAGATGTTATCTTGCCTCCGCAGCATTCTGATCGAGAGAGGAAGAATATCCACACCTCTTCTAGATATGATTGGATTCTTGATGATGACATCCACCAGGGATGTTACCCTGAAAGAAGTGAAGTTCCTTCCTCGCGCAATCCTGAGGAGGGCACCAGTGGTAGCCCTAACTTTTAGGAGAATTTCACCAGTCTCAGTGACCCTAATGCTATTCCCAAGGATGACCTCCCTACCGATAGTTCCACTGGGGAGACTATTGTTAGCACGCCACATGATTCCAGCACTTGTAGTGCTGATGACACTCCTCAAGTTGGAACTTCAGACATGTCACCAGATGGTTCCCCCACTCATGAGCTCCATGTTGGTGCAACCACTATCAAGGAACCTACCATTGGTAGGCATGGCAGAGAAATTATTCTACCAAAAAAGTTACAAGAATTTGTATGTGATTAACTGTTTTTTCTTTTCTCTAGCACTTATGGCATATCCTGTGCCCATATTGTCATTACAGTTTGCATAACATTGCCTTGTTTTTTCCTCTCTCTCCCCTTCCTTCCCTCCCCCCGCCCCTCCTTGCGTATTTCAAAATATTCTGTAAATGAGGAGATGTGTTATGTTCATGCTTTGTTGTCATCGCGACTTGCCTCGCTCTGCCTTTCGCCACACGCCCTCGCCCAGGGTACCATGACGTTGCTCTGTTCTACATTGGAACCTTGGGCGAGGTTGGCAGGTGGAAGGGCAGTTGGAGGATTACTTCTTTGACTGTCAGACGCCTACTGGTGTCAGGGCTATTCTTCAATAAAGACCTCTTCACTTACCTGCTCCTGGCGTTTTGGTCGTTACACTTACAAGCATAAAGATTGTGTAATGTGCTAGCCTTAGTAGCTAGCATTTTGTATATGTTATCGGTTGTCTTGTATATAGTTGTTAATTCTTTTCTTTACTGACTGCAGGAGGGGGATGTGTGGTGTTGCTGCATTCCACATGTGGAATGCATCCTGCATCTTTATTAGGTAATGTGGAAGTCAGGGTTGTGGGTGTTCTGGGGAAGGGCAGTTGGATTTGAGACTTGATATGTAAAGTTGTACTTGCTGTCATGTACTGGCAGGGTTGCCAATAAAGCTTATATACTTAATACTGGAGTTGTACTTTACAACTTAACAGAGGCAAGACTACAAGGGGATGCGGTACTCACAGTGTCATGCGGGGACTCCACTTCACCTCGACACCCGCCAGTTTCCCCCAAAAGAAGAGCTGGTTGTACTGCAAGAAAAGGCCACGGATGTCTGGACTGGGATCCAACAGCTCCCAAGATGGGTCCACTACGGACAGCACTTTATCGGGGATAGCAGCAATGCCGGATGTGTGTAGTGCCGGAGAAAGCGAACCTATCGCACTCCGTGCTGCTGCCGCCGTAACCGCCACCACCTCCTCCTCCTCCTCCTGCAAGTATAGTGCCAATAACAAATCCTGGTCCATGTTTTACGGCATTCACTGAGCTTTAACGAGAACCCACATCCAAGCGACAACTCGGAATACCTCTAATTCAAATAACTTAACAATTGTATAATGCGGGTCTGCGCACGCGCATAGTATTGGTGTTTGTATTTAGACTACATACTACTTCCGCAATACGTCGGCCGGGTCAGGCAACGCAATACGTCGGCCATGTTAGGGTCAGGCAAACTCACATGACTTGTCAATGTGCTATTTGAATGGAAGATGGTTTAGAAACAACAACGCACAAAAGATGACAGCGACTACACCACTTTTATTCATAACACCAGGAATGTTTGCTCGAGGATCATACAGAAGGACTGACGTAAAGCCTTTCTAGTCGGTGAACGTTCATACAGCATTAACAATTTTGCCTGATTATGTAACGGAGGTATTTCCAAACACAACAGAGATTCAAGCTCGAAGTCTGTGCACGTTAAAGATCTTTGACATTTAGAAAGCAGTTATCACTGCAATCGGTGTCTGGGAATGTAGCAGAGCTATACTACCATCTTCAATTAATTATTTATAGTAAACCCGTTCGGTCTTTTTGTGGCATATAGAAACAGAACCTTCATACTTATGTATCAAACAACTCAGACAACTTTCAAACTATTCCATCTGACGTGAATTCAAAATAGGCATTAATTGACTAGTAAGCCTGGAGCGGTAGGCGGTAACGGCGAAAACGGTCAATACGCAACTCTAATACCACCTCTTCCAGTATTCATATAATATTGTTGTATGACAGGATAAGTCAACTTGTATAATCGAAGTTATAAATCGACTTAACAAGTAGCATAAGGACTTAAGGGTACACAAACCAGCCAAGGTCCTTTGAGCTATCGCTGTAGCACTAATCTCAGCTGACCACTTCGTGAGAAAACAAGTGTTCAAGATGGAGGCCACGTTAGTAGGGACGTCTCACGACTCGCCATATAGAAATGCCAGTACGCTATTCACAGTTAACGTCATTACCCCATTGACAGAGAGGAAATGGGCGGTGACGCCTTGTCTGGTGCCTTTAGTCAACAGGAAAGAGCCGGCAGGATCGGCTATCACTGTCCTAGGGCCTGGTGATTCAATTTGTACAAGGGTTCTTTACCCGTTGCCATGGCGGACGCGCGATTGAGGCGACAGCTGGAGTCGGGAGGCTTTGAGCCGCGGGCCTATGTCCAGCGCCTGTCGCAGCAGTCGGACGGTGACCGCGACTTGCAGGAACATCGGCAGCGCGTGCAGACCTTGGCCGACGAGACGGCACAGAGCCTGAAGCGTAATGTCTATCAGAACTACCGACAGTTCATCCGTACCGCGCGAGAGATCTCCTACCTGGAGGGTGAGATGTACCAGCTTAGTCACATTCTCACCGAGCAGAAGGGTATCCTAGAGGCATTGCCTGCCGCCCTCCGCCCAGACCGGGAGGATTTGCTTCCCGGCGGAGCGGCTGCCTTCCCTCTCCGTGAGGCTGAGGACGCCGCTGGGACACAGCCCCAGCGTAGCCTCACCACATTGCTGGAAAAAGTGGAGGGTGCTGAGCACCTACTTCGGGATTCTCCCAGCCGTCAGCTGCTGTATAACGGTGACCTGCAGGAGTACGATACCGACCAGACCGCGCATCTGCAGAAAGTGCACGTCTTTTTGCTGAGCGACTGCCTGCTGGTGGCTGTGTCTGGCAAACGTGGAGGCTACCGCCTTGACGCTCGCTACTGCCTGGACGATCTGGCTGTGGTGAATGTGAAAGATCACCCACCTGCCAAGGACATGTTCAAGATTCTAACTCGTCCCGAGAGCCGCATCTTTCAGGCGGAGAACGCCAAAGTAAAGAAGGAGTGGCTGGAGATGCTTGACGAGGCCAAGAAGAGTCGAGCCCGCAGTGAGAAGCGCAGGAAGGAAGAGGAGATGGCAGCGATGGCCCCACCAGCACCTCGGTCGCCAGAGGCCAGTGGCAAACAGGTATCGGGAAACCCCTTCGAGGAAGGTGATGACGAGAAAGAGGAAGAAAGAGTGGATTTAGACTTGGACTGGATCTTGGAGCTGCCCGAGGACTTGGATGTCTGCATCGCCCAGAGGGACTTCGAGGGTGCTGTTGACCTTCTTGACAAACTTAATAGCTACTTGGCGGGCGCACCCCTCACTCAGCCGGCGAAGGCGCTAAAAGCCAAAGTAGAGGAGCGTGTGCGCCAGTTGACAGAGGTGTTAGTGTTTGAGCTGTCACCAGACCGTTCGTTGCGTGGTGGTCCGAAGGCTACTCGCCGTGCTGTGTCCCAGCTCATTCGTCTGGGCCAGTCTACCAAGGCATGTGAGCTCTTCCTAAAGAACCGGGCAACCGCTGTGCATACGGCCATCCGTCAGCTGCGCATTGAGGGTGCCACTTTGCTCTACATTCACAAGCTCTGCAATGTTTTCTTCACAGGTCTGCTTGAGACAGCCAAGGAGTTTGAGATGGACTTTGCTGGCAACAGCGGTTGTTACTCAGCCTTCATAGTGTGGTCACGTTCTGCAATGAGGATGTTTGTCGATGCCTTCAGCAAACAGGTGTTTGACAGCAAAGAGAGCCTCTCCACCGCAGCTGAGTGTGTGAAGGTGGCTAAGGAGCACTGCAAACAGCTGAGTGAGATCGGCCTGGATTTGACATTCATCCTTCACGTCCTCTTGGTCAAGGACATTAAAGCAGCTCTCCATAGTTACAAAGATATTATTATCGAAGCCACGAAGCATAGGAATTCTGAGGAGATGTGGAGAAGAATGAATCTGATGACGCCCGAGGCACTCGGAAAGCTTAGGGAGGAGATGCGAAGTTGTGGAATAACCAACTTCGAACAGTACATTGCTGAAGATTGTTGGGTGAATCTCAGCTACACAGTGGTGGCCTTCACAAAGCAAACAATGGCCTTTTTGGAAGAAGCACTGAAATTGTATTTTCCTGAGCTACATATGGTTCTTCTAGACAGCCTGGTGGAGATAATTCTTGTTGCTGTTCAGCATGTTGATTACAGTTTGCGTTGTGAACAGGAGTCGGAAAAGAAAAACTTTATACGTCAGAATGCTTTATTCTTGTATGAAACTGTACTTGTAGTGGTGGAAAAAAGATTTGAGGAAGGTGTTGGCAAGCCTGCTAAGCAACTGCATGAACTGCGCAATGCTTCTAGGTTGATAAGGGTGAATCCGGAAAGTACAACGTCTGTGGTTTGAATGTACCTTGGGAACAATGTTAAGATCACCATATTGTCATTTTTTAGTTTTAAGTGATGGATCAATGCAAACGTGGTTTTACAGAGAGACAAACTATTTTGGTGAAAAAAGTACAGGGCAATGGAGCAAAGGATCAAATAAAATGCAACATTCACAGTGCATTGCTTCGTAGTGGATTAGCCCTTGCAATGCCATAGAACCTTCATGAAGCGAGGCAGCATAAGGCAAGCTCTGCAGTTCTTATTAGTGTAAAATTGACAAGGTGCTGTATGCCACCAGTTGCCACCTAAGCATCTCCCAAGTTACTAGTGTGTGTCCCTTTGCTACTTCAGTCAGAGAGGCAAGTAGTCTTTTCTGGGGTTAGCGTTCTGATCACTGGTGGAGCTATGTACAAGATCTTCAATACTAAAGCAACAATAATGCTGTTCTTTTAAAGCCATTTTCTGTTTTTCTCTGGCTTTATGGTGAGGATTTCTCTTTTGCAGAATGTTTACAGGTCAATAAATAATGGGATAGTAGGCCCATATTTCTCTTTAAATGTGTTCTAAAAGAATGTTTTATTTGCTGTTCTCTTTGTTGCCAATACGGATCACTTGCCAAATGGGATCTGTTCAGAATCCTGTTTCAGATAGGCAGCCTTCCGTTTTTTGCTATGCATTACATAGGCTTAACAGTTCTTATAATTGTGCTATTGACTGTTAGCAACTAAATTCATGTTGTGCTGAAATATAACGACAATATTTAAGCCCTGTACACATATTTGCACTGCTTTAAGTCCTTTGAAAAGTTGTTTGTTTCATTAAGAAATGTTCCTGAGGCACTTTTAAGCTGGCCGCTGTACGCCCTGTCCCAACATCGAATGTGCACAGCATTTTTATTTTATCATTGCTTTTCATAGATCTCAGGAATTTGTTCACTTTGCTCTCAAAATAGAAAGATACTCCTTAGACTCGCTGTTTTTTCCTGTTATTCTGTCATTACCTTCTATGTACTTCATAGCACCTGGGTCGTCCTCACATTAGACGTCTAGAACAATCAAATTAGTCTCTCCCTTACTCGGAGCATTTGCAGTATTAGATCACTGCTCAACCCCAATAAGTAATTTGATACAACGTAATATCAAAGATCACTCCATAGTGTTTCAGTTAAACTCTTTGGAAAAACATTATCATCCTATGGTAAGTTGCAGTGTTGAGTATGCATAAGCTTAAAAGTATCAAAACATTTATCGTTGGCGAGAATGTTTTATTTCTCTTGTACAATGTTTATTGTACTTTCCTTGTACAAATATGGCATCTAAAAATATTTAGTTAAAATTTTTCTGATTAAAAATTTCATAAATTACGTTACTTTTAAGTGATCATTCTTTCCTATTACTTTAATTCAAAGGTGACTCTGTGCATTTAATTAATAAACTAAATTGGCTGCCTTCTAATCTGGATTTTCTGAAAGGCTCTGTATTGCTTATTCAGACATATATTGCCGAACCAACATGTATGAACTAAAACGTACTGTGACTCTTGAAAAGAAGGCTACCAGTAGTTCCTCAGAGAGAAGAGAGGAGTGGAGGTGAATCGGTGAGAGAGCCTAAAAGGACTACATGTACATTATATGTAAAGTGGGTAATCCTTTTGTTGGATTTTAATGCCCTCACACACCCTTTAAGGTGTCATGCTTCATCATCTGGGCTGCTCCTCGTCGGGCCGGCGGTGCAATGCCTAACGGGCTCCCTAAAAGGGGCTCTTTATCGGAGTTCTTTTAATCCAACAGCCGTCAGGTGAAGTGCGGGTGTGTGGGCCTGATTATTGTAGATACAAAAAGTGAGTTAAAACAGGGTCGAAAGTACCAGTATGGAAAATCAATTTATTCTAAAGGTCTCCTTCCCTGATTAAAAAAGGTGTATGTAGCACTAGGTAGAGTGTAATGTCTCTAGTTGTAGTGCATGGGATTGGTGGTCAACATGTTTCTCGCACTGAGCTCGTGCGCTCGCGATTCGTCAGGACCTATCAAACTATCTACAATGGTAAGAGGGGACTATCTATAATATAATAGTCTCCTAGTCACAGTGGGTCATGTGAACAAAGATATATTTCTAAAATACCTGTTAAGGTCTGGTGCTACCTGTAGAAAAAACGGTACATTAAGTTGATCATTGTTGAGACATATAGCCACAGGTATCTGGAAATACATATCAAACAAAAAGGCTTGCAAGGTGATTCATCTCCAACATAGTTAAAACGCAACAGTGGTGACGTACTGTGTAATAATTGATATGTGCAAAAAGGTATATATATGAATCTCGGGTGCAGACATATTCTCCTTATTTCTTGCTTGTTATCAAATTAATTATTCCAGCATGCATTGATATAGCAACCCTCTGCATAAGTGGAAAGTAAAAACAAGAGAAGGGGCATTATTTTGGGATTAATCAGATTAAAATAATTTCCTTATACCTTTTTATGCTTTCTCTTGGAAATAAGTTGTTTTGTGCATGGTTATTAAGACTTGGAGTATCGTGTGACAAATCACTGTTGATGTAGTTGTGTGTGGTACAACATAATGGTCTTTCAAGAAAATGTAACGCACCTCTGATGTTTGGTTCTGTATGCTTGCACTGTCATGGCTCCATCATATGAAGATGGCTTTATAAAACTGTGCTATTCCTCATGTTGGGTAAGATTTTAGTTGCCAAAAAAAATCCAAACTGAAAGAATAAGGTCACACAACACATGGCTCAAAACTTCTTAAACAAGACTGTTCAAATATTTATTCAGACATCGAAAACCATCTCAGTTTATCTAGTGAAAAAACATGCTCAACTAGTTGGTGGCTTCTGATACAGTCCCTGTATAGCTTCTTGGACCTGGAAGTTTATGGCCCATATTTATTTTGTATTGAGTTTAATATTAACCAGTGACGGACTGCTGGCTTTGAATAAAAGTTTAAGCTGCAGCCCGTCTACTTGTAGCCTTATTAACATGAATATTTTAAGCAGGTACATAGCTCCAACACTATCATGAGTTCAGAAAGTAAGCAGCCTATTTCTTAGTCTATTTGTACTGCTAAATCCTCGTTCACAGATTGGTTGTGGGTTGATACTTGCTGTTTCCAAAGGAAGTATGTATCCGTTTATCTAGCCAGTCTGCAAGAAGCAGAGTGGGAAAAAAGATACAAGATTTAGTTCTGATGGATACTACTAACTATAGATTCCTCACCTTATAAATATCCCCAAGGTGCCAGACTAGATCTGGAGACTTTTTTTTAGCAGAGCCTACATCACAGGCTAGCACAGAACATATTTCACAAGTGATGAAAGCCCTTCAAAGCCGGTTCATCACCACTGAGAATGAACACTGTCATCAATTTTACATGTTGGCATTTCTGCGGAGCTCTTGTTAGGATACTCGTTCTGGCTGAAATGGAATGACTGCCTTCCAGCCACTTCTTCTGCCCAAGTTCAGAAAAAGATCAAGAATGAACAAGCCCAGGTCATTCTAATTGCTGTAGATTGGTCCAGAAGAGTGTGGTATCTGGAACACCTTTGTTCGCACTACTGCTAAGTGTGGACCTCTTGCCTCAGCCACGGGTGCTGGAGGTTTCCATACAAGCTTCTTCAACTTACACCACCATGTGTTGAGAGTGAACGGCGATAGTAGATAGCCTTTGAGTCGCCAACCAAAGTGGCAGATGTCATCCTTGCTGACAGTTGTCATTGCACGAAATCCATTTAAGCTGCGTGCGGGAACAAATTTGTTGCCTGTTGTGATAACCTAAAACACTAGCAATTTACCTGCAAAACCGTCTAATGTGTGTTCCGTAACCCAGGAAGACTTTGCATTGGGCACTGTGAAAGGTTATATGTAAGTCGTTCGGCCATTCTGTGTTTGCCGGACCATCTGTTCTCTTTAAGTCACCAGTTGTGATGCATGTCACTAAAGATTTGACACATGTACCCTCTCAAACTGTTTGCGATGCTAAGTGGTATTTTAACTTGGTCTTGACATTTCTTATATGTACGCCCCTTGAGTCTATGTATAATTGCTCACTACATTTCTTCACTTTGAAAATTGTCTTCCTCGTGATTACATCAGCTCGTCAGACATGTAAACTTCAAATGTGCTCGGTGCAACTGGCTTACACCACCTTCTTTCCAGATAGATGTATGCTGAGGACTCTGGACAGCCTTCTTCCCAAAGATTGTGACTCCCCATTGGGCAATCAGTCACTCTACCAACCTTTTTCTGCTCCCCCTATATCCTACAAAAGAGGAGAAGAGGCTTCATTGTGTTGATCCCAAGAGGGCTTTGGCTTTTTATCCTGGTCATACGAAGGCTCCTCAAGTGGGAGACAAACTCTTTTTGTAGCTTTCTCGATTGAAGAAACAGAAGGCTGTGCAGAAGAGGACCCTGTCAAGGTGGATAGTCCTTTGTAGCAAGATCTGCCAATGAGTCAATGAGTGGCCAGGAAACAGCCCCATGAGATCTCGGCACCATTCTGCCAAGGCCGCTATAGCAGTTGTGGCACAAGTGGTGTCTGTCCTAGACATCTGTTAGGCTGCGACATGGGCATCAGTGCATATGTTCATGAAGGACTACTGCATTGACAACAAGGTCCAACAGGAAGGACAATTCCCCCACTCTGTTCTCCATTCCACACACCATCTACCTTTGTTAGGTACTACTTTAGTATCAATTCTAAGGTGTGGAATCTGTGGTTGGAAGTATCCATCAGAAGAGCACATTACTTACCTTCAGTAATTCTCTTACTGGTGGACACTTTAACTGCAGAAGCTTTCCAGCCCTCCCACCTCTCCGTTCTGTCGAGTGGCATCTGCAATATCTAAAAAGGTCCCAGTTTAGAGATCAGAACGCTGTTGCCAACTTTTGTTTTATGCTCTGCATCAAAGGGCATGGAAAGGGAAAAGGCAACAAAACTGATGTCGGCACACAGGAGTGGCCTTTATATATGCCTCTGCTATGTAATTTCTGGGGCAGAGTGGCAAGATGCCATCTTCTGATGTACTGGAGCAATGCTTAAAATTTCTGCAGATTCAGTCTGGCACCTGAGTCCAAACATGAAGATTCTGCAGTTAGAGTACCCACCAGAAAGAGTGTTACTGTAGGTAATTACCTTGCACATTTATGATGAAAGGCTTAAAGTTTGAATTCCAAGCACATTCCTGGAGCGGAGCAAAATAAATGTCATTGAAATACTTTGTTCTTAATCTTCCTCTCCAAGGTGTCTTATTTGAACACACTGGCCATACACTGAAATGAATAATGAACAAAAGTGGGGCTTACAGCTGGTAAGCTAGAAGAAATCATTCATTTATAAATGATGCTGCATAACCTAGAATTCAACTTTGTCTTCTTTAACACCAATTTCATGGTCCATGGTGCTTCCAGGTGTTGGGATTGTGACCCTTACAATATTATTGCTTTTAAAATATTGAATTACCATAATCCCTCACTTGTTGCAATTTAAGAAATAATACCTTTTATTGCTGGTATATATTTGATGGTCTGTCAAGTAGCTGTGTAAAGTTTCACATGAAATATAAGAAATAATTGAGACTGACTTCAGATCAATCATGAAGGAATCCCTTGGCTCATCTGAACTATCCAAAAAAGGTCACTCCCCCCTCAACATGCTTTGAGATCCAGGAGCCAAGGGGAAACAAGCATTGGCATAGCCAATAGGTCTTGCCTTTGGGGCCTTATAAGTGTTTTGCGAGAGCTATTGACTTTGCCAATGGGTTTAAGCTATGTTGTAGAGTTATGAAAGACAACAAACAGAGCTTTTTAAAACTTATAAATAAATAAAATGTATCTAAACGTTATTGTAACATCAGAAAATTAAACCTGGGATACTGATGCAAGGCACATCACTACAAAAAGCCTGTAACATCATACTGCACCTGGGACGCTTGTGCAAGGCACATCGCTACACAAAGCCTGTAACCTCATACTGTACAGAACCCTGACAGTTTCCTGCACTAACAGCCCCCTCACAAAACGTGCTGATAGCACACATCCACCATAGTGGCAAAGGCAAACCTGTATATTAATATGCCAACATTAATGTGACGTCAAACTAACAAATACACAATACTTTGTGATGTCACTGTCCAACATTGTGCCTCAAACTCCACGGTGCATAGGGCTTTACAGGGGATCTCACAGAGCAGTTACTTAGAAAACGACCTTAACCCATTCCGCTGTGATCTTAAAGTACATCCTCTATATGACAAACAGAATAAGGTTAAAAAAATTATTTCTCAACGACAGTAAAAAAAAAAAGCAAAATATTCCACTCACCGAATCCAGAAGTGCACATTGCACAATCCCCTGTGTGGGCTGGGGGGGGGGGGAGACAATAGAGGCTGATCTCGCCTCTCAAGGAGGGGGGAGACTGGGAAGACTTCCGCAGAACCGGGGTGGTAGAAGGGGACAGCATGAGTGAAGAGAGAAGATGAAGAGAGAAGAAAGTAATGAGGAAGTTACTTTGAGACTAGCAGAGAGGGGAGGGGGGCAGTGAGAGAGGGAGCACAGCATGAGGGGCGAGAGGGGAGAACGCTCACAGGTGAGTTACATGAGGTTGAGGGAATAGGAGTGGGGGAAGAAAAACGTGGCAGGAGGGAGACAGGGAAGAAAGAAGGAAATTAGATCTTAGAATACAGAAGGAGACATGGGGGAAGATGAAAGGCGCAGAAGGGGAATAGCGTGGGGAAAGAAGGGTAAGGAGGACTTCAGGGCAATAACTGGTGCAGAAAAGTGGAGCCTGGAGGGGGCAAAGGGCATGACCTGGTAGAGGCGGGAGAGCAGAGAAGCATAGGGATTTTAGGGGGCAGCCTAGCACGAGAGAAGTTCGTAGAAGCAGAAGAAAGAGTGGGATAGCTTGTGGTAGAGCAAGAGAGGGGCGACCGGGCAAGCCAAATGGGGCATAACATGAAGTAGTGGTGTGGCCACAACAATGAACACGCAGAAAGTAAAATCTCGTTTATGTGTGTTTGCGTCTGCCTATCATAAAGCTTGTAAACATGTGTTTGCGTCTGCCTATCACATAGCTTGTAGACGTGTTTGCGTCTGCCTATCACACAGCTTGTAGACGTGTGTTTGCGTCTGCCTATCATAAAGCGAATATATGTCGTTACTACGCATTCCGTTGCAACGCATGCCTTTACCACGCATGCGTTACAACGGAATGTTTTTTCTACGCTTTGCCTTTACCTCGATTTTACCTTTACCTCGCTTTTTCTTTTTGGGGGGGGGGAAACCCCCCCAAGCCCCCTTTCTTCTTTTTTTTGCCTTTTTCGCAGGTCTCCGCCGACACTGAAAACGGACTGATGCATTTTTTCGGATTAGGAAGACGTTGTTCCGTGATGACGTTGCTTGCGTGGTAAAGATGGTCGTTGAAGCATTACGCGTTGTGAAGACGTTTACGAGGTAAGTGTACCGTTGTAAACGTAATGCGTAGAAAATGCTTCGTGGTAAAGGCTGTTTCCCTCATAAAGCTTGTAAGCATGTGTTTGCGTTTGCCTATCATAAAGCTTGTAAACATGTGTTTGCGTCTGCCTATCACATAGCTTGTAGATGTGAGTTTGCGTCTGTCTAACATGTAACTTGCAGACGTGTTTACATCAGCCTATCACATAGCTTGTAGACGTGTGTTTGCGTCTACCTATCATAAAGCTTGTAAGCATGTGTTTGCGTCTGCCTATCATAAAGCTTGTAAACATGTGTTTGCGTCTGCCTATCACATAGCTTGTAGACGTGTGTTTGCGTCTACCTATCATAAAGCTTGTAAGCATGTGTTTGCGTCTGCCTATCATAAAGCTTGTAAACATGTGTTTGCGTCTGCCTATCACATAGCTTGTAGATGTGAGTTTGCGTCTGCCTAACATGTAACTTGCAGACGTGTTTACATCAGCCTGTCACATAGGCTGATGTAAACACACGTCTACAAGCTATGTGACAGGCTGATGTAAACACGTCTGCAAGTTACATGTTAGGCAGACGCAAACTCACATCTACAAGCTATGTGATAGGCAGACGCAAACACATGTTTACAAGCTTTATGATAGGCAGACGCAAACACATGCTTACAAGCTTTATGATAGGTAGACGCAAACACACGTCTACAAGCTATGTGATAGGCTGATGTAAACACACGTCTACAAGCTATCACATAGCTTGTAGACGTGTGTTTGCGTCTACCTATCATAAAGCTTGTAAACGTGTTTGCGTCTGCCTATCATAATGCTTGTAGACGTGTGTTTAAGTCAGCCTGTCACATAGGATGTAGTTATGAGTTTGTCTCCACTAATGAGGTGCGCAACGCCCATTGGACTCAAAGGGCTTCAGCCCGCCCCCCCCCGCCGTCGTGTGTGGCTGCCCGGGACGAGACAGCTTTCCGGGCACTCACACAGCTGCACCCGAGTACTTCACAGGTCTTTAAAAGACCTGTTGCTGCCGCACCAGAGTACTTCACAGGTCTTTAAAAGACCTTTTGCTTGTTAACGAGGCTTTGATGGTTTTCACCCCTGCTTAGAGCCCCTGCAGCTCCACTGTGCCTTTTGCTTGAAGAATCAGCCCCCCCTGAAATGTTTTCTTAGACCCCCTGAAATTTGACTCTAGTTGCGCCTCTGCCACTAATCATATGCATACAATGGCGCACAATGTGTGCAAACGTAGCTGTTTATTCACCTATGGTTAATGCACCACTCTTGTGATCTTCGTAGTGCACTGTTGCTGTGTAAAACATTTCTGCTCGAATATTACTGCTGCTGAAAAGTAAATAAATAAAACCTTTTCTAAATGAATAAATACCTGCCCTGTAGGTTCCATTACGGCTTCAAGTTAAAAAGCGAGAAGACAAGTAAAGACGCGGTGCGTATTAACGAGACATTCTGTGGGCGCACTTCTGGTTCCTTCCAAGCGGTTCCAGCCCCACCACCCAGCTACGTGCCCGGCGAGGTGTACAAGGCTCGTCGGAAGGTCCATGTGTGGCCAGGTACCCACTCAAGAATGCATTTTAGGCACGTCTCAAGCTTGATGCACCCTGCTTAGCGATCCCTAGAGCTCTCTCAAAGACTGCTGATCATACCGTGAGACTCTTCTCTATACAAGCTGGTTAGCGATCACTAAAGACCTTTCCGCTCCCCATCCTGCTGGTCATACCCGTAAGACTGTTCTCAACACAGGCTGGTTAGCCATCACTAGACCCCTCTCCAATTAACACGGTTCACCATCGCCTACATTTAACAATGCCAGTCCTACTGGCCCACCCCTATCCTGCGCCATCCTACTTCCCCCCATCACTTGAAGCTCACTGAGGCATGTTAAGAGACAAGAGGCGCTGCACAAACGCCAATCAATAGTGCCAAAGTTTAAATTTGTATAAATGGCCCTGCTGCCCCCAAAGGGTTTCCTACATTGAAGTGTGAGACAGCAAACACGCCGCAGGAGCCTCTGGAGACAACGGCCACTGTGCAGAACCGTCCTAAAATGCCAGTAAGGAATCATGACAAGTGTGCAGAGAACTGGAGGTGGCCCATGTCACGTGCTTGGATTGCATTCGGGTCCTTGTAGTTTCATTTCCCAAGACAAGTCCAGTACTACAAGTACCAGGATGTAGAGAGAAAGCACAGGGATGCTTGAGCTACTGGCACCTCCCTTGGGCAAGCCTAGTGTCATCAGCCCATGGGGTGTGTGACGTGTGTGATCTCCCATTCCTAGGGGAGAAAAAACAACGAAAGATCACACAGGTGCAAAAACACACTAACAGTGATATCACTATAAATATGAAAGAAAAGGTCCTGCGATCAGCTACACGGCAACCCCCTCTACCTCCCTGCAAAGCTTTTTAAAAAAAATAATTTCACTGCATACTCTCGCACAATCAGAATATGCGACTTCGGAAAATTTCAATCAGACAAGCCCATGTTTGTGTTTAATAACTTCTAGACAAAGTGTCCAAAGTAAACTCATCAATACACACAAGTTGCCAACTTGCTACTCGAGGAAGATTTGCACTGCTCCTGTTGGACTATTGATTATGTGGTAAAAGTACAAAGTAAGGCTACTGGGGGGGGAGCGGGGGGGAGATAAGTAGGCAGCTGGGCTTTATATGCCGGGCAACCCTTCCACTGAATTGTTTTATTGCTCTTTGCTTCTCACCTTCACACTCAATGGCATTGTGTTGGTGCTGAGCTAGACAGGAAAATAACATAAAAGTGGAAACAAGCATCGCGGCACCGGCGCTTTACTTTGAACATTAAAAGTAAAGCGCGGGTGCCGCGATTATAGCAAAAGTAAAGAAATAGATGGTTTTTTCTATTTCTTTACTTTTGCGAAAGTGAAAGTCATCACGGTTCTAATGACCCTTGAAAGACTGCTGGCGGCCGGCTGCGCGCGTGAACGCAAGCGCTAGGCCAGCCAGCAGCACTTTAAAAACTCATCTACAAAATGTCTCCCCGTGCAGCGCATGGGCGCTGGCTCAGCGAGACCTAAAAAGGACCTGAAAATATCATGAACTAATGTTCCTGTCAGACCTATCTTAATTTGTCTGGTGGCCAGCTAATGGCTCAAGTCGAGCAGTTCCCACAAATCAATCTCAAAATATTCATATTTGCAAAAATATATTTGTTATTTTTTATTATTTCTTCTTTTTCTCTTTTTTATTAAAAAAAAGTTGATGTTCATTATAGCAGATACGTTGATACAAATATCAGCACAAACATGTTACACAGTTTATTCATTATCATATGTAGTGAACATCTACAGATAGTGGGATTTACATATAAAATTCAACAATAAACACCAGACACATTAAGATAGGTCTGACAGGAGCATCAGTTCATGATCCCATGGCTCATCACCTTCACCGGAAGCAAGGTGCACAAGTTGTATTGTAGACTACCAGTTTGTCCTGAGAGCTGAAAGCATCCTGTTCTGATGGGCTACCTGTATAATGTGCTGCAATGCGCCAAAATGCTGTAGCTGCTAATTAAAATTGTTCACTAGAGGCCTCCATAAATAAATCTGTTCCGCTTCCCTTATTCATTTATCTTTTGAGCCATCTGAAAAAACTGACTGCAATGCTAATTTTATGGTTTCTGAAAATGTTTACAAAGAAGACTTAGTAGCTGCAAAATTAGGAAAATGCACAATACAATACCCAAGACTTCTTTGGACTAGTTCCCAGGACATCCCTCGCAGTTTCATATTTCTCCAAATCCTCCCATGTAAAATCTTTGGCTATTTCTTTTGCATTACTGTTTTTTTTCCTTAAGCATATTTTCTTTACTTTTGGCAAACTTCTTGTTCTCAAATACTGCACTCTCATTTGGATTTTTCTTTGGAGTTTTGTCTCCATTGATTTTGCACTATTGCTACTGCATTGTTTTAACTAAACATCAGCACCATGAACAGTCTAAGGAAAACAATTGGAGCCTAATATTTAACATGAAAAGTCTGTGTAAAAGATTAGTTTACATGATGATCATTAAGTCCACATTTTCTAAGGCAATGCCCCTGCATTTTTCCATCAGTTTACTCTTTCAATTCTAAATCTGTCTTTTGAGGAAAGTATGCTAGTTCAACGAGTTAGGCACTTGCTGCAGAGATGTGTTTGTGGCTGCCTTTCTTAGGTTCCAGTCAAACTGCGGTTCATTCACAGGAAAAAAAGAAAATGTATTAAGAGGTTTTCCAGTGGCTTACGCTTTGACTTTACGATATTTCAGAAATGAAGCAGCATTTTTGCCACAAACCTTTTCCTGACCACATTTTTAGATAGTGCTACATGAAGCAAGCACAATATACATAATTTCCATTTATATTATTTTTACGTTTCGCCAGTAGACCGGTTTAGCTGTTAATTGTCATTGACCTGAAGTCTCCTATACAATACATATAGTGGGATTTAGGCCAGCACTTGTTCATGATTCAATTGCATGTTGTCTGTCTTTGCTACCTGTTTCTCATTGGATGGCTCACTTCCCTGTTCTTGTTTTTATCCTGCCTAGAGGAACATTGCTACCTCACCATGTTTTGGAAGTTGTATCCTTCCGCTTCTGAATTCATTGCAGTGTATCTCTCCCTCCTTCATGTTGATGCATTCCCCACCCTTCATGCCCTCTCTTCTTTCTTTAACTTTTCTATTCTTCCCTGGATCCACTTGCATTCAGCACTGCTCACCACCACTTTAACAGTGGTGGGCTGCCATTTTTTTATTGTTTTGAAACCATTCAGAAATAGGCAGTGGCCGTCTTGTAATGGTTTTACTTATTGTCTTACAACATTTTTTACAGCCCTTATTACCTTTATGTGGGGCGCTGAAGCGCTTGCCTGCATAGGTAGCACGCTGCACTTGCCTGCATAGTTAGCACGCTAACCATGTAGTGTTTTTGGTTGGAAGGGAGTTGTCTTTGTTTTGATATTATGTGGAAAGGGTTTCCATGTTGTGTGTGATGAGCACTGAAGTGCAGTTATTGTGTTATAGGACACAGTCAGGCGAATAAAGAAGTGTGAGAGAGAGGTGCACAGTTTATGGTTTTCAGTAGACTGCTTTTAGCAGCTCTGTGAGTCGTTTATGGAGTTTCCTATGATCATAGTCCACTTAGCTGATTACTTCACTGGGTTATCCACTCTGAGTTGCTTTGTTTATGGTCTTGAGGAGGCCTATGTTGCAGAGAGAAGAGGTGGAGAGATCTGTTGGGATAGACTTTGTTAACATCATCGCATATCTGATTGTCATTGTAAGGTGTCAAGAAGCGGTTGTAGTGCATAACTTTTCGGGACCTTGAGTGCTGGACTAAATTAAAGTCCTTTGGCCAGCGGTATGTGGCAGATCTCTTCAGTTGTTCCATGGCTGTTCAGTAGTTGACAGGTGGTTTAATGCTGTGGACTGGTATACTACTGGGCGATATCCAGGACCATAGCACATTTGTATTACAAGTGTGAGAAGTTGGCCTGGTATATGCTGTACACTAATTAAAGTGCAAAAACAACAGTTGATGGACAGAATGCAGAGCAATGTCATACATTCACCCCAGTACAGAGATCTGGGCCTAAATCCATCGTTTTTTTGCTCACCATACCATTCCAGTTTGAACTCCGCCATATGCAAATCAGTCTTGACCCTGTGCCTCATGGGAACAGTCCAGCCCAAACTGCCAAGCCAGGTCCTCCCTAGACTGGAAACAAGCATCCTAGGACCAGTTTCGGGGTTTCACCCCTCTTCAGCCAGGATAGCTTGATTCCAGTGGCATGGAGAGCACAGGACCCTTTGGATCCCAGGAGGCTCGAGAACCACCCCTCCCGTGGATACCATAGTAACAGAGTCACCTATCCCAGGGGAGCCGGTTGCATAGGGCTGAAGTGGTGTTGGGGGCCACTGTCAATCTCAATGGAGGACTTCAAGGAAATGTCACTGCGGGAAGGAAGAAAAGTGTCCGATGGAATCCAAGGATGGATTCTTGTTGAAGAGTACCTGAAAGCAGAGTGGACAGAGTCTGGGTCACTCGGGGGTGACCAGGGGCTTGGTAGACGAATGCCCATCGATGTTGGGTGCTTCAGGTGTGATGACGGAGACCTTGACTCTACAGCTGCAGGGACCAGGAGACGTCGAGGACGACCAGGAGGCGGATGCGAGCTGTCCCACGAAGGATGTCGAGTGCTGAGGGGTCGATGTCCGGCGGGAGCACCTACAAGCTTTGGCAACGGCAATCCATGAAGAAGGTCGAGTAAGGGAACAGTCTGGCCCGGCAAGGACCAGGAGAGTCACCACAGCAAGGAGGGTCGGGGCAGGCCTGGAGCAACCAGGGGAGACAAAGAAAAGCAGAGTTGTTCCTCAAATGGACCCACAGGCCGGAGGCACAGGAGTTGTGAGGGAGCCTTCTAGCAGTTTCACAAAGTAACAGCTTACAGGGCACAGAGTGCGAGGAGGCTGAAGTCTTTTGTACGAACTGTGTGCAGAGGTTGGGGCTGTCGATAGCCCAATGCACTTAGTTGGGGGAATGCAAACAAGCATATGCACTTGGAAAAGCAGGCAGTGCACAGGGCTTCGGGTTATGCGGTCCCCACAAGGGATACTGGCCTCAAACTTGATGAGAGGGCAGCTCGACCTCAAGGAACGTTGGAACCCACCTCCTGTGTTGCTGGAAACTTCAGAGTCCGCAGGAGCTCAGGATCAGCAGACTGGTCAGTTGTGTTACGGTGCCTGTGATTGGCTGGAGGTGTACGTTCACTGGCGCTTGGTTGCTGGTGTGGGTGGACTGGTGCTTGGCTGACGGTGTGGTTGGACTGGTGCTTGCCTGGCGGTGTGGGAGGACTGGCGCTTGGCTGGCGGTGTACGTTCACTGGCACTTGGCTGGCGGTGTGGGTGGACTGCCGGTGTGGCTGGACTGGCGCTTGGCTAACGGTGTGGTTGTACTGGCACTTGGCTAACGGTGTGCGTGAGCTGGTGCTTGGCAGGCAGTGTGGGTGTACTGGCATTTGTTTATCAGTGTGCGTGGGCTGATGTTTGGCTGGCGGTGTGTGAGTAGTGACTTGCTGCTGGACATTACACACACTGCTAGCCAAACGCCACTGCATACATTACATCAATCGCCAGTCAGTGTGATTGCTGTGTCATTCATGTTGGCTTATGAACGTGATGGGCCCTTGAATGGTGCTATCTATTGATGTGAATGTTATAATGTGCTGAGCCCATGGCTGGCGGTGTGAATGGTCTTGTGTGTGTCATGTATGAAAGGTGTGCAAATGGCCTGTAAAGAGGTTGGCACCTTGCCGTGGCTTTACAGCTCACAAGCTGTGAGTCATTGGTTCAGGTTTTTAACCTTTTAATTATTCCTTTTTGTTAAAACTATCGAGAATCTCCTGCAAATCACAAATCACATGTTTCTCAAATTTCTGTGTGGGCAAGTTTTGGGATTACCGGCCTGACATATATTCCTACCCAGAAACCACTGCAAACCTCCAGTTTAGCTGAAAAAATCAAATTTCCACACATTTCTGTGTGGGATCACCATCCAAGCACAAATGTCCTACCACCCAGTGTTCCCCTTGGTCTCCTGAGTAAAATGATACCTCACTTATGTGGGTGTCTAATGCAGAATCGCCTAAAAACAGATAAAAAAAAATAGCTCATAGATTTTGCTGGGCTATACCTTTAATTCCTATGTGTTTAGCCCTTCCTAGTCGCAGGCCCTTGGCTCACCCACACAAGTGAGATTTCACTTTACTTGAGAGACTGAGGAGAGCGCTGGGTGGTAGGACATTTGTGCCGGCACGGTGAACGCACACAGAAATGTGTACATGAACATTGTGGTACTCCTATAATCTTTTTTGCCTCAGTCACACAGCTCTGAAGATGTGCTACGCTCCAAAAGTATCAGACCTGAAGGTGGCCGAATGATGCTTTTAATCTAACGAGCCCTGAAACAGGTTTGAGTTGCTAATGCCACTTATCTCCAAAAATATGTAGCAGCATAAAGAGTGATGATTGGTGTGGGTGGAAGACTGGGATGGGCTATGAGAAGTTAGGTTCAGAAAAGAAAAGGGTAGGCCCTCTCTAACTATTTTCCATTGTTCGAGGCCGCTTAGAGGAGTCTATTCTTAAACCGCTTAGATTTTCTTTGTTCACCCTACAATCTCCTGTTCCATTCCAATAACCTTCCTGAAGACCCTCTTCTTCGCCAGTGATTGTGGTCAGCAGATGGTCATGTGTGCTTCCAGAATCCTTTACATGTGAATGTATAGGTCATTTGACTTTAGAGCAATTTTGCATTTGTAATCCAGCTATGCCCTATTTTCAGATTTGCACTGCATTTTGGATAAACAGTTGCGTGATGCTTAAAAAGAAGTTGCATGCTTTGTATTTTCTGCACTAAATTTGGTTGAAGTAAATGAAACCCGTCTACGATGCTGCAGCCAGGTCAGCAGTTTCATACATATAATTTTGGCCTGCTCCATAATGCAAAACTTATGGAACAGAGTAAAAGTACAAAATCCAAAGAACTATTGAGATGCTCGTGGGGCTGCGGGTGCTGGACATATTGAAAGATGCTACCCCGTTTACATAGGAGAAAATCTTCTGTGGGCAGGCCATGATGGTAGCAAAAAAGACCTGGCTAAAGAATTGTGAGGGAAATCCCCTCAGCAAAAGAAGCAAGGGCCCCAAACATGGACTGTTGGATGGTGGCGAAAAGAAAGAACTGGTGTAAGATGAGGGCGTGGTGTCAACCAAAAGGGGTAAGGTCAACCAAAACTGACGTAAATCTGGTCCATAAACCTCAAGGAAGGTGGGGCCTATAGCTGGAATGTAGGACCTGCGAAGCTGAGAGATGATACCGCGGGAAGGTTAGGAGGGCTGATGTGCAGTCTCCTGAGTGAATGTTGTTATTATCAAGCATAAATATCAATAGGTTTGAAAAACGAATATGTTCTTTCTACAGCTCAACTGGTGCATTATTAGTTCAGAATATGTTTTTTTTTCTTCTTCCCGAATACCTAGGGCATGAGAAATTCACATGGTATGGATCTTTTTTCCACATTGCTGATTGATGTTCAAATTTTTCATTTTGATTCCTTATACTGTTCCATCAAATTTTGATTCCTTATATTGTTCCATCAAATGATGTAATGATTGGGAAATTCGTAACTTTTTTATGGCAAAGCTACTATAAACATATTTGTCAATGCCTCTATAAACGTATTTGTGAACCTGGTCTTCCATTCAACCTTAGTTTTTTTTTTAGAGAATGTGTGGTTTTCAAATTCAATTGTAAAAAAAACGACTTTCACCTTTCTAGACAATGCAGAAGTGGAGTGGGTTGCAGAGTTGGTTGCGGCTCCGGAGCAGGAGTCTGAGCCGTTGCTTGGCGCGCAGTTCAGCTTCCTTGGCTCGCCGGCCCCCCCTGGCCCTTGACAGCCGACCCATTCATCTGCATGGGCAGTACTGCAGGCGTTTCGTTTCGTTTCGGCCACAGCGGTATAGCAGATACAGCGACGAGTGCGGGGGAGAGTGCAGGAGAGACTGTGTCATTGACAGCGCTACAGTGCAGAGGAACCTGAAATTAGAGCACGGAATCAAACTGAGTTCTGGGAGTCCAGCCGTCAGAAGATGCAGCAGGTGCTCCATCCCCACGGAAGCGGCCTGGTGTGGCATGGACCGGGTGCGGATTGTGGGTGGCGGGAGTGCCGATTACGGTCACAGGAGGCATGATGTAAGCAGCAACTCCGGTGCTAATTGCAGCTGTTCCTACGGTGAAAAGTGACAGCCTCCACACTGCTCCAGTGTTGACCCTGAACTCGAATATGACCCCTGCGACTCCCGTGATTCAGGGGTGGACTCAGACCACTAGAAGGTGCCTCCCTCCTATGGCAGGCTGGGTGCAGTTTGTGGACTGCTAGAGAGTCTGCCATAGCACTCTAGGCCTGGTTAGCAGAGAGGCGTTAGAACATTAATTCCAACTTGCATTGCATTCAATTCCACTTCAGTCTGCAACTTGGGCAGTTTGTGGCGGCTTGTAAACCAGGAGAATTATGGTGAGTTCAGAGAAACCTGAGGCTTATCCTGTAAGAAGGGAGAGATAGGGCTGTGAGATAACTTGGTTGGGTTTCCATTTTTGGAGACCTGCCACCCCCTCCTCTGGCCCCAAATGGAGACCTGAATCGTATTCCTCCACGGCAATAAAGTGAGAGGGGGCATCTGCTATTGTTATTAATTAATCTAAGTTTCCTCTCAACACCTACGGACCAGACTCTAAGGGAATTCCACCCATTGGGAGTAAGCAAGAGAAGTGGGTACCTGTTAAGAAGTGGCTGGTGACGTGAGCCTTGGAATATTTCAAATTGATTGTGCTTAGTTGTTCAAGGAATATTTAAATATTTACATTTATTGTGTTCAAACTGCAAACAATTACAACGTGACTGGCAGTGTGAACCAAATATCAATCATAAAGTATTCGATTCAGTGAGTTAAATAACTAGGGGACTATGAGATCTGGGCATTTGCGTGGAGCAATGCTACAACAGCATAATAGTCAACGAAAAAAGCAAATGGGTACAGATGATTCTGAGGCATCTGGTGGAGGGCCAGCCCCACAAAATTGGAGAAAAGTCAAATATATTAATAAAAACTGCGTCTTGTTCCCCAAACATCTGTCTGTTAAATGTAAATGCATGCTATGTAAAGAATCCTAATGAGATCCTACAGTCAACTTTTACGGATTAGTTTTCTACGGGGGAAGTAATAGATAGGAAAAGATCTTTTGGAACACAAAAAGGAGACAACGACATAATAACGACAGAAATAAGTAATATAAAATCAAATATAATATCATCTAATTGTATGCACCTTTCAGGGGAAGAATTGGCGAGAATAGACTTCGCACCTGCGGGCATTAGTTCTGAAAAATCTTTAAAGATAAATAATAACATGGCTCTTGATCAAGTCCTTGATGCTCATCCTCTGGTCGTAAAACCCAAGTTCATGCTCCCTGTTCTAGGAGTACCTTGACCAAGCCAAGTGGTACTAATAGTGGTTCTGTGGAAAAAACTGTATTTAAGCCTGGAAATGGATCTGAGAAAGCCTTAGAAAAGGACAAGAGAGATGGTTAATTACCTGATGAAGTGAGTTGGAAAGAGGATAAATTGGTGATAAGTATATGATCAGGTATAGAGTCAAATTCAACAGACGATATATTTCTACCATCCTTCATTCAATCACCAAGAAACCTAGCCCTATCTAATTATAATAGGGGTCAGATCTGTCACAACATGAATCCGGAAGCCATTTTAAGTCCTAAGAATCCGAAAAAACTGATTTGAACTGGATCCTTTTAGCCTAATTTCAACAATAGGGAGATCCAGTTCTGATCTAAAACCAGCAATGATTCCCAAAGTGACAGACATTAAGTGTGCAAATTTGTCAAATCAGAGAATGCTGACTCTATGAACAATCCTCTCAATTCAGCTGATCACTCCCTATTGGCCAAATATGATACAAACTTTTCTGTGGAAAGAAGAATGGATGAGGACTGTATGGACATTCAAACAGGAATATGGGGCAGTTTTATTAATACTATGGATACTATAAGCAACGCCCTGATTTGTCATTCGACAAACTGAGTATTCAGGTGGATCTATTAAATACTCTTGCCCTTTATGTAGTAGGAATAGACTCTAAATTACTAAATTTGACAGATCTAGTAGTAAGGGCACAAGCTGATAGGGATAATCAAATGATCTGTACATGTGCAAATATTATAGATAAAATATCAGGCCTTTCGACTAGAGTTGGTTCTCTCATGGATGAAGTAAGACTAATGTCAACGCAGAATAAAACAGTGTCAGTGATTTCAAATATGAATGATCATAGCCATTGCCAAGACATTAAGGCTACATCTATCCTAAAAAAATGTAAGCAGATTAAGTAAGGAAGATTAAGTGAGGGAATTAATTACAAGGATTTACATAATGATTTGGAATTAGAATTACAATCCATCAAAGAGGGTGAAAAACAAATTAATATTCAAATTCAGCAAGGAAGTATACAGGTTCCGTTGTTGGTTAATTGTGAAATCTAAGCCAATAGACAAAAAATAGTTCAAAGCGGAGAGGTTGCCCAAGCACCATATACTTTAGAATCATCTCTTAACCAAAAATCAGTAGGTCTCACCAAAAGAGCACGAAAAAAACAAAGGAAAGAACTTAATATAACAAACCGGAAAAATAAATTAACTAACTCAAGTGTTTTGTACGCTCCAAAGGAGGTCTGTCCGATCTTCAAATTATCTGAAAAACCATCTTGTATTATAATAGACGCAGATAAAGGGGATATAGGTAAATCCCCACCGGTTGAACATGCTTGAAGTAGGATAACACCTCCTCAAAGTGGTGAAGCTCCATATAGTTATGTGGCGCGACAAGGTTCTATGCAAAAGTTGCCACCAGTAGATGGAGTCCTCAAGACTCAGATTCATGTTAAAAACAAAGAAAGCCAAAAAAATCCTTTAACCATATTGGAGAAAAAACAATTGTTAAATATAAAAGTTTCGCCACCTTCTTCAGTTGGTAAAATGAAAATTCTAATGAAATCTGATGAAGTCATTTCAGGACAAAATAGTGAACTTGGGCAAACTGCTTGTGTTGAAGATAGCCAAAGAGATTTGAGGTTACAAGTTTAAATTGTAATTTATCTTTTACAAATCATCAACTTAAAAAGAATCCAATTATAATTGGGGATGGTTGTGCCGTTTCTTCCGCAAAGTTACTTTTTATTCCATTGTATGTTTCAAGGGATCAATATGATATTTTAAATTGTGGTAATATATTAAAGCTATTAGCTTCTATACCAGAGCATAGTAACTTAACATCAGATGCTCTAGAATCAGTTCAATTTAAACAGGATTCTGATAACCCCAAACATGAAGTAACTTATACCACATGGCAAAGTGAGCAGATCATCAATAGGATACTGGAATACACACAACAATTCGAGAAATGGGGACTTGAATTAAAAAATGTAAAGACAGTTTGTATCCAACATTGTTGATACCCAAAGTCGAGGAAGAAAGTAATTTACCAACGAAATCAACAATTATGGGATCGCCAGAAGAGAATGTCAAAACTCTGAAAGGGGCAATAGGACCACTACTCAATCTTGAACTATCTTCCGGCATCATCACATGTAGTAGTTGGGGCCCTCGAATTTGTAAAAAAAACAAGTAGCCCCCATGGAGGATTGGGCCTGGCTACCGAAAATACTCAGGAGAGGGAAACTTAATGAGAATGATTGAAGATGGAGCAGTTTGCCCAGAAAGAATGGACCTACCAATTTTAATATTTGCTCTTGGAATGTATGTGGCCTTTCTAGGCTATTAGAAGATCATGATACAATACATTTTATTCAGAATTTTAAAATGTTAATGTTCCAGGAAACATAGAAAATGAGCCCATAATTGTTTTTTACGAATATGCCAACTTTGCAGCTCGCACATCTGTTTATGGCTGAGCAAAAGGTGGGATCTTATGTTCCCTTGGATTTAGATGTATCTCACCATGTAATAGACTTTCAATTGACCTGGTTTTGTGAATTAAAATAGATTTTGAAACACTAATCATATTTATAAATGTGTATTTGAGTGTAAAGAATGCAGTTAAGATAACTCAGCTTTCAGTATTATGGGAATCAATAACATTTTTATCATATCAGTATCCAGCAACCAGCCTTATTATTCCGGGAGATTACAATATGCATCTGTTTACTAAGAATATAGGGAGCATAAAGAAGAGAGGCAATGCTCTTACCAAGATGTTCTGTTCCCAATTGCAAAAATGGGATCGTGTGCTGTTACGGGATACTCAACATAGGAAAACAGCCATTACATCGCATGCGTAACAACGCATGCGATTACAATGCGGTCGATACAACGACTGTGTTGTTACATCACAATACCATTACAACGCAAGTCGTTACAATGACTTGCTGTAAGGGGCGCTCTAAGCTAAGGAATAATATAATTTACTATTCCAACACCTTCCCTATTGTTGCACACACTGGAGTTGGAATAGTAAATTATACTATTCCAACATCCAGCGCCCCCTACAGCAAGTCATTGTAACGACTTGCGTTGTAATGGTACTGCGATGTAACAACGCGGTCGTTGTAACGACTGCATTGTAATTGCATGCGTCGTAAACATATGCAATGTACAGGGATTTTTCCTCAACATAATATGACAGGTGTTCCAACCTTTAAAAATTCAAGGCAACATTCTACAATTGACTATACCATTATCTCAAATAAATTTATGAATAGTCTTATTGGATTACAAGTGCCCCTAGAGTAGAAAGTGATCATAACCCACAAATAATTACATTATCATTGGCAGGGGACTACTTACCAAAGTCAAGAGTTCTGATAAAGGGCCAGTTGTTTATAATCTGAAAAGGCTGGCGTGGCATTCAGCAAAACAAGAGGAGATTTTTGACTTTTTTTTTGATAAACAAGTTTTTATTGTTTTAAACGGTACAACAACAGAAACAGTCTGGTAATCCGAAGCAGTACCACACAGCAATACATTAGGAAGCACCCCCCGTTCCCCCCCGCCCCCAGAAGCCCCCCTCCACCCCCCGAGCCGTCCTACTAAAGTATATTGCCTAGCCATTTCCCCCAAACTTTCCGGTATTTCTTGGGGCATCCTCGTGCCCGATAGAGAGTCCGCTCCTGCGCCGCGCACCAGTCCACCCCAGCTCCCCATTTAGCCACACTTGGCGGCAACGGCTGCTTCCATGCCGCTGCAATGTCGCGCTTGGCCACCATCAAGGCCGTCATGAGAAACAGCTGCTCTGAACGCGTGCCATCTAAGCCATCTGTGATGCCCAGCAGCGAGTGTCGGGGGTCGTGTGGCACCTCCCACCCCAGGACCTCCGTAAGCTCGGTTTCAATGCCTCTCCAGAACCCCTCCAGGGCAGGGCAGGACCACACCATATGCAGGAAGTCCGCCGGCTCGGAACCACAGCGGGGGCAGGCCGCGTCCCCGGAGAGGCCCGCACGGTGAAGGCGAGCCGGTGTGAGGTATGCCGCATGGAGATAATAAATTTGGATGAGTCGCAGCTTAGCGGAGGCCGTCACCAAGCGGGGGGCCATAAGGGCGTCCCGCCAGTCGGCCTCATCCAGGGGACCCACCCACCCCTCCCAGCGCTCATTAAGACCCGCAAGGGATGTAGGGGTGCAATTGACGAGGGAGCGGTAAATCCTGGAAATGCCCCCCCTCCCCAGGTTGCCCAGCAGGACCTGAGCCTCCGGAGGGCTGTGGTCTGGCAGCCGGACGTCCAGTGGGGTGTAGGTGTGTATGGCGTGGCGCAGCTGGAGGTATCTATAAAATTGAGAGGAGTGAAGGGAAAAACGCGCCTGCAGCTCTGAAAAGGAACACATCCGCCCTCCCCGCCAGACGTCCCCCAGTTGGGAAATGCCGATGAGGTCCCATGATTTGAAGCCTTCCAGTTTTGTGACCTCCCGCAACCACGTCCCGTGCCACAGGGGGGTAACCCGGGTCAACCGTCCCGTCCATCGGGTGAGGCGGAGCGCCGCTCGCCAGGACAGGAATACAGCCCTGGTGATGTCCGGGCAAGAAGCAGGGATGGGGGCGCCGTACAGGCGATCTTGGATATCGGCGAAACCCAAGCCGTTAAGTTCCACCCTGTAGACCGGGTCGGACCAACCCCCTCCAAACCAGTCGTGAATGACCAGGAGGCGGGTGGCCATGTAGTAGAGGTAAAGATCAGACATGCCCAGGCCCCCGTCAAAGGTGGATATGCGGCACGTCGACAGAGCCAGCCGCCGCCTCCCCTCGCCCCAGAGAAATCTCGTCGCCATCCCGTCTAGTTCGCGGAACCACGGTCGCGGAAAGGAGAGGGGGGCGTTTTGCAATAGGTACAGAAACCGGGGAAGGATCATCATTTTGTAGAGGGCGACCCTCCCTAGCGGGTTAAGGGGCAGCTGTTGCCATCGCTCCAGGTCGACCTTGGCTCTCTTGACCAGGGGGGCGACGTTGAGCGCCCAGCTCAGCTCCGGGAGGAGGGAGACCCAGATGCCCAGGTACTGAAATGATAAGCGGCGCAGAGGGATGGTCTCCTGCCAGTCAAAGCATTCCCTGGAGGGGTGCAACGGAACCAGGATCGACTTCCGCGGGTTGAGGGAGAGACCCGATGCCCGGCCGAAACGG
Source organism: Triturus cristatus (assembly GCF_964204655.1). Taxonomy (NCBI): domain Eukaryota; kingdom Metazoa; phylum Chordata; class Amphibia; order Caudata; family Salamandridae; genus Triturus; species Triturus cristatus. The sequence goes on along the minus strand of NC_140589.1, from coordinate 1,077,267,810 downwards.
CTCAGAATGGATAGTGCACGCGGTCCGGAGCGCGCTGGGTCCCCAAGGTACAGTAGGACATCATCCGCATAGAGGGCGATTTTGTCGGCTTCCAGGCCAGGCCATTCCCACCCCGAAGGAGGGGGTCAGATCTAATCAGGGCGGCCAGAGTTTCCATCGCCAGAGCGAAGAGAAGGGGCGACAGTGGGCAACCCTGCCTCGTCCCCCGGCCGATCCGAAAGGGCCTTGACAACGCACCATTAACCAATACTCTGGCACGGGGCCGGGCATAGAGGACTCGCACCATCCCCACGAACCGAGGGCCAAAGCCCATGCGGGACAGGACGTCGAAGAGGTAGGTCCACCCCACCGAATCGAAAGCCTTTTCGAAGTCGACGAGGAGTAGAGCGAGGTACGGGGTCAGACGATGGCGGTGGGCCAAGGCCACGTGGAGACGGCGCAGACAGTGGCGCGTGCCCCGAGCGGGCATGAAGCCACATTGATCCGGGTGGACCAAGGTAGACAACAGGGGCCTAAGCCGCTGGGCCAAGACCGCCGCATAGAGCTTCACATCGGTGTTGATGAGTGAAATTGGGCGGTAGGCAGCTCTATCGGTGGACGGCGGCGTGGATTTGGGCAAAACCACAATCGTGGCCAGGTCAGACTCCGGGGGGAAGGAACCCCTCTCAAGCGCCTCTGCATAGTGAGCTCTCAGCCGCGGGACCAGAGTGTCCCTATAGGCCGCGAAGAATTCCTGAGGAAAGCCGTCCGGGCCTGGTGTCTTCCCCGCTGACATACGCCCGATTGCCTCCCCTATTTCTTCGACGGAGATGGGGGCCTCCAGGCTCTCCATTTCGTCCGGCCGACGCCGGGCCAGGCAGGCGGTCCCGGGCGCGAGCAGGGCGTCCAGAGAAAGGTCCGGCGCACGCGCTCGGTAGAGCTGAGAATAGAACTGGGCAAATGCCGCTGCCATCGCCACGGAGGAGGACTGGAGCACCCCCGACGAGTCGGTAATCGCCGGAATGATGCGCGACGCCCTGGGGTAAGTGGCCAGGCGGTGCAACAGTGCGCCGTTCTTGTCCCCCCAGCCATACACCCTCGCTACCGAGGACTGCCAAAGAAGCTTGGCCGCCTCGAGGGACCGCTGACAAATCTCCTGACGAAGGAGCCGCAACTGACGGTCCACCGCCGGGTCGTCGTGCTCGGAGAGCGACTGCTCCAGCCGCAGCGCCCGGGCTTCGCAAGCAGTGAGCTGCCACAGCTGTGTCTGGCGGTGCCGCACCACATGTGCCTTGGCCGCCCCCCTGATGGTTGCCTTGCAAGCCTCCCAGAGGGTGCCCGCCGACGAAACGGAGCCCTCATTGGCACCGTAATAATGAGTAAGCTCAGTGCCAACCGCCTCACGCAATGTCTTATCCTGGAGGAACCAGGCGCTGAACCTCCACACAGGCCTAGCCGCGTGAGGCGGGGGGCCCAGACTCAGGAGGACTGGTGAGTAATCCGAAATGCCCCTGGGAAGGATGGGGGCATCCTGGACGCTTCCGCACTCGGTGGGAGGGACAAAAATCACATCAATACGGGCATGAGAGTGGTGAGCGGCTGATGTGTGGGTGTATTGACGATCGTGAGGATGCCAGAGCCTCCAGGTGTCGCAGAGGCCCTGGGCCTCCGCCCATCCCGCCAGCTGTCTCGCCCGCGCGGCGCGGGAATCCGAAATCGGTCCCGACGAATCCAGCTGTGGGGCCAGGACCGCGTTAAAGTCGCCCCCAAGGACGGTAGCGCCCACGGGGAGAGAGTCCAACAACGAGGCAGCGTGGGATAAAGCCTGCGACAATCCCGAGGGGGGCACATAGAGCGAAAGGAAGCTGACCGGGCGACCCTCCAGTGTACCACAAATAGCAATCCCGATTCCATGGGGCGCACGGGCCACCCTCTGAAGGACGAAGGGGAAGGAACGACGCAGCAGGACCGCCACCCCGCGGGAACCACGGGAAAACCCCGAGTGCCACACCCGGTCGTACCCATAACACGCCAAGAAAGGGCATTTTTCCCCAAGGAGATGGGTCTCCTGAAGGAGGAGGACGTCGGCCCCAACGCGCTGAGCATACTTAAGGACCGCCGTGCGCTTAAGCCTATCCAGCAGGCCGTTCACGTTCCAGGACAGGATACGCAACTGCGCCCTGGGGGCTACGTCAGCCATAGATACGACGGGCGCAATGGGACGCCGCAGGGTCGGAGCCACCCCAGGGGAGCCAGGAGGACATCATGCCGCACCGGCGCTCAGGGACCAGGACCCATGGGGAAAGCAGGGGACAGGCAATAGGGGGCAGGGGTGCCAGGCTGGGAGCGGGCGGCAGCAGACCGTGTGTGTGAGCCAGCGCGGAGCGCTGCAATGACGCCCGCGGGAGGAAGCCAAGGGGCGCCAAGACGGGAGCGGGCAGCAGCAGGTCGTGTGTGTGAACAAGCGCGGAGCTTTGCGGTAACGTTCGCAGGAAGCAGCGATGTGGATTTTTGACTTTCTAGTCCCTATTATAGATCTAGTAATAAATGAAGGCTGCCAAGGGAATTCAATAGTGGAAATTTGCTCTTTACTGGTTGATCGCTTCCCGGCAAAACCAGCTTTCAGGGGAAACCCTTTTACTCCGAAAAGGAAAATGTGGTATTCATACAGGTTACACCAAAAAAAGGCTCTTAATAAAGCTTCTCATGCCATTTGCAAAAAATCACATGGAATAACCAAATTTTTCCAATTGTGTTTAATAAAGAATTTGAGGAAATCATACAAAAATGAGATATGGAAAGCAAAAAGAGAATATAAGGAAGGATTGTGAATACAATTGCACCATGTAAGCAAGACATCAATCTAAGAGCATTTTGGGGTATAATTAACACTCTGGAACATGGCAATACGAGAGCTAGTAGTGCCAAAATTTCCGCAATATCCTGGGAGTTTTTTATTCCTATCCTGTATGCCATTTTCGATAATTAATAAACATAATGAGAGTAATAGGCATGAAAACTATGACGATCAATTATTGATATTTGAGTCACCACAGGTGGACATGGTAAAGTCACTGATAAGTAGGGTTAAATCAAATGGTGTGCCTGGTCCAAATAGGATCCTGAATGCTGTCTTTAAAGCAAGAACGGACATATGGTCAAAATTTCTAACTCAAATGTTTAAAGATATTGTAAAAACTAAATTGGTCCTAGAATCCTGGCAAGGCAGCATAATACATCCTATTTATAAAAGTGGCCCTCCCGATAATCCAGAAAAATATAGGCTAATTGCCCGAACGGATGTAGAGGCAAAAATGTTTGCAACATTATTACTAGAGCAATGGGCAACTACTAGGAAAGTCAATCCAATTTTTCAAACTGGATTTCGTAGGCGACAATCAACAATAACAAACCTGCTGATACTTACCTTGTTGGCAGAAAAAAACAAATATAAAAAGCAAGATTATTTTGTTTGTTATGTAGATCTAAAGGCATGAATTAACTTGTACTACATGGCAAAAGTGAGCAGCATGGGGCATACCAAAAAATCTGTTGGATATGATTGTACTATTGTATACAAATACGTAGGGGCAGGTTGAAGTGGGGGATGGAAGCCGTATTACTCGTCGCCTTGAAACATATAGTGGCCTTAAACAGGGCTGTGTACTTGAACCATGTCTTTTTAATCTCTTTATGGCCAACCTATCACATCATTTACATAATGTCAATGCACACTCTCTACTCCTTGCAGGCCAAAGTATAAAATATTTGCAATATGCAGACTATCTCATTCTACTAAGTCACAGGCAAATAGGGCTGCAAAGTATGATAGAGTCGTTTGACCAATATATATTAGCGAATGGTTTACAAATAAATACAATAAAACCAAAAATTATGATAATAGGATCAACAAAATCAGATAAGACATTATGGAAAATTAAGGATTTATCTATTGAAACAGTAAAGCAGTATAAAAACTTAGGAGTTACACTTGATGATAGGATGACTTTTAAACCACATTTTGATAACTTAAAGGCCAACGCAACTTTTTGCCCTTAGATCATTGCGAGATAAACTGTTCATGTCCAAAATACAAGCACCTATTAAAAGTAATGAAGGCGAAACTCATCCCTGCTTACATTTGGGTCAATACGTTCTCGAGGCAAAGATAACCAAATGTTGGATAAATTGCAAATAAAAGTTTTTAAGTCAATTTTTAGGATCTCAAAAAATGTTGGGCTTGCTATAGTTAGATTGGAGTTTGGTTTGTTAAACCAAACATAACCTACCTCATGGGTAAATTACTGAGCTAAGACCCCTTCTCAGCCACTATGACATGCTGGTTGAATCCAAGACTATTGCTTCCTCCACAGCTCTACAACCGGACACCATCGAGAACCCGGGGGGCCACTGCTTCCACCAACCCTAGCTTGAACTGTAACCTCACATTTGTGTCCCTTCTGCCCCTGTGCTCCCTTCAACCCTCCCCCTTTTATATTTTTCTGTTTTTGAGACTTTGCTGTTTTTCTATTGTTTTCCTTTGTTAACCATGTAAAGCGCTCTGATACCCTCATGGGTCATGTTCGCGCTCTATAAAACATTAAAATAATTGGTAAGGCAGCTGCATTTTTAAAATGTCTATATTTACTCTATTTATCAGACCCTGAGTCCCTTGCACATATGTGCTGGCAAGAAATGAATAAGAAAGAGTATACCAGCCCATGGAGGTCATATTTAACGGAATGTTTGAATATCTTTAAGTTCCCATCTTTTGACGACAATCAATCAACTTATTCTTATTAGATTGGGAGATGAATGCAAAAAAGAAGCATGCCTGATCGGTTATTAACTCGTATAATAAAATCGAGCCCCAATCCTATCTAATTTCATTTTTTGAATCCGGCGGTAAGGGATATTGCTTAAGCTTAGGTTTGGACATTATCCAACAAAAGATGGGCACCCTAGATGGGTACAACATTGGCAATCACAAAAATGAAGATTATGTGGTTATGCTAATGAAACATTATTGCACATTGTATGTATTTGCCCCAAACTGCGTCAAGAAAGATTAACACTTTAATAACCAATATTTAAGGAACAAGGGGTGAGAACGTGCCGCCAAGCGATACTACTGTGCCTTCAAGGGCATATTAATAATTTAACAGTTTACTTTGTTTAATTTATCCTTATAGCTGAGAAAAAATTGGCTCAGGACAATGTTTTGGTCATGCTATAAGAATAGAAAGTGGCTATGACACTAACTATATTGTTCTTCCCATACTGGTAATGTAATTGGATACATTCCAACTATGTTTTTTTTTTTCTGATGATATAGTATCTCAGGTATAAGTAAATCTTAATAAGCACGGATGCACTTTATACATTAAGCATTAAGATTATAATTGGCCTGCATATGTGTTACCTTATTTATAGCTTCTTTTAAGGGGCTGTTTAAAGACAAGAGAGAGGATTCAAAGGTTATTTGTATGGTTGGTTTTACTAATATGCACGGTGAATAATAATGAAATGCAATGTTTTTACCAGGTTATGAATGAAATATTTTTCTATATTTTATTTATTTCCAATGGTTATTAAGGTATGTTATTACTTCCTCAATATCTTTAAGGAACGTATGAAATAGTTTTGTTTTATGAATTGTGTTATTTTTATTGTGTTGATTTTAATTAATTGGACAATAAAGAGTGATAAACATACTTTCACCTTGTGTCACAACCCCACCACTAGGTCAATCAGAACTCCAATTGGTGTTAATAAATAAGAAAGCTTTAATTGAGATGTATTTGGGAAACTCCTTCAGCATAAGTTTACAAAAAGATATATGATGGTGTGACTAAGGGGCTCATTAGGATGGCGGATGGAGGCACATCCGCGGTGCTGGCGTAAAATGTCATTTTCCACACTCCATCGGTGGTCCTCACGTCTGCCATATTACGATGGGCAAACATAGCCCATTTTCCGTCCGTTGCAGAGTTACGTGAACCGCCAGAAATTTCCACCCGCAACCACGGCGGAGGGAGCCAATAGAGACACACGGCTGTGCGGAATGCCGTCTCGTCCACTGTACAACTCACGATGCCGCAAACAGCCCATCACACCCCAGCGAAGAATGTTATGTTATGTTATGTTATAATAAACTTATACCGCGCACTAATACTCGAGAGTGTCCTGGCGCGAGAGCTGAAGAAGGACCACTGTGGAAAGGCCATTAGCACGACTCTGAGAATAGAAAAGTTTTCAATTGTTTTTTGAAAAGCCTAAAATCTTGGATGTTCCGTAGCTTCAGGGGCAGAGCGTTCCAGGCGATGGCTGTTTTAACTGAAAGGGACTGGCCACCTAGTCGAGCCCTACGAAAGCGTGGGATCGACAGCAGACGCAAGGAGGCAGACCGCAGCGCTCTATTCGGAACACACAGGCTGACCCAGGCTCAACAACCTTAGGCTCACTGTATAGGAGACCATTCTCCCAGTAGATCAGATATGACCCGGACTGATTACCAGCTGCCTGGTCTGCAGTCTGCCGCCGCACACCCTCCAGAGTAAGGGACTCTTTCTGCTCCTTGCAGAATTCCTCCCTGGTGGGACCCCCTTCTTGCTGCCAATGGGTCAGCTTAGAGATGTCTCCTAGTTCGGCTACCTGATCCCCTGTAGGCACTGGGGCGTCCCCCTCGAGGTCCGCCTCCTCTCGGTCTTAGGGAACTTCGGGGATCGGTTTCCCACGCCCCCTGCCCTTTCTCTTGGCAGGGACTTGGGATGTTGTTCCAGGCTCCAAGTCCTCTTGATCACCCTTCCTGGCTGCCATTGACCGAGTAGACACGCATGCCCACTCTGGCAACCCAAGCATCTCCAAGTGAAACTTGAGCTCAACATCTTTCCATAAGGACTGCTCCAGGTCGTTACCTAGGAGACAATCTACATGCATGGTAGGGCTCACAACCACCCTCAAGGGACCTGAGACCCCCCCACTCAAAGGAACCTGCGCCACCATACACTGGCGCTCAGAGTTGTCTACAGCAACTACTTGGTGGAATGCCCCTGGGACTACCTGCTTCTCAGAGACCAGGTGACACCGGACTGAGGTCACACTGGCTCCCGTATCTCTGAGAGTCTCTACCCTTTTCCCATTGATGGTCACCCAGGTGCTATATTTCTTTGTGTTAGGGAGCACCTGGTTTCCTGGGACCATCTCACTATCCCATAGTGAGACGAGGGTCATTTCTGCGGGATCCCCACCCTCCTGTGGGCACCCCTCCTCCCCAAGCGCTACACTAGCCAACACCTTGGACTGTCCACCGGTGGGTGGCTGTGTCCCCTTTGGGCACCTGGGGTCCCCCTTCAAGTGACCCACCTGGTCACATGCAAAACACTTGCGGGGGACGGTCTCAACAGGCTTTCATGTAGAGACCCCTTTCTTCTTATCACCCGGGGGATGGGAACCTTTACCCTGGGTACTAGTTTTGGGCCCTTTAGAGAACTTCTGTGTTTTACCCTTGTCCCCCCCACTTTTCTGCTGGGGACCCTACCCACCTTTGACTGAGTCTCGCCCAAACACTTTCTTGTGGACCCTGGTACTCACCCATCGGTCCGCCTCCATAGCAAGCTTCCTGGGGTCATTCAGCTAACTATCAATTAGGTGCTGGCGCAGATCTGCAAAACATACACTAGACAAGTTCTCCCATGCAATCAAATTTTAGAGCCCCTGAAAATCTGTCACATTACTGCCCTTCACCCAGCCATCCAGCGACCTGCAGAACATATCCAGGGCCGGACTGGCCGTAGCGGGCTCCGGGCAATCCCTCGGTAGGCCACACGGGTTGTGGCCGGTTTTGGGCCCCTGGGGGCCATTTTTGTTACAGCTATGCTGCAAAAACGGCCCTGTAACAAAATAGGCCAAAAACCGGCCCTTGTAAAGAGCTCGGCGGCAACCCCAACCCACGGGGGAGGACGGACGAGCACTGTGCCAGGGCTGGTTTTGGTTCCCAGTCCGGCCCTGAACATATCCACACATTCCAACCAAGTGTTGGTCTCAGACTTTTTACTGGACCTAAACTGATCCCTGTAACTTTCAGGAGTGAGTCCATACCTAGTGAGGAGAGCGTCTTTCATGTCAGCATAGGTGAGGTCCTGCCCCTTACCCAAAGCTATCAGAGTATCCCTAGCTTCTTCTGGAAAGAGAGGCCACAACCCTGCCCCCCAGTTTCTCTAAAGGACCCCATTCATATGAATAGATGACTTGTACCCTTGAAACCACCTTTGTATGTCATCACCCTTGTACTCTTTATCTACGTTCTTGGGGATGTGTACAATCCTGTCTGTGTGTGCTGAAGGGTTGCTGCCACCATCTGAGCCGGTTCTACTCTTTAGCTCCAGCTCCTTGACCATTCACTCATGATCTAACATCATCTTCCTTTCCTCCATGGCTATTCTCTTGTCTTCCCTCTCACTTTCTATTCTGAATTTCTCCAATTCAAACTTCCTTGCTTCACGCCTGTCCTCCAGCTCCTCTGGAGACAAGCTACTGCTGCCTGGCCTGGAGGGTTCCCCCCTCCCAAAAGCACATCCATCCTAGGAACAGGCTCCTCCACCTCTCCACTGATAACACCAGATTGCCCACTGGCATGTCTGGCTGCTACCCAGGCCCTCAGCGCCTTTTGTAGTTCATCCTTCCTGGTGAGGCCTCTGACCTGGACTTTCAGGTTCTTGCAAATTGATTTTAACTCCTTTACATTATAGGCTTCCAATCAATCCTCCTCAAAGGCAATTTCCACTGATGCAATAGATGATGCAATTGATTCAGGCATGTTGAAGTAGCAAGTTAAAACTGGCAAGATCAAAAATAGGCCAAAAAGAAAAAGAACCTGTATGTGGTACGTAATGGTCTGCGATATGGTAGTAGTGCACACCAATCACTGTAAGTCAAGTGCAAACACAAGTCCTATCCTCACCGCTGACAACCAATTTTAGAAATGGGGGTCTCTAGTTGGCAAGGGCTTGCACCTTTGTCCAAGTAGGTACCCTGCTTCCTAGTCAGGATAAGGGAGTTACACTCCTAAAATAACTCCCGCTCACCCCCTTGGTAGCTTGGCACGAGCAGTCAGGCTTATCTTAGAGGCAGTGTGTAAAGCATTTGCACATAACCAACAGTAATACAGTGCAAGCACTACAAAAGGACACCACACCAGTTTAGAAAAATATCCAATATTTTTATATACTTAAGACAAGACCAATACGATAAAAATCCACAATACAGTACTTAAAAATCTTCAGTTATCACAGTTTCCTTGAAAAACAGTTCCTGGATGTCGATAGCTCCGGCCAGGGCTATCACGGCATTGTGAACAAATAAATTCAAACAGTTCTGGCTGACCGCGGCGTCGCGGGTCAGCTACGGTGTCTGGAAGACCTGCAAACAGTACCTTTCAGAAATGCACGTCGTCGATGACCTCTCGTTGTCCCACGCGTTGCAGGTCGATCTCCTCTCTGATGAAATCAGGAACGCTGGCGTCGGGTGATGTGATGTGAAGTGCAGCGGTGCAGTGTGCGGTGCCCTCAGGTCACGGTGCGAGCAGCGGTTCAGTGGCGGCATCAGATGGCGGCGTCGGTGAGACCAGGGTCGCAGTGTGAGCTGAAGGCGGTGCTCGTCACGAGGCTGGCATGTCATGGTGCAGCAGCTGCGGCGGCGTTGCTGAAGCGGCTGACGAACTGGAGTTGATGGCACCGGTGTCGGCAGGCCAAGGCTGCGGTGCGGGATGAGGGCGGTGCGTCATGTAACTTTACGAGCGGTGCCCTCGAACCACGGTGCAAGCAGCGGCGTCGAGCCCGGCGTGGAGCGGCATCGTCGGGGATACCAAGGCATCGTCGCGAGGTGGTGCGGAGCCCACAAGTCGCGGTGCCAGAAGCGGCTCGGTGGCGGCATCAGCAGGCGGTGTCGGTGAGACCAGGGTCACGTTGCGGCATTGCGGCGGTGCTCTCTGCGGTGCCAAAGCTTCGGCGCGAGGCAGTGCGGAGTGCAGTGCCCACAGGTCGCGGTGCAAGCAGCGGCTCGATGGTGGCATCAACAGGCATCATCGGTGAGACCAGGGTTGCGTTGCGGTGGTGCCCTCTGCGGTGCCTTCGGGACACGGAGTTGGCAGCGGCATCGTAGATGGTGTCGGGATTGAAGTCTTTGCTGTTCCTGAGACTTCTTGAACAGGGGCAAGCTCTACCTCAAGCCCTTCGAGACACTCACAAAAGTAGATTGCAGAAAGTTCAGTTCCTTCACTGCCCAAGACAGAAGCAGCAAAGTGGTAGTGCCTCCTCACAGCTTCTCTAGCTCTTCTTCTTGGCAGTCTTCTAGATCCCAGCGAGTTCTAAAATTCTGGGGTTTGGGTCCCCCTTTTTATCCTCAATTTCTCTTTGTTCTCTGAAGGCAGAGAGGCATTTGCCTAGTCCAAACCAGATCTGGTCAGTCCTGGAGCACTTTGTTGACAAGACTCCTTCTTTCCTTTCACAGTGTAGGCCAGGGACATCAGACGCACCACAGGAGGTGGATCCAGCATTGTGGAGGGAAGGTACAGCCCTATTCAGATCCCAGGTGCAACTCCTCCCACCCATCTACATGTAGATCTTGCTATTCAGCCCTGTGCTGACTCACCTTTCTCCTGGAATCCCCCATCCCCTGTCACTCAAACTCCAGCCAAGGAATACACAACCTAGCAGAGGCAGGCTTGGATGGTTAGACAAGAAAATACCTACTTTCTAAAAGTGGTATTTTCAAACACAGAATGTTAAAACTACCTTCATTAAAAGATGCATTTTATCATTCTACGTTCAGGCATACTAAACTCAAATTTCTACCATGTTCCCTGGGTCAGTTGGGATTATAGGATGTAATAATCAAACTGCCGATTCTGGCCCATGGGGAAGAGGTAGCCTTGCAATCGTGAAAAACGAAGTAGGCTGTAATTCACTATCAGGACATGCCACACACACCAGGGCATGTCCTACCTTTCACATACAATGCACCCTGCCCACACAGGTACCTTAGGCCTACCTTAGGGGTGACTAACATGTAGAAAAGAGAAGGTTTAGGGACTGGCAAGTGTGTGCACTTGCCAAGTGGACATGGCAGCCCCAGGCTGCACACAGGCTCCACAATGGCAGGCCAGAGTTAGACTTCACGGGCTGTTTGTGTGGATGGCACAATCCAGTGCTGCAGCCCACCAACAGCATTTGATTTATTTTCCCTGGCACTCGCAGTGCACTTTACTAGGGACTGACATATAAATCAAATAGGCCAATCATGAAAACACCAATCAATAACACAGTTTATACAGGAGCACCTGCACTTTACCACTAGACAGCAGTGAGGAAAGTGTGCAGAATCATTACACCAGCAAAAACAGAGTCAAAAACGGGAGGTCAGTAAGCAAAAAGCCAGGGGAAAAACGCCAAAAGATGCCAAGTCTAACGGGTCACATAAGTCACAATCTTTCTTAAATAAATTGGTAAATAGTGTCAATACACAGTAAAAGTTTTCTATTTCCTCGATTGTAATTGCAAATAAAAAGTGCTTACTTTGGCTGAAGAGAGTGTTGCATAAGAACTGTTTGTGTTGGGCTGTTTTTTCCTCAGTCATATGTGTTCTCTGAAATTAATTATTAATATTACAAAATTAAAAACAAATGTAATATATATTGACTATATCATATACCTTTTTGCTTAAATCTCGCAAGATTTTATTTCCTTGCCAAAAGTCTAATTTCGTATTTAAATGAGTTCCTTGTGAACAATTGTATTGTGGCTGATTACCTATACCCAGTTCGCAAGGACATATGGGTTGCTCTTGTTTTTGTTTGGCTCAACAATGTACGGCACAAAAGGAGTGGGAAGATGATTTGGGGGCCGAGCTATCGGACAAGAAATGGGATTACTGTTGCACACAAACAGGGCAGATGTCTGCCAACAGCAGGTTGCGCATAATTCATTTCAAATTAATTCATCGCACTTATTACACGCCGTTAAAGATGCATAAATTTCGGTTACGAGAAAGTGACAGATGTGATAGATGTGGATCAGAAGGGGCCGAGGTTTTACACTTCTCATGTGGATGTGCTAGAATACATCAATATTGGCAACAGGTCTTCACAGCAATAACACAAATGATAGAAGCACCGCTATCAATGTCCCCACTATTAGCTTTACTGGGATACACAGAACAGCTGGACACGGCTTATAGGAAATATGTCCCACTGGGTTTCCGTTTGGCTAAACGTAAGGTGGCCTGCAAATGGGGATGGGGAAAAGCCCCCAAATTCAAGGAATGGCTCCGAGATATGTTATTCTGGCAGGCGCAAACATTGACCTATGAGGAATTGCTCCCGGTCACATCTCGGCCGAAAGACATATGGGACCCGATGAAAATGTACCTAATTAATCACCCATTGGAAGATTCCCCATAATTTCGAATTAAGAAAGTACGGTGGGCGTCCTTAGACAAAAGGGCAGGGATTTAAGGGAAACATGCTACAACACTCACCTTGACTCCAGATAGATACCTAAGAAGCAAAAATACACTTAACCGCAAAGAGCTGTACCCAAAATAGTATATGGGGGAAGATGGTGAGGAGGAAGAAATGTATATATTCGAAAGACGGCAAAAATTCAGACTATATGAACAATTTGAAGTGACCCTCAAGAACATATTTCCCTAAGTGTTTGTATAAGACAATCTGATGTATGTATAATATTTATTGTGATCTGTACTGCACATGTGCCTGTGTTGGTTTTTATGTTATATACCAAATAAATAAATATAAAAAATAAAAATGTTTACCCATCTTTGTGAACTGTAACAATTTGTGGCTATTTAAAATGTGCACAGAATTTTTTTTTAATTGTGGAAGCAAATACAAGCCTTTCTAAACCCTTCCCTCTGACTCTTCCCCGCCACATTCCTTTTACTCATCCCAAGCCTCCTCCTCCTCCTGCTACGACCTCCAAAACAAAACAATAAATATTGGAAATCCTTCCTTCTTCTATCCTTCCACTATTCTTTTCAATCCAAATAACAGACTATCCACCTCTCATACTAATTCACCACTGATTCTTTATGGGTAGCAGAGTAGGTGCTACTAGCCAAAAAAGTGATTCAACACCTCATCAGGGGTAGCAAGCACTATATAAATGCAAACCTTTTTCCCTCTTCTGTCCCTCCACTATCCTTCTCAGTTCAAATAACTGACTAACATATCCACCATTCAAATTACTTTGATATTTCACTATGCTAATATACCACTAATCCTTTATGGGTTCCGGAGTAGCGTGTTACTTGCTGAAAAGGTGCTTCAACACTACATCAGGGGTAGCAAGCACTATATAAATGCAAACTTTTTTCCTCTTCTATCACTCCACTATCCTTCTGAATCCAAATAACTGACTAACATATCCACCACTCAAATTACTTTCATATTTCACTATAATAATTCACCAATAATCCTTTATAGGTTCCGGATTAGCGTGCTACTTGCCGAAAAAGCACTTTGACGCTTAGTCAGGGGTAGTAAGTGCTATATAAATGTAATTACAATACAATACAGTAGTTATCTTTGGCACTGCAAGTTCATCAGTCAAGCGTGACTGTGAACAGGCCGGAATTTAGAAGGCAAATGAGCAATTAAGAGCCTTTTAAATTTTGTGTTTATCATGGCACATTTGCTGTGCATTAAAAGGCAAAAGTTAAATGTCAGATTATCTCTTTTGACAAATTGCTGTTTATTCTTTTAGGAGGGAGGTTGGTGTTTACTTTTCCTTCTCTGTCTTCAAAATGAGAGACGTGAACTATGCTACAATCTTGCTCGTTACAGGGAGTGTGAAAGAAAAGCCTGTTGGATGTCATTTCTTTCTGGCAAACAAGTTTTAAATTCCTGTATATGAACTGTACAAATAATTCTGAATGTACCAGCAGCCAGGAAAGCACAAATGAAGCACATTTTTTGCAAATCTGAATTGTAGTGGAAACAACGATTTTAATAGGAATAAAACAAATAAATACACTTGGTGATGCGCATGTGAAATATTCACTGAAACCCGATTTTCACACATTATCGTTTAAGTGCTGCATAGTTTTATCAGTAAACTGTATGTCTGTGTAAATTTAGTGGTCATTTCAGTAAAAAAATGTGTGTAAATAACAGTGTGGTACCATAACATACTCTTGTAATATATATGCGACAGTGTTCTCTAAAATGTTCCACCAGCTACATACTGCATCCTTACCACTCTCCTGTTGAATACATTTGCCACACTTGTATTTTGTGTGACCCATGTTCAAAATCCTTAGAACTTCAGTGATGAAACATTAATGGCTGCACATGCACTCTGAAAATTGCTCCAGCACCACTGGTGCATATCAGTTACAAAATGTCATTTGCGAATGAGTCCTTGATGGCACACTTCTTTTCAACGATCCTGTTTTTTTACACAGGTCCTGAAGGAACAAGGCTATTGCAATTTAAAAAGCATTTGATCAAATACCTGGCAGTTACTTTTCAGCTTTGACTTCAGTATTGAGTGTTAACACACAAGTGCTGAAAAAAGTAGCCTTCATCATTAAAGCACATTACTGTTGCCATCTGTAATTCACATTTCAACGAAACATAACAGATGTTAGTAGAACCCGCTGAAAACAGTGTATGGACACATTCAGAGAACATTTCAAAAGAATCTAAAAATACCCAGTGATGTAATCAAAAGCTATACAGGAAGTGTGTGCATTAAAATAACAAACAACAATAGAAGGACCAAGCAATATGCTAATTTTACCAACTACACTTATAGTGCAAATCTCAACAAAGCAGGGGGGTCTTTGTCAAAGCATTTTTATAGCACTTGCTACCTTAACTGAGTCTGTTTCTAAGCAGTCCTAATATTTAAAGATAAGAGACTGTAAAGGAAGGAGAGAGTGAGGCCTATGATTCCGTTTCAGTCATCAAAATACTTCCTTTGCACACTTAACTCACTAAAGGTTGACATAGCATGCAGAGAAGACTTATGCCAGGGTAAAGTACATGGACTAGGATAGGGCAAAAATCAGTATTGTCAAATCTGTGTTTCTTCTAGAGGCTAGGGGCATAATTTAGAGTTCAGTATGGAATTAAATCCTCAAAAAACTTAACAACTCACTGTCCTCACCATGGAATACTTTGCTCCACCTACACACACCTTACATTGATCTCTCCCCCTGACCCCAGGGTTTTAAGTGGGCTGGGTGAGTCTCACCGGTGCTGAGCACCTGTAGTTTTTAGGTCTCGCCTGAGCCAGCGCATGCATGCGCTGCTCTGGCAAGACATTTAGTAAGCGGGGTTTTGAAAGTGCTACCCCATGCTTTGGCTGGCTTAGCGCTTGCATTCACGCGCGCAGCCGCCATCTGTCTTTCACAGGTCATTAAGTGAAGTGCATCGCGATCACTTTCACTTTCGCATGTGTGTTTTCTCTTTCTCACCAGAAGATCGCAGGAAGTGATAAAATGTTCAAGCAGAACCCCACGTGTGATATCAGCTGTTCACACCTGTCTGCAATGTATGTCAAAAACATTGGTATCTTTTTGTATCTCCCTTTTTTTATATTTCATTTTCTTTGCCCTGATTTTATAATCCGCATAGTCGTGTTAGTAACTGCACTTGTTTCAAACTCGGAACTGCTGGCAGCGCAGCAGAAACACAAGCACTCCGAGCTCTCATGGCCACTGGGTTTCTCCGAGATTAGATAGCAGCGCCTTTCGGAGACTGAAGAAATCACAAGGTTACATTGTTCCAGTGAATGCACTCCCCGCCTCTTGCCAACAAAGCCTTGTTATTGGTTTTTAAAACCGATATTTGACGTTTATGGAAAATGCGCACTCGTCTTCAAGGGAGAGACTGAACTTTTCATAGCAGTTGTCTCCAGCTCTGTATTCCCCTTCTCAATCCTGTACATTTACTCGTCTTTTAAGGAAAACTGCTGAGCTACCTCCGCTCTAAAGCCAATGAGTGTCTAGATCTCAACAGTCAAAGGCCAGCCTCTGGAGCTGTCTGACCAACCCGTTTAGAAAGCAAGCATTGGCATAGCCAATAGGTCTCGCTTTTGGGACCTTATAAGGTGCAGCACAATATTCTTGGTGCAACAACATCAACTGTTGCATGGCTAAACACTTATAAGGTCCCAAAGGCGAGACCTATTGGCTATGCCAATGCTTGTTTAAAGGTGTCCTCGAAACAGGTCTCTTATGGGCTCTGTTTTGTGCCCTGGCACAGGCGGTCAGTTTTTTTCAGACTTGTAGGAGAGTAGGATCTGCACTTATGTTGCCCCCACTTTTTTTCTGATGTATACACTGGTTTCTGGCTATAGTCTAGCTGGGTCCCTGCTAATCAGGGCCCCAGTCTCTCTGTTCTCTCTAAACAACTTTGAGTGCATACTAGATGCACTAGTGATTGGATACTGTGGTACCTTATGAGCCCCTAGTATATGGTACCCTAGGTACCAAGGGCATAGGTCCTTCACAGGCCTACCGGGGGCTGAAGCATGTATTATGTCACCCCTGGGAAGCAGACTAAATCTGACACCACAGGCCTGCTACTGCAGCCTGGGTGAGGTAGTGTTAGCACTCCTCACTGAGGTATAGGTTTCTATATCTCACCATACACACACATATAAACCTATCAGCCACCCCTATGGCAGGCCCTATCAATCCTGAGGGCAGGGTGCTTGGTTTACAATATGAGGGGGTGCCTCTGCATGAGCAGGGCCCCTCTGCAGCTGGCAGAGTCTATTCTCTGTGGCTGTTTGTGGATGCGGTTAAACCATATACTCTTAAGTGCATTATAATGCTAACTTTGGAATGACTGCATCAAAACATGTCGTGTTTGGTGTCAAACAACTTGGAATCATACCCCCACATCAGTCCATAATGTGGGAGTGTGATCCCACCCTTCTAGAGGGGACGACATGTGCCTACTGTGGTAACACGGTAGAAATCTGAAAGAGCCCTGGCATCACAAAATGGATGCCACCAGCACAGACACTGGGCTGCCCTCCTGCTGCTGACTGAAGCTCGCAGTGGAGGAGGCCCAACAATAGGAATCCTGTCACAGAGAGGTGCCATTACACTTGCACTTTAAAAACGATTTAACAAAGGGTACATTTGGTCCCTTATTTTAGATTAGTTTAGTCTGGCTGCTTTCATTCTGGTTTTAAAGTTTTATTTAGCATTTCCTTTCGGATCTGGTGTCCTTCTTCTGTGCTCCTTAAGACACCGGGGGCTGCCATTTTGGGCTGTTGGCGCACTAGTGTTTCTTCGGCCTCAGATATTTATTGAGACAGATGCAAGCGCTCGCCCTGACAGAAGGTTGTTTCCTGTTCTGGACCACGATTTTTGCTGCTAAGTTCTGTTCCTGTTGCTGCTGCATTTTATTAGGCACACTTGCACTTTAAAAACGATTTAACAAAGGGTACATTTGGTCCCTTATTTTACATTAGTTTAGTCTGGCTGCTTTCATTCGGTTTTAAAGTTTTATTTAGCATTTGCTTACTGATCTGGTGTCCTTCTTCTGTGTTCCTTAAGACACCGGGGGCCGCCATTTTGGGCTGTTGGCGCACTAGTGTTTCTTCGGCCTCAGATATTCATTGAGACAGATGCAAGCGCGCAGCGCGCGAGCGCAGCGGGCGCGCTCCTGGCGCGCCAGAGGCGCGCCAGAGGCAAGCCCGTCTGCGCCCGTCCGCGCCAGACCGCTGCCAGGTGCCAGAGATGCTGTAGAAGCTACTAAGGAAACATTTGGGGCGCGAATCTATTTTAGCACTAAGAGATATCGGTGACGTGCACTCACTCTGGGCAAGAGTCTCATGAGGGTCCTTTTAGGTTTTTTTTTTGTGGTTTTTTTTAACTTTTATTTTTGCATTTTCAAAGACAACATTCAGCATCAATCAAAGGGTGCGACAAGGGATACACATTACCATCATGATTAATACAGCGTGAGTGGGGAAGGGAAGAAAAAGAGAGAAGAAAAAACAAGCCCAAGGAGCCATCATCAGTGCGGGCAGTAGCACTAGCCAGTGCAGTACAACAAGTAAGGGGGGGCACAGACAGTCAACTGAGGGTATACCATGCCCAGTGGCCCTCTACGCCAGCCCTCCTCCGACCTGTACCATGCGCATCGCAGCCGCGCGGAGGTCCGCAATGTGCAGTGTCCACTCACCCGCCACCCAGAGGGCAATGGTCCCGGACATCCCACCGCCTAGAGCCTGCGGGGGCGTTCGCAAAAGGACACTACTCGGGCGGCCCGCCCTCCGCAGCGGTCCCCTCAGCCAAGCGGTAGCACCGTAATGGGGCCCAGATATCTGTGGGGCGAGATGTTGTCGGCAAAAGCTCAGAGTATGTACTGATCTGTTCCTGGCAGTAAGCAAGGTCTCGCATCCAGTCCTTGAATTTCAGAGCCCTGCCCCTGCCCCATCGACACGCAACTCGTCTCTAAGCAAGCAGAAAGGCCAGCGCGATGAATTTGCGATGCGCCGCCTGTATGGGCTCCACATAACCTAGCAGAGCAAGGAGAGGGGAGGGCTCCACCACTGCGCTGACCATCTTGGAGAGTGCGTCGCAAACCTGGCACCAGAATCGATGCACCGCCTCACATCCCCATGATAAATGCAGAAAATCCGCCCCGGGGGCCCGGCATCTATCGCATCGGTCGTCATCTCGGAGCTGATAGCGACACAGCCGCACGGGGGTGTAATATAGTCTATGGATGAATTTATAATGTATGATCCTGAATCGGCTACTAGAGGAAATGCGCTCCGTCTGCAGTAAGCAGAATTCCCACTGTTTATCCGTCAGCGGAGTCGGCAACTCACAGTCCCACTTGTCCCTCGCTGCCAATCGCGGCGCGGCTGTGCTTGAATGCACCGATCTGTATATCTTAGAAACTAGCTTGGCTGGAGCTTCATCCAAAAGGATGCGTTGTAACGGCGCCATATGTGGGGGTTCCCGTGGAAAGTCGGGCGTGAGCGCCCGTATCCCTTGTCTAAGCCGGAGGTACAAAAATACATCAAGGGGGGAAGGCTGTATGCCTGCATAGAGGTGGTCCATAGATCGAAATACTCCATTATGGTATAAATCTCCCCACGTCAATACATGGATGGTCTGTAACAACTTCCGGAAGCCCACTTCCTGCAGCAGGGGCATGCTAGGATGGTAAGCAAGGGGCAAAAGCGGCACGTACAACAGGTCTAACCCCATCATGGCAGTCAATTGGCTCCATGCAGTCACCGTGCTGATCACCGTCGATGGCGTCTTATCCCTACCTGTCACCGGGACATACAATGCGCCCTCGATAGGGATCGGGTGAGCCAGCCAGTGTTCGGTAGCTAGTTGGGGCATATATCTAGGTTGCCGAACCCAAAAATAGGCGTAGTGCGCCTGAGCCGCACGATAATACAGTTCAAAGTCTGGGATGCCGAAACCACCCTGATTGTATGGCTTAACGAGGATCTCCCACCTAAGCCGGGGGGACTTACCGCCCCAAACTAGTCTAATGAGCTGTGCGCGTAATTGTCGGAAAAAGAAGGCGCCCGGGTAAAAGGGAATATTCAGGAAGAGGTACAGCAACTGTGGCAGTATCACCATTTTAATCAGTGATGATCTACCAGCTATGGATGGGGCAGAGTAATCGAACGCGTAATGCAATCCGTAATGCGAGTCATCGCCGTGCCGTAATTAGCCCTCAGGAGCTCCTCCCTGTCTTTTTCAATATGTATACCCAAGTATTTAAAGTCACCTTCGCACCAGGCGAGGGGATAATCTAATCCAAAGCGCCCAGTAGAGGCCGTTAGGGGAAAAAAGCAAGATTTGCTCCAGTTGATCTGAACCCCAGAAATCCTGCCGAAGCGGATAAATTCCCTGAGAATCGGGTTGAGGTTATCTCTAGGATCGCGCACATATAGAGTAATATCATCAGCGTACATAGAGATTAATATCTGTCTCTGGAAACATCTCAGCGCTTTGTCTTTATGGTGTTGCCGTAACTTTGCAGCCAGGGGCTCCATGGCTATGGCGAACAGCAGCGGTGACAGAGGGCACCCTTGTCTGGTGCCCCTGGTAATGGGTAATGCATCCGATAGCCGGCCGTTCACCAGTACTTTCGCTCTAGGGTCGACATATAGCAGCTTAATCCAAGAAATAAATATGCCCGGGAACCCCATGCGTGCCAGCACCTGGAACATGTAATCCCATTCCAGGGAGTCAAACGCCTTCGTGGCATCTAGGAAGATCGCGGCCATTGGCTGGTCGTCATGCACCGAATTTAGGATGGAGAAGAACGTGCGCAGAATATGGGACGTCCCCCGACCAGGTACAAACCCAGCCTGGTCGGGTAATATCAAGTTGGGGAGTAGTAGATTGATGCGGGTGGCTATGAGCTTTGCAAGGATTCTCACATCACAAGTGAGCAACGAGAGGGGCCGGTAAGAATCACAGCTGGTCGCCGCTTTACCAGGTTTAAGGAGGGACGTGATGAGTGCCATACGCATCGAGGGGGGCAGACTGCCCACCTCCAGAGCATCTTCATACACCTCCCT
Source organism: Triturus cristatus (assembly GCF_964204655.1). Taxonomy (NCBI): domain Eukaryota; kingdom Metazoa; phylum Chordata; class Amphibia; order Caudata; family Salamandridae; genus Triturus; species Triturus cristatus. The sequence continues at coordinate 1,077,247,231 of NC_140589.1, read as the reverse complement.
CAAGACCGGTGCCATAAAATCAATGTAGGTCTTATAAAATTCGATTGGTATCCCGTCTAACCCGGCGGCCTTACCAGACCGCATGTGCATTATGGCCTCCCGCACCTCGTCTAGTGTGAAAGGGGTGCTCAGAAATTCTCTCTGCGCATCACTAAGCCAGCCAAGAGACACATCCTCCAGGTACTCATGCAAGTGCCATCCTCCCCAACGAGTTCCACAATGGAGGTAGTAGGCCGCTGCAGCCTCATCGTTGCGGCCAGGGCCTTACCCGGCCTCTCGCCCTCGCCATACCGGCGGGCGATCCAGTGTTTGCCTCTGAAGTTCGTCTCTCTGGCGGCTTCGGCAGTATACTCAGTGACTTTGTCGCAAATGCGCGCTAGCGTGGCAGCGTCAGGCTTGACAGCCAACGACGCCTCAAGCGCCTTCAAATCAGTTTCCAGGAGGCGTAATCGCGCAAGTATACTCCGCAGGACCCCTGACCCCTTAGCAATACACACGCCCCGTAAGGTCACCTTAAAGGCATCCCAAATAGTTGCAACGTCCTTCACCGAATCCTTGTTCCGCCGAAAAAACTCAAGACATTCCTCCCGCAGCTCCTCCTGAAACGAGGCATCCAACAGCATCATGGGCTGCAGGCGCCAGGCCGACAGAGGGGGGCCAAGATCCGAGGCTCTCAGGGTAACCCGTACCGGTGAATGATCCGAAAAAGTGCGTGGGAGGTGGCATGCCCGGACAAGTGCCGCATGAAAGCAGGGGGCCAAGAAGACGTAGTCCAGCCGTGCCCACGATTTCGCCTGTGCCGTGACGTGTGTGCCTTCCCGCCCAGTAGGGTGAAGGTGCCTCCACGTGTCAATCAACCCATGCTCCCCCAGTAGTTCTAAAAGCGCTCCGCGGGAATTAGTGTAATGATGCGGGGCCGGGTGGGACCTGTCCAAATGAGGATTGAGTGTGGTATTGAAGTCTCCCCCCCAAATAAGGTGTTGTGGGCCTGCACCTATTATGTCCGCCCCGAGGTCTGCAAAGAACTGCGGGTCGTCCACATTGGGGCCGTAACAGCAAGCCAGGGTAACTGCCATATGCCCCAATCTACCCCACACAAGACAGTACCTGCCCCGGGTATCACTCTTATTGCCCGCCATAATAAAGGGGGTCCCCTTTTTAACCAGAATTGCAACCCCACGAGAATAGGAAGAGTAGGATGAAAAAGCAGTGTACTTAGCCCATCTACCGGCAAAGGCCTGAGCAGCTTGCGCCCTAAAGTGGGTCTCCTGTAAAAACGCTATGTGTATGGCATGAAGATCTAAATAGGAGAGAATCTGCCTACGCTTTCTCGGGTTCCCCAAGCCTCTAACGTTCCATGTAAGTATGTTCAGGTCAGTGTCTCCCATAAGCAGGCTGAGAGGTATAAGAAATATGGTACCCTGGCATGGGACCTACAATCTCGCTCCCTTGTATAGTCGCGCGTGTCGCCTGCCCCACTCCCACCTCAAAGACAGCATTGGTGTGTATCGCATGTCGCACGAACGGACCGCCATACAGTCCATAAGAATAGTACCTTGTCAATTCTGCAAATAGCAACCCTGTGACATCAGCTGCGCGCAACAACCCAACAACATGAACGAACAGTAAGATCTCCCCTCCCGCCCCCCCACACCTCCCCATCGCGCCATTTGCACCATACACTAGTACAATTCCATCAAGTGAAGCGCGATTACCAATTCCATACCATAAGGAAGAAGAGACATCATTACAATGCACGGAAATGCGAGATAGCAAAACGGGCGGTAAACCACCAACCCCACCCCCAACCCACTGAAGCAGCCCCAACTTGCCAGAAACCACAACCCACCCCCCTCCCAGAATCACCACCAGACAGCTCAACAGGAGCAACTTAGTCAGTTTGTTTGTTGGGGTACACCCTACGGGGGTCATCCAGGGGACACACATATCCACCCACTGCGCCCAGCTCCCCAACACCAGCAAGGGAACCGGGATGGGTGGTGCCTGGAATATAGTACCAACCGCCGACCAATCCCCGACCACGACAGTCTGAAGCAGCCTTGACGCCGTCCTCCTAACGAGCCCGTGTGGTGGACATCCAGCCAAGCGCCAGCCAAACCCCCCCAGAGGCAGCCGCCAGCCCAAGCAATCAACAGGCAATCAGTTACTGTTCATCGTCCAGCTCAGCTCTATCTTCGACTCGATGTTCAGCCCGTGCGTTCCTCAGGGTCTTAAAAAAATCATCCACTTGTTGCGGGTTCGTAAAAAAATGCTGCTTTGCTTGATGTGTGATTCTCAGCTTTGCTGGGTATAGCAACGCGTAGTCTATTTGGAGGGCTCGGAGTTTTTTCTTCACATCAAGGAATTTGCGCCGCTGCTCCTGAACGACGGGCGTAAAATCCGGATAAACAGTGAAGCTGACACCATCACACGAGAGTTGTTGGTTCTGGCGCGCGGCCCGCAGCGCAGCGTCACGATCTCTGTAGTTCAACAGTCGAGCAATGATAGGCCGTGGCGGGGCTCCGGGTTTGGGCCGCGGCCCAAGGGAGCGATGCGCCCTTTCAACGATGAATTGCTTAGAGAACGCATCCGATCCAAAAGAGGTCAAGAGTATCTTCTCCACATATTCTTCCATGCGGCCAGTGTTGGTAGATTCCGGCACGCCCACCACGCGAATATTATTCCGCCGGCTGCGGGCCTCCAACTCCTCGTTCTTCGCGGCGATAACCCTCAGGACATTGTCCATTCTTGAAAGGTGTGAAGTATGTGAGGCAGTGATGTCGTCATTATCTGAGATCCGCCTCTCAGCCTCCGTGATGCGTTCTTCGTGTATATCCACTTTCTGCGCAAAAGCATCCATGCGTGAGGAAATGCGGTCCACCTTATCAACTATAGTTGCAAATCCTTGCCTCATCTCCTGCATCAGCTGCTGCAGATCAGACGGCGGAGCGCCCAGGCACGCGGCAGCCGCCGGCGGGCTGCGCGAACCCCCCACATCCTGTGTGCTTCGCAGCCCCTTCTTAGCCACTGGGGCTTCAAATGTGAGCTTCGGCTGTCTGCTGTCCTGCTTACCCATCTTGGGCCTGTCGTGAGAGGGGCGCTGTCAATGAGAAAGGGGGCGAGGTCCGCAGTCCACGCCGGCCACACCAGACCAACTCCCAATCGCACCCCGACCGCAACAAGCAGCGGTATAGCGGAGAGCCCAGGCAGGCGCACCGCAGCAGCAACCAGCGGGGGGCAAGTCAGCCAATCCAGCCGGAACGGGGAGCGTCCTCCACCAATGCCCACCAACATAAGCTCCGTCCAGAGTGGGAACGTGGCTACATATGCAAAGCCCTCCTGTCGCTGCACCGCCCCCGCATATATGGATTGCACTCGTGGGGGTCAGGCAAGCGAGCCGGAGGAGGGCACGCACTCGCGGTGCACCGCAGATCCAGTGCGACTCCAGCAAAATCAGCGGAACCAAGGCGCACAAGCAGTCCCAAGGAGCCGGATGGCCGCAGCCGGGGTCGCAAAGGGACAAGGCAAGCCAGGTGTGACTCAGGGCTCCTCTGGCCTACGCAGTCCAATCAACACCTCCGCGCCACAGCCACAATCGCCACCATCCGCAAGCCGGACCCCAGTCAGCCACGACACAGCCAACGATCACCCCCGGGTCGCCTCCGTGGTCCCAGCGCGGCGGCCCTCCACGTTTTCTCTCCCCGAGGTCCGAGGGGGGGGGGGGCACAGCACAACAGTGTTCACAGGTCCCGCAGACAGGCGCAGCGATATCCTCACCAGAAGCGCGGGGGGGGGACCCCCTGTCTATCACCAGCCAGGTGCTCCGCTTCACAGTCCGGCGGGGGGGGGGGGAGGCAGAGCACTACACCCCCAGCCCAGCACCAGCGCGTCCCTAGGTCAAGACTGGTGGGGGGAGAGGACCTCCGTCACGCCAGCAACTCTCACCGGTATCTCAAGGCCCCTCCAATCCTCGGCCGGTCTCTCGCGCGAGCCCTCCAGAGAGGGGTCCAGGCTCAGGTCGCCTCCCGTGTCCGCACAGCACTCTTCGCCCGCCGTCAGCAATCAGCCTTTGCAGTCCCGGGGGTCCCGCTCTGGCAATCCTCTCTCCGGGACCCACCCGCCTCGTGGCGCGCCCCGGTCTCGCGTAGCTCCGAGGTCCGGCTGCTCTCACCGCCTCCAAGCAGCCCAGGGCACGATCAAGCCCGCGCTGTCTCCAGCTTCGTCAAGGCCGGTCCCACAGCATCCAAACTTGCACCGAAGCCTCAGGGAAAGGAACCGCAACAGATTCATACGGTTTCCGTCGGGTAGGCGGCCAGTTGGAAAGGATAAGTGTAGGATTTCTGCACCAGGCTGCAGGAGCCTCACAGGAGTGCGGCCATTCTGCTTGCGCGCCCTCTAGCGCCCCCGAGGGTCCTTTTAGTTGCGGGGCCTGTCGGTATACTTCACTAAACAGACATTCTACTGCCATTTTTTGTCCTACTAATATCAGACGTGCTGAAAAGATGAGGAAGATAACGATTCTTTCCCTTAATTGTCGTTCGCTGGTTAAGCACCACGAGGACATTTTTGTCCTTTTGGAGAACTACTCACCCGATGTTTGCTTTCTTACAGAAACATGGCTTACCAATAATACCATGCCTGAAACTCTCTTAGCGCTCCCCGCTGGTTACAGTATTAGGACCGTGAATAGAGAGACCAGGGGTGGGGGTATAGCGGTTGTTTTTAAATCTTACCTTACTTGTAATTTGGAGATACAAATTCTGGCGGGTAGTGAATGTGCAAGTTTCAAAATCACTATCTCGCAAAATTATACGGTAGCGGGGCTCTTGATCTATAGACCACCAAAGAGCTTGAGTGTATTTAGAGCAGCCTGTGTAGAGCTCGTGAACAGATTGGCACTTGGGTGGGCCAATTTTACTATTGTGGGTGACTTAAATCTCCACCTAGATAATATAGAAGATCCCGATATAGCTAATTTTATAGCAGACCTTTGGGCCTGTCAATTGGTTCAGTTGGTGCAAGGTTCTACTCACACGGCGGGTCATCTTCTAGACCCAGTGTTTACCAACTTGAACTTCTTGTCTGTAGCGGCCCCATTAAAATTGCTTTGGACTAATCATTATTTGATCATGATGTATCTGTCAATCAAAGGGGCTAGAATTAAGGATTGCTGCCACCTCACATGCAAGAGAGCATGGCATACGCTCGACTGGGCTAATTAAGCTGAAGAATTGGGGACCTCCTGCCCCATGTCTAATGCGGACCCTAACATGGCATATACTGCCTTTTCTACCTGGATCAGACAGCCCTTGGACGAGCTAGTTCCGGAAAAATGGCAACCATCCCGCAAATCTAGCTACAGCCCCTGGTATAACGAAGAACTTGCCGTATTGCGAAAGGACTGCAAAAAACTTGAACGCACTTGGAGAAGGGACTACGACTTGATGGCTAAAGAAAAATATCGTTTGGCCATTAAGATCTACCAAAAAAGGATCCAGGTGGTCCGAGCCACTTTCTATGCGTCACAACTTGCAGGCAGTGGGAATAAGGCTAAATGTATATTCTCCTTAGTTACCTCATTAACGACAGCTCCTACGGAGCCTTTTATTTCATCCAACAAGCAATGCGATGATTTAGCGGCTTATTTCATTTCCAAAGTGGAAAGGATTTATAAACAATTTCCCGCGTCAATACAATCTACTGATTCGATAGAGGCAACGGCCTGCATATTTGATAAGTTCCCGCTGATCGTGCCTGCCCAGCTGGAGGCACTCTGTTTTAAAATAAAATCTGGTTCTCCCCTTGATCCGCTTAGGCCAGGTCATTTTCTTAAGCTTCTTCCTACAATTCAGGGCCCTCTGTGTGACATCTTAAATGCTTCTTTGACCACAGGAATTGTGCCCACTGCCTGGAAGATAGCCAAAGCCCTGCCTCTAATATAGAAACCCAACTTAGATCCAGATCGTCCTGAGAACTATAGGCCTATCTCCCGCCTACCTTGGGCATCGAAGATTCTGGAGACATATGTCAATGCCACGCTCTCCAACTCCCTGTCCTCTAATAACATCTTGGATCCCTCGCAAAATGGCTTTCGCCCCGGTCACAGCATGGAGTCAGCACTGTTGCCAGTGGCAGCACGTAGATATTAAAAAGCAAAGGGCTCAAAGATAAGCCCTGAGGTACACCTTGTCTCACCTTGAAAGTCCCTGAGGAAAACATGGGCACAGAAACCTCGAAAGTCCTATCCTCTAGAAAGGATGCCAGCCAGCGTAAGGCCAAGCCATTGATCCCAACCTCCTCTAATCGAACTTGTGCTTTGGACCATTTGTGGCCCAAGCCTCCAGCAGGTTTTGTACCGAAAATCAGAGGCCTACCCCGTCCCGAGTGACCGTGGGCTCCTGTGAAGCATTTCTTCAAGAGGCGTCTTCGTGATCCCTTGCCCGTTGGCTTATGGGTCCCCCGAAGACTTTTTTATCGACTCAAAGGGCTCCCCTGGTTGCTCCAGGCCTGCCCTCACTTACCCTCGCTGGGTGAATCCCTCAGACCTTGCTGGTCTGCACCATTGACTAAATTCCCTTTCCACAAGACTTGCTATTGCCAAGGCTTGTTGGCTCCAATCCGGTTGCCGACACTGCAGTCAGCTGCAGACGTCGTGGGACACACCGAATCCAGCTGCTGGTCATCGTCGATCTCTCCTGGTCCTCGTGAGCGAAGAGTCAAAACACCCTTGATCACCTGAAATCACCCGACATCCGTGCGCATCCATCTTCCTGGCCCCGGGTCACTGGCAAGTGACTGTGAACACTGTCCCTTCAATTTTCAGGTCATCTACATCTCGAATCCAGCCTTGGATTCCACCGGACACTTCTCCAGTCTTCTCAAGCAACAAATCTTCTTTGGTCTCCATAGAAAACAGCGACGCAACCCGACACCAAAAGACACCTATGCACCCGGCTTCCCTGGGTGAGGTAACTCGTGCACTCCATTGCCCTAGTGTGTGTTGGCCCTCGAATTACTTACCTTGTAAGTGGCTTGCTTGTAGACTTCCTCGAAGTACCCCAAAACTTTAAAAATCAAACCGCGACTTGCTCCATTGTAATCAATAGGGAACCCGCGGCTGTGTTCACACACTGCATGCGTCTCCCATGGGTCTGTTACTTACCTGCTTTCACTGCAGTAGTGAGGCCCCAGCGATTCTATAGGCCCTAGGCCTTGTCATTCTGCAAGTTGACTTTCCTAAACCTCTTTTTTAGTATATGGTCTGGTACGCCCCTAGGGCCCCAGCCATATGTGTGCTTAACTTATTGTGAAACGTTGATATTTGAATGTGTTCCTGACTTCTAATCTCATAAAGAGATTAGTAGAGTGTGTCTAGAAATAAATACATATATATTTGATATATTTGTTTTCCAAAAAGTTCCCCTGCTGCAAGAATGCACACACACAGCAGGTAGGTTTTGACTCCTTTAATTGCACAACCGAAGGTGTCATTTCTCCCCGACTTTAAATCCTCATGCCGATGCGTTTCGGAGTCTCATACTCCTTCTTCATGGGCATACACGATCTCACGCTTCATTTGTCCACAACCAATTGACCCTGCATGCTCCTCCCTTAATAGGCCTCCGGTGTGCCCGTCTAAGTAGACTCACTTGCTCATTGCATGCTGGTACTTGTAGTGGAATTCACAATTAATACCCTCCAGTGGGTTTGTGATGACTCGTTGAAATGAAAGGACCAATATCGCCCTCCAGTGGGCCTCAGGGAGTCATGACGCCTTCTCAATTCTTTTGCCCTGCTGTGTCCGTGATGGCCGAGCACAGTATCTTGACCCAACGGCCCCGCATTAATTCGGCAGGCGGTGCAGCTCTCCACGGCCGGAAGCGCCGTGTGTATTTGTTTTCCAAAAAGTTCCCCTGCTGCAAGAAAGCACACACACAGCAGGTAGGTTTTGACTCCTTTAATTGCACAACCGAAGGTGTCATTTCTCCTCGACCTTAAATCCTCATGCCTACGCGTTTCGGAGTATCATACTCCTTCTTCATGGGCATACACGATCTCACGCTTCATCTGTCCACAACCAATTGACCCTGCATGCTCCTCCCTTAATAGGCCCCCGGTGTGCCCGTCTAAGTAGACTCACTTGCTCATTGCATGCTGGTACTTGTAGTGGAATTCACAATTAACACCCTCCAGTGGGTTCGTGATGACTCGTTGAAATGAAAGGACCAATATCGCCCTCCAGTGGGCCTCGGGGAGCCATGACACCTTCTCAATTCTTTTGCCCTGCTGTGTCCGTGATGGCCGAGCACAGTATCTTGACCCAACGGCCCGCATTAATTCGGCAGGCAGGGCCCCAGCCATATTTGTGCTTAACTTATTGTGAAACTTTGATATTTGTGCATGTCCTTGATTAGTAGAGTTTGTCTAGTAATAAATACATATATATTTGATATATACACCTGTGTGGTGTCCTTTCATTTGGTAATTCAAGAGATTATAAGGTAAAACAAGCTGCTTTACATTCCTCTGAGACTTAGCCTGAAGGCTGCTCTCCACAGCTACCACTAGGATAGCTTTCTTTAAAAGGTTGTCTTAAACCTATCTACCATAAGAGTCGAATTGAACTGGTGCAAGGTGGCCACTATAACTAGTGACCAGTATATGCCAGGCCAACTTCTCACAGGACCGCACTGACAGCAGGCACATCGATGTGCGAGTGCCCACACTGCTCACTTCTCACTAGTGGAGAAGTTACAGCATGTCGTCATGCCAGGTGAGCGTTGTGGGGAAGGGAGATCCTGTAAAGAGAGTCATTTTCTCTCCGGATTTCCCTGTTCTTTTTTAAACTTATGAGCAGCAATATTGTCGTGACAGATTTTTAGTTTACATGTTTTAAGCCATGCCCTTAATTACATTGGCCACGCCCCTTTGAGAGACCCCCAGTTTTTTCACCCCCACTTAAAGCCCTGCCAGACCCCCATCCTTCTCGGCCACAGCACAGACCATATTTTTGGCTCCAGGGAAAGTACCCATGGCTTACAGCATCACTAAAAACAACTGATAAAACCAATAGGTCCCAAAGGCGAGACCTATAGCCTTTCTAAATCCTTGCTTTATTTATATCGGTCTTCATAGGGCCAGTGGCCCAGCAAGACCTTTGCCGCCCATTGCGGCCCGAGTTTGCCACCCGCGGGCGCAAGCTCCGTGGACCCCCCCCCCCCCCCCCCTTCCTAAGCCACTGTATAGGGCTTGGGCTTGCTCATTTCCCAGTCTCTACAGTACAGCCTATTGTATTTACAAGGTTTCCCAGGTTTGAAAATCTCATCCCGGTGCTATGTATGTTTAAGCGCAACCACCCCCCCCCCCCCGTACCCTGTTCCACATATCACTTTCCCACCAAACACCTCTAGTCCATTCTCAAAAACACATTTCAGAAAACACTGAATTAATAATCAATTGGGTTTATTGACTAGTGTTCCCATAGCAGAATATACGTCTTATTTATCCACTAAGTCAAAACACTATCCTTAGTCCTTACCCAAATGAATGTTATAAGTCGTGACTCGTGTTTGCCCGGTAAATATACTAGATGGAATGTTTCCGCCTGGGGCAGTCGGAACAGAAAGAGAATGCTGATTTTTTTTTTTATGTATCACCCTGCTGAACTTATTTCCATTGTGCCTCGCGCGTGGGACACGCTGCGCAGTATTCACCACATCCACCTTTCCCAGTCTCACATGTCTCGTCTGAGCATGCGCATATAAACAGCATCTTGGTAACGAGCCGGCTCTGAGAGCTGCGAACAAAAATATCACTGAGCATGCTCCTTCACCCCCAAATCAGATTCCGGGTCTACTGATCGCACTCAAGCTCGTCACTGTGTTACTTTTAGGGTCGTTTTGGATTAAGATACGCTGCTTTGAGGGCTCTTTTCTTGTCTGTATTTCTGCTGTGTGTACCTGGGCTGATTAATAGGAGCTAGGAAGATGTGCAGTGTTTCCCTTGCTTCTTTTCGTCTCTATCTTCCTGGACTGTTCTTCAACAGGGCATAGTGCGGTGCACGCGTATTCTATTCTCTCATCGGTTTTCATAGTGAGAGGGTAACCATAACCTTTTTTGCGCGTTTCTGTCTCGGTCTCCCTCTGTCACAAATTGCGCTTGGGGACTGTGTGTATGTGCCTTGTCTGTCCCCCAAACTCTGCACAGTCGCATACATTTGAGAAGAAAATCTTTCAGCTGGAATATTGCAATGAAAATCAGGAAAGGAATATCCAAGCGGGATTCAGAGGAGGTAAGCACCACTCTAGAAATTATCTTTTTGTTGTCTGTGGCATGAGAAATGTTAATTTACGTAAGATGCTATAGAACTGAACGTCGAAGAAAGACGTTGGAATAATCCTCTGACGTGTACCCATGCACTAGTATTATTGGTGAATTTGTCTATCTTTTAGTGTGTTAGATTGAGGTAAGGAGTGTATGTGACTCTTTAAGTGAAATTTGTGCAAAGGCAGTAAGTACATCAATGACTGAGTGCCCATGCCACAAATCTACTCTACGAAACGTCATTGCAGCCCTCTCACCTAACGTTCTTTTTTTCTGTCTTTTTCCCTCAAGTATCAAATTATACCTCTCCTAGCTTTATCCAATCTTCTTTATTCCTACCGTATAAATATTTCTTGCACATGCGTGTATATGGGAATGGTGCCCAGTAATAAAAGCCAAGAAAGAGAGCGGGAAGAACATCGAATGTAAGCCAAAACACGCTTTATGGTGCTTTGGCTCTATTTCGCTTGTGTGCATGTCACTCTACCAGCTAGCCACAACTGTAAAGACGTAACATATGATTTTAGCGGGTGTGTTCTGCCCACCAGCCTCTTTTTAAAGATCCCAAATCCATGCACAGTGGTGACTGTTGTTTACAGGCTCAGGTTGGGAAACAGCCTTCGTTATATTTGATTTTGTTCCTTTTGATGGGATGTGGATGAAACGTAAACAAATATATAGTTGTTCCACATAGGCAAACTTGAGAACACAGTGATCGCTATCCATGTAACTGAAAGAACTCAAGCCATAAATTTGTGCTTAAATGTTTGTGTTATACTGCTGCTCAGCCTGAGTGTCTGTGTGAGAGAATGTTGGTGAATGGAATGTTCGTGTGTGTGAGTGTCAGTTGGTGATGGTAAGTAAGTAAGTACATTTTATTATGCTTGATTAATTAAAACTGTTGCATATAATACATAAACAATAAAATCAGAGATTATATTAAGTGTAAAAATTACAAGGTTAAAATAGCGTTTTTGCGATATCCTAAAAAAAGAATTTGTTTTAAAAAAACGTTACTGATTAACTCATAAATGCTTAAATCCCTAATACAGTTAATGCTCAGTCAGTTAAAAGTCAGTTCGGTGAGGGTTGTCTGTTTGAGCTGATGAATGCTCCTGTGTGGCAAGTAATGTCTACCAGTTGTACCTGCTTGTAGTGTCACAATAGAGACACATTTTTCAGCCTTTGTTCAGTTAGGTCGAAATTTTTGTAAGACGGCAGTTTAGCTGTACTAAAGTTGGATTAAAGCACAGCATCACCGCCCGTCTACAAGACCCGACTCCATGCTGGTTAAAGAGTGGTTTCAACAAAGATTTCTGTATGTCCTGTAGATTCTTGCAGATACATATAATGTGAATAAGATTCTCCGTGCCGCAGGTGCACAGACGGCAAAGCTGGTCATCTCCTCTTCTTTCCCAAGGCGATAAGAATGGATTGATTAAGCCGACCCCCAACCAGAGTCTTAGGAATTTTTCCTTTGTGGCAATCTTTGTTCCTGCCTTAAGGTAGGGTTGGGGATTAATGACATCATAATTATTGAGCACAGCCCAGCCGTGAGCACGTTTGGCCAATGCATTCTTGTCCTCTATGGATGATATTAATCTTCTTGTCTTTGTTACTAGTTTTTTAAAAGCCGAGTGACCCATTGAGATGTTCCAGGCGTCTGTCTAGCCTAGAGTTTTGATGGAGTCCTGAAGGTACATGTTGGCTGACAATTTCACAGTACAGAGCAGCTCTACCCAGAGATGGTTATTCAAAGACCCTATTTCAGCGGCTCTAATTTTATGCCAGCTTTTTACGAAGGCTCCTTTTCTTTCTACCGCCTGTTTTTGAAGGCCAAATTCCAGCCTTATTTGGGCCGGTGAAGCATATTTGGGAAGATGGAAAATCGCTTGGTAGGAGGATACCATTATGCTGTCAAGAGTTGCAGCGTCTCTGCCGGTCAAAGATTCACTTCCGTAGGTGATTGTAGGTTGCAGTTTGGCTAGCAGGACTTTTAAAAATGGGTCAAGGGTTAGGTCCGGCAGCTTCTTCTTCAGGGGCTTCAGCGCCAAATAAGTCATAACTCCTTTCCTTCGCAAAGTTTCCAGCTGCGGCTTGAAAGAGTTTTTATGGTCTAACAACATGCCCAGATACTTGTAGCTTGTTACTTGGTCTAGGCGTTTGCCGGCCAGATACCAGCTAGGGTTTGCCCTCTTGTGGTGGTTTACTGCCATGGTTTTGGTTTTTTGGAAATTTATTTTTAGGGCATTCCGTTGCGAGAATTTGTGAGTCACATCTAGGAGGTGCTGAAGTCTGATGGAGGTCCGGCTAATCAAAACTAAATCGTCAGCGTATAACAAATTTGTCAGTGTCATGCCACCTAGTTTCGGTGCATGAGAGGAGCAACTATCCAGCTCCCCAGGTAGATCCGCCAGGAAAAGGCTAAATAACAGGGGGGGGCAAAACTCATCCTTGCTTTAGGCCCTTTGTTGTGGAAATCCTGCTTGAAAGATGCTTCCCAGCGCCTAACCTAATTCTTACCCACGTGTTAGTGTGCAACTGAATAAGCTGGTCTAAGAGCGGTTCTGGTATCCCCCATCTGTACAGCTTATGTCAGAGCTTGGTACGGTCAAAGTGGTCAAAAGCCGCTGAGTAATCTATGAAGCAGAGGTATAGAGGGTATTTGCCCTGCTTCGCAGCATCCATGAGCATGGTTAAGGCCATGATATTAGTGGTAGTACCGTGTCCTTGTCGTAACCCTGTTTGAGTTATGGGTATAATGTGGTTCTTGGAAGACCAACTAGCCAGTTCGTTTAGAATAATACTCAAGTAGTATTTGGCCTCCGTGTCCATGAGGGCTATCAATCAGTAATTGTTTAGAGCAGACCTCGTACCTTGCTTATATATTGGGCTGATAATTGAGCCTCTCCATGATTCTGGAAATGCGGAGGTCCTTGAGGCATGACCTATCACTGGAACTAATGCATTGATTCAGAATTCAGGGTCCTGCTTGTACAGCATTGGAGGTATGCCATTAGGGCCAGGTGCACCCGCCCTTCTTCCTCTGGCTATTTATTTCTTTATTGCTAAAGCCAGGGGACCATTTTGTTGGTCTATTGCATTAGATGGGGAGTGTAGACCTGGTGGCAAGGCCATCTCATGCTGCGCGGGCCTTAGTTGTACACTGACATCTTCGCTTAAGTGCTGATGGATTGCTGCTGCCCATGTTGAATTATTGGCACTAACATTTCCAGGATATGCTAGAGGAGTGACGAGTACTGGTTCAAGATCGTTAAAGTGTTTGAAAAGATAATCAGCCCAAATTGCTTCTGTGATGTTGGAATCTATGCCGAGGTGGTTAGGCCGCTGCAGTTTGTTTACTGATTGCCAAAATTTGCACTATGTTTCTGGTTTGTGTCATGGAGAAGTTCTGGCCATAGTTCATTCTCCTTGCTCTTTTATTTACCCATCTCCTTCGTTTAAGCGATGTCCGTAATTCCCGGAGAGTACCTTGTAGACTCAGGTTGTTTGGAAATTTGCGTTGCTGCTTTAAAGTTCGATTTATAGATTGCTTTAAGTTTTTTAGAGACAGGGCTATTTGCCACCTTAGTGGTGGTTGCTGCGGCTCTCCTCTGATTCGGGCTTTGCCTAGATGCGAATTTTCCACCTAAAGATGTGACAAACTTTTCCCAACTTTCCAAGGGCTGGTCTAAATTTACTTCTACCTAACAATATAGGGCTTTGGCTGTTGTTGTTATTTCATCTATATTGTTGGAGTTACACCTTATTATTTTAAGGTTACTGGTTTTGTCCTGCACAATGAATCGCCTAATTTCTGGTGGATGGCATGAACTTGTTTGGAGGCACAGCTCTTGTGGGAGATGATCACTGAATTAGTTATTGCCGATCTTGAAAGTGGCAATTTTGTTGAACAGAGTCAGTCGTGAAAGTGTAATCTAAATGAGATGATGCTATTGTCGAATGATACGTTGCTACTGGGGGGTTGTCTTCTTTAAACCGGTTTAAAGCTCTCAAATTTAAGTGCTCCAGATCCCGGAGCAAGTTCTTCGCTGTCCTTGTGGGCTTAATGGTCTCAATTAGACCTTGCGTTGGAATATCCCATGCGTCCGATAGGGCCTGCGTTGTATCGTCGGCCTGAGTAGACCCTAGAAGGTGCATGTTGAAATCTCCGGCCAGGATGAGGAGGTCTGTTGTCTCTTCTTCCATTATTCTCTTTATCTCCAATGACAACTCCTTTGCTGCTTTAGATTTTTGCTTGGGATGCACATAAACATTCATTATTATTATGTCCCGTTTGAGCTGATTAAGCTTTACTTTTGCGGCCTGAATGCAGCTTGGAGGTGTTAAGTGAGTTGTAATAGGGAGAAGCTCCCCTACTTCAGTTATTGAAGCTAGGAGTAATAACTATCCCGAGCGGCGGCCATAGTCAGATTCCCTGGTTGCCGGTAGTGAGTGGGAGGTGTAACCTTGCAGGTTATAAGGCTTATCTTATTTATTTATTTATTTATTTATCGTATTTATACAGCGCACTATCACCTTGCAGGCATCCTGGCGCTAAGCAACAAAGACTGTTTAGTGTGAGCAGAAACAACGAAACAAACAACATTATTTAGGGGCTCGGAAATAGCCAGGTCTTTAATCTCCTCCTAAATGGGAGGAGGTCACTCATCATTCTTAGCTCCAACGGAAGCGCGTTCCAAAGTCTGGCAGCTGGCACACTGAAAGCAATACCTCCAGATCTAGATTTCTTAAATCTAGGTATTGTAACCAGTCTAGCAGATTCAGAGCGCAAACATCTCCCTGGAGTATACCAGACAAATTTCCTCTGCAAGGCGACAGGGCCAATCTCGTGCAAGGCCCTGAACACCAGGCAGAGAGATTTGAACTGGATTCTCTGCCTGATAGGGAGCCAATGCAACTCTGACAAGGCCCGGGATGATGAAGCATAGCTCGGCCAGCCTAACACCAGCTTGGCTGCTGTAGACTGGATGCGCTGCAATCTATCTAATAGATAGTTCCCAGGTTTCCTGAAGCAAAATTATATCAAAAGTTTTCAGGTAATCGAGGAACTCTTGGTCACTCGTTTTTGAGGCTAAACCATTAATGTTCCAGATGCAGATAGAGGTGCCGTGTTGTGATGTTTGAATTGGCTGTACTGCATCCGTTTGTTGTCAATTCGGTCATGCTGAAGTTATTAGTCGTTGTGTGCTGGTCCCGTTGTTAATTGTTAATGGGTGAGTTGGGGCAGAATGACCTTGAGTTGGTAGTACTGCAATTGTCAGGTTGGCTACTGTTGTTGTGCCTGATGTTCTGCTCCTTGCTCCTTTTAGAACTGAGAAGGTCGTCTGACTTTGGTTGCTTATCTCTGTGCTAAGTAAGGGAGTAGGATATAGTGGCTTTGGAATTGATTTCAAAATTTTTCCCAGTTTTGAAATCTATTTCTTTCCCGTAAGATTCTGCCTGCAACCTCTGAAGTTCGCAGCCTTTTTTTTTTGTTGCTTCAGAGCCCTGGCTGTTATTAGATGGCAAAAATTCAACAGACAGTAAATCGGAGGTTTCAATGTTGGCTAGAGATGTGATGGAGTGTAAAAGCCGTAAAATGTTCCCCCTGTTTAATATATCCCCACGACCTCATGATTTGTATTGAGGGATGAATATTATGGTGTCTGATCTTGAAGTGTTGTGCCTTCACTGCTAATTGCTGTATAAGCAGATGTTTTCTGGTGATGGCGCTGTAAGGCAGTACTGTTGTGCAGTGTGTGTACGAGGGCCCCTTGATGAGGAGGATTTACGTTATTTCTTTCTTGGTTATGACTATTGTGGGGAAATGTTGGTTGATCAGAAGATGGCCAAGCTTTGTCTTGCACACTGAGGGTTTTGCACGAGAGGGTCATGCTGGGGGTAGTGTTTTAGGGTTTAGGGTAGTGCAGTGGTGTTTGGGTATTGTAGGGGGTCATGCTGGGGGTAATGTTTTAGGGTTTAGGGTAGTGAAGTGGTGTTTGTGTAGTTTAGGGGGTCATGCTGGGGATAGTGTTTTAGGGTGTAGGGTAGCGCAGTGGTTGTGTAGGGGGTAGTGGTTTAGGGTAGTGCAGTGGTGTTTGTGTAGTGTAGGGGGTCATGCTGTGGGTAGTGTTTTAGGGTTGAGGGTAGTGCAGTGGCGTTTGTGTAGTGTAGGGGGTCATGTTTTAGGGTATAGGGTAGTGCAGTGGTGTTTGGGTAGTGTTGGGGTCATGCTGGGTTTAGTGTTTTAGGGTTTAGGGTAGTGCTGTGGTGTTGTAGGGTAGGGGGTCGTGCTTGGGGTAGTGTTTTAGGGTTTAGGGTAGTGCAGTGGTTTTGTGTAGTGAAGGGGTCCGTGCTGGGGGTAGTGTTTTAGGGTTTAGGGTAGTGCAGTGGTGTTTGTGTAGTCTAGGGGGTTGTGCTGGGGGTAGACTTAGGGTTTAGGGTAGTGCAGTGGTGTTTGGGTGTTTTAGGGTAGTGCAGTGGTGTTTGTGTAGTGTAGGGAGTCGTGCTGGGGTAGTGTTTTAGGGTTTAGGATAGTGTAGTGGTGTTTGTGTAGTGTAGGGGGTCGTGCTGGGGGTAGTGTTTTAGGGTTTAGGGTAGTGCAGTGGTGTTTGGGTAGTGTAGGGGTAGTGCTGGGGTAGTGTTTTAGGGTTTAGGGTAGTGCAGTGGTGTTTGTGTAGTGTAGGAGGGTCGTGCTGGGGGTAGTATTTTAGGGTTTAAGGTAGTGCAGTGGTGTTTGTGTAGTGTAGGGGGTCGTGCTGGGGGTAGTTTTTTAGGGTTTAGGGTAGTACAGTGGTGTTTGTGTAGTGTGGGGGGTCGTGCATTGAGTAGTGTTTTAGGGTTTAGGGTAGTGCAGTGGTGTTTGTGTAGTGTAGGGGGTCATGCTGGGGGAAGATTTAGGGTTTAGGGTAGTGCAGTG
The DNA here is from genome assembly GCF_964204655.1 of Triturus cristatus. NCBI lineage: Eukaryota > Metazoa > Chordata > Amphibia > Caudata > Salamandridae > Triturus > Triturus cristatus. The sequence goes on along the minus strand of NC_140589.1, from coordinate 1,077,229,986 downwards.
GTGTTTGTGTAGTGTAGGGGGTCGTGCTGGGGGTAGTGTTTTAGGGTTTAAAGCAGTGCAGTGATGTTTGTGTAGTGAAGGGGGTTGTGCTGGGGGTAGTGTTTTAGGGTTTAGGGTAGTGCAGTGGTGTTTGTGTAGTCTAGGAGGTTGTGCTGGGGGTAGATTTAGGGTTTAGGGTAGTGCAGTGGTGTTTGGGTAGTGTAGGGAGTCGTGTTGGTGGTAGTGTTTTAGGGTTTAGGGTAGTGCAGTGGTACTTCTGTAGTGTATGGGGTCATGCTGGGGGTAGTGTTTTAGGGTTTAGAGTAGTGCAGTGGTGTTTGTGTAGTGTAGGGAGTAGTGTTTTAGGGTTTAGGGTAGTGCAGTGGTGCTTGTGTGGTGTAGGGTTTCATGCTGGGGGTAGTGTTTTAGTGTTTAGGGTAGTGCAGTGGTGTTTGTATAGTGTAGGGTAGAGGTTTTCAAACTTTTTGATGCCGAGACCCCCCTGTCAAAAAATGTTAGGCGTAAGGACCCCCTCTGACAAAAAATTCTAGAACTTGGTACTCCTCATCATCGACAACCAAAAGCGCCCCCAATTACCACGGCAAATCATTTTACGGTGGGGAAATAGTATTAAACAGTGCTTAGCAAATCAAAGGTTTGTTCATGTCAGTGCCCCTAGAAGTGCCCTTCTATGCAGGCCAGACATTCAATACAGTGGGAGGCTTAGTGTCTGGAAGGAGAATGGCACCCATTGTGAACACGTGTTCCCATGCATTTGGTGCAGGTGGAGGACAACATGTTGCACGGTCAGACTGGCTCAACTGAGCCTTCGCCTTGGAAAGGCCTTTGCAGGGTGAGGGTCAGAAAAGAGGTTGTGAAAGGTTGCAAAACACACTCGTCTAGAGATGGAAGCCAAAAGACACACGTTGTTTCTTTTTTGTGGGTGAAGCTCATTGTATATCAACATAGGAGGGGGGACGAGGAGCTGTTAGAAAAGGTCCTGTACCAGGGCTCCCAAATTAATTGCAATAGCAGTAAGATGGTAACAGTTCCTTATGAATAGAGAAAGAGTGACTCAGACAGCCAATTAGGCTTTAGAAGAATGTGCAGTGTCTCCAAGTGGGTTAGAGTGTGCCGAGAAAGAGTGAAGGTACTCCTGTGTGGATCTAGAAGTGCCCTCACACACCCTAACAGGTGTATAGCATCATCATTGGGCTGGTGCTCCTCGTGGGGGTGGCGCTGCAGTCCCTCACGGGCCCGTTTGACGGGGCTCTTTGTCGGAGATCTTCAAGGAGTTTGCCGCATTTGTGCATGGGGGTGTGTGGGGCTAAGTGGAAGTGGTGTAGTGAGTGAGGTCTAAAAAGAGCCCAAGGACACTTACAATTTATTAAGGATGTCCTAGGGGTCTAGGTTAAAATATATCACGGGAATGGAGAAGCAATCTCAGTTGCCTGTGTGAGAGGGGAAAATAAAACAAATAGAATCCCTCTTCTCTCACCCGTGTGGTGGATAGTGTGAGTGTGTCAAGGGGTCGACATGTTTCGCGCCATAAATAGTCCCTAATGGATCTGGGAGCGCTTCATCAGGACCAAAAGAGTGAAGTATGTCAAATGGGAGTCGGGAAAGAGACACCCTATAAACCCATGAGTCCTAAATATAGGAGATATTGTTGAAAAGATAGATAAGAGATACGTCGTCTTTGCGTGTCCCTAGTTGTGGCCTATAAAGGAGACAAAAAACACATAGGGGGTGGGGCGGGAGAGAAGGGAACAAGAACACAATACAAGGCCGTTAATAACAGTCTCAAGTAATGTGGATAATTAATCTCTGCATGCTTGTGTGTCGGCAAGTGCCCCTGTGGGGAACCTAACTGGACATACGCATACATGTGGATGGAGGGGGGCAAGAATGATCCTGGCATGCATAGGACTCAGATGAGTGGCCTATGTATAGGGCTAGACTAGGTGATGGGAATGCTCACTAAAAAGTAACACCGCGGGTCTATGGTGTATCTAGTGTGCATACGGGAGGGGTGTCCATATATCATTAATCATGAATTGTGAAAATAAGTGATCTGCTGTGCTCCTTCCTAGCAACGAGCACTACGATGGTGAGTACAGTGTAGGCATGGACATACCAGAAAAATACACCGTAAAATAAAATATCACTGTGCCTACCCTCCCTTGTTCCAGGACAGGCCTCGTCAGCTTCGCCGAAAACCAGTGAAGGCAGCTGCGAACAAAAACGGCATGGCTATGACATTTAAGCTGCTCGGGATGGAGATGGCCAGAAACCGGGACCGGTGCCGGTAATAGTACAATATGACAAAATAAAAACAGCATGGCTATGATATTTAAGCCGCTCGGGATAGAGACGACTGGGCTATGATATTTAAGCCGCTCGGTGTAGAGACGGCTAGCAAACGGGACCGGTGCCGGTAATAGTACAATATGGCAAAAAATAAGGACAAAAACGGCATGGCTATGACACTTAAGCCGCTCGAGATAGAGACGGTTAGAAAACGGGACCGGTGCCGGTAATAGTACAATATGACAGATATCGTCATTCCAGTGTTGAAAAAGTACTTACTTCGTACTCTTCTTCTGTGCTCCGGATCACCTACCCGGTAGCTTCGGCTGCTGGACGGCAACTCGGGGCAGCAGTATCCATAATATACAAACCCTACGGGATTGGTGCAGAGGAGTGCGCGTGACACGTGATAGAGCGTAATGACGATATAGTCGTCTGGCGTTCTTTAGGGGCGGCCATTTTGGAACGGGATCAAATAATGAGAATCCCAATGTAACCGGGATGGCAATAAGAGAGGAACATGAAGTATCAAGGCCCTAAGCATGTAATTGAACCAGACACTGGAAAGGAAGTGGGACAATGTAAACTGACCAAAAAGTGTCAGGGATACATCTTATATATATGTACTTGGGAGACACAGAGATCTAAAGACTAGGATGTCAGCTGGAGACACGTGGGCGACTGTCTCCTGGCAGGGATGTTAGGATCTGGTCTCAGTAGTGGTGTAGTACACAGAAGGAGATGGCGAAATGGAACTGTTATGTGGGAGGGCAACATTATCTGTTGTATGTATTGTATGGTTATATTGGTCTCAGGGAACATGAAGCCATTTAGTGTCATGTATGCAGTGACTAGGACAGATGTTGTGTGATGCTCCCACTGGGTGGTTCATCTAATAAGATCAACCCAGGGTATGTTATCGTTGAGACCACCACTGTCACTTTTAAGTCTGAAGACCCATCGTTGTTCACGTTCAAACAAAGTAGTTATGGACCATTGAGGGTTGGATTCTATAATGGTCCACTTTAAGCTGTCTGGGGGATGATTTTTCTCCAGAAAATGAGCCTGTAGTCTCGTTGCTGAGCGTTTGCAACGGATCGTACTTTTATGTTCTCCTATGCGTATCTTTATCGGTCGCGCTGTCATACCTATGTAATATGAACCACAGGGACACGTAATCAAGTATACGCAGTTCTTGGTGTTGCAATTAGTGTGGCGATTTTGATGCCATGGTCTCGAAAGTCCAAGTTCCAGTTCTTTGGTTGCCGTCGTCTGAGGACAGACTGTGCATGTACCGCATGGGTAGTGGCCCAACACGGGGGGTAGCGTCCAAAGGGTTGGTTGCGGATTGGTTTTTTTATTTTTTGGACGTGTATGTACCAAAATGTCCCTCAGATTCTCAGTCCTTTTGAATGCGAACAGTGGTATCGGTCCTGGTGATACATTGCCTGTTTCTAATATCCTCCAGTGCTTCTTGACAATTTTTTGAATTTTGTTGGAGTAGGAGGTGAATGATGTCACACAGGTTAGTTTGTCAGTTTCCTTCTTCTCTTTTACTTCAAGTAGAGCTCCTCTGTGGTTGTTTCTTGCTCTCTTACGGGCCTGTCTTATGATGTTGGATGGATAATTTCTTCTGATCAGATTGACAGATAGGGTTTCAGCTTCTTTTTCGAATTCTATTCTGGTGTTGCAATTTCTCCGTAGACGGAGGAACTGGCCTACAGGTAGGTTCTCCCTGAGTGCTTTTGGATGGTGACTTTGAAATAGTAGCAAGCTGTTCCTATCTGTAGGTTTTTTGTAGTTGGTTGTTTTAAGAGTACCCTCTTCCAGTGATATCAGAAGATCAAGGAAAGGGATGGAATCCGATGACAATGATCCAACAAATTTCAGGAAGGGGTTGATCGTGTTAATCCATGTGAAGAAAGAACGACAGGCATCCTCATCCCCTTTCCAAAAGATGATGATATCATCTATATACCGGCGCCATAATAGGATGTTGCCGGTGAACGGGTTGGTGTCTGTGAGGATATGTTCTTCTTCGAACCTGGCCATGTAAAGACATGCCAGGCTCGGCGCAAATGTGCTGCCCATACAAGTGCCTTGCACTTGGTGATAGATCTTGTTTTTGAATGCAAAGAAGTTTTCTTTCAATGCAAGTGAGGCACAATCACAGATGAAACTGATTGGTGTAGAGAATGGCCAGGGGTTAAGATGGCGTAGGGCACTTTCCAAAACCGTCAGGGTAGCATCTTGCGGGATATTGGTATAAAGTGCCTCTACATCTAGGGTGACAAGCAGTGTGATGGATTCTGGTTCCTCAAATTGTTCTATTAAATTGAGTACTTCTGTAGTGTCCCTTAGATAAGTTGGAGTCTTAGTGACCAGAGGCCGTAAGAAAACATCACAAAATTTGCTCAGAGGTTCAAGTAGAGAGTTGATGCCTGACACTATCGGGCGTCCAGGGGGAGGGTTAATGCCCTTATGAATTTTAGGTAGGCAATAGAAATATGGCATCCGCGGGTCATCATTTCTGAGGAACATAGCTTCGTCCTTCGTTATCCAACCTTCTGTTTCAGCTTCATACGTTAGACAGCGTATAGCTGCAGCAAGTCGTGAGGTAGGGTCTTCTTCGGTAGGTTCGTAGTATCTTACATTAGATAATTGTCTTAGACATTCTTCATCATATGCGTTTCTGTCTTGTATGACAATTGCTCCGCCTTTATCGGCCGGTTTGATAATAATGGAGTCATCTTCCGCCATATCTTTTAGCATAGATCTTTCTTCCTTAGAGAGATTGTCAAAGGGGCGGTTAGTTGTAATATTGTCAACATCTTTGAGGATGGCCTGCTCGAACGTCAGGATCTCATTGGGAGTCATTGCTGCAGTTGGAGTGAATCGGGATCTATTCTTCAGTCCACTACCTTCCGGTGGATTAGAAGGTCTGTCATGGAAAAAAGCTCTTAGTCGTACCTTCCAGAAGAACTGATGCAATTCTAGGTGTAATTTAAAGTCATCAACCTTCGGTGTCGGGACAAATCCAAGGCCTCTCTCTAGAAGTTATGTCTCTCCTGTGGTCAGAGGTCTTGATGACAAATTGACCACTAGGGTCTCGTTGTCTTGCTCCGCAGGACCATCTGTTCTGGTTCCTGCCAGTGAACGTTCTTGATCCCTCCTCTTCTTCTGCCTCTTCCTCTGCCCCTCCCTCTGTTGAGAAAAGGGGGGTTCTGGAATGATTGGTAATTAGGCAGGGGATTCTGTGCTGGTAGTCCGTTCCACATTTGTTGAGGGCCCATCCACGGTCCCTGATAGACCGGTGTATGAAAAGGATGTGTAGGGAAGCCTTGAAACAAGGGTGGTGGCATAGGTTGATATCTGTATCCTCCTCTGGATCTCTGTTGTCTATTACTAAAGTTAGATTCGCTGCCAGTGGAGTCTGATCTACCCGAGTTGTTACTGCTGGTATCCTCTGATGTAGTGTCGTGGTTGGGGAATACATAATCATCTTTGGTGTACGGGTAGACTTTTTCTTTATCAAACTTTCTCACATCTTTTTGAAGTTGATTGATCTTTTGTTTAGTTAGATACTCTTTATGATCTTTCATTTCTTGATTAATTTCTGTCGATCTCTGTGTCTCCCAAGTACATATATATAAGATGTATCCCTGACACTTTTTGGTCAGTTTACATTGTCCCACTTCCTTTCCGGTGTCTGGTTCAATTACATGCTTAGGGCCTTGATACTTCATGTTCCTCTCTTATTGCCATCCCGGTTACATTGGGATTCTCATTATTTGATCCCGTTCCAAAATGGCCGCCCCTAAAGAACGCCAGACGACTATATCGTCATTACGTTCTATCACGTGTCACGCGCACTCCTCTGCACCAATCCCGTAGGGTTTGTATATTATGGATACTGCTGCCCGAGTTGCCGTCCAGCAGCCGAAGCTACCGGGTAGGTGATCCGGAGCACAGAAGAAGAGTACGAAGTAAGTACTTTTTCAACACTGGAATGACGATATCTGTCATATTGTACTATTACCGGCACCGGTCCCGTTTTCTAACCGTCTCTATCTCGAGCGGCTTAAGTGTCATAGCCATGCCGTTTTTGTCCTTATTTTTTGCCATATTGTACTATTACCGGCACCGGTCCCGTTTGCTAGCCGTCTCTACACCGAGCGGCTTAAATATCATAGCCCAGTCGTCTCTATCCCGAGCGGCTTAAATATCATAGCCATGCTGTTTTTATTTTGTCATATTGTACTATTACCGGCACCGGTCCCGGTTTCTGGCCGTCTCCATCCCGAGCAGCTTAAATGTCATAGCCATGCCGTTTTTGTTCGCAGCTGCCTTCACTGGTTTTCGGCGAAGCTGACGAGGCCTGTCCTGGAACAAGGGAGGGTAGGCACAGTGATATTTTATTTTATTTTACGGTGTATTTTTCTGGTATGTCCATGCCTACACTGTACTCACCATCGTAGTGCTCGTTGCTAGGAAGGAGCACAGCAGATCACTTATTTTCACAATTCATGATTAATGATATATGGACACCCCTCCCGTATGCACACTAGATACACCATAGACCCGCGGTGTTACTTTTTAGTGAGCATTCCCATCACCTAGTCTAGCCCTATACATAGGCCACTCATCTGAGTCCTATGCATGCCAGGATCATTCTTGCCCCCCTCCATCCACATGTATGCATATGTCCAGTTAGGTTCCCCACAGGGGCACTTGCCGACACACAAGCATGCAGAGATTAATTATCCACATTACTTGAGACTGTTATTAACGGCCTTGTATTGTGTTCTTGTTCCCTTCTCTCCCGCCCCACCCCCTATGTGTTTTTTGTCTCCTTTATAGGCCACAACTAGGGACACGCAAAGACGACGTATCTCTTATCTATCTTTTCAACAATATCTCCTATATTTAGGACTCATGGGTTTATAGGGTGTCTCTTTCCCGACTCCCATTTGACATACTTCACTCTTTTGGTCCTGATGAAGCGCTCCCAGATCCATTAGGGACTATTTATGGCGCGAAACATGTCGACCCCTTGACACACTCACACTATCCACCACACGGGTGAGAGAAGAGGGATTCTATTTGTTTTATTTTCCCCTCTCACACAGGCAACTGAGATTGCTTCTCCATCCCCGTGATATATTTTAACCTAGACCCCTAGGACATCCTTAATAAATTGTAAGTGTCCTTGGGCTCTTTTTAGACCTCACTCACTACACCACTTCCACTTAGCCCCACACACCCCATGCACAAATGCGGCAAACTCCTTGAAGATCTCCGACAAAGAGCCCCGTCAAACGGGCCCGTGAGGGACTGCAGCGCCACCCCCACGAGGAGCACCAGCCCAATGATGATGCTATACACCTGTTAGGGTGTGTGAGGGCACTTCTAGATCCACACAGGAGTACCTTCACTCTTTCTCGGCACACTCTAACCCACTTGGAGACACTGCACATTCTTCTAAAGCCTCATTGGCTGTCTGAGTCACTCTTTCTCTATTCATAAGGAACTGTTACCATCTTACTGCTATTGAAGCTCATTGTACCCAGAGGCCGGTATAACAGACAGGTAAACTAGATTATTCAAGATCACACAGGCAGTCGTCGAGGAGCTGAGTAGCCTCCAAATTAGCACACACAGTGATTCTGTGAGAGCCTGGCCTTGACATGAGACAGACAGCTGTTTATCACACGCCATTGTCTCCTCCTTCCCCCCCTCCCCGGTACCTGGGTGATTTATGACGTTTTATTGCTGACAAACTTATAGACCAATCATGGAAAATGATGCCACGAGAGAACAGTTTTGGCACACATTGGTATTCAATACCACGATGATAACAGCATGTATGCGGAGGAACAATTCAGCGTTGAGTCACATGTGCTTAGTTTAGGACACAAAATCTCATTGCAAACAAAAAATGGCGGGATGTGTTCTATATGAACTGAAGACCCACAAAGCATTCACTGCTGCAGTGTGTCAAAGGTATTGTATTGTATTGTAATTGCATTTATAAAGCGCTAATTACCCCTGAAGAAGTGTCGAAGCGCTTTTTCAGCGAGTAGCACGCTTCTCCAGAACCCATAAAGGATTACTGGTGAATTAGTTTAGTGAAAAAGGAAAGTAATTTGGAGTGGTGGTTATGGTATTAGGTTATTTGGATTGAGAAGGATAGTGGAGAGATGTTTTGGAGCTCATAGCAGTAGTAGGAGGCTTGGGATGAGTAAAAGGGAGACGTAGGGGGAAGAGTCAGAGGGAAGGGTTTAGAAAGGCATGTTTGGGGGGAGGGATCAGAATAGCAGAAGAGGTATGAAAAAGTTAAGAATTAACTAAATGGACATTTTGAGAGTTAGTGCTTGGCCACGTTTGCTGACGAATGCTTTGATTTTACTCATGAGAAGATACTTATGCATTGAAACAGTAGTTGTATCTGCATGGTTGACTAAATGTTCTGGCATATTCTTATGTTTTGCTGTGTTACCGCAAATATTACTTCCATTGCTTGTCAGTTATAGAATCTTTCTTAATACATTTGAACTGCACAATTTAAATTACTCCATGTTTCGGAATCTTGTTCCTTTGCAAAACACATGAAAAAAGCATAATTTTGTAATTACAAATGTCATCATTTTTCTAATGTGTATAGCACCAACATCTTTAAAATACATTTCTTTGCAGGACATAATGACATAATGATCTGTTTCTAACCACAGCTGAAATTCAGAAGGCTATTTAGGTTTCCATGAGCCCATATTCACCAATCTAGGGATTAGCGTAGTTATAAACCACAACCAATGCCCTCCTTTAGGTGGAATCTATAAGTGGGTGGAACAGCCTATGAATATTGTGACTGCATCAGGTCTTAGATCGAAACCTAGACAGTTGGTCCTGTACATATAAGCACCTGCTGCTAATAGATTAGAACTAGGAACGTACATAGAATGTGGATCCAGTCTACATAGCCTTGACTTCAGGGACATGCATTTGTGATCTCTTGTTTACATTTATGAAGATATGCAAGGATATTATAGATCAGCCATTGGCCATAGGTTTCTGCAATTTGCATCACACACTGTTTTAAGAGTGTGATCACAAGCTTCATTCCAAATTGCAGAGTTAATTTCAAGGACTGCTTCCTTTTCCTGTGTCTTTAGAATTCTCTCTTGTCACTGCAACATTTGCACTAATATTTCATTGCACCTCCTATTGAATTTAATATACGTTATTTTGCCTACTTATAAAACACCGCTACATGTAATAAAAAGACATGAGACGCTATTGTGGCCACCAGTCTCATATATTGCGATTTTGTGAATATTTACTATTTAGAACTTTTTGACAAAAAATGATGTCCTAAGATTAACTCTCCCGGCATGTTTTAAATGATTCCACCACGTGATAACGTTTTTTGAATTACAAAAATCACTTCATCAAGTAAGGTACAATCATGGATGCTTTACACATGAACAAATAACCATCACTTTTTGGGGGAAAGTGTGGCAACTGCAGTTGACCAGAGGCATCCTATTAATCTTCTGCTACAAGAATAAAAGCGGAAAGAACACGGAAAATAAACATTTAAATGTCACCAAAATGAATATGTAACTGCTGCTACAAAAACAGAAAGTACACCAAAAATAAACACTATTCCACAGTCATAAAAATGTCCACAGTCATAAAAATGAACCGGAGCTTTTTTCCTGTCTCCCCACCCACCCACCTCAATCAAGGAAACAGATAAGAATCTGTGTGTGTGTCTTTGCGTACATGCAAGATAGTTTCAGTGTATGTCTGCAGCTGAAAAGCCAGGGCATGGGGTATGAGGAGGGGGGCTTACCTAATTATTCCTGGAAGCTTTGGGTTGCCTTGGAAACCAGCCGGGAAGGAGATCCTAATGCAGAGGCAGCAATGAGCCATGAAGAGGAGTTGAAAAAAGGAACAGGAGGTGAAAGCAGCGATGGACAAGAAAGACAACTGGATCCAGTGAAAAACAGCAGTGATGGCGCAGAACTCCGTGGAAATACAGCCTGCATTATGAAGGTGCTGGTCCATCTTTCTGGACAAGGTTTGCGTGCATTTCCTGGTGTGCATCTGCAGTCTCTCTGATTGGAGAACAGGCATTGATGACGTAGCCACATTATGATTGGCTTATTTTGCCCTGTCCTCCAATCAGAGAGGGTCCTGGGATGTAATTATTTCGAATCCAAAACTAAACGAAAACGTTTTGGATTCGAGGCAGCAATGATGCAGGTGAATGCACGACCCCCTGCCAATGACTCCTCGCCCCGCCCGGGGGTCTCGCCCCATAGATTGAAGACCTATGGTGTAGGGGGTCTTGCTGGGGGTAGTGGTTTAGGGTAGTGCAGTGGTGTTTGGGTAGTGTAGGGGGTCATGCTGGGGGTAGTGTTTTACGGTTTAGGGTAGTGCAGTGGTGTTTGTGTAGTGTAGGGGGTCATGTTTTAGGGTATAGGGTAGTGCAGTGGTGTTTTGGTAGTGTAGGGGGTCATGCTGGGTTTAGTGTTTTAGGGTTTAGGGTAGTGCAGTGGTGTTTGTGTAGAGTAGGAAGTCGTGCTGGGGGTAGTGTTTTAGGGTTTAGGGTAGTGCAGTGGTGTTTGGGTAGTGTAGGGGGTCGTGCTGGGGGTAGTGTTTTAGGGTTTAGGGTAGTGCAGTGGTGTTTGGGTAGTGTAGGGGGTCATGCTGGGGGTAGTGTTTTAGGGTAGTGCAGTGGTGTTTGGGTAGTGTAGGGGGTCGTTCTGGGGGTAGTGTTTTAGGGTTTAGCGTAGTGCAGTGGTGTTTGTGTAGTGTAGGGGGTCGTGCTGGGGGTAGTGTTTTAGGGTTTAGGGTAGTGCACTGGTGTTTGTGTAGTGTGGGAGGTCATGCTGGGGGGAGATTTAGGGTTTAGTGTAGTGCAGTGGTGTTTGGGTAGTGTAGGGAGTCGTGCTGGGGGTAGTGTTTTAGGGTTTAGGGTAGTGCAGTGGTGTTTGTGTACTGTAGGAAGTCGTGCTGGGGTTAGTGTTTTAGGGTTTAGGGTAGTGCAATGGTGTTTGGGTAGTGTAGGGGGTCATGCTGGGGGAAGTGTTTTAGGGTTTAGGGTAGTGAAGTGGTGTTTGGGTAGTGTTGGGGTAGTGCTGGGGTAGTGTTTTAGGGTTTAGGGTAGTACAGTGGTGGTTGTTTAGTGTAGGGGTCGTGCTGGGAGTAGTATTTTAGGGTTTAGGGTAGCGCAGTGGTGTTTGTGTAGTGTAGGGGGTCATGTTTTAGGGTTTAGGGTAGAGCAGTGGTGTTTGGGTAGTGTAGGGGGTCGTGCTGGGGGTAGTGTTTTTGGGTTTAGGGTACTACAGTGGTGTTTGTGTAGTGTAGGGGGTCGTGCTTGGGGTAGTGTTTTAGGGTTTAGGGTAGTGCAGTGTTGTTTGGTAGCGTAGGGGGTCATGCTGGGGGTAGTGTTCATGTTTAGGGTAGTGCAGTGGTGTTTGGGTAGTGTAGGGGTAGTGTTTTAGGGTTTAGGGTACTGCAGTGGTGTTTGTGTAGTGTAGGGGTCGTGCTGGGGGTAGTGTTTTAGGGTTTATGGTAGTGCAGTGGTGTTTGTGTAGTGTAGAAGTTGTGCTGGGGGTAGTGTTTTAGGGTTTAGGGTAGTGCAGTGGTGTTTGTGTGGTGTAGGGGTCGTGCTGGGGTACATGTTTTAGGGTTTAGAGTAGTGCAGTGGTGTTTGTGTAGTGTAGGGGTTGTGCTGGGGTAGATGTAGGATTTAGGGTAGTGCAGTGGTGTTTGGGTAGTGTCGGGGGTCGTGCTAGGCGTAATGTTTTAGGGTTTAGGGTAGTGCAGTGATGTTTGTGTAGTGTAGGGGGTCATGCTGGGGGTAGTGTTTTTAGGGTTTAGGGTAGTGCAGTGGTGTTTGGGTAGTGTAGGGGGTAGTGCTGGGGATAGCGTTTAAGGGTTTAGAGTAGTGCAGTGGTGTTTGTGTAGTGTAGGGGGTCGTGCTGGGGATAGTGTTTTAGGGTTTAGGGTAGTGCAGTGGTGTTTGTGTAGTGTAGGGGGTAGTGTTTTAGGGTTTAGGGTAGTGCAGTGGTGTTTGTAGTGTAGGGGTTCATGCTGGGGGTAGTGTTTTAGGGTTTAGGGTAGTGCAGTGGTGTTTGTGTAGTATAGTGGTTCGTGCTTGGGTAGTGGTTTAGGGTAGTGCAGTGGTGTTTTAGTAGTGTAGGGGGTCGTACTGGGGGTCGTGTTTTAGGGTTTAGGGTAGTGCAGTGGTGTTTGTGTAGTGTATGGGGTCTTGCTGGGGGTAGTGTTTTAGGGTTTAGGGTAGTGCAGCGGTGTTTGTGTAGTGTAGGGGGTCATGCTGGGGGTAGATGTAGGGTTTAGGGTAATGCAGTGGTGTTTGGGTAGTGTAGGGGGTCATGCTGCAGGTAGTGTTTTAGGGTTTAGGACAGTGCAGTGGTGTTTGTGTAGTGTAGGGGTTATGCTGGGGGTAGTGTTTTATGGTTTAGTGCAGTGGTGTTTGGGTAGTGTAGGGGGTCATGCTGGGGGTAGTGTTTTAGGGTTTAGGGCAGTGCAGTGGTGTTTGTGTCATTTAGGGGGTTGTGCCGGGGGTATTGTTTTAGGGGTTAGGGCAGTGCAGTGGTGTTTGGGTAGTGTAGGGGGTCATGCTGGGGTAGTGTTTTAGGGGTTAGGGCAGTGCAGTGATGTTTGGGTATTGTAGGGGGTTGTTCTGGGAGTAGTGTTTTAGCGTTTAGGGTAGTGCAGTGGTGTTTGGGTAGTATAGGGGGTACTGCTGGGGGTAGTGTTTTAGGGTTTAGGGTAGTGCAGTGGTGTTTGTGTAGTATTGGGGGTAGTTCTGGTGTTAGTGTTTTAGGGTAGTGCAGTGGTGTTTGGGTAGTGTAGGGGTAGCTCTGGGGGTAGTGTTTTAGGGTTTAGGGTAGTGCAGTGGTGTTTGGGTTGTGTAGGTGTAGTGCTGGGGGTAGTGTTTTAGGGTTTAGGGTAGTGCAGTGGTGTTTGGGTAGTGAAAGAGGGCTGGCCACTGGAGGACTTAAAAACAGTGAGTCTCGGACATTGCACAATCTGCCTCATTTGCATTTAACCGCCCGTGATCAAGGAATAAGTGATTCCGAAACGCGTTGGGCTTTATCTGAGAAGGCTGCTGCTTGCCGGTTTTCAAATAAAGAAATCTACTGAAAATGGGTGGAATTCGATTGTCTTCTGGAGTGCGCTTTCAATGGTGGGGACACTGCTTAGTGTAATATGTAACCGGCCAGTCCCGGTCGGGAAAGCTGCACCGCCTATCACTGAAGTAAAGGTCTGTTGCGTGAAGACTGGATTTCACTGCAGTACAGCGGAAGAAGCATTACAAATTATTTGAACCGGAGGTCACAGCCTGCAGCTCACTGGAGAGCTTTCAAATAAGTTAAAAAGGACGATGTTTGTGATGGCAGGACCCACTGAAGGGATAATTGTTTGTGCTAATGTACTACGAGTACCAGAATGCTGCTTGTGAAAACACTCCCACTGGAGGGCTGGCCACTGGAGGACTTAAAAACAGTGAGTCTCGGACATTGCACAATCTGCCTCATTTGCATTTAACCGCCCGTGATCAAGGAATAAGTGATTCCGAAACGCGTCGGGCTTTATCTGAGAAGGCTGCTGCTTGCCGGTTTTCAAATAAAGAAATCTACTGAAAATGGGTGGAATTCGATTGTCTTCTGGAGTGCGCTTTCAATGGTGGGGACACTGCTTAGTGTAATATATATAAATATATATATATATTCGCCATCAATTTATAAAATGTAACGCAGCACTCTCCTGGGGTTTGTTGTTCAAATTGCTTTATTCACAAGCCAACTCCTCCTTCACCTACGCATTTCGACCAGCAGATATTTGTCACGGTGTATAGCGTTATTCCATCTACGCTTTCACCTTTTTATACCAATTGCCCACTCTGCCTGTTATGGTGCATTATGGGAATGGTAGTTTAAGATATAAAAACCCACAAATTAATGTGTACCAATCAATAAATCGTAACATTTGGTCATCAGTGTCAATACATGATGTTCATTCAAATATACTTTAAATGACCCAGCTCATTTTTGTATATACAGAAAAGCCGCCACTTATCAACTACTGATGTTATTCTTGGTTAGTCAAGCATGGTAATTAATGAGTAAACTGGACAGCTTATCTAATTGAAAGGTCCACTCTTACATGCTGTCTCTATGTATGCATGATGTTGTGTATATGACTCAGTGTCCATTGCCACACAGCTAGATCGATGGCTCAGTGGCCATAAGCGCACGCAGAAGTGAGCGACTTCCAGCAAAGTCATGCCTTATTCTCACTTGTTGTGGCTCAGTGTACTCTAAGTGTTGGTGTTCACTGTATTCCTTCTCATGTGCTCTGGGTCATTGATGATGCTTTTTCACAATTCCGTTACACTATTGACTATGTCCAATCAGTTCTTGTTCAATTTTGATCTTATTCAAAATGTTTCTTATTCAGATATTCACTTTCTCCGTTAATTGACACAAGTACAGTTTGTTCAAGCGCCATAGTTTCAGAGTGACGTAATTTCTGTTCCCTCTCTTTATAAATGTATATACATTTCCTCCTCCCCGTTCAACCCTGTTGAGATCTTTGTTTTGAATCTGATTATCAGTCTTGAATCCAGACGTCTTAACTTTAAAGTCCTGTTTCCCCCTCTTTCATGTGCTGGCACTGTTGCAAGACCCAAATATGTCATGTCTTGCCATGTTTTTCCTTCACGCGTCATCATGTGCTTAGCCATTGCGTATGTTCCATACTTGTTTTGGGTTGCCCTGATGTGCTCTAAGATCCGTTTTTTTAGGGGGCATATCGTGCTTCCTATTTAGCGTTTGCCACATAAGCACTCTATCAGATACACTTCATATGTAGTATCACAAGTAATGGTTTCATTGATGTCAAACATCTTGCCTTGTAGGTCAATGATCTTTTTTCTGTTCCTGCAAATATTGCAAGCTTTGCAATGGTTGCATTTGCTGAATCCCTTTTGCATTCCTTGCAACCAGGATTCAGACTTTTTCCATACAAAGTGGCTACTGACCAATTTATCTGATAACGATGGTGCCTTTCTAAATGTTATTTGGGGTCGATTTCCCAGTTCTCCCCCAATGTTGGGGTCTTTGGTTAGGATGTTCCAATATTTGTTCAAAGCTTTGCGAATTTTGAAACTTTCTTTGCTGTAAGTTATGACCATTCTTATAGGTTCTTTCTTCTGTTCTTATTAGTTTTTATATTTTTTATTTACCAAGGTTTCAGCACACATGAGGCATCTTGCTTTCTTCTCTCCACGCTTGATGTCATTATATTGATAACCTCTTTGTAAAAATCTTTGTTTGGTCTGTTTGAATTTAAGATTCATCTCTTTGGTCTCAGAACAGTTTCTTTTCATGTTGTAAGTTAACTTGAGTCCAACTTCATTGTTATTTAGTATTCTTAGGCATACTAAATAACAATGAAGTTGGACTCAAGTTCACTTACAACATAAGTGCAACTGGAACTGTATTTTTAGATACAAAAGTGTGTGTCAATTGGATAAAATAGAAACAACAGTGTTCCCGTAAAAGCACAGCAACCAACAGTGTGCTTCACGGCAAGAGTTTCCATCCTGAATTCTCAAAAAAGAACATACCGTACGGAGAATTCATCCGGATGAAAAGAAACCGTTCTGAGACCAAAGAGATGAATCTTAAGGGGGGGCGTGGCCTAGCGGCGAAGCAAGAAGGCCGCAAGCTAAGGACTCTCCGGGACCAACCCTCTCCTCTCACATATATCCGACCTATATATCCGTGGTCTGAGGTCGGAATCGGCTGTTGGAAGACCGGTGGAACTCACTGAGCGTAAAGATCGGGGCAATCGGATCCGTAAAGCCGGAGAATCGACCGCATCTACTATCGGACTGCGGCCAGGGGTGAGCCGGGACCCAGAGTAATCGGGTGCCCTGGACCAACGCCAGACTAGCGGCCTGCGCCCTGCGATTCACCCGGAGGGGCGCTCGGGGACCTAGATCGGGTGAATCATGGAGGAGAAGCAGCGGCCGCCCAGACAAGCCCCGGACCAACGCCAGACTAGCGGCCTGCGCCCTGCGATTCACCCGGAGGGGCGCTCGGGGACCCAGATCGGCTGAATCATGGAGGAGAAGCAGCGGCCGCCCAGACAAGTTCAGGAGAAGGCGATCTTTGCCGCGAGTGCTGGTGTCACGGTGCAACCTCCCGGCGTACAACGACATGATCGGTCGTTAAGGCTGCGACCAGCAAGTATCCCGGAGGCCGGCAGGGGACGCAAGCGGAGAGGATCGCCAGGCAATCCGATCCTTGGCCCTGTGCAAAGAGGTGAGCCCTGCGCACATTACCCCCATAGGCATCGGTGTGACTGAGGGGGCTTGAGGAATAGACGGAGCCCCCGGACACTGCGAGGATAGCACTGGGGTCGCTGCGGGCCCCTCTAGCGCCGAGAGCTGCAACCAGGGGAGAGCGCACAAACTACGCCACTGGGGTAATTTTCAGACCTGCAGATCCCCGACGGGCCCATTGAAAGGAGCCTTACCTCCCATTCCAGTCGAAGCCACGAATTGCCCTATGCTTAAGGTGGAGTGAAAGGAAATTGGCCGAGTGAAGAGCACAAGAGCTGACGGGGGGGGGGGACCCGCAGACACAAGAATGGACCTCACTGCGCCGGCGACCCCCGTGGACCCGCGGCGGGGCCGTTGGCTGAGGTGCATTGACAAGTGAGGGGATGCACCAGATCAAGGACACAATCAACCTACCTCCTTGGCCCCGACATCGGTCGTCTGTCTCAGGGAGACCACTTGGGAATTCCTTGCTTTGCACCATCCCCCGCGGTAAATAACCAGGTCAGTGCCTCGGTGATACATAGGGAAAGAGGATACGGGCTGACAAGGCCCACCAGTGCCTGGGAATCCGTGAACGCCCTACAGACGCCGGGAGACAACTCCCAGAGCCACAGTACAGTGGCCCACAATAACCCTGCTGAAATGCCGAATGTGAGGGGCCCTAAAACTACCAAAAACAACAAACTGGACAGGTACACCTGCCCGAAGGCAGCCTTGGTCGAATGGCACCCACCCAAAGGAAAACCTGTGGAAGAACCGGCTGTGGATGCCCTGGAACACACCCTGAAAGATGTGCTGGACGCAATCGGTGAGATCCGCACATCTCTGGAGCAGAGAATGGACACGATCTCCTCGGAGATCATATTAATCCGGGCAGACCTGGCCACGAACAGGTAGAAAGTTAAACAACTCGAGGTAACCACGACAAGTCTTTTAGAAGATACTAACCAGCTGCAGATCGAGGTGTGGGAGCTACAGGCATTCCGAAAATTCGCTGAAGGAAAACTGGACAACTATGAAGGCCGCAGTAGACGCAATAATGTATGCATCCTTGGTGTGCCTGAAAAAGAAGAGGGGCAAGCGACAGAGCTATTTGTGGAAAGCCTAATCACCAACCACCTCCAACCTAAAGGACTGTCCAATATCTTTGTCGTCGAGAGGGCCCACCAGGTGCCTGGGGGGCATCCGACTCCAGGGGCCGCTCCTCGTCCTATACTGGCCAGACTCTTGAACTATTGGGACAGAGACATTATATTGCAGACGGCCAGAGTTGCACCACCCATATGACTGGAAAACGCGGAGGTCAGCTTCTTTCCGGACTTCACCCAGGCGGTTCAGAGGCAGCGCAGATTATTCTTGGGGGCTAAAAGACAACTGAGGGACAAGGGTCTTAAATACGCCATGTTGTTCCTGGCGCGTCTTCGGTTGGAGGCCGGGGGATAAATCAGATTCTTTGAGGCTCCGGAAGATGCTGCCGATTGGCTGGACAGATGAAGAGACCCAGCGGATCGCAGCTCCCAAGGAGACTAGGAGGTACCGGGGCCCTGGCCCCATTTGATTTGTGTGTTAGGGTGCTGGCAGTGCCCCCGGCGTACACAGACTCTCTGTAATAAACTATGTGGGGTGTGCGACAATACGTACAAACATGAGGTTGACCGACTCAGGAAGAACCATTTACATTGCGTATTGGGAGGGGGGGGAGAGTGTACCCCCATTTTCTTCACTTAGTTCAACTTCAGGGCGACAGGCACTCTGAATGGTTGTAATCATGGGCAGTTCGCAGCCCAGAGTGCAGGGGAGCAGGGAGGGAGGGAGTTGGGAGGGGTTCAAGCACAGTTACATGTTCTTAGGGAGTCTTCAAGGCATCGCAGTCCAGCAACGTAGGCACAATGGTAACACGTGAATGCCCATGAGTACTCAATGGGACAAAGAGTTAAAGGTGATGAGCTGGAATGCAAATGGTTTTGGGGACAAAGTGAAGAGAACCGTGGTACTACAGTACATTAAGAGACATGCCCCCAAAGTGGTGCTACTGCAGGAGACACATGGAATAAGTGTAAAGCCCTCAACAGGTGGGGATACAACCTTGTGTCACATTCAGGCTTTACTTCGGGGTTGAGGGGAACGGGTATATTACTTAGGAACTCCTTTCCTCTGACGGTCAAGTCCATCTGGGTAGATACTGGAGGGAGGTATGTGGGCATCTCGAGACAATGGGAAGGAAAGGTGCTAACTCTCATGTCGGTTTATGTGCCGCCGGGCCTTCAGGAATTAGCCTTTAAAGACCTAGGCGCCATTTTGTTGACGGTACCAGAGGGACTTCTGATAGTGGGAGGGGAGCTGAACGCGGTAGTTCATGGCACCCAAGACAGAAGCCCTCCAAGAGAACTTCGCCCCTCCAACAGCTGGCTACCGGATTTTCTGGGGGTTATGGGATTGCAGGATCTATGGCGGTCATTTCACCCGACCACCACCACTCAGGCGCCCATAACAGCCAGTGAAGAATAGATTACTTGCTAGCTCCCTCAGACCACTTGACACATATACGGGAGGTTAGACACATGGCGAGGGGTATATCCGATCATTCCCCATTGTGGGTACACCTTGTGGTGGGTCATCAGAGAGTGGGAAGGGTAGCTCCCATCAACCCTTGGCACCTCCATAACCTGATGGTTCGTAAGGCGCTACACACCGCAATTGAACAATACTTTCTAGAAAATGTGGGATTGGTGAGCTCTCATCAGACACTGTGGGAAGCAGTCAAGAAGGTAGTCAGGGGCCAGGCCCTTTCCCAAATAGCAGGGGTGAGGAAGGAAAAGGTCAGGGAGGTGGAAGCACTAGAGTCAAAGATCCTTCGATTGGAAGAGGAACTGGTGGAGGGACCTAGCCCAGACACATTACATGTACTACAGTTGAAAAGGGATAGTTACAGGGCCTTAGTGACGAACAGAGCCAAGGAACTGGGAAGAGAGACGCTAGGTAGGATATATGGCCAAGGGGACTAGGCTGGGAAATTGGTTGCCCCATTTCATCCAGTGGGTGAGACTCCTCTATTCGAAACCTCTAGCCCAGATAGTTGTAAACAACAAAAAGTCTGAGGTGTTCGGACTTCATAGAGGGACCAGGCAGGGATGCCCGCTCTCTCCCCCTCCTTTTTGCCTTGGCCCTGGAACCCCTGGCATACTGGGTGCGGAGGGACCCGGTGAGTCGAGGTTTTAAATGGGCTGAAGCATGGAAGGATCGCTTCTCCTTGTGTGCGGACGACATTCTATTGTTTTTAACATCCCCAAAGGCCTCTCTTACAGCAGTACTCGACATCTACGCCATCTTTGGCAGATACTCAGGGTACTCAATTAATTGGGTCAAATCAGTGTTGTACGTCCTCCAGGGGCCCCTCACGGGCCTTCCCAGGAATTGCCTGATACAGATCTCCACACAGGGTTTCAAATACCTCGGCATCTATATCACCTCTGATCCCGCAGATAGATTTGCTAAGAACCTACTCCCTCCCTTACAGAGATTGAAGAAGGATTCTTGATGCTGGGCAGAGCATCCTTATTCAAACTGATGTCCGTATCCTGGTTCCTGTATGCCCTGCAAAATTCACTGGATTTGGTCCCTGCAAGCTACTTTAAAGAAATCAAGAGTCTACAACGCCGCTTACTCTGGAATGGGAAGCTGTGGATAGCGCTTCCTAAACTGAATCTCACCTGGTACGATGGGGGTATAGCTCTTCCTGATCTTTAAAAAATATTACTGGGCAGCCCATTTGGCAGCCATTAATCATGGCACTTACAGACAGGTGGGTGATCCGGGCTATGCGATGGATCGTTGGGTACTACCGGGAGGGAACTACCAACATGCGCTCTATTTAAGCGCCGGAATGGACCGCCTTACCGGACCAACCAAGCATTCGGTGTAAGTTTGGCAGGCAGCTAACAAAAGTATAGGGTGGGACCATAGGGTGACTCTGGCTACTCCATTATGGGACTCGGAGCAGCTTGGGAATTTATGGTCATCTAAAGGTTTTGACAAGTGGGACCTTATAGGTATATCAAGAATAGGCGATTTATGGATAAAGGGTGAGGTCAAGTCATTTTCAGCCCTGCAACAGGAATATGGTCTTGCTCCTACAGAATATTTCAGATACTTGCAGGTACGCCACGCGTTGCAATCCTGTATCCAGAGGGGAGACGTCCCCCCAGACTCCTCACCCCTTAAGGATAGACTCCTTGATGGATGCTTACCAACGAAGGCCATATCACTCACCTACAAAAAGTTAGTGAATCACACCGGAGATCCCCTCTTTAAACTGCGGGAAAAGTGGGAAAGGGATGGTATAATACTCGACGATGAAGACTGGGTAATAGCACTAGCTTCACCACGGGAGGTAGCCATTGCAGCAAGGCTGAGGCTAGTGCAACTTAAAATTTTGCACCAAAACTACATCACGGTGCCCTGTATGGTGCAAATGGGAAGAGCAGCGGATGGTAAATGTAGAAGGGGGTGTTGAAGTGAAGGCACGTTCCTCCACATACTGTGGGAATGCACATTTGTGCAGAGGTTTTGGTAGAAGATACACAAGGTGATGGGTGAGGTGTTAATGCATACAGTCCCTCTTGAGGCTAAGAGATGTCTCCTTAATGTGTTGGAACCCACGGATCTAAACCATGCACGTATCACCTGGGTTACGTTGGGGTTGATAATAGCGAAACGTAACATAACTCAGAAATGGGGGGCAGCACAGGCACCTGCGGTGTCCGCATGGAAGAGGGATATGGATTGGTGCATGTCCCATGAAAAGTATGTATATGTAGCAAGGGGATGTCCCAAAAAATGGTCCCGCATTTGGACTGGAATGAATATAGAGGGAACATCTGTATTCCGCCACTACTGCCAGCTCACGATGATTCACTGTAGACATGATCCACGTTACCGATTGTTATAAAATTGTGCACTATTATCTGGGATAGAACTATGTCATGATAAGAAATGTGAATGTACTGCGATATGCCTTGCAATGTTGATTCCTACGGTTAATAAAAAGAATAAAAATAAAAAGAATTCAAAGAGACCAAACAAAGATTTTTAGAAAGAGGTTATCAATATAATAAATCAAGCGTGGAGAGCAGAAAGCAGGTTTCCTCACGCGAGCTGAAACCTTGGTAAATAAAAAAGATAATAACAAAGGACAACAGAAAAAGAACCTATAAGAATGGTCATGACTTACAGCAAAGACAGTTTCAAAATTTGCAAAGCTTTGAACAAATATTGGAACATCATAACCAAAGACCCAGACATTGGGGGACAACTGGGAAATCGACCCCAAATAACATTTAGAAAGGTACCATCGTTATCAGATAAATTGGTCAATAGCCACTTTGTATGGAAGAAGTCTGATTCCTGGTTGGAAGGAATGCAAAAGGGATTCAGCAAATGCAGCCATTGTAAAGCTTGCAAAGTTGTCAGGAACAGAAAGAATATCGTTGACCCACAAGGCAAGACTTTTGACATCAATGAAACCATTACTTGTGATACTACATATGTAGTGTATCTGATAGAGTGCCTATGTGGCAAACACTACATAGGAAGCACGATATGCCCGTAAAAAAACGGATCTTAGAGCACATCAGGGCAACACAAAACAAGGATGGAACATACGCAATGGCTAAGCACATGATGACGCACGAAGGAAAAACATGGCAAGACATGACATATTCGGGTCTTGCAACAGTGCCAGCACATGAAAGAGGGGGAAACAGGACTTTAAAGTTAAGACGTCTGGAATCAAGACTGATATTCAGATTCAAAACAAAGATCCCAACAGTGTTGAACGGGGACGAGGAAATGTATATACTGTTATAAAGAGAGGGAAACAGAAATGACGTCACTCTGAAACTATGGCGCTTGAACAAACTGTACTTGTGTCAATTAACGGAGAAAGTGAACATCTGAATAAGAAACATTTTGAATAAGATCAAAATTGAACAAGAACTGATTGGACGTAGTCAATAGTGTAACAGAATTGTGAAAAAGCATCAGCAATGACCCAGAGCACATGAGAAGGAATACAGTGAACACCAACACTTAGAGGGCACTGAGCCACAACAAGTGAGAATAAGGCATGACTTTGCTGGAAGTCGCTCACTTCTGCGTGCGCTTATGGCCACTGAGCCATCGATCTAGCTGTGTGGCAATGGACACTGAGTCATATACACAACATCATGCATACATAGAGTCAGCATGTAAGAGTGGACCTTTCAATTAGATCAGCTGACCAGTTTACTCATTAATTACCATGCTTGACTAACCAAGAATAACATTAGTAGTTGATAAGTGGCTGCTTTTCTGTATATACAAAAATGAGCTGGGTCATTTAAAGTATAATTGAATGAACATCATGTATTAACACTGATGACCAAATGTTACGATTTATTGATTGGTACACATTAATTTGTGTTTTTTTGTAACTTAAACTACCATTCCCATAATCCACCATAACAGGCAGAGTGGGCAATTGGTATAAAAAGGTGAAAGCGTAGATGGACTAACGCTATACACCATGACCAAGGCCTGCTGGTCGAAACGGGTAGGTGAAGGAGGAGATGGCTTGTGAATAAAGCAATTTGAAAAACAAACCCCAGGAGAGTGCTGCGTTGAAACTTTGAAATTGATGGTGAATTTTATTTCGAGGCCAAGTTCAAACTCGCCGCAGGCACCAGCTGTGAGACAGCGCGCCCTTCGTTTGGGACATTTTTGTTAAGGAATATATATATATATATATATATATATTATCTACTGGCGGTCGCCAGTAGATAGTTATAGTTAGGACCGTGTTTCCATAGGAAATCCACAACATTCTATTTGGAATAACATTGACGCCGATTGACGAATTCTGGCGAAATTTTCAAAATAGGTGGGGCGCTCCGCTCCGCTCCTATCCCGAAAGTCTCGGGGGGATTCGTCAAGCGGGGGCTGAGAAAAAGGGGGGGTCCCAAAACGTGTTTTCCCCATGCATTTTTCCATAGGACCTTTAGTCCAAGCTACAGCCCGAACGGATGAACAGAATTACTTGAAATTTGGCAGAGAGGTAGTCCTCAGGTCAGGGATGTGCCTTTTGTAGGTCTGGTGTAAATGTGTTCAGTATTTGCTGAGAAAATAGCATTTAAATCAATATATATATCTATAAGCGCGCTCCGAGCGCGTACGGTAAGTTTACCGTACGCGCACGGTGCCGTGCGCGAGCTTAATTCTGATTGGTGGTTACATGACTGTAAACATTCGAATCGGTCGAAATCAGGAAGTGTCGGCCGCCATTTTGTGTGTCTCACACTGATAAACGAAGGTGGAGAACGTGAAAAGGGGGCAACGAAGAGAGTTGCAGACCCCCTAGCGTTTGTCAGGGGGTCCAAAAAGGTCCCAAAAGTATGAAAAATACATTTACATTTTTTTTTTAAAAATCGCGGGGTGCGCGTACGGTAAGCTTACCGTACGCGTACGGCAGAAAAAAAACGATAAAAAAAATAGAAGTAAAAATCAAATTTAAGTGTTTAGATATTAGGGGGCTCTAAAAAGAGCCGTTGTGTTTATGAAGTGTTTTTTTGTGGTTATATATATATATATATATATATATATATATATATATATATTATCTACTGGCGGTCACCAGTAAATAGTTATAGTTAGGACCGTGTTTCCATAGGAATTCTGAAAATTCTATTTTGAATAACTTTGGCGCCGGTTAACCAATCCTCGCGAAATTTTCAAAACTAATGGGGCGCTCTGCTCAGCTCCTACCCTGAAAGTCTCAGGGTGATTCGTCAAGCGGGGGCTGAGAAAAAAGAAGGGTCCCAAAACACGTTTCCCCCATGCATTTTCCCATATGACCTTTAGTCGAAGGTACAGCCCGAACGGCTGAACAGAATTACTTGAAATTTGGCAAAGAGGTAGTCCTCAGGTCAGGCATGTGCCTTTTGCATATATGGAGTCAATCTGTTCAGTATTTCCTGAGAAAATTGCAGTTAAAAGTACATAAATATCTATAGGCGCGCACCGTGCGCACACTGTGCGCGCACGGTGCACGCACCGTGCGCGCCTATTGATATTTATGTACTTTTAACTGCAATTTTCTCAGCGTAATTCTGATTGGTGGTTACATGTCAGTCAACGTTCGAATCGGTCGAAATCAGGAAGTGTCGGCCGCCATTTTGTTTGTTTTGGGTGACAGTGAAAAAGAGAGGTGGCGAACGTGAAAAGGGGGCAGGGTAGAGAGTTCCTGACCCCCTAGCCTTTGTCAGGGGGTCCCTGAAGGACCCCGAAGGGTGAAAAAACATAAGTCTTTTTTTTTTTTTAAATCGCGGGGTGCGCACCGTGCGTGCACGGTGCGCGCACTGTGAAAAACCTTAAAAAAAAATATATAATAATACATACATAACTTAGCATTTAAAAAACCGTACAAATTCAGTTTCAGACACGTTATAGTTAGGAATTAGCATTTAAAAAACCTTGCAAATTCACTTAAAAAACCATAGGTTTCACACATGTTATAGTTAGGTGGACATTTCACTCGTAAAAAACCAATGAAATTCCCCTGTTATAGTTAGTTCAAATAACTATAACTCGCGCGACCGCCACTCTATCACAAGGATGATGTCATCAGTGATGTCATGAGTGATGCCACTGACCATGTCATGAGTGATGTAATATGTGACGTCATGAGCAGTGGATTGCGGGCGCGCGAGTTATAGTTATTTGAACTAACTATAACAGGGGAATTTCATTGGTTTTTTACGAGTGAAATGTCCACCTAACTATAACATTTGTGAAACCTATGGTTTTTTAAGTGAATATATATATATATATATATACACACACACATATACATACATCCACTAGGGCTGATATAGAAGGTGACCCCACAATAAAGATCTTGTTCAGAGTCCGTTATATACCAATCATAATTCTAAACAGTCCTCCGGTATACTTGTTGAAATTTTGATCCTAGTAAAATGAATTGAAAGGGTCATCATCAGGACCAGATACTAGGTAGCCACCTATAGCAAATGATAATTGCAGAATATATATATATATATCACTGAAAAAACCATAGGTTTCACACACGTTATAGTTAGGAATTAGCATTTAAAAAACCTTGCAAATTCACAGAAAAAACCATAGGTTTCACACATGTTATAGTTAGCTGGACATTTCACTCGTAAAAAACCATTGAAATTTCCCCGTTATAGTTAGTTCAGCTAACTATAACTCGCGCGACCGCAATCCACTGCTGATGACGTCACATATTACATCACTCATGACATGGTCTGTGACATCACTCATGACATCACTGATCTCCAATGACTATAACTATAACGGTGGAATTTCAATGGTTTTGTACGAGTGAAAAGTCCAGCTAACTAGAACGCCCCTGAAACCTATGGTTTTTTCAGTGAATTCCTAAGGTTTTTTAAATGCTAATTTCTAACTATGTGACGTCATCTACTCGAGCTGCAAGAGCCAACGCTCCAGCAGCTCAGCCGAGCACTTCATCTGCAGCCGC
The DNA here is from genome assembly GCF_964204655.1 of Triturus cristatus. Taxonomy (NCBI): domain Eukaryota; kingdom Metazoa; phylum Chordata; class Amphibia; order Caudata; family Salamandridae; genus Triturus; species Triturus cristatus. The sequence goes on along the minus strand of NC_140589.1, from coordinate 1,077,203,749 downwards.
AGCTCAGCCGAGCACTTCATCTGCAGCCGCAGCTCAGCCGAGCACATCATCTGCAGCCGCAGCTCAGCCGAGCACATCATCTGCAGCCGCAGCTTCACCTGGTTCCATCCCTCTGGATATGCACCCTCTGTTCAAGAAGGTGCATATACGGTGCAATGTGTGCAAAGATGTTCTCTGTTATGGTGAGGTGGGCCTCTAATTGTTAAGCATCACGGGAGTTAAAGTCCCTATTATGCATCTTGGGAGTTGGAGTCCATGTTAAACCCTCGTGGGTCCGGAAACACAAAACATGCTTAAATTTCAAACTGCATACTTTTCTTTTTATTAGCATTAAATGTACAGTCACTAAAAATTGTTCCCAAAGTAAAGCGCAACTTTTTGCTCCCACGTGGCGCTTTACATCTGCATGCCACAGGACTTGTACTGATACCTACAATCGTGCAATCCCCGACATGGCTGGCCGTTTTTTATACAGTCTCACAAGTTGCCTTTAGTAGAATGCACTCCCAACAAGTCTTTCAAAAGCGCAGGAACAACTTCAGAGAAAGACAGATAAAATAATCATCGCTATTTTGCATCTAGGGACTCTAACTCCCGTGATGCTTAACAATTAGAGGCCCACCTGGGCAGGTTTTCAATTAGAGGGGTTATTTCAGTTGGAGTGATTACGGAATGAACATGGCTTGGCATGCTGCCTCTGAGGGAGGAGATTTACTCTGAAACGCGTCAGGCAAGACATGCGATGATTATTTTATCTGTCTTTCTCTGAAGTTGTTCCTGCGCTTTTGAAAGACTTGTTGGGAGTGCATTCTACTAAAGGCAACTTGTGAGACTGTATATATATATTACCTACTGGCAGTCGCCAGTAGGTAGTTATAGTTAGGACCTATTTTCCATAGGAAATCCACAACATTCTATTTAGAATAATGTTGGCGCCGATTGACGAATCTTCGCGAAATTTTCCAAACTTTTGCCCAGCTCCGGTCCACTACTATCCTGAAAATTTCACGGTAATTCATCAAGCGGGGGCTGAGAAAAAAGGGGGGTCCCAAAACGCGTTTTCCCCATGCATTTTCCCATAGGACCTGTTGACGCAGCTACAGCCCGAACTGCTGAACGGAATTACACCAAATTTGGCAAAGAGGTAGTCCTCAGTTCAGACTCGTGCCTTTTGCTTAAATGGTGTAAATCTGTTCAGTAATTCCTGAGTTAAAAAGATAGATATATCTGGGCAGAGCCTAACCACACATCTCATCCTGAGAGCTGATTGGCTGTCAGTACCTCATCCAAGAAGTGTTGGAAGCCATCTTGGGACCAATATACATGATAGCACCTCATTAAAAGCATTGCAGTTAATAGAAGGTTTTAAGACTTTAGTTACATTATAAATCATTTGTTGATGGTACCATACTCATTTTAGGAATTGTGGTGTGTGCTAAGGTGATTTTACCAGGTGAAAAAGCCTTCTGCTGTGATATCATGAATCATGTTAAGAGAACTATTTTCTCATGCTTTTCCCACAGAGGTTTGGAAGGTGATCTATAAGCTAAACTGAGAGCATATTTTCTGTAAATTCACATTATCTTTCGCAGTCATGTGAGAATGAAGTCTGACATTCTCAGTAAAACATGTATATCCAACAAGGGCAGAGACTGTCAGTTGATTCCTTTGTGTTCTACTGCAGCTTCCCAAAGTGTTCTAAAGAACAACTAGAGCGCTAACAGTCCTACTTATGACAAACGTATTGCACACCTGAAGCCTTCTTGATTGGAATAAAGTGGTAACTCTTAAAACATTTAATTAAAAAAGGAACAAAATGAGGGGGTTAATTTTGCCATAGAAAGTATGATTAGTGCTGCAGAAAGAAAAATTAGGGCACATTTTGAGTGACTGCTCAAATCCTCTTCTATTTCATTAAAAAATTCTGACATGCAGACTGAAACATGCACTTTCAATACCAGCAGCAGACTTCCCTGGTGAGCAGTAGCTTTACTACAGTGATCTGATAAGCAACTAGAGTGCGAACATTCAGAATTTATGGCAAATGTGTGACACATCTGAATAGCCCAATGACAGAATGTCCCAGAGTGTTCTAACGAACAACTAGAGCGCTAACAGTCTTACTTATGACAAAAGTATGGCACACCTGAAGCTATCTTGATTGGAATAAAGTGGTAACACTTAAAACATTTAATTTACAAAGGAACAAAATGAGGGGGTTCATTTTGCCATAGAAATTATGATTAGTTCTGCAGAACGAAACATTAGGGCACATTTTGACTTCTCAAATCCTCTTCTATTTCATAAACAAATTCTGACATGCAGACTGAAGCATGCACTTTGAATACCATCAGCAGCAGACTTCCCTGGTGAGCAGTAGTTTTACTACAGTGATCTAATGAGCAACTAGAGTGCTAACATTCAGAATTTATGGCAAATGTGTGACACATCTGAATACCTTCTTGATGGAATCAAAGTAAAAAACTGAAAGCATTTCCTACTGAGGAGACTGCAGTAACTGAGGAAATTAGGAAACGTCATAACAAATAAATCTCCCAAGATGGCCACCAGAGACAAAAGAGCCCAAATGCAGCACAAATATCACCCAGATGTAGCCCACATGTAGCCCAATGACAGAGGGGTGTGCAAAACACTTATTTTTCGTGTATTTGCAGTTTTATATAGTGCAGACTTGTCAGGTATTGGAGTGCTTTACATGAGCATTGGTTACAGCACACAAGATCAAATTCATTTTGGTTGTAGACATGGGGAGATTAAGTGATTTGACCAGAATCACAGAATGTTGAGCTGAAGCAGAAACTCCAACCTGGTTCCCCAGTTGCAAAGTCTGCAGCTCTGGAAGTAACACCACATCCTCTCCCCTAAGTGCAACATTTAATCAAGTGGTCAACTGGATAAAAAAACATAAAGATTACAAATAATTTAAAAGTTCTTTGTCGCTATTTGAAAACTCAGAAAATATGTCCTCATTTTAGTTTTTTAGAGCACTAACCATAATTTTGATGCAAATAAGACCCTCTCATATATGTAATTTCTAAAGGAAATACTCTAGGTATTACAGTTTTGATTACATCAAGATGACGTCAGGCGTTCCACACTTTTGTAATAAATATAGAATGTTAGCAATCTAGTTGTTCATTGGGATACTGTTGAGAGGCAGAGGCCAGGGGCACGGACTCTGAAAATTGAAGGCAGGTAGGAGAGTGCAGAGGCACCAATTTGACCACACTGGGCAGGCAGGAAGGGCAGTGGCAGCACAACAGACTATGGAGGGCAGTGGAAAGGGGGGCAGGGGCAACAAACCAACAATACAGGACTGGCAAGAGAGGCTGTGGCAATATAATAGACCATTGTGGGCAGAAGGAAGAGGCAGTGGTAGTACAACCATACATGCCAACAGACCCGTTTCAGCCAGGAAACGTCCAATGTTTTTAAGCTCAAATGGGTTTTATTTGATCTGTCTCCTGTCTACAATCTCCTCTTTTTCAATGTAACTCAAAGGGGAAAGTCAATACCCCAGTTTTTTTCAAAAACTCCCTCTTACCAAGTTCAAAATGTTCGCAAGTATGGTACATTGGATCATGGTAGGCAGGAGGAATTGGGGTAGGGACATAGACTCGGATAACAGAGGACAGGAGGGACATGGAGAGGTGCACCAAACTGACCCTACAGGGCAGGCATCAGGGTTTGCAGCAGCACAATACACCACACAGCGCATGCGGGACGGGAGTGCAGCACAACAATCCATAGAAAGCAATAGGGAGGGGACAGGACCATGCACATGGACAACAGAGAACAGAGGGGAAAGAGGCAATGGTAGCTAGCTGACCATAATGGACAGACAGGAGAGAAAGCTGCAGCATAAAGGGCAGGAGGGACGGATCAGGGGCCTTACAATGGAACAGACAAGCCAGGAGGGAGGGAAAAGAGGTCTGCACATGGAAACAGAGGGCTGGGGGCAAGGGGGCAGGGCAGGAGCAGCAAGATGACCATGGAGGTCAGGCAGGATGGGCACTAGAAACAAGACACACCATGGAGAGCAACAATGAGACTATGATGGCATACACACAGACCATGGAGGGAAGGTGGGAGGGGGTCAGGGGCAGCTAGCTGACCACGCAATGAAGGTGGGAGGGGCCATGGCAGCACAGAAGACCATGCATGGCAAGCGGGAGGGTTAGTGGCAGCACAATGGCTATGATGGGCAAGAAGGAGGGTGCAGGGGCATGCACAAAGGACCATGGAGGATAGAAGGGAGGGTCAGGACCTGGGCACAGACAAGAGAGTTCAGGGGAAGGGGCCTCACAACAGACCGCGCGGGGCTGGCAGGAGGAGCAGTTGCAGCACAACAGACCAGGGAGGGTAGGAGGGTGTGGCAGTAAAATGGACCATGGAGGACAGGAGGAAGGGGGATAGGGGCATGGCATGTGGACAGGCAGGGTGGAGGTGACGAGGACAGGTTACAGTCATCTGACAATGCTAGGCAGGTGGGAGGGGAGTGGCAGCTCAACAGAACACAGAACACTCAGAGTAGATAGGAGTGGCAGGTCCATGGAACATGGTGGGCAAAAAGGATGGAGCAGGGGCATGCACAAAGACATCGGAGGACAGGGGGAAGGAGAATAGGGGCAGCAAGCTAAGCACAGAGGCTAAGCAGGAGGTCAATGATGGGCCATAGAATTGGGCAATGGAGGGCAGGAGGAGTGGACTGGTACATGCTAAATGAAGGGCAGGGGCAGCACATCAGACCATGCATGGCAGGAGGGAGGAGGCTAGTCCATGGATTCAGACAACAGAGGATAGGGAGGAGGTGGATGGGGCAGCAAGCTAACTGTTCAGAGAAGGTGGGTATTAGGAACTTTATTGTTTTTAAATTGTGTGTCTGTGCGAACTACTTAAAATATGAACAAGTATGCAGCATAATCTCACTTTTATTCAGGAAGAAGAGGACGTTTGTGACTGTGACTCCGGGCTCACGTGGCAGAAACACCCCCTGACCCTCCACCCCCCATCGCAAAATGTAATGTGGTGGACACATTGTTATATAGAACATAGTCCTGAGAGCACGATTGAAAATGAAAACTAGATATAGTATATGGTATAAACTATGCACCAAAAAGTGTGATATAAGATGAACCGGGGCGTGAAATATAATATGCAATACATTGTGCGCAATGACAGATTCAATGGAGAGCGCGAGATAGCACAGGCACTAGCGCGTGCTATGCGATATGCGCCTTGGAGTGTAATATGCACAGGGCAGTGTTTTGTAACCTAACTAGTCTCTAAAGTTGTAATATAAAATATGTGCTGGGGAGTGTAACGTTGCATATGCACTGTGACAAAGATATGGATCCCAGATTGTAATATGTATGGCATAGCGCTGTGCGTTATAAAATAGGCATCGAGGAAGGCACGTTAGATGGGGCAATATAACCCGTGCGAAGGCAAGTGTGGCATGACATATTCACGGGGTGGTGTTACAGTGCACATGGGCTAGAGAGTGTCATAGCATACGCACTAGCTGGTGGAATACAACACAGAGGTCTGAGGCACTCGGCGGGCACTGGTGGGTGTAACACAGCATTGGGCTCAGCCAGGAGCACGCTGAAACTCTCAAGTGAGGTTTGTCTCCTTTCCAGAGAGTGAAATAAAAAGTATTACACATCCGGCGGTGGATGTGTATTTTATTAACCGTGAGGGGGGTTTCTTGCATAGTTTGGTCGAATTTTTGTCAAATCCCCTTTGAATGGCTTGGTGTGGGTGTATATTAAATGTGCCCGTCAATAGCTACCCATGTTTGTATAAATAAAAGACAAGGATGTCTACTTGGAGAGTACCCACCGGCGGGGGCGCCGGGATTAGGCACGGTAGGGCGTCAGACACGTCAGAGCTTCACTAGCGGTGTAAATACATTCCATGTGGATTCATTCTATGCATAGTCGCCTTTTAATGAATATCACGCAAATCATCGTGGTGATAGGTACGTACGGTTTGTCCAGCATGTCCTAGGTGTTTCTATAAATACATTTTTTTTTTAAATAATAAAAAACAAAGGCCGGCCCCGGGGGATGGGGTCCCCGGGGCCATAAGTGGCCTGAGGAGGGGGGCAACGCAGCCCCCTCCTAAAGAATTTTTAAAAAAGGCCGTGACCCGGGGGATGGGGTCCCCGGGGCCATAAGTGGCCTGAGGAGGGGGGCAACGCAGCCCCCTCCTTAAGAATTTTAAAAAAAGGCCATGACCCGGGGGTTGGGGTCCCCGGGGCCGGTTAAGTCCTTGGGAGGGCCAAATTAATTTTTTTCAACAAAAAAAATTAGGGTGCAGGCCCTGGGGGATGGGGTCCCCAGGGCCAGTAAATTAGAAAAAGAAGGGGGGCCACACAGCCCTCCTTCTTAAAAAAAATAAAAATAAATGAAAGACCGGCATCGCGCCGGAGGCCACGCCCCCTCCTTGCAGCACTCTGCAACCGCACCCCCTGGCCAGTTGTAAGTTGGGGAATTAATTCCCCTTCAATACTGAGGGTCCCTGAGGGCCAACTAGCCCAACAGGTATCTCCAGTATGCGCCAGGGAGCTGCGTTGCAGACAGGTGTTCTGAGGCCACGCCCCTTTTTACACCTCTATGCAACGCAGCTCTGTGGCGCTTACTGGAGGTACCTAGTGGGCTAGTTTGACCCTAGGGACCCTTAGGATTCAAGGGGACTTAATCCCTCAACTTAGAACGGCCACAGGGCGCGTTTACACAGTGGTGAAGGGAGGGGACGGGGCCTGAAGTGGCGTGTGCAAACACGCCCTGTGGCGCGTTTTAAGTTGGGGAAATAATTCCCTTTCAATCCTGAGGGACCCTGGGGGCCAACTAGCCCACCAGGTGCTTCCAGTAAGCGCCACTGCTCTGCGTTGCAGAGAGGTGGTGCAGGCCGTGCCCCTTTTTACACCTCTCTGCAATGGTGCTTACTGGACGTACCTAGTGGGCTATTTTGCCCCTAGGGATCCTCAGGATTCAAGGGGACTTAATCTCCCAACTTAAAAAACGGCCACAGGGCGTGTTTACACAGTGGGGAAGGGAGGGGACGGGGCCTGAGGTGACGTGTGCAAACACGCCCTATGGTGCGTTTTAAGTTGGGGAAATAATTCCCCTTCAATCCTGAGGGCCCCTGAGGGCTAACTAGCCCACCAGGTGCTTCCAGTAAGTGCCACTGAGCTGCGTTGCAGAGAGGTGGTCTAGGCCGTGCCACTTTTTACACCTCTCTTCAACGCAGCTCTGTGGCGCTTACTGGAGGTACCTAGTGGGCTAGTTGGACCCTAAGGACCCTCAGGATTCAAATGAACTTAATCTCCCAACTAAAAACGACCACAGGGCGTGTTTACACAGTGGTGAAGGGAGGGGACGGGGCCTGAGTTAACGTGTGCAAACACACCCTGTGGCGCGTTTTAAGTTGGGGAAATAATTCCCCTTCAATCCTGAGGGACCCTGGGGCCCAACTAGCCCACCAGGTGCTTCCAGTAAGCGCCACTGCGCTGCGTTGCAGAGAGGTGGTCTAGGCCGTGCCACTTTTTACACCTCTCTGCAACGCAGCTCTGTGGCGCTTACTGGAGGTACCTAGTGGTCTAGTTGGAACCTAGGGACCCTCAGGATTCAAGGGGACTTAATCTCCCAACTTAAAACGGCCACAGGGCGTGTTTACACAGTGGGGAAGTGAGGGGACAGGGCCTGAGGTGACGTGTGCAAACACGCCCTGTGGCGCGTTTTAAGAGGTAGTTTTAATCCCCTGCCCTATTATATACTAGGAGCTTAGAGAGGAGGTCATGCTGATCACAGGGGGACCCCAACGCATAGTGTTCCCTAGTGTATGTAGGTGTTTTCACTGTATTCTGAGTGTCTTTTAACATAGCACTGGCTCTACGACTGGTTAGTCAGACTCAGTTACCACCAGTATCCGTCTGAAAAAGTTGAGGGTACAGGATGATTTTGCAACAAGGCTTTTTCTGCTCTTCTGTTTGTTCTTTCTGCATGTTATCCTTCTTCCTGCACTTTTCTTCGTCTTTGAGGACTTCTGTTGCTTCTTTCTGCATTTCTTTTTTTTTTCTTTCTGTGCGTTTTTTCTTCTTTCTTCACATGTCCTATCTCTGTAGGCATAGATAGAAATTAGCATTAAAAAACCTTTGAAATTCACTGAAAAAACCATAGGTTTCAGGCACGTTATAGTTAGGAATTAGCATTTAAAAAACCTTAGAAATTCACTGAAAAAACCATAGGTTTCAGGGGCGTTCTAGTTAGCTGGACTTTTCACTCGTACAAAACCATTGAAATTCCCCCGTTATAGTTAGTTCAGCTAACTATAACTCGCGCGCCCGCAATGCACTGCTGATGACGTCACATATTACATCACTCATGACATGGTCAGTGACATCACTCATGACATCACTGATGACATCTCAAATGACATCACTGATGACATCATCCTTGTGATAGAGTGGCAGACCTCCTCTCCCCCTAATATAACCTTTGATACACACATTCAAAAATAGAAACTAAAATTTTCAAAACAATGGACATACTAATATCAGTTACAACAACCTATTCAGTAATTCTAAGATCCACATACACATCCACTCATTCACCATGTACTCACTCACCATATGTCCTCATACACCTATACATCCTGTTACACAACGCCACTCTTCCAGAGTAACTCACACACATAGTCACTCATGCTAATAAAGAATCAAACAGCCATTTACTTGCATATACAGTTATACACACACCACCGCACTTACTTCTACAGAAACATACACATACTTAGTCTTTTAAACAATCACTTATAGAAACACATACTTATTCATACAGGAACTCTTTCAATCTCTCACTCTCACATATACTCACTTATATACACCAATAGTCACATATACTAGTTTAAAACATATGTAGTTACTCATAAAGACACTATTGAGACAGTCATTCACTCACTAACACACCCCTGCACACACTCATCCACCCATATAGTCCTGCACACATGCTGTCTTCAACACATACAAACAGTGAGTCACTCATTCATGCACCTATGCACTACGTAATACCCCCACCGAACCATACAGACAATCAGACACTCATACTGATACTCAAAAAACCAACTAATAACCTATATAGACACTCATGCAGCTACTCACCAACCCATGCAGCCACTTATACACAAAGTGAGAGACTGATACAGATATTTACATATTTAAAAATGACTCACTAAGCCATGTATTCACTAAGATTCACTTAATCAGTCAGTTATACAATCAATTTTTCAAAAACAAATCATCCATTTAGACACTTATATACCCATTTATTCTTTCATCGACCTTGAGATATACATATATAAAACATATGTAATTTTCAGAAAAACACACATTCACTGGATGATGTCATCAGTGATGTCATTTGAGATGTCATCAGAGATGTCATCAGTGATGTCACTGACCATGTCATGAGTGATGTAATATGTGACGTCATCTGCAGTGCATTGCGGGCGCACGAGTTATAGTTAGCCGAACTAACTATAACGGGGGAATTTCAATGGTTTTGTACGAGTGAAAAGTCCAGCTAACTATAACGCCCCTGAAACCTATGGTTTTTTCAGTGAACATATATATATATTAGTTTTATATAGCGCTAACACGACCCAAAGATATCAGAGCGCTTTACAATGAGCACCAATTGTGTTACAGACGGACACATTCATTTTGATAGGCGTGGGGAGGGTAAGTGATTTAACAGAATCACAGAATGGTGAGCTTCCCTGCTGAGACTCAAACCCGGTTCCCTAGCTTGGAGGTTGATCGCACTAGCTGTTAGGCCACATCCTCTCCACATATTTGACTCGCAGGCAAAATTCTAATCTTTTGTAGCAAAAACGATTCTCAGCGTTCCTGGCATGAGATATTAGGCTCAGTCGAAGTATCAGTGACAAGACATGTTGTAGGGATTCTGCTCAGGAACAGAACTATTTTTGGGACCATAGAACATCAGCATGTAGGGACTGAGTCACAACGCTACCTCAGTATCTATGAGCTCGAGTCCGATTTATCTATAGTGCATCACTTGCCCTCCTAACCTTCCAGAGAGACAAGTGAATTGGCCTCCAGAACACAACACTCTCTACCCTCTCAGGGATTGTGGGAACAGCGCACCCTTTTGCTCTCTCACTCTTACTAGTCCACAATAAGATAAACAAGAGACGCAAAGGAAGTTTATATTATTTATTTAAACTATCGTGCTCTAATATGAGTATTTTTGCCACAATTAGAAAACAAATGCTTAGCAAAAATACTGCTAGCATGGTTATGCAACCATATACCGTAAAAAGCGCTGTCATGTTATTAGACAAATAGGCCTAACCCCTTCCCTGCCTACTGAAGCTAAATAATTATATTTTAAAGATCTCTGGGATGATAGACGGACCCCGAACCTTAACATACACAAATGGATGGTCTCCATCTCAGCTGACGCAGTAATCTTGCTTCAGGACCTATGCTCAGTGTGTTCTTTAGAACTCTCGTCCTTAGTTATATGACAAGACATGTATGCTCACAAAAAGCAGCTGCATTCTCTTTTTATGTCTAGGTGCTAGTGTCTGACTAGAGACAAGGGGAATTGTTGTTTGATCTTTTCTACGGTGTTCAGAAAAAATCCCAGGAAAGGAACAGAACATGAAAACATATGTAGGTTCTGTGTGAAAATACAATGTGGCACGAAAGAAAACTTGTTAATTGTAACGTGTGGAAAAGAAAATGAGGCCTACAACGTGCACAACCAGTCTAACATAGGAAAAAAGACAATGGGCCTTGCAGGAAACACACGACGGACACTCCAAAAAATGAGGGGATACAGGGACGCTTGATTCCCTCAAAAGTAGGCTGGTGATGGCAAAACTGTTGAATTAGAGAGACAGATATAATCTCCTGCTACTGGCATGAAAGAAAGAATGACATGAGATGAAAGAGAGGAAGAGTCTCTATCTGGAATATACCACAGCAGTGTATCGCCAGCATAACCTGAGAACACTAGGTGGTAAGTGCATGTTGCTATATCCAGCAATACTGAGAGTAGTAGACAATGGAGTAACTTACTTTCTTGGAAGCAGAAGAAGCGGTTGCATAGACTGACAAGCTGGCGATGGAAAGGAACATTATCCTGAATCCACTAGGGAGAAGTAGCCTGCCTTGCAAAAAGAGAACTAGATGTAAACCTGCACTGACGGGCACAGAAGTGGCAAAATGGAGGGTGAGCGGCAAAGACCATTGGACACTGTGATGTATTTAGACAGTGTGGGAGTGGGATTGATACCTGGAGCTGTGGTGGAGGATTCTGATCTAGAGGACATGCCAAGAGTGATGCCTGGGGCAGTGAAAAAGCTGATCTAGCATAAGCCAATGATATGATCCTGCACACCTGCTTTGCCCTGAGTTGACTATGTATGTTGGAATGATTAACTATGAGGTAGCATGAGGGGGAGAGATGTCTACATAAGAGTTGTAACTGCGATGATTGCAAATTCCTGATGAATACATTACAGGGGCTGTTATAGAAAGTTATTGGCCTGCATGTCAGGAATAAGGAGCAGGAGCACCCTACAACACATCTGCCCCATTCCTTACTTTTCTTTTTGAGGACCAGAGGGAGCATATGATGACACCCTCACACATAGATGTTTGATATGCATCTGCAGATCCCAGAGTGGTATCACAATGGCTGTGCTTTCACAGACTTGTTAAGTGTGTTGCTAGAATGTTAAGTATGACCTTGCAGATGACCGTGGAGAATCTTATGGCATATGCTACAGATGACTCAATGGAACTGAGGGACAGCTGGTGATTACACACTTATGGTAGCGAAGCACTTGCGGTTGCCCCTGCCTTACGTAAATATTTGCACATGATGTAATGTGAGAGGAATGAGACAACCGGATAAAAGGTACAGAATATATGGTTTTATGAGCCAACATGGCATAAGTGTAGCATGCCTCCAGTAAACACATTTGGCACAATAGGACGGCGAAGTACTGTGCTGAAAATGGAGGGTGCAACTGTACTGTACTTAATCCTCCTCTTATGCAGAGGGAATTCTGATCTGTATCAGGCCGTGTGTCTCATATAACATGTATGGGTTGGAAGTAGACCCTGATGGGTGGTAACTTTTAGGCACAGAATAGGTGAATGGCAAGCCTTTGGACTTGATTTATCTCACTACCCTCCAAAGGGAGGTACATTGATTCTGTCAGAGAGTTTTGTCAGCCCCCGTGTCAACCTCTAGCTTTATTTGCCACAAGGAACTAGAATTAGACTTTCTGAGCGATTTTATTCATAGCTGGCTAATACTCTTGTGGCTATCTATCTGGAGATCAGAAGAAACACAATTAACTAGAGAGAGAGTTTTAGACTGTTTGGCATGTGATAAGGGTCTTTTGATCCCCTGGATGGCGTATGTCAAAAAATCTCTGGAAGCTATTGGATTGGCTGATATGTTTTCTAGAGAGAACGCCGCGGGTAACACCCAGTCAGAAAGCAAATGCATGTGTTGTTGCTAGAGCGAGCCAAAGAAGGGAGGATGAGGGCTGAAATACCAACATCAATTGGTTAAGTATTATTTATATCTTATTCCCCGGGCCATTTCTATCAACTATCCGCAGAATACTAATAAGAGATGGGAAAGGCATTTATTGGTCAGCCTTCTGGCTGGTATAGTGAAATATTTTCTTTGTTTTCTGGCTGGATCTCAACCCCAGCTCAACTCTAGAATGCCCATGTACTAATTTGCAGACAAACTATGGTGCATTTTCTCTTCTTTTGTGAATATCATAAAATGTATGCTAAAAGTTTCCTCATACAATTTTGAGGCTTAGGAATCTAGGGATTTCTATGCAAGCATATCATTACGTCTCGCCTGGCGTTGCAGAGCAAAGCGTTTCTCGCTGGGCGAGAGATATTGTAAGAGAGTAGATTTGAGATGGGGACTTGAAGCCACGCCCCTCATTTTCATTGGCTGGCATCACCGTTTATGCTAAACGGTGGCCTGCTATTGGAAATGAGGTTTTTAGGTCTGCTGCTGTTTTTGGGTCGGAGGTGTTGTGCTGTTGTGTCGAGCAGGTCGGGGCCGGGATCCCTTCGTTACCTGCCTTCGACGGCCGGGCTTTGATCCGCCGAACTTCATCCCCCAAGAGCCTCAGGGGCAGGACGCCTTACACCAACGCGCCAGGAGGCGCTTAAAGGCGGTCCCTGTGCTGAGCCCCTCGGTCTGCTGCTGTTTTTGGGTCGGAGGTGTTGTGCTGTTGTGTCGAGCTGGTCGGGGGCCGGGCTTGGCTCCGCCCCCCACATTCAACGCCAAAAACAACCACCTGGGATCCCTTCGTTACCTGCCTTCGACGGCCGGGCTTTGATCCGCCGAACTTCATCCCCCAAGAGCCTCAGGGGCAGGACGCCTCACACCAACGCGCCAGGAGGCGCTTAAAGGCGGTCCCTGTCCCTCGCCCCGCGAGGAAGCGCGCGGGACGCGCCGGGAGAAGCCCGGGACAAGGGCGGGACCGTCTGTGGCCATCCGGGGCTGACCAAGGCTGGGCTGGGCCACCCCCTTGATAAGTTATCTGTGGCTGTATGTCCAGTTAGCGACTATTTGGTTTGTTGTCTTTCTGTTAGGAAGTTCGAACTATAGGCTTATTCCACACATACTGTATAGAGTGGTCAAGTTAATGTCTACTCGTTCGAGCAAGAGTTTGAGAGGGAGTGGTGGGGGAGGCCCTGGTTGTGTAACGGGTACCATGGACCAGTTTATTACCCGCGTTGTCACAGTTATCGAGAAGGAAATCGTCATGACAGAGCGGCGTCTTTCTCGGGGTCATCTTGCTGACAAACGGTCATCGCTGGGTCCGTTGGCTCTAGTGCCATCCCCAGTACGTCCACTTGATCCCTTGGTGGCTGCCTCACCCCCTTTAGATCATCCACGGGTAGCAGTTCTAAGGGCCAGTTTGGACAGGCTGGAGAATTAACCAGCTATAGTACAGCTCAACGATGATAATGCTGTACCAGTCCCACTTCTTAGTGAGTCTCCAGTTCCCATGCTCCCTCTTGTTACTCCTTCCAGCAATGGGGTCTCACTTCCTCAGCCAGGATTGGCTACGCTGGCAGTAAACAATCCAGCCCTTAGCAAAAGAAAAAGAACTGCTAGCCCACGCAAAGGAAGCCATGCTAAATTCTATAAGAAGCTTAGGAGGTCAGGTGCTGGGGGGGGCGGGACCCAGAGAGTGGGCAGGGCGTTAGTTGCCCCCAGGGGGAGAAGGGGGAGGCATCCCAAGGTATCATAGTAGAGAACACCTGTCTCGACCTGACGGCTGGTTCTGTTGAGGCTCTCTCCTACGAATCTCTCTCCATTGCCAACTTAGAGAAAATGATGAATTCATTATTGATTCCGGTTCTGGAGAGTGTTAAGGGGCTCTCAGAGCGGCTGGATAGGTTTGAACAGGTAACCCTGGACAATTTTTTCTCTATAAAATCCCTTATTAAATTACATTCAAGAACTAGGGAAGATGACCTAGGGGGGGAAATTTGTACCCCGGGTGACACCTATATCCCTACAGGGCCCCACCACTATAGCTGTATCAGCACCCGGGGTGGTCGTGGAAAATGCTCCCGCTGTACATCCTGTGGCTTCCTCCGGGGCCGCCTGGAAGTCAGGGTTGGACAAAACAGATGGCATAGTACGACCCAAGACACCTAAGGCCAGTACCATCCCAACCAAAAGGACTGCTCGGACAAAGGATGCTGGTAGTAGTTGTCCAGCTAACTTAAAGAGTTCTGGAAATAGTAATGGCCCTGAGACGATTAACGCTAGTACAGACAATATGATGACAATCCCCACCCCACAGCCAGGAATGGATTCGGACGTAGGGCCGGTCCTTACTGTTAATTTACCCCCTGACTGCCAGCCTTATGTGGCAGTTCTTACCGGGGTGCCAGTCCTTAAACCAGTCAAATATGAGACTTATGCCGAACTTAGGAACAAAACACTATTCTGGCTAAAGGAAAATAGACCTTTGCCTAGCGCAATGGGTGGACGGGTCATCCACGTAAGAAGGGTCAGCTGGATAGGCAGCAGGCCGAAAGATATAAGGGGGGACTGCATTATAATTAATTTTGATGACCCTAGGGTTGCCAGCTATGTGTGTAGTCTTTCCACCAGAAAGGGCAGTCTAATTGGAGGTAGTGGAGGTATTGGTATGTATGACCTTAGCTACTTTAATCCCCAAAAAACCCCTGTTAGGCCAGCCAGATTCCCCGTTTGGGAGGGATGGGTTGGTGGACAAGCCCACCAAAACCTGTCACAATTTAGCCTGTTTTGTAATGATCCATGTCCACCGCCCACCTGGTCATGCTATGGCTATTGACACGCTGTCTGCCAACCCACAGCGAAGCTATTTGCAGTGCTTGGGGAGGATAATTGCGGTAGTCTAGCCACAAGAATGGAAGTAGTGAGGCCACCTCCTTACCACCCTTCACCTTCTGTTATTAATGTCGGCCTTCCAGGATGGGAGTGTACTGAGCAACCTGAGCCTGCTACGCCCATCTTGGTGGTCCCTAGTGGGGAGGGCCTAGTTATAGGTGTGACATCTCATTCTGGCCCTAGGGATAGCTCTTTTTTAAATGGGTTTTCACCGGGGCAGGCTGTAGATGGCAACAGGGCCTTGAAGGTTGTCAGCTGGAACATAGCTGGTCTGGCACGTAACATCGACATACCCGAATGGAACTCATTTATTGAATCATTCGGGATATGTATGTTCCAGGAAACTTGGTGTTTGGAGCCCCGACATAAAGTGGGCTATACTAGTTATTTTGTACCAGCTATCCCATCGCCCGGAGAGAGAGGTCGCCCTTCCGGCGGCCTACTAATCTGGGTAAACATCTCCTTGGGTTATTCTATTCGGTGCATAGATACGAAGTCCCTCGACCTACAGAGACTAATAGTTAGAGGGCCACGTGGGGGGAGGGCACTTGAGATTCTTAACATTTATGTTAGAGGTTCTAGGGGTGGTATGTCGACATTGTCCCTTACGGGCGTCGATGACGAGCTTAGATCTTGTGGTGCTGATTCGTTCGTCTTGCTCGCTGGGGACTTTAATTGTACTTTCGAACCCCTAGCAGCGGAAGATATACTGGGTATCCAGGAGGACGACGCTAGGAGAGGCATCCCCCATCTCTCAGTACCACCGATTAAGAGATGGACTCAAAGTGCCATTGATCTTAATGCTCTCTCCTTGGAACACGATGTAAGGGCTGTAAATGGCAGGACAAAGTCAGATTCTTGTGGGGCACACACATTCAACAGGGTTAGCCAATCCTCCAGAATTGATTATATCCTGTTGAACTATAAACTTTGGGGTCATTTGATGGATATGGTGGTTCTTCCTTCTACTGATAGCGACCACAATCCCCTGTCCTTGTCTTTGTCCCCTTTGTGGACTGTAGGGTCTAATGAACAAACTCCACATGATTGGAAGTCAACACGTGAAGTATGTCATTCAAATTGTGGGAGGCGGCTAAGATGGAGGAACATTGTTGGCAATGAGGATAAGATGCTGGAAGCAAGATCAATCATGGCAAATGTCTTGTCCAGCTTGGACCTTGCCACAATTAGTGCCCATGAGATCTCCACATTGTTTGTCCAAACCACTAAAGCCCTGGGCGACCTTTTTTTAGTACGTAATGCAAGCACTAGGGCCAATAATAGATGTCGCCCAAAGGGCAATCCTGGCTGGTATTCGCCTGCTTGTCGTAACGCCAAAAGGGACCTAATCAATGCAGTTAAACTTAAGGACGGTGGTCTGATTTGCACTGCTAGGAAAAGTTATAGAGGTGCCATCTCTAGGGCAAAGCTAGAGTGGGAGAACCAGTTTTGGTGTGATCTGAAACTGGCAAGCTCCGCTAGGGATTCGAAGGGCTTCTGGGAACTGATTAGAGCCAGACATGTAATACCCCTGAGGCCTCGTGGTTCGACCACGTCTCCCATTTATATAATGTAGTAACGGATAATGGGGAAGTTTCCATTGATGCCCCTTTATTAGACCTCCGTGAGCTGAGCCTAGACTCTATGTTTACGGCCAAGGAAGTGGTGGACGCAATTAAGTGTCTCGTCCCTAACAAAGCTGCGGGCCGGATGGCCTACCAGGGGACCTGCTACGCATCAACCCGATAGAATGGGGGAAACTTATTGCATCATTATTAAATGCTAGTTTTTCAGATGCAGCTTTCCTAGAATCTTGGAGGGGCGCTGAGGTCGTCCCGATCTTCAAGAAAGGGTGTCGGGACGACCCAGCAAATTATCGCCCCATAAGTTTATTAGACTCCACGCAGAAGGTGGCAGGAAAGGTGCTCCTGGGGAGGGTTCTACAGTGGGCAGAGGAGAAGGGTATCCTGTCCGATTTCCAGGCAGGCTTTAGAACAGGTACTGGGACTATTGAGCAAACATTCCGGTTGTTGATGCTCTTCTGGAAAATGGTTGTTCTGGGCAAAGGCAGTCTGTACCTGGCATTTATAGATCTGCGGACTGCCTTTGACCTGGTTCCTCGTAGCCATCTCTGGAGGGTGCTATCTGGGCTGGGTTTGCCCCCATATTTATTGTCCCTGCTAATTAAGATGCACGCTGAAAATTTTGCGCAGATCAGGTGGGGAAACCAGGGTCAAAAGACATCACGAATACCTGTAAACAGAGGTGTCCGTCAGGGATGCGTTCTAGCCCCCACTCTGTTTTCATTGTATGTTAACGGAGTGGTGGATCACCTTTTACAAATCCCTTCAGATGCCCCATCGTTGGCAGGCAGGAGGGTACCTACCCTTCTGTTTGCAGACGATACCCTACTGATTTCTAAGACCCCGGTAGGGCTACAGAACCTTTTAACTAGTTTCCAGTCTTTCTGTGATTTGAGGGGATTGGAAATTAATACTGGTAAGACCAAGTATCTGGTCTTGAATCCCCCAAGAAGATCGTTTGGCCACCCACACTAAAATCAGTTTCCCTAGAAAGGGTCAAAGAATTTGACTATCTAGGAATTCGCCTCTGTGACACCATGAGATGGAATTGCCACCTCCACAAGATGTTGTTGAACCATAAGAGGGTGGCGGGGGCATTACTTAAAGAACAACGGGCCTCCTCCCTCAAGCCAATTGCCCCGGTACTTGATATTTATAGGGCAAGAGGCGTGAGTGCGGCGCTCTATGGGGCGGAACTTTGGGGTGTGCAAAACGTGGATCAGCTGTCCTGCTCTGAAAATAAATTTCTCAAGGACCTAATGGGGCTCCCATACAGCACCCCAACCTTACCATTATTGCTTGACATGGGTAGTTGTCCCATAAGTGATCAGGCAAGGATGCGTTCTCTTCTTCTTTGGGCTCGCATTTGGAGAGTCCCCGAACTGGCCAGCTACGCAGACGGTTTAAAAGAAATCTTATCGATACCTGGCTGGCCCAAAATTAGTTGGTTGAGGGAAGTTAAGCGACTACTGGTAGAACTGGGTCTAGAAGAAGCTTGGCAGTTAAGAACTGTATTGGAGATGGGTGTTAGACGGGCGAAACACTAACCCCAAGCAATGCCGGTCCACTGCTGAGTTTCTATTAGTGAAGGAGGTCCCATTCCGCGAGCCCTATCTCGATAGTATATCAAAACCTAGAGATAGGGCATTGTATTTTAAATTTAGAGTAGGAATACTTCCTGTGGGTGAACTAACTGCTAGGTGGAAGGCCCCAGTCCAGACTACTCCTTTCTGTCCGCATTGTATGTCAAGGATAGAGTCAGTTGCCCACTTCCTATTTGAATGCCCTGCCTATGAAGCTCCACGTCGCTGGTGGTTGAAACCTCTTTGTTGAGAGTTAGGCACCAGACACCATAGGGAGGCCTTGCGAATTTTGAAAACGGACTCGCGGCCCCTTTTTGCCTGTGGCCTGGCGAAGTTTCTAAGCTGGGCATGGTCGATTAGATCAAATAGGCTTTTGTATCTTGTTTAATCCTGGTTTTACAATGTATTCTTTTTATGTAATCTATTGGCGCCTTCGTATTATGAATTGTATGTATCTTTTGATATGAATTGGCTCCTTTTGTTGTTTTTAAAAAAATGTGTGTGTATATGTATTGCTTTTTAAGACATGCTTTTTGTCGAAATAAAGCCTTTCTAATTGGCAAATTGGTTTTTAGGCCACTGCCCTTTCTCCCTTTAGTCCGGCCGATCCTGACAGGGTCGTCTGCTTTGCGGCTGTCGCAAAGCAATTTCTTATCTTTATGGGGGCCATCTGTTTTCACTCAGCCCCACGTTTATTTTTGCATGGTGCTTTCACTTAACCCCTTCGCTGCGGCGCGAATTCCGCCGCAGCGCTGGGGGGTTTGCGGCGCCGCTATGCTCATGACGGAACCACGCCGTCATGAGCCACGGGCGAGCTGTGCTCATGACGGCGTGGTTCCGTCATGACTCCACCCACTGCGCTAATCGCCCGCACAGGCGGGGAATTAGCGCCGCGTGGGAGGAGCGGCCGCCAACGTCCGCAGTATGACGGAACCACTCCGTCATGAGCACAGGGCACCCGTGGCTCATGACGGAGTGGTTCCATCAAGGGCATGGAAGGGGTTAAAGTGAAAGGGCGATGCAAATATAAACAAGCGGCTAAGTGAAAACAGATGGCGAGCACTTGTCTCACACGTCCCCTTGCTTTTACTGGAGCTGCTGACACATTTGCCTGCGTTGGACTTTTCCCGCTCTCGAGCTTGTCGCTACTGCCTGATGAGGGAGTTAGCAAGAGAGAGGCAGATTAAAGCAAATACGCTCACAGCGTGTCAGTTTCTTCTTCCATTAACAACTTTCCCATTTCCAACACCTGTTAGACTCTCCAAGGCTGGTATTTCTTGACGCTTCTCTGTCCCTATTCTGAAGCTCTGGATCCGCTGAAGCGAACACACAGAATAGCTGTCCTGAATTGAATAGTTGGAGTACAGATCAGCGCGCGTGATTAATTGCCTTTCTGTCATGCTGGACGCAGCATCTCTCCTGCGCGGCGCATTTCTATCCCAGTGCAACTCTATGGCATTCAATAATAAATCCCTTCAGGATTCCGCGCTAAGGAGCTGGTGCTGCCGCAGTCAGCGTCCGTCTTCAGGCATCGGACCCATTTGTAACTGCGAGCAGGAGTCAGAGGAGGAAGAGAACGCAGCCAGGTGGACCCACCTCCTGCACTCAGGGAGAAGCGGAGACTGTAAGTACGTAGAAGATGCTAAACTATGAAGAGAGGAAGTGGTCACGTCAACTTCAGAAATCGTATAATTCGATATTTGTATTTCTATGGCATGAGGTGCTCACAAAGCCAGCTAATGAACCAGGAGCAACCCGACCGCACGGTGATCTGTAGCACATTCCGACATCATAAAAATATTCACCTGAGTTTTTCATACATCTAAAAGCCTGACCCAGCCCCGCGCAAACTATCACACCAGGAGTGAGCTGTAAGTACGTAGAGCCGCACCAACTATCACACCAGGAGTGAGCTGTAAGTACGTAGAAGATGGGGAGTTTTCACTCACTTTTTGGCCGCCATATTCACCTTGCTGCATGCTCTACACGCCCTGGTGGGACAGGAGTCCCAGGGCCAACTCTCGCTGCGCCAGGGAATTCCTGTGAGGGGTCCGATACCGCGGAAGGGGACTACAGGTCCCAGAACTTTCTGCTGCTGCCACAGGTGCTGCCGTGAGGGGGGGGGCGCTGTCCATCGCGCCTATAGCGCTGCCTCTCCCACCGCAGCGCGGGACGCACGTGGGACGTAGCCTGGACGAAGCCCAGACCAAGGGCGGGCTGTCTGAGCCCGCCAGGGACCGGAAGAGGCCGGGCAGGGGTAGCCCTCTGACGTCAAAGCCTGTGTGGTTGTGTGGGCTGGAGGAGCAACTAGGGTAGGCTTAGTTGTGGTGCTTGGACATCATGATCAAACGTAAGGCGACAGCGGGTGCGAGGGTTGTGGGGAAACTCGACACGTTCCTTTCCAGGGCAGAATCTGTATTAAATCACCAAATACAGCTCACTGAACGCAGGTTATCGCTCGAACCAGTAATTCCCACTTGCACCCTTGGGACTTCCCCAATCCTCCCGCGCAGTGAGCCAGCCACCATCAACGCTATTGACCAGCATAGTGGTTTATCTTCCCTACTCCACAACAGCCAAACGATTTCCCTCTCCCTTAACCCAGTAAAATTTGGAAAGTTCCCCTAATACCACTCCGGTTACTACCAGTGGTCAGAAGTCTAGTAATGTCACTATTGTTGAACCACCGTCCAAAAAGAGGAAAGCCCGAAGGCCATCAAAAAACAATCACATGCCTTTAAGATCTGGTAAATGTAAAGGGGAGTGTAGGAGAGTAGGATCTGCACTTATGTTGCCCCCACTTTGTTTCTGATGTATACACTGGTTTCTGGCTATAGTCTGGCTGGGTCCCTGCTAATCAGGGCCCCAGTCTCTCTGTTCTCTCTAAACGACTTGGTGTGCATATTAGATGCACTAGTGATTGGATACTGTGGTACCTTATGAGCCCCTAGTATATGGTACCCTAGGTACCAAGGGCATAGGTCCTTCACAGGCCTACCAGGGGCTGAAGCATGTATTATGCCACCCCTGGGAAGCATTCTCAATCTGACACCACAGGCCTGCTATTGCAGCCTGTGTGAGGTAGTGTTAGCACTCCTCACTGAGATATAGGTTTCTATATCTACATATAAACCTATCAGCCACCCCTATGGCAGGCCCTATCAATACTGAGGGCAGGGTGTGGAGTTTACAATGTGAGGGGGTACCTCTGCATGAGCAGGGCCCCTCTGCAGCTGGCAGAGTCTATTCTCTGTGGCTGTTTGTGGATGCGGTTAAACCATATACTCTTAAGTGCATTAAAATGCTAACTTTGGAATGACTGCATCAAAACATGTTGTGTTTGGTGTCAAACAACTTGGAATCATACCCCCACATCAGTCCATGATGTGGGAGCCAAATCCCACCCTTCTAGAGGGGACGAAATGTAAAATGATAGAAATCCTATAGAGCTCTGGCATCACAAAATGGATGCCACCAGCACAGACACTGGGCTGCCCTCCTGCTGCTGACTGAAGCTCGCAGTGGAGGAGGCCCAACAATAGGCATCCTGTCACAGAGAGGTGTCATCACCTTCCAGACAGTATTTAGTGTATTGGGGCTGGGTGGGTGCACTCCTAGAGTGCTTTGAAGTCCTGCACTGGGGGAGCAGTAGGCTCGTCTGTGCATATGCCAGCTCAAACCGGTTCAGGGGCTACCTGTCCCTTCTCTGGCGCGAAACTGGACAAAGGGAAGTGGGTGTAACCACCCCCTACCCTGACCCTCCCAGAGGAGTGGTCATAGAGCTAGTCCCACCCCTATCTTCAGTATAAGATAGGAAACCTTGCCATTGCAAAGTAGATAACCCTGGATGACGCTCTACAAAGAAGAATCCTGGCCCTTCGACGTTCCACTACCTTTGGAAGACAGAAGAATCTCCCTTGGAGTCAAGGAGTGACTCCCCTGCTTGGCAGGCACCAGAAACCTTAATCAACGGTTGCAAACTTTCCCGTTCCCGCTGGAGTCCGAAGTCCCTAGTAACTTGAGCTTTGGACCATTTGTGGCCCAAGCCCCCGGCAGGTCTTGCACCAAAGATCAGCAGCCTACCCCGTCCTGAGTGACCATGGGCTCCTGTGAAGCATTTCCTGTGGCGGCGTCTTCGCGATCACTTGCCCGTTGGCTAGTGGGTCCCCCGAAGATTTTCTTGATGACTCAAAGGGCTCTCCTGGTTGATCCAGGCCTGCCCTCACTTACCCTCGCTGGGTGAGTCCATCAGACCTTGCTGGTCTGCACCATCGACTTTCTTCAGTCTACACGAGACTTGCAGTTGCCAAGGCTTGTTGGCTCCAATCCGGTTGCCGACACCGCCATCAGCTGCAGACGTCGTGGGACACTCCAAATCCAGCTGCTGGTCATCGTCAATCTCTCCTGGACCTCGTGAGCGAAGAGTCAAAACACCATCGACGACCTGAATCGACGCAACATCTGTGGTCATCCATCTTGCTGGCCACCGGTCACTGGCAAGTGACTTTGAACACTGTCCCGTCAATTTTCAGGTCTCCTCCATCTTGAATCCACCTTCGGATTCCACCGGACACTTCTTCAGACGACGCAAGCAGCAAGTCTTCTTTGGTCTCCATAGAAAACAGCGACGCGACACCAAAAGACACCTATGCACCCGGCTTCCCTTGGTGAGGTAACTCGTGCCCAAGTGTGTGTTGGCCCTCGAAATACTTACCTTGTAAGTGGCTTGCTTGTAGTCTTCCTAGAAGTACCCTAGAACTGTAAAAATCTAACCGCGACTTGCACCATTATAACCAATAGGAAACCCGCGGCTGTGTTCACCCACTGCACGCGTCTCCCTTGGGCCTGTTACTTACCTGCTAACACTTCAGTAGTGAAGCCCCAGCGATTCCCCAGGCACTAGGCCTTGTTATTTTGCAAGTCGACATCCTTATACCACTTTATTGTGAAACGTTGACATTTGAATGTGTACCTGGTTTCTAATCTCATAAAGAGATTAGTAGAGTGTGTCCAGTAATAAATACATATACATTTGATATATATACCTGTGTGGTGTCCTTTCATTTGGTAATTCAAGAGATTATAAGGTAAAACAAGCTGCTTTACAGTCCTCTGAAACTTAGCCTGAAGGCTGCTCTCCACAGCTACCACTAGGATAGCTTTCTTTAAAAGGTTGTCTTAAACCTATCTACCATAAGAGTCGAATTGGACTGGTGCAAGGTGGCCACTATAACTAGTGACCAGCATATGCCAGGCCAACTTCTCACATTGGTGGGCAGCGTGTGGGATTCCAGCTTGCCATTGTTTTACCAGAAAATCTCAATTTGAATTACTAACTGAAAACCACTAAAGGTACTCAAGGTACATATAAAGTCAAGCTTAGTATCAATAAGTTCTACTGAACTTAGAGCTGTTTGTGAAGTGATAAGCACACCCTTGCTACAGCTCAAGCTAGGTTCAGTAGGCCACAAACTAGTGTAGGTAGTGCAACACTGCATAACCCGAGAATGTCCTCAAGGGATGGAGCCAGTGGGTCCACCCAGCTTCAGTACAAGGACATGGGCTACTTTAACTTGAAGGCCCTGTGTGTTGCAAGACACCTGAAGCAAGGACAGAGTCCCTCCACACAACACCTGATAGGTCTGTTAGTAGCAGATGATCTTAGACTGGCTCTAGAAGCTGGTGGATCTGGATCAGGGGGTGGGTCAGCCATAGTCTCTGGGTCTGATGATGAAAATCAAGATGACCTGGAGTCTGTGATTGAAGGGCCAGACCCAGAAAGGTCTGAACAGGACAGAGGAATCCTCCCTAAGAGGACTGATAGAGTGGAAGAGAGGACTAGATCCCCTTCAAGGGAATCTGACCACTCCTGTCACTCTAACAGAGAATCTGTCCATCAGAGGAACTCATACTCACATAGAGAGACCTCCTCTGAAAGAAGGTACAAGATGCTCCAGTATGAGGAAGCTAGGCTTGCTCTCAGAACCAAGCAATTGGCCTTAGATAGAGAAGCCTTTGAGCTCCAGAGAGCTGCTAGAAAAGAGGGGTTAGATGCCCCTGGTGGCAGCAACAGTGTCCCTAGAGGCAGAGATTACATTCCAGACCATAGGAACCTGTCCAAGGTTGTTCCTCCCTACCAGAGTGGGGATGATATCCACAAATGGATAACTGCTATGGAGAGGGCCTGTAGAGTTCAACAGGTCCCCCAGAAACAGTGGGCAGCAATCTTGTGGCTCTCCTTTTCAGATAAAGGTAGAGATAAGCTCCTCACTGTTAGAGAAGAGGATGCTGATGACTATGAAGCCCTGAAGAGTGCATTAATAGATGGGTTTGGCTTAACCACTGAACAGTACAGGTTGAAGTTCAGAGATACCCAGAAAGCACAGACTCAGGATTGGACTGACTTTGTTGATCGTGCAACCAAGGCTCTAGAAGGTTGGCTGTTTGGTAGTAGAGTAACTGATTTTAAGGGATTGTATCATCTTATAATGAGAGAGCAGATCCTTAATAATTGCCAAAACCAGTTGTTGCATCAGTACCTGGTGGACTCTGATCTGACCTCTCCCCAAGAATTGGGGAAGAAGGCAGACAAATGGGTCAGAACCAGGGTGAGGCAGAAAACCCAGAACCAAGGTGGTGACACTAAGAAGCAAGATCCTAAAGGCTCAGATAAAGGTGGGGATAAGTCAAAAGACCAGAAGTCTTCACAAGGGCACCAAAAATCTGGATCTGGTGGGGAGTCACAATCTGCAAAAGGAAAAGGCCAAAAGAAGCCCTGGTGCAAATTCTGTAAAGAGAAAGGGCACTGGACTTCTGATTGTACCAAGTCCAAAGACCAAACCACCACCACTCCAGCCCCTAAGGCAACTGTTCCCCCTAGTACAGTCATTGGTGGAGGTAATAATCAGAATAAGGGTGTAGTAGGGTTGACCCTGGGTTCTGATGTGGACTCTGGCCTAGTCAGAGTACCAACACAGGCATTGCTAGTTTGTGAGGGAGACCTTGATATGTCCTTCCTAGTGAGCCCCACTAACCTGGGCAAGTACAAACAGAAGCCTATCATAAATGGCAAACAGGCTTTGGCATTCAGTGACACAAGTGCTAGTGTCACCATGGTGGCAGAGGGTCTAGTGGACCCTGCACAGATCATCCTGGGTGAAATGTACCAGGTGACCAATGCAAGCAATGTCAGGACCAACCATAGTCTGGCAGTTGTGAATTTCTCCAGGGGAGGAGTAACTGGCCTCAAAAAGGTAGTAGTCAGTGCAGACCTCCCTGTCGAATGTTTGTTGGGCAATGATCTGGAGACTTCAGCCTGGTCTGAAGTAGAATTATGGACTCATGCTGAGATGTTGGACATACCTGCAGAGGTGTTTGCTGTGACCGGGTCACAGGCCAAAATGCATAAAACTGAACCAGCTCTGGATCCTGAAACTACGGACCAGATGCGACCCAAGAGGAGGAGCAGTAGGGTTAAGGCTGGGCCTTCCCCACTGTCTCAGATCTCAGACTCCCCTCCTGAGGGAGGAGAAGAAGGGCCTGAAGAAGGAACTGCCCCAGAGGAACTTGAGCCTGGTCAGGTTGAGTTCTTGGGGGCAGGAGGACCTTCCAGGGAAGATCTGAGCAAAGAGCAACAGTGCTGCCCCACTCTTGAACCCCTCAGACAGCAAGCTGCTGCTGAGGCTGCTGGGAGTGCTAGTGGGTCTCATAAGGTTTATTGGGATGAGGGGCTCCTATATTCTGAGGCTAGAGATCCTACCCCTGGAGCCACCAGGAGGTTGGTAATACCTCCGGCGTTTAGGGGGTTCCTCTTGACCCTAGCACATAACATCCCATTGGCAGGCCACTTGGGCCAAAACAAGACCTGGGACAGGCTTGTCCCTCATTTTCATTGGCCACACATGTCTGAGGACACCGATGAGTTTTGTTGCTCCTGTGTCACTTGCCAAGCCAGTGGCAAGTCAGGTGGCACAACAAAGGCCCCCCTGATTCCACTACCTGTGGTGGGGGTTTCCTTTGAAAGGGTAGGGATTGACATTATTGGTCCCCTTGACCCTCCAACTGCATCTGGGCACAGATTTATACTGGTGGTAGTGGATCATGCCACCAGGTATCCAGAAGCTATACCCCTCAGGACTACCACAGCCCCTGTGGTAGCAAGAGCCCTCATTAGAGTTTTCATCAGAGTGGGTTTCCCTAAGGAGCTCATATCTGACAGAGGTACAAACTTTATGTCAGGATATCTAAAAGCAATGTGGAAGGAATGTGGTGTCAATTACAAATTCACTACTCCCTGTCACCCACAATGCAATGGGTTAGTTGAGAGATTCAACAAAACCCTAAAGGGAATGATTAAAGGCCTCCCAGAAAAGCTTAGGCGAAAATGGGACCTTTTACTTCCCTGCCTTCTGTTTGCATACAGGGAGGTTCCACAGAAGGGGCTTGGCTACAGCCCTTTTGAACTTCTGTTTGGGCACCCTGTGAGAGGACCCTTATGTCTGGTGAAGGAGGGATGGGAGTTACCTCTCAAACCTCCCAAACAGGATGTGATGGACTATGTACTTGGTCTCCGCTCCCGGATGGCAGAGTACATGAAGAAGGCAACCAAAAACCTTGAGGCTAGCCAAGAATTACAAAAAGCTTGGCATGACCAAAAGGCTGTCCTGACTGCCAGGCCAGAAAGTGTGGGTGTTGGAGCCTGTGGCCCCAGCAGCTCTCCAGGACAAATGGAGTGGCCCCCATACAATTGTTGAGAAAAAGGGAGAAGTCACCAATTGGTGGATCTTGGAACTCCCAGGAGCCCCCTTAGGGTGCTCCATGTCAACAGACTTAAGCCATATGTGGACAGGGCTGACATGGGCTTTCTCATGGCAACTGATGAGGACCAGGAGGAGGAGAGTGACCCTCTCCCTGGCCTGTTCTCACAGAACCCTGATGATGGGTCAGTTGATGGTGTTGCTTTGGCAAGCAGCCTCACTGAGCATCAACAAACTGAATGTAGACAAGTGCTACAACAGTTTAGACATATGTTTAGCCTGACCCCAAGTCAGACTTCCTAGTGCACCCATGAGGTGGACACTGGAGACAGTCTGCCTGTAAAGAGTAAAATCTACAGGCCACCTGACCATGTCAGGGATTGTATCACGACTGAAGTCCAGAAAATGTTGGAACTAGGTGTTATTGAGCTCTCAGATAGCCCTTGGGCTAGCCCAGTAGTCCTTGTGCCAAAACCTCATACCCAGGGTGGTAAGAAAGAAATGAGGTTTTGTGTTGACTACAGAGGCCTCAATGCAGTCACCAGGACTGATGCCTATCCAATTCCCAGGGCATATGAACTTCTAGACACTTTGGCCTCAGCCAAGTATCTTAGTACATTTGACCTAACAGCTGGCTACTGGCAAATCAAGTTAGCTGATGATGCCAAGGCCAAAACAGCATTTTCAACCCCTGGTGGGCACTATCACTTTGTGGTAATGCCCTTTGGTTTGAAAAATGCACCTGCCACTTTTCAGAGGTTGGTGAATAAAGTTCTGACTGGTATGGAAACCTATTGCTCAGCTTATCTTGATGATATTGCTGTCTTTAGTTCCACCTGGCAGGATCACCTGGTCCACCTCAGAAATGTAATGGAGGCCCTGCAGAAAGCAGGCCTCACTATCAAGGCCACTAAGTGCCAGATAGGGCAGAGTCAGGTTGTATACCAGGGCCACCTTGTGGGTGGAGGCCAGGTTCAACCATTGCAGAGCAAAATCCAATCCATAATGGAATGGGTAGCTCCAACAACCCAGACACAGGTCAGAGCCTTTTTAGGCCTGACTGGGTACTATAGGAGGTTTGTTAAGGGATATGGATCTATAGTGACCCCCTTAAATGATCTGACCTCCGAGAAAATACCAAAAAAGCTTCAGTGGACAGCTAGCTGTCAAAAGGCATTTGATGACCTCAAGCAGGCAATGTGCACTGCCCCCATCTTACAGAGTCCAGATTACAAAAAGAAGTTCATTGTTCAAACAGATGCTTCAGAGCTGGGTGTGGGAGCTGTACTGTCTCAACTTAATGATGAAGGTCAAGACCAGCCAGTTGCTTTCATAAGCAGAAGGCTGACCCCTAGAGAGAAACGTTGGTCAGCCATAGAGAGGGAGGCCTTTGCTGTGGTGTGGGCCCTGAAGAAGCTGAGGCCATACTTGTTTGGCACTCACTTCAT
Source organism: Triturus cristatus (assembly GCF_964204655.1). NCBI lineage: Eukaryota > Metazoa > Chordata > Amphibia > Caudata > Salamandridae > Triturus > Triturus cristatus. The sequence goes on along the minus strand of NC_140589.1, from coordinate 1,077,174,882 downwards.
AGTTCAGACTGACCACAAGCCCCTCCTATGGCTCAAACAGATGAAAGGTGAAAATCCTAAATTGCTCAGGTGGTCCATTTCCCTACAGGGGATGGACTATACAGTGGAACATAGACCTGGGACCCAACATGCCAATGCAGATGGACTCTCAAGGTATTTCCACTAAGAACAAGAAGACTCAACCGGTCAAGGTTAGTTTAATGTCCCTGCGTTTGGGGTGGGGGGGGTTGTGTAGGAGAGTAGGAGCTGCACTTATGTTGCCCCCACTTTTTTCTGATGTATACACTGGTTTCTGGCTATAGTCTGGCTGGGTCCCTGCTAATCAGGGCCCCAGTCTCTCTGTTCTCTCTAAACAAGTTGGTGTGCATATTAGATGCACTAGTGATTGGATACTGTGGTACCTTATGAGCCCCTAGTATATGGTACCTTAGGTACCTAGGGCATTGGTACTTCACAGGCCTACCAGGGGCTGAAGCATGTCTTATGCCACCCCTGGGAAGCATTCTCAATCTGACACCACAGGCCTGCTACTGCAGCCTGTGTGAGGTAGTGTTAGCACTCCTCACTGAGATATAGGTTTCTATATCTCACCATACACACACATATAAACCTATCAGCCACCCCTATGGCAGGCCCTATCAATCCTGAAGGCAGGGTGCGTGGTTTACAATGTGACGGGGTGCCTCTGCCTGAGCAGGGCCCCTCTGCAACTACCAGAGTCTATTCACTATGGTTGTTTGTGGATGCGGTTAAACCATATACTCTTAAGTGCATTAAAATGCTAACTTTGGAATGACTGCATCAAAACATGTCGTGTTTGGTGTCAAACAACTTGGAATCATACCCCCACATCAGTCCATGATGTGGGAGCATGATCCCACCCTTCTACAGGGGACAACATGTAAAACGATAGAAATCCTATAGAGCCCTGGCATCACAAAATGGATGCCACCAGCACAGACACCGGGCTGCCCTCCTGCTGCTGACAGAAACTCGCAGTGGAGGAGGCCCAACAAAAGGCATCCTGTCACAGGGAGGTGTCACCACCTTCCAGACAGGATTTAGTGTATTGGAGCTGGGTGGGTGCACTAGAGTGCTTTGAAGTCCTGCACTGGGGGAGCAGTAGGCTCCTCTGTGCATATGCCAGCTCAAACCGGTTCAGGGGATAGCTGTCCCTGCTCTGGCACGAAACTGGACAAAGGGAAGTGGGTGTAACCACCCCCACCCCTGACCCTCCTAGAGGAGTGGTCGTAGAGCTAGTCCCTCCCCTATCTTCAATATAAAATGGCAAGCATTGCCTTTACAAATCAGATAACCCTGGACGACGCTTTACAAAGAAGAATCCTGGCCCTTCGACGTTCCACTACCTTTGGAAGACAGAAGAATCTCCCTTGGAGTCAAGGAGTGACTCCCCTGCTTGGCAGGCACCAAAAACCTTAATCAATGGCTGCAAACTTTCCCGCTCCCGCTGGAGTCCGAAGTCCCTGCGACCCCAGAAGCGGATTTCCTGACCTCTCGACGGCCATTTTGAGTCCCCAGCGAAGCTGTGGCGTCTGGACCCCACGAGTGACGAGGAACTGCAATACCTGGGAACCGTGCACTATTGTCGAGTGCAAACCCTAAACAACGTTCTAGCAACTTATGCTTTGGACCATTTGTGGCCCAAGCCCCCAGCAGGTCTTGCACCAAAAATCAGCGGCCTACCCCATCCAGTGTGACCGTGGGCTCCTGTGAAGCATTTCCTGTGGCGGCGTCTTCGCGATCACATGCCCGTTGGCTAGTGGGTCCCCCGAAGACTTTCTCGAAGACTCAAAGGGCTCTCCTGGTTGCTCCTCACTTACCCTCTCTGGGTGAGTCCATCAGACCTTGCTGGTCTGCACCATCGACTTTCTTCAGTCTACACGAGACTTGCAGTTGCCAAGGCTTGTTGGCTCCAATCCGGTTGCCGACACCGCCATCAGCTGCAGACGTCGTGGGACACTCCAAATCCAGCTGCTGGTCATCGTCGATCTCTCCTGGAGTCAAAACACCATCGACGACCTGAATCGACGCGACATCTGTGGTCATCCATCTTGCTGGCCACCGGTCACTGGCAAGTGACTTTGAGCACTGTCCCCTCAATTTTCAGGTCTCCTCCATCTTGAATCCACCTTCGGATTCCACCGGACACTTCTTCAGACGACGCAAGCAGCAAGTCTTCTTTGGTCTCCATAGAAAACAGCGACGCGACCCGACACCAAAAGACACCTATGCACCCGGCTTCCCTGGGTGAGGTAACTCGTGCACTCCGGTGCCCAAGTGTGTGTTGGCCCTCGAAATACTTACCTTGTAAGTGGCTTGCTTGTAGTCTTCCTAGAAGTACCCTAGAACTGTAAAAATCTAACCGCGACTTGCACCATTATAACCAATAGGAAACCCGCGGCTGTGTTCACCCACTGCACGTTTGGATATTAGGGGGGCCGACAAAGCACAAAAGATTTCGTGGATGAGGGAGGTTAGGATATTATATCACGCCATGGGCCTAGCAAGACACTGGGAAGAACCCACTTTACATATTTTTCCGCCCAGAAAATTTTTAAAAGAACTATATTGGCGGGTGGTTTCAGAAAAAAGCTTTGGTTCAAGCATTGGCCCGTCCTTAACTTCGGACTTTTTGGCACTTAAGGACAGCCCCATGTTTGAAAAATATTGGGACCACATTACAGCTGTGGAGGACAGAAAACAATATCACCAATTCAGGGTGGGCACTCTTCCAGTAAATTCTTTTGTCGCCAAATGGTGAAATGGCCTTAACCCCGATTGTCCTTTTTGTCCAGCACAACTGGAAAATATTGTGCATATTTTATTTGTCTGTCCAGAGTATAAAACCCCAAGACGGGTCTGGCTTAAACCAATTTGTCTTTCTATGGGTTTTCGGTCAGGTATTGAGGCTCTGCGGTGTCTCAAAACAAACACATCCCAAGCTGTGACTATTGCTGTTGCAAAATTCCTCCACTGGACTTGGATTATTCGTGCTTACAAACTACGACTTACTGGATAAAATTGGTAATTTTAATATTTTGATGGGATTTTAACAAATAAGATATTTATTTATTTAATTATAACCATTGCTGCTATATATGTGAAACTGGCTGTCTATGATGAGATTTACGGTCCCCTCTTTTGCTTTTTGTAACCCTCTCTTTTTAATCGTTTATAAAATTATGTTGTCTTTTATGATGTAAAAATCGAAATAAAGACTTGGAATCGAATCGACTGGGCAGTTTTTATAGAAAATTATGACATCTGGTCCTTTCAAGAAACTTGGTCTTTGACTGCCATTTTCTTTCCAGGTTAACTTAATTTTTCCAAACCAGCGCTGGGGGGTCAGAAAGGTAGGCCGTCTGGCGGACTCACATGCTGGGTCAGGCAGTCAGATGGATGTGTGGTGCAGGAAGTTTATATTGACAGTCCCGATATAATGGTATTGCGGATATGGATGGCTGATGCATTAGACGTTCTGGTATTTAACGTCTATGCCAGAGGGTCGCCCGGGGGTAGAGCATCAACGATAGTTGCCCAGCTTGACAAGTTTTTAGGTAGTCTAGGGGGTGGCTGTAACTTGATTATAGCAGGCGATTTCAATTGCACCTTCGAGCCCCTCGACCATGAAGATGGTAACCTCAGTTTGGAAGAGGATGTACAATGGAACATCCCGCAACTAAATTTAAACCCAACTAAAAAGTGGACTGAGGCTGCACTACAGCTCAAAGGGTTGTGTCTGGAAAGGAGACTCAGAGTAGCTAATGGGAGGACGCATTCAGATAGTAAGTTTACCCACACTTTCAGTAATGGAACAAGAAGTAGTCGTATCGACTATATATTTCTCAATGTAGAAATCTGGTCTTTTATGCTAGACACGGTGATCCAGGAACGGAATGAAAGTGACCACAACCCGCTGATCTTAACCTTAAAGGTTCCTGGCCTATCTAGTAATGACCCTAGGGCCACTGAGGACAAGTTAGCAGAGGCCATACTTACCAATGATATGAGGAGAGTCAGATGGGCACGGATGGTGGATAATAAGGGTGATGTGGCTGAAATGAAAACCCTGGTTGGTCGCTCACTCTCTATTTTGCGTGATTGCATTATCTCTGAGGCCCATAATGAGCTGTTTGGGAAGCTTAAAAATGTCTTTATCAAACCCAACAAACAAACAAGTGCTCCATCTATAAGGGTAGCCTCCTGGTATAATAAAACCTGTAGAGAGGCTTATAAGTCACTGGCTAGGGCTATTAGATCACATGTAACGGGGATGTAAAAAAAGCTAGAACTAGGTATAAGGCATCCCAATTGCAAGCGAAGGACTGGGATGAGTTCCAATGGCTTGACCTGCTTGTAGCAAGCAAAGAGCAAAATTTGACCCACTTCTGGTAACTCGTCAAATGGGGCAGTGGAGTTATATCCCAAGTACCCATAAACCATGTCGCCCCGGAGGTGTGGGTGTCCCACTGAGGCACAGTTTTCAGCTACTAATTATAGTGACCCTATCTTTTACCTACCCGTTTCTGATATAAGCGCATCCTTTACCTGCCTCGAGGTGGAAAATGTCCTAAGGTCGATTCCACGAGGCCGGGCCCCTGGTCTAGATTGCATTCCGGCTGACCTTTTTGTATCTGACCAAGAGAGTTGGGTCCCCTATATAAAATACCTTGCAAACGCAGTAGCTAGCGGTGCACCTATTCCTGAAACCTGGTCCGGCGCCGACATTTTACCTATACACAAGAAGGGTGACTGTTCCCAACCAGGCAACTACAGGCCAATAAGCCTTATCGATTCGATCCAAAAAATAGTTGCAAGGTTGGTTTTAGTCAGAATCCAGGCCTGGATAGACGAGATGGACATATTGACCCTCTACAGGCAGGGTTCCGCCCCCATATAAGCACCATTGACCAGGTGTTCAGGTTTGTTCTTGTTTATTGGAAGGTAGTTGCTAATGGAGGTGGCATGATTTACGTGGCCTTTGTAGATCTCAAGACCGCGTTCGATCTAGTTCCACGTACCAAATTGTGTTGTGCCCTTCAGGCCCTGGGGATGCCCCCTCAATTATTGAGTATCCTGGTTAAATTGCATGAAACAAATTATGCACAGGTTCGATGGGGGAAGCGGGAATGTTACCGAAAGGTTCGTGGTAACCAAGGGGATCCGACAAGGGTGTGTACTGGCCCCAACCCTGTTTTCACTCTTTATTAATAGGGTGGTACAATACTTCACATCCCAGCCTACTAACGCCCCAATGCTGGCAGGAATGCAGATGCCGCTGCTCATGTTCGCGGCTGATACCCTGCTACTTTCCAGGACCCAGAAAGGCTTGCAGGTAGCCCTGGAGAGTTTCGGGGTATTTTGTCGCGAGCATGAGCTAGTGGTAAATGTGGACAAAACGAAGTTCATGGTGTTCCATAGGTCAAAGGCCGTGAGGGGGAGGGTATATATGAATAACGTTCCCTTGGAACAGACTGACACCTTCACCTATCTAGGGCTAACATTGGGTAAGAAACTCAGCTGGAAATCTCAGATTGACCTGCTGACACTTAAGCATTCCCAACTTGCAGGTGCATTGTTTTTTTTTTTTTTTTTGTTTTTTTTTTAAAAACCTTTATTCGGATATTTCAGATACACAGCTATTCAGCCGACAACCCGGAGGTTCGGCAGCTCGTCAATCAACATGTGCAGTCTTCTATAGCTTTCATGCAGGAGAAGAACAAAGGTTTCAATTTTAAAGTAAACATAACAAGCAAGGCAATATACATCATGTGTTCGCGTCAGTTCCCACCGAGGGGGCGGCCCCATATCCAACATCAGATCAGCCCTCAAGTGTGGAGGGGAGGGAGAGGCAGAGGCACTAACATTCTATCGGATTTCATCAGCAAAACTCAAGTCGGAAGTGGGGCTAGGGGGAAAGGTGCTCCTCTGGTGGGTCAGTGGCAGGAGGCAAGCATATGTACCCCCTATACTGGTTCCAACCTCCCCACACCTTATGCCATTTCTTGGGCCTCCCCCGTGCACAATACACCGTTTTCTCCCGAAACATGCACCAGTCCATGTTGTCCTTCCATGCATCCAGGGTGGGCGGATTAGGGGATCCCCACAATCCTGCAATATCCCGCTTAGCCACCATATTACCAAGGGTCACCCATTGAGTCTGCGCAGCATCGTAGTCTGTAGGGCCCCACACGTTCAAAAGACAGCGCCGCGCCTCTGAGTGCAACACAATACCCGTGACCTCCTGCATCACAACGTGAATCCGCTTCCACAGTTCCGCAATCACACCACACTCCCATATAATGTGCAGAAAGGTGCCCACCATCCCGCAGCCCCTCTTACACAGCCCGTCCTCGGAGAAACCCATGTGGACCAACCGGGGACCAGTGACATAGACTCTGTGGAGTATCTTAAGCTGGACCAGCCGCAGCCTGGCGGGGATGGCAACCTCTTTCGGGGAGGAGACAGCGTACTGCCAGTCCTCATCGTCCAGCTCAAGACCGTCTCTAGTCCACTGGTCCCGCACCCCCAGGAGGAGATCGGTACGAACGTTCACCAGCTTCTTGTAAATGAGAGAGATTGTGCTCTCCGGCACATGGCCGTCCAAGATCCGGTCCTCCAGCGGAGAGGATTCAGGCACCTTCTCCCCTTCAACGAGGACCGACTGCAGCGCATGGCGTACCTGCGCGTACCGGAAGTATTCCGTGCCCTCAAGCACATATTCCGTCTGCAGCTCTTTAAATGACTTAATCCGCCCCTTGGCCAGCATGTCCCCCACCCTGGAGATACCAATCAGGTCCCATTTGTCGAAACCCTTAGAATGCCAGAGTTTCCCCAGCAGGTCCGAGTCAAACAACGGAGTGGCCAGTGTGAGCCTATCCTTCCACCCCAGGGAGTTTGTGACTGTCTTCCACACGTGCACCGCCACCCCGGTCGGCCCCGTGAGGGACCCAGCCGGGGGCCTCGAATAAAGTGCTCTATAGTAGCCACCACCCCGCAGCAACCACCGGTCCATAGCAAAGCCGGGGCTAAGCGCAGGACCGTAGACTCCATGATTGATCGCGCTCAGTTGGGAGGCCCAATAGTATCTCCGGATGTCGGGAAGCGCGATACCCCCGTCGTACCAAGGGAGAGTTAATTTTGCTATCGCTATACGCGGGCGGCCGTCCCACAGCAGCGAACGCTGTAGACTCTCAACCTCCCGAAAATAGCTGGCCGGAACCAGCTCCTGGGTGTTCTGCAGGGCATAGAGAAAACGGGGAAGAGACATCATTTTGAATAGCGCCGCACGGCCGAGGAGGGAGAGCGGCAGCCGCCGCCAGCCTGCCACGTCCCGCCGCAGGCGCGCCAACGGAGGGAGCAGGTTTCGCTCATACCGTACCGTGGGGTCGGCCGAAATATAGATCCCAAGATACAGAAAACCCTCCCGGGCGATCTGGATCGGGCAATTCCGCGGGGGAACCGGAACGTCTCCACACAGGGCGTACAGATATGACTTACCCCAGTTGATGGTGAGCCCCGAGTTCCTCCCGAAGGAAGTCAAGATGTCGCAGACAACTATAAGGGACTTCCGGGGTGAGGTAAGATAGAGCAGAATGTCGTCGGCATAGAGGGAAATGCGGTCCTCGTGGTCGGGGGACCAGCGAATCCCCCTCACGTCTGGGTGCCACCGTATCCATGCCGCTAGCGGCTCAAGGGCGAGAGCGAACAACAGCGGCGAGAGGGGACAACCCTGCCTGGTACCCCTACCCAAGTCGAAGGGACTGGAGGCCCTCCCGTTAACTGCAACTTTGGCGAGAGGTCCTTCGTATAAGAGCCTCACCCAGCCCACAAATCCGGACCCGAAGCCGAATTTCGCGAGCGCGGCCCACAAATATGCCCACTCAACCGTGTCGAATGCCATCGTTGCGTCGAGCGCAGCCACCATGGCCGGTTCCCGCATCGTCCCGACCCTTGCGATCACACCATGAATGCGCCTAAGATTCAACGCAGTATTACGATGTGGGATGAATCCAGATTGGTCGGGGTGGATCAGGTCACCGACCACCCTGACTAGCCGGTTTGCGAGGATTTTGGCAAGGATCTTCGGCTCAGCATTAAGGAGCGAGATCGGCCTGTATGAACTGCACCTGTTTCTAGGCTTGCCGTCTTTATGGATGACCACGATCGTTGCCAGGCGCTGGTCGAGCGGGAGGCAACCCGTCTCCCGCGCCTCCACAAACATGGCTCGTAAATGCGGAGCGATCTTGTCCGGCCGGAGTTTGTAGAGCTCAATGGGCAGACCATTCGGACCCGAGGCCTTGCCCGGACGCAAAGAACGGATCGCCCCCGCAATCTCATCGACCGTGATGTCGCCATCAAGATCGTCCCTGTCCACGTCGGAGAGGCAAGGCAGGGCGAGATCGCGCAGGAGTGCACATGAATCCTCCACTGGCCTGTCCGACACGGATGTATAGACCGTGTGGAAGTAATCCGCAAAGCACTGGACTATGCCATCCGGCTCCGTGACCATGACGCCATCCTCCGTCACTAGGTCCGGCACAACTCGATTGACCCTCTCCTTCTTATCCAGCCACGTGATCAACTTCCCGGCCTTGTCTCCGACGTCGTACAGACGGCCCCGCTGTTCCCTACTCAGAGCCTTGGCCGCGTCAGTCACGAGGGCCCTGTACTCCGATTGTTTAAGGCTCAATTTGTGCAGCGCCTCCGCCGTGACCTCCCCCTCCAGGGCCAACTCTAGGTCTGCGATCTCCGCCTCAAGCTGGGCGACCTCCGCGTCTCTCCGACGCTTGGCCGCTGTTATCAAGGAGAGGGCCTCACCCCTAATCACTGTTTTGAATGCTTCCCACAAGGACACCGCCGACGTGACCGAACCGAGGTTTTCTTGAAAATAACGGTCGATCGCCTTCAGTACCTCACTACGAGTCGCAGGGTCTCTAAGATGCCACGGGTTAATTGGGGCCACCCTACCACCCACTCCTCTGACAACATCCATACAGATCCACACCGGAGAATGGTCAGAAATACCTCGTGCCATGTGCCTGGCCTCAGAGACAAGGGAAGCGTGCGCAGCCAGAGTAAGGACATAATCAATTCTGGAGAGACTGCCATGCGCGCCTGAGTGGAAAGTGTACTGTCGTTGTGTGGAATGCAACAGTCTCCAACAATCAACCAGCCCTAGGGTATCTATGAAATCAGGAAGCCACTTCTGAGCCCCCCCCGAAATCCTCTGCGGGTGCCTGTCAAGCAGGCCTGAGCCGACCGCATTAAAGTCACCACCCACCACCAACATTCCCTCTGGGAGATCAAGTAATGTCCTCTCTAAGTCCGCTAGTGTAGAGGGCTGCAGTGCAGGGGGGGCATAAACCGACACCAGGACCAGCATCCTGCCCTCCCACCGTCCCGCTACTGCTGTGAAGCGCCCCCTATCGTCTACAGTAGTGGAGTCCACCTCAAATGGCAGAGAGGACCTGACTAGTATTCCCGCCCCTCTGGAACCCGAGGAGAACCCGGAATGTGCAACAAATTTATAACCTTTTCGATTGAGTGCATAGCACGTGTTACCAATCAAGTGCGTCTCTTGCAAGAGGACAATATCAGGGGCACATCTCTTCAGAAATTGCAGGACAATCCCACGCTTAATACGATCCCCCAGGCCATTTACATTCCAACTGAGTATTTTGAGGCCCCTACCCCCCATCCCAACATGTAAGGAGACCACCACCACCCGCGTGGAACCCGACCCGAGTCACAGGAGCTTGCATCTTGACGCCTTGCAGAACCAAAAACAACAACAACCCCAACAACAAACCCCACCCACCCCCCACCCTGCACCCCTGCGTAAGCTCTAAAGTGCCCCCCAACTTGCAGTGTGCCTGTCGCCCCTTATAGAAACTAATCTACGGAAAGAACCCCAGAGGAGGAAAAAGCTCCCCTACTGCCCCCGCCACCCCCCGGACTATCAACCTCCCGGAGGGACCGGAGTCATGGTACTTAAGTCCTGGTTCAATGTTCGTCACCACCACCATCTGCGCCACCAGAGCGTTCCACGCCAGGCCGTCCTTGGGGCAGAGTGTCCAGCCAGTCTCCGACCATGTCGGGTGACTCAAAAAAGAAAGTTCGCTCTTCGAACACCACCCGCAACCTTGCCGGAAAAAGCATGGCATATTTTAGTCCCATCTCACGTAGTCTTCTCTTGACCGCCATGAAGCCTTGCCGCTGCTTCTGCACCATCTGGGTGAAGTCCGGATAGAAGCTTACAGTAGTGTTCTGGAATGGCAGCGGGCCGGCCATCCGCGATGCTTGTAGAATGGCATCTCGATCTCTGAAGTTAAAGATCCTGGCGACAATCGGCCTTGGAGGGGCCCCCACCTTGGGCCTCCCGCCAGGAACTCTATGGGCCCGTTCGACGGTAAAGAACTTGCTAAGGCCTTTGGGTGCCAGATGGTTCACCACCAGGTCCTCCACGAACAGGTCCACCGACTGCTCCTCCGAATTTTCCGGGACCCCAATGATGCGCACGTTGTTGCGCCTTGCACGGCCTTCGAAGTCTTCCAACCGTCGGGCGAAGTGATCATTTGCTGTCCGGAGAGTACGGACTTCCTGCTGAAGGCCGGAGACATCGCCCAGGAGGCCGGCAGTCTTGAGGTCCAAGGACTGAACCCGCTCATTAGTTTTCCCAAGGTCAGCCCGAACCAGATTGACATCAATCGATATGGCATCCACTTTTTGTGCCAGGGTCTCAAATTGCTGCCCAATCGAGGACTTCATCCCTTCGATGGCCCCCATGATGTCCTGCAGGGTTAATTCTGTGGAGGGGGATGTCGCGTCCTTCGAGGCTTCCGACGTCGGGCCCGATCCGCCCGGGGACCCCCTCTGATGGGCATAGCGGTCCATGTTATTAGTCTGGGTGTAGATGCCCCGCCTGGTGTTCTTGGGCTTCTGCTTTTCGGCGTCCGATTTGGTCGACATCGCAATCTGCCGTGTAGACAATCTCCTGGCCCGTACAGGGTAAACCGGCATGCAACCAGTGGCTGGCGCTGCGCACGCCCCGTCCCGGGCGCCCTGGAGACTGGAAGGCGAAAGTGAAAGTGAAAGTGAAATCACCTCCCCTCCGCCGACTCTTCCCCAACCAGGCCGCTGTTGTTCAATTAGGGCACGGGCACTGTGCCAACGCAAGTCCCGGGCACCGTGCGGGGAGTAGGCCCCAAACTTCCAGGCGGTATAACTTCGGTCTCCGGTGGGCGATTTCGACCCGGACAGCAGCTCCCGCCTCAGCAGCAGCTCCCCTCCAATAGTCCGGGCATCAAGTACAGGATAATAGACAGGATAGATGCCGGAGGGAGCGAGGGTCTCGGGAGCTCTAGGCTCACGCGGCCATCTTGATCACGCGCTAAGCTCCTCCTCCTGCAGGTGCATTGTTAAAAGAGCATAGGCTTTCCAAGACCAAGCCCGTAGCCCCTGCACTAAAGATATATAACATTAAAATAGGTTCATCCCTGTTGTATGGGGCTGAATTATGGGGTTTTAATGATTTAACATCTTTGGCAGTTGCCCAAAATAAATTTGTGAGAGCTCCGATTGGTCTTCCGCAGTCCACTCCACGGCCTTTATATTTGGATTTGGGCTGTAATAAAATTGCGGATCAGGCACGGTTTAGACCCGTAGCATTCTGGAGAAGGCTCTGGACCACTCCGGAGCTTACCTCATATGCTCAAGCTTTCTCTGAAGTTAGGTCGCTGGGTTGTACAAATAAAATCCGCCCAGTATGGGGCTGAGTAAACTGTGGGAGGATCCAGTAGCTGCTGTCTTTCCTGCGAAAAAGGATTTGAAAGCAGCTTACTGGAGTTCGGTTAGATTTCAGCAACTTACACACCACCAATGCTGCTCTTTGACTCGGGTTTTCTTTGAACATAAATATGAGCCAAAACTAGAAACTTATTGGGACATCACTACTAGACATACCGATAGGAAGCTGTATCATCAGTTTAGGGTGGGTTCTCTTCCCATCAAAGTGTCCACTAGTAGTTGGCATCCCCCGATGGACGACAAATGTCCCTTTTGTCCAACCGAGATTGAATCACTAGCCCACATTTTCTTTGTATGCCCCGCCTATAGGTCACCTAGGCACAAATGGTTGAAACCTATTTGTAAGATTATGGGCATCAGAGTAGCTATGGAGGCTCTAAGGATTCTGAAAACCAACACCGAGGATCCTATTGTTATAGCGGTGGCCAAATTCCTGAGTTGGCAGTGGGCTATTCGAGCAAACAAGTTGAGGGTTTGTTAACACGGCCATATATATAATGACCTAGACTCTTTAGCTGTAGCTATTAATAATAATCTATTGCAGTTTTAGTATTTTTTAGGTCTCGGCTAGCGAAGGCTGCGCTTGCGCAGTCTCGCTCGCGAGATTTAATGACTTGGAGAAGAGGGGCTTGAACCCGCCTCTCTTCTCTCCTCTTCTCCATTGGCTGGCCTCTTAAATGCTGGTCAGTTTGTCTCTCCAAACAAGCCCCGTCCTTTTCGGATTCGGGGGCGTGTTTTTTCGATTCTTTCTCTCCTCTGGAATGTAAACATTCCAGCCAATGGCAAGAGGAGAGAAAAAGAAAAACACGCCCCCGAATCCGAAAACGCCACTGCGTTTCTCTGAGGCATTTCTGCTTCACCTCAGAGAAAGGCGGTGGTGTGCTCGTCCTCTCCCCCTGCTCTCGGGCAATCCATGTACTGTTTATAGAACGTTTAATTATGAAATATGCTCTAGAGAGGGGCCCTCCATAGCCTATCGGACACGCCTCGTACGTCAGTTATTGACTCGGGCCCCAGAATCACGGTGCAAATCTACAGATAGATAAGCATGAGTCTTCCGGGCAGCTCTTTGTCGCGGGCAGATTGTCCGTCGTGAATTGAACCTTGTGTATTTCAGCTAGCTGCCGTGAGGATCCATTGACAGGTACTAACTACGTTGCCATCCCAAGCAGGGCTGGTTTCAGTAACACCGGCGCAACACCGCCACCTCGCCACGCCTCTCACCCAGCCTATCCAGGATCATGGCTCGCAGCAGCCTGGTTTACTAGTGCCGTGACCGACTGTCACCGCCGGGCTCAAAATCTACTACCTGGATTCGCTCAGTATAGGCTATTAACCTGATAAATCCTTGCAGCTCCAACATCAGAGTCACGTGCAGATGCTACAGCCAGTGAGCACTTTCTAATTCCGTACAGGGCTCTAGGATTGGCTGAAGTGCTGGTACTGCTACAATCGTAGATTACTTTACATATGACGACTCTCTGAATATGTTCTGTAAAGGGATTGGATAGCATGCGGACCTGGAAGTACCGAAATTGCAAACAAATGTTGATCTCATAAGATCAATAACGGACACCGCATATTGGGCTGAAGTCACCGATGGTATGTGTAATCAGCGAAAATATAGTCACTTGAACTTAAACTTAAAGCACACTAATATGCAATTTGTGCACGTTTCTGTATAGCGATGACATTTTTTTATACATTTTCTCCTACAACAAATTCCGTGGTAAAATGTATTGAATGCCTATTACATTGCCAGGAGATGAAGAAAGCCATTGCAAAACAAAAAAATATTTATTTTGGTTAGAAGTGGGCTAGGACTTTAAAAAATCAACTACCAGACAACAGTTCGGATTACGTTTAGAGGTGAGACATAACTGACAAGTTTTCAGTTTGCTCACGTGGGACATTTCCATGTTTTTGGTGTACCAATGAGTGACATTTGAAAGTCTTAGTGACGCTTTAGCCTGAATAGAACAAAACAATTATGTCCATGAAATAATACAGAAATCGGAAATTATCTTCAATGTGCAATACTTAGCTACTAAGTTTCCCATGTGTGACGTGCAAACTGTTGTGTCATGCGTGCCCCCAGCTCACAGAGGGCACACACGAGGCAGATAGATAGATAGTTTATTAGCATGGTTATAAAAAACCATTGCAATACGATAAAACAGCATATACGAACGTTAATAAATATAATGTTAATAAAAAGACATTTACACATTCATATTTCTTATAAACTATGGCGACTGAGAAGTAGCTCATCGTAAAAGTTCTGTTTTTGCTTTAGCACATGTTAGAGGGAGCAATGTTCTCAGTTCCAGCCTGCTTCTTCACATCATGCCTGATGCCAAGGCTGAAGCAAAGTGCTCTTAGTGCAAAAAGTGCTTATGTGCTTATTAAAGTGCTGATCACATATTTCAACCCGGCATAATTTACTTGTTGTAGGTGGCGTTTATTAGGGCTAATGTGATAATTGGAAACTGCCCCCTTCCAAATGCGGTCTGCATAGTAAATAAAAGTGAAATTGTTCCTAAAAGACTGACCGTGGTCAGGTTCACGTCCTTTGTACTGCCATTTTTTTCCCCACCAGTCTCAGGAACTTCACTAAACAGCAATTCGACTGAGGGACACCAGGTGCAAAGCAGGCCAGCACTGCTTGTCTCTGAGTGCGTATCCCTCGTTGGTTGAAGTGGTGTTTTAGTAATTGCTTCCGTTCTTCCAGCAGGTCTATACATGTACATAGAAGGTGCAGCATGTCTTCCTGTGCTGTGCCGCATAGGCGGCAGATCGAACCTGCTTTTTAGGTCTCAGCTAGCGAAGGCTGCGCTTGCGCAGTCTCGCTCGCAAGATTTAATGACTTGGAGAAGAGGGGCTTGAACCCGCCTCTCTTCTCTCCTCTTCTCCATTGGCTGGCCTCTTAAATGCTGGTCAGCCATTGGAGAAGAGGTTTGTATCTCCAAACAAGCCCCGTCCTTTTCGGATCCGGGGGTGTGTTTTTTCGATTCTTTCTCTCCTCTGGAATGTAAACATTCCAGCCAATGGCAAGAGGAGAGAAAAAGAAAAACACGCCCCCGAATCCGAAAACGCCACTGCGTTTCTCCGAGGCATTTCTGCTTCACCTCGGAGAAAGGCGGTGGTGTGCTCGTCCTCTCCCCCTGCTCTCGGGCAATCCATGTGCTGTTTATAGAACGTGATGCCGCATAGCCGCTCTTACTGCTCATATATGAGCTGCACTATGTAAGAGTTACCGTGACATCTTGAGGGAGAATCTGCGGCCTGCCGCTTGGGTGATTTGTCCCCTCGCCCTCTCTCGCCTCAGCGCTGCTGCATAGTCTCGGCCCCTCCCTTCTCCTGGGCTCTCCCCCCCCCACCCTACGCTCCTGTCCGGGTTAAGTGAGACCCTCGGGGTCCCGGCGTCAATTTATTTTGGAGGATGCCCAGGTGAGTCAGCAACTAAATTCCTGATCTTTAGCAGCAACAATTTAGTTTGTGTTGAGAGCTCCGTAATGGAGCCAATAATAATTATTTAAATAATGCAGTATTAGAAATCGTAGCCGTCTTTCATTGAAGTGTGTGTGTGTGGGCAGCTCTGTGTGTGTATGGGTGGCTCTGTGTGTGTGTGGGAGGCTCTGTGTGTGTGTGTGGGAGGCTCTGTGTGTGTGTGGGAGGCTCTGTGTGTGTGGGAGGCTCTATGTGTGTGTGGGTGCCTTTTTTGTAGGTGGCTCTATGCGTGGTGGCTCTGTCTGTGTGTGGGTAACTCTGTGTGTGTAGGTGGCTCTGTGGGTGGCTCTGTGTGTGTGGGTTGCTCTGTGTGGGTGGCTCTGTGTGGGTGCAAATGCAATAGGTCTCGCATTTGAGAGTGATTAAGCTATTGACATTGTAAATAACAATGCAGTTTCTTTAAATGTTTTAAAAACAAAAACATAAACAAAAATAATGTCATGAGCAATGGCAAAGCTCTAACTTTAACAATGCCGAGACCATTGCATTGTAAATGCTTGTTATGTATTATGTTTATACTTGTCTATTGTCCCTTATGATACTTGCTCCTTGTGAGTTTTTTTTAGCTATTTATTTGATATATGACCAGTATTTTTCTGACAGTTTGATACAATGATATACCATATGCACCATTTATTCTTTTTAATTTTGTTCTCTGGTTATTTTAACTGTTTTATCCGTCTTGGGAATACCAGATAATGTGGTATTGTGTCAGTTTCTATGATTTGCTGATGCATGTTGTCTTTTTATGATTTTTGATAATCGAAATAAAGACACTAAACTGAACTGAAACTAAACGTAGAAGATGCTAAACTATGAAAAGAGGAAGGAGTCACGTCAACTTCAGAAATGAGAAATAGGCGCCACCACACATTAAAATCAGGACTACCAAGAACCACGAAAGCTTCAAGCTCCAGGTGGCATCCGTTTCACCCAGAGGAAAGCTACTTTTAAATCCTATTTTATTAGATTCTAAACTTAGCAGGAGACAAAACCTACACAATTGTACTATATTATTACATAATCATACATCAAAAATAGTAAAGCAACAAAGACAAGTAAAATACAATTTTTTTTCTCATTCTTAGACCCATCGTAGGCATACATGATAAAGGGTTGGGGTGGGAAGGGGGAGGGTAGAGAGAAAAATAAATAAATATTTAAACGTTATAAATAGTATAAATATATATAAAAAATAACAATAGCACATCTATCATTATTCTTGTTGTTATTATTATTTATTATTATTATCAATAATGGCTAATAGCAATAATAATATAATTATAACAATAGCAGAGAACATAAATGTATTGGTATAACTCATTGCATTTCTTCTATATTCAACCCTATATACTCATTCGATTTTTATTGAACAACAGCACGTTCTCACAGGTAGATCGAAGGCTACGTTTTGAGAATAACGAAACACTTACTTATATTTTTACAGCACTAATCTCACTTAGTGTACAGTGCTAAGAGGTACTTTGGGTGTACAAGCGCTGTAGTAGGCAAACCAGCATTATACCGAAGGATACTTTACTTCCACTGCTCTGCTCAGTAGCCGTTATTCATATCTAGAGTCGCATGAGATCTCACACTCTGGCGTGATAAGGCGTACACGTTTCAGCTCTTACGTTATAGCCAGGATGTGTTGACACGCAACGCACTGTAAAGGACATCTCTCACTGCGTGTTATAACGTCAAACAGACGTGAGATGACATTCGTGCCTAATGCCTTAAGAACGTCTCGTGCGCACACCTGCACATACTTGCTTCCTTTGGGTGTAAAATACAAACAGAACGGGGCACGGGCACAGCATACTTGCAAGTAGAATGTCACGAACACTATGCTCACGTATTTGCCAGGCCTTCTTCCCATAACCATTGTTGGTTTAAAAAGCTTGAAAGATCTTCAGACTGAGACGACGGATACCTGTGACACAGCAAAATCGGCTTAGGCCCCAATTCCTTGGTTCAGCAATAGAAAGCAACTATATATTGGGGTATAGTGAGCCTTGCACACTCCGAGGCCCTAGTGCAACTGCACATGTTACACTATTGATGATAGGTACGCCCAGTGGTAGAAGTGGGCGGGATCGGAAGGGCACGGTGTGCCCCTAGTTTTTAAATTTAACACAGCCCGTTCCCCTACTTTATATTAAAAATGCGTCCCAGGACAGCAGGAATGATCCGAATTTAAACAAGCATTGGCATAGCCAATAGGTCTCGCCTTTGGGTCCTTATAAGTGTTTAGCCATGCAACAGTTGCATAACTAAATACTTATAAGGTCCCAAAAGCAAGACCTATTGGCTATGCCAAGCGGCCCTGCGGCCGCGAAAGTGAAAGTGATCTCGTTCACGATCAAACATGAAAGCGGCCATGCGGCCGCGAAAGTGAAAGTAATCGCGGTAAAGCGCGCGCGCCCGCGCACATGCACTGTAGCTCTAGGCTGGCCTGGTAGCACTTTTTGGAGCCCTCTCAATAAGTCTCGCCAGACCAGCGCATGCGCTGGGTCAGGCGAGACCTAAAAATAGTGCGTGTTCGTCCAGCCCTGTGTTTTGCACATTAAGGAAGGCGTCTGCAGTTGCCACGACCTCCTCCCTCTTCCCCTCTGAATCTGGGGGCAGGGGCCTACAAAGCAACACTGTAGGAGCAATCAATCAGCACACGAACATGGCTACCTTTGCTGGCCCTGTTGCTAGAGTCTGATTTACACCTAATTTAGTGAGGAGGCTCCCTGCCTGCCCCTACTGTGACCAATACAATGGTCACATCAGGATGCATTTTAGGCACCACCCTTGACCTCATCTGCCATTTTTTTTCGGGCTCACACAGACTGACGACGTCACAAAGATAGGAAGAGCACTCCAGTGTAGAATTCCTGGCAGACTATGCCCAAACCTTGGCGCTTTAAAAAACAAGCATTTACAATGCCATAGGTCTCGCATTTTCAAAACTTTGACCTATTGGTATTGTAAATGACAATACCTTTTATTATTGCAGGTTTTTTAAACATAAATGAAGGGTATTGTCATTTACAAAGCCAATAGCTCAAAATCTCGCAAATGTGAGACCTATTGCATTGCAAATGCTTGTTTTTTACTAGCATTACAAGATGACGAAACGTGTGGAAATGTGACTATTTCTCAAAGCTGCAGTGTGCTCCAGGAGGTTGATGTTTTTAGATTAATTTTAGTAGATTGATGAATTAGTATCCAACTCTGTCTTAATCTTGGTTTTTCTCACCCCAGCGTGTTTTTTATCCAGATTGTTGGTCATTAATATCCTAAACCTAATGATTTTATGTATTTTATTTGCGTGTTTTAAGTAATCTGTATGTTTTCTATTGCCATTTACACATCATGCATGCTTTTATGGCTGTTTGCAGCCAATAAAGAGAATTCTGACTAACTTGATTTGCCCCTATGATCCAAACTTGGACCAAAAAACCTTCATCCACTCATTGTAAAATAAGATAGTACAAGCACTCACAATTCCAGCATTGTGGGGAGGGGAGTTAACTGTGTTCCAGACTGATCATTGGACAGACCCTTCCCGTCCCTGCAGGGTGTGAAGACCGCAAAAGCATTGGAGGCATGGAGGTCCTGGTTGGAACTCTGGGGACTTCGATACACTTGGTGAGTGGCACACTGAGCACTGGAGTGATACACACTACTCGCCTGTCCACGGGCTGCACTCTCGACTGGACTTGATTCTGTATTCAAATCTACTTGTGTGCTCCATGGAGAGAGTGGAGCACCTAGCAAGAGTTGTGTCTGATCTAAGACTGTGATGGCTGTAATTAAATGGGGACGGTCTAGACCTTGTGTTCCTACTCGGAGGGTAAGGATGGAGACCCTGGATGACAGCATGTCTAGAGAAATGGCGGGGACACAGATTAGGCAATACTTTGAACTGAATGAGGCGTTGACAATGGACATTAGGATAGAATGGGATGCCATTAAAAGCTATATATGTGGTATCTGTATTACCATGACATGTGGGGTGAGGGCAGCCTTGCTACGAGTAGTGATCAGAGCTGAATGAACAATCTGTATTACCGTGGCATATGGGGGGGGAGGGCAACCTTGTTACAAGAAGTGACCTGAGCTGAACGGACAATACCTGGTCTTGACACAGAGGTTGCAGTGGAGAAATAACAGTAAAAGGTCTTGCTATAGGCCAAGGCGAAACACTGTGACTTGTTTGATCGGTTGTGTCACTTATATCATAAAGCAGCAATTGCCAGGCAGCACATGGAGGGGGACAAGCCTGGACCTCCAACAAGAGAGTTGCGGAAACAAATGATGGCAACCAGAGTCCAGATGGTAAACCACAGGCAGCTGGATAAGGTATAGCTGCATACGGTGTAGCTGCATATACGGTATACATGTGGTATAGCTGCATAGCCCCAAGAGACATTTGTCTCTTGGGGCTATATAAAGGAAGTCCTGCAAGGAAAGTGGGTGACAGATTCTTGGACCTGGCCTTTAGGGGTGGCGCACAGAAACATTACCCATGTCACGAAGGTTAGTGATGACGGACAGAGTAGACACCACTAACCGTTTCACCGCAGCCAGCAGGAACGATGGAGTGTTGAGAATCCTCCCAGCTCTCCGAAATGATAAGCCCCACAGTGCTAGTAACGCAGCTATGGAACCCAGCACCCCGGGGAAGAAGGGAAGGGGATAAAATAAGAAAGGTCACTGCCTGGGGAACGTCTGGCTTGAGGCTGCTCTGTGCTTGGGTCCGGGTAATGGGAGCACCAAACTCCAGACAGTAACAGCTGGTAATCCTCCTCCGAAATCCATCAAAGGAAAAAGAAGGCAGTCCACTCTCCACTGGGACTCCTAATCCTTGGCAAGAGTCAGTGTCCTCTAAGAAAGCTGTTAATAGCACAGCAGGGTCAATGAGGACGAAGGGAAAACCGCCCCAGCTCTGGGCACGAAAGTCTGTACCAACTGGGCAGGGGAAGCAGGAGAACGAGGGAAAAGAGAGGAGGAGCAAGCAGCGGAGGAGAAGGGTAGTTTCTGGAAGCCTCCGCTAAACGAGTCTCTGTCTGAGGGAATTCAGGCTTCCGGGCCCTCAGAGCGGGAAATGACAACTATCGCTGGATATCACGAAGAAAACAGTTGTCTACAAGAACGTCATGGCACACTCTCAGAGAGCAAGTACTTGCGTGTGCGCGGTAAAGGATTCTCCGCAGCCGCGGTGATCGGCGTGTCAAGAGCGAAGTCTCAGGAACGTCGCGTCGGAGTACCGAGAGGTAACTCGAGGGAATAGCAGTGGCGGTGATTCTGGATTCCTCCGCGGGAAGGAAAGCGTCCGCCACGTCTCAGGAAAGCAAAACGATTGTCAAGCACCTTCTTCCTGTATAGGAGGTGCTTATGAGGTCGTTTGAATCTGTGGCTGCCAATCAACTGGGAGAAGTCCCGTCCCTTGGCATTCTGGGAGTTGTAGTGCCGCAGCCCCTTTCTCCATTCATTCTCGTGCATTCGTACCTGAAAGGGGGTGCGGGGGTGGTTACTCACTAGGCTGATGCTAGGGATGTGTGGAATCGTGACAGAACCCCTCCTGAAGGAACGCCGTCTCGGCGGTCGTCCAGGTTTTCCTGGATTGTTTTCGTGGAATTGTTCTATTAACTCGGGGCAATGGAGATTCTGCTCTGGTTCCCATGTTCTGTCCTCCACCCCAAATCCTTTCCAATCTACTAGATATTGTACCCGTCCCCGAATCAATCGGGAATCCAATAACCTGTTTACTTCATATTCCTCCTGCCCATCTACAACAATCGGAGGGGGTTGATCTAGAACTCGGATGTTGGGTGCACAGGGTTGGAGAAGGGAGACATGGAAAACTGGGTGTATTCGCCAAGAAGGGGGCAATGCCAATCTTACTGCTACAGGGTTGATGACTTCTTCAATACTGTATGGGCCTATGTATTTGGGTTTTAGTTTGTCGATGCCTTTCAAATGTATGTGTTTTGTAGCTAGCCAGACCTTATCCCCAATTTTATATTCAGGTTCTTTGGTTCTTTTCCTGTCTGCAAATCGTTTGTGAGCTGCTTGGGCCTTTCTTAGGTTGTTCTTTGCCTCTATGAGGATTGCCCGGAGATGAGCATGGTGTTCTTGGATGCTTGGAAGGGGTGATTCTATGGGCCACTCGAAAGGGAGCATGTTTGGATGGTGTCCAAATAAGCAAAAGAACGGAGAGCATCCCAATGTAGAGTGATCGGTATTATTATATGAGAATTCCGCTGTCCATAAGAGCTCTACCCACTCCGTGGCATTCTGCATGGTAAAACAGCGAAGGTACTGCTCTAAAGTTTGGTTTAAGCGCTCAGTCTTGCCGTCTGTTTGGGGGTGGTAACTGGTCGAAAGTTTGGCTTCTACATTCATCGACGCACAGATCGCTTTCCAGAAGCGGGAGGTGAACTGTGTTCCTCGGTCTGTTATGATCGCACTGGGAAGTCCATGGGCTCGTACTACATGTTGGAGCATCAATTTAGCCACTTCGGAAGACGTAGGGAGCTTTTCCAGGGGGATAAAGTGTCCCATTTTGGTCAGGTGGTCCACAATCACTAGTATCGACGTATATCCCTGACAAGGGGGCATTTCCACGATAAAATCCATAGATATGGTATGCCATGGGCGTGGAGGAATCGGGATGGGTCGTAGCTGTCCTGTGGGTTTCGTATGCACTGCCTTGCCCTGAGCACATACTGCACAGGTTTTTACGTATTCTTTAGTATCCGCTTTTAACGTTGGCCACCAGAAGGAACGTTCTATCCCTTTTGTTGTTTTCTGTATTCCCATATGACCTCCCAAGACCGTATCATGAGCCCATGACATCACCTGTTCTTGTAATTCTGTCGTGGGGATATACAGAGCGTGTTGAACAAACAGCAGACCGTCATTTTCCGACCTCGTCTCTGGGGCATCCGCTAACCAGGCTTGAGTGTCTATCTTGGTCAGGGATGTATGAATTTCGTGCAGGAATCGGTCTGCTGTGATTACTGCAATGGTGGATGTCTCCACTACTCCATCTCCCAAAATAAACGGTGTTTCCGTGATTGCTTCCTCTAAGTCCACCTCCTCGATAGGAAGACGGGAGAGGACGTCCGCTTTTCCGTTTTGGGGTCCAGGCCGGTATTTGATAATTAAATCAAAGTCTGAGAAGAAAAGAGTCCATCTTAATTGGCGAGGGGTTAGGGCTTTCGCTGTTTTTAAAAAGAGCAGGTTTCGATGGTCTGTATAGATTTCGAACGTATGGTGAGCCCCCAATAGATAGTGTCGCCACTCTTCACAGGCCCTTTTTATTGCCAATAGTTCTTTATCCGATATGGAATAGTTGATTTCGCTAGGATTCAGTTTCTTTGAATAGTAGGCCACTGGGTGTAGTTGCCCTGTCTTGGGATGTCTTTGGGACAAAACGCCTCCAATAGCGTATTGTGATGCATCTGTTTCCACTATAAAGGGAATTTGAGGGTCTGGATGGCGCAAGATGGGAGCTTGGGTGAATTTCTCTTTCAGACATCGGAATGAGCGTTCTGCCGCCTCACCCCAGACAAAAGGAGCGTTCTTTTTCAGGAGATGTGAGATGGGTTGGATAATCTTTGAAAAGTCTTGAATAAAACGCCGATAATAATTTGCAAAGCCTAGGAAGCTTTGTACTGCCTTGATGTTTTGTGGTGTTTTCCACTGTATGATAGCGTTGACCTTGCTCGTATCCATTTTGAATCCCTGAGCATTAATTACATAGCCCAAGAAGGCGACCTCTTGTACGTGGAAGAGACATTTTTCCAATTTTGCATACAAAGAATGCTGACGGAGCCGATCCAGAACTGCCGTAACGTGGGTAATGTGTTCTTGGAGTGTGGTGGAATACACAAGAATATCGTCTATATAGACCATACAGAAAATGTCCAGATATCCTCTCAATACTTCGTCCATGAAGTATTGGAACGCCGCTGGGGCGTTAAGGAGCCCGAAGGGCATCACCCTGTATTCAAACAGGCCGAACTTTGTTCGGAAAGCGGTCTTCCACTCGTCTCCGCTTTTTACCCTCACTAGGTGGTACGCTCCACGAAGGTCGAGTTTGGTAAAATAACGTGCCCCTTTTATTTGGTCTAGGAGTACCGGTATCAAGGGTAATGGATAACGGTTTTTCACCGTAACGCGGTTTAGCGCACGATAATCTATACACGTGCGAAGTTCGTCGCAATCCTTCTTAGGTATAAAGAAGAGGGGAGACGATGCTGGAGAGGATGAATGTGTAATGAAACCAGAGGCTAGATTCTCTTCCAGGTACTTCTGTAAATAGTGAGTTTCAGCCTCCGTCAATGCATACACCCTACTGCATGGAATATCCGCTCCTGGAATCAGCTCAATGCGACAGTCGTAGACTCGATGTGGAGGGAGTCGTGTCGCCGATTGTTTATCAAAGAGGGATTTGTAATCCGCGTATTCTTCTGGTAGCAGGGTTGCGTTAACACAGATTTCTGGGGTGCTTGCGCTCGCCACTAGCCTTGCCTTGGTGGTCTCGACAGAGCCGACGGGGAATTTGTCAAGCGTGCAATGTTCTTTACAATATTGTGAGTTCATGGTAACTGTGCGGGCTGCCCACCGGACTTCAGGATCATGCAGAGTTAGCCAGGGCATGCCCAAAATGAGACAGAATTGCGGGGCATCAATGAGGTCGAACTGGATGCATTCTAGATGGTTCTCCCCGAATTGCATTAGTAAGGGTGGTGTATGTGAGGTAACTGGTCCTGAGGTTAACACGGAGCCATCGACAGCCTTTACACATTCAGGTTTCTCTTTTCTCACGCTGGTGAGTCCAATTTTCTGAGCGTAGGCGATATCCATATAGTTCCCGGTGGCCCCGGAATCCAATAAGGCGTCGGTGTGCAGGGGTGAACCACTGATTATCCATAAGGATACAGATACATTTATGTGAGCCACAGCAGGTTGTAGGGTATTGGCTATGACGGAGGAGATCTGGGTTCTTCTTCCGCCCGGTCCAGCGATCTCAATCTGGGTCGAGCTCTTTAGTTTTCCGCCGTCTCTTTTGTGCCCCCCACTGCCGGGCTTCTTGGAGGTAGGCTCTTTTCGGGAAGCTGTGCTCGAGCTTTACATTCTCGAATGAAGTGGCCTCCCTTCCCACAGTATAAACATAATTTCATCCTTCTCCGTTTCTCTCTCTCCTCTACGGAGAGAGGTCCTCGTATTCCTCCGATCTGCATCGGTTCCACTCCGTCCGAAGTCTTGGATCTTGTGTCGGTAGCCTCTTTTGGTTTGGAGTACCAGAGGCGTGAATCCCCCCGCGTCTTATCTCCTTTGTGTTCTTGTAACCGGTGGTCTAATTGCACGGCTAATTCTATCATCTCCTCACACGTCGGAGGTAATTGAACTACTTGAGACAGTACATCTTTCAATTCCCCTCTCAGGCCCTGGTAGAACAAGGAGGTGCGTTTTTCGGGCGGCCAGTCGGTTTCTACCACCAGACGGTTGAATGAGGTGATGTAGGTAAGCAAATCTTGTGTTCCTTGCTTTAACGTGATTAGCTCACGGTCCAAGGTTAACATGTGTGTCTTGCGATCAAAGAGTTTCCGTAATTCAATGCAGAAGTCAGGGAACCGATGCAATACTGGATCATTTCTCTCCATCAATGGGATGGTCCAGCTAGCGGCGTTTCCTCCCATATAGGACATCATAAATGCCGTTTTCGCAGTATCGTCCTGAAAGACAGCGGGTTTACACAAGAAGTGCAGCCTGCACTGATTTAAAAAAGTCTCAAACTTCTTTGGTTCGCCATAGAACCTCTCAGGGGGGGCCAAAGGGATACTGGGATTCTGAATCACATGAACTGTAGGTCTTGAATCACTCGACTGTAAGGGGCTCGAAGACATGGTGAAAAACCCCCCACCTGCCTGTTCCTCTCTGGCTGGAGGATGTGCGGTAGCCCCTGGAGGAGGGAGGGTTGCCTCTCTAATGTAAGGACCTCTCCTTGTTAGACCTGCCACCTCTCTACGCAAGGTCCCCATTTCTTTTCTCATGTCTTGATTTTCTAAACGCGTAGTGTGCACCTCTACCTGTAGCGCATTTAGGCTCTCAAGTAAAGAGGACAACACTACGTTTGTGTCCATCGTTCAGGCTGGTCGTATTTCGTGGGCTTGACAATCTGTCACGAAGGTTAGTGATGACGGACAGAGTAGAAACCACTAACCGTTTCACCGCAGCCAGCAGGAACGATGGAGTGTTGAGAATCCTCCCAGCTCTCCGAAATGATAAGCCCCACAGTGCTAGTAACGCAGCTATGGAACCCAGCACCCCGGGGAAGAAGGGAAGGGGATAAAATAAGAAAGGTCACTGCCTGGGGAACGTCTGGCTTGAGGCTGCTCTGTGCTTGGGTCCGGGTAATGGGAGCACCAAACTCCAGACAGTAACAGCTGGTAATCCTCTCTCCGAAATCCATCAAAGGAAAAAGAAGGCAGTCCACTCTCCACTGGGACTCCTAATCCTTGGCAAGAGTCAGTGTCCTCTAAGAAAGCTGTTAATAGCACAGCAGGGTCAATGAGGACGAAGGGAAAACCGCCCCAGCTCTGGGCACGAAAGTCTGTACCAACTGGGCAGGGGAAGCAGGAGAACGAGGGAAAAGAGAGGAGGAGCAAGCAGCGGAGGAGAAGGGTAGTTTCTGGAAGCCTCCGCTAAACGAGTCTCTGTCTGAGGGAATTCAGGCTTCCGGGCCCTCAGAGCGGGAAATGACAACTATCGCTGGATATCACGAAGAAAACAGTTGTCTACAAGAACGTCATGGCACACTCTCAGAGAGCAAGTACTTGCGTGTGCGCGGTAAAGGATTCTCCGCAGCCGCGGTGATCGGCGTGTCAAGAGCGAAGTCTCAGGAACGTCGCGTCGGAGTACCGAGAGGTAACTCGAGGGAATAGCAGTGGCGGTGATTCTGGATTCCTCCGCGGGAAGGAAAGCGTCCGCCACGTCTCAGGAAAGCAAAACGATTGTCAAGCACCTTCTTCCTGTATAGGAGGTGCTTATGAGGTCGTTTGAATCTGTGGCTGCCAATCAACTGGGAGAAGTCCCGTCCCTTGGCATTCTGGGAGTTGTAGTGCCGCAGCCCCTTTCTCCATTCATTCTCGTGCATTCGTACCTGAAAGGGGGTGCGGGGGTGGTTACTCACTAGGCTGATGCTAGGGATGTGTGGAATCGTGACAACCCATCACTGGAAGTCACCCCATGGCCCTCCTCATACCAGGTGACGGGCTGATGTGTGAGCCTGGGTGGCGGCTGAGGGGGAAGACGCTGAGGATTATAGAGAGATATGCAGGCAGCCACTGGCGGATTTGTGAGGCAAGGTGGTTGCCTGCTTCTTGGAGTTGGACCAGTAACCTGGGCACCCCTGGGTCGGGTGGTTTTGTATGATTTGCTGTGCAAGTCGCAGCGATGCCTTCGTGGCAGAGAGTGTGTGTGGGGATGTGTGCAAGGAAGTGCACCTGGGCCTCCTTGCCGCTGGAGCAGCGACAGGGTGGTGTGATGACTGGTGCGTCCTCCGCTGATTAGGTGTTGACGGCACCCAAACTCCTTGGTGTGGAGCTTTCTTTGAGTCGCAGGTATAGAGATGATCAATGATGAGGGATGTTACTGATACTGGGTAATGGTTTTTAGGTCTCGGCTAGCGATGGCTGCGCTTGCGCAGTCTCGGCTAGCGATGGCTGCGCTTGCGCAGTCTCGCTCGCGAGATTTAATGACTTTGAGAAGAGGGTCTTGCACCCGCCCCTCTTCTCTCCTGTTCTCCATTGGCTGGCCTCTTAAATGCTGGCCAGCCACTGGAGAAGATGTCCAGTCACTCCGATTATGCCCCGTCCTTTTCGGATCGGGGGGCGTGTTTTTTGCGAGAAGTCTCAGGGAGGAGACAACAGCAAAACACGCCCCCAAATCCGAAAAGGACGCTCCCTTTCTCCGAGGCATTTCTACTGTGCCTCGGAGAAAGGCGGTGGTGTCTTTCGGTGCCCTCCATTAAATTCGATCATTTATGTAGCAAAGAAAATAAAAGTAATTGTCGCTTGCAGATTTTAACTCTCAATGTCTTCAGTCTCTCACATCAACATTTGTGCACGCTCTCTCGGCTCGCGGGTCATCGTTACACAATTCAAGCTGTTTTACCGAGCGCCAGGCACGTTTTACGAAAAACACCCCCTCCCTCACGAACATTTATTTTATAGAACTCTGGTTTCTCTGCCACAATGAACCTTGCTTGGACTATGGTCTCCGCTCTGGCAAATAGTACTTCGACCTCCTTAACTTCCTTTTATGTTGTGGTGCTACAACTCGGCGCCATTTTGCGACGAACCGCGTACTTCCACCACAGCCTCCGAGTGCAATGGCCAATCCGTCCGGGTTATTACATGACTCGGGACCAGCACGTCCCCGCACTGTCCCCTAGTGCACTTCAGTGCGGATCCGACAAGCTCCGCAGTCCGGGTCCGGAATCGGCAGGCCCAGCCGATAGCTTTACATTCGGCCGTTCGAGGCTGTAGAGTCAGCGTTGAATGCCTGCACCTCGAGGTGACTCGGGTAATTTGCTCTCCAGGTCCCGCAGCAACTTCGGTCCTCTGGGGTTGCTGCTGGTACTTCGCTTGTTGTTTCAGGCCGCAAGCACTCGCAAGTTCGTATCCTTTCAAAGTTCCCTTTTCAAACAATCATTATCAACGCCAAGTCTGGCCCTGGCACGGTAGTGCGATTTTTGTTTAGTATTAATAAAATGTGACACTTCAGACAGCAGTTTCAGCAGAGAGGACAAAGAAGGAATGGGCATGGAATCCAAATACAGAAACTGAAACTTCTCTATCAAGGGGAAACATCACTGCCAAAGTTCAGAGCTTGTGAAAAAGCGACCAGCGAAATCACTTGCTAGTTAATGTTCGGGGGGGGGGGAGATAAGCGAAAATTTTTTGGGGGGGGGCGCTGAATCTTTGAACAGTATGCAGAGTGGCGCTGATTTCGGGGGTGGGGGGGCTGAATCTAGGCAGAGTGGAGCTGCGGGGGTTCTTAGAAGGGGTGAAGCAACAGCGAGGCCTCATTAACATGCAAATGGTCTTTTTAAAGACCTGTGAACTGCTCAGCCGCGGCTTTGTGTCTGCCCGGGAAGCGGTCTCATCCCGGGCTGCCACACACGACGGGGGGGGGGGGGCTGAAGCCCTTTGAGTTCAATGGGTGTTGCGCGCCTGATCATAGGTAAATGCGGGAGAGAACGGGGTTGTTGAGCAGGGCCGGGCTGGCTTGCCCGGGCATCGGGCGTTTCCTGTAGCAAAAGTGCTTCACAGTTAACCTTCCCCATGACCCTCCAGCTGGTCCGACATAATTGCCAGGCCTACTTTGGGGTTCCAGTTCGGCCCTGTTGTTGAGTATCCTACCCAGGGCTTTAAGTGGGATACAAACAAATGGGTGGGGGTGGGGGGCGGTGTTGCGCGGGGTCTATACGACTTGTATTTTGCTGTCTCTTTTGTCATTGCATCCAGGCATAATGATACAACAAGTAACATGATACCTACAACAAGTTAGGACTATTGGCTTTGTCAATCGTTGTTAGTTGCATAAGATAAATTAGCAGTAACTGTGGCTTGTATATAATATTGAAAAAGCATCCACTTGAAGCCCTAGTGACACCACGACAATGTTACTGCTCATGAGTTTCAAAAAGAGACAACAATATAATCATGCAGTGGCTGAACTCGACAGATTAAGAAATATATCCCAAATTATATATAACAGTCGGTAGACGCATGCCTCTACAGTGTTCTCTTATATTTTGAAACCAGAATTGGTCAAGTTCGTATCCTTTCAAAGTTCCCTTTTCAAACAATCATTATCAACGCCAAGTCTGGCCCTGGCACGGTAGTGCGATTTTTGTTTAGTATTAATAAAATTTGACACTTCAGACAGCAGTTTCAGCAGAGAGGACAAAGATGGAATGGGCATGGAATCCACATACTAATCATGCATATTAGTCTGGGCCACTGGCATTTTGCGATGCTGCAGCGTTTTCCTCATAATTATGGATTTGCCAAACTTCCCAAATAATGCTCGCATAATAAATCTCGCTTTTGAGAGTGATTAAGCTATTGACATTGTAAATAACAATGCCGTTTCTTTAAATGTTTTAAAAACATAAACAAAAATAATGTCACGAGCAATGCCAATAGCTCTAACTTTAACAATGCCGAGACCGTTGCATTGTAAATGCTTGTTTCTTTTTGGTATACACTGTTGTAACAATTCTGTTAATGATCTTTGTTGAGACATGCCAATCCTGGCCTGATTAGCTGACCGATGGATTGTTTCAGGCCTGCATACTCCTTTTTGCCTCAAATAATTGCCTCTCTGTGCTGGATTGATGCATTGACATACTGCTGGATTACGATTTAAATCACTAAAGATAATTTACAAAAAAAACGGAATCCAGATGGCGTATTGGAGACCTGTCAGTATAGAATAAATGTGATGTAAGACAGTCGCAGGGGGAGCAGATAGAGAGACCATGATGGCCTATTTTAGGTCACCGAGGGTCTAAACACGGTCTGAGATACAGAGGGAGGACCTGGAAGCACCGTTAGATGTAGAGGAAAACTGCCATCAAGGGAATGGCAACTGGAAAGACTCCTCGGGGAGATGGCCAACTGACAGAGTTTTAAACTACATATATTGCTGCCTTACCTTCGAAGCTCCATAAAATGTATGAGGCAGCACACAATGAGATAAGCGTTGATCATGGGAATTCCGAAGGCAAGACAGGAGACACTGACCCCTGGTGGATATCTCCCACCGTCCATTCTCAATCTAGTTTACAAAATACTGGCTAAAGTAATAGTCAGTAAGCTGTATCCACAAATGGCTGGTGCACTCACAGCTGCAGGGATTTATTCTCACTAGAGGCACAGCAGCGAATGTGCAACGATTGGTGCATGCTTTGATGACACATGGGGCAACATTGCCATATCCAACAACGGTCTTGCTTGATATGGAAAATGCTGTGGACTCCTTTAATTGGAGCTATTTATTCATAATTCTAGAGGAGATGGGATTCAGTGACTGGATCCTGCTGTGAATACGACTCGTGGCCAATAAAACTTGAAATGCATCGGGTGTCCACTGTCACCTTTTTTTCGCCCTGGCCATGGAGCCACTGGTTGCTAGTGCCCAGTCTCCTCTAGTATTTCGCAACACTCCTGATCAGAATTTCAGGGAGCCTATTTAGGGGACTTAATAGCTTGTTGGTGGACTTGATAAGGGACTGGCAAACACAGGTGCTCACTGAAAATAACTGCAGCTGCAGACCACAGAATAGGGAATGGGAGCACCAGAGATGGAACTCCAAAGTCTGGCAGCCCAGCTTCAATGGGCAGCCAGGTGACTGTCGGACATGATCGGAATAAATGTAGAGTATCCAATGGTGAGTCGGGAGGGACAGGATCCACTCCATTGCTTCCTGGAAGATATGATAAGCATAGTCAAAATACACCATGTTGATGCTAGCGACTAGACTCTGCATCATCAGGATGCTGGTGCATACAAAGACTAAGATACGTTTTGTGTCAACCTTGTGTTTCTGGTACTCGCCAGCCTTTTCTAGACTGATGCAAAAGATACAGTTTGAAGCATGGGACGCGGCTGATGTATTGACTTAATGGAGATCTGATTGAAGGAGAGGAGTTATGCACATTCCAGCAGATATAGCAAACCCATACATAATATCAGTGTCGGTCAATTCTTGGCACATGATAAGGTCCTTCACACAATACAAACTGTATGGGGTTCAAGCGTGAATCCCCAGCTACAGATGAGGCACTAGTGCTGACACTGAGCCTAGGCGCCTCTCGTATAACAATCACACAACTGTACCAGGCGCTCATAAATATGGCAAAAATGCAGCTGACTACGCTGAGTGAAATGGGGACGGGCGACACTGGTGATCCTTTATGTACACGTATTCAGAGGAGGTGTTGATGGCCTTCTTATTTGTGGATGACATGTATCTTCAAACGTTTTTAGGTTCTTGCTAAATTTAAGGAGTGAATAAGCTGTCAGATCAGGGGTGGAGTTCCAGATTCTAGAGGTGTAATAGGAGAAGATTTGTTGTCTAGTTTTCTTATTCTTGCACTTCACAATTTCAATCCTTGTTGATGCAACTGCTCTGTGTGTTTCATGGCCACCATGAAACTTGATTTTGCCAGCCTGGTAGGGTGGCATATTGGTGTTCACAGAGCTAAAGGTGTTACAGCAAGTCTTGAAAGGGATAGAGGTGTACAAGGCAGCCAGTAAAATCCTCAAAGAATGGGAGTGATCCTGTCCTACTTAATCTATTGATTAATTGAGTTTCTGGGTGTAGGACTCTCTTCAGAGGAATCGAACAGGTGCCTGGTACACCAAACTGTCGGTGAATAATGGTTTGATTATGAGAGGTTTGCTGTTTGTACCACCGGTGTCATGAAGAGAAAAATTGAAAATACTGTCTCATGTTGGTCATCTGGGCATGAATAAGACTAAAGAGAGATTGAGATGTGACTATTGGTGGCCAGGAATGGACATTCAAGTGGAACGGTTTGTCAAAGAATGTCTGCATTGTTGTCAGAGTGATGAAATAAGAAAGGTAAAGATGCGACCTATGGAGTGTAGAGAAATGCGCAGAGGACCCTGGAAAGAAGTGGCTTTGGACATTGTGGGGTCAGTTACCGTGGGTTATACTCCCTCCTATCTACTTGTGCTTATGGATTGTTTCTCCAGGTGGTCGATAGTAACTGAAATCACCACAGTGTCGGTGATAACGGTCTTAGAAAGGCATTTTAGTAAAAGAGAGTAATCCTTGGACCATTCTCACTGATAATGATGTACAGTTCACCTCTCGAATGATGAAGAGGTTTCTGAAGAAGTGGGATGTAAGACATAAATATGTTCTTTATATGCTCCCCAAACTTATGGCTTGGTGAGGAAATTCAATAGGGCGTTAAAGGAGGGTTTACAAATTTCTAAAGCTTTTGCCCAAAATTGGAAGGAAGAGTTAGGCAAACACTGTTCAAGTTATTTCGTATGAAACCACCCAATACTAATCTTTGCTCTCCGTGGATGAAAAGGAATGTTGTGCAGAGAGAAATTGCTTTGAGTGAGCATAATCTAAGGTTGAGGCAGAGAAAGACAAACAGGTACGAAGGAAATCTGTGATGGATGTTACAGGGGCTGTTGGTAACATGGTTGCTGTGACGTTGCCTGTACATTGTTGCAACAACTCTAAGTTCAGCAAACCCCTCAAAGTAGTTACATTATTTTAGGTTGCTGTAAAGTAGCATGATGGACGTATTTGAAATTTAAAACATATTGCTTTTATTAGAAAATAATGTATAATTTTTCTGCTTCTATTGTTTTTGTGTGTTCTATCCCTTCTGTAACTGTGTTATGTGACCCTGTAACTATGTGGTATGTTTACTTTTTTTATGGTTTGGGGGAATATGTGTGGTATCTGCTCTGCTCTTTACTGAGGCTTGTGTGTTAGGTGCTTGTGTTCTGCATTCTGGAATCTGTTATGAATACAAATGAAGCAGCTTGGACTGAAAGCTGTGGATGTAGGTTGGTTTCCTTTATGATGGAATAAACTTCACTTTTGTTTATCTACTTTCCAGAGTCTTGGATTACTGTCATCTTGGACTATACTACAGTTGCCTTGTGGGAAAGATTATACACAACACAGTAGATCTGAGTTAGTTATGGAGACAAGTCAATGATAAAGGTTGTAGCCCTGAATGTGTATTATAAAAAGTTACAATAAAGGCAGTAGGCCTGAAAGATTGATTGTGAAACAAATTTGTTAAAGTCAATAGGCATTTATAGTTGGTTTGTTATTACTCTCTATTATAGCCTACACATAGGTATTTTGTAACATGAAATCTCACAGTTTACCATAGTAGCCAAGGGTTTTGGTGGTGAATACTCAATCTGACTAACCGTCGGTATAGATGATTGGCACTGTGAGAATCCTTGTTAGTCCATTTTAGGAGGAATAGCATTTTACTTTGCCAACTGTAATGTTATGTTATGCAGATTTGTAGAACACTCTATCACCCGGGAGTGTATCCTAGTGGGACTACCCAAAACTCCATGTCTTCAGGTTCTTGTGGAATTCAAGAAGTGAGGAAGAGGCTCTAATGTGTAGTGGGAGGTCATTCCATGCTTGAGGAGCGATGCAGAAGACTTGATTGCCGGATCTGTTTTTTTGTATGTGTGGGATTTGTGCAAGTAGGAGTCTGGATGAGCAGTAGTGTCAGGAAGGGTTGTGACAGCAGTTGCAATTGTTGTGGTGTGTTGGGCCAGTGTTATGTAGTGCCTTTAAGGTGTGGATGAGGGGTTTGGATTGTGCTTGTTAGTGAAAAGGAAGCCGGTGGAGCTTCATCAGGCGAGGTGTGATTGTGGCGTGGAACGTTGAGAGTGATTCTGGCCACCAAGTTCTGAATGGTATGCAGTCTTTTGGTGAATTTTTTGTTGATCTCGGCATAGGGGGTGTTTCCATAGTCCAGCATGCCTGTGACCAGGAAATGCATGATGGTTTTCGGGGTGCTGATTGGGTGTCATTTGAAAATCTTCCATGGCACCTTCAGGGTATGGAAGCATGAGGCATTGATGGCATTGACTTAGGTGGTCATGTTGAATTTGCTGTCGGTGTCGATCCTGAGGTTCTAGGCGTGGGTGGTGGGGTCAGTCCTAGATCTATTTGCCACCAGTTGGATTCCCACACGGATGTGGTTTTCCCAAAGATCACAATTTCAGTCTTGTCGGTGTTCAGCTTTAAACAGTTGGTCTGAATCGAGTGGGTGATTTCATTTATACAGTCATTGAACTTGATCTGGTTAGTGGGCATCTTGGCCAGGAGGGAGAGAATGAGTTGCGTGTCATTGGGATGGGAGAGGACATTGATATCGTTCGAGCGGATGATGCTGGCTCGAAGGATCATTTATGCATTGAAGGGGATTGGGCTTAGGGATGATCTTTGCAGAACTCCGCAGATGAGGCCACGGGCATCCGAGGTATATGGTGCCAAGCTGACTGACTTGGTTCTTTCAGTAAAGAAGAAGCATATCCATGTCATCCATGGTGACAAGTAGGTCAGTTTCCAAGCTGTGGTTGGGTCTGAAACCAGACTGAATGATGTTGAGGAGTTGGTGGTCGTTGAATTAGTCGATGAGGTGTCTGTTTAGTTTCCCTAAGACCTTGGCTGAGAGTGGTATCGGGGAGATGGTCTGTAGTTGGCGAGCATTGAAGGGTCTGCAGAGGGTTACTTCAGCAATGGGAGGACAGTTGAATGTTTCCAAGCATCTGGGTAGGTCGTTGAAGAGGTAGAGGCATTCAGAATGTGTGTGAGCATGGCCCTGAGGAGTTGCAGTCCTCTGGAGTAGGCATGGTAAGGGGGCAGTGGTCCGATGGGGCCCCTGAGTGGATGAATATCATGGTTGTGGAGGTTTCTAACGGATGATGCTGGACCATGTCGTTAGCATTGGTTCTTTGGATAAGATTGGCATGTATTTGTGCGGTCATTTGGGCCCAGTTGAAGGCTGAAGTTGATGTAAATGGCAAGATTTTGTTGCTGAAGAATTGAGAGAGATTGTTGCAGAAGACCTGCGAGCAGGTTTAAGTTGAAGACTGCTGACAATGAGGTGAAATCTTTTACAGTGGTGAAGATTTCTTTGCTTTTGGTGGTGCTGGCATCTATGCAGTCCTCCTGAGTGGCGTGTTCGGAGGTCCGGATCATTTGGTGGTAGCTTCTTATGGCGGATTTGAATGTGCTTTTGTCTGCATTGTCCTGGCTCATTCTGCATATGAGCTCCAGTTGTTTGCAGTAGTGTTTTATCAGTCTGAGTTCCTCCTAAAGCTGA
Organism: Triturus cristatus; assembly: GCF_964204655.1. Taxonomy (NCBI): domain Eukaryota; kingdom Metazoa; phylum Chordata; class Amphibia; order Caudata; family Salamandridae; genus Triturus; species Triturus cristatus. The sequence continues at coordinate 1,077,139,612 of NC_140589.1, read as the reverse complement.
GTTCCTTCGTGTATCAACTGGCCTGCAGTCTGGATCTTGTTGTATTGCTGTGTTTGAGCGGGACCAGGGAGTTGGCTCAGGAGGTGATCCAATTGTTGAAATTCTTGATGTCTTTAATGAAGCTGTTGCTGTGTTCAGGTCAGTGGGTGTTCAGAGTTGTGTTCCAGTCCATGTCAGTGATTCTCTCTCAGCTTTGGTGGGCTGTTCTGGCAGTGGTGTGCATGAATTGGATGATGACTGGGTTGCTGAACATGATGAGGACGTGATCTGTCCGAGGGACTGGTGTGTGCTCTTGGACTTGGATGTTGTTGAAGTTGGTGAAAATGGAGTCCAGGAGATGTCCGGTTACAGGTGAGGCCCAGGCATTTAAATATCTTCTATGAGTTCAAGTGATTTAGGTCGGTGTGGTCTTCCAGATGGCAGTTTAACTCTACAAGTAGGATGTAAATGCTTGCATTGAGGGCGAGTTGTGCAGTGAAGTCTGTGGTGGTGTTGGTGCGTGATCCCGGTCGTCTGTATCTGGAAGCGCCACTTAAGGTGATGTTGGCTGTGACGCTGAGCTTGAATGACAGAAGTTACATATTGGAGGATAACCTGTCTATGGATGTGGTGCAGCCGATGATGTTCTTGTGGATGATGGCAATTCCACCTCCTGTCTTGCCTGGTAATCTTGTAGTCGGGGGGGGGGGGTGCATGGGGAAGTGACTGTGGCGTTGTCAAGTTCCGATGCAGGGTTCAGCCAGGTTTCTGTGAGGAAAAATAGGTTGTATAGCAAGTGAGTGTTGATGAGCATGGATGCAAAGTGTGGAGTGTTGTGTGAGTGGTTGTAGGACAGTGTGAGAGAGTGGAGTGTTGGGTGCTGTCAGTGTTGGGTGTGGGTAAGTGCTTGGAAATTTGCACTAAGCACAGGAGAAAGCTCCCTCGGTGTTGTGTGGTGCGGCGAGGCAGCAGCTTGTGGAACAGCGGCCATGGTTGAGGGTGTGGAGTATCGCAGGAGGGCTGAGGACCAGAGTTCCGGCACAGGATGCAGTCCAGGCACCATTAAGTAGGGCTTTGGAAGGGAAAGGAGTGCTGTAACTTCCATGGACTCCATGCAGATAGATGATAGAAAATACAGTGATGTCTCTTTCTGTGCAGATGGATGATGGGAAACCAGAGATGTCACTTCCTGTGCAGATGGAGGATGGAAATGACTCCTTTTGCTTGGCTTCTTCTTATAAAGATAGTTTTGGCGGAAAACCAATAATGTCACTTCCTGTGCAGATGAATGATGGGAAATCCAGTGATATCACTACTTGTGCCGATGGATGATAGGAATTCCAGAGAGGTCAATTCCTGTGAAGATGGGTGATGGAATGACTCCTTTTGCTTGGCTTCATCTTTTAAAGGCAGTTTTAATGGGAAACATTGATGGCACTTCCTGTACAGATGGATGATAAAAAATCCAGTTATGTCACACCCCGTGCAGATGGTTAATTTGAAATCCAATGATGTCCCTTCCTGTGTGGATGGATGATGGGAAATCCAGGAATGTTACTTCCTGTGCAGATGGATGCCAAAAATGTCTCCTTTTGCTTGCCTTCTTCTTTTAAAGACAGTTTTGATGGGAAACCAGTGATGCCACTTCCTGTGCAGATAGATGATGGGAAATTGTGTATACTTTTTGTAATTTTATGACTATGTGTCTGATGGTTGCCTTGTGGGAAAGCTTAAGCTCAGTAGAGTAGGCCTAAGATGGTTATGGTGACAAGCCAGTGATAACAGTGATAGGCCTGATTGGTTCACTAGGAAAAAGTATTAACGTACAGTGTGAATCTATTCGCTTCATTTATTTACTATCTTAGACATATGTTGAAGGCAATAGTATATGGGTGGATTGTTTTTGCACTATGTTAAAGCCCGCTGTCGGTGTTTTGTTACATGAAACTCACATATTACCATTGTAGGGAAGTATGCTGGGGCTGGTTACCCCCTTTGACAGAGTTTAGAGGTAGAAGATTTACACTGTAATATTTCCTGTTAGAATATCTTTGGAAGGCCTGATAGGCTTAGCTGTCACCCAGGATCTATGTACATCCATATAAATAAATCTGTAATCATATAGATACACGAAGACCCTTTGGGGGGCCCTCTTCTACCACTGGTCTGTCTGAGTGCTATTTATACTCTGCTTCAATCTGTGACAGCGTACTGTATGGATTAATGGTTCAGTACACATCAGTTATTAGCTTTGTTGCCCTGTGAATGGCAGCATTTTGTAATCAGGGTGCTCTTCTAGGGGGTAGTGTGGTCGAGCAGCCTTATGCTTATCAGAGGGAAGTGTTAGACATTCACAAATACACACAATAGTCAATAAATGATGCCCGTGACTCAATTAGGAGATCCACATCAATTAATGAAAATAACACGTTTATATGTTTTAGCACCAGAAGTAATTTGTTCAGGTAAGTACGTTTTTCTACAAAAATACTTTTGTATTTAAAAAGTTGACAATTGGTGCAATTTTGAAAAGCTGTAATGTTATCATATTGGAGGAAGAACAAGTAAGGCATTCAGGTACGGCACACCGACTTATGGGACCAACCTTCAGGAGTTAAGGTGAGTTGTGGGAAAGATCCAAGGCAGTACCAGCAGCACACCAACTGCGGCACTAGGGCGGCAGGATGCAGGCAGCAAAAAAGCATTGGGTGTCCAATGTTACTCTCTGGGGATTGACCTTTGCATAAAGAGGCTGCAGGGTTTGACTGGGAGGCAAATCTTGCTGAACCAACAGGGAGGTTCAGCCCACATGATGCTTGGGGGCGTGGGGAAACCTTTGGTCCTCTTCTCCATGAGCCAAGGGTGACGGGTGCAGAGGTGTCCTTAGGCGTCAGGTTTTCCTTACCGAGAGCAATCACGGAAAGGGGGCCTGCGTGCAGAGACTGCAGGTGACGCCAGGAAGTTTCCGAGAGGCGAGACCACAGTGGACTCGGTCTCTGGAGGGCTGGGGGACCACGCTGGCAACCGTTTTCCACTTTAAATCGTGCTTGGAGCAATAGGTGAAGTGGTGTCCTTAGGCATAGTGTTTTTGCGGTCCTGCAGTCTGCATATTTCTCAGTGTGCCTGCAGGATGGAGGGAAGCCGCCCTGCTGCTCCACAGGAGTTCCTGGGTGAAGTACTGGCAGGTAGGTATCCCAGGCTTTGGAGACCCAGTAGCTGCAGGATAAGTCATCTTTTGGTGCAATTGTCAAAGTCAGCATGCAAGCCGTCAGGGTTGGTTCCAAGTTAGTTGCTGGGTGTTGCCGATGCCACTAACCTGAACACGATGCAAGGCCCAGACCACGGAAGCGATGAGAAGCTCCTCACACTCCCCAAGCCAGCACCTGGACAAAGCACTAATCCCCTTTATACCAAGAAGCTGACTCCAGGAGATGTGGGGAGAGAGACTCAGGTGTGACTACTCTCAATCCCCCAGGTGGTTATCTCAGTACTCAGGATAGGACAGAGAGCGGGAGTGGCGGTAACCTGTGGAAAGAGAAAGGAAAACAGCTATGAAATAAGTCCCCTCTCACCTCACCTAATACAATGCCTTGTCTATAAAAGTAAGACAATCCGTTACTAGCTGGACATCTCCAGGGGCTTTGTAAATTCATAACTCTGCTGATTGTTCAAGAAAACGACTGCTCTTTAACTGGCCATGAATACAGTACATTAATATATGTCTGTGAGAAGTTGGCCTGGCATATGCTGTCTCCTAGTTATAGGGATACCTTACACCAGTCCAATTCGACTCTTATTGATGATAGGTTTAAGACAACCTTTAAAGAAAGCTATCCTAGTGGTAGCTGTGGAGAGCAGCCTTCAGGCTAAGTCTTGAAGGAGTGTTAAGCTTATTGTTTTACCATAATAACCTCTTGAATAACCAAATGAAAGAGTAGCCCACACAGGTATATATATAAAATATATGTATTTATTCTAGACAGAATCCCACAGTCTCTTTATGAAGCTGTGGCAAAGTTACAATATCAAACAAGCATTGATAGACACAATAAATAGCACTATTAACATTGGGCCCCCGGGGGGACCAAACCATATACTAAAAAAGTGGTATAAGAACCACGACAATTCTACAGGCAATGCCTAGGGCATTCAGGATCGCTGGCCCCTTAAGAATCCACCCCAGGTTATGAGGAAGGGGACCCACGGGAGGCACGTGCAGTGCAAGTAGCTGCTATCGGGATCTCTATTACAGCCTATGGAGAATGTCGCGGTTGGAAATAAACAGTTTAAAAATACTTCTAGCAGGAGTACAAAGTTAAAACTTTAGACTTAAGCTTTAGAGATGCCCACTACCACGAGAGTACCGAGGTACCACTGTTACCTGCCCCAGGGAAGCCGGGTGCATAGGTTGTTTCTGCTGTCGGGTCGCGGGCTGATTTTCAATGGGAAAATAGTCAAAAGTTCTGCTAGCCAAAAGCGTTGATGATGCCGTGAAGTTCAAAGATGTGAAGATTGTAGAGAAGAACCTGAAAGCAGAGGGGACAGAGTTTGGGTCACGGCCAAGTGACCAGGAGGCTCAAAGCAAAGAGCCCTTCGATGTCGGGTGCTTCAGGTGGAAAGTGGTGTAGCTTGGATCTGCAGCCACGGGCTCCGGGAGGCTTCAAGGAAGGCCAGCTTCAGGAGGGCGACTGTCCCACGTCGGATGAGGGTCGCTGCGGTGTTAGTGTCCGGATTGGATCCACTAAGCCTTGGCATCCGCAACCCACGAAGAATGAACAAATCTGCTACAGTGCAGACCCACGAGGTCTGGGAAAGGTCTCCTTCGAGGAGACTGTAGAGCAGGCCTGGAGCAACCAGGGGAACTCTTGTTTGCAAAGAAAGACCTCCGCTAGGGCCCACAAGTCGAGAGAGAAGGGACCGCGGGAGGCGGCAATTTGGCGTGCGTAAAAGGGCACCCACGGGCCACCGGAGGGGGCTAGGGCGCTGGTCTTTGGCACAATTGCTGTAGAGTGGTTGGGTCGTAAATGGGCCAAAGCACAACTTCCCCACTGGTCAGGGTCGTGTGCTATGCAAGAGGTGGCCGGTGTCTCGGGGTATCGGGGATCTCGGCACCCACGCGGTCCACGGTGCCCAAACTCGTTGAGCACACTCACTGGCCTCTGGGATGCGCTGGAAACCCCACCTCAAGGTTTCTGGAAGCCGTCGAAGTTCGTGAGAGCAGCGAAGTTCCAACCGGGTCACTTGCAGTGTTTTAGGTGCCAAGGGAGATTTCTTCCGTCAGCTGGGCAGCAGCAAGTCGAAGGTCAAAACTGTAAAGTTCAAGATTAATCTGAGGCTCTGGGGCCACGTTATTCACCTTTATCCCCAAGATTAGGGGAGTGTCCAGAGTAGTGTCCACCAATGGTAGGTGAGGCGGGAAAGGGTGGCTACACCCTCTCCCCTTTGTGTGTTTCCCGCCTGGGCGAGGGGCAGGATGCCCCTGAACCGGTTCCAAGCGGTGTATGCAGAATGAGGCCTCTGCAGCTGCCTACGTGCAACTCTGAAAGGACTTTTGGTGCACCCACCCTGTTCCAATCCACATTATCCTGTCTGGGGAGATGCTAGCACCTCCCTACCACAGGAGCCCTATTGTCCAGCTGGCGAGGCTGGGGTTTTCCCTAGCAACAGCCAGCCAGGGTCGTGTAGGTGGCGGGTAGTAGCCATTTTGTGAAACTTGTGCACTTTTAAATTGGTGTCTAAATTCTGCCGCTTTTCCCATATCGCCCCTCTAGCAGGGGGGAATCGTACCCTCATGCCCATGGCTGGACTGGGGGTATGATTCCTACATGTTTGACACCAAACACGATATGGTTCTGTGTAGCCATTCTCAAGTTATCGCGATAACCGCATTATAAGTCTATTGCGATAAGAGTATATGGTATGGCTACACTACAAACAACCCAGCAATGATTTTACGAAGGTTGCAGAGAGGCCCTACTCATGTAGGGGTCCCCCCTCACACATACCTCAGCACCCTGCCTTGTAGGATTACCAAGGCCTGCTATAGGGGTGACCTATGAGAGTATATTTGTTGTAATGGGGTGGGATATAGGGTACCTATATCCCTGTAAGGGGTGCTAGCACCACCTTACCCAGACTACAGTAGTGGTCTGGTGGTGTCAGTTTGGATGGCTGTCCCAGGGTGGCACAATAAGTGCTGCAGCCCTGGTAGGCCTACTGAGGGACCCATGCCCTGGGTACCTAGGGTACCATCTACAAGGGACTGTCAGGGCATCCTCAGCATCCAATTAGTTTGTACCTAGGGTACTTCACATTAGTTTTAGGGAGAAAGCAGATAGGCTGGGGTCCTGGATAGCAGGATCCCAGCCAGACTTGTCAAAAACCACTCAAATACCAGGCAAAAAGTTGGGGGCAACCATTAGTCAGATTCCACCTTCCTACAATGTCAAAACAGGGGGAAATCAGTCAGGAGTCACAACAGGGGGAATTCAGTTAGGAGTCAGTGGAAAGTGAATACAAGAATCCCCCAAAAATAAAGGCTTGCCTGGGAGTCTCTTTGTTTCACTGTATGTCCCAGTCTGATTAGGAGAAAGGAAAAAAGCGTCTCTAGCTTGTATTGTACTAGATAGGTCAGGAAATGTGCTCAGCGCGCGAAGGATACCATGTATTCAGAAGTAAAAAACAAACAGTCCATCAACGCGCGTAAGTCAATAGAGTATCCAGCTAGTCGTTACAACTAAATGCGCTCCGCGCGTTCAAGGACACAAAGTATCAAGCAACTGAAAATTAGTCAAACGCGTGTCGCGCGTATAGCAAATAAACTTAAGAGAAACGCGCTTCGCGCATGTAAATCAATGGCCAGTTAGACGCGCAATGCGCGAATACAAAAGACAAGGACTCCAGGAACAAAGAGGAGTCTTACCACCGCCTACTCGAACAAAAGACAGGATGCGGCAGAGACTTCTATGAAAATACACTCCAACCGAGAGGGTCAGGAGTTTCATCCAAAGCACACAACACAGCTAGAGACTGGGAAACAGGAAGCAGGCGAGGAAGGAAAGATTTCAGGGACTAGGAATCGAAGGGGTGTCGGGTTCAGATACCGAAAGCCAAGCACCGGTTCCCTGGGCTGATCTGAATTTAAACCCAGGGAGCGTGTACAAACTCCGCCTTTCCCAGCAAGTAAGGGATCCTCTAAAAAGTGTCTTGCTGATCTGAATTAAAACCCAGGGAGCGTGTACAAACTCCGCCTTTCCCAGCAAGTAAGGGATCCTCTAAAAAGTGTCTTGCCTTCTACAGAACAGGCATATAAAGGCTTAAGTACTCCAGCTAAGGGTGCAGGAAGCATGAGATCTAACAGTTCTCCCCCAAAGGTCTAGACACAAGACAGGGTTTTGTAGGGTACAGAGCATGAAATCTCCGAACAAGAGAAGGGGCATGAACGTTTTCTGCAGGTTCCCAAGATCTGTCTTCAGGGGCGTATCCCACCCAATCTATTAGATATTGCAATTTGCCCTTATATCTACGGGAGTCCATAATTCTCTTCACTTCGTATTCCATTTCACCCGCTACAGAAACAGGAGGAGGAGGGTTTTCAGGATCACAGGAGGGGACATGTCTCTTTAACAGCGAAGTGTGGAACACAGGATGAATACGCATTTCAACTGGTAGTTCTAATTTCAATGTTACTGGAGTAATGACCATGGAGATGGTATAAGGACCTATATAACGAGGTTGTAACTTGCGGGGTCCTTCTAGTCTCAAATTCTTGGTGGCTAACCACACCTTGTCTCCCATCTCATAAGCCGGGGCATGACTACGATGTTTGTCTGCTTGCTGCTTCATGGCGTCCTTGGCCTTTATTAGCTCCTGTTTTGCCTTTTCCCAAACTTCTAAGAGGCGTGTATGATGTGTTTGAACTGCAGGAATATTGGTTAAGTGAGACGGTAAGGGAAAGGGTAAGAATCTGGGGTGATGGGCATGAGCAAAGAAAAAGGGAGAAATCCCTGTAGAAGAGTGTGTGGTGTTATTATATGCAAATTCTGCTAACGGCAAGGCCTGTACCCAGTCAGAAGTTACTGTGGACAGTAAACAGCATAGATATTGTACTAAGGTCTGATTAGTCCTTTCAGTTTGTCCATCTGTTTGAGGATGGTATGCAGTGGACATTCTATGATCAATTCCTAGAGAGGCACCTTGCCAAAAACGAGGTGCCTTGCTGCACCCCTCTAGCAGTTATTATTATAGAAGGAATGCCATGCAGTCAAATTACTTGTTCAATGAATATCTGCGCCAATTCTTTGGCAGAAGGTAGCTTCTTTAATGGGACAAAGTGGGACATTTTCGTAAACATGTCTACGATTACCAATATGAGTGTGCTACCTTGAGATCGAGGGAGATCTGTGATAAAGTCCATGCTGATGGAATGCCAAGGAATCGAGGGTACAGTGGTAGGTTGTAACAAGCCAGCCGGAGCGATGTGTAAGGACTTTTGTCTAGCACAAACTGGACAGGAAGAAACATAGGTCAGAACAACTTTGTTCATGCCTTCCCACCAGAACCACCGAGCACATGTTTGTACTGTTTTTTCTCCACCGGGATGTCCAGCTAAAGCGGAATTGTGACACCATCTAATGATCTGCTGCTGCAGTTCTACTGACGGCACGTATAATCTGTTGTTGTGATAATATAACCCGTTAACTATAGTATTCAGGGGTTCTTTAGTCCATTCAAGGGGTGGAATGGTAGAACAAACCTTCATCAAGTCTTCTAAAAAGGGAAGTAGTTTAGGATCCACTTGTCCTGCTCCTATGATCTTATGACAAGGTATAACAGGGAGGTGCTCATTCAGTTGGATTCTTCTTTCTGATCCTAGTCTGGACAGCGCATCCGCTTTTCCTTGCTGAGTTCCTGGTCGATAGGTAATGATAAAATCAAACTCACTAAAAAACAGGACCCATCTCATCTGTCGTGGGGTGAAGGCTTTAGCTGATTTAAAGAACTGTAGGTTCCGATGATCTGTATAGATAGTAACGGTATGAGGGGATCCCAAAAGGTAATGCCTCCATTCTTGAAAGGTGAGTTTTATCGCTAAGAGCTCTCTTTCCCCAATGGTATAATTCTGTTCCGCCGGTAGTAGTGTCTTAGAAAAATATGCCACGGGGTGTAAACAACCAGTGGTAGGGTCACGTTGAAATAAACCCCCCCCTACTGCGTACTGTGAGGCATCTGCCTCTACATAATATGGTTGTGTGTTGTCCGCATGACGAACAATCGGTGCTGAGGTGAATCTTTTTTTTAGCTGCAAAAAGGACTGGTCAGCTTTAGGAGACCAAACAAAGGTGGTTCCTTTACGGAACAACAGAGTAATGGGTGCGATAAGATCAGCGAAATGGTCGATGAATCGTCTATAGAAGTTGGCAAAGCCAATGAACGACTGTACTTCTTTTACATTAGTAGGACTGGGCCACTTGACCAAGGCTTCAATCTTCTTGGGGTCCATATGTATACCCTCGGGAGAGATGACAAATCCTAGAAACTCTACCTTATTGGTATGAAAGGTACTTTTGTCCAACTTAGCAAACAACTGGTTGTCCTTCAACCGTTGTAGTATTTTCTTGACATGTTCAACATGCTCCTGTTCGGTCTTGGAGAAGATTAAGATATCGTCTATGTAGACGATCACAAATAAATCAAGAAATCCCTTAGTATGTCGTTGATAAAAAATTGGAATGCAGCAGGGGCATTGCAGAGACCGAAGGGCATCACACAGTATTCAAACAATCCGAATTTAGTCCGGAATGCTGTCTTCCATTCGTCTCCTTTCATCACTCTTATCAGATGATAGGCTCCTCGGAAGTCTAATTTAGTAAAAATCTTGGCTCCTCGCACTTGATCTAAAAGTACTGAGATAAGAGGGAGAGGGTACTTGTTTTTAATAGTCACCTTGTTTAATGCGCGGTAGTCTAGACAAGCTCTTAAGCCCTCTTCTCGCTTAGGAATGAAGAAGATGGGAGATGACACTGGAGAGGTAGAATGTGTAATGAAACCTTTTTCCAACATCTCAGCTAAATACTTTTGTAAATATTCAGTCTCTGGTTCGGTCAAGGCATAGACTCGACTCACAGGTAAATCTGCCCCCGGAATTAGATCAATACGGCAATCGTGATTTCTGTGAGGAGGGAGAGCGGTAGCCTTCACTTCATCAAATACCTCTTGGTATTCTTTATACTGGTAGGGAACCTGCAGGTTGTCACAGGCGGTATCTACTGCACAACACAATGGACTGTCCCACTCTTTAGCTTCATTATAACATTGTAACAGACAATGGGGAGACTTCAAAGTCACTCTGCGTGTATTCCAATCAATGTGAGGGTTGTGAACCTGCAACCAAGGAATCCCCACGATTGCCCCAAAATTAGGTGTGTCAATCAAGTCAAACACGATCGACTCAGAATACCCGTTACTGCATACCATGGTCAAGACAGGGGTGTGATAAGTAATTAGGCCGGACGATAATTCGGTGCCATCCACGGCCCGCACTGGCTCTGGTTTCGCCTTATGTAAAAAAGGAATCCCTAGTGACTGAGCCAAACGTATGTCCAAGAAATTCCCTGTTGCTCCAGAATCTAAAAGTATAGACAATGCGTTTCGACGATGAATGGAAACCATTAAAGTTACTGACAAGGTAAAATGTCTCGCCACTGGGGCGGCTATACTTGCTTGATTGTGAGAGACCTGAAAAGTCAGACAACTTGAAGAATCGGTCTCTGTTTTCTGTAAGTTCTTTAGTTTTCCGGACGTGGAGAACTACATGGGCCGATAGCGGCTGCCTTGAGGGAGCTGCTAGGTTTTGCTGGACAAGCTCTAGCGTAATGACCTCCTTTGCCGCAGTAAAGACAGAGATTATTTTTTCTTCTTATGTCTTTTTCCTCAAGAGTTAAGGGAGCTCTCATACCCCCTATTTGCATAGGCTCACTGGTATCTCTGATATCTCTGCTTTCTTTTTTTCCCCTCTAACCACTAAGAATCGAGCCACATTGCTCCGTGATTTTTCTCCTTTCCTTTCGCTTAATCTGTGATTTAATTTTACCACCAATTCTATGAAAGCATGGCAGTCTTCAGGAGGGTCTACTATTTGGGAAAGGATTTTCTTTTAAATAGTCACTCAGTCCCCTATAAAACAGGGAAGTCCTCTTCTCTTCAGGCCATTGAGTTTCTACCACCAGTCTGTTGAATTCAGTGAGATATGTGAGAAGATCCTTAGAGCCTTGTTTCAAATTCAACAACTCATTATCGCTAGCCTGAACGTATGTGTGTTTTGCAAACAGACTTCGCATTTTTGTCCTTAAACAACGTAAAGTCATATAAAAGAGGATCGTTATTTTCCACTAGGGGAACAGCCCACTTAGCCGCATTGCCTCCTAAATAGGATATTACAAAAGCCACCTTGGCCGCGTCATCAGGAAACGAAGAAGCCTTACACAAAAAATGAAGGTGGCATTGATTTATGAAAACACTCTACTTCTCGCTGTCCCCATGAAACCTCTCAGGGACCGCCAAAGGCACTGGATTATGGTTATGGACTGATACGTGAACAGATTGGGGGTTCGTAGGTGCAGAACTTGTCGTGGGAGACAGAACTGTAAAACGAGCCGGTTGGATATATGTGCGTTTATTTTGTTGGCCTGTCTCATCAATGTTAACAGTAGGTATAGATGGGAGCCTAGCTTGAGCTAACTCAGTGTGTAAGCGCTGGTTTTCCACCCGAAGCCTCCCAACCTCATTTTGAAGGTCTAATATGACAGTTGCCAGCTCTTCTACAGAGGGTCTTTGGGGAGCAGCATTTATGGAGGAACTAGCTCCCTCGGTATTCATCATCGCTCGGGTGGCCTTACTTCTTGGGCTTGGCTTTCTGTTGCCGATGCCACTAACCTGAACACGATGCAAGGCCCAGACCACGGAAGCGATGAGAAGCTCCCCACACTCCCCAAGCCAGCACCTGGACAAAGCACTAATCGCCTTTATACCAAGAAGCTGACTCCAGGAGATGTGGGGAGAGAGACTCAGCTGTGACTACTCTCAATCCCCCAGCTGGTTATCTCAGTACTCAGGATAGGACAGAAAGCGGGAGTGGCGGTAACCTTAGGAAAGAGAAAGGAAAACAGCTATGAAATAAGTCCCCTCTCACCTCACCTAATACAATGCCTGTTCTATAAAAGTAAGACAATCCGTTACTAGCTGGACATCTCCAGGGGCTTTGTAAATTCGTAACTCTGCTGATTGTTCAAGAAAACGACTGCTCTTCAACTGGCCATGAATACAGTACATTAATATATGTCAAAACAGGGGGAAATCAGTCAGGAGTCACGACAGAGGGAATTCAGTTAGGAGTCAGTGGAAAGTGAATACAAGAATCCCCCCAAAAATAAAGGCTTGCCTGGGAGTCTCTTTGTTTCACTGTATGTCCCAGTCTGATTAGGAGAAAGGAAAAAAGCGTCTCTAGCTTGTATTGTACTAGATAGGTCAGGAAATGTGCTCAGCGCGCGAAGGATACCATGTATTCAGAAGTAAAAAACAAACAGTCCCTCAACGCGCACCGCGCGTAAGTCAATAGAGTATCCAGCAAGTCGTTACAACTAAATGCGCTCCGCGCGTACAAGGACACAAAGTATCAAGCAACTGAAAATTAGTCAAACGCGTGTCTCGCGTATAGCAAATAAACTTAAGAGAAAAGCGCCTCGCGCGTGTAAATCAATGGCCAGTTAGACGCGCAATGCGCGAACACAAAAGACAAGGACTCCAGGAACAAAGAGGAGTCTTACCACAGCCTACTCCAACAAAAGACAGGATGCGGCAGAGACTTCTATGAAAATACACTCCAACCGAGAGTGTCAGGAGTTTCATCCAAAGCACACAACATAGCTAGAGTCTGGGAAACAGGAAGCAGGCGAGGAAGGAGAGATTTCAGGGATTAGGAATTGAAGGGGCGTGGTGTCAGGTTCAGATACCGAAAGCCAAGCACCGGTTCCCTGGGCTGATCTGAATTTAAACCCAGGGAGCGTGTACAAACTCCGCCTTTCCCAGCAAGTAATCCAAGATCCTTGATGTGACGCATATGGCCCGATGTCTATCAGATCATTCACCAGCTTTGATGGTGCTGGACTGGAACTGGGGATCAGTGGGTTATAGATCATGGCGGATGCCCTCCAGTCTGTTTGAGGTCCCCTTGTGCAGACTGGACCTGCGGACTGCTCTGAATACATAACTTGCTAGTAACTGGGGGATGTTGAATTCAAGTTCTACTGAATGGGAGACCTTAAAGGTCCTGGTAAGAGGCGGCTGTATTGGTACTGTCTGTGGGGTGCGCAGGAAACTCATAGGGAACCTAAAAAGTCAGGAGGGTCGGCTAACAGGTTTTCAACAGCAGACGGCATTAGCGGGTTGGGATTGCGTGGCGACGCTGTATGCCCATAGGGAGGTACGCTCACTCTGGGACACTTAAGATAAAACAGGTCTCCAATCCTATCGACATATATTACATGGAGAAGGAGACAAATGGAGCAAACTGCTGGCCTGTATTCTCAAGTGGAGGTGGAAATGCCCCCCATCATCTCAATCAGAGGGGCAGACGGTAATCTAAGCTCTGATGAGCGTTATGCAGTGCTAGCGTTGTTGCTGAACCATTTTAAGGTAGTCTTTCGGATGGGGCCCCTGGATATTGAGGGTAGGATAGAGGACTTCCTGGCTCGGGTGGAGCTACCGCGGTTGCAAAGGGAGGCCATGTTAGAATTGGAGGGGGACCTCTCTGCGGACGAGGTGGATGAGGCTAGCAAAGCTCTCCGTAGATCTAAGGCTCCAGGTGGGGATGGATTCCCAGCGGAACTCTATTGGGTATAATCTCCAGTTCCTAGAGAGAGGTTGCTCGAGGTTTATTGTGAGGCAGTAGTTAGCGGGCACCTGCCGCAAACCATGAGGGAGGGGGTGGTATGCTTAATGTTGAAACCTGGGCGATCCCGTGGACCCGTCCGCCTATAGGCCCCTCACTATTCTGAACACTGACTTAAAAATGATGTGCAAGATTCTTGCGACAAGAGTGGGAGGGGTTATTTAGGATATAGCCCATGAGGACATGCATAGTACTACACACAATTGCTGTAGGCTGATACATGTACTTCATATGACCTCCAGCTGGAAAGACGAACTGGCGCTGCCCTACTCAATCTGGAAAAGGCATTTGATGCATTGAAATGGGCCTTTCTTTTGGCAGTACTGAGGAGCATGCGGTTTGGTCCCAGTATCAGGGCCTCGATCTGGCTCTTATATACGGAGCCCTCGATTTGTGTCAGGGTGGGAGGGCAGCTATCAGACTCCTGGCAGGTTGGGAGGGCACCCTTTCGGGATACCCCCTCTCGCTGTTATTGTTTGCCCTGACGATCAAGCCCCTGTCACAAATGTTATGTGCCGAAATGGCCCCAGGGGTATACAAATAGGGAACAGAAATCACGTAATCTCTATGTGGATGACTCGTTGGTGTATGTCCGTGAGCCTGGCGAGGTCGTCCCGGTGTTGATGACGCATCTGCGCAATTTCAGCTAGGTCTCTGGACTGAAACTGAACATTCATAAGGCCCCTGTTTTCCCCCTCTGGACTTTGGATGGGAGTTAGCTGCATCAGTTGCCTGAGATGGGAAGTAGAAGGGTTCCGATACTTGGGAATCTGGGTCACTCACACGGAGTCCCAAATTCAGCATAAAAATATTGAAAGGGTGCTGTCCAGCCTGGAGGCAACTGTCCCCTTCTGGAATCGAATTCTCCTCTTCTTAGTGGAAGGGTAGCGATAGCAAAAATGGTCTTCCTCCCGAGATGTCCCACTACAGGACCGTTTTTTTTTAGCGCCTGCATAGCCTATCGGTGACGCTCTTATGGGCGGGTAAGTGTAGCAGAGTAGCGCTTGCCACATTGAAGCGGGATATGGAGGATGGGGGGTTGGCTGTCCTGGATATTCAATCTTACTACTACGCTGCTCATCTACAGCATGCAGCCCGCTGGCTGGCAGATTCCGACAACTGGGAGAAACCGCTCCTGGGAGATGACTTGGGGGGGACACCCTGTCTCAACTACTGAGGAGGGGGGGGGGATCTGAGGTCCAGGTGCCCTACTTGATTGCGCACATGGCAGGGATTTGGGAGAGGGTAGTGCGGAGGGTACTGCTGCAGGGCTCCCTTTAGCAGGGAACTGAATCTGTGGGATTTTGCCGCATTCCGAAATATTGATTCCACCATGTCCATGGAGTCATGTCGGGAGGGGGGCTGCATGGTGGTGGGTAACCTTTACCCTGGAGACACCTTCATCTCGTTTCCGAACACACAGGATACTTTTGGAGTGGGACCGGCCCATTTCTTGCATAACGTCTAGTTGGAGAGTGGAGCCAAAGATTTCTGGGTTGAATTTCTGGCAGCCCCACGTTCATCGGAGGTCCTTGAGGGGCTTGTGGGATGGGAGAGGAGCGCCACCTCATCATGCATTTCTACAAGGCCCTCAGGAACGATATCCAGAAGTGGCAGTATCCCATGCATGGGGTGTGGGAGGGGCACCTGGGGGCGTCAATATCTGACAAGGATTGGGAGCTGGCTTTGTTCCTCATCTGCGCTGTCTCTTGTAATAACCATTTCAAGTTCCTACATTTCTACTTCGTACACTGCACCTATTTCACCCCACACAGTATTAATTGAATAGACCCCTCATGGAAAGCTGCGTGACCGAGATGCTAGGGGTGGGCGCTATCTTCCTGCATTTCGCTTGGAAATACCCTTCAGTTTGGTCCTATTGGGCGCTAGTGATACCCCGAATACAGGCAGCCACGAGCATTAGCATCCCGCAGACCACACATGCATGCCTGCTGGGAGTGGTGGTGCGCCCAAGATGGCGCAAAACTCCTTACAGATTGGGTCAACTGGCTCTCCTATTGGCTAAGATGCGAGTGGCCATTGGGTGGATGGGTGCGCGGGGACCACTGCTGACCAGCTGGCTGAAAGACTTGATGGAATGGGGGGCCGCGGAGGAGTAGCATATGCGCAAAGCGCGCACTTGACGACAGGGCCCAGGGTCCATTTTACTGTGGGTGCAAATGCTGGGTCTGTTTAAGGAGGATGCCAGCCAAACCTATTGATGATAACACAGACGAGGGGGTATGAGAGAAGGGGGAGCTCTTTGTTCCTAGTTATTTCCACTACGACTGAGTTTGGAGCCGCAAGAGGACCGGAAGCAGAACAAAGCCCTTGCAGCAGAAACAGCTTTGCGGCAAAACAGGACGGCAGGCGTGCACCATTAAGGAGCGAGTACTGGACAGAACAGCGGCCCGCCCTAGTCCTACAGGGGTCCAAGGCACATGGGTCCAAGGCAAAGCGGCGAGTGGAAGTGTAGGAGAGTAGGATCTCCACTTATGTTGCCCCCACTTTTTTTCTGATGTTAACACTGGTTTCTGGCTATAGTCTGGCTGGGTCCTTGCTAATCAGGGCCCCAGTCTCTCTGTTCTCTCTAAACAACTTGGAGTGCATATTAGATGCACTAGTGATTGGATGCTGTGGTGCCTTATGAGCCCCTAGTATATGGTACCCTAGATACCAAGGGCATAGATACTTAACAGGCCTACCAGGGGCTGAAGCATGTATTAGGCCACCACTGGGAAGCAGACTAAATCTGACACCATAGGCCTGCTACTGCAGCCTGGGTGAGGTAGTGTTAGCACTCCTCACTGAGGTATAGGTTCCCTATATCTCACCATACACACACACATATAAACCTATCAGTCACCCCTAAGGCAGGCCCTAAGGGCATGGTGCTTGGTTTACAATGTGAGGTGGTGCCTCTGCATGAGCAGGGCCCCTCTGCAGCTGGCAGAGTCTATTCTCTGTGGCTGTTTGTGAATGCGGTTAAACCATATACTCTTAAGTGCATTATAACCTACCGGTAAATGCTAACTTTGGAATGACTGCATCAAAACATGTCGTGTTTGGTGTCAAACAACTTGGAATCATACCCCCACACCAGTAACTGGTGTGGGAGTATGATCCCACCCTTCTAGAGGGGACGACATGCCCCTACTGTGGAAACACGGTAGAAATCTGAAAGAGCCCTGGCATCACAAAATGGATGCCACCAGCACAGACACTGGGCTGCCCTCCTGCTGCTGACCGAAACTCACAGTGGAGGAGGCCCAACAATAGGCATCCTGTCACAGGGAGGTGTCACCACCTTCCAGACAGGATTTAGTGTATTGGGGCTGGGTGGGTGTACTCCTAGAGTGCTTTGAAGTCCTGCACTGGGGAAGCAGTAGGCTCCTCTGTGCATATGCCAGCTCAAACCGGTTCAGGGGCTACCTGTCCCTGCTCTGGCGTGAAACTGGACAAAGGGAAGGGGGTGTAATCACCCACTACCCTGACCCTCCAAGAGGAGTGGTCATAGAGCTATTCCCTCCCTCTTTTTTGGATAAGATAGGGAAACCTTGCCATTACAAGTTAGATATCCCTGGACGACGCATTACAAGAAGAATCCTGGCCCTTCGACGTTCCACTTCCTTTGGAAGACAGAAGAATCTCCCTTGGAGTCAAGGAGTGACTCCCCTGCTTGGCAGGCACAATACCTTTAATCAACGGTCGCAAACGTTCCCGCTCCTGCCGGAGTCCGAAGTCCCTGCAGCCCCAGAAGTGGATTTCCTGACTTCTCGACGGCCATTGTGAGTCCCCAGCAAAGCTGAGGCAAGTGGACCCCACGAGTGACGAGGAACAGCAATACCCGTGTACCGTGCACTATTGACGAGTGCATCCCCTTCACGACGTTCTACGAACTTGTGCATTGGACCATTTGTGGCCCAAGCCTCCAGCAGGATTTCCCTCGAAAATCAGAGGCCTACCTCGTCCCGAGTGACAGTGGGCTCCTTTGAAGTGAATCCTCACGAGGCGTCTTCGTGATCCCTTGCCCGTTGGTTTGTGGGTCCCCTGAAGACTTTCTCATCGAACCAAAAGGCTCCCCTGGTTGCTCCTGGCCTGCCCTCACTTACCCTCGCTGGGTGAGTCCCTCAGACCTTGCTGGTCTGCACCGCTGACTTTCTCCAATTTCCACAAGACTTTCTGTTGCCAAGGCTTGTTGGCTCCAATCCGGGTGCCGACACCTCAGTAAGCTGCAGACTTTGTGGGACACTCCGAATCCAGCTCCTGGTCATCGTCGATGCCTCCTGGACCTCGTGGCTGAAGAGTCAAAACACCCTTGATCACCTGACATCACCCGACTTCCGTGGGCATCCATCTTCCTGGCCCCGGGTCACTGGCAAGTGACTGTGAATACTGTCCCTTCTGCTTTCAGGTCTTCTTCATCATGAATCCAGCCTTGGATTCCACCGGACACTTCTTCAGTCTTCGCAAGCAGCAAATCTTCTTCGGCTTCCATTGAAAACGACGACGCGACCCAACACCAAAAGCCACCTATGCACCCGGCTTCCCTGGGTGAGGTAACTCGTGCACTCCGGTGCTCCAGTGTGTGTTGGCCCTCGAATTACTTACCTTGTAAGTGGCTTGCTTGTAGACTTCCTCGAAGTACCCTAAAACTTTAAAAATCCAACCGCGACTTGCTCCATTGAAATCAATAGGGAACCCGCGGCTGTGTTCTCACACTGCACGCGTCTCCCGTTGGTCTTTTACTTACCTGCCTTGGGTGGATTAGTGAAGCCCCAGCGATTCTACAGGCCCTAGGCTTTGTCCCCTTGCAAGTCGACTTTCCTAAACCTCTTTTTTTAGTTTATGGTCTGGTACTCCCCCAGGGCCCCAGCCATATTTGTGCTTAACTTATTGTGAAACGTTGATATTTGTGCATGTCCTTGACTTCTAATCTCATAAAGAGATTAGTAGAGTTTGTCTAGTAATAAATACATATACATTTGATATATATACCTGTGTGGTGTCCTTTCAATTGGTAATTCAAGAGATTATACGGTAAAACAAGCTGCTTTACATTCTTACATTTACATTTGAGACTTAGCCTGAAGGCTGCTCTCCACAGCTACCACTAGGATAGCTTTCTTTAAAAGGTTGTCTTAGGGGGCGTGGCCTAGCTTCGAGGCAAGATGGACGTAGTGCCTCGGCTCCGCCGATAACATCCTCCTGAACAATTATCCTGCTACCTATCCTGCCATCAAGCACTAAAATCCGGCTCCCTGCAACTGGCGGACCTGGCCCCTGCCTCGTGGGGCCCCGGCGCTGTCTCCGATCCGGAGTTACGAGGCCCGTTCCATCGGGGCCTGGGGGAGTCTGTAAAACCGGGGACTGAAGTGTGCTTGCACGCCGGTGCGACGCGGAGGTGTGGCTGGCCGCGACTCACCGGAAGCTGCCTGGAGGCGGAGGGCGCCGTGACGCCGGCCCGGGTGTCCCCTCTCGAGGGTGAGAGGCACTCCCCACATCGAGCGGCGGTGCTGTTCCTCCCCCCCCCTCCCCCCCCCCCCCCGGCGCTGGGGGCTCATCGGCTGCATCGTGCCTGGCGGTGGGGACTCTCCCTGCCCCCGAGGAGCTGTGTCGTCTTCTGGCCTGGGGGGCCTTTCGGAGGTCCCGAGTCCTCCCGACGGGGTGCCCCCGAGCCGCCGCTGGAGCGGAGGCTTCACCCCCCCCCCCTCCTCCTGCCCCGCCGCCCGTACCGGCAGAGGATACTGCCTGAGCTCCTCGCGGCCGTGGATGGCAGATGCTGGCTGTCACCGGAGCTGGTCGCTGGACTCTGGAGGTGAAATGGTGAGCCTAAGTGTGCTGTGCTGAGGTGGGGCATGCTGCGGCGAGGGGCTGTTTGTTGAAGCTCCCAGCTGTGCTGCCCTGGTGACTGTGGTGCTCTGCCTGATCACGCCGCGCTGGGGAGACTTTGAGGATCTGTTGCCACCCGATCCGCTGGTGCCCTGAGCTGGAGTGGAGTGGCGCCCTCGGGACACATCATATTGGCGTGGGTTGATCACCAGCCTAAGAGCGGGGATTGCGAGGCGAGGGTGTGGAGGCGAGGTGGAGAGCGGGGTCTGCAGGATTAGGCGCCACGTATCCTTCCCCAGAACTGGACCCTCCTTTGCCGGGAGTGAGCTGCGGCTGCCCTGATTGCCCCTCGCGCCCTCCGCACGGCGGGGGGACGCCATTTTGTGTCGCCGTACTTACGTCTCCTGCGCTGAACACTTTCCTTGAGGTGGCTCCTGCCGAGCTTGTGCTGCCCGGGTGCTGCCCCTGCTTCTGACCTGACCTGCTATCTGTGTGACACCAACCTCCGGCCCCGCAATGTCTGGCGCCAAGGGAGCCAGGGCGTCCCAGCAAAGTAAACTTGACCGGTACACGTGTACAAAGGCCGATCAACCTGATAAGAGAGTGCCGGGAGACGTTGCCCAGCATGGCGTGCCACAGGACCCTACCGAGCCCACTATGAAGGACCTTATGGCGGCCATTACCGGAGTCCGAACATCCGTAGACGCTCTCTCCTCAGAAATGATGCTCATGAGGGCCGACTTTGCCACCTACCGGGAGAGGGTGCAGCAGCTCGAGACCACCACTGAGGGACTGGCGGGTGACACCTCGCAGCTACAGGCTGAAGTTGCTGAGCTTCAGGCCTTCCGCAAATCAACCGAGGATAAACTCGACGATTATGAAGGGAGGATGAGGCGCAATAACATACGCGTCCTAGGGGTGCCAGAAAAAATGGAGGGTCATGCTGTGGATCTTTTCATTGAGAACCTCATCACAACTCAACTCCAGCCTAAGGGTCTCTCGAAACTTTTTGTTGTAGAAAGGGCGCATAGAGTGCCTGGGGGACGCCCGAAGCCGGGGGCTCCACCCCGCCCAATACTGGCCCGTCGTTTAAACTACCGAGACAGAGACACTATCCTCCAGACCGCCAGGGTGGCCCCCCCGATTCGACTGGATAACGCACATGTCACCTTCTTCCCCGATTTCACCCGCGGGGTGCAGATGCGACGGCGCACATTTCAAGAGGTCAAGAAGCGGCTGCGGTCCCGGGAATTAAAGTACGCCATGCTCTTCCCCGCGAGGTTGCGTGTGGAGGCGGATGGGAAAACCTATTTCTTCGACCATCCGGAGGCCGCTTCTGACTGGCTGGACGGTCGGGGGGACCCTCGGAAGACTGGCCCCTCGGACGGCTGATATACGGGGAGTGGCCGTACAGGCCGCCGCTCAAATGGTGGGGGAGTCTCTGTCTCCTGGTGCGAGTGGACTTACCGGGGGGCTCCGCGGGGCGATCAGCTGCAGGACAGAGCGTGATTCCATGGCAAGGCGTGCCATCGCGCATTTGGACCCTCTCGCATAATGGCTTAGATGTACTGTCACTTGGGAGTGAGGATCGGGGAACTGCTATAGCCTCCCCCCACGTTCTTCCTTTAGCTGGGTTTCATTCTAATACGTTTTTTCTTTCTTTTCCCTTATTGTGGGCGACAGGCACTCTGCATTTTTGTTCTGATGGGTAGTTCGATGCCCAGAGTGCAGGGCAGCAGGGAGGGGGGGAGTTGGGAGGGAATGTTGGAATTTTCTGTTGATGTGTATTATTTTATATTTGATGACATAGTGTTTAACTCCGTATTGCTGCTTCACTCCTTACCGGCACACAAATGGGTACGCAACGCAACAAGGAATTTAAAATCTTGAGTTGGAATGTTAACGGATTGGGGGACAAAATAAAGCGGGGTGTGGTTGCCCAGTACATAAAAAGACTTTCCCCGGACGTAGTCCTGCTCCAAGAAACGCACCTAATAGGTAACAAGTGTGGGGCAATGTGCAGGTGGGGATATTCGATGGTGGCGCATGCTGGCTTCACGTCTAGCTCGAGAGGAGTGGGGATCATGATTAAAAAAACATTCCCGCTGTCGGTCACGTCCTCCTATGTAGATGACCGTGGGCGATACGTGGGTATTACCGGCATGTGGGAGGGGCATATCGTAACCTTTCTCTCAGTATACGTACCCCCTGGGTTGCAATCAACGACATTTAATGACCTTAGTGCTCTACTACTTACCCTACCAGTGGGGCAGCTTGTCATGAGCGGGGACTTTAACTCTGTTGTATCGGGCGAGTTGGACAGACACCCGCCGCGTCAATTGCCCCAAACGGCACACTCGCTCTCCTATTTTTTGGATGCCATGGGTCTGGTTGACTTATGGCGAACATACAACCCTGACAAAATACAACACACTTTCTACTCTAGCGCACACCGCAGCCTCTCCCGATTAGACCGCTTCCCAGGTTGCTCATATCCACGAAATCAGGCATTCCCCGAGGGGTATATCTGACCACTCCCCTCTATGGGCCCATATAGTACTAGATCATACACAAATCGGTCGCATCGCCCCATCAATCCCTGGCACTTTAGGAACCCCAAGATACGTGGGGAGCTGATCAAATCTATTGATAACTACTTTACAGATAACGAACACTCGGTCGATTCCCCGCAAACGCTCTGGGAAGCATTTAAAACTGTGATCCGAGGACAAGCCCTGTCCCTCATAGCGGGGGAAAAAAGGGAAAGACTGAAGGACATCTCTGACGCTGAACATCGGGTGCACCAGCTTGAACAAACAGTCAACTCAAACCCTACACCCGACGCGATGCATGAACTCAAACTCTGTCAGGATGAATATCGGGCCTTGGTTACTGACCGCGCCAAAACACTGGGACAAGAAAAACAGGGCCGTATATATGATTGGGGAGACAAAGCGGGAAAACTGATTGCTTGGCTCGACAAGAGAGAGCGTGCTAACCGC
The DNA here is from genome assembly GCF_964204655.1 of Triturus cristatus. NCBI lineage: Eukaryota > Metazoa > Chordata > Amphibia > Caudata > Salamandridae > Triturus > Triturus cristatus. Next base: position 1,077,116,851 of record NC_140589.1, on the reverse strand, counting down.
CTCGTCCCTGAGCTCATGGGAGTGGACGGAAACCCTGTGACAACCCCCAAGAGATAGCCACTCAGTTTGCAACCCACTACTCTATAGTATACAATTCTGTTGCCCCACACACAGTTGAGGACTCCCTCGATTTCCTAAGGGACATTTCCCTTCCTACCCTTTCCGAGGCAGACCTCCAGTTCTTAGACAGCTCCCTCTCCACCGAGGAAATCGCAATAGCAATACGGGCGCTCCGCCCGGGTAAAGCTCTTGGCCCCAACGGTATCCCTATCGAGCTATACAAGCTTCGCCCTGATAAATTAGGACACTATCTTAGGTCCATGTACACCTCCAGCCTGGAAATGGGACTATTGCCTCTGGACCAGCGCTGGCCACGATCGTTACCATACATAAAGAGGGGAAGCCCAAAACGGATTGCGCCTCCTATCGGCCTATCTCGTTACTAAACGCTGATCCCAAAATACTAGCTAAGGTACTTGCTAATAGGCTGATTAAGGTTGTGGGGGACCTAGTCCATCCCGATCAGTCAGGCTTTATGCCTCGGCGGAATACTGCCTTGAATTTGCGTAGAGTACACGGGGTGCTGGGTAGGGCCCACACAATACGAGAGGATGCGATCATAGCGTCCTTAGATGCCACTATGGCATTCAACACCCTTGAATGGCCTTATCTATTTGCAGTGCTAACAAAACTTGGTCTTGGCCCGGTCTTCATCAGCTGGGTGAAACTCCTATACGCCACGCCCATGGCGCAGGTAGTAGTAAATAATAGAAAATCCGCCCCCTTCGAGCTCGGGCGGGGCACCCGCCAGGGCTGCCCCCTTTCTCCCCTCCTGTTCGCCATGGCCCTCGAGCCCCTGGCAGCGTGGATCCGCAATGATGTGGCCATCCGTGGGCTGCGATGGGCGCCGGGCTGGGAGGACAGAATCTCCCTGTACGCAGATAACATTCTTCTCGCCTCCCCTAAGAGATCCCTTAATGTCCTCCTGGACATCCTTGACATCTTTGGGAGATTCTCGGGCTTCCGAGTTAACTGGCAGAAGTCCCTCATATATGTCCTCAGCGGTGGCACCCCGCAATTGCCCCCAAAACTGCCCAATATCGATAGCCACTGACGGATTCAAATACCTAGGCATATTTATCTCTCTGGATCAGATGCTTCGGTATGCACGTAACCTGACCCCACCCCTGCAACGCCTTAAAAGCGACATTCTGCACTGGAAATCGCTCCCTATCTCCTTACTGGGTAGGGCGGCATTATTCAAAATGATGTAATTGCAGCGCTTCCTCTATGCCGTGCAAAATGCCGCAGATCCCGTTCCTAATTCATACTTTGGGGAAATAGAGAGCCTCCAGAGGACTCTCCTCTGGGAAGGAAGGCCACGCATAGCACTATCGAAGCTCACGCTTGGCTGGTACGATGGTGGAATTGGACTGCCTGACATTAAAAGATACTATTGGGCAGCTCATCTAATCGCGATCAATCATGGCACCTATGGCCCCCCTGATGCCCCGGGATTCCGTATGGACCGCTGGCTTCTGCCCAGCGGGATGTACGGTCGAGCATTCCCCCTGCCAGACCTACCAAGCACACGACCAAGATATGGCACACTGCGACACAGTCGCTGGGCTGGGCCAACAGATTAACACGTGCTACCCCACTTTGGGGTTCACAAAAACTAGGATACCTGGGAGATTCAAAGGGGTTTGACAAGTGAGATTTGATCGGTATCTCCACAATTGGTGATCTTTGGGAGGCGGGGGGAATAAAACCGTTTAGTGCTTTGCAGACCCAATACTCACTTGCCGACTCCGTGCTCTTCAGATACCTCCAGGTCCGGCACGCACTGCGGACCGCACTGCCAGGAGACGCCTCACTACCTGTTAGCACCCCCCTGGAGGACAGACTCCTTGATGGATACCTGCCCGAGCGGGCCGTATCTCTGACATACAGAAAGCTGATCAATAACATGCATGACCCCCTTACCCTACTGAGAGAGAGATGGACGGGGGACGGTATAGAATTAGATGATATGGGGTGGCAGACAGCTATCTCATCCCCTAAAACAGTTGCAATATCAGTGAGGCTCCGCCTAGTGCAACTTAAAATATTACACAGAACATATCTAACTGGTGCACATGGGGAAGCAAACTGATGGCTCCTGCAGACGGGGATGCACCCAACCGGGTATATTTATACATATCATATGGCACTGTGGGATAATTCAAGAGTACTGGCAGAAGATACATTCGATTCTTAGTGAAGTCCTGGAGGTTGAACTCCGGCCGGAGGCTCCCAGGTGTCTCCTTAATATCTGGGAGCCCACGGACCTCAACGCCTATGCCATACAATGGGTCACACTTGCCTGTATGATAGCTAAAAGAAATATTGCATAACACTGGGGGGCCCCACAAGCACCCAAAGTCACGGAATGGAAAAAGGACCTTGATTGGTGCATGCAACTTGAAAAATCTGTATACATAGCAAGGGGATGCCCCCGGAAGTGGTCTAAGATTTGGACCCCTTGGAACTTGTACCGAGGTGAAATATGTGCCCCCCCCAGACTGAGCGATTCAGATGTCTCCCCTTCCCCGTAACTCCAACGGCAAAAGTATACTGTATACTGATGAAACCTTGTATATGCCATTACCTGTGTTGTGCCTCTGTGAACCTATGCCTTGTTGTCGAAGTTTTTACAATAAAAAGAGTTTAAAAAAAAAAAAAAAAAGGTTGTCTTAAACCTATCTACCATAAGAGTCGCATTGGACTGGTGTAAGGTGGCCACTATAACTAGTGACCAGCATATGCCAGGCCAACTTCTCACATTGGTGGGCAGCGTGTGGGATTCCAGCTTGCCATTGTTTTACCAGAAATTCTCTATTTGAATTACTAACTGAAAACCACTAAAGGTACTCAAGGTACATATAAAGTCAAGCTTAGTATCAATAAGTTCTACTGAACTTAGAGCTGTTTGTGAAAGGATAGCACACCCTTGCTACAGCTCAAGCTAGGATCAGTAGGCCACAAACTAGTGTAGGTAGTACAACACTGCACAACACTAGACTGTCCTCAAAGGGTGGAGCCAATGGGTCCACTCAGCCTCAGTATAAGGACATGACCTTCTTTGACCTGAAGACCATGTGTGTTGCAAGACACCTGAAGCTAGGACAGAGTCCCTCCACACCAGGTCTGATAGATCTGCTAACAACAGATGATCTGAGGTTGGCTCTAGGAGCTAACAGATCTGAATCAGGGAGTGGGTCAATTACAGTGTCTGGGTCAGATGATGAAAATCAAGATGACCAGGACTCTGTGATTGAAGGGCCAGATCCAGAAGGATCTGAACAGGACAGAGGAATTCTCCCTAAGAGAACTGATAGAGTAGAAGAGAGGGTTAGGTCCCCTTCAAGGGAATCTGACCACTCATATCACTCTGGAAGAGAATCTGTCAATCAGAGGAGCTCATACTTTAATAGAAGCGAGATCTCCACTGAAAGAATGTACAAACTGCTGCAGTATGAGGAAGCAAGGTTTGACCTTAAGGCTAAGTAGTTGGCATTAGACAAAGAAGTCTTTGAGCTCCAGAGAACTTCTAGAAAAGAGGGGTTAGAACCCCCTGGTGGCAGCAACAGTGTCCCTAGAGTCAGAGATTACATTCCAGACCATAGGAACCTGTCCAAGGGTGCTCCTCCCTACCAGAGTGGGGATGATATCCACAAGTGGATAACTGCTATGGAGAGGGCCTGTAAAGTACAACAGGTCCCCCAGAAACAGTGGGCAGCAATCTTGTGGCTCTCCTTTTCAGATAAAGGTAGAGACAAGCTCCTCACTGTTAGAGAAGAGGATGCTAATGACTATGAAGTCCTGAAGAGTGCATTAATAGATGGTTGTGGCTATACCACTGAGCAATACAGGTTGAAGTTCAGAGACACCCAGAAGGCACAGAATCAGGACTGGACAGAATTTGTAGATTGTGCAACCAAGGCTCTGGAGGGTTGGCTGGTTGGTAGTAGAGTTACTGATTTTAAGGGATTGTATACTCTTATGATGAGAGAACAGATCCTTAATAATTGCCAAAGCCAGTTGTTGCATCAGTACCTGGTGGACTCTGATCGGACCTCTCCCCAAGAATTGGGAAAGAAGGCAGACAAATGGGTCAGAACCAGGGTAAGGCAGAAAACCCAGAACCAAGGGGGTGACACTAAGAAGCAGGATCCTAAAGGCTCTGAGAAAGGTGGGAATAAGTCAGAAGACCAGAAGTCTTCACAAGGGCCCCAAAAATCTGCATCTGGTGGGGATTCACAGTCTGCAAAGGGAAAAGGCCAAAAGAAGCCCTGGTGCAAGTTCTGTAAACAGAAAGGTCACTGGACGTCTGATTGTAACAAGTCCAAAGACCAAACCACCACCACTCTAGCCCCTAAGGCAACTGTTCCCCCCTAGTACAGGTACTGGTGGAGTTGGTAATCAGAATAAGGGTGTAGTAGGGTTGACCCTGGGTTCTGAAGTGGACTCTGGCCTAGTCAGAGTACCCACTCAGGCATTGCTGATTTGTGATGGAGACATTGATATGTCATTCCTAGTGAGCCCCAGTAATCTGGGCAAATACAAACAGTAGCCTGTAATAAATGGCAAACAGGCTTTGGCATTCAGGGACACAGGTGCTTGTGTCACCTTGGTGGCAGAGGATCTTGTGGACCCTGGGCAGATCACCCTGAGTGAAATGTACGAGGTTACCAATGCAAGCAATGTCAGGACCAACCATAGTCTGGCAGTTGTGAATTTCTCCTGGGGAGGGGTAACTGGCCTCAAGAAGGTAGTAGTCAGCGCAGACCTCCCTGTCGAATGTCTATTGGGCAATGATCTAGAGACTTCAGCCTTGTCTGAAGTGGAGTTATGGACTCATGCTGTGACCAGGTGACAGGCCAGAATGCATCCCACTGAACCAGCTCTGGATCCTGAAACTATGGACCAGCAGCTACCCAAGAGGAGGAGCAGTAGGGTTAAGGCAGTGCCTCCCCCTCTGTCTCAGATTCCCCTCTGCTTCTCCTCCCCTGAAGCCTTTCTCATCGAACCAAAGGGCTTCCCTGGTTGCTCCAGGCCTGCCCTCACTTACCCTTGCTGGGTGAGTCCCTCAGACCTTGCTGGTCTGCACCGCTGACTTTCTTCAACTTCAACGAGACTTGCTGTTGCCAAGGCTTGTTGGCTCCAATCCGGGTGCCGACACCTCAGTAAGCTACAGACTTCGTGGGACACTCCGAATCCAGCTCCTGGTCATCGTCGATGCCTCCTGGACCTCGTGGCTGAAGAGTCAAAACACCCTTGATCACCTGAAATCACCCGTCTTCCGTGGGCATCCATCTTCCTGGCCCCGGGTCACTGGCAAGTGACTGTCAACACTGTCCCTTCTGCTTTCGGGTCTTCTTCATCTTGAATCCAGCCTTGGATTCCACCGGACACTTCTTCAGTCTTCGCAAGCAGCAAATCTTCTTCGGCTTCCATAGAAAACGATGACGCGACCTGACACCAAAAGACACCTATGCACCCGGCTTCCCTGTGTGAGGTAACTCGTGCACTCCGGTGCTCCAGTGTGTGTTGGCCCTCGAATTACTTACCTTGTAAGAGGCTTGCTTGTAGACTTCCTCGAAGTACCCTAAAACTTAAAAAATCCAACCGCGACTTGCTCTATTGAAATCAATAGGGAACCCGCAGCTGTGTTCTCACACTGCACGCTTCTCCCGTGGGTCTTTTACTTACCTGCCTTGTGAGGATTAGTGAAGCCCCAGCAATTCTACAGGCCCTAGGCCTTGTCCCCTTGCAAGTCGACTTTCCTAAACCTCTTTTTTAGTATATGGTCTTGGGTGGATTAGTGAAGCCATATTTGTGCTTAACTTATTGTGAAACGTTGATATTTGTGCATGTCCTTGACTTCTAATCTCATAAAGAGATTAGTAGAGTGTGTCTAGTAATAAATATATATATATTTGATATATATACCTGTGTGGTGTCCTTTCATTTGGTAATTCGAGAGATTATAAGGTAAAACAATCTGCTTTACTTTCCTCTGAGACTTAGCCTGAAGGCTGCTCTCCACAGCTACCACAAGGATAGCTTTATTTAAAAGGTTGTCTTAAACCTATCTACCATAAGAGTCGAATTGGACTGGTGCAAGGTGGCCACTATAACTAGTGACCAGCATATGCCAGGCCAACTTCTCACAGGAGGAAACAGTGGAATCCCACAGTGGTCCAAGGTCCAAACCCACCAAATCGTTGAGATATCAGGGGCTTTGCCATATGCCGCAGGGGAACCTCGGGGGCGTAGGAATCCCGGTAACTGAACTCCCAGGAGTTGCCTATCTAACAAGAACTCAAGGGGAGAGTACCAGCACCGTGGAAAGAGACCAGCAGCCGGAGAGAGAGAGTGAGGTGTGAGCAAGGGCAGGGGAAGCATGCAGACGAGCTCTGCAGCCGTAGAGGCACGCAGCAGAGAACGAACCCTGGCCCCAGTGGAAGCGGTTTAGCTAGGTCTGGGTGCAGCTTGCAGGGGCACTAGAGCACTCGCTCAGAATTGCACCAACCCCACGAGAGCCCCCATCACTTCAATAAAACTTTCTTGCTCAAACATCTATTAACTGCTGCAAACTACCTCTCCTGTGTCAACCTTTCCTCAAAGGCATAACACAAAATCGTGGGTATCTACTATTTAATTACTGCCAGTGGAGAAGTGAAAAAATCAGGTTCGCTCCCACGAATTGCAGACAGTCAAACACCAAATAGATAAATAAGTAAATAAGAGAGAAAAATGGGATCAGGGAAAGTCCTCCAGGCAATCACACTGAAAACAAGGAAACGCGCCCAGTCAAAAGACCTCACTCTAAGTACCCAAAAAATAGATGGGGAAAAAGAAAGGCTGGCATCGACCCCATCTCCAGGACCAGCTCTCTTTAACTTTGCGAGAAAGAACAACAAGCAGAAATATTTATTTTTAAAGGACCCTTTGGATGCTAACTACGCCTCGGCAGACGAGGCTCCAGGCCTACAGAGTCCCATAGTTCCAAATAAATCAGGAAAAGACAGTCCCCAGACATGAGGATCAGCAAAGGATCAAGCCCAAACAAGTGAACTCAAGGTAGGCACACTTCATCCCCGGAAAAACAGCTCAGAAGCAATCATTGAGAAAACTTCCCAGCAGGGACCAACTATCCCAAGTAGATCGACAACAATAATTGCACAGTTACATATAAATGGAACTCCACCAAACAAGATCACGTATGCGGCAACCTGAACAAATTTGAGAATTAAAGGAACCCCAGAAAATGCCACCTTGGGGAAACGACACTGATTTCCTCCAGGCACTGGAATATAATGCACAAAGCCAAGAATCAAATCAACCAGTTGACACAGCTCAATGCCTCAAAACAGCATCCGCAACCAGCACGTCAGAAGGGTGGTGAGTAGGCCAGCCTCTTCACCTCTAAAACTCACCCTAATTTCAAGTCACCAGGGGGGGAAACAAGAGAAGAAAACGTTCGACCTCCAGAAAGATGTAAACAGCAGTCCTCCCCAATCTCGATATCATCTGTAAGTGGAATTGTACCAATATTACTGATACTCCCACAAATGATTCCCACAGTTTAATGGGGTGAAACACTGCTAACCACACTACAGTAGGTCATCAAGGTATTACATTTTCAATCAGATAAATTAGAGGTGCAGATTGAATTAATGAACTTGATAGCGGAACACATAGCTGGAATCAATGTAAAGCTGGAATTCATAAATGCACAAATTACAAAACCACAAAACGTAAACACACAAAGCAGTGACCACTGGAAAAATCCGAACAACTGCGGATGTGGACAAATAATAGATAAACTAGTTTCCCTCCCGGAAATTCTTACTGGTATATTATACGCGGTACATCCCGCTGAAAAAAGGGAGCAAACAATTGTTACATCCCAGAAAAATGAGCACCAAGAACCAGCGGATACCACTTAGAAATCAAACATTAAGGAATGTGGAACCGGGGAAACAAGGGAGGACTCTGAAGAAACTAGAAGTACAAATTGCTCCATCATTCACTTCCAGCCCATCAAGGGGAAGACAAACAAAAAGGCAATGAAAGCGAGCGAGGAAGGCTAGGCTCAAGTTTCACAAACAAACAGTCTTGGAAGTAGGTCAAATATACTCAATCTTCAGTCAAATATACCCAATCCTCAGTCAACAGACAAAGCTAAGCGCAAACTACAAAAGTACAATGGAATCAACAGAGGCTATGACCAGCTCAGGGTCTATTGTGCCAGATCCCCCAGCCACATCGAATACAACGATACACATCAGAGCTCATACCCAGGATCAAACAAACAGTAACGCACAAATAAAATCAAAAGTAGCCCTCTACGCAAAAAGTGTAACACTAAAAAGGGAGCCAAAGAATGAACTTGAAGCACAAAGGACAAAACAAAAACACAAATATACACATCAATAGCAAAATCAAGGCCAAAATCAGGGACTCTTTCTAACAGCACATTGTGAAACCAGTCAAGACAAAGAGGCTCAAACACCAAAAATAAAGATGTCAGGGAAGCAATAAAAAAAAGAAGATAAAGTGGCTGTAATTTCCAAATTTTCAAATAAAACAAGCATTGAAAATGCAATAGGTCTCGCCTTTGATTAAGTTAAAGCCATTTGCTTTGCTAATGGTATTGTATAGCAAAGCAAATAGTTTAACTTAATGAAAGGTGAGACCTATTGCATTTTTAATGCTTGTTTCCGGACTGCAGTGACAGCAGGCACATCATGTGCACGCTCACTTCTCACTGGAGGAGAAGTTATGGCATGATCTTATGCCAGATGAGCGTTGTAGGGGGAAGGGAAATCCTTTAAAGAGAGTCATTTTCTCTCTGGGTTTCCCTTCTCTTTTTGAAACTCAGGAGCAGCAACATTGTCGTGGTGTCACCAGGGCTTGGTGGAAGCTTTTTCAATATTATATACAAGCCATTGTTGCTGCTTATTTATCTTATGCAACTAACAACCATTGACAAAGCCAATAGTCCTGACTTCTTCTAGGTATGATGTTGCTTGTTGTATAATATTTGGATGCAATGACAAACAGCCAAATACAAGTCGGGCGGCACACTATACTAAGCACAGATTTTTAGCTTACATGTTTTTAAGCCACGCCCTTAATTACATTGGCCATGCCCCTTTGAGAGACCCCCCAGTTTATTCATTCCGCTTAAAGCCCTGCCCACAGCTCTATAGATACACACATGAATACATCCATGTTTGGTCCTGTTGTGTGTGGTGAAAGCTTTCAAATACATACTGGGAGAGAACTAGAACCCAATAGTTCCTGTGTTTATGGGTCAGGCAAGTTAAGCACGAAAAACGTAGCTAATCGGAGGTGTACGCAACCAATAAACAAATTTGTCAATTAAACAGTCGCAAGTGCTGGTGATGTCCGCATGACAACTGCACAAAAGAATGGTCCGTCAAGGCCGCAGCTCAGTGAACAGGACAGTAAAGAGGCGGTATCAGAGGTAACTCTATTGTCATCATCTACTCTTTTGCTTTCTCTCCTTCCGCCGAGGACATGACGAACAGCCGCGATTCAGCATCTGTAGCCCACCCCAACGAGTGCAGGAGCTAGAAAGCTAAACTATCAGCAGTGACAAAAGCTATTCAAGCCACTGCCACGTGCACGTTTAAAAATTAAAGTTTTTGACACCAAAAAAGCAAAGCAGCAAACAAAAAGTGACCTATGACCTGCAGCGCTTCAACAAAGCATTAAACTACGATTACAGACCAAGGAAGCCAAACTAAGCTTGTTTACAAAGCTCTTGCAGTTGAGTAGTATTCGGTGTGTACATTTACACTCCACGCAGAAAAGCACTAAGGGATCTGACCACGTCAGCTGGCTGGCATCTCAGTTAAAAAGTGCATGCCGGCATCAGCCAGGCCTTGCGGGATAAACAGCACAACTGCTGCACGGTGCTGGAAGGCAAGCCCTCTCCAAACCACAATTGTCAACACGTGTGTGCTTTGCTTATAACAAGATGTACTGTTAGCAGCGCCGTGGTAATAGACATGGCATGTCCGATGGAAGACTCACATTCAGCTTAAGAATTCACTTCTTCTCCATAAAAAGAACACATCAATAAAATCGGTTATCAATAAAAAAAAAGAACACAGCATGGTACTTTGACTTGAAATATTCTGCCAGTTGGAAGCACACAGCACAGAGCTGAGATCATGAACCAACTGATCAGGACGTTCGGACCGTGACGCACCGGCCGAGGCCAGTTTCCTTTGTAACTCCGTACGCACTACGTTTTTCCAGTCAGTATTGTGCTGTCCCTAAACTCTGGTTCATCCCTCTGACACCTTGACACTCCTGTGATCCTGCGCAAGTGACTTTAATGCCGCTGTACTTCGTCACCACACACCTGAAGTGCCTAGAAGCCAACTGTAAATCAGTATGATGCGCTACGTGCACAATTGGCCATTTGCAAAAACACGTGACTTGAAGTATTTTGTGTTCGTGTTCACTTTAAAAAGGGCGGCCCCTCACACAGCTCTTCCTTACACTATCACTGCCCTGCTATCGAGCTGTCGTCCCTATACTCGGGTTCATCCCTCTGACACCTTGACACTCCTGCGCAAGTGACTTTAATCACCACTTCGTCACCACACACCCAAAGTGCCTAGAAGCCAACTGTAAATCAGTATGATGCGCTACCTGCACAATTGGCCATTTGGAGGTGGGAAGGATCCCTCCTCCCCCACCATGATGCTGAGAGGAGGCGGAGGGCCACCAGTGCCGCTTGCACACAACCTTCCACTTTCAGTCTCTAATCGTAGTAACAACCTGGGGATGCTGGGTTTGGAACTCAAGTTTCCCGGGTCCACAGTCACTAAAACGCACACACTATCCCTAAAAGTGTTCACACACATACTATGTGTGTTTCCTAGCCTATGTTTGTAGGGTTGTGCACAGTTTGTGTTGATCTCAACCTTGTGACGCAGGATATTTTTTGTGTTGTTGCAATTTTATATAGCGCAAACTCACCCAAAGGTATTTCGAGATCTTCGAAGTAAGCACGGCGTGTTCAAAGGTATTTTGAGATCTTCAAAGTAAGCACGGTGTGTTCTCGTTCGCTCAAAAAAAAATTATTCGGTCCCTGGGTTTCGTGTCAGTGATGTAGCTAGCTGCGGGTGCCTCTGTCATGTGTACGAAGCTTGATCTCTGCCAGCTGCGTGTGATAGTGGTGTAGCACTGACACGGATGGACAGAGAGAGCGCACTTTTTAAAAGCAATACAAAACAGCCTATGTACTGCCCCCAGTAAAAGATCCAATCCCGGTGGCAGGGCCAAAAGGGGACAGGGTGGCAACCAGGAGTGATTGACATGCCTCTGGTGCAATCATTGCACTGCCTTTAGCTTAATTTGTGACGCCAAGTGACGTGCACGAATGAAACCTGCAGGCGGAGCTGAGACATGGCTTTGGAATTCGTATTGATTCCAAGAAGCTCTCGCATGGCGAGAGCAGCGCATGCGCTGCTTTCGCCAGGCCGAGACCTAAAAAGCAATGAATTTGGCAAAAGAAACTTAATACAAGTATTCACAAACGAACAGGGAAGCATCTGTAAAATAAACACTGAAGAAACATCAAGGGCAATGCATTCAGTGACAAGTACAAGCCAGAACGAAGGGAGACATGTGTACGGAACAACGAACGGAAAGCTTTATACCCCAATCCCACCCCAAGAAACCTTAAGTTTACCAAGACAAATTACAAAAGAAAACGCAGAGAATTTAAAATGCACTAAACAGGAAAATCACTCAAAAAACGCACTGGAGAATAGACCTAAATTTACATTCACGCCAGAATATTCAAAGAAAGGGAGATAGAATATAGTAAACAAAGGCAACTTGTTAAGACTGTTCAAAGGGATCCCGGAACTCAGTGAAATAACCTCAACAGACCTCCTTGCAGTGGAATTCCAGCAAACGAAAGATAAACATCAGCAGGAAACTACATTAACTACCTGGATCTCCAATGAAATGGTTGATATGATCTATAGAACTAGAAAGACTTTTGGAGCATGGGAAATAACTGTAACACAACATAAGCGTCCTAAATACCAATATCCCCTGTTAGAGTCACCATAAGCTCAATTGGATACAGAAAAGAGTCCAAAATCATTTCCCAGGGGAGCAAGAAATGCCAAAATATGGAAAGATCTAGCTCAAAACCAGAAGGAATCCAGGCAAAGCCAGACACAATCCAAACAATTGATAGAAGGAAACCAGGATTGAGCATGGGTGCACAGGGCCCTAATCCATCAGCAGCCCTGATACAAGCAAGGAGAAAAAACATTTGCATCAGCAGGGGCCAAACAGAGAGCACACAAAGATCAGTTCATGGAACGTACATGGTTTTTCAGATTTGTCCCAAGACAACGAGACTCTGACTTTCTTGCAAAGCTTTGATTTACTATTATTACAAGAAATATGGAAATTAACCTCAAGACCCATAGCAGGTTATGAAGAACACCACATACTGGCAGAAAAACCCTCCAAATTCAGCCTTCCTAGGGGGTGCCTGTCCATATACGCCAGCGCAAAATATAACTGGTTCTCAGAAGAACTAGATGTGGGAGAGAATTGGCTGCAAGTCCTGAAACTTGAACCCAAGCACAGCACTCAATCATTTTTAGGTCTCGGCTAGCGAAGGCTGCGCTTGGGCAGTCTCGCTCGCGAGATATAATGACTTGGAGAAGAGAAGCTTGAACCCGCCCCTCCTCTCCCCTCTTCTCCATTGGCTGGCCTCTTGAATGCTGGCCAGCCATTGGAGAAGAGGTCCGTCACTCCGAACAGGCTCCGTCCTTTTCGGATTCGGGGGCGTGTTTTTTGCAACTTTTCTAATTATCTCCTCCAGCCAATGGCAAGAGGAGAGAACAGAAAAACACGCCCCCGAATCCGGAAACGCCGCTGCCTTTCTCCGAGGCATTTCTGCTTTGCCTCGGAGAAAGGCGGCGGTGTTCATAGCGTCCTCTCCCCGTGCTCTTGGTTCCCGTGTTCCCGTGATGGACCTAGGGGTGTAGGGGAGCGGGACAGGGGTGCATTTTACCACCTCGCACAGGTCTCCCTCTCCACAGCACGCGCATGTCTTGTGTACAGTCGCGCACAGAGCCATTTAAAGCACTGCCCAGAATCACAGGCTGTTGAGCGCCGAGACTCGAGGTCCACCGCTCTAGCCGTAATGCTACATGCTCGGCTACGGTTTCTTCATTTTGGAATTTAAACAATGCCTCATTGAGTCATGGAGAGGCAGTAGGCCCATCTTACACCGTGCGACTGAAGGAAATACTCTTGGTGAGCAGAAATGAAGCTTTGAGCCACAGTGTTGCGCCTAGTGCTTTAAAGCCTAGCACAGTGTATGGGAAGGGGCGACTAAGCGCTATCTAAATACCAGCACAGTGTATCATCTTGCTGACGGGGGTTGCGGACCACTTTTGTGGATGTGGGAGAGTTGTATAACGAACGATACTTCTCAACACGGACTGCACGTGCTTGCGTGAATGCAGCACTGACAGCTACGGCGGTGGCTTTACCTGGAAAATCAATCCAGTTTTGGAACGCATAAAATTCTCCAGCGGTGCGCACTTCTAAAGTACAAAGGAGGCTCGCTCTACCGTGCAATTTATTATTGAAAACGGATTGGTGACTTACGGTAGCAAATTGTTTTATTTGCGTTTTTTTTTCTTCTTTTCACTGAGTGTTACAAAGCAACGTGTGATTTCATGGAAAGGAATGTGCCAGTTTTGCACAACAATATGTCACACATGAAACGTCAAACAGCTCCTTTTGGGACACGACGTACTGCCGTCCAGATGGTTGCCGGTGGGGGCGCCGGCTCTTATTTTTCAGGGCCCGCAGTTATTTTTGCATGTAAGAACGTTACCTGAGTGCAGGCGGGGTGGGGGGACGGCGAAACCGTCACAAACAGAAAACATGAATCTGCAACAGCGTGAAAAGGGGGAGGGGGATATCTGGTAGTAAGTAGATTGAAGAGACATGAGGTGGATTCAAGGCTAGCAGTTAGCATATTAGGCACAGGCGGGCAACTAGAGCCAAATGTCGGGGGGAGGGGGAGGGGGGGGTTATTCTTCCAGCCACAGGCAGAGTGGATCTAAGAAGGGGTGAAAACACAACACAAGCCTCATTAACAAGTAGCATTAGCTTCGGCCTGAAGTGTTTCTTTCTAAATATTTAATCTAGGGTGACCAACTGGCATGGGTGCAAATTCAGGATGGTGCGTGTAAAAATTAAGGACAAAAGGTCAAAATTCAGGACAAAAATTCAGGACAGAAGGTCAAAATTCAGGACAAAACTTTGGACAGGCTAGTCAGAGCTGCGGCGTCCTGGTCAGGCGACTATAAGTCTCACAAATACAGTCTTTCTTGTGCCCTTCTCTTCTTCTGTCCACACACAACTAGCATTCACCAGCGGCTAGATTAGGCTGACATATGTTGCCTGCTCGTTGCACTGAGTTAGCGTCCTACAACAGATACATTAACCAGCAAAATTATGATACAGGGACCGAAACGAGTGGCTTGCAGGCTTCACTCCGATATCTGCAGCAGGGTCTTTGACCGAGTGAACTATCCTCACGGTTATCCGTCTTATTTGACTGTTCGGGAACCTTGATGAAGCGCCTACTAACTCTACCTACTGATGATTCTCCTCTTTGGGCTGCATAAGTGCAAAACGGATATTCTACTACAGAATAAATGTGTATTTTCATACCATGCTTCTTCAGTGAAAAAATACGACGATTGAGGATGCCTGCTAGTTCGACATCTGTCTCGGCGACTGTTGAAAAAAGAAATGACTAATTGAAAAGCGCTCTGATGCCCTCAAGCCATGCTTGGGCTATGGAATATCACCAAAAATCAAGATTAAAAAAAGAATCCCTCGCCTACCGGCAGAGGGCGGCTCTGGCCGCAGAGGGAAAAAAAGTACTAAGTCCATGTCCAGACCCCTCCCTGAATTTTTTCCCTTCCCTTTTTGGTTCTAATTACTTTCGGCAGCGACCACGTCTCTACTTGGCTTCAGGGAGCAGGGGAGGAAGAAGGAAAAAAATCCCTGGAAGAATAATAAAACAAGCATTTACAATGCAATGGTCTCGGCATTGTTAAAGTTAGAGCTATTGGCATTGCTCATGACATTATTTTTGTTTTTGTTTTTAAAACATCTCTCTCTCTCTCTCTCACAAAAATAAGACTTATTTTTGTGAGAGAGAGAGAGAGAGAGAGATGTTTTAAAAACAAAAACAATGTCATGAGCAATGCCAATAGCTCTAACTTTAACAATGCCGAGACCATTGCATTGTAAATGCTTGTTGTTTGGGCAGTTAATCGTTATAGACACATACATTCACCCGTATAAAAATCAGACAAGAGAAAGATTGACAAAGCTGGTAAACCTGATAAGCGTGTTGCACACCACATATCAACATAGTAATCTTATTATTTCAGGGGATTTTAACATCAACTTAGTAAGGAGTAACCCAAATAGGAGAAGGAACCAGAGCATGCAAGAAGCATTGTAATTAAAACTAGAACTGGAAGCACTAGGGCTGAAAATTTTGAATGGAAGTTCAAAGAAAGATAGCCCAGCAGTAATTATGTTCCTGAGTGGCAATAGGCAATCAACCATTGATTATACTTTCGTTAGCGAAGAGCTTCTCCACATGGTCAACTCCTTTCAAATTTGCCCCTGTCCGGACAGCGACCACCACCCGCAGGTGCTGGACATCAAGATTCAATTGCTACAGACAAACACTGCAAAGGATCTAATGGAAATCCCGGTAAATTATAATTTTAGAAAATTAAAGTGGCGTGAAACTAACATAAAAGAAATTATGGATGCTGTATATGAACATGAAAACAATACAGAGACCTGGAGCGAGAAAAACATTGTGAAAGCATGGGTAATTTTAGGAAACCACCAATTAGAAAATTTCCCAGAAAAACCAGCAAGCCAGAGGAATTCAGAGGGACAATATGCAAAGAAGGAATTGTGGTTCAACACAAATCTGCGAGATGGGAAAAGGAATATAGCTAGAGAGGTGAGAATCTAGGCTGCGGCAGCTAAAAAAGGTTTAAAAATGGACAAAAGGGAGGAGCCAAGTAGCCCAGCATTGCGGACGTGCTCCGAGTGAGCTCTGTCAGCCCTTCACTAACCCTCCATGATCCTACCTGACACCATCCTGAAACTGCAGCTACGGCGATGGCCTTGACCCAGTGAACCCCGGGGAAGACGAGCAGTCCGGTTCCCGGGGTGCAAACCGGGTCTGCTGCCGTCTGGGCTGCCGCGGTTGGATGGGCGCGATTGGCTGGAGACCGGCGAATCTCTGGCACACTGTTGCTTGAAGAGGTGTGCAGCCGTCCCTATAGTGCCAACATTGGCAAAACAGACCCCACCCACACAAACACATAGCATGCATGCTACATAAATAAATACACAACACCACTTTCGTTTTGGTAAATATTGCTGCAAGTTTATTACATACAACGGTATGCAATATGGTGGGTTATCTTATGGGGATCCAAGGGCAGGTAGCCATCTGGGCCGCCTGATGAGCCAAGCGCAAAAACAACAGTTGATGGACAGAATGCAGAACAATGTCATACATTCACCCCAGTACAGAGATCTGGGTCTAAATCCATCATTTTTTTGCTCACCATGCCGTTCCAGTTTGAACCCAGCCATATGCAAATCAGTCTTGACCCTGTGCCTCATGGGAACAGTCCAGCCCGAACTGCCAAGCCAGGTCCTCCCTGGACCGGAAACAAGCATCCTAGGACCGGTTTCGGGGTTTCACCCCTCTTCAGCCAGTATAGCTTGATTCCAGTGGCATGGAGAGCACGGGACCCATGTCTGGGCATATCCTTCCCACTTGGGGTGACAAATGCAAAAACAACAGTTGATGGGCAGAATGCAGAACAATGTCATACATTCACCCCAGTACAGAGATTTGGGCCTAAATCCATCGTTTTTTTGCTCACCATGCCGAAACCGGTCCTAGGATGCTTGATTCCAGGCCAGGGAAGACCTGGCTTGGCAGTTTGGGCTGGACTGTTCCCATGAGGCACAGGGTCAAGACTGATTTGCATATAGCCATGTCTGAACTGGGGTGGCGTGGGGAGCAAAATAACGATGGATTAAACCCAGATCTGTGACTGGGGGTGAATGTTTTGCCAATGTGCAACATTCCGTCCATCATGTGTGTTTTGCTGTTCGCCCTATGTGGGAAGGGTATACCCAGACGTGGGTCCCGTGCTCACTACGCCACTGGAGTCAAGCTATCCTGGCTGAAGAGGGGTGAAACCCTGAAACCGGTCCTAGGATGCTTGATTCCAGTCCAGGGAAGACATGGCTTGGCAGTTCGGGCTGGACTGTTCCCATGAGGCACAGGGTCAAGACTGATTTGCATATGGCCATGTCTGAACTGGGGTGGCGTGGTGAGAAAAATAACTATGGATTAAACACAGATCTGTGACTGGGGGTAAATGTTTTGCCAATGTGCAACATTCCGTCCATCATCTTCTGTGTTTTCATGAGCCAAGCAGCACTGGGGTGAACCCCATATGTGCTGCCCCTTCTGGTGACCCTCTTCCCGGATCACGTGACACCTTGGTCCCATATTACTCACGCCCCTTTCAGGGCGGAGCATAGATAGGCAAGCCCGCGGTTGTGCAGGCCCACAACCGCCCGAAGGACTAACTGGGCGCGGACACGGTTTTCCAGTAACCTGCCATGAGGCTCCTGGGATTTGGCTCTGGCACCCCTATTGTGCCACGCAGAGGTACCATTCTATAATCATTTGCTTCCAGATTGCACTGTAACTTCGCCACAGCTCTGGAGGTGGCCACCGTCACCGCCAGAGCCCCCCACCAAAACAACTATAGTCTTACCTGCAACCTCCCATCTCTCGTAAATCTAGAAGGAAGAGATCCATCCCTACTGGTGATAGATGAACCCCGTCTATATCACTATCGCCCTTGACGTTAGCCTGGATCAGCTAGTGTCTGATTAAACAAAAGGCCCTTTTGGCCTGTGAACTTGTGCCAAGAACTATTCAAGCGGGAAAGTTCCACTGCATCACATGACTCAGTCCTGCACCAACTTTGGGCGGGACAGTTTCAGACACCATGGCTCACATTGCCCCATCTATTTGCTGCTCTTACCTAGCTGCCGTCCTTCTAGCACTGTGTGTGCCTAAACACCTGTGTCCCCCATCTATGGGACAGCAGCCCACTTGTTAGGTGACCACTCTCACTCCCACAACCCGCCTGCCTTCTTTGGCTATTAGGGCGAGAAGGATTAGCCTTAACATTTGAACAGTCCCTTTGCTTCCTAACATGACGCACAGGAATGTCCATAACTAGGAGTATGTAACAATGAGCAAGGGTGCCACCCTGTCCTTGCCATGCATCCCTTATTCCTTAAGCGACTTTCGCCCACTAAGCTCCCTCAGTGGTGGAACCCCCTAGGAATACCAGCTTAGAGAATCTGTCTGATTTAATACAGTGCGCACTGTCTGCAATGTGGTGCCTAACACTAAGGATTGCTAAGTCCTACTTTACCCCCATCCTAGAATACTCACAGATGGGGGGGGAGTCGGGGGTCATTCACACTGCCCACCCTGAGCAGCCCCAGCGGTGGAAAATTACCTGCTCCGTTAAATTTAAATGTTTGTTGAACACCGGCCGTGCCAAATGTTCTTTTAGGGTTTTAGCCTTTTGTGCTTGACGCCTTGTTTTCCCCTTTATTGGAATAGCAGCACTCTGTTGGCTGACAGCGTCTCCACCCAGTGTGGCTAATCTACCTGACCGTGCGGGCCTTTTCAGCTTAACTACAGCAACAGGTCACCTACCCTTGATTCTGGGATGCACTTACTTCGCCCCGTTGACCCGCCATTGCACAGACCCTTATGATTGCTAAACCCTGGTGAACACCTTATTGGTGTCAAAACTGGTTTGAACCATCTATGTATTGTCCCACTATTGGCAACACCTCACCCTTTCGTGTAGTGACAACTTACGCAGCACACCCCGCTTGCTTAACTGCCGTCGGATCACAGATGCCAGAACCTGCTAACTATCTCTGACCCTGGATGCTTAATTTGCAAAAGTGTCGAATCCCAGGTCCCCAGTTTACTGTTTAGCTGCAGTACACCTTCAGTGAATCCGCTGGGAGATACCACCAACCGCATTGGTCATGCGAACCTTAAGAAGCACCCAATCTTCACCTGGGCGTACCTCTAAACACCGCTGTAAGGCCAGAGACACACATATATTAAACCTATTTACTGGTTTCTGCCACTTGGCTCCTTTCTGGTTGCAGCTCTGTGTTTTTGTGAAGCGTGCGTGGCCCCGGGGTATGATGTCACTGACTAACAGCTGTATGTTACCCACTCTCTGATACTTATGTACCGCTAACTGCCCTTACTTGGATTGAAGGAATGCTGGATGATTCCTAAGGACTGTGGGCTTAATACTCCAACCCAGTTTGACCCCAAAAGTTTTTGGGGACAACCCAAGGAGTAATCATGCCCTTAATGGTACATCTACCCCAGCGTTGACTATCAACGTATTTGGGACACAGGTCGCAGAAGATGCCCCTTCCCGTCTCTGGTTCCAGCCCATAGAAGGACAACCCAGGGGGCAGACAAGTCTGTGGGACCCAGAGGGTAACATTATGTGCAAATACCTGCCGTTTCCTGAATATTGGGAATGCCAAATGGTCTATAATACCCTGTCGCCATTTGGCTCTGACGCAGTGTTTACCAAACTTTTTTTTTTGCCTGCAGCACACTTGTTAGACGACAACTACCACAACCCGCCTGCAGCCCTGGCTAAAGCACAAATGAATATGTCTTAACTGAAGGGACCTGTAACCTGCCCTTGTTTGCAGAGGGCACTTTTAGCTGTATCGACCAGACATAGCAAGACGAGACTAGCTAGCGAGTTCCCACTCCCACACAACTAAAATTAAACATAATACATCAGGGGCTGAGACATTGCCTTCGCAGCACCTCTCTTTTCGTTATAATTGCCCAGAGTAAGTGTAAAATTGTACTTTCCCACCCTTGGGCTGGTAATCGATGGCAGAGAAAGGCAGAACCCGGGCATAAGATTCCCGTTTCCTAGAGTAAAACAATAATTTTCCTGCCCCATTATCAAATGTGCCACAAGCACCCAATGCGCTATCCACCTGTTGCTATGCAGATGTCATCCATTTCAACGACCTAGGCACCATATCAACCCATTCTGCCTTTGTGGTCAACAAAATACCATCTGCCGGGATTTCTCCACTAATCCTATGATGCTGAACCTGGATTTCTAAGGAGCATGTGAGGTTCGGCGATCGTCCCAATACTAGATGCCATGTATCCAACTTATCAATATCATCCCACTTAGTGAGGGCACTATGAGGACTCTTGAAACGTAATAGAGGTCTAAAGCCTTGGTGCCAATTAAGAAACCGCCAGGAAACCTCCGCATCATGCAGGAACTAGCCAATGGGGCCACTTCCCCGAAAATTGGCCACAAACCAGTAACCCCCATAATCCCGCAATCCAGACATACACCCGGGGAGTAAACAGGCGACTCTGGTAAAGGTGAAAGAACTTACAAATTCCATCCTTGCAACCCGGGCATAATACTAAGTTAGAACCGCACATCGATATAAGCAAACAAAAAGGGCAGCTGGACACAGACGTGCCACATCCAAGAAGAACCCTCTGAGCCCACTGAGGGGAGACAGCCGGACCACTGGAGGCAGTGGTCTTTCGAGTTCTCCTCCGAATTCTCCGCTATAGGGGTTCCAGATAATCTCAGGTGTGAGAAAAGTCTTTCTAACATAGCCAACCGACATTTTATACGTGAGTGACTGCCCTCTATTATGGTACTATCAAACCAAGGCTAAAGCAATAGGAGCATGAGGCCTTAAGCAACGGGTGTCTTTGTGTACTGGAAACATTAATTAGCCACGCAAAGAACCATGGACATCCCCTTAAATGCGAGTCATCAGATAGTCAATGAAATAGTGTTGGATTTGAGACATAGGCGCCATCCAAAACTACTGAATTAAAATTAGCGAAAATAGTTCTATGAAAGAAAACCATTGAACGAATCGCTCATCAAAGTCGAAGGACATATCAAACCGCTTTGGTCTACCTTGCTGAAAAGGATGGATCAATGCCCATTATCTGTATTAGTGAATGAAGACATTATTCATTCATGTTCAGCCAAAGTGAGAAACACTGCCCCCAAGTGGGCTTCCCACTTTATGGCCCCGTGGCAGTACAAATTGGTTTAACACACCAATAATCAACCCCAAACTGATATACTGTTTAGCCCCACCCAGGGCGCCATGGCAGACGCACCGCAACACCAACTGAAGGCAGAGTAACACAAGTACTGACCTAGAGCTGTTCACGGCGACACATATAGAGATGCCCAATATTGCGCGAAACTAGAATCAGCATTCGCCCGCGCTACCTTACAGCAAGGCAGTTCAACAGAAAACCTGACACTTGTGCCATTATATGCCTTGACTCACGTCAGGCGGCCACTTCCTTTTGCACCATACCTTGCTCTTGCCGTGCTGCCAATTCTATTAACACCACAACTACTAACCCTGACACTCGTGCAAGTGTGACAAGTCCGCCTATTCCAAGCCCTCAACACTTTAAAAATGGCTTGGGCAGCAGGCAATAGTGATTTTAATGTAAGTTGAATTAATCAATGCCTGTTGTGGTCATCTCTAAAATAGACAGACAGCGCCAACTCGTGGCCGACTGTCACAAGCGCCGGTGTGACAATTAAGTGATGTGCAGCGCACCAGAAAACCCCCGGTCAAATTACACCGGTAAACTTGATGCTGTAATTTAGCATTAGTAGCCCTTGCCACACTTTCTCACCTGTCACATTACCCCTACAGCAAGCCGGAGCTATTGACATTGTCAATGGTTGTTGGTTACATGCATAAATAAGAACTATGGTTTAGTTGGGTGGATATTGAAAATGCTTCCAAGCAGATTTCAAGCCCAAACCAGTGGCACACACCAGGAGGTGTGTACCAACCGCCTCAATGAGCCAGAGCTCACCTCGCAAACCAAAGCTGCCTCAGCCACCAGAGCATAAGGCGAACAGGCTGTTGGGAAAAGCAAAACGAAACCAGTTCGAGCCAGGCACCTGCGAACACGCATGCAGCACGCTGGCCAGTGGCTGTTTTATGGCAGCAGGCACATTTCCTCTGGTGCCCATGCCCAGGAGCATGCTTCCGCCTTAAAGTTCAGCATCTTACCCTATTTTAACAGCACCGTCCCTCCCCTTTTCCAAAGCCAGAAGCCCTTCAACGAAAGGGAAGTATGTAATTCTTTGGGTATTTTGTCAAACGCAGACAGATGCCAATATCTAAAATATCAGATCTATCAAATACTTTGTTGATTTTAGCCAGTCCCACTCATCTTCATGGCCCACCCATGCTTGTTTATGGCCCAGCCGGGCCAGATTCCATAATACCCACTGGCCTTGTGACTTGCTAAGACAGCCGCTGACTCTCTACCAGAAGCCTGGACTCTCACACAGAGTGCCTCGAATACACTCAAAAGGCATCCTTCTACTCTCTAATAGAGACCGCCTCTGGCTTGTTGTTGCAATCTGTCTCTTAGTCCCTAATAGGAGGCGTAAAATACCTCGGAAGGGCAACATCTGATTCCTTAACAAGAAAGCCACGGTAGAGTAGGCCACGCAAGACCAGAACGCCACGGTAGAGTAGGCCACGCAAGACCAGAACGCTCAGAGGCCTGCTCAGAGAGTCTGTAAGTCCTTCACACGGGCAGTTATTGCTTCAGTCCTGCCCGCAGCATTTGACCTCCCAATACTGACACCTCTGATCCTGCATGTAAACTGCCTCGGCAGCAGTAGGCGTGGACAAGCGGAAGTAATAGTAAACGCAACTCTTTATTTAAAAGACTTTGCACACTGTCAATGAAGTAGTCTTTCGTGACACCGTTGGTACTTCAACACACTGCTTGGGTGCTGCGGAGGCAGCACCCAAGGACCAACCAGCAATGGCCCGGCACGCCTCGCTGGCCACACATGTGGCAGCAAGTGCCGCGCTCGTCCCCCAAGCGTGACTGGTGCACAGAGCAGGAAAGGTACCCCATGGAGCCGCCACCCGCGGCATCCTAAGCGATCAAGATATGGCGGCGCCACATGGGATTTAGCGTGCAAGGTGATGCACTGATTCGTCTTGCAACTGCTCTGCAAGAAACGCTATTCCGTTGCGGTCCCTTTGTTCGAAATGATGGCCGCGTCCTACTCTGCGCCTGCATTTGTTGGGCTGCTGACTGCCCACGTGCCTCTTGCCATCTCGCTTATGCGGTGCAGCCCTGTTACCATTCGTTTGTCTCCCTAGGGTGGGGCAGGCATGGGGACGAGCCAGGAACGGCTCGTCGCCCAAATTGAACGGGCCCGGCGCAGGCCACCCTTGCATGGCAGGGGGGGAGGGACGTCGAGCGACACTGGTGCCATGGTCTGAACTGCGCGCAACAATTCTTGAACGGCCCCGACCCCAACTGCCAATGCCCCGCGGTGCTCACTGCCCCCCGCCCCTTGGACCCTGGGAACTGTGGCCCTCGGATGGACACCTCCGGAGGGTAAGACCGTGGAAGGGAGAGGTAGACCTGCTTGCCTCACCGCCCTCTCGCCCCCCAGCGAGCTACACCGATACCGCCGCGGCCGTGTGGCCGGGCCCGCCTGCACTTCGCAATAATACATCAGCCATGGAAGATGCCCGATGAGAATACCCAACAGGGCCCGGACCATTGCCAGCGGAGAGACTGAGGCTCCCGCACTTAGTCCACCCTCCCTAGCATGCAACCCAGCCGCCCGGTGCACCCCAGTCCTGCTGGGCACACCGTGCAGGGAGCTGTGACGGGACCCCCCCCAGCCCTTACACCCAACTGGCGGGAGGGGGCCAAGCCCCCATTCGGAACAGGCCCACGGTCTCGCTGACCCAGGTACACTTCCCAGCCTGCTGCAGCACCGTGCCCAGCACCCCAGCCTGCGCCATCATGCTGCCCCCAGAGGCCGCGACTGGGCGAGGCCTCCAAAACGTGTCGCCAGCCGATGGCCGAGGGCCTCCCGCATCGCCCAAGAGCAAGCTGGCTGCTACACACAGACCCGGGGGGGGGGGGGGCACCCAGATGTTCCCCACCCGCCATAGAAGCTCCAGCCACCTGGCTCGAAACCGGTAAGGCACCGTGTTACCGGCACAGCGGGCGGAACCCCCAGCAGTACCCGAAGGTCTGCCCCAGTGATTCTCACCCTCCGGTGCCCTTCCGGCCACGCAACCCGCCATTGCGACTGGCCCACGTGGGCCTCGTCCGCTGTAGGCATCACCGTTAGGTAGGACACCCCCTCTAGGATATAACCACCCCGCACGAGCCCCTCGAACCCGAGAACACAACGCGGAGTAATTGCCCCCGTGTCTAGGGCCCCCGCAGGCCGGCGCACTGATGCGGACCTCCTAGGGGTAACGATTTTGATCCCCGCAGCACCAAAGAGACGTTTACATGGCCAAGATCAGACACGGCACTTGCGTGTGGAAAGGTGCTCTATGGATTTACAGTGCCGTTTAATTTTTGAGAAGTGGGGCATGGGGGGTGCCTGGTGGGGATGAAAACGGTCTCTTCTAGAACGGAGGAGGAAGGCCCATGCGGGCAGGGAGCTCTCCATTCACTAAAGATTCTGCCAGTCAAAGATGACCTTGCCACCACGGGAGCAAGAGCAGCGCCCCTCCCGTAGGCCACCCCATGGGCAGCAAGCAGGCCCCTTCAACCAAAACCTCTGAGCACGGGAAGCATTCGGTATGTCTCCCGTTCCATGCCCCCTCGCACCCCCCCGGACGGCACAGTGCTGAAGTGTGCCGCTATCGGAGCCCTCTCAGAGCTGACTGATCCCCCCCTCCAAGAGCGGACAACCGCCCTGCCAGGGCGGATCAACATTTACTGCCACTGTAAGCAGCTCCTGCGAACAACCGCGACGATGACAGAGGGGGCAACCACAGGACGGCATGTCCGGCGCAAAAGAAGACGCCCGGATGGCGGGGGAAGGCTTATATACCTTCCCCCAATCCTCGGCGCGCCTGAAGTGATGCGTCTAGTGCGCTACAGGCCAAGATGGGGGGGGGACTCCTCCCTGAGTCCCCGCAATAGAGAAGCGGGTGGGTTGGTGCCCAGATGGCACTAGAGGGCGACCCTCTTGAGTGGCACCCTGCATGGGCCATGGGCAACTGAAAAAATTCCGGAGGCCCTGGACAGACGAAACGAGGCTGGAGTGGACATCGCAGTGAGGGCGGGCCCGTTGCGGGGGTTGCGACTGCTGTCTGCTTTGGGCCGCACTACGATCAACGGCCGGAGTTGTGGAGCGGAGCCGGGGCCTGGGTCAATGAAGTGGCGCATTCTGGAGGACGTTGTTGTGGCCCGGCCCGGCTGCACCGGCCGTGTGTAAGACCCAGGGCAAACAAAGTGATACCAATGCTGTTCCTTAAAGATAATGAGACGAACCAAGAGAGTATACAGGTGACTAGTCTGTGTAGTACTTAGTCGGATATTGGAGCCCTCATACAACCGTCTAGGTGTCGTGAATCACGCACCCATTGGGATGTGAAGCGTCATCATCGGGCTGCTCCTGCGTTGGGCCGGCTGGTGCAATGCTCAACGGGCTCTTTAGGAGCGCTCTTATGGAGATCTTTTTATCCGGACAGCCGTTAGGTGATTGAGGGTAGGGGGCTCTATTGTGATGTAGATGAAAGAGTGAAAGTTAAAATAGGTAGAGGAGTGCCCTCTGAATCAGTTTATTTTGGGGCCTTCTTACCTAATTAAAAATTGTGTGAGGTGGAGTGTGGAAGCCCAGAATTATGTGCTAGGTGGTCAACACTGCCTCATCTAGGGTCTGAGGTGGAGTGTGAAAGCCCAGAGTTATCTAGAGTGTTAATCCAACTACAGAAGTCAATACAAGTTGACATCTCTCCTTTCCATAGTATCAGGATGTCGTCAATGAACCTCTTCCAAAGGTATATATCAGTGGAGAATGGATTTGAGTGGTGGAAAATATTGCGTGTCTCAAAGTCAGCCATGTAGAGACATGCTAGACTCGGCGCAAATGTGCTGCCCATACAAGTGCCTTGTGTCTGTTTGTAAATTTGGCCTTTAAATTCAAAAAATTTTTCGGTTAGGGCTAACGTAGCGCAATCCATTATAAAACTGATAGGTGTGTTGTGGTCCCAGGGATCGTGGTTGAGGACACTCTCTACCACATCAAGTGTGGCCCTCTGGGGTATGTTGGTGTATAGCGCCTGTACATCTAGGGTTACTAGTAGTTTGATGTCACCCTGGAGTTTTTACCTTTCACTATGCCATTTTGCCAGCAACCTTGTCATATATACAATTACAGAACGCAAGGAACTCCTTGCGTCCTCTACCAGGAACTGCAGCACGCTAACCTTTGAATATGATAGGGTAAGTGCCCTCTGCACGTTCTTGTGATGCTATATAAGGTTACTTGAAACCCAATGACACATTGTGGAGTTTTCACATCACTTGGTTTTAGTGTGTTTTTATCACCACGCTTAGCGTGCACCATCACCATAGTTGCACATGCTTTGCATATGAGACGCACCATATAACCACAACACTTTTTGTTTTACATTTTGTAATTTTATTGGTCTACTTTTCTACAGGTAGACCGAGTTGCAGGTAATCTTGTTAAAAAATGATGTTTCAAAACTTGTTATGCAGCCCAATGTAGATAGAATCAAATAGGTCCTGATGAATCGCCAGAGTATTTCTCAAACAGGGCGAGAAACATGTTGATCCTAGATGAGGCAGTGTTGACCACCTAGCAGATAACTCTGGGCTTTCACACTCCACCTCAGACCCTAGATGAGGCAGTGTTGACCACCTAGCACATAATTCTGGGCTTCCACACTCCACCTCACACAATTTTTAATTAGGTAAGAAGGCCCCAAAATAAACTGATTCAGAGGGCACTCCTCTACCTATTTTAACTTTCACTCTTTCATCTACATCACAATAGAGCCCCCTACCCTCAATCACCTAACGGCTGTCCGGATAAAAAGATCTCCATAAGAGCGCTCCTAAAGAGCCCGTTGAGCATTGCACCAGCCGGCCCAACGCAGGAGCAGCCCGATGATGACGCTTCACATCCCAATGGGTGCGTGATTCACGACACCTAGACGGTTGTATGAGGGCTCCAATATCCGACTAAGTACTACACAGACTAGTCACCTGTATACTCTCTTGGTTCGTCTCATTATCTTTAAGGAACAGCATTGGTATCACTTTGTTTGTCATTATAGGGCACACCTAGCTGGACCTTCTTTCCAAAGCCCTCTTTCGCCCCCCTCCTTTTTCTCGTTAAGACCCAGGGCAGGCAGAGTGAGGTCACGGAACCCGACCAATTATTGCCTGATCGGCCGGAACTGCCCATCGTGGGGATCGGTGGCTCTGGCCTGCCCGGGACGAGGTGGAGCCTGTGATGCTCTCGAGCCGGAACAGCGTTTGAAGCGGCGTGGGGGCCTGTAGCTTGAACCGTCTGGAGTAGTAGGATACCGCCACTGGCCCTTTCAGTGACGCCTAGGATGGCCTCTCCAGGGAATCTCCAATATATCCAGGTGAGGTGCCCATTAGGGGTGGGGGGGTGTTCTCCCGGTCGCGGAGGTGGCTGGACTAGGTGTTGGTGTGACTTTCGGCCAGCTGGGGGCCCTCCTCTGGCCTCTACGCCTGGTGTGAGGACCTGGTCTGAGGGGGGAAGCTGGGGTGCCACAATCTATATCCAGCTGATTGTGGTGGGCTGTGGGCCCTACCGGGAAGATACACAGACTGCCCGGTAGCAGCTTGGAACTTTACAACAAGGGCTACCTAGGGGCCGCCTTGGCCCTTGGGCTGAGACATCAACAGTGCTTCAATACCCCGCCCGCCTGAGAGTGGTCTTCAACTCTCGCACCATCTTTTTAAACACTCCGGAGGAAGCTTTTGCCTGGATGAATGAACGACGACCCATTAAACCGCACTCTCCACCACCTAGAGATTCTTACTCCTCAACAGGCAATCCGGCCCGCACGCAGCCAAAACCCAAAGACTGTAGACGCCACAGATCCATATCTACATGGCGATCCAAAAACAAGGAACACGTTTTAGAGTCCATACCACCTTCCAAGAAATAATTATGTGACCTTTATAGTTCGGACTCCCAGGGAGGGTTGCCTGAGTGCTCTTCTTTTCTATACATTGGTGTTCAGGATTGGTCTGCCGGTGGCATGGGTCTGCTCCAATCCCCCCAGTAGGACTTGGGGCATCTTAGGGACTATGGGGATCCTGTGAAAAGGCTGCACTTAGCTCCCCTGTTGGGGGTGGGATGCATCACTTCCCCACGACAGATACTTCTGCTGTTTTGAGGTATTGGGGTGGGATGGGAAGGGGGGGGGGGGGGGTTGTTGTGTTTATTCTGGTTTGCCTTATTCTCTTAGATAAGCGCTGCATAGTGAACAAACTCCTAGAATTCTTCAGTCCAGGAATGTTTGATACAATGATTCATCTCATCACGACACAATGGTGGCAGAACCTAAAGTATTCTCCTCGGGACAGCTTTACATAGTGATCTGGAACACTAAAGGCATGCTGGATAAGATCAAGCGGGGCGCGGTCCTTCGACCGGCCAAGCACATCGGTGCTCATGTTCTTTTGTTCCAGGAGACACATATGTTAAGCACTAAGGCCTCCTGTCTAGCCCGATATGGATTCCTCCATGCCTTTCATGCAGGATTTGCCAGGGGCTCTACAGGTGTCTCCATTCTGGTTCATCCAAGGGTAGCCTTCACATTAATACAGAAGTGGGCTCATTTACATGGTCGATACATCTTTGTAATGGGTCGGTTACTGGGGAGGATGGTGTTTGGTAGTGTTTATGCCCCTTAGTCAGAGCTTTGTGGATCACCTAGTAGGGGTGTGGAGCGATTTGCCAGGGGGACTCTTGGTGATCGGTGGTGATTGGAACAATGTCATGTCCCCAGTCATAGATAGATGGTGTCTGGCAGGGGTGGTCGTCGGGACCCCGATACTAAACTACAGACCCTAGTGAACATGGTGGGATGGGTTGATACATGGCAGGTAGATAACCCCACGAAGGCTAGCTACACCTCCTTCTCCCACATACACACACACTTCATACTCTAGGCTAGATTATATATTTATCCCAGGCACATTTGTCCATAGGGTCCCGGCAGCAGAGATTTTACCTGACCACTCGCCTGTTGCCATTCAGCTTTTGATAGGCCCAGATTAGGCCCCTTTCAGGTGGCGGCTTTTGACCTGGAATTTACAGAACCCGACATACCATGCTCAACTCCATTGCTCACTTTCAGAACAATTCTCCCATAATGAGGGGACGGTGACTTCAGCTTGTACTCTCTGGGAGGCTATGAAGCCCAAGCTGCGCTGGTTTGATATTAGTTTTTGTACTGCTGAACGCAGACAACGTAGACAGTTGCCTATTCTGTTAGAGGCACAAATTATGACCGCAGAACGTCATGCCCGTGGCGAAGATAGGGCTGTGGCATGCCGGCAGCTGGGCCTCTTTCAGCAGCAATATTATAACGTATTGATGGATGAAGTGCAGGGGCATGGCTTGCTACACAAAGCATAATATATCAGTGGGGCGATAAGTCCGGGAAACTCCTATATAGATTATGTCAACAAGCACAGGCTCATACCCCACTTCCGGGCATCCGAGACTCCACAGGGGCCCTAGTGACAGGCCAGGGGTACTTGTAGATAGCTTCACTAGCTACTATCGGTCCTTATATACGTCCCATTAGGTCCTCGATGCCTCTGAAATTGAGCAGTTCTTTGTAGGTCCCCCTCCACGGGCCCTTTCTGAGGAGGCTCAGTACTCAGTAGAGGCTCCGCTAACTCTGGAGGAACTAACCACCGCTATGGCTGACTTACACTCTGGGAAAGCGCCGGGCCCGAACGTCCTTTCCCTTCACTTTTATAAAGCTTACATGGCCCTACTGGGCCCACATTGCATTGTGGCTATACTAGAAGCTGCACAGACAGCACTCATGCCCCCAGACTGGAGGCATGCAGAAATTGCTGTTTCATAAACCAGGGCGTCTGCAGGAACTACATGCTTCCTATCGACCAATCTCTTTATTGAATATAAAAGCAAAAGTCATAGCCAAGGCGCTTGCCACCAGGCTGTTGGCGCACCTCTCAGGCCTGGTCCACCCAGATCAGGATGGATTAGTTTCCCACAGGCAAATGCACGAACAAAAACATTTCATTAATATGTCGAAGATGACCTCAGTGTCCTGTTTTTGGGATTTGAGCTCTCAAGTGAAGGGAATAGCTTAGCAGCTAATTTTTTAGAAAAGTGTGCGCTGCTCCAACCTCCAAAATCATTGAAAAATGTACAATCCACACTGGGATTCCTGAATTTCGGCAGAACATTCTTTTTGGATTACACAGAAAGGGTTAAACCTTTCTACGACCTAATAAGACCTGATTTTTCAGTCAGGGAATGGACACAGGAACACACAGAAATCCTTTGTGCCCTACAAACTGACATGATAGCATCTAAACATTTACAGACATGCGTAAATGGCCGCAACCTGGTGATCGGTATAGTTGAGGGTCAATCGGGGTACACCTACCTGACATACAATGAAGGTGAAACAGTACCAATAGCATACAAATCACACTTGTACGCAAATGCTGAGATGCGTTTTGCATCCACAGAAAAAATTCTGACATCTGTACAGACTGCTGTAGTGAGAGAAAGAGCACTGGCTCAGGGGAAACAAATTATTGTCATGACTCCAGCACTGGCCTTAGAGGCTGCTACAAAGGTGCTAAAGCTTTACATCCGCTATGGATACAATGGGCTAATTCTCTCACTGCATCAGATGTAGAATACAGGTAGGACCCAAGTCTAAATACACAGGCATTCCTACAATACGAACAAGAATATCCTCTCCCAAATGAAATTATGTCACTAGATAAGTATGAATTCATTATCTATACTGACGGATCTGCTCAACCGGCCATAGGGAAGTAAACAACAATACAGCACAGCATATGCAATTGTTAAAGGTCAGATGAAGGATGGCAAATTCCATCCGAGCTGTAAAAAGACTCCTTAGGAGACTAGACGGCTCAGTTAGCAGAACTAAAAGCTCTTTTACTGGCGCTGATTAACACCGATCGAGAATTTCCCACACTTATTGTGTGCGATTTGTTTTACTGTGTCCAATCATACAATGAATATCTACACTATTGGGGACCAAATGGGTTTAAAGACACAAAAGGTGGCACAATAAAGCACAACATTCTATGGGAACAGGTAGCGGAGTTGAAAAACGATCTACCAATAGCTCACGTGGTACACACACAGTCATCAACGGGATGGCGGTCATGTTGAAGGGATTTCATTGGCTGATAAAGCCGCGAAGGGTCATCTAGACCCAAGGACATTTGGGCTCTGTTGAGAGAATATTTGCTAACATAGTCTGATAATGATTCTGTGTGATATTGTATGGTATGATAAAATATGCTTGATGTACCTCACTATCACCCGAAATGTTCAAGACCGCAGCAAGTACAGGATAAATCAGATGCACATGTAACATCTTCTGACCACGGAAATGTACCTTGTATTGATTATTGGTTTTGTTTTCTTTTCCTGATTTTCTTTTTCTTTCTTATTTTTTTCTGTTTCTTTTATATTGGTGTTTTTCCCTCGCAGTGCTTTTTGGTATGTTTACGTGCTGTAAAGGATGCAAAAAGTTTAATAAAAAAAAAAAATGTAAAAAAAAGCCGCGAAGGGAGCAGTACGACCTGCGTCCGTAGCTGCACTCACTCGTTCAAAAACGAGAATAGGCGGATAGTTGGAACTGGTAGCTGACATTGCTTCACACAAAGACAACAAAGCACTTCCAATAGGTTTTCTACTCAAGTGCTTCTACAAGTTAGATGCCAACAACGTTCCATTTGCTCAGATTCCAGGAGTAGGGGATAGAGTAATACCAAACATTGATCGCAGATTAGGCTTAATTTTAGCTACACATGAGGGTCTGGGTTCTGCACACGCAGGAGTTACAGACACAGTTTCTTTACTGAAACAACGCTACTGGTGGCCAGGGTTAAGGAAGCAGACCAAAGACTATGTCTTAAAGTGCAACATCTGTCAACAGATGAAAGGCCCCACCATAACATGTCTAGCTCAGACACCATTATTGATATCAGACAGACCTCGCACGTGTGTCTATTTGAACCACCCTTTACAATCTGATGGGGCTTAACAGTACATAATGGTTGCAGTGGATTCCTGCTCAAGATTACTATGGGTATGGCCTCAGCCCTCGGCTGACGCTCAAACTGTTATCAAAGATTTGCGAGTCTTTATAGGGACATACGCAGCACATTACATTCTGACCGTGGCTCCGTGTTTAGCTCTAGGGGCTTACAAGGAAGCCATGGGAGGTTTGGGTGTAGTATTGCAATACTCCTCTCCGTACCATCCTGAGGTAAATTAGGTTGTGGAAAGGAAAAACCAGGACTTAAAGCAATCATTAACAGCTAGGGTATTAGGCGCGGGTGGTAGTTGGGTCAATCACCTATATGGGGTCCAGAGGGCCTTAAGTAATATGCCAAGAAGCTCTCTAGGGACGGGGCGTGGGGTCACTCCTTATGAGGTCCTTTTCAGGATGAGAATGTGGGTACCTGACCTAGATTTTGAAGGCACAGTGGCAGGTGACAAACCTTTTGATAGCAATAAACGTTTTGCTGTTTTACAGGATCTAAATGAATCAAGGGCTCTACAGAGCAATGTCCAAGTGAAAAGGTTTGCCACTGGGGAAGTCAAGTCAGTCACGGCAAGACCTGACTGGATTCCTAAAGTTGGGGATCTGGTCAGAAAAAAGATAACAAACAAAAGAGAATTTGGACCATCTTACAGAAAGCCTGTCCTGGCAATTGAAGGAACAAGAACTGCACTTCTCCCGCCTCTTGCCAGAAAAAAGGAGAAAATGTTTGTCTCCATTGATCTGATAAAACCACACTATGTGGACGATACTGAATAGTAGACCTCGTGGGCTCCTGGGTAGCCGACGCCCTCCTCTCACTACCATACAGGAAGTTCAGACAGAAAGGCTCATCACGTTTGAAGAGCCACCCTTGAAAAGCACTGGAATAAACAACAATGCGATGGAACTCGTTCCTCTTGCAAGAGAAAATCAAAATGAAAGACAAATTTCAATTTGTCCTAACTCAGATGTCTACATAAATATGCCTCAATAAGAAAAATCTACAAGTTCATCAAAACCTGCCTAGCTACCAAAATTAGATCGAACTGCATCTGGCTTGACTTTGATACCTTTTCATTAGATCCTAGCGAACCTGAAACGACGCCAGCCCCAAAAACTCATAAACAACAAATCAAAGACATCTTCATCTTTCTTAATAAGACTTACCTGGTGTCACCTTGGATAGAACTTTGGATAATAACCGGGATACTTTTCTTTCTTTTCTGGATAGGCCTAGTGATTACTTTCCACTTACTTATTAATGGAACTTATCTATGCCAAAGCTCTACAGCATCAAAAGTGAACTCGGTCCTGAAACCTCATGTTTTGTCACATTGTGAACAAAGATTTGTCATCAGTGAACATTACAGCAGTTCCTATATCTGATGGTATAGTTAGGGACAAGGTTGATTATGATATATTTTGCCCGACAGAACTTTCAAAATTACCACATTTATTTAAAATTTCCTCAAATTATATCATTACCCCAGTACAATTTCCGATGATTGGGATTATGAATAATATGTTTATCTGATTTAGAACATTCTGCGGCATTTTCTAGCAATGAAATGTTGGAAGACACATCGGTTTTAACACTATGTATTGTTATCAACATTATGGTCATCACTTTCTACACAAATCTTGCAGCCCTAGGAATGTTTTCACTTATCACCAATGGGAACATAGCCCTACACCACCAAAAAGCAGTTCAAAAACGTTTGCACAGAAATTTTCATATTTTTCAGGGTTTAACATTTCAGATCCGACCTCTTATTACTATAGGGTTGCACCTACATCAGCACAGAAAAATATGCTAACAAACACCACCCGGATTTACTCTGCTTCCTTTATTACCCAATTGTCTGAACAGGGTTTCGACTTATGGAAAGACACTATGAACTTAAACTCAGTCTGGGGCTCTAGGGATTGGCAAGTCCAGGGAACAGAAGCACTATTTAGAGCATGCCTCATTCCACAGCAAATGAGTTTTCTAAATGAAACTGTGCAGCAGACTTCCTGTCTTGATTTAGCCAAGAACAAGGACTTGAAAACACCTCAGATTCCTACACCAACACATTCCAGGGGAAATCTTACATCAGCTGAAGGGGCTACGCTAGATGTCATCCTACAATACAATAGATCAGACCCCAATTGGAAGGGAGGGTTTGTTTGGCCCACAGACACTAACAGATGTCAAGAAAGATTCAAGGGTACCACCGAAGGGTACAGTATCCATAGGCCAGACCCGCAGTATGTACAAATAGAATACAGTGTTGGGAAGTTATGCCTTGATTGGCTAAAAACCTCATCACTAACACAGGTGAAACAACACTTATCCTTACTATCAGAAGACGTGGATCTAAGGGATTTTTTATTAGGCTCCAGAAAGCCACGTCAGAGACTTTTCATATATGCTGTCTATAATGAAATATGGAAAATCTCTCAACAAGAAGCAGCTGAGAGACTGCGAGAAATAGATAGGATTAACCTAGAAAAGGCATTAGCCATAGTTGACAATAGTATGACTGAGTTAACATCCAGGATATATTCACTGGGCAACATTGTATCTTCTGCGATTGATGGACTAGAACAGGACTTGTCCATATTACAGTATGGGCAATCACAATTACGTGCTATTATGTTATTGAGCTGGACGCTGCAATCATTGCGCTTTGGTTACGTGCCTTGGCGGTTTATCAACAGTACATCCTTGTTTTCTGCATACAATATAACAGAAAAACAGATGAAAATGACAGAGGGGAGCAAAATATACAATGCTGCATATTGAAAAACTGGACAGATTACCTTTTACTGTGGCTGAGTCACCGTCCACAGAATGGTTAATCCATGGCCACATAACACTACCGGTCACAACTTTCCAGTTTCAATATTACCTAGAACAACAACAGGCGGGCAGATATGAAGAGATGGGTAAGGAATTCATCAGGGAATCTTGGGAATTACCGTACAGATTTTGATGCAGGAGTGGGGATCTTGAAGTGTTTCTAAGCAGTACTAACTGTGATAACGACTTGAGTGGATTTCTCCTACGCCAGGATTTTGTTACACGGAGCTTGTAATGGTTCAGTGGCAAACCTATCCTGCCATTTGAAAGGTACCACGGCAGCTGTGATCACTCTTGTATTCAAGCTTCTCTCGAATGGGAGTTACTTGATGCTAAACGATCAAGGTTGTTGTGGGATGCTTAGGGGCATTGCATATCTGGTAACAGTGAGCTCCAGGGTTACTTGCTAAATGCAAGTATTGTTTCCACCGACACATACAGTCAGGAAGGCACCTCTATGGCCTTCATTGAATGTTTCTCTTATACAGTTTGATACTCTGAGCAGAATGAAAGGCATGCTTTTACAGGAAACCGTGCCCTTAACCTCAGCCCGGGAGACTTTTGATCTCCAGAACGCAAGGTCTTCGGCCGAGATACAGGCACTAATACATACAAACTGCCCTTTCCGTTTCGCAGAAATGGTAAATCGTATCTTTAACATGTCTGATACGACGGGTATAGTCCACCTATTTAAGACCATAGGTTCAGGACTGTTAAGCACCTTTCAGACAGTCCTGGGAGTTATACCGAACTTTATACACTCCGTATTCAGAAGCATTTTTGGAGGACTTCCGCTGATCCTGTTTCTAATAGCAGGTATCCTGATTGTAATTTTTCTGCAACGCAATGGACGTCCTAGTCCCCAAGGAGATGGAAAAGGCACCCCTGGAGCGTAAATGCCATGATCGCATGGTACAACATCTGGGCACACTTCGCCTACGGGAACTAAGTGCTTCTTGGTTCCTGTCACTAGACCGGTCTGGATGGACTGTATCTTACCTGTTCTCCGATGCCTGTTCGGTGGAGAGGAATGCTTGTTAGATCTGTGTTTGACACTTCCATCAGTTGTGCAACCGGACGATGATGCATTGCTGGACCAGATAACGGCCCATGTTCTGCAGTGTCCCCAGCCTATTCCTATGTTGTTGACGGCATTCTTGGAGCTACCAAGGGAAATTTCTGCTCCTGTTGGTATGTACACCGGCTCCTCCACGAACACCCAGGCTTTGGATGGTGCACAGGCTGCCTAAGTATCGGCTGCAGGCAGTACGGAAGATCATCTGTGCTCGATTGACGTAATGCGCAAGGTGTTACAGGGATCGTCGTCTGCGAAAGAAGGCAACAGCGATGTTGTGTCTGCCAGCCAGGACGCATAAACATTTGACCTGTCATCTACTGGGAAAAATTTTGCCTTTTTTTAAACAAACTCCAAAACAAATTGACACTTTCTATGACCTGCATGGCTTTCTAATGCTTGTAGTAGTTCAAACTATATATATGGACAAATTAGAGCTGTTGCTTGAGTGACAACATTTCTGCTTTTAGCACATTTTTAGAGTTTTTTAAATTTTGTTTACATTTTATAGCAGAACTATTGTTTTACCACATATGTTTACATACCAGTACCTAGACAGGTAGTCCATTAGAATTGGATTAAGTCATCCAGTCGGAGGAAGAGTGGGTGTTATATTCCATATAGGTACCCCAATATAGGCCCAGGTAACATCACAACCTTTCACCTATATTTGTCCCTACATCACATACATAACGGCTGCTAGGACTGACCCTTCACCTAGTTACAATACTGCTTACAAAATGTGGGGTTTGGCCTGAACAATAGCCTTATACATTATGCATGAGGATTCAAGATTCTCGGAAATTCAGCAGGACTATCATCTCCTGTATAATAACTATGTATAAGATTCATTCCCAACGTCATCCTAAGTCAGACAGTGGCACAGCAAGGTAGAACCCCTGGGGATACCTACGGGTATATAAACATCACATCTTGCTTAGATAGTCAGGAGATCACAACTTCCATGCCGACACTCTGGCGCGAGACACTGGGATTCCTGCATGCAGACACTCCAGCTCTCAGCAGTCTGAACATCCCTTGCGGGGTTTCCAACTCGAGACCAAGATGGGGGTCCCACTGTCTCTCACTTCAGGTTATGGGGTTGACTTCATCCTGGTGGGATTCTTGGCTTTAACACCTACACACATGCTAGGTGTACGTAGGTACATCTAGTTAGGATTGCATTTTAATGTCATGTATTATATATACCTGCCTGTATTCATGATTATACCAAAATGGTAGAGATGTACCATCCTTTCACTTTTCTAGTGCTTCTAATCATCTATATCTGTTACTGTCTGGTGATTGTCTCAGCACACCTATTTCACACTAGAATGACGAATGTTCAATAAATGCTTATTGAAAACGTCCATATAGTTAATTCTGTGTCCATCTCTGAGACTAAGTGAGCACGAGTGACTGAGCGAAAAGCATTGCACTGTTGTCTAAACCTGTATGTTGTCTAAACGTGCAGATCTTGTATAGCTTTATAAGAACTACACAACAATGCAGATGATATTGTGTTCCTGGGCTAAACTCCGATCATCTTGCAAAGAGTCATTAACCATTTGGCAAATTATATAGAGCAGCAAGGGTTGGAGTTTAATAGGAAGAAAACAAAAGTGGTACGCCTAGTAGATACAGCATTTAGCAATTACAAATGGTACGTAAAAGGCGAACAAATAGAATCAACAGGTTCTTATAAGTACTTGGGAATACAGTTGGGCAACGCATGCCATTAATTGACCAAATAAAGTCAATAGGAGCCAAAGCGCAATCATTAACCTTCTCCTACACCATCCTAAAAAGGAAACTGAGCTGCCCTTCATACAGCTACCTGCTGAAAGTGATGGCAGCCCAGTTATTACCCTTGCTGACATACGACTTGGAGATATGGTGTGGGAAGGAAATTGAAATAGTGAATGAGCTCCAGACCAAGGTGTGTAAGGTCGTGTTCGGTCTCCCTAGCGCAGCATCCCCAGCCCCGTATAGAAATCGGCCTACAGAACCAGAAATATCAAAGAATGAGCACCTTTGTAAAATTATGTCGAAAGCTCTGAGCCTCAGAAAAAGGATCATTAAACAACTTGTGTTGGGCCGAAATCAAGGCACAGATGGAGAAAAAGCAACCTAACCCACGGGGCGCCCGGCTGGAAAAAGCCTTAAGAGAATTAGGCGTCCGAGAGGGATAGAACAGAAAGGTAGTTAAATCTGCATTTACAAAGACATGCAATGCTATAGCAAAGAAAATGTCCTTTCTGAAAGACAAAAATACCCTGGCTAAATGGCAACATGCATGGACAGTTATAAACTACTACACTCATTTGAAGTCGCAAGATTATTTATTAGTGCATTTTCATCCAGAGATAAAAAAGAGCTTCGTACAGTACCGTTTAGGAGCCCACGATTCAAAGGATTTGCTGCCAACATGAAAAGGCACACAGAACAAAATGCCATCTATGTGGTTATAGAACAGAGTCCGTCAGTCACTTGATGTGTGCATGCCCCACAGTCATGAATTTAAGGAAGACTTTCCTCAAACTATTAATGAACTAAACGGTCGCACCTGTAGACAAGCCGTCCTCTGCTGGATGGCGGGCTCATCCAATATATTGTTCTGTCGAGCGGGAAAATTCACACAAATAAGTAATCTCCTCCAAAAAGCGGACTTACAACATGCTACATAAAGGGACAATTTTGATGAAATACAAAGGAAAGAATCAAGAAAACAAGTATTGTGTGATTTTATATTAAGGACAAACACTGAGGCAAATGTAAAATATTTTAAGGTTCAGCCAAACATTTTAAATTTTGTAAGCAGCATATTTTTTTAGAAAATGACAAATGAAATATTTTATTCTCAGCACTTTATGGGTATAATAAAACAAATAAAGTATTTATTCTCTCTGAACGTTAAAGAGTGAGCAATTGTCTGTGACTGTATGGCTTACAGCTTGATACCTTGGTCTTATTTTTAGAATGTTGCGGGATACCTTCAGATCCATGTGTCTTATTTTCTTCTATTTGTAATCTGAAGCCGGTAGATCTTAACATGTCTTTAGGATTAAATCAATTTTTATTATTAGCAGAACACATTACTTCAACATACAAAGTACTGTTGCCTACAACCCGGTCGGGCCTGCTACTCCAAAATCCTGTAAGCATGTAACAGTTCCTAGGCCATGGGCTGCTTATATGGATGCAATACACAGCATGCCGCCTACAACCCTTGATGGGCCGGCCGCGTACAGTTGAACAAAACGATAGAGGATCCATAAATATGAAGAGTATGCCCCATCTCAACTATATGCCACATTATGACAGGAGAGGCCCTGAGTCTCAGCAAGAGCTAACGGTGTTCCAAATTAACCTCCCCTCCCTCTCCATAACTGGTGTGTCCTACGCCTAAACTCGCTGTGAGCTAGAGATCAGAATGTGCTTGGTAGTCAGAGTCCGGGGCCGTTTTCGACGCTGCAGGTATTGTGAGTCGGAGAAGGTGGAGGTATTTTGGGCATGTGATCTCGTTGAATTTGGTGGACAAGAGGGACACCATCAGCCCAATCCTGTGGCGGAGTATCCGTTTCATCCCCAGAATGTGCCAAAGCCTATGCAACCACCCCGTGTGCGACGATACTGTCTGCGTCCCCCAGTGCGATAAGATATTCTGGAGTGCTGCTTCCAATGCTAATCCCATCTGTTTCCCCTTGTGGGTTCTCAGGGGGAAAGTTAACAAATTGGGAAGCCCCAGTATTACATAAGCTGGAAATCGTGGGATCTGTGTCTCGAAGTGATGGCCTATTTCATCCAGGATTCTGGGCCAGTAGGCTGCAAATTCCCTACACTTCCAAAGTAGGTGCACCAGCGTGCCCTCCCCACACCCCCTCCAAAAAGTAGGGCTGTGGTCCGGGTTCACTTTATTGAGTTGCACTGGGATCAGATACCAATACGTGGCGATCTTGAAGGCGGTTTCCTCGCTGGCGGTTTTTTGCGCTGTATGTTTGGCCCTATAATAAATCTCCCTCCATTCTTTATTGGTGTGTTCCCTCCCCAATTCTTGCGCCCAATGTTTCTGGCTGGTCGTGGGATGTGTAGGGGCCGGCATACGCAGCATCCCATATAGTTTCAAAATCAACTTTTTATCATTGCGCTTTGTCACCAACCATTTCTCGTAGGGTGCCAGTTTCCAATGGACCTTCTCCCGAACCTCTGGATGGAGGAGCCAGTGTCGTATCTGGAGATAATGGAACCTTTCCAACTCCGGCAGGAAGTAGTGTTGGCGTGCCTGGGAAAACGGAATTATCCCCTCCACCTCAAAAAGGTGTCCTGCCGGTTTACATTCCGTTGCCCTCCACCCCGGGAATGCCCTCTCCTCGAATCCTGGTGGGAATTCCTTGTTATCGAATAAGGGTGTCATTGGGGAAGGGAAAGTTGTCAACCCCTTTCTGCTGGCCACCCCATCCCACACCTGCAATAACGTGTTTGTTATAGGGGAGCCCTGGAGGTTTTGTGGCCGGTCCGCTCGTTTCAGAAAGGACACTTTCCATAATGAGAGTTTCGCAAGGGCTCTATTTTGAAACAGCCATCTCTTTACAGATTCCGGCCTATTCCATTCCACCATGTATCTCAGTTGAGACGCCCTAAAGTAGTCTACCAGGTCCGGGATATCCAAGCCTCCCTCCTCCTGCCTCAGATATCCCAACTCCTTCCGTATGCGTGGTCAAGCCCCAGCCCAGACAAAATGAGATATCGCACACTGTAGTGTTTGTAATGTCCCCCTTGGAGGTCAGAGTGGCAGCATTTGAAATAGGTACAGCGCCTTGGGTAGGATGGACATTTTAACGGCCGCCACGCGGCCCAGCAGTGACAGTGGGTGATGCTTCCAGCTCTGGAGTTCCCTTGTGACCTGTTGGGTTAGTTTAGAGTAATTTAGTGTGACTCTCCGCTGTATAGACGGAGCCAACAAGATTCCCAAGTATGGAATGGACTTCCCCACGTTCACTCGGAATCCGGAGACCTGCCCGAATGTTTCTAATTCCCGCAGGAAAGCTGGCACTGCACACCCTGGGGACTCATGTGATGCGAGGATGTCCACATATAGGCTAATGGCATGTGATGCTTGGGTTGTCCTTGATCTTTTGGGCCAACGGTTCGATGTAGAGGGCGAAGAGGAGCGGCGACAGCGGGCACCCCTGCCGCGTCCCTCTCTGGATAGCAAAGGATCGAGACAATATCCCATTCACCCTAATGGTTGCGGTGGGTGAGCTATAACAGCTCGCTACCCAAGCCCTAAACCGTCCCCCCAGTCCAAAATAGACCAGTGCTTTATCTAAAAAATCCCAGCCGACCTGGTCAAATGTCTTCTCGGCATTAACCGATAATAGGAGGGCGTCCATGTTTGTATGATGGGCTTTATCGACTAAATGAAGAATTTGTTTGGTGTTATCACTATTCTGTCTATTGTGTATGAAACCCAATTGATCGGGCTCTATGATACCCGTCATCAGGGGACCCAACCGTGCCGCTAAAATGCTAGTAAACAGCTTGAGGAACCACAGAGGGCTTTATCCTTCCCAGGCTTAGGGAGGACAACTATAGACACCAAAGGCATCTCAGGAGGAACCAATCCCGACCCTGCAAAGGAGTTAAAAAGTCACATCAGGAGCGGGGCTAAGATATGTCAAAAGGTTTTATAGAAACCTGCAGAGAAGCTATCCGGTCCCAGAGATTTCATAAGTTTGAGGCGAGAAATCACCCCATAACTTCTTCTATTCAGATCAGAGCATCCAATAGCTCCTCCTGTCCGCTAACCAGCTTAGTCGTTTTTCCTCCCTGTAAATATGTTGTCATGTGTGGTCCAGAGTGGGCCTCTCTTTTATAGAGGTCGAGGTAGAAATCCCTAAACGTGTTTGCTATTTCTTCATCTTTCGTAACCATCCCCCGTCTCATTCTGAATAGATTGGACCTTCGCCTGCTGGGTGTGGGCCCTAAGTTTATTCGCTAACATACGCCCTTTCTTGTCCCCCCCAACATAGTAGGAGTGTTTAAGACGAAGCGCTGCATTTTCGGCTCTACCAATGTCCAGCCCCGCCAATTGCGCACGGACCGCCTTCTGCTGCCGCTAGACTTTCGGCGCCCCGGTCCTACTATACACCCGCTCTGTCACTGCCGCCAGGGTGTCCATCATCTCCTTGCGTTCTTTGTTTTCTGCAGCTGATATAGCGATCAGCTCCCCTCTCACCACCGCGTTTAGAGCCCCCCCATAAAGAAGGCAAGGAAGTGTGCGCTGTGTCGTTGAGCTCTAAATAATCGCAGTTGTGGATCTGTCCCTTTACTTACTCCCTGGGGAGCATGTTTTCTTTGAGGCGCCAGCCTCCATGTTAAGGAGAACCAAAGGGAAACTGTCACCGCATCATGGTCGGAGAGCGCAGTCGTGATATGTCCACGTCTCCCACCATTGCGTTGAGTTCTGTTGTGCCTATCAAGGGATCGATTCTGGCATATGTACCCCGTGCATGTGAGTAGAAGGAGAATTGGGAGGTCTGTGGGTGGGCTACTCACCACATGTCAACCAATCCTCTCAAACAAAGCCATTCCTTCCCCTCGCTAGACAATGCCCCAGTCTGAGAGAATCTATGGCCGGACCTATCTGTAGTGGCATCCATAACTATATTAAGATTCTCCCCCAACACAATCATCCACCTCTCCTGTTTACTGAGGACTTCCGATAGAGCCCCCTTTTTGGAATTTCTCCTGACCTGCATTGGATGCATACAATGACCCCACTGCCAGTGTGTCCCCCCTCCCCCAGGTGTATTGTATAGGCTAACAATCGGCCCTTAATTTCCGCAATCTTGTCCCCCACCGTCCCAGGGAATTGTCTAGCAACTAAGATTGCCACCCCCGCTCTTTTATCCGACGTGGAGGAGGAAAATTGTTGGGGGGACGATCTCGATTTCATCCTATACCAATCCCTGGAGAGAAGGTGGGTCTCTTGAATGAGACATATATCGGCTTCCAGATTCTCCAAATATGACAGTATGGATTTCCGTCTAATGAGATTGTTAAGGCACTTCACGTTCAGAGTAACAATTTTCACTGTGGGGCCTGCCATGGTATCGTTTCAGTAGGTGATTACTGCCCTCTTAAGACCTCGAGACCCTGTCCCCCCTCTGTCTTCACCCTGTGCCTCTTCAGTTTCCCCGTTCTCGATCCTCTGTCCTGTAGTTACCTCTCCCGATACACCATTTCTTTCCCACCCCCTCCCTAACCCCAACTTAACATCCCCAAACTTTCAGAAATGTCCAGGGATCGTCACGCAAGCGCGCTCGCCCTTAAAAAAAAGGATAGTAGGAGCATATCGTGACTCAAGGTTCCCCGTTTCCCCGCTCCTGCCGATCACCCCTCCAGCTCCGCTAGTGTCTATATTCTGCATGTCATCCCTCCCCCATTTCGGAGCTATCGTGGGAGGCTGTGTCCTTAAGCACCGTCTTGAGCGCTGCTTACCTTTCCTGTGCTATGGTTGAGGGGTCCAGACCCCTTAGATGCTCTGACAGGGGCCTCCCCCGAACCCTCTGCCATTCGTCACAGGGGGGGGGGGGGTTGCGGTCTGGCTTAGGCGTAGGCATTGTCTCTTCACTTGGGTGATCCAGGCCTAGAATTTTGCAGGTGTCCTGCAGCGACATGAGTTGGTGTAGTTTGCCGTTCCATTTAAAAATCAGCCTGAAGAGATGACCCCAGGAGTATGCCACCCCCTGGTCCTGCAGATGTGCGGTCACCGTCCGGAACTCCCGCCATTTTTGTAGAGTTATCGCAGCCAGGTCTTGGAAGAGGACCACGGAATATCCCTGATATGAGAGTGGATGCTTTGCCCTGGCTTCCCTCAGTTTACGTTCTTTGAGTGGGAAGACCGGTAGAAAGGCCAGTATATCCGTCGGGGGAGCGGGTGCCCTTCATCTCAGCCCCACTCTATGTGCCCGGTCTATTCGAATGACAAAGTCCTCCAGTACCCCTAGTATGTGTCGGAAAAGCCCCTGTAGATAGTGAGCCATGTCTGTCCCCTCTG
The DNA here is from genome assembly GCF_964204655.1 of Triturus cristatus. Lineage (NCBI taxonomy): Eukaryota > Metazoa > Chordata > Amphibia > Caudata > Salamandridae > Triturus > Triturus cristatus. Next base: position 1,077,072,397 of record NC_140589.1, on the reverse strand, counting down.
CGTCCGATGGCACCCCCTCACACGTATGTTGTTTCGCCTGGAGCAGCATTCCAGGTCCTCCGCATGTGCTTGGAGGTTGATCTGCTGGTCCTGCAAACGGAGCAGTTCTTGTTGAAGTTGTTCTATTTCCTCCCCCCTGGTCTGATCCTGGTCCTCTAGGGTAGCTACTCTTTCTCCAACTGCATCTACATCCCTCCGGATCTCTCTTCAGCGGCTGGAAGTCATGACGCAGGGTATTGAACAGTGTTTCAAGGTACGAGCGGGTGACCGGGGCCTCCGCAAGTTCCGCTTCCTGGGCCGACTGCTTGGACGGATACAATCTGCTCTCCCCCCCTCCCTATTGCGGGGGCTTGGTCAGTATGTCCTTCAGTGACCGCTCCTTCTTCCCACGCAGCGAGGACATGGCGGTTCAACCCTAGCGTGCACTATCACAACGGAGCCTTGTCTCCTCTCCTGTGCATTGGTGTGAGGCTGGGGGCGCCCGTGACGTGCCCCAGATACCTCTGTGGCTGCACCACTTCAAAGCTCCAAAGGTGTGCCCTCAACTTACAGGTCCCTCCGCTGGCACCTCTGTCCCGTCAGGTCCCCTCTGTGCCTCAACCACGATGCTGCACTAAGCCCCACTCCGGGCCGCTAGCCTTCCAACTCCCAGAGGCGCTCGGGCAGTGATGCTGCGATTTCTCACTTGTGGAGCCTGTGTCTTCCCTAGCATATACAAGGGCGGCAGGGACCTAGGTCCTTGTGCTCCTTCCGCCACTGTTAGCTCCCAGGACACCCTCCTGCTCACCGGCTCTCTTCGCCATCTAGGCTTCCCCAGACCCCCTTGCCGCTTCCCTTTAATGCCGCCCTCCGTGCCAATGTTCCACGTGGCCTGCTCCTCCTGGTCCCTGTATGCTCCAATGCTGAGGCCCCAGAGGACCCCTCCAGTCGCTTCTCGTGATATGCGCTAAATGTTGGTCACCAGCGCTCCTGTCTCTGGCTTATCGAGCCCCTAAGCAATTCTGGGGCCCTACCTTCGAATAGGCTGCACCTGGTCCTCCCGCTGCAAGCAACCGACAGGCCCCCCAGTATTGCTGTAGCCGTGTGAGTCTCTGGAGCTCCTGCCCCCTTGTGTGCCACCCGCTCTGTTCTCTTCCCGGCGTCGGAGGGGTAGCCCCGTTGGCAACCCCCCGCACCAGCGCCGGACCTTTATATCTTCTGTTATTGTGAGGGCACGTCCCTCTACGGGCCTGCGGCGTCCTCCGGGCCCCCCTGCACTGCCACCACCTTCTTGTGCTTGAGCACCCGATCACGGACCTACTCGCGCTGCTTGCCTCCCGGCGCGCGCCTGCTGTCACTGCGGCTCCCAGGCACAGACATCATCCCAGCGCCCGCCCTTTTCCACGAGCGCCAGTCAACAGCTCTGGCCAATGCTCCACCCGGCAGGGTCTCCGCCACTCCGCTGTTCTCGGCGCCGCTTCGAGCACGCCAAATCCCGGGCTGTGTGCGGCCCACTACAGTCCTTGGAACCGCTGCAGTCCTTGCTCCCCGCCACCCTCACTTGCCGTTCCAGTGCCGTACTCCGCACCGGGCCCCCTGCCAAGCTCCTCACCTTGTCGCGCAGCCTTCGGTGATTTCACGGCTGGCCCCCTGGAGCCGCCTTCTATGCTCCGGCCATGTTTGCGTTTCTACCGGCCTCAGCCAGTCTGGCCGCGTCCTGCTGCCATTTTTGCCACTCCATCTTGCGGCTGAACGGGACGTGCTGTCGCCCTCAGGCCGGCCCCAGGACCCGATTTACTGGATGTCGGTGGTGTCGAATGGACCGGAGGTATGTCCCCCTTCGAATCCGGTCTTCTGGAGGGTCCGGATTCGAGCCAAGTTGGGCGCGCGGGGAGACGATGTGGAACACGTCTTACACGCCCGCCATCTTGGTCACGCCCCCTAACATGTCTTTAATGTCTGTTTGCTAAAAATACCTTTGTGTTTATGCCAATGCACTGTCTGTTCATTGTTAATGGAAAATCAAAAAAATACAGTTCATAAAAAAAAGATAAACCAACTACCTTCATACCCATCCCTCTCATTCTTTCTTTCATTCACACTACAACACTAGCATACTCAACATTCATTCAGGTGTCCCAGTAATCTGTACATCAAAACGAGCCTCAGCAGAGATACATTATCCACTGTGGTGTTGTGAGCCAGGATCTGTTTTCCAACAAGAGGTCAACACACGTTTTGGTGTGGGCATATAGTTCGCCTGTCACCTTCTTCAGGACCACACAACAATATTTTAAGTCATTCCCAGAGGTGGGTATGATGTGAAGACTCCAATAAAAACAAAAAATGGGACCAGGACCAACCAATATAACCTCCCAGACTCTGGAGGAAAAACTTTTGTATTAAGGGTAGGTTCCCATGTGTAATGCCATCAATCAAAAAGCAGAAAAGAGTGGTACTTGCACTCCTTAAGTAATCTTCTGTCAGGTAGTGAAGTTATGCGTGCCGTCGGGGTATCGCTCACTGGTACACGAGTGTGTGATACAAATAAGGCAAAGCGTCTCCCGCAGAGTGACGTCCCCTTCGTGCACAGCTTCTATCTCCAAACGAATGGTGTAATCATATTAAAGAGCAATAAGCTTTGTATCTTCGTTCAGTCAGAATTTATATAATCAGCCTCATAAATTATTTTGTATTTTTTACTGTTTCACTTTTTTAAGAGGTTTGACCTACGGCATACCATCGTAGATTCTTGTGTTTGTTTATTCGGGTAGCATAACTGGTACACACCAGGTTCGTCTCACCGTCATTTGACGTTTATCTAGTATCTTGGGGCAGCCACCAGCACGTCATCAAATTTGTTCTCCGGCACCAGTTCTCTATTTTACTCTTTTCAATCATATCATAGTTCAATGGAACAGAGATTCTGCACCTCTCATTCCGTCTTTGCATGTATCATTATTTATGTTATATCTTATATGTTGACTCAGGGTTGGTAACCCAGCTTCCTTTCATGCTTCATTTTTTCAGATAAATGAATAGGGCCCCTGAGGAAGGGCTAAACCAGCCCGAAATGCAATGGGTGTAAACAACTGGGGCCCTAATTTCCATGGACAACGTGTTTAGTGTCTAGCCAGGGCAAGGGGCTACACTCCTAAAATAACCCCTGCTCACCCCCTTGGTATCTTGGCACGAGCAGGCAGGCTTATCTAAGAGGCAGTGTGTAAAGCTTTTGTGAACACATACAGTAATACAGTGAAAACACTACAGAGGGACACCACACAGGTTTAGAAAAATAAGTAATCTTTACTAGACTTATCACAAGACCAAAGGACAAAAATCCACACTACTGTAATCAAAAATAGACTTTAAAATGGCAGGAAATAGCTTAGTTCACTTTAGATTGCAAATGCAACACTTTACTCTTAAAGTACCTTGGATGCGTAACGTAAAACAAACAAAAGGGTGACAGGGAAGGTGAGGCGTCTGTTCCTTACACTCAGGGGAGTGGATGCGTCAGTTCCTTACTGCTGCGCAGGGGAGTTGATGCTCGCTTCCTTACTGTGTGGGGAGTTGACGCGCCGGCTTCTTACTGCGATCCGATGCGATGACGCTCCGGTGCGATGCTACAAAATGGCGTCTTGGTTATGGTGCGACAAAATGGCTATAATTCACTATCGGGACATCGGGACATGCCACACACATCAGGGCATGTCCTACCTTTCACTTACAATGCACCCTGCCCTTGGCCTGCCTTAGGGGTGGCTAATATGTAGAAAAGGGAAGGTTTGGGGACTGGTGTGAGAAGTTGGCCTGGCATATGCTGGTCACTAGTTAAAGTGGCCACCTTGCACCAGTCCAATTCGACGAAAGCTATCCTAGTGGTAGCTGTGGAGAGCAGCCTTCAGGCTAAGTCTCAGAGTTATGTAAAGCAGCTTGTTTTACCTTATAATCTTATAATCTCTTGAATTACCAAATGAAAGGACACCACACCGGTATATATATCAAATATATATGTATTTATTACTAGACACACTCTACTAATCTCTTTATGAGATTAGAAGTCAAGAACATATGCAAATATCCACGTTTCACAATAAGTTAAGCACAAATATGGCTGGGGCCCTAGGGGCGTACCAGACCATATACTAAAAAAGAGGTTTAGGAATGTCGACTTGCAAGGGGACAAGGCCTAGGGCCTGTAGAATCGCTGGGGCCTCACTAATCCACCCAAGGCAGGTAAGTAAAGGACCCACGGGAGACACGTGCAGTGTGAGAACACAGCCGCGGGTTCCCTATTGATTTCAATGGAGCACGTCGCGGTTGGAATTTTAAAGTTTTAGGGTACTTCGGGAGAGTCTACAAGCAAGCCACTTACAAGGTAAGTAATTCGAGGGCCAACACGCCCAGGAGCACCGGAGTGCACGAGTTACCTCACCCAGGGAAGCCGGGTGCATAGGTGTCTTTTGGTGTCGGGTCGCGTCGTCGTTTTCAATGGAAGCCGAAGAAGATTTGCTGCTTGCGAAGACTGGAGAAGTGTCCGGTGGAATCCAAGGCTGGATTCAGAATGAAGAAGACCTGAAAGCAGAAGGGACAGTGTTCAAGGCCACTTGCCAGTGACCCGGGGCCAGGAAGATGGATGCCCACAGTCGTCGGGTGATTTCAGGTGATCAAGGGTGTTTTGATTCTTCAGCCACGAGGTCCAGGAGACATCGACGATGACCAGGAGCTGGATTCGGAGTGTCCCACAAAGTCTGCAGCTTACTGAGGTGTCTGCAACCGGTTTGGAGCCAACAAGCCTTGGCAACAGCAAGTCTCGTGGAAAATGAAGAAAGTCAGCGGTGCAGACCAGCAAGGTCTGAGGGACTCACCCAGCGAGGGTAAGTCAGGGCTGGCCTGGAGCAACCAGGGGAGCCCTTTGGTTGGATAAGAAAATCTTCGGGGGACCCACAAGCCAACGGGCAAGGGATCGCAAAGACGCCTCGTGAGGGTTCACTTCACAGGAGCCCACGGTCACTCGGAACGAGGTAGGCCTCTGATTTTCGGTGGAAATCCTCTCCGAGAATTGGGCCACATGTGGTCCAATGCACAAGTTCATAGAACGTCGTAAAGGGGTTGCACTCGACAATAGTGCACGGTACCCGGGTATTGCTGTTCCTCGTCACTCGTGGGGTCCACTCGCCTCAGCTTTGCTGGGGACTCACAGTGGCCATCGAGAAGTCAGGAAATCTACTTCCGGGGCTGCAGGGACTTCGGACTCCAGCGGGAGCGGGAAAGTTTGCGACCGTTGATTCAGGTTTTTGGTGCCTGCCAAGCAGGGGAGTCACTCCTTGACTCCAAGGGAGATTCTTCAGTCTTCCAAAGGTAGCAGAACGTCGAAGGGCCAGGATTCTTCTTGTAGAGCGTCGTCCAGGGATATCTAGTTTGCAATGGCAAGGTTTCCCTATCTTATACTAAAGGAAAGGGAGGGACTAGCTCTATGACCCCTCCTATGGGAGGGTCAGGGGAGTGGGTGGTTACACCCACTTCCCTTTGTCCAGTTTCGCGCCAGAGCAGGGACAGGTAGCCCCTGAACCGGTTTGAGCTGGCATACGCACAGAGGAGCCTACTGCTCCCCCAGTGCAGGACTTCAAAGCACTCTAGGAGTGTACCCACCCAACCCCAATACACTAAATCCTGTCTGGAAGGTGGTTACACCTCCCTGTGACAGGATGCCTATTGTTGGGCCTCCTCCACTGCGAGTTTCGGTCAGCAGCAGGATGGCAGCCCAGTGTCTGTGCTGGTGGCATCCATTTTGTGATGCCAGGGCTCTTTCAGATTTCTACCGTGTTTCCACAGTAGGTACATGTCTTCCCCTCTAGAAGCATGGGATCATACTCCCCCACCAGTTACTGGTGGGGGGTATGATTCCAAGTTGTTTGACACCAAACACGACATGTATTGATGCAGTCATTCCAAAGTTAGCATTTACCGGTAGGTTATAATGCACTTAAGAGTATATGGTTTAACCACATCCACAAACAACCATAGAGAATAGACTCTGCCAGCTGCAGAGGGGCCCTGCTCATGCAGAGGCACCCCCTCACATTGAAAACCAAGCACCCTGCCCTCAGGATTGATAGGGCCTGCCTTAGGGGTGACTGATAGCTTTATATGTGTGTGTATGGTGAGATATAGGGAACCTATACCTCAGTGAGCAGTGCTAACACTACCTCACCCAGGCTGCAGTAGCAGGCCTGTGGTGTCAGATTTAGTCTGCTTCCCAGGGGGGGCATAATACATGCTTCAGCCCCTGGTAGGCCTGTGCAGTACCTATGCCCTTGGTACCTAAGGTGCCATATACTAGGGGCTCATAAGGTACCACAGTATCCAATCACTAGTGCATCTAATATGCACTCCAAGTCGTTAAGAGAGAACAGAGAGACTGGGGACCTGATTAGCAGGGACCCAGCCAGACTATAGTCAGAAACCAGTGTTAACGTCAGCAGAAAAAGTGGGGGCAACATAAGTGCAGATCCTACTCTCCTACACAACCCCCCCCCCAAACGCAGGGACACTAAACTAACCTTGACCAGTTGAGTCTTCGTGTTCTAAGTGGAAATAACTTGAGAGTCCATCAGCATTGGCATTTTGGGTCCCAGGTCTATGTTCCACTGTATTGTCCATCCCCTGTAGGGAAATGGACCACCTTAAAAGTTTAGGGTTTTCACCTTTCATCTGTTTGAGCCATAGGAGAGGCTTGTGGTCAGTCTGACCTATGAAGTGAGTGCCAAAAAGTATGGCCTCAGCTTCTTCAGGGCCCACAGCACAGCAAAGGCCTCCCTCTCTATAGCTGACCAACGTTTCTCTCTAGGGGTCAGCCTTCTGCTTATAAAAGCTACTGGCTGGTCTTGACCTTCATCATTCAGTTGAGACCATACAGCTCCCACACCCAGCTCAGAAGCATCTGTTTGGACAATGAACTTCCTGGTGTAGTCTGGACTCTGTAAGATGGGGCAGTGCACATGGCCTGCTTTAGGTCTTGAAATGCCTTCTGACAGCTAGCTGTCCATTGAACCTTTTTTGGCTTTTTCGTTGAGGTAAGATCATTTAAGGGAGTCACTATAGATCCATATCCCCTAACAAACCTCCTATAGTACCCAGTCATGCCCAAAAAGGCTCTCACCTGTGTCTGGGTGCTTGGAGCAACCCATTCCATTATGGTTTGGATTTTGTTTTGCCAAGGTTGAACCTGGCCTCCACCTACAAGGTGGCCCAGGTACACAACCTGACTCTGCCCTATCTGGCACTTAGTGGCCTTGATAGTGTGGCCTGCTTTTTGCAGGGCCTCTAAAACATTTTTGAGGTGGACCAGGTGATCCTGCCAGGTGGAACTAAAGACAGCAATATCATCTAGATAAGCTGAGCAATAAGTTTCCATACCTGTCAGAACTTTATTCACCAACCTCTGAAAAGTGGCAGGTGCATTCTTCAAACCAAAGGGCATCACCACAAAGTGGTAGCGCCCACCAGGGGTTGAAAATGCTGTTTTGGCCTTGGCATCATCAGCTAACTTGATTTGACAGTAGCCAGCTGTTAGGTCAAATGTACTCAGATACTTGGCTGAGGCCAAAGTATCAATGAGCTCATCTGCCCTGGGAATTGGATAGGCATCAGTCCTGGTGACTACATTGAGGCCTCTGAAGTCTACACAAAACCTCATTTCTTTCTTACCACCCTGGGTATGAGGTTTGGGCACAAGGCTCAATTACACCTAGTTGCAACATTGACTGGACTTCAGTTCTGATACAGTCCCTGACATGGTCAGATTGCCTGTAGATTTTACTCTTGACAGGCAGACTGTCTCCAGTGTCAACCTCATGGGTACACCAGAAAGTCTGACTAGGGATCAGGTTAAACATATGTCTAAACTGCTGCAGAACTTGTCTGCATTCAGTTTGCTGATGGTCAGTGAGGCTGCTTGCCAAAGCAACACCATCTACTGACCCATCATCAGTTTTCTGTGAGAGCAGGTCAGGGAGAGGGTCACTCTCCTCCTCCTGTTCCTCATCAGTTGCCATGAGCAAGCCCATGTCAGCCCTGTCAACATATGGTTTCAATCTGTTGACATGGAGCACCCTAAGGGGGCTCCTGGGAGTTCCAAGATTCACCAAGTAGGCGACGTCTCCCTTTTGCTCAACAATTGTATGGGAGCCACTCCACTTGTCTTGGAGAGCTGCTGGGGCCACAGGCTCCAGCACCCACACTTTCTGTCCTGGCTGGTATACAGCCAGCACAGCCTTTTGGACATGCCAAGTTTTCTGCAGTTCTTGGCTTGCCTCCAGGTTTTTAGTTGCCTTCTTCGTGTATTCAGCCATCCTGGAGCGGAGACCAAGTACATAATCGATCACATCCTGTTTGGGAGGTTTGAGAGGTAACTCCCAGCCCTCCTTCACCAAACATAATGGACCTCTTACAGGGTGCCCAAACAGAAGTTCAAAAGGGTTGTAGCCAACCCCCTTCTGTGGGACCTCTCTGTATGCAAACAGAAGGCAGGGAAGTAAAAGGTCCCATTTTCACCTAAGCTTTTCTGGGAGGCCTTTAATCATTCCCTTTAGGGTTTTGTTGAACCTTTCAACTAACCCATTGCATTGTGGGTGATAGGGAGTAGTAAATTTATAAGTTACACCACACTCTTTCCACATTGCTTTTAGATACCCTGACATGAAGTTGGTATCTCTGTCAGATATTACCTCCTTTGGGAAACCCACTCTGGAGAAGACTCCAATGAGGGCTTTTGCCACCACAGGGGCTGTGGTGGTCCTTAGGGGAATTGCTTCTGAGTACCTGGTGGCATGATCCACTACCACCAGGATAAACCTGTGCCCAGAGGCCGTTGGAGGGTCAAGGGGACCAACAATGTCAATCCCTACCCTTTCAAAGGGTACCCCCACAACAGGTAGTGGTATCAGGGGGGCCTTTGTTGTGCCACCTGACTTGCCACTGGCTTGGCAAGTGACACAGGAGCGACAAATCTCCTTGGTGTCCTCTGACATGTGTGGCCAATGAAAATGTGGAACAAGCCTGTCCCAGTTCTTGTTTTGGCCCAAGTGTCCTGCTAAAGGGATGTCATGTGCTAGGGTCAAGAGGAACCCCCTAAACTTCTGGGTATTACCAACCTCCTGGTGGCTCCAGGGGTTGGGTCTCTAGCCTCATAATATTGAAGCCAGTCATCCCAATAAACTTTATGGGACCCACTAGCACTCCCAGCAGCCTCAGCAGCAGCCTGCTGTCTGAGGGGTTCAAGAGGGGGGCAGCACTGTTGCTCCTTACTCAGATCTTCCCTGGAAGGTCCCCCTGCCCCGAAGAACTCAACCTGATCAGGCTCAAGTCCCTCTGGGGCAGTTCCTTCTTCAGGATCTGCTTCTCCTCCCAAGAGGGGAATCTGAGATCTGAGACAGAGGGGAAGGCACTGCCTTAACCCTACTACTCCTCCTCTTGGGTAGCACCTGGTCCATACTTTCAGGATCCAGAGCTAGTTCAGTTTGATGCATTTTGGCTTGTGACCTGGTCACAGCAAATACCTCTGCAGGTATGCCCAACATCTCAGCATGAGTCCATAACTTTACTTCAGACCAGGCTGAAGTCTCTACCCAATAGACATTCGACAGGGAGGTCTGCGCTGACTACTACCTTCTTGAGGCCAGTTACCCCTCCCCAGGAGAAATTCACAACTGCCAGACTATGGTTGGTCCTGACATTGCTTGCATTGGTAACCTGGTACATTTCACCAAGGATGATCTGCCCAGGGTCCACAAGATCCTCTGCCACCATGGTGACACTAGCACCTGTGTCCCTGAATGCCATAGCCTGTTTGCCATTTATTACAGGCTGCTGGAATGACATATCAATGTCTCCATCAGCAATGCCTGAGTGGGTACTCTGACTAGGCCAGAGTCCACTTCAGAACCCAGGGTCAACCCTACTACACCCTTATTCTGATTACCACCTCCACCAGTAGCTGCACTAGGGGGAACAGTTGACTTAGGGGCAGGAGTGGTGGTGGTTTGCTCTTTGGACTTGTTACAATCAGAAGTCCAGTGTCCTTTCTGTTTACAGAATTTGCACTAGGGCTTCTTTTGGCCTTTCCCTTTGTAGACTGTGAATCCCCACCAGATGCAGATTTTTGGGGCCCTTGTGAAGACTTCTGGTCTTTTGACTTATCCCCACCTTTCTCAGAGCCTTTAGGATCCTGCCTCTTAGTGTCACCCCCTTTGTTCTGGGTTTTCTGCCTCACCCTGGTTCTGACCCATTTGTCTGCCTTCTTTCCCAATTCTTGGGGAGAGGTCAGATCAGAGTCCACCAGGTATTGATGCAACAACTGTTTTTGGCAATTATTAAGGATCTGTTCTCTCATCATAAGATTATACAATCCCTTAAAATCAGTAACTCTACTACCAACCAGCCGACCATCCAGAGCCTTGGTTGCACAATCTACAAAGTCTGTCCAGTCCTGATTCTGTGCTTTCTGGGTGTCTCTGAACTTCAATCTGTACTGCTCAGTGGTTAAGCAAAACCCATCTATTAATGCACTTTTCAGGACTTCATAGTCATCATCATCCTCTTCTCTAACAGTGAGGAGCTTGTCTCTACCTTTATCTGAAAAGGAGAGCCACAAGATTGCTGCCCGCTGTTTCTGGGGAACCTGTTGTACTCTACAAGCCCTCTCCATAGCAGTTATCCGTCTGTGGATATCATCCCCACTCTGGTAGGGAGGAACAACCTTGGACATGTTACTATGGTCTGGAATGTAATCTCTGACTCTAGGGACACTGTTGCTGCCTCCAGGGCGTTCTAACCCCTCTTTTCTAGAAGCTCTCTGGAGCTCAAAGGCTTCTTTATCTAATGCCAACTGCTTGGCCTTAAGGGAAAACCTTGCTTCCTCATACTGCAGCAGTTTGTACATTCTTTCAGTGGAGGTCTCTCTTCTATTAAATTATGAGCTCCTCTGATGGACAGATTCTCTGCCAGAGTGATAGGAGTGGTCAGATTCCCTTGAAGGGGACCTAGGCCTCTCTTCCACTCTGTCAGTTCTCTTAGGGAGAATTCCTCTGTCCTGTTCAGATCCTTCTGGATCTGGCCCTTCAATCACAGAGTCCTGGACATCTTGATTTTCATCATCTGACCCAGACACTGTATTTGACCCACTCCCTGATTCAGATCTGTTAGCTCCTAGAGCCAACCTCAGATCATCTGCTGTCAGCAGATCTATCAGGCCTAGTGTGGAGGGACTCTGTCCTAGCTTCAGGTGTCTTGCAACACACATGGCTTTCAAGTCAAAGAAAGTCATGTCCTTATAATGAGGCTGGGTGGACCCACTAGCTCCAACCCTTAAGGCCATTCTAGTGTTGTGCAGTGTTGTACTACCTACACTAGTTTGTGGCGTACTGATCCTAGCTTGAGCTGTAGCAAGGGTGTGCTATCCCTTCACTCACAGCTCTAAGTTCAGTAGAACTTATTGATACTAAGCTTGACTTTTATATGTACCCTGAGTACCTTTAGTGGTTTTCAGTTAGTAATTCAAATAGAGATTTTCTGGTAAAACAATGGCAAGCTGGAATCCCACACACTGCCCACCAATGTGAGAAGTTGGCCTGGCATATGCTGGTCACTAGTTAAAGTGGCCACCTACACCAGTCCAATTCGACTCTTATGGTAGATAGGTTTAAGACAACCTTTTAAAGAAAGCTATCCTAGTGGTAGCTGTGGAGAGCAGCCTTCAGGCTAAGTCTCAGAGGAATGTCAAGCAGCTTGTTTTACCTTATAATCTCTTGAATTACCAAATGAAAGGACACCACACCGGTATATATATCAAATATATATGTATTTATTACTAGACACACTCTACTAATCTCTTTATGAGATTAGAAGTCAAGAACATATGCAAATATCCACGTTTCACAATAAGTTAAGCACAAATATGGCTGGGGCCCTAGGGGCGTACCAGACCATATACTAAAAAAGAGGTTTAGGAATGTCGCCCTGCAAGGGGACAAGGCCTAGGGCCTGTAGAATCGCTGGGGCCTCACTAATCCACCCAAGGCAGGTAAGTAAAGGACCCACGGGAGACACGTGCAGTGTGAGAACACAGCCGCGGGTTCCCTATTGATTTCAATGGAGCAAGTCGCTGTTGGAATTTTAAAGTTTTAGGGTACTTCGGGAGAGTCTACAAGCAAGCCACTTACAAGGTAAGTAATTCGAGGGCCAACACGCCCAGGAGCACCGGAGTGCACAAGTTACCTCACCCAGGGAAGCCGGGTGCATAGGTGTCTTTTGGTGTCTGGTCGCGTCGTCATTTTCAATGGAAGTTGAAGAAGATTTGCTGCTTGCGAAGACTGGAGAAGTGTCCGGTGGAATCCAAGGCTGGATTCAGAATGAAGAAGACCTGAAATCAGAAGGGACAGTGTTCATGGCCAATTGCCAGTGACCTGGGGCCAGGAAGATGGATGCCCACAGTCGTCGGGTGATTTCAGGTGATCAAGGGTGTTTTGACTCTTCAGCCACGAGGTCCAGGACACATCGACGATGACCAGGAGCTGGATTCAGAGTGTCCCACGAAGTTTGCAGCTTACTGAGGTGTCGGCAACCGGTTTGGAGCCAACAAGCCTTGGCAACAGCAAGTCTCATGGAAAATGAAGAAAGCTAGCTGTGCAGACCAGCAAGGTCTGAGGGACTCATCCAGCGAGGGTAAGTCAGGGAAGTCCTGGAGCAACCAGGGGAGCCCTTTGGTTTGATGAGAAAATCTTCGGGGGACCCACAAGCCAACGGGCAAGGGATCGCGAAGACGCCTCGTGAGGATTCACTTCACTGAAGCCCACGGTCACTCAAGACGAGGTAGGCCTCTGATTTTCGGTGGAAATCCTGCTGGAGGCTTGGGCCACACGTGGTCCAATGCACAGGTTCGTTGAACTTCGTGAAGGGGTTGCACTCGACAATAGTGCACGGTACCCGGGTATTGCTGTTTCTCGTCACTCAGGGGGTCCACTCGCCTCAGCTTTGCTGGGGACTCACAATGGCCGTCGAGAAGTCAGGAAATCCACTTCCGGGGCTGCAGGGACTTCAGACTCCAGCGGGAGCGGGAAAGTTTGCGACCGTTGATTCAAGTTTTTGGTGCCTGCCAAGCAGGCGAGTCACTCCTTGACTCCAAGGGAGATTCTTCAGTCTTCCAAAGGTAGTGGAACGTCGAAGGGCCAGGATTCTTCTTGTAGAGCGGAGTCCAGGGATATCTAGTTTGCAATGGCAAGGTTTCCCTATCTTATACCAAAGGAAAGGGAGGGACTAGCTCTATGACCCCTCCTATGTGAGGGTCAGGGGAGTGGGTGGTTACACCCACTTCCCTTTGTCCAGTTTCGCGCCAGAGCAGGGACAGGTAGCCCCTGAACCGGTTTGAGCTGGCATATGCGCAGAGGAGCCTACTGCTCCCCCAGTGCAGGACTTCAAAGCACTCTAGGAGTGTACCCACCCAGCCCCAATACACTAAATCCTGTCTGGAAGGTGGTTACACCTCCCTGTGACAGGATGCCTATTGTTGGGCCTCCTCCACTGCGAGTTTCGGTCAGCAGCAGGAGGGCAGCCCAGTGTCTGTGCTGGTGGCATTCATTTTGTGATGCCAGGGCTCTTTCAGATTTCTACCGTGTTTCCACAGTAGGTACATGTCTTCCCCTCTAGAAGGGTGGGATCATACTCCCACACCAGTTACTGGTGGGGGTGGGGGGTATGATTCCAAGTTGTCTGACACCAAACATGACATGTTTTGATGCTGTCATTCCAAAGTTAGCATTTACCGGTAGGTTATAATGCACTTAAGAGTATATGGTTTAACCGCATCCACAAACAACCACAGAGAATAGACTCTGCCAGCTGCAGAGGGGCCCTGCTCATGCAGAGGCACCCCCTCACATTGTAAACCAAGCACCCTGCCCTCAGGATTGATAGGGCCTGCCTTAGGGGTGACTGATAGGTTTATATGTGTGTGTATGGTGAGATATAGGGAACCTATACCTCAGTGAGGAGTGCTAACACTACCGCACCCAGGCTGCAGAAGCAGGCCTGTGGTGTCAGATTTAGTCTGCTTCCCAGGGGTGGCATAATACATGCTTCAGCCCCTGGTAGGCCTGTGAAGTACCTATGCCCTTGGTACCTAAGGTACCATATACTATGGGCTCATAAGGTACCACAGTATCCAATCACTAGTGCATCTAATATGCACTCCAAGTCGTTTAGAGAGAACAGAGAGACTGGGGCCCTGATTAGCAGGGACCCAGCCAGACTATAGCCAGAAACCAGTGTTAACATCAGAAAAAAGTGGGGGCAACATAATTGCAGATCCTACTCGGCTACAACTGGCAAATGGGTGCACTTACCAAGTGAACATGGCAGCCCTAGGCTGCACACAGGCTCTGCAATGGCAGGCCTGAGCCACAGGTTACAAGCTGCTCCGTTGGGTGGCACAATCAGTGCTGCAGGCTCACCAGCAGCATTGGATCTACAAGCCCTGGACACACACAGGGTCTGACAAGTAAACCAAATAAGCCAATCATGGAGTCACTAATCCATTACAACAATTTAACGTAAGGAGCACTTGCACTGTGGCACTGAATAGCAGTGGGACAGTGCCCAAAGCAGCTAGATCAGCAAAACATATAGCAAAAACACAGGAGGCAATAGCAAAAAATGGAAGGGAGACCCACGCCAATGGTTCTAGGTCTAACACGTGTCCCCTCCAGCTGTAATGTGGGGATAACTACCCTACCTCTTGGGAGTTCTCATCACTAAGGGAGAAAAATCTGGACAGACCATCAGCATTGGCGTGTTCTGTACCAGAGTGGTGTTCCACTGTGAAGTCCATCCTCTGTATGGAAATGGACCACATCAACAGCTTTGGATTCTCACCCCTCATCTGCATCAACCATCTGAGGGGCCTGTGGTCTGTCTGAACCCAGAAGTGAGTCCCAAACAAGTATGGCCTCAACTTCTTCAGTGCCCAGACCACAGCAAATGCCTCACGCTCAATTGCACGCAACCTCTGTTGCCGTGGAAGTAACCTCCTACTAATGAAGGCTAAAGGTTGGTCTAGGCTCTACTAATTCATCTGTGACTGAACAGCCCCCACACCATGCTCTGAAGCATCTGTTTGGACAATGAACTTTTTTGAGAAGTTGGGTGCCAGGAGCACGGGCGCCGTACACATGGCAGTCTTCAGGGCATCAAAAGCTTTCTGACAGGTGTCAGTCCAGTTCACTTTCTTGGGCTGCTTCCTGGAAGTCAGCTCTGTCAAGGGTGCAACAATGCTGCATATCCCTTGACAAACCTCCTGTAATACCCGGTGAGTCCTAAAAAGGCTCTCACCGCTGTCTGGGTCTTGTGGGGTTCCCAAGCCAGGATGGCCACAATCTTGGGCTGTAGGGGCGCTACCTGGCCGCTCCCAACCTGGTGTCCCAAGTACACCACGAAACCCTGCCTTACTCGCCTTGATCGTGAGGCCTGCTCTCCGCAGTGCCATCAACACTTCCCAGAGGTAGTGCAGATGTTCTTCCCAACTGGCGCTGAACACTGCAGTGTAGGCGTCACTGAACTCTTCCAGTCCAGCCATCACCTGGTCGACCAACCTCTGAAAGGTGGCAGGGGCGTTCTTCATCCCAAAGTGCATAGCCCGGAACTGGTAGTGCCCATCTGGTGTGGAGAATGCGGACCTCTCTCTTGCCCCATCAGTCAAGGCAATCTTGCAGTACCCAGACGTTAAGTCAAACGTGTTGAGGTTCCGGGCAGCCCCTAACCGATCAATGAGCTCATCAGCTCTGGGGATGGGGTGCGCCTCAGTCCTGGTGACTGAATTGAGCCCTCGGTAGTCCACACAGAACCGAATTTCTGGCGTGACACCCAGCGCGGCAGCCTTTGGGACCAAGACCACTGGGCTGGCCCAAGGACTGTTAGAGGACTCAATCACCCCCTACGCAAGCATCTTGGAGACCTCCTCCTTGATGCAAGCTCTCACCCCGTCAATCACTCTGTAAGTTTTGTGCTTAACAGGAGGACTGTCCCTAGTGTCTACATCATGTGCACACCAATCAGTGACACTGGGAATCAGGGAGAACAGATCAGAGAACTGTCCCAGCAACTGGTGACAGCCATTTTGCTGCTCAGGGGTCAGGGTGGAAGAGAGGTCTACACCATCCACTGACCCATCTTGCTCTGTTGCAGACAGGAGGTCAGTAAGAGGATTAGTCTCCTCCTCCATTCCAGAATCTGTTGCTAGGCGCATGCCCACTTCGGACTTCTCGAAGTGGGGCTTCAGGCGGTTGACATGTAGGACCCGCAAAGGGCTCCTTGGAGATCGCAAGTCAACCAAGTAGGTGACATCACTCTTGCGCTCCACCACCTCAAATGGTCCGGTCCACTTATCCTGGAGCGCACAGGGCTCCAAGGGGGCCATGACCCACACTTTCTGACCAGGCTGAAGCTCAACCAGAGTGGCATTGTGATCGTACCACCGCTTCATCACTTCCTGGCTGGCTTCCAGATTCACCTGAGAGAGTTGTCTGAATCACCTAGTCTGGTTCCTGAAGGCCAGCATGTAGCTATATACTTCCTGGAGAGGTTTCCTGGGAGCTTGCTCCCAGCCTTCCTTGACCAGACTTGGAGGTCCTCTTACTGGGTGACCATAGAGAAGTTCAAAGGGGCTGAACGGTAGGGACTTCTGTGGCACCTCACGGTAAGCAAAGAGAAGGCATGGTAAGAGGACGTCCCACTTATGCCTTATAGGTTCCTCAAGACCCATAAACATGCCTTTGAGGGTCCGGTTGAATCTCTCAACCAGCCCATTACCTTGGGGGTGGTAGCGGTGAACTTGTAGGTTACACCACACTCCTGCCACAGGGACTTCATATACTTGGAAATTAAGTTTGTACCATTGTCTGATACCACCTCTCTGGGGAACCCCACGCAGGAGAAAATCCTCATCAGTGCACGTCCCACCACGGGGGCCGTCACAGTCCAGAGAGTTATGACTTCCGGGTACCGGGTGGCATGGTCCACCAAGACCAGGATGAACCTGTTGCCCATGGCTGTCTTGGGATCCAGAGGCCCCACAATGTCAATGCCCACCCTTTCAAAGGGGGTGCTGACCACAGGGAATGGCTGGCGAGGAGTCTTGTGCTTTCTCCCACTCTTTCCACTTGCCTGGCAAGTCTGACAGGTCCTGCAACGAGTGTTTGAACTCTTGCGCATTTGGGGCCAGTAAAAGTGGGTGACAAGCCTTTCAAAGGTCGTGTCCTGCCCCAAATGTCCTGCTAAAGGCACATCATGAGCCAGCCCCATTAGGAAGGCTCTGAAGCACTGGGGTACCACCAGCACACGGGCTGACCCATGCTCAGCAACCTTAGGCTCACTATACAGGAGACCATTCTCCCAGTAGATCCAATGTGATCCAGACTGATCATCTGCTGCCTGGTTTGCAGCCTGTTGCTGCAAACTCACAAGAGAAGGGCACTTCTTCTGCTCCTCGCAGAACTCTTCCCTGGAGGGTCCTCCTTCCTGCTGCCAATGGGTCAGCTCAGGCAGGTCCCCCAGTTCAGCTACCTGTTCCCCTGTAGGTTCCAGTGCTTCCCCTTCATGGTCTGCCTCCTCCTGGACCGTGGGAACTGGTTTCCCGCACCCCCGGCCTCTTCTCTTTAAGGCAGGCACCTGGGCCACTGTTTCAGGCTCCATGTCCTCTTGAACACCCTTACTGGCTGCCATGGACCGAGTGGTCACACACGCCCACTCAGGCAAACCCAACATCTCCAAATGGGCACTTCGCTCCACCTTAGCCCAAGGGGAGCTCTCCAAATCATTCCCCAACAGACAGTCAACAGGCATGGCTGGCCTCACAGCTACTTGAAGAGTACCTGAGACCCCCCTTCACTCCAAGGGAACCTGAGCCACCTTGCAGTGGCTCTCTGTGTTGTCAGCGGCAACAACTGGGTAAAATGCATTGGAGATCACCTGCTCTTCAGACACCTGCCGACAACTGACATCTGTCACACTGGCTCCGGTGTCTCTAAGAGCCTCCACTCTATGGCCATTGATGGTCACCCATTGCCTGTACTTCTTAGTGTTATCAGGCAGCTGGGTCCTGGGGACCACCTCACAGTCTCCTAAAGAGACTCGGGACCTCTCTGCAGGACCCCACCCACCTTGGGCACCCATCTCCTCCCCCAGGGCTACACTAGCCATCTGCCGGGGTGGTGTACCAGTGGGTGCTGTCTTCCCATATAGGGGACATCTAGCATCATAAGAACAGTGGCCCACTAGACCACACTTAAAACAGGTCTTGGGCCCCCTGTGAACAGGCTTATCTGTCGGGCCCCTGCATTCTTCTCAGGGGGAGGCTGGGAACCCTTCCCTTGGTTTCCTTGGGATTATTTTGGGGCCCTTTCTGGAACTCCCTCTGTTTACCCTTGTCCCCCCCCACTCCTGTGCTGGGGACCCTGCCCACCTTTGGCGAAGTCTCCCACATGACCCTTGTGGACCCGGGTGCTCACCCAGCGGTCCGCCTCCTCAGCAAGCTTCCTAGGATTAGTTAGCTTACTATCAGTTAGGTGCTGGTGTAGCACTGGAAAACAATTATTGGACAAGTGCTCCCATGCAAACAAATCATAGAGCGCCTCAAAATTATCCACTTTGCTACCTTTCACCCAACCATCCAATGCTCTGCAAAAGAAAGTCACATATTCCACCCATGTAATAGACTGCAGTTTCTTGCAATTCCTAAACCTTTGTCTGTACAACTCTGGGATCAAACCATATCTGGACATTAGGGCTCCCTTCATGTGGGCATAGGACACCTGCTCCTCTGTAGGTAAATCTAACAAGGTGTCCCGCCCATTACTAACAAAGCGGCCCCACAACCCCACTCCCCAATCCTTCTCAGGGACCCGGTGGGCCAACATTGCAGCTTCATAATCCCGAAACCATTGTCCAATTTCCTCTTGTTTGTGGAAATCCTTAACTAGTTCTTTGGGGATGTAGGCCTTTGCATCTACAGGCACTGGTGGTGCGCTGCCACCAGAGGGAAGAACCTCTAAAGTTTTGGCTTTGAGTTCCAATTCCCTCAACACTCTCATGTTCAAAATGCATTTTCTTTTCCTCTAATGCTAACTTCTTAATTTCTAATTCCATCCCAAGCTCTATTTTCTTGCTCTCTATGTCCTTCTGACCATCTATTTTGAGCCTGGCTAGCTCCAATGTATGCACTCTCTCCCTCCCTCTCCCTGTTCTCCAGCTCTCCTGGGGACAGGCCCTTGGAAGAAACACTGCTGCCTGCCCTGGAAGGTACTTTCTTCCCGGTTGGGCCCACTGGCCCCTCAAGCTGCCCATCTAAATTCTCTGCCTCCACCACCGGCTCTTCCGGATGCTCACTGGCATTCCTAGATTCCAAGCAGGCCCTTAGCGCCTTTTTGTGTTCCTCTTTCCTGGTGAGGTCTTTCACAGAGATTTTAAATTTCTTGCACTGAGCTTTATGGTTAGGCACAGTGTAAGCATCAATTCTATCTTCTTCCAATTCAATGTCTACAGATGCAATGGATGCTGGCTTACTCATGGTAGAAAAGACTGGCAGTTCTTAAGAATCAAAAATAAAAAAGAAGTTCCAAGGGAAAAACTTCACCAAAATGTATGTGGTTGCGTTATGGTCTGCACTCACTAGTAGTGTACACCAATCACTGTATATGAGTCACAAATGCAAGTCCAAATCCCACCTCTGCCACCATTGTTAGATTTGGGGGTCTCTAGTTGGCAGAGGTAGGTACCTTTGACCAAATAGGAACTTTTGCGTCTAGTCAGGGCAAGGGACTACACTCCTAAAATAATCTCTGCTCACCCCCTTGGTAGCTTGGCACGAGCAGGCAGGCTTATCTTAGAGGCAGTTTTAAAGCATTTGTGAACACATACAGTAATACAGTGAAAATACTACAGAGGGACACCACACCGGTTTAGAAAAATAAGTAATCTTCACTAGACTTCTCACAAGACCAAACGACAAAAATCCACAATACTGTAATCAAAAATAGACTTTAAAATGGTAGGAAATAGGTTAATTCCCTTTAGATTGCAAATGCAACACTTTACTCTCAAAGTACCTTGGATGCGTAATGCAAAACAAACAAAAGGGTCACAGGAAAGGTGATGCATCGGTTCCTTACACTCAGGGGAGTGGATGCGTCGGTTCCTTACTGCTGCGCAGGGGAGTTGATGCTCGCTTCCTTACTGTATGGGGAGTTGACGCGTCGGTTTCTTACTGCGATCCGATGTGATGGCGCTCCGGTGCGACAAAATGGCGTCTTAGTTACGGTGCGACAACGTAGATGCAATGCGTACGGCCGTGCGGCGACTCACTGAACTTCTGAGCCGCGACAGGCCCTGCGGCGGCGGCACACTTCTCCGGTGATGTGACGCACTTCGGTGGTGCGATGGAGACAGCGGCAGAGGCAGCAGGCTTACTCTGCAATGCGACGACAACTGCTGCAGCGGCGACACGCTTCTTCTTTGTTGAGTCGCGCTCAGCTCCCAATGACACGCAGTCTCTCAGAAGACCCAGCACAACAGCAGGCACTTCAATTCCCAGCAAGGGAATTCAGGGGGGAGCTGGTGGTGAAGCCTTCTATCCCTGAGACTTCAAGCAGGAGGCAAGCACAGTTCAAGCCCTTGGAGATCTTCTTCAAGATGATGAAAGCACACTCAGTCCTTTTCCCCTTTATTTGGCAATGAAGCAACCACTGCAGGCCAACCCCCAAACACGTAGCACAGGGTAATCTCCTCCTTCAGTTTCCTGGTTCTTCTCTTCAGCAAAGGTTCGTCTTGATACCCAGAAGTGATCTAAAGTTTTGGCGTCTGGGTCCCCCTTTTTATACACACAAATCCTTTATCTCTGAAGGCAGAGAGTGTCTGTACCTTGTACAAACCAGTTCTGGGTGCATTCTGCCAGTGCACAACTTCTTCCATTGTCAGTGTGGGCCAGGGTCATCAGACGAACCACAGGAGGTGGAGCCAGCATTGTGAAAGGCAGGCACAGCCCTATTCAGGCCCAGGTGCTACTCCTCCCACCACTCCCAATGCAGATAGGTCTATTCAGCCTAGTGCTGACTCACCCTGTCTCCTGGAGCCACCCCAGCCCCTGTCACTCACAAACCAGACATGGAATACACAAACCTAGCAGAGGCAGGCTGGATGGTTAGGCAAGAAAATACCTACTTTCTAAAAGTGGTATTTTCAAACATAGAATGTTAAAACCAACTTCACTAAAAGATGTATTTTATCATTCTGAGTTTAGGCATACTAACTTTGTTTTTCTACCATGTTCCCTAGGTCAGTTATGATTATAAGATGTTAAAAATAAACTGCCCATTCCGGCCTATGGGGACAGGTAGCCTTTCATTAGTGAAAAACAAAAATTGCTGTAATTCACTATTGGGACATGCCACACACATCAGGGCATGTCCTACTTACAATGCACCCTACCGTTAGTCCTGCCTTAGGGGTGCTAATATGTAGAAACCGGAAGGTTTGGGGACTGGCAAGTGGGTGCACTTACCAAGTCAACATGGCAGCACTAGGCTGCACACAGGCTCTGCAATAGCAGGCCTGAGCCACAGGTTACAAGCTGCTCCGGTGGGTGGCACAATCAGTGCTGCAGGCCCACCAGCAGCATTTGATCTACAAGCCCTGGGCACATATGGTGCACTGTACTAGGGTCTGACAAGTAAACCAAATAAGCCAATCATGGCGTCACTAATCCATTACAAGAATTTAACACAGGGAGCACTTGCACTGTGGTACTGAATAGCAGTGACACAGTGCCCAAAGCATCTAGACTAGCAAAACAGCTAGGAAAAACACAGGAGGCAACAGCAAAAAATGGAAGGGAGACCCACGCAAATGGTGCCAGGTCTAACAATGATTAAATAAATTCTGACTGAACGAAGATACAAAGCTTATTGCTCTTTAATTTGATTACTCCATTTATTTGGAGATTGAAGCTGTGCACGAAGGGGACGTCTCCCCGCAGGAGACGCTTTGCCTTATCAATCAAAAAGCACCAGGAACTGGTAAAGGATAAAGTGTAATTTTGTAGAAAGAAAGTGCTATCTGTCTCAAGCATTCATTCTGCAGAACCCGTGCGTGAGGTGAAATTAAGTCACAAAGCAAAAGTTTTTTATAGAAAGAGGCAAGTGGGTAGATTCACATAAACTCTATTGCATGCTTGCAGTGCTGTTTCAAATAACCCATACATAGGTGCATTTATAAATATATCTGCACTTACTACCATGATTATAGGGACATCCCGAATCCTAGAGTGCACTGGTCCTTAAGGATTATATGTGGATCCAGAGGCATAGCCTCATATAATGATGTGCAAATATCTTTGGATGCGTCTCTATGTTTAGGTTCCTATTTTGAAAAATTAATGAAGAAAGTAGTTTTTTTTATACCCTTTATTCTGACATCATCTTTTTCCGAGACAATATTGATAAATTTATGTTGTCACTAATGAGGCGCTATGTGTTACCTTTGTCAGAAGTTGACTCTGTGACTGCTAAGTTTGCAGGGGTGCCATCCATCTGGCACTTCAAATAAACCTTTTGATCCTTGGTTATCAGGAGTCAATTTCCTAGTAGATAAAAAGAGGTAACCTATTTAATATGTTGTTCCTGAGATGCCAAGAAGATAATGAGATAGGGAGCATGGGGTCTACACATGTCTGCCAAGAGATGTACATAAGATAAAACAAGAGGGATTCCAAAAAAGTTATTTCTGTCTCCTTTTTTTATATGAGAGGACACCCGATATCCAGATATATGTTCACTAAATATCACAAATTAACTATTTGTGCCATTCAGTATGTCATTATGCTGTTTCTGAAGCTGTCTTTGCAGAAGGGCCAAAGTTCAGCCGTCTAATATTCAAATGTGATCTACATCCAATAGGAGCCATGACAGAAACCTAGATATAGTATCTCAGGTTGGATCTAAAAGATGCAACTAGTTACAGTCGATAGTACTAGGCCAATAAGATTTATTTACATTATGTCTGTTTTGCAAGCATGGTAGTGATGCAGCGCCAATACCAATTAATTGATCAGGGATCGATACTCCACAAATCACTACAATAGCCCATAGACATTCACCCAGTATCCCTGATGTGCTGGGTTCAATTTGTTTAGTTCATTTCTTTTATTTACATTATGTCTGTTTTGCAAGCATGGTAGTGATGCAGCGCCAATACCAATTAATTGATCAGGGATCGATACTCCACAAATCACTACAATGGCCCATAGACATTCACCCAGTATCCCTGATGTGCTGGGTTCAATTTGTTTAGTTCATTTCTTATTTCTTTTGTAAACCTCCTAAAACATCTGTTTAAAGATCTAATATTGATATCAACTCTTCCTCTATTTAGTCGATGGACCAATTAGTTGAATAGTTGATGGTAATGATAAGATACTAACTCATCAAACATTAGTCAAATTAATCACAGACTCTCGGTAAGGTTCATAAGTGAGTTTTATCTTAAAATTCAAGGTAAACGCTCATCTGCATCTGGTCATAATTACAAACATCGAACCTCACGACCAGAGAAATAATGCATTTTGTAATGACATTATGCAATGAAGGAGTGGATAGAGTAAGTGCCGAAAGGGTTCAGCAGAATGATTATGCCAAACAGTGTAATACCTAACGGAGGGATAGATGAAGAGACAACAGGTTCATCTAAAAATAATGTATATCAATATATTGTTTACGGAGTGGATAGGTGGAGAGAAAAAAGATTCAGAGATAAATACATTAATGCTTAGAGCGACATAGGCTAGATACAAACCTGTCGGTCTGTAGGTAAAACCACCCCCTGGATCCAGGAGATGTTGGAGGTTCCCCAAAAGGTAATCGGGAAAGCAAGAAATTTTAGTCGGGAATAGGACAGGATAGAAACAGCTAGGCCTCTCTGCAAACCGACGGACAGCGACGCATCTCCCCTCTTCTCTCCTGCCAGCCAAAGCTCTAAACCACACCCTTAAAGGCACCCCAGCTATACCCTAAAAGTGATATGACCAACCCACTAATGTTGCGTTCTACATTAAGCTCGCACAGGGATTGGTGGGCTGGGGGTTGCGTTATCACACCACTATGACTTTGCATTTATTCAAGAACTTTTTTGTGTAAAAAGGTTCCTATGGTCCAAATTTCAGTTTATTCATGTGTTCCCCATAAATCGATACATTTTATTACATTTTTCATTCATCAGTCAATATTTCTGCAGAACACATCCCCAGTCTCACGCTCGGGTACAACAATTGGCAGTCATCTGATGCTCTGGCCTTCACTCCTTCATGTCATCTGCGATGCACATCACATCTTGCTGGTCTCATGTCAGAGCAGAATCGCTCTGAGGAAATTTCCCCCTTCCAGTTGTGTCAATCTTTAAAAAGGAGACTTCATTCAGCATGCTAAAGTAAATGAAAACAAACATTTATTAATTATATGACAATGAAACCTTCACTGTTCCCCACCCACCTTGCCCTACTTTCCCATTAATGTTACCTAGCATAAACCTACTGCAAAAGTGGCATTAATAATTAATCTTTTAAAGCAGGATGCAATGTGCAAAGCACTAATATACATGCGGCCTACTCGTACAACTTTTTTGTTTACTTTCAAAACACCAGGTTATTAAAATATTATTCATTTACTTGTTATTTCAGGTATGCACAAAGCAATTCCCCTACGTTTATGTGGGTGTATGTTAGTTTTTGTCACATCTACTTACTGTTAGTACGTATTATGGAGGTACTTGATTCAAGCAGCTTTCATTTTTGTGAACCCCTGCTTCATCAGTAGCGTTTCGAAAACTGGTGTTCAAGTGTGTGGAAATAATAATGAAGCAAAAGGCTGCGAAAATACAAGCCTGTGCTGTTAAAAGATGTTTGTCACCAATGCTTACCCAATGCGAGACTGCAAGCGGAGTTCATTTTGTTCCGGCTAGAAGAATCCGCAAGAGGTGTGTCGACCAGCGTCTGGCGTGTTCCATGTTTAATTAATCTAATATTGAAAAAAATAACGTGAGAACGCAGACGGTGCGTGCGTAGATCATGCGCAAAAGGTTACGGAAAGGTGTCACCATCTTGGAGTATGGTCTAATGGTAACACAGCCAAATCTAAACATATAATAAATAAGTCCTGGTTTGCTACCACCAAGATAACACTAAACCTCTTTGATTGCTATTCACACAAATCAAATATTGAAAAAGAAAGTGAAAATTATATTAATTAAGCTACCGTCAGCACCCAAACAGAGTGTGCATGAATAATTCCAGGAGAGAGAGATGTCCCCTGCTAGATACATTACCATCTTTGTGTGGAGTTTGCTAGTAACCTTCACTAATTATTTCGCATCTACCAAGGGTGGAGGATAAAAATATGTAAAAGCTGTCTTTTATCTTCTGAATTCAGCGATGTGCCAGTCAATAGGGAAATTCTACCTAGTTATGTTGGAATAATAAGTAAAAAAGGGACAATCCCATGGTGATATAAAATACTGATTGCACCTAACTGATTTTATATGACTTTCCATATGCTTTCTTCATTTAATCCTTCTTTTACTGTATTGAGGGAAACAATCCAAAAGGTCTCTCTTTCTTTAAGCACTTCCATCATGGTGCGTCCTGGTTTGTGTTTCACCTTTTCCAAAATTAACCATGTAACTTCCATTTCTGAATGTTTCAAAGTCAGGAAAGTTGTACTATGGGTGGCCTGCATCTTTTTAGTTTGAATCTCAGATTTATGTTCTCCATATCGAATACGGAATTCCTTCCCTGTCTCACCAATGTAGCCCAGGCCACATGGCCGCCTAAGAAGATATATAATGTTCTTACTTCTGCAGTTCGTCATATCTTTAAGTGTGCTTGAGTGTCCTTGGTATTCCCATTGGCTTGTGACTTGTTTTGTGTCACATGCATGGCATGTGCCACAGCGATGATTTCCCTTAACCAATAGGGTGCCATCCATGGTCTTCTGTGTGTTTTCTGTTCTGGTGCTTAGTCTGGAGTGGACCAATTTGTCTCTCAAGTTTGCATTATGTCTGAATGCAAATGTGGGTTTTTCCAATACTGGATCTTCTTCGTTGACGTTTAGTATTTGATGTCATGGCTCCTATTGGATGCAGATCACATTGGAATATTAGATGTCTGAACTTTGGCCACTTCCTCTAAACCAAGCTATCATTATGGAATGCTGTTGTCCATAGTGTACCATTCACAGATAGCCACCATGTTGGTTTGAAGCGTGGCTCCATGCTGTAACTTTAAAATGATAAACTATATACAATACCACTGCAAAGCAGATACCCACTGCGTTGCTTGGTTTCATTATTGTAAGCATATGTCTCTCATGTTTAGACAGCAGCATATTTACTTTTTTGCTATTTGTATTCTTTTATTTTATCTTGCATATGTTTTTGAGTTTGCATTTTATTGTGTTTGTGTTGAGTGCAAATGCTAGAAGTAGTCAGTGGATAGATGAATGCATGCATGTGTGCAAAGATGAGTGAGAGGTTCATGTATGATGGCTTATTGGGTGCCAAAACTCACTCATCAATTACATAAAAGGCACTTCATTTATAAGCTAGACCAATATTTGTTTATATATAGGACATGTTAAAGATCACAGTGTTACAGTGGGTAGTTGTGGGCAGTGGTGTACTTGTACAAAACACCTTTCTCCTGCTTAACAGTAGTTGCCTCCAAAATAAACGATTTCTTTATTTTTTCGGAGTTAGCTTTAGTTTTCCGGAAGTTCAAACTCACATATGCTGGATATCATTCAGCCTGAAGGCCATTTTCTTGTTTTCCTGCAGCAGAAAAGTGCATGTTTGTTTGGGTTCTTTTCCTCTGTGCTCAGTATGAAAGTTTCCTGTGATCCAGTGCTCCTGCTAGTCCTTGTTATATACATTGGTTATTGATACTTCATCGAAATATTGCAACTCTTGCAGCTCAAGATTCAAAACACCAGTACAGTATATGAATAGACAATTTGAAATATAGTAATTTTGAACAATACCTTATGTACAACAAAGTATTTTATTTCAAAGATAAAGAGAGTTGGAGTCAGCTTTTGGAGTCAGCTTTTGGTAGTCAAAGCTGAATATTATTTATTCAGGAGCACTACTCTGCATGCCATTAGGCAAAAGGTATGTCATGTATCAGGAGAAGTATAATTTCTCCAAACCCAGCCATCCAGTTCAGGCCTTCAAGTACAACAATTTTAATTCATGCATATTTTTAGGAGGTCACATTTACTTTAGCCCTCTGATGAATGAACTATTTTGTAATAATCATTGACGCAAATCAACCAGACTAAACAAACTCCCATTTTGGGAGTGTTTGTCTGAAAAACTTTAAAAATAATATTACGTTTAGTGAATAGCTGTCAAAACAAACAGCAGGGAAGAAAACCTCTGGTCAACTTATGATATATAACCAATAAAAAAGTACTTTCAAGATAAGCAAAAATCAACTTCATAATCACAATTTTATCATGTTATGTTCCTGTGTTGATGAAATAGTTGTAAATTGTCATACTACTTAGCATTTTTTGGGAAGAAACTCACCCTGACACAGTTGTTGTTGTGTGTACCAGGCGTTCTACTTGGCTGCCATCTTGAAATTTAATATCAATAACCAATATTTACGTAGCATTAGGACGTAAGTAAGATAAGTAATATCATGCACAAGTTTGCAGCACATTCAGTTTGGTTGCCATCTTGAAGTTCTATTTGATTAATATAGATAAAAGTGACATGCTGACATGCTAGTGTTACTGATCCTAATGTGAAAAAATAATATGCAAGAAAAAAGCATTTGAAAATTAATACTCTAGCGGTTCAACAATTTGTACAAGGCTACTAGAAACACAGACTCTATATTTATCTGTTGTACTGAGTGTGAACCCAGTACATTGTTGTGAGTGTTACCAGGTCGTGGCTTGCAATCCAAGATGGTGGTCGCATAATCGGCACTCTCCCGGACCCAGGACTGTAATCTTGATCAACTTCCCGCAATCCTGGGCGATCGAAACATTAAAACTCCCAGGAGTGTCCATTGAGAAAACGGGCGTTGGCCGTTCCGTACCCAGAATGGAACTGCAGCCGAATAACTCAGGCGGGGCTGAGCGGAGGTGCCGGTTCACCACGCGGGTTGCGGAGGTCTACGGAGCAGTTTCTGCGGCAACCTGTGACTGGCAGCTCGGAGAGGAAAACTGTTGCTGACCCATGCCGATGGGCGTGTGAGGGACGGGGATGCTGACCTGGCTGGAATGGCCCACTGCGATCCGCCCGAGGACATTGTACTGAGACCAGAAGCTGGCCCGGAAGACGACTGTGGCCAGCAATTGGGCAGATCAGGCCGGAGAGTGGCGCCGCTCACCCCTCGGCTTCTGCCGCAACATACAGGCAGTGAGACAGACCCCCTCTTTCAGTGAAATCATCTGTGGCTCTGGACTATACTACTAAGGACATCATGGGGCCTGCGAGTGGTGGTCTGATGCTGGAAATCCTACCCACGAAGTGGTAAGGGGGCCGAACCGGGTCCGCCGAAGTGGGATCTGGAGTGAGGGACGATTGTGGCACTGGTGTGGTGCTGGGCTACTCCTGTCCATTTGGGAATAGAACTACAGCACTCTCTGCGTAGCCTGTTCTTGCGGCGTGGCGCTGCACCGGTCTGAAGCACACAAGAAGGCCCACAGCCTTGGGACTGATAGACCACGCCTTGTAGATCAGTAGGGGTGCCGCCTGAGTGTTTGTTCCGTCTACCCCCACGCTACCTTGCTACACACTTCGGCACTCAGGTGGACGGGGAAGTGGAGTTCACTAGGCTGCGAAAGGTACAGGCCTGCAGAAACCCGGCGCTGGACGAGTGGTGAGGTCAATCCTCACATAATCTCACACCCAGAGCACTTTTGGTTGCTGCCACTTGTTGGGTCTCAGTTGGAGGGCTGCCTGGCTGTTGACTACTGCATGCTGAGTGTTTTCCTGGTCGGTCCCGTGACCACGGGGCGGGGGACCAGATTTCGAATAGAGACACTGGTTGAGTGGGGGATCCTCCTTAACTACTACAGCCCTACCAGGGTTTTGTAGGGGCTAATATTCCAGAGCTCCTGAATAACGGCCCTCCAAGGATGTTCTACCATCGGCCTGTGGTCAGTCAGTCAGTGGTATCAGATCACATTTTGCCTTGTTCACAGTCTATCACTGTGGCTATATCCTGACTTTCACCATGGGGCGCACGAAACCGAGGATGGGGACACCCATGACCAAATTTCGCTCTCACTCCTCACCGTCGAAGGCCTCTCCCACCCACTCAGGACCAGAAGGAGCAGTTTCTACGGTCCCTAATGTGGACAAATTGAATATGATCCTTTAAGAGATCTGTGAGTACAGATCGGGCATTGCACAACAGCTGGGGATAATCACCACTGAGCTTGGCCTGCTCAAGGACGAACTCCGCAAATTGGCCGATGGAGTAAAAGCTAACGAGGCACTATTGGAGGCAGTAGCTCCTAACTCCAAAGAACATTCCGCCCAGCTCTCGCAACTTCGCCACCAGGTAGAATTACTTCAGGCACTGGCAGAAGATGCTGAAGGGAGGTACTGTCGGAACAACCTGCACATAGTAGGCCTCCTTGAGGGAACGGCGGGTCCTCGTGTGATGCACTCCATAGTAGACTGGCTAAAATCGGTGGTGGCCCCCACAGGACTCTCAGGTCTATTCACAGTGGAGTGGGCGCACCGTGTACCTTCCAGAAAGCTGGTCCCCAGCGCAAATGCACGTCCAATAATAGCAAAAATGTGTAACTTTAGGGACCGCAATCTGCTCTTACAGGATGCCCGTGATAACTGCCCCATCTTGGTAAACAACACCAAAGTTTCAATATTTCCTGACTACACCATGGTGGTTCAGCGCAAACGCTCTCCATTCAGGACATTAAAAGCTTACATTTGCACTTCTATTCCTGGCTAAATTGAAGGTGCTCCATGATCAACGATCCCATTTTTTTTTACACTCCTGAAAGTACCTTGGTCTGGCTGGAGTAGTAGTTCCCAAATTCCATGGGGCAGCGTTCGGAACACACAGGCACCACCGAAGTTGTAGCACACAACGCGCAGACGTAGAAGAGGACTTGTCACGCAGGACAGCCTCAGCGGAGTGCCCTCCCCACGACAGGCCCTGGAGGGTCAACGGGAGGCGTTCCGCTCTGCATCTACATCTCGCAAAGCCTGTCCTCCCCATCAGCTCCAGTTCCTCACAAGCTAACGACTTGGACTTGGCCTCCGGTGGAAGTATGGCTCTGTTCCCCTCGGTGTCCCCTCAACCAAATAATGACCCTCTAAACAGTTGACACTGGAAGTATCCTTTGTAATGCTGTCCTCCAGCAGTGGGTTAAGTCAAGAGGGGGCCACACCTGATGGTAACAGGAAGTTGAATGTATACTTACTATATGGGTGACCAGAATGTCATGACAACTCATTGCATGGGCTACTGCAACCGAATATCCACTGTCATGCTTGTTTTGTCCATGTCCTCCCTTTCGGCTTTAGAAATGTAGGTGAAATTAGGGATGGTGTTTAAAGTTGTGATGATTTCAACCCTGGGTCCGGACAGTGCTGAAAGATACCGCCAACAGTATGAAACCCACACTCTTATGGCCGTTGGGAGCTCTCTGTCTGCCCCTAAGGCGAAGGCACAGTTTCTCTCACCACTTAAATTGTTCCTTGTTACTGTAATGTTTACTCAAACGACGACAAATCGCTGGACCTAGTATTGTGCGCTTGTTTTTTTGTTATGGTTTATTGTGGTCACTTCATCTGCTAACATTGGGGGTAGGAATCCTAAAGGGGGACACAGTCACTTTATAATTTTGCAGTCTCCTCATATTGATAGCCACTAACTCTTTTCTCTTTATCACTTGGAATGTCTGGGGTATGGGCTCAATCCACAAACGGCACAGAATACTGGCACAGTTACACAGATGCCGTGCAGAAATAGTATACCTCCTGGAGACCCATCTGTTGACTTCAGAGGCCCTCAAACTGAATAAACGATAGAGAGGGCAATTACACTACACTTCCTACTCTGCATTCTCACGAGGTGCTGCAGTGTGGGTGCGGGTCGGGGTCCCGTTTGTTGTATTAGAATCAAAGATTGACACTCAAGTCCAGTATGTGTTGCTTAGGGGCACACTTGATGCGAAACAAGTTGTACTGGGATGTTTATACACGCCTTATACAGATCAAGACATCTTTTTGGCCTGCCTTTCTACTGAATTGGCAGACAAGGCACACTATCCTTGGCTACTCGGTGGTGATTTCAACGCAGTAATTGATGTCAATCTGGACCGCTCACAGCCCCTCTCCCGTGCACAGCCATAATACAAAAAGCGAAATCATTGTGCCGTTGGGTGAACGGTTTGGACCTGGAGGACGCTCGGCGAGTCAATAATGACCGTATGCACAAATATTCCTTCTATTCATAACCCCACGCCCTGCATTCTCACTTAGATTTATGTGCATGCATGCCTTACTTGCCGCTGTGATACACACCACATACCTAGGCAAAATGTTGTCGGAGCACAACCTGCTTTAACTAACGCCTATTTGGGGTCAAGTCTCTTTTCTGATCCCGACATGGCGCTTAAAGCCCCAATTACTTGAAGACGCTGTATTCAGGGATTCCTTATCCGCCACAATAACTTCCTATTTATCTGTGAATGAGACCCTTGCCTCTACATGTTCGATAGAATGGGAGGCCCTCAAAGTGGTAGTATGCGGAGCTTCCATGAGCGCGGTGGTGGAAGTCCGGCAGGAGTTTACCCTGTGGAAATGTGCCTAATAGTAGGCACACTGGTGCAGGGTCACCCTCTTGTCCACGGATCCAGAGACCAACAAAATAAAGATCAGCACTGGAGTTGGAATATATAACAAGTTTATTAATCGCTCATGAGTTTGACCAAATCCACACAACATTCTCAAGTGCTGCATGAGGTAGTACACTGAATTCACAAACTGTGTCCCTTTTATACCGGTTTTCTGCATTGTAAGCATGTGAACAGAAATAGGAAGAACACGTTTTAAAAATAGTTATCAGCAAACAAGGGCAGATGAATACCTACGTGGTCAGAAAAGTGGGAGGGGGAGCAGGAATGCGTATGGCAGCAGTAAATGGTCGGCAGTTAACATCTGAGACCAGGTGCACTGGCAGCTACAAACCGTCAGCACGTACATTGCTTTTAGCTGAGTCAGGAAGTCAACTAAAATAGATAACACAAGCAGAGTGAAAAGACGAGCAGCAGAGGACGGGAGAGTTACGAAAGAAACAAAATGAACACCACAGCCAAAATGGCTGTTGCTTATGCTAAGTAAAATATTACACATTTCCACAGACGACCCTTTTAGCATAAGCTAAGACATTTTCTTATGCTATAAAAGGGGTACGATAAACATCATGTATATAAATTAGCATCATATTGCTGACTTCGCAATCTATTGCTTAAATGGGCATTTACATTTTGGACATTCGTTTTAGATGGTAGACAAATAGTACAAGTGGAAATACAGAGTGAACAAAGCATTGGCCCTCATTGGATACATAAACAACAAGAGAAGAGAATTGCAATAATTATGAACAAGGCCGATAATATTTTTAAACCCCACACAGAAAATACGCTCCAGAACCATCCAGCCAAAGTCCATGCTCCTGAATTTTGAGGTATTTCAGTGGCTATTTTATGCATTTTGGAAATGGCATCATTAACAGAAGGGGCGTGGTCAGGGATAAATACACAACAACTACTACCGATAATGCGACATGCTCCACCACGATCAGCTAGAATTATGTCTAGCACCATCTGGTTTTGTAAAGTCACAATTCTCGTAATTTGGAGTTCTTCCGTAATATTTCCAAGCGCCATTGCTATTTGATTAGTCACAGCCTCTTCTACACGGGTTAAGCGTCCTTTCCTGCTATTCAAAGCCACACCAACAACGAAAAAGAGTCCCAAGTTAAAGTCAACATATTGCTGTAATGCAGTGGCAGTTTGATCCACTTCATCATTATTGATAGTTCTCTTGAATCGGTTCAAGGAAATGTCATTAAACAGTTTTTGATTTTTATGATAAGATGCAGGTGCTAGGAACACAGGAGGAAGCAAGAAGGACACATAGCATGTTCCAGACCATCCAATTGGTAGATGATAGTAGCCTTTACTCCCAAAAATGAAATACGTGTTGTGTGAGGATAGAAAACTGCTATTGTTCGTTCCAGTAATGTTCAATACCGTGGTACAGTCACTTTTTCCCACTGGGATGCTACCAAAACTGCTAACACACAGATTTGCTCGGGCTCTAGTAGCAGCAATAACAAAAGGTCCGTTACTCTTGGCCATTCGAGTGTTGGGGAAAACATAACCTGTGGAGGAATTTCCTTTGCGATACTCTTCCGTTTTCCATACAGTTCCTTTGGCTTGTGGGTCCCCTTCCTCATCAGGGTAACAAACTTTATTAAGTTTTGCATTAAGTCCTCCTACATCAGCTAGAGTAATATTAGCAATTTCAGTGGCCCACAATAGTGCGAACCAGGCTCTACAGGAGCCATTATGCGAGAATGGCAAGGGAATGAAAGGCGTTCCTCCCTTCTTCTGATGAGCTGGCATCATTCCACATACCCAGCAGTTGGTAATGTTCGTAGCATTATGAGTATGATGCAACATTTGTATGAAAGTGTTATTGAGATACGACATTCGGTGCTTCTTTTCATGATAGGTAAGAGTAAAATAATAATGTTCGGTGGGGACAGGAGTAATAACAGTCAATACGTTTCGAGTCGGAGCTACTTCCTCTACAACCCACATTATTACAGCAATAGTCAAAGTTAGTCCAATAGCGAACATCATATTTTTACTACAGACTTTTGCAGCGTTCGATTTTATCTCCTCTGGCATGTTCATTTCGTCGGTAAACAACAAAACAGATGGTGCCCTAAGTTCCTGGGCAGGCGTTGGTTTCTTCACTAACGTTGAGACGAGTAGTCACTAATAGGCTACCTCCCTTTGTAGTCAGTCTTTAACCACCCAGGACAGTGGCTCGAACAGTCTCTTTCTGCGACGAAATGTCTTTCCTCCTGGAGCGAAGTAGATATCTAAATGTACCAGGGATCGTGTGGTCTGGGAAGACTTCCTCAGGTCTTTCAGGTGACACAGTGTTGTATCTTGACACCAATGCTATTCTTGCTCTCTCTGTGGAGCTTTGCTGTGATGTCATTCTACAGAATGTTAGGAGTCAAATCTTCACATTTGGCTGGGCTGAGCAGTATGCTGGCTGCTCCTGGTGGGGTCTTGATATGGACTAGATCCGGTCTGTTGTACCATCTTGAATAAAGCTACCTGAAACTCATCACTTGTATCTGACCCAGTCACTACACACAGCTCGTCTTTTCTCGGTGACCAGGATATCGCGGTGGTCTGTCAACGCAGCTGGGCTCACGAGGGCATGCAGGACTTTTCGACAATGGGTGGCATGCACCCAATTCTTCCGGTTGGTCACTCGCACTGCAGTTCTGGTAGCCAGGAGGATTTGTTCCAGTCCGCGCCAATGAGGTGCCAGGGAACTGGTCCGTTGAAACGACTTTGTCATCACAAAATCACCAGGCCGCAGATCATGGCCATCACCCTGCGACCTGTCTGGAAGGGCTTCCCGTATCTGCTGATAAATAGAAGACAAGCTGTCAGTTAACTGGGACAAATAGTCACTCAACACATGAGGTACATCATGTATAGGGCGAGGCTTAGGGATTCCCCTAATATTCATGGGCCTGCCAAACACAACCTCATATGGCGAAAGGCCAGATCGTGTTTGTGCTATTGATCTGATAGAAAGTAGTGCTAGGGGCAGGGCATCAGGCCATTTCAAAGACGTGGAAGCCTGTATTTTAGCCAATTTCAATTTCAGGGTGGAGTTGTAACGCTCCACCGAGCCTGCTGATTGTGGGTGAAAAGCAGCATGAAATTTCTGCTTAATCCCTAACCCTTTCATGACCTATTCAGCAAATTGCCCAATGAAATGAGGTCCGTTGTCACTCCATAAGAGCAGACAAATGCCGAATCGAGGAAAGAACTCCATTAGGAGTACTTTCGCTGTCGTGAGGGCTGTATTATCCTTTGTAGCATACGCCTCCACCCATTTATTGAAGGCACAAACCACTACTAGGACATATTTTAAGTTATTACAGCGCTCAAACTGAATGTAGTCCATTTGCAGGACCTCAAAAGGTGCAGTTGGAGTTCGTGTTCCCTTTCCAGGATTATACTGGAGACAGACCAAACAATACTGGACTATCTTTTTAGCAGTGCCGGCAATATCAGGATGATCCCAAACTTGCATAAGTTGCTTTGCCATTGAGGATGCACCAACATGTGCCATCCCTTGTTCCATATGAATCATGGGGTATAAGTAAGCTGTGAGTAACTTCCATTTAGTCATATCTTTATTCCTCCAGCAGCCCTCATCATCCAGTGCTCTCTCCTTAGACCACTGGTCTAGTTTATCAGTAGCGGCAGATTGCTGCATGTCCAGCACCTCTTGCCTGGCATCATGCCAACGTTCAGCTTGTGACTTCACTATATACATAGATGTGGTACTTCGCTGCATTGCGGTTTCAGGTGCTGTGTGATCTGCAAATTGATTGAACATAAACAGGGTTTAGGCTGCAATCAGTAAGGCCACGCCTCATATCATAAGTAACAACAAAAATACCAGTACTGATATTACAATTTTTCTCCACTTTTTTTATGTGGGGACATTTTGAAAGGAAACAAAATGAACAAAGACCATTTATTTAGTCGATTTAATCAATCTATTTTAAATATTTTGCTTTCTATTTACCATATACTCATGGTGTATTTCCACGATTTACATTGAACAAATAACACGAATTGATAACTGTACATATATAGACTTATTTACATACTGTATATATTACAACACATTCATATCAACATTCACTCCCATACCAAACTGGACAGTCCAGAAACAAACATACTCTCAACTAATAAATTCAATATTCACTTCAAAGGCATAAATTTGAATAGGGCCATAGGGCAATGTTACACTCCATAGAAAACAACACAAGATTTTCAAGTGGTTCTTTGAATCCTTTAGGCCAAAGGTTTAGGGTCGACGCGTTTCAAGCCCCTTCTATAACTGGGGCTCTCATCAGGACCTGGGAGCTGAAAACAGAACACAAGGGGAGTCTTACTATACTGTCACCTCCTCTTAAATGCAACAGCGTAATTCATATTAAAAAATACCTGTGATTGGTGTTCAATAGGGGATCCACCAGACCTCTTGTTGTCTACGATCTAAACAACAAATTAAACCAAAATTCAATGCGACTGTACCATCTTAGAAACTAAAGAATAGAAGACCACCATGCATACAAGTGACATTCTTCCTGTTATGCTTACGTGCAGAAATGTTGAAGTGGAATTAGTCTGAAAAATCAAAATGAAAATTGTATAAGCCACAAGGTTTTGATATACGACATGAGTTCACTGCATCTTTGGGTTGTTCATTTTGTCTGAGCCAACGCGGGTTGCTTGATTAACAAATACGTGTGGTGCTCAAAGTGTGTCTACTGCTCGAGAACGCCTTGAGCACAACGGAAGGGCAAATGTATAGTCGCCTACCTTTGGTCGTGGAGCTTTTGGAGGGAAGGAAATCTCTTCATGCGTTGCGTTATGTTTGCTCCGTCGTGATTTAATCACTAAAAAATGATGAAAGGGAATCGTCAAAAGGCGTCAAAACGCCGTGCACGCGTGTACGCTTTGGTTCTTTTGTGAATCTTTCTCGTACCTCTATTCGTTGTTTCTCTCTCTTCAAACTCGGAGAAAATAAACTTCCGTATTCGTTCTCCAATTCTCGTGTGAATATAATCGTGTCTGGCACGCCTTGTGCCTTCTGGGTAGTGTAGTGCCTGGCGGTTTTGGAGCGGCGGAAAAACTTCAGTCGAAAAGTTGCGGTGTGTGGATTTTCACAATCCTGTTCGCATAATTTAAATACACTTTCCTGGGCTGCGGGGGTGCCCATTATTATGTCGTTTATATCAAAAACAACTTTGATGGATATTAGGCTTATAGTCTATCTTACTTTTGAATAGATAAACTTTATTGTTCATTTTTGGTTCAGTCTATGATTAACCAGGAAGGCAGTTGAGTGTAGGTGAGCTGTTTTCTTGCTCAACTTGAGCATCGCACGAAAGGGGAAATGGTTCAGTGAGCTTGACTTGTGGTTAATTTATTTTCATGAATCACTAATCTAAAGATAAGAATCTATGTTCAATGAGTGTCAGGCTCTTGCAAAGACCGTGGAGAAGGGAATTAATCCCACCTTCAAACACGGTGTTTTATCCAAGATTGTAAATTTCCGATAATTCATTAAGACCATTCATGGCTGTGTTGAATTTTACTATAAGCATAGCTTCGCGCCTTGAAAGTTGTCGTTCAAGGTCGCCTCCTCTTGAGTCGTGTTCAACCTTGGAAATTACAGTCCATTTTAAATCTGTTATTTGATGGTTGTGTGTTTTCCAATGTTGAACCAATGGAGCATTTTGCACATTTTTATTGATCCGTGATTTGTGTTGTGATATTCGGACTCTGATTTCCTGGCTGGTTTTACCTATGTACAATTGTCCACAAGGGCAACGGATTGCATAAATCACATTTTTGCTCTTACAATTTGTGAAGCATTCATGTTTCCAGTAAATTGAATTATGTGCAAACAAATCACCTTCTTCGGTGGACGGACAACAGGCACATGTTCCGCATTTGTGATGGCCAGTTATTGGAGGGAGGCCAACATATTCTCTTAGTGATTTTTTGGTTATTGTTGGCATAGATGCTCGCACTATTTGGTTTGCAATACTGCGGTCCTTTTTGAAAGCAAAAAGGGGATAGTCGCTTAAAGAGGGGTCTAAGTTCTTAACTAAGTGCCAATTTTGGTAAATAATCCTCTTTAGTGGGTTTGAGTTTGGACAGAATGTTGAAACACATACAATCTTCTTGAGAGGGGATTTTTCTTTCTGTATTAAGAGCTCCTCTCGTGGTGTCCACCATGCTCTTTTCATGGCTTTTTTCAATAATTTTTTCGGATATCCCCTCATTTTTAAGTTTTCCAGCAGATTGGTTGCATGGAGAAGATATTCATCCTTGAAAAAACAATTTCTTCGAATCCTGAGAAATTGCCCATAGGGCAAGTTCTCTCTTAGATTCCTGGGATGGCTGCTTGTGAAGTGTAGTGCTTTATTGCGGTCTGTTGGTTTTTTAAATAGAGTGGTCACTAGTCCGTTGTTTGCTGGATATACCTCTACATCTAAAAAAGGTATCTTGGTCTTTGAATGGTTCAGACTGAATTTGATGTCTTCCGTTCGGTTGTTAAGCCAGTCGTGAAACAGGTCCAGGTTGTGTTCAGTGCCTGTCCAAATCATAAAAACATTGTCTATATAGCGAACCCATTTTCCAATGTATTGAGAGAATGGGTTGCCATTATAGACGAATTTTTCTTCATACTTTGCCATGAAGAGGACTGCCAGTTCAGGAGCAAATGGACAACCCATTGCAACTCCTCTTGTTTGGTAATAGAAGTCTCCTTTAAAGTTGAAATAGTTCTTCTTAAGGGCGAAGCCAGCTAGGTCCATAATGAATTCCGTGGGAACTCTTGTTGGTCTTGGTCTACTCTCCAAATACAATTTTATAACTGCCAAGCCTTCATCCTGGGGTATTTGGGTGTACAACGAGACAACATCTAGTGTGACTAGATGATGTCCGTTTTGCTCAAAAGCTGATTCTTCCAAATGATTAATGAAGTCGGTCGTGTCACGTATGTATGAGGGTACTTCTTGAATGAATGGTTTGAGGAAAAAATCCACAAATTTTGATATTGGTTCTAAAAGAGATTCGCAACCGGAGACTATCGGTCTTCCAGGTGGTTTTGAAGCATTTTTATGTACTTTTGGAAGTACATAGAAGAGAGGAATCCACGGATTTTTATTCTGTAAAAACTCAAATTCTTTTTTGTTCAGAAATCCTTGTTGGAAGCCTTTTTCAAGTATAGGAAAAAGTAGATTTTGGAGCTCGGTTGTCGAGTCATTCTTAATTTTCCTGTAACAGTTGTTATCTTGTAGTTGTCTCAGCACTTCGTCTGTGTAGTCTATGGTGTCCCAAACTACAATTGAGCCGCCTTTATCAGCCTGCTTTATTATAATGGATGAATCTTTCTGGAGATTTGAAAGTGCTTGTGTCTGGGATTTCGAAGTGTTGAATTTCACCCATCTCTTTTTCTTTTCCATTTCTGTAATTGCTGATAAGATTGTTTTTTCAAAAGTCACCACTTCTTTTGGAATCTTGCTTGTGGGAGGACAAAAGGAGGATTTTTTCTTTAGACCGGTGTTGTCCGTCAGTTCAATGCATGGGTTTTGGGCAAAAAAGGTTTTCAACCTAATTTTTCTACAAAATTCTATGGCTTCCATTTTTAGTCGTACAAAATTTGTGTTTTTAGCGGGAACGAATGTTAACCCTTTTTCCAAAATGCTCTGTTCGTCTTGAGTCAAAAATTTTTTAGACAAATTGTACACCAATGATGGCTCTAGTTTTTGTAGTTTTGCCGTCGAGTGGACATTTCCCATGGTTGGGAGTTGAATCTGACCCTTCCTCGCGACTTCTGTTGGCCCCTGCCTAAAAAAGGCGTTTGTTGTTGTTGTTGTTGTTGTGCGAAGTTGCCTCGTCTGCTGCTATTCCTATATTCTTCACTTGTCTCTCCTTCACTGCCACTTGAGGAGGATGAAGTGTTGGAAAAGGTAATAAAATTTTTTGATGACCTGCCTTGATATTCGGATAGATATCTGCGTGAGTCCACTCGAGAATAGAAGTCCGGCTGTAAATAAGGATATACTTTTTCTAGGGAAAAATTTCTTTTATCTTTGTCAAATTTATTGCCTTTTTGATTTACTGTGTAGTCTCTAAAATCTCCAATTTCCTTTTCCACTTTATCCAGTAATGCTTTTGAGTCCGTAATGATTTGATTTGTTTTAATCTCTGATTCCAATATCTCAATTTCTTCTAGTTGTTGTTTTGAGAGACGTTGTGCTGTTTCCACTGTTAGAACCATCAAGTCGCGGCTGCACTTTGTCTCAATTTGGCTGTATCCTTTTTTGTATTGTGGGTCTTCGGTGAAGATAACAGGAATATTTTTAATTTGTAGACCTCCTGGGATAGTTCCCGCTTTTAGATGTTGAATCAGGAAGTGTCCATGCAAGTCCGTCCTTATTTGTTTTTTCTTTAGACGTAGGAGCTTATCTGCTTCATTTTGGTTTTTTGCGGAGGAACTTAATGTGGCTGAAGCAAAAAGGGGAAACAGCACAACACTTCATCCTCCTCAAGTGGCAGTGAAGGAGAGACAAGTGAAGAATATAGGAATAGCAGCAGACGAGGCAACTTCGCACAACAACAACAACAACAACAACAAACGCCTTTTTTAGGCAGGGGCCAACAGAAGTCGCGAGGAAGGGTCAGATTCAACTCCCAACCATGGGAAATGTCCACTCGACGGCAAAACTACAAAAACTAGAGCCATCATTGGTGTACAATTTGTCTAAAAAAATTTTGACTCAAGACGAACAGAGCATTTTGGAAAAAGGGTTAACATTCGTTCCCGCTAAAAACACAAATTTTGTACGACTAAAAATGGAAGCCATAGAATTTTGTAGAAAAATTAGGTTGAAAACCTTTTTTGCCCAAAACCCATGCATTGAACTGACGGACAACACCGGTCTAAAGAAAAAATCCTCCTTTTGTCCTCCCACAAGCAAGATTCCAAAAGAAGTGGTGACTTTTGAAAAAACAATCTTATCAGCAATTACAGAAATGGAAAAGAAAAAGAGATGGGTGAAATTCAACACTTCGAAATCCCAGACACAAGCACTTTCAAATCTCCAGAAAGATTCATCCATTATAATAAAGCAGGCTGATAAAGGCGGCTCAATTGTAGTTTGGGACACCATAGACTACACAGACGAAGTGCTGAGACAACTACAAGATAACAACTGTTACAGGAAAATTAAGAATGACCCGACAACCGAGCTCCAAAATCTACTTTTTCCTATACTTGAAAAAGGCTTCCAACAAGGATTTCTGAACAAAAAAGAATTTGAGTTTTTACAGAATAAAAATCCGTGGATTCCTCTCTTCTATGTACTTCCAAAAGTACATAAAAATGCTTCAAAACCACCTGGAAGACCGATAGTCTCCGGTTGCGAATCTCTTTTAGAACCAATATCAAAATGTGTGGATTTTTTCCTCAAACCATTCATTCAAGAAGTACCCTCATACATACGTGACACGACCGACTTCATTAATCATTTGGAAGAATCAGCTTTTGAGCAAAACGGACATCATCTAGTCACACTAGATGTTGTCTCGTTGTACACCCAAATACCCCAGGATGAAGGCTTGGCAGTTATAAAATTGTATTTGGAGAGTAGACCAAGACCAACAAGAGTTCCCACGGAATTCATTATGGACCTAGCTGGCTTCGCCCTTAAGAAGAACTATTTCAACTTTAAAGGAGACTTCTATTACCAAACAAGAGGAGTTGCAATGGGTTGTCCATTTGCTCCTGAACTGGCAGTCCTCTTCATGGCAAAGTATTTAGAAAAATTCGTCTATAATGGCAACCTATTCTCTCAATACATTGGAAAATGGGTTCGCTATATAGACGATGTTTTTATGATTTGGACAGGCACTGAACACAACCTGGACCTGTTTCACGACTGGCTTAACAACCGAACGGAAGACATCAAATTCAGTCTGAACCATTCAAAGACCAAGATACCTTTTTTAGATGTAGAGGTATATCCAGCAAACAACGGACTAGTGACCACTCTATTTAAAAAACCAACAGACCGCAATAAAGCACTACACTTCACAAGCAGCCATCCCAGGAATCTAAGAGAGAACTTGCCCTATGGGCAATTTCTCAGGATTTGAAGAAATTGTTTTTTCAAGGATGAATATCTTCTCCATGCAACCAATCTGCTGGAAAACTTAAAAATGAGGGGATATCCGAAAAAAATTATTGAAAAAAGCCATGAAAAGAGCATGGTGGACACCACGAGAGGAGCTCTTAATACAGAAAGAAAAATCCCCTCTCAAGAAGATTGTATGTGTTTCAACATTCTGTCCAAACTCAAACCCACTAAAGAGGATTATTTACCAAAATTGGCACTTAGTTAAGAACTTAGACCCCTCTTTAAGCGACTATCCCCTTTTTGCTTTCAAAAAGGACCGCAGTATTGCAAACCAAATAGTGCGAGCATCTATGCCAACAACAACCAAAAAATCACTAAGAGAATATGTTGGCCTCCCTCCAATAACTGGCCATCACAAATGCGGAACATGTGCCTGTTGTCCGTCCACCGAAGAAGGTGATTTGTTTGCACATAATTCAATTTACTGGAAACATGAATGCTTCACAAATTGTAAGAGCAAAAATGTGATTTATGCAATCCGTTGCCCTTGTGGACAATTGTACATAGGTAAAACCAGCCAGGAAATCAGAGTCCGAATATCACAACACAAATCACGGATCAATAAAAATGTGCAAAATGCTCCATTGGTTCAACATTGGAAAACACACAACCATCAAATAACAGATTTAAAATGGACTGTCATTTCCAAGGTTGAACACGACTCAAGAGGAGGCGACCTTGAACGACAACTTTCAAGGCGCGAAGCTATGCTTATAGTGAAATTCAACACAGCCATGAATGGTCTTAATGAATTATCGGAAATTTACAATCTTGGATAAAACACCGTGTTTGAAGGTGGGATTAATTCCCTTCTCCACGGTCCTTGCAAGAGCCTGACACTCATTGAACATAGATTCTTATCTTTAGATTAGTGATTCATGAAAATAAATTAACCACAAGTCAAGCTCACTGAACCATTTCCCCTTTCGTGCGATGCTCAAGTTGAGCAAGAAAACAGCTCACCTACACTCAACTGCCTTCCTGGTTAATCATAGACTGAACCAAAAATGAACAATAAAGTTTATCTATTCAAAAGTAAGATAGACTATAAGCCTAATATCCATCAAAGTTGTTTTTGATATAAACGACATAATAATGGGCACCCCCGCAGCCCAGGAAAGTGTATTTAAATTATGCGAACAGGATTGTGAAAATCCACACACCGCAACTTTTCGACTGAAGTTTTTCCGCCGCTCCAAAACCGCCAGGCACTACACTACCCAGAAGGCACAAGGCGTGCCAGACACGATTATATTCACACGAGAATTGGAGAACGAACACAGAAGTTTATTTTCTCCGAGTTTGAAGAGAGAGAAACAACGAATACAGGTACGAGAAAGATTCACAAAAGAACCAAAGCGTACACGCGTGCACGGCGTTTTGACGCCTTTTGACGATTCCCTTTCATCATTTTTTAGTGATTAAATCACGACGGAGCAAACATAACGCAACGCATGAAGAGATTTCCTTCCCTCCAAAAGCTCCACGACCAAAGGTAGGCGACTATACATTTGCCCTTCCGTTGTGCTCAAGGCGTTCTCGAGCAGTAGACACACTTTGAGCACCACACGTATTTGTTAATCAAGCAACCCGCGTTGGCTCAGACAAAATGAACAACCCAAAGATGCAGTGAACTCATGTCGTATATCAAAACCTTGTGGCTTATACAATTTTCATTTTGATTTTTCAGACTAATTCCACTTCAACATTTCTGCACGTAAGCATAACAGGAAGAATGTCACTTGTATGCATGGTGGTCTTCTATTCTTTAGTTTCTAAGATGGTACAGTCGCATTGAATTTTGGTTTAATTTGTTGTTTAGATCGTAGACAACAAGAGGTCTGGTGGATCCCCTATTGAACACCAATCACAGGTATTTTTTAATATGAATTACGCTGTTGCATTTAAGAGGAGGTGACAGTATAGTAAGACTCCCCTTGTGTTCTGTTTTCAGCTCCCAGGTCCTGATGAGAGCCCCAGTTATAGAAGGGGCTTGAAACGCGTCGACCCTAAACCTTTGGCCTAAAGGATTCAAAGAACCACTTGAAAATCTTGTGTTGTTTTCTATGGAGTGTAACATTGCCCTATGGCCCTATTCAAATTTATGCCTTTGAAGTGAATATTGAATTTATTAGTTGAGAGTATGTTTGTTTCTGGACTGTCCAGTTTGGTATGGGAGTGAATGTTGATATGAATGTGTTGTAATATATACAGTATGTAAATAAGTCTATATATGTACAGTTATCAATTCGTGTTATTTGTTCAATGTAAATCGTGGAAATACACCATGAGTATATGGTAAATAGAAAGCAAAATATTTAAAATAGATTGATTAAATCGACTAAATAAATGGTCTTTGTTCATTTTGTTTCCTTTCAAAATGTCCCCACATAAAAAAAGTGGAGAAAAATTGTAATATCAGTACTGGTATTTTTGTTGTGTGATCTGCAAAGGCATTACCTGCTCCTATTTTATCAGTCACTTTCTTGTGTGCACTACCCTTAACAATTGCCACTTTCTTATGATAGGTTAGGGCAGTAAGAAGATATGTGTACTAATTCTCCATGCACTATCTGTGTCTCATGTGAGGTGAGAAAGCCCCTTTCTTTCCACAAATGACCAAAATTGTGTGCCACCCCGAAAGCGTACTGGCTGTCGGTAAAAATGTTAACAAGTAAGTCTGTACTAAGCTCACATGCTCTCGTCAGTGCAATCAACTCGCCCGTTTGGTCCGACTTCTGTGGGATGTGAGCTGTTTCAACTAC
Source organism: Triturus cristatus (assembly GCF_964204655.1). NCBI lineage: Eukaryota > Metazoa > Chordata > Amphibia > Caudata > Salamandridae > Triturus > Triturus cristatus. The sequence continues at coordinate 1,077,027,457 of NC_140589.1, read as the reverse complement.
TGTCATCGTCATCGAAGTGTTGTAATCGCATAGGCAGCAGATGTAGTGCCATCAGGCAATTTTAGACACGAGCCGTCAACCCATAACTCCCCATCAACACTAGGGAGAGGTGTATCTTGTAGGTCAATGCGGCCTTTTGTTTGCTTTTCATTAAGGAATATACAATCATGTAACTCTTGCGACTGAGACTGAGTAGCTGGAAATGGCAATAGTGTAGCAGGGTTTAGGGTCAGACATCTTTTCAACGTAATGAGGGGCCAAAAGTGTCAATTCATATCCTGTCAAGCGAGCACTACTCAAATGCTGTGTTTTTGTTTGATTTAGCAAAGCATCAACAGAATGGGGTGCTAACACAAGCAGTTTATGTGACAAAACTATTCCTTCACTCTGACGTATTGATACAGCCATTGCTGCCACTGCTCGAAACATCCAGGCTGCGCAAGGGCGACTGGGTCAAGGACAGCTGAGAAATATGCACAAGGACGTTGCTTATCACCATGTGTCTGTGTTAAAACTTAGAGGGCACAACCTTCCCTCTCGTGGACATAGAGTGTGAAAGTCTTAGTGTATTCTGGGGTTCCTAATACTGGTGCAGAGCAAAGAGGTTGGCGTAACTGTTGGAAGGCATTCTGACATTCAGTAGTCCATGTGAGGGGCATCGGAGTGTCTTTAGTCAAAAGGGCCAATAAAGGTTTAGTAATGTGTGAAAAACTAGGCATCCACTGCCTACAAAAAGAAGTGAGGCCAATCAGCGCACGGACATCCTTCTGAGTACGGGGCACCGGAGTATCTAAAATAGTCTGAATGTGGTCTGGTGTAAGTGCACGTCCCTCCTTAGACAGGAGGTGACCTAAATAGGTAACCTGCTGTCTACAAAATTGCAATTTATTCTCAAGACTTTGTGATTGTGAGAGGCAAAAAATGATAACAATAACAGTGTTCCTTCTTCACACTGCTCAGGGGTATCTGCAGCCAACAAGATGTAGTCGACGTACTGGATAAGAGCCACCCCTGTTGGTACAGGAAAGGAATCAAGCTATATTTTTAATGCCTGACTGTAAATACTAGGACTTTCTGTATAGCCCTGTGGATCTCTACAGAACAGGAATGATCTATTTTTCAACGTAAATCCAAAAAGATAGCGGCTTTCAGGGTGAATGGGTATCGAGAAGAAAGCATTCTTCAAATCAATCACTGAAAATGTAGTGGCAGTAGGAGGGACCATAGTGAGAAGTGTAGTGATATCAGAAACTACTGGATATTGTGGGCCTACAATTTTATTAACTTCTCGCAAATCAATAATAAATCTGTAGATTTTAGTGCCAGTGTCGTTTATCAAAATAGGAAGGATAGGGCTATTGCAAATGTTATAGTGGACTTCTTCCACTACCCCTACTTTAATCAAATCCTGAACAATATGTGCTAATGCTTCTTCACCTTCTAGGAATTTTCAATATAGGAATATATGAAGGACAACTACACTGGTGTCTCTGGTCATTACACTAAGCAGATCACCACCTGACCAAAGTTTTTGACATTTTAGATTAAATATAATGTCACGGTTTTATTTAACGTAAAGATGTCTCTACAAATTGTATGTGGATGTTTTGTAAACAACCTTCCTTTAGCATTCTGTAAATTGCTTTGATTATGATTGTTATTATGAATTTAAATTTTTTATCATTGTAATGACCTCAGTGGATGGAGAGACTGAAGGTAACCAATATTATAATAACTAGACCAACACAGGTGATGAAAGCGGCACTTTCAAACTTTCACTGGTGTGAACAGTAAGTTGTATAACACCACAAACCATGAGATTAGCGTTAAACTTAATAAGTATGAGTGTCTACACGATTGCTTTGAGTCATCTGAAAAAAGGGTTAAGTTTTAACTGATTGATTTTCCAGACCAAAAATGAACATTGTAGAGGCCGATTGTGGATATGAATTGGCTCAGGGTCGTTCCGTATGGGGATTGCCCACTAGAAATTTGCCGAGTAAGGCAGGGAGACTGTGAGTCCGCTTTCTGTAGCGATGAAGTGAAGGAGACCCCTTGGTCTCAGTCACTTACGTCATCGGGTGTTTCTCTTCCTGCTTAAAAGCAGCCGGAAGTTAGTGTGTTGTATGTTGCCGTACTCGGTTGGCATGTTTGACGGTGTCGGGTGAAATTTGTGGAGAATGAATACTAAGGTAAGAGATTATGAGTGACACTTAGATTATATATGACTGCATATAGCGAACAAGGGTTTACTTAAAACACGAAGGATATGGCTAGCGGGAGCGTTTAGAGCGTGGCTGCAACTTCGGGATATATTTGATCGATTTTACATTTATGGGTATGGAGAAACGAGTAGTTTTAAATTATGACATAGTGGCACGTTTTTCTAACTAGATATGATGGGATATTGTCACATATGAGATGACAGACATAGTATATCAATTAATAGGATTAAGAAATTTTCACCTTGGACACGCAATTTTTCACAGCGTTATTAATACCGGCCAGACTGAGCAAATTTGAGAACTAACAGGCACATGCATCAAAGGAAAAACCGGTCGCAAACGGGCAGATTCTCAGAATCTGCCCCTTTGCGACCAGTATTTTTGCATTTGGGATGCATCATCCCAAATGCAAAAATCACAATTTAAGGAATCTCTAAATTGCGATTACTTAAATTGCGATTGCATTTAAGGAATCCCAAATTGAGATTCCTTAAATGCAATGCATTAAAGTATAAAAATTAGCGATTTCGCTATTAGGGGGAGCAAATTACCATGAAGTTGAACTTCATGGTAATTTGCAAAAACTTTGAAAAATGCACTTTTGTGCATTTTTCAAAGTTTCATGTTGCGCAAACACATGCCCTTAGAGCATGTGTGTGTGCAACATACGTGCACAGATCAATTTCAGGGGTGCAATAGGGTGGCATTTTGACACCATTGCACCCTTGAAATTGCATGAGCAATTTGCGAGTACCTACTGGTACTCGCAAATTGCTCATGCAATCTCCAATTCATTCCTATGGGCCTGGAGGCCCATAGGAATGAATAGGACGGCATTCCTTAATTTCGACTCTCAATTTGCGAGTCGCAATTAAGGAATGTGTAGGAATCGCTTTTTTTATAGCGATTCCTACATGCATAGGCTTTTGCAATTCCTTAATTGCGATTCCTTAATAATCGCAATTAAGGAATCGCAAAAGTCTTCGTTGATGCATGTGCCTGTAAATATGAGCTTTTGGGATTGATGCCGCCTATACAGAAACACTTTGTGGTCCGGAATTATCACCACAGATTAAGTAGGTATCGGTTTGTTTTAAGATAGGGGTTTATGTTGATATAGAGGAAGGGCGTGTTTTTGGAGCCTAAATATTTCTCTTCCTTTCCCCCCTTTTGATTTACAGAGGACTATACACGGGAGAATTAGGTATTTCTATGGAATATAAACATGTTATTGGGGTGTGTTTTACTAGCTCTTCTGTTTTATTCATTCACAGTAGACACTTTGAAAAGACTTTTGTACACGTCATGTCATGTTTCAGAAACAGTAGTTACGCCTTGGTTTTGCACGGTGAGTGATATGTCACTAGCGGGCTTGAATGATGCACATTGGTTTTCTTTTCACAGTACCACCCTTTCTTCCTCTCCATCCTTTTTTGGTTATAGTCTGTACTTCATTGTAATATCACTTGTGATTTTTTTCGGTTTTCACTTTTTAACCTTGTGATGTTTGAGGCATTCTATATATAATACATGTCCACCTTGTGCATTGTTATACAGTGTACAGGTAACTGTGCTTATTTATTTATTATGACTATTCATACTAGTTTTGCTTGGAATGAATACAATGGCCTTTTTGTATGTTTATACTTATACAGCCTTGAGGAAGGGACTATATCCCTTTGCGCGACGAAACACGTATTGGCTGTTGGAAGCTGTTGTGAAGGCCTACGTGAATAAACACTAAAGAAGAGAGAGAGGATTATATTTGTGTCTTAATTTGTTACACATTGTCAACTGGGTTGTGTTTACTAAATGTGAAAACTTTATCTTTAATTTACGTGTGCAGGGGAATAATTTCTAGAGTGTGAAAGTCTTAGTGTAGTCTGGAGTTCCTAATACTAGTGCAGAGCAAAGAGGTTGGCGTAACTGTTTGAAGGCATTCTGACATTCAGTAGTCCATGTGAGGGGCATCGGAGTGTCTTTAGTCAAAAGGGCCAATAAAGGCTTAATAATGTGTGAAAAACTAGGGATCCACTGCCTACAAAAAGAAGTGAGGCCAATCAGTGCACGGACATCCTTCTGAGTACGGGGCACCAGAGTATCTAAAATAGTCTGAATGCGGTCTGGTGTAAGTGCACGTCCCTCCTTAGACAGGAGGTGACCTAAATAGGTAACCTGCTGTCTACAAAACTGAAATTTCTTTTGCAAGACTTTGTGATTGTGAGAGGCAAAAAATGATAACAATAACAGTGTTCCTTCTTCAAACTGCTCAGGGGTATCTGCAGCCAACAAGATGTAGTCGATGTACTGGATAAGATCCGTCCCTGTTGGTACAGGAAAGGAATCAAGCTGTATTTTTAATGCCTGACTGTAAATACTAGGACTTTCTGTATAGCCCTGTGGAGCTCTACAGAACCGGAATGATCTATTTTTCAACGTAAATCCAAAAAGATAGCGGCTTTCAGGGTGAATGGGTATCGAGAAGAAAGCATTCTTCAAACCAATCACTGAAAATGTAGTGGCAGTAGGAGGGACCATAGTGAGAAGTGTAGTGATATCAGAAACTACTGGATATTGGGGCACTACAATTTTGTTAACTTCTCGCAAATCAATAATAAATCTGTAGATTTTAGTGCCAGTGTCTTTTATCAAAATAGGAAGGATAGGGCTATTGCAAATGTTATAGGGGACTTCTTCCACTACCCGTACTTTAATCAAATCCTGAACAATATGTGCTAATGCTGCTTCACCTTCTCTGGATATATTGTACTGGGGCAGTCGAGGCAATGAAACACCCTCCTTTATTTGAATATGTACAGGTGAAATAACCATTTGACCCACATCAATATCTGATTTAGCCCACAAACTGGATAAGGAGGCCAGAGTGACATCCTCATTGATAAAACAAGATCTCTCAACCATTGGATAATTGTCATTCAAAATAACACACACACTTTCCGGAGGACAACGTATTGTGGCACGAAAATATTTAAGCATATCGATACCCACAATGTTGTCCGGTGTGGTAGAGGAAAACAAAAATGGACATGCTGCAGTGAATTTATCAAGTCTGAATTCCAGTGGCTGTGAAAGTGGGCTAGGTGTATTGATGTTATCATTGTGCCGTACAGGGGAGCCCTAGGAACCAATTTGTTAGACAGAGCACTACGGGTAGCTCCTGTATCAACCAGAAACCGATCAGTAGATCCCAAGACATTTGCGTCAACATATGGACCCATTTGATCTACTGGCACCTCAACCGGTTCCTTACCCCATCCTAGGTATCCCTATGCATAATCGGAATCCGCAAGGGCAACAGCAGAATAATCAGACATTTGATATTGATTTTGTCTATCAAAAGTATTAGAGTAATTTGGTCCTTGTTCAACTGCTTCAAATCTGGGGCGAGCTACTGTACCTCCCCTGTTTCCTGAATTCCCTGGGCGCCCGCTCATACTTCTCCTTCCCCGCTGGTACTGCTGACTGCAGGGAACAAGGCACTTGTCCAGAATCTGTTCATCGCCACCGGGCAAACCTTCCCCTGCGGCCGTTGTCTCCTTAGCTTCGGAGGCTTGTGCGTGGTTACTCCGCCTTTTCGTTCCCAGAGGTGCCGCTCACCGCCATCTTGACCTCGTACGGTTGTCTCTCGATGGACGCCAGGGCAGCTGTCAGCGGTTATTTTTGTGCTAGTGGAGGCTGTTGGGCCGATGGATGCATCATGCGCCGATTTCCGGTGTCTCGGGACGGCCAGTCCCCCGGGAACAGCTTGTTATAAAATCGACACGGTGGAGCTCCGCAGAGAAGCTACTGGACACTGTCTGAAAGGCTTGTTCTTTGTCGTCTGAAGACAAATGCTCGTTGTCAGAAACCTCATCAGGGGCACTTGGAGTGGGAAATTTATACGGGGGTGGGGGGGCGTTCTAATAGGATGCAGTCATCCTGAGGTTTATTAAGTATGGGATAAATAGGGCGCCTAGTAACGTACTGGCCATTTACCACTAACCGATGTTCCCTATCTTCTTTTTAGGTCTCGCCTGAGCCAGCGCATGCGCTGCTCTGGCGAGACATTTAGGGGTGGAGTTTTAAAAGTCCGACCACAGCTTTGTGTGGCATACAGTGTGCGGTTACGCGCACAGGCACGAGCAGCGGTGCCATCTGGCTTTCCTCTAGCTGGGCCAAGCGCGCGCGCCTCGCTTCAATGCCCCTCCCTCACCACAGAGCGCATCTCGCAGCTTGTTTTTCCTTCTGCGCGCGGCGCGCGCCTTTCATGCCAGGCATGCATTGTCCAACTTCCCACAAACATGCATCCCCTGTGTACACACACCCATATGTAGCCGTCACTCACAACTTTTAGATAGGACACATAAATTCACCCCAGCCAATCCATGCAACTGGTAGCCAAGTAAACTCTCTACAGCGGCTTTTGGCAGGAAACGAGCGTCACAAACTAGGCGCATACATTCCCTCTCTTAACAGAAGAGCACACAGTCTGGGCCCCCGGGTGAAAGTGTGCACTCTTCTTCTAAAATACAAGTCCACGCTCCTTCCGAACACATAACCACGCGCCCTGCATCCACACTCAGACAAATGAACCCTGCTTCACAAGATCGTGTTTCCCACACAAGTGCTCGTGCAGGGCCCCTCATTCCACGCAAACACACGCAATGCCGTCTCTACGGAAGCATGCACTGCCCCTTGCAGTTGTAAACTCCACAACTCATAGCTGTTGCAAACTGTCCTGTCATGTGTTGTCCCACTCGCTCCTCTTCCCTCCATTGCGCCATCTGTTTCACGTGTACATTTGCCAGTAAGTTCCTATGGACAGCCTGCTCAGCCCATGCACAATATTTCTTGATAAGAAGCTTGTTTTTTTTGCTTTTTGTGTTTTCTTATTTTTAACAGCGTTTCATTTAGCAGAGATGCCCTTGCGATGCTGCTGCTTTGGACTTCTGTGAAACATACGCACGATTCATTTCACAATCGTGCACAGAGGCACTGCGGCCTAAACGTCTGGTCGTAAAACACGTTGTTCTGTTAGTGTTGTTAAGTGGGCCTGGTTATAGCAGCCAGTCGGCGTCAGGCGTAGAGAAAGAGCTTGGTTTTGAAATTCCACATTCTAAAGCAATAACATTCCGGTATGTACATCTTCTATGTTTAATGACCCCAGATGCGAGCACGACTGTGCCACACGGGCAACCCTTACAGGACTCTTATTAGCCAAACTGCCTTTCTGTGTACACTTCCTAGTCACAGATGGGGCCGAGTGAAAAAATATTGTGACGTTCTCGCAGTGCCAAAAAGAATGGCACATATGGGCAATGGGGGTGGAGAAGAGGAGAATGGAGAAGTTATTACTCCTGTGAAACACATCAGAATGCCCAAAAAGAGCACACACCACTCAGCAGGAAATGCTCGACAAAGCTGCAACTTTTACAAATGTACTGAACATGAGGTAAACAACTATGAATATTTTGGACCTCATCAATTTATGCCAAGAATATGTAGCCAATGGTAAATGTTCACTAAATGAGAATCCAGACTCAGAACTGCATAAGTGGCGTAAATACAAAATACAAAACAAACTCCACCCTTGCACATGTATGGCATAGGCAGATTCATACCCTGTGAAAGCTTTGCACGTGATGGAATGATGATACAATCAGAACCAGCACCTCTGTGTGCCTGTCAATTTTTCCACATCCTAGTGCGGTCGTGTGTATGCTGGGTCCTATATCTATCCTTGTCTATTCTGAACAAGCATTGGCATAGCCAATAGGTCTCGCCTTTGTGACCTTATAAGTGTTTAGCCATGCAATATTTAATGTTGTTGCACCAAGAATATTGTGCTGCATAACAAAATACTTATAAGGTCCCAAAAGCGAGACCTATTGGCTATGCCAATGCTTGTTCTATTTTTTCCTTCTTTTCTTTATATTTTAATTCTAGCGCTTTTTGATATATCATTTTTGTTGTTCTTTTTCTGCTATAGCTTCTGCTCTTTTCTCTCTCTCTCATACTTCTTTCTCCCACATACGCACACAATCAAACATATCCTGTCTACTTTTTCTTTTAAATAAACACTGCTCTACGTATTGAACCTTTTTAAAATCGAATGACCCATTCACTGGCCATTGCAGATCAGAATCTTTCTTTGTGTATTTGTTCCACAGTGTACCGTACATTATGGAAGAAATACCATATTTGACATACATGTCTCTATTAGGTGTCCCCTCTGGGGGAGCCGGCTGACTTTGTTCCAAGCTAACTTTGGTACCACAAGAGCAGCAACAACACTTACGGAGTGTGCTGAGAACAGGCATGTTTCATAAATATATGTAAAATATTACTTCTCCAAACAAATATTTCAAAAGGAGAAAAATCTCCACATTACCTGCCTTCAAACTTTGCAAAGGATGAATAACAAATCTAAACAAAAAGCCCAGGCCAAACAGTGCCGCTTCAGCGAGCTTATCAAACAGAAGTCTCCAACTCCCACCTGCCAATCCCTTGGTCGACCTAATGGTCACTTCAAAATTGCGCCAAAGAAATCCCTAGTTGAGACCGGCCACCACCTGGAGGGTCAAATCGGGAACACCGGAAAAGTCCGATCGGCCTGCAAATACAAAGGTCTCCTCGTGCAGTGCGCTTCCTTGGTAAGATTTCGATCCTCCGTCAAGACCACTCCTTCGGACAGCCGCATCTCCAATGGGGCCCCACTTGTTGGGCGCCAACTGTGGAAATGTGCCTAAAAGTGGGCACACTGGTGCAAGGTCACCCTCTTGTCCACAGGTCCAGAGACCAAAAAAATAGAGATCAGCACTGGAGTTGGAATAAATAACAAGTTTATTAATCACTCATGAGTGGGACCACATCCACACAACACTCTCAAGTGCTGCATGAGGGAGTACACTGAATTCACAAACCCTGTCCCTTTTAAACCGGTTTTCTGCAATGTAAGCATGTGAACAGAAATAGGAAGAACACGTTTTAGAAACAGTTATCAGCAAACAAGGGCAGATGAATAACTACATGGTCAGTAAAGAGGGAGGGAGAGCAGGAATGCTTATGGCAGCAGTAAATGGTCAAGTAACTGAATTAGTGTTCTCCGACAGGGAAGAAACGAACTCATCCGGCACTCCTGAAGATTCGGTTTTATGCTTTATAAATCTTTCAACAATACTTTAGTTGCAATTATTTTTATTTCATCTTCTTTCATAATAAATTTCATTGAGATTGTAATGTCGAATTCACATTATTGGCATCGAATATTCACAAAATTAACAGGGTTCCATAATGCATTTCGGGCATTCACCCTTCGGCAGGGGGTTATGCCTAAAGCAAAGGAATAGTAATCAATTATCGAATTCAAGTCCCAGGTACCACACAGGTAAAATGAAACGTGAAACGTACAACTTGTTTGTAAAGTGTGGTGTTGGAGTTCCGCCGTGGGTTCAAAGTGGAAGTGCCTGAGTAAAAATAAGTGTTCTACAGCGGGTAAATGAAAAGCCATGTTTTAAGAAGCTTTCTGAGAGCCGGAAAATTGGAAGAGTTCCACAAAGAATCTGGCATTTGATTCCAGAGGCGAGATGCAGCATGGGAAAAACTTCTACTACCTCAAGAAGCTTTGTGAATACGAGAAACCGACAACGTCATTGAGGAAGCAGAACGTAGAGACCTGTTAGGGGTATACCATGAAAATGTTTTCCTCAAATATGCGGGGCCTTTGAAATGCACTGCTTTATGACCACTTTGAAGTGCTTTAAAAGCTACTCGAGTTTTGACTGGTAACCAATGAACTTCATCTCTAGCTTTGGTCACAGACTCAGACTTTTTGATATTTTTCAAAACCCTGACTGCAGCATTTTGTAGCCTCTGGAGCCTGCTCAGGATACACTGCTGTGCTCCAACCAAGAGTGCATTGCAATTGTCTAGTTTAGATAAAACCAGTGAGAAAACCACAGTTTTTTGTAACTCTAATGATAAAAAAGAAAAGATTTTCCTCAAAAGTTTAAGTGTGTAAGAACAGGAGGATGTAAGGTAGTTGGTTTGATCCCTAAAGGACAGCTTTGTGTCAAAAAGTATTCCAACATTTTTTGAATTGGACACAGGGACGGGAAGTGGACGGAGAGCATCTGGCCACCAGGATTGATTATACATTGGGTCTAACCTCATTGCCTAAAACAGCCAAAGTGCTCAGACGACACAACGCTGGAAATCACAACGGGGTCCTAGGAGGGGGGCCTGGGAAAAGAGGCTGTACGGTGGGCTGTCACGGAGGGCGATGCACTGAGGCCAGAGGAACATAGAGGGCTCCGTAAGAAGCCAATATTGTTGGATTGGGCTCAATTGCTGGAGCAATTCCATACACAAATACCCAAAGCCTGAAAGGGGCAAAGAGACTTACATTGTTCCTCTTGTCATAAATATTAAGCATTTCCCAATATGTTTACACATACATATGTTTCATGCACCCCCAACTGCATGCACACTCAATTAAGATAGGACCACACAAACCAACTTTGTTGGGGGAGGGTTAGGGAGTTTATTTTTTGTATTGGGAAAATTTCTCACATTTGGTAGCTGCACATATTCGTCAATGATGCCTGAATATTGCTGTAACTTTGTAGATCAACTTGTTTTATAGCACAATGATGTGTACACAAACTTGTAACAACGAAACTGGACTGTAAGAATGAAAGTAATAAATAAAGCAATGTCAATAAATTGTATTGAGTGTTACCAAGTACCGTAAGATTGAAGAAGAGAACCCAAGTGAAATAAACCAGTTGACAGATGCAATTGGTTTTATACTAGGTTGTCAAGTTTCTTAGTTTAAAAGTTTGAAACTCCCACAGTGGTGTCCGGGGAGAGCAGTCACGTTGAGGACTGAGAGCTAGGGTTCCCATCAGAAAACACAGAGCTACCACTTGAGAAAGCTTGGACTCATCTACTTGCTTTGACGTAGGTACAGAGGGTTCAGCGTTTTGCAATACTGAGGCACCAACTCCCTGCAGAAACTCTGTGAATTTTGGAAACTGTGCCAGCCGTCACAAAGGTACAAACACTGCCTGCTTTTCCTGGCCTCTCTGAAAGTTCAAGTTGCTACCTGAGGCTGGAAACTGTACTGTGCTCCTGGAAAGAACACAGTCCTCTGGTAGACATCTGTAGCTAGTGCACCGATAATTAACTTTTATGCTGAACTATTAATTTGAAGTTCTGTATCTTTGGGCTGACTGATACAATGTTTGCCATATTTTTTTAATTAATCTAAATTGAGTTAGGAGCTCTACTATGTGGTTTCTTGTGTCATATGTTTTTTTGGTAGTGCCTGTATTCTATAGCTGCTTTAGAAAGCTTACCGTCTCCTGCCATATCACATCCAATGGACTGACATGTAATCGCAGAGAAATAGTTCTTGGAAGTGAGACACTTTACCCCACCAGGGTGGCAAGCATCCTACACCTGCCACTTCTAATAGAAGGAAAAGTAGAATATCTTGATTTTGTTGGGCTACAAGCTGTGCTGAAGCTTAATAGTACTACAAGGCAGGTCTCACTCTAAAGAACAACTTCAAGCATGTAGACCTAGATTGCAAAGAGAACTATTCCTTTACCATATGGGATGCCCATATTTTGTGGGCACTAAGCAACATGTGGGTAGAAAACAAAATAATAAGCAATACCCCTTCTTCAGTAGAGCACATACCTGTACAGGTGTTGGCAACATAATTGTGCAAGACTATTACTAGAAAGGCATTTTAGTTAGTAGTAATGCATTGACTTTTTAAGCACAGTATAATTACAAACATCTTAATCACATGCCACATGTAAAATAACTACTTTGTCCATTCAAAAGACTGTTACTTCTAACCTCATCACAAATCGAATTGTTGTTTACAGGAGATTGAGTAACCATGCAAATTATTTTTTATGGATATTTATTTGTAAGTGGTGCATTTTAAACAGATCAGGCCAATTCTCTTGATCAAAGCTTTGCAGTATTTAAATATCACGTTATAAGGATAAAGGCATTTCTTCCTTATGTAACCTTCGGGAACCATAGTGGTACATAGTGCATTTCATAGCACACTAGATATTAACATTGACCAAAGCATCATTAGATTTAAAGGACACTTTAAAGAGAGGGTTTGGACTTCTCCCTGGTTTATTTTAGGACTTTCAGTGCTTTTATTTGTGCAGTTTCAGAGCCAATAAAGCGCTTGCTGATTATTCAGAAGTTTGCAGCTGTGGCTGGTCAACAAATCAATACATTTAAAAATTGTGCAGCACATTTGGCTCCACAAGGAAGACAGAGAATGATTAAGTTTCAAACTATGAAGGTGTATTTTCAGGTTAAAATGTCTTACAGATGCCAAATCATCAAGTCAGTATCAACCAATAATCAAGACATGAATGCACTTGTTAATATGAAGTCCAAATCAATCAAGGTCATATAAGTAATGGGAGGAAATATAAAATTGTATCGAATAGAAATGAACTAAATCATTTCTCCCATGAAGAGAGTACTTTGCTAATCTCTAAGCTATCTGGAAAGGCTTCTGCAAGCACTCACTGCTAAGTCTAGGAAAAGGTATGAGGAAAGGTCTGAACCGTCCTCTACAGGTTGTATGACGTTAAAATGCATGCTATTACAACGCATGCCGTTACAACGCATACCCTTACCCCCACTTGCAGTCGGGGTGCGCTGGAAGTTGGAATAGTATAATTTACTATTCCAACTCCAGTGTGTGCAACAGTAGGGAAGGTGTTGGAGTTAACTCCAACACCTTCTACCCCCTGCAACAAGCCTTCCGCATTGTAATGACATGCGTTGTAGTGGCATGCGTAGTAACGCTTCCGTTGTAAAGGCTGTTTCCCTCCTCTACATTGTGATGTAAAGATCCTAATGCCAGACTCTATTTTACGCGGGCCACGACTCCTTTTTCTGTCTGATCATCGGCATATCTATCGTTGATGTAGATTGTGTTTCCTTCGCTTTCCAAGAACCTTTGACGGTGTCAAGTCATACAAACAATGACATCAGTTAGACTCCAAACACCACACCAGTCTGGGACAAGCATCTTGTTACATATATATTTCAAGTTCAGCTAACAACAATAACATAAACAATGTAGTCTGAATTGATTAATGTTTGCCATGTGTGTTTATATTAATGCATCTAAGACTGGCATATTGATGCATGCAGGTTATGTTGGAAATTCTTTACAAATTCTCCATGTCAGATAAGATCTGTGATTAACAGTATAAAAAGCTCATCAAGTGGCCACGTACATATAGAGGACATTTGCCCCAGATTATCTCACAAGACACTGCCAGAAGATTCTGACGAGACTGCCAGATTGCTGTACTGCAGCAGCATCTAGTTCTATGCCAAGAGCTGATACCAAGTCAAGTCCGAGAGGAGAGTAGCTTAGCCCAGCTGATGTTTGTTATCCTTTTGAGGTAAAACTCTCTCCCAGCTAATGATAACTACAGCTTCTTGCTGTAAACAGGCCTGGAATGCTCTGATTCCTAAGAAAGTCTAGATGCAAGCTAAGCTACTTCTTGCTCTCACAGTATAGCGCATAGAGGTAGGCTTTAGGGTGTTATTTTGCCAGATTCTCGCTTGAGCAACATGTGTTAGTGCTGTTTTACTAATACTCTGTGTGGTTATTTTACATGTGCTAAGCAACAGGCTGAGACTGCTGAAATTAAACACTTTTAAATATAAAGTGTTTTTTTTTCTCTTAGTGCAGTACTTGTATTTTATATTCTAAAGAATTAAATTGGTTTTGAATTACCACTGCATCCCTACTCCCCTTTTAAGGACTGCTAGTAACCCAGAAAGCACTGACACCACATTATATGGAGTGGGGTTGTGTGGGCCTACCATAACCTGTACTTGCACATTTAAGCGTTGGTGCACTGAAGTAAGTTTAGGCTTCTGTGGGAGGGAAGGCAAACCTTGTAGAGCTAAGTCATAGCCTAAGTTTACATAACAATAGCACCAGCATAAACCACACAATTCTAGCATTTGCTACACCTCCACATAGTTCATGTGAAGTACTCCAACCAGGTTAAACCATAAATATACAATCTCAAATTCATTAGTTTCTCAGGATACTCTACAACAGTGCTTCTCAAACTATGGGTCACATTTTACTGGTGCATCGCTGGACGATTTTTGGCGGGTCGCAAAAGTCCAAGCAATAAATAATACCTTTATATTCTGAATATATCTTGTCTCATTTGCTGCGCTTCAAAGACAGAGCTCAAATTTCAGTCTATATCTTCTAACCGATTTCTGCAAATTTTTTTGCTTCAACTCTTTTTATTGAAGAAAAAAACAGGATGTTTTGGTTTTATAAGTAGAAATCGTACATACATCATCACATGCGATATAAACTAGTAGGAAGGCAGTGTAAGTAAGCAGGGCATCGAGCGGCATATGCAGTGCATGCTACGTTTAGGTATCAAACCTCAAGTAGTATACATCTAGGCTGTCCGGTTTTAGGTTTAAACCTTTAATAACTGATAAAAACCCACCGGAAGGGAAATAGCCCTCACCAGTGTAATCATATACACACTGAAAAAAAGCCTGCACAACCACAAACTAAATGCCAATCAAAGAAAGGAAAAGGAGAGTGAAAGAGTCATTTTTATTTTTTCCTGAACGGGCCGATACAATTTAACTTTGTTATATAAGGTAGCTGTAAGAGAGACTGGGCTAACGTTACTCTGCTTGAGTTTTGTTGTGTAGGGATGTCACAAAAATATTGTTTCTTCTTCCTTTTTTCAGTTTTGTGGTCTTTAGTCTAAAGATACAGGGGTTAGAAGCATGTTTTAGGTGTTTTTATTTATTTTATGAATTGTAGAGAATCAGGAAATATCAATCAATATTTTTTGGCTACGTTTGAGTCTTTCACTGATAGTAAAAATGTAGTATTCATAAGAATCTTTCCAATATATGAACCATCATATTTACCAAGAGAGAAGGGGTAATAACCCTTGATACATCAGCCCCCTTTTCTAGTGAGGCTGTATTGATAGTAGGTGAATTGCCAAACGCCCCAGGCTTTAAACCTTACATGCAAGGTATAGTGACAGGTATATGTGAATAAAGTGCAGTCACAAAGCATCTGGGATAGTGGTGAAAACATGACACCAGGCTTTTGGACAACATGGAACGCAGTGTCACTTGGAACGCTGCTGCAAAAAGTTCTTACCAAGTTCAACAACGATTGGAGTGATATTGTATGTATTTGCAGTGATTAAGCTACATATATGAAAAAGTTGTGATGACATGCCAAAATCGATACCTGAGCTGAATTGTTTCCCTGTGATAGATCCTTGCCACTTGTTAGATGGTAGTCTGAAAGCATCATTACAATCTTCAGAGTAAATGAAGAATGCTATTGACTTTTTATCCGTTTGGGTGCACTGTTTTGTTATGCGGGGAAACTAAAACGCAAATAGTTTAGTTTAGTTTGACAATTTATAAAGCGCGCAAATACCCAAGGGTGTCTCGGCGCTGCGGACTAGAGAGAGGTTGGGCTAGAGGTGGGCGGTCTATTGGTTAAAAAGCCAAGTCTTGATCTGCTTCCAGAATGCTAATAACGAGGGACATGTTTTGATATGTTGGGGTAGAGTATTCCATAGTTTGGCGGCAGCAACCGTGAATCTTTTGTCACCCCAAGCGACTTTCTTGGTTCGGGGGACGTGCATGAGGTTAGCCGTGGTGGAGCGGGGGGTTTTATTGGGAACGTATCCACAGAAGGCTTTCCTGAGATATGCTGGTCCGCTGTTATGAATGGCCTTAAAGGCGAGGCAGAGGGCCTTGAATTTGATCCGGCTAGTTATAGGTAGCCAATGAAGGCTACGTACTATTGCTGAGATAGGATGATACTTGGGGGTGCGTGTTATCAGTCGTGCGGCTGAGTTTTGCACCATCTGTAGTCTGTTGATGACTTTTTTCTGGGCGTTGATTAGAAGTCCGTTACAGTAGTCGATTTTAGAGGTGACTAGGGTGTTAATGAGAGTTTTTCCTGCATTAAGTGGAAGGGTAGAAGTTTTTTGATCATCCTTAGGGTGTAGAAGGAGGATGAGATGATGGAGTTGACGTGTGAGCTGAAATTCATTTTGTTGTCAAACAGTACACCCAAATTTCTAACTTTAGACACCGTGGAGGGGGTGGGCCGAGTTTAGTAGGCCACCAGACGGGGGACCAGGTTGGGTGGAGATTGCTGAGAATCAGAACCTCAGTTTTGTTGGAATTCAACTTTAGGCAGTTTTTAGCCATCCAAGCTCTGATGGCGATCATGCCTGTTTGGAATTTTTCTGCGATTTCTCCTCCATTTTTGTGTATAGCCAGCACCAGTTGGGTGTCATCGGCGTAAGAGGTTAGACTCATCCCATGGGTTTTGATGACCCTGGCCAGGTCCGACACATAGATGTTAAAAAGTGTCAGACTCAAGGAGGAGCCTTGAGGCACACCGCATGGGAGAGTGAACTGGGGGTATTTATAGTCACCTAGGCACACCGTTTGTGTGCGGGTGGCAAGGAAGGAGGTAAGTAGTTGTTTGGCCTTGTGTTTGATGCCTATATTTGAGACACGGTCGATCAGAGTAGAGTGATCGACCGTGTCAAAGGCTGCGGACAAGTCCAGCAGTACCAGTACTGCTGTTCCCCCTAGGTCCAGGATGGACCTGATCTCATCTGATGCTTTGATGAGGGCAGTTTCTGTGCCATGGCCTTTCCTGAAGCCAAATTGAGTATCATCCAGAAGATTATTGTTTTCTATATAATTGGCCAGTTGTGTGTTCATAAGTTCTCATTTTGTGCTTTGTGTAGCATCAAAGAAAGAGTCATCCCAACTGTGTCACTTAGCTGGTGGTTCTCAGTCCTAAAGGCCATGAATGCTATATTATCCATGTGGCAACCGTTTACAGAACTCTTGCTGAGTGATGATGGCAAAGGCAACAAATGTGAGGATCTTTGGTCACATATTGATAGTGATTTGAAAAAAAGTACACTTTACTGCATTCTTAGATTTTTTCAGGAAAGCATGACTGCTGTTGTGGACATAATAAAAAAACTAGAGTCTGAAAACACCCTTGCCTACCAAGTGTTCAGCATAATTGGTATAGATGTGAAACCTCTTATTGAGAGTAATCTGGGAGACACTTTTAGTGACTTTGGCACTGCAACATCTTTCATGTTAGAGTGCTTGCCACTTGGTAAGCAAAGAAATGTTGAGGAGCAAATCAGTAACTTTTATTTTAAAATGTATCAGAAATAGCCCTTCACCAACCATGGTATTTGAAGTCAACAAAGCCTCACTGTGGTACTCTGCACAAGTTATAGATCCCTTCCGTAAAGGGAAATTTTCTCCGGAGTTTCAAAAGTGCTGCTTCATTTTTCAATGGTTCAATAACTCTGAGGGTATATGCTCCCAGTTCAACGTATATGTTGCAGGACCTGTCACAGAGAATTATGATCTTCAAGTGCACCGGTATTGACATGGAAAGCTATGTCAGTGGCCGGAGTTAGCAAATTGTGTACTGACTATTTTGGCGTTGCCTGTCTCAAGTGCCAATGTTGAGAGGGCCTTTTCACAGATAAAAGTTTACATGGGAAGGAAAGAGTGAGCGTGCATGACCAAAGACTCAGTGCAGAAGTATTGTATGGTGTACTTCAAAAAGTTTAAGTTGTAAAAATGTATTTGGACCTCATATACACTGTATGTACACTGTCTATATACCATGCACTATCAGTGCAAAGCAAGCAATAATAAGACCAAAAAGTTCCATAAACACCAGTAAAACACTGTTTCTGTTGTTTTTAATGACGCGAAAATGTGTAACCACTGATAACCACAGTTTTTTTAAGGTATTGAAATCACTTGAAAACACTGAAAAAACACCACCAGAATTGGCCAAAATAGAAACTAAAAACAGGAAAGCCTAATGATAATGTAGCCTATGGTGATACTTGGGTGCATTTAGAGAAAATGGATGTGGCTAGAGAGCCTGCGCAGAAACCACGACAGGAGATATTAGATCTTCCCAAAGCTATTGTGACTAAATTGAAAATTCTTATACCCCCAAAGTAAATAGATTGGACTACATTAGCGTCTTGTAAACAGAAAGCGGATGAGTCAGTTTCTGATTTCTTTACGCGATTTGAAGAGACATTCCATGATTTTAGTGGGCAGTCATTGACAGATGACACAGGTAAGCATCTGTTCATCGGCAAATTTGTCGCTAACATGTTGCCAGAAATAGCTAGTCGCCTAAAGGCCAGCGAGTGTTCATGGACTACGTCTTCCCCAGTCTCCCTTTTGCCTATGGCCCACTATTATGAACCTCAGGAATTGGAAGCAATAGGCAAGGAGGATAAAAAGGTTAAGGATTTAGAAACAAAAGTTATGTTGGCTCAAGTCTATGGTCCACCATTTAGAGGAGGTGGATGTAAGATGTTTCGCCCTGGTGTGCCCCCTTTACCTCAAGCAACTTTGCCTTCTGATCAGTGTGCCTATTGTAAAGAGATTGGACAATGGCATTCTGAGTGCCCCCTTTTGCGAGGTCAGCAGTATCAGCGGGGTAATTCTTCTAATAGCTTTGATAGACAAAACCAATATCAAATGTCTGATTATTCGGTTGTTGGTCTCAAGGATTCTGATTATGCATAGGAATGCCTAGGATGGGGTAAGGAACCGGTTGAGGTCCCAGTAGATCAGAGGGGTCCCTATGTTGACGCAAACGTCTTGGGTTCTACTGATCAGTTTTTTCGTGTTGATACAGGAGCTCATCGTAGTACTCTGTCTAAACAATTGGTTCCTTGGGCTCCCCTGTCTGGCACAGTGATAACATCGATCGGGTTCGACGGGACACCTACACTTAGCCCACTATCACAGCCACTGACATTTAGTCTTGATAAATTCACTGCAGCATATCCATTTCTGCTTTCCCCTAACACGCCGGATAACTTTGTGGGTATCGATATGCTTAAACATTTCCGTGCTACAATACTTTGTTCCCTAGAAGGTGTGCGTTATTTTAAATGTTAACTATCCAATGGTTGAGAGGTCTTGTCTCATTAAAGAGGATGCTCTGGCATCGCTACCTAGCACTTTGTGGGCTACATCAGATACCAATGTGGGATACATGGTTATTCCACCAGTACATATTCAAGTAAAGGAACGTGCTTTGTTGCCTCGACTGCCCCAATATAACATATCTCGGGAAGGCGAAGAAGCATTAATACACATTGTTCAGGATTTAATCAAGGTGGGGGTTGTGGAAGAAGTCCCTTACAGTACCTGTAATAGTCCTATTCTTCCTATTTTAAAAAAAGATACTGACTCTAAAATTTACAGATTCATCATTGACTTACGAGAGGTCAACAAAATAGTGGTGCCTCAATACCCAGTAGTCTCTGACATCACGACACTTCTTACTATGGTTCCTCCTGCTGCCACTACATTTAGTGTGATCGATTTGAAGAATGCATTTTTCTCGATACCTATTCACCCTGACAGCCGTTATTTGTTCGGCTTCACTTTGAATAATCGATCATTTAGATTTTGTAGAGCTCCACAGGGGTATACAGAGAATCCTAACATTTATAGCCAGGCATTGAAAAGGCAGCTTGACTCTTTCCCTGTACCAAAAGGGGTATTTATTTATGTATATATTTGAAGGGTTTATATAGCGCAAACAAGACCCTTGCGGGTATCAGAGCGCTTTACATTTCACATGACGGAAACAGGCACAGGCATAAAAAAAAAATCTAAATATTGGTGATTCCAGTACAAGGTGCTCAATAATACAGACTAGTAATTATATTACAGTAATAAGTAGATAAATCAAGTGAATTTGGCCGTGAGACTCTCTTTCACTTCTATTTTAAATGAGGCAGTGGAGGGGTTCAGTCTTGTTTCAGAGGGCAGAGCATTCCCGATCCTGGGAGCCATTCCAAAGAAGGACCGGTTATAAGTTTTCTTTTTGGCAAATCGTTGTGGTCTCAGTAGAAGATTCCTGGAGCTCCTGGAGGCTCTATTACCAGAGGAGAGAACCAGTTTCTGAGCTAGCTAGTAAAGGGTTTTATGATGTAAGACCTTGTGCGTCATACAAGCGATTTTTAGATGAATTCTAGCCTCGAACGGTAGCCAGTTGAGGGCTCTAAGGTCTGGAGAGATGTGAGAGTTTCTTTTTGAACCAGTGATGAGTCTCGTAGCTGAGTTTATAGATGCTCTAAGTGGGGCTGTCGTCGATCTGGGGAGGCCGCATAGGGCTACCGCCCATATTCCACTAGGGCTTGAACAGCTGAAGTTGTTTGCTGGTAAGAAGGGTTACAGTCTTCTCAGGGTGTTTATGTGGAAATTTGCTCCTTTTGTGGCGGCGCTGATATGTTTCTGCATCTTTAGTTCTCTGTCCAGTTTCACACCCAGCGATTTCGCTGATTCGACAACGAGAGGTTGCCCATTGAGTGCTGTCAGGTGCTTCATCCAATCGAGGATGATGTGAGATTTATCGGGGGGGGGCAAATAGGAGGAATTCCATTTCGAGGGAGTTCAGTTTCAAATGGTTTTCGGCCAACCATATTTGAGTTTTTTGTAGCGTTGAGTTGAGAGATTTGATGTCCTCAAGTGAGTGGCTTTTGATGTATAGTTGGGTATCGTCAGCATACATGTAAAAGTGGACATTGGAGAGACTGAGAAGTTCGGTGAGTGGCTCTATGAATGGGTTGAAAAGTGTGGGTGAGAGGGAAGAGCATTGCGGTACTCCTAACAAGACTGGCACAGGGTTGGACAAGGATTGATTGACCTTGAATCTTTGAGATCTATTTTGGAGGAAAGATGTGAACCAGGTAAGTACAGATCCAGATAATCCCATTCTGTATCTCAGGAGCTCTAGCAAGTTGTGTTTGACAGTTTCAAATGCTGATGAAAGGTCGAGTAAGATTAATAAGCAAGCTTCGTTTTGATCAAGAATTTTTAGTGCGTCGTCTATTATGTGGGTCATGGCTGATTCCGTACTGTGATCTGCCCGGAAGCCTGATTGATATTGGTTGAGCAGTTTGAATTGTTCAATATGGTGGCTCTTATTCAATATTTCGATGACATCTTGTTGGCTGCTGATACCCCTGAACAGTGTGTAGAAGGAACACTTTTATTATTATCATTCCTTGCCTCTCATCATCACAAAGTCTCTCGGAAAAAATTGCAATATTGTAGACAGCAGGTTACCTATTTAGGTCACCTCCTGTCTAAGGAGGGATGTGCACTCACACCAGATCGCATTCAAGCTAGTTTAGACACGCCTGTGCCCCGTACTCAGAAGGATGTTCGTGCACTGATTGGCCTTACTTCTTTCTGTAGGCAGTGGATCCCTAGCTTTTCTCACATTGTTAAACTCTTGTTGGCCCTTTTGACTAAAGACACTCCGATTCCCCTCCCATGGACTACTGAATGCCAGAATGCTTTACGACAGTTACGTCAAGCTCTTTGTTCTGCACCAGTATTAGGAACTCCAGACTACACTAAGGCCTTCATACTCTATGTACACAAGAGGGACGGTTGCGCTCTCTCAGTTTTAACACAGACACACGGTGATAAGCAGCGCCCTTGTGCATATTTATCAGCTGTCCTTGATCCAGTCGCCCGTGCGCTGCCTGGGTGTTTTCAAGCGTTGGCGGCAAAGGCTGTGTCTATACGTCAAAGTGAGGGAATAGTCTTGTCACATAGATTGCTTGTGCTAGTACCCCATTCAGTTGATGCTTTGTTAAATTAAACGAAAACACAGCATTTGACTAGTGCCCGTTTGACAGGCTATGAATTGACACTTTTGGCCCCTCATATCACACTGAAAAGATGTTTGACTCTGAATCCTGCTACATTATTGCCATTTCCAGCTACTCAGTCTCAGTCACAAGAGTTACATGATTGTATATCCCTTACTGAAGAACAAAGAAAGGGTCATGTTGACCTACAAGATACACCTCTTTCTAGTGTTGATGGGAAATTGTGGGTTGATGGATCCTGCCTGAAATTGCTTGATGGCACTACGTCTGCTGCTTATGCAATTACAACACTTCAGACAGTAGTTGAGACAGCTCGTATCCCACAGAAGTCAGCTCAAGCAGCTGAGTTGATAGCATTGATAAGAGCATGTGAGCTTAGTACAGAGTTGCTTGTTAACATTTACACTGATAGCCAATATGCCTTTGGCGTGGCTCAAAACTTTGGGCAACTCTGGAAAGAAAGAGGTTTTCTTACTTCACATGGGACACAAATAGTGCATGGGGAATTGGTACACAATCTCCTTACTGCCTTGACAGATCCTAAGAAAGTGGCATTTTTTAAGTGTAGTGCACACAAGAAAGTGACTGATAAAATAGGAAAAGGAAATGCCTTTGCAGATTACACAGCTTGTGAGACTGCAATGCAGCGAAGTACCACATCTATGTATGTAGTTAAGTCACAGGCTGAACGTTGGCATGATGCCAGACAAGAGGTGCTGGACATGCAACGATCTGCTTCTGTTGATGAATTAGACCAATGGTCTAAGGAGGGAACACTGGATGATGAGGGCTGTAGGAGGAATAAAGAAATGACAAAATGGACGTTACCCACAGCCTATTTACATCCTATGATTCACGTGGCACATGGGCCGGCCCATTTTGGAGCATCCTCAATGGCAAAGCAACTTATGCAAGTTTGGGATCATCCAGATATTGTCGGCACAGCTAAAAAGATAGTCCAGTCTTGTCTGATCTGTCTCCAGTATAATCCTGGAAAGGGAACACGAACTCCAACAGGAAGGTTTGCAGTACCAACTGCACCTTTTGAAGTTCTGAAAATGGATTACATCCAATTTGAACGCTGGAACAATCTTAAGTATGTTCTGGTGGTGGTTTGTGCCTTTAGTAAATGGGTGGAGGCATACGCCACGAAAGATAATACAGCTCTTACTACAGCGAAGGTGCTCCTAAAGGAGTTTTCCCCCAGATTTGGAATTTGTCGAGTTTTGTGGAGTGACAACGGACCCCATTTTATTGGGCAAGTTGTTGAGTATCTCATGAAAGGGTTGGGAATTAAGCAGAAATGTCATGCTGCTTTTCACCCACAATCGTGTAATTGACATACGCGCGCCACTCTGTTGAATTTCAACCTGGATGCCGCTGCCTTAGAACAGGACGTTCCTTGGCTTTGTGTATATACGGTTAGTCCGTCTCTGACAATTGGTTTTGACTAATCGCTATTTTTTAAATTTTTCAACACCATTAATTAGTAATTAGGCATACTATTCCATTAGGCACACTGCCCACCCGGATGGTATACATCACTCGTAACACTTGCGGTTGTTTTATTACATCGAGCCCGCATGGCCAATCTGCACGTAACCTTTTATTAACATTTTAATAACATACTTTGGAAGTACATCTTGCATGCCGCCGATCCGGTTCTGCCACTACTCAGTAACGCACGGCGCAAAAGTCTCTGTTACCGTCCTTGACTGTAACTTTCTTAGTTAGCTATTCGTTAGCGCGTCACCTTTCTGGACGTTATAACCATCCAGGTTTCAAACCATACCGCTCACATTAATTACTCGGATTATTCGTGCGCGTTTAACCCACGTTGTATCATGTGGTTTTAATGTGGTTTCTCAGTTTCTGTTTCTCTTTCCTTCCCTTTCCCCTTTAGGTATAGGTTAATGTTGAACCTATGGCCTTAATACTGCTTGATTCAGTTTCTCATAGTTTACTCAGACTCTATGTCCCACATCTTTAATCCGACTTAGTGAGTATATAGGCTTTCCCTTTTTAGTGTACTCCTTTATGCCTAGTAGAACTTAGACCCTAGCATTTTGTCTCTTTTCTGTCTCCCCAATCATGTAGGAGCCCGTCAGGCCCACAGTGCTAATCTCCGGCAGGAGTGACCCCTGCTGTTGCTGGTAAATTATACTTTTTGTTACATACCCCTTGGATTCGCTCCCTACCCTTGACACACCTCAGTAACTCTACAACTTTACCTCTAGGTGCTCCCCCATCCCCGACACTTACTCACCCGTCCTGAAGAAGACCCCACCTCCAAGACTCTCAGTTGGCTGGACCGTCAAGGGGTCGAAACGTTGACTTTTCTTTATGTATCAATACCTGGATGACAGTGATTAATTAACTGCGGCAGTTGTTTATGATTTTTCATTTATTGTCTGTGCCAATTATTTGGCTGGTTAGGTTTCGTTCTATTGTATATTGATGTATATATGCAAAACCTTTCCCTTGCACTATCACTTGTACTGATCCCACCTTTAGCACTTGTCACCCCTACTGCACCTACATTTTGAAAGTTTCAAAATGCATAATAGAGATGTATCTGTGAATCTTTGATCTATTGACGATCAATCGAATAAAATTAACCTCTTTGATTGTATGACAAGATTTGGTGTTGTCCTAATCCTTTCTGGTATTTTAATCATGAATTTGATGTTGTTATCTTGTGAACAATTTTCACTGTGACTAATTCTTTGTGTACCACTTTCACCCACAATCAGCAGGACAAGTGGAACGTTACAACTCTACCCTCAAATTGAAGTTGGCCAAAATACAGGCTTCCACATCTTTGAAATGGCCTGATGCACTGCCCTTAGCATTGCTATCTCTTAGATCGATACCACATACACGATCTGGCCTCACACCGTATGAGGTGGTTTTTGGAAGGCCAATGAATTTTTGGGGGATTCCTAAGCCACGCTCTATACATGATGTACCTTGTGTATTGATGAGTGACTATTTGTCTCAGTTGACTGACAGTTTGTCTTCTATTTATCAACAGGTTCGAGAGACTCTTCCAGACAGGTCGCAGGGTGAGGGCCATGATCTACAGCCTGGTGACTTTGTTCTGACGAAGTCCTTTCAGCGGACCAGCTCCTTGGAGCCTCGTTGGCGTGGCACTGAGCAGGTGCTCTTGGCTACCAGGACTGCGGTTCGAGTGACCAACCGGAAGAACTGGGTTCATGCGACACATCGCCGGAAAGTGTTACAGGACCTAGTGAGCCCAGCTGCGTTGCCAGATCACTGCGACATCTTGGTCACAGAGAAAGGACAAGTCACGTCACCTGAAGGACTTGAGGAAGTCTTCCCGGACCACACGATCCCTGGTACATCTCGATATCAGCTGCGACCCCGGAAGAAAGACACTTTGTTGCTGAAAAAGACTGTTTGAGCCACTGTCCTGGGTAGTGAAAGACTGAGATACAAAGGGGGGTAATCTTTTACTGGCTACTCGTCTCAACCTCAGTGAAGAAACCAACGTCTGCCCAGGACCTTAGGGCACCATCTGTTTTTCAATGACGAGATGAACATGCATAAGGAAAAGAAGCATGCTGCTGCAAGAGTTTGTGATTGAAAGAGTATGTTCATTATTGGACTCACTTCGATTGTTGTTATTACTGCTACAATAACATGGGTTGTAGAGGGAGTAGCTCCTACTCGAAATCTACGGACTGCTACTACTCCTGTCCCCATTGAACACCACTATTTTTCTCTTCCTTATCATGAGCAGAAGGACAGAATGTCCTATCTCAACAATACGTTCATTCAAATATTGCATCACACCCACAATGCTACGAACATTACCAACTGTTGGGTGTGTGGAATGATGCCAGCTCATCAGAAAAAGGGAGGGACGCCTTTTATTCCCTTGCCGTTTTCACATAATGGCTCCTGCAGAGCCTAGTTTGCACTATTGTGGGCTTCTCATATTGGTGATATTACCAACTTTGATGTAGGAAGACTTAGCGCTCTGTTAAATAGAGAGTGTTACCCTGATTAGGAAGGAGATCCACAAGCTAAAGGAACTGTATGGGAAATGGAGGAGTATCGTCGAGGAAATTCCTCCACACACTATGTTTTCCCCAACACTCGAACTATCAAGGGTAATGGACCTTCTGTTATAACTGTTACTAGAGCTCGAGCAGACCTTTGTGTGAGCAGTATTGGCAATATCCCTGTGGGAAAAAGTGACTGTACCTTAGTGCTGAACATTACTGGAATGAACAATAGCAGTTTTTTGTCCTCACATAACACCTATTTCATTTGCGGAAATAAAGGTTATTACCATCTACCTATTGGTTGGTCAGGTAGCTGCTATGTGTCCTTTTTGCTACCACCTGTGTTCTTGGCATATGCATCCTACCATAAAGACTATAAACTGTTTAATGACATTTCCAAAAATAGATTCAAGAGGACAATAAACAACGATGAGGTTGATCAAACTGATACTGCACTACAGCAGTATATTGACTTTAATTTGGGACTGTTTTTCTTTGTTGGTGCGGCCTTAAACAGCAGAAAGATAAGGTGCTTAACACGTGGTGTAGAGGCTGTAACCAATTTAGACAGCCATGACACTTGGAAATATTACGGAAGAACTACAAATTGCAAGAATTGTGGCGCTCCAAAACAGGATGGTCCCCGATGTCATCCTGACCGACCATGGTGGAGCATGCCGCATCATTGGGAGCAGCTATTGTGTATACATCCATGACCACCCCCCTTCAGTTTTTGAAGCAAATTCCAAAATGCACAAAATAGTCACTGAAATCCATCAGGATTCAGGGACTTGGACTTTGACTGGATGGCTATGGACTATGTTTACTGTATGGGGCTGGAAAATATTGTCAGCCCTATGTATATTTTTTGCGATTCTTTTTACTTGTTGCCTATGTATTCAATGCAGCCCAATGCTCTGTTCCCTTTGTATTTCTACCTGTACCTCATGTATACCGACTAAACAAAATGTCAAGAATGTAAATGCCCGCCTAGCAATGGACCAGAAAATTAATGAACTCATGAGAATAGATGTACAGAATATCTTCCGTGCCCCTTATAAGTCGTAGAGATGTCTTCAGCTAATGGTAAAAGGGTCGTCTGTGGAAATCGAAAATAATTGCTGTTAGCATGAGCTGAAGCCATCTTGTTTGCAGCATCCATTTTGCTAGCCTTGTGATTCTTCCGTCTTCACTGTTGCATGCTTTTCTATTCTGCTTTAGTTAACTCCTTCTCTTCTAAGCTCAGGCAATGTATATGTGCTGAGAAAAGGCCTGTAGCTGCTAGAATGCACCTGACTAAAGACATAACTGTCAACTGTGTCTTGCAACTGTAAGCAGTTCTGTTCCCCCTCCCACTTTGCTAACTAAGTGATTTCCCATCTGCCCATGTCTGGCTGTAACTATTCCTGTGTATGCTTGTACCTTCTATTTGTAACTACATGCTTACTCTGCAACAAAGGGTGTATATAAGCACCATGGTCTCTGAATTCCATGTACTATCTCAGGCAGCACTTGAGAGTGCTGTGTGGAAGTAGTCCCACTCATGTTTGATTAATAAACTTGTTATTTGAATTCCAGCGTCAGTGCCAATCTCTATTTTGTTGGTTTAGGGACCCGTGGACAGAGAAGGGTGACCTCTGCATCAGTGTGCCCCTTAAAAGACACATTTCCACAATGTAAAAGGTATCAAAAGTATTCAAAGCAAAGAATGAGCACTTAGAAGCCTGATCCTGCCGTAACAACCTCAGTTTTGTGGGGCTCATTGAGTCAGCAAATGTGGACAGGATGAAATAACTTGGGGATATGTTGCTTTCTGAACTATTCAATAGATCCTTTTTCCCCTGTTTCTTATTGTAGAGAGGGGGCGACTGGCCGTTTGCACCAGTCCTAGATTCCACTCCTCACTTGATGATCGCAGATCAGGATGCAGCACTGAGGCTGGCAAGACAAAATTGGAGTGTGTGCATAGTCGTGTGTCCATTTTTCTCAGCCTCACTGTTCCAGTTCAAGAGGATTGAAATGCATACAAAGTGGCTAATAAGAAACTCTAAACACTTAACAAGTGTCAACTACATTAGGGGGCAGATGTATCATTGTAGCAGTTTGCAAGTCCTTTATAGCGATTTTTAGCGAATCGCTAATAAGGACTCTCAAAATGCTATGTAGGTAGGAATCGCAATAATATTTGCGATTCCTAAATATTCCTTATTTGCGAATCGCAGGTTGCGATTCGCAATTAAGGAATACTTTCCCATTCATTCCTATGGGCCTTGTGGTCCATAGGAATGAATAGGAAGACATTCGCAATTTGCAAGTACCCATTAGGTACTGGCAAATTGCGAACGAAATTTGAAGGGTGCAAGGGTGTCAAAAGGACAGTCTGTAGCACCCCTGAAATATGTATGCATGCACATGTGGCGCACATACATGCCCTCTTAAAAAGAAAATATTGACAAATTTCGTGGCGTCTGCTATTTAGAAGAAATGCGGTCGCCATCTTGAAGTGTTCCACGAACAAGAGGTGCAAGTTCTGAAAAAAATAGAAAAGTTCACTGGAATTTGCCTATTATCTCAGCAGAATCACGCATTGTAAATTATCTCACGCTTGAATGTAGGGAGTAATAACTAGCTCCAATATGAAAACCAAGGAACTGTGTTACCGAAAACGAAAAACTAAAGGCACAAAGTTTTAAGAACGAGCTCAACATGCAAGGTGTGGATAAAGGGTGAATCTAGTGCCAAAGATGAAAATAGTGAAGAAAAAAAGGATAGAGTGCGTGCTTACAGAAAGTACTCAACATATTATGAGTGATCATGTATCTCACAGTTACCTTGAACATAAATGATGGCAACTAAAAATGTATAGAAACACTGACACCAGAAGAACAAATCTACAGTTATTATGATGTGATTGATGGAGACTCTTGTAAGACAACATTTTAAATGGTAACAGATGACAGAGAATTGCACAAAATGCCTGCCAACGATTCTTAATTCAATGAAGTGCCAATTGAAGCTCAGTTCTGATGTACATTGATTAACATGCCACATTGTAAATTGCATGAATTGCAGTCAATTACTAATCTACCACACTCTAGATGTGAAACAACAGTTACAAGAAACAAATCATATCCATTTTGTCATTCAGCTAATTGAGAGTCGTGTTAAACTTCTTTATAAACCAGATCTCCCTCTGCGATAATAGTTTAGAATTATCTTTCTCTGGACTAATTTGTAAGGTTTCCAGAATGAGAATGAGGTTTACAGAATCTCAATAGAACTACATTATGTATGTGTTCTAACCAATGTGCGACTAGATCAGAAATGGTATTTTTATTTCAAATCATGCTCTTGTGTTCTGTTATTCTAATCTTAATTTTAAGTTCTGTTTTTCCAATATACATCAAGCTGCAAGGGCATTTGATATAATAGATAAAAAAGTATGAGTTACAATCTCCTGAATGCCGTAATTTCCTGAATTTTCTGGTCTGTGGTTGCATGATGGTATTCCCAAGGATTATGTTATTACAGTGTACACAATTCTAACATTTCCATGTACCAGTTTCAGTGATACTGGGTGTCAATTTAGGGTTGGTCAGCATTTCTTTGATATTCCAACCTCTTATATATGAAAATAATGGCTGTCAGAACAAGAAATCTTGTTAATGTTGTCTTGAGAAAGAACTTAGTGTCGTCCATCACCACCCCCTTTTGTACCGCTTTGTTCGCCATAAGTTGGCAGGGTATGCTCAGACGTGAGTCCCTTGCTCACTTTGCCACTGGATTCAAGCAAGCCTGGCTGAAGACGGCGGAAATGCCAGAAACCGGTCCTAGGAAGCTTGTTTCCGGTCCAGGGAAGGCATGGCTTGGCAGTTCGGGCTGGACTGTTCCCATGAGGCACAGGGTCAGACTGATTTGCATATGGCCATGTCTGAACTGGGGTGGCAGAGTGGGCTAAAGAACGGTGATGGATCAAACCCAGATCTGTTGACTGGGTGTGAGTGTTTGATTGGTTCTGATACTCCGTCCATCACCACCCCCTTTTGTACCGCTTTGTTCGCCATAAGTTGGCAGGGTATGCTCAGACGTGAGTCCCTTGCTCACTTTACCACTGGATTCAAGCAAGCCTGGCTGAAGACGGCTGAAATGCCAGAAACCGGTCCTAGGAAGCTTGTTTCCGGTCCAGGGAAGGCATGGCTTGGCAGTTCGGGCTGGACTGTTCCCATGAGGCACAGGGTCAGACTGATTTGCATATGGCCATGTCTGAACTGGGGTGGCAGAGTGGGCTAAAGAACGGTGATGGATCAAACCCAGATCTGTTGACTGGGTGTGAGTGTTTGATTGGTTCTGATACTCCGTCCATCACCACCCCCTTTTGTACCGCCTAGTGTTGTCAGAAAGCAGAATGTATTTTTATTTGTTGTATAATGTCTGATTACTAGACAGTAATAAATATCAAATGTTTTTCATCATAATAAAGTTGAATTTTGATCCTCAAATTGATCATGTGTATGTATAGTACACTGACAACATGAATAATTTTGTTGAATATATTTTTGTGCTGTGCGGTTAGGTATCAAGCGTAGTTGACACTTTTTAAGTGTTTAGATTGTTAAAAAAGAGGGAGGCAGCCTCCTTCCTGACCTGGACGCTAATCATTTGATAATTTTGGTAACTAGCATGTAATCGTTGTTTGAAATTGTCATAATTCATTTGAAATAGGATGTGCGCAACACATAGCAGATAAGAAACTCTGCAATGAAATGTTTCACATGCTATGCTGTGTCCACAATAGTGAAACTAGAAGTGAAAGGAAAAATACACATCTTTCGATGACACAATCAGCATCGGCATTCTTAAAACTGATCTGGAATGTTGGGGGATTCTCCCGCGCCTTTTATTTTTGTATTATTAATTTTCATTTCTTAACATAACAATGCAACAGGAAGGTTCCCACTTTCATACCATTACAATACGTCATTGTAGGCCACCATACACAGTCAACATACTTAGGATGCCCCTCTGAGCAGTATTATAGGAATATGCCTGAGAGGTTACCTTGTATAGCGCCCATGAAGTCCTCCAGCATGACTAAATTGCCATTTCTTTATAGGTCCCCTCTATTTAAGGATACCATATGTTTGGAGTTGTTTCCTTGCTGTAGGTTCGTGTGTTGTGGGCACCAGTGGGTGATAGTGTAATGTAAATCGTGGGGAGTAAACATTCTCTCTGTGAGCCAACCTGCCCAGGCTCTCCCAAGCTTTTATAGTGCAGTCTACCGAGTAGCGGCTCGTGGTGGGAGTGCTGCGGGGTGGTGGGTAGTAAACTCTGGCATAGGGCCGACCGGAGGTAAGTACATACATAAATAAATGAAACAAAATACATTGCGCGCGCTGCAACGCAAATGGCGTTGCAGCGCACGCAATGTAATTTGTTTTGTTTATTTATTCATGTACTTGCCTCCAGTTGGTCGTATGCCAGAGTTTTCCTCCCAACCTGCCCCTCTCCGCCCACCGCCCCGCAGCACTCCCACCACGAGCCTCTACTGAGTCTGCCATTGATGTTTTATCATCTGTTTTGGACGCCGGTGTATAGGATCCACTCTGTTTTTCTAAATCACCACGTGTGGCATGTAGGAAGTCGGACAATGCCAGTAGTGTGTGGAGTAGAGTGCACAAGTAGAATAATTTAGGGTCAGGGTCTGGGCCGCAAACCCTCCGATTTCGAAAGGGAGTGTGAGTGCTTCCTAGCCTTCTTTTCCACCCAAGCCAGTTTACTCAGCTGTGCTTTTAGTGTGTGGAAAAAAGCTTTGTTCAACATATAGGAATATTGATGAAAAGGTATAATAGTTTGGGTATATTGACCATTTTCATGAGCCATATATATGCCCTGCTAAGGAGAGTTGGAGGGCGATCCACTGAGTAATGCGCTGTGATCTTTGCTAGGGTCACCCCACAGTTTTAATGTATCACTATTTCTGGGTCTCTGTACACCCATAACTCTAGATACTTGAGAGAGCCCTTTACAACTCTAGGGGCTAGTCTGGGGTAAAGATCTTCATGTTGTAATTTAATGGAAAGATTTTGGATTTCTGCCAGTTTATTGTTAAACCAGATATTGTACCAAATCATATATATTCCCTCATCGCTGGGTTTAAGCTGACACTCGAAGTCCCTGAGATAAAGAGTCATGTCATTGGTGTAAAGGTAAATTAGTATATACTGAGTCGTATATCGCAATGCATACACAGTGTGGTGTTGTCTCAGGTTAGCTGCTAGTGACTTCAGATCCAAAGCAAAATGGATTGGAGATAGAGGGCAACCCTTTGTGTACCCCGGAAAATGGGTATGGGCGATTTATCAATATTACTGATGAGAGGTTTGGCTGTCGGAATTGTATATACCAGCTGAAGAATGGCTGTGGTCTTCCCATCTTGGCAAGTATAGTAAACAAATACTCCTATTCAACAGCGTTGAATCTAAAAAGATCATCACCACATCCAAGCCAGGATTCAAGTCAATTCAATTCATAGCATTTATAGAGCGCACAGCTACCTCCGAGGAGGTGTCCTACCGCTAGCAGAAAGCTTGCGAGAGTAAGGGAGGAACTGATGATTACACAGCCACAAGAGAGGTATCAAACAAAATAAGATTGAGTCTGAAGGCAGACTCCGAGGGGCTGCAGTGCAGACTGAGCAGCAGTGTGTTCCACAATTTGAAGGTCAGGTATGTGAAGGGGTGCCCGCCTCCTCTGGCTTTATATATGCAGGGAAAATACAGTAACTTGAGGTTGCTGGACCTTAGGGCTATGGATTGGAAGTAGGGCTTAAGTCTTCTAAGATAGAGAGGGCCTTTATGAGTGAAGGCTCGGAAGACCAGAGTGAGTGCCTTAAACTGGATTCTCTTAATGACGGGAAGCCAGTGAAGAGGCTGCAAATGAGGAGAAACTGGTGAACCTGTGGGGGATCTTCAAGATGATTCATGCAGCAGAATTCTGGCTAATTTAGAGCAGTTGCATAAGGAAAATCAGTAGGCTTATGTATAAACTATTAGCATAGTCCAGTTTTGCTGTAACCAGAGCCATTCTGAGTGTAGCAAAGCCAGTCGCGGAAAAGGACCTAATTTGGGGCACAAAGGTACTCCAAGATGTCTGCTCATCAAAGTTGGGGGAGGGCAGGTTCAGGTGGCCACCAGAGGCTGGCATCGGGAAAGGACTTAGTGTCAATAAAAAAAGATCTGTTTTTTCAGAGTTCAGCTTAAGATAGCTTTCCTCTATCCATTCCATCACAGCCTTCAGGCACAGCTTAAAGGAACTCAGAGTTGCAGGCAAGTTTACATGGAAGGCCAAAAAGAGCTGGGTGTCATCCGTTTAGGAGACCAACCACACCCCCAGGTCTCCACCAGTTTAGCCAGAGGCTCAATATAGATATTAAAAAGAGTGTGGCTAAGTGTCGAGCCCTGGGTGATGCCGCAAACCAGAAGCTTGGAAGAAGAGGTGAAAGGAGAAAGGAAGCCTAATTCTTTTGATTCTGTCAAGTAAGATGACATGAGAGACAGTATCAAAGGCCGAAGACAAATCCAGAAGCATAAGCAACACTGGTGAGCTCTGATTGAGGTTTTCCTTAATAAATTCAAAAACCTCAAGTAGGAAAGACTCAGTACTATAGCTCGAGCAGAAACCTTATTGGGAGTCACGCAAAAGAAAATTAGATCCAGGTCAGACTGCGGTGCAAAGATTGTGCCTAAATTGGAAGATGTGGGGCAGCACGGTACAAACTCTGACTGTTGTGGCTTAACAAGGACAGTCAACCTTGGAATTCTGGTGGACCGTGTCAGGGATGCAGGATTTCAGGGTTCGGCTCTCAGCTGGATTACCTCCTTTCTGGAGGACGGCTCCCAGTCCGTTTGCCTCTCCCACTTTACAGCGCCTAATGTTAAGTCACCTTGCAGAGTGCCATAGGGATCTTCATTATTCCCGCACCTGTTCAACCTGTACCTACTCCCTTTGATTCTGTCCCTTAGAGAAAGAAATGTCAGCACATTTGTTTTTTTTTTTAAAACCTTTATTTCTTCAAGAATCTGGACACAGCTATTCAGCCGACAACCCGGAGGTTCGGCAGCTTCGTTAGAGAAGGACAAAGAAGCGTCCACATTGCATTAAAGGAGCAGTGAAAAGATTCAATTTTTAAGTAAACACAAACAAACAACAAACCCCAGCAAGGCAAAAACACTGAATGCCCATGGTGAAAGCCCCCCAGGGGAGGCCGGACCCCAATCATCTAACAGTCACAGTACTGTGATAAGAGGAAGAAGGGGGACAGCAGAGGCCCAAGAAGTCAATTAATCATCACATCTTATATACTGAGCTGGAAAGAATGTCAAGAAGAAAGCTGTTCCTCGGGGGGATCCAAATCAGGGGCAAGACATATTCCCCCCCTGTATTGATTCCACCGCCCCCAGATGGCGTGCCACTTCCGAGGGCGGCCTCTAGCGCAATATACTGTCTTCTCCCTGAGCATGCTCCAATCCATATTTTCTTTCCACGCAGTCAATGTGGGGGGCCCCGCGGAGCCCCACAATCGCGCGATATCTCTCTTAGCGACCATGTTACCCAGAGTCACCCATTGGGTCTGTGCCGCGTCGTGATCAGTGGGCCCCCAGACATTCAGGAGACAACACCGCGCTTCCGGCTGCATAGCAATGCCCGTCACCTCCCCCATCACTGCATGGACTCCTCCAGAATTCCGCGATGACACCACATTCCCAGATGATATGCAGGAAAGTACCCACCATACCACATCCCCTCCTACATAGGCCTTCCTCAGAGAACCCCATATGAACCAGCCTTGGCCCCGTCACATACACTCGATGCAGTATTTTGAGCTGCACCAGCCTCAGACGCGACGGGATCGCAACCTCCTTGGGAGAGGAAACAGCAGACTGCCAATCCTCGTCATCCAACTCGAGTCCATCCCTAGTCCACTGGTCCCGCAGCCCCAGAAGCGCATCCGCCCGGACGTTTATCAATTTCTTGTAGATGAGCGAGATCGTGCTCTCAGGCATATGGCCATCAAGGATCCGGTCCTCCAAAGGAGAAGACTCAGGCACCTTCTCACCCTCCACGAGGACTGACCGGAGGGCATGACGCACCTGAACATAGCGGAAAAACTCGGAAGTCCCCAACTCATACTCCTTCTGCAACTCTTCAAAGGACTTCACCCTCCCCTTAATCAGCACATCTCCGACCCTGGAGATGCCGATCAGGTCCCATTTATCAAAACCTTTTGTATGCCAAAGCCTACCCAATCTTTCAGATTCAAACAGCGGGGTAGCGAGGGTGAGCCTATCCTTCCAGCCCAGCGAGTCAGTTGCCATCTTCCACACACGCACCGCCACCCCAGTGGGCCCCGTGAGGGACGAGTCCAGGGACCGCGAGTACAACGCCCTGTGATAGTTACCACCACGCAGCAACCACCTATCCATGGCATACCCAGGGCTGAGGGCAGGGCCATAGAGACCATGATTAATCGCGCTCAGCTGGGTGGCCCAATAGTAGCGTCGGATGTCTGGAAGCGCAATACCCCCATCATACCATGGAAGCGTCAACTTAGCAATTGCTATTCGCGGCCGCCCGTCCCACAGCAACGTTCGTTGGAGGCTTTCGATCTCCCGAAAGTATTTGGCCGGTACCCAATCTAGAGTGTTCTGCAATGCGTAGAGGAACCGGGGAAGAGACATCATTTTGAACAAGGCAGCGCGCCCAACGAGGGAGAGCGGCAGCCTCCGCCAGCCCTCTACATCCCGCCGCAGGCGCGCCAGGGGGGGAGCAGGTTCCTCTCATACCGCAAAGCGGAGTCCGTGGAGATAAAGATCCCCAGATACACGAAGCCCTGCTGAGCGATCTGGATCGAACAAGTTCGCGGGATCGGTGGAACCTCGCCACTCAGAACATATAAATACGATTTACTCCAGTTGATGACGAGACCCGAATTCCTACCGAAAGATGTAAGAACGTCACAGACCACTATCAGTGATTTCTTGGGCGAGGCAAGATACAACAGGATGTCATCAGCATATAGCGAAATGCGGTCCTCGTGTTCGGGCGACCATCTAAGTCCCCGTATATCCGGGCTCCAGCGTATCCACGCCGCCAGTGGCTCAAGGGCGAGGGCGAACAACAATGGCGACAGGGGGCAACCTTGCCGAGTGCCCCTCCCAAGCTGAAACGGAGTCGACGCCCGGCCATTTACCACCACACTCGCAAGGGGTCCCTCATACAGCAACCTCACCCAGCTCACAAAGCCATGGCCAAAGCCGAACTTGGCCAGCACAGCCCACAAATATGCCCATTCCACCGTATCAAAGGCCATCGTGGCATCGAGAGACGCCACAACGGCTGGTTCACGCAGCGTGCCCGCCCTGGCGATTACGCCATGAAGGCGCCGAAGGTTTAACGCGGTGTTACGATGCGGAATAAAACCGGATTGATCCGGGTGGATCAGGTCTCCAAGTACCCTGATCAATCGGGCCGCAAGGACTTTAGCCAGAATCTTCGGCTCGGCGTTAAGAAGTGAGATAGGCCTATATGAGGCACACTTATCTCGGGGTTTACCATCTTTGTGTATAACAACAATTGTCGCCAGTCGCTGATCCAACGGGAGGGTCCCACTCCCCCGCGCCTCCACGAACATGGCGCGCAGGTGAGGGGCAACCCTATCTGGAAACAGCTTATACAGGTCAATTGGCAAACCATTCGGGCCCGAGGCCTTGCCCGAGTTCAGCGCGCGGATAGCTCCCGCCACCTCATCGACCGTTATGTCTCCATCCAAATCGTCCCTATCTACGTCGGAAAGACAGGGCAAAGCGATATCACGCAAGAGGTCACGCGAGTCCTCGGGCGGCCTATCCGACACTGAGGCATAAACCATACGGAAATAGTCCGTGAAGCACTGTACAATCCTCTCAGGTTCCACAATCACCTCTCCCCCCTCTCCCGTCAACTCCGGCACTACTCTATTAACCCGTTCTTTTTTGTCCAGCCAAGCTAGGAGTTTCCCGGCCTTGTCACCAACATCATACAAGCGGTCCTGCTGTTCCCTACTGAGGGTCTTAGCAGCATTCGTCACCAGGTCCTTATACTTGGCTTGCTTCAAGCTCAGCTCATGCAGTGAGGCCTCTGTAACCTCCTCCTCTAGCGCTCCCTCCAAAGCCACGATCTCCTCCTCAACCTGCATAACCTCGCCATCTCTCCGCCGCTTGGCCGCCACTACAAGGGAGAGGGCCTCCCCTCGCAGCACGGTCTTACATGCTTCCCACAGCGACACTGCCGAGTCCACGGATCCCTGATTATCCTTGAAAAAATTATCCACTGTCTTCACCAGTGCGCTGCGCATCTTGGGGTCTCGGAAGTACCAAGGGTTAATAGGAGCCACTCTTCCCCCTCCCTCACGGCCAACATCCAGCCTGACCCACACTGGCGAATGGTCCGATATACCATGCGCCATGTGCCTGGCCTCGGACACCATTGAGGCATGCGCAGCCAGAGTGAGCAGGTAATCAATCCTGGAGAGGCTACCATGCGCTCCGGAGTGGAAGGTGTATTGGCTCTGTGTGGGGTGCCGGAGCCTCCAGCAGTCTATCAGGCCAAGAGTGTCAAGAAAGTCTGGAAGCCACTTCTGAGCCCCCCCTGTGTCTCTGGGCGGGTATCTATCCAGCAGCCCAGAGCCTACAGCATTGAAGTCACCCCCCACCACAAGCATACCCCCCGGGAGATCCAGCAAGGCCCTACCCAGATCCGTAAACGTGGAGGCCTGCAGGGCCGGCGGGACATAAACCGAAACTAAAACCAAAGTTCTTCCTTCCCACCGCCCCGCCACCGCCACAAACCTCCCCCTATCGTCAACAATGGTGGAGTCCACCTCAAATGGTAGCGAGGCTCTGACTAGGATGCCCACACCCCTGGACCCAGAGGAAAATCCCGAATGTGCTATGAATGTATAACCCTTCCTATTAAGAGCATAGCACGTGTTACCTATAAGGTGCGTCTCCTGCAGTAGGGCGACATCCGGCAATGACCGTTTCAGGAATTGCAAAACAATCCCGCGCTTAATGCGATCCCCCAAACCATTAACATTCCAGCTAATAACACTTAAACCCCTACCCCCCATCCCCAAACGTAAGGAGGCCCATCCCACACCCGAAGAGCCACCATGGAACAGTCCTGAAAATAATCAATACGCCTTGCAGAAACAAACCCCCCAACAACAAACCCAAAATCCCAACTATCCCCCCCACCCTGCACCCCTGCTGCAGCTTACAAAGCCCCCCCAACTTGCAGTGTGCCTGTCGCCCTACCAAACCCAAAATCTACAAAAAGTACCCTAAGGGAGGAAAGAGCTCCCCTCGTCCTCCCACAACCCTCCGTATTTACTGCATTCTGTTCAAGTCATGAACTAGAGTCAAATCGAGTCAGTCCGGTTCCGAAGACATCAACCTTGTTCATCCCGGCCACTGTCCCCGTCTGCGGCAGTGTCCTCTCCCGTCCGTCGTCGGGGCAGAGCGTCCAGCCATTCATCGGCCATGATAGGCGACTCAAAAAAGAATGTTCGGTCTTCGTACACCACACGTAGTCTGGCAGGGAAGAGCATGGCATATTTCAGTTCCCTCTCCCGAAGCCGCCTCTTCACCCCCAGGAAGCCCTGCCTCTGCCTCTGCACCTGCTGGGTGAAGTCAGGATAGAAATTCACCGAAGCGTTCTGGAAGGGGACCGGGCCCGTCACCCTCGATGCTTGCAGGATAGCGTCCCGATCTCGAAAATGAAAGAGCCGGGCGACAATCGGCCTCGGTGGGGCTCCCACCTTGGGCCTACCACCCGGCACTCTATGGGCCCTCTCAATTGCGAAAAACTTTCCAAGACCCTTAGGCTGCAGATGATTAAGCACCAAGTCCTCCACTAGCAGGTCTACAGAAGTCTCGTCCGAGGACTCCGGGACCCCGATAACGCGCACGTTGTTGCGCCTGGCCCGGCTCTCAAAGTCCTCCAGCCGACGGGCGGCGAGATCACTCTCGGTCCGCAACTTACGGACCTCGGTCTGTAGTTCCGAGACATCATCAGCGAGGCCCGTGGTCTTGAGGTCCAGGGTTTTAACTCGTTCGTTCGTTTTGCCCAAATCCGCGCGGATCTGATTAACGTCCACCAAGATGGCATCCACTTTGTGCGCCAGGGCATCAAACTGTCTCCCAATCGAAGTCTGCAGCCCTTCGAGCGCGCCCATGACATCCTGGAGCGAGAGCTCCGGGGCCAAGGGTGAGGCGGTCTTCTGTGCATCCGGCGACTGGGTCGGTCCACCCGGTGACCCCTTCTGCTGGGCGTAGCGGTCCATATTATTGGCCTGAGTATAGGCTCCCCGCCTGGTGGCCTTAGGCTTCAGCCGATCCACCTCTGCTTTGCCCGACATGGTTGGCTCAAGCAGGTCGGTTCAAGCAGGACGACCCTCTTCCAGCGAAATAAGGCAGGAGTGCGCAGTCCTGCGATGGGCCGCCAGAGTAGCGTGCAGAGCGTCCAAATGATAATAAAGCAGCCGAGAGCACTCCCTGGGCAGGGCCAACAAAGGGCGAGAAAGTGAAAGTGAAAGGATGGGGACCTCCGTCCGGTGGTTCACACCTCGCCTGGCCGCTGTTGTTCAATTAGAGGTCGGGCATCCTGCCAACTCTAGCCCCTGGCATCCCTCGGAGATAGGCCTCAATCTTCCGCCATGCATAACTCCGGTTCCCGGTGGGCGATCCGACCGCGGGTAGCATCAATCGCCTCCCTGACCAGTCATCTGCACGATGCCATGCATGCAAACAGGATTAGAGACAGGATAGTCGACGGAGGGCACGAGGGTCTCGGGAGCTCAAAGCTCACGCGGCCATCTTGGTCAAGCGCTAGGCTCCTCCCCAATGTCAGCACATTTAATTATGCAGATGACCTGCAACTAATTTTCACTATTGACAACACGCTCAACTCCATTTCTGATTTCCAATCCACAATGCTGCACATCCGCAACTGGATGAACAGCAACTACCTACAGCTAAATCCGGATAAAGCTGAATTGATCTTGATAGGTGGGGCCAGCAACTCTTGGAGCCCACATTTTTGGCCAACTGAACTGGGCTCTCCCCCAGTGCCATCATCCTCAGCTAAGAACCCGGGTTACAATTAACTGTGACCTATCCATGAAGTCCCAGATTGGAACAGTAGTATCTACCTGCTTCTTCCAGTTGCGGAAGATAAGGAAAATCAGTAGACTCCTCACTAGGGAAGCACTAGTTCAGGCTGTCCTAGCCTTTGTCATTTCTTACATAGACTATGCTAATTCACTTTATTTCGGTCTGCCGGCATACCTAATTAAAAGACTGCAATTAGGGCAGAATCAGGCCGCCAGACTGGTTTTCCATCAGCCAAGATGGCAACACTCTTCCCCTCTAATGTGGAAACTGCATTAGCTCCCTGTAACACAACGCTGCACTTTCAAAATTGGT
This sequence comes from Triturus cristatus, assembly GCF_964204655.1. Classification (NCBI taxonomy): domain Eukaryota; kingdom Metazoa; phylum Chordata; class Amphibia; order Caudata; family Salamandridae; genus Triturus; species Triturus cristatus. The sequence goes on along the minus strand of NC_140589.1, from coordinate 1,076,986,877 downwards.
GTCTCATTTTTAAATCTCTGCATGGCGCCTGTCCGAAATTTGTCTTCAATCTCATTCAGAGATATAAACCTACCCGCAATTTGCGCTCTGCCGACATGAACCTCCTGGTCACACCTTCCTCCAAACTGAAGAGACTAGGCAGTAGCAGATTTGCGGTGTTGGCCCCCCACCTCTGGAATGCTCTCCCTATTGACATTAGATCCTGTACAGACCTTTTTTACATTCAGGAGACTCCTTAAGACCTGGCTGTTTATCCAGGCATATGAATAACTCACCAGGACCCTGGCTACTTCTAAATTTAGCGCCAAGAAACTGACCGGTGTTTGTGCGCTCTATTAATAATTTTAACATACCATTTAACAACATAACAAGGACAGGCATTAGAAGTGACAGTTTACAATCAGTTTTCATGTTACAATTAATCACTGAGAGTAGCTCACACGACTCACATTTATGGGCCAGCATAATGAGTAATGCCTCACACATAGAGGCAGGAGAGTGTGTCTGTCTCAAACACCACCAGTAGATATGGTGCTAAGATGGTAGCATATAATTTATAAAATTCAGTGGGCAGGCATCCGGCCATGGTGCTTTACTCGTTTGAAGCCCAGTTATGACAGTTTTTATCTTATCCAGCTCAAAGGGCTGTACCAGAAATAATCTTTGAACATCTCCTAGCCATGCAGGAACGGTATCCTCTAGAAATGTGTTCATCTGCTCAAGTCAGCAAGAGTTTTGGAGGTGTAGAGGTCAGAGGAGTAATTTGAAAAGGCTGTCCTGTAATCAGTGACCCTCTGTATACCTGCCTCTCACCCTCACTGAACTCCTGGGCACTGACATATATACCCCTTGGAAGTGCAATTTCTTCTCCACTCACATACAAGAGGACAACCAGTCAGAGGTAGCTGAAAATGTGTCAGAATTTATTATCACTTGAGCGGGTACACAACCTCACAGCCCTAGGATGGCCATGAGAAGTGAACCCATACCAGAAATTTCACAAGCCTCCTATACATTTCTTACACAATAGGTGCATGTGTTAGGGGTCCAAAAACATTATTAATCTCGTTCGAGTCTGTGGTTACAAGGTAGGCGCTCAGAAATTCTATAACTTCTCATAGATAAGGACATCTTTCACTGCAGAGTTTCTCAAGCATTATGCTAGGCCAGTTGCAGAATACAAAAATATAGATACTTCTCGGAACAACATGCCCAACAACCACAGCTCGGAACATTCAGTGGTTATAACTCACAGGCAGTTCTTGTAACATTTCCAACCAGCGAGAAGTGCAGATAACAAAAGCCAATAACTGAATAGCCTAAGGCGAACAGAAACAAGAGAGACCGGGTATGTGGCAATACCAGGTGGGCACTAACAAATCTCGTTTATTTAGGCATGGAGAATTACAAAAAGCACCAGAGCTCATGGTACAAAATATCGGCCAATTACAAAATGGAGACACTAATGTTCACAGATCAAATATACAGTTTTACACCCCTTTACTTCCTTTCGCTTTTTGCCAGTTCTGCAAAGTTTACCAGTTTATATCGGATTTGTTCCAGTAGCTAGTCACTCCTTCCCATGCCCAGGCAGCCCTCAAGCAGCCGTACATCTTGTTATTATGTTCTAGTTTAGACAGCTGAGTGTGAAACACCCTGTAGACTCCATGTTGCTTAGATATACAGATCCCTCTTATTGTTGCCTTGAAGACTTCCCACACAGGACCCAATTGACCTACTGCACCCAGAGTCTCCTTTAATTTGTAATTCTTTTTGGAATGTACTGTCTGTTAAGAGTTCTGCATTTATGTACCATAACCTTCCAAACAGGAGAGGCTCCGGCAGTGAGAGTCCTAGAAGTACCAGGGAATGGTTTGACAAAGTGTGGCCAAGTATTTTACATTCAGTATTGCTGTTCCAGCATCTGGCATGATTAGCCCATAGTTCAACCGAGACCACATGTGTAGTGGCGAGCACATGCTGTCCTCCCTACCATTTGGGTGTTTAAATCTCTAGGCATCCACGAGGTTATGATCAAGTATGATTGATTGCAGTCTGCAAGACGTTTTTTAATTACCTCTGACCATTATCTTGGACCTGTCTAGACAGCTCTGAAGAGTGCTGTGAAGAAATATGGGTCATTATATGGTGTGATTATGAGACCTCAAATTGTAATAAACTCATAACCATGTCTTGGGCCCAGTTTGACTCATTTGTCAAACCTTAGCTTAACACTAGGTAGCTGTGGCTTTGAGGCTTAAATAAAGGAAGAAGTACAAAGCATTCAAACAGCACCAAAGCAATTGGACGAGGAAAAAAAACACAACTCTATTGGACGAGGAAAAAAAACACAACTCTCAAGTAATCCAATAACAATTTATAACAATTGACTACATTTTTATGAATGTATAGACACCAAAATGAACAAGATTCACTGGAGGGTTTCAGAGATATAAATTCTTAAAGAAACAGTCAATCACAACTTTTCACTAAACCGCTAACAAGCATTGGAAAACCTTATCAAGAAAACGAATCTCAAAGTTGAATGCGATCACTTCCAGTTAGTGACCAACTCGGTGGGGAGCAGGTCTGGGGTACTGACAAGGTCCCAAAGAATAATTACCTCAGTGATGAAATAGTCTCTAGTCCAGTTCTAGTGGTAATGGCAGCATGCCATTGACTTCTATGGTGTGGTCTAGATGCAATGGATACAGGATGCTGAAGATGCTGTAGAATGCTGAGGATGCTGTGCTTTCGACGGGGGACTTTGTGAGGCTACTCCTTGGACAACAGTCCTGGTGGGGTGAATGTGGCCACAGGGGTCAACATCCCTTGAAGTCCTCTCTGGTCCAGCATACGTCCAAGTTGCCACTGGACTACTGTTCTCCAGTCACAATGAGGGCATCAGTTCCCCTCTTTTGATGATGACTCTCCTTCTGGGAAATCAAACTGCAGTCGGACGACTCTCCTGGGTAAAGCAGACTCCAGTGCAACTTCTGAAAATCAGGACTTAGTCTCCCATGCTCTGGTACTGGAACAGGAAGTCAGCCAACTGATTCTTGGAGTCTCTGCTTCTGTCTGGGCTCAAGGAACGACTTCTCCATGAGCAGGACACGACAGACATAGTCCTTTCTCTGCCAGCCCAAGAAGTAACAGGTGAAGTCCAACTTTGGTGCAACCTCTCTTTGCCAGGTCCAAGGTCAGCAGGTCAGTCCTCCTTCGGTTCTCTTCTCCTGTCCGGTCGAGATCTGAGGTCTGGTGGCCAGCGGTGCCTCATTTATGTGCAAAAAGTGCCCTCCGGAGATGTTGTGGTCACTAGCCATTGAGCTACCTGGATCCCTCCCGACTGTTGACAACTACCTTTGAATTGTGACATCTAGCTATCCCACAGTGCACTATCCTGCCCAGTGCCCAGTCCCAAGAAGGTTGAGCCCCTCTCTTGGTATGTGGAGCTTGGAATCCCACCCTAGGGGTGTGGCTACCTCTGGGCTACATGCCCATGGGAAAACTGGTCTGACCAGTTGTTAGAAAACCACTCCCACACCGGAAGGGTGGTAGTGTTCTCCCAGACATACACTGTGGTAGCTTGGCTCGAGTGGTCAGGGATCAGGCACCGTGCTAAGCATACGTCATACCCACACAATAACCAAGCGTGCATCCATTCCAAAAACGACACTACACCTTAAAAATTATACAGAAAATATATCTCTTTATCTTCTTTTCTCTTAGTTGCTGATTAAATAAATAATAATACAATCACAGTACACAAGGCTTTTCCTGTAGAAGGGTAGGTCAAATAAATAATACTTCAACAATTCAATAAATAAGGTAGATCATAAATAATCAAGGCATAAATATAAGTGCATTACATAACAGACAATTAAATATTATGAGGCAATAAATACTGCGAGACAATAAATACTGTGCGACAATAAATACTGTGAAACAATAAATACTGTGAGGCAATAAATAGGATGAATACAATAAATACAGTGCTCTCAATAAATAATAAAAGCCAACAGTGACACTTGAAAATCAGTTCACATTCCTGAGGTACTATGGGATGATTTGACCCAATCCCAGCTTGTAGAGATTTGGATGGCCTGAGGGGTATACTCCCTGGCTTGGACAAGGCTGAGGCCTAAACTGAGGTAGATCAAGGGGGAATCTAGAGATCTGGCTCTCCCACACTACACAACCCCTCTGTATTAGTCTCAGCTCACCCCTGGCAGAATCAAGCTGGTTCCAGCACCTCTCTAGCCCCTAGGATGGTCTCTTAGGGCTCCACAGGGCCTTAGGCGCCCTCTATTCCACTTACTGCCCTTTTTATGAAGCTCCGATGCCGCTGGAGTCGTGTTGACGCCGTGAGACGGCTCCGGTTCGATGTCGGCGGCCTCGGCGCAATGACAGTTCTTGACGACGCCGGTAGGCGGTTCCGGTTCGATGTCGGCGGCCTCGGCTCGATGTCGACCTCCGGCTCGATGACGTCGGGCAGTCTTGGCTTGATGTCGACTTCGGGCGGCTCCGGTTCGATGTCGGCGGCCTCGGCTCGATGTCGACCTCCGGTTCGATGACGTCGGGCAATCTTGGCTCGATGTCGACTTCGGGCGGCTCCGGAGTGCGATCTCCACTCCCGACCTCCGGTGCTCCTTTCCTCGGGTTCCGGCGACTCCGGAGTGCGACCTCCACTCCCGACCTCCGGCACGCTTCACCTCGGTCTCCGGCGACTCCGGAGGGCGGACTTCACTCCCCCGTCGACGCCGCACACTCGACCTCGGGTGACTTCCTCCTCGACCTCTGGTACTCTCCACGACCTCCGTCGGCGCCCTCTCTCGACCTCTGGCGGCTCCGGGTACGACGTCTGCTTTCCAGTCAGCGCCGCTTCTCCACCTCGGGCTCCAGGTCTCCAGGCTTCTCGACGTCGGACTTCAAGAAGTTACCAGTAACCAGGTCAGGAACTTGCTGTTCTTTACTTTTAAGGCCTGTTCCTGCTGTCCAGGTCCTTAAGATGGTTTCTCTTGCTTTCTCCCACACAGGGCTCCAGGCTGGGCTCAGTCAGTAGGGACTAGTATCAAGGGTGGGTTTATGGACCCCACTCCAGGCACAAGTTTCCACCCCTGCTGCCTCACTCCTTCCTCCTTCAGGTTTCTGCTGCTCTCTCTTCACCAGTCAGGTGCCAACTGCCAACTCCAACTGTCAACTCTGACTTAGCTTCCCAACATTCTAAACCGCCTCCAACTGTCACAGGGTTCCAGAATGTTGCAGAAGGTTCTAGTAGGTTCCAGTGATGTCACAGGTGACAATGGGTGGCCACCATTTTGTGTTTCAGGCCCTCAGACAGAAGTTCCAGGGGTAGATAAAATGGCTCCCTGAATCTGCATCAATACTAAAAAGTCTGGTGGTTCCCAAAAAGGAAAAAATACTAACAGGGTTTGAGGCAAAAGTGGGACAAAATAAATAATGATGAGGAGGGACCACCCAAAGGGCTGACCGGTCTAACACGCGTCCCCCCAGCTGAAAGTGGGGAGAGCTACCCAACCCCTTGGGAGGAAATACCTTGAGAGACCGTCTGCATTGGCGTGGTCCACTCCAGGCCGATGTTCCACCTGAAAGTCCTTTCCCTGTAGGGAGATAGACCACCTCAACAACTTGGGATTCTCCCCCTTCATCTGCATCAGCCAACGAAGGGGTCTGTGGTCGGTCTGAACTAGGAAGTGCGAGCCAAACAGGTATGGCCGCAGCTTCTTGAGAGCCAATACCACTGCAAAGGCTTCACGCTCTATTGCACTCCACTTCTGTTCCCTGGGAAGTAGTCTCCGGGATAGGAAGACCACGGGTTGATCCAGACCCTCTTCATTGAGTTGCGATAACACTGCCCCAATGCCATGTTCCGATGCATCCGTCTGGACAATAAACTCCTTGGAAAAGTCTGGGGCCCGTAGGACCGGGGCCTCGCACATGGCTTGCTTCAGTCTCACAAAGGCCTGCTGACAAGCCTCCGTCCAGACTACCCGTCGAGGTTGTTTCTTGGACGTGAGCTCCGTGAGGGGGGCTACGATGGTACGGTACCCCTTCACGAAGCGGCGGTAATATCCCGTGAGGCCCAGAAAAGCTCGGACCTCAGTCTGTGTCTTGGGGGGTTCCCAGGCCATGATGGCCTCGATTTTCGCCTGGAGGGGTTGCACCGCTCCCCTACCCATCAAGTGTCCAAGGTACACTACCGACCCCTGCCCGATCTGGCACTTGCTGGCCTTGATCGTCAATCCAGCTTGTCTCAGGGCCTGGAGAACAGCTTGGAGGTGACGCAAGTGATCCTCCCAGCTGTTACTGAAGATGGCTATGTCATCCAGATAAGCAGCAGAGAAACTCTCCATTCCAGTGAGGATCTGGTTCACCAGACGCTGAAACGTGGCAGGTGCGTTCTTGAGCCCAAAGGGCATCACACAGAACTGGTAGTGGCCATTGGGCGTGGAGAAGGCTGACCTTTCCCTTGCTCCATCAGTCAAAGAGATCTGCCAGTACCCAGAAGTAAGGTCAAAGGTACTTAGATATTGGGCAGCTCCCAGCCGGTCAATCAATTCATCCGCCCTAGGGATCGGATGAGCATCAGTTTTGGTTACTGAATTCAGTCCCCGGTAGTCCACACAGAACCTCAGTTCCGGTTGGGCACCCGGTGGTGCAGCTTTTGGTACTAACACCACCGGGCTGGACCAGGGGCTGCTGGAAGGTTCGATCACTCCTAGCTCCAGCATCTTAGTGACTTCACTGTGAATGCTGGCCTTCACCTTGTCTGACATCCGGTAGATCTTGGACTTCACAGGTGGGCTGTCTCCTGTGTCCACATCATGGACGCACAGGTGAGTCCTACCCGGAACAAGGGAGAACAACGAAGAGTACTGTCCCAGGACCTGGCGGCAGTCCTCCTGCTGTTCAGGAGTTAGAGATGGGGAGAGAATCACTCCCTCCACCGACCCATCCTTCTCTTGAGACGCAAACAAATCGGGGAGAGGCTCGCTTTCCGCATCCTCTGCTCCGTCAGTCACCATCATCAAAATGACTTCGGGCCTCTCGTGGTGGGGTTTGAGGCGGTTGGCATGCAGCACCCGTAGGGGCTGACGAGGGGTCTTAAGATCCACCAAGTAGGTAGCCTTACCCTTCTTCTCCAATACCTCAAAGGGTCCTGACCAGCGATCCTGGAGGGCGCTAAGCTCTCCTGGTTCGATCACCCACACCTTCTGGCCAGGCTCCAACTCCACCGGGTGAGCATTGTGGTCATACCACGCCTTCATTACTGCTTGGCTGGCCTCCAAGTTGTCAGAAGCTTGCTTCCACAACTTAGCCATTTGGCTCCGGAAGGCCAGCATGTAGCTCACCACGTCCTGGGGAAGCTTCCTGGGAGTTCTTTCCCATCCGTCTCTCACCAGGTTGAGAGGTCCACGTACAGGGTGCCCATACAAAAGCTCGAAGGGGCTGAAGCCCACTCCCTTCTGTGGCACTTCCCTGTAGGAAAACAATAGACAGGGTAGGAGGACGTCCCATTTCCTCCGCAGGCTTTCAGGCAGACTTCTGATCATGCCTTTCAAGGTTTTGTTAAACCTCTCCACCAGACCATTGGTCTGGGGGTGGTAAGGAGTTGTGAACCGGTAGGTCACTCCACACTCCTTCCACATGGCCCGCATGTACGCTGACATGAAGTTGGTCCCCCTGTCGGACACAACTTCCTTGGGAAAACCCACTCGGGTAAAGATTCCCATCAGGGCCCTAGCCACAACAGGTGCTGTTATGGTCCTCAGAGGTATTGCCTCTGGGTACCGTGTGGCATGATCCACCAGAACCAGGATAAACCTGTGACCAGCTGACGTAGGCGGATCTAACGGACCCACAATGTCGATGCCCACCCTTTCAAAGGGGGTGCTAACGACAGGAAGTGGTTCCAGGGGAGCTTTCAGCTTCACCCCTGTTTTCCCACTGGGTTGGCAAGACACACATGTCCGGCAGTAGGTATCGGACGACACTTTCATCTGAGGCCAATAAAAGTGTGGGACAGGACGGGCGAAGGTCTTGTCTTGCCCCAGGTGTCCTGCCAATGGGATCTCGTGAGCCAACTCCAGAAGGAAGGCTCGATAACGTTGAGGGACTACCAAGGCTCGTGACGATCCATGTAGGGGTGCCTTGGGTTCACTGTAGAGGAGGCCATCCTCCCAGTAAACACTGTAGTTCCCTTCAACGTTCCCTGCTGCCTGGGCTTCGGCCTGTCGCCTCAGTCCCTCAAGGGTAGGGCACTCCTTCTGGCCCTGGCAGAATTCCTCCCTGGACGGGCCTCCCTCCACGTGCCACTCGGCCGGGATGGGTAGGTCCTCCAGTTCGGTGACATCCCCCACCGCAGACTCCTGGTCCACCACCTCCGGTGGCCTATCCGTCCTACGGGGGGGCGGACGCCGAGGCAGGCTCCTCCTGTCCTCGGTTCTTCCCTTGACTGGCAGCTGGCTGGGCCTTTGTTCCAGGCTCCAGCCGAAACGAACTCCCTCTCCGGGTAGTCGCGGACCCTGTGCTCACACAGGCCCAGTCAGGTGTACCCAGCATCTCAGTATGAGTCCGGTATTCCACCTCCTTCCAAGCATTGTGCTCCATGTCATTCCCCAGTAGACAATCGACTGGCACGGCAGGGCTTACGGCAACTCGAAGTGAACCTGCAACCCCCTCCCATTCAAAGGGAACCTCGGCCACTGGATAGTGGCCTGTTCTGCCGTCAGCCATCGCGGCTGGGTGGAGTACATCGGGAATCACCTGCTCTGGAGACACCAGTTGGCTACGCACCATAGTCATACTGGCTCCTGTGTCTCTCAGAGCCTCCCCCCTTTGGCCGTTGATGGTGACCCACTGCCCATACTTTATAGTATTTGCGGGCACCTGGATCTTAGGAACCATCTCCCGTTCTCCCAGGGACACTAAAGTGACACCCGCCCACTCCCTTCCCTTAATTAAAGGCATCTCCTCCCCGAGCACTACACTAGCTACTCCGGGGGCCTTTCCTCCAATGGGAGGGGGTGGTCGTTTTGGGGACTTCGCATCTCCCTTATAGTGTCCAACGCCACCGCACTCGAAGCAATGGACAACCCTTGGCTGCTGACTCTGGCCAGGATTAGGGTTTCTGGGTGGGTTAGCCCTAGGGGTGAATCCTGTTTCCTTACCTTGGAAATTATTTTGGGGGCCTTTGGAGAACTCCTTTTTCTTTTCCCCTCCCTCTTTCTTCTGGGGGGCGCCCTGTCCGGCCTTTTGAGTATCCCCTCCAGTCCCCCTTGTGGACACCCGGGTACTAGCCCAAATGTCCACCTCCTCAGCAAGCTTCCGGGGATTGGTCAGCTTGCTATCCACCAGGTGTTGACGCAGTTCAGGGAAACATTTTTCGAGCAGGTGTTCCTTCAATACTAAATCAAACAACCCCTCGTAGTTCCTCACTTCACTGCCCTGAATCCAACCCTCTAATGCCTTCTTTGCATAATCCAGGAAGTCCACCCATTTCTGTGTGCCCAGTTTGTGGCTACCCCGGAACTTCTGTCTGTATTTCTCGGGTGTTAGTCCAAACTTTCGTATGAGCGCCACTTTCATGGTGGGGTAGTGGGTCTGCTCATCCTGCTCTAGGGCCAATAATGCATCCCTACCAGCTGGAGGCATGTACCTGTACAATCCCCCTCCCCAGTACTTCTCTGGAACCCCATGGGCCCTTAATGAGACCTCATAGGCCGCTAGCCACTTGGCAATATCGTCGCCCACACCATAGCTAGCCACTATGTCTTTCGGCAAATAGGGTTTGGGTTCCCTGGTGAACTCTCTTTCTTCGCTGCCACCATTAGGAATAGGGTGTGCCCCGGCTCGTAGGATCTGGAGATCTATCTCCCTTAACCTCAGCTCATGAGCCATCCTCTGTTCCTCCTTCTCTTTCTCCAGCCTTGCTAAGTCCCATGTGAGCTGTCTTTTCTCCCTCCGGTCTGTTAACTCCACTTCAGACAAGCCACCGCTAGAGGCACTGCTGCCCTTCCTAGAAAGTGTCCTGGGCCCCGCTAACAGGTTCCCCACCTCAGGTTGGTACAAACCAGATCCCTCACTGTCGGGCTCTCTATCCCTGTCCTCCTCCTCAGCCTTGCTTTCCCGTCGTGCCTCCCCCCAAGCCCTTAAGCTGGTTTGGAGTGCACCCTTCTTTGCTCCTGGGGGACAATACACCCCCTCCCGCTGACAAAACTCTCTGAGTTGGGCCACAGTATAGGTTTCCAGGTCTTCTAGCACAAACTCCATTTTGCCCACTCAGAACAGAAGACAGGTTTTTACAGAAGCTATGCAGGGGGGTACCTTATATAATACCTCCTCCCACCACCAGAGTAAATTTGGAAAAACAAAAACTCACAATTAGGAAGTCCGCTTGGAGAAAACTCCCGGTGTAGGCCTATGGACTAGCCACAGTTATTGTTGAGTATACGTAGGCACAGCTCTATCCCACCACTGAACACCAATTATGTTAGAAAACCACTCCCACACCGGAAGGGTGGTAGTGTTCTCCCAGACATACACTGTGGTAGCTTGGCTCGAGTGGTCAGGGATCAGGCACCGTGCTAAGCATACGTCATACCCACACAATAACCATGCGTGCATCCGTTCCAAAAACGACACTACACCTTAAAAATTATACAGAAAATATATCTCTTTATCTTCTTTTCTCTTAGTTGCTGATTAAATAAATAATAATACAATCACAGTACACAAGGCTTTTCCTGTAGAAGGGTAGGTCAAATAAATAATACTTCAACAATTCAATAAATAAGGTAGATCATAAATAATCAAGGCATAAATATAAGTGCATTATATAACAGACAATTAAATATTATGAGGCAATAAATACTGCGAGACAATAAATACTGTGCGACAATAAATACTGTGAAACAATAAATACTGTGAGGCAATAAATAGGATGAATACAATAAATACAGTGCTCTCAATAAATAATAAAAGCCAACAGTGACACTTGAAAATCAGTTCACATTCCTGAGGTACTATGGGATGATTTGACCCAATCCCAGCTTGTAGAGATTTGGATGGCCTGAGGGGTATACTCCCTGGCTTGGACAAGGCTGAGGCCTAAACTGAGGTAGATCAAGGGGGAATCTAGAGATCTGGCTCTCCCACACTACACAACCCCTCTGTATTAGTCTCATCTCACCCCTGGCACAATCAAGCTGGTTCCAGCACCTCTCTAGCCCCTAGGATGGTCTCTTAGGGCTCCACAGGGCCTTAGGCGCCCTCTATTCCACTTACTGCCCTTTTTATGAAGCTCCGATGCCGCTGGAGTCGGGTCGACGCCGTGAGGCGGCTCCGGTTCGATGTCGGCGGCCTCGGCGCAATGACAGTTCTTGACGACGCCGGTAGGCGGTTCCGGTTCGATGTCGGCGGCCTCGGCTCGATGTCGACCTCCGGCTCGATGACGTCGGGCAGTCTTGGCTTGATGTCGACTTCGGGCGCTCCGGTTCGATGTCGGCGGCCTCGGCTCGATGTCGACCTCCGGTTCGATGACGTCGGGCAATCTTGGCTCGATGTCGACTTCGGGTGGCTCCGGAGTGCGATCTCCACTCCCGACCTCCGGTGCTCCTTTCCTCGGGTTCCGGCGACTCCGGAGTGCGACCTCCACTCCCGACCTCCGGCACGCTTCACCTCGGTCTCCGGCGACTCCGGAGGGCGGACTTCACTCCCCCGTCGACGCCGCACACTCGACCTCGGGTGACTTCCTCCTCGACCTCTGGTACTCTCCACGACCTCCGTCGGCGCCCTCTCTCGACCTCTGGCGGCTCCGGGTACGACGTCTGCTTTCCAGTCAGCGCCGCTTCTCCACCTCGGGCTCCAGGTCTCCAGGCTTCTCGACGTCGGACTTCAAGAAGTTACCAGTAACCAGGTCAGGAACTTGCTGTTCTTTACTTTTAAGGCCTGTTCCTGCTGTCCAGGTCCTTAAGATGGTTTCTCTTGCTTTCTCCCACACAGGGCTCCAGGCTGGGCTCAGTCAGTAGGGACTAGTATCAAGGGTGGGTTTATGGACCCCACTCCAGGCACAAGTTTCCACCCCTGCTGCCTCACTCCTTCCTCCTTCAGGTTTCTGCTGCTCTCTCTTCACCAGTCAGGTGCCAACTGCCAACTCCAACTGTCAACTCTGACTTAGCTTCCCAACATTCTAAACCGCCTCCAACTGTCACAGGGTTCCAGAATGTTGCAGAAGGTTCTAGTAGGTTCCAGTGATGTCACAAGTGACAATGGGTGGCCACCATTTTGTGTTTCAGGCCCTCAGACAGAAGTTCCAGGGGTAGATAAAATGGCTCCCTGAATCTGCATCAATACTAAAAAGTCTGGTGGTTCCCAAAAAGGAAAAAATACTAACAGGGTTTGAGGCAAAAGTGGGACAAAATAAATAATGATGAGGAGGGACCACCCAAAGGGCTGACAGGTCTAACACCAGTGTTTTCCACTCACTGTCCCTGACACCCTCCTGTCTATGTCAACAAATGAGCAGGCCTTCTCGTGTTTGCTTGACATTTGCCCTTCAAAAGCGGCTTCCCCTTTGAGGCTTACCTTTTGGGCTCACACACTGTGTGGCTTTTGCTGCCAGGGGGAGATAACACCTCTTCCCTGGCAACCCTTTTGCAGGCTTTCCTAGTCGATCACACTTCTCCCCAGGAGGCTAGCTTGAGGACAGTCCTTTATGTGCAGCCGTAAACGGGCACTGAAAAACCTTTGGCAACAAAGTGGCAACTTACTAAAGTTGCACTTTTGTCACCAGTGACATTAAATTCAATGTAACCACTAAATTGGATTTAATGCATTGATTCTTCTGAGACCTTGAACTACCAACTTTAGTAGACTCATTCAGAAGTAAGAAGGGCAGAGATATCAGCCTGTAAGAAGGGCAGAGATATCAGCCTGTAAACTGTGCACTCACCACTCACTACTAGCCTTTCAACAGTAAGAACGACAAGGGTGAGTTTTTACTGTTAGGATCATAGAACATTAAAATACAGGTGCAACCTTTAAATATAATGCACCCTGCCTTTTAGGGCTCAGTAGGTCTGCTTTAGGGGTGACTCACAAATATTAAAACAAAAGGCTTGAGCTTTGTCATTGCTTGTAATGGGAAAGGTGAGTTTGTGGTTTAAAACTGCTGTGTCAGTCAGCAATGGGAGGCTGGGAGTCGTGCGTTTGCCTAGTCCCACTCATGGTGGCACAGCTAGTGCTGCAGTCCACAAAAGACACTTTAACTTACAGGCCCTTGGCATCCCTGGCACCATATACTGGGGACTTACAAGTAAGTCAAGTTATGCCAATTGGGGATAGGCCAATTAAACACATTCCTTTTTAAGGATCAGAGCCCATGCCTGAGTCCTGATTAGCAAGGCTTAGTGCATTTCAGTCATTACACCAGTGCCAACTAGTCAAAATGGGGCAATAAGTGGAGGTGAACCTGAAAAAAGCCTGTTTCCTTACAAGTGTAATTGAAGTCCACACCTCATATTAATGAGTGTGGATTTGTGGGTGCAATTACTCCCCACAATGTAGTGTATAAGTAAAGATCATTAACATTTGGGTCGTAACAATTTACCATAGTAATGAGGGCGCTTCCAAATAAGCCCCAGCAAATAAAATATCTACCATGTTAATCAGTACGTTCACCTTGCCCTTGGAAATGTGCTTGAATGATCACCCCTCTGGCATATGCAGAGTATGAGGGTGCCGTGTAGTGGGAGGCCCAACGACTGGCAAAGCGGGATTGTGTCTGTGCTGTGAGGTTAGTTTGTTGCAGAAGTGCAACATTAATACGGTGTCTATTTAGAAACGCCTGAATCACCCCGAACCTGCATTGGTTTTTAAGCACTCTATTGTACCTTGTCAAGCAGTATAATGATGCAGCAGTGTGCTGGCCTTGTATCTTGTATGATAATGATCTTTTATGACAACATTATTTGTCACCTGCCAAGAGGCAGTATTATGTGCTGGCCTCCCTGAGAGCGTGATGTACGTGACAACTATGACACAGCTTGTGTAGTCCTTCCAAAGAATACCAAACCCCAATCCCACCTATTTAGGCCTTCCGATTTCGCCAGGATATGCCAGAAGCCAATAACAGAAAACAAACAATGGGCTGCATTCAAGAACTATGAGGGCAAACTTCGAAATGACCTATTCGGGGTGTAATCCGTGGGTGGAGTCAAGAGCCAGCTCTCACCCCTCATTTAGTGATTGAGGGGTGGTTATGGACAACTATCGTATACCCTGTGCTAATGAAACCTCTTGTGTATGCGGATAGTAACTATGGACTCGGGGGGAGGCTGGGGGTAGATTTTGAATGTCAATGAAGAGGACCACTATTGATAGTCTTATATAGCATGGACATGTCTCACATTTCCAGGCTAGTGATGATTATAACAAGTCCAAAAGGTAGTCTGTATCATAGTGCTTCATGTCCGGGTTGGCGGAGGCACGAGGGCCGAATCTTTTAAAATCCGTTTGGGAGATCTTTTTAAAAACTGCAGCCTGTTATGGAGTCTGGAATAGAGGAGGTTTATACTGATAAATGATCCTGAGGTGAGCTGGATATAACATTGCTTATGGGATACCATCCTTCATCAGGTGCTTCTTAACGGACAGAAGTTGTCATTGTGCTTTCTGAACTGCCACAGTGAAGTTTGGAAACAGTAAGATTGCATTTCCATCAAATAACAGTGTCTGTTTCCCCCAGGCCAGGTTGTGGTTCATATCTCTGTCTCTGGAGTTGAGGAGTCTCACAATTATGGAGCATGCCAGGGCACCATGCGGGCGCCTCGTGGCCAGGGATCTGTGGGACCTTTCTGCCACCAACAGACGGGAGAAGACCTTCTGACCTAAGTGGTACCAATAGGCGCTCCTCATACTTATCCATTTTTCCTCTAAATGGTGACTTCAGGATTCCCAGATGCAAATATTGGTTTGGAGCAATCTCGCTTCCTGGTCCTCAGTCTTGACCTTTAAGACATATAACACCTTTTTCATATCATGAAGTGTGTCTCCCCTACTGTTCAGGCTATCTTCTGCTTTAGAAATTATCTGTTCTGCCTCTGTCAGATGACTGTTGTGCATTTTCAACCAATGCGAAAAGGTGTCCTTCCGGGCCATAAGGTTGTCTGTTTTGCTGTCTATAGACCAGAGGCT